>NC_090313.1:50177500-52677500 GCF_039906515.1 Pseudorca crassidens | reverse complement strand
GCACATACCTGAATTTAAAAGGCTGAGTGAGTTTGAAATTACAAAATATGAATTAAAATTATTCTTCAAATACAAGCAAATAAAATGACATAATCGTACAATTTCAGACAGGTATATTTTAAGGGAGAAATATTTTGAGATTAAAGGATATACCTGAATAATATGACAAACTCCTTAACATTCAGGAAAGATATAACAGTTCTAAGTGTATATGCAAGAATAACAGTTTTGAAGATATAAAGCAAATTTTATAGCTCTTTGATATGAGAAATTGATAAATATACCAACATAATGAGAGGTTTTAAAATATCTCCATAAGATTTCAATAAATGCTCAAAAAAATGACAGAAAATATACAGCATATATAACTGTTTAAGGAGTTTCATTAAAATAACTTGATCTCTGGATATGTATCCACTGGAGCATATATTTTCAAGTACATGTAGGACATTTATAAAAGTTGACCTACATGTTAAACTGTAAAACTGAGCTTAAATTTCAGCTTAACAAATCTCAGTTCAGTTAATTAGTGTTATTGAGTCCATGCTACAAACAGACAAGCATTTAAATAAACAAAATGTCAACCAGCCAACCAACCCTCATTATATGTCCTAAAAACATTTTTATCTTTCAGCCAAAAATCATAAGGTGCACAGAAAGACAAGGAAAAACACAGTCTGAAAAGATAAAGAAACCCTAAGAAGCAGAATCAGATATAACACAGATGTCAGAAAGATCAGAGGAGAAATGTGGAATAAATGTGATTAATATCTTAGATTTTCTAATGGAAAAAAATAGACAAAATGCATGATTAAATAATTTCAACGTGGAGATGGAAATTAAGAAAAATAACTTAAAAATGACAGAAATCAGGAAAACAGTAAGAGAAGTAAAGAATGCCTTTGAGGTGCTCATCTGCATCCTGGACAAAACTGAGGAAATTATCAGTGAGTGTGAAAATAGGTCAACAGAAAATTAAAAGTTTAAGATGTACATTTAAAACTTTGAGATAAGAAGCTGAAATAAATCTCTGGCATTTTCAGTTCTTTTTGGTATCTTCAGTCATATGTCATTAGTTATTCTAATAGGAAACCACAAACATACTTTCTTGTTAGTATATTTTATTATTTTAAATGAAGTACTATTTTATTCAGGATAAGAGCTGGAAACAGGTTTGAAAGAAGCTGTTTCCCTGAAGCTCAATTCAATCAGCAGTATTGTTAATTTTGGCAGCATACAGAGAAATATCTAGTTGAACTTGACAGGTAGTGGGTTTCATGGCTATAAATAATCATTAGGATGCATCATCATCAAGACATTAGGGTCTTTTCATAATTATAGCAACAATTTATTACCATACATTTCAGCTATGTGCCTGGTAGAGTCAGGTAGTTATATAATTTTAACTCTCGACAAATATAATCAATAGATTTTATTTCTTCATTTTTCAGAAGATGCAAATTGTAGCTCAATATCACACAGCTGCAAGTAGCTGGGCCAGGATTTGATAGCTATCTGAGAGTTTGACAACTATTTCCCAAACATTCCTGTCAAGACAAAAACAAAATGAATTTAGTCTCAGTGATGACCTACAATATATGTTAGTTAATTTAATCATTATTTCTGTCAAAGTTCTAGTAAAGACAATTGTAACAAATGAATGGGTTGTGTGTCAGTTATGTGGTTATGTTTAAAAAGCACACATAGATGTGGTTAAAATTATATTGTGAGCTAATTGTATTCTGCTTCATTAGAGAAGGATATATAATTACTGAAAGGCAATTACCAGGAAAGATTTAAAAAAAAAACTGCAACAGACGTTTGGTGGTTACAAAGTAGAAAATAAGTGAAAGGTCCCTTGAAAAAAATGAGATTCAAATACTAGAAATAATTATTTAAAGTTGTAATAAACTATGATTTATTTTATCATTTTAAATAAATAATGTTAATATTTTTTTAGTATCTAGAAATTCAAGCTAATAAGAGTAGGCATTCATTTATCTGTCTAGCAGTTCACCTATAGAAATGATGGAATGGCATTTTGAGTAGATTGTGTGTTTTGGAATTGAATCTATCCATGCTCAAATTCCAACACTGCCATTTATTATTTTAGCTGTGTGACATTGGTTTGTTATTTAAACATTATATTGATTTTTTTTAAAGCTTTGGGGACAGGCTAAGAATTAGACTCATTACAAAAAATATATATGTATATAATTATGTAATTTCAATTTCTTGAAATCCTAACCCAGGTTTAATGAGAGATACAGAGTAGAATACATCACAGTGTATGAGATGGTGTTGTCACATTAAACAGCTATTTTGTAAGTACTTTAGATTGACTTTATTTATAATTATTGTTACTCTAATTCATCTATAATTACTACAATTACCTCATTTATAATTAGGGCACCAAAAACCCAATTAAGGTCCCAATTAAAAGCTAAGACTGGCTGGTTTCCAGCTTTTGAATTGAGACCGAAGAAAGGGGTTGTGAGGAGAAATCTCAAAATAGCTGCTAAGACATCAAGGGCTTCCTTCACTTCACAAATAATGAAGTATCTGAACAAATGTGCCAATAATTCAAGTAGAGGCAGCACAATGGTCTAATATTTACCCCTCATGCATTATTGCATAGATATTTAAAAAGTATTTCACATTTTCCTATGTCCTGTTTCATTACTTGGAAACTATTTAGCAAAGTAATATTTTCTGATTTTGATTTCTGATAGTGGCATTTTCAGATCTACTTATGGTCTGACTTTCTTGAGTCTTAATTTTTTAGTTATACTTTTAGTGGATTATCATCATCATCATCATTATCACCCCTTTTAAATGTTTTTAAATATCCCAAGAATGCTAGAATTCCAAATAACAGAATCCATCTATCTCAATTTTACTCAGTCTTTGTAAACTTACTCCAAGCATTACATATACTTTCTATTATGCACTAGGTCACAAGGGTCACTGAATTTTAAAAAATATTAAGCAAAAATAAAATTTCTTTCTTTGCCAGTTTTTAGTAGTCCTCAGCAATCAAATTAAAATCACTAAAGAATGTAAAATAGGTGTTTATTATACCACACTATTTGCTGGAAGCTGTTTTCAGTGGCCTCATTTCCAGAAATACCTGAAACAGATCATCATGAAACTATAAAAGACACATTGCATAGCCTAGGATGTGATGATGGGGACAGATCCTTTTTAAAACCTGTATGAAAACTCATTTTGTGAATAAAGAAGGTCGTAAAACTGAGCACAAATACGCTAATAATCAAATACCTTGTAGAAATGGGAAAGATACCTGTATCTTTTTAAACATTTACAAAAATATATTTTATTTATTTATTTATTTTTTTGACTGTGCCGGGTCTTAGTTGCGGCATGTGGGCTTCTTTGTTGCGGCATGCATGCGGGATCCAGTTCCCTGACCAGGGATTGAACCCATACCCCCTGCATTGGAAGTGCAGAGTCTTACCCACTGAACCACCAGGAAAGTCCTAAACCATTTAAATATAATATATTGAAACAAACTGGATTTCATTTCATCACCATAATTAGAAATCACACATGAACTTCTTAAGAGGAATTTACTTGGATCACACCAAAGTATTCATTCAGAATGAAGATTAATCTGCGCAAAAAAAAAAAAAAAAAAAAAAAAAAAAATTGGGCTTCCCTGGTGGCGCTATGGTTGAGAGTCCGCCTGCCGATGCAGGGCACACGGGTTCGTGCCCCGGTCCGGGAAGATCCCACATGCCACCTAGTGGCTGGGCCCATGAGCCATGGCCGCTGAGCCTGCGCATCCGGAGCCTGTGCTCCGCAACGGGAGAGGCCACAACGAGAGGCCCGCGTACCGCAAAAAAAAAAAAAAAAAAAAAGATTAATCTGAGTGACTGTGATCTCTGTGCCTTTTCTACATAGTCATGCTTCAGTCTTACATGCTAAGGTTCATATTGTATATGAATATAAGGTTTATCATATATATATGATGTTTAGATAGATAGATATTCTATGACTGATTTCAAGGCTACTTAAATGCAATATCAAGAGCTATTATTTGAAGAACCAGGAATAATACAGGCAAAATAATGTCATTATTGTTTTCATTACATTTAGACAACTCATTCAGAAACACCTTCAAAATTTACGTAGCCAAAACTTCTCCAAGGCATCTAAAAACCTACAGCTAATGCATATGTTTAAGATACAGGTTAATTAAAGCACAGGGACATATCCTGTTCTATGAAAACATAATGCCGTGCAGTCTTATTTGGAATCCAAGTTAATTGTCCAAGGAGAACTAACATTTTAAAGGTGGAATGTGAAGCTACAGTACATAAGTTTGAATATGAATTTTGAATATCATCATCTTGAACTTAAATGTTAAAAATATGAGATCCATGCCTGTCATTATGTTTTCGCTCCAGGATATAAAATGAATTGACTTAACCATGGATCACTTAAGTCCCATAATTCATTGTAACTAATTTAATATTATTCATCTTATCAAAAGAGAGAATTTTGAATGGTAGGAGAATATAATGTTTGAGATTCTGGTTACAAGACACAGGCTACCTCAGTTTGAGGTTGCTTAAAGACAATCAGATGTTAGGGAAGCCATTTAATTACTCTGTTCTACAAATTTAGCTGTAAAAAGAAGTATAATTGGCATTCAATCCCTACTTGTCTTGTGGATTAAATTATATAAATAGATACAAATACATATACATATAGATATATGACAACTTCCTGTCATGTGGTACATTATATATATGTGTATATATACATATATATGTATCATTATTACTATTACTCTTATTTTATTAGTATACTTAATACTGAATATAGATAAGTCCACCCCAGAGGGATTTATATTTCTACTGCCAAGAATACTGTGGGTGGAAGGAGGAAAGACAGTAGTTGTAATAATAAATGGTGAAGCACAAGAACACAAGAAAAGTGTGTCCAATAAAACACAGTCACACTTCTCTAAGATTAAGACAAAGAGGTGTTTTGTATCAGCAAATAACTTTGAGGAAAAATGTGAGTAAAGCACACACATGAAAGTTTTCTGAGCATAACCGTTACGAAGTTGGAATTGAAACAGTGGAATTCTGGGTAAGCAAGACAGAGGTATGAGCAGGAATATTAAAAGCATGAAACCAAGAATAACTTCAAAGGACTCAGATCGGAGGACTGAAACCAATAACATTTTCTGTCTTTATAAGGATCTTTTGCCAAGAAAATTAAAGTATTTAAAACTCTCCAGTAATATATCATGTTTAGGTATGTAGATAATATTCTACATGAACTCTCAAATATATGTGTTGCAATGAACATTTAATCTATAGTAAAGAAAATATATATCAATACAAAATTTAAAAATAATAACGATAGCTAATTTTTGTCAAGTGCATAGTTTTTGTTAGGACTGCGATAAGCATATTACAAGAATTATCTCATTTATCTATCCACAAAAATCTTGTACAGTAAGGACATAGCCAGATCTCTTCTTGAGTCGACTTTATTGACATAATTTACATACCATAAAATTCACCCTTTTAAAATGTATAGCAGCTCGATGAGTTGTGAAAAGTATGTATAAATGTGTAACCAACACCACTATTAATATATTACTCCTATTTAATAGCAAAAAAATGCAGTTAAAATGTAAAAGTACTATACATGATAACACCCAAAATATGTAATATTTTGCCAGTAAATATAATTAAATATGTACAAGACCTATACACTGAAAACTACAAATCATTACTTAGAGAAACAAAAGTATGCTGAAGTGAAGTGACTTTTCCATGTTCGTGGATCAGTAGAATCCATATTGTTATATTCCCTTGATTGACTCTGACAAAGTAGTGCCATTTTGGTTATAAGCAGAAATGAATCTTTGAAAATAATTTTTTATCCTGTAGGTGGAATCAGCTTTTGTGTCTATGTGACCCCATTGATTGACCAATATGTTTACATGATTTCCAACATTTTTAGGATAATTCCTCTACCATTGCCTTGTCCAATAGTTTAGCCTCCTTGAGCCACAGTTAATATTTTTCTTAATGCCCACCATGGCATTAAGACACTCCATGGCAAATGTCAATTTGAAGAGCTCAGTTAGCCCTTCAGGCCACTAATGCAAGCCATTTGTGTTTCTGCCGCAGTTCTGTGAGGGACAACCAGACCTCTTTGAGTCCCAAAAAAACATATCTCACATGGTGCCTGTTACACTACAAGGGCAGATGACTGCTTTATTATTGGTTCCTGGTGAAATATTAAATTGCTGAGCAAGCTTAATCTTAGCATTTCTTTATTGCTGTGGTATAGAAGTCTTATTTCTATTGAAGATGAAACTTTAATATTAAAATTGATTTTGGGTATGGATCTACAACAAAATTGACTAAGTTCCTTTCATGTGCAGCAAAATGTCTAAGTGTTACACTCATAGTTTTTTCATATTGTAGGAAATGCATGAAAATCCTTAGTGATAGGGAAAAGGCCTCTGGGACCTTAGATGTCAGTTATAAAAGACAGATTGTTATACTTATAAATTTGTCTGTCCTGGAACTGACATCCAAGGTCCCACAGACTTTTTTTCCATTCACTGATGATTTTTTATGCAATTCCTACAGCATACTGTATTCCATTCTTTACAAGAAATGTTCAACCATTCATATTACAGAGACAGCTAGACACTTTGCTGCTAAAGAATGGAACGGAGAAGTAGAAGGGAGGTCACAATGTAACACACCTATTAATGTTAAAAAAAAACACATAGAGTTAATTACAAAGAAAGTTACTTGCTATGTTAATACATTCAAGTATTGAGTACATGCCGTGTATCTAATTTAGAATAAAAGATGAATAATGTTATGATCTGTGATGATTTTTTTGGTAAAAGTCATTTGAGCTAGTTAGCTTTGAATAATTTCAAAAAAATCAAACTGATTTTTTTCTCAATGCCTTTGTGGCTTTGTTCTGATAATCAATAAATGATATTTTTGAAGTTCAAATATAATTAATATAATCGTAGGTCTCCACACCAATGTAACAGGTAAACATAAAACTGATTTTTGTTTTTACCATAATCATCATGTTGAAGATTAGTCAACCAATATTCTTGGGGAAGTTCAGTGTATTCAAATCCAAATCCATTTGTCTTAATATAATATACTCTTTAATTCTCTACTGAGGATTGTGTCTGTATAGGAAGATCTTGGTTGGATCATTAAGGAGTTTCTGACTTGGAGGCTATACATAGCTTCAAATGCCATATTAATTCATAATAGTAAAATGTGCTTATTTATTTGCCTATTTATCTGTGATTTCATATAACACCCAAAATATTTTTAAAATATTTTTTCTGGTTATTGAAGTATATTAACAATGAGTTGTTGCCAATAGTCACAAGTTGTACTCTCTAGGCAAGCACTAATTTTTTATTATTTCAAAAGAGCCATAGAGTAGAAATTTTGGGACACCAACCAATATTAGCAGAAACTAACTTTATATTTCTATGTAAAAAAAGTGCACACTATTTGTACATATTAATTTTGGTTTAGCCCTCTGATTATTTCAGTTTTATGCTTGTAAAGAAAATTCTTCTTTTTTTTCCCCTGTGTCCAAACAAAACTGGAAACCTGAACTTTTAGAGGGTAAATCCAAATAATTGTCACTCAATAGAGAATCTATTTCAAAGTGGTAAGAAGTGCTTACTCTGCTTGTGACCTTTTTCAAATAAAAAGTATTGATTGATGACTTCCAATCATATCGATTGTTTCATATAAGAGGTTTGTTGAGAAAGTCTTCTGTTCTCCAATAGCAACTTTAAATTACAAAGGAGATTTAATGGAAGAAATTATTAAGCATTATAATTTTCAGTATTATAATGATGAGAAAATTACATTTTTGGTACAGGAATTTTTATTAGTGGGATTTATTTGAAAACTAGAGTTGATAGTTGGGTGCTTGGACTTTCATCTTTCATTACCAAGAAAGAAGGAAAAATAATACTAATTAAATGGTGAATGTTGAAGGATGTCAGGATTCTAACTGGGAAATTTGACCAGGGGTCTCTGGGAAAATAATATTTTTCTGTTGTATTTGGTAACTATTTTTATTTATATGTTAAAGGTATTTGAAAGCACAAATTTTCTTGCTTTATTTCTTTATTTTGTTCTTATATAAGTTTTCTTCTGTGTAAAGGGTAGTTGTTATATCTCCATAACTGCTTTCTCACCTCAATTTTTTTATAAATTATTAATCACATGGACATTAGCTTTAGAAAAATTTACACTCAGCTTCAAAATACTGACTTTCCGCATCTCATAACAGTTTTCCCTGAGGATAGACATTTTCGTTTTTTGTTTGCTTCCACAATACTAGTGCTTGATACTGTCTTCTGTCTCAGCCTATATTATACCCTGTTGTCATTTTCTTATCACTTCGCTAAATCTCATATTTTCTTCTTTGACCACTCTCACATCCAAATGAGGGTATCTCTAAGGACATTTTACTAAATGATCTTTATGCCTCTTTTTATTTGCATCCAGTCTTAATAGTTTTACCTGCTTTCATGACTTTAAAAATCATTTCAATTTTGATGACTTGTAAATATTTATCGTGTGTTTCCTTATCCTCACATCTTTGACAACTTCCAAAACTGCATTCCTAGATTTAATAGCAGCGTTTGAATACGCTGATGCTAACTCAAACTCAGTGACTCCTACAATGAACCCATTATGTGCAATCCAAAGTTGATACTTTTATTATTATTTAACCATTTTGTCAATGATCACAAATGCTATTTTTCATGTTTTTCTGCCAAAAATAACTGTCCAGTCTCTCACCAGCTTGCTCCTCCTAAATCATGTCTACTTTGAAACACTGTTGTACAAATACTTTGCATACCATTAGCAGACTAATTTATAAAATATGCTATTTCCTTAGTTTTGCTGCAATCCATTTCCCCCCATTATTTTCTTATCTATTCCTAAGCTGCAAACGCATAATTCTACAAGCTGTGATGTAGCTAACTCAATCAATGTCTGCCTCAGTGATTTTGTTCACACTACGTTTACAAACCACTACTCTAATGTGGGTAATAATATTCTCCAGATGGAATCAAGAATGGTATTATAAAGCAAAATAATTAATGATGTTTGTTTTACATGATATAATGACAGTGTCCAAAACTTTTAATTATATTGGCACAGTGAGTGCCAAAGGATGGTCAACAGCTCCTGATACAAAAATCTTAACTTAGATGGTTGTAAATTATAACACTGAAAATGGGTAAAATGTTTCAGATAGGTAGGAGAAAATGAATTAGTAGAAAGCTTTGATTGATAGATTGTGAGTCGGGTGCTTAGTTTACGTAGTACTGTTATTCTTTCTGACTCCAGATGTTTCAATTGCACTTCTAAATTTAGGGACTTTCTGACCTTATGAATATTGGTAGAAGGCAGAGCTTGTGTTCCATGAATAAGTTGAACATGACAAATAATGAGGACAGTAATGATAAAAATAGTAAATGAATGATAATGATAATGTTGGAAAGTAACTAATACTAACTGAGCCCAATATTCTGGACATCTGTTAGAGAATTTTACATTAATTAAATAATTGAATCTTGCCTGTGACTCTTTTAGGTAGTTGCTATTATTCCCAGTTTGTGGATGAAGAAAGTGTGGTACCGTAAATAACTAACTCCCTCAACTCACAGAGCTTATGAATGGTAAAGGATTTCAATACCAGTTCTTAACTGATATGCTCTACTCTTATTAAAGCATTACTTTTCTACCCTCCTTACAGCTAGAGGGATGGCTCCCTCAATCAGATACTCTCACCATGAATTTTCATTTGTGAATTACTGATAAAGGGAAAGATGATTGTAATCAATATTCTCTAATGAAGAATGGTTGCTTTTCTGCGACGAGTGATAAAATGGTTTGATTTTTAATGTCTCCTTTAGAGGTAAAAATATTTATGGAATACAAAGAATAAAATATTTGCATAATATACAAAAGTCTAGCTTGATTTACATAAATTTAATAATTCTAGGTCTAGCAAACTGAATTTACATTTGACATTATACATTAGAGTCACAGTCCTTTACCAACTTCCAGACATCAGATGATAGACTCAGAGTACTTTCAATAAGTGGAAGGACAAATAACCTTGAGGAAGACATCTAAATTGATCATAAGGACATTCTGTGAATCATCTAGTTTTCCCAAGGAAGAAACTTTTCTCTTCTTTTCTCTGTATACAGAGAAAAGTAAATAGCCAGACCTTATGAGGATTTTTGTAAACTACTTCCCATGGAACTTGAATGCCACTACAGTTCACCAGAAAGAGCAGTGTTTGATGGGCAGCAGATGATAAATGGACTTGTGACATAAGTTCTACTCAAGGTTAAGATACAATAGGGTATCCATAATGTACTTATTTCTGCAGTTCCCGTGTATATTGTTTGACTAGCTATGCTCAGCAACTGCCACAATCCCTGCATTGCTGTCTATGACTTATAGAAGGAATTAGGGCTAATATGAAAGAAAGCAAGGGGGGAGCCTTTAAAATGTTCTCTTTCTGCCACAGTGTAGGTCAAAAGCAACCTCAGCAGAATTATAGACAACTGTTGTATTATCAAAGTCTTGAAAGATGCAGGAGTGGTGATTTTCATTTTAGCCTTATTGAATTTTACAGTTCAGTGAAGAAGACCTAAGTAGCAGAGCTAGGTCAGCTATTGTGTTTTATGTCACAGTTTAGTACACAGATTTAAATATTTCACCAGCCTAAGAGTCATGTCTAGGGGCTTCCTTTGTGATGCAGTGGTTAGGAATCCTCCTGCCAAGGCAGGGGACCAGGGTTCTAACCTTGGTCCAGGAGGATCCCACATGACGCGGAGCAACTAAGCCTGTGTGTTACAGCTACTGAGCCTGTGCTCTAGAGCCTGTGCTCTGCAACAGGAGAAGCCATCACAATGAGAAGGCTGTGCACCGTGGCGAGGAGTAGCCCCCACTAGCTGCAGCTGGAGAGGGCCCTCGCACAGCAATGAGAACCCAATGCAGCCAAAAATACACAAATAAAATAAATAAATTTATTAGAAAACAAGAAAAAAAGAGTCATGTCTAAAACATGTGGAATAGTGGTAAGTTGACATAAAAGGATTATAATTGGAGGTTTACAACAATCCCTGCCTTCTTTACAAAATAAATATTTACCATTAGAAAAACACCTCCTGGATCACTAATGAGTACAGGTGGTGAACCACTTGATCTTTGACCTTCTAACTATTTCTAAAATTGGGAAAGTCCAACTACATTCCATTATTCAGTGATAGTGCCGTATCTTGGATTAGCCAGGAAATCCTTAAAAGCACAAACAATTTACACAAGCAGTTATTTTACACTCCCTGTATGTCTATTTCTATTGTACTGCCACTATGCATCTAAACCATACCGCTTGTCTTTTGTTATATTCTCAGTAGTACATTGTCTCTGGATTAATAATACTGAAGCTAATTTTCAGAGGGTTCTGCGCAATATTCTGGCATAAGCCAGAAGGAGTAGCCCTGAAGAATGATAGAGATAGAAAATCCTCTTACTGGATGAAATTTTGAGTTATGCTTCTCATGATATATGTTTCATTAAAGAAACATGGTCCAAAGTAAAAATGTACATTGATTCATGGGCTATAGCTGATAAATGGCCAGGAGGTAAAGAATTTGGAAGGAATTGTGACAAAGAAATGAGCGCACAAGTAAGTAAATAGACCTCTTCTTAGGCCACAAATTCAGGTATTTTTCTTCTGGGAATAGCCACCAAAAGACTCCTACTTACTAATTATGCAGAGGCACATGTGATAAAGGATTTATACTTCAAGATTATAAAAACATTCAAAACTGTATAATAAGAAAACAACCCAATTAAAAAAGAGGCAAAATATTTGAACAGACCCTTGGCTCAAAAGGATAGATGGAAGGCAAATAACACATAAGATGTGCAACATCATTAGTCATTTGCAAAATACAAATTAAAACAATAATGAGATAGCATTGCACATCTATTAGATTGCTAAAAGAAAAAAAGACTGACAAGTCTAAGTGCTGAAGAGGTTGCAGAGTGACTGGGAATCTCATACACTATTAATTGGAATGCAAAATATTACTACAAAGTTTTTGCTTGACATTTTTTTTTAAATATAAAATTGCAACCACCATATAATGTAGTCATGTTAGTTCGAAGTATTTACCAACAGGAAATAAAATTGTAAATGCACATAAAAGCATGTACAGTGATGTTTCTAGCAGTTTTATATATAATAGCCCAAAACTTCAAAGATCTGTTAATAGATACATGAAGAGAAAAATTGTGGTAGTTTCATATAAATAGTATTACCCAGAAGCACTAAGGAATGAATTGAACTATTGAAACATGTAACTAAATGACTGGATCTGAAAATAATTATACTGAATGAAAGATGCCCAAATTAATTATGCTGGATGAAAGAAGACCAAAAAGAGGACGTCTGAAGTATTTTGTTTATATAAAACTCTAGAAAATTCAAAGTGTTCCACATTAGCAGAAAGCATATTACAATTGTCTGAAAATGGAGAGGGGGCTTAAGGGAATTAAAAAAGGATGCAATGAAAATTTGGGGGGTAATGGATATGTTCATTGCCTTGATTAAAAACATTTTAAGTATTATGTGAGATAATTTTAAATAAACAACTCTGGGAGAGTTAAATTTACAGAAAAATTGCAAAGATACAGCAAGGAGTTCTCATATACCTCAAACCCAGTTTCCCCCATTATTAACATCTTAATATGATAAATTTGTTACAATAAATGAACCAATATCAATAGCTTATAATTAAAGCCCACACTCTTTTTATACCTTAGTTTTTTTCCTTAATGACTTTGGTCCAGGATCTTACCCAGGATAGCACATTATTCTTTACTTGGAATGCAAGTTAGATATTACCTAGCCTAACATTATATTTTACAGTTTAGGAAAAAACTTCCATGTTTCTGGACTCTATTGGGGTTCTAGGCTTATATTCACCCTTGACTGTGATGTGAATGGGAGAAACAATGACTGTTTTCATAGGTTTCACATTCTGAAAACATAGCCACAGTCATTTCTTTGGCAATTGAAATGTCTTAATGTAAATTTATCCTTGAAAAGGAGTCACTTATTCACAATTGTCAGTTGTAGCAATTGCTATATTTTCACAGTCAACACCAATTCTTTTTACTAGCCTATAACTGCATTCATGTCATTGACCAAGGGAAAACAAGACAAAACAACAAACAGGAAAACAGCTCATGTCACTGCAGTAACTGATTCTTGCTTGTACTCTGAATTTGTGTCCATTCATGGTACTGAACCTTTCTGAACAAAAGGCATATTGGTAATTAACCAATTATTATATACATGTTATATATCTTATAAAAGGAGAATTAGAGGGTACTATGACTATATAAAAACTTATGTCTACCTTAATTTTCTAGCTGTAAAATATGTGCATACTCTTTCTGCCAATTATTACCATATATTTTTCATCTCTTGCTATCAGTTACAACTACTGGTCTAACCAGGAATTGTGTTCTTTTTCTTTTTTCTTATTAATATATAAAATATAATCACTTCCATTTATTAACATATTTCCTCCTTTTTAAATATACATTTCCTTCTTAATATTGTGACTAATTGAGATCTTAAATATATTAAGACCCTCTGCTTCATCCACTGTTTGCTGTGCTAGTTTAATTTGATTATAAGGGTTTCAGGTAGGCCTAGGTAAACACTCTTTAGACTTATTCCTTATTTTAATTTCACTTATGTTAGAAGTACCTATTGTTGCTTATTTTTAAAACTTTTTGTTTAATTCATTAATGATCATATGTTCATATTCTCACTAAGTCAATTAGACTACTTCCTCTCTTTATTAATTGGATTCTCCAATGTAGGGAAGCCGTAATCTTTCTTTTTTTATTGAAATATAGTTGATTTACAATATTATATTAGCTGCAGGTGTATAGCATAGTGATTCAATATTTTTACAGGTTATACTCCATTTAAAGTTTTAAGGAATGATGTCTACATTTCCCAGAGCTGTCCAAATTTCCTTGTTGTTTATCTATTTTATTAATAGTAGTCTGTATCCCTGAATCCAATGCCCCTATCCTGCCCCTCCCCCCTTCCCTCTCTCCACTGGTATCTGCTTATTTGCTTTCTATATCTGTTGAATCTTTTTCTGTTTTTTATGTGCGTTCATTTGTTTTTTTTTTTTAGATTCCACATATAAGTGATAACATATAATATTTGTCTTCCTTTGTCTGACTTATTTCGCTAAGAATATTAATCTCTAGGTCCATCCATGTTGTTGCAAATGGCAGAATTTTATTCTTTTTATGGCTGAGTAATATTCCATTTTATATATATATATATATATATATATATATACACACACACACACACACACACACACACACACCACATCTTTCTTAATTCATCTGTTGGTGAATATTTGGGTTGCTTCCATATCTTAGCTATTGTAAATGATGCTGTTATGAACATTGGGGTGCATGTATTTTTCTGAATTAGTGTTTTATTTTCTTCAGCAATATACACAGCACTGGAATTGCTGAATAATATGGTAGTTCTACTTTTAGTATCTTTAGGGACCTACATACTGTTTTCCACAGTGGCTGTACCAATTTATATTCCCACCAACAGTGTACAAGGGTTCCCTTTTCTCAATATCCTTTACAACATTTATGGTCTTTTTGATGATAGCCATTCTAACAGGTGTGAGGTGATATCTCATTGTGATTTTGATTTGCATTTTTCTAATAATTAGCAGTGTCGAGTATCTTTTCATGTAGGTTAGTCATTTGTACATCTTCTTTGGAAATATCCTTCAGGTCTTCTGCATATTTTTTAATCAGGTTGCTAATGGCTTTTTTTTTTTTTTTTATTGAGTTGTCTATATATAGCTTCTTTTTTTAATGCAACATGCAAACTTTGTTTAACAAAACTTACAGGTAAAGTCAAACAGGCACTTATATTAAGAGAAAAATTGACATATATGTATATGTATGTGTGTGTATATATATATATATATATATATATATATATATATATGATAAGACCCCTTATGGGTCATATCATTAGCAAATATTTTCTACCATTCAGTAAGCTGTCTTTTCATTTTGCGGATGGTTTCCTTTGCTGTGCAAGAGCTTTTAAGTATAATTAGGTCCCATTTGTTTATTTTTGCTTTTATTTGTTTTGCTTTAGGAGTTGGATAAAAAAAAATATTGTTCAGTTTTTTGTCAAAGTGTTCTCCCTATGTTTTCTTCCAGGAATTTTATAGTTTTAGGTCTTACATTTAGAACTTTGATTCATTTTGAGTTTATTCTTATATATGGTATGGAGAAATGTTCTAACCTCATTCTTTTACATATAGCTGTCTAGTTTTCCAATACTTGCTTTGTATGTTTAGGTGCTCCTGTACTGGGTGCCTATATGTTAATGAGTATAATATCCTTTTCTTGTATTGATCTTTTTATCGTTATATAATGCCTTTCTTTGTCTTTTGCTATAGAGTTCGTTTTAAAGTCTATTTTGTCTGATATGTGTATTGCTAACCCCACTTTTTTGTCACTTCCATTTACATGAAATATATTTTTCCATCCCCAATTTTCAGTCTATGTGTGTCTTCAGCTCTGAAATGGGTCTCTTGTAAGCAACATATATGTAAATCTTGTTTTTTTTTTTTTTAAATCCAATCAGCCACCCTATGTCTTTTGATTGAAGCATTTAGTCCATTGACATTTTAATTGATTATTGATAGACATGTACTTATTGACAGTTTATTACTTGTTTTCTGTATGTTTTTGTAGTTCTTCTCTGTTCATTTCTTCTTTTTGTTTCTTCCCTAGTGGTTTGATGATTTTCTTCAGCAGTATGCTTGTGTTCCTTTTTTCTAGTGTTTGTGTATCTATTGTAGGTTTTTGATTTTTGGTTACCTTGGGGTTCATATATGTTTGACCTACAATTACATCTACTTGTTTTAACCAAGTAGTCATTTAAGTTCAAACACATTCTAAAAGATCTACAGTATTCTTGCTTCTTGTCATACTCTTTTCTTTTCCACTTAGAGAAGACTCGTTTAACATTTCTTTTAGGGTAGGTTTAGTATTAATGGATTCTTTTAGTTTTGTTTCTCAGAAAAGGTCTTTATCTCTCCTTAAATTCCAAATGATAATCTTGTTGAGTAGGGTATACTAGGTTGCAGGTTCTTCCCTTTCAGCACTTTGAATATCTCATGCCACTCCCTTCTGGCCTGAAAAATTTCTGCAGAAAAATCAGCTGATAGACTTATGGAGACCCCCTTGTATATGATTCTTTGTTTTTCTCTTGCAGCCTTTAGAATTCTCTTTTTATCTTTAACTTTTGACATTTTAATAATGATATGTCTTGGTGTGAGTCTTTTTGTGTTCATCTTGTTTGGATTATCTGTCTTTCTGTACCTGGATATCTGTTTCCTTCTTCATGTTTGGGAAATTTTCTGCCATAATTTTATCAAATACATTTTTTACACCCTACTCTCTCTCTGCTCCTTCTGGGACCCCTATTATGTGAATGTTGGTATGCTTGAAGTTATCTCAGAGATCCCTTAAACTGTTCTCTCTCACTATTTTTTCTTTGTTTTCCTTTTTTCTGGTCTGATTGGGTGATTTCCATTATTCTATCTTACAGATCATGTATGTGTTCTTCTGTATTACTTAGTCCTCTATTCATTCCTTCTATTGTGGTTTTCACTTTAGTTATTGTATTCTTCAGTTCTGCTTAGTTCTTTTTTATATTTTCTTGTTTCTTGTTAAAATTCTCACTGTGTTAATCTATTCTTTTCCACAATTCAGTTACCATTCTTATTACTAATGCTTTGAATTCTTTATCTGGTAAATTGTTTATTTCTGTTTTATTATATTTTTCAGGATTTTTCTCCTGTTCTTTCAATTGAGACCAGTTCTCTGTCTTCTGCTTTTGCTTAACTTTCTCTGTCTCTATGAATTTAGGTGAAATATTTACCTCTTGTGAACTTGAAGTGGTGCCCTTATGTGGAGGTGTCCCTATATGGCCTGTGTGTGCCCCATGCCTTTGGTGGGAGAGCTGGATTTAATATGAACACAAGTCACATCTTTCCTTAGAGTGTGCTGGCAGCTATCACCTGGGTAGGAGGCAGGGATTGAGATAGAGGAACTAGAGCTGGAGCTGGGTGTTTGGCACAGCCTCTTCTCTGCTCAGTGTCTGTCACCACCTTATTGGGAACAGAGTCTGATCCTAAGTTGCTGGAGCAGAAGACCTGAGGTTTGAATCTGAGCTGGGTCAGTCCCCTTTAAGTGTGTGTTCTCCCCTCTCCCATCTCTGAGATCCTTGACCCAAAGGGGAGCAGTGCTGAAGCAAGAGAGGCCTGTGTGAGCTCTCCTGTGTGACTGGGTACAGGCTGAGGTAGATTGGCCACAAACAGAGGTCCAGGCTGTCGCCAACGTTCTGTCTGTGCAAGTGCCAGCAATGGCTGCCCCAGCACTGCTCAGATGCAGCCTCAGGTCTGTGTCTCCTTTGTCCCTCACAGCCAATCACTACCCCCAGCCACTGCCAGCCCTCCCTGTTGTGGATCTATGCCACAGGGCAGGCAAGATCTGCGTGGGTTCTCAGCATGTACCTGGGTGGTTGGTCTCAGAGATTGGGACTGTCTCTGATGTGTTGTCTGAGTAAGGGCCAACAATGTCCAACCCCACCCCACTCAGATGCCACCCTGGTCTGAGTGACCTCTCAGTCCTATGGCTGAGCTCTCTCCCTGGTCATGGCCACTGTTTGTCCGGTGTGAAGGTGGGATGTGAAGTAATCAGGGCTGGAGTGTTCACTCGTCTTAGGCTAGGCCACACGCCAGGGTGGTCATGGGATACAGGCAGCTGCTCAAGCAGCCCTCTTCACCCTGCTTTGGTAGCAAGCCAGCACACGTGCACTGCTACAAGTGGTGAAGGTGGGATGTGAAATAAGCAGGGCTGGAGTGTTCACTCGGCTTAGGCTAAGCCACACACCAGGGTGGTCATGGGATACAGGCAGCTACTCAAGAAGCTCTCTTCACCCTGCTTTGGTAGCAAGCCAGCACACATGCACTCCTGTAAGTGGAGTCCAGGCTTCCCACAGCCCTCCTGTTAGACCCACCAGCCCTCCAACCAGCCAAGGGGGCTTGTCTTCCCTCTGTCAGATCCCAGGACTGGGGAGTCCATTATGTGGTATGAACCACCCACTCACCAGGGGAGATCTTCACCCCTGTGATCTCCTTTTTCCTCTGAATCCCTTCTCAGGGTCACGGGGCCCAACCTGACCACTTCTCTTCCTTCCTACTCTATTCTCTGTTGATCTTGCTCACATACTTACTTGTACAGGAGTCTTTCTAACAGTTTCTAGTTAGTTTTCATTGAGAATTTTTCCACATGTGGATGGATTTTTGATGTATTCTTGGAGAAGGTGAGTTCCATATCCTCTTACTCAACCATCTCTTTCAATTTCATAATCTTTTTAGAAGTATTCATATACACATTGACATAATGTTTTCAAAGTACCTGCCATGCTCTTTGATGCCATTTATGTGAATAAAAGTCTGCACCACAAATTGTATATCTTTCCTTACTTTTAAATACTGACCCTTAATTGTGGTCTAATTGTTAGTTTGAATGAGAAATATGATACTGAGAATTTTTTTATTGAGTCTATTGAGTGTATATCACCAACATTTTAAATAATTCTTTCCACTTATAGGTGGTCAGTTTATTCTCTAACTCCACTTGCATTCTCACACACTCTTATCAAATGAAATTTGTTTGTAGCTGATTTCTCATTCCATTTCTTTGGCTAGATCATCATGACAGGGTTAAGGCATACTTTGAACATTTAGCACAGTGCCAATGAATAAGTTTTCATCTACAAAGCTTTTTACCAACACTCACTTTGGAAGTGTGTATTACTAAGATCATTTATTCATAGATATCTGAATATAAAACATAGAGTGACATAATCTATGTTGGAAAATTGCTGTAAAGACTAAACACTAAGTCTGATGAGCTAAAAATATCAGAGTCACATAATGGAGAATAGAAAAATATGAATAAGGAAGTGTTTTCAAAGCATGTAAATGATTACATTGTTCATTTTCTACTGTCTAACTTCATTATAAGGGCCTCTATCAAACTGAGGCTTTTTTTTTTTTTTTGGTAATTTAGATGCAGACCAATTCATGCTAATTGAAAGGAAAAGAATCCCAAGTAAAGTCAAGAACATATAAATCTGCTATATTTGATCTGATTGAGGCTATTTTGGGGAGATAAGTTTTCTTGCATCTCTTGGATTTCTGAATGGTTTTGTTAACCTTGTTCTAGACTATGTTCCCAAGGATGTTTGTGTAACAAACAGTTTTGGATGATAAAGATGGTGAGTCCCTCCAGGGAAGAGAATGGATTTATTTCCTAATGAAGAAACTAAAAGTAATGTCTGCAAAGTTTGTCGATAGCCTCCCTTATAAGATTGGGGGTTTCCTAACCTTGAGCTTCCTCTGCTGTGACACACTACTGTGTGTACAGAATCACTTAGACTTCTATGCTTAGACAACAGATCTTGGGCAGTAAGGGGAACTGATGTGAACTTGAAGCTCATGCTTCCTGCTGTCCCATGAGTAATAAATTCCTTTGTCTCTGGTCCAAGAGTCTTGTGGTTTCTGTCAATATCTATAAAACAGTGGCAGACTAAATTATTAGCTTGTAAGTAGGCTAAAATCTCTGACCCTTCACAGCTCCAGACAACTATAAACAGATATATTCCAAGAATCTCCTCTACTACATCAAAAATATATCTTGTCAGGACTTTTTCCAGAAGCAAAACTAAGTTATGAATAGAAATATGCTGTCATTCATTTAAAAAAAAATAAAAGGAAGAAAAGAAATAAAGAAAGGAAGACAGGAAAAAAATAATGAAACTAAAAGAAGAAAAAAAGAAAAAAATGACTTTTCAGGGCTTCCCTAGTGGTGCAGTGGTTGAGAGTCTGCCTGCCGATGCAGGGGACACGGGTTCGTGCCCCGGTCCAGGAAGATCCCACATGCCGCGGAGCGGCTGGGCCCGTGAGCCATGGCCGCTGAGCCTGCGCGTCCAGAGCCTGTGCTCCGCAATGGGAGAGGCCACAACAGTGAGAGGCCCGCGTACCGCAAAAAAAAAAAAAAAAAGACTTTTCATTTGTTATTTAATCATTAAGCAAATCTAAGAAGCATCTACTCCATCCTAAGCATTCTTCAAGATAATACAGTAGAGAACAGAATGGACATGGTACCAAGTTTACACATGGAAGCATAAGGAAAATCAACAGATGATGACATGTATCATGAAAGAAATGAAGGTGATCGGAGGGGATGTGGTAAAGGGAGGGCTACATTAGACAGAGTGATAATAAATTCCTTCTTAACTCTGAGAGATTTAATCTGGGAGCATAGTTTAGTAAAAAAAGACCCTGGATTCCAGTGATGAATCTGATATTTATTAGTTGTGATATCTCTGCAAGGAGATAAAGACTGTCAAACTGATTGATATCTTCTCTAATTGTAATACTGACACATTGTAAACATATTTTGATATTGTAGAACACATAATAAAAGTTTGAGTTTGCTAGTAATACTTATACTACCAGAATTCTGCTCACAGACTTTCTTTTTCAAGTAAACTAAATGTTGACATGACCATCTTTTGTTTTTGCTTTTATGACTTGGATAGTTTTTACAAGTATCAGTATGCTTTCCTTATGTCATAAGTTACTGTGGCCAAGTCAAGCTGCCTTTTATAAATAAGCTCTTGAAATGTCTCTGGATTATCGTTTTGTACATATTGTCTTAGAGTCATTCTCAGATATAAGTGTGAGATTGTCCTAGAATTAACACTACCCTAGGACGAATCAAGGAAGCTAAAGAGCTTCTCCTTGTTTTAGATTAGACAGTGTTTTCTTTTCTGTTTTCTATTCCTTTTGAAAAAATAAAAATAAACAAGAGGAGGTTTATATAATTGAATCTTTGCTAAGGGGAATTTGGGCTATACAGGAATTGTTTTCTGTATTATATGATTTAGAACTTTTGAAATAAAGATTTCTATTTAACAATACCAAAATGTTCTTCTAAATTACTTTGAATATCCTCAAATCATAAAACCATAAATGCATAGACCTCCTAGTCTCATGTTCAAATCCAGAGACCTATTTCTTATAAATTAAATACAATTTGAATTTTCATTCTTGATCATAAAGAAGATTCTTAGAGAGGAAAAGCCTGCATGTTTAATTTTGGATTTAATAAACAATGTGATATTATAGATTCAAAATTGAGATGTTATAGGTTAAAATTTTAAAGTTTACATAGAATATATTCCTTGTTGAAAATACAAATTTAATTTACTCATATTACAGATAAGGAAAATACAAAAAAATTAAATAAATAAACAATTTTCTAATTACCACATGACTAGTAAAGTTAAAGTGAGATCTGTAAGTTTGGCCTCTTTTTTCTTGTCCAAAGCCATTCTTATTGGTCCTTCTTTCACTGATATGATATTTGTATTTCATACATCAGAATCATCTCCAGTGCTTGTTGAAAATTCAGATTTCTAGGACCTCAAGAGATATGCTGACTCTGAATTTGTATAATAAGACTTAGAAACATGCATTTTGATAAGCTTTTTTTCAGGACCTTATGTGTACTTGGAATGTGTACAACCACTCAATTGATTAATTAAGCTTTTTTCAGGACCTTTTGTGTACTTGGAATGTGTACAACCACTGAATTAATACAATGAAAATGAAATGTCTGGGCTATTAGTATTACCTGAAATTGTAATTTATACAAATAAAACAATTAATACATAAACAATTGAGTGTTCTTTTTTAATTCATTGGTAAACTTCTCTTTATCTTGCAATTAAAATTAATTTTTAGTCAATACTTTTGATGCCAAGGTCCGTAGAAAATGGCAAACGGAATGAAATGTTTATACACACACACACACACACACACACACACACCCCCTTGAAGAGCTCAAATAATAAGATTCTATGTAGTGATAAATAAAAAGTTATAAATAGTGAATAATTATATAAAAGAAAGTAATTGATAATCATTTATTTTAAAAGTTATACTTCTGTTTATCAATTTTTGTATTTTATTCCTTAATCAGCTTCTAGAAACTTCTTTTGAAACTCAAAGCCAAAGGTTCTCTGTGGCTTCTCTTTATACTCTCTTCTCTGGGACGATGACCCTCAGCCTGTTTTTTTTTTTTTATTTTTTTCTTTTCTTTTTTAAGTGACATAATTTCTGTGCAGTGAATTTCCAATAAAAATTTATGTTTACAGTTGGATAAATTAGCTTAGTTTTAATGATGAAAATGAAGCTAAAATTATTGAGATGGAAAATATGTCAGATAATATTTTTAAAACAATAGCTTGGTTCATAAGCAACAAAGTGTAACTCTGTGAAGTTAAATTATTATATTCCTGATAGTTTTAATTGCAAAATTATGAGAAGAAGGAAAGTTATTGTCATGATGGGAACTTTAACACAAGAAATAGCAAAAAAATAACCCAAAGGTAGTTGGCAAAGAAAGCCAGGGTAATAATTGCAGCTGTAAAGACTAGTTTTGAAAAGAAAGCTAAGAACTAGAATTCTGCACCTTGGTCAAGTTGTTCAGTTGCTATAAGTCAATTTTGCTCCCGTAAATTGGGATAATGTCATAATATTCACAAATATTTATAGGGTGTATGTGTTAGGTACTATCCTGTTTGGTAGGGATATACTAGAGGAGAAAACATGATGAATATAAAGTCTTTAGAAATTCCAGGTATATAGAAAGCACTCAGTAAATCATGTTAAAGAAGATTATGCAAATGACAAATAAAAATTAAATATGCGTAAATAGTAAGAAAGGGCTCCCTAGAGGTAGTATATAGCTACATAGAGATTTATAGTACAGGGAAAGAAGGCAGGGACATAATGAGCTGAAATGGGGTTCTGAGGAATAGGTTATTTTATGTAAGAAGCCCCTGTAGTATGTACAGGGTAGAATGGGGAGAAAATTAAGAACAGCAGATCAAGCCTTTCTCAAAGTTTATAATTAAAGCTATCATGTTCTAAAATATCTATATGTATTTATGTGTTTGTGTGTGTGTGTGTGTGTGTGTGTGTGTGTGTTTCAGGATGGGCAAAGGATGTGAGGCAGAGCAAGATTCAGAAAGAGGCTGTGGTCATGAATGGAGACTGAGTAAGGCAGGTAACCAGTTAGTCCATGGACTAGAGATCACGGCAGAAAGCAAAATCTGAAAGAGCAAATCACACTGAGGTTTTGGGTTTTCTGTGACTCGAGGGATACATAGGCGCCCAAAGGTTACCCCTGAGGTCTTTGATCTTGACCTTAGTATTGGTTTGCAGGTGTTGGAGGAGGTCATCGAGAGGACATGAACTTGGGTTGGCCCAAGACCTGGACTCAGGTAACTGGAGGCTCCTCACCTCCTCCTCCTTCCTTGGAATGTGCATTCTGCCCACCATTCCCACAGTAGGAGCAGTTCCAGGAAGAGAGCCTTGAGAGGCTAAGGTGTTGTTGAGACCATTTGGATTGAATATGTGACAAAACCTATCTGAGGCCTCTGTATAAACTTTTAAAATTTGGCGGGCAGTGTGGAGACCTATTCATCTTGTGGTGTCCAAGACAAGCCACGTGTATAAGTTCCTTTGCTTATTAAACATGCTGCCTGTCAATCTGAAGTGTTTGGCTTCTTTATTCTGTCTCTACTTGCCTTCCATGTGCTGGAGCCAGTTTCAAATTTCACCTTTGAACACCCCAGTTTGGGAACCAACAGCAGGACAAAAATCTTAATCTGAACTGTGGAGAATAGAGGGACTGGAATTTTGCAAGTATTTCCAATGTGAATGGATTCTCAGGGGACTCCATTTCCAGTGGACACTCTTCAAGGACTGAGATCGATTTAGATCAGGGTGTTTCTCTCAGGAGACTCAACTTAAGGCATTAGGAAGAATACAAAAATCCTATTAATTTGCCAGTTTGTTGTTTAAAGACGCAGTTACTACATATTTATTGGCACTCTATTATCTTTCTCCATAATGATAGCTTTTCTCTTACTCCTTTTGTACAACAAATTGGAATGTAAAAAAAAAGACCATAGATGCCTTTACACTAATTTAGGAGACTTTATTCCTGATAAATGAGGTTTCCTGGGGGAGAGAGTGGTGGGTACTGAGGTGTGAATGTTGCCTCTACTATTCCTTCTCCTCATCAATTAGTGGTTAATGTGTCTTCACACTTTACAACAACATACACAATTTAATAATCAGGGAAACATCTAGTTAATATAATGATTAATTTATGAAAGAGAAAAGAGGTATTTTAGAGAAACAGGCAGAATTTGACAGGAGGGAACATATAGCGTCATACTATTATACAAACAAGATTCAGAGTAAGGATACAAGCGAAATTGCAGAGGCTAATCGGTGTCATTCTTTTGTTTTACTAGCCATCCCTCCATGTCCACTTTCTTACAAAATCCAAGTTAGACTGAGTGCTTTATAGCATCCTGAAATTCAAAGATAGCTTTTATGTATCTGCATTATAGTAAAAGCCATCATAGCAGGAACTGTTTCTGTCATTTTTTTTCTTGTATCCCTAGTGCCTAGACAAGTGCCTTAAAACCAAAGAGAAGCTCAGTAAATATTTGTTCATTGATAAAAGAATCTCAGTCAAAAATACACAACTTTATTATTTTCAGTTTGCCATCTGCTTATTTAATCTGTGCTTCTTACCTCTCGAGAGGGAGTTTGGAAAGAAGTAAGAGACATGATAAGATATGCTAATCATTTCTCTCTCTGTGTTTAGAGGTATGTTCTGAATCAAATTTGAATCTCACAATCTTTTGCTAGTGTTACTGAGTCCAAGCTTGTACTGCTTGCCACATAACAGGCCAATAAATCGAGAGATGAGCTGTTGGGGCAAGGAATAATGACTTTATTTAGAAGGCCGGCAGACCAAGAAGATGGTGGACTAGTGTTCCAAAGAACCATCTTGCCCGGGTTTGGGTGTTAGATTCTTTTATAGAACAAAGAGTGGGAGGTGAGGATGTAAAGTAAAAATGCAATAAGTTGTTTCAAATATTTTCTGGTTCTGGCCAGAGTCTGGAAGGGATGTGTTAATTTCTTCTTTTCTTCAGCCATTCACATGTGGGCCTGGTCAAGATGTTTCCTTGAGCTTAAACAAAGTAATTTTAGCTTAACACTCAGGCATGGGAGGCAGGGTTCCTGGAGATGGGTCATTGTGTATTCCCTAAGCTATAGGCAACATCCCTTTATTGATTAACTAGTAGTAAAAGCAATAGAACACAAAGGTTAAAGTAAAATAAACAGATCCACTATGGAGTCAGATTTGTCCTTCTCTATTATGCCAGGAGTGTTGCTTGTCCTGTCCCCAACATGAACACAAAATTCCACTGATAACTATGGTGATGGTGCATGTTTGGATGTGACTTCCAGATTAAGTACAATCTCATCCATGTAGTACATTTTCATGTTGGGAGGATTGTTCCTCTTTTCCTGGGATTTCTAGAATCAGTTCCAATAAGTGGCTGCCAAACACTAAATAGATGGAATATTTTATGTGTTTCCCTATTTTTAAAGTTTTTTATTAGAGCTAATAACCTTTTCAAAACTGAATATCAAAGAGCACTTCATCTGTGGGAGAGGAATTTTTCACATGCTTTCATACACTCTAAAAATATAAACTTAAGCTGTGGTGTAATAATGATGTGTACTGTATCACTTTGTGTATTACTATTCTGGGATATATGCACATTTGCCTGAGGGTGTATATAAGATGATTAGTATAAAATCATAAGCAAACTGGGCAGGTGATACCAAAGCATACATGAAAAAACATTTAACGGAATGTTTTGCACTTGGCATTCTACTTTGAACACTCTATTTAGGTAACAACCACACCTAAAGAGATTTTACTGGAAAGTGATTTTACTGGAAAGTGATTTTACTGGCCGCAAATTCCTAAAGTAATTGTGTGGGCTGCTTAGAGCAGCCACTGGTCCCCTTCCTGATTAGACTGTTGATGAGAAGTCTCAGGTACCTTGCTCTCTCCTACAAGCCATTTCCTTTTAAATCCCCATCAGTTCAGAGAAATTCATATGATTTGATCCACTTTTGAATATGAATAAACTCTTTATAATCTTTAGTGAGATTCATATTAAGTCAAAAATCTCTATAAGGATTTTTTTTTTCTTTTTCTCATACAAGATCTTTTTGTCTTACAAGAGTTTTAACCCTTAAAACTCACTCTCTCACTGAATTCTTGACTCTGGTGTAATCATCACAAATATTTTTTGAGCATTTGAAAAGTGTGAGCAAAATTTAAAATGTCTTATTTATAATTTGCCTTAGATGCCACTGGAAAGCTTTAATTATGAAAGCTACTAATTTTCTATATTAGGAAACAAAAATGTATGTGTATGGGTAAGTGAAATTTTTAATTGTGAAAACATTTTCATTTGTTGCTGTGTGAGGACTACTTTCAACTCTGTTTAAGTGAAAACTTATATGTCTTAGAACTTTCAGATCTAAATAGTTAAATAATTGTGCTCATGGTTACCAGGCCAAGAAGGAACTAGTTACTTCTGATAATTTTGAAGATTGAAAATGATGTGTTATAATCTATAGTCAAGAATGGAATGATTGACATTTGTTTGCTGATACTGTCATTATCAGAACATTATTTGAAAGAGCAGTGATTGTGCCTAAAGCTAAGTGTCCACATACAAACTTTAAACCCAACTGGTCTGCAATGGGAAACTTAATCTTCACCCTCAGATGAGACCACAAGGTAAAACAAAACCATATAATGCTTCCAATCCTTTTCTCTAGTTTGATACTCAGGAACTAGGAATTCTAAGATCTTTATTGGGCTCAGAACACAGAGCTGTTTGAACATATTGGTAAAGTCACCACTGTAGAGTCTCAATAAGGAGCTAGAATATTTTATTTTAAAATTTATTTTAAAGGGTACATGAGAACAAAATTAAGAGAAACCTGTCAAATGCTAAAATTATTAAATCAATCTCTTTCAGGTGGGGTTTTCTTTCATATTATCTATCATTAAACACTTTATATGCATATTCTCACTTAATGATTTGAACAGTAATAACTATAATAGTTATACATACAGCATTTCACATAGCATTTTCACTGTAATATTCAATGTAATAAAAATATATTAAGATGTAGGGGAAAAAGGATTAAAAATTCCCAAATTTCAAGGCTTTAACAACTTAACCTCAGAGATATATGTGTAAATATACAAATATAATACAACTTGGTAAATGTCATGATAGTGCCATGAGAGCATAGATGTAGACAGAACTTAATTATTTCTGGAGAATGTTATTTATTTTATGTGATCATAATATGATAGATATTCCCCAAACTTTATTCAGGGGCTTTTCTACATAATATCCTCTTTTTCTTTCATGACTTTAAATGTTGTCTAGACACTAATTCCATCATATCAGCACTAAAACATGGTTAAGTCTCTCTCTTCTTAAAACCCAGACACATACACACACAAGTAACTTAAACCCAAGCTCTTGTTCAGCTACTTTGGCATTTCTCTCATGCCCACTTCTTCTTATTATTATTGATAACCATACTTTCCCCATTTTTCACATCACTCATTCATTCATCAAACCACTCACCATGACTTTTGCTGCCCAACATCTAAGGAAGTTAAAGCCCTCACAAGAAAACAAAACAAACAAATAAAAACAACAACAACAAAAAAGGAACTTTGAAAGGATAAACAAATTGTCCAAAGTCAAATCAGTAGTAGAAGATAAGTGGGGTCTCTGGATTCCAAAGTAGCCTCAGAAATTACTTTATGTATTAAATCAAAAAATTCATATTTTAATGCCAATCTATTGAAGTTAAATAAATGGAAAATCATTTGCTTGTTTTCAACACATAGCTGTTTGTTTCTGCTCACCGACATAAAAACTCATACATGTAGAAACTTCATATGTTTTTAAATTTTAAAAATATTGATAACATAAAATGTATCAGGGACCTTCAAGATGGTGATGGAGTAAGACATGGAGATCACCTTCCTCCCCACAAATACATCAGAAATACATCTACATGTGGAACAACTCCTACAGAACACCTACTGAAAGCTGGCAGAAGACCTCAGACTTCCCAAAATGTAAGAAAATCCCCACGTACCTGGGTAAGGCAAAAGAAAAAAGAAAACACGGAAGCAAGAGAATAGGGATGGGACCTGCACCTCTGGGAGGGAGCTGTGAAGGAGGAAAAGTTTCCAAACACTAGGAAGCCCCTTCATGGTTGGAGATGGGGAGTGGGAGAGGGGGAAGCTTCAGAGCCATGGAGGAAAGCGCAGCAACAGGGGTGTGGAGGGCAAAACGGAGAGATTTCCGCACAGAGAATCGGTGCTGACCAGCACTCACCAGCCCGAGAGGCTTGTCTGCTCACCCGCTGGGACGGGCGGGGGCTGGGAGCTGATGCTCGGGTTTCGGAGGTCAGACCCCAGGGAGAGGACTGGGGTTGGCTGCATGAACACAGCTTGAAAGGGGCTAGAGGGGCACAGCTAGCTGGGAGGGAGTCCAGGAAAACATCTCGACCTGCCTAAGAGGCAAGAAACCACTGTTTCGGGGTGTGCAAGGAGAGGGGATTCAGAGCACCACTTAAACAAGCTCCAGAGAAGTGTGTGAGCCGCGGCTGGCAGTGTGGACACCAGAGACGGGAATGAAATGCTAAAGCTGCTGCTGCAGCCACCAAGAATCCTGTGTACAAGCACAGGTCACTATCCACATCCCCCAAGGAGCCTGTGCAGCCTGCAATGCCAGGGTCCTGTGATACAGGGACAAGTTTCCCAGGAGAACACAAGGTGTGCCTCAGGCTGTTGCAACATCAAGCTGGCCTCTGCTGCTGAGGGCTTGCCCCACATTCCAATTATAACTACTGTACACACCCCTCCCTGGGCAGGAGTGTGCAAGAGACTCCTAATCAGCCACTGCTTTAACCCCATTCTGTCTGGGTGAGAACATATGCCTGAGGGTGAATACACAAAGAGGTGGGGCCAAAACCAAAGCTGATCCCAGGAGGTGAGTGAACAAAGAAGAGAAAGGGGAATTTCTCTGTGCAGCCTAAGGAGAAGTGGATTAAATCCACACAATCAACTTGATGTACCCTGCATCTATGGAATACTGGAATAGACAACAAATCATCCCAAAATTGAGGTGGTGGACATTGGCAGCAACTGTAGACTTGGGGTTTGCTGTTTGTGACTGATTTGTTTCTGATTTTTATGTTTATCTTAGTTTAGTGTTTAGTGTTTGTTATCATTGGTGGATTTGTTAATTGGATTGGTTGCATTCTTCTTTTTTAATTATTTAAACAATTTTTTTTATTTTAAAAATTATTTTTTTAACTTATTATTTTTTCTTTCTTTTTTTCTGCCTTTTCTTATGAGCTGTGTGGCTGACAGGGTCTTGCTGCTCTGGCCTGGTGTCAGGCCTGAGCTTCTGAGGTGGGAGAGCTGAATTCAGGACTTTGGACCACCATAAACCTCCCAGCCCCACGTAATATCAATTAGCAAGAGTTCTCCCAGAGATCTCCATCTCAACACTAAGACCCAGCTCCACTCAACAACCAGCAAGCTACAGTGCTGGACACCCTATGCCAAACAACTAGCAAGACAGGAACACAGGCCCACCCATTAGCAGAGAGGCTGCCTAAAATCATAATAAGTTCACAGACATCCCTAAAGACACCATCAGATGCAGCCCTGCCCAGCAGAAAGAAAAGATACGGCACCACCCACCAGAACACTGGCACCAGTCCCCTCCTCCAGGAAGTCTACACAAGCCACTGAACCAACCTTACCCACTGGGGGCAGATACCAAAAAGAAAAAGGAAACTCTGAACTGCAGCCTGCAAAGAGGAGACCCCAAACACAGTAACTTAAGCAAAATGAGAAGACAGAGGAACACACAGCAGATGAAGGAATAAGGTCAGACAAAACAAATGAGGAGGAAATAATCAGTCTACCTGAAAAATAATTCAGAGTAATGATAATAAAGATGATCCAAAATCTTGGAAATAGAATGGAGAAAACACAAGAAATGTTTAACAAGGACCTAGAAGAACTAAAGAGCAAACAAACAATGATGAACAACACAATAAATGAAATTAAAAATTCTCTAGAAGGAATCAACAGTAGAGTAGCTGAAGCAGAAGAACAGATAAATGACCGGGAAGATAAAATAGCAGAAATAACTATCACAGAGCAGAATAAAGAAAAAAGAATGTAGAGAATGAGGACAGTCTCACAGACCTCTGAAACAGCATTAAACACACCAACATTAAAATTATAGCGGTCCCAGAAAAATAAGAGAAAAGGAAAATGTCTGAGAAAATATTTGAAGAGATTATATTTGAAAAATTCCCTACCATGGGAAAAGAAATAGTCAATCAAGTCCAGGAAGTTCAGAGCTCCATACAGGATAAATCCAAGGAAAAACATGCCAAGACACATATTAATCAAACTATTAAAAATTAAATACAAAGAAAAAATATTAAAATCAGCAAGGGGAAAACAACAAATAATATACAAGGGAAACCCCATAAGGTTAACAGCTGATCTTTCAGCAGAAACTCTGCAAGGCAGAAGGGAGTGGCAAGACATATTTAAAGTGATGAAATGGAAGAACCTACAACCCAGACTACACTACATAGCAAGGATATCATTCAGATTCGACAGAGAAATTAAATCTTTACTGACAAGCAAAAGTTAAGAGAATTCAGCACCTCCAAACCAGCTTTACAACTAATGCTAAACAAACTTCTCTAGGCAGGAAACACAAGAGAAGAAAAGACCTACAATAACAAACTCAAAACAATTAAGAAAATGGTAATAGGAACATACATATTGATAATTATCTTAAATGTAAATGGATTAAATGCTCCAACCAAAAGACATGGACTGGTTGAATGGATATAAAAACAAGATGTGTATATATGCTGTCTACAAGAGACCACTTCAGACCTAGGGACAAATAAAGATTGAAAGTGAGGGATGGAAAAAGATTCCATGCAAATGGAAATCAAAAGAAAGCTGGAGTAGCAATTCTCATATCAGACAAATAGACTTTAAAATAAAGACTATTAAAAGAGACAAGGAAGGACACTATGTAATAATAAAGGGATCAATCCAAGAAGAAGATATAACCATTGTAAATATCTTTGCACCCAACATAGGAGCACCTCAATACATAAGGCAAATGTTAACAGCCATAAAGGGGGAAATCCACAGTAACACAATCATAGTAGGGGACTCTAAAACCCTACTTTCACCAATGGACAGATCATCCAAAATGAAAATAAATAATGAAACACAAGCTTTAAATGATACATTAAACAAGATATACTTAATTGATATTTACAGTACATTCCATCCCAAAATAACAGAATATACTTTCTTCTCAAGTACTCATGGAACATTCTCCAGGATGGATCATATCTGGGGTCACAAATCAAGCCTTGGTAAATCTAAGAAAATTGAAATTTTATCAACTATCTTTTCCAACCACAATGCTATGAGACTAGATATCAATTACAGGAAAAAAAAATCTGTAAAAAATACAAACACATGGAGGTGAAACAATACGCTACTTAATAAACAAGAGATCACTGAAGAAATCAGAGGAAATCAAAAAATATGTAGAAACAAATGAAAATGAATACAAAAAGACCCAAAACCTATGGGATGCCGCAAAAGCAGTTCTAAGAGGGAAGTTTATAGAAAAATAATCCTACCTCAAGAAACAAGAAACACCTGAAATAAACAACCCAACCATACATGTAAAGCAATTAGAGACAGAAGAATAAAAAAACACAAAGTTAGTGGAAGGAAAGAAATCATAAAGATCAGATCAGAAATAAATGAAAAAGTAATGAAGGAAACAATAGCAAAGATCAATAAAACTAAAGGCTGGTTCTTTGAGAAGATAAACAAAATTGATAAACCATTAGTGAGAGTCATCAAGAAGAAAAGGGTGAAGACTCAAATCAATAGAAGTAGAAATGAAAAAGAAGTAACAACTGACACTTCAGAAATAGAAAGGATCATGAGAGATTACTACGAGCAACTATGTGTGAATAAAATGGACAACATTGAAGAAGTGGACATATTCTTAGAAAAGAACAACCTTCCAAGACTAAAACAGGATGAAATAGAAAATATAAACGACCAATCACAAGCACTGAAACTGAAACTGTGATTAAAATTCTTCCAACAAACAAAGCCCAGGACCAACTGGATTCACAGGCAAATTCTATCAAACATTTAGAGAAGAGCTAACATCTATCCTTCTCAAACTCTTCCAAAATATAGCAGAGGGAGGAACACTCCCAAACTCATTCTACGAGGCCACCATCATTCTGATAGCAAAAGCAGACAAAGATGTCACTAAGAAAGAAAACTACAGGTCAATATAATTGAGGAACATAGATGCAAAAATCCTCAAAAAAAAATACTAGCTAACAGAATCCAGCAGCCCAATAATAGGTCATACACCATGATCAAGTGGGGTTTATCCATTGAATAAAATCCTTGAATGCAAGGATTCTTCAATATACACAAATCAATCAATGTGATATGCCTTATTAACAAATTGAAGGAGAAAAACCATATGATCATCTCAACAGAGGCAGAAAAAGCTTTTGACAAAATTCAACAGCCATTTATGACAAAAACCCTCCAGAAAGCAGTCATAGAGGGAACCTACCTCAACATAATAAAGGACACATATGACAAACCCACAGCCAACATTATTCTGAATGGTGAAAACAGAAATCATTTCCTCTAAGATCAGGAACAAGACAAGGTTGCCCACACTCACCACTATTATTCAACATTGTTTTGCAAGTTTTAGCCACAGGAATCAGAGAAGAAAAAAGAAATAAAAGGAATCCAAATCAGAAAAGAAGTAAAACTGTCACTGTTTGCAGATGACCTGATGTTATACATAGAGAATCCTAAAGATGCTACCAGAAAGCAACTAGAGCTAATCAATGAATTTGGTAAAGTAGCAGGATACAAAATTAATGCACAGAAATCTCTTGCATTCCTATACACTAATGGTGAAAATCTGAAAGAGAAATTATGGAAACACTCCCATTTAACAGTGCAACACAAAGAATAAAATACCTAAGAATAAACCCACCTAATGAGAGAAAAGGCTGTATGCAGAAAGTTATAAGACACTGATGAAAGAAATTAAAGATGATATAATAGGATGGAGATACATAACATGTTCTTGGATTGGAAGAATCAGTATTGTGAAAATGACTATACTACCCAAAGCAATCTACAGATACAATGCAATCCCTATCAAACTACCAATGGCATTTTTCACAGAAGTAGAACAAAAAATTTCACAATTTGTATGGAAACACAAAAGACCCCAAATAGCAAATGCAATCTTGAGAAAGAAAAACAGAATTGGAGGAATCAGACTCCCTGACTTCAGACTATACTACAAAGCTACAATAATCAAGACAGTATGGTGCCAGCACCAAAATAGAAATATAGATCAATGAAACAGGATAGGAAGCCCAGAGATAAACCCACGCACATATGGTCATCTTATCTTTGACAAAGGAGGCAAGAATATACAGTGGAGAAAAGACAGCCTCTTCAAATGTGGTGCTCGGAAAACTGGACAGCTACATGTAAAAGAATGAAATTATAATACTTCCTAAACCGGTATACAAAAATAAACTAAAAATGGATTAAAGACCTAAATGTAAGGCCAGACACTGTAAAACTCTTAGAGGAATACATAGACAGCACACTCTAAGATATAAACCACATCAAGATCCTTTGACCCACCTCCTAGAGAAATGGAATTAAAAACAAAAATAAACAAATAGGAACTAATGAAACTTAACTGCTTTTGCACAGCAAAGGAAGCCATAAAAAGGATGAAAAGACAACCCTCAGAATGGGAGAACATATTTGCAAATGAAACAACTGACAAAGGATTAATGTCCAAAATATACAAGGAACTCATGCAGCTCAATATCAAAAAAACAACCCAATCCAAAAATGGGCAGAAGACCTAAATAGACATTTCTCCAAAGAAGATATACAGATTGCTAACAATCACATGAAAGGATCACTAATAATTAGAGAAATGCAAATCAAAACTACAATGAGGGGGCTTCCCTGGTGGCACAGTGGTTGAGAGTCCGCCTGCTGATGCAGGGGACACGGGTTCGTGCCCCAGTCCAGGAAGATCCCATATGCTGCGGAGTGTCTGGGCCCATGAGCCATGGCCACTGAGACTGTGCGTCTGGAGCCTGTGCTCCGCAGCAGGAGAGGCCACAACAGTGAGAGGCCCACGTACAGAAAAAAAAAAAAAAAAAAAAACTACAATGAGGTCTCACCTCACACAGGTCAGAATGGCCATCCTCAAAAATCTAGAAACAGTAAATGCTGGAGAGTGTGTGGAGAAAAAGGAACCCTCTTGCACTCTTGTTGGGAATGTAAATTGATACAGCCATTATGCAGAACGGTATGGAGATTTCTTAAAAAACTAAATAAGGAACTACCATATGATCCAGCAATCCCACACTGGGACATATACCCTGAGAAAACCATAATTCAAAAAGAGACATGTACCACAATGTTCATTGCAGCACTATTTACAAGAGCCAGGACATGGAAGCAACCTAAGTGTCCATCAACAGATGAATGGATAAAGAAGATGTGGCCCATATATACAGTGGAATATTACTCTGCCATAAAAAGAAACAAAATTGAGTTATTTGTATTGAGGTGGATGGACCTAGAGTCTGTCATATGGAGTGAAGTAAGTCAGAAAGAGAAAAACAAATACCATATGCTAACACATATATATGGAATCTAATATATATATATATATATATATATATATACACACACATATATTTCTGACGAACCTAGGGGTAAGATATGAATAAAGGTGGAGACATAGAGGAGAATGGATTTTAGGACTCGGAGATGGGGAAGGGTAAGATGGGACAAAGTAAGAGAGTGGCATGGACATATATACACTACCAAATGTAAAATAGATAGCTAGTAGGAAGCAGCTGTATCACACAGGGAGATCAGCTCATGCTTTTTGACAACCTAGAAGGCTGGGATAGGGAGGGTGGTAGTGAGACGCAAGAGGGAGGGCATATGGGGATATATGTATATGTATAGCTGATTCACTTTGTTATACAGCAGAAACTAACACAACATTGCAAAGCCATTATACTCCAATAAAGTTGTTAAAAAAATAAAATTAAAAAAAGTAAAACATGTCAGTAATCCTGTATAAAGCTGTCCATTACTTTATATTACCCTTAAATGCAGGTCCACATTGCTTGTAGTGATGTCATGACTATGTTTCTCATGGCTCTGCCTGCTCTCTGATCTCATCTTAGGCCACAAGAAGAAGAGATGGAATATAAGGTGAGTTCTACGGTATGTGGAGCCTGAACTGACTCCGTGTGGCAGCCACTCCTGAGCCTCTGTGGTCACACAAAGAGCCACTGAGGAAGCAAACTTATACAACAAGTGGTAGAAAGGATGAAGTGACTCAGATACTAGGATTTCAAGGAACTCTGTGTATCCAGTATTCTGTTTTGATATGTCAATGAACTTATAATAGAAGATTTCCAGGTTCATTGAATATGGTTCAAGAATAGTGCTGACAGCCATGAGACTGCACTTAACACTTCTAATGGGAGGTCAAGTTCTAACATAGTAAACATTCAATAAACATTTTTTTTGAAAATGAATAAACAAATTAATTAGTAAAACTTAATTGACTGAAAGCCTTTGAAATAAGTTCAGTTAATTTGGGTGATCACAAAAAGTAGGGTTATTGGGAGTTATTTAAGTTGTATTATATGTGTTTCACTGGTCGAAACCCAGTTTTGGATTCTATTTATTATTTTTTAATAGCTTGGAAAGAATTATTATGCATTGCTTTGGGATTTACCATTAAGTAAAGAATGCTGATGAGACAACTCTAAAAATTACAATAAATTATCTAAATTATAAGAGGTACTTTACAAAATAATCTATTCAGGTAAATAATATACGCTTTAGTTTTGTTTTGTTTTTTTTCTTTAATATCCATAATAGAAGCTTCTTTTGAAAGCACAGAGTTATTTAAAGTTAGGTGTATTCAGCTTGGGTTTCTTCTGTGACCTTTCCTTGATATCACATCCTTAGTTTGGAATGAGGTTTTAAATAGGATTTGGAAAGAGGGATATTATCAAGTATGCAGAGACACCATCAGTGCAATCGTCCCACAGGTAAGATTGACAGCTGAAAAGAAGGGTGAATAAATGACAATTTTTCATTTGAACCTGTCTACTTTTCTCAAACTATTTCATTGAGAGTAAGATAAAAAATGTTAAGACATTTCTATTTAAGAAGACACATTTTCTGTGATGTGTGTTCATTACTAAATTATTGTCAAATCCAGTAACAAAAATAGATGGTACTGCTGGGTAAATGCATATGAAACTTGTTTGTAAAGGCAAGAAAAGATATAGAAAAGGATAAAAAGGGTCCCTAGAAAAGATGTATTTAAAAGTTAGAGCAATTAATTTGGTAATGGCAGTTTGAATGAGATTTTGAGGTGTCTCTTTGTTTTTTGTTTACCTTAGCCTAGCTTATCTACATGGTATATTAGAATACCTTTAGATTTACCTTTTATAGAAAATTATAATTTCTTAATTACTATAGAAATATATGCTAACTTTTATACATTTTAAATAAATCTATTTTAAAATCTCATGTAGTTAAAATTAACTGTCTGATTATATTTTATCATCTTAATCAGCATTACTAAATTCTGCTAATATTTTAAAATATCCATTCATTAAAAGTTCATATTTTACTTATTATGATTCAGATTAGAAAAATAGTTATAGTGAGATAATGTAGGAACTGGATATTTGCTCCACAGCACAGTTTATAGGGTACTCTTCTCATATACTTACCTTCTTATTCCAAAACAACCTTGTGAACTTGGGCATTGTTTTGCAAAAGAGAAAACTGAATGTCATGATAAGTAAGAAGAAAAGGAATTAGACATAGAATTGAGATCTTCTGGCTTTGGAGGTCATGGATTTTCAACTATAGGAAGTTGCAAAGGATCCTTAATATACATGTCCTTGATGGTCAATAAATGAAAGTTTAGTTTATAGTTCTGCCACAAATTAACCGCACACCCTTAAAGAGGATACAGTAATTAACCTCCTTAAACAGTGGATTCTTCACTTGTAAAATAATAAGATTAATTTGAATATCCTGCCATCTCCAAAATGATTCCATGTGCTTGGGACCCTACCATCCTCATGTACCACTATTTGGTGTGAGGGCATTAAACAGAGCAGGACATTTCCCTACTTAAGTTTGGAAGCAAGTCAATCAAGTAGGTTAAATGAAGAACAAAATATCATCTTTATTATTTGTGAAGCTTATATTGGAGAATGTGGTTTATATTTGTGGGAAAATAGACCCAAATGAACACTCCAAGATATGATAGATTTATCTACCAGTAGCCACACTGAATTGAACCAGCCTTCCCCATTTTCAGAAGCAGAATCTGTCCCTATATTATTTATGTCATTGAGGAACAATGCAAAATATTTCTTCTCTTCTCAAGGGCCAGTTTCCAAGGGAAAAGAAAATGGAATAAGGGGTAAAGCCCTAGATGATTGGAGATTCAGTTTCTTTTACTCAGAAATTGGATAACTCCCTCCACCTCTGATGGGGAGAAGTGAATTGTAAGAGTAAAGCCAGAGATCCTACGTTAATTTATGTTCTTCCTCTTGGAATATCAAGAGTAAAGAAGTGTTTTCCACTTAATATTTTGCTTAATTGGACCTTAAATTGTACATATAACTCAAACCTAAATAATCCTATACTCGAATTCCCAGAAGAGAACAAAAACCAGTGACTTTAAAAAAATCTGACTAAGGGTCCTTGCTTAACCTATTTATTTCTTGTGCTTTAGCTTTATTCTATAGCCATTTTGATTAAATGTTAAATAGTCAAGGACCCTTGCATTTTTTTCTTCACCATAATTAGCTAACCTCTCTGTGTTCGCTGAAAAGGGTCAATTTCATCACATTTATGGTGTTCAAATATCTTCTTTTGTGTTTATCAGATTTCAGAGGTTAATAGATTTACTAGATTTGTATAGATTATTTTTTCATTTTTTAATCTTTTTTATATTGAAGTGTACTTGATGTATATTATATAAATTACAGGTATATGGTATAGTGATTCAAAATTTTTAAAGGCTGTACTCCATACTTATTATAAATACTACATTCCCCATCTTGTATAATATATAATTGTAGCTTATTTTATGCATAATAGTGTGTACCTCTTAATCCGCTACGCCTAATTTCCCCTCTCCTTTCCCTCTCCCCACTGGTAAACACTAGTTTGTTCTCTGTGTCTGTGAATCTGCTTCTTTTTTGTTTTATTCACTAGTTTGTTATATTTTTTTTTAGATTCCACATATAAGTAAAAATAGATTTTTATAGATTTTATAGATTTTTCTTTATGTGTATGTTAAATCCTTCATTTTTGCATATGGAGATGTATTATAGGTTTCAAGGAAAAATGTAAAAGTTCTATCTCCCTGATCAATTCTGATTCCTTTCTAAGCTGTGGAAGATATCTCATAACTTACTTATAGCTTAACATTAACTGGTCTTTTTATAGATCAAAATCTAAGATGTAGGTAATTGCTTTATTATTTATTAGCACTTCAGAATACAATTCACAATACAAAGCTGGGAGCTGAAATAACATCCTGCACATTTGTTGTTCTCTGATATTAACCTTTAAAATCTCATAGTCTTCTTGCTAATGTGAGACAACAGAAAGCTATTCCCTCTGAAAACTTCTAGTTACTTAAAAAATATATGAGTGGTAGAGTAAATCAAGAAAACAAGAATTAAGAGGATCAAGAAATAGGGATTTGAGGAGAATAAATATACTTCCATAAACATATTTCTTCACTTTTTTCTTTTTTTTTTTTTGCGGTACGTGGGCCTCTCACTGTTGCGGCCTCACCCATTGCGGAGCACAGGCTCCGGACGTTCAGGCTCAGCTGCCATGGCTCATGGGCCCAGCCGCTTCATGGCATGTGGGATCTTCCCGGACTGGGGCACGAACCCGTGTCCCCTGCATCGGCAGGCGGACTCTCAACCACTGTGCCACCAGGGAAGCCCCATAAACATATTTCAATTTGAGGGTAGAGAAAAAAATTATGAATCACAAAGAAATAATTTGCTAAGAATATACATATTTTTCTATATTTATCAAACATACATAATTAATCACTGTGCCAGGCACTGGGTTTAATATGTATAAAATATGATCTCTTACTTCAAGATAGAGGAGACAGACACTTTAAATAACAATTTTATACAGTGAACGCAAATTCCTAACAGGAGAACTCGGAATGCCTATTGGACTCAGGAGAGAGATACCTATTTTTTCTGATGTGTCAAGGTAAGCAAAAAGAGGGGAAAATTCAATCAAGACTTGCTAGAATAGATATATAAAATGAGATTCAAAGAAACCTAAAGAATGGTTTTATGAACTAGCTGACTAGATAGAGAACATTTTATATACATGCAACAATGAGTAACCAATGGTACAAGTCAACTAAATAGAGTATTTTTAACATCAGGCATTAAAAACAAATAAGGTCTGCTTAACAAGCATGGGTTCAAAAAAGGAAAAAATAATATAATATCAATCATCTTTGTCCACCTACTCCCCCATTCTGTTGAGATATTATATTTCATTGTGGTATGGTTAGTAATGAATATGATATAAATGATCATACTTGGACTATAGTTTCAAAGCACTGAATCTTATTTTCAGTAACTTGATCTATAGATCAATTTGAGGAAAACTGATGTCTTAACTACATGCATCTCCAATTTGTTAAATAAGATATACCCCTCTACTTATTTTAATTTTCAATTATTTTTCTCAGAAATACTTGTAGTTTTAATGGAGAAGGCTCAATATCTTTTTTAATTAACTTTATACTTCAAATATTATATGATTACAAACTTATACTGTTTTATAGTACAGACTCGTATGGCTTTATCAGATATATAACAATGCAAACTCCAACTAAAAATCCTGAACCTGTATTAAAATATTTGGATATGAATGCAATACAATAAAGTTTTAAAATAAGACTTTTTTCAAACAAAATTTATAAATAAAACTAATTAGAAATATCTAAATATACTTAAGAACCCATAAACTGACCACAAATAAATCATGACAGGATGTCATTGGAAGAACAATGACATCAAGTGATATGTTCTTTTATTTATTTATTTTTTGATGTGTTCTTTTAACGTTACATTTCTTAAGCTTTATCTGTAAAAAAAAATCAGTTTTTTCTCAATGGAAAAAATCATTGAGATAAATATAACTCAGTAGTAAAATAAATATTTTCACTTTTCCTTTTAAAAGTGTTTAACTGTTTAGAGATATTTCACTTGCTTCCTTTGATTTCCATTTAGAGTGTTTAAGGAGTTTTAAACTGAAGTATTTGCATTCCTAAGCTTCCAAACTTTATATAAAGCAGTTGTCATTTTAAAATCAATTATGCTTTCTATCACTCACATATACTTGTTTGTTATTGTCTTGCTCAGTTAAATTTAGAAGTACTTACTCTCAAGACTATTAGAATCAAAAGCACTAACATTTTCTTTCGGCTTCTTTTATTTTTTCCCTCTTTTTTTCAGACAGGCAATTGAAAAACAGAGTTAGAAGAGGGGAAATTTCATATTCTCACATGGTTCATTAAATAGCTAACATTTTAGCTTTATGTATGAAACAGAAGGTTTATGAAATAATTTAATTGTATAGACTAGATAAAATTTATAATATATAATAGCCATAAAGCCAGATTTTACACACAGAGGTAACCACACACACACACACACACACACACACACACACACACACCCCTATACTCTGTACACACATGGTCACCACAACGACCGCCACCACCATTTTTTTTTGTGAATGTAAATGCAGCTCAGTATTCTAGATATTTAATGATTTCAGAGAATAAGGTTACATGAATATTGGATTTAATGCTGCTTATCTTAGAACTCATGTTCTGAAGGAATGGAGTAAGCCCAAGTGAGCACCCTGCTACTGTTTCATCTCTCAAGCAGACTGTGGACTTCACTCTACAGGTTTGACCTTTTGTCTCATATGTTACATCTACAATTAATATGGTTCAATGCCCCTCTTGTCAGTAGCTGCTAATGAGATTTCAAGCCATCTTTAAAACCAGCTTAAAAGCATTAGTGTCATTTGATGGCATTTTTTGATCTGCTTTAATATTATGCATGTTAAAGGAACACACAAATTGATGCTTGGCACAGATGTCAATCAGGCATCTGATGTATTGCTCTTGTTAAATTTTAATGTATTCTTTATATGATTTGTGGCTGGTGAAGTTTCCTTAGACTAAGGGTGTTCTCTTTATAACTGCTGTTTCTGTTTGTTTTTTGATGTTTACATCAGTCTCATTCTTAAAATTTTGAGATAGGTTGCCTTCATATCAAGTGTCAGAATCATTTTGAACTACCCCTAAACCAAATATTATAGTAATGCCAGAACTAGACACTATCTGGCAAATAATATGAATTTTCAAGAACCTTAATGTATTAGCATATTTGTAGTTTACCAAATCAATAAAATGTATTATATTCTATAATTTGTAAACTATAATGAATATGTAATTTCTAGAAAATATAATGCTGTTTGATATATGAAAAATATCTCATGAGAAAGGAAAAATTATTTGTTCAGTATGTTTTTCAGACATTAGGCAAATATTTACAAAAATGAAATACATTTTTTTTCCTTATCAGATTGGCAAAGAGGATGCAAAGGAACAATTCTCCCATCCAATTTTAACAAAAACATGTATAAAGATTTTAAGGTTGAAGTTTTGTAATATATATGAAAAAACTAGAATGTTTTATTAATCTCTCAATAATATGCCCCTCATCAATTAATAGATACTAAATAAATACTCAAGTTGAAATGACTTATGCACATGTACTATATTGCAGGATTATTTTAAATAACAAAATATTAGAAGTGACTTTATTGTTCAAAAAAAGGTCATAGTTATATAAGACTGTACATATCTAATGGGTACTGTTCTGCAGTCAGGAAAAACATGGTTCAATATTTTAAAAATAATGGGAACAAATGATTAAATATTTGAAAGACAAAAGACAAAAATTCAAAACTATAAATCAGTGAAATGAGTTTACTTGGAGAAATGTTAGATAGCTAGACAGACAAGCAACAAACAGGTAAACCTGCCATTAATTGTGGTTATTTATCAGTGTTGGAATTATGAGGAATTTCCATTTTTCTATGATTAATGTATATACATTTTCTTTAGTATGCATGGATATATTCAATAATTGGAAAGATAATGTATGTTAGATTAAGATAAACCAAACAAATGCAAAACTACCTGAACAACTCGCCTATTTTAGAGTCAGTTCTTCTATGGTTATTTGATTCTTCTAGCTGTTAATATTTATCCTGGCAAAATTGGCTGGTATTAAAGTGAACTCTTTTTGCCAAAATGTGATTTGGTTCCATCACTCCTTAAAAGCCTACCTATGCTACATCTCTTATTTTGTAAGTTATCTGTTGTGTTTTTTTTTTATAGTCAACATTTTAGGAATGAATCCATAATATGATTCATTTGTAGACAGAATAAACTTTACAAAGACATAATACTGTAAGGATAATACACCTGTATTTTTTTTAACACAACTGAGAACTATAATTCACAAAAGTAATCACATATTTTTGTATAAAAATACCAAAACTGTTTCTTAATTAGATGTTGTGAATATAGCAAAGGGCTTTCTGTGGATAATACAACCCATAGTTAGTAGCAAAGAGCACATACAGCTTTAGTCTACTTGATGATACAGCCTCAAGCAGGGGTGGGCAAACTATGGCCATTGGCCACATCTAGCCACCACATATTTTTCTATAGCCCAAGAGGGAAAAACAGCTTTTATATTTTTAAATCCTTGAAAAATAAATCAAAGGAGAATAGTCATCTTGTGACATGTGAGAATGATATGAAGTTCAAAGTTTATTGTCCATAAATAAAGTTTTATTGAAATACAGCTGTACTCAATATGTACATATTATTTATGATAGCTTTCTCTCTACAACTGCAGAGCTGAGTAAGACATGGCCCTTATGTCCTGAAATTCTGAACATTTTCACTACCTGGTCCCTTATAAGAACAGTTTTTTGATTCTTGCAACTAAAGTGTATTGCATATGTAATAGATTTTGATTCCACAAGAAATGAATGATGATTCTGGCTACAGTGTTCTTGATGTCCCACTTGCTTTTTCACATGACATTGACATCTGTGTCCTGCCTTTGTTATTAAGTCTTTGTCTCTTATACACACTTATGGGGCAATATTTTCAAGGAAATAAACATTTTAACCTGTTTCTTGAGAGTGTTGCAGCCTCTCAGCTAAAGCTGTGTGGTGTTGCAGTCTTCCATGTTTCTAACTAAAGCCCTCTATTCAAAATAGTGTTATTTTCACAGTTGTGATTTTTTTCTGGCTAAAATAGCTTCTGACAACTCAATGGTAATAGGAGATGAGTTTTTAAGTATCTTGGATAAAATGAGTCTTTATTGTTTGGCATATTAATTTCAAACAGTTCACTGTCCATTGTCATGTATCATGGAAATTTCCCTTGAAAGCTTGGTCAATGGGTGTTATTGTTTGACCCCTGCATGACTAATATTGTTGATTTTGCCTGTCTATTGTGCACGCCAAATTTTTTTTCACAAACATTGTTTTCAGAAAAATAGTTCTAACGAGACATATTCAGAGATTTACTATGCTCTGCCAGAAACCTTAAAAGCGAAACTCAACTACACGTAGTATAACATAGGAACAAATATTGATAGAAATATCTGGGTATGCAAGTGAATACAAAAGAATCAATGCTATTTTACTATCTGCACTCAAAATCTTTATAAGACTTAGAGAATTTGACCATTTTCTTTTCTAGGAGCAGTGTGTGTGTGTGTGTGTGTGTGTGTGTGTGTGTGTGTGTCTTTGTCATACACATAATCTATATGTATATGACAAGTCAAAATCAACATATTGTTATCTTCTTATTGACTGATGAAGCTTTTAACGTGAAATGCCACTGTGACAGAAAAGCCACTGTTATCTGAGAGAAATTTTATGTTTTACAGTTTCCTACCCAAACTTATTTGCACTTATGTTACATTTCAGAAAGCGTTTTCCTTTTAATTTACTATAGTAAACTTCACATAACATCAAAAACACATCTTGTTTTTGGTCTAGTTTTCGTAGTATTTTTCCTAACATGAAAATTACATAATTATATTAAAATGTTTCTTAGAATAATTTATTAAAATATTACTTTGTGGAGAAACCAGGGTATAACAAGATCCATTCAACATTCCTAATCCTTGTATGTTTTAACTTATGGAAATTCATGTGGTTTTAATACTTAGATTCTGAAAACCAATCACAAATAATATATCCATGTTTTCTTAAGTGATTAAGAAATTTAATATTTTATTTATATTTGAATATCCTGGCAACCCTTAAGATTAAACATATATTTCAGGTAAGTAATGAATATTTTAACATTTGCAATAGAATGCTTATTCTGTTCAAAAAGTAGTCTTCATATCCCTGAACATTTGAAACCTGATTATTTTCTTGCAGTTATTGTTTTTATCACATAAATATTGTAGGGGCTAGTTTGTAAAAGTAATATTTTCATGGTGTTAGTTTTTCTTTTAGTTTCTGTGGGTTTGCTCAGAAATTTTACTATAAACAGTGCATTTATTCAGAAAATTCCATAGCTCAAGATCTGGCTAAATACAGTTTGTGACAGCTCCCTGTCCTGTATCCACAACTTTTTATATAATTACTATTTACTATTTATGAGGTCTCCTAATCAGAAAGGGTAACTGTGTGACCTATACTGTTCAGATTATTGTAATATAAACCACTTAACTTAAATGAGATGTGTTATAGGTTTCTGGGGGTCTCATTTCAATAATTAGGCATCTTAAACTTTGGGAGTGATATCACCCCCAATTAACATTAATTCTCAGTGACATATGATGTTTTATTGGCAGTCAAGAATCCAAGAGAAATATGAGCTTTGATATATTAGTAATGTAAACAATAATTGTAGGACTTATGCTTTTGGGAAGATAGAGAGTAGACTTACTTCTCCCTACCCTTGTAGTTCGTTTTTACAGTTGTTTGTTTTAATTTACTTAACATTTGTAAAGTAACATGGAAGAATGGAATCTCTGTTTTCTTTCCCTTATTCCATGTTTGTTTTCTGGTCACTTACTATAAAACTACATTTCTGTGACAATCCAGTAATGATGGATGAGATAAAGTTTTAAAGCTGGAGCTATGTCTTTTTCCCTTTGATCAAATAATATATTTGGGGATTTCTCTGGATCTGACCCAGTAGAGACTTATTAGAATGCATTACCAACCTTTGAAATCCCTGGCATAGATTAAATTTGTCACCAGGTGGACCTGATATAATTCTAGTCCTATATAACACCTGCTTGATGGGGGCCTTGGTATGGAGGGAGCCAGGAATAACATCTGATCTGGCTCTGCAACATTGCTAAATACCAGGTATTCATAGCCTCAGTATCTACTAGGAAGAGGGCAGTGAGTATTATAAAGAGAACAACAGACCCCCAAATTAGCACCTTTATAAATATATACCTGTTAAGCTTTTATTGCAGTTCACATTCACACATATGTATATATGTGTATAACACATATGTAGCTTATACATAATCTTCTGCAAAAACTTCATTGATCATTCATGTTGCTCATATATACATACACATGTGTGTATATATATATATATATATATGTATGTATTTAATTGTCAATACTAATTCTGAGAAGACAAATACCATATGATATCACTTACATGTGTAATCTAAAATATGACACAAATGAACTTATCTATGAAACAGAAACAGACTCACAGACATAGCAAACTTGTGCTTGCCAAGGGGGAGGGGGCTGAGGGAGGGATGGAATGGGAGTTTGGGGTTAGCAGATGCAAATTACTATATATAGAATGGATAAAGAGCAAGGTCCTACTGTATAGCACAGGGAACTCTATTCAACATCCTGTGAAAAACCATAATGGAAAAGAATATAAAAAATGTATATATATATATATATATATATGTAAAATTGAATCACTTTGCTGTATAGCAGAAATTAACACAACTTTGTAAATCGATTATATTTCAATTAAAAAAACACTAATTCTAAGCACTGTTAAAAGCAATCTTCCTTTACCCTCTCAAATTCTGACACAAAAAAGACTTGTTTCTTTGCAGATGTTCTACAGTACTTATTAGTTACCAAAATCACAGATCAAAAAATCAAGGCTAAAGGAAGTAAAAGTGTGGCCTAAATTCTAACCTACTGCCCTCACTGACTTTCACATCCTCTCAAGACTTCTACCTGTATTTCCAAATCTCTTTACTCACATAAACTTCCTAAATTTGATTCACTCAACATGGAGGTTCAAAGATTTTTAAGGTAAACTCGACATCCCTTGAAACAAGACAAATTCCTGCAGTAATTTAAACTAGTTGTAATCCAAGAAAACAATACTGTGTCCTGAAAAGATGTACAAATTAGTGTAAATATACTCAAAGAGCCACGTAAATTGTCCTATGTGATGAGTGCTATTCTACTAAGACAAACAAGAGAATCTTGGAACTTTAGCAGTCACAGAAACAACAACTAAAGAAATGTTTTTATTTTTTATCTTCATTTGGATTTTTGTAGATAGCCGTCTGTTTACTTTTACCTTTCTTATTTCAAAGAAAATAAATACTTTTCTCATCCAATACCATGTTACTTCCATCCAGAGTTTCAATAGACCCTTTAATGTGATAGTGGGTTTTGAAGAAATCACATGTCTAGTGAAGTGCTCCAGCCCTTTTCGGAAATAGTCTCAGAGTCTTTGTAAATGTCAAAGGAGACCCACAAATCTCAAACAGTTGCCAAAACCAGAATATCTGTTAATGTCACAGTGATGCTTAGCACAAGCCTACCATACAGGGCTTTTGTGTAAGTGTCAAATTCTGTCAGGCTCATCTTAAAGAAACATAGCATTTTAGGAGAGGGTTCAAGAGGTTTAGAGTGAAATCATATTCATGTTTTTCATGGGTCTACAGCTAATGCAGTTGGCCATCATCAGGTTGAATAGAGGCATGTTCCTGCATTTCAATTTACAGTCAATTTCTTAAATTATTTTATTTTTTGCCACAAAGCTATGATTAACTACATTTGGATCCTCTATACTTAAGTAACAGCTATTTCTATTTTATTTTAACTCACTGATGTTTTTTGCCATTTTACTTAGCGACATGGGTTAATTTCAAATCCATCAAGAGATTTCCATGACTGGGATACATTAGGCACCTATAGTAGCAAGTTAGTATTTCTAATAAAATCTAGTGACACTTTAATTACTCCCTAGGCTGATATGACAAATTTAACCCATGACACAATTTTACTACTTAGATATATAGAATTTCACAAGAAAACGTAAGAATCCACTCTAATAGTTTGTTATTTGAATACCAGAAAATATATATTCTTGGGAAACACTTTATTTATTTTTAATTAAGGTATTACTTTGGGCCACACATATTTTCTCTTTCTTGAAAGATTTATTTAATTGAATTTTATAAGTTTTTTTTTGGTTTAAGTAGTTATTAAAATGACATGGCTTTTGGAAAGGCCATATTTTATATAGGTAGTATTTTGGTTATTTCTTTTGATTTTTTATTACTACTAGTTATTACAGAATATCTCAAATTTATATTCTGGATTTTAATACTTTTCATTGTCTATTTCTTTTATATATTCTACTTTCTAAATTTTCAACTAGACCCTCTCTAAAATAAAACTTAATTTCATACAGTTTTAAAATGAAAACTTGCATTTTTCCCCCATCTAACTCATTGTTAATGTTGTTCTTTCTAACAAAGATGTCTTTCAAGCCTTCACATTCCTATTTCCATCTACATAAATTTTTGTCTTCCCCTAAAACTAATCATAAATTCTCTTCTGCAAAAAACTTACTTGATCCTTCAGGCTCCATATAACCTCTTTCTTTAGAATGAATGTCCATATGATTCCTCCCTTAGAATTAAATTTGATCTTCCCTTTTCTGTAGGGCAGGAACCAATTCTTGGGTAAAGCAGATGTGGTATGTGTGTGTGTACATATATACACATGCACAGATACACACAATGGAACATTACTCAGCCATTAAAAAGAAAAGAATGAAATATTGCCATTTGCAACAACATGGATGGCCCTGGAGGGAATTATTATAAGTGAAATAAGTCAGACAGAGAAAGACAGATACTCTGTGTTTTCACTTATATTTGGAATCTAAAAAAAAAACAAATAGAACAAAACAGAAACAGACTCACAGATACAGAAAACAAACTAGTGGTTGCCAGAGTAGAGGCAGTGGGGAGGCAAAATAGGTGAAAGAGATTAAGTCATACAAACTACCAGTTATAAAATAAATAAGCCACAGGGATGTAATGTACAGGATAAGGAATATAGTCAATAATATTATAACAACTTTGTAGAGTGTGTAATCTATAAAAATATTGAATCAATATGTTATACACATAAAACTAATATATTTTCACATAAAACTAATATAATATTGTAAGTCAATTATAGTTCAATAAAAACTAAAATTGTGTTTTATTACAAAGATGTTGGCCCACTAAAGGCAATGAAACAAAGAGCTTATATGGCTCATGATGTTTATTCAAGAGACATTTTGGTAAACTTAACCAAGAGAAAGAAAGGAACAGCAAGAGTAACATAATATAGAGTTGTAAAGAGAAACAAAGTAGCAAGAGGAATGATGGTTGTAACCTCACACCTTTTCCTTGTACTAATTCAACCATTTATTGCTCTGCTATTAGATAAAGCTTCAGAAATGAATCAGAAATTGTCTCCCTGATAGATAATTGTCGAGACAGATACATAATAAGGATAGAAATAAGGTCAGACTATCCAGGTATGGAGAGTAACAATGGCACACAAGCATGCTCTCTCACACACACACACACACACACACACACACACACTCCCCAACAGATTTACTTGACAAGTCAGCAAAATAAAATTGAGAAGTAGTCTAAGTATGATAAATATAATTTTTGGAAAAATATAATTTTGCATAAATTCCTGCTTAAAGATAAAAGATAGCCATAGAATTTGTGTTCCAGAAACTACATACTTAAACCAAATAGGCTTAGGAAAATAGTACTCTTTTATATGAATTGTTGTTTCTCTTATTCATTGTAGTTAACTAGCACATTCTCTCAACCAATAGTCCTGAATTGTTGGAGAATTTCCAGAATCCTGGGGAGGAGAAGTAACTCTTCTCCTTGATTAGAAAGCTGATAAAATCCAACTCAAGCTTCCCAATTAATTGCTAATTGAATTTGAATTTGTATGACTTCCTTAAGAAACCTAGGAGTATGTGGTGAGATCATTAAAAGTGAAAGAACAGTAGCTGTGAAATCTTCTAAGATTTAAAACTACTGGTCCAAATCTTGAGATGATCTTAATAATAAGGATTGCAGAAATGATTGTCTATACAAAGTCTTTGAGAACTTCTGCCTCAAAAGTGATCCTAATTCCTAATTGGAGTAAGTCAGTCAGAGATTCTGCATTCAGTGTTTTGGCCTGAAGGATTAAAAACAGCTCCAAAATGTTTGTTAGTTGGTTTACAGTAACATGGACACAAGGGTAGCCTACACTAAATGATGTTGACGTGCCAGAACTCCCTTATTATACTATACAGGAAGGCCTCCAAAAACTTAGGAAATTGGAATATTACAGTTGATTTATCTTGCAAGTCCTGTTCACTCAATCTGCAAGGTTCCAGAGGACACACATTTTACCATGACTCTGAGAAATACATTTGCAATCCTAGAATGCTTGAAGTGTCCTATGGTTGCTTATCTCTGTTGATCAGAAATTAGAGTGAAAACTGTTACTGTCAAACCTGGATTCCTAATGCAATGGGGATAATGAGATCCCAGGTTATCAGGGGCCAAGTGGCATCATTTCATCAGCAAAGATAAGGTGAACACATCTGCCATCACCCACAGCAGAGACAAGTCAGTTGTCAGAATAGTCTGACTCACAGAGACCTATGGAAATGATCAGATGATCATAATGTCTATAGAATATAAATATCAATAGGTAGGCAGTCTATTAAATTCTTACTTGATTTGTACAAAGTTCTAAATCTAGTGAACATAAGTTTAATTTGAATAACCGAAGCAGTCACAACCTCTCAATGAGTTCCCCAGACTTGAGCTACTTTACAGACTCAGACCACTTTTAATATGGGGCAGCTGGATCTCCTTGAGAAAAGTAACTATTACACTGGTAAAAATTTATACTATTAGTCTTTCTTTCAGCCTTTCCCAAAAGGACCTAAAGCCATGTACCAGGCTGACTATGCATTGGTTAGAGGAAAATAATCAGATTTGGGTGGAGTTACTGAACACTGGCTCTGAACGAACACTAATTCCTGAAGCCTCAAAACATCACTATGGTTCCCCAGTCAGAGTAGGGGCTTAAAGAGGTCAAGTGATTGATGCAGTTTTACATAAGATGCATCTCAGAGTGATCCTAGTGGTTCTTCAAACACATCCACTACATTTCTTTAATCTATAAATGGAATAAAAAATGGTCAGCAACTGGCAGAATCCCCACTTTGGCCCCCTGACCTATGGAATTAGATCTCTTTTAGTAGGAAAGAACAAGTGGAAAAAACTACAACTGCCTCTACCTACCAAAATATTAACCAAAATCGATGCCACATTCCTGGAGGGATTGCAGAAATAAGTGTCACCATCAAGGACTTGAAAGATACAAGGATGGTGATTTCCACCACATCTCCACTCAACTTGCCAATTTGGCTTTCACAGAAAACATGTGGATCTTGAAGAATGACAGAAGAGTATGGTAAACTTAATCATGTGGTGATTCAAATTGCATTCGCCATTCCAGATGGCTCTATTACTTGAACAAATTAACATACCCTGGGTACATTGTAGGCAGCAATTGATCACATTTTCCTTTTTCTTTTTCTTTCTTTTTTTTTTTTTGTATACCTTTTAGTAACAGAAACTTTTTATTTTCAGCTGACAAATCAGTAATACAACTTATCTGTCCTATCTCATGTATATATCAACTATCTAGCCCTCTGTCACAATTTAGTGCAAAGGAAACTTGGTTGTCTTTCCTTTCCACAAGATATTGTGGTGGTCCATTATATTATGCTATTGGGTTGGTGAGTACTAAGTAGCAATTAGTTTAAATGTATTGATAAGACATTCGTGTGTCAAAGGGTAGAAAATAAAACCCCCTCATAATTCAAGGGGCTACCATCTCACCCAAATTTCTAAGAGTCTAGTGGTCTGAAGCTTGTTGGGTATCCCTTCTAAGGTGAAGGATAAGTTGTTGCATCTGGCCCTTCCTAAAACCAAAAGAGAATGACACCCAAAGCTGCTAGTTTTTCAGTGTCTCAGATTGAGAGAAAACTGCAGCAGTTCTAGGCTGCCATGAAAATTGCATGTGATTCATGTAACTCAGTTACTAAAATAAGTTAATATTTGAGGGCAATCATAAAGATATAACTACTTCTAAATCTTTTTAATATTCAATCAATTATAGATTTTCTTCTGGTGCAAGTCTATTTATATTTAATGCTTATCTATTTAAAGAGATGATTAAAAATGTAAATTGATACTATATGTGTTGCTTTTATTTCTGTGTATGGTAACTCATAATAGGCAAGTGACCTCATGCTTTTTATGACCAAACACAAATGAATGGTCGTTGCTTTTGGCCTTGCTACTTAAAATTTTAAAATATACAATTGGTTGAAATACCACTTTATTTTTCTTGTAATGGTCCTGATAAGAAAATGTTCGTGACTTTGAAAGTGCCCTTTTCTGGCAGTCAGCCTTTCTTGCAGCATTATTGTTTGCTGGCATTAAACAACATGATCAGAGGCCATTTTAAAGTCCAACAACAAATCTATTTGAGGTAGAGTCTCACTATGTAGCAATTATTCCCTTGGATAGGTAAGTAATCTTTATTATTCCATAAATTCTGCTTAGTTTAAAGCATAGACTTACTTATGTATATTACATCACTGTAGATAATATTTTGTATAAAATTTGCCCAAAAGAAGTTTGATGTATCTCATAATTTCTAGTAATTTAATACATTAGCATTGCAGTCACTCTGACATGTTACCGTGGATTGTGGTAGAGAGAGAAAAAAATGAAAGGAAAACCACATACTCCATAGAGAACTCCATAGAGGAGTTCAACAGATAGAGATTAAATTTATTTTAACAAGGAGATTCATGAAATTTGATAACTACTACATTTGTGTTTCAAGTAAGTTCAATATTAAATCTTTTTACCTTTTCTTTAGGACTTTGGGACAGGATCCAACATTTCAACTCTTAAGTTTAGAAAGCATATTATTTATATTAACATTAGAGTAAGTTTTCTTAGTGATTGAAAGCATTGTTACTTTTTCATTTTGGAAGTTACTACCTATGCATGCCTCAGTCTTTGCCTTGAAATGATGTGTTAAATATGAAATATGAAGACAAATGTAAAGATCTTCAAACCATTTTTATTTACTTATAAATACCAGGAAATACTTGATGGCATTTATTCACAATATACAGTACACAATAGTTCGATCTTTACGTACATGTTCCACTGCTATTGTTACAACCTTATTATTTTACATTATCTACCAAATCTGATTTCTAATTGCTTCACATGGAAATGCATACATTTGGTGCCACTAAGGGTGATATGGAGGGAAATAAATATATAAAGAAGAAGTATCATGCCATATTTACAGGCCTTTTCTTCCTACCATGTATCTACCATTGTGCTTTTTTGACCGAATTTAATTATGTAGTGTAAAGAAGCTAGAGAAAGTAATAAGCCTTCTTAGATAAAAAATAAAGAAGCTTTATCTTGGGCTTCCTGGTGGCGCAGTGGTTGAGAGTCCGCCTGCCGATGCAGGGGATACAGGTTCGTGCCCCGGTCCGGGAAGATCCCACATGCCGCGGAGCGGCTGGGCCCGTGAGCCATGGCTGCTGAGCCTGAGCGTCTGGAGCCTGTGCCCTGCAACGGGAGAGGCCACAACAGTGAGAGACCCGCATACCGCGAAAAAAAAAAATTATATACATTGAGGTCTATACCTCAAATGGGGCTTCAATTCTCCCTAACAATCATATTTTCATTCCCATTTCCTTTCAGTCTCTCTGCTTTCCTAGAAATTGATTTCGCACTTTATCATCTCTTTTATCCCTCACCATCTCTGCTCCCACCGTTACTCTCAGCTGACGAATTTGCACCCTACTTTAAGAAAAGGACTTGAAATGACCCCTTCTTTCACCTCTATCTCAATCCATATACATTGTCGTGCCCGTTGTTGCTAAGAAACTGTCCAGTCTCCAATCAACATACACAAAAGTTCTGTGGACACTCCACACAACCTCATTACTTTTTTTATAAAGTCCCTTTTAACTTCCACGATGGTGTCTGTGTGGTGTGTGTGTGCTCATGTGTAAGTTGGTGAAAGAGGAAGTAAAGAGAGAAGAGTGGTGTTGACCCCATTTACTGTATTGGAAATGCTGGAAAGAGAATAGCACTGACATGTACAACTGGCCAAAGCCATCAAGAAAAGTCTTAAAAGAAGTGAGGAAGAGGAGAGTTAAGGGAAAACCACAAGTTATAGTAACACTATTACTGTCCCAATTTGTCAAATATTTTTCTTTACTAAGATCTTCCTCATCCTTCTGAAATAATTAACATTCCAGATGTAAATTAGCATGCAGGAAAGAATTGAGGTGGTTGACAGAACTGTAACCAAGTTAGGTGATCTTTCATATGAAAGGTAGGAGGAAGAGACAGACTGTTATCACCATTATTCCAACTTGGAATTAGTAAAATGGTTTGATGACAGTTAAATAATCTCAATATTTTATGTCCATCAAAATAAAATCAAGGAATATTATTTCCTTTAAAATTAAAGACACTGATACTGTACAGTATATCCATTCAAATTTCTAATTTTGAACTAAAAATGAATTACATCATTAAATTTGAGTTTTCAAAAATCAAGATTAATTCAAAGCCATAAACATTCAAAAAGAAGTTCTGATGCCAATCTAAGAAAACACAAGAGAATTCTTAAATGTATATGACTTTCTCACCGAACTACGGATTAGTTTTCCTGTTGCTGTTTGCATCCCATCTGTGAACAATGTGAGGAAATATATCTGCTGCCAAATTAAATACTTTTTGTCCTGATTTTTGTCTTTATTTCACCAGAGAAGTGATAGAGGGTTTAAAAAAAAAAAAACTAAAACAGATGTCACTGAGAATGACAAACTTCTACAACCCAAGGAAGAGTTCATAAAACTAGTAAAACAAAATTAGAGTATTTTATCTTTCTTTGGCTAAATCGTTACATGAATATATACACGTATATATATCAAAGAACTATTTCCATCTAAATATATGACTGTATGCTGGTGTACACGTTGTCTTCTAAAGTAGAATTATCAATTTTTCAAAGAGATCCTGACTAGGCTCTCTAAAAATTAACAAATAAAGTAAACTGATAAAGCCAATGATTGAGCTTCCTGCTTCAAACATTTCACCAAAAACTTCTCCTACTAGTTGAAGCCCTAATTAAAACATATCTGCTCATCTCTCTTTCAAAGAATATCTTTCTTGTTCAAAAACATTTGGGAACTCCACATTAAAATATATTCTGTAGGGTAATTTTTTAACATGATCCCAAAACCTACTTAAATGAGGAGTCAATATATTGTCTCATTTCCCACCATCTCACCATCTTACATGGCCACGAAACCCTCTCACTTTTGACTCCTGTCATTCTTGGTGCTCCAGTGCTCTTCTTCTGCTGCTTCCTTTCAAACTACTCATCATTCAAAGTTCAACTCAAATGCCACATCTGTGTATATGCCTCTAATTTTTTACATCTTGTCAAAATTCACATTTTCTTCTGATTATCACAAGTTTTTTGTATTTATTCCTTATAACATTTAGATGATTTATATCCTATTATGGTTAATTCTGTTAATCTACACCACATAGTAAAAATTAAGTCCAAATATTTGAAATATATCCCAACCAGTTGTTCACATATGGACACTCAATACATATTTATTGCATCAAATACATGTATTCATAAGGAATAACAGTTATCTATACAGAAATGATTTATTCAGATGCAGAAGCTACTACATTGAAGATGAGAGACACATTATTAAATTTATTTTAACTAAATTTAGAAAGTAGGACATTCACAACCAGGACTTACATCCGTGAATATATTTTGATGATGTGCATTTTATCTTAAGCTTTTGCCTTAATTCATTTCTTAATTTCAGACTATTACACATTTTACTGCCAATTAGATTTCTCTAATAAGGATACAAATAAACAATATAAAATTTTTAAAACTCTTTGCTATTATTTTCACAGTTTTCAACTTGGGGCTTTTAAACTATATTCTATAACTTAGAATGTACTCTAAATTATATTTTGTTCTAGGTAAGTAATATGGGCATTAATCTCAAAAGAGATTGTTCTAAAAAGTATTGGGAGAGATTCTTACGGGACTTGCTACATTAGCTTGGAATACAGTCTTAAAGGAAGTTTTCAAAATGTTTATAATGATGATATCTTTGTTAAGATAAATGCATAGATCATTAGAAAGACAATGGGATATTCTATATGCTTTGTCATATAAAACATTTCCACAGTGTTTTTCATGGCATGCCTGTTAAACCTGCTTACATTTTTGTTTCTCCAATTTGTTAGGACACTTAGTATTGTGTTTGATACAGTGATATGTAGGAAGCTGTGTTTGGAAAATGATTCTTTTGAAAACATTTTTAGGAAAGTATGGAAAGTTAAGAGTACATCTTTGAGTTTCTTTCAATGATAATGGTGCTTCTGGAATTGCTAAGCATTTCAAATTTTAGTGTTCTATAACTGGTAATATAGTTTAGTAAAGCAACAATTACAAAGGCTTCAGGTTTTTGTTGCATTTTTGGTTTTGAGACAAATATCTGAAGGCAATAAGATTGGGGGCTCCAATTGCTAAAAATATTAATGATTAAAAATAACTTTCTGTGAGAGTTTTTCTTATGTGTTAAAAAAGAATAAAGTGTTCTATGATTTTATTAACACATACTAACCCTTATAATAAAGTGAATAATAAACATAACACACTATTCATTTATTATTTTTATTTCAAAAAGAAATAATCCTCAAATTTAGAAAAGAATATTTATAATTTCAAACATTGTCAAATAAAATATGTTCAGTATAATGAAAGTAAATTAGATACTGAAGTGTCCTAAATGGCCAGATGCTTGGCAAACACTACACTCAAAATAACCATCTATCATTTATTGCTCCCCACCAGGCCACTCTTCAAAAGGTGTATCCTGCGATTTGATTCCCAGTGTTTCAAACTGTGTGCTTCACTTATCATTCTTATTGCTGTTCTAGCTACGTCATTAATTCTGGGGAGCAAAATTATATGTTTTTGTTGACAACCTTTTACAAAGTGTTACTTTTCCACTAAAACATTTAAAAATATATTAGTTTGAATGAAGAGAACTTTTACATGACATGAGCTTTTACATGAATTAAAGCTTTTACATGAAGTATATTTTATATGAAAAGTTTATATAGAGATAATTTGAAACCACATTATTGAAATTACAGGCCTGTAAGTACATTACATTGTTTTAGAAATAATGTACTCTATTCTGGTTCATTGTTTCTTTGGTGAATTGACATGGTATTTCAAATCTTGAACTCTAGAAAAAAAATTAAGGTGAAACTCCTTTTATTTTCCCTATTAAATACATAAAATTAATTTTTTTATAGTTTTATGCAAGCTTTGAGTACTATCAAAGCTCATAATAGATAAGACAGTCAGCCACATAGCAAAATCTTGTCATAAATGAGAGATGTACAAGACATTATGTCAAGCATTGTATAGGACACAAAGATGAAAACCACGTGGTCGCTGACCTCAAAGAGCTTAGGGTGCAGTAAAGAGTATCAGTCACTGAACCACTAACATAATTGGTAAATTTGGCAACTGATCCAGAGTGGAGTAGAACATGGTGATAGTGTGGTATGGGGATCAGAAAATGTCTCAAAAAGAAGAGAGTGGTGTCAAAGAAAAGATCAGATTTCCATAGTTGGAGAAAAAGGTGATGAAAATTTTGGCTGAACTGTTTAAAAAAAAAAATAGACACTTATTTGTATATGTATTTGTAGCTAAATATTAGAGTTTGAAATATCATTCCTAGCTGTTAGAAAGATATCATGATTAGACTTATAAATTATAGAAATTATAGAAAACTTGATTTGGCAATTAGAAATAAAAGTCACAAGAATTAAAGAATGAAGTAAAATTATGGCTAAACTTACATATCTTCCTAGAGCTTATGTTTGAAACATAGGATGAAGCGATTGAATCACAGTGCAATAAAATATAAAAGAATCATCTCACTAAATGCCCCTGTGAGGAGTATAAATCTTCAGCAATAATCATGAGAGTAGTCTCAGTAAAAGTTGGGCAGGAAAAGCTAGACACCAAATTCAGCAGTTCAGGTGTAAGAAGTCCTCATAAAATAAACAAGCAGAATCAGTTATTTATTGATCTATTTAATTCATTTATTCAACATTTTTTAGTGTGAGAACTATGCATCAGGAATAGTGTGCTAAGCATAGGAAATACTGCAGTCAGGAAGACCGAGACTCCTGTTGCTGTCATGATCACTTAGATACAGTGGCAGAAATGATATTTCACAATAAATTACAACAAGGATGAAGAGAGCTAAGACAGTGGAGGTAAGTAGAAGAGATTCTGACACTGTAGAGCAAAGAAAACTCACCTGTCTTAGAAAGCTTTCTATAGTAACTAAGCATAAGCTGATATTTTTAGGAGGAGTTGCATTATGCCAGGCAATGAAAAAGCTGACGCTCATCCAGCATGGCTCACCCATGGAGAGGAAAACTCTCACGCAAATCCCAAAAAGATGGACTATAGAGGATGAAGAATGTCCAGAAGGGAATCTATGGAACCTTCTAGAGATGAGATCCTGCATTCCCTTGTAAGTAAAGAAAGGGAATCATCAAAAGGTTTGATGAACCAAAATAATCTGCTGTGTGTCTGTAAAATCTTGAGAGCTTTAATAAAGAAATGTAAGGACTTGGGAAGAGCCTGGCCTCTCCAGCCAGCATCCTCAAGCTGGAGTTAAAAGTTCCAGGCTCTGGATAAAGTTATGGTGAATTCAGACAAAGCGAAGAAACTCCCTCTTCGTTAAAGTTTCTTCTTCCTTGTTTAAGAAAAATGGAGACGATTTTGTGCTAAGCTTATTTCTGAGGTAGGGTAGGGAAACACTGAAGCAGGAAGGAAAGAAAGGGGACAGATTCTTCCTCACTTTTCCTGCTTTTAAGAGTCTCAGTAAGGCTCAAAGATGAGCCCTCAGCTCATAGTCATCATACAAATAACTTCAGGTCAACTCAACCTTAACCTGCGGTAGCTTTCTGTGGAAACTTTCACTTCCCCTCAACCTTGAGATTAGGAGACTGAACTCTTGTTAAGCATAAGTCACATACCCGTTTTCAGGAGCTGTGCCAGAACCAACTTGGGCTTTTGGGTCTCCTGGGCAGCTAGGGAAGAACAGGTATGAATCTATATCCAAAAGATGTTGTCTCTTCAGAATCTAGAAAATAGTGTCTAGGGAAAAAAAAATTAAAATCTGTTGAGACTGATAAAGACTCAGAAAAACAATGCGTTGGCCTCTCCACCCCTCTTCTTAACTTGATGCATGATATTTGAGGTAATTGTTTCTCTAGATTTCACTGGAGAGTAGAACAGCTCTGGTCAGGCAGTCTTTGCTGGGGCATGGAGGTGGGGCTGGATTCCATCATTCAACATCAGAGAGGCATCTAAGTAGTCTAAATTGAAGAGGCCTCTGCCAGTTACGGTTCAAAGCCTCTTCCAAGTTCGTTTGGGGCATCTTGTTCCACTATTAGGAATCCCAAGGTATGTTATTAGGACACAGTTGAAAGGGTACACCTGAGGCAATAACTGTGGTTTATATCTGCATCTCAGAAAGAAAGGGGAAATGTATTAAAAAAAATTACTCCTCTAGAAACACTGTCCTGTATTCTATCTCCTTTGGTCATAGCCATAAACCTGCCATGACCAATAATTGCAAACTCTTCAAATTATCAGTATCAAGGATCTCACTTTGTTGACATTACCAGCCATCTTTCCATTTAACTTACTCTTTGTATTTTTGCCTGAATTCAACAATCCGCCAAACCCACCAAGACAGCAAACTTGAAGAAAAAAAATTGAGACTGATAAGAACATCAGCCTTAATAGCCAGCTTTCACACCACATCTTTCTATTACATTCAATCTCTCCCCCACCGTATACAAGGTTATTTCATGCTTTCTCTTTTCTACTTAAACTTCCAACTTCTCTCACCTATCCAGTCTATAGTGCTTTTTCCTATTTGATTAAAAAATTAAAGCAAAAACTAGAAAATTTCCATGACTGTCTCTCACCAAATCAACCCACATGTCACCTTCTGTGACCATTCACCCTGCCTTCTTTTCTATTGTTGTGGAAGAACAGTCTGGCCCCAATCTAGGGCCAGCCTTCCACTTCTGAACTAGATTCCAGTTCTTCTCACCTACTTAGCGTCACTAACTTCAGTAACCTATCTGTTGCTCTCCTGTATCAATTTTTCTCTTCTTATTATATCAGCCTCATCAAAAATACAAATATGCTCTTTTATTCTTAATATTATAAGGAAAACATCATCTGATTTAACATCCCTTTCCATTTATCACCGCTGCTCTTCTTTATAATTAAATTTTATAACATGTTGACTATAGGAACTATTTCCAATCCCTTTTCTCTTCTTCTTTTTGGAACCAATCCAATAAACTTTTATCTCCACTCTTTTATAAAAAATACTTTCATGAAATCTTAATAATCACCTCTTTCCTAAATCTAATAATTATTTCCCATTCGTTTTTCTTTTCTATTTTTGTCTTACATCTTTATTGGAGTATAATTGCTTTACAATGGTGTGTTAGTTTCTGCTTCATAACAAAGTGAATCAGCTGTACATATACATATGTTCCCATATCTCTTCCCTCTTATGTCTCCCTCCCTCCCACCCCTCTAAGTGGTCACAAAGCACCGAGCTGATCTCCCTGTGCTGGGTGGCTCTTTCCCACTACCTATCTGTTTTACATTTGGTAGTATATATAAGTCAATGCCAATCTCTCACTTCGTACCAGCTTACCATTCTCCCTCCCACAGTCCTCAAGTCCATTCTCTACTTCTGCGTCTTTATTCCTCTCCTGACCCTATTTCTTCAGAACCATTTTGTTTGTTTGTTTGTTTTAGATTCCATATATACATGTTAGCATACAGTATTTATTTTTCTCTTTCTGACTTATGTCACTCAGTATGACAGTCTCTAGGTCAATCCACCTCACTACAAATAACTCAGTTTTGTTTCTTTTTATGGCGGAGTAATATTCCAATGCATATATGTGCCACATCTTCTTTATCCATTCATCTGTCAATGGATACTCAGGTTGCTTCCATATCCTGGCTCTTGTAAATAGAACTGCAATGAACATTGTGGTACATGACTCTTTTTGAATTATAGTTTTCTCGGGGTATAGGCCCAGTAGTGAGGCTGCTGGGTCATATGGTAGTTCTAGTTTTAGTTTTTAAGGAACCTCCATACTGTTCTCCATAGTAGCTCTATCAATTTACATTCCCACCAACAGTGCAGGAGGGTTCCCTTTTCTCTACACCCACCCCAGCATTTATTGTTTGTAGATTTTTTGATGATGGTCATTCTGAATGGTGTGAGGTGATACCTCATTGTAGTTCTGATTTGCATTTCTCTAATTATTTGTGATGTTGAGTATCTTTTCATGTGTTTGCTGGCAATCTGTATATCTTCTTTGGAAAAATGTCTATTTAGTTCTTCTGCCCATTTTTGGATTGGGTTGATTGGTATTTTTGATATTGAGCTGCATGAGCTGCTTGTAAATTTTGGAGATTAATCCTTTGTCAGTTGCTTCATTTGAAAATATTTTCTCCAGATCTAGGGTTGTCTTTTCATCTTGTTTATGGTTTCCTTTGCTGTGAAAAAGCTTTTATGTTTCAATAGGTCTCATTTGTTTATTTTTGTTTTCATTTCCATTTCTCCAGGAGGTGGGTCAAAAAGGATCTTGCTGTGATTTATGTCATAGAGTGTTCTCCCTAAGTTTTTCTCTAAGAATTTTATAGTTTCTGCTCTTACATTTAGGTCTTTAATCCATTTTGAGTTTATTTTTGTGTTATAAACTGGTATGGTGTTAGGCAGTGTTCTAATTTCATTCTTTTACATGTAGCTGTCCAGTTTTCCCAGCACCACTTATTGAAGAGGCTGTATTTTCTCCATTGTATATTCTTGCCTCCTTTATCAAAGATAAGGTGACCATATGTACATGGATTTATGTCTGGCCTTTCTATCCTGTTCCATTGATCTGTATTTCTATTTTTGTGCTAGTACCATACTGTATTGATAACTATAGCTTAGTAGTATAGTCTGAAGTAGGGAGTATGATTCCTCCAGCTCTGTTTTTTTCCCTCAAGACAGCTTTGGCTAATTGGGGTCTTTTGTGTCTCCATATAAATTTTAAGATTTTTTTTCTAGTTATGTAAAAAATGCAATTGGTAATTTGATAGGCATTGCACTGATACTGTACATTGCTTTAGGTAGTATAGTCGTTTTCACAATGTTGATTCTTCCAATCCAAGAACGTGGTATATCTTCTTTAATTTCTTTCATCAGTGTCTTATAGTTTTTTGCATACAAGATTTTTGTCTCTTTAGGTAGGTTTATTCCTAGGTATTTTATTCTTTTTGATGCAATGGTAAGTGGAAGTGTTTCCTTAATTTCTCTTTCAGATTTTCACCATTAGTGTATAGGAATGCAAGAGATTTCTGTGCATTAATTTTGTATCCTGCTACTTTGCAAAATCATTGATTAGCTCTAGTAGTTTTCTGGTAGCATCTTTAGGATTCTCTATGTATAGTATCAGGTCATCTGCAAACAGTGACAGCTTTACTTCTTTTCCAATTTAGATTACTTTTATTTCTTTTTCTTCTCTGATTGCTGTGGCTAAAACTTCCAAAAGTATTTTGAATAATAGTGTGAGAGTGGACTCCCTTGTCTTGTTCCTGATCTTAGAAGAAATGGTTTCAGTTTTTCACCATTGAGGATGTTGTTTGCTGTGCATTTGTCATATATGTCCTTTATTAAGTTATGGTAAGTTCCCTCTATGCTTACTTTCTGGAGGGTTTTTGTCATAAATGGGTGTTGAATTTTGTCAAAAGCTTTTTATGCATTTACTGAGATGCTCATATGTTTTTTCTCCTTCAGTTTGTTAATATGGTGTATCATGTTGATTGATTTGCATTTATTAAAGAATTCTTGCATTCCTGGTATAAACCCCACTTGATCATGGTGTATGGTCCTTTTAATGTACTTTTGGATTCTGTTTGCTAGTATTTTGTTGAGGATTATTGCATCTATGTTCATCAGTAATATTGGCCTGTAGTTTTCTTTCTTTGTGACATCTTTCTCTGGTTTTGGTATCAGGGTGATGTTGGCTTCATAGAATGAGTTTGGGAGTGTTCCTTCTTCTGTTATATTTTGGAAGAGTTTGAGGAGGATAGGTGTTAGCTTTTCTCTATACGTTTGATAGAATTCGCCTGTGAAACCATCTGGTCCTGGGTTTTGTTTGTTGGAAGATTTTTAATCACAGTCTGAATTTCAGTGCTTGTGGTTGTTTTCTTTATATATTCTATTTAATCCTGGTTCAGTCTTGGAAAGTTTTGCTTTTCTAAGAATTTGTCCATTTCTTCCTGGTTGCCCATTTTATTGGCATATAGTAGCTTGTAGTAATCTCTCATGATCCTTTGTATTTGTGCAGTGTCATTTGTTACTTCCCCTTTTTCATTTCTAGTTCTACTGCTGTGAGTCTTCCAACTTTTTTTTCTTGATGAGTCTGGCTAATGGTTTATCAATTTTGTTTATCTTCTCAAAGAACCAGCTTTGATTTTATTGATCTTTGCTATCCTTACTTTCATTTCTTTTTCATTTATTTCTGATTTGATATTTGTGATTTCTTTCCTTCTGCTAACTTTGGGGGGGGTTCTTCTTTTTTATCTAATTGCTTTAGGTGTAAGGTTAGGTTGTTTATTTGAGATGTTTCTTTTTTCTTGAGGTAGGATTGTATTGCTGTAAACTTCCCTCTTAGACCTGCTTTTGATGTATCCCATAGGATTTGGGTCATTGTGTATGCATTTTCATTTGTTTCTAGGTATCTTTTGATTTCCTCTTTGATTTCTTCAGTTATCTCTTGGTTATTAAGCAGTGTATTGTTTAGCCTCCATGTTTTTGTATTTTTTACAGATTTTTCCTGTAATTGATATCTACTCTCATAACACTGTGGTCATAAAAGATACTTGATATGATTTCAGTTTTCTTAAATTTACCAAGGCTTGATTAGTGACCCAAGATATGATCTACCCTGGAGAATGTTTCATGAGCACTTGAGAAGAAAGTGTATTCTGTTGCTTTTGGATGGAATGTCCTATTAATATCATTTAAGTCCATCTTGTTTAATGCCTCATTTAATGCTTGTGTTTCCTTAATTTTTTTCATTTTGGATGATCTGTCCATTGCTGAAAGTGGGGTGTTAAAGTGCCCTACTATGTTTGTGATACTGTGGATTTTCCCTTTTATGGTTATTAGTATTTGCCTTATGTATTGAGGTTCTGCTATGTTGGGTGCATAAATATTTACATGTTATATCTTCTTCTTGGATTGATCCCTTGATCATTATGTAGTGTCCTTCTTTGTCTCTTGTAATAATCTTTATTTTAAAGTCTATTTTTTCTGATATGAGTATTGCTACTCCAGCTTTCTTTTGATTTTAATTTGCATGGAATATATTTTTCCATCCTCTCACTTTCAGTCTCTATGTATCCCTAGGTCTGAAGTGGAACTCTTGTAGACAGCATATATATGGGTCTTGTTTTGTATACATTCAGCCAGTCTACGTCTCTTGGTGGGAGCATTTAATGCATTTGCATTTAAGGTAATTTTCGATATGTATGTTCCTATTACCATTTTCTTAATTGTTTTGGGTTTGTTATTGTAGGTCTTTTCTTCTCTTGTGTTTCCTGCCTAAAGAATTTCATTTAGCATTAGTTGTAAAGCTGGTTTGGAGGTGCTGAATTCTGTTAGTTTTTCCTTGTCAGTAAAGGTTTAATTTCTCTGTAGATCTGAATGATATCCTTGGTAGGTAGAGTAGTCTGGGTTTTAGTTTATTCCCTTTCATCACTTTAAATATGTCTTGCCACTCCCTTCTGCCTTGCAGAGTTTCTGCTGAAAGATCAGCTGTTAACCTTATGGGGATTCCCTTGTGTGTTATTTGTTGTTTTTCCCTTGCTGCTTTTAATATGTTTTCTTTGTATTTAATTTTTGACAGTTTGATTAATATGTGTCTTGGCGTGTTTATGCTTTATGGGACTCTCTGTGCTTCCTGGACTTGATTGACTACTTCCTTTCCCATGTTAAGAAATTTTTCAACTATAACCTCTTCAAATATGTTCTCAGTTCCTTTCTTTTACTCTTCTTCTTCTGGGACCCCTATAATTCAAATGCTGCTGTGTTTAATGTTGTCCCAGACGTCTCTAAGACTGTCCTCAATTCTTTTTTTCTTTATTCTGCTCTGCAGCAGTTATTTCCACTATTTTATCTTCCCAGTCATTTATCTGCTCTTCTGCCTCAGTTATTCTGCTATTGATGCCTTCTAGAGAATTTTTAATTTAATTTATTTTGTTGTTCATTATTGTTTCTTTACTCTTTAGTTCTTCTAGGTCCTTGTTAAACATTTCTTGTGTTTTCTCCATTCTATTTCCAAGATTTTGTATCATCTTTTGTATTGTTACTCTGAATTCTTTCTCAGGTACATTGCCTATTTCCTTTTCATTTGTTTAGTCTGGTGGGTTTTTTACCTTGCTCCTTCATCTGCTGCATATTTCTCTGCCTTCTCATTTTGTTTAACTTAGTGTGCTTGGGTCTCCTTTTCACAGGCTGTAGGTCCCTTTGTTTTTGGTGTCTGCCCCCAATGGTTGATGTTGGTTCACTGGGTTTTTCAGGCTTCCTGGTGGAGGGGACTATTGCCTGTGTTCTAGTGGATGAGGCTGGATCTTGTATTTCTGGTGGGCAGGACCACGTCTGGTGGTGTGTTTTGGGGTGTCTGTGACCTTATTATGATTTTAGGCAGCCTCTCTACCAATGGGTGGGGTTGTGTTCCTGTCTTGTTAGTTGTTTGGCATAGTGTATCAAGCACTCTAGCTTGCTGGTTGTTCAGCAGAACTGGGTCTTAGCATTAAGATGGAGATCTCTGGGAGAGCTTCATCATTTGATATTATGTGGAGCTGGGTGGTCTCTTGTGGACCAATATCTTGAACTAGGCTCTCCCACTTCCAAGGCACAGGCCTGACAGCTGTGCCTCAGGGTTCAGCCACACGGCTCAGAAGAAAAGGGAGAAAAAAAAGAAAGAAAGAAGAAAAAAATAAAATAAAAATAAATAAAGTTATTAAAATAAAAAATGTTTAAATATTAAATATTAGGAAGTAATACAAACAAAAAGAAAAAAGGAAGAAAGAAGAGAACAACCAGACCAAAAAAGAAATCCACCAATGATAACAAGTGCTAAAATGTATACTAAAAAAAAAATAAATAAATACAAACAGAACCCTAGGACAGATGGTAAAAGCAAAGCTATACAGACAAAATCACACAAAGGAGCATACACATACACACTCTCAAAGAGAGAAAAAGGAAAAAAAAAAAAAAAAATATATATATATATATATATATATATATATATATATATATATATATATATATATATATATATATATAAAGGAAAAGGAAGAGAACAACCAAATCAATAAACAAATCTACCAATGATAATAAATTCTAAATACTAAACTAGGATAAACATAAAATCAGAAACCAGTCAGTCACATACAGCAAACCCCAAGTTTACATTTGCTCCCCAAGTCCACCGCCTCAATTTTGGGATGATTCGTTGTCTATTCAGGTATTCCACATATGCAGGGTACATCAAGTTGATTGTGGAGATTTAATCTGCTGCTCCTGAGGCTGCTGGGAGATATTTCCCTTTTTCTTCTTTGTTTCACACAGCTCCTGGGTTTCAGCTTTGGATCTGGCCCTGCCTCTGCGTGTAGGTGGCCTGAGGGCGTCTGCTCCCACCCAGACAGGATGGGGTTAAAGGAGCAGCTGACAAGGGCCTCTGCCTCCCTCAGGCCAGGAAGAGGGAGGGGTATGGATATGGGGCGAGCCTGCAGCAGCAGAGGCCAGTGTAATGTTGCAACAGTTTGAGGAGTGCTGTGTGTTCTCCTAGGGAAGTTGTCCCTACCTCACGGGACCCTGGCAGTGGCAGGCTGCACAGGCTCCCTGGAGGGGAGTTGTGGATTGTGACCCATGCCTGCACAACAGGCTTCTTGGTGGCTGTAGCAACAGCCTTAACGTTTCATGCCCTTGTCTGTTGTCAGGATGATAACCATGGCTCACGCCCATCTCTGGATCTCATTTAGGCAGTGCTCTGAATCCCCTCTCCTTGCACACCCTGAAACAGTGGTCTCTTGCCTCTTAGGCAGTTCCAGACTTTTCCCCGGACTCCCTCCCGGCTAGAGGTGTCATACTAGCCCCCTTCAGGCTGTGTTCATGCAGCCAACCCCAGTCCTCTCTCTGAGATCTGACCTCTGAAGCCAGAGCCTCCGGCCCCAACCCCCACCTGTCCCAGAAGGTGAGCAGACAAACCTCTCAGGGTGGTGAGTGCTGGTCAGCACCAATCCTCTTAGTGGGAATCTCTCTGCTTTGCACTCTGCACCCCTGTTGCTGCATTCTCCTCCGTGGCTCTGAAGCTTCCCCACCCACCACCACCCCCTGTCTCCGGCGGTGAAGGGGCTTCCTAGTGTGTGGAAACTTTTCCTCCTTCACAGCTCCCTCACCGAGGTACAGGTTCCATACCTCTTCTTTTGTCTCTTTTTTCTCTTTTATTTTACCCTACCCAGGTACGTGGGGAGTTTCTTACATTTTGGGAAGTCTGAGGTCTTCTGCCAGTGTTCAGTAGGTGTTCTGTAGGAGTTGTTCCACATGTAGATGTATTTCTGATGTATTTGTGGGGAGGAAGGTGATCACGTCTTACTACTCCGCCATCTTGAAGGTCTCCTCTATTTCCCATTTTTAAAAAAGATTCTTCACTTCAAGGACATAGTGTGCTCCTAGTTTGCTTCCTACCTCACTGGTCTCATTCTTAGTTTTCTCATATATTCCTACAGCTCTCTCCTGCCAAGGTTTTGTGCTTAGATATTCTCACTTCACTAGGAGAAGGAACAAAAATAGCCATCTATCACCACAGAAAAGAATTTCTTGCTGCATCACTGTTAAATGCTTAAATTGTTTGGTACACATGTAGTTTGTGTCTTACTGAATCTTTTGAGGGACACAATATTCTAAAGATAGTTTTGTTAATGGACTACTACAGAGATCATGGATTTATACTGCAATAAATCTACTAAGTTATTGTAATCAATATGTATTTTGTATCAACAGCAAAAATACTTAACAGAACCTTTGGAAAACTTCAACAGGATTGTCTGATTTCAATATCATCAGCATCAGGATATGGTTAACAGAAAGCTGGAATAGCAAAAGAGGCAAATAGGGAAGCAAGTGGCATCTATAGCAAGCACTGATGGTGAATAAGCAAGACACTTTCTGGTGTTTCAGAGAGCCCATAGTGACACATTTGATCTGAAGACAAGAATTCTTCCCAACACCACATATTTTATTTATTTATATATAACATTTTATGAAGATGCCCAGAATGTATCCACTGGAATCCTGTGGATTAGATTCAAAATGTCTGACATTTAGAATAGCAAATCAAAATAGAATTCTGATAATGCAAATTCTTGATCAGCACTCTTGATTTTTACACTGAAGATTGCTACATGTGGAGTTCTGCAATGTTGATTTCTTGATCTAAATCTTCCAAAGGCTAATAAAAATAGAGTATGAATGGAGAATGCTTGAAGATAAACTAGGACTGTCTGTGGATACCTATCACATGCTGCTACAAAACATGGGTGGATTAGTTATAATAGCAGAGAGAACGAAATGCTTTACACAATCAGATGGTAAAATGGCAATAATGATCGGTGCACATAATCAAAGTAGAGTGTGGGATAGACAGAATTCTGGCAGTCAAAACCAAAGAAAGAGCTAGAGTAATTCTGTCATTGGAAGCTTCCCAATTAATATGGTTGGGACATTACAATGTCCAACTGGGAACAGCATGCTCTATATTCCATTGGAAAGTTAGAGTTTAGAGATGTGGTTGTTCCTTTTATTTTCAACTAACTCTGGTATTTGTTGACAAGTCAAATATTATGCTAGAATTTGTAAAAATAAAATAATAATAAATTCACATGTAGGCTTTTCTATGCCTGCATAGAAGAGTATAACTTAAGAAATGAGAAATGCAAAAAGAGACATATAAACTGAAGAACAATGAATGGATTTAAGATACTTGACAACTTGGGGAAAAATTAATGTTTTAATGGCATAATCAAAAGAAATAAATATAGTTATTAGTGAAGGGGAAAATGCAAGATGCTTTATATTTCTAAGAGAAGTATACACAGACATATTTAAATCAATCAACAAGGATTACAGAGATTTCTAAGAACATGAAGATAATATACACATTAACACATATACATACACATAGAGAAAAGACCATTTTAAAAACTAAGGTACATATAGGAATTAAATTTCTTTTAGCTTCTAAAATCACTTGTGAATAAATTATCCATAGATTTATACTTTATGTCAGGCATATCCATAAACACACAGATGTATATTTATATATATAACCAAAAGAACATGAGGTTATTAAAGATGTTTGCCAGACACAAAAATGCCCATGAGGATATTTGAATAAATTAGATATAACCCTAGGAATCAGAAACAATGAATAATTGGTTATGAAAAGTACTTGTGATCACAGGGATAGAAAAAAATTAGCTTTTCTTTCTGATAGCAGCTTCAAATAACCAAGTCACTTCAAATAACATGATTTCTAATAAATAAAGAAAAAAGAGGAAAAAATGACTTCATGTTTCACTATTAAAAGAATATAAGAATTAACTAAAACAGTAATTTGTTAAACATCATCTTAAGGGAATTATCTTAAGGGAAATATATGATTAAAAATAAATTCAAGTGGTTGAAATAGTTGAACTTGTGTCCAAAGCTTTGCAGGTTCTCCTAACAAATGGAAAAATGTTCATTTTTAAAATGGATTTTTATTTAATTTTTAAAGAACTAAGATGTTTAAAGTGTGAGGAGACAGGTTTAGACAGTTGGTCCTGAAGGACCTGAACAAAGAGCCGTTGAAGAATTTCATATCTACAATTCATTAAAGGGAGTAGAGCATAGATGCTCAAGTCATAGTGGAATAATTATTCAAAATAATTCATTACAAATAGAGGTGGCATAGGTAAATTTGGGAGGTGAATGTAGAGGCAAGTGTGTTTTCAGAGCCAGGCACATAAGATATAGGATTAGAGGGAAACAAAAGAGATGAAACTGATGGCAGTCTGGAAGACCTCCAGTTACTATGGTCAATACTCATCATGGGATTTTCGCAACCATACCAGATTTGCAAAGGATATTAGTCTATTTATCGGGACCATGACCACACAGACTTGCCACACATGCCTTCTCCGAGGTGGGCAGATCCACGACTCACCTTCAATATTCTCCCTTTAGTACAGTGGTTTTCTGAATATGTTTAGTCATGGGAACCCCTGCATCATCACGTAGACACAAAGTTTCTTACTTGAATCCTGGGAGCGGAATTACCCTCGTTGAAGAGAGGGAAGTAATCTCATTTACTAATAGTAAATGTGATTCACATGTACAAAATACCTTCATAGCAGCAACTAGACCGGTGTTTGAATAAATAACTGGGCATCATAATCTAGCCAAGTGTGACCTCTTATCACAGGGTGATTTCTTCTATCTTTTGTCTTAGGACCCTATTGAAGTATTGATACACTTTGTTGAAAAGATCCAGCAAATTACAACACTGTAGTTAAAAGACTTAAGTGTAGAACATCTAAGACAAACACGGAAACACATAACACATGCCAGGGAAGGTATGGTACCTATAGTTGGGAATTTGCTCTTATCCATTTGCTATGTGCTGAATGATTAAAACCTCATACAAATGCTCTGTACCAAGAAAATTGCATTTGAAGGGGGCAACAGAGACTGAAGTCCACCTTCCTGAGAAATTATCTGAGCAAGATATTTTCAGGTAGATATGATAGGCTAAATACTGTAAGCTACATGGAGATATCTAAACACATGAGCACTGGATAAAACTCAGACTTGTCTATAGAAGAGTGATCATGAATGGAGGACTGAACAGAAGGACCTTCTCTCCTAGAGCCAAAAGCTTCAGGTCTTAGAGAAGCACATACCCAAATGGTATAATGTCAGCATAGTGTCCTGTATCAATACCTCTGTTGAATCTATCTGCCCTGTCATGATAATTTTCTAAAATTAAAGAATCTGTCATAAAAACTGCATTTCTTTTGTTATCTTGACACTGTAACCATTAATGCCTTGTTCATCAAAAATACCTTCTTACTACGGTTCTAAGGAGTTTGTTATGCAGATTTGTCAAGATGGTATTACATCCTCTGATACTTTGAAATGTCTGTCTTTTGACTTTGTAAAGAGAAGAGCTTAACCTAATTCACATTTTATTTTCTTCAGAATGTTCTAGTTATGGTTCCACACTTTAGGGGCATTAAATGACACCCCATGAAACCAGCTCGATTTTTCCCTTTGTGTGTAGATTTTTGTCTTGAATCTACATTAAGCTATCCAAGTCTCTCGAGTTTTGATGTGCATAGGTACTATGGAAGTCTGTTTCTAATTGTTAGAGCCATTGCATAATTATGGCTAAGTGATTAAAAAAAAATCCCAAGGTAAAGGACAGGCGGCCTATAGCTTTGATTCAAATTTGTGATTTTAAACATTTTTTGCAAATCTGTGAGATTACCCTGGAATATTTTCCACTCAGTTTTTTTAGCACTTTTGACATTGTAGTAGCATACTCTAATTCCATTATATAAAAGGTTGTTAGTAGTATTATCTGCTGTTTGCTGCTTTCTATTCTTCACTCTATTTTATTTTTTGTCACTTTTCTCTGTCAGAAGCATGCACTATAGATACTGAAAATAAGTTATCTTCTTCAATTTCACTATCTTTTCCATTTAATGGGATCAAACAATGTATCTACAAGGACACTCTCTCTATTATCACAGATCTTCCATGCTGCTAGATTTACTTTAATGACAAGACCCATCTAGCACTGTGTAGCTTACTTTCAAGGAAATAGAGAGTCTTCTTGATGTCTTAGAGGGTATGTATTAACTCTCAAGATTAGTTCTGTCTTTAGTCCCAAATTCAAAACATTTGCCAAACAAGCTTCTTAGGATCTCCTTTATTTGTTTGTTTGTTTATGCATAATCTATCTCTTTATATAGACTATAAATTCCAGGAGAATGGAATATTATTTTATTCCTTGCTCTGCACCTGGCAACCACCATTACATTTTCTATATTTGAGGCATCCAATGAATATTATTGCAAGGTTAAAATAGATGTTGACTTTATATTATATCTCTGAAACTACTTTATTATATATTTCCTCAGTAGATATAAGAACACAATTGAACAATTTACCTTATGGATTATAGTAAAAATATCTATGTTTAAAATGTCTTGAGATTTCTAAATCATAATTATTTATAAAATTAATCAAGTAGAATTTAACTACAATAAAAATATGGACAAGTAATGGGAACTTGAAAATAGAGAAAAAACTTTATGAAACAGTGGATATACCTTATTTTTTTTATTATGTTGTATAGATCTAACATTCTGCCTAAATGTCTTTTCCCTAAGAATGCACATATTGAAGAGGGTAAGAAGGACAGTTTTACTTTACTTGCATTATCCTTCCCCTAAAGCAGCACAGCTCAGTGCCAAGGGAGACCTCTTCAGCCCCTGATTTCTCCCATAGAAAAGTAAAAGTGTAGTGAGCTCTCAGCTTTGCCATTTGTTTGGGATGCAATAACACACTCATGAACAACCAATGGGTCAAAAGGAAATTTAAACATATATTGAGACAAACAAAAATGGAAATGCAGCACACCTTATCTTACAGTGTGGAACAAAAGTAATTCTAAGAGGAGAGTTTATAAGGATAACTGCCTACATTAAGAAAAAAAGAAGGACCTTAAATAAGCAACTTAAACTTACACATCAAGAAACTAGAGAAAAAATGAAAAATCAAAGTCCAATGTTAGCAGAAGAGAGAAAATAATAAAGATTACTGCATAAATAAGTGAAATAGAGAATGGAAAAGCAATAGAAAAGATCAGTTGATCTAAGAGCTGTTTTTTTAAAGAAAGAAAATTAACAAAACTTGAGCTAGAATAAGTATTAAAAGGAGACAAATAAATTATTAAGATTATATAAAGTATAATTATAAAAATTATGAAAGAAGAGACATTAATACAAAGGATTATAATAGATTACTATGAACAATTGTACACCAAAAAAATGAATAACCTAGTAGAAGTGTACAAATTCCTGGAAACATACAACCTACCAATTTAAATCATGAAGAAAAGAAAATCTGAATGGGCCAATAATAAGAAAGAAGATTGAATCAATAATGAAAACCATTCAACAAGGTAAAATCAAGGACCAGATAGCATGATAGGTGAATTATACCAAACGTCAAAAAACATGAACACCAATCCTCATATTCTTCTAAAAAATAGAAGAGGAGGACACAATTCTAAACTTATTTTATAAGACCAGCATTACTCTGATATCAAGGCCAGACAAGGACACTACTAGAAATCACAGGCCATTATCCCTGAGGAATATAGATGCAAAATTTCTTAACAACATATTAGCAAATAGAATTTAACAACACATTAAAAGGATCATACTGTATGATCAAGTAGGATTTATCCCTGGGATGTAAGGATGGTATAAAAAATGCAAATAAGTAAATGTGATACACTACCGAATGAAGGATGCAGCTCATGTGATCATCTCAGTAGATGCAGATAAAACATTTGACAAAATTCAGTGTCCCTTCATGACAAAGACTCTCAACAAATTAGGTATAGACAGAATGTACCTCAACATAATGAAGGCCATATAGGAAAAACCTACAGCTAAAATCATACTTAATTTTGATAAGCTGAAAGCTTGTCTTATAAGAGCAGAACAAGACAGTAATGCCTCTTCTTACCACTTCTGTTCAACATAGTATTAGAAGAGCAATCAGGCAAGAAAAATAAATAAAAGACATCTAAATCAAAAAGGAAGATGTAAAACTATCTTTGTTTTCAGATGATATAATGTCATATGTGGAGAACCCTAAATACTCCACCAAAAAAACTTTTAGAACTAGTAAACAAATTCATCAAATTTTTAGGATTTAAAATGAATATACAAAACTCAGTGGTGTTTCTATATGCTAAAAACAAAACTATATGAAAAAGAAATTAAGAAAACAATTTCATTTACAATAGCGTCAGAACAGTTAAATGCTTAGGAATAAATTTAACCAAGCTAGTGACTGTTCTGTACACTGGAAACTATAAACAAAACAAAACAAAACAAAACAAAAACTGATGAGAGAAACTTAAAAAGACACAAATAAAGGGAAAGGTATCCTGTGTTCATGGATTGGAAGAATTAATATTGTTAAAATGTCCATACTATTCAAAGTGATGTACAGATTCAATGCAATCTGTATCAAAATTCAAATGAAATTGTCCACAGAAATAGGAAAAAAATCCTAAAGTTCATATGAAAGTACAAAAAACCCCAAATAGTCTAAGTATTGTTGAGCAAGACACAGAGATGGAGGCATCACACTGCCTGATTTTGAAATATACCACAAAGCTATAGTAACCAAAACAGTATAGTAGTGATGTAAGAACAGCCACACAGACCAATGGAAGAGAAGAGAGAGCCCTAACATACGTTGACACAGTTACAATCAAGTGATTTCTACAAGGGTGCCAGGAGTACACAATGGGAATGGGATAGTCTCTTCAATAAATGATATTGGGGAAATTGGATATCCATATGAAGAATTAACTTGAACTCTTATCTCACACCATGTACAAAAATCAACTCAAAACAGATTAAAGACTTAAGCATAAGACCTAAAACTCTAAAACTACTAGAGGAACACAGGAAAAAATCTTGACATTGGTCTGCATAAAGATTTTTGAGTATGACCCTCAAAATACAGACAACAAAAGCATATATAGACAAATGGAATTTCTTCAAACTAAAAGCTTCTGCATAGCAGAAGAAAATTCAACAGAGTGAAGAGACAATTTATGGAATGAGAGAAAATATTTGCACCATATATCTGATAATGGGTTGGTAAATATCCAAAATATATAAGGGATTTAACTAAATAGGAAAAACAAACAAACCCCCCAAATGAATAATCTGATTAAAAATGGACAAAGGACCTGAATCGACATTTCTCATAAGAAGATATACAAATGGCTAACAAATATATAATAAACTGCTTAACATCACTAATTCTCAGGAAAATGCAAATCAAAACCACAGTGAGATATTACTTCACACCTATTAGAATGGACATTATCACAAAACAAAAGGTAATATATATTGGTGCAGATGTGGAGAAAAGTCTGCTCTTGTACACTGTAAGTGGGAATGTAAATTGGTATTGTCATTATAGGAAGTAATATGGAGTTTCCTCAAAAAATTAATTGTACTTGTGTTTTTATACTTTGAGTGTTCCAGTAGTGTCTGCTCTGATTTCTTACATCCTCTGACTGTCAGGAGTGTCTTGAGGAAGAAAGAATTGAAATAGTAAAAGTTTAGTTCTCTCTCTTTTACCATCTAGCTGTGTGACCTTTTGCAATTTACTTAACTTCTCTGGTACTTTAAAGTCTAGTCAAATGAGAAAAATAATGCTGGGTTTGTCTCTTACAACTACTGCTGTATTTTTATGTCATTTGACTGTAGTTGTTAAAGTTCTTGATAAAGCTCTTGGCAAAAGCACAAATATAAAACTCAAATGTGTGTTTCTTCTCTGCCATGTCTTCTCATCTCTCCAATGAAGTACTATTTTTAAAACCCATTTTAAAATCCCACCTCATGTTTTATAGCTTTCCCAAAGGCCTAAAAGTGAACTGGCTGTTTGATTTATTTTCTTCTCCTTTGAAAGCATTTTGTCCTTTGCTCTCCTTTAACACATACCCTGTTGTATTGTAATTTATCTGTTCATAAGGCATTTCCCGCCTGAAAATGTTAGCTGCATCATATCAGGGATAGGGTCACATGATACAATTACCATGAATTTCTGAAATTCTAACACTGTGTCGAATGGATTAGATGTCCAATTAAAAGATGAATAGGGGGGCTTCCCTGGTGGTGCAGTGGTTGAGAGTCCTCCTGCCAATGCAGGGGACATGGGTTCGTGCCCCGGTCCGGGAAGATCCCACATGCTGCAGAGCGGCTGGGCCTGTGAGCCATGGTCACTGAGTCTGCGTGTCCAGAGCCTGTGCTCCGCAATGGGAGAGGCCACAACAGTGAGAGGCCAGTGTACCGCAAAAAAAAAAAAAAAAAAAAAAGATGAATAGGTGAATAAATGAAAGTAAATTAAATATATATAATTCTATGATTTAAAATTGGGATTTATAAGGAAACTATCCAAAAAGATAATAGGTATTCATAAATATGTGATATTAAAAGTCATATTGTTCAAAGATTTGTTTAAGAAGTTAATATTATGACTCTCATGCAGATATAAAAAATAAACACTTTAATAATTTTAACTCTTTAATCAATGAGGAAATCATGCAGATTTTAGAACCATTTCAAAAGCAAATCCAAAGAACAGATATATTTATAGACCATGGATATTAGAATGAATGTACAAGTGCCAGAAATATCAGTTTTTTCCACAGGGAAGGATGGTTATTCCTCCACAAGACAGAATCCGTTTGCATATCTATATAGAATAATTTTTACATCTTTATCAGTATGTATATATTACAGAATTGTAAAACAGCTCCCATATAATCAATGCATTGTTTTCCATCGAGCCACTTATTCTTCCCTACAAAATCAAAGCCATAAAACTTTCAGAGAGTAGCTGAACTTTTTTCTCCCTGCAGCAAAAGATTGGTGAATTTTAGCTGAAGGAAGATTAAACATCCCTAGATTTGTTGATAGACAGCTTTTTGTGTATAATGCATTGGAATAATTATTTGAGAAAAATTTGTGTGAGATGATTTTGCAGGAAATGCCAGCAAGGTCAATGTCAGCTTAGATTAACTATGGTTTGCTATCTGTCTGCCAAATTAGTACTGCCTAGGAGGAAAGTTTAACCTAAGCATTCAACTCTTCAGGAAGGTTTTCCTTCATGAATCAGCAATTCTCTCCACCCCTCTTTCTTCTTGGCAAGGTCAAAAGGGTTTTACTATCTCTATGGTCCTACTTTCTTGCCAATTGGTTTATACCTTTTGCAGCTGACAAGTAACTTGTTGCCTACTGAATCTGATAGACTACTAATGAATTAGAATTTAATGGAATATATAAGGAAGCATCATTTTTTGCATATTCTGTGTGTGGGCACCTCCAAAATAAAATTTCAACATATGTAGGACATAGGTCCTTTTGGAATACACCATTTTTATCACACTGAAATATGTGTAATGTTTTATTAAAAGGTAACTTAGAATGGATCTCTGTTGAATAGTGACCTGATCACAGAATCCATAGTTTAAGGATATCATGCAGGTGAAGGAGAAAACTAAGCAGATGTGTGTTCACAGAGTTCTGACAGCCTTTCCTTAGATGTTGAGAAAAGATGGACATTTAAGAACACTTAAAAAATCTGCCATGCTTCCAAAGTATTCTATAAAACAGAAAGTTTTTTGTCTGTCAGTGATCATATTGGGGGGGCTATTGAATAATAATAACATGAATTCTACTTGTAATTGCTGGTTTCTTTCTATATGTAAGTGGCAACCATGTAAGGTGCATCCCATTTCTCAAGATAGAACTTTCTGCAAGCAGTGTAGTTACCTGTAATGCTCTAGCTGAAGTACCCTCAGGATCCACTGCAGCCTTTCAGCTGAGGTCTTTCAGGGCAGCCTCAGCCCTACTGTGGTCTGTCTATTTCTTTCCAAGGTAGGAATCTCTGCACAGCAGCACCCCTTTCTATTGTCTGGGATGTTCTTAGAGCTAAACTACAATCTGAGGCCCTTCGTATCCAAACCACCTTCCTCTGCCTCTCCTTTTATGTTTGTCAGCCTTGAAGAGTAATGCTTAGACGTTCCATGCCTAATTCCTGCTCTCTCTCTTTTCACTGTATGTTTTCCACTTCCAATTCAGTCAAACATATACAGTAGACTATCTACAAATATAAGGTAGTATTCATATAATTACCACACATACGGAGACAAATACACACATATATGTGTGTATATATATATATATATTTTTTTTACATATTTTTATTTAAACCTTTGTAAAGTCACATGATGTAGATGTAAAGTCACATGATGTAGATGTAGATGTGGCTATCTCCATTTTACAGATGAAAATATTTTACACTAAAGAATGTATGGACAATTGTCTGTGTTTGCAAGGTAAAGGATAAGTGACTATATATTTCATACTCAATCACTGCATGTTATTAATGTTTTGCAATATATTTTTTGAATTTTATTTTATTTTTTTAATACAGCAGGTTCTTATTAGTTATCTACTTTATATATATTAGTGTATGTATGTCAATCCCAATCTCCTAACTCACCCCACCACCAGTACACCTCCTCACTTTCCCCCCTTAGTGTCCATAAGTTTGTTCTCTACATCTGTGTCTCTATTTCTGCCTTGAAAACCGGTTCATCTGTAACATTTTTCTAGATTCCACATACATGCATTATTATATGAGATTTGTTTTCTTCTTTCTGACATACTTCACTCTGTATGACAGTCTCTAGGTTCTTCCACGTCTCTACAAATGACCCACTTTCATTCCTTTTTATGGCTGAATAACATTCCATTGTATATATGTACCACATCTTCTTTATCCATTCGTTTGTTGATGGGCATTTACGTTGCTTCCATGACCTGGCTATTGTAAATAGTGCTGCAATGAAAATGGGTTGCATGTGTCTTTTTGAATTATGGTTTACTCTGGGTGTATGACAAGTAGTGGGATTGCTGGGTCATATGGTAATTCTATTTTTAGTTTTTTAAGGACCCTCCATACTGTTCTCCACAGTGGCTGTATCAATTTACATTCCCACCAAGAGTGCAAGAGGGTTCCCTTTTCTCCACACCCTCACCAGCATTTATTGTTTGTAGATTTTTGATGATGGCCATTCTGAATGGTGTGAGGTGATACCTCATTGCAGTTTGATTTGCATTTCTCTAATGATTAGTGATGTTGAGCATCCTTTCTTGTGTTTGTTAGCAATATGTATATCTTCTTTGGAGAAATGTAGATTTAGGTTTTCTGCCCATTTTTGGATTGTGTTGTTTGTTTTTTTAATATTGAGCTGCATGAGCTATTTATATATTTTGGAGATTAATCTTTTGTCCGTTGATTGGTTTGCAAATATTTCCTCCCACTCTGAGGGTTGTCTTTTCATCTTGTTTACAGTTTATTTTGCTGTGCAAAAGCTTTTGTTTCATTAGGTCCCATTTGTTTATTTTTGTTTTTATTTCCATTACTCCAGGAGGTGGGTCAAAAAAGATCTTGCTGTGATTTATGTCAAAGAGTGTTCTTCCAAAGTTTTCCTCAAAGAGTTTTATAGTGTCTACTCTTACATTTAGATCTTTAATCCATACTGAGTTTATTTTTGTGCATGGTGTTTGGAAGTGTTCTAATTTCATTATTTTACCTCTAGCTGTCCAGTTTTCCCACCACCACTTACTGAAGAGACCGTCTTTCCTCCATTGTATATCCTTGCCTCCTTTGTCATAGGTTAGTGGACCATAGGTGTGTGGGTTTATCTCTGGGCTTTCTATCCAGTTCCATTGATCTATATTTCTGTTTTTGTGCCAGTACCATATTGTCTTGATTACTGTAGCTTTGTAGTATAGTGTGAAGTCAGGGAGTCTGATTCCTCCAGCTCCGTTTTTCTCCCTCAAGATTGCTTTGGTTATTCAGGGTCTTTTGTGTCTCCATACAAAATCTAAGATTTTTTGTTCCAGTTCTGTAGAAAATGACATTGGTAATTTATTTGGGATTACATTGAATCTGTAGATTGTTTTGGGTAGAATAGTCTTGGTGTATCTCTCAATCTGTTTGTGTCGTCTTTGATTTCTTTCATCAGTGTCTTATAGTTTTCTGACTACAGGTCTTTTACCTCCTTAGGTAGGTTTATTCCTAGGTATTTTATTCTTTTCATTGCAATGGTGAATGGGATTGTTTCCTTAATTTCTCTTTCTGATCTTTCATTGTTAGTGTATAAGAACACAAGATATTTCTGTGTATTATTTTTGTATCCTGCAACTTTACCAAATTCATTGATTAGCTTTAATAGTTTTCTGGTTGCATCTTTAGGATTATCTATGTATAGTGTTATATCATCTTCAAACAATGACACTTTTATATCTTCTTTTCCAATTTGTATTCCTTTTATTTCTTTTTTCTTTGCTGATTGCCATGTCTAGGACTTCCAGAACTATGTTGAATAATAGTGGCAAGTGTAGACCTCCTTGTCTTGTTCATGATCTTAGAGGAAATGCTTTCAGGTTTTCACCATTGAGAATGATGTTGGCTGTGGGTGTGTCATATATGGCCTTTATAATGTTGAGGTAGTTTCCCTCTATGCCCACTGCCTGGAGAGTTTTTATCATAAATGGGTGTTAAATTTTGTCAAATCTTTTTCTGCATCTATTGAGATGATCATATGGTTTTTATTCTTCCATTTGTTAATATGGTGTATCACATTGATTGATTTGCATATATTGAAGAATCCTGGCATCCCTGGGATAAATCCCATTTGATCATGGTGTATGTTCCTTTTAATGTATTGTTAGATTACCTTTGCTAGTATTTTATTGAGGATTTTTGCATCTATATTCATCAGTAATATTGGTCTCTAATTTTCTTTGTTTGTAGTATCTTTGTCTGGTTTTGGTATCAGGGTGATGGTGGCCTCACTGAATGAGTTTGGGAGTGTTCCTTCCTCTGTAGTTTCCTGGAAGAGTTTGAGAAAGATGGGTGTTAGCTCTTCTCTAAATGTTTGATAGAATTCACCTGTGAAGCCAACTGGTCCTGGACTTTTGTTTTTTTGGAAGATTTTTTTTTTTTTTTTTTTTTGCGGTATGCAGACCTCTCACTGTTGTGGCCTCTCCCGTTGCGGAGCACAGGCTCCGGAGGCGCAGGCTCAGTGACCATGGCTTACGGGCCCAGCCACTCCACGGCATGTGGGATCTTCCCAGACTGGGTCACGAACCCATGTCCCCTGATCGGCAGGCGGACTCTCAACCACTGCGCCACCAGAGAAGCCCTTTTTGGAAGATTTTTAATCACAGTTTCAATTTTATTACTTGTGATTGATCTGTTCATATTTTCTATTACTTCCTGGTTCAATCTTGGAAGGTTATATCTTTTTAAGAATTTGTCCATTTCTTTCAGGTTGTTGATTTTTTTGGTATAGAGTTGCTTGTAGTAGTCTCTTATGATGCTTTGCATTTCTGTGGTATCCGTTGTAACTTCTCCTGCTTCATTTCTAATTTTTTTTTTCAACTAAAATCCTGATGTAATTATTTCCATACATGCTTGAGATTATAGGATATTTTATCAGAAATTTTTTGTTTAACATCTTTATTGGAGTATAATTGTTTTACAATGGTGTCTTAGTTTCTGCTTTATAACAAAGTAAATTAGCTATACATATACATATATCCCCATATCTCCTCCTTCCTGTGTCTCCCTCCCACCCTACCTATCCCATCCCTCTAGGTAGTCACAAAGAACCAAGCTGATCTCCTTGTGTTATGCGGCTGCTTCCCACTAGCTATCTATTTTACATTTCGTAATATATGTAAGTCCATGACACTCTCTCACTTCATCCCAGCTTACCCTTCCCCCTCCCTGTGTCCTCAAGTCCATTCTCTACCTTTGAATCTGTATTCCTGTCCTGGCCGTAGGTTCTTCGTAACCATTGATTTGAGTTCTCTCCCTCTTTTTTTCTTGATGAGTCTTACTAATGATTTACCAATTTTGTTTACCTTCTTAAAGAACCAGCTTTTATTTTTATTGATCTTTGCTATATTTTTTTCTATTTCATTTATTTCTGCTCTGATCTTTGTGATTTCTTTCCTTCTACTAACTTTGGGTATTGTTTGTTCTTCTTTCTCTAGTTCATTTAAGTGTAAGGTTAAATTGTGTATTTGTGATGTTTCTTGTTTCTTGAGGTAGGATTGTATTGCTATAAACTTCCCTCTTAGAACTGCTTTTGCTGCATCCCATAGGTGTTGGATCATCGTGTTTTCTTTGTCATTTGTCTCTAGGTATCTTTTGATTCCCTCCTTGATTTCTTCAGTGGTCTCTTGGTTATGTAGTAACATATTATTTAGCCTCCTTGTGTTTTTGTTTTTTACATTATTTATTCCTATAATTGATTTCTAATCACATAGCATTGTGGTCGGAAAAGATGCTTGATACAATTTGAATTTTCTTAAATTTACTGAGGGTTGATTTGTGACCCAAGATATTATCTGTCCTGGAGAATGTTCCATGTGCACTTGGGAAGAAAGTGTAATCTGCTGTTTTCAGATGGAATGTCCTATAGATATCAATTAAATCAATCTGCTCTATTGTGTCATTTAAAGCTTGTGTTTCCTTATTAATTTTCCATCTGGATGATCTGTCCATTGGTGTAAGTGAGGGTTAAAATCCCCTTCAATTATTGTGTTACTGTTGATTTCCTCTTTTATAGCTGTTAGCATTTGCCTTATGTATTGAGGTGCTCCTATGTTGGGTGCATATATATTTATGATTGTTATATCTTCTTCTGGAATTGATCCCTTGATTGTTATGTAGTGTCCTTCCTTGTCTCTTGTAATATTCTTTATTTATGTTTTACATCTTTATTGGAGTATAATTGCTTTATGATGGTGTGACAGTTTCTGCTTTATAACAAAGTGAATCAGCTATACATATACATATATCCCCATATCCCCTTCCTCTTGTGTCTCCCTTCCATCTTCCCTATCCCACCCCTCTATGTGGTCACAAAGCACCAAGTTGATCTCTCTGTGCTACATTCTTTATTTTAAATCTATTTTATCTGATATGAGTATTGCTACTCCAGCTTTCTTTTGATTTCCATTTGCATGGATTACCTTTTTCCATCTCCTCCCTTTCAGTCTATATGTGTCTCTAGGACAGAAGTGGGTCTTTTGTAGACAGCATATATATGGGTCTTGTTTTTGTATCTCTCTTTTGATTGGAGTATTTAATCCATTCACATTTAAGGTAATTATCGATATGTATGTTCCTATTATCATTTTCTTAATTGTTTTGGATTTGTTTTTGTAGGTCCTTTTCTTCTCTTGTGTTTCCCATTTAGAGAAGTTCCTTTAGCATTTGTTGTAGAGCTGGTTTGGTGGTGCTGAACTCTCTTAGCTTTTGCTTATCTGTAAAGCTTTTGATTTCTCCATCAAATCTGAATGAGATCTTTGCCAGGTAGAGTAATCTTGTTTTTAGGTTCTTCCCTTTCATCACTTTAAATATATCATGCTACTTCCTTCTGGCTTGTAGAGTTTCTTTTGAGAAATCAGCTATTAACCTTATGGTAGTTCCCTTGTATGTTATTTGTCATTTTTCCCTGGTTGCTTTTAATAATTTTTCTTTGTCTTTATTTTTTGTCAATTTAATACTTTGTGTCTCAGCATGTTTTCCCTTGGGTTGTCCTGCCTGGGACTCTCTGTACTTTTTGACTTGTGTGCCTATTTCCTTTCCTATGTTTGGGAAGTTTTCAGCTATAATCTCTTCAAATATTTTCTTGGGTCCTTTGTCTCTCTCTTCTTCTGAGACCCCTATAAGGTGAATGTTGGTGTATTTAATGTTGTCCCAGAGGTCTCTTAAGCTGTCTTCATTTCTTTTCATTCTTTCTTCTTTATTCTGTTCCACAGCAGTGAATTCCACCATTCTGTCTTCCAGGTTACTTATCCGTTCTTCTGCCTCAGTTATTCCACTATTGATTCCTTCTAGTGTAGTTTTCATTTCAGTTATTATATTGTTCATCTCTGTTTGTTCTTTAATTCGTCTAGGTGTTTGCTCTTCAATTCTTCTAGGTCTTTGTTAAACATTTCTTATATCTTCTCGATCTTTGCCTCCATTCTTTTTCTGAGATCCTGGATCATCTTCACTATCACTATTCTGAATTCTTTTTCTGGAAGTTTGCCTATCTCCACTTCATTTAGTTGTTTTTCTGGTGTTTTATCTTGTTCCTTCATCTGGTACATAGTCCTTTGTCTTTTCATTTTGTCTATCTTTCTGTGAATGTGGTTTTCATTCCACAGGCTGCAGGATTGTTGTTCTTCTTGCTTCTGCTGTCTGTCCTCTGGTGGATGAGGCTATCTAAGAGGCTTGTGAAAGCTTCATGATGGGAGCGACTGGTGGTGGATAGAGCTGGATGTTGCTCTGGTGGGAAAAGGTCAGTATAACTTTAATCTGCTTATCTGCTGATGGGTGGAGCTGAGCTCCCTTCCTGTTGGTTTTTGGCCTGAGGTGACCCAGCACTGGAGGCTACACGTCTTTGGTGAGGCTAATGGTGGACTCTGGGAGGGCTCATGCCAAGGCATACTTCCCATAACTTCTGCTGCCAGTTTCCTTGTCCCTATGGTGAGCTACAGTCACCCCCCACCTCTTCAGTAGACCCTCCAACACTAGCAGGTAAGTCTGGTTCATTTTCCTATGGGGTCCCTGCTCATTCCCCCTGGGTCCTGATGCACATGCTACTTTGTGTGTGCCCTCCAAGAGTGGAGTCCCTGCTTCCCCCTGTCCTGTTACTGAGTCCATCTTATTGCTGCTTCTCCTTTGTCTCTGGATGTGGCGTATCTTTTTTGGTGAGTTCCAGTGTCTTCCTGTCGATGACTGTTCAGCAGTTAGTTGTGATTCTGGTGTCCTCACAAGAGGGAGTGAGTGCACATCCTTCTACTCCACCACCTTGAACCATTCTGTTTTGGAGAATTTTAATAGGTTCTAACCAACACAAAGTTTCTTTGCTTTTTAAATGAAAAGGAAAATAGATGACATTATAATATTCTATCAGTCTCCCAATAAAAAAACACATACATGATTAATGAATTAAGAGTGGATGAAGGCAATGGCAAACAGAGAGGAGCCAGAGATGACAGTGGTTTTCTGTAAGAAAGAGCACAGCCACAGAGAATGAGGGGAAGCAGAGTACAGCCCTGCACAGTCTGGAGGTTGTGGATAGATAAAGACTTGAATTGTCCTTTCAATTACTCTTTGTAATCAGGTTTATTTTATTTGACTGCCAATTAGAGAAGAGACTAGAAAACAAAGATTATCTTGAGAGAATACCACTTCAGCCCTGTTCCATTTGTGCCTTCTTATCCTGTTGTGGAAATACAGAAAGAGCAGAAAATAGCTGAAACATTTACACCTTAAGTGTTTACAAAGATCCTATAGTGAAACAATTACTTTGTACTTTTCCTACTTTTGGAATGTTCTATAGCTTGGAAGTTGTATAAACAGGTTGTCATACCATATTTTTGACCTTGAGTTGCACAGCTTCAATTTTCTTTGTATACGATGTGTTCAAATAAGAGCCCATGCAGGAGTGAAGACCATTGTTCCCTAATTAAGGTGGGAGAGGATTGCAAAATGAATTTTTTAAATCTTCTGGAATAATTGGATAACATGAAGTGTTAATAAAAATTATGGAGGAGAAAATTCCTTTCCACCAGTTCTCATTCTGCTTTTCTACATGAATCTTCTTCAGGGTTTTGCTCATACTTCCCCACTTAATTTGTCTGCTGCTATTCTTACTATCCACACAGAAGATCTCCTTACCTGAATGTCCTTCCATGCTTCACCTACCTAGTGAATTTCATCGTTATGGTCTAATCCTCATGCCCCTTCCTAATACCCTCTTTCTCCTACAAGAGTTTACTCTTATTTTTCCATATGATCTTCTCTTTCATTAGACTAAAAATATTCAAAGACATGCTTTTTTCATCTTGTTTCTCCAATATGTGACATGTAACAGTCAGCAAATTCTCACATTAGCATTTAATTACTTTATAGACTGTCACCATTCCACATTTCCAACCTAAACATTCAATTATCTGTCATGCAGACTCTGATTCATTCAGACTAGTCCATTTACCATGCAAAGTGTATCTGAATATAATTATTTAAAAGCACAGCCTAGTTCAAAATAATCAAAATGCTTACACTCTTTTCTCCAAGACTACCCTTTTTATTCCTTCCTCACCTCTCCATTTGATTTTTTTCAGTGGTAAAGGTAACTTTCATCTGCCTTATGAACTGCTGCTTTCTAGTCCAGATCATATTGATTATCTTTTTTCTCTTGACCTCACAGTCCTCATTTTTTATATAAGGTCTTATTTTTGTCATGCTTGGTATTACTTTTGTTGTGGTCTTTGTCTTGATAGTAGCATGTTTTTGATTTGTGTGTGTGACAACTAAATCATATACTGTAAACCAGAATGATATGTAAGACATTTTGTTCAAGGATGCTGACTTAATTTAAGGGTAGTGGTTAGTGGGGATCAGGAGGGGAAGGACACTTGTTCCTTGTGAAGAGACTCCATAGGCAGGCCAACAACAGAGGGCAAAGGATGAAGAGAACATTTGAGCTTTGGCTGGGGAAACCAAGAGTGTGTGGAGAAAAGCTTGGCAGTGGAAGAATCATCAAAGCTTCTTGTGTAGTTTAACTCCATGTGAGCAATTTACAATAAAGTATGAGAAGGGGAGAGGAGAAATGGCTAGCCAAGGGTCCATGAGGGAGCACATACAAGCCAGCAGCATGAATTCTTTTGCCAAAGAAAATGCTTCTCTTTTGTAGAAAGTCAGTACTGACAGCAACAATAACACTGATGGTAAAAGTGAAATGCTCCACCTTGTCACTTGGAATCTTTAGACAGCAAGTCAGCAGGAGACTGCAATGAATACTTTCTTTAACATGCACAGTGGAAAGCACACATAAAATTTAGAGCAACTCAGGCCACTTCACAATGATGGAGTTCTAAGTGGCATATGAGAACATTGGGGATATGGCATTGTGGGCCAATCCCAAGAAGTTATTTTTGTTTAATTATGTAGTTTGTATATGCTCAGGTTAATGTCACCCAAAGAAATGCTTGAAAAGTTTTGGAAATGTTTGAAAAAAATTATTAAACTTAAACTAATTTTCTGTAAGGGTATTAGCTCTCCAACTGTATTGTAAGTTATATTGTCATTTGTTGTTGTTCTTGGTTTTGTTCTTATTTTAGTGAATATGTAGTAGAAAAGTAAAGACCAGAGTTTTTTTTGTTGTTTGTTGTTTGTTTGTTTTTTGTGGGGGGAGGGTGTTGTTGTTTTTGTCGTAGTTTTGTTTCTTGCCCCAGCTCTATTACTACCTAAAGATGTGATTTTGGATAATTTACAATGAAAACATGATTAAAAATATTCTCTGCATCCATTAGGTTATTTTTTAGTAAAATGAGACAATTTATATAGAAATACTTTGAAACAAATTACAAGAATCTCAGAATTTTCTGTTTCTCATAAAAACAAGTAAAGTCTCATTTATATCGTAGGTGATGAGGCAAAGATTATTGAATAAAGGACAAGAAATAGAGAGGTAAATGTGCTAGCCAAAAGATACATAACAGTTAGAGACAAACATTTTTATTTGGTTGTGCCGGGTCTTAGTTGTGGCATGCAGGCTCCACAATTGTGGCATGCTAACTCTTAGTTGCAGCATACATGTAGGATCTAGTTCCCTGACCAGGGATCAAACCCGGGACCCCTGCATTGGGAGTGCAGAGTCTTATCCACTGAGCCACCAGGGAAGTCCCAGATAACCTGTAATTTTTGTTTGTTGTTTTGCATCATCACAAGGCCTATCAAATCTAATGGCAGCATATCTCAATTTGATTTCAAGTAGCTGCTGGCCTCTTCAGCAGAATGTGTGAAGACATCCAACCTGCTAGAAAAGGCCATGATATCCATGGTCAATCAATCACATATTACGCTAAAGTATATCAGTTTTATTCACAGATGATTGGCATTTCCTCATCCATTCTGAAATTCTGAAGGGCTTTGTAGTTATAGGGCCTATATCTTCCTGAGGTTGTGAGAATTGCATGAGCTTGGAGCATACAACTTCTTATATTTTCAAAAAGTGTATAATTTGTTGACTGACAATACATGTTATCAGCATTTCTGGATTGCTATTTGTCACACAGATATTTGACTTTCTGAAGTGATCTGTTTTAACAAAATTTATAATTGCGTATTTTCTTCTGTTGCTGCCAAGTATAGAAACTCTGGGATGCAACATTATCAAAATCCTACATCTTATTTTGCCAGCAATTTTCATCCTAAGTTACTGACAAGTCTTGATAATGGATAAACATATGCAGTCATTCACTGAGCACATAACAGGGCATGAGCTAGATCAGACATGGAAGGTTACTTTCCACTTTTAAAATTTATAAATTTACTAATAGTATTTACCATAGTCTAGACAAATTAGAATTCCCAAGGAAGGGGAAAAAGGGAGAAAGAAAGAAATCTCTCTGACATTGCAAGATAAGGTTACTTGGGGTGACAGAGTTAGACATATCTTGCAGAAGAAACCTAATTTTCCCTCCCTGAATCTTTATCTCAAAGACATGACCACAATCCACTTAGATGATCAATTAAGGATTTTTCAGCCAGGAGTCCCAACACATCTCTGAAATAGAATTCATTTGTGTGAAGTTTTCTCTTACATATTATTTTTTCCTTTTGCCACCATTTGTTTAAAATGCAAGCAGTTCATTGGGGTTTTAGGTAAGAGATGGTCAAATATTTAACTTTCTATTCAGTTCTGCCTATTAGTAAAAAGTTGCTTAACTGCTTAGAACTTTCATTAACAGTGTCAAAAATAGCAGTCTGAATAGATACATATTATATTTCATATGCATAATAGAAATTCCAATGGATGGAGATGACAATTCTTTCATGAAATAAAAGATAAAATAGGCAAAATAAAGAATATATGCTTAAATAAATAAACCATTTAGTTAGTGAGGGTGGTTACCAAATTAGAAACGATTCAAGTCATTAAATTGAACTATTTCATGATGCTATTGAAAATTATACTTGCTTGGATATTAAAAGATGATTAGACATGGATTAAATGTTTTATGATGTTCCCTGCCATTCATCCAGAATTTGCATCAGGTGCAAGTTCATGAAAAATATGCAAACTTGTTAAAGTTCTAGTATATGCAAAGATTTGTCTCTGTTTTGATTATGTAAGTACTTTAAGACTTAAACACATCATCTCAGTTCTGAAAAATAAAATTAAGTGTTGATTGTTCATTAAATTCAAAGAAACCTAAGTATGTATTTTAATTAATAGTCACCAAATTAAGGTTAGTACACTTACACTTTTTCAACATATGACAATGATAATGGCAGTTAAAAAAATCTTCAGACTTAAAAAAGAGTACGCACTTTGTTCAAAGTCATACAACTTATGATTGATAGTCATATATTTCTACTACATATGCAAATGTATATATTTCTATATGTCCATTAATTCCAATTTTATTTTAAATAATGTTTTTCAATGTATACATTGGCCACCTTACATAACCTTTTTCTATCTTATCTCTGTCTCTCTCCCTCTTTTCTTCCCTGCCTGCTTTGACCATTGTTCTTTCTCTGACCAAGTCTGATTTATTCCTGGTTCACATCTTTGGATGTCATGCTTTTGACACTTCAGTGCTAACTGTGGACATTCCCAATCTCCGGGAGCAATGTTTAAAAACCTTGCTTCTGAATCCCAGCTGTTTTACCTGTGGCTATTTTGTAGGTGTAGTTCTACCCAGAACAAAACTTTGGGTAAGGGTGTTATATTGTAAGTATTTAATGCCCTGTACATATAGAATATACTGATAAAATTATAATCTTTGCCATCATCTATCTCCCAATATTCTTTACCAAGGCTGTGTGTGTATATATATATATATATATATATATATATATATATATATATACACACAGCCTTATATATATATATATATGTGTGTGTATATATATAGTACTCTTGCTTCTGTGCCATTAGAGAGGCTGCTCTACCAAGGAGGCCAGCCTCTCCTCCTCTTGGCTATATTCATGTTGTTCAGATTATATTTTAAATGAAAAAATCGTCTTACCACACACACAAAAAAGACAACGTGCCCTGGTAAAGATTCAATTTGTCAGGTTCCTTTATAATTAGGGGTGGGTTCCCTGACTCTCTGTCCCATACAATGAAATTTATAAAACTTTACTAGATGGAGATTAGAGAAAAAACTATTGTTCCTCTAGTTAAAAGTTAAAGTTCTTAGTTGGCAAAAACTTTTTGACCTTCATTATTTTTCCCTCCTGCCTAAGACATGCATGTGAGGTCTGTGGTACAGCAGCCAAAATGTAAGCATGAGGGTAAAAGCCATAGCTTGAAGAAGGCAGAGTGAAAAGAAAGCAGGAAGGCTTCCCTGGTGGCGCAGTGGTTGGGAGTCCACCTGCCAATGCAGGAGCCAGGGGTTCGTGCCCCGGTCCGGGAAGATCCCACATGCCACGGAGCAGCTGGGCCTGTGAGCCAGGGCCGCTGGGCCTGCGCGTCCGGAACCTGTGCTCCGCAGCACGAGAGGCCACAGTGGTGAGAGGGGCCCGCGTACAGAAAAACAACAACAACAACAACAACAACAAAACCCGCAGGAAACTGCTATCATGGAACAACTACATAAGTCTAACCCACACCATTATGAAGTCTAATTCCATTGTTGAGTAAATCATTGACTCTGCTAATATCCAAAAAAAGTGACTAATCTCTTCCCAATTGTACCTTGGACAACAATTTAACTGAGTATCCACTTTGTTGAATAGTGTGCTGAGACTAGCAGAAGGAAGAGCAATGAGGTTATGAATTAAGTACTATGAGGTTATGAATTAAGTACTAATGGTGGGTCCTGACCTTAAGATTCTAAGGCATTTTTAGAATTTTAGAATTTTAAAATTCTAAGGCATTTTCCTTGTGAAAGCAAGGAAGTATTCTTTTTCCACCTGAAAGACATCAAACACAACACATCAAAGCCCTCTTGAAAAAATGGAGTTGTAACAGCTTTGTATTTATTTCCTTTCAGATTTTTTTGGAATTTAATAGATAAATCTAACCACAGACCCTAAGAGTTTTCTAATATGTAAGTCCTCTCACTCTCATACAATATAGCTTTCCTTCTGTGGAAAACTTTCATTCATACCACAAATGTCCATTAAATGGACAGTAACTTTCCTGTGTCCTGGGAATATAAGGAAGGTCAAGAATAATTTTTTTATTCAGAAAGTTTACAGAGTAATAGAGGCAGAAAGTAGAGGAAAATGTTTTTATTACCTCCTGCACCAACCTCATCTTATTATAAAGCCTCATCTTATTATTATTGGAAAGATACCCAGAAAAGCAAGAAAGCATAGGAAATTGGCTCAGTCAGTTGCAAAATCAGGATATAGTAAGATTACTTTTACTCAGGCTACAGTAAAAATCTCAAATATCCAACAACAGTTCTGCTTCTCTGTTATTCTGTTACTGATTCACATTCCCTTTTCTCTGCCCCTCTGCTATTTCTTCTGTTGCTTCAGACTGAAGCTGGGTTTTCTGCTGGTTGCAGATTCTATGGTATTTATCTTGGTTTATGCTCTTCCTGTTGGCTTTATTGATATTTGTGTGTCACGTTGACACACCCCAAGTGTGAAAAATGGATTATATATTTTAGTTATTGTAGAGTATCTTTATTAATCCAAGAACTGGCACCTGACCGCGTCATAAACCTCTACTTCAGCCAACAGTTTGCTTTTGGTTCTTGTGGCTGTCTTTTCTCCATTGTTGGTGAACCTTGTGAATAGTTGATCAAAAGTTCAATCATGTCTGTAAAATAAGTTCCATCCAGCAGATTCATGTACAAAGGGAATGTAGCTGATAAATCCTCTGCAGCTTTCTGATATTTTTTTCAGGGGGAGTTTCTCTTAAATTTAAAAAAATATTGTTCATTTTTATGGATGTTGGCATGGGATGGACAACCTAAGACATTATTGGTGAAATTACAGGTATTTCTGAAGAAATGTCAAAATACTCTGGAGGTCTATTAGTAATAACACTGTTGATTCATACATCATCTGAAATTCCCTGAGTGCTTTGTGTGGGGGATTATTTAATAGGGTTAATTTTTATAATATGCCCAGTGAATGTGCACCACTTAACTCTCCAATAAGTATTGACAGAAACAAAAATAAATGTAAATTGTGAATGTCAAAGATATAAAAGATAAAAATGTTAAAAGATGGAAATATGGAAATATTTTCATTGTAGAATATAGGTCTAAACTCCATTCCATTAACCCAATAAATTACTGTTTTATAAAACTTTATTAATGTTCTAAATTCTCTTATATTTAGAGTTTGATAATTTTATGGATAGTAAAATGAAAAAAATAAATTTGTTAATAGCCAATTCCACAGAAAGATACATTGACAGAATTTTATTAAACTGAGCTAATTATTTTAATAGAAAACAATTATGAACATCAAAATAATAAAAATTGAAACTTGTTATTTTAAATAATCTGATTTTTAAATGGGAAGACAAAGCCAATGTCAGAAGTTTTATTTCAACAAAGCAGCTCTGATGCTATTATCTTTTGAAAAAATGCATATGGAACCAAGACAAACCAGAAAGAATGAAATTTTAAGAGTTAATTTTTACCAATCTTTATTTCAGAAATTTTGCCATATTGCAATGCTAACTAGATTTTTTTCAAGAAAAAGAAATGTTTGGGGAAAGTATATTTATGTTGAAAAATACTGACTCTATAAGCACATACAGTACAGTGAGATACAACAATCTATACAGAAACTCAATTATTCAATGGAGCTGTAGATGAGTGTCTTAACACAGGTAGCTGGGTGTATTTGTAATCTCTCTTTGACTAATAAATAAAACCATTTATTAAGTTCCTTTGGGGTATCTTTGTATCTATCTCTCAGAAAATTATAATATTAGTGAATTTTTCTAACAGCTTAAAAAATTAAGGATAATTTATTTAAGTTATAGGAAACTGCTAAGCAGATTATAAAAAAAATAAAATAATGTATTTTCAGGTTCCCATTACTTTACATAAAATACCTCCCAAAAGTATAATTTTGCTAAATAAAGTTAGTACTTCATTTTATGGTTTTAATAAGAATATTATTTCTCTTCCCACTATTATTGAGGCCCAAACTTTTATCAGAGATACCTCACAATGAACAGTGCAAACAAATAAATGAGTGAATGAAAAAAATAAACAAATACACTAGAAATCAACAAAAGTCACATAAACAATTGTATTTCATTTTTGTCTGAGAGCTACTTAAGGTCAGTGAGTCTAATTCATGTTCATGTCCCCAGAGACCAGCACAGACTTGGCAAATTGTAGGCAATTAATATGTACTTAAAATGATAAAGGAATAGGTAACAGAACACAATTTCTACACTATTAATATTTTTACTCTCAATAAAATTAGAATTTTAAATAAAGTGGGTTAAGAAAGGAAACTTAACATATCAAGTGTTCATTGAATTCATTTACCATTGCACAAACATTAGATTTTAAAATGTAATTATGTTTACCTACAGATTAAGAAACAAGTGTTGGTTTTAATTTACTGTAAGTTTACTATCTTTCACATTGCAAACGAGATAACTGTCTTTCAACTTTAATTGAATATGATTGACTATTCTTTATCAAGTCAAATCACTTTTTTCAGAGTGATGTCATTATTTTTGTATGACAAGATAGATAATAATCTGCCATGTTTTCATTCAATCGGTGATGGCTAAGCTGGCAAAAGTCCGTTTTCGCAAAACTTTAAAAGAGACGAGTGGGATTTTTCTTGCTATTAGGATGATAAAAAAGAAATCTTTAGTTCCAAGTATGTTGTCTAGCTTAAGAATGAATTAATATTATTAATATTTCAAATTTATCAACTAAAATATAACATGAAAGGAAAACCATAAATTTCTATAAAAATATTATTTATTATTTTAGTTTTGCTCAAAATTATTTGAAAAAATTAAATTCCTATTATTCAGAAACATGAATTGGCTTTGACTAACCTATTAAAAAGGAATATACATATATATACATAAAATTGAATCATTTTGCTGTACACCAGAAACTAACACAACATTGTAAATCAACTATACTTCAATAGAAAAGATTATCCTGAATTAAAAAAAAAATAAAATAAGTTTTCACAAAAGTGAAGTAACTATTTTTATCTTTCCACTTTTTCTCTTAAATTGTTGAAGTATATATTTGTCACTTATTAATATTTATATTTTGACAGATTTGCTTTCTCCTCAATACAAAGGCACACACACACACACACATACACAGACATCTGATAATGTCATTATTATTATTTGCTCAATGATTTGAAGTAATCTGCAGACACCACAGTCCTGCACCTCTGCATCTAATAAGATTCATGAGAAAGTTCAACACTGATAAAATACTATTATTTAATATAAAATCCATTTTAAAATATTGCCAATTCTCACAATGATTTGTGGGATTTTTATTTGGTCAAGTTTTACAAACAGGTTGCACAATAATTAATTTTTAGTTAATAAGATATTTTGCCTAGAGAAAGAGGTTGAATTCTCTGAATTTTACAAAAAGTTTCCAAACTTTGGAATACAGCTATATGCTTATTTTATTCAATGGTGCCCTGCATCACTAAACCCCCATGTAGTTCCCAATGACTTAGGGCCTCTGAAGTCTCCAAGTCTCTTGAAACTATATATGCAGGTGCCTTGTCTTCTGTGTGTACTTGAAGTACTTGACCTGGGAAGACCTAAAGATGGGAAGATTATGGATCTAACATGGATTGAGAACTTGCTAATCCTTTTGGGAGAGTTTCTCTCCTAGTGAAGAACAAGAAAGCTCATTCCAGTGCCCACATGTTTGTAACTAATAGAGAAAACTATCCTTTAAATTCCTTTGAGATTTCTTTCTGCCTTCTGTTCCTAGAAAATTATATTAGTAAAATTTTCTAACAGTGTTAAAATAAGCAGGTATAGTATCCATGTTGAGATGGTCATAGTTTCCATGTTTATTAATAATTGAGAATAAGAGGAATAAAACCCACTGCATACACTGCCTAGTCTACATCTTCATAGGAAAGAAAAATGGGGGCATTGTGAAACTCTTTTAGAATCTCCAAGAGTTCAAAACTTTTCTGAAAACGTTCCACAGTATATTAATGTTTTCATAGTATTTTCATTCTTCATTTTTCTCCATCCATTTTGATTTTTCTATTTCTTACATTTCTGATAATCAATTTAAAGTTTTAATTGGCTTTTGAAAACATAACTACACTTGCATATACTATGTGCATTGACTTGAAAGTATTTATGGTGGATTAAGTGATGTATAATACATTAAGCAATGTATAATGTTATATCTAGATGTGATATCTAATTCACAGTATGTTTTAATAATAGATGCTATTAGACTATTTGCTCTTTATTTGGAAGTATATATTTTTTCAAAATGTGACATGGATGTAAAAGCAGATTCACTTAGATTATTAAAGTGCATTTTTATTATTTGTGTTGATTTTTGTAAAACAAAAAGAAAAAATACTTTGTTATTCAGGCCTAAGACAAAAATGCTTTCTCCTCTAATAGTAAAAAACACAGGTAGAAAAATAGGAATGATATTTTATCATGTTCTAGCTACATCTAATATGATTTTCTGTCAACACAGAAACTATGAGTTGTATGTTTTAAAGATTGCAGTCAAATTGTTTTCTTCAGTAAATAGAAGCTGGATTCCCAGTGTGTCAAAATGATGCTCTCTGAGAAACCATGAAATTTTGCCTCAAAACAACATAACAATTACCAGCCATTAGACACATTCCGATAGCTTACTTCAAATTCCAAAAAAGCAACATTGAAATGCAGGGTATAAGCCTACACTCTGTAAATATGGAAATGCTGTATTGCTCTTTTAGGAATAGAGGCTTAAATCAGGACAGGACTTTTACCTGCAGGATAGTCAGAGTTAACTCTATATCATTACAGATGGTATGCTCAAAATATATTTAAAAAATGAAACTTGTAAAATAATATTTTAGAAACACACATAACGCTCAGTCTGTCAGATACAGAGAACAGGCGGGTGGTTGCCAGAGGAATGGGGTAGGGAGAAATGAGTGAAGGGGTTCAAAAGGAACATAAAATAAATAAGTCATGAAGATGTAATGTACAACATTGTGACTATAATTAATACTGAATTGTATATTTGAAAGTTGCTAAGATCTTAAAAATTCTCATCTCAAGAAAGAAAATTGTAACTATACGTGATGATGGATGTTAGCTAGACTTACTGTGGCGATCATTTCACAATATATACATATATGGAATAATTATGTTGTACACCTGAAATTAATTGTTATATGTCAAAAAGAAAATAAAGCTCAGGCTCTCAGAGATCCTGTATAATTAAGTAATATTTGAGAACGCTAACTACGATGGGATTTAAATTGATCTTATTGAGTTGGATGACATAAAATCATAGACTACCTAGCAACGTCTCCTGAATTTGATCAACTACTTTCTTAGGGAAAATAAATGAAGAAATTGCTTTTCAAAAATATTTCCAGGAAGGTCAATGATTTGAACTTATTCTGACAGCTTATCTTTGATCTTCTTTGGCATATTACGCTTACTATGCATGCCCTTTAAAGATCTGTTTAAATGAATGAATTTACACATTCCTTTGAGAAATGCTATTGATTTTTACAAAACAAAACAAAACACAATAAACAAAAAAAGAATTAACATTCACAAGCAATTAAACTTAGAGTGTGTGGTTTTCATACAATCCGTATCCTTTCTGAATGAAAACATTCACCTAAAGAAATTCTGAAATTGTCCTCAAGTAGAGTCCTCTTACAGAGGATAGCAAAATCTAATTACATTTCTGTTTAGAATGCTTCAGGATTGCACATTACATTTAGCCTAGATTTTCGAGTTGTTTTCCCAGCTAAATGATATCACTTAACTCCAGTTACTCTTTAAACATTTATAAAAATGGGACTATTACAGAAGCTGTGAGATACTACATACAAAGCAAGATACATGTGATGGCATTTTTAACAAAGTAATAGAAACATAGATATTTGGTTTATATGAGCATCTGACATGTAAGACCCTAACAAACAAAACAGACTTTCACTAATAGAAAAGGGAAAAAAAAATTCCTGCAAGACATATCATATAGAAATTGCTAATTTATGGAATCATGATCTCTAAGAAAGTATTAGGAAACAAAAAGTGTACATTCTAATCAGTCAGTAGATACTGTCTTTTTGAGTAATAGCTGCCTTTAATATGTCATGTGAAGTTAGTAGAAATAAAATATTAAAAAGATGCCAATAAATTTTTTACTTACGTACAAACTCTTAAATTAAAAAGTTGAATTCAAGTCACTTATTAGCAAAGGGCAACAATTAGTTATTTTCAATATAACATTTTATTGACTTCAAGTTTTATTATTTAATCAGTAATTATGGGTGGATGTTATTCATTACAGAGTGCTAGAAAAGAGTTCTGTTTAGTAGTACAACATTAAATAAAGTAGGTTACCCTAGGAATTAAAGATCACAGCCAGTGAAGCATAGATTATTTTTAGAATTGATTTCTAACTTTCTACATTAAAAAATATCAATATACAGGTGACAAATCATACATCAAATAATCCATCACTCAAATCATCCTCTGCCCTCCTTCTAGAGTATAAAATAATAATATTTGTATTTAATAACAACATATAACTTAATTATTAATGCCAGAAAACAGGTCAAGTTACATAAAGTACAATGAAATCAGAAGCAAGTTAACAGCTTGCCCATTACCTCAGGCAACTGACAACCAGCAGATGATGTATGGCTGTTGACATGCACTTTGTGATCTCTTTTCCTCTTTCACAGCATCTATGTTTAAAAAATACAAACTATCATAAATGGTTTTGTCCAGAGTACAACGATTCAAAGAATTTTGATTAAATGTAGATTTTAATTACAGACAGATGATCCCTAACTGATAGCACAGGAGCTGAAGTAATTGTTGTTTTATATTTCAACTTTTGTTCTTGCCAAAGGTCTTCTCTAGGAAGCTCAAATTTTTAGCGAGAACTGGTAAAACTGATTTTCCACAAATTTTGATATTTCTGGACTAACCAGTAGAGTGTAAGATCCGCTTTATTGTGCTCTATTTGCTGATATGGAAGAGTCAGTCAGAGTACTGATAATATTTAATGTTTTCTTGCATCTGGAATCTTAAATCCACTGCAGTTACTGTCAGGCATCACAGACTAGTGTGTTAGACCACTGTGTGACCTTAACCAAGCTGCTTAGGGTCTCTGTATTTCAGTTTTCTTATCTATTAAAAAAACAAAACAAAACAAAAAAAGAGCAAATGAAGAAAAATACTCAATTAACGGGCCATGTGAGACAGTGGTTAAGAGCATGAGCACTCAAGAAAAAGTCTGTATTTTATGTCCCCCATCCTGCCACTCACAAATTGCTTAATCTTGGATAATTTATTATCTTCCAAGGCCTGATTTTCATGCTGAAGTAATTATGAGAATTAAATAATCCCGTGCTTATAAAGCACTGAGGATATTCCCTGTCTCGTTGTGAGCACTCAATAAATGGGAAAGCCCACATAGTCATTAGAATTAACAAAAGCATCTGGTATAATCTTTACTACAGTAAATATTGGGTGTTGCTATTCCCATTTCTTACCTAATAATTCTATTGCATTTACGAATAGTGCTATTTTCCTCTTCATTTGACAAATAATGAAAGCAGTAAACAAAATTTTGAAATCAAATTGATCTCTTTCACTTTTTATCTCACTTTCTTCAGCTGACAAATGAAAAAAAATAATTGTAACTAAATTATTTTATGAAAATTAAATGGGCTTATTCATTTAAAGCTTTTAGCAAAGAGCTTGGCATCATTCAGGACTCAATAAATATTAGCTGTTATTATTATTGTTATCATTATTACTATTATTATTCACATTATGCACTGACATTTCTGGAAGGACATGAAAACAATGCATTCTTACTAGAAAACCAAAAACACAATATAGAAAGTGGTACCAAATAATGTGCACACACACACACACACACACACACACACACATTTCATGTGAGGTCACCTACTTGTCTATGTAAAATCTTCTTCTGAATCTACTCCTATTATAACAGCCTAATAGTTGAGGATTTCTTCTCGGCTTCCTTTAGATGTTTCACAGTGAAATAACTATAAGAAAAAAAAATATTTCTCCTGATAATTTTGCTCTTCTTTCTATGTATAATTTTGATGTAGGCATGATAATTTGAGTGAGGGAAACAGGATAGAAAGGGACAGAAAACTGCATTATGAATATTATTTCTAATATTGTTTTCATGACTGTCATAGTAGCATCATCATAATTATTTTATCCTTTTCTCTAAATCAGTTAAATGTTGGGACCTGGGACCTTTTTCCTTTGTGTATTCTTTCCCATTCAGTGATATCATTCTGTCTCATGGATATAAATATTATCTATATGCCAATGAATCCAAAATTGTAGCATTTTCTTAGGCATTTTTAACCAAGTGTCAAAGTAGAATGTTATATCTATCAAGTGTCTTCATGGTTAGCAACAGAAACTCATATTTGAAAAGCAGATATATTTTGTATGCCTTTTCTCTTGGAAGTCTAATAATCTCAAAACCTGAAACATAATATGTCCTAAAGAGATTTCTGAATTCCCACGCTATCACTAATGCCTTCCACTATTGGTTTTATACCCAACTGTTAAAGTAATAATTCTAAGAGTCATTCATAATTCTATTCTTTACTTAACACTCCACATAACCATCATTTTACTACCATATATTAACTTTGAGTCATAGTTTATGATTAACAGTTTCTTCACACTTTTCTTTACAATTTCTGCTACCATTGAAGTACAACCTGCTATCATGTTTCTTATACTAATCCAAAGGCTTCCTAACTTATCTCCTTTACTTTGTCTTTCCCACAGCAGCCACAGTAATTCTTTAAAAACAAGTCAGTCTAGGTCCCTCTTCTGCTTAATTTCCTCTATTTAATTCCCATTTCATTTAGAATAAAATGTAAAATTTTACCAAGATCTACAAGACATTGCATAAATATTTCCATCATTCTCCCTTTCACTCACTCTGCTCCATCACCTCAAAGTCATGTATACTACTCCTGCTTCAGAGCCATTGTACTTGCTGTTCCCTTTGCCTGAAATAATCTTCTCCAGATATCCTTATGGTTTTATTCCATCTAGGCATTCACAACTCTGCTCAAATATCACCTTCATGCATAGGTGCACAATCTATCTTGAATAGAATTCCCCACCCATTTTCTATATCCCACTTTATTTTTCTCCATTGGACCTACTATTTTGTATTATATTATATTATATTTTACACTGTTGTCTATTTATTCTCTGTGTTCTCCCAATAGAATGAAAGCTCCATGAGAGAAGAGGATTTCTTTATTTTGCTAAATTCTATATAACAAGTGCCCAGAATAATTGTTGAAACATTATACATTCTTAATAAATATTTTAATTTAATTAAATTCTGCCACTTTCATTTTGTCAACCAACGATGTTGAACTATACTGAAGCTCTATGATCCTGGGAAACAGAGAGAGTAAAGAAATCCCCTCACCTTTTTATGTTCCATGAAACAGCCAATGCAAAGGATGCTCCTTCCCCATATGACTTATATAGGAGACTCAGGGATGTCTTTTTGTTTACCTATGACAAGGCCAGACACAGACCCTCTCCATTCTTTGCTTCATAATGATCATGTGAACCGTTTGTCACCACTAATCAATTGGAATAAAATGCCTATCAAACTGACTTGCTTCCTTCTTTCCACAGACAAACTTTGACCCACCCTCAGCCTGAGCCATACTAATTGGCCTTACGACCTCTCAGTAAGCAACCTCTCCTTATTGGCCTCTCTGGAGGATACTCTAGCATCAGGGTAAAACATTCTATGATCTACTGTCCAATCACATCACCTCTTTCATTCTACTTTCATTCTACTTCTTTCATTCTATGCTTTCATTCTGCTTCTCCACACCCCGTCCCATTTCCCCACTCATAGTTCTCTCTGGCTTTGTTTACTCTTCCCTATAAAATAAAATCCCTTTTCTGCCTGACTTTGGAGGCACTTGCAGATATCATAGTCAAAGTATACTTTTTTTTTTTTTTTTTTTTTTTTTTGCTGTACGCGGGCCTCTCACCACTGTGGCCTCTCCCGTTGCAGAGCTCTGGACACGCAGGCTCAGTGGCCGTGGCTCATGGGCCCGGCCGCTCCACAGCATGTGGGATCTTCCCGGACTGGGGCACGAACCCATGTTCCCTGCATCGGCAGGCAGACTCTCAACCACTGTGTCACAAGGGAAGCCCAAAGTATAATTATTTTGAGCAAAGTCTCTCCTTACCTAAATCCAGATTTTTTTTTTTTTTTTGACATGGCATGCCATCATTTCATGGCTGGGCCACTCTGTGCATCCCTCTCCAGAATTCATTTCACACACAGAAATGTGTGTAAATTAACATAAATTTTCCAAATTAATATAAATTAAGTCATATAATTCCCCTATTGAAAGCGTTCCAATGACTTCCATTGAATCCAAAACTTTTGGATGCTATATAAAGTTCTAAATCACCTACTTCCCTCTGTCTCTCTGATTTCACCTATAGAGATCTTCCTTGTTTCCCATTCTTCAGCCATAATGGTTTCTTAATCTTTGTGTAATGTTTGAACACATAACCACATTAATATTTTTTGAATTTTTTTTTATTTCATTGGGTATTGGGATTGGGAAATGAGTTATTTGTGGCTTCTCAATTTATTATAATATTCAAATACAGGTGCAATGTTGGCTTAAATACGTTATCTGAGTAGGGTAGAAAAACTGCTTTCAAAAATCCTTTTTGTAAGCAAGCAGTTATAAAATACAAATGAATATTTAAACCTGTAATAATAGTTATCAGATGTTGTGCTAATTACTCTTCACGATTTTCCATTTATTTATCACAACAACCTATAATTTAGATACTATTGTTTTCATCATTTTATAAGTGGAAAAACCAAGGCTCAAGAAGATTAAGTAAGCTAAACATGGGCATAAAGCAAGGATAGGGACTTTATTATATTAATGGGTGCACTTCAGTCTTCAGAAAATTATTTTTTTTCCCAATACATCAGATAACCTAAACAATTAAGAAAATTAAGAGCAAGGTAATAATTGGCACAAATTTAATTATAATATATATATTTTTAATATTTATTAAAGGTGTTAGGTTGTTCTGGGCATTTGAGCAGGTTAGTTATCATGGCTATTATTTCCTTGAATTCTTAAAGTTTTTTTGAGATGAAAGTAAAATTATCAGTGTTATTCTTTGGGGACATTAATTTTGCAGTGTTTTGAGACATGTTGTCAGTACAAAACAATGAATTTTCATGGGATGACTCATGAGGCTTCAGGCAATATTTATGTTTCTAATAGCAATTTCAAGTGAAGTAAATAAATATAAAATCAAATTTAATTCTACAGAGCTATAATTATAAAAACTCATTTTTAAGAGAAGTTTCATGAGTCATGTAAAACATTTTTTAAATAAAATATAATAATTTTATAGTAATTTTTCTATAATTTATACAACAAATATGATGTGAAAATTTTAAATGCAAATAACTATCAGAAATAGCTATTATGTCAGAACTTGTAATTAGACTTATAAGAATTTTGACATTATAATGTAACTAGGTGCAAATTTTGTTTACTTAAAATATGTAAAGGAATCTTATAATGTACCTTTCAATTAATTACATAGACTATGTGCTTTAAAATGTAAAGTCCAAAATGTTTACTAGAAAATGCAATACAGTATTGAAGATCTGCATCAACCAAAGTGTTCTAATATGGGCTACTAAATAAATTATGAATATTTTCTGGCTATTGAAAAGGATAGTTTAACAGTGCATTTATTGGCATTGGAAATACGCTAACTAAATATTCTCAAGGAAAAAAGGAAATTGATGCACAATGACCACATTTGTGTTATACATACATTATATGTGATGTCCATATTCCTGTTGCTTATGAAAAGTTAATTAATAATTATGATTATATTCCTATCATAGTAAATACTACTCTCTGTTGAGAACATGGTCACTTTTATTTTCTGATCTACAGAAATGAGGCTTATCCACATTTGTATTATTTTCTACAAAGATCATAAATTGTGTGAAGAATACTAACTATAAAATTAAGAATACTTAAATAAACTTTATTAGGCAACAAACTTGATCATTAAAATGGAAATAGTTGTGGTAACCTAAATATCCAAAGACAGATGAAATGATAAAAAAGATGTGGTACATATATACAATGGAATATTAACCATAAAAGGAATGAAATTGGGTCATTTGTAGAGATGTAGATGGACCTAGAGTCTGTCATACAGAGTGAAGTAAGCCAGAAAGAGAAAAACAAATATCATATATTAATGCATATATGTGGAATCTAGAAAAATGGTACAGATGAACCTCTTTGCAGGGTGGGAATACGTAGACATAGAGAACAGACATGTGGACACAGAGGGGGAAGGGGAGGGTGGGATGAATTGGGAGATTAGGATTGACATATATTCACTACCAAGCGTAACATAGATAGCTAGCAGGAAAGTGCTATAAAACACAGGAAGCTCAGCTCGGTGCTCTGTGACGATCTAGATGGATGGGCTGGGGGGGCAGGAGGGAGGTCTAAGAGGGAGGGGATATACGTATGTGTATGGCTGATTCACTTCATTGTACAGCAGAAGCTAGCACAGCATTGTAAAGCAATTATACTCCAATAAAAAAAATATAGCAATGGGAAATGACTGATTTTCTCTAATATTTAAGAATGCAACTACTGATAGTAATATGTATTGAATCAAGGCTATATTTGTTTAGAAAGGTAGGTTTTCTAAGCAAAGAACACTTAATCAAAAAAGTTTTAGACCTTATAGTTTTGTTTTATTTTTTATAAGAGCCAGAAGTGATGCTTATTTGTCATTTTCCTGAGAAAGACCCATAGTTTGGTGTGCTTCGATTACTCCCATTGTGCTTACTGCCCATTTCACATCAGAATCTTGGGAGGTGGCAGTGTCTTTAGGGAAATTTTTGGATAATTTTTTATTCTGCTTTTAATTTTTCATTATGAATTACTGACAACAAACAGAAAAAAATAATATAACAGAAACACACATTCAACTACTACTAATTCTATCAATTATACTATATAGTTAATTCCTTAACTTTCAAGAAATAGATATACAATTACCACAATTGACGTTTTTCTGTCTTTTTACAATCCTACTGGTGATTTGTTTTTTGCTTTTTTTTAAATCAATCAAAAGTTTACTCATCTCTTCAAAAACCATCCATGCTCAGTCAAAAATAGCTGCTATATTACCTTGTGCATACCATGCAAAGAGAACATGCATTATTATATTATTACCTGATTGTTCTATGAAACATTAAAGTTACATTTTTCTGATTCAGAGGTTAGAACTAAAATAATCCTGTGGTGAAAAAAAAGGGGAAATTTAGGCACCAGATCTGTTGACCAGACACCAGCTCTGTGTTATAGCACAGAGCTGATTCTGCTAAATATTAACAAGGATCATGCTTCTTATAATATATCAAGGAATGAATTGAATCATGACAACAAAAACGTGTTCATCTTAGCTCTTAGATACTCTGATTTGAAAGTAGTTTCAAATTGTCTTGTGATTTCTTTGAAGACTTTAATGAAATTACAGAAAATATAAAACAAAAAATTGTTGCTATCTTGTCAAATGTTGCTTTTGCTCAATTTTTTTCTTGGAATCCAATCCAGATTATGTTAAACTCTTTAACTCTGTCCAACACTTCTATTTTGTTTTTAAGTTTTGTTTTACCCAAAGTCTTTTAAAGTTTTCATTTGTGTATATATATATATATATATATATATTTATTTATTTATTTATTTATTTATTTTTGGTGATTTATATTTGTCTAGAAAAACATTTCTTTCTTCTTTATGTTTCAGTTTCCTCCCATCCCCACTCTCCACTCCTGTATCAGTAGTTTTGGAAGTCAGGTTGCTATTTTAGTTTTTGGAAACCTAATATCTAGCTTTTAAATTTTTGTGTATTTTAATTAATAATTTTGGGTTTTGTTTTCTATTATGTTAATTAGTGATCTTTCTTTGTTATATTATTTCTTTTATGCTAGTATTCCTCTAATGTCCTTTTTTGAGCTTAGACATTTGCACTTATAGATTATATAAAACAACAAGATTTTAGGGATATAAATTTACTTGTAATTTCACTTTTTACTGATTCCATAGTTTTTCATTGTGATTTATTTTCAAGTATTTTGTCATTTTATTGTGCTTTTCATGTGTTATGCAGAATTGAGTTGTATATTTCAAAGCTAAAATTTTTAAACTGCTTTAAATTAATACTACTTTATAATTCATTATCAGTTTTGGAATTCTTCAAGGTGTCCTATGGAATTTATTTGTAGTCCATTCTGAAAACATCCCTTGTACATCTGAAATATATATATATGTATGTATATATAATCCAGTATTTTCTTGTTCACGAATCAAGGTCATTTTATTTATTTAAAAATGTAAAGGTAGGGGCTTCCCTGGTGGCGCAGTGGTTGAGAGTCCGCCTGCCGATGCAGGGGACACGGGTTCATGCCCCGGTCCGGGAAGATCCCACATGCAGCAGAGCGGCTGGGCCCATGAGCCATGGCCGCTGAGCCTGCGCGTCCGGAGCCTGTGCTCTGCAACGGGAGAGGCCACAACAGTGAGAGGCCCGTGTACCGCAAAAAATAAAAATTAAAAAAAAAAGTAAAAGTATATAAAATATATATAGAGAGAAAATCTTGCTTCTATCTTTATAGCATCCACCACATCCCCTTGCCCTCTTCGTATAATTTTTATTATTTCATGCATATTTTCCGGTATTTCTTTATACATATTTTTGAAAATATATTCTTATTTACCTGTTTCTTACACAGAAGTAATATTATATACATTTTGCTTTTATTGCTTCTTGGTTTTAATTCATAACTCGAATGCTTTTCTCTTCTCTCAGTTTTAAGGGGATTCACTATGGTTTCTTCTAGTTCCTGTAACGTTTCATTTTGTACATTTATCTTATAATAATTTGCAATTTACCCTAGTGGATGATATGAGGAATTATCCTAATTTGTCTTTTTTTTCCCCCAAACAGGTAATATATAGTCTTTCCTTATGTATTAAACAGTAATTATTCCCACTAGTTTGAGAAACCAACATATGCAAAAATTCTGAGTTATTTGGATTTTTTTCTGTCCTTATGTTCTGTACCATTGATCTATCTATATATTTATGCACCAACGTCATGCCTTTTAATACATTTTAGTTTTTAATGCTACTTTTTAAAATTACAGAAGCAATTACCCCTTCATTGTTTCCATTCTTCAAAATGTTGCTAATATTACTTGTTTTTGGTTTGTGTGTTTGTGTATGTGTGTGTTTGGGGTTGTTTCCATATAAAGTTTAGGATCAGGATGATTGAAGGAAGTGATCCACAGAGAGTTACAACATTGACTACATTCAGGAAATTAGAAAGACACGTTCCCAAGTGTTGACATTAGCATCATGTTAGCTCAGCCATATAAAAAGATAAAGAAGTAAAATTAACTTTGGTTCCAGGAATAAACACCTTGTATTTTTATCCAAGGCTACGGTAGCCACCACGAGAACTGATGGTCCAGAGCCATACTGCACCCACTACAGCCCACATTATCAAGATGGACAATCCCTGTACTGCCTCTCCAACTGACTCAGTCCTGACTCTTCTGTACAAATGTATCTGATTAGCAAAACATACTTTCCCTCTGTAACTCCAACCCCAAAGGAATCTAGGTATAGTTAACATTTTTCTATCTCTGAAATAGAGGAAGCTATACTGTCAGGAGGATTACCAAAATAGTAAATCAACTCTATCTCACAACCTTGTCTGCACAGTCATCTCTTTGAGTATGCTTATTTTAAAGCCTTTGTTAGACAGATTCATAAAGATAACTTCATTCAAATAAGATACTAGTTCTGATTGTTCACTTGCTATCTTTCTTGACATTAGCTTTTTTATATATGTTCTTTAATTTTTGGAAACAGTGCAATTTTGAGTGGGTAACTTTCTTTTTAATAAATTTATTTATTTTATTTTTGGCGGCGTTGGGTCTTCATTGCTGAACAAGGACTCCCTCTAGTTGTGGTGAGTGGGGCCCACCCCTCGTCATGGTGTGCTGGTCCCCCATTGCAGTGGCACGTTCCATTGAGGAGCACGGGCTCTAGGTGCATGGGCTTCAGTAGTTGTGGCATGAGGGCAGAGCAGTTGTGGCTCATGGGCTCAAGAGCACAGGCTCAGTAGCTGTGGTACACGGGCTTAGCTGCTCTGTGGCGTGAGGGATCCTCCCAGACCAGGGCTCGAACCCCTGTCCCCTGCATTGACAGGTGGACTCCCAACCACTGCACCACCAGGGAAGCCCCAGAGTGGGTAACATTTTTATATCAGTTTTTCTTTTTTTCTCTCTCCCACTGGAGCAGTTCCCTTATGTTTTGCATATCTACCCTTAGTTTCCAAAAACTCATACAACGTTGCATATTTTACATGCTTTTATTGAGCTGTTACCCTCAGTTGATGTTGAGGATCTCAGAGATACAGTTACCGATGGAAAGGACACTGGCTGGGTGCCTCTACATTTCCTTCTGTTTCCTCACCTACAGCTTCCCAAGAACCTGTAACTCCAGCAGGTTGTCAGTGATGTACTTCAGGTTCTTTAATGAGTCTTAACCACCAGCTTCAAGAAATGAGTTTTGGAGCCCCATATAACTTAGAGGAAATTCAGTCCATATTAACATGTTCCATTTGAACTTCTGTTCCTCATTTTCTCTCTGGACTGAGAGCTCATCTGGTACACAGTGAACAAAGCTTACTGCTCTGTGTTTCTGTGAGCTTTCTAGTACTCAGAAATATTCTTTTTTTAAAGGATGTCTATGCATTTTTTGTTCTCTATATTTTATTTATTATTGTGATTTGTTTAGAGCAGAGAGCCTGTATATGTGGAAATATGAACTCAGTATACCAACATTAGTACAAAGAGCTAGATGTGAGATAAAAATATTTCAATGCAATGCAAACTTAATACTAACTTTTTACTATCCCACCTGTGCAACCTACTAGGTTTTGAAGCTCTTTGAAATCGTCTTTGGTGCCCTTCTCATTTTATAAAGGAAATGTTTTTTGTCTGTAAAGATTACTGTACAATAACTTTCCAAACTTATACCCAGCTCTGTGAATAATCTGAACAAGTAATAAAGTTGATACCATCTATTCTTTTCTAAGACATTTTGTAGATCTGGTGATGTTGGTGGATATTGCTGTTTGGAATAGTTATTTGCCTTGTTTATATAGCCACAGCATTACAAGCTGAGATGTTCATCTGATAATAACAGAGAAAGGTTGCAGAGATTTAAGGACATTCTTGAAATGAATGAAACAGTCAAAATGCAAAAAAAAACATGCCTATATCTTCTGAAATAAAAAACAAGCCAGTAATTTCTGACCAATTTTAAATCTCAATTTCAGTCATATTAAACTAGCTCTTCTTTCTTGCTTAACCAAATTGAACTTAATTTTTAATTTTTTTCATTTATAGAGCAGGTCTAGAGAGTTCTATTAAGCAGGGGAAAAACACCTGCTAAATAAATACAGCAGCTCTTCCCCCTCTAGGAGCAACCAGGGATTTGACTTGTTTAAGCTTAAATGATAAAACAAATAGTTGCCAAATCAAACAAGAACCTTGTGTTGTAACAGAGTTTCCCCTAAAGTATTTCTTACTACAAACCTAAATAGCCCATATTTCATGGAACTTTTCTATTAACTTTTCCCTCTGACAACCCTCCATGTAATTACAGATGCCTGAAAAATTCTAATTCTCTCTCTCTATATATATATTTCAATATATATTTTTTAATCCATTACATTGTTTTTGAGAAAAATGTAACATTTCTTTTTTTGTTCACACACACAAACTGTATTTTATTTTTACAAGAGATAAATAAACTGACACCAAGCATTGTAAATGGATGACCACAACAAAAGCAACAATGATTGCAATTACCAAACACGAAACACACTCATACTATGTCATAATACTGACATCCGGTCCAGTAATCCTCCACTGTAACAGTTCCTTTACTTTACAGTGAAAATTGATTTGTATATATTTTTTTTTGCCTCTTAGTCCTTGTGGGATATTTTTTTTATTCAAACAGAAAGTCACTAAAATTATAATCATCCTCATCAGTTCACTCAGTTCCATGTAATTATTTTTTTTCATCTTGATCTTTTGTTAGCATTTTTATGAATTCATCAGCTTTCCAATAGAGTTCTGAAAATGCTTATTCATTCAGTTCAGCAGTATAGTCAGTTACCAGAAACCTGTACTTGTCAGACTCTTTTCCATGAATTCCTTGAAGATGAAACCCTTTTATAGGAACATATTTGCAAAAGCATCAGAGTACACCCAGAACTGTCTGTAAATGAAAAAAGACTTAATAATGACCATGGTTAAAGATTTGATGAAAGTTCATAATAATGCAATTGACAAGGAAATTTAGTTATTTCTGATATACATTTTAAAGTAAAAACTAGAATTATGACTTATAACATTATACCAGAACATATAAGATTTTAGGAAATTTCATGTAATGTCTAAAACATTTATGTTAACATATTTCCATACAAATAATCCAAAGAAAGTTTAGTATTAGTTGTTTTTGTTTGGTTTTTTGTTTATACTGCAGGTTCTTCTTAATCATCAGTTTTATACACATCAGTGTATACATGTCAATCCCAATTGCCCAATTCAGCACACCACAATCCCCATCCCACTGCGGTTTTCCCCCTTGGTGTCCATACGTTTGTTCTCTACATCAGTGTCTCAACTTCTGCCCTTCAAACTGGTTCATCCGTACCATTTTTCTAGGTTCCACATACATGCGTTAATATACGATATTTGTTTTTCTCTTTCTGACTTACTTCACTCGGTATGACAGTCTCTAGATCCATCCACATCTCAACAAATGACTCAATTTCGTTCCTTTTTATGGATGAGTAATATTCCATTGTATATATGTACCACAACTTCTTTTTTTTTTTTTAACATCTTTATTGGGGTATAATTGCTTTACAATGGTGTGTTAGTTTCTGCTTTACAAAAAAGTGAATCAGTTATACATGTACATATGTTCCCATATGTCTTCCCTCTTGTGCCTCCCTCCCTCCCACCCTCCCTATGCCACCCCTCCAGGCTGTCACAAAGCACCGAGCCAATATCCCTGTGCCATGCGGCTGCTGCCCACTAGCTATCTACCTTACTACGTTTGTTAGTGTGTATATGTCCATGACTCTCTCTCGCCCTGTCACAGCTCACCCTTCCCCCTCCCCATATCCTCAAGTCCATTCTCCAGTAGGTCTGCATCTTTATTCCTGTCTTACCCCTAGGTTCTTCATGACATTTTTTTTCTTAAATTCCATGTAGATGTGTTAGCATATGGTATTTGTCTTTTTCTTTCTGACTTACTTCACTCTGTATGACAGACTCTAGGTCTATCCATCTCATTTAAAATAGCTCAATTTTGTTTCTTTTTAAGGCTGAGTAATATTCCATTGTATATATGTGCCATATCTTCTTTATCCATTCATCCGATGATGGGCACTTAGGTTGTTTCCATCTCCAGGCTATTGTCAATAGAGCTGCAATGAACATTTTGGTACATGACTCTTTTTGAATTTTGGTTTTCTCAGGGTATATGCCCAGTAGTGAGATTGCTGGGTCATATGGTAATTCTATTTGTAGTTTTTTAAGGAACCTCCATGCTGTTCTCCATAGTGGCTGAACCAATTCACATTCCCACCAGCAGTGCAAGAGTGTTCTCTTTTCTCCACACTCTCTCCAGCATTTATTGTTTCTAGATTTTTTGATGATGGCCATTCTGACTGGGGTGAGATGATATCTCATTGTAGTTTTGATTTGCATTTCTCTAATGATTAATGATGTTGAGCATTCTTTCATGTGTTTGTTGGCAGTCTGTATATCTTCTTTGGAGAAATGTCTATTTAGGTCTTCTGCCCATTTTTGGATTGGGTTGTTTGTTTTTTTGTTATTGAGCTGCATGAGCTGCTTGTAAATTTTGGAGATTAATCCTTTGTCAGTTGCTTCATTGGCAAATATTTTCTCCCATGCTGAGGGTTGTCTTTTGGTCTTGTTTATGGTTTCCTTTGCTGTTCAAAAGCTTTGAAGTTTCATTAGGTCCCATTTGTTTATTGTTGTTTTTATTTCCATTATTCTAGGAGCTGGGTCAGAAAGGATCTTGCTGTGATTTATGTCATAGAGTGTTCTGCCTATGTTTTCCTCTAAGAGTTTGATAGTTTCTGGCCTTACATTGAGGTCTTTAATCCATTTTGAGCTTATTTTTGTGTATGGTGTTAGAGAGTGATCTAATCTCATACTTTTACATGTACTTGTCCAGTTTTCCCGGCACCATTTATTGAAGAGGCTGTCCTTTCTCCACTGTACATTCCTGCCACCTTTATCAAAGATAAGGTGTCCATATGTGCGTGGGTTTATCTCTGGGCTTTCTATCCTGTTCCATTGATCTATCTTTCTGTTTTTGTGCCAGTACCATACTGTCTTGATTACTGTGGCTTTGTAGTATAGTCTGAAGTCAGGGAGCCTGATTCCTCCAGCTCCTTTTTTCGTTCTCAAGATTGTTTTGGCTATTCGGGGTCTTTTGTGTTTCCATACAAACTGCAAAGTGTTTTGTTCTAGTTCTGTGAAAAATGCCAGTGGTAGTTTGATAGGGATTGCATTGAATCTATAGATTGCTTTGGGTAGTAGAGTCATTTTCACAATGTTGATTCTTCCAATCCAAGAACATGGTATATCTCTCCATCTATTTGTATCATCTTTAATTTCTTTCATCAGTGTCTTATAATTTTCTACATACAGGTCTTTTGTCTCCTTACGTAGGTTTATTCCTAGATATTTTATTATTTTTGTTGCAGTGGTAAATGGGAGTGTTTTCTTGATTTCACTTTCAGATTTTTAATCATTAGTATATAGGAATGCCAGAGATTTCTGTGCATTAATTTTGTATCCTGCCACTTTACCAAATTCATTGATTAGCTCTAGTAGTTTTCTGGTAGCGTCTTTAGGATTCTCTATGTATAGTATCATGTCATCTGCAAACAGTGACACCTTTACTTCTTCTTTTCCGATTTCGATTCCTTTTATTTCCTTTTCTTCTCTGATTGTTGTGGCTAAAACTTCCAAAACTATGTTGAATAATAGTGGCGAGAGTGGACAACCTTGTCTTGTTCCTGATCTTAGTGGAAATGCTTTCAGTTTTTCACCATTGAGGATGATGTTGGCTGTGGGTTTGTCATATATGGCCTTTATTCTGTTGAGGAAAGTTCCCTCTATGCCTACTTTCTGCAGGGTTTTTATCATAAATTGGTGTTGAATTTTTTCAAAAGATTTTTCTGCTTCTATTGTGATGACCATATGGTTTTTCTCCTTCAGTTTGTTAATATGGTGTATCACATTGTTTGATTTGCGTATATTGAAGAATGCTTGCATTCCTGGAATAAACTCATTTGATCATGGTGTATGATCCTTTTAATGTGCTGTTGGAATCTGTTTCCTAGTATTTTGTTGAATATTTTTGCATCTATGTTCATCAGTGATATTGGCCTGTTGTTTTCTTACTTTGTGACATCCCTGTCTGGTTTTGGAATCAGGGTGATGGTGGCCTTGTAGAATAAGTTTGGGAGTGTTCCTCCCTCTGCTATATTTTGGAAGACTTTGAGAAAGATAGGTGTTAGCTCTTCTCTAAATGTTTGATAGAATTCACCTGTGAAGCCATCTGGTCCTGGGCTTTTGTTTGTTGGAAGATTTTTAAACACAGTTTCAATTTCAGTGCTTGTGTTTCGTCTGTTCATATTTTCTACTTCTTCCTGATTCAGTATTGGCAGGTTGTGCATTTCTAAAAAATTGTCCATTTCTTCCAGGTTTTCCATTTTACTGGTATAGAGTTGTTTGTAGTAATCTCTCATGACCTTTTTTATTTCTGCAGTGTCAGTTGTTACTTCTCCTTTTTCATTTCTAATTCTATTGATTTGAGTCTTCTCCCTTTTTTTCTTGATGAGTCTTGATAATGGTTTATCAATTTTGTTTATCTTCTCAAAGAACCAGCTTTTAGTTTTATTGATCTTTGCTATTGTTTCCTTCATTTTTTTTCATTTATTTCTTATCTGATCTTTATGATTCCTTTCCTTCTGCTAACTTTGGGGTTTTGTTGTTCTTCTTTCTCTAATTGCTTTAGGTGCAAGGTTAGATTCTTTATTCGAGATGTTTTGTATTTCTTAAGGTAGGATTGTATTGCTATAAACTTCCCTCTTAGAGCTGCTTTTTCTGCATCCCATAGGTTTTGGGTCGTCGTATCTCCATTGTCATTTTTTCTAGGTAATTTTTAATTTCCTCCTTAATTTCTTCAATGATCACTTCGTTATTAAGTAGTGTATTGTTTAGCCTCCATGTGTTTGTATTTTTTAGAGATCTTTTCCTGTAATTGATATCTAGTCTCATAGCATTGTGGTCAGAAAAGATACTTCATACAATTTCAATTTTCTTAAATTTACCAAGGCTTGATTTGTGACCCAATATATAATCTATCCTTGAGAATGTTACATGAGCACTTGAGAAAAACGTGTATTCTTTTGTTTTTGGATGGAATGTTCTATAAATATCAATTACGTCCATCTTGTTTAATGTATCTTTTAAAGCTTGTGTTTCCTTATTTATTTTCATTTTGGATGATCTGTCCATGGGTGAAAGTGGGGTGTTAAAGTCCCCTACTATGAAAGTGTTACTGTCAATTTCCCCTTTTATGGCTGTTATTATTTGCCTTATGTATTGAGGTGCTCCTATGTTGGGTGCATAAATATTTACAATTGTTGTATCTTTTCTTGGATCAATCCCTTGATCACTATGTAGTGTCCTTCTTTGTCTCTTCTAATAGCCTGTATTTTAAAATCTATTTTGTCTGATATGAGAATTGCTACTCCATTTTTCTTTTGGTTTCCACTTGCATGGAATATCTTTTTCCATCCCCTCACTTTCAGTCTGTATGTGTCTCTAGGTCTGAAGTGGGTCTCTAGGTCTGAAGTGGGTCTCTTGTAGACAGCAGATATATCTGTCTTGTTTTTGTATCCATTCAGCCAATCTGTGTCTTTTGGTGGGAGCATTTAATCCATTTACATTTAAGGTAATTATCAATATGTATGTTCCTATTCCCATTTTCTTAATTGTTTTGGATATGTTATTGTAGGCCTTTTCCTTCTCTTGTGTTTCTTGCCTAGAGAAGATCCTTTAGCACTTGTAAAGCTGGTTTTGTGGTGCTGAAGTCTCTCAGGTTTTGCTTGTCTGTAAAAGTTTTAATTACTCCATCAAATCTGAATGAGATCCTTGTTGTTTAGAGTAATCTTGGTTGCAGGTTTTTCCCTTCATCACTTTAAATATTTCTTGCCACTCCCTTCTGGCTTGCAGTGTTTCTGCTGAAAGATCAGCTGTTAACCTTATGGGGATTCCCTTGTGTGTTATTTGTTGTTTTCCCTTGCTGCTTTTAATATGTTTTCTTTGTATTTAATTTTTGACAGTTTGATTAATATGAGTCTTGGTGTGTTTCTCCTTGGATTTATCCTGTATGGGACTCTCTGTGCTTCCTGGACTTGACTAACTATTTCCTTTCCTATATTAGGGAAATTTTCAACTATAATCACTTCAAAGCATTTCTCAGTCTCTTTCTTTTTCTCTTCTTCTTCTTTAACCACTATAATTCGAATGTTGGTGTGTTTAATGTTGTCCTAGAGGTCTCTGAGACTGTCCTCAGTTCTTTTCATTCTTTTTTCTTTATTCTGCTCTGCAGTAATTTCCACTTTTTTATCTTCCAAGTCACTTATCCATTCTTCTGCATCAGTTATTCTGCTATCGATCCCATGTAGAGTATTTTTAATTTCATTTATTGTGTTGTTCATCATTGCTTGTTTCATCTTTAGTTCTTCTAGGTCCTATTGAAATGTTTCTTGCATTTTCTCTATTCTATTTCCAAGATTTTGGATCATCTTTACTATCATTATTCTGAATTCTTTTTCAGGTAGACTGCCTGTTTCCTCTTCATTTGTTAGGTCTGGTGGGTTTTTATCTTGCTCTTTCATCTGCTGTGTGTTTTTCTGTCTTCTCATTTTGCTTATCTTACTGTGTTTGGGGTCTCCTTTTTCAGGCTGCAGGTTCGTATTTCCCGTTGTTTTTGGTGTCTGTCCCCAATGGCTAAGGTTGGTTCAGTGGGTTGTGTAGGCTTCCTGGTGGAGGGGACTAGTACCTGTGTTCTGGTGGATGAGGTTGTATCTTGTATTTCTGGTGGGCAGGTCCATGTCTGGAGGTGTGTTGTGGGGTGTCTGTGGACTTATTATGATTTTATACAGCCTCTCTGCTAATGTGTATGGTAGTGTTCCTGTCTGCTAGTTGTTTGCCATATGGTGTCCAGCACTGTGGCTTGCTGGTCATTGAGTAAGCTGGGTGTTGGTGTTGAGATGGAGATTTCTTGGAGATTTTCACCATTTGATATTACGTGGAGCTGGGAGGACTCTTGTGGACCAGTATCCTGAAGTTGGCTCTGCTACATCACAGACACAGCACTGACTCCTGGCTGCAGCACCAGGAGCATTTCCTCCACATGGCTCAGAATAAAACGGAGAAAAATTGGAAAGAAAGAAAGAGGATAAAATAAAATAAAGTAGGATAAAATAAAATAAAGTTGTTAAAATAAAAAATAATTATTAAGAAAAAAAATTTTTTTAAAGTTAAAAAAAAAAAAAGGACAGATAGAACCCTAGGACAAATGGTGAAAGCAAAGCTATACAGACAAAATCTGACACAGAAGCATACACATACACACTCACAAAAAGAGGAAAAGGGGAAAAAATCATAAATCTTGCTATCAAAGTCCACCTCCTCAATTTGGGATGATTTGGTGTCTATTCACGTATTCTACAGATGCAGGTACATCAAGCTGATTGTGTATTTTTAATACGCTGCTCCTGAGGCTGCTGGGAGAGATTCCCTTTCTCTTCTTTGTTCACACAGTTCCCGGGGCTCAGTTTGGGATCTGTTCCCGCCTCTGCATGTAGGTTGGCCGAGGGTGTCTGTTCTTCTCTCAAATAGGACGGAGTTAAAGGAGCTGCTGACGCGGGGGCTCTGGCTCACTCAGGCTGGGGGGAGGGAGGGGAACAGAGTGCAGGGCGAGCCTGCAGCAGCAGAGGCTGGCATGACATTGCACCAGCCTGAGGCGCACCGTGCGTTCTCCCAGGGAAGTTGTCCCTGGTTCCCGGGACCCTGGCATTGCCGGGCTGCACAGGCTCCCAGGAGGGGCGGTGTGGATAGTGACCTGTGCTCACACACAGGCTTCTTGGTGGCAGAAGCAACAGCCTTAGCATCTCATGCTCATCCCTGTGGTCCGCACTGTTAGCCATGGCTCGCCCCTGTCTCTGGAGCTCCTTTAAGCAGCGCTCTTAATCCCCTCTCCTCTCGTACCAGGAAACAAAGAGGGAAGAAAAAGTCTATTGCCTCTTCAGCAGGTCCAGACTTTTCCCCGGAATCCCTCCTGGCTAGCTGTGGTGCACTAACCCCCTGCAGGCTGTGTTCACACCGCCAACCCCAGTCCTCTCCCTGTACTCCAACTCCAATATCAATATATGTTAGTTTCTCGAATGTTAGTAATCTTTTAAAAATAACTGGTGCACTTCTGTGAGCAATTTACTTTGTGCTTGGTTGTAAAAGAATTCATTTTCATCTTTGGATGTTTCTTTCTCTGGATGCAAACCTTAATTATGAAAACAGAAAAGACAAAGATCTTGACACAAAGATTCATAAATTTGAAAAATTCAGACCAAAGAGTGGTTTTGTTTTTATCATTGTTTTTACATTATGTTATTTTGGAGAACAAGAAATTAAAGAAATGTTGGAAACAATTTTAGCTCTGTAGTAAGGCAAAACGTGAAACAACTATGGAATGAAAGCTTCAGGATAGATAGGATCTTAATTAAAACCAGAATTCTGGAGTTAGCTTTGTTGCCATCGTACCCTGGATTCAAATTTGAACAACACATAGGGCCGAACAGTTCATGGTCGATGTATCAGTAGCATCTGATTAACTTTTTTGAGTTAGTCAAGAAAGACTGACTGCTGTAATATATTGTTTTCAAAATTTTGTATGTGCTTCTGAATTTATATTCATGAAAATGGAGTTTCAATGGCTACTCATGAGCTGTGTTGCTGCAAATATCAGAAAAACTTTGCATTTGAAAAATCTTACCAGACCGTTCCTTATTCTTGAGACATCATTCATTTCTTATAAAAAAATATATGAGTTTGAGGTCTGATGTTCTTTGAAAATATCTGTCTATTGCCCTTACACTTAAATAGGAATTTAACTAAGTTTTAACTTTTTGGTCACATTATGTTTCCTGAAAATCTTACTGATATTTGTTTCAGTTGTCCTGTTGTGGAGCATGTTACCATGGAGATGTCAGAAGTAAGCCTAGTTTACCCTTCTTGCTGTTGACTTAAAGATTTGCCTACCTGCCTTTCAGATTCTTTATCATCAAATGAATTAATTGCCCAGGCCATGTGTCAATATTTCTTGAGCTACATTTTTTTTCTTGAAATTTTAATCGAAAGATTTGTTCTTCTCTAATTGAGGTACATCATATTGAATTACACATTTGACTGCTTTGTTTCATTTGTTCTTTTGGAGGGGTATGTTAAATATTCATATTTTGGATCATTTTTGATCTTCAGCATCTATATATTTCTTTCTAAATTTAATAAACTTCCTGTTCTTTATTAAAATTTGCTCAGTTTTCTACTGTCATGCATGTAACAATTTTTTGTTAAATCTGTACCTATTTTCTTTTTATATTCTTCTAACATGACCTTATTTTCTCTGACCTTAATTTCTCCTCCTTGCTTGGTCTCTATGTGCCCATTTATTCTTTTTCTTGAGTTACCATTTCTTTCTAGAACTTTTTCATTCTACACTTTTGTAATACAAGGGATACCTCTTTGTTAATACATTTAATTTTCTTTAGTAATATTTGTTTATACTTTTTGTTTCTTCTCTATGATAATCTTTCCAATATGTGTGTGTGCTTGTGTGTGCATGTGTGCATGCAAAAGTGTGTGTTTGTTCCTGTCTTATTTCATGGTTATTTAGTTTTGTTTTTTTTATCTCTTGCTAACACATTTTAAATATTTCTATGTGGTTACATTGCTTTTCATTCATTTGTTTGTTTATTTTAAACAAAGGTAAATCTTCTTGAGTCTTTTTATGTTTATAGGAATACACGAAGAAGGAGTTGGGGAGTGAGTGAAAATAATAGGAATTTTAAAATAGTTGCTAGATTGAATTTTATGAAAATTTACTATGGAAAATTTCCTATCAACAATCTATCTTAGGGGGATAACTCTGTTCTAGAGTATATGACCTTACTATAACACATGAATCAGGCTCCCCAGCTTCAAACTATACTACAAAGTTACAGTAATAAAGACAGTATGGTACTGGCACAAAAACAGAAATATAGATCAGTGGTACAGGATTGGAAGCCCAGAGATAAACCCATGCACATATGGTCACATAATTTATGACAAAGGAAGCAAGAACATGCAATGGAGAAAAGACAGCCTCTTCAATAAATGGTGCTGGGGGAATTGGACAACTACATGTAAAAGGATGAAATTAGGGCTTCCCTGGTGGTGCAGTGGTTAAGAGTCTGCCTGCCAATGCAGGGGACACGGGTTCATGCTCTGGTCCGGGAAGATCCCACATGCCACAAAGCGGCTAGGCCCATGAGCCATGGTTGCTGAGCCTGCACATCTGGAGCCTGTGCTCCACAATGAGAAAGACCACAACAGTGAGAGGCCTGCGTACCACAAAAAAAAAAAAAAAAAGAAAATGAAATTAGTACACTACCTAACACCATACACAAAATAATAAACTCCAAATGGATGAAAGACCTAAATGTAAGACTGGACACTATTAAACTCTTAGAGGAAAACATAGGAAAGACACTCTTTGACATAAAGCACAGCAAGATCACTTTTGACCCACCTCCTAGAGAAATGGAAATAAAAACAAAACAAAACAAAAAAACAAATGGGACCTAATGAAACTTAAAAGCTTTTGCACAACAAAGGAAACCATAAACAAGACAAAAAGACAACCCTCAGAATGGGAGAAAATATTTGCAAATGAAACAACGGACAAAGAATTCATCTCCAAAATATACAAACAGTTAATGGAGCTCAATATCAAATAAACAGACAACCCAATTAAAAAATGGGCAGAAGATCTAACTAGATATTTCACCAAAGAAGATATACAGATGGCCAAGAGGCACATGAAAAGATGCTCAACATCACTAATTATCAGAGAAATGCAAATCAAAACTACAATGAGGTATCACCTCACTCTGGTTAGAATTGTCATTATCAAAAAATCTGGAAACAATAAATGCTGGAGAAGATATGGTGAAAACGGAACTCTCCTGTACTGTTGGTGCAAATGTAAACTGATACAACCACTATGGAAAACAGTATGGAAGTTCCTCAAAAAGCTAAAAATAGAACTACCATATGACCCAGCAATCCCACTACTGGGCATATACACTGAGAAAACCATAATTCAAAAAGAGACATATACCACAATGTTCATCGCAGCACTATTTACAATTGCTAGGACATGGAAGCAATCTAAATGACCATTGACAGATGAATGGATAAAGAAGAGGTGGCACATATATACAATGGAATCTTACTCAGCCATAAAAAGGAACAAAATTGAGTTATTTGTAGTGAGGTGGATGGACCTAGAGCCTGTCATATGGAGTGAAGTAAGTCAGAAAGAGAAAAACAAATACCTTATGCTAATGCATATATATGGAATCGAAAAAAAAAATTAAAGATACTAATGAACTTAGTAACAGGGCAGGAATAAAGACACAGACATAGAGAATGGACTTGAAGACACGGAGTATGGGAGGGAGAAGCTGTGGCAAAGTGAGAGAAGCAGCAACATGTATACACTACCAAATGTAAAATAGTTGGCTGGTGGGAAGCAGCAGTGTATCACAGGGAGATCAGGTTGGTGCTTTGCAACGACTTAGAGGGGTGGGTTAGGGACGGCGGGAGGAAGGTGCAAGAGGGAGGGGATATGGGGATATGTGTATACGTATAGCTGATTCACTTTGTTGTACAACAGACACTAACACAACATTGTGAAGCAATTATACTCCAATAAAGATGTATTTTAAAAAAAGGAAGGTTTATGTTTTCATGCACCTGTGTGTGTGTGTGTGTGTGTGTGTGTAGATCACCTGATACACTTCTTTCAATCCATAAGAATCAATATTTCACTGCTCTTCACAGAGCATCTCTTCCACTTCCAGTCATCCTTAGCCTGAATTTTCTGAAACTATACTTGCTTGATTTGTCTACATTTAGTCAAGCCTCCTCTCCTCTTTATTCCATCCAAAATTGGTAACAAGATGCTTCCTACAATCTCCAAATGAGTTATTAATTTATTTCAAAATAGAGGTTTTTGGTTTTGCCTGCTGTGCAGTAAAGTATTAACTCAGAAAACTAAAAGTCTTCAAACCCTGTACATTCCAAGAAAAAAAAGAATTGTCCCTTCACCCACTCCATGGAGATAGTTTCTAAGAATTTATAATATTCTTCCTGTTAAATTGTCTTTGCATACTTGTGGCATTAGGCAAAGCCAGATAGTTTATAATAGTAGTGTACTTAATGGCAGGAACCTTGAGCCACACTGCATTATTCTGACCTCTGGAAGGGTTGGAGGCTGGGGAATCAGTAAATAAAGTCAGTCATCTAAGTCCTACATACTTACATAACCAAATCTGAATAAAATCCTGGACACCAAGGCTCAGGTTATCTTCCTTTGTCAACAATGTGATTATTGCACATCATTTTTGGAAGTATTAAGGTTCATATTATTCCAATGGGAGAAGATGAATGGAAGCTTGGACCTGTTTTTTTCTTTGACTCTATCTTATGCATCTTTTACCTTTGATAATTTTAATCTGTATCCTTTGACTGTAATAAACTGTAACTTTGAGTATAACAGCTTTTTTGAGTTCTAAGAGTACTTCTAATGAATCATTGATCCTGAGGATGGTCTTGCGGACCTATCATACACCTGCTGTGCATGCTCACCACTTTGACACATGTACTCTCTGCCATGTCCACCTGAGACAACAGAGAACTCTTCTCAACTCACCTGATTTGGCTGTACTTGGTAGCCTTTCTTCAGATAATGTTGCTCATATGTGATCTGTTTCATTGTTAAAGATGATGATGCTGTAGATGTTTGTCTTTTCACCTTGTACTTAGATAATTTTAGAGAGGTAAAGTTCATGAGGGAACCTTTACACTTGAAAAGGAGAAACTGCTTCATATATATAAATCTATGATATTTAAAATCCCAGAAATTATTAAATAATTATGAAATATATTTTCCAGTCAAAAAGTTGGATAATGGATTAATGATCCATCATCCCTTATATAATTCTTTAAAAACTATGACACAATTGTTCTAATTTATATAGATATCTACCAAAACTGTAATGTGCCGTTCATGACTTAGTTATACCAGCATAGTTACTAAGAGTGTTGACTCCGAAGTCAAACTACCCATTTTAATATCTTAGCTGAGCCACATGGTGTCTCTGTAATACTGGAGACACACAACCTCATTATGCCTCAGTTTTCTTTTTTTTTTTTTTAAAATTGAAGTATAGTTGATTTAAAATGTTGTGTTAGTTTCAAGTGTACAGCAATGTGATTCAGTCATACATACATACATATATTTTTTTTTTCAGATTCTTTTCCCTTATAAGTTATTACAAAATACTGAGTGTAGTTTCCTGTGCTATACAGTAGGTCTTTGTTGGTTATCTATTTTATATATAGTAGTGTGTATATGTTAGTCCCAACTTCTTAGTTTAACCTTCCCCCCTTTTCCCCTTTGGTAACCATAAGCTTGTTTTCTATGTCTGTGGGTCTATTTCTGTTTCATATATAAGTTTATTTGTATCATTTTTTTAAGATTACACATATAAGTGATATCATATAATATTTGTTTTTCTTTGTCTGGCCGATGACTTAGTATGATAAACTCTAGGTCAATCCATTTGCTGCAAATGGCATTATTTCATTCTTTTTTATGGCTAAGTAGTAGTCCATTGTATATTTATGCTTCAGTTTTCTTATCTGTAAAATTAGAATAATAATTGGACCCAACTCATAGGTGTTTTGATTTTGTTTGTTTGATTAATGGAACTAAATAAAATGGTTTATGTAAAAGTACTTAGAAGAGATATTAGCATAAGTTCTCAGGAAATGTTAATTTTAATAGTGAAACTAATGAAGCTTTTCATTAATGAAAATTTTACTCTGCAGCAAACCATTCATGAAGCTATCTAATTCAAATTATATTGTCTTTTAAAAGAAGACATCTTTCTACTAATATAGAATATAAACATTTGGTGAAAATTGTTTTATAGTTGTAAGTTAGGTTTTATCAAAATAAGGCATTAACACATTATTATGATGCAGTTTACAAAATTAATTTTTGAAGCATATATTTCAATTGATCATAGTGCCCAAATATTCTTGTATTGGGAAGGAGAGAAAATTTTCAAAGCTTAGTACTAATTAAAAGGGGCAGTTAGTATACTACAAATGGCCAGCTTCTCTGAAAGTCCCAGTGCCTTCCAAAGATGTTATTTTGTTATAATCATAATAATTACAATGCAATTGAGTCTTCTAGACACCTGAGAGGTTTAATTTAGTAAATAAAATATCTCAAGTTATAGAAGGCCTGTGATTAATAAGGTCATGTCAATGATTTCTAGTCAAATTCAAACAATAGCTTTGAAATAAGTCACATTTTCAGAATGAAGGCCATGTGTTAAAGAATTAAATATTTAAAATACCTAAATATTTTAATAGCTTGGTTTTATGCCTTATATAGATTGTACATATTTAACCATTGGAATCACACTTAGCCTATTTATTTTAACTGATCATTGGTGTGATGATCACAGTTCCAAAAGAAAACAAACAAACAAAAAAACACCCAGTTAAATCAGCAAAGTTGTACGTAAATTCCATGAGGCCCTTGAATATGCAAGTGCTTATTAAACACAGTAGTAATAGATTTTAATGGTGATGGTCACAATCTCCCATGGAACCACATTCGGTGGAAATACATGATCACAATGGACAAGCAGAGAGTTTTTTTCTTTCTCCTGAATTCCTGACAAACAAAAGCTGCTGTCATTAATGTATAGCTGGAGTTATGTATAGGAAAAATAAAAAGATAAATAACACGTACATAAACATTTCAAGATTCTTTGTCCAATATTTACTGATACTTATGAAATTGTAAAAAATCTCCACCATTCTAATATATATGCTATGCTTAGTCACAATAACTAAGGTACATAAATATAAGATTTTTGCTCATTCAATGGTCATCTATGAGAAATGATGTTTACTTCTGGAGGTGGAGAGATAAGCAAGTTATATTTATTACCTTCAAGGAGCTTACAGTCTGCCTATGAAGAAAGCCACATTACTGATCAAATATGACTAAATGTTATAGGCTTTAAAATAGAAATTTTATATGTTACTGTATAATTACAAGGGAGAAAGTGGGCAAATTTATTTTAAGGAATTAAGAAAGACTTCATAATAAAGTGATAGGTGAGTTTATACCTGGAAGGTAAAATATAATTTGAATGCAAAGCAAAAGGAATATCAAAGATATTGGAGATACAAGAAACAAAGAATCTGGTAAAATTTTACACCCAAAGGTATACATTTCTAAGTGAAAAAATAACTACCATTATAGTAATTACCTTAAAAAATTCTAATCAATTTGAAATTTTATTTCTCTTACTTTGCTTGCTTAAAATTCCCCAATATGCTACCAGCAGATTATAGTAGAATTTATTATACTGGTGTCACTAAGACTATCTCAAATGGTCATAATATAAGAGCAAAAATTTAGGATCTGAAATGCTGGTTTTGTTAATTCGAATGTAAGGTCAATAGAGGATTTTTTCTTTAAAGTAAAATCAGGAATATTTATGAAGTATAGAAATTAAGAATCAGAGCAGAATATACAGTTACTTAGATTTTATGAGTTAAAAAAATCCGTAAAATATCAGAAAGCTTAAATAATATCCAGATAGATTTAGACTTGCTATTGAATTTATGTAGCAGTAATAGTTCAATATTTCAAAAAATAAAATGATCTTAATGTTTTTATGTGCTATTCTATTTTATAGTAATCTCAAAGAAAGAAAATGATTTGTGTAACCAAAAGTTTTTAAAATTGATATTGTCAAGTAAATTCTCTGTGAGTATTATATTAAATATAAAATTTTCAGCAAAGGACAAGTCCTTTGGGGTTTAATCTCAATTCTAAATTTAGGAGCTCAGAATCAAATTATTTGAGCTGAACACTGAATCAAGAGATACTCTACATTAATGTGGAGTATATAAATACAAATGCAAGGGGATTTGTATTATATTTAAAAAATACCTTCTCTGACCTCTATTTAGTTGTGTAGAATTGATATGCTGAATATACCTGCCAGCCTTTGGCACTGATGAGAATTCTATCTAAAGTATATAATAGGCTAATGCCTCACATGGCAGTAGGGCAAAGGATTAGAGTCCAATTGTAGATTATGTATTTGTCATTTGTGTATATTTAGTTCAAGTAATGTGTAGAAGGAATAAATTGTGAATGCTCATATACTGTGAATAGTTTGTACTGAAATTATGGTTTAAATGTTAACATAGTATTTTCTATGCATAGGTGTCTAACTTGTGTTTCAAATGACATAAAATTATTTACAATTATTTCAGTTATCTATGACAGCCAATCATATAATTCAATTACGATTTTCAGTCTAAATAGCTTCAGTATCGATCGCTCATTTGAACTGCATCCCCACCTTCCTCCTACCCACAACCCCCTTTAGGACCAAACCTCCTCCTTGCCCAGTCTTTCCTATATCATTTAAATTTATCATCATTGCCCCAGCCTCTGGCTCTCACCTTTTCTCTAGGAAAATTCCAGTAGTCTCCTAAATTGTTGCCCTGCTCCCACACTCCACAGAGCAGCCAGAATGTATATTTAAACACAAAAATCACATCAGTCACTCCTCTGCTTAAGGCTTGCCAAAAGATTTTTAATAAAGCAATAATATAATTCAAATGTTTTCTTTAACAACATCTCCATTCTTTTAATTCTCCAAGTTCAGCTTTTACTCTAATCCTCACATTGTTCTCTACCCCTCTGCACTTCCTTGCTAGTTGTCAATCTTACTCAACATAATCCTTTTCTTGTGGCTACTTTCCCAGATCCTGAAACACTCCTCCCCTAGATCTTCACAAATAATCTCTTATACTTTAGGACTTTGATCAGTTGTCACCTAATGGAGTGGAATTTCAGACAACAATATCTAAAATATCCAGTAGGACATATTTTACTCTGGTCTGCAGTACATTATTCAGCTTTGTTTTCTTCCCTAGAAGTTATCACTTTTTGTAACCCTTGATTTTAATTAATTATTAATTTATCTACTTATTTATTGTTTTGAATATGACTGACCTCCTTTCCCATTTTTCTTAGTGGGTGATAAAAATTTATTGAATTGCACAAATGAATAAATAAATTATGTTACACTGTATAAAAGCTGGTAAATAGTTTCTATTTTCCCAAATTATGATACATTATTCTGATAAAGGAGCTCTACTAAAGCAGATGCTATGAATTAACCCATATACTTTCCTTCTTTTTTGGTTTTATTGTAGAAAAGAGAAACAGATTCTGAACTCTCCCTTTTATACTCTTTCTATACACACACAATCACAAGACAAATTCTTTGGTCTACAATTCAGAAAAAACGCTCCTATACTATATACTGTATACTGATTTAACTTTAAGGTTTAAATGTATTAATACCGAATATTTATTAATTCATTAATACATTTTTCTATTATAGTAATATTTTATGTTTTAATCATCATAAAATTATTGCTAATGTCAGCAGGGAGGGAACTGAATGACTAACTTCTAAAAATACTTTCAACATAGGTGAGTAGAAAATTACCTTTATTGAAATATGTCTGTTTCCCTGGAAAGGATATTGAACTTGGAGACAATATCCAAGTTTGATATTGAATTCCTTGATGCATTCCACTCATTTACTGGCTAATCACACACTAACTAAATGGCCTTGAGTAAGTAGTATTTTTCTGCTTCTTTCTCTCTAAACTGGACATAGAAATCTCACACTTTCAGGATTAAATGACATAATTTGAGTGATAGCATCTAACACAATAAAAGCACTCAATATGTGTTTTTGTTTCTTTGTTTTTGTTTGTTTTTCAGATTCATGTGTAGCTATCAACCAGTTAGGAGCTCTGAATAAAATTATTTGAGTTGAACATTGTGAATCAAAGATATTTTACATTAGCACAGAGAGTACAAATACAAATGCCAGAGGACTTGTATTACAGTTTAAAAACACCTTCTCTGAGCCCTATTTAGCTGTGTATAACTAATATGCTATCACCTCTCACCAAGATTACTACAGTATTCATCCTCCTGGTTTTTCCACTTCTTCTCTTGTTCCTCAGTAATCCATTCCTACCCCCTTCCCACAAAAAAATCAGAGTGATTATTTTAAAGGACAAATCTGATCATGTCACTCCTAAAAAAAACTTTAGTGACTTGCAATTTATCTTAGAATAAATTTATATTCCTTACCCTAGCCTAAAAGCTGCTGCCTATCTTGAAAACTTCAATTTCCATTACTCTAAAAGCTATCCTCTATCAACCATGATTTACATGCTATTGCTTAAATACATCAAGCCTTTCCAGCCTTACCTCCTTTGTTCTTAATGTATGTTCTTCTTATAATGATCTTTCCACAAATCCTCAGAGCTGCTTCATTATGTTTTGGGTCTCATTGCTAATGTTACCTTCTCAAAGAGAACAAACATATGGACACCAAGGGGTGAAAGCAGGGACGGGGGGTGTTGGTGGTGGGATGAATTGGGAGATTGGGATTGACATATATACACTAATATGTATAAAAATAGATAACTAATAAGAACCTGCTGTATAAAAAATAAATTAAAAAAAACTTCCATACCTGGGAGAATCTTCTTTGAGCCATTTGTGTATCTGCATCTTTGTTGAAGCAGCTGGTATCTGTATCCTAATTATGATTCTTCAGTTTAGATATGAGTAAAATGAGAACACAAAAACCACTGATTAGAATCATTTTACTTTTATTTTTTGGGGTTGTATTTGTTTATTGTTTTGCTCTTTGTTTTTTAAAGTGGTAGTTGAGGTATCCATTTTCTTAAGACATCAGTTTCTTCCAGTATTGTTCATTGAACAAAAGTCCTTTGATTCTTATAGTTGAAGCAGTCGAGTTTAGTTCTGGCTTGGCTTTCTCAATTTCTTTCTTAGACCTCTTTTGCCATGTTTTGTTGTAATGTTTTGCTTTGGTTCTGGAAATAAGTTTCCTCAACCTAGTTCTTCAACTTTCCAAAAATTCTGAGATAACCAATATCCTTTTCTATTTATTCAGTAAAAGTCAGCTTCTGTTGCTTAGAATGACGAATCCTGATGCAACACTCTGCCTAAACAACATAGCTAACATAGTTCTCCCCAGGTACTCTCTATTCCAATACTCAATGTATTTCTTTGAAAGCAAGTATCACATTTCTTTAACTATTAGCTGAATATAAATTTCAGATTATAAAATCAGCTGTTCCTGAAAGATAACTTTGTCCAGTGATTGCTACTTGGTTTCTATCTCAAGCATCATTGTGCTGAGAACAGACAATTTCAATATAGTCAAGGGGAAACCAAGTGATTTTGTAGTCTTTATTAGTCAATGTGCATGTTTCCCAACTTCTTTTTTCCCATCGTTGGATCTAAATTCCCATAGATTTGTAGAGAGGAACAAAGAATACCATATAGTACTTGGAGGGAGAGGAAGTGCCTTGCAAGGTAATACACATGAGAATTTATTGTTCTTCTACTCTAGTCTGGATACTAGGAATATGGTCTTATTCTCCTAACTCCCTAAATTTGTCCTAACTCCTACACTCTTCTTGATTTCTTCTTCATCTACCCAATTTAATTAATTTTACTTTTCTTATAATAGAGAAACTGGTTTGCATTGTCTGGTAGTTTGCCCCCTTTTAAGGTTTATTATTTATATATATATATATATATATATGACCCTGCTACTTTCAGACTTGGACTTTAAGAAACTTAGCCTTTGGAAATGCAAAATATATTTTTTCTCAAACTCTTATCTCCATTGCAAGTTTTGAAATATTCCTTTCAAATATTCTGAAATCAGAAATCAGAAGTTGTTGGGAGGGGATTAAGCTTTTATTGTTGTAATGAAACTTTTGTTATTTATTTTTAATACCTTTTATCATTTAGTACTTTATTTGATCTCACTAGTATATGACCATAAATTCTTAATTTTACTATAGAGAAGCCTATCAAATTTTTAAATCTGTGTGCTATTTACAAACTCTCTCCCTAACCCTAAAACATGAAGATATTATTCTATGTCACCTTCTATAATCATTTTTGCTTTAACTTTTAAGTTATGATCTACAATTCAATTTGAATTTATTTTTAAGTGTGGAGGTGGGACTCAAGTTTGGATAATATAATAATTATATTATTCATAGATATCAGTTGAGTTATCACCATTTATTGAAAAAAATGACTCATTCCCCACTGCTCTACCATACAATAAATTAAATATAAATATATGCGAGGGTGTATTTCTGGATTTTTTGTTTGATTTAATTGTTCATTATCTAACATTGAGCCAATATCACACTATCTCAATTATTGTATCTTTTTGATATATTTTGAGATCCTGTAAGCTCTTCCTCTTCAAGGTTTTTTGTCTATTCATGGCCTTTTGAGTTTTCATATAAATGTTAGAATCAGCTTGATAAACATTTTTCTTGAGAGATAACAAAATCTTTGTAAATAAATTTGACAAAAATTTATTTTTTTAAAAAATAGTGTTTCCATTAATGAATATGCAATACACTTCCATGTATTTAGTCTTTGAATTCTCTTAACAGTGTTTTAGGGAATTCCCTGGTGGTCCAGTGGTTAAGACTTCCTGCTCTTACTGTCAAGGGCCCCGGTTCGATCTCTGGTCGGGGAACTGAGATCCTACGTGCTGTATAGTCAAAAAAAAAAAAAAGAGAGAGAGAGAGAGAGAGAGAGAGAGACACCGATGGGTATGCCTGAGGAAACTAAAACAAACAAGCAAACAAAAACAGTGTTTTAGAGCTTCTGACTTAGTGGTATTACTGGTACAATGGTGCAGTTTTAATTCCTTATCATTTCCTTCTCCAGTTTTACTATCAAAGCCATGCTGGTCTGGTTAAATTAATAAGAAGCACTCTTCTTTTATTATTCTCTGCCAGTTTGTCTTTAATTGATAAAATATTTTCCTAGAATATTTAGTAATATTCAAAGGAATAAAACAGCTGGACATGGAGTTGAATTGTAGGGAGGAGTTTAACTATAAATTCAGTTTTATTTAGTTTTTTAATATTCAGGTTTTCTATTTATTCTTGTGAGTTTCAGTTGTTATGGATTTAAAAAAATTTTTTCATTTCTATTAAATTTTTGAATTTATTGGGAAAAAAGTTCTCAATAGCATTTTTGATATTTTTAGTGTATGTAGTGATGTTCTCATTTTCATACATTAATAGTATTTACTTGTACTCTTTGTTATTGATCTCTCTTCAAGACTGTGAAACTCTTAATCATCTGAAAAATAAATTTTTATTATGATCACTTTATTAATTTTTTCTTTTTAATTAATTTATGCACTAATTTTCATTATTTTTTCTACTTTTACTCTATTTAATATTCTGTTTTCTGACTTCTTGAGGTGAGATAGATATGTAATTAATTTATATTGCTTACAATCTTTTCTGTATGCATGCATTTAAATCAGTTTTCTATGTCTAATAATTTCATTGGCTCTCCTGTAAATCTGTTTCAATTTACATTTGTTTTTATTATTTTAAAATCAAATGTTTTGTTTTTATATATATATGGTTATTTTTGAGTACAGTACATTATTTTTGACTGTCATACAATTTATTTTAATGACTGTATAAATATTTTGAATTTATGGGGTATTTTGTTGTATATTCCCATAGAGGATTCACCTTTGCTTCTGGCAGACATTGGACTAGAGATGTTAATATTATTTAATTAAATGAGAAATTTAATAAAATAAAGATACAAATCTGGACTTCAGTCCCTAGGAATATTTTTAAAAATTTTTCTTTTATTTTAATTTTTCATTTTCCTTTTCCCCTTTCCTTTTCTTCACCTTACTCTCACAGTGTGTTTCTATGAAAGCTGAGTTTAAAGCATGGGATCTGATATCAGATTTTTATCTTAGGTTTATGATTCTTTCAATATTCTCTAAATAGACATTCTAAGGCTCTTGTTGCTTTATTCAGAATTGTCAGATACTGCTAATGCAAAAGCAATCCCTAATGTCAGGCTGACTTCTTCAGGTTTTGTTCTTCTTACATATCTTAGCCCCATCAACCCTCTTTTTTTTTTTTTTTTTCTTTTTGCTGTTGGCTCACTGAATTTTACAGGACAATCTACATTTTTACAAAGCTTTTCTAGCCGTTCTCAGTAGAAGAGTTAGTCTGGACCAGCATGTTGACTATTACCAACTATATTTTTCATTGTTTTCAGTTTCCCTTTAATCCTCTACTTCCATATGCTATTATTCCCATAAATGAAGCACAGCCTTTATTTATTATTAATTATTATTATTCAGACCTACTTTTGACAAATTATATCAGTTGTGGTTTCTTCAGAAAATATTTTTGTATTATTTGATCTTGAAGAATATGTTGTTGCGTTTTGAATTCTCAGTTTCCAGTTATTTTCTTTAAACATTATCTTCTGATTTCTTTTGTTACTATCAAGAAGATTACTATCAATCTAATTGTTGCTTTTTTGAAGAAACTATCTCATCACATTTGGAACAGTCTCAGATATTATATCTTTGAAAATTGCTTCTATTTTCTCTCCTCTCCTCTTGGAGCTTGAATTGCATGTACGTTTGACCTTCCTTTTGTCTCTTTAAACCTTTTATACTTTTATGTATTTTCTTCATATGTTTTTCTGTAATTAATCTTTCACTGTAACCTATCTTCCACTATACTAATTCTCTTTTCAACTCTAACATGTAATTGTCTAACTTGTCTAACATGTAACAAATTTTGTTTTGTTTTTTCCTAACTCTAAAATCTTGAGATGCTCTGAAAGTCTATTTGTATTTTACACAATTTCTGTTGCTCCTTGTTCACATGGTCTTTTTTCTTCTTTTTCTCATTTTTTTTATGTGTGATAGATCTTGTACTGTAAAATGTCCATGGGAATAGCTTGATGTATATGATAATATTATCTTTCTCCAGATGAGATATACATTTATATCTGCTAGACACAAATCAGCCTATTTCAGCTAGGTTTGAGTTTTCATATAAACGTTAGGATCAATTTTATTATTGTATTATTTTTTATTTGTTAGAATTCAGTTTTAGAGTATGGTATGAATTGAAGATGAGCTACAATCCCTTATGAGTATCTGAAATACCTTCAGTTTTCCATTACTTCAAGGGTGTAATCTTTCAGAGTATCTTCTTTGGATCTGACTTCCCGATCCTGTTGCCCTATCCCCACAAGACTATCAAAAGTTTCATTTAGTCTTCATGCATCTAGGTTGCCTAACTTAAACTGGCAAAGCTCCAGATAATAACAGTAGTTATAAATGTCAGGTTTAATAATGTCAACCTTTGTCTTTCTGTTATTTTGGCTTGGTAACCTTCAGCAGAAAGATGATCAAATTTATATAGTTTGTCAATATCCTAAATGGAATTTTTCCTTTATCAATTTTAATGCAAAATTTTATTTATTCAATCTCTTATCCATTTGATCATTTCTTTATTAATACAAAAACACCTTCCTGTGTGCTGCTTTTTATGTAGCATGGGACCGGATGTTAGGAATTCTGAAATAAAATTTATGATCTCTTTCTCAACAATTTTAGAGTTTATTGTCATAGACAGAAATTACACAAAAAGTTACCATATATTTTGATAATTGCTATGCAAATGAAGACACAAAGAGCAAAGAAAGAATTATGAAAATATTCTAAGTCAGCCAGGGACTGCTAAGGAATGCTTCCTTAAGGAGTTAATTAGAACTGATGGTTGAATGACTAGGAGCTAGTCAGGTAAGTAAAAGCAAGGGAGAATTCATATGTGGTAGTTGATCAGAAAGAGGGAAGAGTAAGATTAGATACCAAGTTAAATCAAATGATAACTTTTTTATAAGGTGGACTGAAGAGGCAGAGAATGCAACTCAAGGGAACACTATGACATATGAAATGATTTAGATACTAATGATGAGTACAATATAGAGACATCAAGCAGTTTTGAGAGAGAAATGTCAAAGTCTGACTTTCATTTTAAAGCATAAATTTCAGAAGACCAACTGGTTTGTATAAAATTATTAGACTAGTGGTAGTGACTCAGATTAAAACCAGTGACATTGCATAATATTTAGGAGACGAAATACAGACTAATTTGTGGCAGACTTGATAAAGGAAAAGTGGAAAAATGTCAAGAACGATTGTAGGCTTTCTTCAGGGGTGAATGGCATACTGTATGATTCAAATTGGATGGAGGATTTGGTGAAAGAAATAGGTTTGGAAGGTGTGGGAAAGAAGTTAATTTCAACCTTATTTCAAATGAACTATTGAGTATATGTTCATCTGGAGCTCAGAAAATCTTGTTTTGAATTATCTGGCTTAGCAATTTAAAGAAGCATAATAGGTTTCAAATGAAAATTAATATAAAATTACAAAATTACAATATAAAATTACATAATTTAGAAGGAGAAATAATTAGCCCAATTCCAGACCAGCCTAGTTTACAATTTGTTGTTTAAATGTACAGATAATTGTCTGTGTAGACAGACATCAGACTTTCCTTTCTTTTTCTTTGCTTTTTTCCTCTGTTCTTTTCCTCCTTTTTTCAACTCTCATTCTTTTTTTTTCTATTTTCTGTACATAATCAGAATTAAGAAAGCCAAAGATAAAATATATCATGGAATCCTTATTATGCTAACTGATCCTGGAGAGCCATGGAGTAATAATGTTTCAAGCGAGCTTCATGGGAAAAAAACTATATTTCCAAACTAAATGACTGCACTCAGGGTGTCCTTTGTTTTGGAAGTCTTTTGTTGCTTAAACTATTATATTTACTTAAGCACAACATACACATTAGATTGTAATGGTTGAGATCTTGCAATATTGTTTTTATATTTCACATTTCCTTCATTCTCCATATTTTTTTAAATTTAATTCTCTATGTAGCATTCCATTAATGTTGTGCCCTCAAATGGTACATTGAGAGATAATGGTATCTTGTGATTATGCTATTCTTAGGTAAAATTTTAATTTATATTCTCAAATCCATTTTATCTAAATATTTCAATGATATTGCTCCTCTTATCAATGATGATGCCTTATCAATCCTTTAAATAATAAGTGACGTATGGATACTGACCTACATACACTGATAAGAACATGTCTCTTGATACAAAAAGAAAACAAGAATAGTGACTGACAGATATAAAATTGGTGATTCAAAACTTCTATGAAACAAATGATGCTCAATTCATATTAGTTGTTGAGAAAAATAATTTACCAGTAAACTGTCAGTAACCATGAAACTACACATCATAGAAATGTTAATAGGCAATCTCTAAATCTGATAAAAGTGTTTTAATTCCTGGAAGCAATTTTTTTTCTCAGTATTTTTAATTCCAGGCTTTCCTAGGCTTTATAGTTATCTGAAGGGCTTTTCATAGATAATGCCAATAAATCCCCTTGAGGAACTGTGAAGAAATTTCAATTGTGTTGTTATGATGTTTTTACTATTCCAGTATCCCAGTGTGTATATGTTTCATGTTTTGCAGATCACACATTTCTAAAAAATAAAACCTGAAACATTCCACAGCCTGGGGTTAATGCTTATAGTTATCATATCAGTTATTTAATATTAACCTACTGGCTAGAATCGGTATGCATGCTGGCATAATTTTGATCATTATAACTTGTAAATGAATACCTAAAGTTTAAAATTACATAATAATTTTTTTGTTAAGTGGGAATTTTAAGATGATTTTGAATGCTGGAGATAAAAACATGTCAAATAACACTATCCCTTTGCTGAATCAATTCATCACAACATGGTGACTTTAATGATAGAGGTGGTAATGGATCCCAGAATGTTACAGGAGCCCAGAGCATGGGATATAACATGGCTTAGGATGTCAGCAAATGTGAGCATGAAAAACCGATTTTAAAACTGCTATGTAGAAGGAAACACTTATTTTAAGGAAGAGAATAAAAATTATTAGAGAGAACAATTAATAGATGCAAAAAGGACTCTCGGATTCTATATATTTATTGTGAACAGCATGAGTTTGCCAAAGCTAAAACGATCATAATTTATACCAGTACCATAATTTTGCTACATGTAGCCAAGACAATAATTCCATGCTCTGCAAATGGTCCATTCTTTTGGAATTTTATGTTCAGCCTTTGGACATTAACATTTACTGACAAATAACAAACAGAGGAAAATATACAATTATTGAAAATATGTCATATGAGAAATAAAATAAACCACAGTGTGCTGAAGTGATAAAATGGAAAGACTTGAGAATATATTATAGCTATCTTAAATATTACAATAGCTGTTTTATTGACATATGAAAATGCAGCTTTTGATAACTTATCCAGGGCCAACTAGACACTATTGTTACAAAAATACCGGTTTTGGCTCAGTGACCATTTTCTTAGGTACAGTTTGCACAGTGTAAAATACACACATCTTAAGTGTATGACTTGATGAGTTGTGACAAATATAAACACATTTATCAAGATATAGAATATTTTCCTCATGTCAGAAAATTACATCATGACCACTGTTAAACCACTGTTCTGATTTCTATCACCATAGGTGAGTTGGTATTTTTTCACTTAAATTTTGTATTCAGTCATACAGTATGTACTATTTTGTGTTATCAATCTTTATCACACAAGTTTATTCATTTTTATTTCTGTGTAGCTTAACATTACGTGAATATACAATTTTTGTTTATCATTTTGTTCTGGTTACCTATTTCTATAACAGTCACAAAATAATAAATATTACTTCTAATATGCGGAGGACTGACTGGGATCAGCTGGACAGTAATCACTCAGGGTTTCTCCTGCAATCACAGGTTGAAGCTGGGGCTGGATTCCCCAGATGGCTCAGTCCCATGATTGTCAGTTGACCCTGGATGTTGGCTGGGTTATTAGCTGGGACTGTCAACCAGTGCCAACAGATAGCTTTTCCATGTAGTTTAGCTTAGGTTTCCCATATCATCATGACTACATGCTGTAAGAGAGTATATCAAGAAAGAATGTTCTGAAAGGCTGAAGAGAAAGCTACAAGTCCTATGAACCAGAATCTGCAATCATGAAGTTTCACCACTGATATATTCCATCAGTCAATGTCAAATTACAAGAGCAACACAAATTCAAGAGAGGGGACAACATAAGGGAATGACTAACAGGAGGTGTAGTTAATTGGGCAGTCCTCTTTGGGGACAAACTACCACATCACTCCACTGCTAATTAACATGTGGGTTATTTTCAGTTTTTGCCTATTATTACTAAAGCTGCTAGGAAGACTATTATGCATGTCTTTGGGGGGATGTATATTTTATTTGTCTTAGATACCTACCTAGAAGTGGATGGCATAGAGTAGGTGTAGATATATTTACAAGAAATATCAAGCCAGCTTGATGAACACAGGGGCAAGCAAGAGGAGAAAACAAGATGTTTAGAGGAGAAAATCCAAGACTGCTGTTCAGTGTGGTTGTGACATTGAGGGACTGGGGATGAGTCAAGAGAAAATTCTGAAAAGAAGCTGTTTAATACATTAAGATTTTCAAATCTCATCATATGCAGACAATGAGGGAAATGAAAGGTTTTAAGGAAAGGTTTTAATGACACAGTTTCAAATTTTTGAAAAATCAGCTCCAGTCGAATTGTGGAAAATGGGATGAACTTATAAATAAAAGAAGATATTTTAGATCCCTGCAACAAGGTGGTGTTGTCCATGGAGACAGAGAGATGTGGATGATTTGAGATATATTTGGGAAACCATATTGATAAGACTTGTTTTTAGATTAGAAGCAATGAGTGAAAAAGTGTCAGATCTGTGACTAGGGCAACAGGGGGATTAGTGGTGTGTCTCTCTGTGATGGGGAACACCACGGAAGACCTAGTATGGGAGTAAATAAATTAATTTAGTATTCGACCTGCTGAATTTCAGTTAATTTTATGAGTAGACATTTCTTGTAAGAAGTTAGATCCATGAATTTTGAGCTTATGTGAAATATCTGAGTTGGAAATGTACATTTGGGAATTAACAGCTTCAGGCTATGTTCAGACAGGAAGCATGTGGTGTGAGAAGCTTGTAGTACTTAATAATTTATCCTTGGAGTTAGGCTTCCTGGATGTGAAACCTGGAGCATTTCATCCTAGATGAATGCTCTTGGCCAAGTAATTTAACATTGTTTTGTCTCACTTATGTGTAAATACAGATGATAGTTTCTACCTTTTACAGTTATTGTAGATAGTTACATATAAAGGACATTGGAAATTCCCAAGTTCAAAGCAAGTGTTCTATGAACATTAGTTCTTACTATTGCTATTAGCATTACTGTTATGGATAAAATGGTCAAAAGAAAATACTTGGTTATATAATACCATTTACAGAACAAGCATAGGAAGAGACACTCACAAAGGAGACTGAGTAAAAGCAAGAGAGGAATCCAGGGAGGGAAAAGAAAAAAGAAAAACAATCATAAATTAATTTAAGATGTATTATGTAAAAAATAAAATAGAAAAGTTTATTCAAGATTGAGGAAATATTTTCACAGAACTAGAACAAAAAATCTCACAATTTGTATGGAAACACAAAAGACCCCAAATAGCCAAAGCAATCTTGAGAATGAAAAACGGAGCTGGAGGAATCAGGCTCCCTGACTTCAGACTATACTACAAAGCTACAGTAATCAAGACAATGGTACCAGCACAAAAACAGAAATATAGATCAATGGAAGAGGATAGAAAGCCCAGAGAGAAACCCACGCACATATGGTCACCTTATCTTTGATAAAGGAGGCAGGAATGTACAGTGGAGAAAGGACAGCCTCTTCAATAAGTGGTTCTGGGAAAACTGGACAGGTACATGTTAAAGTATGAGATTAGAACACTTCCTAACACCATACACAAAAATAAGCTCAAAATGGATTAGAGGCCTAAATGTAAGGCCAGAAACTATCAAACTCTTAGAGGGAAACATAGGCAGAACACTCTATGACATAAATCACAGCAAGATCCTTTTTAACCCACTTCCTAGAAAAATGGAAATAAAAACAAAAATAAACAAATGGGACCTAATGAAAGTTCAGAGCTTTTGCACAGCAAAGGAAACCATAAACAAGACCAAAAGACAACTCTCAGAATGGGAGAAAATATTTGCAAATGAAGCAACTGACAAAGAGTAAATCTCCAAAATATACAGGCAGCTCATGCGGCTCAATATCAAAAAAACAAACAACCCAATTCAAAAATGGACAGAAGACCTAAATAGTCTGTTCTCCAAAGAAGATATACAGATTGCCAACAAATACATGAAAGGATGCTCAATATCTTTAATCATTAGAGAAATGCAAATCAAAACTACAATGAGGGGGCTTCCCTGGTGGCGCAGTGGTTGAGAGTCTGCCTGCTGATGCAGGGGACATGGGTTCGTGCCCTGGTCTGGGAAGATCCCATATGCTGCGGAGCGGCTGGGCCCGTGAGCCATGGCCACTGAGCCTGCGAGTCTGGAGCCTGTGCTCTGCAACGGGAGAGGCCACAATGGTGAGAGGCCCGAGTACAGCAAAAAAAAAAAAAAAAAAAAACTACAATGAGCTATCATCTCACACCAGTCAGAATGGCCATCATCAAAAAATCTAGAAACAATAAATTCTGGAGAGGGTGTGGAGAAAAGGGAACACTCTTGCACTGCTGGTGGGAATGTGAATTGGTACAGCCACTATGGAGAACAGTATGGAGGTTCCTTAAAAAAACTACAAATAGAATTACCATATGGCCCAGCAATCCCACTATTGGGCATATATCCTGAGAAAACCATAATTCAAAAACCGTCATGTACCAAAATGTTCATTGCAGCTTTATTTACAATAGCCAGAAAATGGAAACAACCTAAGTGTCCATCATCAGATGAATGGATAAAGAAGATGTGGCACATATATACAATGGAGTCTTACTCAGCCATAAAAAGAAATGAAATTGAGTTATTTGTAGTGAGGTGGATGGACCTAGATTCTGTCATACAGAGTGAAGTAAATCAGAAAGAAAAAGACAAATACCGTATGCTAACACATATATATGGAATCTAAGAAAAAAAAATGTCATGAAGAACCTAGGGATAAGACAGGAATAAAGACAGAGACCTACTAGAGAATGGACTTGAAGATATGGGGAGGGGGAAGGGTAAGCTGTGACAAAGTGAGAGAGTGGCATGGACATATATACACTACCAAACGTAAAATAGATAGCTAGTGGGAAGCAGCCGCATAGCATAGGGAGATCAGCTTGGTGCTTTGTGACCACCTAGAGGGGTGGGATAGGGAGGGTGGGAGGGAGGGAGACACAAGAGGGAAGAGCTATGGGAACATATATATATGTATAACTGATTCACTTTGTTATGAAGCAGAAACTAACACACCATTTTAAAGCAATTATACTCCACTAAAGATGTAAAAAAAGAAAAAAAAAAGATTGAGGAAATAACATGAGAAAAAAGAGTAGTCATAAATGAGTTTATAAAATGAAATTATTATTACCTAATATACATCACTAGAGGGAGGAACATCTTTCTGAATGTTTAAAAATGGAAACAAAAAAGAAAAATTTATGCATATAGCTTAGTGTCAAGAGAGTGTATGATGAAGCATAACATTTCCTCTACATTGCATTTTTTTCTAAGCTAATTTGGAATTGTTTTTGGAGTGACTGGATTCTATCTACACAAGGTAGAGTATTTTACAATAGCTGGCAATAGCGATGACTTCTTTCAAATGAGGAACTTGTATATTTCATCTTTAAATCAATACATCACCTTATGAATGGGAATCAAATCCACCTAACTGTATCAGCATGAACATAGGTTTCCTATTTTAGGTGTATAAAGAGACCATTGTTATTCTTTTGAGAAAGATCATTCTGTGCAGTTTTTCTGTATATGTTTTAGAAGCATATGGGGCACGCTGCCAGTTCTGTTGTATTTCAAAGCCTGATTCACTTGTAAATGCTATAAGTGGCCATATTAATGGGTTTGGGGTGGATGTAGAAGTTGGGGTGTTGCAGAGATAATAAGTGGGCTCTGAAGGATTAAGTATAGTGTTCCTATGGGGCAATGGAAATAGAATAGAATCATAATGAAATTTCAACCCTGCAGCTGTATTTCACCTAAAACATTAGGTTCATAAGATTCTTCTTTTCCTTAGGCTTCTAACTAGCTGAGAGGGATATAGACGATAAGCTTCTCTGAGACAGAAAATCTAATTTTCACTAAATAAAGTTATCTATATATAGTTATATATAACAAATAAACATTTCGCTTTTTAAAAAGTTAAGCATCCTACTTAGCAAAATTTTATCTGACAGCATGCTACACAGATTTTAGCATGTGTAATGATCCTTTTCATATGGAGAGAATTATGTATAGTAGTATCTGACTTGTTTCCCAGGCAAAATGCCAAAACTTATTCTCGGCTAATTCTTATGTGCTCTTTCATAATAAAAGCTATTATGCAGTTCTTTTATCTCCTGATAATTTAATGTTTATGATACAAACTATGAGGTCTTGGTAAGGGATTTAGTTAAAAGTTACCCAAGGAATAAAATGCCATGGATTAGAATATTTAAAATAATTATAGATCACTGCCTAATTGGAAATTCCATTATGAAATGCCAAAATCACCTCCACCCTTTCAGAGCAAACTCTTAGATAAACTGGCTGATTCTATGAATACTCCAAGTCCTTTACTCCCTTTGATGGAGGGCTTTGTCCATCCCTATTTACTGCAAATTCCCACATGACCCAGAGGCTCCTTACCCTCTTGTTAAGTTTTTCCATATGACTTTCTCTGACCAATAAACAAGAGCGGAAGTGACTTATTCCAGTTCTGAGAAGAAGCTTGAGAAACCACGTGTGTTTCTGCCATTTCTCTTGCAATTTACCCCCCACCCCATGAACATCATGACCAGGTGGAGATTCCTCCTTCACTCAGGCATCTCCTGCATCCAGACATGAAAACAGAACATGGAACAGGAACAGGGGCCCCAGCTGGTACACAAGCAAGAGATAGGACTTTACTCTCATAAGCCACTGAGACTGCTTTCTACCACAAAACTGACTAATACAGTGTCTTGTTAAAGACTCTCTTGTATGTTCCAAAAGTAAATCAATAAGGAATTTGAGATGAATAGCAATTATTTCACCAAAAACTTCTCCAGGGCAGTGGCTGAATTTAATTTATATTGAATTCACAAGGTCTAATATGAAGGATAACACATACTCAGTAATCAATAATTATCCACGGACTGATAGATTGAAGAATGAGTGAGTGAATGAATGATTGATTGAATAAATGGCATATGGAGAAATAAGTACATTATGTTAGGTACTGGAGTTTCAATAAGAGGTGAATATCCTCAAGGGATCATAAAAGGCTCATGGAGAATTTTGTGAATTAGTGAGAGTATATATTGAAAAAAAAATACAAGGATGAAATTAAGAGATCATGAATCTAACTCATGGGTCTAATTAGAGACTGTTAGAAAAGGATAGGAAAAAGAAATTCCAAACCAAGCACCTTCTTGCAATTTTCCCTCTGCAACAGGAATGGTATATCTCTGATGGGGCTGCTTTAGGTTTTTAAACAATTAGGCCTTTAAATGTGAAATTGTATAACACCCAATTAGACTTGAAAGCTTTAAAATACCTGTTCCTTTTCATCAGAAGAACATCATCCTGATTTTCATTTTTTAATTTTCATTTTTTTAATTCCCAAAATTGTTTATGTTGTTAATTGTGAACTATAACTGTAATAATAATAGGCATAGGCATGAAAACAGTCCATAAATTACATGTAATAAACAAGCAATGCTTTATGATTGTTGCATTCAAAATATACATTGATTATTTGTATATACTGTAACATAAATATAAATGATATAATTTTAACAAAATCATGTATTTTATGTAAAGATATTTTCACTTCTTTTTTATCTCAATCAAATGTGTAGAAACCATATCATTACCCATGTTTTCTGCATTAGATGAGTATGGGTATTTTCACTCAGTGAGTGCTTAGAGTGATGCAAAACATTGTCTTCCATCCCAGGAAAAAGTCTCTGCATTTTTGAGCTACATTATCTGCTTCAGTAAATGCTGACATTTTGCTTAGTTTTTCACTCCAAGTTGTCAGCTGCAGGGAAACCCAGATTAAACTACCCAAACTACAAAGCAGGGAAAAATAATTAAAGCTGTCTGACACTAGACTTACCATGTAGTCTTTAATTTGTGAAATGGTAAATATTAGCCTCTTCCTTGGTCTCTACCATCTAGAACTCCCAGTGGAGAAAGAAATTGGTTCCATTTGTAAAGCTTCTCTGAAGAGAGGCAAGCTGTAAAAACGCACTACTTTATCAGAATTATTTAGAGATTTCCATGTGTACACACTTCATTGATTATCAGTTTTTTGATGAGGCTTGCTGGAGTTTAGAAGGCACCCTAGAAAAAGATTCTTGTTCTCTGGGAAATGCAATAATGTTCTGTTAGTTTGGAAACAACAAAATAGTGAAGTAAAGAGCATAATGGATTTTGCATGTGGTGTTTAGTAACCAGCCTTAGCACCAGCTAAAGGACTGCTGAGGATTTCCTGAGACATAATTCAGCCATAAATTCAGGAGTGAAATTTTTCATTGCATGTTTTTCACCTCCTTTTACATTATACTTAAGAGGACGTCATTTCATATATATTCACAAAAACATCAATACTAGTAACTAATATATTTGACATTTGCAAATGAAAAATTATGGAATATATGTGAATACAAGATTACTTTAAAGTGTTAATAACTATAGAATATTATAGCTTAACACTCAGATATAAAAACAAAATCCTGTATGCAGAAAACTATAAGATACTGATGAAATAAATTAAAGATGATACAAAAAGATGGAGATATACCATGTTCTTGGATTGGAAGAATCAACAATGTGAAAATGACTCTACTACCCAAAGCAATCTACAGATTCAATGTAATCCTTATCAAACTACCAATGGCATTTTTCACAGAACTAGAACAAAAAAATTTCACAGTTTGTATGGAAATACAAAAGACCCCGAATAGCCAAAGCAATCTTGAGAAAGAAAAATGGAGCTGGAAGAATCAGACTCCCTGACTTCAGATTATACTACAAAGCTACAGTAATCAAGACAATGGTACCAGCACAAAAACAGAAATATAGATCAATGGAACAGGATAGAAAGCCCAGAGATAAACCCACACACATATGGTCACCTTATTTTTTATAAAGGAGGCAAAAATATACAATGAGAAAGGATACCTTCTTCAATAAGTTGTGCTGGGAAAACTGGACAGCTCCATGTAAAAGAATGAAATTAGAAAACACCATACACAAAAATAAACTCCAAATAGATTAAAGACCTAAATGTAAGGCCAGAAACTATCAAACTCTTAGAGGAAAATATAGGCAGAACACTCTATGACATAAATCACAGGAAGATCCTTTTTGACCCACCTCCTAGAGAAATTTAAATAAAAACAAAAATAAACAAATGAGACTTAATGAAACTTAAAAGCTTTTGCACAGCTAAGGAAACCATAAACAAGATGAAAAGGCAACCCTCAGAATGAGGGAAAATCTTTGCAAATGAAGCAACTGACAAAGGATTATCTCCAAAATTTACAAGCAGCTCAGGCAGCTCAATATCAAAACAACAAACAAACAAACAAACCAATCAAAAAATGGGCAGAAGACCTAAATAGACATTTCTCCAAAGAAGATATACAGATTACCAACAAACACATGAAAGGATGTTCAACATCACCAATCATTAGAGAAATGCAAATCAAAACTACAATGAGTTACCACCTCACACCAGTCAGAATGGCCATCATCAAAAAATCTACAAACAATAAATGCTGGAGAGGCTGTGGAGAAAAGGGAACCCTCTTGCACTGTTTGTGGGAATATAAATTGATACAGCCACCATGGATAACAGTATGGAGGTTCCTTAAAAAACTAAAAATAGAACTACCATACAAACCAGCAATCCCACTACTGGGCATATCCCCTGAGAAAACCATAATTCAAAAAGAGTCATGTACCACAATGTTCACTGCAGCACTATTTACAATAGACAGGACGTGGAAGCAACCTAAATGTCCACTGACAGATGAATGAATAAAGAAGAGGTGGCACATATATACAATGGAATATTACTCAGTCATTAAAAAGAAATGAAATTGAGTTACTTGTAGTGATGTGGATGGACCTAGAGTCTGTCATACAGAGTGAAGTAAGTCAGAAAGAGAAAAATAAATACTATATGCCAACACATATACATGGAATCTAAAAAAAAAAAAAAAGGTTATGAAGAAACTAGTGGCAGGACAGGAATAAAGACGCAGATGTAGAGAATGGACTTGAGGACACGGGGAGGGGGAAGGGTAAGCTGGAACAAAGTGAGAGAGTGGCATGGACTTATATACACTACCAAATGTAAAATAGATAGCTAGTGGGAAGCCACCATATGGCACAGGGAGATCAACTCCATGCTTTGTGACCACCTAGAGGGGTGGGATAAGGAGGGTGGGAGGGAGATGCAAGAGAGAGGAGATATGGGGATATATGTATATGTATAGATGATTCACTTTGTTTTAAAGCAGAAACTAACATACCACTGTAACGTAATTATAGTCCAATAAAGATGTTAAAAAAATAAAAAGTATCATAAAGTCTACACTAAAATAAAAATTAAAAAAAATAAAAGCAAGGTCCAATAGAAATCACGTATCCCGTAGGTAAGGAAAAAAAAAATCAGTCATAGAGTAATTTATGGAGTAGAGCATAACGAACGCTCTGTAAATCATAACACAACTTTAATGTACCTTTACTGAGACACAGATACTTGCATCTCCTCAGCGTGAATATCATGCTCAGAACGTGCAGTAGTAAAGTTAAAGTAATAAGAAATTGATGTTCTGTTCTCTGAGGTTTATCCACTCTAACTCTGCTACCAAATGGCTGTCCTATGGTTTTCTACTTCTTCCTTTAAAGCTGTAATCTACTGCATTGCAATGCTGTGATTAATTTAGAATCTCTGATTGCAAAAACAAACTACTATACTGATTACTTGGTTAAACCAAGCAAAATTGAATAATATATATGTAAATATTGCTTTTGGTAAAAATTGATCACATCTGTTCTCTTATCCTAAATCAGTAGTGAACTAGTATAAATCAAGTCTATTGATAACATGAATTATTTCTATAGAGGATATACAATAAAGAACAGAAGTGTAATTCTTAGAAATATGGGATGAAAACATATTCAGAAGACTGTTAGTTTAAAGAAGACTAGGCCATAAAATAAAGTACATATTTACAAATTTTTTCCTTATGTTTTGAAATAGGAATGAAAAAACTTAGCTTTGAAACAGAAGTGATGACCAAGAAAAATTTGAACATGGTAGCATAGTTTTATTTTAAAGCATAGAAAAATTATGAAAGCAAAGATATCTCTTTTTTATTTTAGATCCTATATATGGCTTGATTAATTTTTCAATTACAGCCTTATGGACTCATTTCATTTGCTACTCCACTTAGCCAGCATCTTTTAGGATATGCATGAGTTTTTACTTCCTCTTTATGTAAATGTATTTCAAATTTGCTACTGCAGGTAAATTAACCTACATTGAAAATATATTTATGTTCTAATATTTCTTGAGCTGTCATAGCATTGGAATGTGTATAGAGAGCCAGACATGTGTCTGTATTACATGTGTGTGCTTCTCATGAAGTAATAATTAGTGAATGTAAAGGCAACATATCTTGACCTTGAAGTATTTTTGTTATAATAAATTATTTTCTGTATTGTTGTATTTATAGCACACATGTGTATTTACTCAAGTTATTGATCTCCTGAACATTTTCTCTGTTTAAGCTCTTAATATGAAATTATATCCAGAAGACAGATATGTAACAACAAAGTATTAATGGCTCTCACTATGTGAATATTTTGATGGTCAATTATATTGATCTCATTCAAATGTGGTATCAAATAAAAAGCAAATCTGCACCTCATAAGCAGAAACCTTATTCAAAATGATATTGCAAGGGATGGGAAAGGGGCTATTGTAGTAGGGAGAAGACTGTGACCATAACTGTAAGCAACTCACGAGTTAGCCAAATAGGTTTTTCTCCTTATGGAGAAGAGTAAACAGAGAGAACCAGATGTGGAGAAGTGGGATGGCTGAAAGGGAAGCAAGATCTGATAGTGGCAGAGAGAGTTTTACCCTGAGGACAGGCTATTCCCACAAGGGACTGTCTACTGGCTCAGGCTGAGGGCTGACTTAAACTCAGGGACCTTGAGGAAGGAGAGAAAGTTCACCATAGATTGGTGAACACACATTTTGTTCCAATTATTCAGTGGGAGCAAGCAGTTCAGCTAAGTGTTTATGTAACAAAGAAACAATTTTAAAAGTCTAAATCTGGCCTTATCACAGGTAAACAAGGGCGGCATCCCTGAGTCTTATCTAAGTCACTTTGGGAAGAATAGTTCTTTGCAGTAAGCCCTTTTCCAAAACACAAAGAGTGGGAAGATTTCTTAACCTTCATCATTTTCCAGAATCACAGAGCTTAAGTAAAATTCAACATTGTCAGTCATCACTTGTCTTTTGTGAAGCTTCAGAATCTCTTTACCAACAATTCATCACAGTTGAGAGGATAATATTTATAAAAATGAATGAAGATGAAAATTATACCTTTTTCTATAGCTCTGTATACAATATTTTAAAGTATTTATGAATTACCTTTTCCGACCTAAATATAGTAAGAAAAAAGCTCTAACTAGTTTAATATACCAAAATGTTATGAACAAATTGCTATTCATCAACAGAGAATTGGATAAACAAAAATGATACATACAGGCATTAAAATTATGTAGAAGAAATGTATTTTAAAATATATAAGCAACATAACAGTCAAATTTCAAAACTGGGTTCCAGTTTTTGTGAAGCATAGAATTATACTAAACTGTTAAGTGTTAAAAGTCATAAGATTTTATTGTGTGATTTTTATTGGCTATAGAATTTTTGGTGATTTTAAATTTTTAAAATTTATACTATCTGCATTTCCTAATGACCCTACAGTGATCATGACTTTTTTGTGTCCTAAATAAAACATATTAACTGAAAGGGAGATTTTTGTGAGTATCTGCAGATGAATGATTGAAACCAGTATTTACCTTAAATTTTAGAGGTGGAATTGGCCTCTAAGGATGTTTAGAAGAAGTAGTTTTAAAATGTTAGAGGTATTTTCTAGTTGACAATAAAAATAACCCTTATTTATTTTTTAAATTTTATTTTAAAATCAGTAAGTTTTATTTACTAATTAATTGTTTTGAAATATAATTCATTTACAATATTGTATTAGTTTCAGCTGTACAACAGAGTGATTCAATATTTTTATGGAGTGCACTCCAATTAAACTTATATTTCTCTTTGCTGTACAATAGATCCTTGTTACTTATTTTATACATAATAATATATGTCTCTTACTCCCCTACCCCTATCTTGCCCTTCTCCCCTTCTCTCTTCCCACCAGTAACCACTAGGTTGTTCTCTATATCTGTGAGTCTGTTTCTGTTTTGTTATATACATTCATTTTATTTTTAACATTCAACATATAACTGATGTCATATAGTATTTGTCTTTCTCTGATTTATTTCAATAAACATAATACTCCCTAGGTCCATTGATATTGGTACATGTGACATTATTTCATTCTTTTTCATGGCTGAGTAATATACCATTGTGTATATATACCACATCTTCTTTATCCATTCATCTGTCAGTGGACACTTAGGTTGCTTCCATGTCTTGGCTGTTGTAAATATTGCTGCTATGAACAGTGGGGTGCATGTATTTTTTTCAAATTATTGTTTGCTCTGGATATATGTCCAAGAGTGTGATTGCTGGATCATACAGTAACTCTATTTTTAGTATTTTTTAAGGAATCTTAAAAATCTTATACTCTTCTATATAGTAGCTGCACCGATTTACATTCCTACCAACAGTGTAGGAGGGTTCCCTTTTCTCCACAACTTTTCCATCATTTTTTATTTGTAGACCTTTTGATGATGGCCTGACAGGTGTTAAGCCATACCTCACTGTAGTTTTGATTTGCATTTCTCTAATAATTAGCCATGTTGAGGAGCATTTCATGTGCCTATTCACCATCTATATGTCTTCTTTGGAGAAGTGTCTATTTAGATCTTCTGCCTATTTTTTGATTGGGTTTTTGTTGTTTTTTTTGTTTTTAATATTGAGCTGTCTGAGCAGCTCAATATCAGTTAAAACCACTGTTGCCTTATTTATTTTCCTTCTGGATGATCTGTCCATTAATGTATGTGGGATGTTAAAGTCCCCTACTATTATTGTATTATCATCAATTTCTCTCTTTATGTCTGTTAATATTTGCTTTCTATATTTAAATGTTCTTAAATAGGGTGCATATATGTTAATGAGTGAAATGTCCTCTGACTGTACTGATCCCTTTATCATTATATAATGCCCTTCTTTGTCTTTTATTACAAACTTTGCTTTAAAGTCTATTTTGCCTGATATGAATATCGCTACCCACACTTCTTGTTTCTATTTACATAAAATATCTTTTCCATCTCACTTTCAGTCTGTGTGTATCTTTAGTTCTGAAGTGAGTTTCTTGTAAGCAACATATATAGAGATATATATCTCCTTTTTTTTTTTTATCTAATCAGACACTCTATGTCTTTTGACTGGAGCATTTAGTAAATTTACATTTAAAGTAATTATTTTTAGGTATATTTTTATTCCCATTTAATTACCTGTTTTCTGTTTTGTTTTTGTATTTCTTCCATGTTCTTTTATTCTTTCATTTTGTTCACTTGTGGTTTGATGATTTTCTTTATCATTTTTTATGGTGTTCATATAGTTTTACCTATATCTATTTGTTTTAAACAAGTAGTACTTTAAGTTCAAACACTTACATCTTCATGTTTATCCCTTTTTGGTTTTTGTAGTTATACTTGACTTTACAATTGTTTGCTTTTAATCTTTGTATTAGCTTATTTTAGTAGTTGATCTTCAACTTTTACTATATATTTGACTTTACTAGTGGGTTTTTTTTCTTTCCTATAGATAACTTACTTCTTATAGACTTTTCTTTTCCACTTAGAAAAGACCCTTTAAGATTTATTTTAGTGTTGGTTTAGTATGGGTTAACTCTTAGTTTTTGCTTATCCGAGAAGTTTATCTCTCCTTCAGTTCTAAATAATTATCATGCTTGGTACAGTATATAGTTGCAGGTTTTTCCTTTTCAGAACTTTATAATACGTCATGCCACTTCCTTCTGTCCTGCAAAATTTCTGCAGAAAAATCAGTTAATAATATTTTGGGGTTCCCTGTATACAACTCTTTGTTTTTCTCTTGCTACGTTTAGAATTCTCTCTTTAACTTTTTCCTTTTTAATTGTGATATATCTTGGTGTGGGTCTGTTTGGGTTCATGTTTGGAACTATCTTTGCTTCCTATACTTTAATATCTATTTCTTTCTTGCAGTTTGGAAACTTTTTTAGTCATAATTCCATTAAATATATTTTTGACCACCTTCTCTCTCTCATCTCCTCTGGGATCCCTATAATTTAAATTGTGATACACTTGGTGTTATCCCAGACATCTCTTAAACTGTTCTTATTTTTTTAAATTTGTTTTTCTTTTTGTTATTTTTACTGGGTGTTTGGCATCATTTCATCTTCCAGATCACTTATGTGTTCTTCTGTATCACCTATTTTGCTGTTCATTCCTTCCTGTGTGTTTTTCTTTTCAGTTATTGTACTCTTCAGTTCTGGTTATTTGTTATATTTTTTAGTTCCTTTTTAAATTTCTCATTGTGTTTATCTATTCTTTTCCTTAAGTCAGTTAACATTCCTACTACTAATGTTTTGAACATTTATCTGGGAAACTGTTTATTTCTTTTACATTAGTTAATTTTTTAGAGGTTTTCTTTTGCTCTTTCAATTGGGACAAATTCCTGTGTCTTCTCATTTTTATTTATTTCTCTGTCTCTACAAAATTAGGTTAAATAGTTAACTATTGCAGTCTTGAAGGGGTATCCTTAACTGAGAGCATCCCTGTATTGTCTGCATATGCCCAGTGGCTTTGGTGGGAGAGCTGGATTTGACATGAACACATGCCACATCTTTCCTCAGGCTGTGCTGGCAGTCCTTACCTTGGTAGGAGGTGGGGTTAGAACTGGAGGGTCTAAGGCCAGAGCCACATGTGAGGTGGAGCTTCTCCTCTGCTCAATGGCTATAATCACCTCTCAGGGGTAGGGTCAGGTCCCAAGTTGCTAGAGCAGAAGCCCTGAGGTTCAGTATGAGCTGGCTCAGTTTAATTTGCATGTGAGCTCTCCCCTGCCTTGCAGCATCAGCACCTTTGTCCCAGACGGGAGCAGTGTTGGACCAAGAGGGTCCGATGTGGGCACATGGTGAGGGCCAGGGTCTGAGCTTTGGCTGTTCAGCCACTGACAGAGATCTGGACTTCCTCTGATGCACCAGCCATGTAAGTACCAGCAATGTCTGTCCCCTCCCTGCTCAGGCTTTGGGTTTGAGTTGCCTCAGCATCTCATGGCTGAGGTCTTTCCTCAGCTGTGGCAGCCCTCACTCCAGTATGAAACCGTGATGTGAGGCAAGCAGGGATGGTGCATTCCCTCAGCTCAGGCTGGGACATGCACTTTGGCAAGAATGCATTCATGCACAACTCAAGAGCAGAGTCCAGGCTTCCCACAGCCTTCCTGTTAGACCCACCAGCCCATCAGCCAGCCAAGGGGGCTCATCTTCCCTGTATCACACACCAGGTCTTTGTAGCACAATATGTGGCTTGAACAGCTCATTTCCCAGGGAGGATCTCCACTCCATGTGTAATCTCCCTTCTCCTCTGAGTTCCCTCCTTCCCCGGGACATAAGTTCTAGCCCAATTGCTTCTCCTCCCATCCTACTCAATTCCAGATATTTCTTACAGCTTGTTTGAATGGGATTTTTTTTTTTTTTTTTTTTTTTTTTGCGGTACGCGGGCCTCTCACTGTTGTGGCCTCTCCCATTGCGGAGCACAGGCTCTGGACACGCAGGTTCAGCGGCCATGGCTCACGGGCCCAGCCGCTCCGCGGCATGTGGGATCTTCCCAGACCGTAGCACGAACCCGTATCCCCTGCATCGACAGGCGGACTCTCAACCACTGCGCCACCAGGGAAGCCCTTGAATAGGATTCTTTATGCCAGTCTTCAGTTAGCTTTCAGTGAGAATTTTTCCACATGTAGATATATTTTTGATGTGTTCCTTGGGGGAGGTGAGTTCCACATACTCCTACTCAGCCACTTGATCTGAGTTCTGAAAATAACTCTTATTTAGAATTATTCAGACTCAGAATTAAAAAGACAACTTCTTAAGAATATTTTTCTCATATTTCACTCCATTTTCAATTTCTCTCTCCCCTCAACCTTTTTAATACATTTTTGTATTCCTGTTAAAAATTTATCATATTCAGTCTTACATTATACTTATTTATATACCAATATTTTCTTTCTTATTAACTTTCAACTTCTTGAGAATGGTGTAGTGAAGAGAAACTTGACTTTGAATTTCAAGTAGGAACCTTAGTAACTATGCATTTGCCTCATTTCAGTTTCTCACTTGTGTTTAGACAATGTGGACTGGAACTAGATGGTTGTGGTGTTACAGATGGTGAGCATTATGAAGATTTGGAACATAAAATAACGTGGATCATTTTATGTACACTTTCCCTTTTTGCTCTACATTTTCAACTACACAAAAAATAATTTGTATTGATGTTCAAAAATTCAAGTATTATGACAATGGCATAGGGAAGAGTATCAAAGAAAGACATAAACTACTATGGTTCATAAAATTGTTCTGTTTGTGATTTTCAAAATTCTCTATGTTTGATCAGCTCTAAAAAGCTACAATTATTGAATCAAGGCTATTAAAAAATCTTCTGCATATATATTATAATACAAAAGAAAGAGAGGTTGGAATTGATGCATAATATAAAGAAATACAATCTATCAATACATTAAAAATGTCTCCCAAGAAATGGTGTCTTTATTTCTTGGGACTTAAAATTAGTATAGATGGGGCATTTATAAAAGTTATCTTAATTTTATTATTTTATTACTGTATCTCTATAAAATGATTATTAAAGACATTTTGGTATATATATTTATAAAAAAGACATAATAATTTTAAATTTACATATAAATATTTACTATTTTGAAGTAAATGTTTTCATTTGTATTTCTTATGTAATACTTTAATATTATACATTTAGGAAATTAACATATTAATTTGAAACTCTATATTGCATCGATTTATGGATTTTAACATTTTACATATGTATGGCTACACAATTTATTGAGTGATAATGACATATTCAAATGCATGCATAGCACTTTATATATGTAATTGTATTTATTCTCACAATAACACTAATATCATTTTTCAGATTAAGCAACAGAGGATAAGGGGATTTCCAATATATTTCTTTGTTGAGCCAGCTAATAAATGCCAAAGCTTGTTTGGATGCAAACTGAGGCATGCCTATTGTCCAAAATTATGAAAAATTTTACACACACATACATACACACACATATGAATTAACTCAATGTGAATATAATTACCATTAATATTTTCTGACTTTATATTATACCCACATAGTCCATCAACTATTTATGTGTATATATCATGTGGATTTCCATATCTGTATATAGAGAATCAAAAGAAGGAAAATATATTTTCATTTTTATGTTTAAAATAAAGTCACATGAAATATGGATTACTATAGAATTATTTAGATACTCATGGCCTTTCAGTGGTAAAAATATGTCAGTATAACAAAACTACTTGTGGTTTTGAGTTTCCCATTTGAAAGAATATAATGCATGTTCAGAAAAAATCAATTGGATGGGCTATTCATCCCATTTGCATGCATGTCAGGTGGCTGACACATGATAATGAAAACAAAACACAGATATTGCATGAGAAACTATAGTAGGCTTTATGTCCTGATTGCAAATTGAAAATGAAATCCCAATGTTTCTTTAAAAGAAACAAATTCTAATATAATTAACTGTATAAGAAATTTGTGGTTTATTATCTCTCTACTTTCATAACAACACATTTTATTTATAAATTGTACCCTTTTCTGTAGAGTTGGTACTAATAATACACATTATATTTATAAACTATCATGTATTACTACTTAGGGGTATGAATTAAAGCATATATATAGTATTTGTATTCTTGTAAAATTGAATGTGTAATAATATATCAAAACGACTGCTAAACAAATGCATTCATATAGTTAATTGACTGTTATCTTTAGGGGGAAAACAGCAAATTTTATTATGCATGCAGTTTTGATGCTACTTAGAAGTAAATAATGTAGTAGAAATGTGATTTGTTTCTATAGTTTTAGAGCATTATTTACATGCTAGGTGGCTTTGACTGAAAATAATTTTAGATAATTGTACAATAAATAAATATAAAACTATGATTTCATGTATGCTATTTCAAACACAATTAACAAAACAATTATGAATATCTTTTCAAAATTAACACAGCATTCAGGCATAGTTATCTGCAAATGCCACACTGTTATTTTCTTAGTTTGTTAATGAAAACCAATTTAAATTGTGCTACACAAATATGCATGGGCATTTGAAAATTTCCATTACCTGAAGAATGTTGATGTACATTTAATTAATTGGAAAGTCTTTTGTTTGTTTTTGCCTAGGAATGTCATAACTTTATTGCATTTTGAAAAAACAAGTAGTTAAAACAGCTACTTAAACAAGTATTTTTTATTTACTTTTTATACTTTCCCTCACAAATTTATCTTAGGGATCCCAAATTCCATAGTCATTTAAAGAAACTGCAAAACATGCAGGTATAGTAATCCCTTAGTTAAGATCTGTTATGAGTGACTTTTTCAATTTTTTAAAACAAAACAATATATTCTTGTGATATATGTGTTCTATAAAATATTTTATGCATATTTAAAATATGTTCAGTCCAGAGGTAAATTTAATAATCACAATAAAATTTTCATGTGTAAAATATAGGATATTGCTATTTCCATAAGGGATTATATATATATATATATACATATCTATATATATATATTTGTATATATATATTAATAGAAGATAAAAGAAAAATAAAACAACTTATTTCTGAATAATTAATCTTCTCCTCCCAGGGGAATACAATTGTAAATCTTCAGGCAAAATAAGATTCCTGTCTCTTCACTTTCCTCCACTATTGAATTTCCTCTTACACCTTAAGAGCGTTTAAACCCTATCTCCTTCAAAAATTCTACTTTGTCTACTTTGTGGGCTTATAATACTTGCCTTGCTCATACATAATTTACAAGCATATACAGCTTATTCCTGCTGGTATCAGCTACTCCTTGCCATTGTTTGGCCCCACCAATTGTGCTAAGGCTTAAGGTTAGCAAACTCTTACTTTCAATTAAAAAAAAAAAAAAGGTTAGGAGCTGTCAAATAGAAAGAGAAAAGAATTAATTAAAAGCTTTGCCCTCTGTATTTGTACTGTATCCTAAAATTAGAATTTACTATTGATATAATAAAACATAGAATAAATGTATTGGCCAAATCAACCATAAAAATGTTGATAATGATAACTTTGGTGGACTTACTATTTGCCAGGTACAGTGTTAATTGCTTGACATATAATTTCTCATTTAATTGAATTATATTAAGGGCTTTGTATGTTTGCAATATCATATATTTATATATTATTAGTGATAAATAATATGTCAACTACTAAAAATCTGCATTCATATAGTTTATGTAAAGTTATATATAAAATATATAAATATATTTATATATAATATTTCCAAAATATATAATAGTATTTTGAAATTCATTTAAGAGAATTTAAAGGCTTGCAGTTAGAAAACCAGAGTTAGATTTTGCCTTACTCTTAAGTTTGCATTCATAATCACTACATTCTGTATAATTCATTAAAAAAATGTATTGAGCACCTACTATGCTTGAAAATGTTCCTAACATTGTCGGAGATAGACAAAAAAATGATGACATAAAAATATTGTTACCAAAATTTTACTAAATACATGTAAAAATAAAATCACGACACACTAACTCAGTCACTTCAATGTCCATCCATCAACCAAACAAATGGGAAACTTCTTATTCTAGCTTATTGAATGCAGTTTATAGTCCCCTTTGTGAAACCCACAATACTCTTTTAAAGAAATTCTTTATTTCTTTCTGCCCTACATTCGCACAATATTAAAAAATATTACAATGTTGAACACTCCAGTATACTCTAGTTATGTGTTTCCTTACTTTTATCTGTATATGACTGTGAGATTTTGCAGAACAGAGCATAGAACTCTTCTACACATCCCCGTACGTATTATTACATCTGCATATGTGCAGACCCTGACACATAATATTAATAGAATCTTTATAAGTAAATGAGTGTAATTAATCATCATACTGTGCATTTTGTAAGAATGGTAGAAGTGTTACAAAAGAAGGGGATACCAGTCAATCTGGTATTATCAAACAAAACTTCATGAAATAGCTGAAACAAAGAAGTTGAAGTATGAGTAAATAAAGAAAAAAGAAAATGAATGAACATCTAAAATAAGAAACTGTTATGAGAATATATTTTCCATAATATATAGAGAATGGAAGTCTTTCTGAAGAAGCCCTTTGTACAGAAAACCTGGGTAAGTAATAATAAAATTGTAAGTATAAGAAAATGGAGGGCCTCCAAAGCAAAGCAAAATGGTTTACTCATTTTCTGGTAGGTGATCAAATTCACTAAAGAGACTATTTGGTCATAAGTCTCAAATTCTAACAGTAGTGGCTCAAGAAAATTATCTAAGACAGATAAAACAAATTTAAATCAGATCTGTCTGAGGGAGTTTGAACTGGGGAGAATCTCTATTAGAATAGTAATGGGCATGAAGATCAAATTGGATCATAGGAAGGACAATTGTAAAACATATTTCAAAACCCCCAATTAAATAATTCATGGCAGTTTGAATTAGGAAATGAGGGAAAGAGATGAATCAAATTGAAGTCTTTAAGGTAGATAGCTGTGTAAATGATGGTGATAATGGCCAAAAGAAAAAAAAAATAGATGTTAATACTTAAATATGTCAAATTGAATTTTTTACCATTTTAGTTGAAGCACTATGGACATATAGAAGTGTACAATTGAATGAGCAAACACATTTGTGTAACCGCTACCTTGGTCAAGTCATGTTGCCAAAAGCCCAGAATCCAGGCTTGTGGCCACACCCATTCACACTACCTCCCTTCTCCCTGAAAGTAACCACTGTCCTGACTTCAGTTCTACAGATTGATTTGCCTGTTATTGGATACTAGATAAATGAATTAATACATTATTTGTGTTTGGCTTATTTCAATCAACATTGTGTTAGTAAGATTTAGCCATATTGTTGCATGAAACTATAGTTATTTATTTTTTGTCACTACATAATTTCCCCACTGTATGTAGATGTTGTAATTTATATTTTTTTCCAATTTACTATTTATCTTTATTACCACTTTGTGGATTTTATACAATATTTTTTCTATGAATATTCTTGTCAATTCTGTTGGTGCACTTGTGTATCCATTTACAAAACTGTTGAGTCATTTGAGTGCATGCATGTTTAAATTTGATAGTGTCAAATAGTATTCCAAAGACCATGTAGCAATTTATACTTCCTACCTGTACTGTATAAGAATTATACTTTCCTTTTGAAATGCATTTACCTTCCTAAATATTTCTTTCTGAGACAGTTATATCATTGGTATTTTTGAGAGATTCAGGAGCTATTTTATTCTAAGTGTTAAGAATAAAATTAGTCTGTGGTTAACAGCACCTAATGAGCTTAGTCCTTCTGTAGTTAAGATTGAACAATATGTAAAAGAAAAAATATATAATTTATATATATATATATTATATATATATTTTATATATTAAAGGACCTGATATACTTTGGAAATTTAAGACTTTACAGTTGAATAATATCCTAGTACTTCATGCAAACTTTCTTTCTACCACTGAGCATTTTAAAGTATTAAAAAGTATCTGTCCAGTAGATCAAAGTATTAAAGGAGGTTGTAAAGAGCTTTGGATCGACACTACAACCATTCTAACATAGAATTTGAGAAGACTTTTGTGGGCTGGATGTAGTAGGTAATTAATTGGGGAAAATTCAGAGGTTAAGACCAGCTGACCTGTTCCACTTCTAGACCTGCTGACTACTGATGAATGGTTGAGAAGTTTTTGTTTATTGGCATTGTAAGAAACTTTCATAAAAGTTCAGCTTTATGGGTTAAAAATGGGTTAAAAATGACATTGTCATTTTGCAATGTGGATTCTTCTAAATGACAGTTTGCAATGTGGATTGTCATTTTGCAATGTGGATTCTTCTAAATGACAGTTTCTCCTGATAAAATGAGATTTTTAGCTCAGAGAATCTGAAATTGATTATCACAGAACTTTAATGAGACTGAGGGGTTTAAGTAAATAATGTACAATGTATCACCAACTTCTCTAAAGTAGTACTTAATCTAAAAAACTATAACTAGAGTGAGACTCATAAGACTTTAATATAAAAGTCAATGGTTATTGTTACTTAGGGGGGAAAAAGGCACTGGTTTCAAAATGTCAAGAATTTAATGTCTGCACTGGCAAGATATTAAGGAAAATATTGTTAAACTTCTGTAGAAGACAATACTTGTTAGTAAAAATATAATCAGTAAACCTGTATATATGTATAGTAAAATTACCATAAAATTAAACTGAAATAGATAATTATAATAACCTGTGATTTTGCCATAATAATTTTATGAGAAATATACTGCAAGTTCTAATGTCACATATTCTAAGAAATTTGTTTAGAAACTACAATTAAATAATTCAGAAATAATTAATTCAGAAGACAACCCATTAAATTATAACCCTCCCCACAGGTTAACTTAGTGCCAAATGTATTGTTTAATTTATCATTCTTAGTATTTTTAGACAGCCTGAGGCAGAGAATGAAGTAGTAATAAATAGGGAATAGTGGATAATTAGAGAAGGAAATGTGGAACAAAATTATTAAGGGCTTTAGGTGAAGTTCATTATTACTATTTAATAGTGCCCAAGAGCATTTGATCAAATTATGGATCAAGTTTAAAAGTGGGCTGAACGAAATCCTTGTGGAGGAGGGTTTTCTTACTTTTTCCTCAGAATTCAGCTTACTGTTGTAAAATCAAAATCTCTCTCACAAATCATATTTTGAACAAGCCTTACAGGGAATCACTTTGGGGTATTGTGTATGTATATTGGGGGTTAAGTCACACGTATTAGGATAAGAGAGATTACCAAAAAAATAATAATAAGAAGAAGAAAATGGAGACTGAGAGAGAGAGAAAAATAAAGATGAGCTGGATTGGCAATGGGCTGTGTTCCATACAGACTGAGACCATTATGTGATTAAGCAGTAAGGCACTTCAGGTGCCTTAGCAGTAAGGCACTTCAAGCAGTAAGCAGTAAGGCACTTCAAGCAGTAAGGCACTGGTTAAGTGACATATTTTAAGTACAGCCCTCAGGCTATTTAATGATGGGGAAGTCCCGTTTTTCTAACTGTTCAGATTTTCTCTTTTCTTGTGGCTCACCATAGAGCATCATATTTTCGTTATTAAACTTTTAATGGGTGTAAATGCATAATTTATTTGTTTTTCTTATTTTGTTTCATTTCATTACCATAGTCATGATTGTGCAACCTATGAATGTTAACCAGTCTATGTGCTATAGAGCTATTCCTCCAGTTTCTTAAGTAAAGCCGGTTTATTTAGGCAATGTGTTGGAGATGTGCAGTTTCTCTATATGCTATGCAGAACTAGGGAATGGGAATTTGTGGCCAGAGGAAGGAAAGTGTGTTAGGCCTGTTCAGCCATATGCTGCAGACTAAGTGACATGGTTAGAAATTCTACTGAGACTAATAATAACATATTAATATTAACAGTATCACATGCTTATTTCTTGAATTCTAAGAAATCTATGCCTTATTCATGTACAACTTGACATCATGTTTACCATGGTACTAAGTAACAGAGACTAATTCCCAAATTTCAGCATATTTTGCCTATGCAGAAAATAAACAGCACTATTACAACTTTCTTCTGTACTAATGGTAGTTACACTATTTAATAAATTCAAAAATCTATGAAAATGATTTCATGGTTGTTGTCTAACCTGTGGGCAAAATATATTTTTGTTACTTATTTACAACAGAAGCATTTTGGGGCATAAATGTTCAAAGTAAGACAGAGAAAAGAGTTGAAAATGGTATTTAATGAGTACAAAATCTCAAGGCTAAATTACCTAACTTTATCAATCACTTATTAGTAGATAATTAGTATTATCTCAATGTGATTCAATCATCAGTTCTAAACTATTCCCTTTGAACTAGGGACCATGTGCTAGGAACTGGGGATATGGTTAATAAGTCTTAGAAGTCTGGCAGTCTAAAATAATGAGAAAAGGTAGATATGTACTCATCTATTTATAAATTACACGTGCTATAAAATGTATCTACAAAGAGATCATGAAAGACCAGAAGGGAAGAAGAAAAAAGACTTTATCAAAGAGTTGTCATTTGACTTAGACCTTGAAGTACTTGGCTTAGATTTTTTCATTGAGATAGGAGAACAGAGGTTCTGAAAAACAGCCCTAGAAATGACATGACTTATTTATGGCAATGATGAGCAGTCCAGTTACTGGAGCATAGGGTAGAGATTGAGTAGTGGATGAAATTGAGGATGAAAAGAAAAGTTGTGCTTTCTTACACAATCTGTAAGTCCAATGCTAAAATTATTAAAAATGTCCTTTCATAGTGGGATGTTATGGGATGATTTTGAGGAGAGAACGGCGTGACTTACTTCCATTAAAAAAAATCACTCTAATTTATGAAAAATGGGCTATAAGGTTAAAAGGTACAGGCTTAAAAATTATCATATGGATAGAAATATAATCATATTAGATCAGAACAATTTGAGCCTATAGAATAGAATTGTTTGGAGGGAAATAAGAATCATTGAAGAGAGATCTGATAAGTGTTTACTGCATTTTTTTCAAGATAGAGATGATGGCAGTTTGAAGTGAATTTATAGAATCTATGCACAAGGATTAAATGTATGTGGGGTGGGGAAGGTAACAAGGAAAAGATGACTGTTGGGTTTAAAATGGAAGATATGAATGGACTGGAACACTATTTAATACGAAAGGGAAAACTAAACATGAGCAGCTTTGGAGGGGATGAAGGTAGTAAAGTTTGAAATCATAAACCTGAGGTACATGTTAGTTATCTAGATAAAGGTGGTAAGTAGATGCTTCATTGATTTTGGGTCTGAAGGAGCTTATGAAACACATGATGTCTGGACAAAATATCTTGGGAACCGTTGTGTGTGTGTGTGTGTGTGTGAACTACATTTAAGATTAAGATCATAAGAGGTTCTCTATAGGAAGCACAGAAGAAGACAAGGACTGAAAACCAAAGTTGAGCTCCTCAGGTTTTAGATTTTACAGGTGGAGTAAAGAATGAAATATCAGTTAAAAAGTGGAGACATGTTGATGGGAGGTATGTAGAAGCTAAGGGAAAAAAGCATATCATGAAAGAGAGAATGGTCAAACGTTCCAAATGTTGAACGTTTAGCAACATGGAGATCACTATAAACTTTAAAAGGGCTTCAGCAGAGTTTGGGTAATGAAAGTCAGATTAGAATAACTTGCTAGAGAAATGAGAAAGTGTAGATAGCAAATGTAGATAATATTGTTCAGAGGTTTGGATAAGATGGAGAACCAAAAAATAGGATGGTAGCTAGTACAGACTGTTGAAGCTTTATAGTACCCATCCATAATATGCATTCCACATAAATTCACAACCAGTTTAGAGGTAGACACAGGAGCTAAATAAATGGAATAATAATTATTATGAGACATTGTATTATTGGTAAATTTTAGGTTGGTTATATGGATAAGTTATGTATCCAAATGGACTTAGTAACATGCTTTGCCCAACTCATCCTCCAAAAAGGTTAAACTTTGAAAAAGAGCTCCTGAGGGCAAGTTTTAATTTTCTTTACAGACACCCTTACCCAGAACTGTTGCTTGGCCCCAGTAGGGATTGGGTGGGACAGCCATGTGCTCACAGCTAGTACTAGATTTCTGCACCCACTCAGAAAATCAAAACAAAGACAAGCTACCAGAAATACTACTTCGAGTAAGTATCCATGCCCACATCCATACTCAGTATTAAATACTTTTACCTGCTAGTCACAAATTTTGGCCATCCAGGGTTTAGTGATCTCCTTTGGGAGAAAAAAACAGAAGTCTATCTTGGCTATTCTACTCTTAACTTCCATCAGCTACTTTCAAAACACAAACAACTGCTTCATAGGTATTATTCTGGTTCCCAAAGTGGGCAGTGTAGAACCTTCCTCCAGAAAACAAATAGCACATTAAATTAACTTCAATCCCACCATGTATCCAAGACTGAAAATTTATTATTATCCATCCAAAATATCTCCAACCATGTTATTCAATTAGTTTGTTCAATTTTCTCCAATGAAATTAATGATATTAGTGATGCAATGCCAGCAATATAATAGTACCCTCCATTTGAGTAGACCCTTTGTTACCCTGAAGGAGGAAAAAATGTATTTCTCTGTCCTCCTCTGCTAACTGCCTCTTCTTCATTCTCTCAACACGCCTTACTTTTCCAGCCCAATCAATCTAAGACCAATGAGAACAAGCTTGTAGTCCCCCAAAGTCAAGCTTATAGACCTATCTTAGTGAGAAAGACTGTACATTGGGGGAACAAAAACATGTTTCCACAAAGGAGAAAAGACAGTTATTATAGGATTTGGGACAGGTGGCATGTAGGTGAACTCTAGCTGAAGCAGTGTTTGATAGGCTAAAAACAGAGCTGGGCTTTGTGTAACAGGGTCAACGTGAGGTCTGGATTGGAAAGTGGACCCAGGATCCTGTTTCCATGGAAATGACAAAGTTAATTTAAATGTGGAATGTTGTGTCCAGAAAACTATTATCTGCATCTCTGGACCTGGATTGAAAATTGAGGCTGGACTCAATACCAAATGACATAGATATCCAGGCAAGAGTGGCATGTTTAATTCTTAGTTATATTGTTTCAAACCACAACGTTTCTGATGGTATGATTTTCAGGAGACAGAGTTTCTCAGCGATTAAGAAATCAGTAGTCACTAAAGGAGGTGATTGTTATGACACTTTACAGCTGTAGCATATCCTCAGATACATATTGTTTCATGTTAACTTTGAGCTGGCCTTGTCTGTTATCCTAACCTAATGAGTGAGAGAGCCAATTATAACTTTCTCAGTATGTGCTAATTTTAATTTTCTCGTTACTGATTTGTTACATATCAAGGTCTCTTTATTTGCCATTTTCTCAGTCTTGAATGATCTTGTCTCGCATATTCACATGTGTCATCACCCTTTACTTGTGTCAAATTTCATTGTCAGTGCTGTCTTCTCATCCTATCTAAAATTTCAACTTTCCCCGGAAACTTACCTTCTTCTCTGCATAACTTTTCTCCTTAGTCCTTATCACTATTCATTTACCTATTACAGGAAGTAGCCTCTAAAATGGCCCCCAAAGAGCCCCACCTCCTTGTACTCTTGCCCCCGTGTAATCACCTCTCCTTTTTTTTTTTAATTTTTAAAAATTATTATTATTATTTTTTTTTTTTTGTGGTACGCGGGCCTCTCACTGTTGTGGCCTCTCCCATTGCGGAGCACAGGCTCCGGATGCGCAGGCTCAGCGGCCATGGCTCACGGACCCAGCCGCTCGGCGGCATGTGGGATCTTCCCGGACCAGGGCACGAACCCGTGTTCCCTGCATCGGCAGGCGGACTCTCAACCACTGCGCCACCAGGGAAGCCCGGTATCACTTTTTTTAAATATATTTTTCATTCTCTATTGGTAGTGAATAAATTTGAAAATGACAGTAATGTCCTTTATAAAAAGAAATCTTTAGTTTTGATGTAACTAAATCTATCATTTTTTGTCTTGTCATTTGTTCTGTAAAGGTTTTATGCCAGAAGTTTCTTTTCTGCCTCTAGGATACAATAAAGTTTGTTTTTTTTTTTTCAATTTCCTTTATTAACTTTACAGTTTATTCTTCAAAGTTAAATATTCAATCCATCTAAGTTCCATCCTTGTGTGTCACATTTGATTAAATTTCTTTTTCTCTATACGGAGAGCTAGGTTTCCTGATGCAATCTACTGAAATTCTCCATCTTTTTTCAATGATTTATGATAACACTTTATTGTATTTGAGAAGACCATCTATAAATGGTCTGTTTTCAGCTCTCTGTTCTTTCAATTGGTTTATCAGTGTGTTCTTACACATGCTAAATTTTAAAACATATGAGATGCTATAGTATACTATAGTAAGTCTTTATCTTCTTTTTAAAAAAAATTACTGGGGTCTTTGTGCATTCTTATACTCTATATATTTTTGAGCAATTTTCAGGTTTCTCAAAAATAAAAATTTCTGAAGTCAGGATTGCATAAAATTTGCATGAATTTAAAAGTTAGAGGACAGAATTGAATATGTCTGATAGAAAAAACAAATATCTAGAATATACAAAAAACTTCTTCAAATTAACAGCAAAGGTACTGAAACTGTAATAGAAAGTGTATAAAGAGTGTATATAGACACTTTACAGAATAAGAAACCCAAAGAGAGAATAAGCATATGAAGAAGTGCTCAAAATCTTTGGCATTTAAAAATGCTGATTAAAGGAAATTTGGGATATCATTTTATACCTCAATCACTGTCAAATTAGAATACTTTATAATTCCAAGTGTAAATGGGGTTGTGTGAAATTGTAAGATCCCCTTGGTCTTGGGAATATCTTTGAAATGCTTCAAGAAATTCAAATACAATATTTTGTGCTCAGAACAGAGTAAGTGTTCAATACACTGTGTTTATAACTGTGTTAGATAATCAAGCTCAAGAAAAATTACATCATATGAGGATGTGTCAACTTGAACAATAACACAACTCTTAACTTACCTTGCTCAATAAGGGTAATAAGGTATGCAAATATCTTAGATTTCCTAAAACACATATTAAGATAAATTATTGATTCATACCTCACACAGATAAAAGGGTATATACACATTAACTTTTTATAGACATAAACAATTTGAAGCAAGTGCACAATGCATAAATAGTACATATGAGATCTATTGCAATGTTTTCTATAAGCATTGAGGGAAACAGCACCAAGAAAAAAACACAGATTTAAATCTCTTAACTATGGTACTTTTTTTTTCTTTTCTTGCCTCTGATTTTTTCCCTTTGTTAGTTATTTATTAACTTTACACATTTCAGTATCATTTAAAAATAATTTTACACTTCACGGTACATTATTTTTGTATATGCAGCAACAAAACCCTAAATTCACTTATTTTAAAGTACCAAAAACAGTATCTTCTTTCTTCAACATGATAGACATTCATGTCATTATGTAGTGTGCAAGAGGCAGCAAGGAAATGAATATCAAAGTACAGATCAGAGTGATCTTGACTACGAGAAAAAAGTGGACATGACAAGAAGACAACAGCTCAAACAGAGGGAGGGCACTATGTAAAAATCAAAGCAGTAATGAATTTCACTGGATACAATCAGCCCTTGTTATCAGTAGATGAATTGAAATCTCTGTTTTTCTTTACGGATAATACTAGAAATGAAAATGACAAGAGACAAATAAAACCTAGGTAGTATAGGGGAAAAGAACTACCCTGCAGTTTCTTGTGATGAATTCCATTTTATTTCAATGAATGTGTTCATGTGTTTTCAGTGAATTGTTTAATTTCTACAGTTACTGTGCTACCAAACTCCACAAATAATATTTGTAATAATTATTTCCCCTAGTGTACAGAATCATTTCAAAGATATTTTAGTTATCTCTTAAACTAACTGAAGTAGTTAGGTCTGGCACATGTTATTATCAGCAAACCTACAATGTATTTAAAAAGTTAAGTTAGAAAGATCTAAATAAAGAACAAAAAAACTAGTTCTTCTTACTACATATGTTGTGTTGCTGTCATGACTACATTCTGATATGATATTGTTACAGAATTGATATTAGTCTAGGTAACTGAGCAGACACAAAATAAATCTTATTTAGAATTGCATGTTTAGTAAGAGAACAGTGATTATCATACTAAATCTGGTATCTTCTGACAGTTGGTGATGTTCTGTGAGGCAGTTCAAAAGAAAAGACAATCCTGTGTGTTTAATAAACATATATTTGGCTTTAGAACAGTTCTAGAATTATGTTATTATTTTTAAGACAAACAAAAATTAAAAGATGGTATAACATGTCAAGCATCATTTCTGTAAATACAGAATTAAAAGATTTTGGCTCTTTAGCACAATGAGTAAGAAAAATGAAGTTGGTGAGAGCACAGTTCTAGCAAAATGGCAAGAGATTCAGAAATAAATTTTGAATATACCAGCAGATTAAAAGGCAAAACAATTTATATATAAACAAGCAATATATTTTTAGGAATGACTCTGTGAGATTAAAAAAAAATGTCCTGCCATGGCTATTATTACAGGTGATCTATTAATTTTTCAATGTATTCCATATGTAAATCACTACTATATTTGTTATTGAGCTTTAAAATGGGTAAAAAACAAATAATGATACCAGGTTATATTCTTATCCTTCTATTTAATTTTCAATTTTCCCTTAAAAGAGTAAAGAGAATGGAGAACAATGATGCAATATAATGGAACTTTTATAAATTAACTGTATTTTGTGTACCCTTATTTTGTATATATATATATATATATATATATATATACTTTGCTATTTTAACAATTTTTAAACATAAATTTTGTTTACCTTATTTACATTCACTACATTGTGCAACCATCACCACTATCTATTTCCAAAATATTTTTTTACTTTAAGAAAAACTCTGGAGCATATGAACAATAAAAAATAGAAAAAAATAGAGAACACTTCACAAATGTACATGTTATTCTTGCACAGGGACCATGCTAAGCTTTTCTGCATCATTGCATTTTTTGTATATGGGCTGCTGAAGCAAACATTGGAGTGTTTTTCTCTCAAAGTAATCCCATTTAGAGCTTCAGGAAATCCACCAAATGGAATGATGGCATTCCTTTGAATTAATACTAGGAAGAATTTGTATTTTGTATTTGAGCCCTGCCTTCTGTCTCCTTGATGGTCAACCTCACAAAGCTGTTTCTTTCCTCAGAAAGCCAGTACCGTAATACTGGCTTCTATTCCAGTCAGACAGCATGAGTCCTTGATCTGTAACAGCAGTGACAAATTTACTGAATACAAATTAATATGCATTAATTAGGTGCATTTTGTTATTTGACCAGAGAGAGAGAGAGAGAGAGAGAGAGAGAGAGAGAGAGAATCTTTATCATTGGCCTATGAAAAGACTTTTTTTAATTTAATGATTTTTTTTTTTTACTTTTTTCTACACAAACCATTCAGTTTCTTCCATTCTCTTTCATTACAATAGGAAACCATAATTGTAATATACATATATATTATATATATATAATTTATTTATATATATAAGTATATATAATTTTTATGTTCCTAGATAAAGTACTGTTTGAATATTTTTATGTCTCATTTTGCTTCATTTTTCACTCAGCATTAGTTTCTTAAAGTTGATATATGTTGATATATGTATGTGGAATATATGTGATATAATTTATCCACTTTTCAAGTAATGGGTATCTAAGCTGCTTTTGCTGTTGAAAAATTTATATACACACTTGTGTGTGTGAATATAAAAAATACTGACATATGCACATATATATATACATATAATAAACCGCTCTATATATTAAATATTTGTAGTTAAAATTTTTTTTTAAATGCTAAAACTGGGCTTCCCTGGTGGCGCAGTGGTTGAGAGTCCGCCTGCCGATGCAGGGGACGCGGGTTCATGCCCCGGTCCAGGAAGATCCCACATGCCGCCGCGGAGCGGCTGGGCCCGTGAGCCATGGCCGCTGAGCCTGTGAGTCCGGAGCCTGTGCTCCGCAACGGGAGAGGCTGCAGTGGTGAGAGGCCCACATACCACACACACACACAAAAAAAATTGCTAAAACTATATTTGAGGAAATTTGCTTAAAAGCTACGCAGAAAGATAAAAATGGAAAATATAAGTAATGTGATTCATAGGTCCAAAAACCTAATAGGAGGCTCTAGAAAAGAGAACAGAAAATATTGGGAGGAAAAAATGTTAAAGAAATAATAGAAAAATGGTTTAGAGATGAAAACCACATATTTATATTTAAAGGTTATACTGAATGATTAAAATGTAAAAAAAAAAAAAACAGAAATATCTGTTGAAATTTTAAATATTAAGAAAAAGGAAATCTTATGGGAAAAGAATCTTAAAAAGAGTGGATATATGTATATATATATATATATATATATATAACTGATTCACTTTGCTGTACAGAAGAAACTAAAACATTGTAAATAAACTATATTCCAATATTTTTTTTAAAAAAAGGAATAAAGAGATCTTAAAAGTTCATGGACTGTTGTAAAAACAAAGTCATTTGCAAAAGAAAAGAAGTGGATTTAAATCAGATTATCTTTTGGTAAAGGCAGTTTCCTTGTGCATGTAGTCTTTTGGCCCCCAGTGGGCCACTTAAGACTGGGCTTTGTGTTTGCAACACTTTCTTATCAAGAGATAAAGAACCCGACACCACCTGGGCTGAGCTTATGATTTCAGGTGGGAATATTTTACCCTGTTTCAGGCTAAAGGAATGCTCTTTTGTCTTTGCTTGAAGAGTGTGCTCTGGTTGGCCCCTGACCGACACCACTGTTATATCTGTTCCCAGCGGGGAGAGCTCATGTAGACAAATTGCCCTGTGTTGGCCTCCAAGAGAGGCTGTGAATGAATACATTCATTTATTTTTCTTATCAGGGCCCTGCTTTTCAATCTTATCCTCTGCCAATACTCATCCCCCAGAAAACCACTTTTCCTTAAAACCAATCTTATATCTAACAAGCTATTTTCAAGTGACCAGGTGTAACACCTCCAACCCCCTAGAATCCTGAGCAACATTAAACTTCTCTCCACTCCATTTTAACAATATAGTCACCAAGACACTTGCAAGGATCTTAACTTGTTCCATTTGTAAAATCTGAATTGTGGAACTGTACTTTCTGACTAAACCTCCATATTGGGGGCATCACCCTACTTCATAGTATAATGGAAATTGAATGGGCTTTGAAGTTTAAATATGAGTGAGTTTCTGAATAAAATTTAAACTTTGAGCATCAGTTTTCTCTCATTTAAAATGAAAAAAAAAAAATGCTGTCTATCCCACAGAGTTTTTTTCAAATATATGTTTAAATATATCTTTGACTATAGTATATTAATTTTCATTATTGCAGAAAGCAGTTGATTAGATGTTTCTGTACTTTGAAAGAAAGAGTCAACAAGATGGAAATACTACTTTTGGCTCTACACACCAGGTATAGCTATATATTAAGTCATATTTATGTCCTTCATTTCTATCGCAGAGAAAGAGAAGAATTCTCTCATTTTATGAATATCTCATTAAATGTTTTTTTTAATTTCTTTTTGCTTATAAGGGACTAGAGTCAAGATAATCATTTCTTTTTTTTTTTTTTGCATTTTTATTCCCTCACCAGTTTGTGAGATAAGGAGAAGAATAGGGTTAATAACCAATTAGAATCAAGAAGGGTGTGAATGGAAGATGTTCAGTCCTTGTGGACAAAATGGACCCATGCGATAGATAATTATTTTGACCCTACAGAGGTAGTTATGTTTTGACATTTTCTTACATATGATTTTCAAAAAGGTAAATAACTTGTCAACACAAAAAGCAGCTAGCATTTTTTTCTGAGGCTAATTTCATAATTATTAAAATTATTATTTGAAGAAAGAAGTTAATAAAACCATGCATGTAACAATTGAAGTTTTTGTCACCAAAATGCAAGTAACTTTATGGACCATTTTACCATAATTGTCAGAAGAGAAGGAGAACACAGAAACTAAATTAATGGCTTTATATTTTAGGAGGAAGTCAAGCAGCTTCATTACAAGATGACCATAAGAAATTTTACATGATCAATATGGAAAGTGAATGGGAAATTTGGTAACACATTTGCACTGCTTGCATCTTTAAAGTTTTTAATAATGTAATTAATGTCAACATCAATCCATAGATTAATCTAAAATACTTATTTTTTGGTCAATATTATTAATTATTTTTACCCCATTTAAAAAATGAGCTCATTCTCAAGGCTGTTGGACTTTGCAATATAGCTTTAAACAAAGCAACAGATGATTTCTGGTGATTTAGCTGGAAATTTGTCTCTAAATGTGTCCTCCACTTGTACAACACACAATTTTCCAATATGTTCTTCAGCTACTAAAGCTGAATATAGAAAGACAACAGATTTTCATTTTATATTGCCACATTTGATTCAAGTCTTAACTGAAACTCTGACATACACATCAGTAATTATTGTTTCCCCTATTTGAAAGTAGGCAGACTTCAGAAGACTTTTTTCTTTCTTCTGTCTTTCCTTTTTTGTCTTTGTATTAAAAGTTTCAGTGTTTTCTCAGACAATGTTTGTGTGCCACCAATGTAGCACTTTGTTTTATTGGCAAGAAACAGGTGACATTACCTGGAATACGTAGAACAAAGGATTGGTGAAAGTGCCTAATAAAATAAGTTTAACCAATATTTGCAAAGACATCCAAAATGATTTAGAATCCTTGCCTTGCATTAATAGTTCAGACAAACCAAGCGCAAATCAGAAACAATCAAATCGGTATACTAGGGAACATAGGGATAGTTGCTGCAACCACAAGTGTGTGTAAAATATGTATTTTTTGGTGTTATAAGCCTTTATAAGCCTCAATTAAAATTATTTTTAAAGAGTTACTTAAGATTGTCCTGTTTCATATAATTTAAAATTGTTGGAAATTTATCATATGGTGAATATCACATGAGGCTCTTGATAAACATTATTATTCTAATTTATTTGAAATTAAGCATGATTTCTATAGTAACATACATGAATTTAATTAGGAATTGAATAATGATTATGTTATATCACTAGTAGATTAAGATTTATTTTACTGCAATTCTGAGGAAAATAATAAATAAAGGTCAATCAACCACTGATGAGATAAAACTTTATGCCATATAAAACCCAGCCTACATGCAGCTCTCCAGAATGAATGAAATAGGTTGATGGCTGAGTGAAACAGTAAGCAAGGCAGATTCACAATTTAGTAAAGATGTCTTTCTTCCCAGAATACAAGAATCTGAACCTAGGAACCTCATAGCCACCCACATTGGAAAGCAATATTTCTACTGAAATGGAATGAAGAAAAAAATAGTCTTCTTAATGTAGCACTTTTATATAATTTGAGTTAACTGGTTGATTAAATATTTTTACTTTATACTAGCATTTTGTTCTTTTATTTTTTACTATAGACAGAAATACAGTTGGAGAATTTTTGTTTCAAAGTCAATAGAGATGCTTGTTATATTAGCTTCTAGTTTTACTCTAGATCAATAAATATGCCATCTTTCATTATATTTAATTTATTATCATATGTGTGTGTTAGTACAAGCATCAAAATTATTAACCTATAGATACTAGGATTGGAGAAAGTAGTGGTCTTTCCTGCTTTAAGAAATTTCTGGAAGTTCTAACAGTCTCTTTTCAATATGTTTCTGTAGAGAAAATTTGATAAGCTAGTTCTTTATGTAATATACACAATGTTTGCTTAATTTACAGTCACTTCATTTTAAATAAAGACTGCTTAGGTTCTCAGTCTCAGTCAATGTTAGGCTATGAAACCCTGACTGTTAGCTTGGCTCAGTGTCCATGGAAACAAATCCCGGATTCCACAATAGCAACAGGATTTAGATGGCACTCTTCCCACAGTGTATCACTTTGGACTAAATAATATTCTGTAACATAACAGAAAAAAGCTAAAGTACCAAACCACTTAAATCTGTGTTTGAAAGGATAGAATTCAATTTATGCTGAAAATATAACAGTAACTCATTTCCAAATGACAGAAAGAAAGCAGCAGGCATCAGATAAGTTTATTGCTATTTGTGTGAACTATCAGGAAAGAAAGAGAATTACCCAGTTGAGCATACTGAGACTTATTATCACATACAAATCATAAAATTCAATACAGAAAAGTGGTCAGGATCATATGCCCCCCCAAAATAAATCTGAAAGGAAGCAAGATGTGTGCCTTCTATCCAGACCAGTTAAATTTTAAGGGCCTCTTTATTAATTGCTCTTTGTTCTTACACTAACATGAATGCACACACATGTACAATCACTTGCCAATCAAGTCAGATTAAATATGTTAAAATATGACATATTAAAGCTGTCATATTATAATTTCCCTTGTCATAATCTTTTAAGGATCTCTTTTGTTTATTAGGTAAAAGAAAAAAAAATAGCTATGTCACTAGAAGCCTTCAAAGTTCAGACTCACTTTTATTTTGTTTTATTTTTCAAAATTATTGACTATTCATGTGTATGGATCAATAACTTTCTTGAAAGTCTATGTAAAGACAAGCTTAGAATTCAGATAGAGTTTACATTGATTGAGTAACAATCATGTCCTGGGGTAGATATTTTAACATATCACCAACTCTCACAACAATCCTACAAAATCAGAATAATGGTTCAGCCATTGAAATACTAGAAGACAGGAGAAGAAACTAGTCCTTATATCTCCTAAGTTAGATTTTTTTTTTTTTTTTTTTTGCCATTTAAAGTCCTTTTGCCTTTTGCTTTCAACCCTGGATTAGATTATTTCATTATTCATAAGAAATCTAACAAAATGTATTCTTAGAAAAAAAATCGAAGAAAATGTCATTTAAATTAGGACAGTGTTCTAGTCTTAAAAGGCTAATGTTTCATGTGAGGTAGTTTCGATTTTGTAGAAATTAAGAATATTACATTATATTTGCTATTTTGTGATTGATGAGTCTGTGGATTATTTATTATTTCCTATAAACTATTTGACTCAGTTTTATCATTTTCTGCAATTAGCAGAAAAATGTGTCATATGTACCTAAAGCAAAATTCATTTTTTTTCCATCTCCTCAGGTAAAATAAAATTTCAGCCTTAATGAGTAACTATTTGAAATACTAATTTATGTGTAAATATAAGCACTCTAATAATTATCTTAAGTAATTACTTAAAGAAGAAATATAAGAAAATATAGAAATGACAAATAAGCATATGAAAAGATCCCCCACATCATATGTCATTAGGGAAATGAAAATTAAAACAATAAGATTCCAATATACAGCTATTAGAATGGCCAAACTCCAGAACATGGACAACACAAATGCTAGTGAGGAGATGGAGCAACAGGGACTCTCATTTATTGCTGGTGGGAATGCAAAATGGTACACCCACTTTGGAACCCAACAATCGCATTCCTTGGTATTTACTCAAAGAGTTAGAAACTTTTACCCAAAGAGTTAGAAACTTTTATGTTCACATAAAAATCTGCACATGGATGTTCATAGCCATTTATTCATGGTTTCCAAAACTTGGGAGAAACCAAGATGTCCTTCAGTATTGGATACATAAACTGGTATATCCAGACAATGGAACATTATTCAGCACTCAAAAGAAATGAGCTATGAAGCCAGGAAAAGACATGGAGGAAAATTAAATTATTATTACTAAGTGAAAGAAACCAAACTGGAAAGGCTCAATATTTTATGATTCCAACTATGTGACATTCTGGAAAAAGCATAACTACAGAGGAAATTTTTTAAAAAACAATGGCTATGGGGTGATGGGGAGAGATAGATGAATAGAGTACAGAGGATATTTTAGGGCAGTGAAAATATTTTGTATGATATTTTAATAAAGACTTGTCCAAACCTATAGAAGGTACAACACCAAGAAGGAATCCTAATTTAAACTATGGATTTGGGATGCTTATGATGTGTCAAGGTAGGTTCATCCTTCATAAAAAATGTACCATTCTGATGAGGGATACTGATAGTGGGGGAGACTATGCAGGTGTGGGGGCAGTGGGTGTGTGGGAAATCTCTTACCTTCCTCTCAATTTTACTATAAATCTAAAACTGCTCTATAAAATAGTCTTGAAATTTAAAAAAAAAATAATTGTTTTTATCTTTCAATAAAACAAACATTTCTTCCTGACTTTACCAGCTAAATAAATTAACAACTTAACACTTGCCTTCTCTGTAAGATCTACCTGCTAGAACGTCACTGAGCATAGAATTACCATTCACCTTATTTAGGATGTATTCTGAAGTGGATTTACTAGAGCTCAAATTGTTCTGAAAAAGTAAATAAAATAAAAAGGAAAAAAAAAGGTGGAGACAGCCTTGTGTATTTTCATGTTTTTAGTCCTCAGATGAATCATATTTAAGTTGTCAGATACTCCTTATTCAGTAGTTGAAGAGACATTTTATAGAAAATAGGAAAGTCTATGGAGAATGGAGGAGTAAAAGTTAGAAATTTTATTTTCCAAAGCCAAGAATGAGACACAGTTTTGCATTTATTAAATATTCATGTTCTTTCCTAGAAACATAAATAGAAATCTCCTCTTCAATATTCAACATACTCTCACACTGTTACTTATCCTAATTTTATAATAAAAGCACAGACCTCTAAATTACATAGCCATTTATAATTACCTCTAAATAAAAATGCATATTTTGCCCATTATTACTTCTGCACTCTCACTGGAATTCCCTTAAATACCCCACCGTTAACTTAAAATATGTCCAAAACTGACACCTTGCATTCTTTTACATTTTTCCCAATCCCAGTCCCTTAGACAATACCTGACATTTGGTGTTTGTGGTTTTAGATAATCTATTGTATAATCTACTGTATAATTTATAGTATCCAGACTTTGTATAATAAATATTTTAAATCTAAGCTATTATTAAAATGTGGGACACTTTGATTGACATTGCCTATTCATTTAAAATATGATGGCATCTTTTTTGAGAGATTGTATTTCTTTTAGAATTGACACATTTTCCAAGTAACTTTTTTGCATGTTGTCAATTGCAGCCTTCTTTGATTATAACATTAATCTAGCATAATTAAGAGGACGACTTGATTTCTACTTGCTATACCATCTTTGACTTGGCTACCCCAGGTGATCCTCAAATTTTGCATTACCTATAAAGTTCTAGAACTGTATTAAAATGCCATGCCTGGAGACAAAGTTACCAGAAGGAGTTTTCAAGTCTGTTTTCTACAGATTGTTAGCTGAAGTCAATTGACACAGATCTCTCATTTCTTTGGTTTGAAATGTGCCATTATGAGCGATTGTTCTAGTTGCTGTTTTGTACCTGCTTTGTGGAACTCAGCACTGCTTATTGACATACTTTCCTTGGGTAAATTCTACACTTCAAGCAGATCTCTTGTCCCTGACTAGGTTCATGATTTAGCCTCAATGCACTTTTTTTTAAGTATATGAAGCATTTTAAAAGTATTAATGTTCAAGTTTAATACAAATGTTTAGGTCATTTAAGATATAAAGCTGAGAAAGATGCCAACATAAAGATTTCAGAAAAAAATATATCTGGTATTTAAACTTCATGCAGTACTGTATTTCATAGTGAATTTAATTTTAGCAACATTTTACCCAAAATAATAAGCAAAGGTAAATCTCAGCCTGAATAATTAAATGAAATATCAGACTATATTTATGCATGAATGTATAATCAAGCGATCTTAAAAGGATATAGAGGTGAATAGCCCATTGTATAGATGTTATAGGTTCCTTTTTTGTTAATTTCTATATAGTTCATTCAGAAGTGAAAATGGGCCAGGGTCAGTAAGATGCAGCTTTATAATAGTCACATACCTTAAGTGTGGCATCTGAACTTATTTTGTGTGCGTGTGTGAGCTTGAAGCAATTACAATAAATATCAAAGAAACTTAGATACAATTTGTAATATCTTGCCCCAAAGTTTGTACTAAACAGCAGTTTTTGATGTTACTGTGTTACATTCATTTGCATAAATATTATTTTGCTAGACAAGAGGAAAAAGTTTCAAAAAAGATTGCAGAAGAATATGCTCACCCTCATATGGTTTGAGTATGAAAGAAGAACTAACAAACCTCATCATCTCCGTATTCATTATGATACTAAGCTGGATTTTCATACCAATAATTAATAAAATATTGTGTCTGGGAGTATAAGATTAGGGATTGGGTAACAGTGGGAAAAAACTATTTAATGAGAAGAAAAGTTCTGTCTTATGAGAAATGGAAAGCTATACATGACTTTTATTTATTAAAGGTATATAATAAAATGTTTGGTTTATTAACATTTCACTGAAAAAAAACTGAACAAATGAATTAAAGTAAAATATATATACAATTACACCATAGTGACTAGAATTTCTAATATAGTAAAGTGACTTTTTTTTTTTTTTAAGTTTCTGTAATATAAATGTTGCCCTTCCTCTCTGGGAAGGAAATCTCATGCTGCATTAATACATTCTTGGAGAACAAGGTTTTAGTATTAGCAATATGCCATTCTAGCATTTTTTAAAGATTAATAGAAAGATTTGGAAAAAGGGTTATGCACCAACTCCAGAATTGCTATTATGAAGAAGAAACCTTTAATACAATTCTTTGGTGTGTATGTCACTAGAAAAAACAAAGTTTATATAACCATGCTTTTATTTCTTAATTTGAATTTGTAAACTAGTTTTTCAGGTCCTCAGATTTTGACATCTTGTACTTCATAATGATTCTAGTAAAGTTTGAAAAGATGTTATCTATATTTTCACCAAATATGTGATACTCTGATTCTTATTTTTTTATTTAATGTAGGAGAGATCTATGAGATTATATATAAATCATTTCAATTGCTTGAGAAATGGAAGTTTTAAAACTAAAATGTACCTTCACCTCTAGGATGTGAAGAGGTCATTTTAAGGTAGTTTTATGCCAAACAAATTGAGTGTATGAGGGTAATCAGACTTATGGTTTTCATAATTAAAGGCAAGAATACCAGATACATCCTATTGATTATTTGAAAGGAAGATTTGAGTTTTAGCCATAAACATTTTTAAATTATGTGACAATACATAGCCTCTTAATTTTTCTTTGTGTACAATATACTTTTACATAATAACTAAATTGATTATTGAAGAAACAAAATCATTAAACATCAAATATATTTATAATTTCCTCATTTGTAAATATATTGTCATCAGTATCATAATCACCTTTACATCATCATCTTTTCTCAGAGATATTTCTTTCTGGTGTATGTGTGCATGTGTGTATATTGGGTGTCTGTGTGTTAAAACAGGAAAATACTAATTACATAGGTAAATAGGTATATAAATGTGCATATCATATAATGTGTGTATATATAGAATTGTACATTTATACACATGGATATGGTTTATATATGTGTGGGTAAATATGTATATGCATATATGTATTTTTATATGTATGTTTATTTATTTAATTAAGAATACAGCACACAGATTTGTCATGTTCCACAAATGATAGAGTTGTAGAAAATATGTGAAATACTGAAAACCTAAAAAAGTAATTACCTTTAGAATATAGAGTTCATATAAATCATTTAGAGGAAAACTTTATAAGTGTATGAAAAGATGTTCCAAATTGCTAATAATCAAACACATATTCAAATCTCAATTTAACAAAACTACTCATTACTTCCCAGATTTAAAAATGTGTCAAAAAAAGTAAGAATTCATGAGTAGATAGAACAATTAAAACTTTTATACACTGCTGGTACATCAATTTTTATTTCCACTTTAAGACAAAGTTAGAAATACCCAGTAAAATGAAGAGGTTCACATCATTTAACACAGTAATTTGGTTCTTATTTATATACTTAAGAGGTACTTATGTATATACACAAGCAACACATACAAAAATAATTTTTTGTACTTGCAAATGCTGAAAATAATCCCAATATTTACCACCTGGATAATGGATTTATAAATATCTATATATTTGAATAAAATAATGCTATACAGAAGTGAAAATTAACAGAAGCTATATATACTTGGATAAATATTACAAAGATACTGATTATAAAATTATGTATTATAAAGGTGAGTTATACAATACCATAGAGATGACTTTTAAAACTTTTGAAATTAATAACTTTTCAATATAAACACACATAATAAAATGATAAACTATAGGTGTTATGAGATCTTATTTCAAAATGATGCTTTTTTCTGGGTGGGAAAGAAGGAGAGAATGTGATTATGGAATGATACACAAGAAAATAAAACTTGTGTATCAACTCACCCTAGTGAGTTTTGGTTATGGAAACACTCATATTATTTCCTTTTTACTTTGGTATATCAAAAATATGTATTTTAATAAAAAAGGAGAAAGTGGGAGAACCTTCCACATTAAAGGCACAAAGCAGCCAACCTTACGATGAATAAAATATAAAAAAAGTTGTGGAGAACAAATTTGACAGTTTTCACAATACACTTGTTACAGGAAAAAAAAATGATGAAGAAAATAGCAAAATAAAATGTGAAAGAAATAAAAAAGCAAAAATGAGAATACAAATAAAGAGTATGTATAGATAAATATATATTTATATACAATATATAATAAATACTATTGTTTTGAATGAAATTAAACAGAAAAAAATGTCTTTAAAAACAATACCAGGAGTATAGAAACTAAAATGTATATAGTGGTATCATTGGTATCAATAGATTTTTTAGGAGTGTGGTTTTAGACCCCAAATTTGCAATTCCACATTACAGCTCATCTAATACAAGCAACACAAAGTCATTTTGAGATTCCAGAATTTAGGAAATATGTTGAACGATACGCTTTCTTGGATGACTATAAGAAAAAAGATTAAATGAGTAAACACACACACATACAGGTGTACACTCGATAATCAGAAATTTATTGTATAACCCTTTTTAGACATTTAAGTATCTTACTTGGCTTGACTGGTAAGGAATTTTTTGAGAGTTTTGTGAATTATATACATAATTGGAAAGTGGATTAGAGCTAGAACTTTCAGACATGGGCAGATAGACTGAAGGGGACTTGGTGAAATGAAAAGCACTAGTATTTACAGAAAAGATGGGAAAGGTAGCTTGAAAAGATATCATGAGGGATCCTGTGATCTAGGCTAAGAGGCTTGGACTGTATGCCATGAGGAACTAAAAGCTGTCCATCAGTGGTTCTGGAAGAGAAACATACACACCGGGGAAAATAATATTTTCAAGAAATTACCTAATCCTAGTATTTATCCTCAATGTGTAAGTTAGATATATGTGTAAATATTATTTTATTCCACCAAATGTTTTGAGGTTGTGAAAAAGACTGTGAGAAAATATGACAGAAATTTGTTTAAAAATAAGAGTCATCACTGAGGAAACATCTAAGAGAGAGAAAACATCACAGGGATAAAAGGGCACGAAGCTACTCTGGGATCTAGGTTAAGGGAGAGACTCCAGAGGAATCTCTGGAATGTCAAAGTGACTTCTGGGTATGATTACATAGGATATTTAATATCCTTATACTTAAGGTAGAAGTAAAAATTTTATTTAATATAACTATTGATTGAATGAGATCTGGGTTGAAATTACAAGGAAAGTTTGGGGCTCCTAGTAGAACTTTGTTTCATTTGCTTACAAATCATGATTCCTGCAAAAGAACCACTTAAAATGAGCAAGGAAATTCACAGTAAAGGAAAATAGTAAATGAAGTCACAATATTTGAAATATGGGCATGTGGCTAATTCTCAAATTAAATCATTATAAGGAGGCTGCATTTCTAAGATTCTAGAAAAAAAAATATTATTCAAGAAAGCCATACATTTCTGTAATGACTTCTACTATATCTCAATAAGAGACCACAATAGTACTTTCTATTTCTGGCATCAAATTAAGTGGATACTTAATTCACTTAATCAAAATTTTCATCCACAAACATGATTTTATGCTATGGAATATGGGTTCTTAAAGATCCTTGTAATATTTCATTGAACATTCCTATTTAATACAAATATCTGCAAAGGAAGTATGTTAATGAGTTTCCTTAAGTTGCTATAAATAGGTGAATCAAAGAGGTTTATTCATCTGTTGTACTTACTTTATGAAGAAATATTTTAGAGCTAAAACCAATTAAATTTTCAGTAGCTTATCACAGAAATTATATAAAGCATCAGGCCAGTCTGTAATGACTTTGCTAAGGGAGTGCTTAGAATATTTCCAACAGAGTTCTATTACCTGGATTATACTATCACTGTGTTAAACCGTGGATCAGGGCAATGCATTTTTTTTTTAATTTGGGTACTTAATTGTTCGTTAATTTAATTATATTAATATTTTAATTTTCATTCTATTCATTTATGACATACTAATTTCAATAATGTATTTTGTTCAGAAAATGCTCAGTGATACAGCAGGGATACTTAATAATTTATCCTTAGAAAAGCAAAAAGAGATTAAGGATCAGCCTTTTCTAAATAGATGTTGCTTGCTCCAATATATTTCTCAACCGCAATCATGTTTATTGTTAACAATCAAGTTATTGCTTTTATTTATTTATAGCTATAGTTAGCATAAGATAAAACACTATATGTAATTTCTTCATAAATCAAACTGTCAGAAAACAAATGTGCCCCCTGTAAACATTTGCTAAGCTGATGAAGAGCATCGTCTATTGGTTACGCTGGGATGTGGTGTAGTTTGGGGGATAGCTAGTTCTTCATAGGCTTTGCTGTGAGTGCTGAGGAAAAATGGAACCATTCTAAGAAAGTGTGACATCCATATATCTAGACCATTGTTTCTTAAAGTGAAGAAATAGAGGACAAATGAAAATCCCTGGCTAGTGTGACACATATTCCCACATAATAGTGCATAGACATGATTGGAGTTACCTCTATTTTTTTTCCTGGCACTGTTATTGAATTTCTCATAGGTCTATCATTATGCACACATTGCTAGGAAAAAAATCTATTAATCCAGTGCATCAATACAAGAAAACAAATAAGTTACTGTCACTTTTCCCTTTATAATGTCACATAAGCCTGTCTTGTAATGGGTAATAATTTACAGAAAAAGCGTTTCAGTAGAAATGATCTGTGATACTATGGATACACTTATCTATGTTCATGTGTTAAAGCAAAACACATTAATATGTGTCTTATTTCAAACTTATAAAACAAGGGAGGCTAACTCTGCTATCAAACCCAATAACTTCTTGTACTTAACCCTTTCTTTTATTTTTTTTTTTTACTGTGGTAAAAACACTAAAAATAATATCTACCCTCTTAAATTTTTAAGTGTACAATAGAGTATAGTCAACTCTAGGCACTATATTTATTGTACAGCAGTTCTCTAGAATGTATATCTCTTACATAACTGAAACTTTAAAACATACCTGTAGAAAAACTCCCCTCCCCACCCCACCCCCACTCCTGGAAACCACCATTCTACTCTGCTTCTATGAGTTTGACTATTTTAGATATCTCATATAAGTGGAATCACACAGTATTTGTTCTTCTGTGACTGACTTACTTCACTTAATATATGTTCTCCAGGTTCATCCATTTTGTTTCATTTGGCAGGATTTTCTTCTTTCTTAAGGCTGAATAATATTCCATTGTAGGTATATACCACATTTTCTTTATCCATTTATCTGTCAGTAGACATTTATGTTGTTTCCATTATTTTTGACTCTGCCAACAGGTATATGAAAGAGTGCTCAACATTGGTAATCATCAGAGAAATGCAAATCAAAATCACAGTGAGAGATCACCTCACACTTGCTAGTGTGGCTATCATGAAAAAACAAAAGGTAAATGTTGACAAGGATGTGGAGAAATTGGAAGACTTGTACACTGTTGATGGTGCCAACTAAAAATTGGCACTTGCCAGCTGCCTTTACAAGGATTAAATCACATGCTGCTGCAGCCGCTGACCTTCAACAACCCCTGAAAGGATTTCAGGGTGGAGACCAGGAATGAGGCACTCTGTACTCTAGAAATGTCCATGCAATCCCTGGTCCATATTGATTTTAAGAGACTGTGACAGTATCAAGATTTTATTTCTCCTAGAAGTATAAAAAAAAAAAAAAAGAAGAAGAAGAAGCAGCTAGCATCATCTGTTGAAAGAGAGTCAGCATCAGAAATGGGAGACAAAACCTGCTATGAATTTACTCCAGAAGTCAAAGTTCTATTGAATCCCTATGACTCACAGCATATGTCCAAAATAAGTGGCAGACACAGATGTTCACCACTCCTCCTAAACTTTAGAGCCCATATCATTTTTTTTTGAGGGAAAGACAACCCAATATCTTTCAATCTCATGCCCAAAGTGAGGTGAATCCACAAAATATTTAGCACCTCTGATTTTGCTACAGTCATTAATTTGTCACATAGTTTCATTTATAAGAGGAACTAAGAATTGATTTTTGTCTGCTTTCTCAGTACTTTTTAGCTAATTGTGATGATAAACATGTCATTATCAGTAGTATTTATGAAGTGCTCTGTTATACAGTCATAAGGTTACATATACGACATGTCTGAATGTTGAAACACAGTAACTCATCAATGTACATTGATTGTGACAATGTTAAGCTACCTGAAGTCTGTGCTCTTGAAAGAGAGTAAATGTTCAGGAATCCCTCTGCCACCCTTTTTTTTTTAATTTTTCTCTCTGAGAAAAGGTTTAATTCAAAGAATCACCTTCCCATAGGACTAGATAAATTCAGTTTATCTATGACAAGACAAGACACAGACCATCTAAATTCTTTGCCTTCTAGGTGATTAGTTGAACTGTTGATACTCACTGACCAACCTCCACAAAATAGCTGCAAATTTGACTTGATCAAAGTTTAGTTAAGCTTTTTTCCTTCCCCTCAGTCTCCTCAACATCGACCAACCCTCAATCTGGTCAACAGTGGAATATGGAGCAACCCCTCCTCAAGGGCACTCTTGAAAATAGGCTGACCTCAGGGAAAGAACTCCCCTACTCAATTGTCAGACCATGTCCCTGGCCCTTCCCACTCCATAATGCCTGGTTCTCATTTATACCTCCCTAGAAAAGAAAATTCCTTTCTGCCTTACTCTTGAAACTTGTAGATCTTATGGTCAGAGCACTCTCCCTATTGTAAGCCACCCTCCCTTACTGTGATAATATTTTAAATAAAGTCTCACCTTACCTAAGTTCAGATTTGGGATTTTTGGCAGTCTCTTTCTCTCAGAATATCTTTATTGTAATTAGTTCAATAAATAATTACAGACCTGCACATTTTTTCAAGGTAAAATTCAGAGAATCACATCAAGTCTGTCAATCTAGTTTCATACCATTTAACAACATTTTTTTTTGCTATCTTTATTTAAGAATATCAATTTACTCAGATATTGGTAGTTATGGATATAAATTTGACATTTTTGAGACATAAGAAAGGCAATTTTTTGATCTGATAAATCTGTAAGCACTCTTGAGGCTATCTAGTCAGAACAGCTATTATATAATTCTATATAAGTAGAACATCTCCTACTTAAAAGCAAGGGTCAAATAAAAGCAAAATAATGAATATGTATATATAATCTCCCTTGATATAGATGGATAAATAATACATATGTACACATAATATATACCATGCATGTACCTAATATATACATACATATTTGTAAGTATAATACTTATGTACCATTCATATGTTGAAACCTTAAGCCCTAACATGACTTTATTTTGAGATAAGGACCTTAAAGAGGTAATTAAGGCTAACTGAGATCATATGAGTAGGCCCTAATCCAATATGATTAATGTCTTTATAAGGAGAGGAAGAGACACCAGGGATAGGTGTGCACAGAGAAAAGGCCACATGAGGACACGATGTGTTGAGAAGGCAGCCATATGCAAACGAAGGAGAGAGGCCTCAAGAGAAATCAAATCTTCCTTCACCTTGATCTTGGACTTCCAGTTTCCAGAACTGTAGAAAATAAATGTTTGTTGTTTAAGCCACTCATTGTGAAGTATTTTGTTATGTAATGATATAGTACCTCTCTTGAATCTTAACTTGAGGTAAACTCTCCTTCGACATCATTCATTTGTGAAAGAATTCATTTCTTTTTACAAGAAACTCTATCGAGGGTTGTATCAGAACTTTTGTTCTGATAGGAATGGGAGAAGCAACATCCTTTGATACCATTCTCCTACTCTGCAGCACATTGCCAACATTCAAATACCAGTGTTATCATCATTTACTGGATGACCTTCAACAAGTCACTTAATCTCACTGTGCCTCAGTTCTACATATGTGAAATGGTGATAATAATAGTACCTAATGCATAAAGTTATTATAAACATTTATAAGATGATTCCCATAAAGAAATTAGAACACACTGTTCCTGGCACTTAAAATTTCCTCACTGAATCTTAGCTCTCCCTTCCTTCTTCCACCTTCTCCCCTTCTTTTTGTTTTTGTTTCTGTTTCCCACTCCCCTTCCAAGGATTTTTCATCATTAAATTCTCAGTTTAAGCAGATGGTCATTATGCTTTGAGAAGTAAAGTAAATGTTCTTTATTTTTATTTCCACACATTTCCAATAAGTTGTTTTCATAGAAATAAAAGCAGGTAAGAAATGTAGTAATAATGTTCTCCCTAACATTGTATATCTTAAACTTACAAAATGTTATATGTCAATGACATCTCAATAAATCTGGAAGAAAAAAAACTTAAAAAACGATTCCAGTCAACTATGAATCATAAAAAGCATATTGTTTTTGGTAAGGATTGAAAATATAATAATAATGTTCTCCCTAACCCATTTGTAACTGAGCCTGTGTTTTTTCTATGATATAAAACAAAAAATAAGCAAAGATTCAGTATTGGCATTTTATGAACTTTTTTATCTCCAGGAAATACTACCTCCTCAACAGCTTCAATGTATGATGTTAGAACAATCTTTTCCCCAAAATCACATCCAAGTAGGTACACCAATATTATGAGTCATTTTTTACAGTCAGCCCAGCCCTGTGGTTTAATAGAGAGGCTAAAGAAGATAAAGGTCATGTACTAAATTGCATCAGATGAAAACTACATGCACTCAAAAATCTTTCTTGGCAACACCTATCTGAAAGTTGTCACTGAATTTTGCTACTCAGCAGGATGCTGTCACAGAATTTATTAATAGACAAGAATCAGAGAAGGGGATCAAAAATCTCAGCATGTCCTTTGGAAGGCCAACATTCTGACATCCATGTTATATTAAACTCCAGACAAAGCTAAAGATTTACAGAAGGATGATGACACTTGCTCTTACATGCATGAAACTCAGATTCGCCATAGCAGCCTTATCCTCTAGGAATTTTCTCAGTATGCTATAGATAATCTTAAGTGGTAAGGCAGCATCAGCTGTAAAGACATCAGAAATTAGAGTTCAGCATTAGTGTTTCTAATTTTGCTGGGCTGAAAAATTTAAAAAGAAGGAAAGAAATTGGAAGAAAAAAATACATACTGTGGTAAACTCTGAAAAGCAAAACGGAAGGGGTGTGTGTACAGCAGACAACTGAAATGCCTTGGGAAGTAATACATGTTGTTGTTGACTGAAAACTTGGACAGAAGCTGTTATTGTGGAGCATGTGGAAATGGAGTGGTTCCCTTTTAGTAAAATATACAAAAAATAAAAAATAAACCGAAAGAAACCAACTAAACTAAATACGTTTATAAGCACAGCAACAAGCCAAAATGCAATCAATGAGTGATGTCTATTGTTAAACACATTATAGCTTTCAATCACATATAAGGTAGCTTCTGTTCAATTAAATTCAGAGAAAAATTACACGATAGAAATAGCAGTTTTCAATATTAATATAAAACTAGACAGAAATACATAAAAGCGTAATTAAATTATAAAGCTGAAAAAAAAAGGTCTAGTTTTATACAACTAAGAAAAGTGTTTTATTTAGATAAGCTTTTGCATTTTACTATTACCAAGTAGGCAGTATTGGTCAGTATATTTTTAATCATAAGTATGACAGCTAAAGCTAATATCTGTCCTTATATTAAATATAATCACATTCAAGTATTACGAAGAAATTTGCAAGGTCCATTTTATGAGTGATTTTTACTTAGCCAAAATTGAAAGTAGTATTCTGTTTTTTGTTTGTTTGTTTTTTGCTTTGATATTTGCAGTAATGTAAAGATTTTAAAGAAAACAAAATCTCAGCCAATTAAAACAAGTAAAACTCTACCTGTTTATAAAATAATGCTAATGAAATAATACATGAAACTACAACATACTTAAATGATTTTTTTCCCTGTTCTCAATCAGAAATATAGTGAAGGTGTTGAGTCCTTCAACTATTTTTTACTCTTTATTAGCTTTTTCTCTAGGGGGGAAAAAAATTACCTTCTCTGGGTTTCTGTACTTCTGAGTACAGTTCCTATACTTCTAAGAAAGTATTGGGTTGGCCAAAAAGTTCGTTCAGGTTTTTCAGTAAGATGCTACAGAAAAACCCAAAGGAACTTTTTGGCCAACCCAATATATAGCAGAAACTGATGGATGCGGTTGTTGTATAAAAAAAAAAAAAGAAAAAGCCAACACAAAGTTAGTGTTCAGTAGATGTGAATTTCCTTCTTCTTGTTCTATTTCTAGATTAAAAAAAAATGTTACTTTATGGCAAAGTAAAATTAAAATAACAACAGGAATGCAAAAACTAAAGATGTAAGTTTTCTACAATTCAATTTGATAATAAAATAAATGTTAACTTTTCACTTATATTTAGTTTTTATATAGTTGCAATGATATGGATAACTTTTTATATTTCATGTCTTTACTTAGCATTATAGTGAGCATAATTCTTTATTTGGGGATAGTCCATTAGAAAAAAAAAAAAGTTTTGCTTCTTAAGAAGCTGAGTAAGTATAATATCAAACCTTACCCTATGTCCATGTACTAGGTTTGTTTTGTGGTTGTTGTTGTGTTGTTTGTTTTTGTATAGCTTTTTTAAAAAAATAAGTCTACTTTATACACCTTTCTATGTAATTAACATTATTGTTTGATTTAATCACTGGTCATGTATCACATCTATTCAGGTATATGTTATTTCCCCCAGATTTACTTCCATTATTAGTCATTCAGAAATAATAAGCCAAAACTCTTTTCCCAATTCTTTGTGGGAAAGAAATTGTGAATTTCCCAATTCTTTGACCATTGTCTGCCTGCCTTTTAGGATGCAGAAATTATGATCTATGATTTGTGAATCTAAGACCTCAATTACCAGATTTATCATTATTTCTACACTGTAATTATGTTATAAACTGTTATTACTGCAACTTTAATGATGTGTCTTCACATTCATTTTTGCCTGCACAAACACATGTGTGTCATTCCGATTCCTTGAGAAAAATATTTTAATACTGAAATTTAATATGAACTAAGACAAAATCTGCACTTTTAAAACACTAGTGCAGTGATTTATTAAAGGCTTCACCACTGTTATATGGATTGGTTTCCTTGGTGGTATATTTTATAACAAAAAGCTAATCAATGAATAATTAAAATACTATTTTAGATAGTCATCAGCTACATAACAAAGTAGATACACGGAAGTACAATTAGTATCCTCCAGAGTCTATTGTGCTTTATCAGGATTTCTTATTTGATATGAAAAAACTTAGAACTGCTTTGATTTCAAGTAAAGAAAACCAACTTTAGCCAAAGGAGAAAGGGATGATGTATTATGAGAATATGGAGAAATCTCATAAAAAAGAGAGGAATGCAAATTGACCTCAGCAGGAACTAAAATAGAAAAAAAAAAAAAAAAACAGATGCTTTTTCTTTCTTCCCTCTCCCTCTCTAGGCTCACCTTTTACATTATTCAGTTACTGTCTTTGTTTAGTAAATTCGTCTTTTCACAGGACTTGTGGGACTTGTGTCTTTTCCTGCCCTCAGACATTGGTGCTCCTGGGTCTCAGACCTTCGTGTTTGAACTAGGACCATGTCTGCCCTGTCCCCTTCTCAGGCTTTCATAGTCCTAGTGGATTAAACCATTGGCTTTCCTAGTTCCGCAGCTTGTAGATGGCAGACTGTGGGATTTAACCTCTATAATTGCTTGAACCAATTCCTATAATAAATCTTTTTTTAAAGGCGATATATATCTATATCTATATATATATATATATCTAATTATTTATATTTCCCTGGAGAACTCTGACTAACATAAAGCTGTTCCATTCAACTACATCCTTATGGTTTTCTTCTTGCTGGCTCAATCAAATACTGGTAGAAGTGTGTTAAAATATCCAGCTCTAATGGTGGACTTATGTTTCTTCTTACAGTTCTGTCAGTTTTTACCTAATGTATTTTAACACATTAAGAATTGTTTTGTCTGCTTGAAGATCGACTCTTCAGCAATGTGTAATGCCCTTATTTAAACCTGAACATTTTTCCATGCCCTGAAGTCAGCTTTGAAATTAATATGCTACTCCAGTTTTCTTTTGATTCATGTTAACATGGTATGTCTTACTCTACCCATTTACTTTAATCCACCTTTGTTTTTATATTTAAGATGGGTTTCTTTTAGACAACATATCATTGAGATGTTGATTTTTTTTTTTTACCTACTCCCTCAGTCTCTGTCTTTTAATAGGTAAATTCAGACCATTCACATTGAAAGTGATTATTGATATAGTTGGATTTATATCTACCTTTTACTATAACTGCTTTCTATTTATTATACTTGTTCATTGTTTTTTTATCTTTCCCTCTTTTTTAACTTTCTCTGGTTTTAAATGAGAACTTTATATGATCCTATTTCCTCTCCTCATTTATCATATTAATTATACTTCTTTTAAAACATTTTTAGTGATTGCCCTAGATTTCAGAGTATAGACATAAAACTACTTTCCACATCCACTTTCCGATAACACTGTACTACTTCAAAGTACGTCAGAGTATTCTCAAATCCTCTCAATAATTTTACCGATTTATAAGTTATAATTACTCAAAACATTATTACTGTTAAAGTGAACAATTATTTATTAGCTCGCTTAAGAAAAATAAAAAGTTTTCATTTCATCTCCATTTAATCCGTCTCTTAAAAAATTTTAGAATTGTAAATTTGTAATCTCCTCCATGATTATTTCAAAATTTTGCTAGCTTTTTCATCTGGAAAAAATAAGTCTATGATTATTTAAAAATTTAGAAACACAAACTGGAAAAAATTATCCTAACTTCACTACCAAGATGATGTTATTGTTAAGTCATGCATTTTCCCTCAACCTACCAGTGGTAAGTTTGGCTTTCTTAAGTTTTCAACATTACCATGAGAGAATAATAGAGGGTACTTTAGGTTATAGAATTTTAGCAAACTTTATTGGAGTTAAGAAGCCTATTGTCTTCATGATTGCAGGCAGAGTTGCATTCTGAGTCTAGTTTTAAAGCATGCATTATAATAAAAGTTGATTTTTAAAAATCATACTAAGAAAGATATCCCCAAGCTAATATTAGAATAGACAGATGTCAATTATATTACTCTTACAATTAGCAAAGGGTAAGGGTAAAATTATAAGTCAAAAGCTAGTGCCAGTTATAAATCTATAGAAAGGTGTATATCCAGGGTGTAAAGGGACTCTAAAAGTGAAAGGCCAGACAATTCTACTTCAAGGAAAATTAGGCAATCGTACAGAAGTTTCCATCTACACTGGACTTCTGTGATAAAAAGAAGCAATAATCATCACAAACATTGTGAAATAAGCATCATTTATAGTTTTAAGCAAATAAAATAAAGTTGAAAATAAAATAAGTAAAGGTCTGCTATATTTTTTGATAGCCATTTCCTTTCAAGTTTTTAGTTCTTAGTACTTTACTGTCTCTACTTTAAACTATGTATAGCTAATACCTCTTTTTGTCCGATGTGAAAATATTTATTTTCATGAGTATTTACTCCATTTAGATTAATTATAACCACAGCCATTAATTTCTCCCATCTTATTTTGTGCTATTTTCCTACATCTTTTTTATGTTTACTTTTCTCTTTTCTTGTTTTTTTCCTTTTTGGACATTTTTCTTATTCTAAAAACTTTATTATTTGGAAATTTATACATACTATAATTGTTGTATATGTGCTATAAATATTAATACCCATTCTGAACGTACTTTAATATTATTTAGCATTTTTATTGCCCACCGTGAACTAAAAATGCCACCTGCCGTGTCAGTAAACAAATGATGTTGCAGCCATCAAGCTATCACATTACAGGCATCTCAATGGTGAGCCCTGAGGGAACTCAGGATGGAGGCAGGATGCCCCACGTCTAGCAGGCAGCCTCTGCACCCATCCCTAACAGTGCACCCTGCCCAAGACTCAGGATGAGAAGAACAGGATACTGGCCCTAGATAGCTGAGGTGCATAACAAAGGAATGATTTCAATTTCAGACTTTTCATCTCCCCATACATAAGAAAGTGCTAAATTCCTTAGCTTGAGATAATTGGTTTTCCTTAATTAACAGTAATCTTTAGATGTGCCAACTACCTGATCTTTGCTGTAAAAACTCCTATATATCCTGCCCCCTTCCCCATCCCCCCTTGCCTCTTTGGAACAGTGTCTCAGAGTTATCTGAGGTGCTGTGTCCCAGGCTTAAGTCCTCAGTTTTGTCCACTGAATAAAACATAGCTCTCAACTTTTAGGTTGTGCTTTTTAAAATTTTTTTCAGTTGACATCACCTTAACTCTAAAAATCTCTTAAAACATTTGAAATTCTATCATCCATTCCATTTAAATACTAGTGTGGTCATGTATTTTATTGTTCATGTATTTTAGATCTATTTTACATTGTTAATAACATCATGCTTTTAAAAAATAAAGCTAGTGTTACTTTACATTTAGATATAGTTTCATTAATTTCTTGTCTTCCCCTATTGTTTTCAATCACAGAACTTCCATTTGGCATCATTTTCTACTTCCTTTTGTGGTAGAGCATTTTGAATTTCCATTAGTGAAGGTTTGTGGAGGGTTAACCCTGCTTCAATTTTGAAACTACATTTCAATCACACTTAATTCTTAAAGGATATCATTAGGTATAGCATTCCAGATTAACAGCACATTTTCACTTTCATACAAGGTAATTAAATAATGTCACTAGCTTCCAACATCACTCTTAAAATTGGATATCAATTTTATCTTTGCACATTTGAAGTTAATCTGACATTGATTTCTGCTATTTTTGAAATCATCTATTTGCTTTTAGTGTTTTGAGTCATTATCTTGATGTCTTTGGTCTAGATTTCTTTTTATTAATTCTACTTGGGTTCACTGGGCTCTGTGACTATATAAGTTATTTTATCTCATCACTTCTGGAAAATTATTGACTTGTATATCTTCCAGTGATATCTGTGACCTAATAACTTTTTCTTTTTTTCCTACAACTCCTGTTTCTCATTTTATATTCCATGCCTCTTAAGGGCCTTTACATAATTTATTTCTTTTTTTTTTTAATCTCTCTGATACAATCTGGATAATTTCTATAGATTTATCTTTTGGTTTACTGGTCTCTTAAAATGTCAATTTGTGGCTAAACTCATAGATTGGATTTAATATTTCAGTTACTTTATTTTGTTTTATTTTATGTTTGGAACTTCTTTTCGGTTCTTATACAATTTTTTTATATATGTTCAAGCTTCTATTATTTCTGAACTATTTTAATTATGTGCCCAAAATTCCTTTATCTCAAGTCTTTTTCAGGTCTTATTCTAGTGTGGGTGTTTTTGGGTTTTTTTTTTTTCGGTTGTTTATATGTATTTTGCAATTTAAGTGTGTGTGTGTGTGTGTGTGTGTGTGTGTGTGTGTGTGTGTGTGAAAGAGGGAGGGAGAGGTATTCATTTTCCTTATTATATTGTTTATAAGTAATTGATGAGGCCTAAAATTCATGACTCTTTCCTGAGAAAATCTGTACTTGATTCTGTCAGCTTCATCTAGACACTAAAGGTTATATGGTGTTTATTTCTAGTTCCTTCTGCACTGATGACATTTCCATCTGAAGGAACCTGCTTAATATCGCTGTTATCCTATTAAATTAAATTACTTTGGTAGGTTTTGGGCCCTGTGAGATCATGAAAATCAGAGGCTACTGTTCGACTGGCTTGGGAAACACCTTCAAGAAAAAAGCAGATTTATAAATGAATAAAGTGAGACCCAGAGTTGAGAGCATTTAGAGTTTGAACAAAATGAACTATGTGTTGTTTGATTGAAAAGCCAAATAGTAAACTATGAGAATTTCTGATGCTAGCACTGATTTATAAAGGCATTACAATACATGTTTATACAGGAAATGCCATTGTCTTAATATTTATATTAACAATTGTTATTTTCTCAGTTTATATTATATAAGCATATTATTATTTTTTATGGCATGTGGAGAATAGTAAAGCAGCCCTTCCACAAGCAGAACACAAAGGCAATAGGCCTACACATAGAATACTTAAATTACTAGGAATTAGGAAACAGTGGCATCTAGCTCTATGAAGGAAAAAGGAAATAATTTCTTCAGAGTAATGGTTTACAAGAAACCATTTTCTGATTATAGCAGAGCAAAGAAAAACTTAAACACTTGATAGGGTGTTGTATTGTTGTTGTTAAAATAAATTGTATTGTAGGAACTGAACATTTTTAAAAGAATATAAATACCTGAAAATCAGGACATCTCCAAATGGGTCATAAATGATATGAAAAACCTAACAGAGTATCATCAGAACCTGGGAAGCACCTGGAAAAATGCAAGGCTGGTGGAATCAGGGTAAATATCACCTCTGAGCCACACTTAACTAAAGTTTTTTTACAAGGTCCTTTGTAGGGAAGAATTAAAAATTAATAATACTTTTGCATTTAATTCAGGTCTACCTTAAATTTTATTTAAATTGTTTCCAACGTTTTTGATTCAATTATTCTTAGGTTTTTGACTTCACAAAATTTTAAGTTAAAAACTCTTCTGTTTCAGTGATACTTAAATTTGGGGAAGCCATGAACTGATTTGATAATCTATTAAAATATATATGTTCTTTCCACTGAATGCATGTGTTAGGTAGCTAGTCACACATGAGTGGGTCCTGCCCCATACTGGAGGGAGTCAACTTTTTCTCCCCAACCTGGACACTGGTAAGCAGATCATGCCCAGAGATCCTTTCTCTTCTAGTAAAGGACCACCACTAACTTTCCAGCCTTATCAGGACTAAGCAGGATAAAACCACCAACACAGGTTGGCGCAGGTGAACCAAGACCAAAAAAGTGACTCAAAGTAACCCAGGGCCCATTATGCTGTATTTATAATAAATTAACATTGCTGTTTTTACCACCACCACCACCACCCACCATGGGTTTCGCTTGGGTGCTTATGGGTAAGCAACTGCTTACTAGGAGAAAAGTTATATACCTAAAAACTGGCAATCAACTTGTCAGTCAAATGATGTGGGTGACAGGGAGAGACTGCCACCCCTAAAGTACCCAACACTACCCTCACTGCAGGGCTGCTTCTGGTTTCTGGACAGCCCACTCTCAACCTTTCTCAACAGTGTAGTCTGTACTCTTAATAATACTCCTGCTGCATGAAACTGCTCTATGCCTCTTCTAAATTATTTCCCTCGAGAGGACAAGAACCGAGGAAATCGCTGTTCTGCCGGTAACACATGTATGTGTGCCTGTATAGTTATATATACTAATTTAATAATCCCCACTCTGTGGATTAGGGCAAAGCAATTAAAGAAGTATCACCTCACTCTCATAGAATGTGGTCTCAATGAGGATAATTTCAATCTTGATGTCATATCTCTTATGCATCATCTAGCTAAGAAATAACAGAACCTTCATTAGGATTTATGTATTGTGTGGCCCAGTCTAGTATTACACTTATATGATGTTTTTTTAAGATTTAAAGATTTGGTTGATGGCAGGATGCAACACAATGACACTCAGATAGCTGAAAGGCAGAATTTTTTGTTACTTGTAGGTCCAAAAGAGGTTAGGTTGCCAGACAAGGTCACATAGGGGATTGAACCAGAGGACAGGGTAACAGCAAGCTGGAGCTGTAGGGAGAAGCTTATGTAACACAAACAGGGTATGGGTTGTCTATTTTGAAATAATCTCCTGGGATCTAGAACATAGGGAATATCCCTAAGTGTCTGGTACCTGGCCCTAGTGCTAATACTAGCCCTGGAGTGAGAGGCTGATCAGAGAAGAGGTTGAGGTGTGGACTTAATTTGCTGCTCAAGAAGGGGAAGTGACAGGCCACTAGTCAGAGTTCTAAAATCAGGTCAAAACAGTGTTTTAGAAAACTATATTACACACAATGCATGTTTTTTACAATTTAATATGTAAGGATTTTTGTTTTATTGTATTCCCTTCTCTTAATAAAAAGACAAATCAACATTTTAGCTCTCTTATATTGTTCTTTATATTTCTAACTGAAATTTTTTTCCTTGCTCTATCAAACTCTTGTATAGATTCAATAGCTTATACAATGAACACTGTCTGAGACACCTGTGAAAAAAAATGTTCAACTTTGACAGAATACCCTGAAGCTAACAAAAGTGAGCTTGACCTCTTGACAGGCATGGAGGATTCTGAGTGACATGCCATGTGCCTTGTTCATTGTTTAAGTAGGGAACAGTGTCACGTATTTCAAAGACTATGCAAGTTCACTGTGGTAAAAACCTGAATCACTATTACAAGGCTTTAAAATGTCATTCTGATCCATATTGAGCTTTGTACTACCTGTGAATAGAAGCAACTAGTACTTGCTGTTTGCCTCCACTTTAACCTCCTATTTACATAACATATAGACCCATCCTGTGGGAGAAACTAGGTCAAATTGGGAATTAGGTAACAGGAATTTAACTTTTTATAGATTTAGATGTTTCTGCAATTCTAAACTAAAATTCTAAAATAAAAATATAAATATCATCTACATGTGTTCTAAGAAGAATAATAGATGACAGAAACAATAGAAAACACCCCAAAGCCTCTCCTTTTTCCAAAAGATATCACATTTTCATATTGTCTGCAGATATTACTTGACTTTGATTTTTCTTTTAAGAGCATATCGATTCTAAGATAAGATCATTATGACCAAAGGCTGCACAATGTGTTTTAGGTCAATTAAAGAGTTGACAGGAGGATATACTATTCCTAGGGGAGCTAAATCACCTCTAGATATTCTCTGAAGATATTCTATTTTCACAGTAGTGAATCCAGTTCAAAAACTGGACCTATTCAGCATAAGACCTCTTAAGTGATCTACCAATGCTGAAAAATGCCAAGGAAATCGTTTTCCTGTCACCTTCATTCCTAACAAATTAGCATAATGTGAATTTTGATAAAGTTAACCAGAAAGCATACAAAGCTTGATAGATATGAAAAATGTATCATATACCAGGTTTTTCAGCTGAAACAACATGACTATGTTAACCTTGAGCTCTAGTACATGATAGTACAGGCAGAAGTGGGGTTCTGAATCATTATGAACTTCCCCTGAGTTATTTAACTTCAGTTTCCTAACCTAGAAAATGAAATTTATAATAGATTTTCTAGGTATCTGGAAATGTTCTTATGACTGCTAAATGAGATATTGTTGTGAAATGACTTCTGAATAAATTAAAAGATTTTGTTTAAACAAATAATGATTGAGGTGTATTAAATGACTTTAGATTTTTTTTTCTTTTAAATTTCCATTGTTACTTTTTTTTTAACATCTTTATTGGAGTATAATTGCTTTACAATGGTGTGTTAGTTTCTGCTTTATAACAAAGTGAATCAGTTATACATATACATATGTTCTCATATCTCTTCCCTCTTGCGTCTCCCTCCCTACCACCCTCCCTATCCCCCGCCTCTAGGTGGTCACAAAGCACCAAGTTGATCTCCCTGTGCTATGCGGCTGCTTCCCACTAGCTATCTACCTTACGTTTGGTAGTGTATATATGTCCATGCCACTCTCTCACTTTGTCACAGCTTACACTTCCCCTCCCCATATACTCAAGTCCATTCTCTAGTAGGTCTCTGTCTCTATTCCTGTCTTATCCCTAGGTTCTTCATGACATTTTTTTTCTTAAATTCCATATATATATGTGTTAGCATATGGTATTTGTCTTTCTCTTTCTGACTTACTTCACTCTGTATTACAGACTCTAGATCCATCCACCTCATTACAACTAGCTCAATTTCGTTTCTTTTTATGGCTAATATTCCATTCTATATATGTGCCACATCTTCTTTATCCGTTCTTCCAATGATGGACACTTAGGTTGTTTCCATCTCCTGGCTATTGTAAATAGAGCTGCAATGAACATTTTGGTATATGACTCTTTTTGAATTACGGTTTTCTCAGGGTATATGCCCAGTAGTGGGATTAAAGGGTCATATGGTAGTTCTATTTGTAGTTTTTTTTAAGGAACCTCCATACTGTTCTCCATAGTGGCTGTACCAATTCACATTCCCACCAGCAGTGCAAGAGTGTTCCCTTTTCTCCACACCCTCTCCAGCATTTATTGTTTCTAGATTTTTTGATGATGGCCATTCTGACTAGTGTGAGATGATATCTCATTGTAGTTTTGATTTGCATTTCTCTAATTATTAAGGACATTGAGCATTCTTTCATGTGTTTGTTGGCAGTCTGTATATCTTCTTTGGAGAAATGTCTATTTAGGTCTTCTGCCCATTTTTGGATTGGGTTGTTTGTTTTATTGTTATTGAGTTGCATGAGCTGCTTGTAAATTTTGGAGATTAATCCTTTGTCAGTTGCTTTATTTGCAAATATTTTCTCCCATTCTGAGAGTTGTCTTTTGGTCTTGTTTATGGTTTCCTTTGCTGTGCAAAAGCTTTGAACTTTCATTAGGTCCCATTTGTTTATTTCTGTTTTTATTTCCATTTCTCTAGGAGGTGGGTCAAAAAGGATCTTGCTGTGATTTATGTCATAGAGTGTTCTGCCTATGTTTTCCTCTAAGAATTTGATAGTTTCTGGCCTTACATTTAGGTCTTTAATCCATTTTGAGCTTATTTTTGTTTAAGGTATTAGGGAGTGATTTAATCTCATACTTTTACATGTACCTGTCTAGTTTTCCCAGCACCACTTATTGAAGAGGCTGTGCTTTCTCCACTGTACATTCCTGCTTCCTTTATCAAAGATAAGGTGACCATATGTGTGTGGGTTTATCTCTGGGCTTTCTATCCTGTTCCATTGATCTATATTTCTGTTTTTGTGCCAGTACCATACTTTCCTGATTACTGTAGCTTTGTAGTATAGTCTGAAGTCAGGGAGTCTGATTCCTCCAGCTCCATTTTTCGTTCTCAAGATTGCTTTGGCTATTCAGGGTCTTTTGTGTTTCCATACAAATTGTGAATTTTTTTGTTCTAGTTCTGTGAAAAATGACAGTAGTAGTTTGATAGGGATTGTAATGAATCTGTAGATTGCTTTGGGTAGTAGAGTCATTTTCACAATGTTGATTCTTCTAATCTAAGAACATGGTATATCTCTCCATCTATTTGTATCATCTTTAGTTTCTTTCATCAGTGTCTTATAGTTTTCTGCATAGAGGTCTTTTGTCTCCTTACGTAGGTTTATTCCTAGATATGTGACTTTAGATTTTTAACTGTAACTTGTAAGGGACCCTTGATCTTGCTTTCCTGAGTGTTTCTTCTTATTTCATGTTGAAAATTCACAATAGACTCTTATATAAGAATGTAGATTTTCAATAACTAATAAATAATATTCAGTGGATAAAATTTAAGGTTTTTGACAATTTCTAAGTTATATATTTATTTACCCATACATTAGGTCTTGTGAATTTTACCACAGATACTAAATAGATTTCTTCCTGGAGTTTAATTCCTAAATATAATTTTGTGTTTTATTTGAAAACTACTTTCTTCCATTTATATTTACTGGGAGAAGTATCCTCTGCTTTTTCGGATGTTATGCTTCCTATGAAAACCAAGTGAAAATTGCATATTATAGAGAATACTGAGACATAAATCTTTATTCTCTTTGTCTGAAAACTAAAGGGTTTCAACTCAATCATCATAACAGTTCCTACCTGCCATAAAATTCTATAAGGTTGTGTGTATATGGTTCTTCACTGATATCAGATGAACTTCTTGAGAGTCATTACTTGCTCATATTCAGTAGCTGAAACCTTCCTTTGAAGAGCTTTCCTAAAGCATTGTTCAGTTCCATTTAAGAAACCAGGGAGACAGACATTTCCCCCTGATGACAGACAGTCATCATTGTGAATATACTATTATAAATTTGTGAAATTGCAACAAATTTATTTTCTTTGTCCTCTATTATGTGTTAGAAGTATGTTTGGATAATTTTTCATGGTCATAAACAGGCAATCTACCCCCATCATTATTCATTATTTTACATTGAGCACACTTCATTCTTTACTATAATTTGCTTCATCTGTGTAGCCATCTGGCTTTGAAACCCATTTGTGCAATGAAGTAAATAGAAAGTGAGAGAAACATTTTCTCTCCATGAGAAATCACCAGGTTTAATAAGTAGACAGGATTCTAGTGAGGGATGGTACTATTTTACATTATGATTAACATTCATAATCTATTTTCTAAGCATAAGGGCCCAATTTAATATAGTAATTTTGCTGTCCAAACTAGACTTACAAATCCGGAGTGTCTCTAGTCTTTGTGTGACTATTAAATATTTGGGCAACCTACTATTTCAGACGGAAGTTAATTATACAATTGGTCTTAAATTTTTCAAAACTTACATGTCTAGAAAAGAATTTATAATGAGAAACTTTTTGTCCCTTTTCTACAGAACAGTTGTATAAGATTTTTAAAATGTAAAACCAGTCTTGTTCTTTTTCTCATTTACACATTCCATTGCATTTTTATTTAATATGTGACAAAATCACAACACCTTGCCCTATCTCAAGAGGTCCTGAGTGAGCTAGACCATTAGTCTCCACCTCAGATCTCTCTGTGCACTATTTCCTGGATCACTGTTCATCAGTGTGGGTGGCCTTGCTCTTCTTCAAAAGTAGAAATTTGTTCCCACCTCAGGCCTTATCTGTTTGCTATTCATTTACTCTTTCAAGAAATGAGTCTTTCAACATGTGAGGAAGTTGGACACCAGAACTGGAGTCCATTTTTTATAGCCTTCTTATTAATACCCTTTTCAGAAGGTGGATGGTATAGGGAAAGTAGTGATGGGACCCTCAGGGGACTTCAGGAAGTGGCTGTTTACCAAAATTGCTGAGGAAATATTTCAATACTTTATCAACTAGCTATACCGCTGCATATTATATGTAGTCACTTGAAAACAAATGTCTCAATAACTAGAATACATAATCATTGTAAAGATGAACTGAATTCTACCAATTGCCTTATATTCTGTAGCCAGTATAATATTTACCATTTATTGAATGCAAAATATACATATACATATTTAAAGTTCCAAATTATTGCTTATTACCTCTTTTTTTTTTTTCTTTTTTTGCGTTATGTGGACCTCTCGCTGTCATGGCCTCTCTCGTTGCGGAGCACAGGCTCCGGACGTGCTGGCTCAGTGGCCATGGCTTATGGGCCTAGCCGCTCCGCGGCATGTGGGATCTTCCCGGACCGGGGCACGAACCCGTGTCCCCTGCATCGGCAGGTGGACTCTCAACCACTGTGCCACCAGGGAAGCCCGCTTATTACCTCTTAAACAAATTAAGAGTGAGCCTTCATCAAACGTCGTTACCATCTAATGCTCTAGATGAAACACAAAGAACTACAAATGATCATGACTCAATCAACTAATTGTTCAATTCTTTGCCATTATCTACTTCCATTACTGTAAATCAATATAGTGAGATAAAATTTAAACAACAGTAATCCTTTAATAGTATCCACTTTGATGCTTGTATCTATATGGTGTCAGTTTCCCTTAACATTAATTTTTAAGTAAAAAAGATGCAGTTTTAGAAATTCTGTACATAATATATACATATAGTTGTATTTATTTAGCCCTCTCTTTCTTACTTCCCATTATGTCTCTTTTTGCAAATATCCCTATTTCAAATACATATTTATTTTCTGCATTCTCTTTGTAGTACCTCCAAGTAAGCCTGATAGCATCTCCTAAAAGAGAAAAACAACTATATAATATGATATGATAAAATATAATATAATACATAATGAAAGTCCACAATGGAAACATTTTATTTTTTATTTCCTAATTAAGAAAATCAAATCAGTTAAACAAAAATTAGAAACTTTTAAAAATTAGGAGATGATGACTCTGCTTTCATAAAATTCTAGTCTTGATACTCTACCAATAGTGTGTGTGTGTGTGTGTGTGTGTGTGTGTGTGTGTGTGTAGTACATATAAATATATACCCATGTTATGTATGCACATCTGTTACATCTAACATATGTATTGCATAATATTTAAACAAAAATCATAATTTTAGGTCATTTTCTATAGCTTCTTTATCTACCTTTATGCTAAAAGGAATCGAAGTTTGTTTTTTTTTTTGTTGTTGTTGTTGTTGTTGTACGTGGGCCTCTCCCTGCTGTGGCCTCTCCCGTTGTGGAGCACAGGCTCTGGACGCGCAGGCTCAGCGGCCATGGCTCATGGGCCCAGCCGCTCCGTGGCATGTGGAATCTTCCCGAACCGGGGCACGAACCTGTATCCCCTGCATCGGCAGGTGGACTCTCAACCACTGCACCACCAGGGAAGCCCTTGAAGTGTTTCTTACACTTATCTGCCATCCACCACCCTATCAGTGTTTTTTTACAATTTGGACTGGTCTCATCACTTATTCCTTTGCTTAAAAACCTCCATTATCTCCTTTCATTGCCAACAAAATAAACACCAATTCCTTAGCCTGCCCTTCCATACCTCTTACAGCCTGGCCTACCACCTATACAATGCACCATGTGGTCTAAGTGAGCTAGAATCACACACAGCTCCCCTAAACAAGCCAGACACTTTCCTGCCTCCAGGTCTTATCCAGCTATTGTTGCTATTCCATTGCTGCCTTTAGATTCTTTTCCTAACCCTGAAAGGAGTTGAGGAATAGTACTCCCACTCAGTAGCCAATTTACTTTAAACAGACTATATTTGTTACAGCAAATGTATTGTAGATTATTGGAAAATGGAGGCACACAAATTATAATGCTCTTTCAAACTGAATCTATCTTAACTAACCTGCCAATTCCTGCATTTTCTCTTTCATGTTTTGCATTTTCATGTAGTTCTTAACTGAATTTGAGGCTTTGTTTTCTTCAAGGTATAGCAATTAAAAATGTGTGAAAGGGATGGAGATGTAGAATAATGATATTAAGACCTTCCTGATAAGAAAATCTTGTACCTGTTCTAGATGGTAAATAGCATATTTCATAGACCTATACATTTTGTAATTTGTAAGACTGTATTAGCATCTTACAACTTGACCATGCACCTTATCTGTAGTAAGTGATCTGTAGACATGATTGAAGACCGTTCAAATTGTCTTCTGTGTGATCAATAATTTTTACTTTTAAAAGTGCTTTCCTTACCGCCTTGGTCTTTTCTTTTCTATTTTAGCCAATATGATAGCTTGTAGATTCCATAACTTGATCTTGAGTATATGCTACCGAAACTCAGATCTAACTGCTCAGCACTGAAAAAACAATACTCAAGAGGCAAGATTGGTGGAAAGGAAAGTTTGTTTTATTCTGGAGGTCAGCAGCCAGGAAAGAAGGCAGACTTACATCCAAAGGTCAACTCCTCACTGATAATCAGTGGGCAAGAGTTTTTAAAGGGGAGTTTCACAGTTGTATAGGCGGAGGAAGGGGGCTACATGCAGAAATAGCACAGTCAACTCTGACAGTCATCTTGAAATTGGTCATGCAGTGGTCTGAACAGCATCATCGTATTGCTTGGAGTATAGTTAATCTTCCGTTCCAGGGTTGGTTTGCTCCCATTTCTTTGAGACCAGTTCTCAGAATTGTGACAGCTTATGTCATGGCTACAGTTTGGTCATCATGTATTGATAGTTAACTTCTTCCACCTAGTGAGGGTTTCAGTATCAACAAAACAGCTCACAGGATATGGCTGTATGTCAGAATATTATCTATAGCTCTTGAGGAGGAAATAAAGGTTCTTGACTTTATTTAATGGCTAAACTATTTTCATTTGGCCTTGTTTGACTGTTTTCCTTTGCTTCTGCTTTTCTCACTTCTCTGATTGAATTTATTCTTCGACTCAAGCTTTCCTACAGATAAAGGCAGGCAGAGGACATGGGAGGGAGGGTCCTGTCCTGGGCAGGCCCATAGGGTCTTGATCTGTTTCATAGATACATATTTGGAAATGCCTACAAAGATTACTTTTTCTCATACAATAATATTCAGGGCTAACAGTATATGTTAAATAAATAAAACTTGATTTATGCACAATATGTTGAAGTGATGTTACATTGAAGTAAAAATAACATTTCTATTTGGGCATTTTTAGAGAATGCAAATTATTTTTTTATCATATCCTTATGCCAAAAAAAGAAAACATACTGAAATCACTGAGAGTGAACTGAAGGTTTTATTGTAAGTCTGAAAAATTACAATTTTTGATTCATAGTCGGAGTTTACAGATAAAATTGTTAAATACTTGGAACCTGCTAGTTTGAAGGCAAAAATGCAAAATATTTTCTGACAAATTCATGAAGCTTATCAGTTTGAGTCATTTAACTCAAAGCAAAGATTTCAGATAAATCACTTCAATACAGTGATGGTAACATTCCGCAGGGAATGTTTTTTATATCTTACTGAACATTTAACTTTAGTAATATCATTTTGTACTTATACTTTTAGAATATTTCACTTTAGAGGAAATGAAAAAAAAATTAAATCTATTACCTGTTAACTATAATAATTTGGAATTTTTGATTTGTATTAAAATGAATCATTTTCATCAAAAACTTTTGTAAAGAAAATCGACGTGTAACATTTGAAGATTATTTTAAAATTATTTTACACCTCTACAAAAAATAAATTAAAAAAATTAGATACCTCACTTAATTGAATACCATCCAACCATCTATTCAGCTATCATGTATTTAATTCATCTATCTTACCATGGAAAATAAAGTCCTATTCAGAAATATAAGACAGAATTAAACTTCCAAAATGCATCATCAGTTGTTATATTTCATGAAAAGTGACTTACAATTTCTGCGCTGGAAAGGATGTACCTCTTTTGTATTCTCTTAGCTTCATTTTATCTAAGGGTCATATTCTGTAGGTTAAATTTTATGTAAAACAGAAATATGACCCTGAACATTCAACAGTGTATAACTATAACACTTAAAATGATAAGTGCCGGGCTTCCCTGGTGGCACAGTGGTTGAGAGTCCACCTGCTGATGCAGGGCACACGGGTTCGTACCCCAGTCCAGGAAGATCTCACCTGCTGTGGAGTGGCTAGGTCTGTGAGCCATGGCCGCTGAGCCTGCACGTCCGGAGCCTGTGCTCTGCAAAGGGAGAGGCCACAGCAGTGAAAAAAAGATAAGTACCTTTTTAATCTCATGCAATTAATTATTTTTTGGTAAAGTACAAACAAAAAGAAAGAAACAACAGGAAAAAATACCTTTAAAGATAAGTGGGAAAACAGCCTTAATCAGCTATTAAAACATTTTCATCATTTTATATGAAGAAAGTTATTCCAAGGTTAAAGAATATTTATGGGAGGGGAGAGACTGTGAAGCAATTTTTCTCCATGTTTGTGCAAATGTTTTGCCAGTATTCTCTCAACAAAAGAAAAAAATATCTACTTGCCGGTCAACGTTTTAATACAACATATACAACTTGTTAAATCATTGATTTGGTATGCTTATTACATTCAATGATTTTACTGCCCCAATACTGGTCAATAAAAACCAGGTGTTATTTTATTTTTTGTCTAAACACACTCAATTAGTTCATATAAGGATTGGTTCTAGGACTCTCAGAATTTAAGATGTGGAGTTCAAATAGCTCACCTTGCCAAAAGATGATACTGGGTGAATTCTAAGATGTATGTTGATTCCATAAATAGAGGTGATTTTACTCACCTATTTTCAGATTAGTTACCAGTAGTATTAATGGACTCATTTAAACATATACTTACTCACAAGTTCATTTGGCAGAATACAATATTATAATTGACTATATACACAAAAGAATAAAAGGATTGGTAATTGGAAATAGAGGAATAAATAAACCTTACCACTTTTTTTCACAAACATTGTTTCTCACAATAGCTTATGCCACTGAAGACATTAATTTGTCATTAGATTTATAATTTCTCAAATTTAAATAGAGATGATCAGTCAATATTAGTTCACACATTTTTTTTTCTTTCTTTTTTCTGAGAATGACCTTGAAGTCTTCACCAGCTAGGTGTATTTCACCTATGTTAAATCACCAAATAAAACAAGGTCAAAAGAAATTCACTGAAAGTTTCACACCCTAGCATGCTACTCTTTGGGATTGATGAATAGCTTCAATTTTCTCAGTTCCATGGCAAAGAGAATGGAGCAGTTCCGGGAAGATCCATAAGAAACTGGCTGAAGTCAGATGAAAAATGAAATTTCTTGTACTGTTATTGGCAAGGTTAAAGCTTTTCATAAATAAAAAGCTTAAGTTTTTTCTCAGAATTCAGTTTAGTTTCTGAGTCATATTGTCTTGGTGAATTGGACATTTGGGGAAACTTTATGAAGTGTTAAATATATTTGGAGATATCTGAAAATAAACCCTAAATTTCTTTAGAGCAACAAATATACTGTACCTTTCTGAGGTTTAGTATCTGTGCTGATGTAGTAGAGATACAAAATCATGATTTTTTTTGTCATGTAAAAGGTTGTTGTAAATATCATACTATATGCAGAGGTATGTATGAAAACATTTAAGTGGCAACAAAATTGATATAAATGCAAAATGTTCTAATTTTAAAAATAAACAAATGATTTGGATTTCAGTCTTGACAAAGAATAACTAACTTTTTTTATTGGAGTATAATTGCTTTACAATGTTGTGTTAGTTTCTGCTGTACAACAAAGTGAATCAGCTATATGTATACATATATCCCCTCCCTCTTGGACCTCCCTCTCATCCCCTGTATCCCACCCATCTAGGTCATCACAGAGCACCGAGCTGAGCTCCCTGTGCTATACCGCAGGTTCGACTAGCTATCTGTTTTACACATAGTAGTGTATTTATGTCAAACTTAATCTCCCAATTCATCACACCCTCCCCTTCCCCTGTTGTGTCTACACTCCCATTCTCTAAATCTGCATTTCTATTCCTGCCCTGGAAATAGGTTCATCTGTACTATTTTTCTAGATTCCACATATATGCATTAATATATGATATTTGTTTTTCTCTTTCCAACTTACTTCATTCCATATGACAGACTCTAGGCCCATCCACATCTCTACAAATGACCAAATTTCATTCCTTTTCAAGGCTGAGTAATATTCCATTGTATATATGTACTGCAACTTCTTTATCCATTCCTCTGTTGATGGACATTTAGGTTGTTTCCATGACCTAGCTATTTTAAATAGTGCTGTAATGAACATTGTTGTGAATGTGTCTTTTTGAATTATGGTTTTCTCCAGATATATGCCCAGGAGTGGGATTACTGGGCCATATGGTAGTTTGGTTTTTAGTTTTTTAGTACCCTCCATACTGTTCTCCATGGTGGCTGTATCAATTTACATTCCCACCAGCAGTGCAAGAGGGTCCTCTTTTCTCCACACCCTCTCCAGCATTTACTGTTTGTAGATTGTTTGATGGTGGCCATTCTGACTGGTGTGAATTGATACCTCACTGTAGTTTTGATTTGCATTTCTCTAATAATCAGTGATGTTGAGCATCTTTCATGTGCCTCTTGCCCATCTGAGCTGTTTTCATATTTTGGAGATTAATCCTTTGCCCATTGCTTCATTTGCAAATATTTTCTACCTTTCTGAGGGTTGTCTTTTTGTCTTGTCCATAAAAACAGAAATAAACAAATGGGACTTATTTAAACTTAAAAGCTTTTGCAAAGCTAAGGAAAAAACTCAGTTTACATAAGCAACCCATTTATTAGAGCTTAAGGTCCTCCTCTACAAAGTTACAGGTTTGAATAAGATTTTTGCAAGGTTCTTTCCAGAACATTTCTCTAAAATGTGTTTGAAGGAAAAAAGCAGTTTTACTGTGGGAGTTTCAGGATGTTGCCATAAGGAAGGTGGTTTTCCTCTCCAGCTTGTATAGTACTTAGCTCATGAAAGTTTGAGGAAGGACTCCAACTCACAGAAACCAGTCAAAGAATGTCCTTTTCTTCACATTTTACTCTATCCAGGACAACAGCCAGTGCTTATCCACTTCTCTGCTGATGAGGTGAATTTCCATTCATGAGTATAAATACCTCTGAAACTTCACTTTCTCAACACTAGCCAAGGTCTACAGTTCAAATTATAATGTTTTCTGCCTCTTTTATGGTGTACTCAGGAGCAGAAATATTGGGCCATGATGATAACATACCCAATCACAACTTCCTTAACTTAGCAGCCATTCATAACAGCCAATTTCATTCTGTAATAAAAGAATGAAGAATAAAGACGGATAACTCTTGAACTGAGAGAATTGCCATAGAAATGTGGTAGCACATTATATGTATCCTTCTCTTACTGGATGTTAGAGCCTTGTTGTAGTATATTTTAGAAATTTAAAAAAAAAATTAATTATTTTTTACTTTATTCAGAAATATAAAGAACACTCATATTGTTAGTGTTGAAAATGACTCTGCCCAAGGGAAAGATTCCTGAAATACTCTGGCAGAGTGAGTAAAAAATAAATAAATAATTCATTTATACTTGTGTATTTTTGTAAAACCAATTGATGAGATTTTGGAACATTTATTTTATTTTTTTTTTGCCAGAAATCCTTTATTTTTTATTTATTTATTTTTTTTATTGGAGTATAATTGCTTTACAATGGTATGTTAGTTTCAGCTTCACAACAAAATGAATCAGTTATATATATACATATATTCCCATATCTCTTCCCGCTTGCGTCTCCCTCCCTCCCACCCTCCCTATCCCACCCCTCCAGGTGGTCACAAAGCACCGAGCTGATCTCCCTGTGCTATGCGGCTGCTTCCCACTAGCTATCTACCTTACGTTTGGTAGTGTATATACGTCCATGCCTTTTTATCGCTTTGTCACCGTTTACCCTTCCCCCTCCCCATAGCCTCAAGTCCATTCTCTAGTAAGTCTGTGTCTTTATTCCTGTTTCACCCCTAGGTTTTTCATGACATTTTTTTTTCTTAAATTCCATATATATGTGTTAGCATACGGTATTTGTCTCTCTCTTTCTGACTTACTTCACTCTGTATGACAGACTCTAGGTCTATCCACCTCATTACAAATAGCTCAATTTCGTCTCTTTTTATGGCTGAGTAATATTCCATTGTATATATGTGCCACATCTTCTTTACCCATTCATCTGATGATGGACACTTAGGTTGTTTCCATCTCTGGGCTATTGTAAATAGAGCTGCAATGAACATTTTGGTACATGACTCTTTTTGAATTATGGTTTTCTCAGGGTATATGCCCAGTAGTGGGATTGCTGGGAACATTTAATTTTGATTTTTTGGTTTCCATTTCTATATCACTTTTTACTTCATAAAGAATAACTTCAGTGATTTTGAAAACTTTAAAAAAATGTGCTGTGCTTTAGATTTATTTGTGGGATTTCAAAATATCTAAAAAAATTAAACTTAGGTTTGAGTTGCTATTTACTATTCATAGCAAATCCAGGTTTTTAATTAATTTACTTAATTTTTAACACTATTTTTAATATATAATTTTAGATTTGGAAGATTATGCTGACTACCTAGTATTAGTAATAAATACTTGTTATTTTTTTAATCACCAATCATAGCCAGGATATACTAATTTTTTTTTTTTAATGTTTGAAGGATTGGTACTTAAACTTGATATGTTTAATTAAGTATATACAGACTGGTTTTCAAAATTATGTGACCTTTGATATCATTCCCTGTAAATAAAATTTCAGATCAAACAGACATTCCAATAACATAATGCTTCTAGATCATCTACCGTGAATTAGGACTGGTGCTCGACGTTTTCACATGCTAATTAGTATTCAGAGAGGTTAATCTGCAGATTCATGTCTTTGCCATGCTGACTCTGATTAGGTGTACAGCCTTTAATTAGGAGCACAGTATCACACTAACAAGTTGCTCCCTATCACTGAAACTGCAAGGGAAACCTGGAGATTTGAGTCGGAGATTATTTCTTAATATTGGATATTGAACAATTGAATGGAGGACCAGACACAGGAGATTGAAGTCAGTGATTACTTCTTAATATTAGATACTGAACAATTGATGAAAGGACCAGACACAGGAAAATGGAAATTTTCATTAAAATGGACATTAATTGTACTATATTTGATTATTAATCTGGTATAGTGCTAATTATTTACTTAAATCCAGCATAGTTTGAAAGTTGCATTTTTATTTAATCTTATAATGATGCTTAGAGTACATTACAGACTGCAGCTTTTATACCTGTGCTCCCCATCACATAAAATATATATGTACCAAAATGTTATGTTAATTTAGATGATAAATTTACCTAAATATTATTATTTTTAAGCATTTATTTTTGCATTTTAACTTAAAGTTCTCAAATTGAAATTTGCAATCATATACTTCTCCTATAAATTAAAAACTATAAGGAAAAGAATTGAATTTGAAGACGATTATATCTTTAATGACTGTTTTTCTTTAATAATCTCATGGTACCAAATTTTTATTTAAGTCATATTTCAGAAAATACCAAAGAAATACTGTTGTTCTTATTAGTGAGGTTTTATTTTCCTATTCTAATTAGATTGTGATTGTGCTCTTTCATCCAGATCCCTCTCCAGTGACCAGGAAAAATATTTAACAACTGTTTACTATTTAGCAAGAATAAAGACTGAGTGTTTTGTGGAGGAACAAAACTAGGATCTTTCTCTTTGTGTTTTTCATTTATCTGTTTCTTTGTTTGCTTTTTCTAGTGGATATTTAGATCTGGTACTGATTCTTTATTTTCACCACTAAAATGAGTACCCTTTTCCTAAATTTCTTCTGCAAAAACATAAATTCACTGTTTTCTTATATTTTTAAGATGAAATATATTACCAAAAAGACAAAGCTGAATTTTAAAATGTTCAGTCAAATGTATTAGTTCTTGCTCTGGCTAAGAAACATATTTCCTAAGAGGTAGATTTTTCTTGAACATGATTTTCCTGTGGAATAACCACAAAGCATTTTTTAAAAATTTCACTAACAGCTAATATTTCAAAATTTTCTCCCATTTGTAAACAAAATTATTATATCTAGAATGTGATGCAAAATTTGGAATACAAGTTAAAAGTTGGTTAGCAAAACACTCTGGTTCTGATACTCTTACCGCAAGGAGCCCAGTTATCAAGTGGGTTTACTGAAAGTTTCAGTTAACTAAAGAGTATCAGGGGTTATGGACACAAAAGGAACTAATCAAATCCCCTGATTCATCTATTCTACCCAAGCAACTGTATGGCTGAGGAGTGCTTTTTAGTAATTATTCCACACCTACTGCTGCCCGCGGGGTTTTATGAACCATGTTATTGACCTAGTTTGCTGAAAGCGGGTCAAGCCTTGTCTGCAAAGTGGTCTTGTGGGCGGATAAATGGAGCTGTAGATCTCACTTCAATATCTCTCATCATTTCCACAGATGTCTTGTAACTTCTATCACTATCACCAGAGATCTCTCATCTGTTTACATGGCATGCCTTTCTCCTCTTGTTTGTGAGTATGTTGGGGTGGAGGGTGAGGATGGGGATGGCTCATTCTAGGGTTATAATTAGTATGTGTTGCAACCATAGCCTCTTTTCCATAAGTACATGTGATCAAGAAACCACTTTCTTATATAATCAATATCTAGATTGCAACACGAAATTCCCTTCACCCACCATCCCACACTCAGTAAAGGTAAACCATCTCTTCTCTTTTCACAGACCCTAAAGTCTTTTTTGACAGTAAGTGTGCATGAGGGAATTTGTCATTTCTAGAAAGAGGACCCCTGTGAGTGACAAATATTAATGTGCTTTGGAGAGGAGGTCCCATAAAACCACAACTGTCTCTCCATCTGTAGAACACCTGTCCCCTGTGCCAAAAGGAAAATTACAGAGATGCAATATAATTTTGCGATGAAAGAAATCCAAAGCTATTAAACCAGAGGTCTGTATCCAAATCATTTAGACAATGAAAACTTCTCTTCCGTTTCTAGAATATCACATTTTAATAATCTTACTACTAGAATTTCCTATTGCTTAGTAGGTGATTTAATTGGAAACAAAACACATTAAGATTACAGATTCTTATTTTTAGAATGCTTCTTTGGCTACATTCTGATGTTTTGAGATAAATTAGTATTTTCATTTCTCGAAGTCTTGGGAATTATGAAGAAAATAATGGAATCATTTTCAGACCTATACTTCTGTAACGATAAAAATGTATGAATTGAAAATTGTTTTGGGCTTCCCTGGTGGCGCAGTGGTTAAGAATCCTCCTTGCAATGCAGGGGACATAGGTTCGGCCCTGGTCCAGGAAGATCCAATATGCCGCAGAACAACTAAGCCTGTGCATCACAACTACTGAGCCTGCACTCTAGAGCCCACGAGCCACAACTACTGAGCCCGTGTGCCACAACTACTGAAGCCCGCATACCTAGAGCCCATGCTCCACAACGAGAGAAACCACCACAATGAGAAGACTGTGCACTGCAATGAGGAGTGGCCCTGCACTCTGCAACCAGAGAAAAGCCTGCGCTTAGCAATGAAGACCCAATTCAGCCAAAAATAAAATAAATAAAAGAAAATAAATTTAAAGGAAAATTGTTTCAATGTGTAAAATAAATAATGTGTGCATTAAATTCATTAATTTTTTAACTTAAACATTGAATTAAAATATAGAGAATTACTGTATTTTATATAACATGAAATATCTAAAATGAAAGTAGGTTCAAGTATGAAATCATGCTAGATGAAGCAAGAAGAGTCAGAGTGGTTCTGAAGTAGTTTTATAATAGTTAAGTTCAAACTTTTCATTTTAGAATTATTGATACTGGAGAAAAAAAAGTTTAAATAACTTGTCTTAATAACAAACTGATTATCTGAACCACCAAATCTAGAACCGGTATTCTGAAATATTTCTAACATCAATTTTAATCAAAAGTATACTATACGCTCTAAATCCCCAGAAAAAACAAAAATGTAGAATTGTATCTAAAAATAACAGTTTAGTAAAACCATTATAACTGATTTGTGGTTCAGACATATCTCTGAATTTTAAAAATTTCTTTAGAGTTTCCAGAGATCATTCAGCATCAGGAAGTGACCCAGATGAGAAAAAAAACGTTGTTCAGCAGACTCTCTGTGTCTTACATGAACATTATTGCTGGAGTATTTAATTCATAAAATAAAATAGGGCCAGAAGTCAAATCTCCCCATTTTCATCACAATCTTTTTCACACTAAATCACTTCAGATACTTTTTTTCTCTTTTGGGAAATATTTCTATGAAAGATATTTCATAATATACATTAGTAGAAAGAAGGACCTCTATTGCCAAAAGGCAATTCAGAAAAAATTGAGTATAGCAAAAATTAATCAAAAATTAGCAAGTGGTTAGTATACAAATGACTCTGAAGAGAAACACAAAAAACTAAGATCCGAAGAAGCAGAAGCAATCAGAAGATACATCTTTGGCTGCTCCTGTAAATTCCCACCTTTCTTCCATGTCATGTCCCTTCTCAATATCAAAATACAACTGTTGACTGTGAATACTAAACCTCTATTCCCCTCCTCATCTTATTTTTTTTTTAATTCTTAATCTGCTGGTCTGCTTCTGTGTTGCCAAAAGAAGATTTACAAGGTAAAACAAGAAGTGAGTAAACCTTCTGCTGTTTCTTCTCATTCTTGATCTTTAGCTTCAGCTGTCTTCACACCCTAGATGCCAGTAAAATGAACCAAAGCATAAGAAAAAGGGAGCATATTATCATCTATGGGGATATACAAGGAAAGGAAGAGAATAAACTCCATTACATTCTGTATTTCTCTAAACCCCTCCCTCTACACACCACAGACTTAAAATGTGACCAATTCTAGTTACTGCTTTAAGGCTTCATGATGCTCATATGTCTTGTCTAGTTAATTTTTTAAAAAAATAAAATGAAATAAGCTGTGGAGAAAAACATGGTATTAAAACTCAGTTTTATAATGGGAACTGATTGGAGGGTGACAATGCCTAGTTGGGAAATGGATGTCCAGAGCTAACTGAAAAGCATGGTCAGTATGTATTACTTTTTCCTGCTTCAAAAGATGTGAGGTCACACAGGGCAAAAGGAACAGTCAGGTCTAATTATAGCTTCCTGCTTTGGACTGTTTCTGAAGAAAATTCATGAAGAAGTGTGGCAATGCAGAACCCCTTTTGGGGAAGGGGTTCTCCTCTAATTGAAAATTGATACCAAAAGAACTGAGGTACTCCAGAATATTTCATAATCTATTTATTTATTCTGATTTGATGGTCTTTTACATTATTTCCATTTTTTTATAAAGAAAGATTCTAAAATAAATATATTCTATATTATTTTCATGAATGTATGTGGTAAAAGTTCTCTAAGATGCATACTTTAAAAGGAATTTCTACATTTTTGGATACAAGGCATCTATGAATTTTCATAAAGTATCAAGTTGTCTCTAAAACTGATGTACCAATTTATATACTCATGATCAATGTGAGAAAATTCTTTCTCCAAAACTTACCAATACTTTTAATGTCTAACTTTAGCTATTCTGATGGCTAAGAAATAGTGTCCTATAGTTTTAACTTAAATTTCTGTAAAATACTAATGATTCATCATCTCCTATGTGTTTTTCTACTGTGGCTTACATATCCATTCTCTTTGAATATTTTCCTACAATTCAGATTTTTCATTTTGTATATGTATTTTGGTGTTAATTGCAAGAGAAAAATCATTTTCCTGTGTCTGGCTTGCCTTTATATCTTGTCTGTAGTGGCTTTTGACATGTGTGATATTTTAAAATTTAATGTGTGACATTAACTATGTCAGTGTTTTCTTGCAGTTCCATTTTTGTGTGTATGAATCTTTATTTTAGAATATCTTCTCTTCCTGAAAATTATAGAAATATTATCATTTATTTTATTCTATGTCATTTAGAATGGGCTTTTAATTCTTTAATAGGTCTGAAATTTATATTGTGCATGGTGAAATTCAGTCATCTAATTTAATATTCTGCTGTGTAACCAATAATGGCAGCAACAGTTTTGAATGATCCACCATTTCCTGACTTATACTTCATAATAAATCAAGTATTCTCTGCATTAGCTTCTGGATAATTTTTATTCCTTTGCTCTAACTCTGCACAAATATCACATCATCTTTGTTCATGCCACTTTACAGAGATGTTGTTCAGCTGAAAATGGTAGACCAGAGGGTTTTGAGCTAATTATTGAAATATTAAAAAAACAATATTAGTACTAATTGATATAAAATATTGGGGTGCCTTCAAGATAGAAAGGTTTGTTAGATAAAGATCCTAAAAGGAAGGAAAGCAAAGAAAGTCAAGCCTGTCACTGTGTGCAATATTTCCATCTGAGATGATAGCCATTGCCTAAAGCAGTGATTGAGAAGCTGAGAATCTGGGCAGTACTTTCAAAGAATTACAGGCTGGGAGGCTAATATTTAAGTTAAGTTCCCACCAAAAATAAAGATATTTGATAAATATCCCAACATTAATTTGGGTACTAAGTGTCTGTATCTAAAGAGAAAGGGCAAATCAGAAACAGTCCATTCCTCATAACAACTGAAGCCTAGGTTTAAATTATCCCAATAATTTATTACTTCTGTGGGGATGGTAGGTACCCAAGCATAGGTACATACGAAAAGTAAAAGTACATACATCTTCTCTGGTGAGAAGTAATATCACCCAGAGCTTCAAAATATCTTTACAGTATTTCATAACAAAATATGAGATGAGACACTTGCCTGAAAAAAAAAAATTGAAATACTCCCAAAGAAAATCTAGATAGGGACTTCCCTGGTGGTGCAGTGGTTAAGAATCCACCTGCGAATGTAGGGGACATGGTTCGAGACCTGGTCCGGGAAGATCCCACATGCCACAGAGCAACTAAGCCCGTGTGCCACGACTACTGAGCCTGCGCTCTAGACCTCGCAAAACACAACTACTGAACCCACGTGCTGCAACTACAGAAGCCCACATGACTACAGTCCATGTTCCACAACAAGAGAAGCCTGCACACTGCAATGAAGAGTAGCCCCCGCTCACCACAACTAGAGAAAGCCCATGCATAGCAGCAAACACTCAACACAGCCAAAAATAAACACATTTATTTTAAAAAATAAATAAGAAGTAAATCTAGATAATGTTGTCAACAGACATATATATATATATAAAAAACATAAATACATATATACACATATATATATATATTTTAAAGCATAAAAGAATGATTAAGAGACTTACAAAATAGTGACTTCAGGGGAGAAAATTTGAACATATGTTTTTAAAAATTATAGAGCTGAACAATGCAAAGACTGAAATTTAGAATGCAAAAATTAGATGTAGGAGCAGATTGTCTAAGCAGAAATTAATTTAATGGGAATTGGGATATAGGTTAAAACAATATATTCAATATAAAACATTGAGCAAAAAACAAAAGAAAATAAAGTAAAAAAACAAGACAGGGAAATAGAGAAAAACAATGTATATATTTTTGTAGTTTCATAAAAAGAGAAAGAGAATATGAGATAGAAGAAATATTGGAAGAAATAATGCCTTAGAAATTTCAAGATTTTTAAAAAATATCAACTGTATAAATACAAAAAAATCCACCACTAGACATAGCTCAGAAAAACTAAAACAAAACGACAACCTTAACAACAGATAAAGACACATTGTCTTTAAGTGTTTTATCATATACAATGAAAGCCCCAAAATAATAAAATGATAGATTGAAAGTGCTTTTAATCTAAAATTCTATTTATTAAACCCAAGAAAATACATTCTTAGTAAATAAATAAATAAAATGAACAAAAGAAAAAAACCTGACAAAACTGTTGTCCTAGGCAACACAGACTAAAGGAAGTAATAAAAGGTATTGTTTCTATAAACTAAAATTATTACATTTTAATCATATATTGAAATATGATATTTTATAAAAGAATAGTTTTTCAATATTTCTAACTGCTTTCTAATTGTTAATGACGTTACACTGTATACTTTACCTTCATGATATTGTTTTATATTCCAAAGTAAAAATATTCATTTTTACAGTTAATAATTGGCTTTATTGATATATGTAATATAATTGTGTGTTTGCCATATTTTTCTTTTAGAACTTATGACATTTTCCTGGGTTCATTATTTTCCTAAAATTTTCTAATATTTATTAGAGTAAATGTGAGAAAACAAATGTGTCTCTTTGTGCTTGAAAATGTCTTTATTTTATCCAATACCTTAAAAATAATTTGGTTCTACAAAATTCCAAGAAACAATTTTTCTACATATTGAAAACAATATTCAGCTTACTTATAATGTCTATTGTCTCTGACAAGGGATTGACTGTCAGTCAAATACGGTTCTTATCTTTCATTATCATTGGTATTTTTGACAATTTTTCTTCATTTCTAATATTTTATATTTTAACTACTACAAAAATTCCACAAGTTTATATATTTGAAAAGACTCACAAGAATCCATATAGCAGACAAACCTAAGGTTTCTATTTAAAGGCAAAGGATAAGGTAAAGCAAGAGGAAGAGAATGCAGGAAATCATTAGAGGTCTTAGAAACATCCAGATGCAAGCTTACCAGGGTCCTTATTGACGTATTGACAAACTTCAGTTTGAATCACCAAAATCTGTGCAATGAATCTTGGCTTCAGGAAAACACAAGGCAGAAGTTCCAGTGGAGTCCTTTACACCCCTTTGCTCAAGTCATGCCATCTGACCAATTATGCTATGCCGGTGAAATCATCAGTAAACAAACTGGCCTTGGGAGTTGCCAGGGGGGTTCAGCCTTAAAAAAGCAGGTCATAAACCCCACTACTCTTATCTTAGCCCAGAGTCTAAGAAATCCCAAGGTCCCCAAAGACAAGAATAGAGCATTCCCAGTTCAGTTGTAAAATAACTCCATCCCATACAAATATCTTTTTTTTTTTTTTTTTTTGCTGTACGCGGGCCTCTCACTGTTGTGGCCTCTCCCATTATGGAGCACAGGCTCCGGACGCAGAGGCTCCGAGGCCACAGCTCACAGGCCCAGCCGCTCTGCGGCATGTGGATCTTCCCGGACCGGGGCACGAACCCGTGTCCCCTGCATCAGCAGGCAGACTCTCAACCACTGCACCACCAGGGAAGCCCAAATATCATATTTTGGATATGAATTTATTTTTCTTTATCCAGCTCAGTTCTCATAATGTACATCTTATCTGAGGACTCACATCTTTATTTTTCTTAAACTTTGCACTTTATGTAATTAATTTTTATAGACAGTAAACAAACATATACTATACCTACTCAGGTTAAGTAAAAATGTGGATGATTAAGTGGGCAGACATATCACCTTTTTTGGTTGTTTTTGTCCTATATACTCTCTTCATCCCTAAGACTTGAGTTACTTGTTTGTTAGACCTTTTAATTAACACAAAGTCTCTTTTTGTACTTTTAATTTTTTAGCTCTCAGTGTTTCAACTTGAATATTTTCCAGTTCACTAATGTTGTGTCTCCTCTGCTCAATATGTATTTGAATTAATCTATTGTGTCCTTAATTTTAATTTTTGAATTTATATTTTTATAATTTCATTTGATTTTTATTTCAGTTCTCTAGTTAAATTCTCTACCTTCTCATCTATTTTCATGGGTATATCAGTCATATTATTTTAGAAGCCATGTTTGAAAATGCAAATAATGCCATCGTTTCTCTGTACCTGTCTTTATGTGTAGCTATCTCTTTTTATAATATTCTCTTGGTCCTCTTTCTTGGTATACTTGGTAACATTTTGTTGGATTCTGTACATTATGTAAGAAACATTGCAGAATGTCTGGGTGTTGCTATCTTCTTCCAGAGAAAATTCACTTTTTGCTCTGGAAAGTAGATAGAATGGCACAAATCAAAATAACCAATCAGATGATCTGTCCCACTTCTGGACTACATTTTTAGCAAGACCTTGTCTACCTCTGGTTTGCTTCCACTTCTGGGGAATAGCAATTTAGGGGATTCCAATTTGCAGCAGAAATCATTCAACAGGACCCTTTTTCACTGGCATACAGAACTACGGGTTTTTTGTTTTCGCCCTCTCAGAGCCATAAAACAGCTGAAAATTCTCTCTCTTTACAAGAATTGTTCTACTTAACTTCTTAAACTCTTTCCCTGGGCAGTTTAGGAATTCAGAAAATGCTTAGAGGGAACATACCCTGAGTAGACATCTGCTTCCAGGGGGATATTTTAGTAACAGAGGTTAAATTCAGACTTCCCACCAAAGCAAAATACAAAGTAAACATATAAATGAGAAAATGATTTTCAGACATTAAACAACAGGCAGTGTGGACAGTGATTCCTGAAAGAAAGGCAATAAATGGATTAAGCCCCACAACTGTCCCAGCTTCTGACTTGATGAGTTATCAAGTTGCAAAATGGGGGTGGAGAGTAGGCAGGAGTTTGGAAGGACCAAGAATCTAGAGAAAGAGAAAGACTGTTGAACTACTGGAGTTGAGAGAGTTTATTGTCTTGGGGAACCTAAGGGGGCTAGAATTATCAAGGCAGAATACCAGGAAGAGAAAGCTGAACAGGGACAAAGTTACAGATGTGTGCAGAAGGTTCTGACGTCTTCATCTGAGTACTGATTAGCACATATGTGTGAAGAAACTATTTAGAGGCCAGGGCAAGATTGGAACTTTCATGATAGAACTCCATGAAAGGGGCAGAGAGAATGATCTCTATACAGAGCTGAATGGTTTGTTTCTTCACCATCCAGAGTAAATTTATTAAGGTATAACTAACTTAACACAATGTCCAGTGTGTATTTGAGTATAAAAGAGAGAGTATCAATTCTTCCCAGTAGCTAATAGAGAATTAGGTGTGGGCAAGCAAACTTGTTTAAGCAGAATCTTAGAGACAAAATAGTATTTTTAGGAAGATGAAAGAAGAAGTGAAGGAGGTTTAGGTAAACATTCCAGGCAGAGGGCTAGGATCCAGAGATGTTTTCAAAGAACTTTAAGTGTTAAGTATGATTGCCTCAAAGTGTCAGAATGAGGATGAGGCAAAAGAGGAAACTTGAGGGGCAGACCTTGGAAAACATAGAATAAATGTTTAAGAAGGGTAATTTTATAGCCTATAGTTTAAGTGGCAGGGGTGGATATGGAAATATGTTACAGAAAAATTAACCAGATAAGATATATTGCAGAAAGGCCACTCACAATCCTGTGGATAATAATGAAATGAGATAGAAATCTTTAGAAATCAGTTAAAAAGCTGATGTTATATTCCTTCAAAAGACAGAGGGGGCTGGAACCAAGACAGTGAGCCTGGATAAGAGATAAGTTTCAGTGGTGATATTAATGGATCTGGGTCACTGTTAAATACAACGTAAGGTGCAAAGTGTTTTCTGATTGGTTGACGTGAAATAGTTCATGTACTTCGTTATAATATTGATACTAAATGAGAACCAGATTAGAGGTAGGGAAATAAGAGCTGACTTTGGGTATGTTGAGTTTGAGTTGTGGGATATCTAGATAAAAATGTCAGTTGGATAGTTGGTTTGAAATTCCAGAAGTCAGTACTGAAGTCTGTACTAGTGATATTCTTTCTCCAAATACATGATCATGTATGATCAATAAAACTATTCCAAATTTTAAACATTATTTCAAATGTTGATAAATATATTTCAGACAAGCTCTTAGCAATATCAAATAAAAATGTATAATATATATCAAAATATTCTGGCAATATTATTAACATGAGTGTGGTATAAATTAAATAGATAAAGGGCCACATTTTAAACACTTTGTGTGGTATATTCCTATGTACCTCACACATACACAATTCCATAAATCATGAATAAAGACAACATCCAACAAAAAGGTCCTTTATATATTAATAATAGCTATAAAAATAGAAAAAAATTAAAAATTGACTAGAAATTGTAGCAATTGACAGTTCAAATTGGTTTCATCTAGTCTACTAATTAAATAAGTCATTAGTTTCCCTCAAAATATTAAGAATCACATAGCAAAGTGTAAATAGTTCACATGCCTCCTGAAATAGACAGTGTTGAGGAACTGTCTTCTGCATCTTAATTGGGCAAATAAATAACAACCCTGCCTAGATTATAGCAACCATTGATGTGCAAATGATCAGGGGCTAAAATAATTCCAGTAAATCAGCAGTAGGAAGTAAAGACATATAACATATTATCACAAAGAGAGTTTGATGTGACACCACTTTTATAATCAGATTTAGATGATTCTTCATTAGATAACAGCAAGTTATTACTGTCTATAAAGGAGTTTAAAAAGAAATAAAATAACTTTGAAATATTCACCAACCAAAATTTTTAAACTAATGATAAAAATAAATGAAATGAAAATCCCTTCCTTTATCCATCTCCACCTTCTCATTCTTTTCATCAATAATATTCATTTATCCCCTCAAATATCTGTTTCTCAGAGACAGCTTCCCTGACATGCTAATTTAACATAAGTCCCAATAATAACTATTTTTATAGAAAAATAGTTATTTTCCATTATTTTATGGAAAATAATTCTATTGGTTTAATACATCAGTGGAAACAAATGGGAAAGTGGGAACACTGTACCGAAGAGTATGGGGTTATTTAAATTAATATTTAATTTACCTTTTTCCAAATGAAGTAACTTATACCAAAAAAGATAACTTGAGGATAAATGACAGAATAAAGAGTGATAACTTTTTATTTTTACTTTTAAAATGTAATATAATAAAATATTACGTGTAAAATACTTAACAAGAGTATAACAATTGCATAACTCAATAGTTTATACCTGAGGATGGAGAACCCCAATGCAGTGCTATTTTTCCTATCATGGTAACTGAAGGCCTTAATATACTTTGACCAATATTACTAAACAATTATTATATTAGCTAATGTTTATTGAACACTTGCTACTTGGTAGACACTATCTTTAGTGCTATACATGAATTATTTCATTTAAACCTAAACCAACCTTATGAGATAGATACAACTATTAGCCCCATTTTCAAGATAGAGTGAGAGTGTAGTTACTTGCCCAAAGGCATTTTAAAATAAATGAACAGCAATTCTATTCCTCATAGTTAAATGATATTGTTTCCTTTCCTATCAATGTTTGGGTTTGTTTGAGTCATATGTTTATTTTTATATTCTTATCATTTCATGATACTATTATTATGGTACATAATATTAAACTATTATGTTCTATTAAGTTTCATTGAAATAATGATTTTTAATTGTGTTAGTTTTCTATCTCTGCATGGAAAATTACCACATATTTAGCAGCTTCAAACAATACCTATTTATTAACTCACAGTTTTATAGTTCAGAAGTCTGGGCAGATTCAACTGAGTTGTCTACTGAGGTTTTCACAAGAAAAATCCAAGTATTTTTCAGGCCGGGCTCTAACCTGGGCTGTAATGGGAGAATCTACCTGCAAGATCATTCTGGCTGTTGTGGAGAAGTCACTAAGCCAGCAGGTCACAACAGACCTTTTTCTTGCTTTGCATGTCTCTAATTTCCCCTCTGTGATCAGCCAAGAAAACTCTCTGCTTTAAAGGATTCATGTGATTAGATCAGGCCCATCTACATAATCTACCATTTAATTAACTCAGTATGAACTGATTTGTAACCTTAAAATAGGCACAACATTTATTTTGTCATATAAGCTAACATAATCACAGGCATGATATCACATCTTATTCAGAGCCCTGGGGGTTAGGGCAGGAAATCTTGGTCAGGGGTCATTTTAGAATTCTGCGTACCACACTAATATCTCTGTACTTGTCCACTCTCTTAACACATCATCATTTAAGGATTATTTTATTATTGAACATTTATTCACTGTCCCAAAGTACAATGTCATTAATAAGTGTGATTAAAAAATGTGTAGCTATTTTAGAAGTCTACTATTATTACTTTGACATAAAATTAGAAAGGAAATTATTTGATCAAAAAGTACAAACATTAAAGGATCATGATATATGTTACTAAATCACTTCCTTTATAATATAGTGGGGAAAAAAAAGCACTTTCAAAAAACTGTTTTCTTGTCAACCCTTGGTTTCACCCATTATATAAATGATATAATATGTATCATTTATATATGTAAAAAATAGAAAAATACTGTTCACTTTAATAGTAAAGGTAAATGTATAGGTGTAGTACACACATTAGTAGGAGAAAAGACTCTCCAGCCAAAATGACAGGGATTGAATTCCAGTTCCACTGCAAATTATCTCTAACTTTATCAAGCTACTTAACCACTCTGTACCTTAGGTTCTTTGACTGTTAAAAGTAGATAACGATATATGAACTAACTCATAGAGTGGTTGAAATAAATAAATGTATGGAAAATGAGTAAAATACCTAAAACTGGGTCCAGTTAATAGTTGATTAAATAGTCACATATATTTTTTCTCTTGTGAAACATCAATTCAAGTTCACTTTTTCATTTTATACTAACTTAAAGTTGAAATTTTAATCCATTTTGACTTCTAAAATATTTATATAAATATAAACTCATTATTATATATTTTTAAATGTCCACAGTTACATTTTTAACTAAATATATAAATATTTGTGCATTATTTTTTCACAAATATTTTTATAAAGAATAGTAAAATCATGAACAGAAGTAGTATATATTTCAATTAGTTGATTCACTTGGGCTTTTCAGTTTTATAATGATATAATTTTTACATAAAGATAAATATATTTGTGCCTTTCTAATTGTTATCTACATGTTTGTTGTCTGTTTTGCCCTCTTCCTTAATAATTGATTGAATTACCTCAATGTATTTTCAGTGTTTCTATTTTCATTCTTCAAGTTTAGTTCTTCACATTTTTTCTCTGAATAATGGGAGAATGTTTTACATTAGCTTTATTTCATTAATTTACTTTTACTGCAATATCTACTCTGCTACTTACTGTTTTTATTGCTTTAAAATATTGTGTTGTCCTATGACTTCTTTTTCAGATTTATAATCTATTCATGATTACTTTATTCTGTTATAAATTTAAATATTATTGGAAATGAACCCACAGAATATGTCTTGGGACTTTTAAAGCATAGGTTCTCCTGCTTTGACACAGAAAGAATTCAGTGAGAGGCAGAATGACAGGTAAGGAAAGAGTTAATTAGTATAAAGATATAAGCTTGTGAGAGATGCAAGCAGGCAGGCAAGGGACTGATACCCTGAGAACTTAGTGGGCTACAGTTTTACAATCAAAGAAAAATGAGGAGGGTAAGAAGACCACCTTATTCCTCATTCTTGAATAGATGTCAAACTTCCATCATCCGCTGCTCCTTCAAGTTGGGCAGGGGAGTTTTCTTGTACCTAAATGGTCAAACTGGGACTGTCATGGCACTTTAGAAATAGTTTAGTAACAAATACTAAAATATGGTAAATCATTTCAGGTTTCAATATAATGTCACCTTTCTCTATATTTTTGTTTTTAGTGCAGGCAGAGCAGCATATCCTAAGAACCACTAACTTACTGTCCTCACTGAACAAGATGTGGGTCTCTTTCCACCATTGTTTTATTGTTTGGGCGCATGTCCCATGCTTCTGTTGCATGATTTTGTTGCTAAGCAAGCCTGCTTGGTTTAGTTGTTAAGCCTGTTTTCTTGAGTGATCATTAAATTACAGGTCTCCCATATTTTTTTCTCTCCTTACAATCCTTTAGTGGAATTAATTATTTAACCACCTGCTTTGTCCCTTTTTTCTGTCCCTATCAGAAAGACATTTTAGATATTTTGGAATCTGTATTCTGTTTCTTAAGAAAATATATTTTATAGGATGTGTTAGAGTAATTAAGTTTGATCTATTTCTTTGAAATACTGTTTCTGTTAAGGTCTGGTATTTTCTCTGAGTTCATTTTTAGAGATTGATGCCTAGGCTAGCTCAGGATACAGAGATTCTTGCCTGAATCTTTTGATTCTGGATAAACTTCAAAGGTAATATTTTTTTAAATTTCTTATGAATTTCAATACATCCCTCAGAGATCTAGCAGCCCATGGTAGATGGATGATGCAGGAAGCAATTCCCAGCATTGAGTAACACAGATTAGGTATCATAGATGGAAAATTGTGTATGAGATGGAATCAGGAGGTTTTCAGTATAGTGACTGCACACATGGTTTTCTAAGAAAAATTGAGCCAAGAGTAAATTTAGAGGAAGGCTCATAGGACAAAATCTCCATATAATAGGATGTTGCCAAATAAAACACAGGAATTCTAATTAAACTCAAATTCAGATAAACAGCAAACATTTCAGTATTAGTATGTCCCTCAGATTACATGGGACATACATATACTAAAAACATTAATTGTTGCTTCTCTGAAATTCAAATTAATTGGACATCCTGTATTTTTGTTTGCTGAATCTAGCAATCCTAAATATTGTGATTTGAAGGACTGATAGCATTTAGCTGCACATTGGGTAACCCATACACACCTCACATTCATTATGCTGGCCTGTGCTAAGGTAAGGGGTCTTGGTGAAGGTTAATTCAAAGGCACAGCCCTCTCACTCCTCTGCTGATCTGGCTCCTACTTAGACATTGGCTCATACACCCTTTTTTTTTTTTTTTTTTCATCTTTATTGGAGTATAATTGCTTTACAATGGTATGTTAGTTTCAGCTTCACAACAAAATGAATCAGTTATATATATACATATATGGGAACACCCTTTTTTAAATAAGAAAATACATAAACATTTTCTGATTTTTGAACATCATTCTTGCCTACATTGAAATGATCATTCTTCATTTTGAAAATTACTGGGAAAAAACAGTCTCAGACACTTTCAATACCATTTTACAAATATGTCTTTAAAGTTCCTCAGACTTCATCACTAATTCACCCTGACTACTTGCCACATCCCTGGACCAGTAAACCAGATTGATTAATGTTTCCAAGTGATTTCAACTGAGATATAATATTGAATGTGCAATACAAAAAAAAATCTGAATAATAGTATGTCAATGCATTTCTTTTAGAATACATGATATCTGGGTATACTACATATTTCATCACGTACTGGGAATTCAGTTTAAAAGCATAAAGGACACATTGAAAATATATTTTTCCCCATAGCAGAAGTGTTCCATTACAGAAATACACAGCTGAGCAAAAGTCTAAAACAGCGAATATCCACGAGCATGCACCGGCTTTCTGCGGCGTCCGCAGTGAAGACGCGAGAACAATTTACAAGCAGCAGCACCGAAGCAATAGAGCCAAGCTACCGGATGACATCAGGGAGATCTTCCCCATGAAATTGGGGGCAAGAGGCTATGCTTTGCTTGGTGTGACTGTTTAATTTCTGTATATACTTACTCTTTTGCTTTACACATGTTCTGTGCAGATGCCAGAAGTTTGCTCAGGTAAGTGCAAGGTGGGACTTGATCCTCTCTCAGGTTTCTGCTACTTCTAAACGGCTCCCTTGGGGAATTGGTTATGCCAGTTTGGGTATCTAGACTTAGTTAATAATGTCCTAAAATGGAAAATAAAAACTCGTAACCCTAGTTAAATCCAAAAAAGAAAAACAAAAAATCTTTTTTTGTGTAAGTCTTTCATGATGTATAGAGACAAAAGGAACTAGGTCTCTTGTTATTCATTCTTCATGTATGGAAATGGCTGGAATCTTCCTGGGTTATTTCTGATCTTAAAGTGGACTTACAGTTCGCTCTTAAAATTTCTTTGATATTGCTGGGAAACCAAGTTTATATATACTCTAATACTATCTAAAATCTTGGATATAGGAACTTAAAATCTTGGGTTTTATAGAAGAATAATTTACTTCTATTTAATTGTCATATGTTTAAAGACAGGATCCTTTAATGTTACCAAATTGTTGAGTAAGGTGGAATAAAATGTTTGATAGGGAGCCCTGAGTAATACAGAACTGTGGTTAAAAATCTGTCCTCAACTCTCTAATACAGACGGTATCATCATGCACACACACACACACACACACACACACACACACACACCCCATCCACCCACATTCAAACAAAAGCTCCCTAACCCCTTGTTACTTAATAGAAAAACTAGGAATACATCATAGGTATATTAATTGCCTCCATCTGTAAGTTATACGAATAGTCCATATACTGGACTATGTAACAAATTTTTGTAGTTTCCTTTCTTAATCTTTATTTTTATAACCTCTCTTTTGCTTTAATCCTGCCTTTTTCCTGTTAGCATCTCGAGATTTACTAAGTAAAAATATTCCGAATCTGAATTAATATTCCTTAGGCCCTAAAAATAATAAAAATGCACACTTTCCAGCCATTTATATTGACTGCATGAGAGAAGATTTGAGATATGGTTTTTGTTGTTGTTGTTGTTTTTCTTTAAATTTATTTATTTATTTGTTTTGGGCTGCATTGGGTCTTCGTTGCTGCACGCAGGCTTTCTCTTGTTGCGCTGAGTGGGGGCTACTCTTTGTTGCGGTGTGTGGGCTTCTTATTGCGGTGGCTTCTCTTGTCGCGGAACACAGGCTTTAGGTGTGCGGGCTTCAGTAGTTGTGGCACTCAGGCTCAGTAGTTGTGGCTCTCGGGGTCTAGAGCTCAGGCTCAGTAGTTACAGCCCACTGGCTTAGTTGCTCCGCAGTATGTGGGATCTTCCCGGACCAGGGATCGAACCCGTGTCACCTGCATTGGCAGGCGGATTCTTAACCCCTGAGCCACCAGGGAAGTCCTGAGATATGTTTTTAAAGTTGTTTTTAAAAAGTGTGTTTACCCAATCCAAAAATGGGCAAAAGACCTAAATAGACATTTATCCAAAGAAGATATACAGATTACCAGTAAACACATGAAAGAATGCTCAACAACATTAATCATTAGGGAAATGCAAATCAAAACTACAATGAAGGCTTCCCTGGTGGTGCAGTGGTTGATAGTCTGCCTGCCGATGCAGGGGACGTGGGTTCGTGCCCCAGTCCAGGAGGATCCCACATGCCGCGGAGCAGCTGCACCTGTGAGCCATGGCTGCTGAGCCTGCACGTCCAGAGCCTGTGCTCCACAATGGGAGAGGCCACAACAGTGAGAGGCCCGCGTACTGTAAAAAAAAAAAAAAAAAAAATCTACAATGAGATATCATCTCACACCAGTCAGAATGGCCATCATCAAAAAACCTACAAACAATAAATGCTGGAGAGGGTGTGGAGAAAAGGGAACACTCTTGCACTGTTGGTGGGAATGTAAATTGATACAGCCACTATGGAGACCAGTATGGAGGTTCCTTAAAAAACTACAAATAGAACTATCATATGACCCAGCAATCCCACTACAGTGTATATACCCTGAGAAAACCATAATTCAAAAAGAGTCATGTACCACAATGTCATTGCAGCCCTATTTACAATAGCCAGGACATGGAAGCAACCTAACTGTCCATTGACAGATGAATGGATAATGAAGTTGTGGCCCATATATACAACAGAATATTACTCAGCCATAAAAAGAAACAAAACTGAGTTATTTTTAGTGAGGTCGATGGCCTAGAGTCTGTCATACAGAGTGAAGTAAGTTAGAAAGAGAAAAACAAATACTGTATGCTAACACATATATACGGAATCTAAAAAAAAAAAAAAAAAAAAAAGGTCATGAAGAACCTAGGGGCAGGACAGGAATAAAGACACAGACATACTAGAGCATGGGGAGGGGGAAGCGTAAGCTGGGATAAAGTAAAGGAGTGGCATGGACATATATACACTACCCAATGTAAAACTGCTAGCTAGTGGGAAGCAGCCTTATAGCACAGGGAGATCAGCTCTGTGCTTTGTGACCATGTAAAAGGGTGGGATAGGGAGGGTGGAAGGGAGGGAGATGCAAGAGGGAGGAGATATGGGGATATATGTATATGTATAGCTGATTCACTCTCTTATAAGGTAGAAACTAACACACCATTGTAAAGCAATTATACTCCATAATGATGTTAATAAATAAATAAATTAATAATAAATAAATGAAAAGTGTGTGTATTTCTTAATTACTTTGCTTTGATTTACTTATTAGATTCCAATCAGTGAAAAGGAACCAGTTTTGCATGTCACCTACATATGCAATTTCAAAAATCTCTGAAACTATTTTTGTCTGAACAAGAAAGCAAAGCATACATTTTAAGATACGTCAAATGCTCTGCTAAAGGTGAAAATGCTTCCCAATTTAAATTTTATTTTTTATATAAATACAATCAAATTCCCCAACAAATTTATCTGCAAAATATTTGGAAAGTAACATTTCATTTCAAGTCCTCTCCCAATGAGGTTGATCAATACCTCCATAAGTAGAACTATGCTTTTGTTTCCTGCTTTGTATTAATTCATTAATAATAAATTCTATGTGAGCATTTTTTCTGAACCAGACCCTGTGCTGAACACTGAGGATGCAATAAAAGCAGAGGGAGAAAAGTGCCTTCCTTGGGAAAATCACATCACACTAGACATAATAGAACATTAAGCTACAAATTAAAGTAGATAAAGTGCAATATAAGTGGTATGTTATACTGCACTCAGTGTTCTTCTGGATGGGTTAGTTTACTATTCATTGTGTGGGACATACAGGTTCTGTGAACAGAAATTAGAAAAGAGGAAATAAAATATTACAATTTAAAATTTGAGCTAAAAATCTATGATCAATATGAAGAATAGAGGAGGAGGAACCAAGATGGTAGAGTAGAAGGACGTGTTCTCACTCCCTCTTGCAAGAAGACCAGAGTCACAACTAGCTGCTGGACAATCATTGACAGGAGGAGACTGGAACTCACCAAAAAAAGATACCCTACATCCAAAGCCAAAGGAGAAGCCACAATTAGACGATGGGAGGGTGCAATCACATTAAAATAAAATCTCATAACTGGAGGGTTGGTGACTCACAGACTGGCAAACACTTATACCACAGAAGTCCACCCACTGGAGTGAAGGTTCTGAGCCCCACGTCAGGCTTCCCAACCTTTGGGTCTGGCAACAGGAGGAGGAATTCTTAGAAAATCAGACTTTGAAGCTTAGTGAGAATTGATTGCAGGACTTTGAAAGGACTAGGGGAAACAGTGACTCCACTCTTGGAGGGCACACACAAAGGGGTGTGTGCATTGGGACACAGGGGAAGGAGCAGTGACCCCAGGGGAGACAGAAGCAGACCTATCTGCTAGTGTTGGAGGGTCACCTGTGGAGACAGGGTGTGGCTCTGTTTCACCATGGAGACAAGGACACTGGCAGCAGAAGTTCTGAAGTGCTCCTTGGTGTGGGCCTTCCCAGGGTCTGTCATTGGCACCAGCAGGGAGCCTAGGTAGGCTCCAGTGTTGGGTTGCCTCAGGCAAAACAACCAACAGGGAGGGAACCCAGCCACATCCATAAACAGTCAAGTGGATTAAATATTCCTGAGCTCTGTCCACCAGAGCAACTGTCATCTCTACCCACCATCAGTCCCTCCCATCAAGCTTCTTAGATAGCCTCATCCACCAGAGGTCAGACAGCAGAAACAAGAAGAACTACAATACTGCAGCCTATGGAACAAAAACCACATTCACAGAAAGATAGACAAGATGAAAAGGCAGAGGGCTATATACCAGATGAAGGAACAAGATAAAACCCCAGAAAAACAACTAAATGAAGTGAATATAGGCAACTTTCCAGAAAAAGAATTCAGAATAATGATAGTGAAGATGATTCAGGACCTTAGAAAAAGAATAGAGGCAAATAATGAGAAGATGCAAGAAATGTTTAACAAAGTCCTAGACGAATTAAACAACAGACAAAGAGAGATGAACAATACAATAACTGAAATGAAAACTACACTAGAAGGAATCAACTGAGGCAGAAGAATGGATAAGTGACCTGGAAGACAGAATGGTGGAATTCACTGCTGTTGAACAGAATAAAGAAAAAAGAATGAAAAGAAATGAAGACAGCCTAAGAGACCTCTGGGACAACATTAAACACAACAACATTTGCATTATAGGGGTCCCAGAAGGAGAAGAGAGACAGAAAGGACCAGAGAAAATATTTGAAGAGATTATAGTTGAAAACTTCCCTAACAAGGGACAGGAAATAACCACCCAAGTCCAGGAAGCACACCTAGTCCCATACAGTCTAAATCCAAGGAGAAACATGCCGAGACACATAGTAATCAAATTGGCAAAAATTAAAGACAAATAAAAATTATTGAAAGTAGCAAGGGAAAAAAGACAAATGACATACAAGGGAACTCCCAAAGGCTAACAGCTGATTTCTCAGCAGAAACTCTACAAGCCAGAAGGGAGTGGCATGATATACTTAAAGAGACGAAAGGGAAGAACCTACAACCAAGATTGCTCTAGCCGGCAAGGATCTCATTCAGATTTGATAGAGAAATCAAAAGCTTTACAGATAAACAAAAGCTAAGAGAATTCAGCACCACCAAACCAGCTCTACAACAAATGCTAAAGGATCTTCTCTAAGTGGGAAACAAAAGAGAAGAAAAGGACCTACAAAAACAAACCCAAAACAAATAAGAAAATGGTCGTAGGAACATACATATCGATAATTACCTTAAACATCAATGGATTAAATGTCCCAACCAAAAGACACAGACTTGCTGAATGGATACAAAAACAAGACCCATATATATACTGTCTATAAGAGACCCACTTCAGACCTAGGGACACATACAGAATGAAAGTGAGGGGATGGAAAAAGATATTCCATGCAAATGGAAATCAAAAGAAAGCTGGAGTAGCTATACTCATATCAGATAAAATAAACTTTAAAATAAAAAAAAATGTTACAAGAGACAAGGAAGGACACTACATAATGATCAAGGGATCAATCCAAGAAGAAGATATAACAATTATAAATGTATATTCACCTAACATAGGAGCAGCACAATACATAAGGCAACTGCTAAGAGCTATAAAAGAGGAAGTCGACAGTAACACAATAATAGTGGGGGACTTTAACACCTCACTTACACCAATGGACAGATCATCCAAAATGAAAATAAATAAGGAAATAGAAGCCTTAAATGTCACAATAGACCAGATAGATTTAATTGATATTTATAGGACATTCCATCCAAAAACAGCAGATTACGCTTTCTTCTCAAGTGCACATGGAACATTCTCCAGAATAGATCACATCCTGGGTCACAAATCAAGCCTCAGTAAATTTAAGAAAATTGAAATCATATCAAGCATCTTTTCAGACCACAACGCTATGAGATTAGAACTGAATTATAGGGATAAAAACGTAAAAAACACAAACACATGGAGGCTAAACAATACGTTACTAAATAACGAAGAAATCACTGAAGAAATCAAAGAGGAAATCAAATATACCTAAGGCCAAATGGCAATGAAAACACGATGATCCAAAAATTACAGGATGCAGCAAAAGCACTTCTAAGAGGGAGTTTATAGCTATACAAGACTACGTCAAGAAACAAGAAAAATCTCAAGTAAACAATTTAACTTACACCTAAAGGAACTAGAGAAAGAAGAACAAACAAAACCCAAAGTTAGCAGGAGAGAAATCATGAAGATCAGAGCAGAAATAAATGAAATAGAAACAAAGAAAACAATAGCAAAGATCAACAAAACTAAAAGCTGGTTCTTTGAGAAGATAAACAAAATTGATAAACCATTATCCAGACTCATCAAGAAAAAGAGAGAGAGGACTCAAATCAATAAAATTAGAAATGAAAAAGGGGAAGTTAAACACACACCGCAGAAATACAAAGCATCCTAAGAGACTACTACAAGCAACTCTGTGCCAATAAAATGGACAACCTGGAAGAAATAGACAAATTCTTAGAAAGGTATAACCTTCCAAGACTCAACCAGGAAGAAAGAGAAAATATGAACAGACCAATCACAAGTAATGAAATTGAATCTGTGATTAAAAATCTTCCAACTAACAAACGTCCAGGACCAGATGGCTTCACAGGTGAATTCTATCAAACATTTAGAGAGGAGCTAACACCCATCCTTCTCAAACTCTTCCAAAAGATTGAAGAAGAAGGAACACTCCCAAACTCATTCTATGAGGCCACCATCACCCTGATACCAAAACCAGACAAAGACACTACGAAAAAAAGAAAATTACAGACCAATATCACTGATGAATATAGATACAAAAATCCTCAACAAAATACTAGCAAACAGAATCCAACAACACATTAAAAGGATAATACGCCATGATCAAGTGGGATTTATCCCAGGGATGCAAGCGTTCTTCAATATATGCAAATCAATCGATGTGATGCACCATATTAACAAATTGAAGGAGAAAAACCATATGATTCTCTCAACAGATGAAGAAAAAGCTTGTGACAAAATGCAACACCCATTTATGGTAAAAACTCTCCAGAAAGTGGGCATAGAGGTAACCTACCTCAACATATTAAAGGCCATATCCAACAAACCTACAGCAAACATCATTCTCAATGTTGAAAAACTGAAAGCATTTCCTTTAAGATCAGGAAAGAGACAAGGATGTCCACTCTCACCACTATTATTCAACATAGTTTTGGAAGTCCTAGCCACGGCAATCTTAGAAAAAAAGAGATAAAAGAATACAAATTGGAAAAGAAGGATTAAAACTGTCACTGTTTGCAGACGACATGATAATATACATAGAGAATCCTAAAAATGCCACCAGAAAACTACTAGAGCTAATCAATGAATTCAGTAATGTTGCAGGATACAAAATTAATGCACAGAAATCTCTGGCATTTCTATACACTAATGATGAAAAATCTGAAATAGAAATTATGGAAACACTCCCATTTACCATTGCAACATAAAGAATAAAATACCTAGGAATAAACCTACCTAGGGAGAAAAAAGACCTGTATGCAGAAAATTATAAGACACTGATGAAAGAAATTAAAGATGACACCAACAGATGGAGAGATATAACATGTTCTTGGATTGGAAGAATCAATATTGTGAAAATGACTATACTACACAAAGTAATCTACAGATTCCATGCAATCCCTATCAAATTACCAATGACATTTTTATGGAACTAGAACAAGTCATCTTAAAATTTGTATGGAGACACAGAAGACCCTGAATAGCCAAAGCAGTCTTGAGGGAAAAAAATCAGAGCTGGAGGAATCAGGCTCCCTGACTTCAGACTATACTACAAAGCTACAGTAATCAAGATAATATGGTACTGGCACAAAAACAGAAACATAGATCAATGGAACAAGATAGAAAGCCCAGAGATAAACCCATGCATCTATGGTCAACTAATCTATGACAAAATAGGAAGAGATATACAATGGAGAAAAGACAGTCTCTTCAGCAAGTGGTGCTGGGAAAACTGGACAACTACATTTAAAAGAATGAAATTAGAACACTCCCTAACACCATACACAAAAATAAACTCAAAATGGATTCAAAACCTAAATGTAAGACCAGACACTATAAAACTCTTAGAGGAAAACATAGGAAAAACACTCTTTGACATAAATCACAGCAAGATCCTCTTTGATCCACCTCCTAGAGTAGTGGAAAGAAAAACAAAAATAAAAAAATGGGATCTAATACAACTTCAAAGCTTTTGCACAGCAAAGGAAACCACAAAAACAAGACGAAAAGACAACCCTCAGAATGGGAGAAAATATTTGCAAACGAATCAACGGACAAAGGATTAATCTCCAAAATACATTATCAACTCATGGAGCTCAATATGAAAGAAACAAATAACCCAATCCAAAAATGGGCAGAAGACCTAAATAGACATTTCTACAAAGAAGACATACAGATGGCCAAGAAGCACATGAAAAGCTGCTCAGCATCACTACTTATTAGAGAAATGCAAATCAAAACTCTAATGAGGTATCACCTCACACCAGTCAGAATGGGCATCATCAGAAAACGCTATAAACAGCAAATGCTGGAGAGGATGTGGAGAAATGGGAACCCTCTTGCACTTCGTGGGAATGTAATTGATACAGCCACTATGGAGAACAGTATGGAGGGTCCTTAAAAAACTAAAAATAGAATTACCGTATGATCCAGCAATCTCACTACTGGGCATATACCCAGAGAAAACCATAATTTAAAAATACACTTGCACCCCAATGTTCATTGCAGCACTATTTACAATAGCCAGGTCATGGAAGCAATGTAAATGCCCATCGACAAACGAATGGATAAAGAAGTGTGGTACATATATACAATGGAATATTACTCAGCCATAAAAAGGAACAAAATTGAGTCATTTGTTGAGAAGTGGATGGATCTAGAGACTGTCATACAGAGTGAAGTAAGTCAGAAAGAGAAAAACAAATATTGTATATTAACGTATATATGTGGAACCTAAAAAAATGGTACAGATGAACCAGTTTGCAGGGCAGAAGTTGAGACACTGAGGTAGAGAACAAACTTATGGACACCAAGGGAGGAAAACTGAAGTGGGGTGGGGATGGTGGTGTGGTGAATTGGGCGATTGGGTTTGACATGTATACACTGATATGTGTAAAATTGATGACTAATCAGAACCTGCAGTATAAAACAAACAAACAAACACAAAAAAACAACTAATACTAAACTTTCTTTGGGTTATTTGTATGGAAATATGTTAATATAAATGTTTCAGACATTACATGAAATTTCTAAAAATCTTAAATGTTCTGGTATAATGTTATAAGTCATATTTCTAGTTATTACTTTAAAATGTATATCTCAGAAATAACTATATTTCCTTGTCAATTGCATTATTATTAACTTTCATCAAATCTTTAACTGTGGGCATTTTTAAGTCTTTTGTCCTTACAGACAGTTCTGGGTGTACTCTGAGGCTTTTGTAAATATATTCCTATAAAAGGAACATATTTGTTTCATCTTCAAGGAATTCATAGAAAAGACTCTTGACAAGTACGGGTTTCTGGTAACTGACTGTGCTTCTGAACTGAATGAATAAGCATTTTCAGAACTCTAATGGAAAACTGATGAATTCATAAAAGTGCTAACAAAAGATCAAGATAAAAAAAATTAATTACATGGGACTGAGTGAACTGATGAGGATGATTATAATTTCTGTGACTTTCTGTTTGAATAAAAAAAAAATATCCCACAACGACTCAGAGGCAAAAAATATACAAATCAATATTTACTGTGAAGGAAAGGAGCTGTTACAGTGGAGGATTATTGGACTGAATGTCAATATTATGACATAGTATGAGTTTGTTTTATGTTTGGTAAATGCAATCATTGTTGCTTTTGTTGTGGTCATCCATTTACAATGCTTGCTGTCAGTTTATCTCTTGTAAAAATAAAATACAGTGTGTATGTGTGTGAAAAAAATGGTAATTTTGTGATGGGATGGAGGTATTAGCTAATGCTATGGTGGTAATCTTTCTGCAATATATAAATGCATCAAATCATCATGTACCTTAAACTTATAAAATCTTTTATGTCAATTATATCTCAATAAAGCTGGGGGGGAATAAAAAAATATGAAGAATCAAAATTTTTCCATATTAAAGGTTGAATACCTTTCCCTTGTGTTATAAAATTAGCAATAGACAAATGTCAGGCAGCAGAAGCAACTATACAAGTATACATTACATTGGTTTATTTATTCTCTAAATAAACTGAGTAAGACTATTAGTACATGATTCATAACAATTCATGTTTTAATAATTCAAGTTACTCCAGGCCTCCATAGTTAACAATTAAGAAAATAGCCTCCAGAAACATGGGATCATGACCAAGATGGTTTTCCCCAGATGGTCAGAATAATTCAATAATGAAAATGGAAGAATTCTATATTTTCATAATTCTTGAATAATTTTTAGAAGAAAGTACTGTGTGCATTGAATTTTAAATAATCAATTTTAATGAAAAAAGATGACTTGACCTGATTTCGTAAAAAAGATATTTGCTATATTCCATTTCAGGTTCAATTATGAATAATTAATTTTAATGATTTCATATAAAATTTAATGTTCTGAGTGAGCTCTGAAATCATACACTTTTGGATTTCTTATCTTTATTGAATAGGGACCAGGGAAGTTTGTTTAAATATAGAATCATTTTTAAAGTTTTAAGAAGCTAAAATTATTACTATTCAAAAATATTAATAAACATTACTATGATGATTTACAATAAAAGATTAGTCCACTGTGAAAAGTCATTAGTACTGTTTTTGGTTAAGTGTCAGTGGACATTGTATAATGGACATCAATAAGTAGAAATATAAAGAAATGATTACTTGTTTCTAAGTCAATAAAATTATTCTTAACATCCCAATTTAATATGTCTAAAATGTTTACTAACTTATCTGTGTATTGATAACATTTTGAAACTAAAAAGCTTCCAAATTACATTGATTCTATAGATACTATGCACACTGGATTTTACAAAAATACAGGCATGTATAAGATGGCATGCCACTTAAAATTAGCTTATAAATGACTTTGGACACTTCTTTAACAAAAAATTAGGAAAACCTTGCATTGTTTGTAATCAGCATTTTTCTTTTATTCAAAATCCTCTCTTATTCATTTTTTCCTGAAATATTGTGTTGTTTCTAAAGACTGACTCAAAATAAAAGGATTGGGCTTCCGTGGTGGTGCAGTGGTTGGGAGTCCGCCTGCCGATGCAGGGGACACGGGTTCTTCCCTGGGTCCGGGAGGATCCCACATGACGCGGAGCGGCTGGGTCCGTAAGCCATGGCCACTGAGCCTGTGCATCCAGAGCCTGTGCTCCGCAACAAGAGAGGCCGCAGCAGTGAGAGGCCCGCGTATCACAAAATAAATAAATAAATAAAAATAAAATAAAAATAAAAAAATAAAAGTATGCTTATCTCCTAAATGTGACATCCTTATTGAAACAAATTTAAAGTAAATTAAGTGTAGATTATCTTATTTCAAGATTCTGGATAAGTTTATAGCAGAACTCTTTGTGTCTGGTTTGCCCTATGTGAAATCCATATTTTCTGTAATCACTCATGAACTCTTTTGAATTTTTAGGAATACAGAATCAGATATAGCAGTTAATACAAGGAAGACAAAAAAAAAAAAGGAAAACCATAAAAGCTTCTTATTAATGGGACTTTTAAACTTTTTAATCCAGATAAGGGCCAAGTTTAATCATCAGTAAAATTAGCAAAAAGAGCTCTAAGATTAAAAGACTTGAATTTGATCCTAAATATAATAACTTGTGACTAAAAGGAGGACTCAAATAGTTATTTGCAAATAGAGATGAAAATCTCTTTCACTGAATTATTTGGAAGATCAATTAAGATTATATATGTGAAAGTAATTTCTCAAATGCAATAAACTGTACAATTGGTCATTGTGACTATAAGGGCAGTTAGAGGATAAAAGTGCCCTCTACACTCTTTTCCTTCTTATTCCTATAAAGTCTAAATGTCGTGTCCATTATGATTTGCTGCATTACATTCTGTTTTTAAAAACACATATGTGCCTATTTTACAATAAATACAACTTTTAACAAAAATATAAAAAGACAGCATTTGGAAAAATCTAAAGGAAATGTGGATTCATTAAAATCTTGGTAAGAGAAGAAAACCATACGGGAAATTAATAGAATTTTTTAAAACTCTGATAACAGATATATAAAAAGTACCATTCAAGAAAAGCAAGGTAGAAATGAACTGGTATTATTTTCAAAATATAACTTTGACCACTTTTGATGAATATTTTATATAAGTTTTTCACAGATTTGAATTGTTTTACAAAAAAATGGTAGATGCATAATATTTTTGTCTCATCATTCTCATTAATTCCATTAAACTTAAAGCTGCTAAGCAAGGATATACTTGCTTAATATAAGCAAATCAAATTATTCTTTCTGGAAATCATTTCTTGTCAATGGTTGTGAAAAATTTAAATATAATTAGTTGATTTAATATATATATATATACACACATATATACATATATATATACATACATACATACATACATAGATCTTCTACTTTTGACTTTCATGTGTTCTCCAAATTTGACAAAGTCCCCAAATTGAGTAAGTCAAAATATCTACCAATTTTACATATGCACCAGGACCATTGCCTTGTAATATTTCTCAACATAAAACCCTCTCTTGCAGGTATTACCCCATTTCTCTATTCCCCTTTATAAAAAACCTCCTTGAAATATTTATCAGTGCTTACAGTCTCCAATTATTTCATCCTGTTTTCTGTTGAATCTATTCTTCACAGGATTTCAACCCCACCTGTACACTAAAATAACACACGTCAAGTCTTCTTATTATGTACAGTGGTTAATGGTTAATCATCTTTTTACCTAACCCATGAGCAGTATTTTTTCACTCTATGTTGGTTGTGGAATCAACACCTAAGAGAAATCTACACTAGGGATAAAAATGTACAAACATTCATTGTTCAATTAGTGGTTTAAGCCACGACCCAGGAAGAGATTACCAAGTCAAACACTATGTAGAAAAGAGAAAATCTTTGAGTACAGGGGAACCCCAAATTTAACGACCCCAGGTAATAAGAATTGACAAAAAGATAATAATACAGAGCCACCTGAAATCTAGGAGGAAAACCAAGAATATGGGCTGTTCTGGGAACCAGACAACATTTCTGAGAAAGAGAGACTAATGCTGCTGATAGTTCAGTAAGAAGAGTACTGACAATTGACCATGGGGTTTAGTATCTTGAAGATCACTGCAAAAGGTCAAGATAGGGTGAGAAGAAATATTGAATAAAGTGAGTAGAAAAAAAAATACTTTTGAGGATTATTGTTGTAATTGAAAACAGGGAAATAGGATTGAAGTTGAAGCGGGTAGAGGTGTCCAGAGAAGTTTTGCCTTTGCTGTTTGTCTCCTGGTTCTTTAAAATCACAAACATAACAGTGTGTTTTCATGCTGATGGATGGAAAAGGCAAAATTGATAATGAAAAAGAGAGAGAGAAAATTTGTTAATGCGATGTCTTGATGTCTTTGGATAGGTAACAAGAAATGGAATCTAGGGCACACATAGAGGGCTGGACTTACCTTGTAGCACAGTGGGACCATGTGTAATAATTGAAAGGAAGGCAAAGTACATGAGAATTGAGGCTATGATGAGTGAGGATAGACAAGCAATGTGATTCGAGTTTAATAATTAAAAAAAAAAATAAGAGAAACTACAATGTGACTTCAAACTGAATTAGAAATTGGGCTAATATATAAAATGATATAGGAAAATGGTTCATGGCTTTAGAAATATATGTGTGTATGCACACATGTGTGTATAGATTTTTGTTTAGTTTTCCTCCTTTCCCGGCCCCAAACTTCCTCCTAATATTGTTAATAGCATGTTTGGTTACATTCCTAAAATATTATTCAGCAATAAGCAAATATATTCCCATAGACTAATTCTAGCAGGAATTCTATGACACAAATCTCTTCCCCAGGAGTCTGGTAAACACACGATATTCCCAGTAGAGGAGAATATCAATAAATTTTATTTATTTTTTAAAATAAATAAAATTTTATTTCTTTTTTAAATAAATAAAATTTATTTCTTTTTTAAATAAAATTTACTGCTCAGGGCTTTTAAGAAAGGAAAGTCATGTAAAATAATAATTTACAGGTAAATTTTAATTTATTTAATGATAAGAACCAAGATAAAAGTACACTGATGATTGTACTGGGTGGTATTATTAGTACTGTATTAGGGAAGGGAGAAGATAAGAAATTGTGTTTTTATGTTGAACAATAACATTCACTTACCTGAAACCTAGTGTGTGATTACTATCAATGGCACGTGGGATTTAAAATGTGGAATATTATGGTTTTCCAATGAGTTGTTTAGTCAGCATGATGCTACACTAACCATCACATGCTTCAAAGAAGAGACTCTTGATTTTTGCATTTCAAAAGCACTATCTTCCTTTCTCTAAGGTTCAAAAAATAGTTCTGTGTATTACAAATTTTCATCCTAAGGATCATCTCAGAATAATTCACCTTCCCTCCCGAATGATAACGATGAAGATTGTTAAGCATCACAATCATGTTCCCTTAGAAGGAGACAATGAGTGGTAATTAGGATCTCAGAAGATGGGCAGAACCTATGTCGTGATTTTGATTTGTAGTTGATGAAGTGAATAAAGAAAAAGTGACAAGCTGGATTTTAAACAAGAACAGGACAGATTTACAAGGTCAAGCCTTATGCATTTCTAATAGAGTGGGAAGCTTAATAATACAAATATTTTACCTACCTACCTCTTACCTTAAGTATAGTATTTTTTGAGATAAAGTAAATTATTTTAGTTATGGGTTATCTGTTTTGTGAAAAAGATAAAAGTCCATGGTCTAAAAGAAACTCTAGAGTTAATAATTTTGAAAAGCAGATCTGTGAGTTTATCATTTGTCTTGATGTTTACAGTCTGGCTGCACTTACTTATAACCACATGCACTTACAGGGTGAACATCTTTCTTCTATTCTGTCTTCCAGATCTGCGGTGTGACCTGGAAGTCTAATGTTGTTCACCTGCCCAGTGGATTCAGAGGTAAATTTAGTCTCTTTAATTGTGCCTGTATTTCTTTCTACTGTTTCTCCTCCAAACATTTTGCAAGTGTCAATTTTGCCTAATAGACTCAATATTTGATCAAAACCTTGGAGTCCTTCCAAAAGACTGAGTGCAGAACACTGTCACTTACTGTAATCCCTTCCACTTTGCCACCCACCACCCAGAACTTAGCTGTGATTTATTTTATATTCAAACATTTCATGTAGTCCTTTGCTAATAGTTATCCAAACCTCAGCTTGAAGCTCATATCCAAAAGTTGTGATAAAGCTTTGCACATTGCTTCCTTAGATAAGACCTCCAGACTAGATTGAATTTACCCACCTCTCCAACTGTGGCACCGAGCTCACTATCAATTGCCCTTCTAACTCAAAGGTGTCATTTACTCATCCCTGACTATGCACATGTTCTTCCTTCTGGAAAGTAATTCTACTTCTTCTTCTTAAACTACATTAAAAAATTATTTCTCAAGATGGAGTACGCATAGTATTCAGAGATTAGCAAGCTCTGACTTTTCCTGGCAGTTTTGATTTATCTCTTCTCTATGTTCAACTATAATTTGTTAAAGTGGTGACCTTGCTACACGGTGCTTACTTTGATTGCTTCTCTGACTCCCTCACTAGACAAACAATGTGTGGAAGATAGAGACTGACTTATTCATCTGTGCATCCATTGTGCCCTGTGCTTAAACCATAGGAAGTGCTCAGTAAAAGAGAATGAATGAATGAAAGGATGAATGAATGAATGAATGAGTGAATGTTCTTATCCACCTGTTCTCTTCTCTCATAGTTTATAGATGATGAAAATGAAAGATCTGAAGATAAGTGAAAAAGCCAAGACATTGAGTTAGTGTTCTAATTGGGATAAACCTAGGCTTATTGACTCCTACTTGAGTGACCATTTAGTCATAGTCTTCTATTACAAATACCACTGATTTTTCATCAAGCAATGTGCTGGATTTATATTTATTTTACTAAATATATTCACACATGGTGAAGAAGATATTAATACCTTATTTAACAGGTGAAGACCCTGAGGCTTGGAGAGGTAATTTACATGAAATTGTTTCCTAGTTAGTAGAAAACCTGTGACTTTAAACATAGGTTTTCTGATTCCAAATCTGTCTTTTAGTCACTGTTTTATGTTGCCTCTCCAAAAGTCAGTGCATCTCTTTTAATGATCTTTTGTGTTATTTTTCATGACAAAGCTTGTCAGACTTTCTCTTTTTCCTCTACTCACAAATAACAACACTGTAAGGGTAGAACGTAACTAAAAAGATTTGTTTATTTATTTATTTTACAATACGGTTTATTTTACCAATGACATGTTAGGCATTATTTGCACCTTTGGGGTGTATCATGATTTTCATATGCTATATTTGCTGAAAGTGGAAATGTACCTTTCTTTCTTTAAAATAACCTGTCAACTATGAAAATCAGTTTTGTATCAATTTTATGGCAAGGCTGTGCAAGCGAGAAAGCTTCACGGTCAGGCATTTCAGTGCATTAGTTACTATTTGTGCTGTCATTTTCAATAATATCAGTAATTCTTATTGCTAGTAAAGTAGCACATAAGTCATTTTTGGATAATAAAAGTATTTTCTGGCAATATTCCAATATACATGCTTTGAAATTGAGCACTAGTAGTTCATTGTAATACATCCCAATGTTCTCACTGCTTTGGTTTTGTGAACTAGTGTGCCTACATTTTTCATTTATTTGCCCTTGCCTTGCTGCTACTCTTCCTCTTAAGGAGAAGTTTCCAACTCAGTTGCTTTTCTATTTAAAAGCGTCTTTGTTGTGGATTACAGTAAATGATTTAGCTCATTGGTAATATGCTTGGTGGAACATCCTCAGGCTTATTTTCACAGCTAAGCAAAACTTTGCTAGATGGTCTTTGAATTCGAAGGCTGCTTTTGGCAACTCCAGGAAGAATAGTGCTGATTATTTAGAAAACTGTAGCTTTATAAATGACCACTCTCCAGTGGCAGGAAATTAATGGCAGAAGAGTGGTAAATAGGGCCATTTCATTTTATTCACAACCTGCATGTATTCTAAGGAAATGGTTATAGCCTGGAAGAAGAGAACAAGGGAAATTTGTAAGATGTTGGAAACTTTATTGCTAAGATTGAAAAAAAGTCTCATGTACCATTGGTTAAAATTATTATAAGTAGTCTAATTTTATTGTTTTCTTAGAAAAGCAAAATTCGGGGGTAGTACCCTAGGTGAGCCTCATGGGCAGGTAGCAAACATAAGAAATATGCCTCTGTTATTTTAAACCACTGATGATTGGAGTTCATTACTTCAGCATAGTAAGAATGTTTAAGAAAAGTTCTTTGGCCCTGATATTAGCAATAAAATTGGATTTTCTTTTTTCAACAACATTCCTGAACACTGGGACAATCCAAAATATTAAGTTACTCTATATGACTGAGATTAAATCAGAATGAGGTAAGATTTGGAATAAAGTTATATTTTGTTGTTGTTTGTGTTTTGTTTTGTTTTATTTAAAATACCTGGAGGAATAAATTTCTTCAGATTTGTTTAAGAGTTTTGCATCATTTCTAAACTTATCTCTAAACATTTCTGGTTGGGGTTGTTTTATCTAATCAATATACAGATGTTCCAAATAAAAACAGACTAAAATATGTGTTTCATTGATCTAGAATATGGACTGTCAAAAGTTGAGATAGCCAAATGTCTCTATAAGTGTGTGATATTGATTTGATAAAGAATTTACTCTATTATAGGGACCTCAAAGAGATACATAAAACCATATTGGTTTAAATCTGTCACTTTAGGATACTGGCCAGCATGAAAACAATGTTCATTGTGTTCAGTGAATAAAGCTTTATTACAAAGGTTGAGTAGTGTATTGTAATGAATTGGGACAATGCAATTAGTTATAAGGTCTGTGAAAATTTATTACCTTAAGCCTTTGGGGTCTGAATCAATAGTCCTTTGCTCAATCATAACTGAAATCAATGAAGGAATTCCCCAAGAAAGGCTACAGAATTGACTGTGAGATATTAACATAGGGACCATTTTAGCTGTAAGCTAACAAGGTAATGTTTTAGAAGATGATCTATCACAACTGCATGAAAAATTCCTGAATTAGTTAGGTGACATTATTTGACCTCTGTTCCCTTGCTGATACATTAAGTAAGATAACAAAACTGTGGGTTGTCCTGTTGGTGGCACGGCCCAATATTATCTTAATTATCCCTCATTATGAATGTTGCTAGACTAAGGCTAGAACACACCAGAGTTGTGAAGATGGTGTTAAATTATCCATCACCATTATAATCAGGCAAGGATAAGTTTCACCAGAGTAAGTAAGACAAGAGCTTTTTTTTTTCATTTTACATTGAATAAAAACAAAATTCTTTCTGAGTATATGTAACACACATGAATAGTCATTTTATACATTCATTTTTTTTTAAAGTGTGAATTTGGTTTTCTGAGTATTAGGATGCAAAGGCATAGTTTATATACTAAGATTTTTTCTTGTGTACTTTTATTCCAAAATAATTAACTTTACTTAAAAATTAGTAAATATACTGCTGTTTTATAAAATTGAATATTGATCCCATTTAATTCACTATTGTCCTCAATTTCACTACAGGTATCTGTTCTGCAAAAATTAATTTGCTATGGCATCAATTTTATTTAATACATCAATGAATGGCCATTCAGACACGAAAGATAATGGATTAACCAGCGAACTTTCTCTCCCTCACAAAAATATATTATGTAAAATGTATACTGCTTTGTTTCAGTCTTAAAACTAATACTTACAGAGTTAATCATTTTTCTCTTTTGAAGGACTGGCTCTAAAAATAATTTTCCTAAACTGCTTTCTCTAGAAATCAAGGTGCTATACAAATTTTCTATTTTTGAAGTCTTTCTTCACTAAAATGAATACATTAGATCGGATGTTCTATCTCGATATTAATTTTTGATATGTGGGCCATTGCAGTAAAATTTTATGGAACTTCCTGAGGTGGTCTACTTTTAATCGTCATATGATATTTTTCCCTAAAATATTTGGAAATTCTAAAGTATTTAACATATTTAAAATTATTTTGATGCTTACTTTCATATTGCCTCTTGGTAGATTTTGTTTCTTCACATTGAAAAAAAGGTATCAGGTATTAATTATTTTCCCCTCTTCCTCTTAGTGTGTATATATATACATATATATATACACACACACACTTCTGTTTTAGATTGTTTAACTTGTATTATGAAGATCACCAGGGATTTTCTAATTTTCAAGTACGTTTTCCTCAGTTTTCATAATGAAGGACATCAGCAGCTCACTGCTCTTGGTCACCTTCCTTCAAAAAATCTCTCTCATTTGGCTTCTGTGGCTTCATTTTATAATTTATCATAACTCTGCAATCAGTATTATGGCTTTAAAGTTGTTTGTTTGTTTTCCTTCCATTTTTATGGCTTTAATGAGTATTTTAATTTATTCAACCAATATGGATTTATTGACTATCTGTCAAATACATAGATATACTATAAATGAATGTTGAGTTTGTCAAATGCTTTTTCTGCATTTATTGAGAAGATCATGTGCTTTTCCTTTAAGCTGTTGATATGATAGATTGTATTAATTATTTTTGATTGTTGAACCAGTTTACAGTCTTGGGATAAACCCCACTGGTCACGATGTAGTTTCTTTTGTGTATATTACTGAATATATTTGCTCTTGTTTGGTTAATAATTTTGCATTCATACACATGAAGGTTTTTGGTCTGTAGTCTCCCTTTCTTGTAACGTCTTTAGTCATTTTAGTATTTTGGTAATGCTGGACTTACAGTGAGTTGGGAAGTGTCCCCTCCTCTTCTTCTTCAGGAAGAGGTAGTATTGCTTTGGTATTTTTTCTTTTTTAAATGTTTGATAGAATTTGCTCAGGAAACCACTTGGGCCTGATGTTTTATTTATTGAAAGGTTATAATTACAAATTCACTTTCTTTAATAAGATTATTTCTATTCCCCAGCTTTATTGAGGTATAGACAAAATTGAATATATTTAAGGTATACAATGTGATGTTTTTATATACATATACACTGTGAAATGTTTACCATAATCAAGTTAGTTAAAATATCCATCACCTCACATAGTTACCATTTTTTGTGTGTGAGAACAATTAAGATCTACTCACTTAGCCATTTTCATGTGTACAGTGAAGTATTGTTAATGACAGTCACCATGCTGTAGTACATCTAACCTTCAGAACTTCATCCTGCATATCTAAAACTTTGTACCCCTTGACCAACAATTTCCCTATTTTCTGCATCCCCTAGCCCCTGGTAACCACCATTTTACTCTCTGCTTCTAAGAGTCTGACTTTTGTATGTTCCGCATCTAAGTGAGATTAGACAGTATTTGTCTCTCTGTGTCTGACTTATTTCACTTGGCATAAGGGTCTCCAGTTTTATCCATTTTGTCATAATACACAATGGAATATTGTTCAGCCTCAAGAAATAAGGAAATCTTATTATGTGTGTATGTGTATATAAATATATATACACAATATATATAGTATATATACTATAGATTGTACTAATATATACTATCTATAGTACATATACTATATATATATATATATATATATATAATTTTCTCTATACATTCATATGTTAATAGATACTTAGGTTGTTTCCATATCTTGGCTTTTGTGAATAGTGTGAATAATGTTGCAGTGCACCTGGGAGGGCAGATATCTCTTCAATAACCTGTTTTCATTTCCTTTGGATATATACCCAGAAGTGGGATTGCTGGATTTTATGGTAGTTCTATTTTTAGTTTTTTTGAGGAACCTCCCTACTATTTTCCATAGTAGCTGCACCAATTTACATTCCAACCAACGGTGTCCAAGGCTTCCCTTTTCTCCACATCCTCTTCAACAGCTCTTGTTATTTCTTGTCTTTTTGATAATAGCCATGCTCACAGGTGTGAGACAATACCTCCTTGTGATTTTGATTTGCATTTCCCTGATGATTAGTGATGTTGAGCACCTTTTCACATATCTGTTGGTAATTTGTATGTCTTCTTTTGAGAAATGTCTATTCAGGTCCTTTTCCCATTTTTAAATCAGACTATTTTCTTGTTTTTGAGTTCTTTATATATTTTGGATATTAACCCCAAATTAAATACTTGGCTTGCAAATATTTTTCCCATTACACAGATTGTCTCTTTGTTGATTGTTTCTTTTGCTAGGCAAAAACATTTTAGTTTGATGCAATCTGATTTGTCTATTTTAGCTTTCATTTGCTGCCTATGCTTTTGAGGTCATATCAAAAATATCATTGCCCAGACCCATGTCAAAAGGAATTCTCCCTATTTTCTTCTAGTAGTTTACAGTTTCAGGTCTTATGTTTAAGTCTTTAACCCATACAGAGTTGATTTTTTTTTGTATAGTGTTAATAAGGATCCTGTTTCATTCTTCTACATGTGGACATCCAGTTTTCCCAAAACCATTTATTGAAGAAGCTATCCTTTCCCAATTGTGTTTGTTTAGCATAATAGGATTCTCTTGATTGAATGTTGATAGCTTTTGTCTATCAACAAATGGACAAATTGGTCCATTTCATCTAAATCAGATGAATTTAGAAATAGATGAAATGGACAAATTGGTCCATTTCATCTAAATTGTTGAATTTATGTGCATATACTTGTTTATATTAATCCCTTGTTATCATTTTAATGACTTAGGGATCTGGAATAATGTTTCCTCCTTCATTCTTGTTCAGTTTGCCTACAGTTGTATCAATTTTATTAACTTTTTATAAAAGAAATAACATCTGGATTCATTGATGTTCTCTATTGTTTTTCTGTTTTCAGTTTCACTGCCTGTGCTATGAAGCACATTTCCATCTTTCTGTTTGCTTTGGTTTAATTTGTTCTTTTTACTCTTGATTAATAAAGTATAAATTTAAGTTACTGATTCAAGTAAGACCTTTCATCTACACTTTTATAAGCATTTGATGCTATATATTTCCCTCTATGCACTATTTTAGGTGCATCTGACAAATTTTATATGCTGTGTTTTCAATTTTATTTAATTCAAAATGTATTTTAATTTCTTTAGAGTTTCTCTCATGAACACATGTGCTATTTAAAAGTATAGTGCTTTCCAAATATTAAAATATTTTGGTATTTTCCAGATATTTATTTATATTTTAATTTGTTACAGTCTAAGAAACTTCTTTGTATTATTTGTATTCTTTGAAACTTGTAAAGATTTTTTTATATGCCCAACTGTAGGTTGTTTTTGTGACTAGCCCATGCACACTTGAGAAGAATGTGTATTCTGCTGTTGGGTGGAGTATTCTAATAAGGCATTTAGTTAACATGATAAATATAGTTTTTCAGGTCATTGCCAATTTTCTGCCTACCTTTATTAATTACTGAGAAAATATTGTTGAATATTGAAATATATTTATGCATTGTTGATTTTTTCTTTCATTTCTTGCTTCATACGTTAGAAACTCTTTGGGGGAGAATACACATTAGTGTTTTATGTATTATTGGATAATATACTCATTTGTCATTTTGTAATATTTACTATATGCCTAATAATATTTCTTCTTCTGAAGTCTATTTTTTATGTTATTAATATAGCAATTCTATCTTTATTTTGTTTTGTGTCTATATGGAGTTTCTCTGTCCATTCTTTTTCTTTTAATATGTTTATGCCTTTTTTTTGAGATATAATTCATATAAAATTCATCTAATTAAGTATACAATTAAACATTTTTAGTGTATTCATGAGGCTTTACAACCATCACAATTACCTAATTCAGAACATTTTGATCATTCCAAAAGGAATTCCATACACATTAGCAGTCACTCCACTATTTCCTGTCTCCATAGATTTCCCAGTTTCTAGATATTTTCTGTAAGCAGACTTATTTACTATGTGGCCTTTGTGGCTGGCTTCTTTCACTTAGCATAAGGTTTTCAAAGTTCATTCATCTAGTAGAATGTATCAGTACCTAATTCCTTTTAACGACTGCAAAATATTCCACTTGTGTGTATATTTATACATATATATATATCTATTTGCTTATCTATTCATCATTTAATTAAAACTTGAGTTATTTCCACTTTTTTGCTATTATGAATAATGCTTCTATGAACTTTTTAGTACAAGTTTATGTGTGAAGCTATGTTTTCAGTTCTCCTGGGTATATACCTAGGAATGGAATTGCAGGCTTTTATGGTAACTCTATGCTTAACTTATTGAGGAACTGCACACTGTTTACCAAAGCAGCTGCACAGTTTTACATTCCCACCAGTTCCAATTTCATATTTCAAGTTACCACAGTTCCCATTTCCCCACATCCTTGTTACCATTTGTAATTTTCCTTTTTTTTTAATTTATTGCAGCCATCATGGCAGGAGTGAAGTGTTATGTCATTGTGTTTTGTTTTGTTTTTTACATTTCCCTGATGACTATGGATGTTGAACACTTTTTCATGTGCTTGTTGATCAATTGTATATCTTCTTTGGGGAATGGTTTAGTAAAGTCCTTTGCCCATTTTTTAATTGGATTTTTTATTGTTGAGTTTTGAGAGTTCCTTACGTATTCTGGAAATGAGATACTTATCAGATAAATGATTTAGAGATGTCTTCTCATGTTCTTTGGGTATCTTATCAATTTCTTGACAGTGTCCTTTGAATATTAATCCCTTGTTATCATTTTAATGACTTAGGGATCTGGAATAATGTTTCCTCCTTCATTCTTGTTCAGTTTGCCTACAGTTGTATCAATTTTATTAACTTTTTATAAAAGAAATAACATCTGGATTCATTGATGTTCTCTATTGTTTTTCTGTTTTCAGTTTCACTGCCTGTGCTATGAAGCACATTTCCATCTTTCTGTTTGCTTTGGTTTAATTTGTTCTTTTTACTCTTGATTAATAAAGTATAAATTTAAGTTACTGATTCAAGTAAGACCTTTCATCTACACTTTTATAAGCATTTGATGCTATATATAAAGCTTTTAATCTGCATGAAGTTTGGTTTCTTTTTTTTGGGGGGGGTGTTGCTATGCTTTAAGAGTCATATATAAGAAAGCATTGTCTAATCTAAAGTCACAAAGATTTACACTTGTACTTTCTCCTGAGAGTTTTATAGTGTGAGATCTTACAAATGTAAGGTCTTTGATCCACACTGAGTTATTTTTTATCTGTTGTGAAATAGAAGTACAACTTCATTCTTTTATATATGGATATCCAGTTATTCTAACACAATTTGTTGAAAAAACTATTATTTCCTCATGGAATGGTCTCAGCAATTTTATTGAAAATCAGCTAACCATAGATATATGGGTTTACTTCTGGAATTTCAGTTCTATTCCATTGACTATTATGTCTATTCTTTATGCCAGTAAAATGCTATCTTCATTACTGTACCTATTGCCGTAGGTTTTGAAGTCAGGAAGTGTGAGTTCTCCTAGTTTATTCCTATTTTTTAAGATTGTTTTACCTATTCTGGGATGCTTCATTTACATGTAAATTGTAAGATTAACATGTGAATGGTAGAATTAATATGTCAATTTCTGCAAGAAATCCAACTGGGATATTGAGAATAATTGCACTGAATATGGGGAATATTTATTAATAAGATGCAATACAGTGACTGATGTTTGTATATTGAATCAACCTTATGTCCTATGGATAATCTCACTTGGGCATGGTATATAATCCTTTTCCTGTGTTACTGGATTTGACTTGTTAATATTTTGTTGAGAATTTTGTGTATTCATAAGGAATTTGAGTCAGTAATTTTAAGATCTTGTGATGCCATTCTCTGACTTTGGTATCAGAGTAATGCTGGCCTCATAGATTGAGTTAGAAAGTGTTTTCCCCTCTTTCTACAATTATTTTTAATTATTATTATTTTGTCTTTTATAGAATTTGAAAAAACTGGTTTTGTTTTTTTTTTTTAAATCATGGTAGACTTCACAAATGAAGCCATCCCATTGCTATCAGGCCCTGGGCTTTTCTTTGTAGAACTTTAAAAATTGCTAATTCGATCTCTTTGCTCTTTAGAGTTCTATTCAGATTTTCTATTCCTTGTTGAGCCAGTTTCAGCATTTTTCTAGGGGTTTGTCCATTTCATTTAGGCTTTCTAATTTGATGGCAAACAATAGTTCATGTTGTATGAAATCCTTTTTATTTCTGCCAGGTTGATAGTAATGTCTCCTTTATCAATCTTGATATTAATAATTTGAATTTTCTCCTTTTTTTCAATCTGGTTAAAGGACTTCAATTTTGTTGATTTTCAAAGAACCAACTTTTTATTTCATTGATTTTCTGCATTGTTTTTGGACTCTCTATGTCATTTATTTCCACCCAAATCTTATTACTTCCTTCCTTATGCTTCCTTCAGATTGACTGTGCTCTTTCTTAGTTTCTTAAGGTGGCATTTAAGTTATTGATTTGAGATGATTATTCTTGTTTCAATAAGGGTACTTACAGCTATAAAATTCCTGCTAAGCACTGCTTTTAAGTTATTGATATGTCGTGCTTTCATTTATATATATATATTTTTCCCTTTTTTAACATCTTTATTGGAGTATAATTGCTTGACAATGTTTTCTCAGTTTCTGCTGTATAAAAAAGTGAATCAGCTATACGTATACATATATCCCCATATCTCCTCCCTCTTGTGTCTCCTTCCTACCCTCTCTTTTCCACCCCTCTAGGTGGTCACAAAGTATCAAGCTGATATCCCTGTGCTATGTGGCTTCTTCCCACTATCTATTTTACATATGGTAGTGTATATATGTCAATGCCACTCTTTCACTTTGTCTCAGCTTATTCTTCCCCGTCCCCATATCCTCAAGTACATTCTCTACATCTGTGTCTTTATTACTACCCTGCACCTAAGTTCAGAATAACCTTTTATTTTTTTCTAGATTCCATATATATGTGTCAGCGTATGATATTTGTATGTATGATATTTGTTTTTCTCTTTTTGACTTATTTTACTCTGTATTACAGACTCTATGTCCATCCACCTCACTGCAAATAACTAAATTTTGTTTCCTTTTATGGCAGAGTAATATTCCACATCTTCTTTATCCATTCATCTGTTGATGGACATTTAGGTTGCTTCCACATCCTGGCTATTGTAAATAGTGCTGCAGTGAACATTGTGGTACATGATTCTTTTTGAATTATGGTTTACTCAGGGTATATGTCCAGTAGTGGGATTGCAGGGTCATATGGTAGTTCTATTTGTAGTTTTATAAGGAACCTCCATGCTGATCTCCATAGTGGCTGTATCAATTTATATTCCAACAACAATGCAAGAGGGTTCCCTTTTCTCTACACCTTCTCCAGCATTTACTGCTTGTAGATTTCTTGATGATGGCCATTCTGACACATGTGAGGTGATACCTCATTGTAGTTTTGATTTGCATTTCTCTAATGATTAGTGATGTTGAGCATTTTTCATGTGTTTGTTGGCAATCTGTATATCTTCTTTGGAGAAATGTCTATTTAGGTTTTCTGCCTATATTTGGATTGAGCCATTTGTTTTTTTGATATTGAGCTGCATGAGTTGCTTGTATATTTTGGAGATTAATCCTTTGTCAGTTGCTTCGATTGCAAATATTTTCTCCCATTCTGAGGGCTGTCTTTTCATCTTGTTTATGGTTTCCTTTGCTGTGCAAAAGCTTTGAAGTTTCATTAGGTCCCATTTGTTTATTTTTCTTTTTATTTCCATTTCTCTAGGAGGTGGGTCAAAACGGATCTTGCTGTGATTTATGTGATAGAATGTTCTGCCTATGTTTTCCTCTAAGAGTTATATAGTGTCTGGCATTAAATTTAGGTCTTTAATCCATTTTGATTTTATTTTTGTGTATGGTGTTAAAGAGTGTTCTAATTTCATTCTTTTACATGTAGCTGTCCAGTTTTACCAGCAACACTTATTGAATAGGCTGTCTTTTCTCCATTTTGTATTCTTGCTGCCTTTACCAAAGATAAGGTGACCATTTGTTTGTAGGTTTATCTCTGGGTTTTCTATCCTGTTCCATTGATCTATATTTCTGTTTTTGTGCCAGTACCAAACTGTCTTGGTTACTGTAGCTTTGTAGTATAGTCTGAACTCCAGGAGCCTGATTCCACCAGCTCTGGTTTTCTTTTTCAAGATTGCTTTGGCTTCAGGGTCTTTTGGGTTTCCATACAAATTGTGAAATTTTTTGCTCTAGTTCTGTGAAAAATGTCATTGGTAGATTGATAGGAAATGCATTGAATCTGTACTTTGCTTTATGTAGAATAGTCATTTTCACAATGTTGATTCTTCCAATCCAAGAACATGGTATATCTCTCCATCTGTTTGTATCATCTTTAATTTCTTTCATCAGTGTCTTATAGTTTTCTGCATACAGGTCTTTTGTCTCCCTAGGTAGGTTTATTCCTAGATATTTTATTTTTTTTTTTTTTGCAATGGTGAATGGGAGTGTTTCCTTAATCTCTTTCAGATTGTTCATCATTAGTGTATAGGAATGCAAGAGAATTCTGTGCATTCATTTTGTATCCTTCTACTTTACCAAATTCATTGATTAGCTCTAGTTGTTTTCTGGTAGCATCTTTAGGATTCTCTATGTATAACTTCATGTCATATGCAAACAGTGACAGCTTTACTTCTTCTTTCCTGATTTGGATTCCTTTTATTTCTTTTTCTTCTCTGATTGCTGTGGCTAAAACTTCCAAAACTATGTTGAATAATAGTGGTGAGATTGGACAATCCAGTATTGTTCCAGATCTTAGTGGAAATGGTTTCATATTTTCACCATTGAGAATGATGTTGGCTGTGGGTTTGTCATATGTGGCCTTTATTATGTTGAAGTAAGTTCACTCTATGCCTACTTTCTGGAGGTTTTTTTTTTTTATAATAAATTGGTGTTGAATTAAGTCAAAAGCTTTTTCTGCATATGTTGACATTATAATATGTTTTTTATCCTTCAGTTTGTTAATATGGTGTATCACATTGATTGATTTGCATATATTGAAAAAATCCTTGCCTTCCTGGGATAAACCCCACTTGATTATTGTGTATGATCCTTTTAATGTGCTGTTGGATTCTGTTTGCTAGTATTTTGTTGAAGATTTTTGCATCTATTTTCATCAGTCGTATTAGCCTGTAGTTTTGTTTTTTTTTTGTGACATCTTTGGTTTTGGTATCTGGGGAGATGGCAGCCTCATAGAATGAGATTGGGTGGGTTCTTCCTTCTGCTATATTTTGGAAGAGTTTGAGAAGGATAGATGTTAGCTCTTCTCTAACTGTTTGATAGAATTCGCCTGTGAAGCCATCTGATTCTGGGCTTTTGTTTGTTGAAATATTTTTAATCACAGTCTCAATTTCAGTTCTTGTGATTAGTCTGTTTATAGTTTCTATTTCTTCCTGGTTCAGAATTGGAAGGGTGAGTATTTCTAAGAATTTGTCCATTTCTTCCAGGTTGTCCATTTTATTGGCCTATAGTTACTTGTAGTAATCTCTCATGATCCTTTGTACTTCTGCAGTGTCAGTTGTTACTTCTCTTTTTTCATTTCTAATTCTGTTGATTTGAGTCTTTCCCTTTTTTACTTTTTTTTTTAACATCTTTATTGGAGTATAATTGCTTTACAATGGTGTGTTAGTTTCTGCTTTACTACAAAGTGAATCAATTATACATATACATATGTTCCCATATTTCTTCCCTCTTGCATCTCCCTCCCTCCCACCCTCCCTATCCCATCCCTCTAGGTGGTCACAAACCACAGAGCTGATCTCCCTGTGCCATGTGGCTGCTTCCCACTAGCTATCCACCTTATGTTTGGTAGTGTATATATGTCCATGCCACTCTCACTTTTTCACAGCTTACCCTTCCCCTCCCCATATCCTCAAGTCCATTCACTACTAGGTCTGTGTCTTTATTCCCGTCCTACCCCTAGGCTCTTCATGACATTTTTTTTTTCCTTAGATTCCATATATATGTGTTAGTGTATGGTATTTGTTTTTCTCCTTCTGACTTACTTCACTCTGTATGACAGACTCCAGGTCTATCCACCTCACTACAAGTAACTCAACTTCATTTCTTTTTATGGCTGAGTAAAATTCCATTGTATATATGTGCCACACTTTCTTTATCTATTCATCTGTTGATGGACACTTAGGTTGCTTCCATGTCCTGGCTATTGTAAACAGAGCTGCAATGAACATTTTGGTGCATGACTCTTTTTGAATTATCGTTTTCTCAAGTATATAACCAGTAGTGGGATTGCTGGGTCATATGGTAGTTCTATTTGTAGTTTTTTAAGGAACCTCCATACTATTCTCAATAGTCGTTGTATCAATTTACATTCCCACTAACAGTGCAAGAGGGTTCCCTTTTCTCCACACCCTCTCCAGCATTTATTGTTTCTAGATTTTTTGATGATGGCCATTCTGACTGATGTGAGATGATATCTCATTGTAGTTTTACTTTGCCTTTCTCTAATGATTAATGATGTTGAGCATTCTTTCATGTGTTTGTTGGCAGTCTGTATATCTTCTTTGGAGAAATGTCTATTTAGGTCTTCTGCCCATTTTTGGTTTGGGTTGTTTGTTCTTTTGTTATTGAGCTGCATGAGCTGCTTATAAATTTTGGAGATTAATCCTTTTTCAGTTGCTTCATTTGCAAATATTTTCTCCCATTCTGAGGGTTGTCTATTGGTCTTGTTTATAGCTTCTTTTGCTGTGCAAAAGCTCTGAAGTTTCATTAGGTCCCATTTGTTTATTTTTGTTTTTATTTCCATTTCTCTGGGAGGTGGGTCAAAAAGGATCTTGCTGTGTTTTATGTCATAGGGTGTTCTGCCTATGCTTTCCTCTCAGAGTTTGATAGCTTCTGGACTTACCTTTAGGTGTTTAATCCATTTTGAGCTTATTTTTGTGTATGGTGTTAGGGAGTGATCTAATCCCATACTTTTACATGTACCTGTCCAGTTTTCCCAGCACCACTTATTGAAGAGGCTGTCCTTTCTCCACTGTACATTCCTGCCTCCTTTAACAAAGATAAGTTGACCATATGTACGTAGGTTTATCTCTGGGCTTTCTTTCCTTTTCCACTGACCTATATTTCTGTTTTTGTGCCAGTGCCATACTGTCTTGATTACTGTAGCTTTGTAGTATAGTCTGAAGTCAGGGAGCCTGATTCCTCCAGCTCCATTTTTCGTTCTCAAGATTGATTTGGCCATTCGGGGTCTTTTGTGTTTCCATACAAATTGTGAAATTTTTTGTTCTAGTTCTGTAAAAAATGCCAGTGGTAGTTTGATAGGGATTGCATTGAATCTGTAGATTGCTTTGGGTAGTAAAGTTATTTTCACAATGTTGATTCTTCCAATCCAAGAACATGGTATATCTCTCTCTCTATTTGTATCATCTTTAATTTCTTTCATCATTGTCTCATAATTTTCTGCATACAGGTCTTTTGTCTCCTTAGATATGTTTATTTCTAGATATGTTTTTTTCTTTTTGTTGCAATGGTAAGTGAGAGTGTTTTCTTAATTTCACGTTGAGATTTTTCATCATTAGTGTATAAGAATGCCAGAGATCTCTGTGCATTAATTTTTTATCCTGCTACTTTACCAAATTCATTGATTAGCTTTAGTAGTTTTCTCATAGCATCTTTAGGATTCTCTATGTATAGTAACATGTCATCTGCAAACAATGACAACTTTACTTCTTCTTTTCCGATTTGGATTCCTTTTATTTCTTTTTCTTCTCTGATTGTTTTATCTAGAACTTCCCTTTTTCTTGATGAGTCTTGCTAATGGTTATTCAATTTTGTTTATCTTCTCAAAGAACCAGCTTTTAGTATTTTTTTTTATCTTTGTTATCGTTTCATTCATTTTGTTTTCATTTATTTCTGATCTGATGTTTATGATTTCTTTCCTTCTGCTAACTTTACAATTTTTTGTTCTTCTTTCTCTAATTGCTTTAGGTGTAAGTGTAGGTTGTTTATTTGAGATGTTTCTTGAGGTAGGATTGTATGGCTATTAACTTCCCTCTTAGGACTGCTTTTGCTGCATCCCATAGGTTTTGGGTTATCATGTTTTAATTGTCATTTTTTTCTATTTATATTTTGATTTCCTCTTTGACTTCTTCAGTGGTCTCTTGTATATTTAGCAGTGTATTGTTTAGTCTCTATGTGTTTGTATTTTTACATTTTTTTTCCTGTTATTGATATCTAGTCTTATAGCATTATGGTCAGAAAAGATACTTGATAAGATTTCAATTTTCTGAAATTTACCAAGGCTTGATTTGTGACCCAGTGTATGATCTATCCTGGAGAATGTTCCATGAGCACTTGAGAAGAAAGTGTATTCTTTTGTTTTTTATGGACTATTTTATAAATATCAATTAAGTCTTTCTTGTTTAATGTGTCATTAAAAGCTTGTGTTTCCCTATTTATTTTCATTTTAGATGATCTGTCCATTATTGAAATGGGGTATTAAAGTCCTGTACTATGATTGTGTTATTATCGATTTCCCCTTTTATGGCTGTTAGCGTTAGCCTTTATATTGAGGTGCTCTTATATTGGGTGCATAAATATTTACAATCATTATATCTTCTTCTTGGATTGATCCCTTGATCATTATGTAGTGTCCTTCTTTGCCTCTTGTAATAGTCTTTATTTTAAAGTCTATTTTGTCTGATATGAGAATTGCTTCTCCAGCTGTTTTTTGATTTCCATGTGCATGGAATATCATTTTCCACCCCCTCACATTCAGTCTGTATGTGTCCCTAGGTCTGAAGTAGGTCTCTTGTAGACAGCATATATACAGGTCTTGTTTGGTATCCATTCAGCCAGTCTGTGTCTTTTGGTTTGAGCATTTAATCCATTTACATTTAAGGTAGTTATTGATATGTATATTCTTATTACCGTTTTTTTAATTGTTTTGGGTTTTTTATTGTAGGTCTTTTCCTTCTCTTGTGACTGGAGAAGTTCCTTTAGTATTTGTTGTAAACCTGGTTTTGTGGTGCTGAATTCTCTTAGCTTTTGTTGTCTGTAAACATTTTAATTTCTCCATCAAATCTGAATGAGATCCTTGCTCAGTAGAGTAATCTTGATTTAAAGTTTTTTCCCTTTCATCACTTTAAATATGTCCTGCCACTCCCTTCTGGCTTGCAGAGTTTCTGCTGAAAAGTCAGCTATTAACCTTATGAGGATTTCCTTGTATTTTATTTGTTGTTTTTCTCTTGCTGCTTTTAATATTTTTTCTTTGTATGTAGTTTTTTATAGCTTGATTAATATGTGTGTTGGCCAGTTTCTCCTGGATATATTTTGTATGGGACTCTGCACTTCCTGTACTTGATTGACTATTTCCTTTCCCAGATTATGGAAGTTTTCAACTATAATCTCTTCAAATATCTTCTCAGTCCCTTTCTTTTTCTCTTCTTCTTCTTCTCTTTTTCTTCTATAGTTTGAATGTTGGTGCATTGAATGTTGTCCCAGAGGTCTCTGAGACTGTCCTCAATTATTTTCATTCTTTTTTTTCTTTTTTCTGCTCTGTGGTAGTTATTTCCACTATTTTATCTTCCAGGTCACTTATCCATTTTTCTGCCTCAGTTTTTCAGCTATTGATTCCTTCTAGAGAATTATTAATATCATTTATTGTGTTGTTCAACATTTTTTGTTTGCTCTTTAGTTCTACCAGGCCCCTGTTAAACATTTCTTGTATTTTCTCCATTCTATTTCCAAGATTTTGGATCATCTTTACTATCATTATTCTGATTTTTTTTCAGGTAGACTGCCTATTTCATCTTCATTTGTTTGGTGTGATAGGTTTTTACTTTGCTTCTTCATCTGCTGTGTATTTCTCTGGCTTCTCATTTTGCCTAACTTACTGTGCTTAGGGTCTCCTTTTGGCAGTCTGCAGGTTCATAGTTCCCATTGTTTTTGGTGTCTGCCCCCAGTGGGTAAGGTTGGTTCAGTGGGTTGTGTAGGCTTCCTGGTGGAGGGGACTGGTTCCTGTGTTCTGTTGGATGAGGCTGGATCTTGTCTTTCTGGTGGGAAGGACTGCTTCTGATGGTATGTTTTGGGGTGTCTGTGACCTTATTATGATTTTAGTCAATCTCTCTGTTAATGGGTGGGCTTCTGTTCCTGTCTTGCTTGTTGCTTGGTATAGGGTGTCCAACACTGTAGCTTGCTGGTCATTGAGTGGAGCTGGGTCTTAGCTTTGAGATAGAGATCTCTTTGAGAGCTTTCACGTTTGATGTTACATGGAGCTTGGAGGTCCTGAACTTGGCTCTCCCAACTCAATGGCTCAGACCTGACACTTGGCCAGAGCATCAAGTCCCTGTCAACCACCTATCTCAGAAAAAAAGAAAGAAAGAAAGAAAAAAATAAAATAAAATGGAGTTATTAAAATTAAAAAAAAATTAAAATATTAAAATAAAAAATAAGAAAAACAATTTTAAAAAAAACAAGAGAGCAACCAAACTAATAAACAAATCCACCAATGATAATAAGTGCTAAAAACTATACTAAGATAAACATAAAAATCAGAATCTAGTCAGTCTCATTCAGCAAACCCCAGGTCTACAGTTGGTCCCAAAATCCACCACCTCAATTGGCAGATGATTCCTTGTCTATTCAGCTATTCCATAGATGCAGGGTGCATCAAGTTGATTGTGGAGATTTAAACCACTGCTCCTGAGGCTGCACAGAGAAATTTACTTTTCTCTTCTTTTTTCGCACAGCTCCTGGGGGTTCAGCTTTGGATTTGGCTCCACTTTTACATGTAGGTCACCCTCTGGCATCTGTTCTTTACCCAGACCGAGGGGGTTATAGGAGCAGCCGATTAGGGTGTGCTTGCTCACTCAGGCCTGGGGTAGGGAGAGGAACAGAATGTGATGTGAGCGTCTGGTGGCAGAGGCCAGCACGACATTGCAGCAGCCTGAGATGCACCGTGTGTTTTCCTGGGGAAGTTGTCCCTGGATCATGGGACCCTGGCAGTGGCAGGCTGCACAGGCTCCCAGAGGTGGTGATGTGGATAGTGACCTGTGCTTGCACCCAAGCTTCTTGGTGGCTGCAGCAGCAGCCTTAGCATTTCATGCCCATCTCTGGTGTCTGCACTGATAGCCGTGGCTCTCATCCATCTCTGAAGCTGATTTAGGTAGTGTTCTGAATCCCCTCTCCTCACGCATCTCAAAACAATGGTCTTTTGCCTCTTAGGCAGGTCCAAACATTTTACTGGACTCCCTCCTGGCTAGCTGTGTTGCACTAGCCCCCTTCAGGCTGTGTTCATGCAGACAACTCCAGTCCTCTCCCTGGGATCTGAACTCTGAAGCCCAAGCCTCAGCTCCCAGGTCCTACCCACCCCGGCGGGTGAGCAGTCATGCCTCTCAGGCTGCTGAGTACTGGTCGGCACCAATCTTTTGTGCGGGAATCTCTCCACTTTGCCTTCCACACCCTTGTTGCTTCACTCTCCTCTGTGACTCTGAAGCTTCCCCCCCGCCCACTGCCCGTCTCTTCCAGTGAAGGGGCTTCCTAATGTGTGGAAACTTTTCCTCCTTCATAGCTCCCTCACAGAGGTGCAGGTCCCATCTCTATTCTTTTGTCTCTGTTTTTTCTTTTGCCCTACGCAGATATGTGGGGAGTTTCTTGCCTTATGGGAAATCTGAGGTCTTCTGCCAGTGTTCAGCAAGTGTTCTGTAGGAGTTGTTCCACATGTAGATGTATATCTGATGTATTTGTGGGGAGGAAGGTGATCTCCATATCTTACTCCTCTGTCATCATGAAGCTCTTGTCCTTTACATTTATCTTAAATAATTTTCTAATTTTGTTTGTCATTTCTTCGTTGTCCCATCAATAATTTCAGAGTGTGTTGTTTAATTTCCACATGCTGTGAATATTTCAGGTTTCCTTCTTCATTATTTCTAATTTTATTCAATTTTGTTTGCAGTCCACACTTTGTATGATTTCAGTCTTTTTAAATATATTGAGACATTTTATAGACTAGTTTATGGTATATTCTTACATTCTTGAGAATGTTCTAGGTATAATGAAGAAGAATATGTATTCTGCTATTGTTGAGTGACTTGTTCCATAACTTCTATTAGGTTTATGGCATTTAAATCTTTTACTTTCTTGTTCATCTTCTGTCTAGGTGTCCTATCCATTCATGAAAGTAGAGTTTTGCTGTGCTGCTAATTTTTGTGGTTGCTGGCTATTAGTTTTCAAGGCTACAAGAGAACTGTAACCAGGGAGTGTGACTAGAACATTGTAATACCACAAAACTGACCATTCTCACTTAGATGCAGCCAATTTTGTTTAGAAATATTTATCTCTTTGTTACAAGCCTCTAATTAATATACAGAGCTCTGAAAAAGTTCTATCAATTTTTTATCATTTTTCTAATTGCTTTTATGTGGGAGAGAATTTGCAGAGATTCTTTCTCAAAAATGTTGCTGATGTCACTTTTGTCAATGTCTTTCATTTAAATTGTGTTTCTTTTTGTAGGCATATAAGTAGTGGAGTTTTGCCTTTTAATTCAACCTAACAATCTCTTTCTTTAAATGGTCTCTTTAGACTATTCACAGTTAATATGATTACTAATATGGTTGTATTTAATTCTACCAGCTTGCAAGCTGTTTACTTTGTTCTAACTTGTTCTTTGTTTATTTTGTTCTTTTCCTGCTTAATCTTGGTTTAACTGAGGATTCTTTATGACTTTATCTGTCTATTGACTTATTATTTATATACCTTAAAAAATTTAGTGTTTGCCATATTGTTTCATATACATTATTAATGAGTCAATCTTCAAATAAAATTACAAATATTCACAAGTAGTATAAGAAATGTATTACAGTAAATTTCCAATTCCTCACTTAAAGCTCTTGTGCCATTTCTGTCGTACATTAAAAATGCTGTTAACCTATGATTTATTATTCCTGTTTTGCTTTAGAAACTCAGTTATCTTTGAGAGGCATTAAACTATTTTAATAATAATTTTATTTTACTTTGATTTATTTTATTTCTACACTCTATTTCTTTGTGTAAATGAAGTATCCATCTGGTAGCATATTCCTTAGCCTTTAATATTTCTTAAGTGTAGGTCAGTTGACAATGAAGTCCCCAGATTTTGTTTATCTGAGAAATTCTTCATTTAGCTTTCATTTTAGAAAGATATGTTCACTGGTCATAGAGTGCTGGTTGTTTTCATTCAACACTTTTAATATATCATTTTATTGTTTTCTAGCTTATATGGTTTCTGAAGTGAGAATTCTTATCTGGGTTACTCTCTGTGAAATGAGTCCATTCTTCTCTGCCTATATTTACAATTTTCCATTTCTTTGTGCTTCTAGAAACTGGAAGATAGTATGCCTCAGTATATGTTTTATTGTTAGATAGTCCAAACATCAGTGCCATCTGAATCTAAATCTGATGATTTCTTTGTCTCTTCCTAGTATGCATATATTTTGAATTCAGTATGCCTCATCATTTTGTTGTTGAAAAGCAGGTATATTGTGAATGATGGTGGAGACTGAAATGACATGTTTTTGTATTTGCTAACTTTCATGCCTTTGCTTCCACAAGACCCTTAGTGAGAAATAAATTAATACAACTATTTGAGCTGGATTTGTGGTTTCTTGTTCCTATGGTGAACCTCAGTGCCTCAGAGACTTCAAATCCTTAACTATATCTGTGTTAAGGGTAAGACCTGCTTAGCCAGAGTTGTTGTTGTTGTTGTTGTTGTTGTTGTTGTTTTAACCTCAATGTCTGCTCCATCTTTGGCTTTGAGTCTTTCTTTTGTGCTGGACTTTTGAGAGAGTCACACCATTGCACATTACTCATTACTAGACATTTGTTGGCATGGTTGTGTGGGCAGGCTCATCGGCAGGCTCAGTATCTTTGAATTTCATGGTGTAGCCTCCTCTGAACTTCTGTGTAGCACTTATGTCTGCTCCTTCCTCAGTACAGATGCTATTTTGTGTTCCTTTTCTCCAGTTGCAGTGGATTTTCACCAGTATCCTGTGGGTTAGTTTTTGTTGTCCTTAACTCCACAGATCGAGCTTTCATTCCATAGGGGAGAGGAGTCTCAGTGGGATTTTCAGTAGCCTCTTTTCTTCTCTTGCACTTATGCACCATGAGGGAGATTTTTCAGGGCACTCCCAATCTTTTCAGTGAGTGCCTGGTGGGGTTTGTGGAGAAAGGCTGTGGGAGGATATGGACTCCCCGTACATTTGCAGACTCTGGGAGTTTCATCTTCTCTTGTCAGTGAATACTCAGTATCTACTTATTCACAAGTCATCCTGCCTGAACTCTTCTTTCTGGTTTGTAGGTGAATCTTGCCCTGGTTAAGTGACTGCTCCCATTGCATCTCTCCCAACTGGCACCAGTCTCTTCTTAGATTTTTGTGTCAAGTGCTTGCTCTGCAACTTCAGAAACCTGGTATGTTCAACAGAAGCTTCAGACTTGCAGTTCGTCCAGCTTCTTTTCACTGTATGGTTTGGGCTGATGCTTTTTCCAAATTTTATATATCCCTGTGAGTAAAGCAGAAGCTTCATATTATCGTTTTGTTATCCTCAATTTCTCTATGAAAAATACTTTGCTAATATTAGTCTAGGGAATTTATTTTTAATACAAGACTGTTTAAAAAATAATCGTATATGATCCATGAATTTCCAATAATTCTATTTGTGTGTATATTAGGTGAAACAGACATAATAAACATACTCATAAATATATCATGTCTCAAGCAAAGTAGGAGCATATATCTTGCTCATATAACAGGATTTAATGGGTGCATTGACAGTGAGCTGCTCTTCTCCATAGTCATCCAGAGTCCAAGGCTTAGTTTATCCTGGGTATAGATTCTAATTCAACAAGCTAAATGTGGACAAGAATATGTGGTTGTACACAAGAAAAACTATAACGGGCAGCCCCTGAAGTGGCACTTACCACTTAGATGATATTCCACAGGCTAGAAATAGTCAGACTGATGTATTGGGTCACAATAGAAAGGGAGAAATGTATGTAGTCTAGCAGTGTGCCCAGGAAGAAGAACATGGCTTTAGATATGGAGCTAGAATTTCCTAGCAAAAAGCAGAAAGGATACATATGACAAACTTACTTGAAGGGCAAATTGAAAATCCAGTTAATTTTAGAACAGTTTCAACCCAAGTGCTCAGACACTCCTAAAAAAAATAGTTTTTAATATGATAAGCACACACAAAAATATATACACATTTAAAAAAATAGATTACTAATGAAAGCAAATGCAATGTATTTTAAGTGAGAAATTCTTTTAATTTTGCATACCCACTCACTGCAATCTTGGAGAAAATAACTTATGATTTTACCAGCTTTTAAGTTTTTGCCTTTGACTACCAAATAATAAAACAGAATAGAATACACATATATGTTAAAAAAAATGTACGATGATTTCTTTTAGTTCTATTCATTCAAGATAGCAAAGAGGACTGAATTATCATTTTATCTAAAATTGAACTGGGACCATTTAACTTCTCATCTCCTCTCTTCTCTTCCAGTAACCTATGTAGCTTACAGTAACACATTGACAAAACAGTGGTTCTCAAAACATTGCTCATTAATAATCTCTTGGAGTGTTTGTTTCAAATATAGTTCCCTGGGACCTTCACTCAGAGACTCTGATTATGTGACTGATGTGGAATCAAGTACTATCTACAGTTTACTCACACCCATCAGCAAATTTATTATAGGTAATATAACTTAAGAAATAAGCTTTTTTGAAAATCAGGTTCTGTGTCCTTTTCTCTCTTATTTCAGTGGATATTTTCAGAAATCAAAGCATTAGTTTAGCATCTTGATAGCAAAAGCTTTACAAAAAGCATTGTGTTTCTTTTTGTTGTTGTTGCTGTTGTTTTCCCACCCAGGCAGGGAAAATTCTCTAAAACAGCAGCTGAATTAGGGTCATCTGTATATCTATAACTGTGGCAGCTGGTAGAATTTAGTAAACTTTTGACAAAGGATTTTCTTTTTGTGAGTGAATAATACTCCGTTATTATATATTTTATAACTATAAAATATTTATATAATATATATTTACCATATTTTCTTAATCCATTCATTTATTGATGGACACTGAGGTTGTTTCAATATCTTGGCTATTATAAATAATGCTTCTGTGAACATGGAAGTGCAGCTATCCTTCAAAACAATCATTTTATTTCACTTGATATATGCCCAGAAGTGGAATTCCTGGGCCATACGATAGTTCTATTTTTAATTAATTGAGGAAAATCCATGTTGTTTTCCTTAGTGGCTGTACCAATGTACATCCCCACCAACAGTGCACAAGGATTCCATTTTCTCTTGCCTTTTTGACAATAACCATTCTGAGAGGTGTGAGGTGATATCTCATTGTGTTTTTGTTTTTGTTTTGTTTTTTTTTTTTTTTTTTTGCGATACACGGGCCTCTCACTGTTGTGGCCCCCTCCCGTTGCAGAGCACAGGCTCCGGACGCGCAGGCTCAGCGACCATGGCTCACGGGCCCAGCCACTCCGCGGCATGTGGGATTTTCCCAGACTGGGGCACGAACCCATGTCCTCTGCATCGGCAGGCGGACTCTCAACCACTGCGCCACCAGGAAAGCCCTCATTGTGGTTTTTACTGGCATTTCCCTGATGGTTAGTGATGTTGAGCATTTTTTTTTCACATATCTGTTGGCCATTTGTATATCTTCTTTGTTCAGGTCCTCTGCCCAAGTTACAGTTGGATTATTTGTGTAATTATTAGTATTATTTTTTTACTATTTAGTTGTATAAGTCTCATATATTTTGTATATTAACCCTTGTTTTATATATATATATATATATATATACATATATATATATATATATATATATATATATATATATATATTAGTTTGCAAATAGTTTCTACCTCTTCCAGTCTTTACAGACTAGCTTCAGGAAAGAAATACCTTTTGTCAGTTCTATTAGAGATTCTGAGGCTTTCTCAGATCTTTTCTATGGATACAATGCTCCACAATTCTTGTTCCTGCTTGTCAGGGTGTTCTTAAGATTGTATGCCCATCTCGCCATCCTGCAGAACCAGGCAGAATGCTGACAGCTTTCTTTTGCTTTCCCTAGGAAGGTGCCGGATGCTCAAGTTTGTGTGGTTTCTCCCAGTTCCGCAGAGTTGGGCCAGCTTTCTGTGCATGCTCACTAGCGGTCTGCAAAGGCTGGCTCTTTCTGCCACAGAGAGTGCAGACAGGGAGCCAGCCATGGAGTTGGGGGATGGGGGTAGGCAGGGCAATGAGGTGAGAGGAGCATTGGGGGTAGCTGTAGTCCAATTGGTGGGATCCAAGGCAAGGCATCCCCAGCAGCTCTTAGGCAGACTTACTGATGGAGTCTGCAAAACGGTTAGCGGGATATGTAGGATTTTCGGTGTCTGTGGTTCTCCCAGCGTCTCCCACCCAAGTTGTGCCTCATACTTCAGTGTTCTGAATGGGGTGTAAAAGAAATGGGTCTCTTTGGCAGCATCCTGCGCAGCTGAGGCAGCCAGGCACACTCTCACTTTCGCCTACAGAAGAAATCACAGCCAAGAAGGTCCCGCTTGGCACTGAGCTGTGCTGCCTTAGGGGAGGGGAGACTTGGGTAAAGTAAACTGTTTCTCTTACCCTCTAAAATGTGTCCTGTCTCAGACTTGTTGCTCCAGTGGTGTGCTGGAACTTCTCCACTGGCCTCCTGGACTTCAGCAACGACTTCTCTCATCCGTGGTGCTGTCAAAATTGGTGTTCTTTGGTGGGAAAACAGTAGAAAACTCTTATTTTACCAGGATGATGGAGTCTTAAGTGTCTACAAGAGCATCTCTTTAAGGTTTGTTTTCCTGCTTGTTTTATTTAAACTATTTCACTTCCTATAATTAGCATTACAAAAAGGTGATAGTAAGATTACGCAACTGCTTAAAACAATTGTTTGTAAACATAGCATGTCTAGTACTGCTTTTTAAATTGTTTTTTAAATAAAAGTATAACATCTTTGTTAAGTATCTAATGTTTCAAAGTTTAGAAGTGCAAAAAGCACCTCTTTGATGCTTCCCCTATTTAACAATTTTTTTTAAGTTTTTACATTTAAAAACAATTTTAATGTATTTCAGATAATAGATATACACAATAAATACTACATGTGATACAATTTATTGTTTATATATGAGCATATTTTTGGCTTTGAATATAACACACATTTATAACACACACATACACACTCACACACGGGTGCACATTTACCCTGAACTTTTAAAGAATAATCTCAGGACTACTATTAAGTGGTAAAATACTAATGCTTCTGAGGCAGCTATAACAGTGCCTAATAATCAGTAGGTAAATGTATGCTATTGTTATTAATAGCAGAAGTGTTTATGCACCTATATTTTAAAATATGATTATGCATTAATGGCATATGCCCCAAAGAAGTAATAGCAGTTATCACACATTTGTGTAAAATGAGGAATAGTGAATGAACAAGCAGGAATAGGATGTAAATTATATACTTTTTTGCTCTCCCTACTTTCAGTACTTTATTCAACTTTTTTCGTTTTGCAATCACCTATACCTTTGATACTTTCCCACTTTTATCGGTTATTCTTACCATGTTGATGTTTCTGTTTTCTTTTTTTTAATCCTGTTACTTGGATAATTGGATAAATTACTTGGAGTAATGTAAACATTTTAGTATTATGTTTATTGGCAAAATCTTAGTCAGCTATTTTTACAGATGTTTCTAATTTTTAAATTATATTTTAATCCTAAACAACAAACTTGTCTATGGACCATTTAAAGTAGCAAACTAAGCAAAACTCTTCTGCACTTAAAATAGTATTTGACACAAGGGAGGTCCTAATAAACGTTTCTCAAGTTATTAACTACATATTTTCATGTCACAACCTAAGGAGGAGGTTTTGTCATTCATCACTATTGGAATCATTGCACTGGTAGACTGTTTCTGACATGACAATGACTGGAACTGACAAAGCAGTCTGATCCTCTGATGTCAATCAGCATCATTGTGGAATCTTGTCTAGATCTGAAAGTTACACAGCACCACTTCAAGTAAAAACTCTTTTCATAACCTAATGGAAACTGGTCTAGCATGGCTGGAAGGGATATTTACTAAGCAAAATGATTGCCTCTATATTTGCAGGTCAGGTCTTGGCTAATTTCTCCCTTGCTAAAATTAAAGTAAATATCAATTTCCTTTGTCAAAATGTTGCAGTCATATTCTGATTAAGATAAAAACACCAGATCTCTGAGTACTGTCATTCCTTCATTTATCTTCTATTTATTTACAAATATTAATTTTAAGAAAGTTAAAAATTAGAAAAAACTTAAACATAAGAAAGGAAATTTCACAACTTAGAGACACTGTTGATATATCACAGATTATTGTATGCAGTCAACTCCTTATCCATGTGTATTTGCGGAATAGAACTTGTGTTGGTTAGAAATGAGAATTGGTGAGGCTGACTTGGGGCAGAGGCAACAGCCTTCCAGGCACTCAGGGCACACTAACTTTCTCTTGCTGAGCACTTGTCAGAATGGTTTGCTGACACATAGAGTACTGGGGCAATGAGGCTGCTGGTAGCGCCTAGGAACATTGTTGGGTTTGGGACAGACTTGAGTCGCAGATCTGTCATCAACTACTACTGTGACCTGGAGCAAGTTATTTAAAGTCTTAGTTTCTGTTTCCTCAGAGAGCAGAGATCTATGTAATCATAGATTTGTCATGATTACATTAAATATTAATATATGGTCTTTAAATATAAATTACTATTACTGTTATTATTAGTAGTATTGTTTCATGATTTGCATAGGTCATAGAATCTCTTTGGAGGGAAAAAATCCAATTCAACACACAAATGCTGCACAAAGTAATCCTACTCTTTCTCATTTTGATGCACTATATTATTTTCTATTTGATAGTTTTCATTTCAGTTAAAATTTTCTAGTGAAGATTGATCCACAATATTTTTTCTACACCTATTAATGTCTCATAACCCAAGATTTGTAAAGTGGTATTCTAGAAAAAAATGTATTTTGTACTGGGGGCTAAGATATGGGAACTTGTGCTGGAAATAACACATCAAGAAAGAGAAGAGTAGTTAATTTCAAGTATTAAGAGGTAAATGGTAATACACTGTCAGTAAAGAGTGTAGTGATAATAAAGTGGAGATTCCCTGGTGGCGCAGTAGTTGAGAGTCTGCCTGCAAATTCAGAGGACACGGGTTCATGCCCCGGTCCGGGGGTATCCCACATGCCACGGAGCGGCTGGGCCCGTGAGCCATGGCCGCTGAGCCTGCGCGTCCGGAGCCTGTGCTCCACAACGGGAGAGGCCACAACAGTGAGAGGCCCGCAAAAAAAAAATAAAAAAAAGTGATTGTGCATGCAAAGGTGACAACCCATGTGCATCAGGAGGAGCATCAACAGAAGAAGGACAATAAGAGTAGTGAACATGGAGGGTACACTACTGTAAAAACTGTTCTGGTAACAAGTGAGAATCAGAGACGCCTTCGCTGACTTTTCAGGTCCTCTTACAAAGTGCAGTGAGAGAGGAGGCTACTGGGCAAATTCTAGATGTTTTGCAACTCACATTAAAGGAAGATTGTGCAATTGGAATTTAATCTTTAAACTTAAATTCCATACAATATTCCTTTTTTTTTTTATTGTGGTACGCGGGCCTCTCACTGTTGTGGCCTCTCCCATTATGGAACACAGGCTCCGGATGCGCAGACTCAGCGGCCATGGCTCATGGGCCCAGCCGCTCCGCAGCATGTGGGATCTTCCCAGAGTGGGACACGAACGCGTGTCCCCTGTATTGGCAGGTGGACTCTCAACCACTGTGCCACCAGGGAAGCCCTCTATACAATATTCTACACTATACTATACTATATTAACATTTAATATGTTTAACATACCAGTGGAGAAATGCTGTTGAAACACACACATATGCACACACATACTTCTGGACCTATTTTTTTTTCCTTTATTTTTAGAAAAACTTACCAATAAATGTAAACACCTCCTATTAATCATATATCTTTCTATATTTTAGTAACATATACAGGTATATGTATCATAATTTATTTACCCAAATTCTGTTGTTTCTTGTTCAACTTTTTCTAGTTTTTTAATGTTAATATAGTGATATCCTGTCTTCCTTTAATATTAAATTTTGTGTGAAATAAAAATGATTTTATTCCAATAATAATTCCTAAAAATAATTCCAGAGTTAATTGAAAATGAGGTTTTGACAATTTTTTTTCCCTAATCTTGGCATCATCATTAATTGAATGTTTTATTTACTCATTCATATAATTAAGGCCAGTCTGAACAGCACTTACAGCAAATTCCACATACATATTGGACACCACATGCATATATAAGGGAAAAGGAAGGAAAGAGTGAAAGAGGGAAGGAAGGGAAGAAAGAAGGAAGGAAGGAAGGAAGGAAGGAAGGAAAGAAAGTAGGAGGGAGGAAAGGAAGAGGGGGAGAAGGGGGGACAGAAGGAAAGAAGGCAGGATTCAGCTGATGGATAATTAATAAGCAACACATAACTGTTGGACCCTAATTGCAATCTCAGCACAGATATTAATTCTTTGACTAGGACTAAAGACCAGATTACACTGTCATTATATTAACTGTCAGTTGAGATACATGTTCTCACAGCATCATGTGACTCTTAGTTGTAATGACCTGAAAATGAAACAAGATAACTTGCAAATAGGACACAATTTTTCAATCAGTCATTATTGAAATGATTATGAAGGAAAGATAATGATTGATACTATTTCTTAATGCTAAAAATAAAAATTACAACAGTGAATTTTTCTTAAATGAAAAGTAAGAAGTGTTTTAGTGTTTCTCTATTGTATATTATCATGGTTCATACTTTAAGAAAATGGAGGAAAAATGCAAACAAACCATAGGCTTAGAGTTAAAATAATGAACAATCTTGGCTTGATAATTTAAGTCAGATTTTTTGCATTGTATAGAGATACAAATATGTAGGAAAGCACAAGGTAATTTGCAATGATCATCTGAAAATATTTTTTAAAATAACTGCTTACATTTTAACAGTGTGATATTTTATGGGACATTTGAAATAAACTTTTGACACCATATATTTTACTTTTATTTATGGTTATGTTATTTTGCTTAGGGATGATTTGATGAAAATTGCCACTGCCTGGTAACAGTAAGTTTACAATTTGCTTTTTGGTTATATGGCACCCCAAACAAAGATGTGTGTTAATTCAGGTGCAATAATCTGATTATGGAAGGATTCAGAATGGAAAAATAAAACACTTGCTTTCAACTGCTTTTTGTATGTTATTTATAAACAGAATTTGAAAGGTATGATTTCTTCTTCATCATTCCCTCCAGAAAAGCTCTCTATTTAAAAAAGAGTTAAGCACCTTAAGGAAAATTTATTTTTATTCTTCATTAAAATCAAAATAAGTTTTAAGATAATTATTCACCACAATTTAATATAATTATTAGAAAAGTATCTAACCATCAACATATGTATCATATTTCTTATGTTCAGAAGACTACTTCAGCAGCAAGGAAGGAAAATCCTTGTTTTGTTTTGATTACATCAATCAACAAAGTCAAGATTCTGACAAAAGGTTTAACATTAATCCTATCCCATACAACTTTGGAAAATTAATACCTCTTAACAAGCCACAATCAAGGTAGGCTCCTATACTCATGAAATTGTGTCAAGCAGTGATTGCTGCAAACCTTTTCTCCAATGGAACAAATGTTAAAAATAGCTTCCCACAAAATTTAAAAAATGATCAGTTTCATATCTTGATATCAATAGATTAATTCTAGGTTTATTTCCAGTTCAAAACAATTTGATAGTGCCCTGGTATCTCCAATAACATAAAATAGCCAGTAACTTCATGGTTCTTTATCAGTCTATTAAGGTGAATCATGGAGTGAAAGTCTCCTTCCTTCACTATTGTTATAAGCTGCTCACTGAAGCTGAACAGTAATGAACTATGAATAATAAAACAAATACAAATGATTTATACTGATTAAAACAAACCTGCAGCAACTAGAAACAAAATGTAAGCCAATACAAAACTATTATACATTTGGGTATGTAAAACAATGTCATTGTGAAACTATGGGCTATCCCAGAAAAGGAACTCTGTATCTGTGGTGTTGAGAAGTGAGTTTTTCAGGTCTCAGAATATCATACACCGGGGCAGAAATGTTATTCTCCTCCATAATCTGTAATTTGAAATTAATTACTCATGTTCTCTCTCTGTTTATTTTATACTGCTGTGGTACCGTGACTCTTTTCTGTGGTAAACAATAAAATAAAGGTCATTATAAAGATGCTTAAAATTCTGTATATAACAATTGTTTCATAAGAATATATTCTCACACTATTTTTTCAGTGTGTAATATGTGATATGATACATTAAAAAGTGTAAGAAATACATATGATTGTTGTGAAATATAGTAAAATGAACACTTGTGAACCATCACATTTAATAACTAGGTGTTCCCATGACCTTGAAACTACTTGTGTGTTTCTCTCTTATCTCATCATCCTGTCTGTCTCATAAATTTTGTCTTTAACTTTTCCTTATATTTTGAAATTTTCAATTTGATCTAATATTAAACTTACAGAAAATTTCACAGAAGCTTACAAGGATTCTCATATATTCTTTAACCAGATTTATCCATTGCTTATGTTATCTCCTTTTTGCTTTGTTGATCTATCCATATATATTTACATATGTGTGCATATCATTCTAAATAAACCATTTGAGAGTAAGTTAAAGACATTGTGTATGTCCTTAAACCTAAATGCTCAGTGTGTCTTTCTTATGAGTAAGGATATTCTCTTACATACCCACTGAGCAGTTATCAAAAACAGAAAACAATATTGAAACAATCCTATAATTAAATTCACAGTCTGTTTTCAAATGTCATCAAATATCCCAACAATGCCCTTTATGGTAATTTTTTCCCTTTAATCATGGATTTAATCCTTTATATTAAGTTAATCTAATTCCCCAACCTTGCATTGTGATTTTTTTAGAGTATAGGCCAGTTATTTTATAGAATATTTCTCAATTTAAGTTTCCTATTGATTAGATTTAGGTAATGTGCATATTTGTTAGGAGTATCACAAAAGTGGTGTCCTTCTACATCCTATCAAGAGACACACAGTAGTAGTTTATTCCAAAGTTGAATTTCAATATGTGTTTAAGGTTGTACCTACTAGTTTCTGCCTGTACAATTACTTTTACCCCCATTTAATTAATAAATATTTGGGGGAAAGTTACTTAAATGTCTTAAATATCTTATTTCTCACTATAATTTCATACCATCTACTGATGTTTTTCAAACTCCTTCAAACTTTCTATGTTTATTATTTATCATTTTACTACAAGGAAGAACATTCTTTTCTCCCATTTATTTATTCCTTTATTCAGTTATATAGTGATCTCATGGGTAGTTACATTATTCAATGATAATCAATAAATATCAGTGTTTACTTTGATGCTCAAATTCTTCCAGAACTGGAAACTCGGAGTCACTGCAGACTAGCTTCTCTTTTATCACTGTGCTACCATCATTATTTGAGAACTGTCTTGCTTTTTGGAATAGCAAGATGTTTTAGACCCATTTATATGTTTTCTGACTCAACCCTGAAATCAGTATTTCCTCCAAGGACCTCTAATTTCTTTCAAAGGAGGATGTTATTTAGAAACTGAATTCTGAGTACTGGGTCCACTCATTGTTATTCGTGTGACATTGCTCCTAGTTCCTCTTAGAAAACAAACCTGAGTGCCTGCCCTCCCTCTCTCTCTCTCTTTCTCTCTCTCTCTCTCTCTCTCTCTCTCTCTCTCCCTCACACACATACTCACTTCTTAATGATACCTCCATTTTCAACCCAACAGTACAGACTGCATTCTAGACTTTCCCCATTATATATTTACCACTTCCTTCCCCAACAGCAAGAAACCAGGAGCCCATTGCTCTCAATATATTTCTCATTTGCTCTAGGCTAGGACTCACAGAAGGTACTTTCAGAATGTCTAACTCATATAACTATGTAAAAAAAACCCTACAAGCTAGTGTTAAATATTTGTTTGCAACTCTTTTTTAGATAACTTATGCACAAACTACGATGGAAAATATTAAGGTTACAATCAATGATCAATGAATTTTAATAAACGCACACATGCATGTAATCCACAACACTTTTAAGATAATAGTTTTGTAGATTCCACATATATAGGTGATAGAATCATGTTACAATATACAAGTGTATCAAAGTAACATGGTGTACACCTTAAACATTCACAATGTTGGATATCAAAGTTTTGGGTTTTTTTAATACAGAGTTTTTGCACCACCCATACATCATAGCTTTTCCCAGGCTGTTTCCACATAAAAGGAGCTACTTCTGTGGGGTTTTTTTTGTTTGTTTCTTTTAACCAAAGAGATTGGTTTTGACTGTTGCAGATTTTCATAGAAATAGAAACATCCAGCATGTAGTTTTTATATATGATTTTTTTTTTTTTTACTGTGAGATTTATCCAAGCTGTTACATGTATCAGTAGTTTAGTAGTTTATATTATTGTGGAGTGTTAATATACTATGATTATTCTATCAAATTTTCTGTTACTGGCTTTTGAATTGTTTACAGTGTGGGACTCATAAAAACAGCTTTACTAGTCTTTGTGTGGATGACAATGCATCTCTATGAAGGAAACTCTTGGTCATATGGTAGGTATATGTTTAACTTTGTAAGAAATTGATAAACTTTTCTAATTTGCCATTTTATCTTCCTTCAGCAATGTTTGAAACTACTGGTGTTTTATAACCTCACCATAGTTGCTGCAGTCAATCTTTTATATTTTCCTCATTCAAGTAGAATAGTGGTACCTCACAGTGAATTAACTTGCATTTCCCTAATGATGGTAGTACACTTTTCTAGTTTAGTGACTTTTTGTGTATTTTCCATGATGAAGTCAATACAAATATTTTGTCCATTTTGCATTTTTTGTACTATGAGTTGTAAAAATTATAAATGTATATTCTGGATAAATTTTGTTTTTCATATATATTATAATATGTTATATTACAGATATATATATAAACCATGTAGTATATATTTTCCCCAAATATTTTATCTCAGTTTGTAGGTTGCCTATAATTTTTAGATAGATTGTATGTTTAGTAAAGTTGTTTTTTAAACCTCTTTGAAGAATGATTGACATACAAAAACTGTAGATTTTTAATGTATACAACTTGATGTACTTGGAGATAACTATGCACTGTGAATCCATCATCACAATCAATGCCATAAACTCCAGAAGTTTTTTCCTGCCCCCTTTGATTTTGTTTTTCATACTGATTTATTTTGTTTCTTTTTGTGGTAAGAGCATTTAACATAAGACCTATGTTCTTAGGAAATTTTTAAGTATACAATACAATATTGTTAGTCATAGACCTTATGCTGTATGCAGATCTCCCAGCACTTATTTATTGTGCTCTTACCAGCAGTCTTATGTCAAACAATATTGCAACACCATGATGGTATTACAAAAATCACTTTTAATACTAGTATATAAATTAAAAGAAAAAAGTAAGTAAGAATAGTTATAACCAAAGAAATCTTTTAATAGAAACACGGTACAAAATAAAATCTGACATCAGTTATATAAGATGTGGGCAGGGAAAATAACCTGTAAAGTTTCTGTATTCAATTGAAGTTAAATTGTTGCAATTTAAAATAGATTGTTACAACTGTAAAATTCTTTTTTATATTTATATTCAGCAGTGAGATTTTACTTTCATATGCTTTTTTGTTGTTGTTTAGCATCTTTTCATTTCAACTTGAAGATTTCCCTTTAGCATGTCTTGTAAAGTAGGTCTATTGGTGATAAACTCCCTCAGATTTTGTCTGGAAAATTTAATTTTAATATGTACCTGTGTAGACTTCTTTATATACAATCTATTTGGGGATTTTTAAGCTTTTTAAATCTGGATGTACATTTCACTCCTTAGATTTGGAAAGTTTTCAGCCATTATAATCTAAAATAAGATTTCTGTCCCTTTATCTCTGTCTTCTCCTTCTGGAACTCCATAATGTGTATATCAGATCACTTGATAGTATCCCTTACATCCTACAGGCTTTCATCACTCACTTTCTTTCATTCATTTTGTCTTTTTTCTCCTTGGTTAATTTCAAGTGACCTGTTTGAAAGTTTTCTGATTCTTTCTTCTGCTTGATTAAGTCTGATTGATTAAAGTTTTTTTTTAAACTTTATATAGACTGCTTCATTCTCTTTTTTTCTGTCCTTATGATTTGTTTCTCTTACTTGCCTTATTGCAATGGCTAGGGCCTGTAGTATAAAGTGGAAACAATGTGGTGAGCATGTATAACCTTGTCTTGTTCACTGTGAGAAGAAAGTGTTCAATATTTCACCATTAAACATTAGAATGATACTAGCTGTAGATTTGTAGGTGAAGGTAAGGCATTATCAGCTTCAGGGAGTTTTCATATATTCTTAATTTGCTAAGAACTTGTACCCTCAGTGGGTGTTTAATGTTATCAAATGTGGTAATTTTTCTTTTCCATCTGCATCTATGACAAGATCAAATGTCTCTTCTCCACTATCCTGTTAATACGGTGAAGAAATTACATTGGTTGATACATATTTATAACTTTGAAAAATACTGGTCTGCAAGTTTATTTTCTTGAAATGTGTTTATCTGGTTTGGGGATCAGGGTCTTTATATTCTTATTTCAACCTCTTTATTATCTTATCATCACTTTATTGAATCCTTTGTCTATTGAGTACATGTCTTATTTTTCTCTTTCTTCGCATGTGTAGCAATTTTGATTGTATATTGTACATTTAGAATGATACATTGTAGAGGTTCTAAATTTTGTTTGCATCATTTAAAGAACGTTGATTTTTTGTTCTATAAAGGAGATGACTTGACTCAAATTCCAAACTCTGTTTCTTCTGCAAGAAACAGCAAATGAAATCTTCAGTGTTTCAGCCTTACATCTCTTGCTTTCCACTGGGCCTGTTGAAGTCTTCCCCACACAAGTGCAGTTCAAGAGCTAGCCAAGCCTTTGAATGGAGTATAGTTGCAGATTTTGGGGTCTCCCCACTTCAAATCTCCCTCCTTTTTACAAGACTTTGCCTCACTTTCCAGCCACTCTGGCAGTCTTAGATTCTGCCCTTCAATTTCTACTTTAGAAATTGAAGGGCAGAATTTAGCTAGCTAAATTGGAACTTCCTTGTTGAGTTTCACCAGCTTAATGTTTTGTGGAGTGGGAAGTGTCCTCGGGAAAAGTGAACCCTCAAGACCACAAATCAACCATTGCTATTTCTCTTTTAATATTTTGATTACTTTCCCATTTTTCTTGTATTTTTTTCAATCTTCAATTGCTTCAAATAATTAAAAAATATTTTCCAGATTTTTATTTTTTATCTGTTGAAAGGTTAGTAATATATAAGTTAGACACCATATACAGAAGTAAATCACCATCTAGTAATTTTATTCTTTGTTCAGTATTTGTTTTGAAGATTGCTTCAAATCCTTCTTGTAATAAAAAAAAAAAAGCATGTGTATGTGCATATGTCTTCTACATACACATACATAATACATATCCGTATTTAATAAGTAGTTGCTAAGTGCTTTAATGCATTCTTCTGGAAATAGAATAGTTTATATTTTTAAGCAACATTTTGAGGTATGTATAATTATGATCTTTTATGACAAATTTAACTGTCATAAAAGGAAATAGAAGCTGTTGACTCAACTCAATTATTTACTATTTATCAAATGTTCTCATTTGCAATAAGAATTATTCAGTTTTAAACATTTAGTAATGTGGTGTTGTGTAAATTAAAAAACAAAAACAAAAAACATGGTGGTTAAAAATCAAGTGCACTGCATTGCAGCAAACAACAACCATTGATTCAATAACTACTCATTTCTTTTGCAATCACCTATATCCAATCCCGAATTAGCATGAGGATATAATGAGATACGCAAGAGACAGATCAGTCAGGGGACGGTTTCAGTCATATTAAGAGTGAAGCTCAGAATTCTAAAATCTATCAAACACAGAATGCTTTCTGGAATTTAGCAACTTATTTTGGGCTGCCTAGGGAGAGGAGGTAAAGTGCCCAAAAGAAAGAAAACTGCAGAAGACACAAAAAATACATCTCTATTTTGTGATATACTTGGAAACATACACAGATGGGAATGTTTGTTTTAATACTTCTATTCTCTAACACTAAATAAGCCATATTCCTTTTGAGAAGTAGTTTATTAAGGGGTATATTTTGCTTTTTGAGACATGACTGTTTCACTTTCACTGATGACCTCCGTCTCAACCTTTTAGAAGTTGGCTGATTGAAATTCTTCTCTACTTCCTACAATTGAAATAACAAAAACATATATTTTTCAAACAAAGGTGTTCTGTCTTCTGTTTTCCTCCAAGGATATACTTTAGAAATGTTATAGAATTTTCAATGGACTATTATATTAAAAATATTATATTTTAAATGAAGCTTAGAATCTTAATGTTGTTAAAAAATCATTAGCAATTCTAATTGCAAAACATAAACTGGATAAGACTATGTTGATTTAATCTGCCTCTCTTTCACCTGGTATATTTCCAGATCCATCTCCTAATGTGGCATATACTCTCTTATTGAAATCACCTATACATGGTATAAAGAGAAGACATATTCATTTGGTTGCTTTTAGTTGCTTTATTACAAGCTGACATTCCCCATACAAAGTATTAGAGTTAAATATTGTTTCTATAGAATATAATGAAACATACATTTGACATGAGAAATTCCATAGCCTTTTTTTCTGTTAGAATATTTACTTTCTCTTACAGAATCGTAAGGTACACATACAAGTGTACCTGAGATACACATACAAGTATCACATTCATACATACATACACACACATGCACACATACATGCTTAAGAGAGATTATAAGCCATTTTTAAGTGAGTTTAAAAAAAAATGCTGAAGTTCAAATAACACCTCTACAGTAAAGGTGTTAAAGGTGCTATGTTAAAACATCTCCATATTCCCTGACAATGAAAAAACTTCCCTCAAATAAGATTCTATAAATTTTCCATTCACTTTATTTATGTAAAATTGAAAATATTTTAAAAATATTTTTAAACAATAATTTACTTCTGAATGTTTCTTTGATGTAACCCTGATAAATAGGTAATATTTTTGCATCACCAACACCTGTAGAAAGACAAAGATGAACTGTAAAAACAAGAAATGAGCACATCCATTTTTTAATTTCCTTCTTAGGACCAATTTAAATTATAGTAAAGCAACTTAAAATTAACTTAAACCCATATAAGCAAAGACACAGGAGAAGGAACATAAGCAAAACAGGGAATTCACCAATTTCCTGAAGATAGAAAGACTGGATATCTGTTTAATGGCTACTTCTGTGGGAGGAAACATCAGATTATTCAATTAAAAATGAGAGCCAGGGCTTCCCTGGTGGCGCAGTGTTTGAGAGTCCTCCTGCTGATGCAGAGAACACGAGTTCGTGCCCCGGTCTGGGAAGATCCCACGTGCCGCGGAGTGACTGGGCCCGTGAGCCATGGCCGCTGGGTCTGCACGTCCGGAGCCTGTGCTCTGCAACGGGAGAGGCCACAACAGTGAGAGGCCCGCGTACCGAAAAAAAAAAAAAAAGAGAGCCAATATGACAAGCATAGACCCAAACATCTTCAAGCTCAGGGCTGAAAGGTATGAGCAAGGACAGGAGCTCAAAGAAGGCAAAAAGAGCTGATTAATTTCCTATTCCATGGACACAAGTGAATTTTTGACTCCCAGTTTGAAGGCAACCAATAATATCTAAATAATAAGTAAGTTAGGAGGACAGAGACAGGCAGGAGCTGAGTGTTGTAACTGAAAAAAATCCTCATTCTTTTGTGCAGGAAATAAGTGGAATTATCTTAGGGTGGCACACAGAAAGAGAAGAATAAACTATTCGGAGAAAGAAAAGGGAAGAATTAATGAGATGATATTAAAAATAGGCTTAAGGGCTTCCCTGGTGGTGCAGTGGTTGAGAGTCCGCCTGCCGATGCAGGGGACACGGGTTCATGCCCCGGTCCGGGAAGATCCCACATGCCGCGGAGCGGCTGGGCCCGTGAGCCATGGCCGCTGAGCCTGCGCGTCTGGAGCCTGTGCTCCGCAACGGGAGAGGCCACGACAGTGAGAGGTCCGCGTACCACCAAAAAAAAAAAAAAAAAAAAAAAAAAAGGCTTAAAAGTAGTAATTTATAGAAAATGAGAATAGAAACTTGCTTCTCTTTATGAGAAGTCTCACTTAATTTGAATGCCACTTTATTATATCTTTTTTAAAACATGGATCCTCCATGTGCACTGTGTAAGGAGGAAGTCAAATCACATCTCTCTGCAAAGTCCAGAAAGTAGCACCAGTCCAGATTTCCTAAATAAAATGACTTACAATGAAGCTACATTATAATACCTCTATATTTTGCAAAATCTTTTATATGCTATTAAAAGGTAAACATTTAACAACCAAAATTTTTTCTTTGGTGTAATATTATATTGTTCTGAATGAAGAAATGTCCCACAGTACATTGGGATGTGAAAATTTCCCTGTAGTCCTTATAGAAAGATAAGTAATAATAAATAATAACTGACAGTAGCAGATATCATCTATTAAATGTTTATTAATTCCCAGGAACAGTTTTAACTCCTTTGTATCAATTGATTTCTCAATTGAGAAATCTTATTTGAGGGAAGTTTTTTCATTGTCAGGGAATATGGAGATGTTTTAACATAGCAATGGATAACATTACTGTAGAGATGTTATTTGAACTTCAGCATGAGAAAATAGACAAAGGAGAGGTCAAATAACTTGTCTAAGTTCCCACAAAGGAAGTGGAGGAATTAGGGTTGGTACCCAGGAAGGCTTACTCCAGAGAACTTGTATTTAACTAACGGAGTTACAAGAGTTAACTCTCTCGCAGTTACGGGAGAGTTCGATGAATATGATCACATTTTATATGAAGAAATTCCCTTGCTTTTTCTTCAAAGCTTCTGTAAACCTGGATAATATGTTGCATATATACCATCACTCTTCCATTAGCCACTCTTGCCTAAATTACCTCATTTATAAAATGGGAGTGGGGTAACTATCTCTTAAGATTATTGAAAAATTATGTGGATTAATATATGTACAGTGCTTAAAAGAATGTATGGTGCAGAGATATTACTCATGTTATTTTTATTACTATTAATATTACCAGCAACCAATTCATCTGCTATTAAATCTGTTCCAGTGCTGGAGGAAGCATCAGTTGTATTTAACTCATTCTGATGCAATATTTCTAACTCTTATTTGGCTTCCTTAAGCAAAATTCTTGCTTCACGTGCTGTCCTAAGAATCTAACTCCCCTGTAAGATGTGAGTCAGTTGTTCCCTGTAATTCTCTATATTTTTTGCTCTCCACTTCCTTGCATTCTTGGGATGTGTGGCATCATGTGCTCAAATACTCAGGCCTAGTATAAGGGAAAAAGCCACTCCCATATAGAGTTACATAAAAACGTACAAAACCAGATATAAGTCTTAGAATCCAAAATAAATTCAATAAATCACACTAAACAAAGGGAAATAGTTGAGATCTTAAGCCATATAAGACTAGTCACTGAGGAAGAGGATTCAAAGCTGATATGGAAGAGCAAACCAGCCTCAAACTAAACCTGAAATTCAGGCAGCTGTAGTGGTGACTTATCTAGTTCCTGCAATGGATGATGTGGGCATGTCAAAGGAGGTATAGGTAAGGTGGCAGAATGGACATTTTTAAAATAATAATTTCTGTCATAGAATCGAAGCAATATAAATATAAACACATACCTGTCTCCCCAGTTGTATTATTTCTATTTCAAGGACAAGACCATGTTTTAATGACTTTTGTATCCTTCTACTAAGATAGTATAAAACATTTTAAAACCAAAGTATCTTGAATGAATTAGCTAATATACAATTGTATGGATAGAGGATGGTGGAAGAATTTCAATTCTAAAAGTACATAATTGTTTCTGGAATAATAAGGGACAGATTATATCCTCAAATTATAGATCAACCTAAAAACATTGGGCTGAAAATTTCCTCTACATATCATGTATCTTCTTAAAATAATTCATTGGTGTTGTCTACCACTGATGGAAATTTAATAAACATATATAGGGCTGTCCTTTAAATTAGTCATCCAGAAAACATGTTTAGAAATGGTCTCACATGTGTTACAGTAAAAAATAATGATAATAGTATTTGTCCTTTAGAACCATTTTGTAAAGAGATGTAAATCCCTTTCATCATTTTGTACAAATGTAATAATTATCTTTTGTGCTCCCTATGATAGATGAGGACAAATATAATAATTTTTGATGATGATGATGATGATGAAGATGACGATAATGATAGGTAACATTGATTATTGACTATGGGCAAGGAAATAATCTATTCTATTTTTAACTACCAGATGGGATACTCCTATTATTCGTTTTTATATACTAAGAGACTGACTTTCAGAGTTTAGGTAACTTACCCCGTGTCATAGTGGAATGCACATCTTTTAAATGCAGATTTTTTTAAAAGTCACTGTTGCATCATAAGTGTCTAGTATAGTGTATGAAAATGGCAGACTCATAATAAAATTTATTGATTGAATGAACATAAAACATGGCACTGTTACTACTGAATGATATTTTGTTTTTTTTTACTATAATTTTGCTCTTAACTGTTATGATATATTGCTTCTTATTACCATAAAAGATCACCTTAACCTGAGCATGGATCTGTTTATGTTTATTACGAAGTCTGTTTCAGGGATTGGCATGGCTTGAAAATCTCCCTGTGTAGAAAATTGTCTGTCTCTTTTCATTTATCCTTTTAACGATTCTGTCTGTCATCCTGCCACAGAAAGCAATCATGATATCTTTTTAAGATGGCTTGCTATACTATTGTCTGCATTTGCTAAGTACCTGATTTGGAAAATTCATCCAGTTTCCAAAATTAGTTCTCTAACTCTGCAAAACATAGATGAACTCATAGCTGAGTTCTTATTTGTTGGTTGATATAATGTGCACATGTTCCTATCTAAGAGAATTAATCCTTTTTGTTGGGGGGTTTTGAAAGGCCTTTATGGGAACATACTTAACTTTAATTCTGATAATGATTTCTTCTGGATAGACCAGGTACAACAGGTCTGCCAATGCACTACAAGCAATTAATTGGTTATTAAAATGATCTTGTAAAAAATAGCCTAAATAATGTAGGTTGAGCCCAATACATCTAAATTTCTGAGGTTAACAAAATACAATACACAAAAGTTTTCATCATGTACTCACATCCAGGGGCAACTCCATGACTCCTAGTTTACAGCATTTTTTTTTTTTTTAGCATTTTGGTATTATCCAACTTTGTAACCTAACAATTCTCCCTAGGTTTTTCTTTTCTGGTGCCCAAACAACAAAGCTTCCATTCAAAGTGAAGTGTCAAAACTCCAGGACTTTCTGCATTGGATCTCAGTTTCACAGGCAGTGAGTAAAAGCACAGTAGGATAAGGTTTTGCATATACTGTCATTCTTATGGTTTCAGATGTGGTGGCCAGCAGGACTGTAACATGAAAAATGCAAGTTTCATTAATGATTGTCCACAAGGAAGAGGGATGAAATGTTACTTTGAATTGTCTTGGAAGAAGATAGATAGGTGGAATAGCCTTTGATACTAGGAATCAGCACTAGTCTTCTCAAATCAAGGACACCTCTCCTCCAAAACAGGAGGGAACTAAAAATAGATATGGATGAGTAGCTCAAGCAGGGCAGGAAGAGGAGGAAATAGTTATTGCTCAGGTGTTTAGATAGCTGTGGGAAAATGTGAATAAAAGTGGACAATCCTTCTTTGGAAAAAGCATGAAACAGTGGATATTCTTTATGTGTCAAGTGCAAAAGGATTGACAAAAATTATTAAATGTGCCTTCTGGTTAGTTTACTGGCAAATGCAAGCTGTTCTCCCCAGATATCCACAGTTATGTATTTCTTTTACTAAATTCACTAAACTATTCACCACTTAACAATTTTCTTATTCAAATTGGCTGGAGGGAGATTCATTAAAAAGAGGTGACATAAAACAGAGAAATCAAATTAGATAACTTTCACATGTCCTAGCATATATAAGTAAAATAGTTGGGAATGATCAAATTTGTTTCCAAATATTCTTAGGCATAAACAGAGATTTCCAGTGAAAGGTGAACATTTAATAAAGGACTATATTTTAGATTTCCAAGGAAGACACAGTAGAAATATCATCTGTAAGCAAATAATATTTTTATATTGCAATAATAATATCTAACAATTACACAGTGTATATTATACACCAGGTCCTTTTATACTTGAAATACATTTAATCTTCACCATAACTCAGTGAGACAGGCACTCTTTCATCATCATTTTGTAGATGAGGGTTAAAATACAAATTGGTCAGGTGATTATTTTCCCCAAAACCCATAAACAGAAGAGAATTGGGATTTTAAATCAGAATGCCTTGAGAAAAAAATCTATGTTCTTTCACAACATGTTATGTGAATTTTCTGCTTGGTGGATTTCTGCAAGCACATACAGTCTCACAAAACCTATTCCTTCAAAAGAATCAGAATATTAGTAATTCTCTTACCTGTTCTAATTTTAATTGCACACACACACACACACACACACACACACACACACATAGAGGCACTAAAACAGTGTTGTATATTTTTTCATATACACAAAGACCTATTTAAGGGTCTAGTTTAAGCTCAAGCTATCTATAATATTAAAAACTCTTCAGTGTTAAATGTGTGCCCCAAATAAATGTAAAGTAATAATATTAATTTTTGAAATATATATACATATATTAGTATCTTTTTGATATTACAATGCAGTATCATAGTATTCTCTTCAATGGGAAAAGGTGAACTTAGTATGAAAAAAATAATGTAGAATGTGCCTCCCGTGGGGAATATAATCCTGAAATAGTGCCACTAGAGAGTGACACATGGACAATAATGTCTATAATGTATTGATCATGCATAATATACATTCAACAAAGTATTTCTATACATTTAAGTGTTAACTGAAATAGAAAATCAAATAGCTTTGCAAAAATTGGAGTCTATTGTAACTATTAGAGATACACAGAGATGGTATTTATACATTAAAGGGACTAAAACCTAATTATCTAATAGGCTGAAGAGGACATCCATATGGGGCAGGGGTGCTGCCCAGAAAGGAGGTCAGAGCTGAAGCAGGGAGTGGTGGGTATCTATGCAGAAAATGGGTGGCAGCAGAGGTGGAAGATTGGTTAGATACAGGGCATTAATCAAATAAGTAAATATATTAAAGTTAATAAAACAATGTTTCCTAGGAGTGGATAAAGAAGTTTCAGATACAAAAAGGGAGAAAACTAGTAATGTATCCTGTGGTGTTAAATTGTATACATCAGGGTGAAGATTTGACTTTTAATATGCAGTTTGATAGAATAGATAGATTAGATAGATAGATAGATAGATAGATGATAGACAGATGGACATAGACTTAATTGTGTGTGTAAATATCTGTATGGGTTACCAAATCCACGCTCATACTGCTTGCCACACAGAGAGCCAATAAATCGAGAGATGAGTTGTTGGGGCAAGGAACAGTGACTTTATGCATCAAGCCAGCAGACCAAGAAGGTGGTGGACTAGTGTCCCAAAGAACCATTTTACCTGAGTTAGAATTCAGACTTTCTTTATACTAAAAGGGTAGGGCATGGCTGCTTGTTTCAAACTTCTTGATGCCAGAACCCTTTGTTCTTGCAGGTGTCCATATAGGTCTGGTCACAATGCTTCTATAACCTCCAACAAGATAAATGTTATTCTCTGTTCTGCAAATTTTAATCTCTGTATGAATGGAAAGTGTTATATCTTTAAAGGTCACAGCTTAGAGAATGGGTTATCCTGTGTATTTCAGGCTATAGGCAATATTCTTTTACAAAAGGTGCAGAGCCAGCATGACTCAGCACAGGCAATGGAGCACAAAGATTAGAGCTAAAGGAATAGATCCAATATGGAGTCAGGTTTGTCCTTCTCTGTTCCATACATACATTCCTATATATATTCCCTTGTTCTATTTACTGAAAAAGCCTGTCATTACTGACACCTCATTCACTATGAGCATAACTAGATCATGGTTCTTGACTTCTAAATGTTATTGTCTTCTAAAAGAAACCAAAGCTTCTTGTAGAAATGGCTGATTCTAAAGTTGTCTCAAGTAAAGTACAAAATGAATCTAGGATATCTTGTTATCCTCGAAAATAAAGTGATCAAAGAATCATGGGGGCATTTCAAAAGAACACAGGAGCCAGCTTTCAAGAGCTTCTCCAACTGACTATATCTGGGAAAATTTTAACATGAAAATAAATAACTATAATAACAGATTCTAGTACATGGAATAAAATAGAAAACCATGGGTTTCATACAGATATCAATAAATGAATAAATGCATTGAAAGTATGATTAGGAATAGGAAATGTATAAGGTATAAATGTAACCTCCCACTGAATACATATTAGTTTCAATGGGGAAAATATCAACCACATGGTAGAGAAGCCTGGCAAACTTCACCTCAATCAAGTGATTAAGATGAAGACCATCAGTAATTGGATAAATTAAAATCATATGCCACCACATCAGGTGTAATAAAAAGAACACAGTGTCTCTCCTGTGATATTCTTCCCAAAGATTTATGAATCAAATCATGAAGAAACATCTGATGATTCCAGATTAAGGGGCAATTTATAAAATAATTGACCTCAGATATGCAAAAGTGTCAAGATCGTTAAGAAAAGACTGAAGACTGCTTGAGGGAAATTATGGAGGCAGGAAGAACTATTTACTATGTGTGATTCTGAACTGAATTATTTTCCTATTAAAATATTAGCATAATAATTGGGGAACTTTAATGAAGTCTGAAGCTTAGATAGTAGTAATATATGGATGCTAATTTTCTGATTTTGAAGGTTGTTTTGTAGTAACAGAATATTCTTGTAGTAAAAACATACTAACAACTAGGGGTTGGTGTGATATTAAGTCTACAACTTACTGTCACATGGTTCTTTCTACTTTTTCTAACTCCTCTATAATCTTGTGTTAAAAAAATTAGATTTGCAATGAGTATGAATTTTATGTTTTATTTTCTATATATTACCAGAGCAGAAGCCTTACTAACCATGATCCTACAAATGTACAAAAGGTAATATTTAAAGGCCACTGACAAAAAGATTAATTTTATTTTGGTTACCAAACACCTTTCAAAAGGGTTATTGCTATCTTTATATATCTAGAATCACCCAATATCTTCCAGATATAGTGTTCTGTCATACACATGTGACTCCTCAGTCGGGAATTCTCTATTAAGATATTTAGTGTGAAATATGGATTTGTCTACTAAATATTCCCTGGTCTGGCCTTGGCCACGTGAGACACTGTTGCTAGATAAGTCCACAGTGTCTTTTAATTTGCCAAACATGCTTATCAAAGTTTAATGCAATTAATTTTCAATTGTGTTCCCAATTAAAATGTTAGTTTCATGAGGGTGCAGTATTGAATGATTGAAGAACAGTGTTTCAGTGGATGTTTTATTATGTATATTTCAAAATATATGTATAACAATTAAGAATAAAGGCAAGTGCCTACCATAGGGGAAAAGAAGTCTGGATTTACTTTCATTTCCCTCATTTTTGATTCTTTTGAAAAAGAGAAGGCATTATCAAATTTATCAAATTCCAGTATATGTTTTTTTGCAATTTTGGTGTACTTGGTTATTCAGATTTTTAAATGTATCCTAAACATTTTTTATGAAAGCAATGCTGCACTGTATTAAACAATCAGTCGTGGAAGCATGGAGTCCTAACCATTGGACTGCCAGAGAATTCCCTGTATTAAACAATCAAATTCTGCAAAAAATGACTGTAGCAGCAATAAATCCTGACCTGTTCCTCATAAGCCCAAGTCAACTTCTCATGGGGAATTGATTTAATTTTAAGATTTCTATATTAGTTTTTATTCATATTTTTAAGTAATAATTTATTCTACTTTTTCTTGACCCCTCAATTAATTTCCAACTTTGATTATAAGGATTTATCATACTTAATGACCCACAGTTAAATCCACCACTTATAATTTAATAATAATAATATTTTAAGTTCCTCCATTAATTTCCATTATAAATATATTATTGCACTTTTATTTATTGTTCTAACAATACTAGATATTACCTGCTGCCCACTGTCCTTTATAAAATGAAGATATTTGCATTCCTACACTTCTCAACATCTTCATCCTCTTATCTCCCAACTACTATCATTTGTACTTCTATATAATCATGCTTACTTATTCACATTCTTTTTGTAAACATATTGAAATCACCTTTGTTTTGTGTATTGTGAAAGCCAGGAACACAAATATCTATACAAAGACAATGTAGTAAATATAAATAAGTGAACCAGGACAGAAATTAGAAAAATTGACTACCAGAAATTAAACTTTTCTGTTGATTATTGTTATTTTATATATGTACTATTATATACAAATATATTATTTTGTTTATATAATATAAAATAATACAATTATAATATATATGATAGTGAGTATTGCACTTTGCATTTAATATTAAAAATAGACACCTTTAAAGATAACATATATTATTGTTCTATGTTTACTTTTATTTAGTTCCAGATACCTGGGTCCTTTTCTTCTATATCAAGAAATATCAATGTCATTCTTAGTATCCAATAAGAAGTCAGCTTTGAATCACTTAACATGGAAGAATATTTAACTATATTCAGTTTTATAGTAGAATACATCTGTTCACCATTGTAAGTGCTTCCAAAGATAGATATAATCTTTCACAGTGGTTTTTATATTTACAGTAACATGTCCCAAGGTATTTGTAAAGTTCTAATATACCAGCATTATCATATTTAATTTTCAGTATCAAATTTTATTGTAGTTCAATAACTTCCACTTGAAACTCTTCATTCACACTATCAATATTCATTGAGAGAGGTGAATTGAACAATGTTTGTTCATTTTCATAAAGTAGCAAATCAGAGAATATTTTCTAAACTTCAATCTAATTCCACAATTTATAAGAATATAGTTCAGAGTATTACTTTCATTTCTGAAAACTTTATCTGCATAAGAAATTGGGTCATATTAATCCTTACCAGAGGAGTTTCCCAAAGAAACTATTTCACTAAGGATAAAAGTGAATTATATAATTTGTATATATGCTTGGTGGTAATTGCTAGGAAATATTCAAACTGTATAGATAGATTTTCTGTAAAAAAACTCACAAATCCTAATTTTTTACCCCACTTATTCAGTAAACTAAAGCATGTATTTTCACTGGATGACAGGGACCTTATTTCTTTCAATAGTTGAAAAAAATCTTCAACATTATTTTAAACCATGATCCACTTTGTAATAATCAACCATGTTGTGCATATAATATGCCTAGAGAAGCAGTAATATTTCTGTGACACTTTAACAATCTGTAACACCGTGTTATTACGTTCCAGGACTTTTCATTAATTTTTTAACTTTCTAGCATGGAATAATTACTTGTGAATAGTGCAACAAGTGTATTTATAACCTGAATTCTTGAAAAAAATGTAGTCACATTGTATTTAAATTGTTTAACTAAAATTATACTGTATTCCACAGCTCGAATACCATCTATAGCTGCACTATCTGTTAACCTAGCCACTAGCAACATGCAGCTATTTAAATTTAAATTTAAGTAAGTTGGGCTTCCCTGGTGGCGCAGTGGTTGAGAGTCCGCCTGCCGATGCAGGGGACGCAGGTTCGTGCCCCCGTCCGGGAGGATCCCACATGCCACGGAGCGGCTGGGCCCGTGAGCCATGGCCGCTGGGCCTGCGCGTCCGGAGCCTGTGCTCCGCAACGGGAGAGGCCACAGCAGTGAGAGGTCCGCATACTGAAAAAAAAAAAAAAAAAAATTAAGTAAGTTAAATTAACAGTTCATTTCCTCAGTCACACTAGCCACATTTCAAATGTTCAGCAGTCACATGTGGTTGGTAGCAAGTTTCTTGGAGATCACAGGTGTAGAATATACCCATTATCTCAAAAAGCTGTTGCAAAGTGCTGATCCATTATAGGGGATGGTAAACATTTTCTGTAAAGGGCCAGGTACAAAGTATTTTAGGCTTTGTGGGCTGTATGTTCTCTGTTACAATTACTCAGTTCTGCGGTTGTAGCAGGAAAACAGCCATAGATGAACAAACGTATGTGGCTGTCTTCTAAGAAAACTTTATTTACAAAGGCAGGTTTGGCCAGATTTGGCCTGTGTGCTATTTTTTGCTTACCCTTGATGTATATTAGCATTTATTTTGATCAACCTACATAAAGATTTAACTACTTTTCCAAATATGTATGTCATATCAGAATATTGAATATTTGGGGCATCATGTCCAATAGGCTTTTAACCACATAAAAATTGTTAATAGCTAAATATTATAACCATAAGGTATTTTTTACATCTGCATTGTCATCAGCTGCATTAGGACATGCTTCAACTTTTTTTATATTTTACACGAAATTTTAGTAGGAAGTTTTTATCCACATTTCCCAAAGATAGAGTTTAGAGAATTTGTAGTTGAATTTACATTAACAAACATGTGATTGTAAGTAGAACTGTTTTTTGCTATCCTCAATAGACACTTTTTCTTTTTTTTTTTTTTTTCTGTACGCAGGCCTCTCACTGTTGTGGCCTCTCCCGTTGCGGAGCACAGGCTCCAGACGTGCAGGCTCAGCGGCCATGGCTCACGGGCCCAGCCGCTCCGTGGCATGTGGGATCTTCCCAGACCGGGGCACGAACCCATGTCCCCTGCATCGGCAGGTGGACTCCCAACCACTGCGCCACGAGGGAAGCCCAATAGACACCATCTATTTTAAAAGTTTCACTTAATATACAATTGAATTTTATTATAAAAGTTCATACTTTATTTTTATAATTTCAATTTTAGTTCTCTATCAAGGCATTACATCTTGTACTGTGTGGCTATTTTTGTACATGAGTTATATTTTTTCCCTATGGTGATTCAAACTGTAGTCATTCCGTGCATATATGCTTTTAAAAATTAAACATGTAAAAGTTATCTCTTTTCCTCCAAGTAATATGATATCTCCCATTTTTCTTAAGACCTATTACTCTAATAATAGTTTCTTTTATACTATTAGCATGGCAGAATGAGTTCTGTAGTAGCCCCCAAAGGATATACCCATGTCCGTACCCTGAAATCTATGAATGCAATTTTCTTTAGAAAAATGGTTTTGTAGATATCATAGATTCAGTGTGGAACTTAAATCCAGTGCTAGGTGTACTTATAAAAGAAAGGTCAAGAAAGATTTGGGATTCAGATACATAGGAGGGAAGGCCACATGAAGACACAGGCAGAGGTTGAAGTGATGTAGGCCCAAATAAAGGAACTCCTGGAGCCACCAGAAGCTGGAAAAGCTGAGAGAGGATTCTCCCCTAGAGCCGTTGGAGGGAACTGACCCTGACAACACCTTGATTTTGGACTTCTGGCTCCCACAACTGTGAGAGAATAAATTTCTGTTTTTTTTAATTCATCAAGTCCATGATAATTTGTAAGGCAGGCCTATGAAAGTAATACACTGCATGAACATAAGTCGTTTTTAACTATTCTATTGAAAACATAAAACTAAGTATAATAATAAAAAAAATCACTTTACTTTTGTTACAGGAGGCAAATAATGTGTGAACTATGTAAAACTGCAGAAGACAAATTTCATCTAAAAAGAACAGCAACTATTTTATTTCTGTCTACTTTTCATATATAGAAATATGAATTCATACCTTACGATTTTTGAGAGTTTAGAAATAATATATTTTATATGAAATATCCCCAAAATTAACATTTTAACTGCCCAAATGACTAAATTCCATATTTTCAACTGAATCTTTTACTTACACAACTAGTTTCAGCCTCAGATATATTGTGTGTTTTCAAAACTTGAAAATAAAAAGATGCTGCCTAGTATCGTAGGAGAGGGAGGAAAAAAATTACCTCTACCTTTTAAGGGGTTTGGCTGAGGCTGAGAATTCAATTGATGCAAGACAGAGCAACAAAAGAAAAGCATATTAATTTATTTAACATAAATTTTACATAACACAGGAGCTGTCATAAGGAAATGAAGATCCAAAGGTGTCACAAAACCTGAACACTTTATACCAGGTTGAACAAAAAGAGAGCATTGTGGAAAAGTAAACTATGTGGGAGGCTAAAAGATCATAAATATTTTAACAAGGCCTGTTTGTACAGAATTCTGTTTCAACTTCCAGTCTTCAATGATAAAACTTATTTTCCTTCTGATATAAGGAGAACATCTTCCATATGGGAGTTTTATCTCACACTTTCAAGAAAAAAAAGGGGATGCTTCCATTTCTTGGTTATTAGATAGTTCTGGCATGACCGTAGGGGTGTATGTACCTTTTTGAATTAGTGTTTTTGTTTTTTTCCAGATATAAACCCAGGAGTTGAATTGCTGGATCATATAGAAGTTCTATTTTTAGTTATTTTGAGAAAGCTCCATACAGTTTTCCAGAGTGGTTGCACCAATTCATATTTCTACTAACAGTGTACAAGTGTTCCCTTTTCTCCACATCCTTGCCAACACTTGTTATTTGTAGCCTTTGATGATAGCCATTCTGACAGGTATGAGGTGATATTTCATTGCTGTTTTGATTTGCATCTCTCTAATAATTAGCAATGTTGAGCATCTTTTCATGTGCCTGTTAGCTGTGTGTCTTCTTTGGAAAAATGTCTATTCAGGTCCTCTGCTCATTTTTTTTTTAAATTTGGTGGATTTTTTATTTGATATTGATTTGTATGAACTGTTTATATATTTTGGATATTAACCCCTTGTCCGTCATACCACCGTGTCCTCAACAGATGAATGGATAAAGAAGATGTGAGATATATATATATTACTCAGCCATAAAGAAGAATGAAATTCTGCCATTTGCAGCAACGTGGCTGGACCTAGAGAATATTATGCTTAGTGAAATAAGTCAGACAGGGAAAGACGAATACTGTATGATATCACTTATATGAAGAATTTAAAAAGTAATACAAAGGTACATATACAGCAAAACAGGAACAGACTCACAGATATAGAAACAAACTAGTCCTTACCAGTAGGAAGAGGAAAGGGGAAAGGGACATGTTAGTAGTATGAGATTAATAGATACAAACTGCTATGTATAAAATAGGTAAGCAGCAAGGCTATGTTGTATAGCACAGGGAATCATAGCCATTATCCTGTAATAACTTTTAATGGAGTATAATATATAAAAATACTGAATCACTATGATGTACACCTGAAACTAATATGATATTGTAAATCAAGCACACTTCAATTTAAAAAAAAAAGGTAGAGTCAGAATCCCTTCTTGTACTTGTTTTTTTAAGTGTTTTTAGCTCAAAATAATTTTTATGCCAAAGTGGCATGTTTTGGGGTGATATATTCTGGTTTCCTTCACTATTAATATCAGGTTCATGTTTTTACTTGAAAGCCAGTTAATGCCCTATGATTAATTCATTTTCTTTTACCACTTTGTGTTTTGGTTATTATTCCCAGAGTTTGCCCAAAGACTTAACCAAATTTCTGGAATTGTCCTTTGGGTTCAAAAGCAGCTTTTATCCAGTCAACTCCACCTTGTTAACCCCATCTTTACTGACTGTTATTTTGGACTGCTGAAGAAATTCTTACATTAGTCTTTGTGTTTTGACATTTTCTAGTTCCTTTGTCTTCCCCCTTTCAGGTGAATTTTCTTATTTTCTCAGAGCATGTCCAAAGTAACTTGTTAAGAACAAAACTACTCCAGTCAGAGTCTATAGCAGATGGCAAAGCTCACTAGAAAAATGATGTCAGCCTGATTTTAATTCCTTTATAAGAAATCTTTCATTATTGTTCTTGTTATTATTATAAAGGTGAGGATATATTCTGTCTGGGTTTGGAAGAACATCTTTATCCTTGATTTCTTTTAATGTCAAAATGATGTATCTTGAAATAGATTCTTTTTTCTAACATATGTGATGAGTGAAACTTTCAATCTGGCTTTGAATCATTTTATGTTTATTTAGTAAATTATAATTTCTTACCATGCATGTTCTCTGTTATTATGAATTAGTCCTCTATGATTTTTCTCTCACATTTTGTCCTTTTATATTATTTCTTCACTTTGTGATATTTTCCTTTTTTTTTCAAACATTCTACTAATTTTTATATTTCCAAAGCCTGTTGCCTTTTTATGAATATTTCTTTTATGTAGCTTTCTATTCTTGTATTATTGATGCAGCATTCCATAAAAGTGTTTCTTGTTAAACAGGCTCTGTTCCTTAAACTATTTGTTTTCTTGGGGGTCACATTTTGTATTTTTCTTTTTCTCTTTGTTTATCTGAGCATTTTGTTCTTATTGATGGGCTTATTTAAATATATGATGAACATGGCTTGCTCATTTATATTTAGGAAAGATGATCTTAGAAAGCTGATTAAGAGCCTAAGTCATGGAAATGGGCTTTTCAACTGAAATGCTTCCTTTGCCCTCAGTGTGAAAAAGCAGAAAATCAGCAGTTCAGAAGTGGAATGCCTAAATACAAGGGTCTTTGTCCTAGAACACTAGGTACTCAAGTTTTTCTAGCCAATTATTTTTTTAATTTTTAGGATTTAACTCTCTCATCAACCACGCTTTTGGGGGTGATAAATGATTGAAGAAAGAGTATTTCATCTGTAACTGTGCATGTGTGTGTTGGGGGGTAGTTGTCAGTGAATCTTCTTTTATTTTTCCCCATCTCACACATCTGCTTCTATATACCTAAGTTTTCTAAGATCTGGTTGATATAGTATTCTAGAGAGATAATGTGCTTCTATTTCTGCCTCACTCCCTCTGACCTGTAGTTTATGCTGCATCTTTCTTTTCCTGCTTATTAGTAACTAATTGTCAACAGTTGTTGAAATCTGTTATCTGTTAAAGCCAATATCTCCCAATCCCTTCTGTCCTTGTATTCTTTTACATATGGACTGTTAAGAGAGGGAGAAAAAACAGAAACTTTCTGTCCCTCAATCTTATAGCAGACAACCTCAGTATCTTCTAAGTTTTTCTCTAGATTTAATTAGTAAAATCAGAAAACACATCAATAATATCAGGGAGATATCTGTATTCTCCAATAACATAATTGATCATCATCTCATTATTTTGTATCTAGGAAACATTTATTATATGCATTTTACTAGAATATTTTGATTTACTTAACTGTATTTTGAAAAAACTGTGCACGAAACATGAATTCTAAGTTTCAACCTAGAAAATAAAAGAAGATATTGGGAAATGAATGTCTTAATATGCAAAATATAGTAATCATATTTATCTTCTTGAAATGTTATGAAAATTAATTAATACAATGTATATGATAACTTATCTGGTATGCTATCTAGCAAAATGTAAGGCTAAACAAATTAAAACTACCATTACAAGTCTTTCAATTGTAAAATATGTCCACACTGCAGATTTCAAGTAGAAATTGAATAGTTATTTGCAAGGTTTATTGAAGAGGTAGATCCTTCACTGGGTGTAGAGATAAACAAATATCCTGGGATCCCTTCATCTCGTGATGTCTCAGATTCTATAGAAACTGTTGTGTAGTATACCACAATACAGGTCTTCACTATAACATCTGGCACTGAATGGGAAGATTATCAGAGAAGAGAAAACAAATTATTTTTAGGTAGAGCTATTGGATATCTAGACTCTAATGACCTTTCGTTGTGTATTGATGTATGTCAAGGAGTGGGAGAAATGTATGCTTCAAAAGCCTTAAGAATATACAAAAAATTTGATTTGTATTTTTCTGAGTAGCTTCTTTTATATTAAAGCCTTTAGAACAGTGGAGAGCAGAACTATTTACAGCAACCTGAATAAACTTTAATTTAACCAGAACATTTGATTACCATTTCGGTTTCATCCAACATGCTGAATAATCAAATTATAGCAGTACTTTGATATAAGCAGTATGTAAGATTTTGCCATGGAATAGTTTTCAAAGTCCTAATTTAATATTTTAAAATATTTATAACAATTTTCACATATCAAGGAATATCAAGGCATAAAAGTACTTGCTTTAGTGTCAATATGAAAAAGAAAGAATAAAGATGTGAAGTCGAATAAAGGGCAAAAGTTCTTTTAAAAATATTGACTGTTGAGGAGATGAAGGTTTGAAATTTAAGCTTGTAATCATACACCATACCATAAGTCTTTGAATGGCTTACAATGCCTGGACCATTTTCTTCCTGAATGCTTATGGTGTGGTGAATCTTCCTGAGACTTACTCAATTATGTAAAACATGGTTAAACAGGTTTACTCTCCAGGACTGTTAAATATTTCATAAATATAAATTACCTGGGCAGAAGCTATTAAATAGTTTCTAAATAATTATTATTGTAAGACTATTATTAAAAGAAATTATTATAAGAAACATTTTTATTATTTCATTAACAACTAGTTAGTGATCCCTGATTTATGCCAAGTATAAGTTTAGGTGCTGGAGATTCCACTACGCACAGGAAAAGCATGGTCAGGCCAAAATGGAGTTGGCATTATATTTAGCTGCAGGCAATTAAGAAAATCAATTACAAATTTAGTTTCTGATGTGCTAGGAAGTAAGAATACTATTGCATAGAACAAATAATGGGAAGCCTATTTTTTAATAGCTTTGCCAGGGGAGGATTTTCAAAGAGGATATATTTACTCTGGGGTTTGTGGAATGAAGAGACAACTACATAAAGAGTAAAAGAAAGAAAGTTATAGGCATATAGAAAGACAAGTTCAAGTTCACTAAAGCCCCCAATCCCCCCCCCCCCAAATTTTCTCTCTTCTAGGAACTGCTGGGAAAACAGTGTACCTGAAGTCCTTGTAGTAAAGTGAGCACAAGATGGAAGTTGAGTAAGAGTGCACAGACCAGATCAAGGAATATCCTGCAAACTTTCATAAAGAATTTTATGTTTTTTTGAGTTTGGTGTCAAGTTATTTAATTGTGGAGATCACATAATTGATCTTCATATTTATGTTTTAAATTAGCCTTTATGAAGAAGGAGTGAGGAAGGAATAGGAAAAACGAACAGTGATAGAGTGGTGTAGCTTGGGCTAGCAAAATGACAGTTAAGATAGAGAGGAGTGAACACATTTGAAATACTTTTGTTGTAGAAGAAGTAGCTTAACATTTAAGCTTATAATCATATATCACACTATGTGTCTCTGACGATGGATCAGGTAGATCAGAACATATATGATTAATCACAGAGGACTCCAAGAGTTCTAGTTTTTGCCACTAGGTGAATGGTGATATCATTTACTCTGATGGGAAATGCTGGGTGAAGAATAGATTAGAACGAAGTAAATCAAAATTTCTAGCATGGTCATGCTAAATTTCAGGTTCCTAGAAAGCATCCAAGTAGAATCAACAGGTAAGCAGACAGATACAGGAGTTTGTAAAATTAAGGAAGTGTCTGGGATGGGAATATTAACTTAAAAGCATCAGCATTTAGTCAACTGTTATAGATACAAATAATGTTACTAAGGGATAAAACATATAGAAAGAAATTGTACCCAGGTTATAGCCTTAAACCTTGAAATAGAATAGAAGGGCAAAAACTCAGCAAAGGACACTGGAAAGTTAATCTGTGAGTTAGGAAATTGAATGGGGTATTATTTTTGAAGTCAAGAGGGAGAACACTATTTCAATAGTAGTCAATAAATCTAAGAAGCTGGTTATTTAAAGACAGAGTAGAGTAGTGTGCCTTTATTCAATCATGCCATAGAGTATAATGAACCTAAATTCTATTCTATGCTAGAGATTCTTCTGGCACCAGAGAAGCAGCAGTGACTAAAGTGATTAAACATTTCTGCATTTATTGAGACAATATTCTGGAGAAGGGAGACTGACAAGACACAAGACAAATATGAAGTATATAAAACATATGGCATGTACGAAAGTGTTAAGTTCCAAGAATAAAAATACAGAGGGGAAGGGGTTAAGAGGTCTTGAGAAAAGTTTATCAAATTTGAATACTTTTGACCTTTACATTTGGAAGTGTGAGAAATTTGTGATTTAAATGAGAACACATTTGGAGGAACACTCATGACCATGACGAAAGTCTGACTGCAAAAATTCAAGAGTAACAGAAAGATGAAAAAGTGGAGAAATAAGGGTAAGAAATTCTTCCAGAAGCTCTAATTGTGAATCAGAAATGATATAGGGCTACATGTGGAAGGGAAGGTGGGTTCAAAAGAGGGTTTATTAATTTATGTATTACATATATTTACTTACTTATTCAGTAGTGATATCGTGTTTGCATGCTAAGATGTATGCTCAAGCAGAGATTGTCAATTTAGGGAAAGATGCAGAGATATAATAGAAGATATAAAGGGATGAATAAAGGAACTGATTTTTAATAAGAAGAAAGACACTTGATCCATTTTAATAAAAGAGAATGGGAGCAAATGAGTGAGATTATATTATTTTATAATCTGATGGTGAAAAATTGAGGCAATATAATCATCTGAGGGTGGTAATGAGAAAGAGGATTTAAGTGGCTGCCAAATGATAATTCAGTTCAATAAATATTAGGATTTCCAGTTGAATCCAATGGAAGAACAGACAAAGATGTTGAGAATATTTTCAAATAAGTGATTACGTTAATGAAGCTTGAGATATAAACTAAGCAAAAGAAACACCATGTACAAGAGAGGGTCAATGAATGAAATAACTTCATGAGGCAAACTATTTAATGCAGAGGTATTCAAGGAACACTGAGATGGGAGAGTAGGAGGTGTACATCAGAAGGCAAGATGTTTGAAAGGAAATTTAAATAAAGAACTCAAAAGAAAAGGAATTGCCCTCCATTGTGAAATGGAGGGCAATTCGCTCAGTGTGAATGGACAGAGACACTTGTTTATGTATATATTTTATTATTATTCATCTTTCTTATTAAAAGCTCTTGGGATTTAGAATTATTGGCATTTCTAAATATGCAAAATAGATGTGGCTATGGAACATCATACAATAAATACTATTTAATATAGCATGTGCCTATCAGATATATTAAATAACATTTCCTCCTGACAGTGTTTATGTTAAAAAAAAGGTATAAATGGAGTTGGTAAAGATTAAGTGAATATATATTTTATTTTGTTATATTACCAGGAAATTCTATATCACCTCCTTTTATCAGGTGGTGAAAAGTTGTCTATATATTCTACATCATTTCTCCTCTTAACATGTATACATACACAAGGCCATGACTATCAGAAGGCAGGAATCATGGAGGTCATCTTGGATACTGCATACCACAAACACCAAAGTTTAGAAACTGTACAGTAATTATGTGAGCTAAATAGGAAAGAATATGGTATACTGAGGTCATGGAACAATAAGATAATATTAATAGGAATTATTAATATTACATTTGATTTCTGCCAGTCACTGTGTTATACACTTTAAGTCTATTATCTTACTTAATTCTCACAATAATCCTATTAATTCAGTGACTTTATTAACATAATCAGAGGGAAAAATACACCAACATAGTGTTGGAGATTGGATCATTCTTCCCCTTCCTTATTGTATGAATATATACCCTCGTGCTTTGACTTGGGGCTTTTTAATGCCTCCCAATGGAGAAGTGAAGTATATATCTACAACCATTGACTTTGAGCTGGACTGTGTGATTCTTTTACCCAACAGTATGTGGGAAGGAGTTATAGTGTGCCAGTTCTGAGCAGAGGCTTTAAACAGCATCACCTGTATTTCCTTAATCCTCTTGAACTCCTGCACTCAGTATGAGTTCCAGAAAGAAATGTGTATAAAACAGACCTGCACGTAATGCAGGTGTGGAATCAGGCACAGTTGAACCTAGCTGAGAAGAGCCATAGACGTAGCCCACCTGTAGAACTGGGATTTGTGGTTTTGAGCTGTTGAGATTTTGAGGTCATTTATTGAAGAAGAAAAAGTTGCTGAATACAGCAGTGGATCACTCAGCCAGTTACAGAACTAGTAAGTAGAAAAACTTGGACTTGACCCCTGGCTTTCTGACTCTAGAGCCCCCCATTAGAAAATACAATGTTTGTTTGTGCCTAGTTTCAGTAAAACTAAAATTTGGAGATCGTTTATTTAAACATGTTTCCATTTATTTTCCCAGCATTCAAATGTATATTGAGAACCTAAAATGTGTCATTGCATACAATTCTAAAAAAAAAAAAATGAAGAAATTATTATTCCTGCCTTCAGAAAGTCAAGGAACACAGTGCTGAATTACATCTTTTTAGTGTACTAACTCATAAATCTATAATTACGTTAATAATCTGAAAGTACTACTCAGACTTCCTTGGAGTTAGTTAATCCCATGGAGAAGAGTGAAGTTTAATTAGAAACTGGTTTATTGCGTGATATTTTAAATTGACTTTAGAGTTAGCATGATAACAGACCAGGTCTAAATAATAATAAATAACATTTTACTTATTGCTTAATGGTGTCACGAATGGATTGAGCTTTGTAAATTTTATTTCATCTGGCACTCACACTCAATAGGTGAGGAATGTGAGGTTTAAAAGTTTTAGGCAATGTAAACCCAACTTATTCAGTGGTATAACCTGGACTATAACTTCAGTTAGTCCAACCCCAAAGCATTCATCAACAATGCCTTCAAAGCAGAGGCTCAAGGAGAAGCAACTCATTCTTAACCACATCAAGATGTCCCCAAAGGCCCAGTGAAATGTACTGATATCAGAAATCCTAGTAGTTCTTTATGATTCATCAAACACTAGAGAACCTGCCCTTTTCTATAATGTAGTTGGTACGGTTTTAAAATTGTAACTGAAAATATTAACATTATATAAGGAAGAGAACAAAACGTGTTTCTGAAATAGAATCTGGGAATGTTTTGTGCATAAAACAAGGTCTATGTAAGTTTGAATATTTCACCTTAATGTTTTTTCTGGTCTAAAAGCTATGTCAACTGTAATAATTCTTTCAACCTTTCAGACAAAATATGTATAAGTATTAAAGTCTGAATCAAGCATTAAAATTGTAGAGGGTCATATTGCTTATATATAAGATCAATCCATGTTATATGTGGGGGAAATATGTATATGTCATATATATATATATATATATATATATATATATATATATATATGAAATGCAGAATGTTGATACCTTCATGAGACAAAATTCAAGAGTTCAATAGGAAATGTTTCAGTACCAGAAAATCTAGTATCAAATAAACATAGAGAACAATTTATAACAGACTCTAATCACCCTGAGATTTTCACTGGCTCCTCACACAAATGGCTGCATTTTATTTGAAGATTAGGATGTCATTAGTCATGCACTGGAAGAGTTTGTCTTTGGCGATCTAGGTTTAAAACAAAGAAATAAAATACATGTTTTTTAAAAAAAAATCTCTTACTTTTTTTATTTCTTTAAGGAAAAAGTTACCCTTTAAATCCTTCCTCAGATTTTCTAACCTCTTCACAATTGACTAGGATCTGATTCGCTTTTTTTTTTGTTTTTGTTTTTTTTAGAGTATAGTTGCTTTACAATGTTGTGTTAGTTCCTGATGTACAACAAAGTGAATCAGCCACACGTATATATATACCCCGTCTTTCTTGGATTTCCTTCCCATTTAGGTCCCACAGAGCACTGAGTAGAGTTACCTGTGCTATACAGTATGTTCTCATTACTTATCTATTTTATACAATGTAGTGTATATATGTCAATCCCAATCTCCCAATCCATTCCACCCCCACTTTCCCCCCTTGGCATCCATACGTTTGTTCTCTATGTCTATGTCTTTATTTCTGCTTTGCAAATAAGTTTATCTACACCATTTTTCTAGATTCCACATATATGCATTAATATACAATTTTTGTTTTTCTCTTTCTGACTTACTTCACTCTGTATAACAGTCTCTAGGTCCATCCATGTCTCTACAAATGACCCAATTTTGTTCCTTTTTATGGCTGAGTAATATTCCATTGTATATATGTACCACAACTTCTTTATCCATTTGTCTGTCGATGGGCATTTAGGTTGCTTCCATGACCTGGCTATTATAAAAAGTGCTGTCATGAACATTGGGGTGCATGTGTTTTTTTGAATTATGGTTTTCTCTGGGTATATGCCCAGTAGTGGGATTGCTGGATCATATGGTAATTCTATTTTTAGGTTTTTAAGGAACCTCCATACTATTCTCCATAGTGGCTGTATCAATTTACATCCCCACCAACAGTGCAAGAGGTTTCCCTTTTCTCTGCATCCTCTCCAGTATTTATTGTTTGTAGATTTTTTGATGATGGCTATTCTGACCAGTGTTAGGTGAAACCTCGTTGTAGTTTTGATATGTATTTTTCTAATAATTAATGATGTTGAGCATCTTTTCATGTGTTTGTTGGCCATCTGTATGTCTTCTTTGGAAAAATGTCTACTTAAGATCTTCTGCACATTTTTTGATTAGTTTGTTTGTTTTTTGTTATTGAGCTGCATGAACTGTTGGTATATTTTGGAGAATAATCCCTTCTCAGTTGTTTCATTTGCAAATATTTTCTCCCATTCTTAGGGTTGTCTTTTCATCTTATGATTAGTTAAATTTTAACTCATTTTAGTTAAGTTTTGGATGAGTGGCCTGGTAACAGCTGGAGCAAACTCATTTTTCTTTTTGAATCATTCCAAAATCAATAACTTATAAATAGTCTGAACTATGAAAGAGATTCTCTCATAGTCAAAGCAAAGTAGAAAATTGAGGCAGTTTTATGCTCACATTTCCCTGACCTTTCTTTAAAATCAAATTTATATATACTATTAATCTCAATCTAGGGTCTAATAAAACAAGTCCTAATTTCTGAAATAATTTACCTCTCTTTGCATGTGTGCATATACACATGTATATTTCAAATGTGTTTGTTCAGTGAGGTGTGGCATTACAGAAGATTCTTTACTATGCTCCTTATTGTTTGTGATTATTTGAGAAAAACAATTTTTGTTTTTACAAAGATGCTACTATTAATTATCTGAGATAGCTCTGTGAGCTACTGTTCAATCTTTACATTTATATGGAAAATAAAGATATGACTTCCTTCTTGAATTTCAAGTGAAATTTCTTATTCTTCAATGGCTTCCTTCATCTGATTCTGTTTTTCCTGTGTCTGTTATGCTTTGCCCTTATATTTATCTTTGTTTAATATATTACTTCAAACAACTCTCTTGACAGGGATTTCCTTTCTGTTTTCTCTTCTTCCTAACTTTATATAGCTACAATTGTATATAGTACTAGAGTTTACTTTTCTTAATTTCTTCATTCTTTTGGATTATGTAGGTAGATTAATAGTGTCTAATCTTTCATGGATAATTAATTATTTTTATTTATTCTACATAAGAATATAGTGGATAATTATACAACTAAATAAACACATTTGTTTACCAGCAACTTTCATTAACATCTATTTTGTGCCAAGGACTCACCTAAAAATTGGGAGATGTATGTAAAGTGGTAAATAAGAACACAAAGCCTGCTCTCATGGAGTTCAGTCTGGGTGGGGAAAGCATACAAATAAACATAAATCCTGAAAGATAACATAATATTTTAAAGACAAACTTCTGGGTATATCTGCATAATATATTTCTTACAACCTGACTACATCTCCTTTCATCTCTTAATATGACAAAAATTTGTAACATCACTTTCTACAGGAAGATAAGAAAGACAATTTACTCCTTTAATATGATCATTCAAATTTTTTCGTTTGTTGATAATTTAGAAAGATGTCTTTAGTTTTACAACTTATAATAGAAGCTAAATAGCTTTTTTGAAGTCTTATATGATATGAAAGATAATAATCTATATCAGATGTTTGCAAACATTTTCCATAAAGCAGATAGCAAATATTTTAGACTTTGCATTCCATGTGGTCTCTGCTACAACTATTAAATTCTGTCCTTGTGGTAAAAACATGGCCACAGACAATACTTAAATTAATGAATGTGTCAGTGTTCCACTAAAATATTATTTATAAAAACAAGCAAGAGGCCAGATTTTTCCCTGGGTCCATATTTTACTAAATGCTGATAGATATATTAATTAGTTATCTATGGTAATGTATTTTATAAAACATACACATTACTTGCATAGCTAACAAAATGACTAAGCTGTTTAACTAGATTAAAAAATAATAATAATTTTTCTACTAACCTTTCTGCTGAGTTTCCAAGTAGCTCCTGATTCTTTGTGCAGTGGTTTATAAGAAGGACCTAGAGTTAAACAGTCTGGATTCAAATCCCAACATTATAACTTTATGAAAAATATGACCTCAGGCTTCTGTGTATTTACTTTAAGCTGTGATTCTCTTTACCTAACCAGTGATGATAATAAAAATATGTACTACATAGTATTTTTTGAGAGATAATTCACATAAATAGTAGAAAGTGCTAAATTTCAGAGCTTGGAAAATAATAGGCACCTTATTAACATAAAGTTTTCTTTTTGTAGAGTTATTAACTTCTCTAACCTATTTTGGGAATAATGTCCATAATGTTTCATTCACAAAAGTGTAGAGAAATTGTAGGCTACGAGAAAAATCTTTCTGTGAAGTCAAAACTGAATGAATGCCAATTTTTTTTCTTTCTAATACCAGTGATTGAAAACTGAAGAAAGTTTGGGAAGAAAAGTTTTGAAGATATCAGTTTCCAAACATTTATTTTATATCCTAAGAAGCAAAATATTGGTGCATTTTTGCATCAATATAAATTGGTGATTATTACAGCTTCTTTTCTATCTAATCTTTGTTAAAAATGTGTCTGCATAAAAAGAAAACAGCAAAGGTCACATTATTGAAATATCATTTCACAATAACAGTGATTGCATGGAATTAAAATCACTAGTGAACAGAAATTACAAATAGAGACTGGGAAATGAATGTGTAATTGAATAATCTCTCAATTTTCTCAGTAAACAGGTTGGATGATTTTATATTCATGGGATTCTGGGGAAGGTTTAGCTTATTTTTATTTTTTAAAAAATTATTTTACTTTACTAACAGTCATATCAGTGGAGTAGAAAACACAGTCATCAAAATATCTTTGACACTCATGTCATTTGATATACTGGAAAAGAGTTTCTGTCAAAGCAATAGGTGTGCAGACCATTGGTGCTTTTTCTTATGATGAACATAACACAAACCCCCAATGATGTGTTCTGTTAGTAAAGTGAACCTGCCAACAGCAGATCAATACCAGGGATGGATATCAGTGCTGAAGTTTTCACTAATGGCTGTTCTAGGTCCTAGGGCAGCTGAAGAAGAGCAAATTGTATCTTAATAAGAGTTACAGGTCAGTAATGACAGTGAAATACAGAGCATAATGTAGAGAGTTTCAAAGTCATTTTTATCATGGAATTCAATCACTAAAATTTTATAGGATTGATGGGTTCTTAGAGTCTAACAAATCTTGTTTAATGTCCAATTATGTCTCCACATAATGAGGTAAAAACTGATTATAATAATTTAATTGCTTTAACATTTGGTTTGGCAATAGGGTCTCTACAATGAAAAACTCAAAGGAACATCTTCACACTGGAGTTCATATAAATGTCATACACTATTAAACTGGGGATGAAATCTCCATAGACCTCAATATCTTCTCTCTATCAGTCGAATGATGTGCTTAGAGGTATGCTACACAGAAGCCATGTTTGGCTGCAAAATTAAGGAAACCTCAATTAATTGTTGCTTACACCTGATATGAATCCAATTTCATAAGAAGCAAGTGTAGAGCTAGAGAGCACTTCTACAATCATCAGAGACAAACATTCCTTCGATATTGTTGTTTTGCCCTCCTTAACACATGGCATTGATTTTATGGTTCAAGGTGGCTGCTCAGGTTTCAGGCATCTTGAACATGTTACAGCAAGCAGGAAAAAAAATCTGGAGAAAAAGCTTATGCTTTTCTTTTTTAGCAAGATATTGCATACCACACTCCTATGTAAATTCCATTGGCAAAAACGTAGTCATAAAGTCAAGGAAACTGTGAAATGGTGTCATTATTCTGGGTGACCATCCAGAATGTGTCTATGTAAATATCAGAGGTTCTAACACTAAGAAAGAAAGAGAAAACAAACTTGGAGGAGCAATTTATCACTCTTTCCTACTGTTATCATAACTCATATATTGATGTTTAATGAAAGATCAACTAAAGTATTATGGAAAAATATATTATCATATATTGGGGACTGAGACACTCCCCAAATATCAGATTCAATGATCAAAATATTTTAATACAAAAATTTTAAAATATAAAAGCTTAGAAAATCAATAACTAAAATATATATTCTTCCTTTACTCTTATAATGTTCTTCATAGGTTTAAAAAATATTCTGATGTATTAATATTAGGTAAATTACAATAACATTAGATATTAGATTATTGAGAGGGTGGGGGAAATAGGGAGAGATAGTAAAAGGATATAAACATTCAGCTATAAGATGAATAAGGTTTGAGAGTCTAACGTATAACAAGATGATATAGTTGATAACACTGTATTATATAATTGAAATTTGCTACAACAGTACAACTTAGATATTCTCACCAAAAAAAAAAAAAGAAAAAAGGAAGAAGAAGAAATAAATATGTGAGGTGATGTATGTGTTAATTAACTCAATGGGGGAATCCATTCATAATGTATACATATATCAAATCATCATGTTGTATACTTTAAATATATTAGAACTTTGTCAATTACACTTCAATAAACCTGAAACAAAAGATAGTAGATTATTGAAAATATAAATTGACATATGAAGGAAACAAAAAACTGACAAAAGAAATTGTATAGGTTAAGTTAAATGTTTTAGGCTTCAAGATATAGTTCCCAAACTGGCTGCTTATTGGGATTATCTGAAACACTTTTCAAAGAGTAACATTTTAAAAAGAATAGAATTACACCTATCCCTTCTGCATCTGTGTCACTGGCAAAAGTTTAACCATATGAACACAACTATAAGAGAACCTAGGAAAGGTAATTTAGCCATGTGCCTAGGAAGAAAGGAAATAATGGATTTTGTCTGACTGTCAGCAGTCTCTACAGGCTTATCCCTTCAAGATCAATATCAAGAATACCTGTGACCTGTATGCTTTAAGTGCCTAGAATGTCTAGAATGAGTCATGTGTAATGGAATTGAAATTACTCTTAGATGAATTAACCTCTGAGGTCATGGCTGATCAGTTCACACTGAAGCATCCAGGCTGTTTCAGGGAAGGCTGGACATCTCCAATAAAATTGGGGAAATATTAGGAAGAATAAAAGGTGTCAGGTAGAGCAATAAGAGTGCCAACTACAGAATGCTTTAAAAACAGGCATGACAATAACTATATTTGTTATCTGTGCATATGTAAGATCTAAGAATGAGTGGATTCAATACTATAAAACATAAGTAACAAGTCCCAATATAATTGCCTTGACACTTCTTTGCAACAGATAGGAATCGTGCAATTCTGGAGTCTCTCTATGATAACAACAAGAGGAATCACTTAACTCCAATAACCAAAATATTTGTTGAGACCAATTGGATCCAAAATCTTACAGAAAACAAACTATATTTTGTTTCATTAGTTTATCCTTTTTAAAATTTTCTATTCCGTCTCCTCAACTACACTCACGTATTCTTACTCATTACACATTTTTATTTTCTTCATAGTAATAACTTCTATCTGAGGTAACCTCAATTTTTATTTACTTGTTTATCATTCATTTCTTTTACTAGAATATTAATCTCATGAGAGTAGAGATATTGCTTCCTTTGTATACTACTTCAACATTTGGAATATGCCTGGACCATAAGGAATACTCAGTGAATTAATAAATGAATAGGTAACTGAATGAAAGAATCAACAGTAAAATGCATATAAAATTAACTTAACAACAGATGTTTGTAGTGATTAATGGATAGCTAGATAGATATTTAGATAGAAAAATATTCAGCATTAATTTTAGAGTGGAGAATGCTTGATAGAAGAACTAAAAGTTTTAACGCTAAAGATGGATGCAGGTGTAGTGGAACAATGTGTGTTAGGTTATGGTGAATCAATAGATAACCTCTATTCCTAAACTAATATATTTGGGAAAACTATATTATAGAAAATAGAATCCTACTTTATGTGCACTATTTCAGGTATTAGTAAATTGTAAGAAACTATTATGACCAACAGGATATTGTTTAAAAAGAAGCGACAAATAGTTTCTATCGATTGAGGCACATAGCAACTTAAAATTATCTCCCAAAGGAGGTGTGCTATCTTTATTATAAGGCTTAATGAGTAGTATGGGAATAAAAATGGGCTGCAAAGGTAGACTTTTCCTTAAATAATGTTTCCTCCATGCCTGCTTACATGGAGCTTACTTTCTAATGGTGCAGTAAGACAGTTCACTTCTTGGCTTATCCATTCTGTGGCAAACCTCCAGGATTTAAATATATTCAAATTCACCTCAGCAGTTCCTCTCAGTCACATTCCAGGGTATTACTTTAACAGAATCTAAATCTCCACTCTTTAATGACAGCTCAAGCAATTAACATTTCCTAAAAGGAATCTAAATGCAAACAGCTTATGCAAAGCAATATCCCTGAAGGAGACTTTAAGCACCTAACCCCTAAGGAACAACTTATGCAAACAAGTATCAGTTGAAGTAGTTTGCCCTTAACAAATATTTATTCAAACTAATGTCCTCAAGCAAATTCTAAAGTCTAGTTACCACCCCCCCCCACACACACACACTTTCACACATATATACACATAAATAGATATCCTAAATTTTCTTCAGATAGAATGAAGAAACAGCATGAAAAATAAGTTTAATCTCAGATACATCTTGAAATACTGGCTATTAAAAACATGCATAGCAAGGATTCCACCAAGTTCATTTTTATATGGTTAAATGAAGATTTTTAAACAAACACACACACATAATTTTTCATGTTGGCACATGGCAACAAACATCACACAAGACATTTGTCATCACTCCTTTACAAGGTATATGTTTGGCTTGATCAATGAGTACTCTAGGCTTGCTTCAATTTATTGGAAATGTAGATAAAAGCATTAACTTATCAAAATTATTTTATAAGATGTAACATCCAAATATGACTTTGATAATGTGATGTTATTATGCAGGTAAAGGTAGAAATTGAAATCAGTGGTTGCTATTTATCCTTCAGTTATTTTTTAATAGAAATGCAGGAGCATTAAAGATATACATAAATTCAAAAGTAGGAATTAAGAAGAGATAGCACTTAAAAATTACAAAAACATGTTTCCAATTTGATATCTCAGTATAAAGTTGGAATAAATCCTGAGAGTTCCAACAATTGGTATATATTAAATCACAACATAATAAGCAAAAATTGAACCTTAGGAAAAATATTAACTTGAATTTGGTATTAAAAATGTGAAAAATTAAATAACAGCTGTATTATAATTGAATGCTACAGGTTTTTAATAAATGCCTATATAAAATATTAAATTTTCATAAGGTGATCCATCAATTTGAAGGATAATAGTACTAGATTTTTATCTGTTGAATGTCTATGTTGTTGAACTGATGTTCATGCTGAAACCATGCAACTCAGATTGCAACTTGAACCCATGATCTTTTAATTGAGATCACACACCTGGTCTTAGGACTTAATGAAGCTCAGGTTCTTGATGTCTCATCGCATAAAGAATTCAGTGAGAGAAAAATTGATAGATGAGAAGTGGCTTTATTTAGAGTGAAGCACACTCCACAGACAGAGTATGGACCATTTCAGAAGGCAAGAGACCTTGCGAGAACACACTCCATAGAGGGAATGTGGGCCACCTTAGAAGGTGAGAACACCAAAACATGGTATGGTATGGTTAATTTTTATGGGCTGGGTAACTTCATAGGCTAATGAGAGGGAGGGGTATTCCAGCTATTTTGGGGAAGGAGTGGGGATTTCCAGGAATTGGGCCACCGTCCACTCTTTGGCCTTTATGGTCAGCCTTGGAGCTGTCATGGCAGCTGTGGGTGTGTCATTTAGCTCATTGATGTATTACAATGAGCATATACTGAGGCTCAAGGTCTAGTGGAAGTCAACTCATCTGCCATCTTGGACCTATTTGTTTCTAATCAGTTTATGTCGTGTCCTTGGACTATGTTGTCCTTTTAAACGCTGTGTCCTGCTCCCTTTCCACCTGTTTCACTTACGCTGGTATGTAATTCAAATTTTCCACTAAAAATATTTCTGTACTAGACTATTTTCATAATTTTATATAGTGTCCAGTTCAATTCATTTATGTTCTTTGTAGATTTCTATCATTTATTCTAACCCTTCTCAATGGGCTTTTAATAACATCTACTAAAGTCATTTATTAAATAAGAAAAACTGATATTGTTATTTATTAAAAATATATATATTTCCTTCCTTCTTGTTTCTCCCTCCCTAAAATGTATGGGCTCTTCATCAATCAGAGGAATGCATCAACTCTTTACTTGGCTATAAATTATAGATAAGACTTTCAAGTGTTTCTTACCATCCTTTCAAGAAGTTTCATTATTCCTTCAAAAGGTTTCACAAAACACCTAGAAAACCATGCATTCTCACCTCCATTTCTTAAAGTATAGATGTTGTGTAATGTCTTTGCTGATTGATTAAAAAAAAAAGCAACAGAAAATTCAGCCCCTTCCAATTATTTTTGTAAAGAACTTTTAAAAGAAGAATGAAATAAGGTAAAGTATGTGAATTTTTTACCAGTATTTCACATGTGCAAAAGATCTATAATTCACAAATGCCACAATTTTAAGTGAGCTATATGCAGGTACATTCTATGATTGAAATAGCACAGAAAGCTCTAAGAATTGTGAAAGGATTTATTTTTGTCCTCTACACTATAATTATGTTTCAGTGTATTTCTAACTATATTTTCCTGGAATTATTTGTTTATTGATTGGACAGAGTGTTTTGTTGGCAGGATGAACTGTATGAGAAAAGAGATTTCATATACTATAGTAGGATTTGGCACAATATTTTTCTCTTTTGTAATACTAACAGATCAGAACTTGACTCCTAGTGGAACTAAAATAGTAAGAATACAATTCTAGTCATTAAAACCAGTGACAGAGAAACTGTCTCATTACATTAGTTTATTTTTTTGTTTGTTTGTTTTGGTTTGGCTTGGTTTTACATCTTTATTGGAGTATAATTGCTTTACAATGGTGTGTTACTTTCTGCTTTATAACAAAGTAAATCAATTTTACATATACATATGTTCCCATATCACTTCCCTCTTTGGTCTCCCTCCCTCCCACCCTCCCTATCCCACCCCTCTAGGTGGTCACAAAGTACCGAGCTGATCTCCCTGTGCTATGCGGCTGCTTCCCAATAGCTATCTATTTTACATTTGGTAATGTAAGTATGTCCATGCCACTCTCTCACTTTGTCACAGATTACCCTTCCCCCTCCCCACATCCTCAAGTCCATTCTCTAGTAGGTCTCTGTCTTTATTCTTGTCTTACCCCTAAGTTCTTCATGACATTTATTTTTTCTTAAATTCCATATATATGTGTTAGCATATGGTATTTGTCTTTCTCTTTCTGACTTACTTCACTCCGTATGACAGATGCTAGGTCCATCCACCTCATTACAAATAGCTCAATTTTGTTTCTTTTTGTGGCTGAGTAATATTCCATTGTATATATGTGCCACATTTTCTTTATCTATTCATCCAATGTTGGACACTTAGTTTGTTTCCATCTCCGAGCTATTGTAAATAGAGCTGCAATGAACATTTTGATACATGACTCTCTTTGAATTATGGTTTTCTCAGGGTATATGCCCAGTAGTGGGATTGCTGGGTCATATCGTAGTTCTATTTGTAGTTTTTAAGGAACCTCCATACCGTTCTCCATAGTGGCTGTACCAATTCACATTCCCACCAGCAGTGCAAGAGTGTTCCCCCTTCTCCACACCCTCTCCAGCATTTATTGTCTCTAGATTTTTTGATGATGGCCATTCTGACTGGTGTGAGATGATATCTCATTGTAGTTTTGAGTTGCATTTCTCTAATGATTAATTATGTTGCGCACCCTTTAATGTGTTTGTTGGCAGTCTGTATATCTTCTATGGAGAAATGTCTATTTAGGTCTTCTGCCCATTTTTGGATTGGGTTGTTTGTTTATTTGTTATTGAGCTGCATGAGCTGCTTATAAATTTTGGAGATTGATCCTTTGTCAGTTGCTTCATTTGCAAAAAATGTCTCTCATTCTGAGGGTCGTCTTTTGGTCGTGTTTATGGGTTCCTTTGCTGTGCAAAAGCTTTGAAGTTTCATTAGGCCCCATTTGTTTATTTTGGTTTTTATTTCCATTTCTCTAGGAGGTGGGTCAAGAAGGTTCTTGCTGTGATTTATGTCATAGAGTGTTCTGCCTATCTTTTCTTCTAAGAGTTTGGTAGTTTTGGGCCTTACACTTAGGTCTTTAATCCATTTTGACCTTTTTTTTGTGTATGGTATTAGGAAGTGATCTATTCTCACACTTTTACATGTACCTGTACAGTTTTCCCAGCACCACTTACTGAAGAGGCTGCCCTTTCTCCACTGTACATTCCTGCCTCCTTTATCAAAGATAAGGTGACCATATGTATGTGGGTTTATCTTTGGGCTTTCTATCCTGTTCCATTGATCTATCTTTCTGTTTTTGTGCCAATACCATACTCTCTTGATTACTGTAGCTTTGTAGTATAGTCTGAAGTCAGACAGCCTGATTCCTCCAGCTCCATTTTTCGTTCTCAAGATTGCTTTGGCTATTCGGGGTCTTTTGTGTTTCCATACAAATTGGGAATTTTTTTGTTCTAGTTCTATCAAAAATGCCAGTGGCAGTTTGATAGGGATTGCTTTGAATCTGTAGATTGCTTTGGGTAGTGTAGTCATTTTCACAATGTTCATTCTTCCAATCCAAGAACATGGTATATCTCTCCATCTGTTTGTATCATCTTTAATTTCTTACATCAGTGTCTCATAATTTTCTGCATACCGGTCTTTTGTCTCTTATGTAGGTTTATTCGTAGATATTTTATTCTTTTTTTGCAATGGTAAATGGGAGTGCTTTCTTGATTTCACTTTCAGATTTTTCATCCTTAGTGTATAGGAATGCCAGAGATTTCTGTGCATTAATTTTGTATCCTGCTACTTTACCAAATTCATTGATTAGCTCTAGTAGTTTTCTGGTAGCATCTTTAGGATTCTCTATGTATAGTATCATGTCATCTGCAAACAGTGACAGCTTTACTTCTTCTTTTCCGATTTGGATTCCTTTTATTTATTTTTCTTCTCTGATTGCTGTGGCTAAAACTTCCAAAACAATGTTGAATAAGAGTGGTGAGAGTGGGCAAACTTGTCTTTTTCCTGATCTTAGTGGAAATGCTTTCAGTTTTTCACCATTGAGGACAACGTTGGCTGTAGGTTTGTTATATATGGCCTTTATTACGTTGAGGAAAGTTCCTTCTATGCCTAATTCCTGCAGGGTTTTTATCATAAATGGGTGTTGAATTTTGTCAAAAGCTTTCTCTGTATCTATTGAGATGATCATATGTTTTTTCTCTTTCAATTTGTTAATATGGTGTATCACGTTGATTGATTTGCGTATCTTGAAGAATCCTTGCATATCTGGAATAAACCCCACTTCATCATGGTGTATGATCCGTTTAATGTGCTGTTGGATTCTGTTTGCTAGTATTTTGTTGAAGATTTTTGCATCTATGTTCATCAGTGATATTGGCCTGTTGTTTTCTTTCTTTGTGACATCCTTGTCTGGTTTTGGCATCAGGGTAATGGTGGCCTCGTAGAATGAGTTTGGGAATGAGTCTGCTATATTTTGGAAGAGTTAGATAAGGATAGATGTTAGCTCTTCTCTAAATGTTTGTTAGAATTCGCCTGTGAAGCCTTCTGGTCCTGGGCTTTTGTTTGTTGGAAGATTTTTTTCTTTTTTTCCGGTACGCGGGCCTCTCACTGTTGTGGCCTCTTCCATTGCGGAGCACAGGCTCCAGACGCGCAGGCTCAGCCACCATGGCTCACGGGCCCAGTCGCTCCGTGGTATGTGGGATCTCCCCGGACCGGTGCACGAACCCGTGTCCCTTGCATCGACAGGTGGATTCTCAACCACTGCGCCACCAGGGAAGCCCTGTTGGAAGATTTTTAATCACAGTTTCAATTTCAGTGCTTGTGATTGGTCTGTTCATATTTTCTATTTCTTCCTGATTCAGTCTTGGCAGGTTGTTCATTTCTAAGAATGTGTCCATTTCTTCCAGATTGTCCATTTTATTGGCATAGAGTTGCTTGTAGTAATCTCTCATGATCTTTTGTATTTATGCAGTGTCAGTTGTTACTTTTCCTTTTTCATTTCTAATTCTATTGACTTGAGTCTTCTCCCTTTTTTTTTTTTTTATGAGTCTGGCTAATGGTTTATCAATTTTGTTTATCTTATCATAACTTTTAGTTTTATTGATCTTTGCTGTCGTTTCCTTCATTTCTATTTCATTTATTTCTGATCTGATTTTTATGATTTCTTTCCTTCTGCTAACTATGGGTTTTTTTTTTTTTTTATTCTTCTTTCTCTAATTGCTTTAGGTGCAAGGTTAGGTTGTTTATTTGAGATGTTTCCTATTTCTTAAGGTAGGATTGTATTGCTATAAACTTCCCTTTTAAAACTGTTTTTGCGGCATCCCTTAGGTTTTGGGTCATTGTGTCTCCATTGTCATTTCTTTCTAGGTATTGTTTGATTTCCTCTTTGATTTCTTCAGTGATCACTTCACTATTAGATAGTGTATTGTTTAGCCTCCATGTGTTTGTATTTTTTACAGATCTTTTCTTGTAATTGATATCCAGTCTCATAGTGTTGTTGTTGGAAAAGATACTCGATACAATTTCAATTTTCTTAAATTTACCAAGGCTTGATTTGTGACTCAAGATATGATCTATCCTGGAGAATGTTCCATGAGCACTTGAGAAAAATGTGTATTCTGTTGTTTTTGGATGGAATGTCCTATCAATATCAATTAAGTCCATCTTGTTTAATGTACCATTTAAGCTTGTGTTTCCTTATTTATTTTCATTTTGGATGATCTGCCCATTGGTGATAGTGGGGTGTCAAAGTCCCCTACTATGAATGTGTTATTGTTGATTTCTCCTTTTATGGCTGTTAGTATTTGCCTTATGTATTGATGTGCTCCTCTGTTGGGTGGATAAATATTTACAATTGTTGTATCTTCTTCTTGGATCGATCCCTTGATCCTTATGTAGTGTCCTTCTTTGTCTCTTCTAATAGTCTTTATTTTAAAGTTTATTTTGTCTGATATGAGAATTGCTACTCCAGCTTTCTTTTGGTTTCCATTTGCATAGAATATCTTTTTCTTTTTCCATCCCCTTACTTTCAGTCTGTATGTGTCTCTATGTCTGAAGTGGGTCTCTTATAGACAGTATATATATGGGTCTTGTTTCTGTATCCATTCAGCCAATCTGTGTCTTTTCGTGAGTGCATTTAATCCATTTACATTTAAGGTAATTATCGATATGTATGTTCCTGTTCCCATTTTCTTAATTGTTTTGGGTTTGTTATTGTAGGTCTTTTCCTTCTCTTGTGTTTCTTGCCCAGAGAAGTTCCTTTAGCATTTGTTGTAAAGCTGGTTTGGTGGTGCTGAACTCTCTCAGCTTTTGCTTGTCTGTAAAGATTTTAATATCTCCATCAAACCTGAATGAGATCCTTGCTGTTTAGAATAATCTTGGGTGCAGGTTTTTCTCCTTCATCACTTTAAATATGTCCTGCCCGTCCCTTCTGGATTGCAGAGTTTCTGCTGAAAGATCAGCTGTTAACCTTATGGGGATTCCATTGTGTGTTATTTGTTGTTTTTCCCTTGCTGCTTTTAATATATTTGCTTTGTATTTAATTTTTGACAGTTTGATTAATATGTGTCTTGGCGTATTTCTTCTTGGATTTATACTGTATGGGACTCTGTGTGCTTCCTGGACTTGATTAACTATTTCCTTTCCCATATTAGGGAAGTTTTCAACTCTAATCTCTTCAAATATTTTCTCTGTCCCTTTCTTTTTCTCTTCTTCTGGAACCCCTATAATTCGAATATTGGTGTGTTTAATGTTGTCCCAGAGGTCTCTGAGACTGTCCTCAGTTCTTTTCATTCTTTTTTCTTTATTCTGCTCTGCAGTAATTTCCACTTTTTTATCTTCCAGGTCACTTATCTGTTCTTCTGCATCAGTTATTCTGCTATTGATCCCATGTAGAGTATTTTTAATTTCATTTATTGTGTTGTTCATCATTGCTTCTTTCATATTTAGTTGTTCTAGGTCCTTGTTAAATGTTTCTCGAATTTTGCCTATTCTATTTCCAAGATTTTGGATCATCTTTACTATCATTATTCTGAATTATTTCTCAGGTATACTGCCTAGTTCCTCTTCATTTGTTAGGTCTGGTGGGTTTTTATCTTGCTCTTTCACCTTCTGTGTGCTTTTCTGTCTTCTCATTTTGCTTATCTTACTGTGTTTGGGGTCTCCTTTTTTCAGGCTGCTGGTTCGTATTTCCCATTGTTTTTGGTGACTGTTCCCAATGGCTAAGGTTTGTTCAGTGGGTTGTGTAGGCTTCCTGGTGGAGGGGACTAGTGCCTGTGTTCTGGTGGATGAGGTTGTATCTTGTCTTTCTGGTGGGCAGGTCAACGTCTGGAGGTGTGTTTTCAGGTGTCTGTGGACTTATGATTTTATGCATCCTCTCTGCTAATGTGTAGGGTTGTGCTTCTCTCTTGCTAGTTGTTTGCCATATGGTGTCCAGCACTGGAGCTTACTGGTCGTTGAGTGAAGCTGGAAGTTGGGTGAAGTTGGGTGTTGGTGTTGAGATGGAGATCTCTGGAAGATTTTCACCATTAGATGTTATGTGGAGCTGGGAGGTCTCTTGTGGACCAGTGTCCTGAAGTTGTCTCTCCCACCTCAGAGGAACAGCACTGACTCCTGTCTGCAGCACTGAGAGCTTTTCATCCACATGGCTCAGAATAAAAGGGAGAAAAAGGAGAAAGAAAGATGAAAGAAAGAAAGGGAAAGAAAGGAGGGAGGGAGGGAGGGAGGGAGGAAGGAAGGAAGGAATGGAAGAAGGAAGGAGGTAAGGAAGGAAAGAAAGAAAGAAGATAAAATAAAATAAAGTTATTAAAATAAAAAAATAATTATTATAAAAACGGACAGATAGAACCCTAGGACAAATGGTGGAAGCAAAGCTATACAGACAAAATCTCACATAGAAGCATACACATACACACTCAAAAAAAGAGGAAAAGGGGCAAAAATAATAAATCTTGCTCTCAAAGTCCACCTCCTCAATTTGGGATGATTTGTTGTCTATTCATGTATTCCACAGATGCAGGGTACATCTAGTTGATTGTGGAGATTTAATCTGCTGCTCCTGAGGCTGCTGGGAGAGATTTTCCTTTCTATTCTTTGTTCTCACAGCTCACAGGGGCTCAGCTTTGGATTTGGCCCTGCCTCTGTGTGTAGGTCACCGGAGGGCATCTGTTCTTTGCTCTGACAGGACGGGGTTAAAGGAGCAGCTGCTTTGGTGACTCTGGCTCACTGAAGCCGGGGGGAGGGAGGGGTACGGAGTGCTGGGTGAGCCTGCGGTGGCAGAGGATGGCGTGACGTTGCACCAGCCTAAGGCGCGCCCTGCGTTCTCCTGGGGAAGTTGTCCCTGGATCACGGGACCCTGGCAGTGGCGAGCTGCACAGGCTTCCCGGAAGGGGGGTGTGGATAATGACCTATGCTCGCCCACAGGCTTCTTGGAGGTGGCAGCAGCAGCCTTAGCGTCTCATGCCCGTCTCCAGGGTCCGCGGTTTTAGCCGCTGCTCGCGCCTGTTTCTGAAGCTCCTTTAAGCAGTGCTCTTAATCCCCTCTCCTCGCGCACCAGGAAACAAAGTGGGAAGGAAAAGTCTCTTGCCTCTTCGGCAGGTCCAGACTTTTCCCCGGACTTCCTCCCGTCCAGCCTTGGTGCACTAGCCCCTTCAGGCTGTGTTCAAGCAGTCAACCCCAGTCCTCTCCCTGCGCTCCAACCAAAGCCCAAGCCTCAGCTCCCAGCCCCGCTCGCCCCGGCGGTGGGCAGACAAGCCTCTCGGGCTGGTGAGTGCCGGTCGGCACCGATCCTCTGTGCGGGAATCTTTCCGCTTTGCCCTTCACACACCTGTTGCTGTGCTCTCCCCTGTGGCTCCAAAGCTTACCCCCTCTGCCACCTGCAGTCTCCGCCCGTGAAGGGGCTTCCTAGTGTGTGGAAACCTTTCCTCCTTCACAGCTCCCTCCCACTGGTGCAGGTCCTGTCCCTATCCTTTTGTCTCTGTTTATTCTTTTTTTTTTTTTGCCCTACCCAGGTACGTGGGGACTTTCTTGCCATTTGGGAGGTCTGAGGTCTTCTGCCAGTGTTCAGTAGGTGTTCTGTAGGAGTTGTTTCACGTGTAGATGTATTTCTGGTGTATCTGTGGGGAGGAAAGTGATCGTGTCTTACTCTTCCACCATCTTCCCCTCATCCTAGAAAGCTTTTTTTTAAATAAAAAGCTTTATATATTTTTTCCTCTAGTAAATTGATGCAGTCCCTGCTTATTCTGATTTCAAAATAAATTCAGTTCTTCCTCCATAAATTTCCCCAATTTTGAATCTTATGTCTTCAGATTTTTATACCATACAGTATCTCTCTTGATTGTGCTCATCTACTAACATGAATTTGATTCCTCTTTAGTTTTCAGACTAAGTGCCCTTCAGAGGCCTGAGCAGTGGGAGCTGCAGTCCTGACTCCAGCAGAGGCCTGAGGCCCAGTCGGTCCTCAGCAGGGAGCGGCAGGATGGGCACTGGGGCTGTTTCAGCACCGTCTGCGGCCTTGGGTTAAGGCACAGTAACCTCGGGAGCTGTAGCAGTCCGTTCACCATGAAATTCTTACTCATTTGTGGCCTTTTCTGCAGACCCTGCCCTTCCTTTTATTATTAGTTTATTGTTTTTTAAAAAATAAAACGTTACCTCCAGCCACTCTTCACACCCCCTGGTGATTTATGGAACTTTGATCTTGAGCATAGTTTTTCTTTTTTTGGTAACTTTTGAATGTAACCAGCTTATACATCAGTTTATACGTTTGATGGTTAACTCATTTTTTTTTTAATACCTCATTAATTAGAGCTCTTCCTCATCTTTCCATCCTGTTTCATTCTGGTGTCTGAATTTTCTGATTAAGACCCAAGCTTTTATTTTGCTGATTTCAATATTGCACGTTGTGCCCTTAAGAATATAGCTGCCAAATCAGATGGAGGGATACTGGCCATCTAGGAGGACAGATGTATTCAGTAGAATGCTCAGGATGACCACAAGCAACTAATTAGATCCCCTGTGGGGAATGTTATGCCCTTGAAATACTTTTGTATCTTGTGGTTTTAAAATCTTTAGAATAGAACTCTGACCCTTATTGTTAAAGGTAACTTTGAATATGTATTCTCTACTTTTTAGAATGTATTTTACAGAAATGAGAAATGAGTAGATAGGTCAAGCTGATCAGGAATTAATATCACAGCTAAGTGTAAACTTTAATTTATCTTAGTTTATCCTCACTTAATCAATTCACGTCTATTTGGCAGCCTAAAGCATTAACCTTTTGAAAGCTGAATGCATCAATTTGTAATGTCTGTTAAATCATGGTGATTACTAAGGTTTGCAGGATTTTAAAATGTGTTTAATTTTTTTGCAAGATTTGTTTTGCTTCTCCATGATTGCTTGGATCTTAAAGAAAATTGTAGCTTAAATTTTTTTTCTATTCTACATCTATGTATAAATTTAAATTTTACCCTCTATATCATTGTGTGGTGATGAAAAGAGAACACAATGAAGGACTGGGTGTGAGGCAAATTAGAAAACATGCTCCTTAATGATTCCTTAATCCCAGCAGGAAGAAAGCTGAATCTGGCCTATACATCACTGTCTATTCTTTCCTGGTTTACCAGTCCGATAAATGGTTTTGTTTTCTTTGTGAAGAAATAAAATGTGGAAGGAGGTCAGGAAGGAGGATATGAATTTTTATGCATATATACAGAAATCTCAGGAGTAAGGAATTAATTATTCTCCTTTTAAAAAAACCTTTCAAATGTCTCAGAGGACATTCAAAGTAGGTATTTGGATAGCCAGGTCTGGGTTGAAAGAAGTATGAGCTAGAGATAAGTGGAAAACTACGAGGATAAAGCCACAAATGAAGACAGCATAAAATGATGCTAAGTTTTGGAAAATGAAGGGCATTGTAACCATAAAAAGAACTGTTTAGGTGGTTTTAAATTCAGATTTTCTACTTCCACATGCAAGACTTGAAGATAATGTTTCCATAGACCACTGCTTCCTCTTTCTCCACAAATACTTGGCATTGGTCTTTAGAGTTGGGCACTAAAGAAAAATATAAGATGTGAATGGTTGTGCTGTGCTAAAGAATGTTTAAGTAACACTTTAACATATTAAATATCGAATTAGCATACTACTACAAAATCTAAACTAAGTGAGAGTTTAAGTAAGGTGACAGAAAGCTCCAGGTACATATTAGCAACATTCTGATCCAGGGGGACAAGAAAACAAATTTTATTATTCTTCCTAGAAGAGGGGACAGTTCATCCTATCTTTTAGCTATCTTTTTTTCACCTAACTAGCAGTGAAATGAATGCTCTTATGTGGCTCCCCTAGATTGCTGGATTTCTTAGCAGTGTATGTTGGAAAAATAGAATGCGCCAAGAACTAAATAGTACAATGGAACTGAATGATGAAAAAGAGGCAACTAATATATAAATGTGACAATCATATTCTACAGAATGTCCAATTATACACAAATGCATTAATCTTGAGAAAAGTTTAACTATGTTTTCATTTCAGCCACTATAATATACAGGGAGACTAAACATCTAAGAGCTTATTTTTAGTGTGGTGTAATAATTAAATGCATACAAATTGATATAAAGCACTTACCCCAGTGTTGGGCAGACATTAAGCAACTAAAATATGTTAGTTACTTTTATTACTATTATAATTTTAAATATCATTAAGAATATATGATTGAGTACAGAATCTTTAATAAAAATTTCAATTTTGAAGGGAACGGTTTACAATTATAAGTGAATACGTAGCCTGAAGTAAATTAGAATCTGAGGTAAAAGTTTCTTTAGTATCAAATATATGTTATTAAAAGGCAGATATCAAAAGTTTCAATTACTCCATTGTAATTTATTTAGATATTTCCTTTTCTTTCTTTTTTTTTTTTTTTTGTGGTACGCGGGCCTCTCACTGTTGTGGCCTCTCCCGTTGTGGAGCACAGGCTCTGGACACGCAGACTCAGCGGCCATGGCTCACGGGCCCAGCCGCTCTGCGTCATGTGGGATCTTCCCGGACTGGGACACGAACCCATGTCCCCTGCATCGGCAGGCGGACTCTCAACCACTGTGCCACCAGGGAAGCCCAGTTATTTCCTTTTCTAACAAAATCAAACCCAAGAAATAATCAAGGAAAACTTTATTCTATTTTATGATTTGCCTTCCTTCAAGTTATGTTAAAAGCAAAAATGTTTTTTTTTTTAAACTATAAAATAAAACCTGACCACGTTAATATATTGATTTGGTGCTCAGAACCATTCACTATTTCCTTAAATCTTTGGGGTCAAAGTCCCAATTCCTCAGTATAGCATGCAATGTCTGTCATAATCTGGCCCTAGCTTATCTCCCTAACTTTATTTTCTCAAATCCCAGATCCAGCCCAGTATACATACCTTCAAACACAAACATGGAGTGTCTTAGTCTTACTGATGTTATTGCATTTCTCTAAACATAATAAACTATTTCAGACATTCCTGGTTTTGTATTCAGTTCATATTCTCAGAATCTTGCATTTTCACTCTTCAACTCTAAGACTTTTCCCTATTTAATAAAATAGCAGTGATGATGCCACAATAACCACAAAAATTATAACTTAAAATTATTTCTATTTGAAGGAGTCTAAATTTTTGATAGTTTTAGAGTTGATATAAACATATTCCGAGAAATCAAAGCATGCTAGAATTTAAAAGAACCATAGTATCTGGTCCAAGTCCTTTCTTTAGGCATGATAAGTTTATCTTAATGAAATTGATTGTTGCTAATTTTTTTAATACTTATGTACACAAAGGAGGATACTATGTAGAAGAATTCGGATGTGTCATGATTCAATAATCTAACCATCAAAATGTAGTTTCTTCTTTGGAGCAGAGTACTTTATGAAAGACGTTTCTGCCACCAACTCTTGGTTTCGACTTTCATGGATTTAATACAAAGCTCTAATTTGCTTTTGTGGTTATTTTTCAATTGAAAATAAAGCAATTTATTCTGATTACATAAATAAGTATGAAATAAATGAATATTTTAAGGAATAACTTTCTTTACATTTATCTTATTTTCTTGTGAGTTTTGAATTATAGATAAACATTATTCTTCTAATGCTAGAGAATAAAACTTAGAAATGACAATATTTTGAGATATTGAGAAAATGCATCCTTGAATAAAAGTATGTATTATAGGGCAGGTTTATTATCAATATATCTCAGGAAATTTTTCTATGCCTTTCACCTGATAACTAAGGTGATTTTTTTTGGTGTATTTCAAGATTACCACGATAAATCAGATTTGTATATTCGCTACAGATTAATGACAGTGTGACTAAGTTTAACTTTTAAATCAACCTCAAAAATATGTACACATGCAGAAAACGTGATGAGAGTACTGGTAAATAAAATTTTAATTTTACAAAAATTAGCACTTCTCAACCTCCTGCTGACAGTAACCACCATGCTAAAAATCTAAGTCATTTATGTGAAGAGTAGTATTTATGCCAGTGACTCCCAAATCAGTTTATTTTCTTTTCCACAGTGGTCTAATGCTCAGAGGAATATTTTATTGTATGCTTGCTCTTAAGTATGTTTATTTTATTTAAAAGATATCTGCTGATATAATTATTTGGATTATATAAGTGCTAGAGGAAGGTGTTATGTAAGTGCTAGAGCAAAATGATAATGTTCATGAATTCCATTTCCCTGAAATAAGGTGTTTCCTTTTGGATTGGGTCTATCTGAGACATTTCTATGCATCCACAATGGTATGCAGAGCAGATATGAGTTTTTGTGCAATATGAGATCAAGTCTGATTATTTCTGCTTTTCACTCTTTCTATTTAACAAGGAGATTTGAAATAAATTAGACAGCTTTACTAATATTTGATTGTACATATATTGTTCAGGTAAAAATGTTACTTAGGGTGGAAAAGTAAATATTTTCTAATTTGAGTAGAAAATCATCAACTGTAAAAGTTTATTTTTAACTAGATGGCTATTTTTTTCTAACCAAGATATGCTTAGAATTTTATCATACTGATACAAAATGCATATATATTTTTTTCTATAGGTAACAAGTGAATTGGATTTATAAATGTAGTTTAATTGAGTTTTGTTAAAAAAAAGGGGAAACATTCTTACCACTTAGGATAATGTAATTAATGACATGAATAGGGTGGGCAATGATAGCAATTTGTGATGTCTGTAACTAGGTATCAGTGTCTTAGTTTAGTGCACTCTAAAATATATTACAGCAAGCTACAAAATGAGATAATCTGACATGCTGCATTGATCAAAAAATGCATTTAACAAAAATAACATATTACTTTAAAACATATTGGAGTTTGCAGCTTTCTCTTCCTTTCCTTTTCTGAATAATTCTTACTCTAGCACACTTCATAATGAAGTAGCACCCTCAGGGCTTGAATATTGCCTTTAGATACACAGATACACATTGATAGAAAATGGAATAATTGCTTCCAGTTAATACTTTGCAAATCAAAATACTGTGACTACAATGTTGACATCACATAACAAATGTGATTTGATTACAAGAAGTTAAAATTAATTTAGTTGCAGCATTGAGCAAGACAATTAGATTTAAAAATTGTAAGGAAAATTTTTAAAATAAGCTTGCTTTTTCTAACAGTTAACATTTTTATAAATGTGTCAAAACTAAATTGAGTAGTAAATGTCATCAACATAAGCATATTTCTATATTTTTTTGTTCATCTTCATCCCATTGTGTTTACTTTTGATACCTGAACTATATTTAACTCATCAGAAGGAACTGGCACCTATTTTTATACATATAGGATATCTTTCTTCATGAGGGAAACGTCAGTGAGTACATTTTTTTTTTTTTTTTTTTTTTGCATTTCTAAAAGCTGGCAATTAGGTTAGGGAATGAGATTGTAAAGGAATAATTTAAGTAGAACACTTTCCACTAAAGTTTCTTTTTGACTCTACTTAAAGGTAGTAAAATAAATACATGAAAAAAAGGAAAACTTGAAAAGGTATATAAGTAGATGTTTCCATAAGGCAACTACACTACCCGTATCCCGACGTGTGAATATCTTATAGTTGCTACCTCCATTTCTGACTTTGTACATACAGGTAAATGACTCATAGTGTCCTCAAGCATAACTGAGATTTATATTACAAATCCAACGACTAATATTCTCATATTTTTAACATAAATGTTATTAAGATTTTGGTGAGAATCCAGAGTTCCCAGCAGAATACCAACAATAGACAACAGAAATTTATATTTATACTCTCTGTTTTGTCATTTAAAAATGACTTGGAAAAGTAATAGAATTAGTACATTTCTCTTCATGTTCTCTTCTGTTGTTTGGTTTTTAATCTGAAGGAATTTTTTTTTTTTCAAACAAGGCTACCAGTAATGGGAAGGATTGATTAATCTGTATATTTGTACTGGTTTAATTATAAAAGGGTTATCTTGTTATTTGTGATTGACTTTGTAAGTACAATCAACCTGTGTCTGTTAGCCACAAGACAAATTAATTATACAGTGATCCTATTTTCATCATATTTCTAAACTGTCCATCAAGAATTAAAGGATTTTGTTGGGTTATTACTTTTGAAACAAATGAGAAGTTTCTATTTTCAAATAAGCTGCTACCATTTCCACACAGTTGTTTTTTATGCTCTGCTACTGCTTCCAAAAGTGAGAGGGAGAGACTGAGAATCTCCTTGAAAATTCTGGTGCAAATACTTCCTTTTGATCTATTTGTTATATTAAATATAGAGTATCTCATGTTGCTCTTTTCTAGGATTTCAAGTTACTGTGCTTTGGCAGTGATATGAGAAAACAACTTCTTCAACATGAGTTCAAATGATTTCTCTCATTTTTAAACCAAAATCTGTTCTCACTGTAGATAAGAACTTGAAGTTTTTTTATGGGAATAAAATGGGCTTTCAGGTCAGATAGACTCGAGTATATATTTCTACACAGCTATTTGCAGAGGAGGTGACCTATGACAAACAATTTCAATTTTCTCTTTTGTACATATAGAATTACGATACCTATTTTCAATCAGTACTGTGAAGATTTTATTAGATGATATTAAGGGTTCTTGGGAACATTACCACCACTAAATATTTGTTCATGAATTTGATATTATTCTGATTCCTATTGTTAAGTATTATAATTTTTCATCTTGAGCTGACTCTGCCATTCTCTTGTAAGCAACTGTTCAGACATCTAACAGTTTCCAAGCAGGCAAGCAAACAGCACAGCACAACAACCAGACAGGCATTGAGAGTCAAAATCCTCTAAATAGGAGGCTAACAAAGTCAACAGATTAAATTCCGTTAAAGAGATGTAAAACCGCTCACCTGACATTATCTGCACAGTGAAGTAACTGATTAGAAGCACTGAGGAAGTGCTGAAGACAATGAAAGATGACTCCCAACATTAAAAAAAAAGCCTAAGGAACAGGAAGAACTTAAGAAAGCCTAATGTTCTGAGATCCTCACTGGAAGGGCAAACAAATCTAAGGGGAAGCATATGAGGCTATAAACCACAGTATACAGCAACATATATATTTTGGGATAAAAACAAGTCACATGAAAGTTTCAGAGGCATTTACTGCCTGATTTTAATAGAAGATGTATATTAGCAGGTAGTAACAAATTACATGGAAGAAATTATGGAGGTCTTTTAAACCAGAGAAATTTTATCTTTACATAAATTTTGGGTCAGGTAATATGGCAGGAAGCCAGTAATATTAAATTCATATAGTGTAATAATTGAGGCCACGGACCAGTGTGGTAACTGTGGAAATAGACACTAAGGGATAAGTATGGAAGATTGATGTGATAGACAAAGTTGATGTAGGTAATGAAGAAAACATATTTCATCGTATCAGACTGAGAATTTGAAAACAGTAATGGACAGAAACTAAGAAAATGGAATATGAGCTAGCTTGGGAGAATAAAATGTTAACTTTGGTTTGAACTGGTGAGCAATTTGAAGCTTTCAAATGGAAATGTTTATCAACTAGATTTTGGAAAGTCACGAGTGAATTAATCCACATGTGAAGTTCTCTAAGAACTTTATTATGCAAGATAGAAAAACACTGGAAAGAAATATACTCAAATATACTGTTTTTCTTTCACATTTTCCTTGATTAAATTTCATTTTTAGATTGAGGTGGTTAACCAGATGAACTGTCTAGGTAGCTAATTAACATTTTAAATATGTTCGGTTCAAATTTAGGAATGATTTTAAGTGAATAAGTTATGAGTAGGTATTATTATTTTGAGATTCTCACAAAAATCTTGGTTTTCTTCAGGAGCAGTGATGACATCATATATAGATATATATAATGTGTTATATATACGATATTTTAAATAACAATGACACTCTACGAGTGTTCTCCAGATAACTTTTCTGACGTTAAGTAATCAGAACTTAATATAGAGTCTGAATATCTTATGCATGCATGGATGATATAAATTAATATGTGTTATGTGTCTAGATATAAAAAATAGATAACATGATTTACATCTTCTAAATTCTCACACAATTCTCACATTCAAAAACTAATCAGTTTATAGCAGCAAGTGATGAAATTAATGAGAGCAAAGCAGAGGAGGTAATTGTAATTGTGGCTTTGAGTGGATGAGAGACATCTGCGAAGGCTTTATATTTTATATATTTTAGCAGGGCCCGACATGGCTTAAAAAATATTTTTCCAGGTGAACAATAAGAGTAAATTCATTTTATGCAGGGAGAAAGTAATTTCTAAAATTAAAAAAAAAATCCATCTGTGTATCTAATAGGAATTTCCTTTACCTTCTAGTAACAACAATCAGAAAAATACAGGAACTTAAAATATATTAATTGACTTCTCTCATGTAAAAGAAATCAAGAGGTATGCATTGCAGATCTGATATAATAGCTCCTTGTTCACAGGGACAAATATTCTATTCTATTTTTGTTTCACTGTCCTTAGCCCAGGCCTCCATATTCAGATTTGTCTCATCATCCTTCTAGATCCTAAGCAGGAAAGGAAGAAGTGGGGAGAGCAAAAAGATATACACATGAGATATACTCAAGATTCTAAGGAGCTTATTCAAGATTCCCACACAGTACATGCTGTTTTTTACATATTAGCAAGACTTTTTTATATGGCCACATCAACCTGTAAAATAGACTGGGAAAATTTTAAAGCTGTTTACTTTGCCACCTGAATAAAATGAGAGTTCTCTTCCTAAGGAAAAGAGAGGAAGAATTTATTTGGGGTAAAGAACTAGCAATCTTCACCATGCATTTTCAGGAATTCATTATGAATCCTGAAAACAGAACGAAATATATATATATATATATATATATATATATATAGTACAAATGAAAAAATATATGGGAATGAATGCAAGTGTCATTAGATGTAATGTTAGGGACTAGGAAAAGATCATGACATAGATGACGTTTGCTTTCACTCAGTAGTCAATGTACTGTTTTCAATGAGGATGTCAGTATGATGGCAATCTGACACCATTATTGGCATGATTAGCCCCCCTTTACATATATAAGAGGTAGTGTAGGAACCGCAGTCGTTCATGTGATTCATTTGGTAGCTATTGATAGTATCTAAGGTGTACTGCATAGTTAGAGGAAGAGGTTTTTTAAATGTATAGAAGTTGCATCATAGAATTTATTTCTTATACATTCATCTTTAAAATCTATAGAAATTAAAAATGGAGTTACAAACCAATACTACGAGAACACTTTTTAAATTTTCTCATGTATTTACCTTTACCAGAGATCATTATATCATCATATGTTTTGAGTTACTGTCTAGTGCCTTTTTATTTCTACCTAAGGACTTCCTTTAGCATCTCTTGTAGAGCAGGTGAAGTGGTATTGAGCTCCCTTTCCTTTTGTTTTACCTAAGAATGTCTAAATTTCTCTTTCATTTTAAAGGACTGTTTTGCTGAATATAGAATTCTAGGTTGACAGGGTTTTTTGGGTTGTTTCTGTTTCTTGTTTTTTGTTTGCTGTTTTTTTTGCCATTGAAATACATCACCCACTGCCTTCTGGCCTCCAGGTTTCTGACAAGACATTGACTGATAAATTTATTGAGGATCCCTTTTATGTGATGAGTCACTTTTTTCTTGCTGCTTTCAAGATCCTCTGTCTTTGGGTTTCAACACTTTGATTATAATGTGTCTCAAGGTGGATCTCTGGGATTATCCTACTTGGGATTCATTGAATTTCTTGGATTTTTGGATTAAAACATTTTATCAGATTAAGAAATTTTCAGCCATTATTACTTCAATTTAATCCTGCTCTTTCTAGCTTCTCTTTCTGGGATTTGCATGATGTATGTCTTTTCTCAGCAGGAAACTGATTTGAGTTCTAGAAACTCAAAGGGTTAGAAAAGCCATGTGAGTGGAGGAGTCCCAGAGTGAGATATGAAAACAAAAACCTGTAGATTATTTGAAATACACTAGCTGGAACAGTTGCCCATTCCTTCTTGCTTCTTCACTATTTCTGTACAGAGAACTTTGTGAAGTCCAGGATACAATGGATCCTATCACTCACCTTCCACCCCTACCAGTACCTCCAGAGATAGATATATAAATGAGGTGAATAAAGGAGATTCCACTCTAAATAAATTATATGGACTGTGTGTAAAATCACGGGGTATCTTGTGTGAGTGCTTAAGGATTTTTGTCCCTAGTTTAGAAGGTCTCAAAGCATGATATCTAATCCACATAAAGGAAAATCTGCTGAACAGTTTTTCCCACCAACACACACAAACCTCCAGGAGCTCAAATTGTATTTCTAAATATCCAATAGGGATCATCAGACAATTGTTAAGAGGTTCATTTTGGATGCTCAAAGACTATTGTGATAGCCTTACAAGGAAAAGTTGTCTTTGAAAGTATGTATGCCCATAGACAACAGCAAAGCTTCTCAGATTGGCCATAATCCAAGGTTGCTTTTAATTTCTGAGGGTATGATCAAGAAATATAGTAAAATTAGAAAAGATTTTCTATTTAGAAGCTCAAGGAAGAGGAGAATACTGCAGTTGTAATAAACTATGATGACATGTTTGTTCTTGTCATGGCTTTTCATTTTCCTGAAGATTCTAATTACAATTCTTTCTATTACAATATTTTCTTTATTCAATTTTATTGTTGCTGTTGACAAACTTTCTTCTGAAGTTCCATGCATCTTTGTCCAATCTGCTGACTGGTTAATCGCTAGGACAGCTACTAATCTGCCCTCCTGAATTCCTTTGTGTGTGTGTGTGTGTATGTGTGTGTGTGTGGTACGCGAGCCTCTCACTGTTGTGGCCTCTCCCGTTGCGGAGCACAGGCTCTGGACACGCAGGCTCAGAGGCCATGGCTCACGGGCCTAGCCACTCCGCGGCATGTGGAATCTTCCTGGACTGGGGCACGAATCTGCAACCCCTGCATCGGCAGGTGGACTCTCAACCACTGCGCCACCAGGGAAGCCCCTGAATTCCTTTTTACTGTCTTTCTACATTGTTCCCTCAGTCTGTGGATCACTTGTCTTTCTTTGTCTTGGTTTCTTACCTTCTTTTAACAATGGGGATAAAAATCATTTAAATACAATTAAATTCACAAGACAGTGTGTGTTGGGAGCATATTTTCTGAGCTCATATGTGTCTAAATATTTCTTGAATTTTGTCCATCACACTTTAATATTTCAGCTGAGTATAAAAATTCTATTAAACTTAGCCATTCTTCCATTGTCTTCTCAAATTCTCACATGGTATATTCTTTGTTTACTTTTCTAGCATCTTGATTATCATAGAAAAGAAATTGAATAATTCACTGCATAGGTCTCTGCAGTATGAGCCTTCAATCAATCTTCATCTGTTTCAATTTTTAGAAACAGTGATAAAAGTAAAATAATGACAGAAAAGTTCAAGTAGCTTATGATCCAGTGCCTCTAAATGATTGTGTTAATTTGCCATTCTAAGACCTTGAAAATAGACAATTCTGCTTATGGAAACATGTTAAGGAGTGCATGTGTCTGGTTTGTTTACCTCGTGTCATTAACCATTATGTAATGTCTAAGTAACCCACCAAACCCTTACTGAACACCTACTTTATGCATTACACCATGATAAATGTTTCAAGAAGTCAGAGGGAATTATGTCCATCTATGAAGAGTAGAACCTGAATTTAACAAAATCACTGGCTTAATTAGTCTTCATTAAAAAAAATTATTTTTGTTCCCATTTCTAAAACCTACTGACCAATGCATTTGACACATCAAGGAATAATAACGAATTATTTTTCTCATGACCCCACATGCACTTCTGCTTCAACCTATTGAGCTGTATGCTCTTATGAGTGAAGAGCTTTTCTTTCTAAGCCATTATTTGCCAGTTATAATTGTTTTTATAATTTCTTTTTTTCTTTATTTATTTTTTTTTTTGCGGTGCGCGGGCCTCTCACTGTTGTGGCCTCTCCCGTTACGGAGCACAGGCTCTAGACGCGCAGGTTCAGTGGCCATGGCTCACGGGCCCAGCCGCTCTGCAGCATGCGGGATCTTCCCGGACCAGGACACAAACCCGTGTCCCATGCAATGGCAGGCGGACTCTCAACCATTGCGCCACCAGGGAAGCCCTATAATTTCATTTTTAACAAGGTAAAAATTTTAATTGCAAATAGAATAATTGTTACCATGAAAACTAAGTTGAACACTTCAAAAATTTCTAAGTCTAAAAGGCTAAAATATCACTGTCTTATTGAGTGTTGTAGTAAAAAAATTAAAATGATAGATGACTCTATGGATACTGTTTATGTAAAAAACAAAACACATTGCTCTCTAACACTCTGCAATACAAGGTGATATATAGTGAATGTACTTTTATATGATTTAACATAAAATAAAATGTGTGAATATTGTATGAGTCATTATTTATAACTTCATGCTTTAAGTGTTTTTTTGACTAATTAATCAAGTACTGCTTCTGACATTGATGATTAAGATGGATTTTATTGTAATTTACCAAATTAAGTTAGAATATTTTCCTTCTGCTCATTCATATCACCACACAAACACTAAATATTTGAATACCTACTACATTTACATGATATATGCAAGTGGAGGAATGAGTCAGGAATATTAATAATCTAGAAAAATATTTGTTTTTGAAAATAGATTTCCATTACCTAAAGTTCCCAATTTTTGCCTGTATTTACAATTCACTGAGCTATTGGATAGGTAGATAGATAGATAGATAGATAATAGAGATATAGAAGAGTCATAGGATGTTTAAAGCATTCTCAACATTAGAATAGTCAGTCTACTAAAAACAAATCTGTTTAAGAGAAAAGATGTTACTATAAAACTCAGTATCTTAAAACATAATACTTAGGCCTCTCTTCTTGATTTGCAGTTGGCTACCCACTTGCTGCCTATTCCCATGGCCATCTCTCTGCTCACGTGTACCCCTGCTGTCTCCCTGTGTGTCCAAATTTCCTTATAAGGACATCAGTCACGTTGGATTAGGGTCCGCTCTGACAATTTCATTTTGTTTAATCACCTCTTTAAAGGCCATATTTACATTCTGAGGCATCGGATTAGGACTTCCAACGTATGAATTTTGAGCAGACATAATTCAGCCCATAGGATTTTAACTATTCTGTGGGTGTGGAGAGACTGAGGCAGTGGAAGAAACTGAACTGCAGGACTAGAGTTACAGAAAGAACAATATTGTCCACTGTAACCTTTCTAAGAAGAAGGGCCATTGCAGTCTCTGGAAACTTAAGTCAGAGTCAAATTATAGAAGGCTTTGAATGTATTGTTGAAGGATTCAGAATATATTAAGTGTGCAAAGAAGAGCAATGTGTGATTTTCTGCTTAGGAGAGAAGGATGTTCAAATCTGTGTTTTGGGAAGAAGCTTTGACCTTTAGAGAATGGTAAACCGGAAGGAGGTGGAGAAAATAGTAGTAAAAGTTAGGGAAGTATTGACATAAATTATATGAGTTAATAAAGGCCTCAAGTAGACAAATAATCTAACAAATAGGAAAATGAAAAATGAAAATCATTTTGAAAAACTGATATAACCTATTGAATGTGGATATATACAAGAAAAATCAAACATAATTCTGAGATTTCAAAACTTAAATTAGAGCACATGATGACTTTAATTGGTAAGGGATTCAGAAACAAGTGGGAAACATGTTGGGTTCAATTTTTAGTGTATTGAATTTGAGCTTTTGGTTGGACACCTGAAGAAATGGCAGAATTATATGCATGGATTCATTAATAGAAACACATCTAGTGGAAAAATAGAAAATGAAAACTATATACATGAATGCACAGAAAATAGTCTTGTGGTTTCCTGAAAAAGCTGGATGATTGAGAAGTAGAAGGCAATAAAAGGAGAGGTTCAATTTTCAATATATTTTATATTGTTAAATTTTCAAAACAAACATATTCAATAATATATATTTTATATATTAGTGTTCTACATTAGATTTTATTAAGATACACATAGAGAAAGGCTCAAACTGATAACATTTAGAAATCTCTGGTCTAGAGCAAGAAGACAGCATGTTTATGAACAGAATTTTTAGAAATGTTTCATTTGAATTTGACCAAAGGAAGTTTGATTATTCATGGAAATGGAGAAAAATGGAGGACAGGTCATTGAAAGGTCAGGAAAATCTAGAGTCATTGAATCTTAGGTAGAAAAGGATTTCCAGGAAAGAATGAGCATTTCAATTTAGAGCTGCAGATAAGATCGGTAGGATATGTGTTGTGAAGAACATATGGGATTTTTGACTGTGAGGTAAGTTTCAGGAGAGCAGTGTGGACATAAGCCAATGTGACTGATATGGGGAGTGAACATGAACTGAAAGAATAAATGTTATAATTTTGGACCTCACTTTAAATAGTCTGATGGTAAAGAAGACAACAAATATTGAATGAATATGTTCAATAGTAAAGCAAGGTCTTAGAAAGGACTTTCTTCACTACCTATCATTTCATTAATAAAGAACTTGAATTTTATTTTTTACAGGGTGAGAGAAGCTAGAGCAAAATAATGTAATTATTCCTGTTTTACAGATCTTTTTGGCTGAATTCTGTACATTTCCTATTGCTGCTGTAAAAAATTACCACAAATTTCATGGCTTGACACAACACAACTATATAATCTCACAGTTCTGAAGGTCAGAAGCTTGAAATGGGTCTTAAAGGGCTAAAATCAAGCTATTGGCAGAACTGCCTTTTCTAGCTTCTAGAGGCTGAAGGCATTCCTGCCTTTGGAGCCTTATATCTCTGACTTCTGCTTTCTTCCTCACATCACCTTCTCTGACTCTGACCTTTGTTTCTGCCTATTAAAAGTGTCATTGTGATTGCACTCTTCCCGTCTAGGTAATCCAGACTGATCTTAATTTATTACATCTGTAAAATCCCTTTTTGTCATGTAAGGCTAAACATTCACAGGCTAGAGAAATTTGTATGTGAACATCTTTAGGAAGGCCATTATTCTGCCTATTATTTGTCCCAAAAATTTTTTAATTCTATGTAGCTTTTAAATCCTGTGCTTGGAAATAAATTTGAGAACATCCAAATTCATTCATATAAAAGAATTAAATGTTTATCTTCATCAAGAGTTGGGCAACCATATTGATGGTTTATTCAAACTGATTAAAAATGATATATTAGACTCTTTAATTTACAGTTTTGTGAGCTAGTTAACATTGGAGACCTATTACCTCTTTTTTTTTTTTTGAAAGCCATGGAATAGTTCCAAGAATGAAGCTCCCACCGATTTAAAAAATATATATATATATATATGAGCCAATTAGAGCAGAGGGAAAACAAATAAGACTATAGTTGTGATAACTTTAATCTTCATATACTTAAATCACTCAATTTTAATATTTCATTAATGTGGGTCTCTTTTGCTTTATACTTCAAAAGAGAAAAGATTCTCAATGTAGTTTGTATCTGAAACATTATACAAAAGATACACAGACTTCTTGTATAAATTTAGCGGATGATAAGGAACTCCACACTATGTTCACTCAGTATTCCACACACGTATTATGAAATTATCGATTCACTTGAACTAATGACTAATCCTAGTAGTCATGAGCAAATATTAGTGTCTCTTATTCTTATACATTTTGATTTGTAGATAACAGCGTGTATCACGGCAATATTGACTAATGGTGCTTTCCACATACTTTTCACCACAACTATTCTTCCTAAAAAATCAAGGTACAAGATTTACTTTTTTGTGTAAAAAAAATAAAAATATAGAAGTTTATTTATAATCCACTGATTTTCAGTTGGTTTCATAATCTCCTAAGCAAGATCCTGGGCTTTCTCTCCCTTGTATGCTCATGAGGGTAGAGTAAGGGGGATGGACTATCCACAGTTATTGCCTCTTACTGATGTTACTCTAAAACGGCCCACATCTACAAGCATATTGTACTTCTGGATGCATAGAAGCACTAGGAGGATAATAATCAGCAAAGGAAAAAAAATAATAATAGCAGAAAAATCTTTCTTAATGTGCTATTTTACTGCCACTTGGACATCAATTTGCCCACACAGAGTTTAGCTTCAAATTTTAATGTCCTCTATTCAAATTCAAAGTCAGCAGCAATGATTTTTTTTTTTCTTTTTTAGTCCTGAGGCTTGGAGTGAAGGTTAATGAACTATTATTAATAGGAAATAGAGTTGAATGTTTATTAATGCTGGACTTTGAAATCACTGCTGATAACATAGTACACAGTAGGTCTCAAGCAAAACTCCACTAACTCACAGCTCCCATTTACACTCCTGCATGGGTCAGGGGAAAAAGAGAAAAACACATTCAGAGCTTTTGTTAAGTCAGCAGGTAGAAAAACAAATATTTTAAAGCTGTCAGCTTTACCAGTGCCCTTTAAGGTATACATTATGAAAATTCTATTCTACTGCACTTGTAGGAAAGTTCAAAATTTTTCCAGCAATAACTAGCCTGGGTAATTCCTGTGGAGTTCTGCTCATTCTTCTGAAAAAACACAGAATGCTGACTTTAAAAAAAAAATTTTGCAGCTTTCAATTGGAACATATTTGACAAATAAGAACAGATGTAATGGAATTCTACTGTTTACACTAATGACAGAGTTTATGATGAGTTCTAATCTCTTCTAAGAGGTCATTCACTGGGAAAGCTGTGAGGTAGTTAAGATTATCCATCAATCCACACTTAATAGTGGATTCTTTTTGTTCAAAGTATGTACGAAGTACTGATATACTGTTGCTAAATGAGAATGATGGTAATGATAATGGCTACTTGATTTTTGTTCTGTGGGCTATTCACCTATATTAAATGCCAAGGATGCAATAAATGATAAGCATTTTTAAACTTTCTTCTGAGAAAAAATGAAGCCTTCTCCCTGGAAAAACACTTTTTATCTCCAGCTCACCCACAGTGTAAATCCATTACTTTTACTGGTTTTTTTTTGGTTTTTGTTTGGTCCACCTTTATGTATATATATACATACAGTATACAGAGTTCATGGGAAATTATATTACAGCCTGCATTTTCCACCAGGATATGATATTTTAGACCCTAGATTATCTAAATTTTCTAGTCTTTTTATCACACAGCTCTAGGGCAAGTGGCTCACATTTCTGTTTTCTGAAACTTTCCTCTAGCCATAATTTCACTGTCTTTTCACTATTCACTAGGAAATACACAGGGAGTTATTGAAAGAAATGAATAAAGAGTAAAGATCTTCTATGTCTTTAAACTATGGGTATGTGTTATTTTCATTCATGCTTTATCATTACTCTCTCAAACCTTTAGCTATAAACTGTGTCTCCAGTTATGCAGATGGAGATTTTGCTGGCAGAAAACCAGGTAAACTATGATAATTTATATTGCTACCCCACAAAAAATATTTCAATCAAATCATTCCATATAGAATTTACTTTTATCAGCTGTATTCCTGCCCACTGGCCAGACACAATTAGTGATCAATTACTATTAAAAATACACACAGAATACATACCTGTGAAATTTTACCTATGTTGAAATATAAATATTTGATTTGCCACTCTTTATAAGTAGCCAGGAATCACCTGGTAAAGTGAAAATTTAATTTATTTTATTCTCCTTATCCTTAACATTAAAAATACATCATTGATACAATTGTTGACAAAAATTAACTTGTACTTCAATATATTTTGAAAAAATGGTGTTGTGTTTGATTGTACTTTATTTTATTGCATAACTGGCCATTCCTATAATAAGTTTCTCCTCATGAGTTCTGGAATTCCTCAGTTTCTTGGTATTTTTTTGAACCACTTCATGTTATTAGATGCTAAAGATTTTAGTTTCCAAATATGACCATGTTAATTTATATTGTGCAACCTCACACACACTTACATTATGATATAGACACAACTCTACTGAAAGGTGAGGTTGTGCTCCTTATCCTACTTGAAACTGTACAGAGCATCATAACTGTCTCAGCCAGTATTATGTGACAGAAGTAATACTGCATGACTTCTGAAGCTATAAGGTTATAAAAGGTAATATTACTTCTGCCTATCTCTCTCTCTTTCTTTCTCTCTGTACACTTTTTGTGGACCCAGCCATTATGTTTCAGGAAGCAGAAGCTACATGAACTGTCCATGTGTTTTACTTCAGCTAAACTAACAATGCCTTCAGCTACCAAATATCTAAATAATAAGCCTTCAGATAATTTCAGTCTGCAGTGTTCAAGTCTCCCAGATGAGATATTAGGCACTGTGGAGCAGAAAAAAGCAACGTGCCCAGTGCTCTGTCTGAAATCCATAGAAATTATTAGATTATTGCTGTTAAATCACTACATTTAAGGTTAATGTGTTATACAGTGATAAATAAATAACATAGATTATTTTTTGCTATGCAACTATGAGTGTAGTTCTTCCACAAAAATAAACAATCAAACCCTAAAACTTGGGTCAGTGACTTTGAGACCAAGTGGTAGTTGGAAATTGAAATGACCTTGAAGAGAATATTAGCAGAAGTCTCATGACCCTTTAAGACGCTGTGTTATTATGTAAAAAATTAAAACAGCAGTAGCAACAACAACGTATCACCTGCAGTATTAAAAAAAAGAAGAAATTGTATCAAATGAAGTAGATAGTGAAGTTAAGGAGATTTCTGTTGAAGCTATTCATTTGTTTCTTCTAAGTGCATGTAGTAAAATGAGACCACAGATAAGCTAAAGAATGAGTGAATAAACATAAAGCAGCTATGGCTTTCTGGGTCTGAAGATGATTTTTTTTTTTTCTGATTCCTGGTATCTCCAGATGATAAATGATGCTAAAATTATTAAATGGATACTGAGCTAATCTTACATCAAAGGCATTGTTAAGATCCATAATATAAAGATGAAGCTGATGTTGTGACTATAAAACTTTGATTACGAACTCAAAGTTTTAACTTGGTGTCTCAAACAGAAAATAAATGTCTCTAAGAATCTTACTGGTATTATCCTACAGCATCCTTATAAGAAATCCCCGGTAGAGAAGAGTATGTTCCACCCAAATTTTTATGTGTAGTTTTTTTCTAGCAGAAAAATATCCCTGTAAGTTCCATAGAAAATACACAAAGTTTTTAAGAGAATTATATTGACAGAAATACAACCAGATAGGAATCAAAAGGCAGAGATAGAACAACATACAAATGTGCCTTTGGAGTCCAAATAACAAACAGAAACAGGCTGAGAAAAATACTCAGATGCACACACTGGGCATATTTTTGTGGAGATGTAATAATAACTCATAAGGTAGCTAAAAGCCTAGAATGTGTATCAAACAGCTGTGTCAAACCATTTCCAGGAAATAGAACTGAATCTTATTCAAGTAGTCAGCAAGCATCATGTGCTCAGCTAAATTTCATAATTTCTACCAACTGGTGACATCTGTGTGTGCCTTCAGTTTTCTCCCTTATTGAATAGGGGTATCCGTGGAAATTATACCATATCGGCATAACCACTGCATATTGGATATGAGGGGCATATGCACTTTCCCCTTACTTTTGTGGATCTTTAGAATGCAAAGAACTGTACTTGAAGAGCTGTGCCCAGGAACGACAGCACAGGAGATTCAGCTGCCTTTGAACCTCATTTATATAAGATCCTGGACAGTTAGTGGATATCATAATGGGAAGAAATCTTGGGGTTTTGTGGGAGGGAATGAGTTGGAATTATTTATATTTTGTTGGCCTGGAAAGCAAACCATGGTAACACGATATATCCCACCTTAGAGTGTAAAGTTGACAGGCTTCTCTACAGAGGTGAGGAGTCTTTGTTTCTTCCCACGGTGCCTAGACAGATCTGTGCAACTGCCTATGGAATAGAATGTGGTGGAAGTGATGCTGTTCAGCTTCAAAACATTGAAGAGAAAATAAAATATTGTTTCTACCCTGCCGTTTCTCACCAGGGACACTCCTACTTGGAACCTAGTCAACATGCTGTTAGGAAGTCCAGGCTAAATAGAGAGACGTGTAATTATTTCTGACCAGCTAGGGTCCCAGCCTACATCCAATATCAACCCCTGGATGTGTGAGTGAATGAACCTCCATTTGAGGCCTCATATATTGAGAATATCTCTGCTCTTCTCTAATTGAGTTTTTTACCCACAAAAAGAATAAGTGCTAATAAATTAATATTTCTATTTTAGGCTAATAATTTTAGGTATGATTTGTTACACAGAAATATATGACTAATCTAGTGCAGCAGATTTTATCACTAATGGAACTTGAGGAATGCACAGGTATCAAGTGATTTCCTTTTACACATTTTTAGACATTGTGTTTAGATTATATTGCAAAATAAAAATTAGAATGATTTTAGAAGGAATAGTAGATTTCTAACAAAATATATGACTGAAATATATGAATTTTTTTTTCCCTCAGAAAAGTTTCACATTTTCTATAAGAGTAGTGCTTTAGGTGATTTTTAACATCATTTTTATTTAAATATGCTCTTTTTTTTTTTACAAGTATAGCTTAATTTTTTTCTTATTTTAATTGAAGTATAGTTGCTGTATAATATTATATGTTACAGGTGTACAAATTTTATGATTCACAAATTTTAAAGATTATACTCAATTTATAGTCGCTGTGAAGTATTGGTTATACTCCCCATGTTGTAACAGTATATCCTCGTATCTAATTTTATACCTATCTGTACCTCTTACTCCCCTACAATTATATGGATATTTCCCCTTCCCTCTCCCTACTGGTAACCACTAGTTTGTTCTCTCTATCTGTGAGCCTGCTTATCTTTTTTGTTATGGTAATTAGTTTCCTATATTTTTTTAGGTTCCACATATAAGTGATATTATACAGTATTTGTCTTTCTCTGAATTATTTCACTTAGCATAATGCCCTCCAAGTCCATCCATATTGCTGCAAATGGCAAGATATCATTATTTTTTATGACTGAGTGGTATTCCATTATATATACATTTATATACACACAATGGAATTATATAAATATGTATGTAATTTATTCTTTATCCATTCATCTGTTGATAGATACTTAGGATGTTTCTGTATCATGGCAATTTCAAATAATGCTGCTATGAACATTGGAGTACATGTATCTTTTTGAATTAGTGCTTCTTTTTTTTTGTTTTATTGTGTTTTGTTTGTTTGTTTGTTTGTTTGTTTTCTGATATATACCCAGGAATGGAATTGCTGGATTGTGTGGTAGTTCTATTTTTAGTTTTTTGAGAAATCTCAATACTGTTTTTTAGAGTGGCTGCCCCAATTTAGATTCCTCACAACAATGTTGGGAGGTTCCATTTTCTCCACATCCTTGCCAACATTGTTATTTGTGTTCTTTTTGATGATAGCCTTTCTGACAAGTGTGAGGTGATATCTCATTGTGGTTTTGATTTCATTTCCCTGATTATTAGCAATGTGGAGCATCTTTTCATGTGCCGATTGGCCATCTGCCTGTCCTCTATGAAAAAAGGCCTAATCAGTCCTTCTGCCCATTTTTTAATCTGTTTTTTTTTTTTTTTGATGTTGAGTTGTATGAGCTGTTTGCATATGTTGGATATTAACCCCTTATTAGTAATATCATTTGAAAATATTTTCTGCCATTTTGTAGGTTGTCTTTTTCTTTTGTCAATGATTTCCTTTGTTGTGCAAAAGCTTTTAACCTTAATTAGGTTCATTTGTTTATTTTTGTTTTTTTTTTTCCTTTTTTTCCTGTCCAGTTTTCACAGCACAACTTATTGAAAACACTTGTCATAGATTAATTAACCATAAGTGCATGGGTTTATTTCTGGACTTTCTATACCATTCCATTGATCTATATGTCTATTTTTGCACCATAGTGTTTTGATGACTGTAGCTTTGTAGTGTAGTCTGAAGTCAGGGAGCATGATTCCCCCAGCTCTGTTCTTCTTTCCCAAGATTGTTTTGGCTGTTCAGGGCCTTTTGTGTTTCCACAAAAATTTTAAAATTATTTGTTCTAGTTCTGTGAAAAATGCCATTTGTATTTTGATAGGGATTGCATTGAATCTGTAGATTGCCTTGTGTAGTATGGTCATTTTAACAATATTTATTCTTTCAATCCAAGAACATGGTACATCTCCATCTGTTCATGTCAATTAAACTTTCTTTCATCAGCGTCTTTTAGTTTTCCAAGGTTCTTTTGCCTCTTCAGGTAGGTTTATTCCTAAGTATTTTATTCTTTTTGATGCAATGGTAAATGGGATTGTTCCCTTAATTTCTCTTTCTGATAGTTAATTGTTAGTTTATAGAAATGCAACAGATTTCTGTATATTAATTTTGTATCCTGCAACTTTACCAAATTCATTGATGAGCCCTAATAGTTTTCGGGTGACGTGTCAAGGATTTTCTATGCATAATATCATGTCTTCTACGAACAATAGCAGTTTTAATCCTTTCTTTCTAAGTTAGATTCATTTTATTTATTTTTCTTCTCTGATTTCTGTGGCTAGGACTTTCAAAACTATGTTGAATAAAAATGGTGAGAGTGGGTATATTTGTTTTGTTCCTGATCTTAAAGGAATTGCTTTCAACTTTTCACTGTTGAATATGATGTTAGCTGTGGGTTTGTAATATATGGCCTTTATTATTTTCAAGTATGTTCCCTCTATGCCTGCTTTCTGGAGAGTTTTTATCATACATGGATGTTGAATTTTATCAAACATTTTTTCTGTATGTATTGAGATGATCATATAATCAAAAACATTAAATTTATGATAGCAAATTGATCCCAAAAACATACAATGGTGTAAAAATTGTAGAGAAGGAATTTTTCAAAGATAAGATATAGAGGGAGAAGTTAAAAAATAACTAAATAAATAAGTTCAAAACTCTTCTCCCAAAATATTTACTGTTGACATGAAATGTACAGTCTTATAAATTTGTATTTTATAGCAAAGTCTATACTGTAATATCAATGCCTTCTTATATTAAAGACCAACTAGAAGGCCATAAAAATAAGATGATTTAGTCATTGTCTCTCCCAAAATATTGGCTACTATTTTTCAGTATAGCGTTTGTGTCTCAAGATATTTTTTAAAGAAAATATGGTAATTTGTTAACAAAAATTTCTCTCTATGATTTAGATATGCAATATGATAAATTTTTGTGCATATACATCTAGTTTCTCCAAAAGGAGAAAACCACAAGATTAGTTTGATTATAGAACAATGAGAATCATGGTTTAAGAATGGACAGACAATGCACTTTCAACACTGTTTCAAATAATTGCTTTGTATTTATTATTAATAAGACTTTAGAATAATTATGTAACATGTTTAAGCCTCAATTTCTTTATCTGCATAAGAAAATCATTGCAAAATAATACCAGATTCCTAATTTTTGATAATTAAATGCATGCATGTGTAATGCATCTCATATTAAACATGCAATCATTTATGGCTATTACTTTTGATAAGAGCCCATTGGCTTCTTCAGAACGGTAGTGCTCAGGGATGAAGAAGCCTAGGATTCTGTAGCTGCTGACTGGTCAATATCAACCCTAATAATTTAGGCTTCTAAGACATAAAAAATTACGTCAAACATCTTTAATTAAGCACATTAGCTCAAGAACTACTTGCTAATTGGATTTTTGTTATGTGAGGATAAAATGTGTAATGATTAAGAATTTTCTAAGAAAGAGGAATCCATCTTCCAGGAATAGTAAGACAGTTCAATCCATTTGTTTGATTAGTGTGATAATTCGATATATCTCACTGGATTACTTTCTAAGCTATTCTCTATTTATCCACCCTTCCCTGCAACTCCCTCTACTAAGTTTATTTATGAAAAACGGTCACCAAATTCCAGAGTCCTACAATGCACGCTCTTTTTAGCTACTTTTACTCAAGCAACTCAATGCATACATTGTAGTCTAAAGAATGCTCAGTCTACTACTTAAAATTAAAGACAATGCTGTCATGAAGATGATTTGTATTTTCAAATTCACAGTTCTGTTTTACAAGGCATTTTGGAGTTTCAGACTCATTCAGAAGAAAGGTAAATTCAGTACAAGTCCTCATCAGGGATTCCTAAACACATAACTGGGTTGTTCTGACCTTGGGCAAATGAAGTTACCATAAGCAATTGGGACATTTGCTTCTACTTATCATTTTGGGGTCACTGGCTGCTATTGTAAGGGTGATGTGCTCTGGGAACTCAAACTACAAAATTTAGAGGGGCTATTGGGCAATCCGGGGATGAGCATGAGCTTCTGCCTCAGAGGAGTCATTCTTGTGTGCTGCTTTTGCCAGCGGCTGAAATCTGTAATAGAAGTTGAATAAGAGAGATAATTGGAATGGGAAAAGGGGAAGCAGAAATAGGGTAAAATAAATTACACAAAGTGTTTTATTCTGAAAATCAGAGTTATATCCTGTGTGTAGTCCCTTTCCTCCTACCTTACCATGCTCATTTTTCCTTATTACAAACGATATCTCATCCCCCATTCTCTCAAACAGATCAAGTGCCTTAGATCTCAGGGGCCTGCTAGATTCCATTGTTAATAGACAAAAAATCAGAGAACAAGCTTTAAAAGAAAAAATGTTGTCATTTAACTACAGCAAGAACACATATAACATGAACACATGTGAAAGGCATTTTAAATTATTTATTGCATGTAGGACATGGTTAATGTGATTTTATTGAATTTTACAATTAAAGAAAATTATGTATATTTTAAACAATAGAAAGATAGCAGGTTTAGTTTTAGAATTATAAATTTTCTGTAAAGATATACGTATATGTGCATAGATATGTGATGATAAACTGGTATAAATAATGTCAAGGTACTTAAACTTTGACTATTACAGTACTTACTGTATTCTATTTAAAATTTATGTTTATAATTGTCCATAAAATATTATTTTAATTTTAATATGGCAACACTTTAATATTCTACAGTAGTAGAACATAGTAGTAACTTTCAAAAATGGTTGTTGAATGAACAATATAAACTAGCATTTATCTTTCCCACTCCTGAAAGGAAATTTGCATATAAAAATGTTTTAAAATGTAACAGTGGTAATCTCTTAATAGACTGAAGTTTTCTAAAACTATACAGATCCCACTCTCTCTCCCTCTCCCTGTCTCTCTCTCTCTCTCACACATATACACACCACATGCAAACATGCATGACAAGGCTTCCCATGTTAACTTAGTCTTCACATAATGCAAATATAAGACTTGTAATGCAATTTCATTAAAAATAAAGCTACCTACTAGTTACTGAAATAAAAGTTAACTTTATTTTAGAGTTTCCAAATTTCTATATTTATTAGAGTTCTTAATAATTCTAATTAGATATTGTAACTTTTACTATGTGATTCTACACAAGTACCTAATCTATTTTTCTATGATGTTGTAGGTGGGGATAAAAATGATTTTCCCTCCTTAGTTTGTTGAATGTTTTTGGTATTCTCTTTTTCCATTTTTTTTTCAACTCATTCCTTTACAAAACACTATCAAAGTAAACATTGATAGTATTTCAAATATTAGCTTCATAAAAATATAAGAAAAATATCTCACCATCATTTATAGTTTTGCATTTGTAATTTTAATTCACTTTTTAAAGTCTTGCTCTTGTCTATTTTTGTTGAATGATAATTAAGCAAAAAACAGGAATTTTAAATTGTTGATTTTTATGGGAAATATCAGATTAAATTTGGTCATCTATTTTTTTTTTTTTTTTTTTGGCTGTGCTGCAGCATGTGGGATCTTAGTTTCCCAACCAGGGATCAAACCCATGCCCCCTGCAGTGGAAGCTTGGAGTTTTAACCACTGGACGGCCAGAGAAGTACCATCAGTTTGAATTTAAACACAAAATTATCATTATGACCAATACTATAAATCTGACCATTCAGAACTATAATATTCATAATTTTAGCAATGTTAATTTTATGAAGTGATTTACCCTACTTCCATTACGATACAGCTGTTCTATATAAGGCAATCATTATATATTTTAGTACAACCAATAAGTGATTCTGTTAAAATAATCAAAAACACATAGGAGAAAATTTTTTTTTGTTTTATTTGTTATCAGTAGTTCCTAATAATGAGAGTAAATATTGCTTACCCAATATTAGTTTTTGAGCTAAAAATTATCTTTCATTTTCACTTAAATCCTTAAAATGTGTATTACTTTACAGATAAAGAAATTTAGAGAGAGTTAATAATCTGACAAAATCTAAGTAACCAAGTCAGGATTCAAATGTAGGTTTGTCACCTGAATTGTGTGTGAAAATTTAATGTTTATTTCTAGGGGGGATAAAAATAGTGGACAATCCATTAGCCAATATAATCAGGAAAAAATACAGAAAACCAAAAACATGACAAAGGGGAAATAATCATCAAACCTGAGTAAGTTAAAAGAACACTCAGAGATATTTGCACAACTCTGTATAAATACATTTGAAAAGCTTCAGTAAATGGATACTTTTCTACGAAAAGACAACTTACAGACAATGGTTCTAGTCTATAACTCTAAAAGGATCAATAAACATAGGAGAAATAAAAAAGCAGCTAAAGAGATCACTCACAAAAGTCATCAGGCCCAGATAATTTCAAAGAGGTATTTTGTCACAGCTTTAAAAATTACATAATAATATGCTACTCTAACTTCTTTAGAGCATAGATGCAAAATTCCAAATTTCCAAATTATTTTAAACAAATAAATACAGCATTAATCCTCAAACATAAAAATACTGGGAATTCCCTGGCAGTCCAGTGGTTAGGACTCAGTGCTTTCACTGCCAGGATCTGGGTTTGATCCCTGGTGGGGGAACTAAGATCCCACAAGCCATGCAGTGCAGCCAAAGGAAAATAAATAAAATAAATAAATTAATTAATTAAACTACTCTACCACAAAAGACCAATTTTACTTAAGAAAATAGAGGTAAAATATTAAACAAAATGTTAGCAAATAGCATCCAGTAACATATTTAAAAATACACACATGCACACACAAGGATGGCTCTTGGGCATTATGTGTATTTAACATTACAACCATATACCTATTTTACATATCAATATAAGAAAATTTTCTTTAAAAATCCTTCATAATCTTTGAAATCCAAATTACACAAGTGACTTTAATTGTATATCCAGTGGTTAGGATAACTAATAGAAAAATTATTTCAAGTGTCTTCAAACACTCAAAGTTACCAAAAGGACAACACAAACAAACAAATAAAGCAAAATAAAAATCTTTGTCTGATATTAGTCATGAAGTTGGAAATAGTGTTAGTATTGTTATTTTAAGATTGTTGTAAGTTTGGAGGTAGTGTTAGCATTATAATTGTAATACAGTTGCATTTGTATTGTCTAATAAAGGAAATTAATAATTATGTTGATTTGTTGAGAACCAGATTTTTAGAATGGGACAAATGAGAAGTAGCTATAAATGTTTAAGTAAAGTCTTTGTTGCTCTGATTTGAATTGGAAGTTTTAGTATAATTCATGATGACTTTATCTTATAAGAAATATTAATTTATTGATTTTTCCTTTCTAATGGAAAGGACTAGATACCAGGGTCAATCTAGTAAATATGAACATCACTAGTGCATAGATTGTAATCTCTGAGAAACATTTCCCCAAGCAGGACTTCAGGGCTGCTTGTATCAAGTGCTGGTTACAGATCCCGGGCAGGACATATGAAAGATCTGTCGTGCCAGAAACTATGGTAGTTTCAATAAAATAACAAACAGTATTCCAAAAGGATGTGGGGACCAACTTGAAGAGGCTGTCACTGACCAAAGGAAAAAATGTGAGCCTTGTAAGAATAAAAATTGTTAAGTATTAAAACATATCAAATGTATTTATATCATAGGTTCATAAAGATAAAAAGCAACAGTGACAACAATTTATTGGACAAAGTTGTAGAACATTAAGTAAATAATTTATTAATTTGTAAGTTGTCAAGTAAAGGGACAACTCAAGCATTTATCCTGTCTTTCCATGTGAACTCCTATTTGATGAGGGACATACACTCTGAGGGTGACTGAATATGCTACCCCCAAATATGCCACTTTGGCATGAATATTATTTTGAGCTAAAAGCACTTGAAAAATAGCAGGTGCAAGACAGGACTCAGACCTTCCTTTTTCTCCCTGAAAGCAAGAGTTAAAACTTCCATGTGAAAACTGACCTCCTTAAAATGAGAAGATATAGATATACATCAATATATTTTTGGATTAAGATTATAAAATGTGTGGAATTTGCTTTAAAATAATAAATGGAAAATAGTAGTTGTATAGATAAAACAAAACTGCACATAAGTTGATAATTAAGCTGAGAGAAGAGTACATAGGGGTTCATTAATGTATTCTCTCTACTTCTTTAGACTTAGAATATTCCATAATAAAAAATAAAATATCCAGTATGAACAAGTTTTAATCCTCACAATTTTTGATGTGCACATTATTATCTCAAATATATAATTATTCTAATTCAAAGTTACTATAGAAGTCATCTAATGCAGTCCTCTTTTTACAGATAAGAAAACAGGCTTAGAACTTATAAACCTTCCTTACATGATATGTGTGTACTTAGAGAAGGTTAAATAAGAATCCAGTTTTTCTGGCTCCTAGGATATAATAATTTTTATATACTAGGGTACTTAGTATTTAGTTGTGCTGATATAAAAGTAAGTATTACTATAAAAGTAAATTAAAAAAATGATATGCATGTTGCTATATAACCAGTTTGTTATTTTATAGAGGATGCTCTAAATGTAGATTCTTTTAGTTGATATCCTTTTAGTTTCTAGAGCAAAATAAATGGAATGGAATAAAGCAATCTGGACTAAACACAGTGTAAAGTAAATTCTTGTTGATCAAGACAGCATGCATTAGGACTAGCAGGTGCCATCTTGAGACAAAAGACTCATTAAGACTTATACAGATATTATTTGTCCACAAACTATCAACATAGAATTTAATGTGTCTCAATTAAAATATATACATAAGAAGAGTCTTTTAAACTTATATAGATTTCAGTGCTTAATAAATCTTCCCTATAAATGATTTTAACCCTCACAATCTCTATAGTTTCTTCAGTTGAATCATTGAACATGCAGCTTAAGGAAAATAATCTAGATTCACCAATACAGACTTTATCTGCCCATGTCAGAACTGGACCAATGAGACTAATAAAAATCTTGTACTCATCCTTGGTGGTCAATGTTCTGCACTCAAAAACTGTCTTTTATTCACCGGTGGAACAACTACCAACTTGCAGAAGTAGTAAACATGGGCATTAAAGCAGATAATTATCATTGTGACATGAAATATATATGTTAAAAAACCGTAGTCAAACTTCTAGAGATGAAAATTATGATATTTACAATGGAAAATACTTTGAATAGAATTAGTGGCATATTATCACAGAAAAATAGATTAGTGAGTTTGAAGACAGCGTTAAAAACTATTGGAACTTAAACCCAGAGAGAAAAAAATTAAAAATGAAAACAGATTCAGTGAGCTGAAGGAAAGTTATGTGACCTAATATATGTGCAAATAGAATCCTCAGATGAGAGGACAGACAGGGAGAAACAGAAAAGAGTACAAAGAAATAATGTCTAAAATGTCTCAAACCTGAATAAAACTATAAATCCACAGATCCAAGAAGCTCAATGAACCTGCAGCACAGGATACATGAAAGAAACTCAGCCAAGTTACATCATATCAAACTGCTCAAAGCAAGTGGTAAAGAGAAAATACTTAAATATAGTTAAAGAAAAATGACATGTTGCATGCAGAGGAAAAAAATAAAATTGAAAGCAGATTATCTGATAGAAAACACATGAGGGGGGAGGTATTGGAGCAACATCTTTACAGTACTGAAAGATATAGTGCATCTGGCATTCTATACCCAGCATAAATACCTTCTTTAACAAAGACAAAAGAAAGACACTTTTATACATAGAAAATTTAATAAACTCATCACCAGCAAACAGACATGCATGATCAAACAAATTAAAAGACGTACTTTGGGCAGAAGGAAAAAACAAACAAAAACAGAAAAAAATGGAAGGAAAAATGAATCCACAAAAATCAGTGAAGAGTATCAGAAATGCTAAATATATGGGCATATTATTTGATAAATTATCTTGTGTTTCAAAGTTCCTTAAAGACAACTATTTAAACAAAACTATAACAATGTAGTATGTGTTTGACAGACCAATGTGATTTATTTGCCAAGAAGATTCTGACTAATTAGGCTGGGAATCTGTCCCTGGACAGAGTTTTTAGCCTTGACCAAGGTATAGCAGGTAGGACAAATTTTTCATGCTGTTTTGGCATCTTCTGTAGGCAGTGGTCCAGTTTAGCATGGTGCCTTTTATGTTCTGCTCTTTCATCATTTTAAATATATCATTGCTACTCCCTCTGGACTGCAGTTTCTGCTGATATCCTTATAGGTGCTCCCTTGTGCATAACTAGTTGCCTTTATCTAACTGCTTTTAACATTCTCTCTTTATCTTTAATTTTGCCATTTTAATTAAAAGTGTCTTGGTGTGGTTCTTTGTGATTTGATCTTGTTTGTGATTCTTTGTGAATTCTGGACCTAGGTAGCTCTTTCCTTTCCCAGGTAAGGAAACTTCTCACCTATTGTCTTTTCGAATATGGCTTCTGCCCTTTTCTTTCTTCTTCTCCTAGGATCCCTGTAATATGAAATGTTAATGTGCTTAATGTTGTCTCAGTGGTCTCTTAAACTGTCCTCATGTTTTTTAATCATTTTTTTTCTTTTTTCTTTTCAGCAAGGGTGATTTCCACTACTTTGTCTTCCAGTTTACTGATCTATTCTTCTGTATCTATAATTCTTTTATTTCTTCTAGTGCATGTTTTATTTCAATTATTGTATTCTTCATCTCTGTTTGATTATTCTTTATATTTTCTCTTTGTGAAACTTCTTATTGGATTCATCCATTCTTCTCCCAAGTTCATTGAACATCTTTGAGATCATTAACTAAAATCTTTTATTGGGTAAATTGCCTATCTCCACTTTGTTTAGTTCTTCTGGGGTTTTATTTTGTTATTTAGTTTGGAACATACTCTTTGGCACCTGGTTTTGTCTTATTCTCTGTGTTTATTTGCATGTATTTCATATGTTGGTTATGTTTATGATCTTGGGGAAGTGACCCTATGTTGGAGATGTCATATGGGGCCCACCCTCCTCTGGTCATCAAAGCTATCTGATCTAGGGACACCTTCTGTGAGGGCTACGTTGGCACTTCTATTGTGACTGAGCCTAGTACTGTAGATGTGCCTGTAGGCAGGGTTGGTCTCCAACCAGATTGGCTCCCAGGGCCTGCCTTAGGCAGAGACCACTGGTTACTGGTGGGCAAGGACAGGTTCTGGCATGGCTGGTTGCATGACCTGGGTAGTCCCAAAGGAAGGGCCATCCCACTGGTGGGCAGTGCTGTGTCCCAAGCTGGCTGTCTACGAGTGTCTGGAGGTCTCAGTGCTGGAGCCAACCCACTAGCAAGTGGGGCTGGAGACATGAAAATTCAAGGATTGGTGCTGACCTGCTGGTGGGTTAGGCTGGGTCCTAGAATGGCTGATTGCTTTGTTCTGGAGTCTTGGAAATGATGTTAACAGGCTACTGTGAGTCTATAGGGAGGACTCCAAAATGGTTCTTGTCAGAATTATTGTCCTCCTTGTAGTACAAGTTCCCTTAAATGGTTACCACTAGTGTCTATGTCCCCATGGGGAGTCCCAGTAGCCTCTTGCCTCTCTAGGAGGCTTCTCCAAAATCAGCAAGTGAGCCTGTCACTGGCTCCTTTCAAACTGCTGCTTCTGAGCTGGGTCTGGATCAAGTGAGATTTTGCATGTGCCCTTTAAGAGGGGAGTCTCAGTTTCTTACTGCGGTCCAACACCCCTGTATGCAAGCCCTACTGACCTTCAAAGACAGACATTCTGGGGCCTCATTTTCCTGATGCAGGACCCCAAGGTTGGGGACCGTGTTGTAGGGCTCAGAGCTCTTGCTCCTTGGGGAGAACCTTTGCAATTGTGGCCATCCTTTCATTTGTGGGTTGCCTACCTGAAGTTGTGGGTTGGATCTTGACTGTACCCAGTCTCTACTCCTCCTACCCATCTTATTGTGGTTCCTTCTTTATATCTTTAGTTGTGGACATTTTTTCTGCTGGTCTTCAGGTTGTTCTCATTGATAGTTGCTCTGTAAATAGTTGCAATTTTGGTATGCCTGTGGAAGGAGGTAAGGTCAGAGTCTTCCTACTCCACCATCTTGCTAACTTCTCTCAGTATGGTTATTAAATTAAATTCGATACTGTATTTCATATTTACCAAATAATTTTCTGAAATTATATATTTTTCTTAAGACACCACTCTGTTTTCATAAATTTGAAGATTACATAATTTAGTTTATTTTAAAAACTACTGGTAATTAAGAATTAACTTTATTACCTTTTTAATGTTTCTATCTAAAGACCTCTTTAGAGCTTTATCACAGTTATCTTCATCTCCATTCTAAGACAATGTTTAGATGCCTAGCTGTCCTGCAGTGTAAAGCAAATTGGTTTTAAGTTAATAAATCTGAGTGTAACTTCAAATTTACCAATTAATAATGGTGAAGATTATTTCAGTTTGTGTCTCCCAAACTTGTTTTTTAATCTTTACATAGTTATTGAAAATTAGACATAATAAATATTTTTTCCAAATATGAGTAGATTGCTACAAATGTGCCTTACCTTAAGTGAAAATGACCACAACACAATGATTTTGACCAGATCTAAATGCACTTTTGAAAGCAAGTGTATTTCACTTTTTCAAATTTCCTAAATAAAAACCAGTGTTTGTGATAAAACATCAGAATAAAGGCAAAATGATTTGGAATTGGAGCAATAGAAATGTTTTGTGCTTTTATCTTTCTTGTCTTTTTTTTTTTAACATCTTTATTGGAGTATAATTCCTTTACAATGGTGTGTTAATTTCTGCTGTATAACAAAGTGAATCAACTATACATATACATACATCCCTATATCTCCTCCCTCTTGCGTCTCCCTCCCACCCTCCCTATCCCACCCCTCTAGGTGGTCACAAAGCACCGAGCTGATCTCCCTGTGCTATGCGGCTGCTTCCCACTAGCTATCTATTTTACATTTGGTAGTATATATAAATCCATGCCACTCTCTCATTTCATCCTAGCTTGTCCTTCCCCCTCCCTGTGTCCTCAAGTCTTTCCTGTCTTCTTGCTTTAAGAATATAGGAATCAGAAATTAAATCACAATACCTCCTTGTGCTAAAGATAAGCTTATTCCAGATTCCATACACACTCCTTATGTTGAAGTCCTTATTTGACAGATGTCTGGTGTCTTTATATAAAAATGACATGTTTCAGAGAATTAATGAATGTTCTGCAAAACCATTGGAGGCCAGTAGGTCCCCATTTGCTTTACATGGTCTACTACGGACTGGTTATGAGTCCTGAGATGTACCTTTAAACATTCTGAGCCCATTTTCATGCCTGTACAATAGGAATAAAACTCCCTAACCAGAGGAGCTATTGTGAAAATACAAGGCTAGTGGTATATTTTTATAAGACATATTTTTTAAGTTTTTACATTTACTATAAATATATCTTGACTCTATCCCTTTCTCAGAACCAGTTTTAATTTGTGAGTGGAATTTCTGACTGTGTGGCCTGGATTGTTAGTTCTTATAAGGGTATTTGCAGTAACTCCCACATGTTTCACAAACTGCAGTGTAGTCAGTGACAAAAAGGTCTCTGGGACGCTGCTCAATTAGCCTCACAACACCCCTGACCTCTGATTGTCAAGATACCATGTTCCACAATAAAATTTCTAAGATCATTCAGTTTTAAGCTTTTTCTTCATATGGGGAGAATAGGGTAATACCTGGTATTGTTGTCCATTCTTTATGCGTAGATAATGGGAAGAGATGATCCCAAGACCACATACTTAAATTCTCCCAAGTATTGCTTTCTGAAGCCTCCTGTGTGCCTTGGATGTAAGTCAATACATATTTCTTTTTTTTTTAAGTATATACACACTTCCTTCTAATATATAAGTCAATTGATACTTCCTTTCCCATAGAAATTCCTTACTATTTCCTCATGTTTACCCTGTTTAGGTTCCAAATTGGAAGATTCTAAACTCTAACTTTATTAAACTTTGAGTGTTCTCACATTTCTGTTGGCTACTGTTTCCTAATAAGGAATGAAAAAATGTGTGCTTTGCTTTTCCTTTGGCAAAAAGGTCATCTCTACTTATACATGTCAGCAAGAGCTAGCCAACTGGGTCCCATTGCCTGGATATGGTTGCTGGACGCAGATCTTTAGAGCCAGGATGCAATATCACAGAGCAGAGAAGTCCAGAGCTTTGAGATTGAGGACAAGCCTGAATGACCCTGGATCTTAAAAGCATGTAGGTTCTATCACTTGTTCCACTGAGTTTGTCTCTTAATGGCTGTTTATGGTTAAATAATAGCAAAAAAATATGTTTGAGGCTTTCCTACAACTTGATTATCTGTCTTCTGAGATAAGGTATTCAAGGGTGAGACTGACTGTGAAACGTATTGTAGAAATTAACTCCGTTAAGAAAGAAATTCATCTCAACTGATCTGGGCTGAGTTTCTATGTTTGTCTTATTTGTTTTAAGCTCCAAATGTTGTGTCTGTCATGTAAAAGGGAAGGTGGAGGGAGAACTGACCTAGATTCAGGATTAAAGCAGAAGTGAGTGTCTGAACAGAGCTGGTATTCTGTGGTTTAACGTTTCCTTCTTCATTTAAACTTTGCTTTCTGTAACACTAAAGACGCTGTTTTCTCTCCCGTTGCGGAGCACAGGCCCCGGACGCACAGGCTCAGCGGCCATGGTTCACTGGCCCAGTCGCTCCGCGGCATGTGGGATCCTCACGGACCAGGCTACGAACCCACATCCCCTGCATTGGTAGGCAGACTCTCAACCACTGCGCCACCAGGGAAGCCCTAAATACGGTCTTTATCTAATGCCCTTGATCGTTCATTAGGATGCATACCAAATGCAAAAAAAAAATTTGTGTTTTTAAAAATATTAAATTTGGTTTAAAACAATCCTTATTTTATTAAAATATATGAATAAATAGGGGCAGTTTAACAAAACAATTTAAACCAAGAAGGTAATTTTTAAGTGATTATAATACTGCAGTCTTTAAAATATTCATAAAATAGTGTTTTAAAATGGATTTAATTGGGCTTCCCTGGTGGTGCAGTGGTTGAGAGTCGGCCTGCCAATGCAGAGGACATGGGTTCCTGCTGCGGAGCGGCTGGGCCTGTGAGCCATGGCCACTGAGCCTGCGCGTCCAGAGCCTGTGCTCCACAATGGGAGAGGCCACAACAGTGAGAGGCCCACGTACCGCAAAAAAAAAAAAAAAAAAATGGATTTCATTATTTTAAAATATTTGATTAAATTTATATCTGGCTTGTATAAATATCAGCTTGAGAATATGCAGGTATATTTGACTTCTTATAATGGGTAGATAGTGCATATAATCTTAAGACAGAATGGAAATAATTTATTTTGTTTTTCTTGTTACAATTATGAGTAATAAAGAAAACTTTTATTATTATGGAATTAAACCCCTTTGTCTTTGGACAAGACACCAAACCTTTTAGATGTTAGGGTGCCATGAAACAGGTGAGTGCTCCAGAGCACTAAATAATGCAAGACAAATTGCACAAATCATTTTCTTTTTTATTCTTTAATTTTAAATAATTCCAATGAAAGTTCTTTAAAAAAATCTTCCAGTGGAATACACCATACATATTTTGTGTTGTTAAAAATCTGTATCTGCATATGAAATTCTTATAAGTAAAATTCCTGTAAATAAAATCCCTATGAGTGAAACACTTTGTATATATGATTAGTTTTATCTTTGTCTATTTTGATCCTTGATTGCTAATGACCATTCATCCTTTATCCACTGGACAAGTAGTTAATATTACATAAAACAATTAAGTGTAATCATGTATGCCTCTATTTATATGCACTCAGTGGTAAATCATTTGGTGATGTGTGAAGATAAGAATATCTTTTAAATTCTGTAGAAGTAATCACTTAAACTAGTTTGCAATTTCATCTTTTCATGTATATTGAGCTACATTTACATAGCTATAAATATAGATACACATCTTTTAGAAAGACACATCTGTATATTAAGCAAAGTCATTATGATCATAGGAATATTTCTTTGTGTGTATGTGTGTGTGCATGTGTGTGATTTCAGTAAGTCAAAATCTACCATAGGGTGATCAACTCCATTTTCTGAAATTATATAGATATAACTAAATTTTAGCCATCATTATTATAATCAGATGATATAATCTCCATAATTGTATTTAGTGTGGACCTGCACCTGTTTTCTACTCCAATGATTTTCCCCATCCGTGAGTTGACTGTTATCAGAATTTCCCTACCATACAAAACATTTATTAAATGTCTGCTTATTTCAGCATTCCTTTCAAGGTGTGATGATGGATAAGGAGGTATTTAAGTCATGTTCCCTGTTTTCAAGGAGCTTTAGATATAATAGGTAATGTTTAACTATTATAATATAATCTGCAGAGTACTCTGGAGGCAGCCACTACAATTTATCAATAAAATATTTACAGAGACAGAAAAATCATAAAATATTGTTCCATTCTCTTCAATCTATATCCATTGTATATAAAAGGAATTTCAGTTGGACTCAATGAAATCTACATATGTTTTTAATTCATGGTCTTCTAGGCTTAGCCTCATAATGTCAAAGAGAAATTGCATTGGATGGAGTTAAATAACATGGAAAACTTTATTCAAGACCATTGCAAAAGGGAAAATATACTGAACTCCCTTCAAAGGCAGGAAAGTTTAAAAGCACTGGGGAGAAAAGGGAACACTCCTGCACTGTTGGTGGGAATGAAAATTGATACAGCCCACTATAGAGAACAGTATGATGGTTTCTTAAAAAACTAAAAATAGAATTACTATATGACCCGCAATCACACTACTGGGCATATACCCTGAGAAAACCATAATTCTAAAAGATACATGTAACAAAATGTTCATTGCAGCACTATTTACAATTGCCAGGACATGGAAGTAACCTAAATGTCCATTGACAGATGAATGGATAAATGTTGTACAATAGAAACCAACACAACATTGTAAAGCAATTATACTCCAATAAAGATATTTAAAAAATAAAAAATAAATAAATAAATGAAATAAAAGCACTGGGGTGAACTAATAGAAAGTATGAAGGACTTTAAGCGGGAGGCCGGTCCATTTGTTAAGGTGATCTGTGTTTACCATTTGGCACTTATTGAAGTAAGGCTCCTATCCTTCCACAGAGAAAGGGAGATAGACACCTTATCGTTCTTGATGATTATATTTCAAAGGAGTAGCTCCCAGGTTTTCATGAAAGACTATCCTGGGTTGTAGAAAACTTTCATCTCAATGGAGCAGAGAAAGAATTTACAATTGCAAGGTCTCTAAGGTTGATGCTCTAAGAAGAGTAGAGAGTGGCCTAAGTCAGGAAGAAAACTGTCTATACTTTAATCTAGCTGAGTGAATGATTAGGCTGTCTTGGGTAATGACGTACAGAAGGAGTCTATCAATCTGTCTATCTATCTATGCATCTCCCTATCTATCTATCTGTCTAACGATCTATCATCTATCTATATCTATCTATCTACTTCCCTGCCTACCTATAGGAGTCAAAGGATACAACTTTAAAAAATCAAGCAAAGAATTTATAAAAAGTATATAGACTATAATGGACATTCAAAGTAATCTTCATGTAGTATCTTTAATTCATTCAGAAAACCAATCTTTTCTCCAAAGATTACAGAAAATTGGAAGCAAAACAAACTACTCAAAAGTCTGATTATTTTCCCACCCTTATGGCTCAGAACCCCAGAACTGATTGCTAGATATAAGAAACTGTCAACTGCTTCAAGAATAAACTTCAGCTTATTAGCATGGTACATATGTTCTTGGGAAATAGTACCACTCCTCCCACCGTAGGACAATGCAGTCTGCAATTCCTTGCAACTTTGTGGATACCCCATGCCTTAGAATGTGTTGGTCCATTTTTTTTTTACCTCTTTTTGGCATATATGGTAAAAGTTTACCCCTATTTCATAACCTTACTTTAATATCAATTATTTCTCAAAAATATTGCCGAGATATACTGCTATCTATACAGACTATCATTATTTTTTCTGTGTTAACACTGTACCCTTTGTACATAATTCTCTTATTACACTGATTATGTTATGCATTTAGAGAGCTTCCTCTTTGAGGGTAACGGTGATCTATTACTTATCTTCCAATCCACAGCAATGAGTAGAGTTGCAAACATATAACATTTAATAAATACTTGTGGAATGGATGAATGAACATATAAATCATTAATGGTTAATATGAAGAACAAATGGAATAAAATATATGAAAATATTTGAAAATTAAATTTATACCTTCATGTGGTAATGAATTTATAAAAACATAAGCAGTGGTACAATTTCAGCCACTATTGTGATTTGTCTGTATATATTTCCTTATAGATTGGATCTGGAAACATAATTATAGAAAGCAAGTAGTACAGGGCTCTTTCTGATGAATGAGGGAATGAAAGTCAAAATAGGAATCTCTCTAGAGAAACATTACTTTGAACAAAGCACCAGGAATAAAAATCCTGGGAGATTTCTATTTGGGAAGAAAACTGTTAGGACATTACTCAGTGTAACATTTTATAAATAAATCTGGTCAATTCCACAAAATACATAATTCATATATACCAAGGCAGTATCATTGCAATGCAGAGGAGAAAGAAATCAAGACCTGAGACTGTCCTGCAATGACTATGAAGTTATCAAGTAGAGTACTTCCTACCACCGCAGAGGACACTGAGATAAAATCTTGTCATTACTGAAGGAATGAACCAGACATGCATATTTTTGGGCTCTACCAACACTGGCATCAGCCCCCAAACTCAGTATGAAGGATGATATGACTCATCCTTGCTTTCTTACTGCTTTCTGACAATGCTATCCTTATCACACATGCCAACACTAGCAGAACATGAAGAAAATTAATGTCAACCCCAAAAGTCTGTATCATGTTTACTAGATTTCATTTCAAAGTCACAGCTACAGCCTGCAAAATGCCCATGCAGCACCTTCTAAAAGACTTTTAAGGTTAATTTCATCATGCCTAACATTATTTGCTGCTGTTTGTTGTTTTCCAGTTAGCATGAAAGTTGCTTTTTTAATCCATCATGTACTCGATTGTGACATACTTGCTCATTTCAACTTTTCTCCTTTTACTCTACATTTCATGACTTCTTTCCTTCTCCAACCTTCCACTAATCTCTTGAAATGCCCATTCTGTGATCAATCAGCACTATATCCACAACCCCATTCTCTGAACACTTCCTTTACCTTGTTGCTTTAAATAAACTCTGACCAGGGAGTTTCCTGGTTGTCTAGTTGTTAGGATTCTGTGCTTTCACTGCCATGGTCTGGGTTCATCCCTGGTTGGGGAACTGAGATTCCTCAAGCTGCAAGGCATGGCCAAAAAAAAAAAAAAAAAAAGCAAAAGACTTACCACTTCCAAATGACACTGCTTCTTCCATAATAATCACCAAGTGAAAATATTAACTTATTCACATCCTTCATAATTCAGAGCAAGAGTAAAGATGGTGTCTTTTACACTCACTACTGCTTCCATATCACTTCTCCTCTACCCAGAATATAAAGAAAAAAGTATTTTTTAGCACCTTATCATCAATACTGGATTATCAACTTCCCATCCTATAAATCATTGATGACTTGGGTATGGATGACACATTAGATCCTGACAATATTGCTGTTGTATGTGATGTTCATTGATAATCCTTGAATACCCTGGCCTGTGGATTTGGCAGCTAGGATTTTTCACATCATATTTTCCAGTGACTTTCTCCTCACCATCCTCACTAACTGATTACAGTAATGATAATTTATATTTTTCTTAAAAAATAGAGTCACCAATCTATAATTTAAACACCACACTATGCAGTACAACTCTTTTTCTGCATTCCCATTGGCTTACTCAAGTACTCCAAATCAGTTTTTCTTCTTCCTTATTACACTGGAAAACATTGACTTCTCCCATCTAATCTTTCTATAGTGTTTATTCCCAACCCCATTTAGCAAACATTGCATGATTTATGTTGTCAATTGCTGCTGTGGATGATTTCATTTTATTGTATCTCTGATGTCACATCACATGCAACTGCCAAAATTCTGACCCTATAAAAAACAGTGAAGGGTGTAAGAATCTTGATTATGAGGAAGTTAGACTACATGTATTTCTACCTTAGACTAATTATAATTTGGATAACTATGAATAGTTCTGAAGACCTTTGTAAGCCTCAGTTTGCTCAGCCACCAAATGAGAATAATAACAGTAGATACTTCGTAGAACTACTATAAAAAGAAATAATTCAGTAAAAGGTTTTATCAAGTGCCTACAAAGTATTTCATAGTTTCCACTATCATCATCATTGCAGTTATTGTTTTTATTTTTGTCCGCTTACTCTGTCATTTCATATGATAGAATAGAGTCAGAGTTTAAATATATGATCATTTTAAATTTATGGTCATCAACTTAACTGTTTTTTCAGTGATGAATCACAATGTTACTATATTTCTTTTTTTATCCTTGCCCTCTCAAGGAAACTAATTTTCCAATTCTCTCTACTGTCCTCCAAGCCCTTATTACTTCTAACTCTGCCCATTTTCATCCTCATAATCTTACATTTTATTTAAAAATACAAATATAAACTAATATGTGAGAACATCCTTTTCTCTCACCCTGAAATCTCCAAACCTATAAGAATAAACATGGATCTAATGGTATCACTAGATTTGGTCAAAAATCTTTCCTACTAGGCTATTAGCTGCGAGATGTCAGTGAATGTTTCTGTTCTGCTCTTTACTCCATCCTGACAGAGTAGCATAGTATTTAACAAATAGGATTATGACATTTTAAATCAATAAGTAGGAATTTTACTTATCTTATTTTATGAATTATCACAATCTTAGGAAACAGCAAAATTTTATATAGCTCTTGTGGACTGAATTATGTCCCTCTAAAATGTGTATGTTGAAGCTCTAATTCCCAATTTGACTATATTTAGAGATAGGGCCTATAAAGGGATAATCAAGGTTAAATGAAGTCATAAGGGTGGGTTCATAATCTGTTAGCAATGGTGTCCTTAATAAGAAGAGAAAGAGGCACCAAAGAGCTCTCTCTACTTACATGTGTACAGAAAAAAAGGTGATATGAGGACATACCAATAAGGTGGCCATCTACAAACCAGGAAAAGACATTTCATCAGACACCAACACTGCTGGCACACTGATCTTAGTTTTCCAGCATCCAGAACTATTTTTTAAACTATCCAGCTTGTGGTATTTGATTTTGGCAGACCTAGCAGACTAATACAGTAGCTTTTTAACAAAAAAAAATAAAAAACTATTCTAACTTCCTTTGGAAATTTAAAGTTTATTTAAACATTTACAGTTTTCATCACTTTATTTGATGTTTGATGGCAACTAAAAGTATTATTGAAAACCATGGGAAATTTGTGTCACATTATATTTGTTCTGAATTAGTTTCCTGGTAAAGACATTATATGGAGAATGTGTGGATTGTATGGTGTCCAAATGATACTCAGTTTTAAAAATAACGGATTCCTGATTTGTATGGGAAAGAAAGAACATGGACACAGAAAAGTAACTCTTTTTCCCTTATCATTACATAAGAAAATCTGTATGAGTGTTGAGTTAGGAAATAAGATTTTTTTTTTTAAATGATTCCAGTATGTATGTGTTTAAAGAAGGCTGACAACTAAAAAAGTAAACCAGAACCTCCCCAAACAACCAAAACTTAAAGAGACCATTTGAGGATTAGAATGCTCCAGGGACATTTGTGAATCTGCCTACTGGCAAGCTGATACATTATTACAGCATTACCATTACAAGTAGTGGAAGGAAAAGAAGACGATCAGCTGAATGGCTAATGGCAAATGCTCATTAACGATTTCCTAGACTGTTTATATTTGTGGAAATATATGCCTTCTTAGATAAAGTACACCCTGCCATCCTCTCCCCACTGTGAAAAACTCATTTCTACTAACTTTGTCCTCTGTTATCTGTTCATGTGTACTACAAGTATAGTGCTCCCAAAATTTTACATTGTCTATACTTTAGCAGTGTTCAATTCCTCTGTTCCATGCTTACTTTAAATTCTTTCAATATTAACCAAAGATTCTTTTAAAAAATATAAACCAAACTTGCTAGCAAACAGTATGATCTTTTTTATATGTTAAGTCAGGGATTTGCAACCTCAGAGTCCCTGAAATTTGGGGCAGGATTATTCTTTATTGTGCACGATGTTCCTGTGCTTTGTAGGATGCTTAGCAGCATCCCTGGCCTCTACCCACTAATTTCCAGTAAAACATTTCCCCACATTTTGTTGAAAACTAAAAATGTCTCCAGGCATTTCCTGATACCTGCTAGAAGACCGACTTATTCTTGTGTGAGCACGACTGTATTTACTCCTTACTTGCTTTTAATATAAATTAATAATGAGTAAACTTCACTTACACAAGAGGTGTCTATTCAACTTCAGGTACTGTTCATTTTATTATCAAAATATAACTAGGTAAAATAGTCAAGTTTTTTTCTTTACGGGGACATGGTAAAATAACACAAGTTAATGACAGACTGGTGAGATCCAAGCACATAAACTTTAATTTTCTCCAAAGGTCAGCTTCCATTCTTGATAAATGCTAGTCTTTATTTTAAACACTGTGTTTTATGATGCTAGTTCACATCATTTGAAGTTATATCCCATGTGTAGTAGGCTATATCCAAATGTCAAGATTAAATTTTCCAATTTGTTGCATATTTAGGTATTTCTGTTTCATATGTAGCAATAACAAATAGACAGGTAAAAAAACACATTGGTTTATTGTCAAACCTATCTGATCATTTGGACAGCAGAAATTACTGGTCCAGGACATGATTGATATATTATTTTTCAGTTGCATCAGACCAACGCTTCAGGGATTCAATTGATTGAGGGGGGAGCTGTAAAGAAAGCTGAATGAATCAGAGAACACTTTATTCAGTCTCAGAATGAAGAAACCTTAAAATTGAAAGAGATCTTAGTAATTATTCAACCCAAATTTGGCAGTTGTTTTTCCTCACATATATTTACTCAGGAATAACTTGAGTATACCCAGACATACTTAAAGAATCCAAAGTCTTAGTGAAACCAATTTCACAAAATTAGAAATATTACTATGTTTTCCATAGGTTGCAAATTCAGGAAACTTCCTTTCTTTTTTCTTGTAGTATAGTTGATTTACAAAGTTATGTTAGTTTCAAGTGTACAGTAAAGTGATTCAGTTATACATACATATATATATATATATTTGTGTATGTATTCTTTTTCAGATTATTTTCCATTATACATTATTACAAGGTACTGAATATAGTTTCCAGTTCTATACAGTAGGTTCTTGTTGTTTATCTATTTTGTATATGGTAGTGTGTATATGTTAATACCAAACTCCCAGTTTATCATTCCCCCCCTTCCCCTTTGGTAACTATATGTTTGTTTTCTGTGTCTATAAGTCTATTTCTGTTTTGTAAATCAGTTCATTTATATCAGTTTTTTAGATTCCGTATATAAGTGATATCATATGATATTTGTCTTTCTCTGTCTGACTTATTTCACTTAGTAGGATATAATCTCTAAGTCCATCTATGTTGTGGCAAATGGCACTATTTAATTATTTTTTATGGCTAATATTCCATTGTTTGTATATATGCCACATCTTCTTTATCCATTCATCTGTCCATGGACATTTAGGTTACTCCCATGTCTTGGCTATTGTAACTAATGCTGCAATGAATATTGGGATGATGTATCCTTTGGAACCATGGCTTTCTCCAGATATATGCCTAGGAGTAAGATTGCTGGACCATATGGTTACTCTGTTTTTAGTTTTTTAAAGGAAACTTCTTAATCACATTTAACACTAAAGCATTATCAATCATTCTAAATATTTTTGCTTGAAGACAGCAATGTTTAAGAAGTGACTTAGCAATGTTTAAGAAGTGACTTATTATCTTTCCATTGTAAAAATGTACCAGAATATTTTAAATAAAATATTTGAAAAGACTAGTATATAATCCATGGATTTGTTTTACCCTGAACATTCTCTGCAAAACAAACCTAAACAGGACAAATAAATATCTCCTCTTGAAGCATTTTTTTTTAACATCTTTATTGGAGTATAAGTGCTTTACAATGGTGTGTTAGTTTCTTCTTTATAACAAAGTGAATCAGTTATACATATACATATGTTCCCATATCTCTTCCCTCTTGCATCTTCCTCCCTCCCACCCTCCCTATCCCACCCCTCTAAGTGGTCACAAAGCACCGAGCTAATCTCCGTGTGCTATGAGGCTGCTTCCCACTAGCTAACTATTTTATGTTTGGTAGTTCACGCCACTCTCTCACTTTGTCACAGCTTACCCTTCACCTTCCCCATATCCTCAAGTCCATGCTCTAGTAGGTCTGCATCTTTATTCCCGTCTTACCCCTAGGTACCTCATGACCTTTTTTATTTCTTAGATTCCATATATATGTGTTAGCATACGGTATTTGTTTTTCTCTTTCTGACTTACTTCACTCTGTATGACAGACTCTAGGTCCATCCACCTCACTACAAATAACTCAATTTCATTTCTTTTTATGGCTGAGTAATATTCCATTGTATATATGTGCCACATCTTCTTTGTCCACTCATCTGATGATGGACACTTACGTTGCTTCCATCTCCTGGCTATTGTAAATAGAGCTGCAATTTTTAAGTCTGCCTGTAGTATTGTCAAGTTAAAAGAAAAAGTTTATAAATATATCCTGAGAATGTTCAAGCATTTTTATATCTTGTAAAAGAAGTACACATTTGAAGTTAAAGTCTTGTCATTGAAAGCATCTACTAATCAACTACTGATATTTTTTACAGTTTATTTTAAATACACTTACTTTCAAAAAAATCATTCAAAATATTTCAGTAAAGATTTCCTACTTGTAGATATGTTTAATGAATAAAATGAGGTTTAAACATTATTAATATCTGTGGATATCATGGTGAAATTACCATGATTTGCTCCCAAAACAAAGAATGACTTTGGAGAAGTGTGCCCATGAATGTCTATGTAAGACCTCAAATGCTAAAAAATATTTTTAGAAAAATCAGGACAAAATTGTTTCATACTTTTTTTAATCCTTTATGACTTTCACCTCTTATTTTCTTGCTTTACTGCAATTTCTAGGATCTCTGTCATCATATATTCTTTCAATAGAAGTGTTAATAGTGACCTTCCTTGGTCTCAGAGAGAAAGTTAACAATACCTCATTGTTACATATGTTTTTCCATGTACTTTCCCTTTTATGGCTAAGTTTTTTCTCCCAGCGGTAATAGGAGCTGGCTTATTTGTGAAGTTTTTCTGTCTTGTTGATCACATGAGTTTCCATTTTTCTGTTAATGTTACAAATTATAACATATTTTAAAAGAATATATTTCTCTTTTACTTATGAAATAAGCTTTTCTTTATCATCATATTTTATTCTTGTTATATACTATTGAATTTGATTTGTTAATATTTTGTTAAAAGTTTTTGCATCCATGTTTATAAGAGCTACTGATCAGATGTTTTCTTCCTGAGTTTTGTAAAGGGTTTGTCATCTTTTGGTATGAAGGTTGTGTTGGCTACATAAAATTAGTTTTTCTTAGCTAAAATTTGGAAAACACTTACAAAAGTAATTCTTAGTTCTTTCTTAAAAATGTAGAAAAATCTATGGGAAATCATCAGGACTTTAGATTTTCTTTTTAATTTTTTAAATAATGGATTCATTTTTATAGGATATATAACAATTTAGACTTTCTATTCTTTTTTAGTGAGTTTTAAGGTTTTTGAGTAATTTGTCTATATGGACAAGTTTATTGGCAAAACACTATAAGTAATTTTATTATTTTCATGTCTAGGATCTCTGGTGATGATCATTTGGGTTCTTTCTTTTTTTGATCATATTTTAAAAGAGTTTATCAATTTGATTAATATGTCAACATTGTCATTTTTCTTAATTGCATTTTACTTTTCAATTTAATTGATTTCTTCTTTCACCATTATTGTTTATTTTCTTTATGTTCTTTTGTTTGGTTGATGTTCTTTTTAGAGTTTTTTTGAGATGGAAGCTTAAAGAGTGTACATTTATTCAAAATCATAATAATTAAAGACAGTATTGTGTTGATTACTCCAATTTTCCAGTCCACTAAGGGATAGGTAATTCATGCAAAATGCACATGTTACTTCACAGAAGTTCTACAAACTACAATTAGCCTAGCTGCTACAAGAAGTAATATAAAAATATTACATTTTTTTACATTTCATTTAAGCAAACATGAAATGAAAGCTTTTTCTCATTCCATATGAAATATATTAAGAGATCACTGCAGATATAACTTATCCAAGTGTCCCATGGATTGTATACTACAGATCCAAAGTATAAAAAAGATGCCATGCTGAAGAACCTGTATGAAAAAATATCAGACATCTGGATTTGAGTTTGATAAATCAAGGCCTACATTACAAAAGTGTGAGTCATGGCTCAATTTAGAAAAAAAGAATGCAACATGTAAAAAAGGAACTATAGCTCTGTAGAGAATTATTTATTGACTGGTTGATGAGATAGTGTGAAAATTACAAGAAAGCTCTGAGTGACAATAACTAAGTATCTTTAAATAGAAAGAAACCATCATACAAGTGGAAACTTCCATTTCCTTGAAGTTTGAACACTTTCCTATTTGAAGGAAAAAAAGGAAGAACGAGATGTCCAAGAGTACAGCTCTCTTAAAGCAAGGTTAACCTCTTAATTCTTACCTTTAGTTCTTTTCAAAAGATATATATACATATATATCTTATACGTATTATACACAACACATATGTACTTTTTAAAAGTTACATAACACAACATAGCACACACTTTAAGTAGAATAGAGATTGGGAGTAATTTCTCTGAATATTACTATAGGAAAAATTATAATTCTCATATGATGAGAGTTAATGTAATATATTGTGAACTATAAAACTGATTAAAGCACAATGAGAAATTTACATAGGTTAGAACTAGTGTAAATTACTTGTGATCTACTTTTAAAATATGTTGTATAATACTATATGAGATATACTGAAAGACTCACATTTATTTAGAGTAAACCATATCATGAGAGCAATATTTGAGGAAGTGTTTGATTAGGAGCAACATCATGCCTTTGAAAGAAATTTGCAGATTTTTAAAGGAAGTCAAAGCAACCAGCTGCTAGTCCTGTATTATTCAGTAATATTTTCATTTGCTCACTGGTTCTGACAAAGCAAACATTTTCCCCTTACCTTAGTGTTTTGCCTTATTTCAATGGGTACAACCATTAAAATACAGATAAGAATCTACATTGTTTATCAATTCATTAATATTAGTTTGAAATAATATATTTATTGTTCATACCACATACAGTCTTCAGCTTGTTTCCGTAGAACAATATCCATATTGCTGCCTTACATGGTTATTGAATTACAATGTGTCACTCTGCCATGGCAACTCTCTTGGTTATACATTACAATAACAAGCCATAGGAACATGTTTTCCAAAGTTCCAGTTATAAAATAAATAAGACACAACATGGTGACTATAGCTAAGAATACTGCATTGCATATTTGAAAATGGATAAGAGAGTAGATTTTAAAGATGTTTATCACGGGCTTCCCTGGTGGTGCAGTGGTTGAGAGTCTGCCTACTGATGCAGGGGACACGGGTTCGTGCCCCAGTCTGGGAAGATCCCACATGCCGCGGAGCAGCTGGACCCGTGAGCCATGGCCACTGAGCCTGTGCGTCCGGATCCTGTGCTCTGCAACGGGAGAAGCCACAACAGTGAGAGGCTCGCGTATTGCAAAAAAAAAAAAAAAAAAAATGGTTATCACATGAAGAAGATTTTTTTTTTTATGTATGGTGACGATGTTAATTAGATTATACACCTGAAACAACACCACCTGACCCAGATAACACAGTGTCAGAAATCATAGAAAGAATGAATGTTAGAGTTGGATAGGCGCTAGAAATCATTTATTCAAACTCATTATTTTCTATGAGGAATGCTTTCTTTGTGCAGTAACTGACAAAGATAAAGTTCCAAAGTCTGTGATATGCCTGAAGGTTTATTGTATGTGATGGAAAAACAGATAACTTCCCACCAACCTGCCCCCCCCCCACAATCCCAGTGGGAATAAAATAGGGTTCCTAAGGTTGTAAAAAAAAAATGTGTTTTAGAGTCCAAGGCCAAGTTTGTCTTTTACTAGCTTTTTGATCTTGGGCAAGTTCCTAACACTCTGGGAAAGTTATTTACCGTCTCTATCTTTTGGTTTACTTATCTGTAAAGATGAAACTAATTATGGAATCTGTTTTATAGGGCTGTTATAAGGATCAAACTACAGAGTGCAAGACAATTATTTTAAGAACTCAACAAACTGTTAAATTTTCTTTATGGTCTACCTTAAAAGACTGTATATTAAAAAAAAGTCTATATCATGTAACGCATAATAATTACAGATTATTTAATAGAATTTAGTGATTAAAACCGGAAGTTATTGAATAAATCTGTCTGACTTGAAATCCTGTTTCTTTCAGTTTCTAGCTGATTTCCGTGGTGAAATTACATAACTTCTCATGTTATTGTGATGACTACATTACTTGATTATGTATAAAAACCTTTACAATGCCTTGAATACATATATCAGTACACAACAAATATTAATATTTATTAATAGTATTATAATATCAGAATATTGATATTGATAATAATTATAATAGATTCAGCTTGGATACTAATTCACTGCTTAAACTTGGGAAGACATTTTTCTGGATTTTAATTCTCCATCCTTGTGCTAAATGAGAGATGGGGGAAAAAAATTCCTGGTACATTAATGCTCAAAAATTCTATGGTATACTGTATCAGCTTTATTGCACAACAATGTCTATTAAGGCAACTTGACAGTGAAGCCATGGCCCATTAACATATCTCAACAAATTATGACTTATGCTATATCAAATATCTTACTAAAACAAGTTAAAATAGAATCTCGTGAACATTTATGTATAAAAATAAATCAAAGGAAAGGATTTCCTCATCATAAAGTCAGTCTTACTCATTTGACTTCACATATGCTTCCTTGAGTGAGAGATAGAAATATAGTTAAAAACAGTAAGATTAAAGCAGAATCTATCCCCATTATTAACACAAGCCCAAGGAAAAAAGTATATTTCTTAGTGACTAAAATAGAAAAAAAAAATACATAAGTTGCTCCTGTAGACTTTTATCCTATCCAAATGCATGGAAATGTCCATGTGCCTGTTCAGGGTACCGGAGGACTGTTATTTGACTTTCAGCAATCTGGTGCACGCTAATTGGAAGCCAAAACTTGAGGCAGCATCTGGGAAAGTCAGGACATTGCATATGCAGTCCACCCACAATGAAGGAGAAACCAAAAGTTAAGTGTTTTTGCTTACCCACTCCATGCTGAGCCAAAGGGTATAGTTGCTAGCAGTATTTTGCATCCAAATAGAACCACCTCTTTGTTTTTGTGTGGTCGGGGTGGGGTGGGGGGGCGACGATGGCAGGATTGATGAAAACTGAACTCCGGCAGTTCCCAGAGCTAGATGACTCAGGAGCCAGTCCTACAAGTGGTAACCATAACAGTTGGGGTGCCAGATGTGTGGACACACTTTCCAGGGAGAAGCTAGAGACATGGTTTTGCTTTTGGTGCCACCTGGGGGGAGACAGCAGGGATCCAGCTCACCAGCTCTATAAGGCTACTGGGAGGATCCTAGTCAGCTCCCATATGCAGGCTGATTAGAGGTCAGAAGCTTATGTAGCAGCTAAGAAAGCGTGTAGTCAAATCTCTTCCAGGGAGAAACTGGGAGATTGGTGTTTTTGCCTGTTGCCCTTGCACTGAGCCCAGGCGTATAGCCTTGAAGTGTGCTCTCATGCCCATTTAAACTTGCTTCTTTTTTTGCTATAGCAGTGCTGTAAGTCTCCTGAATGCAAACTCTGTTAGCTGTCAGTGCTAGGTGATTTGGGAGGCCTATCCTTCAGGTAGTTTTCCGTAGCTAGTAAAGCATGAGCAGGTCCACCACGTCCTGGAGGTGGTCATCTTTCCCTCCTCCGCTTGGACACTGTTAATGAGAGCACATCCAGATATCCTCCTTCTTCTAGTCAAGGACCACCAATAATTTTCCAAACTTATATCAGGACCAAGCAACATAAAACCACCAGCACAACTTGGTGCAGGCACACCAAGACCTAAAAGATGACTCAAAGTAACCTGGGGTTCATTAGGTCATAATTATAATAAATTAGCATTGCAGTTTTTCCCCCCGCCCCCACCATGGATGATTACAGGTAAATGCCTGCACAGTAAGGGAAAAGTTATACAACCTAAAACTGTCAATCAACTTGTCAGTCAAATAACCTAAGATGTGGGGAGGGACTGCAACCACTCTAAAAAACCCAACCCTACCCTCACTGCAGGACTGCTTCTGGTTTCCAGACAGCCCACTCTCTTCCTTTCTTGAGAGTGTACTCTTGCTTTGCTTGATAAAACTCCTGCTGCTTGAAACTGCTCTATGTCTCTCATCTGAATTCTTTCCCTTAAGAGGACAAGAACCAAGGAAATCACCATTCTGTCGGTAACAGTAGCAGCCATAAGGGTTGGGGCACTAGATGTGTGGACAAGCTCCTTTAAAGGAGAAGCTAGCAACTTGGTTTTAAATATTATTGTAGTGAGTGGGATGGAGAGGGTGGAGAAATGTCTCCCTAGCTCTTTTGTGCTCTGGAAATAATTCCAGTCAACCCCTAGATGCAGGCTAATTAGAAGCCAGAAAACTTCTAGTCATTCAGAATCTGGGAAAGAATGCCATCAAACTCCATCAAACTCCTTCTGGGGCAGAACTGGGAGATTGGTATTTTTGTCTGTTCCCTTGGCACTGAGCCAGGAGCAGTAGCTATGCTGAGCACTCATACACCTGTTTAAGAAATTCTCTTTTTTGACTATAGCCCGTTGGGACTCGTGAATGTAAGCCCTGTTGGCTATCAGAGCTGGGTGATTTGGGGGTCTGTCCCTTGGGTGGAAGTCTTAAAAGATGGGATGCTAGTTTACCCAAAATCTTTCCTCTTCAGAGAGAAGCTGGAAGTTGAGTATTCCCTTCCAACTGTAAGTGAAACGGAGTCCCACTAAAACTGAATTCCCTTGTCAATTTTATGATTAATCTCTGTATCTAAAGCGTTATTTCCTTTCTTGTTCTGCCCCTGTTCCCTTCAGGACTGAGGAGTATCAAAGAAAAGGGGGGATTGAAACCAAGCAAGACTTTACAAGACCTTCCCAGGTACAAAAGCCCCTCCATGCCCCCTCTTTCTTATTTGTAGAAAAAAACAGTTTAGTCTCAGGGCTTCCTAGAGTTCAAAAGAGAAGATTCAAGCAGTTAATGATTATAACAATAGAGTCACAAGACTCCTAGTTTCTACTGAAGGCACATAGATAGCAATCTGATGCATATCTTTGAGTTGTTCAGCAGAAACTAAAACCATCCACTATGGAGGATGGTGACTACATCCTGACCACAAGCATGTAGATCCCAGACTGATTAGAACCAGGAGATGAATGATTGAGGTTCCTGAAATATGACCCTGTTATCTCACTACCAATCAATCAGAAGAATGTCCACAAGCTGATCAGGTATCCTATGACCCTCTTCCCTAACAGTGTACTTAAAAACCTTTGCCTAAAAACCACTAGGGAGTTTGTGTCTTTTGCGAATGAGCTTCCTGTTCTCTTTGCTTGGTTCATTGCAAATAAATGCTGTACTTTCCTTCACCTAGTGTCAGTAGATTGGCTTTGATGCACATCAGGAAGCAGACTCAAGTTCAGTTCAGTACATAAGTCTCTGAGATGGGATTGGGGTTTATGGCAAGAGTGTGTCTCAGCCTTTCATCTCCATTTTAATGTATTTTCTCAGTTGCCCAATGAGTAGGAGTCATTCAACTAGTTTCTGGATTTCTCGCAGAGGAAATTTACCCATTGTAGCTGTATATTTGGTACAACTGTAGGAGGAGGAAGATTCAGGGGCCTCCCATTGGGCCATGTTGGTGACATCTATCCTTAACTCTTGTAAGATATTCAGTTTGATGATGATTGTTTTTGCCAGTAGAAATAGAAATGAGATCACCATTCATACATAAATGTGTATTTTACAACTCTTATAAGAATTATTCAAGATCGGTATGAAAATAATTTTTAAACTAGAGAACATGTCTCTAAACAGACATACCTTCTTCCTTGCCTTTCATTTCAAAATGAAGTTAGATGAAAAAAAAATCTCATGTCCATAATTTAAATTGTTGTGAAAAAGGATATAATGTACATTTAAATTGGGCAAAAGAAAATTGAAAACTTAAAACATCAAAAGACAATTATAAACCTTTATTGAAGTTTAATTATATAAGAGATTCATGTTAGATGTTTTTTATCAACTCATTAAATATGTTTTAATTCTGTACTTACAAATTTAAGGAATAGATTTCCTTTTTAACATAGGGTGCTTGGGGAAATAACAAAGTAATAAGACAGTGTTTGAAGGAAAGTTCATTTAAGAAATTAAATTACCCAATATAATAAATTTCACACTGAGTGACATTTGAGCAATACACCATAATACTTAAGGTGGCATGTAGTTATTGTAAATTAATTTCCACTCTGGTTATTTTGCTAATTTATCTTGTTTAGCAAAATAACAGCAATATAACAGAGAACTGCTAAAAATTTGTCATTGATTGATTGATTGATATTTTAGCTAAGTTGCAGTTGTAACACCATCATATACCTGTTGTAAGTATTTTTATTAGATTTTGTATGTGCGAGGGTGTTTCATAATAATTTGGTAAATAAACAGTAGCTTCAAATCTAAAAAGAGTTTATCACTATGCCCAGGATATATTCATTTCCATTCATATCTCTTCTTTCTTTTTATCCCAGACAAGTTGCAGGAGAAACTCACAGTTCCTTGTTTCATATATATGATTCTGCGTATCAGCATGCAGTAGTGTCTTAAATCAATGCATTTTCTAAATCAATGTAAACCTAGGAAACTAAATAAAGTAATATTAAACCTTGCAAAATGACGGATCTTGGTGAAAATAATAAAATCACATTTTTACTGTTTATGAACAAATTTTTTACCTCTAACATATCAATTTTACCCCCTGTATATTCAGGTTTGCTTTTCTCTGTCACTTACAATTATTATTTAAATAAATAAACATTTAGAGAAAAGTGTGTGAAATCATGATATTTCACATATAAAGAGAAGAAGTAGGAATAAGATGGTGGCATAAGTTTGAATATTCCATTTTCCTCCTGGATATCATACAGTAAAAGAAAAACTCCTCAAGCTACATCTTCAGCAAAACTAGGAGACTTGGATGATTAAAAAATTTAAATTACTTGAGACTAGAGTCAAATTTACTGATAGCAGCAAAACTGATGGATGGTAAGCCACAAAGGTATAAAGGGACAGAGAATGCAGAGGCATCTAGCTGTATTAGATCCAGAAGTCAATATCAGGCAAATGTTCCTACCAAGAAAAGATACCCCACCCTACACAGTGAACAGCTCTGAACAGAGCTGAGTCTTAAGAGGACATCATGGCTGATGGAGTTGGAAAATCAAGGTTTGGTGAGGGACTGGGGGTAGGGTGGGGGGGGCGAGAATTGAAGTGGCAGACCTTAGAAATGGAGTGGTCATTTTGGAAGTCTTAGGTAGAACCAACCAATAAATGAATGGGGGAATTCAGCACTGAATCTAGAGTATTCCTGAAACAAGTATGTTTTGGGAACAGAAGAGGTGTAACTACATAAAGAAGCTATATTTCAGTGAAACGATCCATGTCTGTGGGTACAGAAAAAGAAGCCCTTAAGCTGATTAAACTAACAAACAAGACTTCATTTCACCCTCTGTCATGGGAATCTCCTGCTAACAACTGATATAGCAAAATACAACTCATTTAAATAACAGTAAAACAAATATAAACATAGTATGCATACAAAGATACCACAAAAAAAAGCAATATGAAAGAATGCAACAAATTCTTGAACATATCCTTGTGATTCTGAAAAAAATATTATAAAACAGGGAAAACTTATAACCTCATATTTAAACTTGAATTTAAAACCATCAGAAAATGTCAACAATGAAAGACAACTGGAAACAATAAAAATAAAAAATCAATGATATATCTAGACAATAAGATGTATTGACCAGATATCATGAAGGAAAGACATAGAAGAAAAATATACATCTTTAACAGAAAGGCCACAGGTACCCCAGTGAACATAAGGTGAAAATATGCCATAAAACTTTTAATATGACATATTTTTCACTGGTCAAAAGGAAAAAAAAAATGTAAGAGACAAAAATGATTGAAAAAGTAGTAGAAACTATAGAAGACAGGCAAAGGGAAACCAACAGATGGATAAGTATAATTCCTGGAAAGAAAAGCTAAAACAATGGAACAAAACTTTAGAAACATTCCTGGCTTTAAAAAAAAAAAAAAAAGAGAGAGAAAAACCTCTGAATTCAGATTGTCAAGGATATATAATTTCACATAATAGTTACCTAAATGTGTCAATAGTTTGATATATCTTTCTAAATTTATTGGCATTTCAGACAATAAATTATTTGGGCAAACTACAACAAAAAACAACTCTCTTATAAAGGAAAGAAAATCAAGTAAGCATTACAATTTACTATATAAATTGTAATGGGTTGATAAGACAGGAAAGTTACCTTAGTGGTGAGAATCAGAATTCTCATTAAATACTATACACAAACACACACACATGTGTCTTGGTGAAAGAGTATGTCAAATTAGGAAAAGCAGTTAAGGGATTAACTTTGCAGAGGCTTTAGAAGTAGAAAAAACAAGAAAAAGAGAGAGAAAGGAAAAGAAGAGGGAAGGGAGAGAAAGGAAGGAAGGGAGGGAGGGAGGAAGGGAGGGAGGAAGGGAGGAAGAAAAGAAGGAAGGAAAAAGAAATCACTTCAGTTCATGAAACTAATTTCTATATGAAAAGAATATCCAAATATATGGGGTCTACAAATAGTGAAATATGTTAATTTTGCTATGTTGAAATGTATTTTAATTCAAATAATAGATTAATTAAAAGATAACACTAGGGCTTCCCTGGTGGCGCAGTGGTTGAGAGTCCGCCTGACGATGCAGGGGACGCGGGTTTTTGCCCCGGTCCAAGAAGATCCCACATGCCGCGGAGCGGCTGGGCCCGTGAGCCATGGCTGCTGAGCCTGCGCGTCCGGAGCCTGTGTTACGCAACGGGAGAGTCCACAACAGTGAGAGGCCCGCGTACCGCAAAAAATATATATAATAATAAATAAATACATAAAAAAGATAACACTAACTCAAACTTTGCTATCTTGTCATAAACCAGACTACTAATCTCTGAGAATTGCAACATATATGTAGGAAATAGCTTTACATACTTAATGTAGTTCAATACACATTTCTTGATAACAACTACGTGCCAAGCAATGTTTTAAACATTGGAGATACAAAAGTTAATGAACCGTATTCTTCCCACTGTTGAAAGCCAACATCTATTAAAAGAAAAAAAAAAGCATTTAAAAAGAGAATTTTAACATAGCATATACTAAGACAGAGTTTTCCAGAATAATTCAAAGTACTCAGATGGTGAACAGTGAGAGCTGTTAAGCCTGAAATTAGAGGTTAGAAATATTATGAGTGCAGAGTATGGTGACTAATTCCCTGTTACTAGAGTCAGAATATAAACAAAGCAGAGTAGGTAAGTTGGTTGATGGAAGATATTTTTCAGGTAATGAAAACTTCTGAAAAGTAGATGATGGTACTATTAACATATCAGCTTTACATGAGAAATCATACTGTAGGTGAATACAGAGATTTCTACTTTAGAAAAGTTATTTCATTAATATATCTGTGGAATAACCAAGTAGTAAAATTCAACTGGAATTTGACTTTAGGCAATTGATGCTACAGAGATTAATTTGGCCTAAAGAAATAGAGATGGGGCCATCAACATATAGAGCAGTTTCATACTTTTTTCTACTTAATTCTCAAGATATGCCTATAAATTAGGCACTAGCATCTTTGACAGATGAGAGCCAGTCTTTGAAATATGAAGTGATATATGTAAAGTCACACAGCTAATAAGTAGAGCACTGGGATTTTTCCCTCCAGGTTCCTGATTCCAATCTCATATTCTTTTTCTTACCAAGGCTTCCTCTCCAGATAGATAGGGCAAGACATTGTTTCGTAAAGTTAATGTGGGAATTAAACTATATTTATTCATCATCAGAAAAACATTCTATGATTCTGTTTTAGTTAAATAGATTTAGAGAGAGACTCAATTCTATTGCATCTCTACTTTCTGGTTGAAGGGATGCTGAAAGATTACTACACACCCAACTGATAATAGGTTATGGCATTATATTATCTACAAAACTGAGTAAAATGTTTTCTTACTTTTGAGCACAAAATTATTGATGATGTATGTCAACACTTAGGTATAAAAGTAGGCTTATTTTCCCCTCAGTTTAAGCCTTGTATATAATCAAGCATTTTGAAAACAAAGTAAAATCAATCCACCTGGACCTATACACAATCTGTTTTTCCCTAGGGCCACACAGTTTCAGTGTCCTTTACACCTGCTTTCATTTGTGTTTCCAGTCTATGGTGGGTTGTAAAAATACAGGGCCTGGAGCATATGTAACCTGATAGATGTAGAAAGGTTGAATTGGTAATAGGAAATAAGTGGTCACCATTTAATAACATAGTCATTCAAATGAATTACCACTGTAATCTGAATTGCATTTCTTATATAAATGCTATGCTACAAGTATTATTTATTATCTCAGTATCATGCCTTTATTAGCACATAAAGTTGACTTTCTAATGGTACAAGTTTATTGGCAGTGAGGAGCTTCAGAATGTAAAATCTTACTGTGTGTGTTTTGTTCTTCTCATGTAATTTATTTATATATTTTTGTAAATTTAAAGTATTAAGAATGAATTTAAACAACTACAAAAAAGAAAGATTCTAATAAATCAGTTGTTTTCATGAAAAGATGAGCTTCATTCTTTGTTTCTTCCTTCCCTCATTCCTTCCTTCCTATTTGTATTATTATTTTTTTATTTGTAACATCTCTACAAAATTAATTCTTAACTACTTCTGCTGACTTGGCCTATGATACTTCTGGACACACTGCTTTTTTTGTGTCTGAGTATGCCTTCTGAGTATATTTTGTCTTAATATAACTTAGATTCTGTAGTTAAAGTGAATTTTCTCTTTAATCTGTTTCTGATAGTGATGCATCATTAGTATATCAACACAGAGATGGTATACTACTGTAAGCCATTATCTAATATGACGGAGTGCTGATGGTTTTTTGAAACACTGGAGGGAATCCATTTCTGAGTAGTTCTGAGTTAATTATTGACATAGAGAGAGTGGGGGTTTGCAAGGACAAAAAGACAACAGTGAAACTTTTTCTACTTAATTCTCAAGGACTAATATCTTTTGTCAATCAGTTCAGAAGTAAAAAGTCAAACAAATTTTACAATAAAAATTTAGCTTGGAAACTAAAGAGTAAAACAGACTTGACATTGAGAGTGACCTATATTGTGTTTAAACTTCTTTACTTCCTAGGAGAGTGAACTTCCTGACAAACAGTCAGACCTTAAGCACACAATGATCTTATCTTTCAAATTATAATTTTTTTACTAATATTATCATTGATTTGACATGTTCTTGGTGACAATGCCTAATTTATTTTGAAACTCAAATGACATTAATGGAAAACTTAAGAGTTTGATATTTACCAAAATGGATTGTAGGTTAAAATAAAGTTGAGATAGGCTCATTTGAACATACATTGGAACTTTAATTATAGAATGATTATCAAAACTGGAATGCAGTAATATCTTTCTCACCTACTTACTGAGAAAGATGCATATATGCTGTGCAATTGATTAGTTTATGACATTGAATGTATATGAATGCAAAAGAGAGGTGAAGAAGTGTTGAGATGCTGTCCAAAATTCTCAATATATCATTGTGTTTTCTTATATTCATATTTTCAAAAGTGAGTGGTTAATTTTTTCTCATCTCTTTTTGTTTTTTTCATTTACAAATGACAGTATATAATAATTTTGTAATTTGTCTTTTAAAATTCCAGAATGATACTTCATTGATTTGGTATGCTTTCAATCACATTCATGGAATATTAACTTATCAACTGAAATGGACACATTGACTCATATTTTCAAATGAAGGATATTTTACATGTATAAGTGTTTTATTCTGAGGCATTGTACTTCAAGGTTAAAACAACTACCTGGGTTCACGTTGTTGAAGAACAGGCATAGCCAGATACAACGCAACTCCGTTTTAACACCTATAATTATTTATTCCTTTCAACAAGCTGAGTGGCAACTGTGAACAATCAAAAGAGAAGAAAGGGTGGAATTTTCTTTCTCCCTGCCTAGGCCACCACCTGCTCCCAGCTGGTACATCTAGTGGTGACATGAGCCTTTAGAAGGACAAAGTCTCTCCATCTACACAAAGGATTGGTGCTGCCTTATCATTAATGTGTTACAGTTCCCAAACAAGTCCAGTGCACTAGAAGAGATTCAGAGAGTTAAATCATTTTCTTCTGTTCTGACCTTTCTTTTTTAATTGAAGTGTAGTTAATTTACAATGTTGTGTTAGCTTCAAGTGTACAGTAAAGTGATTCAGTCATATATAACTGTATCTGAAAAAGAATATATATATATACAACACATTATTTTAAGATATTGAATATACTTCCCTGTACTATACAGTAGGTCCTTGTTGTTTATCTATTTTATACATGGTACTGTGTATATGTTAATCCCAAAGTCCTAATTCATCTCCCCCCCCCTCCTTTTCCCTCTGGTAACCATAAGTTTATTTTCTATGTCTGTGAGTTTATTTCTGTTTTGCAAATAAGTTCATTTATATCATTATTTTATATTCCATGTATAAGTGATATCATATGATCCTATATATTATCATGAAGCCTGAGTGTCTTGAGTGAACTTCACTCTTGGATTCACTGTTGACAAAATTACATACAATAGTATATGTTTAATAAGCTGTTAACTACCTTTTACCATTTTTTATCAATACTTTTCTGGTCTTTTTAGAATTTTCCAAAACATTTACAATTCTAGAGTGCAGAAAGTGCTTACCTCTTGGGCCACTTGCTTATATTGGCGCCAACAGTTCTTAAAATTGGCTTTTTGCATCTATCTAGGAGGCTGTTGATCTTTTTGGCTTTACCATCTTCACACCAAGGCCTCCTCCAGTTTCACTGGGATAGGAAGAAAGAGGCGACTGGAAGGTCTTGTACAAAGGTTAATTCATGTTGTGGCCCTGAATTGAAATACATCACTTCTACCAAAGTCCTTGAGCTGAACTAGGTGGAGATCCCTGCCTGAAAGTAACAGCGTTGAGAAATTCAGTGTTCCCTGACTGGAAGGAAAGGAAAGTTGATATTGAAGAACACTACTAATGTCTGTCACATCAAAATGATATTTGCAATCATGACTTCCTGAAAGAAATTTCAATACTTTAAAACACAGAGCTATTCGCATTAAAAAAAATATATACGATTACAAGGAAAACCCTTTTAAAATTACATTTGGGTCTGGTAGGCAAAACAAGAAATGTAATGCTATTATTTATACACTGATCTTATCTAAGTTTGAGAATTTTAAGCACAGAACATCAAATATATTTAGCCATATTGATGAGCATAAAAATAATTTAAGCATATTATTTCAAATGGATTTAATTTTGATATATTTAGTTATTCTTTAAAAAAGGTATGATTATTTGAATCCATGTTTTAAAAAGTCACAATAATACAGGTCCCTTAGTTACAAACTGAAGTCATGTATTACATATATCTATGATTAATGGTGACTGTTTGATTGTAATTCTTATTAGTTTCTATGAACATTGAGAAATAGCACAAATAGATAAAAAGAATTATAGTGCACAGTCAAATAATGCTTTGAATTATGACCATATTAAGGTTTTTTTCTAAAAAAACCTTTAATATCCAATTTACTTATTTCAAATGATTTCAGAACTCAGTTGTGCAGAACATTCTCTGTATAACTCCAGATTTATATTCCCCTATCTCTGTTAATTTACTGTTTATAGAAGTTAAATTCTCAGAAAATAAACTAATAAATTAATCCTTTCATATCAGTTTTTCTTTCTATGTGAATATAATTTGTCAATAAAATAAATGTACTTTATGTATGTGTTTTAAAAACTACTGAAATTAATTTCAACATGAGCTTTACAAACTCTGTAATAAAGATTGACAAACTAAAGATTAAAAATGATGTCTATAACAGCTTTGAACTTTCTCGAATACCTTACTCAAAATGGTTTTATGTGTTCTGCATCTTCCATTGCTCATTTCTCATACGGCCATTGTGAAAAGTTAAAGAGTTACTGCTTGGATTTTTTTTTTCTATAAACAGCTAACTATGTTGCTGTTTATGTATAGAAAGCTTTATGTTGTGGATAATTTTTCTCTGATTTTATCCTGCCACTATCAGTAATTCTTATGTGATTCTAATTAGTTTTGTCAATTTCATAACCTTTCATATGAACTAAAATTAACCATAGAGATTAGAAAATATGAATAAATATGTTTGAGTATGGATATTAACCATAGTAACAAAAATAACCTAGTACAAAGTTGTGAGTAAAATAAATAAAAGATTTCTGGTGTTTATTGAGTTATCAGTGAAACTAATATTTACTTATTTCATTCACTGGGTAAGCCATGTATAGTAAATTTCTGAATATTCATATATTTAAAGGAAAATTAAAAGACAATAAAACAAAGGGCAATTTCTAAAATTTTGCTGATATGCTCAACTGAGGATAAAATATTGAGCTACATTTTTAGTATATTTGTGATTTACTTATCATCAGTATGTCACAAGATGATTTAATCTATTGATTTAGTTTAAAAAGATACTCCATATATTTGGTATGAGAAAACAAGGATTCTCTTCAGAGAAGAAATTTCAGGATGATAAAGAGAATATAGTCAACTAAAGCCCAACACATAAAGAAACAAGTTAGCACAGGATGACCCCCAATGATATGGATTTTGGGATTAACAAAAATAATTTATTTTTAGAATTTTTTGAGAAAATAACTCTTGATGAAATCTATTTGAAAGCATGGATGACTTTTTCACACATAAACCTACAACAAATATGATTGATAAAACACTGAAAGTTATTGCTTCGATACCAGGAACTAGGCAAGGACATTTAATAGTTATCATTTCTTTTCAACTTCAATTTGATTTCGGTTACTAATCACCCCAGCCAGTGAGGATAGGCAATACGATATATATTAATTATAAACTTTTAAAATATATATATATTTACAAATAATTAAAAAAACAAAATCTATTAAGAAATGATATAATTTTATACTTAACAAAATTTCAAAAGTTAACTAGAAAAGTTTACTAGAATGAAGACTTTGACAAGTAGATGGAGGATACAAAGATGTTGTTTTAAAAAAGTCATATTTTGGGACTTCCCTGGTGGTGCAGTGGTTGAGAGTCCGCCTGCTGAGGTGGGGGACATGGGTTCTTGCCCTGGTCCGGGAAGATCCCACATGCCGCGGAGCGGCTAGACCTGTGAGCTATGGCCGCTGAGCCTGCGCGTCCGGATCCTGTGCTCTGCAACGGGAGAGGCCACAGCAGTGAGAGGCCTGTGTATCGCAAAAAAAAAACAAAAAAAAAAAGTCATATTTTTATGTGCAAGCAACAAAAATTAGCAAGTGGAAGTTTTTAAATGTCATTAATGAAAACAGTCCAAAATATGAATTCTGAAAATGAGAGCTATATCATATTTACAGATTAAAATAGTCAATAGTATAAAGATACCATTTCTTCCCCAAATGATTTTACAAGTTCAAAAAATTCTAAAATAGTCAAGAAATTTAAAAAGAAAATCAAACATAACAAGTTGATTTTTAAATACATTTGAAAATGAAAAAGACCAAGAACAGACAATATATTATTGGGAAAAAATGCATTTGAAGAATTTTCTCCACAAATGACAAGATCTTCTATAAAGTTGTAGTATTTAAGATTATCAGGTACTGGTACAAGGCTAAAGAGAGTAAAGGAACAAAATGAACTCAGAAACAGACCCATGCATTTCTAGAGACAATATTTGAATGAGGCAGGGAAAGGGCAGACTTTCTAATAAAAAATGCTAGGATATTTGGGGCAGTAAATAAATTTTAAAAGTTGGATTCCTACTTCATACCATATGTGAAATTCAATCCCAAAGAGAATCAATACCTATTTATAAAAGAAAATCTAAAAAATATTTTGAAAGAGTGCTATCTCTATGATTTCAAGGTAAAAATTATAGTAAAACAAAATACAGAAAGTATTAATCACTAAGAAAATAATTAATACTTTGTCTTAGAATTAAAATTTTTATCAAATTAACATTAATGAAGTGACAGAAAATATTTTCCACTCTTAAACTCAACAAAGGACAAGTATCAAGTGTATATTAACCATTTGTATAAATAATAAGGAAGAAAGCAGACAAACCAAGAAAAACATCAGCAAAATACTTTCACACTTCAAAAGAGAAATACAAATGGACACTATGTTAAAAGGTACCCAATATTATTAAACATAAACTAAAAATTAGAACCATAAAGATATTCTCATAGATTTACTTTGGAATGATAGGAAAATAAAAATTGGATAATACTAAATATTGGTGATCGGGAGGAACATAAATAAATTTCATATACTTTTAGGAGTGTTAATGCTACAAGTAATGTGGAAAATAAGTTGGCATTATCTAGAAAAGCTGAAATATCTCCCAGAACTTTGACTCCTAAATATATACCTAGAGAAACTCACGTATACAGACACCAAAACCCATGCACAATAAAACTTATGAAAATTTTACATGTAAAAGCTCCAAATTGGAACCTAGAAGCTCATCAAATATCAACTACGAAATAAACTAATAGAGTGAGATACATTCTCTATTGATTTACTCTAGAGCAATGTTAAGGATCCCATAAACACTATAGTTTGATCTCACAAACACAGTGAGTGAAAGAAGCAAACTAATATCTACCCTACTATTCCACTCATAGAAAACACAAAGACAAGCAATATAAAACTATATTACTTAGGGATATAGACTTACGTAATAGAATGAAAAAGAAAAGCAAAGATGAACTTTTAAAAAAGTCAATGTAGTCTCTCTCTAGAGGGAAGTTAGAAGTGTAGACCATTAGCGACCTTTGGGAGGCTTCTAGAATACAGGTACGGCTCTATTTCTAGATTTGACAGTAAACTACTTATACTTATCTGTTAGTACACAGATGGTTTATGCACTTTTGTAGTCTACATATTATTTCACAATAAAGAAGGAACAAAAAAACACAAGCCTCATAAGGTTGTTGTGATAATGAGAATTACATGTGCTGACACTCATGATAATTTCCTTAGTTTAGTGACTGCCACATTTTCAGAAACAAATTGAAACCACTACTTTGCCATTTTTATCAGTAACAGTATTGGTGGCCATAGTTACTTACATTTTGAGAAACTGAGTTTTGTGCAAGCATTCAAACACACAGAAGATAAAATGTGATTCAGAAGTTGTGGATTGTGTTTAATAAGTATATAGTTTTTCTACTGATCTATGCTTTAAACAATTATTATTATCTCCTACGTGCAAGGCATCTTCCTTAGTGAGGTAGGTACTAGCAGGTAGCAGTGCCATATTCAGCCAGGATCCCTGTTTTTATGAAGCTTAGATTTCACTGGAAGAAATGTGATTTTAAACAAGTAAATCAACATTTAGAAAAGATAATATGATTACTATGAGGTAAATAAAACTGAAATATGAGATTGAAAGCAACTGAAGTACTGCTATAAATCAATGTATAAGGAACAACCTAACAGATATATGAAATGGTAATATTTAAACTGATTCTTAATATGACAGTTATTTTAACAGACTGACATAGGATTAGTTCCACCACATGTCAAAATATTTTATAAACTATGGTATTTAATACTGGTCCAAGGCTAGATAAAGGAATCAATGAAAAACTGTAAAGAACTTAGAAAAAATCACTTAATAAATAAATGAGGTTGTTTGTAGATTGCAGTGGAAAAGACACACTTTCCAATAAACTGTACTATGATATTTTGATAATAACTACGTAAAAATAACGTAGGGCTCCCATTTCATAAAATACATAAAATCTAATTTGTCTGCTTGAAAATTTGCTCTTCAAAGGCAAGTGTATTTCTTGTTTCTTCCAGCGATAGACTTCAAGTGCTCAAAACAGTACCAGGCTTAAGGTAAGCACTCAATAAATATTTGTTAAGTAAATGAGAGAAACTAAGAAATATCGCAAAATTTGAAATATGTATCCCTTTTTATGACAATTACATTTTTTAAAGTTTATGTTTCAGAAATGGATTTGCCTCAGAGGGATTCAATATATTTACAAAATAAATGTAATGCTAAAATTGTAAACACCATATTTGTTCATCACTGAGTAGAGCTTAGATAAATTCTGACAAATAAATATTATAAAATATTTTTTAACTATTAAAAGCCAGTTAAATCTATATGCACTTACCTGAAACATCATTTATGTTATTCTCTGTTAAGAGAAAACTGACATTGTATAGCATTATATTTCATAAAAACCTTTCTTAAAATCAAGTTTTTCTTTCTCTCATTCTCTCTAGTAATCACGTATTAATGCATATGAAAATATCTGAAAAAATACACCAAAATATTCATGATGATAACATGATTTTCAACATAGACTGGGGTTTCTAAATGTTTAAATTAATTACTTGGTTAACTAGAATACTTTGAAAAAACAAGGTACTAGTTTCATACTTAGAGCCCTAAAGACATTTTAAAGGTCAGCAGTATATGGATATCTTTTTTTTTTTTTTTTTTTTTTTTTTCGGTACGCGGGCCTCTCACTGTTTGGCCTCTCCCGTTGCGGAGCACAGGCTCTGGATGCGCAGGCTCAGTGGCCGTGGCTCACGGGCCCAGCCGCTCCGCGGCATGTGGGATCTTCCTAGACAGGGGCACGAACCTGTGTCCCCTGCATCGGCAGGCGGACTCTCAACCACTGCACCACCAGGGAAGCCCATGGATATCTTTTTTTTTTAGAAAAAAATAAATAAATAATAGAATTGAATTTCTTATTTGGGATTTAATATTCTTAAAACAATTTAAAACAAGCACAAAATTCTCATTAGACTATATACTTTAAAAAAAAATCTTGTTTTGGGCTTCCCTGGTTGCGCAGTGGTTGAGAGTCTGCCTGCCGATGCAGGGGATGTGGGTTTGTGCCCCAGTCCGGGAAGATCCCACATGATGCGGAGTGGCTGGACCCGTGAGCCATGGCCACTGAGCCTGTGCGTCCGGAGCCTGTGCTTCACAACGGGAGAGGCCACAACAGTGAGAGGCCCGAGTACTGGAAAAAAAAAAAAAAAAAAGGTTTTAATTCCCTTTTCTCTTTGGTCAAATTAAACGTAAACAAAACCAAAAGACAGAATAGGATAAAATATTTGCACATGAAGTGACCAAGGGATTAATCTCCAAAATATACAAACAGCTCATGCAGCTCTATGTCAAAAAAAACAAAAGCCCAATCAGAAAATGGGCCAAAGGTCTATATAGACATTTCTCTAAAGAAGACATACAGATGGCCAAAAAGCATATGAAAAGATGCTCAACGTCACTAATTATCAGAGAAATGCAAATCAAAACTACAATGAGCTATCACCTCACACCAATCAGAATGGTCATCATCAAAAAGTCTACAAACAATAAATGCTGGAGATAGTGTGGATAAAAGGGAACCCTTCTGCACTGTTGGCACGAATGTAAATTGGTGCAGCTGCTATGGAGAACAGTATGGAAGTTCCTTATAAAACTGAAAATAGAGCTACCATATGATCCAGCAATCCCATTCCTGGGCATACAACTGGAGAAAACCACAAGCCAAAAAGATACATGCACCCCAATGTTCATTGCGGCACTCTTTACAATAGCCAAGACATGGAAGCAACCTAAATATCAATCGACAGAGGAAAAAAGAAGATGTAGTACATATATACAATGGAATATTAACCATAAAAAAGAATGAAATAATGTCATTTGCAGCAATATGAATGGACCTAAAGATTATCATATTAAGTGAAGTATGTCAAACAGAGAAAGACAAATATTATATGATATTGCTTATATGTGGAATCTAAAAAAATGGTACAAATGAACTTATTTACAAAACAGAAATAGAGTCACAGATGTAGAAAACAATCAAGGTTACCGGAGGGAAGGAGGGGGAGGAATAAATTGGGAGATTGGGATTGACATATACACACTATTGTATATAAAATAGATAACTAATAAGGACCTACTGTATAGCACAGGGAACTCTACTCAATACTCTGTAATGACCTATATGGGAAAGGAATCTAAAAAAGAGTGGATATATGTATACGTACAACTGATTCATTTTGCTGTACAGCAGAAACTAACACAACATTGTAAATCAACTATACCCCAATGAAAATTTTTTAAAAGTACAAAATTCTCATTAGTATATATATTTTTAAAAAATCTTGTTTTAATTTTTCTCTATTTTCAAATTAAACATGATCTTTCAAATTAAGAAATAGCAGGACTTGAAACAAATATAGTTATTTATATAAAAATTCTGACAGCTTACTATTAGCTCTTTTATAGAGTTATTTTTGTATAAAATTACATTTCACTGTAGCGCTAGTCATAAGATAGAATTTAGACATAGGAATTAATAAATAGGTTCTTAGTATAGATTTGGAGCTGAAGATATCTAATAGAAGTTGTACTGTTCAACAGAAGATTATTCACAATCCTGAACTAATTTTACTTTTAAAATATTTCCTTTGGGTCATTCTACATGACCCCCTTGCATAAGAATAATTCTGCCTGATATTATAGGATTCCACATAGCACTAATTTGTCTTTGTTGGAGGTCTTTGGCATCCAAAATGAAATTAATTCTTAAATTTACTTCTCATAGCTTTCATACATTTTTCTCAAGTTTGTTGAGTGTCCTTTTTATTATTAACTTGAATTCTGTAGTGGGTAAGTTGCTCACCTCCACTTTGTTTAGTTCTTCTGGTGTTTTATCCTGCTCCTTCTTTTAGAAACTGTTTCTGTCACCTCATTTTGCCTAATTCTCTGCTTTTATTTATATATATTAGGTTGGTTATGTTTCCTGATCTTGGAGAAGTGACCTTATGTAGAAGACATTCTATGGAGCTCAGGAACATACTCCCTTTGGTCACCAGAGCCGAATGATCTAGGGGTGCTCCCTGTGTGGGCTCTTTTATTGTGGTGGGTCTGGACCCTGGTCTGCTTAGCTGCCAGTCCTTGCCTCATGTGGAGGCTTCTCACCCTCTGGTGAGTGGAGCCAGGTCCTGTAGCAGCTGCCTGTGGGGGCTGAGATGTTGTGGGGCTCGAGCCAGCCTACTGGCTGGTAGTCAGGGTCCCATGGAGCTGACTTGGCCCAGGAGTTCCAGAGATTGATGTCAAATGGCTGGTGGGTGGGCAAGCCCCAGGTACTAATAGGTTAGAGGGAGGTCTCCAAAGTAGTGCTTGCTAGTACCATTGTCCTTGTAGTACTAAGAGCTTCCCAAAATGACCGCCACCAGTGTCTATGTTCCTGGGGAGTACCAGTTGCCTTCTGCCTTTCCAGGAGGCTCTCCAAGATCAGCAAGTGGGTCTGTTCCAGGCTCCTTTCAAATTTCTGCCTCTGCGCTGGGCCCCAGAGCATATAATATTTTGTATGCACACTTTAAGAGAGAAGTCTCTCTTTTATACAGCACTTTAGGTCTCCCATACACAAGCCCCAGTAGCATTCAAAACCAGATATTCTGGGAGTTCAACTTCCCCATGCAGGACCATCAGTCTGAGGAGCCCAATGTGGGGTGCATACCCCTTGCTTCTTGGGGACAACCTCTGAAATTGTGATTATTCTCCTATTTGTGGGTCACCTACCCAGAGGTTTGAGTCTTGACTATACCACGTCTGCCTCTCCTACCCATCTCGATGTGGTTCCTTCTATACACCTTCAATTGTGAAAAATCTTTTCTGCTAGTTTTCAGGTCATTTTCATTGATTAAATCTCTGTAAATAGTTGTAATTTTGATGTGCCTATTGGAGGAGCTGTGCTCAGGATCTTCCTACTCCACCATCTTGACCACACCCTATATTGTATATTTTAAACAAGCTAATGAAAAAATTACAAATTATACAGTGATAATATATGATATTGGTAAATGAAATTACAAAATACAGTTACACTTTGAGTTGAGCCCTGAGGGTGGAGGTGGAGTGAGGAGGGAATGATTATCTTTTATTTTTAATGAAGGTTGTTAGCATTTAATAAAAACTGAGACTCTAAAACATTTTCTTGTTTAATTTCCAATTGAAAATATATTTCAATCATTTCATGTAGCTTTAATTCCTATTTTTAACATAAATTTTCTAAATCCCTGAGAGCACTCTCAGTAATACCTTGGAGCCATCTGTCAGGAGTGCAGATGATATAAAAGAGGTAAGATTAATGCAATGATTCACATAGCTATTGAGGCTAAGTCTTGCCAACTGGAAGACTTAAACAAAAACATGGAGCCCGGCAACAGCTATAGCAAGCAGGCAAACTGTTTTTCCATACATTCAAAAGTCTCCTTAGTATGGATCCAGAATTTCACATACATAAAAGAATGCATTTGCCCTCTCCCAGTTTGTGTGATAAACAAACACAAGCAACAACCAGTTACCAGAGGCAAAAGCATGAGGAAATATTATTTGGATTAAATCCCCTGAACAATGCCCATTTATATTTTTTGTTCTTGAAAAGCTATAACCTCACAAATATTATAGTTATTCAATATAAGTAGCCCTATACAGTCAATATGGCATGGGAGTGAGATATTGATTTAAAAATATAATATAAAACTTCCAAAGGATAAAAATAGAATTTTAAATGAAATTAAGAAAATAAAATCTTCATAAAGGTAGAAAGAATACATAAAAACATTAGTAAAAATCTTGAGAAACATAAAGAATAAAATAACATGATAAAAATTTAAATATAACAATGAAATAACAAATGTAAATAAAAAAATTAACAAGTAAAATGATAGGAATTGACTGTCAAATTGATTTGGGAGTATGAAAAGAAACAGGAAAAGGCAGATAAAGTTTGAAGAACAGAAACCTTTTCTGATTATGCCTTCAATTCTTGTCTAGTTCTGATTTCTTAGTACTCTCTTGGCTACGCTAAAATTTTCTTAACTACTCTGTGCCCACTCCAGCATCTGAATATGTTTAAATAAACATATGCAATGATGAAGATTTGTATAACTTTAAATTATTAATCACTAGACCCAGGTGGACCCTTTATGTCACTTGGAATTCATGATAAGGTCTTCTAGTCCATTCGCTCACCTGTTTCATAGAGAAGTATCAAAAAAATGAGTTTCTTACAAGGTAGCTTTTTCTTGCTGTCCGAAGTAACAGTGTACCTAAATACCAAAAATATGTTCAAGGTCATGTAAATTGTTACATTTGCCATCAAGTTTGGTGTAGCAACATTCAGTTCCAGCTCTCTCTCCTCTCTTGTTCTCTGCACTGTAATCTCTAGCTACATCCCTCCCCTGAATAACAGCTCTACTCCTCACCTCATGGCATCTGCCTGGCTCTGCAGAGGTCCTCAACTCCCTGCACTGCATGCTGGAAACTCAGAGTAGTAAACTGACACAAGTAGGGCTCAGCTTCTTTGTTTTCCATATTTCAGGGGTCACTGTCTTTCATTCCCTCATGTCCAGTGTCTTGCAAACTGTTGTTTCATATGTTTTCTCTGCTTTGTGATTGCTTCCAGTGGGAGAGTAAATCAAGCTTCTGTTACTCCATCTTGTCCAAAAATGTAAATGGAAGGTACATAGGTTTCTGAGCACAGAATTTTTCTGCCTATGAGAACAATATTGGTGAAATCACTACTGCATTATTTAGAAATGAAGGAAAACTCATAGTTCCATATGATAGACTATAATTCCTTATGAGGTAAAAACAAACACACAAACGAAATATTAATTCACTGGCCAGTCCTTCGAAGCTTTCTAATTTCTGGGAAGTTCCTATGTAATAGATCAGTATCAGAGGACAGAACCATTACAAGCACCTTCAGGCAATGTGAAATTTATCTTGTGCTAACTGTACTCTATATTTAAACAAAGTTTCCCAAATCATGAAGTTCATAATTCTTCCCTCTTTATATATGTGTCATTATATATGTCACACTTTATTATATTCCATCATTTTGTTGTTATTGTTGTTCATATTTTTATTTACTACAATTGATTGTAAGATTGCTCTTGGGTTGGATTCTGCCTTCTGTATCTATTTCCAAAGGTTTGAGGAATATTCAAAATATTCCTTTTACTGAATTACATATGATATGTAATTGAACTGAAGCCTGTAGGGATATGTTTTGAAGATTATAAGACAACACATGCTGCAAGGTATATAGGATACCTTTGAAATTTTCTTATCTTGGAGTCAATCCCTTTGAACAATTCTGAAAGTATTCAATATTAGTGTTTTTTGTTGATAGTTTGAGAGCAACTATTGTGTTTTTGTTGATGTTAATATAGTCTAATATTAAGTAATATGCATTAAATGTTAAGAAAAAATGCAAAATAAACAGAATCTTTAAGTAATAAGTAACCAAAATGGAAAATTATGTAAGTAGCTCTGTGTATGTATGCATGTGTGTGTGTGCATATACATGAATATATGCAATAAATCCTAAGAAAATCAGTTGTAGATGAATTTTAAATTAAATCCAGCTTTTTGATTGTACTATAAATATGTCAATGTCAAATATATTTTATATACAATGTACTTTACAAAGATAAGATTCTTTTTACATTGTGTAGAATGACAGCTTTGAATTTTACAGTATTCACTACTCTTAGAAATGTGGAAATTATCTTTAATGTATATTAAAAATTAGAACAAAATGAATATTTTTAAAACAATGGTTAAGGCACAGAAGTGTGTTTTGAATAACTTAATTTTTCTTGTATTTAAAGGAGAATTCAAATAAATTGAGCCAACATATATGGGTATAAAATAGGATGCAGGTGATGATGTTACTGAAGTGATAAACAATTTGAAAGTTATTCAGAATGGTAAGACTATATAAACTGAAATTATGAAGTGGGTCTTATATTTGGCCATGAACACTGAATGAGCAATTTAGCATTTTGTGATTTTGTTTGTCTACCTTCCTTTCTTCTTTCCTTCCTTCCTTCTTCTCTTCTCTTTTTCTTTCTTTTCTTCCCTCCTACACTTTCTTTTGTTTTTTTTTTCTTTTCTTCCTTCCTTCCTCCCTCTCTCTCTCCCTCCCTCCCTTCCTTCCTTCTTTTTGAAATATTCTTTTAACATGCTGAGATGATATTTAACCACTAGAAGTTTATCTCTAGTGGAAACATAAAAAAAATATTAATTCTCTTTTGCAATCCCTTTATTGTTTCTGGACAATCATCAGTTTATAACCAAAATGTATACTATTTATTTTGAAGTAGGACAGAGTTGATTTCCAACCTGAAAGAAATGAATAAATATGCACTGTTTTAGAATTTTGCGCTAATGAAACTTTTGTTCATGGTTTAGCCTTTTTATTTTCCTTTCTGATGAGCAGCTTTTCATGTGTCAGTGATTCTATATTTTCTCATCATTTACAACTATTTTCAGTACTGAATTAATTTTTAATGATATTTTATTTTGTTCAGTATATTGAAAGGATTACCATACCTTAAGTGATTTTTAGCACTTTAGGTACAATTTTTTTTCTAAAAAGCATCTTCTGAGGAGTTCTAATTTTTTAAAATTTTCTGGTAAGGTAAATAATACTTTTCAATCAGCTTAGCATAAAGTGCATTTACTGCTAAAATTATTGATGTATATCAACATTATACATAAAACACTACAAATTCCCCAAGGCAATATTCTGCATTCTAGAAATTAAAAAAACAAAACAAAATAATACATCTTTCTATTAAAGCAATACTCCTAACTGACACAAATATCTTCCTTCTACACTATGTAAATAAAATATATATCAGTATATGTTCTAATGTCTTAACACTGTTATTTTAACATGTGTAAATTTATTTTAACCAAGTAAATACTCAAGCTATTTTAGATATTTTTTTATTAGAAGTAATGGTAATGCTATCATCATTGTTATTTATTTTTAGTCATATTTATGTTCTGGTAAATAAAATATTTTAAAGATATTGACATTAAGGTATTATGTCAAAAGCTAATTTATACCAAAATGGAGTTGTAATTCATATAATCTCTTTAGTATCTTTTATCAGAACACAACATTACTGCCTCTTGCAATTCTTTATGATACTGTAGGTGTTAGAATAAGACTATGTATCTTATTCCTAATGAGTAATATTATTAAACATTTTTAGCATTATATTATTTTTCAAAAATATGTATTCATCAATATGCTCAGTGAAACACTTAATCTAAATGAATTCTATTGTAGTTGGTTTCTTAAAATATTATTACACTTATCTAAGTCATTTCTGACAATTAGATAAAAAATGCATGTTAAGTTAGGTGTAAGTTTTTTGGATGATTAATATTTGAATTAATAGGATTACATATTTTAAAAGATTTCAAATGCATATGAGTGTGCACATGCAATAGTATATGAGCTAATATAATTGAATCAAATATGTTCACTTGGAACACTTGGAAAATAAGTAAACTTTAGCAGTTTTCAATTATGGCATGTTATACTATTTAGAGATTTTCAGTACAAGGGAATGTTTCAAGAGATTTGCATCTTATAAATAGTGTAACCCTCACCTCATGAGTTGGCACGGTTTTTTTCTTTTTAAAATAAGATAATTAGGGCATGGAGGTTTTGCCCAAGGAAACTGTTTTCATTGGGTCTCATGTGCTATTTAATGCCAGTGTTTCTTTATTGATTTTTTGTTTGGATGATTCTTCCATTGACGTAAGTGGGTTATTAAAGTCCCCTACTATTACTGTGTTTTTATCAATTTCCCCTTTTTGTTTATATTCACTTTATGTATTTAGGTGCTCCTATGTTGGGTGCCTATATACTTACAATTGTTATATGTTCTTATTGGATTGACCCCTTTATCATTAGGTAATGTCATTTTTTTGTCTCTGGTCACCAACTTCTGTCTAAGTTTTGCCACCCCGGCTTTCTTTACATTTCCATTTACATGGAATACCTTTTCTCATCCCCTAACTTTCAGCCTGCATGTGTCTTTAAACATGAATTTAGTCTGTTGTAGGCAGCATAGATATGGGTCTATGGATGTTGTTGTTTTATCCATTCTGCCATTCTAAGTCTTTTGATTAGAGCACTTATTCCATTTACATAGTTATTGATAGGTATGTACTTACTGCCATTTTGTTAATTGTTTTCAGATTGTTTTTGTAGTTCTTTCTTGTTCCTTTCTTCTTCTTTTGATGTCTTCTCTTGTGATTTTATGACTATCTTTAGGGTTATGTGTGGATTCCTTTCTTTATTCCTGTGTGTATCTATTAAGCATTTTGGGTTTGAAGTTACCATGTGGTTCATATATGACAACATATTAATATATGATATTTTTACATTGATAATATCTTAAGTTTGAATACATTCTAACATCCCTGCTTTTTTACTTCCCCTTTCCATGTTTAATGATTTAACATCATATTTTACATCTTTTTATCTTGTGTATCCCTTAACTACATATTGTGGATATATAATTTTACTAGTTTTGTCTTTTAACTTTCCAACTACCTTTATAAGTAGTTTATCTATTACCTTTACTGTGTGTTTGCCTTTATCAGTGACAGTTTTTCTTTCATAGATTTCATATTTCTAGTTGTGTTTATTTTATTTTTTTTCTTTTTCAATTAGAGAAGTTCCTTTAACATTTTTTGTAAAGTCAGTTTAGTGGTGCTGAACTCTTAGCTTTTGCTTGTCTGCAAAACTCTTTATCTCTCCTTCAAGTCTGAGTGCTAATCTTGCTGGGTAATATATTCTGGGTAATATATTGGTTGCAGTTTTTTTTTTCTTTGCATCATTTTGAATATATTATGCCACTCCTTCTGGCCTGCAAAGTTTTTTCTGAGAAGTCAGCATATAACCTTATGGGAGTTCCCTTGTGTGTAACTCTTTGTTTTTCTGTTGCTTCTTCTCTCTTAATCTTATTTTTCCATTTTAATTTTGTGTCTTGGTGTTTGACCTCTATGAGTTTATCATGTTTGGGACTCCTTCGGCTTCCTGAAACTAGATGTCTGTTTCCATTTCTAAGTTAAGGAAGTGTTCAGCTGTCTCCTCAAATACATCTTCTCCCTTTTTCTTTCTTCTCCTTCTGGGATGCCTATAATGTGAATGATAGTATGGTGATGTTTCCTGGAGATCTCTTAAAATGTCCTCATTTTTTAAAAGTCATTTTCTTTTCTCTCTTCTGTTGTGGTAATTTCCACAACTCTGTCTTCCAATTCACTCATTCATTCTTTTGTATCATCTAATCTACTGTGGACTCTTTCTAGTCTTTTTTTTTTTTCTTTCAGTTATTGTATTCTTCAGCTCTCTTCATTCTTCTTTATATGTTCTAACAATTTTGTTAATCTCCTCATATTCTTCATCCAATCTTCTCTCGAGTTTGTTGAGCATCTTTATGATCATTAACTTGAAATATTTTTTAGATAGGTTGCTTCTCTCTCCTTCATTTAGTTCTTCTGGGTTTTGTTTGTTTGTTTTGTTTTTTCTTCTTCTTCCTTCATTTGAAACATATTTCTCTGAGTCCTTATTTTGCCTAATTGTCCAGTTAATTTCTATGTTATTAGGTATGTCAGTTGCATTTACCAATTTTGGAGATGTGGCTTTATGTAGGAGATGTCCTATGGGGCCCAGAAGGAGACTCCTCTCTGGTCACCAAAGCTATATGCTCTAGTGGTGCCTTTCTTTTGTTGTGTGGGCATGCAGGTAAGTATCACTGGCCCCAGCCTGCTTACTGCCAGGTCCTTCCTTATATTATGGCTTCCAGCAAGCTGGTGGGCCAGGCTGGGTCTTTGCAAAGCTAGCTCTGCAGCCTGGGAGTCCTAGGGAAGGTGTCAGTCCACTAGTGAGTGGGACCATGTCCTGGGGCATCTGGCTGAGAGGCCCAGAGGGTCCAGATTTATTGCTGCCCTGCTAGTGCAAGTGGCCAGGTAGGGCCACTGGCTGCAGGGCCTGGGAATTGTGGGCCTCATTCTGGCTCACTGGTGTGTCAGTAAGCCCTTAGAGCTAATAGGTTAGGACCATTCCAAAATGGTCCTTGCCAGCATCAGTCTCTTTTTGGTAGAATGACCTCCCAAAAATGGCTGCTGCCAGTGTCTATGTTCCCTAGAAGAGTCCCATTTGCCTGCTACCCCTCAGGAAGGCTCTCTAAGATCAGCAAATTGGCTGACTCACTCTTCCTTCAAATTATTGGTGCTGACTTTGGACTTGGAGCACATGAGGATTTTTGCACGTACTTTAAGAAGGGAGTCTCTGTTTCCCACAGCCTCTGTCTCTCCCATTTGCTAGTCCCACTGGCCTTCAAAGCCAGGTGTTTCTGGAGCTCATCTTCCTGCTGCAGGACTCCTGGGCTGGTGAGCCCAGTGTGGCCTCAGACCCCTCACTTCTTAGGAAGAACCTCTGTGATTGTGATTATCCTCCTGTTTTAGGGTTGTCTACCCAGAGTTTTGGGTCTTGACTGGACCACATCTCTACCTCTGCTACTTATCTCATTCTGGTTAATTTTTTATATCTTTAGTTGTGGAAAATCTTTTCTGCTAGTCTTCAGGCTGTTCTATAATTACTTGCTCTGTAAATAGCTATAATTTTGGTGCTCTCATAGGAGGAGGTGAGCTCCAGGTCTTCCTACTCTGCCATCTTGGCCAGCCCCTTCAAGTTATCCAAATTCTTATTCTTTATTAACTCATATATTTTAAGGGTATGATAATGTATGTAGTTTTCAAGATGCTTTGAAGATAAATAAATTTTTAAAAATTTCCCCAGCTTTGAGATAAAATTGACATAGGCATATGTAATTATAAGGTGTACAATGTGATGATTTGATACATATATATACTACAAAATAACTAAAGTAAGATTAGTTAACATATCCTTCACTTCACACATATAACTTACTGATGTGTGTTGGTAACAATGTTTCAGACCTATTCTTATCTCCTTTCAAATACATAATACATTATTAATAACCATACTCACTTGCTGTGCATTAGATTCCCAGGATTTATTTATCTTAGAACTGGAAGTTTGTATCCTTTGATCAACATCTCACCCCCTATCCTTTACCCCCTGGCAACCATCATTCTACTCATTGTTTTTATTTGGCTTTTTAAAAGATTCTACATACAAATTAAACCATATAGTATTTGTCTTTCTCTCTGACTTGTTTCATTCAGCACAATACCCTCAAGATCCATCCACGTTATTGAAAATGGCAGGATGTCCTTCTTTCTGGTGGCTGAATAATATTCCATTGCACATATACTATATATATCACATTTTCTTTATCCATTCATCTATCAGGGCATGCTTAGGTTATTTCCATGTCTTGGTCGTTGTGAATAAAGTTGTAGTGAGCACATGTATACAGATATCTCCTTGAGATAGTGATTTCATATCCATCAGAATATACTCAGGAGTGGATCATATGGTAGTTTTATTTTTTAATTTTTTGTGAAACCTCCATGCTATTTTCCATATTGCTTGTACCATGTACATTCCCACAAAGAGTGCACAAGTGTTTCTTTTCTCTGCATCCTCACCAATACTTGATATTACTTGTCCTTTTGATACTAGCATTCAAACAGTTGTGAAGTAATAGCTTGTTGTTATTTTAATTTGCATTTCCATGAAGATTAGTGAAGATGTGCAACTTTTCATATACCTGTTGGCCATTTGTATGTTTTCTTTCAAAAAATGTCTATTCAGTTACTCTGACCATTTATTAATTGGATTATTTGATTTTTGTTATTGAGTTCTATGTTTATATTTCAGATATTAACCTCCTATCAGATACGGTTGCAAATATTTTCCCCCATTCCAGAGGTTTCTTCTTCATTTTGTTGAGTGTTTCTTTTGCTAGTTCAATGTAGTTCCACTTGTTTATTTTTGCTTTTTTTGCTTGTGCTTTGGTGTTTAGGCAAAAAATCATTGCTGAAACTGACGTCAAGGAGGTTTTCCCCTATGTTTTCTCCTAGGAGTTTTATGCTTTCAGGTGATACATTTAAGTCTAAAGACAAATGAATTCTTAAAATACTGGACAGAGTAAATGCTTAAGAAATGTTATTATCATCATTTATTTCTTTGTCATTTTTCTTCACATTCATTAATCTTTTGTCCATAGTCAAGATTAGTAGGGATTAAAAGATATCTGTCATCTTTATGCAGAATGTCCATATATTTTTTTACAAGACAGAAGATTTTCTGTTTGTTTGTCAGTTCTTTTTCTAAGTTCATATGTAATTGGTATATCTAGGAAGGAGAATTCTACTGAATATTTCTTCCTAATTTTTTTAAAAATTCATAGTCAATCTTATTAAATCTCTATAATCAGAATTCAAGGATAACATTAAATTCATGGAGGCTGTTATCTTTACAATTTTTCTTACATATGTTTCATTTTGCTCATGTGCTTTAAAATATATTTGCTTCAATAACTATTGTGTTCATTATATAACAAAAATTGTACTGGTCATTGGGAATCTTAAAGTGCTAATTGCATCCTCACCATGAAAATATTGCATAGTCTTAATTTTGTCTTGAAATTGAGAAGCCTGACTGCAATAGCCTGGAAAGACTGTGAAATTTCTTTTTCAGTGCAAACATCCTTAAATGCATTAATTGGAACAGTTTCTAAAAGTCAGTATCAAAAAGCTCCTAGTGGATTCAACAAGAAATTCCTTAATCCACCTCAATAAATGTTGCAGAGTTGAAAATTTGACTGTTTTTCTCTATCTGGTATTGTTTTCATCACTTCTGGAAGGAGGAATGTTTGTATTTTTACTAGAATGATAATGGCAATAAAAATCATTTGTGTCACAAAGAGAAAAAATTACAAAGAAATCCTACCAATGGGTAAAGAATCAACCTGGCACAAATTTAAGCCAAAAGAGTAATTGGGAGTGGCAGGGGGCTTTCAGCATACAATCACATTATGTTTTGCTTACAAGCAGCAGGCACAGAAAAGACTCTCTCTTTTGCAGCAGGCACCGTTAGTTACCTTGTCAGCATCTCTTCTAACTTGATCCTTGTAATATAGCCTCAGATTGCTCAACAGATAACATGCAGAGATGTCTGGGATGAATCTGAATATTTATAACTAATTGTCATAATCATATCTCCCTTCGCAAGTTACTCAGTTGTTCACCTAAGTATGAGCCTATGAGTCTTGATCCAATGTTCTACGAAGTCTGCTGTGGGGGAGGGAAGGTGAGGTAAGAATTTTTTTTTCCTAAAGAAAGACACGCAATGAAGATATTCTCTGAGGATGAATCACTAACTTCTGTCACATGTGACTTCTCAGAAACAACCTGTGACCTTGAGGACAGGAGGTAATTATACAGTGAAGGTGCCAGAATGGAAGGTTTGGTTAGTGAGGCCTGGGCCTTTTGAGAATATTATTATGAATAATCAAACCCTGAAGGTTCTTACCTTTGGATTTATCATTAAATACCAATAGATTTCCTTCCAGTTTAACTGCTGGCTTCTCCAACTGGGGTATTAGTATCCCTAGGGCAGGAAAGGGGGTTTGTTGGAAGACAGTCCAAACTACTCCAGCATAAATATTGCTAGGGAATCAGTTTTCAAATATACTCTATTTAAAAAAAATGATAAGTCTAAATATTTACTTCATTTGGCATTATTCTAGCTCTAGATCTCATTTTACAATTCTTCTTCCACTCTAAAATAGAAAAATAGCAACAGCATCCAGGGGGCATACAATTTATAAAGAATACAATGACAATTCAACTTGTGACAATGGTTGACTAAGTTATTTCATACCAGTTGAACAATCTGGAATGTGTGTGTGTGTGTGTGTGTGTGTGTGTGTGTGTGTGTGTGTGTTGTTTGAACTTTTGTTTCAATGGAATATAGAAAGTCACATGACAATAATGATTACAAACTAGATAACTTACAACACAGTAATTTTTTAACCCATTGTAGAATTGAGGACTCAAAGAAACACTTGTACTCAAAGCTAGAAGAGCCTGCTGACTGTCTCATCCTTTCTGGAGCAGTAGGAGAAGGAGAAGCTGCAAGAATCACAGGGTAAGAACAGAATAGCTGAATTTCTAATGAATTTTTTAAAGTTTGAGCATATGCCAGCATGATAGTTTAGAGTCACTAGGAGACCCAGATGTAAGGAGAGTCTGTACTCACTTATCAAGTTTTCTATGCAGGCGTTTACCGACTGCTCATAAGAAAGATTAGGGGCAGGGTAAGAGCTGAGAGCTATTCCTCACTTGGAGCCTACAGAAGTCTTAGTGTTGGTCATGAGTGCCTCCAGGAACTCCAGGTCTTCTACTGTCTCTGATTGTGGGAGATGCAGGTTATTTGAGGGAGAAATGCCCCAAAGCACAGGTACAAACAGGAGGGCCCTGGAAGCTGAGCATACCATCCAGGCACTGGAGATGTTACGTGAAGTATGAGACAAATGCTTCCTGCAGATGAATGAGGTGGAGAAATTCAGAGAAGGGCCCACATGCCAGGGTGCCAGTGCCAGAGTGCTAAGGGTGAGGGCAGTACTGAAGAACTGAGGCAGACATGCTGGATTCTCACATCAACGATGAATTGTTAGCCCCAAATTCTATATGAAGCAGAATCTTCATCCGAAAATCAATGCTACATCAAGATTTTTTCAGAAAGATTCAATGCTGAAAGATTCATTGCTGGTTAACCAGTACTGTATTCAAGAAATTTTTAAAGATGATTTTTGAAATGAAAGGAAATTATACTGAGAGAAGGCCATAAGGATGAGGAACACCAGAAAGTGTAATATGTCAGTAAATATAAAGCACTTTTTAATATCCAGATGTGAAATCCCTGTAAAAGATTATCCATGTTGCAGAGTAAAAATAATAGCAATGCAGTATGGTTTCACAGCATATGCGAATGTAAAATAGTTGACAACAAGAGCACAATGTATGTCAGGATCAATTGGAAACATATATATATATATATTTTTTTTCGGCACGTGGGCCTCTCACTGTTGTGGCCTCTCCCGTTGCGGAGCACAGGCTCCGGACGCGCAGGCTCAACGGCCATGGCTCACGGGCCCAGCCGCTCCACGGCATGTGGGATCTTCACCGACCGGGGCACGAACCCGTGTGCCCTGCATCGGCAGGCGGACTCTCAAGCACTGCGCCATCAGGGAAGCCCGGAAACATATTTTTTTAAATTCTCACATTATGTGAGAGGTAGTAGAATATTTTAGAAGATAACTGTACTAAGTTTAAATGTATATTGTGATATAGAGAAAGCACTAAAAACAACACAATTAGGCATAACTAAATCAGCAGAGGAAAAAGTGGAACAAATGCTTGACTCATCAAAATGAAGGAAGGAGATGAGAAAATAAAAAGCAGATGGGAAAAATAGAAAACAAACACCAAATTCAGATATTTCAACAGATATATTAAATTAAATTACAGTCAGCTCTCTGTATTTTTGAGTTTCACATCCACTGATTCAATGAACCATGGATGGAATTTCAATCTATTGTTGGTTTAATCCATGAATGCAAGACCCAAGGATACAGAGGGCTGACTTTATTCTTTTCACTACACCATTTTATATAAGGGACTTGAGCATCTTCAGGTTTGTTATCCACTGGTGTTCCTGGAAGCAATCCCCCATAGATAACCTAGGAATTGTAACTGAGCAGGACCTGTGGGTCCTTACCAGAATAGCACTCCCCTCTATGTCCTCCACCTGCCTTTTGTCTGTAGAAAAACTTTAGTCAAGGAATAAATGTAATCAGAGAAGTGAGAAAATGCAGAAAGAAAGCAAAACAGTCAAGCAAGACAAAATAATAATAGTATAGCCATTTGGCAAAGTCAGGACTTTTGGTTGCTTCTCGAGGACTACAGATAATATTCTGAGCCAAGTCCTTTGAACCATTTTGCAGATACCAAACCCTCACCAGGGGGAAGAAGTTAACTGTATGATGCCCACAAGCAAGTAGACCCTAGACTGGTTGGAACCAGAAGGTTAATGATGTTGACGCTCAATTACCTCGCCACCAACCAATCAGAAGAATGTCCACAAGTTGATCACATACCCCACAACACCCCTCCCTCACACTGTCTTTAAAAACCTTTCCCTGAAAACCTTCAGGGAGTTTGGGTCTTTTAAGCACTAGCTGCCCTGGACTCCTTCCTTAACAGCCTGCAATAAATGCTTCACTTTCCTTCACCACAATCAGGTGTCAATAGATTGGCTTGGGTCTGTGTGATGGCAAGCAGACCCAAGTTTGTTCAGTAACAGAAAGATTGTATTTTAAATATCTAATGGAAAGACAGAGATTGTTAAAACTCAATGGTCTTCAGAAGAAGCAATCTTTACACCTAAATACAAAAATATGTTGAAAGTAAAAAGATAACAAAAATATCTATCACTCAATCATGAATGATTAGAAAACTGGTATGATTATATTAATATTATTTCAACACAAATAACAAAGAGATAAAGAAGGATGCATCAGTGATATTAAAATGGTAAATTCCAATGTAGTACACATACCATCTCCCTTCTGGTTAATGGAGTTTTCACAATTTACTGAGAAAACTCACATTTTGAGCTATATTTGGCTATCAATGCCATTTTGGCATTTTCCCAAACTGGAAAGTTTTAAACAAACTTTAAAAATAACACCTATTCTCAAAGGTTAATGAAATCTACATCTTTAAACCTCTATAGGTAGTTTATATAAAAATCACCTTCCCTTCCTGCTTCTTTTTTATTTTTTTCATAAATTTTAAGTTCTAACCACGAAGAAGATACGCTGTTACAGATTTTTTTCTTATTCATCATCTGTACCTTAATTTGAAATCCTCATTTTAATGTTTCTCACACTTTAGTGTGTATTGTAATCTGATAAACTTGTTAATAAATAGTCTGAGAACCACCCCCCTAAATTTCAGATTAATTATGGTTGTGATGGAATCCAAAAGTGGTGTTTTTTATAAAGTTTCCCCTTTTGATTTTGATGCAAGTGAGCCAAGAGCTAATATTCAAAGAAATACTGTTTTAGTCTTTTCCATTCTGTTGTTTGCCAGACTGAGTGTCCTTGAGAATTTGAGCTCTACTTCTTTAGTTATTACTCCACTAGATAGTAGCTCTGGATATCTGAATAATAATTGCCGTTCTTTTTCACTGGTGGAAGGGGTCATTCTATTCCCCAAGTGTGAACCACATGGAAGTTATCAGAAGAGAACTCTATACAATTCTGGTAAGGAAAGATAGGATGTAATGATTATATAAATACATGTTAATATAGGTCATATAAAGATGTAATTGTTACAGTTGGGCATGATGGAGAATATTTGAATGTGATGTTAGAAAAAAGCATGAGCTGCTAAATTATGTGTAAGCAGTATATGAGAGAAATATACAAAAAGGATGAGGAGAAGAAGCCAGATACTGTGACTTTATAGAAGAGACTTCTAAAGGAACTTTGGACTTGGAGATAGCAAGATAGATAGTTTTCTCGGTACTTTTGTGAGAAGGTTTGTTTTCTTGGTAATATTTGTGATTGTCTTCCTTTGATAAAAACTGAGGTTGCTTGTTGTGATGATTGATTATCTGATTCATTTTAGATCAGGGTCAAACCTGTCTGAATGAGTAAAAGAGTCAGAACAGGAATCCAATAGATTGTTCTATTAGATTTTTGAAACACCTTGGTAATGCACCTTCACCACGTTCTCTGGACTAGCTTCAGAGCACTGAAATCTTCAAATTGTGTACCTTCCCTGAAACAAAATACTACATACTCATTTTATCTAGATATTTTATTAACAAGATAAAGCTGATTTTATTCCTTTTTAAGCATATTATTACCTTAAATATACAACAGTAGTTTCAATAATTACTTTATTCTTCTTTTCCACACATAGGTGGGAACACTGTAAGCAAGTGATTTGTCCAAGCCAGGAAAGTGGAATGATATCATTCATAATTCACCCAGAACTTTACTAGATGCCACACTCCTTCCTATTTTGAGGTGTTTGGAAGCAGTTTTGCTAATGGTGGAGATAGGAGATGCACTCCAGGAAATTATCCAGGCTTGAGGCAGATATAGTCTTTCTAATCCAAGGAGGACCTGCTTTATGTCTAACCTATCATCTAAGAAAACTGAATTTCTTCTGATTAACCTCCTAATTCCATGTCCCTCATACTTGTTTATATTTACAGTGTGTGGTTCTTTTACTGTTCACATCTCTACTAACCTATCGAGAGATATCCTAACACTTACCTATAGTTTGATATCCCTCATGCATTTTTGAAGTAGTTCTATGAAGTCATTTCAGAAAATAGATATAGATAAAAAGAGAAATGCTATTTTTAATTGACAAAATAATTGTTGAAGGGCAGTCACCTTGGAATGGAACTCTTAAAGATGTATTGGAGTGATCAAGAAAAAAATGAGTAGTAGAGAAACAGTAGAGAATATAAATGTCCATATGAAGTAATAACAAAATATCATTTAGAAAGTGCATTTTTTAAATGAACCACTGGTTATCAGAGAAAGCAAAAAGAACACTGATATTAAAATGAAAATTAACAGCATAAAATATTGATATTTCTCCAAATTTTCCCCAAGGTGATTTTTGCCCATTCTAAGAGTTACAAATATTTGATGAAACTTTAAAAATTACTTATTGAAAGTAATTTTAATATTTAAAAGTAATTTTGCCAGTAAGGCAAATATTAAAAATATAAAATACAGTGATGATAATCCAGTTTATTATTTTGTTATTTGCGAATAAGACTATATTTACCTATTATATGCTATTTGCAGGGAAATGCTAATAAATACAAGTCTGAATTATTTTCACTTATTGTGAGTTTTACTATAAAACATAGAAATTATAAAATAATACAGTGGATTTGCTAAAAATCCACTGTATTATTTTTATCTGATGCTGCAGTTTTCATATAAATGGTCACTCCCAAATGTAATATGTTATATTGTATCTTCAAATCATATATATTCTCACATAATTAAATTAGCCAGTGTGAATCACTTGTTAAATGGGTTCAAATCAAAATAGAACTTCATGTGTGATTAAAATAATTGAGTAGAATGTTTAAATTAATTTATAATAGCAGTTAATAATACACTGTTAATTTTTTTCTTTATTATGTTTTTTTAATGATATCCCCCAAATGATTAAATTTCCCCACATGGTTTATAAAATACACATTTCTGTCAAAAGTATTTATAGGTCAAAAATAGTTTGGAAAAGTTAATCTGGATATAACAATTATATCATTGTAACAAAGTATTACCTGGGTATTATCAATGTAAAGTATAATGCTTTCATTTCCATTGTTGAGGATTACTATTAAGTCACACAATATGTTTCCACTGTTAGGAAGTCAGACATTGCAACAAATGGAAAAATTGCCATTTGCTAGAATTTTCACTGATTTGATCTAAATAGTTCATTTCTTGGAAGTACAGATTCAGAAGAGGATGATGAAACTGTTACATGGAAGTTGTAATAAAAATCGATTAATTTGTACCAGTTATTAGTTTAATAATTCTATTTAACACATAATAATATATTCTATTTCAGTATTTTTCCTCTGTAACATTCTTACTATACAAAAATATTATATTCTTTCTTTTTCATATTTTATATTAAAACAATACGTTATTCTGCTGTTTCGACCCTTCCAAGATTTCTCATAGATAACTGAGAAGATTGAGAGCCAGCTAGATTCTCAGTAAAAATGTTTCAATGAATGTTGCAGAAGGGTAATTTGTATGGAAATGACATTTTCTGGAAGCCTGAGAAATGTAACAAAAAGAGAAAAGGAAACAACCTATCTTTGTACTGATGACAATGTTTATAATGAGTCTGGAAACAGTAAAAATTTAACCAGCTCCTGCAATATTATAACTTGCTTTTGATTTCTGCAGAGGCTTTTCAAGTAGATGTGGGTGTGACTAAAAAAATATATATTTGAAACTCTTCAATTAAACTTAGGATTGATACAAAAGAGTTAATTTATGTTAACTGTGTATTTGACCATCATTAACAATGCAAATATGCTGACACCTTCATATTTCATTCTCAAATTGAGACCAGCAAATTTAATATTAGTTTGGATGATTCTCTCACATACTCTCACTCTGTATGTTTATGTACATGCACATGTATATGTATATGTGTGTTTTTTCACCAATGTGCACGTAGGTAGATATAATGATTTGCTTTAAAGAGAGACAGTGGTGTTGACAGACTGGAGAAGCAAGTTCATGAAAATACTTCCTGGAGAAAACATATGGAATATTACAAAATTTTTTCAAACCTTAAAATCTTCTATTGGTATACATCCCAGCATATTATTAATAAGTATTAGTTAGAATAAAGAAACCTGTGATGTGTTGAATTTTTAAATAAATGTTTTTGCTCAACTAGAGATTTTCCTAAATTTCCAAAATTTCAAACTTATGTTTCTGTCTCATTGATTTATTTTTCAGCCACATGTAATATAATGGATAAACAGAATATATTAATTTGTGCTGTAAATTAAAAGGTCTCAGTTGATATAACTGCATTCTTTGAATCACCTTTGGCTACTACATTATTTATAGACAGTCATAGAGATACATCCTTATATTTATAAATTATACGTATACATACCTGTTTTTATAGGTATTCAAAGAAGGAAATATATCTTAAACCAAAGAAAAGACATAAAAACTGAAAACAGAAAGGAATTTTTGTCATAAAAGTCTATATCTCAGTGTTTAATGTACTCACCTGTTGTGCTAAACACCTGTTATGAACTTTAACTTATTGAAAGGCTTCATAAGGTTTGAAAGGCTAAAGAAGAAAGACCAGTCAATGTGACATTTTGCCTGTAATGAGCAGAGGGATTCTTGGCAACATTAGTCCTTCAGTATGTTGATGTCACTCAGCCCAACTCTGCCTTTGATCTGACCCAGATGGTGTTTTGCCAGCTTTTTGTTGTGTCTTGCTGTTAGGGATGTGGATTAAAACAAACTGACCAAGTTGCAGTCCCAACAAGAAAGAACACTGAAAGGCAGGAGGAATCGTCTGGAGCATGCAAAAGAGCAGTCCCTCAGTTATTTTTCTGTTTTAGCTACTGAAATTTGTAGTCTAAGGCTTCTTTGATCCACAATACCAGTGGTTAAAATCCAGTTGTATATGATTTATAATTTTCATGTCTATTTGAAAGAAAATCCAGAGGAGGAACTCTATAGGTGCTTACTCTTCCAATAGGAAAAAAAAGTGCCTAATAACAAAATTAATAGCCTAAATATTTGATATGCAAGGAAACCATGTGGATATCATGCTGTGCTTTGTTATGAAAGTAAATTGAAAGCAATAAAAATAATGAGTCTTTTGACATAGCATGCCATTTGATAATAAAGAGCAGATTATGTTATGAACTTTGTACTGGAATATTCTTAAATATCATGTTTACTAGTATCTAATTATCTCTTTCTCTACCCCTGTTTGAATCACATAGTGTAAGACATTATTTTCTCCATTTCCTCTCTTATTTCTAAAATATAAACATGATGATAGCTAACCGCAAATTCGAGCTAATCTATTTTGGTTATTTTCCCTGCTAAGTTAACTACAGGAGATTTAAGTTCTGATTCTAACTCAGCTATTACTTTAATTGTGACATTGAGTAACTTATTTAAGCTTAAAAAAGTAGTTTAGTCATATGCAGAAGGATAAGTTAATTAAGAAGATGCCCAAGGATTCTTCACCTAACACTATAAGACATTTTATTCATTTCTGTTTGATTTCATACAATGTTCCTCTGGGGAGGACTTTTACAAGGAAACTTGTAAGACTTCTAAAGTCCTCTACACCCATCACCCATACTCTTGAGAAGATTCAGACTATTCCAGATTGTGTGTTTCCCACTGACCAAAATGGCCTTAATATTCCACTAGGCGTGGTTAAACTTTACACAGATTTCTTCCTGACTATAGGCACGTCATCTTATTTTTTTCTTAGAGAACTTACTTAGAAAGCTTGCAATTGTAAATTATTTCTCTGCCTTTTTGAAATGTATGCAAATCTACTCCCAGTCCCTTGCCAATTTTACAAGTTGCTCAAGCACTTGGAAACCATCCCTTTGGTGTGTAAACTTCTAAGGAAGTAGGACCACTATCTCTCAATTCCTGTGGGAGGGTAGGAGCAATTTTGATAGGCACCAATTATCAGACACAGAGTCCAAATCACAGAGAAAAAAACATTTGCAAACTCAATGTTCTTTACATATCCCATTGATTAACCTTCCCCCTAAAGTCCTTCAATATTTTTTCCACTATTTCACCCTAATGCTTAAGCACTTTTACTTCAGTTGTGTTGAGTTGAACCTTTCTTCCCTATTGCAATAGTTTGGATAGTCTTCCTTGTCTGTCTGTTTAAGTTTGTCTGGTACAAAATTTGCTTTGACACTCCTCACTTTTGTATGAATATTTTTGCTAGAACTAGGGGGGAAATCCCATTCTTATTTTCCCAGTTACTGACACAACTTTCTGTACTCAAGTTTCTAGCTAATTCTTTTTTGCACATCCTATACTCATATTCCCTAATTTTGCTCACATTTTCCCCTGATACTGCCATTATCCATGCTAATTAAGTGAAATTCTGTTACTCTTTCAAAGTTTTGGCAAATGATGCCTACACCATGAAACATTATCCCACTTATTTCTTTATTTAAAGGTGATTTTTCCTTGTCTGAATTCCTACTGTACATTTTATACTTCTCTCTCAACTTAGTGTTACACATAATGTATTATTGTATGTGTATGTATAAATACACATATATATATGTATAACAACACTGATATTATATAATGTGTCATATATGTGTATTTTGGATACACAATAAATACATATATATGACACATTATATATGTAATGTCAGTGTCATTTAGTCTTCTTTTTAATAGATGAATTTGTCTTATTTTTTTGCAAGAACCTAAGTAACCATAAATTATCCTTCAAACCAGTGGTTCAAAGAATTCAACTTTTAATTAATTTAAGTTTAATTAATTCAGTTTAAACAACATTAAACTATTGGTTACCATATTGGATAGTATAATTCTAGATTCTTTTAGATAATATAAATATTAATTTAACTTACTAGAATTGGTCTAATATGTATATGTTTAATTTTAATAATTATCTAATTAAAAAAATATGCTTGTTTCCAAAATTCTACATTCTTACTTGATGATATTTTACAGATTAAAAATATTATTATCACAAAATAAAGATTGATAGGGACTTAGGCTAGTTTAAATTAATTTCATCAGCTAATTCAACTTTATATTACTTCCAGCTAGATATGAAGAGCAAAACAAGAGGAAGAAGATGCTTGAATTCTATGTTACTTTAAGTAATGACCTTGCTTTATTCCTATAATTAGCTAATATAGTTGCTCAAATGCAATAAAATGGGAATAAATTTAATGTTGATGGTTTAGTAAGTTGTTATATTTACATGTCCACATAATAAAGACAGAAAAGTATTTCCTTTAAGAGATAAAGGAAGCAAATTTGGATTTACTCTGATACTGGTTTGGCTATTAGAAAATTAAAATAATCTGATATCACCATTAACTTCTACCAGACAAATTAATTTTCTAATAACATTTGGTGGGGGACAAATATTATAAGTTTACTTTTTTTAGCCAACACAACTCTTCATCAAACTATAAAGATTCTTCATATTGATTTCCTCTATCTTATTTTTTTGCACATATTTTTATTTAGTTAGAACAGTGATTTGAGCTTGTGTTTCAGAATTGGATGGAAAAAATACAAGGGGGTAAGTACAGACACATAGATTGAATTAGGAGGGTTATTTAGAGGTACAGATAGGTGTTAGAGCATCTTTTCATCAGTGTGTGAAGAAAAGTGAATGAGAGAATTTGACTTTCGAGAAATTATGTTATATGATATAACATATATTATTAAAAATGAAAGCTAAACAATCTTTACTATGCCAACTACAATTTGGCACTTGCCTTCTACCTCTATCTACAAGGATTAAATCATGAGCTACTGAAGCTGCTGACCTTCAACATCACCTGAATGGAGTTCAGGGTGGAAATCAGGAATTAGGCACTCTGTGCTCGGGGGAAAAACTGGCAGAACAGGTCTTCAGAAAGATATTTTCAGGAGAAGATTTTATGAGCCCAATTCTTGCATCTCCTCGTATCTAGAAAAGCACTCAAATTTTTCATGGTGATGTCTGCTCCTTGTAACTAGCAGTAATATTCACAAGGCTGGCAGCAAACGTCTGCAAAACTGTGTGCATGATTGCATGTAACTCCCTTCACCAAAATCACATATATACAGACCATTCCTCCGGCCTCTTCCGAGTGGTTTCTCAGAGCTATCTGAAACGTTGCCCCCCGGCTATAGTCCTCATTTTGCCCCAAATAAAACTTAACTCACAACTTTCATGTTGTGCATTTTTTTTTCAGTCGACAACTACTACAAGTTTAATTGGTGCTTGTTTGGTTATATATAAATTTATTTATATATAAATAATATATATATATTTATTTATTTATAAAATATACAAGGAACTATGATAGTATACAGACATTGATTTCACAAGGTATTTGATACAATGCAACAGGTAAAACCATTTTAGTGTAATATGTATGGGCTAGAGAAATGGTTTGAACACTTAATTTAACAGAACAGCTTTTATTTTCCAAATAAAATTAATACATATGTATACATATATATGTAAATATACATTATGTGTCATATATAAATACATGTAAATACATTTTACATGCATATATAAATAAATGATAATGATTGGAAACTCCCATAACAATAGTTTCCCATATATATCTGAATTCCAGTTTAAGAGTGTGATATATATTTTCAAATTGTCATTAAACTTAAGAGAAAACCTTCCACCTCTCCTATTTATCATGTTGTTTTCACTTTAACAGAAAATACATATGCTTTTCGGGTTACCGGAAACTGGGAGAAATACTTAATCCATTAGCAACAGCATCACTAAATAAAATGATTTTTTAGCCTGTAATGACAGTTGGAAATGGGATTTTTTATAAATAAAGGTTAATTACAAGACAATCATGTTCATTTATTTATGTTCTGCCTATGGCTGCTTTCCTACGACAAGGATAGAATTGAGTTCAACAGAGTGGTTTAAACTCACAAAGTGTAAAATATTCACCATCTGGTTCTATACAGCTTTAAAAAAAGTTAACTGATACCTTTTCTTATCTAAAAAAGATGAGGAGTAAAGTAAATAAAAAATTTTAGCTATCCACATCTTGATAGATATGTAGATTTATGATGAGTTAATGTGGAAAAGATACTGAGATTTTAGTGTCCATAAACTCACTATAATTCAAGGTTTGTGGTGTCCTCACTCAACATGCGAATACAATTTAAAGATTACATTACTTTGATGAACGTTTTTTGTTTGTTTTTTGTTTGTTTGTTTTTCTTTTCTGCAGTACATGGACCTCTCACTGTTGTGGCCTCTCCAGTTGCAGAGCACAGGCTCCAGATGCGCGGGCTCAGCTGCCATGGCTCACGGGCCCAGCTGCTCCACTGCATGTGGGATCTTCCCGGACTGGGGCACGAACCCGTGTCCCCTACATCAGCAGGCAGACTCTCAACCACTGCGCCACCAGGGAAGCCCTGATGACCTTTTTTTAATCAGAAAATCTTTCTTTGGTGGATTAGATCAGAGGTTGGTAAACTATTGCCTGAATGTCAAATCCAGCTTGCAGCTTGTTTTTGTATAGCCTTGGAGTCATAAAAAATATTTTTAATTGATTATTTAAAAATATAACACAAAAACAAAGAATATATTACAGTGGCCATATGTGACCAAAGTTAATATATTTATTATACATATGATACAACTTTTTACAGAAAAAGATTTACTATCTCAGGATAATGTGTTTGTGTTCTGTATTAAACAAATGATGTTTTGAAAAACAAACATATAAATAAACAGTACAAAAGATAGGTTTAATTTCTCCTACAAAATGAAAACTTTAATGCAACAGAAGCTTTTATTTTTTAGAAGAGACTATTTAGGGAAATATGCTTTAAGACTTCTTTTATTTGAAGATCTCTCTTGCAGACAAGAATCCCTATTAATTTGTTTTTTACAGGGCAGAATTAGAAGGTGGAGGCAAATGTATGGAAGTCACAAATATACAGACTTCTAAGAGTGTTTTCTATAATAAGATGACAAATAGAATAAAATAGCATAACAGTATAAAATAGTCTATTTAGAGTGAAATGGAATTAAGGACTCTAATGTACTTTTATCACATTTTTAATTTTCAAGAACATGTTACATTTCCTGAATATTATTATTTTATCATTAAATTTTATTATTGTTTTATACAGAATTATCTTCAGTAAGTGTGAATATAAATATATTTTTATAAACTTCTCTTTCCAAATTTTTTATTCTTTCATTTTCATCTGTGAGATTTGATTTCTGGTTTTCATATTAGAAGTTTTATCTGAAATGCCTATTGATTCTTGACTTTTTCTCATATTTGATAACTGACCACTGAAATGCTAATTGGGAGCCTTATGCATATAGGTGGATCTTGTCTTCTCTGGAGTTTGTTCTGGTTGTGATGCTATCTTTGAAATCAAGAAAGTTGTGTTTTTAGGCCTTTTCCTTTATGTTCTTCAGATAGTTCTTCCTATACTTCTTCCTATACTTAGCATGTAAAGGATGTCTATAGGTCTATCTTACAGAAATCTCTTAGATGAAGATTAGAGTTTTCAATGTTTGGTATTGAATTAAATATTTAACAGCTGGCTTGGCCATCTCTAGGTTCAGGAATGCCCAAGGATTTGACTCTTACTTAAACTCTCCTTCCACATTAACTCAAGGATGGTATAAGTACACTAAGTACAAGGTAAATCAGGGTTCTGCTCAGTTATTATCTACCAATCCAAGCACCTGTGCCTGGTTACAGGTAGTGTTTATTAAGGAACATGTAACTGATAAATAATCTATAACTGATGAGTAATATATAATTAATGAGATGCAGCTCCATCTGTGAATGGGAGCTTGTTATGTACTTCTGAGGGAGGGTATGACCAGCAGGGTATAAAAACTGGAGGAATTCTAATGCTAATGGATTCACTCCAAAGGTATGCAGTCTGCATTTTCCTCCATGGGGAGCCCAGTCTAGTGTTATTGGAACATTCAGGTAACATGTATGGGAGGCCTAAGAATTTTGCCATGCTGTTACAGTGCATGCTGTGTTGTTGCATATTCTGTACCATTTCTCATCACTAAATGTTTTGATGATGCCATATTGCCTTATAAGTTTGACTGTCCATTCAAATCCAGGAACCTGGCTTCTGGAGCAGAGTGATCATTGCTGGCTGTAGACTTTTATTCTATTACTCTCAGTTACAGTATGATAATGACTTACGCCTGACTTAAATTTAGCCCTTTATTACACTGCTACTGTGTCCCTTTCTTTTGCTTTTTTTTTTCTGAATATAAATCATCAGGCCATGTTAACCCCACATTCACTTCACTTTTCAGGAGCAGCTAACATGCCAATTCCTGAACCCTTGGATGAGTTTTTATATCAATTTGTTCATTCTTCACTTTACATTCTGTTGATTTAGTGTTCAGCTCAATTGCCTCTTCTAAGTTACCACTTCCATCAGATTATGGCTTCCAATATTGTGTTTTTGATTTTTTTTCTCCCATTTGTGTTGATTTTGAAATTATGGTTTAAAAATATATATACTATCCTTTCGGAGTAGGGGTTCCTCATACATTTGCTCTATACATCTCTTTGGCAGGCTAGTAAAGCCTATGGAGTTATCCAAATAATGATTTAAATTCATGAAATAAAATATATAGAAATAAAACAGAAAACAACTGCACTGAAAAGTGGTCATACAAATATTTTCAACAGCATTTTAAATATAAGAATAAATGTATCTCCAGTCATGCATTAAATAAAAATATTGAGTTTCAGGTCTAAAAAGTAAAATAATTTGGTAGTAATCAGTATAATCTAAATTTCTACATCTTCAATGGGTAAAATATGTTATGAAGCTACTTGTGTTTTTTAATGATAATAAAGCCATAAATATTGCTAATACTACTGGAGTTTTTGCCTGTACATGTAATTGAAGGAAATAGACAAATGAAAATAAATATGTACATCAAAGTTTAAATTCATTAAAACTCAGGGAGCCTGGTTATGAATTTCTGATTTAGAGGGTCTTTAAGAATGGAGAACTTAAATCTGTGTTTCATGTTCCACCTTAAACTGGAAGTATCATAACTTAAATCCATGAAAATAAAAGCAATTTTCCACAATAATAATTGTTGAAAACACATTAAAAATGTTGGAAATAATTCATGGTTGCTGTATGTTATGTTTCACCACTCTTGTTCAGAAAAAAAATGCATAATATAAATATATTTAATGGGGCAATATGAATTATTTTGAATGTGATCATGCAGGCAGAAGGCTACCAGAATAAAGATGCAGTTCTGATATTTAAACTGAATTGAAGTATATTCTTGTTATTAAAAAAGGTCATGCTTCAGTTGTTGAGGTAAGTGGGATGAGAAAAGAAAACATGTTTTGAGGTTGTCATTATTCACATTGTGGAACTTTTAATGTAATACATCAGGGGGCATGGAGTATGATTTGCTGGCACATGAGTGTTTCCAAATATGTGGGAGAGAGAGAGCTTCTCTGAACATTTGCTCATATCTTTGTGGTTTTGGAAACAGAATCTTTCCGAGTTCAAATACTATAGTACTATATATTTTCTTTGTCTACTCGACAATTTGTATAGTTAAAAAGTATATATATATATATATATATATATATGTACACATATATATAAAGCATATATAAATTTTATATATGTATATTGTCTGAAATGCTTTATTAAAATCTATAATTTTAGGAAGGATAAAAATATATACGGACTTCTGGTTCAGCCAAAATGTAATAGACTAATTTTTCCCTGCTCCTTTATGCCAAGTACAACTAAAACCCTGGATATAACACACCAGGCAATCTAAGGACAACTGTGAGGTGGTGTGAGGATGAACTGGTTTGACCCCCCCCCCATAACTGAAGGAAAAACACAACTACAAAGTGTCTTATGTCTCCCCATGCAACAGAAGGTAGGAGACCTTGGCTCAGAGTGTTTACAGTTGCTAATCTGGCAACAATAGGCAGATAAAATCATTTAATCTCTGGATCAAATCTGAGTTCCTTTGACAACAGATGAGCCTGACAAAACTAGCCCTGCTAAAAATAAGTGAACAGGTGAAATATTCTCCTTGCCTGCTGGCTCTCAGACTTCCCTACCTGACTAAGAGATAATGGGATAAATGGGTGGCACTGGCAAGAGAGATTCTACCTTAACAAGTGTTCCTTAGTTCCCATGCCATGGAGTTATCCATACTCCATACAGAGACACCAGGGTGGCCAAGAAGCACTGGCAGGGAAGATCACACCACAAGAACCTACCAAATAAGTACTCTTCATGCCTGACATCATGGGGCTGGATAGGGAGACAGGGACCATACCCCCACAGCTGTGGACAAAGGATGTTGTGACTATCAAGCCATCAGCTACTGCAGCCACCACACTCTCTCAACAGTGCATCCTGAGGGGATACAGGATGGAGAAAAACATGATACTGGCCTTAGATAGTTAAGGCGCATATTAAAGAAATAATTTCATTAAGCCCAGACTGTTGTATCTTCCCATACTTAGAAAAGTGCTAAATTCATTAACTTGAGATGTCTGTTTTTTCTTTAATTAACAGCAATCTTTTGATGTTCTGACTACCTGTTTTTGTTTGTTTGTTTGTTTTGTTTCGTTTTCTGCAAAAACTCCTATATACACTGGCTCCTCCCTTGCGTCTTCAAAACAGCCCCTCAGAACTATCTGAGAGTCTGCATTCTGTGTTTAATCTTCAGTACGTCTGCCAAATAAAACATAATTCTCAATTTTTAGGTCGTGCATTTTTTTTTTCAGTTGACCCAGCAAAGGTCTAACCATAAAATCTTCTTTGTCCCTGAAGTTCTGAGATATATCTCCCACTTTTTCGGTTCTTATTTCTGCTGAAACAGTACCACAAATTTAGTGTCTTAAAACCATGCAAATTAATTTTCTTACATTTCTGGAAGTCAGAAATCCTAAAGTAAAGATGCTGTCCGTGCTATATTCCTTCTGGAGTTTCTAGGAGACAATCCTTCTCTTGCTCTCCTGCTTCTAGACTCAGTCTGAACTTCTTGGCTCACGGCCCCTTCCTTCAGCTACAAACTGTATGATTCCAACCTCTGTCTCTGTTACCACATATCATTCTCTGATGCTCTGTCCCCCTTTCTATCTTATAAAGACTCTTGTAATTATATTGCACTCACCCAAATAATCCAGGATAATCTTTTCACCTCAAAATTCTTAGCTTAGTCACACCAAAAAGTCCCTTTTGCCATGTAACGTAACATATTCATAGTTCCAGAGATTAACTTGTAGATGTCTTGGGGGGATATTGTGCCTACTATAGTCTCCCTTGTGTCCCCCGATATTCATGTGCTCTCCACGTGTAAACTATATTCACCCCATCCCAACATTTCCGTAAGTCTAAAACCACTATAGCATTATTTCAAAATCCAAAATCTCATCTAAACTTTATCAGCCTCAAAGTCCCAAATATCATCATCTAAATTACATATAAGGGAAGATCTGACTATAACACTTCCTGAGACAAAATTCCTCTCCATGTGTAAATCCAAGGAACTCAAGAAACGATTTAACTGCTTAAGATAAAATTGTGGGTCAGGCATAACATTTAAAAACACAACCATTTTAGGGGCTTCCCTGGTGGCGCAGTGGTTGTGTCCGCCTGCCGATGCAGGGGACATGGGTTCGTGCTCCAGTCCGGGAAGATCCCACATGCCTCGGAGCGGCTGGGCCCGTGAGCCATGGACGCTGGGCCTGCGCGTCCGGAGCAAAAATTCACATAAAAACACAACCACTTTAAAAGAGAGAAAATGGACGGAAAAAAAAAATTCTTAGAAATTTTGAAAGTCAGCCTGACAAACTCCATCAGGTTTTAAGCCCTAAGAAGAACAGTTTCTGGTTCTGAAGTCAATTCTTCCCTGACTTCATGCTTCTTGGTTCCGCCCTCAGAGTCATCCTTCTTTTACAAGAAAGGTATTGTAGCATGTGTTTTCATCTGAGTAGTTTTATTAGCCATTAACTTGCCTGTAGAACTTTGGGAGTTTGCCAGCTTTAGTTTATTTTGTCCTGTCTCTGTCCCTTTCCATGCAAGACAGCAGCGTTTCTGCTGTTATAACATTCACAAGAGCATTGTGCATCACAATATGTGTCTCAAGGAATCATTTAATTAGACACAAGATTGGTACACAGATCTTTCCTAGATAATCTCATCTTTATTTCTGGCTTTCTTTTGAGAGGAATCTGTGAATGACATGCCTAATCTCTTCAAAGAATCTTCAGTGCAACAGGACTTTTTGTTCCTTTAGAAGCACTCTCAGAATATTGTACAATCCAAGTATCTCTGCCTGGTTACAGATAGTTACTTATTAAGTAACATGTAATTGATAAGTAACCTATAATTTATGAGTATTTATAATTGATGAGACGCAGCTCCACCTGGAAACAGAAGCTTGTTATGTACCTGTGAAGAAACACAAAACCAGCAGCGTGGTGTCTCCAGAGCATGCTTGCCTTACAATTAATCTTCTAATTTTAGCATCTCTTGAAATCTGGATAAGTGAAGAAGTTCCGCGGACATCAAATCCTGCTTCCTTTTTTCTTAACAGTTCTTCCTCAGTTCATTTCATTTCTTTCACATTATAGTAACAGCAGTAAGTGAAAACAGCAAGAGTAAACCAGGCTTCGTCTTAAACACTGCTTAGAAATTATCTTTGGCTAAATGCCCTTGTTTGTCACTTAAAAATTCTACTTTCTGTATAACTCTAAGATACAATCCAGCTAAGCTTTCTACCGTTATATAACAAAGAGATACTTTCTTACTTATCAATAATGTATTCCTCATTTCCTTCTGAATCCTCACCAGCAGCATTTTTAATACCCATGTTTAATGGCTAACAAGAGTCTCTATACAACAATTTATGTTTTCTATAACAAGATATGTTTTCTCTTCCATACTCCTCACTCCTGAGTTCTTACTAGCAAAGTTCTTAATATCTATATTTGTTCTGATAGTCTGTTTTTGATTATTTAAATATCCTCTAAGAAAATCATGTTATCTATCATGTTCTACACTTCCCACTGCTTACTTACTAACAAAGTGGTTAATATCCATATTTCTACTAACAATCTCTTCAAGGAAATCAAGGTTTTTTCTATCATGCTCCTTAAAACTCTTTCAGCCTCTACCTATTACCCAATTGCAAAGCCACTTCCACATTTTTAGTTTTTGTAATAGCAGTGTCCCACTTTATTATTCATTGCTACTATAAGCATTACCAAAATATTGTCTTAAAACAACTCAAATTTATTATCTTACTGCTTTGGGGTCCGAAATCTTAAAATCAAGGTAAGGGCATGGTTACATTTATTTTGGAGGCTCTAGGGAAGAATTATTTCCTTGCCTTTTTCAGGTTCTAGAGGACATCTGAAATTCTCAGCCTGCAGCTCCTTCTTCTATTTCAAAGTTTACCACTCCGATTCTCTGCCTGTTGTGTCTCCTCTGACTCTCTGTCTCAATTGTTTAAAGATCCTTGTGATTACACTGGGCCTACCCAGATCATCCAGGATATTCTTCTCATCTCAAGACCCATAACTTAGCCACATGTTCAAACACCTTTTGTCATGTAATATAACATATTCACAAGTTCCAGGGGTTAGGATGTTAACATCTTTGAGGAGCCATTGTTTTGTCTATCATACCCAACTAAAGACACTGGACAGCTCAAACTGGGGAAAACCTCTCACTACCATCATAAAACAGCAGGGGTCTTTGGATTTCCCAGAGGTAGCATATAACTGAAGAAATCCAAAATTACCTGGCAAAGTCTCTGAAAATGAAAATGTCTTTGCAACCAAAGCACACAAGAGTAAGGCAAGACATGTTTGTTAAACCTAAACATTGAATTCCTGCTAAAATAAAATATTTACATAAGATCCAAGTCAAATGATATAATAGACAAAATGTCCAGGCTATCATAAAAAAATCACTCATCTTACGAAGAAACTGGAAAAATAAATCACAATAGATGTTAACACTAAGATGAATCAGATGTTGGGTGTATCTGACAAGTGTTTTAAAACAGATATCTTCAAAATGTTTCAACAATAAATTAAAGATTCTCCTGAAATAAATTAAAAAACTCTGCAAATTAATATGTTATAAAAAACCAAATGTAAATTACAGAACAAAAAATACAAAACAAAAATTTCACTCAGTTGGTTTAGTAGTAGACCGGAAATGACATAGATAGAATCAGTAAACTTGTGGAAAGAAAATATAATTCACATAATCTGAACAAGTATGGACTAAAAAAATGAACAAAGGCTTAGGAACAATGTGTTAATAGCAAAGGGTACACCATGTGTGTCATCAGAGTCATAGAGAAGAGAAGAAGGAGAATATACCTAAAAGGGGGTCTGAAGAAGTAATGGCTGAAAACGTCCTACATTTGGAAAAATAAATAACCCACAGATTCAAAACACTTAGCAAACCCTAAAATGAAAAAAAACTAAAAGAATTCCTCCCCAGACATACAATAATTCAATTTTGAAAACTAAAGACAAAAAAAAATCTGGAAAACAGCCAGAAAGAAATGACACATTACTTATAGGGGAACATTAATTTGAATAAGTGTAGATTTCCTATTTGAAAGTAAAGAGGCAGAAGGAAGTAGCACAATCTTTTTCCATTGTTGGATGAAAAGTACTGTCAACCTCAAATTTTTTATTCTTTGAAACTATCTTTCAGAAATGACAGGGAAATAAAGACATTTTCAAATGAAGGTAAGCTTTAAAAAAAAAAGTCTATAACAAACCTATTCTTAAAGATTGACTAATTCAAAGCCTTGGAAATAAGAATCACATTGTTCACAGTAGGATCTGGGATAAGACCATCTACTATCATCCTTTTCTCTTTGGATTCTGTAGTTCTCTCTACTCCTCCCACAGCCTACATATAAAATGCTCCACAGTCCATCTGTGTAATACTCACCTTCACAAACATAACTTGCTTTAGTTGAACTTAATTTTCAGATTCAATTCTACTGAAAATCAAGTCTAAACAGATAAAAATAATACTCACTCAAGACTTGCTATAGTTTTTTTCAGTAATTGTGCCACTCAATATAAACTAACATTTATTTAACTAAACACAAAAGTTCCTTGAAACCAAGGATAATGCAATGGTATTTTGGGTAGTCTTTATAATGCGTTTTTTTTTTTTTTTTTTTTTTTTTCGATACGCAGGCCTCTCACTGTTGTGGCCTCTCCCGTTGCGGAGCATAGGCTCCAGACACGCAGGCCCAGCGGCCATGGCTCACGGGCCCAGCCGCTCCGTGGCATGCGGGATCTTCCTGGACCGGGCACGAACCCATGTCCCCTGCATCGGCGGGTGGACTCTCAACCACTGCACCACCAGGGAAGCCCCCTATAATGCTTTTTATTAAGAATTAATCTGCTCAAGACTTTGAGGTTGTTTTCACTTATGATATTTGAGTATATTTTACTTTATACTTTAGAATTTGTGAAGAAATGATCAGATTACATCTAGCATATTGTTTTAATCTCCACTTAACATGTTTTATAATTGCTTACAAACTGAAGAGACTCAAAAGGAGCTGCTAGTTGATTGACCAATTTCCCTATGTGCATAATTGGTATAGTACATGCCACATAAATTTATATTACTACTACAAATAATTATTATAACAAGTAATTAGGTAGTGCTTACTATGCACCAAAATCTAATCTATGTGGTCCACATAGATGAATTCATTTAATTATTCAGTATGCTTATTTAATAAATAGTGAATCTGTGTTATCACAAGGGTAAATAATTTGTAAAAGGTCATACTTTAATCAGTATTGGTTAACTGCTATAACAAACAAGTCCCAAATCTCAGTGAAATAATAAAATAAAGGTTTGGTTTTATTTAGGTCAAATCCAATGGAAATATTTCTGGTCAGTTGGCTCCCCTACAAAGCCCTCCTTGAAGTGGAAGTGAAGGTCACTAGCTGATGCCATGTTGTACCTCTGCCATCTTGTGGTTTCTAGTTGACCCTGACACCACTGAGTCTGCAGTCAGAGAGAAGAAAGCATGAGGAAATCATACAACACACTTAACTGGGACCTGGAATTGACACATGTTACATTAGACAAACCTAAGTCCACGTCCTCCTCTATGAGATATGAGAAATTAGAAGATATGATAAAATATGTTTCTTAGTAAGGCAGCCAGTTTCAAGAAAAAAGATTCTTACTATGGAAGGGAAATGAATCTCTAGTTGTTACCCAGTCATCTATGATGCAGTGAGTAAACTGAAATATAACCTCAGGAATTTGGTTCTCAAGACTGTGCTACACTATTCTGTGATAAACAAAACTAGGATAAATAATACATATTTTATAGTACAATATATATAATAGTATAGTATATAATACAGGGATACCTTGGAGATACTACAGGTTTGATTCCAGACCACCGCAATAAAGCAAATATCACAATAAAGCAAGTCATGTGACTTTTTGTGTTCCCAGTTCATATAAAAGTTATGTTTACACTATACTGTAGTCTATTATGTGTGTAATAGCATTATGTCTAAAAGAACAATGTACATACCTTAATTAAAAAATATTTTATTGCTAAGAAATGCTAACCATCATCTGAGCCTTTATCAAGTCATAATCTTTTTGAAAGAACATTATCAAAGATCACTGACCACAGATCACCATAACAAACATAATAATAATGAAAAACTTTGAACTATTGTGAGAATTACCAAAATGTGAGATAGAGACACAAAGTGAGCTGTTGGAAAATGGCATCTATAGATTTGTTTAATGCATGTTAATCACAAACCTTTCATTTTTAAAAAACATAGTATCTGTGAAGTGCAAAAAAAAAAAAAAAAAAAACACAGTATTCCTGTATATGTGAATAGATAATATAGTGTAGTATAATGATGTTTGGTATATACTAGTCATTCAATAAAGGTTTGCTATTATTCTATTATTAAAGAATTAGTAAGAGAAACCATTTCAACAAGTATAAGAATAAAAGGATGATTCATTAAAAGGTTACAAGGATATCGTATTGAATACAAAGGTAGGGATGAAATACACTTATGATGAAAGAAAATATAGAAAAACTTAGCAGAGAAGTAGAAACTATGAAAAAAGAAACAAATAGAAATTATGACTGAATAAAAAAACTGAATTAAAAATATAATAATTCACTGGATATGTTTAACAGCATAATATATGGCAGAGAACAAAATTAACTTTTAAAATAGATCTATAGAATGCTAGATTTCATAAATGTTAACTCAGAGTATTAATGGGGTTATTTAAAGAAAGTCATAGTCATGAGGCAATCAATAGCTTACATTTAGTTGGAAAAATGTCCAATAAAATTAGCCTATAATCAAAATTTTAAAATAATATGTATAAATATGTACACATATGTATGTTTTTACTTTAACTTGTCATTATAAAGGCATATTTCAATCTTTCCTCCATATTCTTGGATGATGGCTTTCTTTTTGATATGTTTTCATAAAAGTGTAGAAAATGAAATTTTGTATTTAGTCCCAAATTTGAATTGATTAAAAAAAATAAAAACCAAAATGTCAATTTTCAGATAGAAAATCCAAAAGTATTTTTTTAAGAAAGAAACACTAGATATAATACACAAAATATTGTGAGAGATGCCCAGGGAATAACTTTTTTCAGTTGGAATTTTCATTGCAATATATCTTACAAATTGCTGAAGGTTGTAGCAAACAAGAATTGTAACATGATTTAAAATGGTTTGCCCTTTACAGAACTCTGACTATATGTATTTGTGATCATGTATTTAGTTTGTGGCAGGCTTCAAGAAGGAAACGTACACACATACATAAACACAGACACAAAAACTAAGTATACAAAATACAAGAAAGTGACATACGTACTTGTATTTTATTTTTATATAAAACCAAACAGATACAATTACTGAAAAATTCAACTGAAAAATCTTGATATTTATATGAAACATGCCAAATCAGGATTTTGAATTAAAATTTCTAATTTAATCTAGATAGCAAGGATGAATTTGGTATAACTTAACTATGGATTAAAACAATAAATTTACAAATATATATATATATATATATACCTCAAATTTGGAGTTAAAAATTTGAAGAAAACTGAGCATCGTATTGATGTGATGAGAAAATTAGAAAATGTATAATACTCAACAATTTATAATGAAATTAGAATATTTGAACTTGATTCTTATGCAATATTAGAGAAATCCTTCGGGCATGTAAACAGAATCTTCTATATAAAATATTACTCTGTCTCTAATCAAAACCAAGATGTTAATCTAAATGTTAAGACTGATTGCAAATTAAGGCATCTTCTTAGGAAACAATGGAGGAAACATATTTTTAAGAACAAAAGTATACATTTGAGATTCAGTTGAAAGATGCAAATAAAAAATTTTAAACCACTTTATTAAGGTATGATTGACATACGAAAAGCTTTACATATCTAATGTATAGAACTTGATGAGTTTGTAGATAATATATGCCTGTGAAAACTTCATCAGAATCTATGCCATAAACATATCCATCACCTCCAAAAGTTTTCTCCCATCTTCTTTATCATTATTTTATTTTTTATGAAAAGAGCACAACATAAGATCTACCTTCTTAGTAAGTTTTTAAGTATACAATACAATACTGTTAACTTTAGGCACTATGCTGTTTCATACCCTTTGACTAATACTTTGCTGTTTCTCCCCACCTCTAGGCCCTGGCAACCACCATCCTATTGATAACTCTCTGCTTCTATGAGTTTCACTATTTTAGATACCTCATATATGTGGTATCATGTAATATTTGTTCTTTTGTTTCTGGCTTTTTTACTTAGCATAGTGTCCTCCAGGTTTATCCATGTTGTCACAAATGGCAGAATTTACTTTTTTTTAAGGCTGAGTAATATTCCATTGTATGCACATACTACATTTTCTTTATTCTTTTATCCATCAGTGGACATTTAGGTTGTTTCCATGTCTTGGATATTGTGAATAATGCTGAAATAAACATGGGAGTAGAGATATCTCTTAGAGCTCCTGCTTTCAATTCCTTTGAATATATACCCAGAAGTGAGGCTGTTGGATCATATAGTAATTCTATTTTTAATTTTTTGAGGAAAATCTATACTGTTTTCTGTAGTGGCTGCACCAATTTACATTTCCCTCAACAGTGTACAAAGTTTCTCTTTACTCCACATCCTCACCTACACATATTATTATTATTTTTGATAATGGACATCCTAAGAAATGTAAGGTGATATCTCATTGTAGTTTTGATCTGTATTTTCCTGACCTTCCTGATGATAGGTGATGTAGAGCACATTATATATATCTGTTAGTCATTTGTTGTTGGCCATTTGTATGTCTTCTTTGGAGAAATGTCTATTCAGGTCTTTTGCCAATTTTATAATGAGGTTTGTTTTTTTGCTATTGAGTTGTATGAGTTCCTTACATATGTTGCATTTTTAACCCTTTTATAAGATATATGGTTTGCAAATATTTTTGTCCCACTTTGCTTTTTCATGTGTTGCTTGTTTCCTCTATTGTTCAGAAACATTTTAGTTCCCCCTTGCTTATTTTTGCTTTTGTCGCCTGTGTTTTTGGTGTCAGATGCCAAAATTTTAAATTATTTTAAATAGATGTACCTAAAAATAGATGCCAGATTAAAGGGAATGAGAAAAGAAAAGAAATGATATAAAATACAAAGATAGAAATAAGAAAAAAGAAGATAAAAATGATAATTATAAGATAGAGGTAATATAACAGTAGTAACCATTCTTGTTTCAGAAGAAAAAAAACGACCCTCTGGAAAGTGCTGCATGCATTGAAGATTTTGTGACCATTTGGTGGTAGATAGGAGAGAGTGGGTGGCTCTATAAGTTCCTCTGCTATAAAGTTATAAAGGTGGGATATTTTTGGAATCTGTGGGAAAATTCCCTTCTTAGCTGTACTGTTCATGCTGTTAATCTTCTAAAGAAATCCAACTGTTATTTCTCCTACTGCCGACATACTTAATTATTGTTGCACAGAGCAAAGCAATGATAAGATCTGAACAAAACAGATGGCTCAGCATTGCCAGAAAACTTATGTTTTTGACATGATTTTTATAAGACACAGAAGAAAGTATAATTTTGTTGAAAATGTCCCAGACTAATCAGCATATTTTTACAACACATATAGACATGTAGTGATTAGCGTACTATAACATTATTTCATATTTCTTCAATGATGTTTTTCTAAGTGCTTTATAAAAGCATAAAAGATGTGTAAACCATTTCTAAAGTATCAGATAATTAAGAATATTTGTTTGTTCATGAGTATAGCCAACTTGACAGCGTAATGCTCCTTTGCATCTTTGCATGCCATCTTTGAAAATCAAGTGGAAATCTGGAGTTTTAATTCAATTAATTTGGGCTTTAAGCTTGTAGAGTTCTTTGGATTTATTGAATGCATTTGCCATGTTAATTTCTAATATATTGATTTACTTATTGAATTAAAATTAATTATTGTGCTCATGTTCATTTCTAGGCAATATATTATGACTAGTAATATACATATTGATAGGAAAAGGCCTTGCTCTTTGGTGAATTATTACTCAAAGGGGGAGGTTGACATATAAATCTACAGTGTAAATTTTATTGTTATTAAGTAAGTATGAAGTTAGAGGCAAGACTTGAGGACCATAAAATTTGGGGCATTAAAGTCAAAATCTCAAGGCTAGGAAACTTTCTAGTATATATGATGACATTTATATTTTGCAGAGAATTGGAAGTGTTGTAAAGGCAAAGATAAATGGAAAATGAATTCAAGTCTGTAAGAAAAGCATAAGAAAAAGCACCAATACATTATAATGTGTGATGTAGGTAGCCAGACACAAACATGTAATACTTAAGGAAAGAATGTTGAAAGATAAACTTGAAGGGATAAGTAGTATTGAGTTTTGTTGGGGCCTTGTTTGATATGTGAAATATTAAATTTTATTCTATTAGTGAAAGAGAGCAATATACATGTACAGAGGGATAAAATGAACCCTTGGCTATAATATGAAAGAAGAATTTAAGGGAGATATTGCTGAAATCAGAACAGAGTAAATGTATTGTCAATAGTGAGATATGCATGCTTGCATGATTAGTAAGTTAATAAATAAGTTAATGAAAACATGTATATATGTGCTAAAACACTGTTGACTAAATGAAATCATACATTTTAGTTTTATTTTCTAATTTTTAAAATTTTTATAATTATTATTTTTTTTAAAAAAGATAAATAATAAATATGTTCGGGCTTCAGGTGAGGAGTCTGAAACTCAGAAGACTTAGGTGAATTTTCTATGGATGTATAGGAAGTAGTGTCACATATTTCACTTCCAAAACAATTTGTTTTACACTCTACTAATATCTCCATCAATATATAGAAATAATAACTTAAAATTCATCTTTACAGGAAATGTGTTTTCCTGTAAATATTAAGTAGTTATTATAGGTCATTTTTTGTAGGTAGAGTGGGTTTTTTTTTTTTTTTTGCGGTACGCAGGCCCCTCACTATTGTGGCCTCTCCCATTGCGGAGCACAGGCTCCGGACACGCAGGCTCAGTGGCCATGGCTCACGGGCCCAGCCACTCCGTGGCATGTGGGATCTTCCCAGACCATGGCACGAACCCGCGTCCCCTGCATCGACAGGCTGACTCTCAACCACTGCGCCACCAGGGAAGCCCAAGAGTGGGGTTTTAAATCATTTCACCATTTAAAAAGATCGTTAAATTGATTAGATTGGTAAGATTGATTGATAGTGTTATATTTAATAAAATAAACCATCTGTAGAATTCCTTTTAATAATTTGTAAAAGCATATGATATCCTTTATTCTAAAATTAACTTTGATAGTTTTAACAACTGAATCACTTATTCTTAAGCAAATACTATTATCAGATTTTTCTATAATTATTTGAAAACCTTACAATCAAAGTAATATGCATATTAATTAAAACGTGTGAGTCTGCTCCTAAAAAATATGGAAAACTGGTAAATAAATTTTAATTTACTTTCTCATATTTTTGTTGATTTTATTTAACTTTATTTATGTTCAAACAATAGAGTGCTATTGGTAGAAATACATGAATTATTAATGATTTTAAATCTCAGTATAAAGTTTCCACACAAATTTTTAATGAAACCGCTATGTGCTAATATAATTTTTAGTGTTGAGCTCATCGTATACCTCTTTAAAAGCACTTTATTTTTCATCTGTGGAAGGCACCACACATATTTTTATTTTATTTTATTGCTTCTCCTCTTGTCATCTCTCCCATTAGAGAAATTTCCCATATATGCTCACTCTATTGGCTCATATGACATTGTCATTATCCTTGAAATTATGAGTAGTGTGGTTTGTATATATCTGTCTTTTAATTTGTATTATTGTTATTGTGATAGAAATTGCGTTCAATTTGATACTTATTGTATTCCACAGTTTTCAAGATGTACCCATATTGCTAATAGTCTAACTCAGGACTTGTGCTTATATCACACTCTACTGTCAAAGGCATGTAACATATTGCATATTTCTCATATCTATTTCCTTGATGATAGAATATGGGATGCTACTATCTCACTGCTACCACAAATAAAGCTTCCATGAAGACCCAAGTATACGCCTCTTTGGGGATCTGTGTAAGAGCTTTGCTGTGGTACACAACAAGTAGAAGAATTCCTCATGCTCCCTCAAAGGGAATGATCATTTTAAAATTGATTAAATACTGCTAATTTTGTTTCCAGTTTGGATGAATGAGTTCAAGGAAAGCATGAAGTTCTCCATATCCCCAGACCTTGATATAAACTTGCTTTCACATTTAGTCAATCAAATATATATTAACTGTATTTTATATTTTATAGTGTTTTCTTTTGTCTTAGGGTAGCTTTTTTTAAAACATCTTTATTAGAGTATAACTGCTTTACAATGATGTTAGTTTCTACATTATAACAAAGTGAACCAGCTGCACATATACGTTTATCCCCATATCTCTTCCCTCCTACGTCTCCCTCTCTCCCACCCTCCCTATCCCACCTCTCTAAGTGGTCACAAAGCACCGAGGTGATCTCCCTGTGCTATGCAGCTGCTTCCCACTAGCTATCAGTTTTACATATGGTAGTGTATATATGTCCATGCCACTCTCTCACTTTGTTCCAGATTACCATTCCCCCTCTGTATGTCCGCAAGTCCATTCTCTAGTAGGTCTGCATCCTTATTCCCGTCCTGCCCCTAGGTTGTTCATGATCATTTTTTCTTTTCTTTTTTTTTTTTTTTTTTTTTTTTTTTTAGATTTCATATATATGTGGTAGCATACAGCATTTCTTTTCCTCTTTCTGACTTACTTCACTCTGTATGACAGATTCTAGGTTCATCCACCTCAATACAAATAACTCAATTTTGTTTCTTTTTATGGCTGAGTAATATTCCATTGTATATATGTGCCACCTCTTCTTTATCCATTCATCTGTTGATGGACACGTAGGTTGCTTCCACGTCCTGGCTATTGTAAATAGAGCTGCAATGAACATTGTGGTACCTGACTCTTTTTGAATTATGGTTTTCTCAGGGTATATGCCTAGGAATGGGATTGCTGGGTCATATGGTAGTTCTAGTCTTAGTTTTCTGAGGAACCTCCATAATGTTCCCATAGTGACTGTATCAATTTACACTTCCATCAACAGTGTAAGAGGGTTCCCTTTTCTCCACACCCTCTCCAACATTTACTGTTTGTATATTTTGGTGATGGCCCTTCTGACCAGTATAAAATGATATCTCATTGTACTGTTGATTTGCATTTCTCTAATGATTAATGACATTGAGCATTCTTTCACATGTTTGTTATCTGTATATCTTCTTTGGAGAAATGTCTATTTAGGTCTTTGCCCATTTTTGGATTGGGTTGTTTGTTTTTTTTGATATTGAGCTACATGAGCTGCTTGTAAATTTCGGACATTAATCCTTTGTCAGTTGCTTCATTTGCAAATATATTCTCCTACTCTGAGGATTGTCTTTTCATCTTGTTTATGGTTTCCTTTGCTGTGCAAAAGCTTTTAAGTTTCATTAGGTTCCATTTGTTTATTTTGGTTTTTATTTCCAATTCTCTAGGAGGTGGGTAAAAAAATGATCTTGCTGTAATTTATGTCATAGAGTGTTCTGCCTATCTTTTCCTCTAAGAGTTTTATAGTGTGTAGGTTTACATTTAGGTCTTTAATCCATTTTGAGTTTATTTTTGTGTGTGGTGTTAGGGAGTGTTCTAATTTCATTCTTTTACATGTAGCTCTCCAGTTTTCCCAGCACCACTTATTGAAAAGGCTGTCTTCTCTCCATTGTATATCCTTGATGCTTTTATCAAAAATAAGGTGACCATATATGTGTGAGTTTATCTCTGGGCTTTCTATTCTGTTCCATTGATCTGTATTTCTGTTTTTGTGCCAGTACCATACTGTCTTGATTACTGTAGCTTTGCAGTATAGTCTGAAGTCTGGACGCTTGATTCCACCAGCTCTGGTTTTCTTTCTCAAGAGTGCTTTGGGTATTCAAGGTCTTTTGTGTTTCCATACAAATTGTGAAATTATTTGTTCTCGTCTGTGAAAAATGCCACTGGTAGTTTGATAGAAATTGCATTGAATCTGTAGATTGCTTTGGGTAGTATAGTCATTTTCACAATATTAATTCTTCCAATCCAAGAACATGGTATTTCTCTCCATCTATTTGTATCATCTTTAATTTCTTTCATCAGTGTTTTATAGTTTTCTTCATACAGGTCTTTTGTGTCCTTAGGTAGATTTATTCCTAGGTGTCTTACTCTTTTTGTTGCAATGGTAAGTGGGAGTGTTTCCTTAATTTCACTTTCAGATTTTTCATCATTAGTGCATAGGAATATAAGAGATTTCTATGAATTAATTTTTGTTTCTGTTAGTTTACCAAATTCATTGATTAGCTCTAATAGTTTTTTGGTAACATCTTTAGGATTCTCTATGTATAGTATCATGTCATCTGCAAACAGTTTCAGCTTTACTTCTTGTTTTCTCATTTGGATTCCTTTCATTTCTTTTTCTTCTGATTGCTGTGACTAAAACTCCCAAAACAATGTTGCATAATAGTGGTGAGAGTGGGCATCTTGTCTTGTTCCTGATCTTAGTGGAAATAGTTTCAATTTTTCACCATTGAGAGCACTGTTGGCTGTGGGTTTGTCATATATGGCCTTTATTATTTTGAGGAAAGTTCCTTCTATGCCTACTTTCTGCAGGGTTTTTATTATAACTGGATGTTGAATTTTGTCAAAAGCTTTTCCTGCATCTATTAAGATGATCATATGGTTTTTCTCCTTCAATTTGTTAATATGGTGTATCACATTGATTGATTTGTGTATACTGAAGAATCCTTGCATTCCTGGGACAAACCCCACTTGATCATGGTGTATGATCCTTTTAATGTGCTGTTGGATTCTTTTTGCTACTATTTTGTGGAGGATTTTTGCGTGTATATTCATCAGTGATATTAGTCTGTAATTTTCTATTTTTTGTAGTATCTTTGTCTGGTTTTGGTATCCATGTGATAGTGGCCTCGTAGAATGAGTTTGGGAGTGTCCCTCCTTCTGCTATATTTTGGAAGACTTTGAGAAGGATAGGTATTAGTTCTTCTCTAAATGCTTGATAGAATTTGCCTTTGAAACCATCTGGTCCTGGGCTTTAGCTTCTTGCAAGATTTTTAATCACAGTTTCAATTTCAGTGCTGGTGATTGGTCTGTTTATATTTTCTATTTCTTCCTGGTTCAGTCTTGGAAGGTTGTGCTTTTCTAAGAACTTGTCCATTTCTCAGAGTTTGTCCATTTATTTGGCATAGAGTTGCTTGTAGTAATCTCTCATGATCCTGTGAATTTCTGCAGTGTCTGCTGTTACTTCTCCATTTTCATTTCTAATTCTACTGATTTGAGTCTCCTCCCATTTTCTCTTGATGAGTCTGGCTAATGGTTTATCATTTTTGTTTATCTTCTCAAAGAACCAGCTTTTAGTTTTATTGATCTTTGCTATCATATCCTTCATTTCTTTTTCATTTATTTCTGATCTGATCTTTATTATTTCTTTACTTCTGCTAACTTTGGGGTTTCTTTGTTCTTCTTTCTCTACTTGCTTTAGGTGTAAAGTTAGGCTGTTTATTTGAGATGTTTCATGTTTCTTGAGGTAGGATTCTGTGGCTATAAACTTCCCTCTTAGAACAGCTTTTGCTGTATCCCATAGGTTTTGGGTCATCGTGCTTTCATTGTCATTTGTTTTTAGATATTTTCTGATTTCCTCTTTGATTTCTTCAGTGATCTCTTGGTTATTCAGTAGTGCACTGTTTAGCCTCAATGTGTTTGTATTTTTTACAGATTTCTTCCTGTAATTGATATCTAGTCTCATAGCATTGTGGTCAGTAAAGATACTTGATATGATTTCAGTTTTCTTAAATTTACCAAGGCTTGATTTGTGACCCAAGATATGATCTATCCTGGAGAAATTTCCTTAAGCACTTGAGAAGAAAGTGTATACTGTTGTTTTTGGATGGAATGTCCTATAAATATCAATGAAGTCTATCTTGTTTAATATATCATTTAAAGCTTGTGTCTCCTTGTTTATTTTCATTTTGGAAGATCTGTCCATTGGCGAAAGTAGGGTGTTAAAGTCTAATTTTATTATTGTGTTATTGTCTATTTCCCCTTTTATGGTTGTTAGTATTTGCCTTATGTATTGAGGTGCTTCTATGTTGGGTTCATAAATATTTACAATTGTTATAACTTCTTCTTGGATTGACCCCTTGATCATTATGTAGTGTCCTTCTTTGTCCCTTGTAATAGTCTTTGTTTTAAAGTGTATTTTGTCTGATATGAAAATTGCTACTCCAGCTTTCTTTTGATTTCCATTTGCATGGAATATCTTCTTCCATCCCCTCACTTTCAGTCTGTATGTGTCCTTTGGTCTGAAGTGGGTCTCTTGTAGACATGATATATATGGGTCTTGTTTTTGTATCCATTCAGCCAGTCTATGTCTTTTAATTGGAGCATTTAATCCATTTACATTTAAGGTTATTATCAATATGTATGTTCCTATTACCATTTTCTTAATTCTTTTGGGTTTGTTATTGTAGGTCTTTTCCTTCTCTTGTGTTTCCTCCCTAGAGAAGTTCCTTTAGCATTTATTGTAAAGCTGGTTTGGTGGTGCTGAACTCTCTTAGTTTTTGTTTGTCAGTAAAAGTTTTAATTTCTCCATCAAATCTGAATGAGATTCTTGCTGGGTAGAGTAATCTTGGTTGTAGATTTTTCCCTTTCATCACTTTAAATATATCCTGGCAGTCCCTTCTGGCTTGCAGAGTTTCTGCTGAAAGATCAGCTGTTATCCTTATGGGGGTTCCCTTGTGCATTCTTTGTTTTTTTCCCTTGTTGCTTTTAATAATTTTTCTTTGTATTTAGTTTTTGATAATTTGATTAATATGTGCCTTGGCGTGTTTCTCCTAGGATTTATTCTATATGGGTCTCTCTGTGCTTCCTGGACTTGATCAACTATTTCCTTTTCCATAGTAGGCAAGTTTTCAACTATAATCTCTTCAAATATTTTCTCAGTCCCTTTCGTTTTCTCTTCTTCCTCTGGGACCCCTATAATTCTAATGTTGGTGTGTTTAATTTTGTCCCAGATGTCTATGAGACTGTTCTCAATTCTTTTCATTCTTTTTTCTTTATTCTGCTCTGCAGTAGTTATTTACACTATTTTATCTTCCAGGTCACTTATCTGTTCTTCTGCTTCAGTCATTCTGCTATTGCTTCCTTCTAGAGAATTTTTAATTTCATTTATTTTGTTGTCCATCATTGTTTGTTTGCTCTTTAGTTCTTCTAGGTCTTTGTTAAATTTTTCTTTTATTTTCTCCATTCTATTTTCAAGATTTTTAATCATCTTTACTATCATTACTCTGAACTAATTTTTAGGTAGACTGCCTATTTCCTCTTCATTTGTTTGATCTGGTGGGTTTGTACCTTGCTCCTTCAACTGCTTTGTGTTTCTCTGTCTTCTCATTTTGTTTAACTAGCTGTGTTTGGGGTCTCCTTTTCACTGGCTGCACGTGTGTAATTCCTGTTATTTTTGGTGTCTGCCCCCAGTGGCTAAGGTTGGTTCAGTGGGTTGTGTAGTCTTCCTGGTGGAGGGGACAAGTGCCTGTGTTCTGTTAGGTGAGGCTGGATCTTGTCTTTCTGTTGGGAAGGTCTCCTTCTGGTGGTGTGTTTTCATGTGTCTGTGACCATATTATGATTTTAGGCAGCTTCTCTGCTTATGCGTTTGTTTGTGTTCCTGTCTTGTTAGCTGCTTGGTATAGGGTGTCCAACACTGTATCTTGCTGGTCATTGAATGGAGCTGGGTCTTGGCGTTGAGATGAAGATCTCTGGGAGATTTTTGCCATTTGATATTACTTGGGGCTGGGAGGTCTCTGGTGGACCTATGTTTTGAACTTGGCTCTCCCACCTCAGAGGCAGAGGCCTGTCACCCGGCCTGAGCTCCAAGACCCTGTCATCCACACAGCCCAGAATAAAATGGAGAAAAGAAGAAAGAAAGAAAGAAAAATAATAAAGTTATTAAAATAAAAATAATAATTATTTTTTTAAAAAAATTAAAAGTAATTAGAAAAAGAAAGAAGAGAGCAACTAAACCAAAACACAATTCTACTGATGATAACAAGAACTTAAAACTATACTAAAAAAAGCAAAACAAACAAACAAAAAAAAACGACAGAAGGAACCCTAGGACAAATGGTTAATGCAAAGCTATATAGACAATGTCACACAGAAGCATACATATACACACTCACAAAAAAGGAAAAAGGAAATATATTTATCATTGCTCCCAAAGTCCACTGCCTCAATTTGTGATGATTTGTTGTCTATTCAGGTATTCCACAGATGCAGCTGGGTACATCAAGTTGATTGTAGAGATTTAATTCGCTGCACTTGAAGCTGCTGGTAGAAATTTCCCTTTCTCTTCTTTGTTCGCATAGCTCCTGGGGTTCAGCTTTGGCTTTTGCCCTGCCTTTGCTTGTAGGTCTCCTGAGGGCATCTGTTCTCGGCTCAGACAGGAAGGGGTTAAATTAGGAGCTGATTAGGGGGCTCTGGCTCACTCAGGCTGAGGAGAGAGAGGGACACGGAATGCAGGGTGTGCCTGCGGTGGCAGAAGCTGGTGTGACGTTGCACCAGCCTGAGGCATGCCATGTGTTCTCCCAGGGAAGTTGTCCCTGGATCACGGGACCCTGGCAATGGTGGTCTGCACAGGCTCCCAGGAGGGGAGGTGTGGATAGTGACTTGTGCTTGCACACAGGCTTCTTGGTGCCTGCAGAAGCCGACTTAACATCTCATGACCGTCTCTGGTGTTGTGCTGATAGCCGTGGCTCGCACCCATCTCTGGAGCTCATTTAGGTGTTGCTCTGAATCTCCTCTCTTCATGCACCACGAAAAAAAGAGGCAAAAAATAGTCTCTTGCCTCTTCGGCAGCTCCAGACCTTCTCGTGGACAACCTCCTTGCTAGCTGTGGCACACTAGCTCCCTTCAGGCTGTGTTCATGCAGCCAACCCAAGTCCTCTCCCTGGGATCTGACTTCCGAAGTGGGAGCCTCAGCTCCCAGCCCCCACCCTCCCTGGTGGGTGAGCAGACAATCCTCTGAGGCTGGTGAGTGCTGGTCGGCACTCATCTTTCATGTGGGAATCTCTCTGCTTTTCCCTCTTCACCCCTGTTACTGTGCTCTCCTCCATGGCTCTGAAGCTTCTTTCCCCCTCCACCACCTGCAGTCTCTGCCCTCAAAGGGGCTTCCTAGTGTGTGGAAACCTTTCCTCCTTCACAGCTCCCTCCCACTGGTGCAGGTCCCATCCCTATCCATTTGTCTCTGTTTTTTCTTTTTTCTTTTGCCCTACACAGGTACGTAGGGAGTTTCTTGCTTTTTGGGAGGTCTGAGTTCTTCTGCCAGCATTCAGTAGGTGTTCTGTAGGGGTTGTTCCACATGTAGATGTATTTCTGATGTATTTGTGGGAAGGAAGGTGATCTCCATGTCTTACTCTTCTGCCATCTTGAAGCTTCTCCCTTATAGTGGTTTAAAAATACGTTTTCCTAAATGTTAGTGAAGTTGAGTAGCTAAAATAATGTGTGTGTGTGTGTGTTTCATATGTTTGCATGTAGTTTTACATAGATAAGTGCATTAAAAATCTAAAAACAAAATCAAAGCCAAAGATCAGTATTTTTGGTGGATTTCTGTACTTCTTTTGTTAATATGTATAAGTATCTATATTGCCTTGCTGGTTTAAGATTTTACATATATATCTTCTCCAAAAATGAGACCTACCTGTTAACTCCATCTATAGTATTCCATATGGAGCATATATAATTACTTTTAATGATTTCAAAGCCAAAAAATTTTATCATATGAGTTATGCTTTTGGGTTTCCTTTAGAACTATTTCACTTAATGTAACAAATATATTTTCCTATATTTTCTTCCATTACATTTTAAAATTGTCTTTCTCATTTAGGTCATTTTTTCCAACTGAAAGACACATTTATGTATGGTATAAAAACTCCTTTATTTTAGTCCATATATTGGGACTGTTTTAAAACAGTAATGTCTGCACATTTGTAATACTTCTTTGATCACATATTGTGTTTTCATATGTGTCTCTTGCTGGACACTCAATTGTCTTTTGAAATTTAGTTTCCTATTTATTTCCCAGTAACATCTGTTTGCCTGTATTTGTTCATTAATTAGTTAACTCACTTTTTTATTTATTTGTTTATTTTTATTACCATCAGTAGGTAACATATTTTAACATCTGTAGAACCAATCTTCCTACATCGTTTTTTTAATTCCAACATTTCCGTAGGTATTGTGAACTTTTTCCCTAAGATTGTTTGTAAAATATATTAAATTAAAAATCCATTAGATGGGGCTTCCCTGGTGGCACAGTGATTGAGAGTCCACCTGCCAATGCAGCGGACATGGGTTCATGCCCTGGTCTGGGAGTATCCCACATGCCATGGAGTGGCTGAGCCTGTGAGCCATGGCAAGTGGGCCTGCACATCCGGAGCCTGTGCTCCGCAACAGGAGAGGCCACAACAGTGAGAGGCCCGCATACAGCAAGAAAAAAAAAATCCATTAGACGTTTAATTAAAATTGAATTGGATTTCTAGATTGCTTTCAGAAGACCTGGCATCTGTATCATATTAACTTGCACCATAAAATGAAGACTATGTATGTAGTTATTTATATTGCCCTTTAAAATTTTTAACCACATTTAAAAATTATCTTCATACAAATATTCTTCATCTTTAAATAATATATCTAGAAAATTGCATTTACAAATGCAGAGGACAATACATATCAATATGATATGTTCCCTCTCTACCTATCAATCATAAATAAGTTCAAGTTATTAAGTATTCAAATGCTCTGTATCATAGCATATTTTGTGTATGCTGTAACACTTCTTTTCTTTTGATCATATGTGCCTAAAATATACTTTTTTTCATTCTTTTATTTTACACTTTTGAAGAAATGCCTACTTTTAAATATGTTTCTTTGGGATAGTTGACTTTTCTTTTTTCTTAACAGTTGTTTATTTCCCCATTTCTCTCACTCTCTACCTTGCTCACTTTCTCTCTTTTTCTTTTTTTTTTTTTTTTTTTGCCAGCTCTTGATCTTATGTACTGTGACAAGATTTCAAAAAAATCTGAGAGTCTTTGATCTGATCTGTAGTTTACTCAATTACACTTCAGAAAATATTTGTTACCTCAGAGCTCATTTTTACCATCTTTTTATTTTCCATTGATCAGCTTCTACATATTGTTTTCTTCTTTTCCCACCACCCACTTTATAGATCAAATTTCTATGTGGATTTGCATGTTATCCATTATATTTTATTCTTCTAGTTGTTACCTCTATCATATTGTTACTTATACTTGTGTTTATTCCTTCCTTTCTCATAAATATCTCTATCTCACCTTTGTATTGTCATCAGAAAGACAAATTAAAATGTTTTTATTGCCCTTTGGTCTTTTCCTCTCCTTTCTCTTACATTTTGGTATTATTGCACGATATTAATTCTCAGGATCTAAAGATAAAATTTTGTTATTACTTTTCAAACAGCAAATACTTATTATTCCTCTTGGCTTTCCATATATCTGCTGAAACATTGTTTCAGTCAGCATCCAATCAGAAAAGCAGAAATCTATTATTGTGCTTTAAACAGATGAATTTAAAGACTGGCAATTAGGTACAACTGTGATTGACGTGCTGGAGGGGAATAACAAAACAGGCATCTGAAAAACTAAAAAAAAAAAGGTTAAAAGCCAAAATTTAAAAAGTAACAAGGAAGCAAACAAGCAAACAAACAAAAGACCAAACCAAACACTTTACTAAAATCCTGGTTAATGCTCAGTGTTGTGAATGGATTAGTGAAACTTTTATTATTATTATTATTTGTTGTTTTTTTTCTTTGCGGTACGTGGGCCTCTCACTGTTGTGGCTTCTCCCGTTGCGGAACACAGGCTCCGGATGCACAGGCTCAGAGGCCATGGCTCACGGGCCCAGCCGCTCTGGGGCATGTGGGATCTTCCCAGACCGGGGCACGAACCCATGTCCCCTGCATCGGCAGGCGGACTCTTAACTACTGTGCCACCAGGAAAGCCCCCTTTTATTATTTTTATAGATCTAAGCTCCAAGCTTCCTAAACACTGTTCAAATTTATTTTGAAGTAAAATTCAAACTGAATGATCTGTAGAGCTCTGCCATAAAAGTCTTTTTAAGCAAATCAGAAACATTTTCTCTTAAAGCAAAATCAGGCTTCATTTATATGGCTGGAAGTTTTATTATCATTAATTTTAAATTGTTAAAGATTATTTTTAGCTTTCTTTAAACTGTTTTGTTCCTTCAGGGACTTTTTATTAAAAATGAACCAACTGGTGTTGCATATAGGGAACACATGCAAACATTTTGGCTTGTTAATGGTATGTGTGAGTAGACAAAGGAATAACTGCTGTGCTAAATATTCTCAAATAATAATACAAAAATGAAAAGCAAAAGAAAGTGTGGACAAGAAAAACTGACTCCTTTCTCCCTTCCTATAGGGAGATCACACATAAAGAAAGTTCCTTTTCCTTCCAACTGGTGGGGTTCCTCAGTGTGATTGATGTCTCCAATTCCAAGTGATAATTATAGCAAGGAGTGCAGCATCACTCTGCTCAGTGGTGAAGGTGATGCAGTGTATTTTCAACTGGCACTGCAGGGGAGCGGAGATTTTTCTTTTTATGTATCATTTACAAATTGATATGGCAACCCCACCAAGCAGTAGCTTTTAAAACTTAATGAGGATGAAAAATTGTGTGTATGTTCAAGCGTATACCTGTGTGTGTAAGTGTATGTCTAACATTTGACGTTTCTAAGAAGTTGACAGGAGCAAAAATCCAAGCACTTGAATATATTTTGATGTTTTCCCTTATTTCTTTGGAAAAACAACTCTATCTTTAATTTGTATATTGATAATAAAAACTCAGGACAAGTGATTTTTTAAAGTGTCCTTGTTTGAGATTATAACACACCATCGCACTGTGACTGTATGATATTCTAACTACCCTGGCTATTGACTATAGTTGATAGTTTTTGTGGGTAAAAATATGATTCTCAGTTAAATTTAAATTTCAAATAAACAATGAATAAATTTTAGTATAAGTATGTCCCAAATATTGTGTGGGGAAAGTTATACTAAGAAAATATTCATTGTTTATCCGAAATTCAAATTTAACTGAGAATCCTGTGTTTTATCTGGCAACCCTAATATTATCTTCCCCAGATTTAATTCTCAGAAATAATCATTTTGAGGAAAATATAAATTATTTCAATGTGTATGTATGGTTACAGAACAAATACTTAGATGGATTAAATAGAACTTTGAGAATGGGAAACCTGATATTTTTCCTGCCTCTTTATTTCAGTAAAGTCAAGCAGTGAACAATGTTCCATAAAGGTCAATTGGCAACTGTACCATCTGCTCTGGGTCCCTAGAATAAATTTCCTGCTGGGGCCCTGCTACACATGAGCACATGTTATTTGCACAAAGACCAAAATCTTATATTGTATTCTTGCTTGATCCCTGCAGTGGTTGCTGGCTCAGCAGCATCAGTAATGGTGTTTGTGGACAAATTCTGGACCTTCATTATGCTGACTGCTGCCAATCCCAGGAAGAATGAGTCTAGCAAGTTAAAACAACATGAAATGAAATGCTAGAGCATGTGTGCTATGGACGAACAGGTAATAGCCTCAGATTACTTTTACCAGACCTGTTTACTCATGCCCCAGGTTGTGTGAGTATTGACTTTTAAAGACTCAGAGCCACACCCTTTCCCAGAGGATTGCCCTGGGAAGATTGAAATACCTCAGAGAACATGTCTTCTATTGCCCCCACCTATCCAGTCAATGAATGATGGATAATAGGCTGCAAAATATCTCAAGGTAGGACAACTTTTGATGCAATTAATACTCTTGATCTCCCTATGAAATCAGGCTGAGTCTAAACTTCAGGTAAAACCATAAATTTGCTTGACTTTTTCTCCTGCTCTGTTCTCACAGATTTCACCAGAGAGCACTAACTCAATAAACAACTTATGCCTAAATCACCATCTCAAATTCTGTTTCTGGGATCTCAAACTAGGACAATATCCTATTGTCATAAAGGAAACTGTTTAATTAGAGAAAATCAAATGGGAGGGTCAAAGAATTATCTGTTGAATGTAAAACCATATGGGAAAAACTATACATACTCAATACTAACTATACTCCTTAGCTCCTCTGTATCATCTAATCTACTGTCCATCCCTTGTAGTGTATTTTGTCAGTTACTGTATTCTTCATCTCTGTTTGGTTCTTCTTTGTATTCTCTAACTCTTTGTTAGATACTCCTAACTTCTCACTCTGTTCATCCAATCTTCTCTCAAGTTCTTTGAGCATCTTTATGATTATTACCTTGAACTTTTTATCAGGTAGATTGCTTATCTCTATTTTAATTAGTTTTTCTTCTGGGGGTTATCTTATTTCTTTCTTTGGAACATATTCCTCTGTCTCCTCATTTTGCCTTATTTGCTCTGCTTATTTCTATGTATCTGGTATGTTGGTTATATTTCCCAACCCTGGAGAAGTGGCCTTTTTAGGAGATATCCTATGTGTCCCAGCCACACATTCCCCTCTGGTCACCAGAGCTATATGCTTTAGGGGTGTCCCTATGTGGACTGAGTGCGTCCTTCTGTTTTGACAGGCTGACCACTCTGCCTGGTTTGGTAGGCATGCTGGCCCCTGATCTGGTTGGTTGTCTGGTCCTGTCTTGTGCAGAGGCTGCCTGCTGTTGGTGAGCAGGGCTGGTCACAAGTCAGCTAACTGCAGAACCCTGGGGTTCCCAGCTCTAGTATTTGCTTGCTGGTGGGTGCTACTGGCTCCTGACATGGCTGGCTGTGGGTTCCAGGATGTCCCAAAGCTGGTGTCTCCACTGGTGAGTGGAACTGGATTCTCAGGCAGTTGGCTGAGGTGTACGAGGTGTCTCAGTGTCGACCTGCTGGTGGGCAGTGTTGGGGCCCAGGGATGCCCAGGCTAATGACAGCCTGCTGGTGTTGGATCCAGATCTGGGGTCTTTGGCTGCCAGGTTCTGGGGAACCCAGAGCTACTGTAGTCCTGCTGGTGGGTGGGACACTTTCTGGTACAGCTGACTTTGAGGTTTGGGGTATCCTGAAGCTGGTGTCTGCCTACTGGTGGATGGGGTTATATCCCAGGATGGTTGGCTGAGGGGCCCAAGTTGTCCCAGAGCTGGTGTTGGCTTGCTGGTGAGCAGAGCTTGGGTCCATGGAGGCCTGGGGTTACTGTGGCCCACTGGTTGGTGGTGCTGGGTCCTGGGGTCTCTGGCTGCAGGGTCCTAGGGGTTCTAGAATTGATGTTGGCCTGCTGGTGGTTGAAGATGAGTTTTGACAACTGGTTTGGGGATTCTGGTGGGTCCCGGGGCTAGTGCTGGTGCACTGATATATAAGACCAAGTCCTGAGCCCTCTGGTAGACAGGCTGGTTCTGGGAGGGCTGTGGGCTCAGCATGTCTTAAGGCAACTGACATTCTGATTGGTGGGGCTTTGTCCCCACCCAGTTGGCTGCTTGTCTTGAGGCATCCCTGAACTGCTGCTAAGAGTACTCATGAGCAGGGTCAGCTCCTGGCTCTAATAAGCTAAATGGAAGATTCCTAAAATGGTGCTTGCCAGCACCAATGTACTCCTGGGAGAATGAGCTCCCATAAATGTCTGCTGCCAGTGTCTGTGTCCCCAGGGTGAGTTCCAGTTGCCTCCTGTCTCTCCAAGATCAACAGGTGTGTCTGACCCAGGCTCCTTTCAAATTACTGCTTCTTCCCTGGGTCTCAGAGCCTGTGAGATTTTGTGTGCACCCTTTAACAGTGGAGTCTCTATTTCCCACATCCTTCTGGCTCTCCCTAAAGTAAGCCCTGCTGGACTTCAAAGCAAATGTTCTTAGGGCTCATTTTCTGGGTGTAGGAACCCTGGACTGGGTAGCCTGATATGAGTCTTGGACCCTTCGTTGCTTGAGAAGACCCTCTGCAATTGTAATTATTCTCCCATTTGTAGGTCACCCACCTAAGGGTATGGGTCTTGACTAGACTGCATTGCCACTCACCTATCCATATCATCAAGGTTTCTTATTTATATTTTTAGTTGTAGAAGATATTTTCTGCTAGTCTTCTGGTTTTCTCATTAATAGTTATTCTGTAAATAGTTGTAATTTGGGGGCTTCCCTGGTGGCACAGTGGTTGAGAATCTGCCTGCTGGTGCAGGGGACACGGGTTCGAGCCCTGGTCTGGGAGGATCACACATGCCGCAGAGCAACTAGGCCCGTGAACCACAACTTCTGAGCCTGTGCATCTGGAGCCTGTGCTCCGCAACAAGAGAGGCCGCGATAGTGAGAGGCCCGCACACTGCAATGAAGAGTGGCCCCCGCTTGCCACAACTAGAGAAAGCCCTCACACAGAAACGAAGACCCAACACAGCAAAAGTAAACAAATAAAATAATAAACTCCTACCAACAACATCTTCTTTGGAAAAAAAAAAAAGTTGTAATTTTGGTGTACCCATGTGGGGAGGTGAGATCAAAGTCTTCCTACTCCACTGTCTTGATCACATTCTCTCACTTAGATCCTAATAACAAAGTAGGCACTGTGTCCCATGATGAAATAAATTTGTGGAAACAACATTGAGATAATATAACAATGTCCACATATGGAGGCTAGGGTGAGAAATGCTGAGTGCCTTCACATAAAAATTTAGAAAAAACAGAGGCAAAATTATCGAATTATGTTTAAACACTCTTTCATGTTCAAGATGTTGATAAGTATATTTGTATAAAAGATTTTATAAGGACTCAAATACATAATTGCTTTCTTTTGATAAAAATGAATTGCCTCCTGAAAATACTTTTATGGAAATACATAGATGCCAGTGCATTTTACTGACATTTTTTTTTTTGCTGTACGCGGGCCTCTCACTGTTGTGGCCTCTCCTGTTGTGGAGCACAGGCTCCAGACGCACAGGCTCAGCAGCCATGACTCACAGGCCTAGCCGCTCCGCGGCGTGTGGGATCTTCCTGGACCGGGGCACGAATCCGTGTCCCCTGCAACGGTAGGCGGACTCTCAACCACTGCGCCATCAGGGAAGCCCCTGACATTTTTTATTAAGTTACATTTTAAAAAAAAATCTTATCAGCATTCATATAAGTAAACAGTGTGTTTTACTGCTCATTTCCTAATAATTTAACCTGGTACCATCTGACAAAAAGATTGTAACTATTGAAAAACACTTTAACATATTAGAAGTATCTCTTCTTGCAGAAAAATAATATGTTCACTTATTAAGATATGCAAGATATGGATATAAAGTCCATTTTGAAGATACATATTTTGCCTATGATTTCCCCATAGTGAAATAACATGTTAAAAAGAAAGGGTTTTTTGTTCGCTTGTTTTATTTTCATTTTGTTTTTACAATTAGCTAAACTCAAAGCACTCAGAACACAATCTTTTTCCAGATTTTTGTGTTCTTACAAAGATATACAAGTTTTCAAATATAAAATTACTGACATCTTAATTGCATAAATATGAGATATGAATGAGACTGTAACTCACTTCCAGAAACTTTTTTTAAATCAATATTTTCTAACAGGAAAGTTTAGAACTAAATTAAATCATAAACATAAAATGACATTTTTCCCCATCCATATTTGTTAAAGGCACCAAATATACCTGAGAATACTACCATATATATAAAGAAAATAAAAGCCAGAAAGAAGTCACAGAACCTTGAAGGAAATAGCTATAAAAACCAAAAATCACTCCAATACTAAACACACGTGACCTCCATAATAGACAATTGAATTCTGAATCATGTCTCTGAGCTCATTGTGTTTTGCTGCATAGGCATTTTATTTGGCTGCTGTTTTCTTCAATTTTATTCCTAGGCAGAAAATCTGCTGAACCTCTGGAAGCTGGCAACTCAGCCAGGCAATTTACTTGTGCCCATATAACTGAATACAACATAGTGTCAACATTTACCTCTGCCAATTCCTGACGGCAAACACACTTTGGCTAGACCGTCATAAACCTGGACTAATGAGAAATATAAAGCCTCAGAAGGATCAAAGATTCAGTCTTTTCACATTAACAACAGAGGTTGGGATACCATATGTAATTGTTTCAATCTGCCTAGACAACTGTTCACCATCAATATTGCTCTACCCCCACAAACACAATCCTGGCCTCATCCATTGCACAGAAAATTTGTAAATAGGTTTGTGGTTGGGATTCTGTGTGATCTGCTGAGTGTGCATGTCTTATATGTTATGTGAGACAATATCCCATAGTTTCTTCCATGGCCAACTCTTCCTAAGATATGCCTGTGGTCATTTAACAACAACTAAAATTGTCTGAAATTATCCCAGCAGCCTTTGGTCAAAATGCAGTGTTCTTCAGATGAGCCCCAAGTGTCTGGTCTATTCTAACAGAACAATTTCTTAGTGTCTAGTGGTATCAACATTTGCTTTGAGCTTTCAGTTGGGTGAGGCAAATAAAATATTTTAAATGATGATTTCCAGTTACTTCTTGAAAAATAGGGGAAGTCCTGATTTTCTATTTTTTATTTTTCTGAAGCTGAACTTGTTCTTTGGGGAAAAATATTGCCCGTATTCATCCACATTTGTGGCAACACTTACAATACAAAAATAAATTGTGTAACTATACAATACTCCAGCCCAAAGGAGCACAGATTCCAAATCTACTTGGTTCAGACTGCAGCTTCACTCTCCAAATAAGATTTATGACTCCACTTGGGACTTGCATTATTGGGCAGTGAGGAAACTTTACTAAGGAAGAGGAACATGTATTTAAGTCATGACAGAATTCTGACAGATTTTCTCCTAGAAAGGATGGGAAGATTGAGAGTTACCTTAAATCCCCTTAACTCTTTTGATGGGAAGCAGTGAAGCAAGTTTAAGGTAATGTCATTTTCTGCTGTTATATCAGTACTATCTAAGATAAATTTCACCATCTAAGCTGCAATTTATCAACGTTTTTAGTGATAGTACAACAAATCATCCCAAAAAGAAAGTTGTTCAAGTTGTTTTCCCAAAACTAATTGTTTTTCTGGTATTATGAAATTTAGATAAGTTGTAATTTTCTCAGTATGTTTAAATAATTTTATAACAGGAAACAACCTTAAGGGGACCCAGGTTGCCTGATTTTTAATACAATCTGTAGCCGAAAGGCGAAGCTGTTTAAATATTAATTCTGCAATGTCATTCATTACTAGATTCGGAAAAATATACTTCGGTTGCTACTACTGAATCCTCCCTGAATATGTTTCATGTTAATTACCTGCTTTAATAAAGGTTAGGAGTGGATGACTTAGAAATAAAACCCAACAGTAAAAACAATCATTTTATCCTTTTCTGCACTTATTTTCTTTTATCATTTATCCTTATACTTCAATTCGTTTGTGCTTTTGTAACTGGCTATGACAATGGTGCAGAATGTTAAAAAGGTATATCTTGGTTCAAAGTCAGGTAATAATAACCTTCTCTGGTAATGACCAACATAGAAGTTAAATATTAACCATTTTCAAATTTTCCTTTTTGACTTTCCTGGCGGTAATCTAATAAGATGTCAATGTAAACGTTTCTTTTAATATTCATGCCCACAATTATATGAATATGCAAGACTCTTCGTGCTCCTAATACAGAGCAACAGCAAATATAAAGCGAGTCTGTGGAGAACTTCAAGATGGCAGGCGGATAAGACATGGACATCACCTTCTTCCCCCGAAATACATCAGAAACACACCTACACGTCGAACAACTCCTACAGAGCACCTACTGAACGCTGGCAGAAGACTTCAGACTTCCAAAAAGGCAAGAAATTCCCCATGTACCTGTGTAGGGTAAAAGAAAAAAGAAAAAACAGAGACAAAAGAATAGGGACGGGACCTGCACTTCTGGGAGGGAGCTGTGAAGGAGGAAAAATTTCCACACACAGAGAAGCCCTTTCACTGGCAGAGACGGGGGCTAGGCGGGGGTTGGTAAGCTTCAGAGCCACGGAGGAGAGCGCAGCAACAGGGGTGTAGAGGGCAAAGTGGAGAGATTCCCACACAGACGATCGGCCGACCAGCACTCACCAGCCCGAGAGGACTGTCTGCTCACCCGCCAGGACGGGTGGGGGCTGGGAGCCTGAAGGGGACTACTACACCACAGCTAGCCGGGAAGGAGTCTGGGAAAAAGTCTGGACCTGCCTAAGAGGCAAGAGACCATTGTTTCCTGGTGCACGAGGAGAGGGGATTCAGTGCAATGCCTAAACGAGCTCCAGAGATGGGTGCGAGCTGCGGCTATCAGCGCGGACCCCAGAGACGAGCATGAGATGCTAAGTCTGCTGCTGCCGCCACCAAGAAGCCCGTTTGCAAGCACAGGTCACTATCCACACCTGCCCTCCTGAGAGCCTGTGCAGCCCGCCACTGCCAGGATCCTGTGATCCGGGGACACCTTCCCCGGGAGAACACACGGCATGCCTCAGGCTGTTGCAATGTCATGCTGGCCTCTGCTGCCGCAGGCTTGCCCCGCATTCCATAACCCTCCCTCCCCCCAAGCCTGAGTGAACCAGAGCCCCCGAATCAGCTGCTACTTTAACCCTGTCCTGTCTGAAGCGGGAACAGAAGCCCTCAGACAACCTCCATGCAGAGGTGGGGCCAAATCCAAAGCTGAACCCCAGGAGCTGTGTGAACAAAGAAGAGAAAGGGAAATTTCTCCCAGCAGCCTCGGGAGCAGCAGATTATATCTCCACAATCAACTTGATGTACCCTGCATCTGTGGAATAACTGAATAGACAACTAATTATACCAAAATTGAGGCGGTGGACTTTGGGAGCAACTGTAGACTTGGGGTTTGCTTTCTGCATCTAATTTGTCCTGGCTTTATGTTTATATTAGTTTAGTATTTGGAGTTTATTACCATTGGTAGATTTGTTTATTGATTTGATTTTTCTCTTCCTCCTTTATATATATATATATATATATATATATATATATATATATATATATATATATATTTATTTCCTTTTTCTCTTTATGTGAGTGTGTATGTGTGTGCTTCTTTGTGTGATTTTGCCTATATAGCTTTGCTTTTACCATTTGTCCTAGGGTTCTGACTGTCTTTTTTTTTTTGGTATAGTTTCTAGGACTTGTTATCATTGGTAGATTTTTTTGTTTGTTTGTTTTGGTTGCTCTCTCTTTCTCTTTTTTTATTACTTTTTAATTTTTAATAATCATTTTTTATTTTAATAACTTTTCTTTTCTTTCTTTCGTTCCTTCTATCTTTCTTTCTTTCCCTTTTTCTTTCTTTCTTTCTCCTTTTCTTTCTTTCTTTCTTTCTTTCTTTCTTTCTTTCTTTCTTTCTTTCTTTCATTTTTTCTCCCATTTCTTCTGAGCTGTTTGGCTGACAGGGTCTTGGTGCTCTGGCCAGTTGTCAGGGCTGTGCCTCTGAGGTGGGAGAGCCAACTTCAGGACACTGGTCCACAAGAGACCTCCCAGCTCCACATACTAGCAAATGGCAAAAAATCTCCCAGAGATCTCCATCTCAATACCAAGACCTAGCTTCACTCAATGACCAGCAAGCTACAGTGCTGGACACCCTATGCCAAACAGCTAACAAGACAGAAACACAACCTCTCCCATTAGCAGAGAGGCTGACTAAAATAATAATAAGGTCACAGACACCCCAAAACACACCACCAGATGTGGTCCTGACCACCAGAAAGACAAGATCCAGCCTCATCCACCAGAACACAGGCACCAGTCCCCTCCACCAGGAAACCTACACAACCCACTGAATCAACCTTATCCACTGGAGGCAGACACCAAAAACAATGGGAACTACAAACCTTCAGCCTGCAAAAAGAAGACTCCAAACACAGTAAGTTAAGCAAAATAAGAAGACAGAGAAATATGCAGCTGAAAAAGGAGCAAGATAAACACTCACCAGACCAAAGAAATGAAGAGGAAATAGTCAGTTTACCTAAAAAAGAATTCAGAGTAATGATAATAAAGATGATCCAAAATCTTGGAAACAGAATGGAGAAAATACAAGAAATGTTTAACAAGGACTGCGAAAAAATAAAGAGCAAACAAACAATGATGAACAACACAATAAATTAAATTAAAAATTCTCCAGAAGGAATCAATAACAGAATAACTGAGGCAGAAGAACAGATAAGTGACCTGGGAGATAAAATAGTGGAAATAATTACTGCAGAGCAGAATAAAGAAAAAAAGCATGTAAAGAATTGAGGACAATTTTACAGAAGTCTGGGACAACATTAAATGCACCAACATTCGAATCATAGGGGTCCATGAAGAAGAATAGGAAAAGAAAGGGACTGAGAAAACATTTCAAGAGATTATAGTTGAAAAATTCCATAATATGGGAAAGGAAAGAGTCAATCAAGTCCAAAAAGTGCAGAGAGTCCCATACAGGATAAATCCAAGGAGAAAAATGCCACAACACATATTACTCAAACTATCAAAAATTAAATACAAAGACAAAAATTAAAAGCAGCAAGGGAAAAACAACAAAGAATATACAAGGAAATCCCCATAAGTTTAACAGCTGATCTTTCAGCAGAAACTCTGCAAGACTGAAGTAAATGGCAGGAAATATTTAAAGTGATGAAAGGGAAATACCTACAACTAAGATTACTCTAACCAGCAAAGATCTCATTCAGATTTGACAGAGAAATTAAAAACTTTACAGACAAGAAAAAGCTAAGAGAATTCACCACAACCAAACGACAAAACCAGCTTTACAACAAATGCTAAAGGAAATCATCTAGTCAGAGAACAAAAGAGAAAGAAACTACCTACAAAAACAAACCCAAAACAATTAATAAATGGTAATAGGGGGCTTCCCTGGTGGGGCAGTGGTTGAGAGTCTGCCTGCCGATGCAGGGGACACAGGTTTGTGCCCTGGTCTGGGAAGATCCCTCATGCTGTGGAGCAGCTGAGCCCGTGAGCCATGGCTGCTGAGCCTGCGTGTCTGGAGTCTGTGCTCTGCAACGGGAGAGGCCACAACAGTGAGAGGCCCACGTACCGCAAAAAAAAAAAAAAAAAAGGTAATAGGAACATATATATCAATAATTACCTTAAATGTAAATGGATTAAATGTTCCAACCAAAAGTAATAGACTGGCTGAATGGATACAAAAACAAGAACCATATATATGCTGTCTACAAGAGACACACTTCAGACACATATAGACTGAACGTGAGGGGATGGAAAATGATATTCCATGCAAATGGAAATCAAACGAAAGCTGGAGTAGCAATTCTCATATCAGAAAATATAGACTTTAAAATAAAGACTATTACAAGAGACAAAGAAGGACACTATGTAATGATCAAGGGATCAATCCAGGAGGAAGATATAACAATTGTAAATATTTAAGCACCCAACATAGCAGCACCTCAATATGTAAGGCAAATGCTAACAGCCATAAAAGGGGAAATAGACAATAACACAATAATAGAATGGGACTTTAACATCCCACTATCACCAATGGACAGATCACCCACAATGTAAATGCATAAGGAAACAAAAGCTTTAAATGATTTATTAAACAAGATGGACTTAGTTGATATTTATAGGGCATTCCATCCAAAAACAACAGAATACACTTTCTTCTCAAGTGCTCATGGAACTTTCTCCAAGATAGATTGTATCTTGGGTCACAAATCAAGCCTTGTTAAATTTAAGAAAATTGAAATCGTATCAAGTATGTTTTCTGACCACAACGCTATGAGACTAGATATCAATTACAGGAAAATATCTGTAAAAAGTGCAAACACATGGAGGCTAAACAATATACTACTTAATAACCAAGAGAGCCCTGAAGAAATAAAAGAAGAAATCAAAAATACCTAGAAACTATGACAATGAAAACACAATGACCCAAAACCTATGGGATGCAGAAAAAGCAGTTCTCAGAGGGAAGTTTACAGCAATAGAATCCTAATTCAAGAAACAAGAAACATCTCAAATAAACAATGTAACCTTACACCTAAAGCAATTAGAGAATGAAGAACAAAAAACCACAAAATTAGCAGAAGGAAAGAAATCATAAAGATCAGATCAGAAATAAATGAAAAAAAAGAAGGAAACAATAGCAAAGATCAATAAAACTAAAAGATGGTTCTTTGAGAATATAAACAAAATTGATAAACTGTTAGCCAGACTCATCAAGAACAAAAGGGAGAAAACTCAAATAAACAAAATTAGAAATGAAAAAAGAGAAGTAACAACTGACACTGCAGAAATAAAAGGGATCATGAGAGATTACTACAAGCAACCATATGCCAATAAAATGGCCAACATAGAAGAAATGGACAAATTCCTAGGATAGCACAACCTTCTGAAATTGAACCAGGAAGACATAGAAAATATAAACAAAGATATCACAAACACTAAAATTGAGACTGTGATTAAAAATCTTTCAACAAACAAAAGTCCAGGACCAGATGGCTTCACAGGCAAATTCTAACTACTAGAGCTAAACAATGAATTTGGTAAAGTAGCAGGATAAAGAATTCATGCAGAGAAATCTTGCATTCCTATACACTAATGATGAAAACCCTGAAAGAGAAATTAAGGAAACACTCTCATTTATCTTTGCAACAAAAAACTGAGAATACCTAGGAATAAACCAACCTAAGGAGACAAAAACCTGTATGCAGAAAACTATAAGATACTGATGAAAGAAATTAAAGATGATACCAACAGATTGAGAAATACACCATATTCTTGGATAGGAAGAATCAATATTGTGAAAATGACTATACTACCCAAAGCAATCTACAGATTCAATGCAATTTCTATCAAACTACCAGTGTCATTTTTCACAGAACTAGAACAAAAAATTTCACAGTTTGTATGGAAACACAAAAGACCCCAAACAGCTGAAGCAATTTTGAGAAAGAAAACCAGAGCTGGTGGAATTAGGCTCCCAGACTTCAGAATATACTGCAAAGCTACAGTAGTCAAGACAGTATGGTACTGGCACAAAAACAGAAATATAGATCAATGGAAAAGGATAGAAAGCCCAGAGATAAACCCACACACATATGGTTACTTTACTTTTGGTAAAGGTGTTAAGAATATACAATGGAGAAAAGACAGCCTTTTCAATAAATGGTGCTGGGAAAACTGGAGAGCTACATGTAAAATAAAGGAAATAGAACACTCCTTAACACCATACACAAAAATAAACTCAGAATGGATTAAAGACCTAAATGTAAGGCCACACACTATAAAACTCTTAGAGGAAAAATTAGGCAGAACACTCTATGACATAAATTACAGCAAGATCCTTTTTTTACCCACCTCCTAGAGAATTGGAAATAAAAACCAAAATAAACAAATGGGACTTAATGAAACTTAAAAGCTTTTGCACAGCAAAGGAAACCATAAACAAGATGAAAAGACAATCCTCAGAGTAGGAGAATATATTTGCAAATGAAGCAACTGACAAAGGATTAATCTCTGAAATTTACAAGCAGTTCATGTAGCTCAATGTCTAAAAAACAAACAGCCCAATCCAAAAGTGGGCAAAGATCTAAATAGACATTTTTCCAAAGAAGATATACAGATTGCCAACAAACACGTGAAAGAATGCTCAATGTCATTAATCATTAGAGAAATGCAAATCAACAGTACAATGAGATATCATTTTACACCAGTCAGAATGGCCATCATCAAAATCTACAAACAAAAATGCTGGAGAGGGTGTGGAGAAAATGGAACACTCTTGCACTGTTGTTGGAAATGTAAATTGATACAGCTACTATGGGGAACAGTATGGAGGTTCCTCAAAAAGCTAAAAATAGAACTACCATTCCACCCAGCAATCCCACTAGTGGGCATATACCCTGAGAAAACCATAATTCAGAGTCATGTACACAATGTTCATTGCAGCTCTATTTACATAGCCAGGACATGGAAGCAACCTAAGTGTGCATCAGCAGATGAATGGATAAAGAAGATGTCGCACATGTATACAATGGACTATTACTCAGCCATAAAAATAAATGCAATTGAGTTTTTTGTATTGAGGTCGATGGACCTAGAGTCTGTCATACAGATTGAAGTAAGTCAGAAAGAGAAAAACAAATACCACATACTAACACATATATATGGAACCAAAGAAACGAAAAAATAAATGGTTTTGAAGAACCTAGGGGCAGAACAGAAATAAGGACGCAGATGTAGAGAATGGACTTGAGGACATGGGTAGAGGGAAGGGTAAGCTGGGACGAAGTGAGAGAGTAGCACGGACTTATAAATATTACCTAATATAAAATAGATAGCTAGTGGGAAGAAGCTGCAAAGCACAGGGAGATCAGCTCGGTGCTTTGTGACCTCTTAGAGGGGTTAGATAGGGAGGGTGGGAGGGAGATGCAAGAGGGAAGAGATATGGGTATATATGTATATGTATAGCTGATTCACTTTGTTAAAAAGCAGAAACTAACACACCACTTTAAAGCAATTATACTCAATAAGAATGTTTAAAAAAATAAATAAAGAGAGTCTTATCTTGGATTTTACCCTATATATTCTGAGGTGTGTGAGTCTTTCAAAGTAAAGTATTCTCTTGTTTATGATACATCTAGCTCAATTTCAAAATCTTTGACATTGGCTAAATGTAGTTGCATAAGTAACATATAGTGTATTAACCTTCACAGTAAATGTTCTTGTTTTGTGAGTTTAGTCATAATGGGCTTTTTCAAACATTGACTATCTCTGCTGAATAATTGTTTTCCTTCAGAGTCATTTAAACATGTTTTTGTTTCCACTTTTGTTTAAATAAAAGAATGGTCACCATGAAATATATTAACCCCTCCTCCCACTCTATTTTTGTTTAGTCTTTTGGATCTTTTTTAGCAATAATATAACCAGTCTTAAAGTTCTTCTCAAAATAGGTCAAGTAATTCAATTATATTAATAATTGTTTTTTCAAGGTAAAAATGCTCCCCACACCCCACTCCCAAATCTGATCTTATCACTCTGTTGAATGACTTTACTAAAACTTCAGTGTCAGATTCAGAGAATCGGTTTATATTATCCTCAGTAAGGCAAAATTTTATTTAAAATGAACATTAAATAATTCTCTTCTCCACACATATTTTAAAATATTCTTGGTAGTGATGATCCATCTCCCTTTTATGTATTTTTTTTCATTAGTCTCCCCAGACAAATTAATATTAGACTTTCTGTCTTTTGAAATTCCCTGTCCCAAAAGTTTTCAGTAAAATTTTCACTGATTGCTTTATTAATCTGTATTCTGCTGGTATCAAAGACCAAAGTTCAACTCCATGTAGGTAAAACAAAAGGGAACTTAATTAGCTCAGATAACTTGGAAATCCAGGAAATATACCTGTGCTCAGGCACATTTAGACCCTTCTGTTCAAAGTATGTTGTGATATTTTACCTTAGGTTCTGCTTTGTGGCTTCACTGCTCTGGTTGTTTCTTACAATGGAGAGGATTACTTGTTGGGTCAACAAATATCTCTGACCAGACCAGCAAGAGACCAAAGCATATCTTTATCTATAAACTTTAATAGATAAATATACTATAATAATGTTAGGTTTCTCTGACAACAGTTTTATATTAAATATTGAATTAATTTTTTGTTTTAAATCCTACATTTAGTTTGTTTACATAGACCTTGAAGAAAAATCAGTTTAATAAGTTTTTCAGAGGAGAGTTCCTTGGTCAGAAGAAAAACTTCCTCTTATTTTCTTCTTTTTCTCAGTATTTTTCAATAGTCATCAATTTGAAAAATGACCAGTTAACAATTTTACAACTCTGTAGAGTGATTATGGTCACTAAAATACTCCCTCATGTGCAGGTAAGTGTGTATAAATGGCCTGTTTTGTACTAGCAGAAAACAGAAAATATGCAACACAGTAAATTCTCTCTATTTCTTACATTCAATATTTTTCCCTGAAGCCTTATTGATGTTGTGTAGAACTAGTGATATGCTGTTATTTCATTTTCTCTTCCATCCTTTCTTCCTTATTCCCAGTTTGAAGAAAACAGGAGAATATGGATCAGCATTTCTGAATCCATATAGCCTTAAGTAATTCCAACCTAAGATATCATCAGTAATAATAATACAATAGCTTAAAGAAGTCATGGATAGAGGACTGTTTCAGAGTTTATGAAATGAGACCACTTTATTTGAAATAAAAAAATTATTTTGTACTTGATATCAAAATGGAGCAACAATTAGAAACTACCAAGGTATAAAATCAAAGCCAGAGACAGAACTCCAGACTCTCTCTATACCATCACATATCTTCATAGTAGCATTAAAATAGGTATTTTCTAGTTTCAAATCCATTTATAGAAGGAGAAACTTTATTTCAGAAAATATTTAAGGATTATTCTTTATGTGCCATGTACTGTTTACAATGTTAAATAATGATGCAAAAGTTGAAATGTACCCTTCACAATCACTTAGAATGAACAAGCAAAGGGAAAAATGTATAATATTTATAAATTAAAAATTATATATCAGACAAGATTCTAGACTCAATTCTAGATAGACTTTACAAGAGAGATCATATGATATTTGGGCAACTTGAAGGATTTTCCATGATATAAGAGCAAAATTATTATTCCTAAACCTTTGGTAATAAAACTAATAAAAAAAAGAAAAAAAATTCCAAAAGTTTAGCAATCAAAAATGTATCACTTTTGTATGTCATTTTGTGATGAGGTGACTTTGACCATGCTGCGATGTGATGACAGTTTATTCTCCAGCGTGGCATTCCTGGGGTACAATCTCTTCTTCATCCTACAGAAATAAAAGATGCTTAGCATGGACATACAACTGTCTTTTGTGTATGTGTGTTTAACTCTAAAAATGTATTTATTTTCCAGACTTCTACGATGGTAATATAGCCTTAGAATGGTAGTATCACTCACAAATGAAAGGTAGGGAGTCTTCTTTTCAATCCCATATAAGCTTATATTTTATACGTTTCATACGATTTTTGGCACTATATGTGTGCAATTTAAATAATAATGATAAAAGAGACCCATGTACTAGCCACCTAAGATAAAAAATAAATTTGCCAAAACCTTAGAAACGTCATTGCTCACACCTCTTTCCCTCTGTCCTTTGCTTAATAGAAAACCTCTTCTATTACATTCGTGATAATTATTTCCTTTGCTTCATACATTTATCTCTCATGTGCACTTAGAGATAACATGGTTTAGTTATGCTTATATATTTTTGTGACTTTTATCCTCTACTTAAAGTCATGTTTTTGAGATACATTGATGTGAATACAAGTATTTGTATTAACATTTATGCCTGTGTAATTAATACTGTATGTTTTGGTGGCAACACATTTTTATTTTCTATTCTGTTATTGATGGTCATTAGGTCATATCCAGCTTGGGGTTATTATGAAAAATGCTATGAATAATCTGCTGCACATCACTTGGTGCATAGATATGGGAATTTCTCTAGGGTATATATTTAGAGTAAAAATGTTAGGTGTAGGGTATGTGCACGTTTAAATTTACTAGGTAAAGCCAAACTATTTTGTAAAGCCCATAAAAATATCTACTCTAAACAGTGATATATGAGAACTGTCACTAGTGCATGGTTATACATTCACAACCTGGATATTTTATATTACTCTTCCTGGTTCAATTGATTTCTTCCTTTATTCCTTGTATTCCTATAAACAGGGACTTAAATCTAATTATTTTATTAAATTCAGGTAAAAATTTTTTGGTGGGAATACCACAGAGATGTTACAATACAATTTATTTTGCAACATCTCAAACATTGCATAAAGTCAGAACCTCAATGTTCATGATCCTAAAGTTTGATCATTTTGTTATGATCATGGCTGAAGTTTTCTCCATTTTAAAGGTATATATTTTTAAAAATATTTATTTATTTATGGCTGTGTTGGGTCTTCGTTTCTGTGCGAGGGCTTTCTCCAGTTGTGGCAAGCGGGGGCCACTCTTCATCGCGGTGCGCGGGCCTCTCACTATCGTGGCCTCTCTTGTTGCGGAGCACAGGCTCCAGACGCGCAGGCTCAGTAGTTGTGGCTCACGGGCCTAGTTGCTCCACGGCATGTGTGATCTTCCCAGACCAGGCTCGAACCTGTGTCCCCTGCATTGGCAGGCAGATTCTCAACCACTATGCCACCAGGGAAGCCCTAAAAGTACATTTTTGTACTTAGAAAATAATGTCTGAAAGACATATTGAAGCAATATGAATCACTTTTCAGCAGCTAAGTTTGGGGAGGTTTTATAATCATAATTTTCTAATCCAATCACTCCTTTTACATTTATTAGTGAGCAACCCTTTTAAATCAAGCAATATAATGACCCTTAAGGAGGCAGGGTAAATGCTTACTTATGTCCTTTTAATTACCGATTTTCTGAATAAAGATATGATGTCATAGATACTTCAAATGGTGTAAATGAGTCTCTTTTATCAATTTTTGAGCATCATTAAGGACTCATTGATTTATATTTAATATTTTATAATTAATGAGAATCATTGAATACAAATGTGGCTGTTGTGAGTACCACAAAGCTCACCTCTGTGTCCCTTGAAAACTCCTTTAGTCTCTGAGTTCCTCTTTGTTTTCTGGTATAACATGGTCCTAGGGCTTACTTGGTACGTTCATGACACAGAACTTATCTAAACCATTTATCCTCAAAACCTTGGATTTTTTAGTGGAAAATTATACTATGAAGGAAGATCTGGAAGCTACATCTATTTATTGCTACTAAGACATTTTTACTTTCAAGATTAGTAAATAAAAAATGTTTAGAAAAAATATGTACAAATATATAAATTCATAGATAGATGGAGAGATAGATCAAATAATTTAAAATTAAATTGGGTGTGCTTAATTATTTGTAGTCCTTTCACATAAACCAAAATTTATAATTATTAATAATATTAATAGATTTTACTTAACGTGTCACCCATCATCATTCATGAAGCATTTTAAAATTATAATTAATATATTAATAGTGACAGACTATTGACAAACTTTATTTCTTTGTAGTTTTTCCCTTGTAACATACCCCATTACAGATGTACAATAAGATAGTATATTGTTCTGAAGTTACTTGAAAAGATTTACATTTTTTCTGTGGGATTAAGTCACCAATTTGAAATCAGGAATCAGTTGTCCACTTCTGTTGCCAGTCACTAAACAGAATCATTCTATTGTCCCTCTGCAGAGCATTTAATCTAAAAAAATTCTAATTACTCAAAATATGATTTTTTATGGGCTTGCTGTCTACAAGAGTCCAATCAAGGAGACAGTCTCATTTATTGGCTAAAGTTTTATTATGCTTATGAAATAATTTCTGATTTAATAGAAATATAAGTTCAGACCTATTGAGATGTTACTGTTTCTTCAGTAATAGAACATTTCAGTTCATAAATACAGGTTCAGCCATCTTTTGTTATGACCAAACAGTCAGATGTGCTTTCTTCAGTGTGGTTGCATTGTGCCAATATGTTTCTTTCTTTCTTGTGTACCATAGTTGTTTCATAATAATAGTTTTTAATTCACAGATATCTTTAAAACATTTTAAAGGTTAAAGTAAATTACAAATAAACTATCATTCTAGGCAAGTGACACAAAGGAGAGTTGGGGCAGAATCAAATATATAAGTTTATATTTCTTACCACTGGAAAATTTTGAAAGAGTATGGAAAAGCTGAAGATATGGCTCAAAAAACTTCTAATTGATTTTAGATGAAATCAATTCAAAAATTAGTTAATAAAAGTATCTTCTAAAATTCAGACATATACAAGTATTCTAAATGTTTTGGAAAATAAATGAAGAAAGATTGCATGGTAAATATGCCAAAAGGAAATAAAGCAAAATGTTACCACCGGCTAAATCTAGATGGGATGATTTATTTTTATTTTAAAATTCTATTTATATTTGTTTTCTGCAATCTTTGCAATGCAATTCAGGATCCAATCTTTACAATGAATATATATTACTTTAAAATAATGAACTAATTATGGCAAAGTCACTTTGCCAGCTATGTTAAAATCCAAGGGTAAAGAATGATTAAAATGACAATGACACTGCCTATCTTAATTTCTCAATGGCTACTGCAATATTAATTTAGAAATAATTTAGAAATAAAAGACATAGAGTGACCCAGTATGTTTAAAAAAGAGAATTATAAAAAACAATAATTCCTTTTTTTCTACCCAATACATTTAACTGTATCTTGTCTTAAATATATGTTCCAAATACCAATACCAAATCAACTTTTCTTATAACTGCAGTGTGATTTCATTTGAAATGTATCTGACTCTTATCTCTCATTTTCCTTAATCATAGAGAGAATACATTTACAGCATCATATTTGTTATTCGAATCATAGAACATGAAAGTTTATCACACTTTTTTTCTTATAATCATTTGAAAATTTTCATATGTTAGCTATAAGTCCATTTTCTTTTTGTGTTTTGATATCTTGAAAATATGATTTGGAAAGTTATCTAAAAGAAGAGATATAAAAATTAGGTAGGAGACAGGTTCTACATTGATCTTAGAAACAACTCTCTTTTAGATTATTTGAGAAATGCAAAGCATGAGTATTCAGTATTTAGCAGATGCATTTATTGTTATAAGCAAACAAAGTAACATCCCTAAACTAGTCGAATACATGAAAATATATATATTTTCAAACACATGAAAAGAATATTTTTACCACTTATTTTATTATGTGAATAAAATATTGATAGACCTAGAAAGATATGAAGGGTACCCAAGACTGATTAGATTTTTGAAAACAGTTTCAATGATATTTTAAAAAATAAGAAAATTACCCACAATAGACTTTTCATATTTGTTATTTATGAATACAACTTTAGATTTAGCTCAGTTTTTTCATAATCTTCTGGATAATTTCATCTTTTAGACTACCATCCAACTTAAATATGAATAAGTACTTTATATACTTCTAATAGTCTATGAACCAAGAGAAGAAGATTTACTGGGTTCCATGTATTTGGGAGATTCCATTCATGAAGTACTGTTCCTTAACTAGAGCAAATCCTCAGTACAAGGACCAAAACTTTCATTAATTTTTCATGATGAGAAAACAGCCAGTAGCTTCATTATGTTTACATAATGAAGCATACAACTCAATCTTAGGTTTTTGTCCTCAAACGTGTAGGATTTTTCTCAATATTCTTTGAAGTTACATTAATATTCTACCTATGGATATTTTGTTAACTCAATTGAGATCATCTATCTGTCTATCTATCATCTATCTGCCACCTATTCATCATCTTTCTATCTAATCTAATCTGCCCCTTCCCAATCCTTCACCATATTTGATTTTAAATATTTTTTACGTTATCACACAATCACTGTTACTTCTTCCAACATGCTTCCAATTAATCTTATTTTTTTCTTAACACTTTAAAATAATTTATATAAAATACAGTTAACCCATTTAAAGTGTTCAAGTCAATATTTTTAAATGTATTCACAAAGTTCTGAAACCATCAACACTATCTAATTTTAGAATAGTTTCATCACCCAAAGGAAACACGGCTCCCCTTAGCAGTTATTTCCTGTTCTACCCTAAGGCCAGCTCATAGGCATCTACTCATATACTTTCTGTTTATATAGATTTGTCAGTTCTGGATGTTTTATATAAATGGAAGAATATAACGTATTATATTTTTGACTGGCTTCCTTCACTTAGCAAAATATTGTCAAGGTTCATCCATGTTGTAGCATGTATAAGTAATTTATTCCATTTTATAATTGAATAAAATGCTATTGTATGACACTTTATACCATTCATCAGTTTAAAGGCATGTGTTGTTCCTGCTTTTGGTCATTATGAATAATGTTGCTATAAACATTTGTGTGCACTTTTTTATATTGCATAGATTTTTATTTAAAGTTTATACCTAGAAGTGGAATTACTGGGTCATATCATAAAACTATATATAACATTTTGATGAATTGTCATACTGTTTTATAAAGTAATTGTACAATTATACATTCCTTTGACCAACCTACAAGCATTCCAATTTCTCCATACCCTCAACAATACTTGTTATTATCTGTCTTTTTGATAATAGTTACCCTAGTGGGTGTAAAGTGGTATCTTATTGTTGTTTTGATTTGCATTTCCTTAATATCTGAAGCTGTTCAGCAAATGTCAAGTGCTTATTGGTCCTTTGTTTATTTGTGTACATAAACATTCTGATTATCATTTAAGTGGTATTTTTACTTTTTAAAATATTTAATATTTTTATAATTGAGTTGTAATAGTTCTCTAGAACTATTACATTCTAGATACAGATATTTTATCAGGTAAATATTTTGTTTCATTATGTGGCTTGCCTTTTTATTTTCTTGGTGAGATACTTTAAAGCATACATGTTTTAGTTATGGATGAAGTAAAATTCATATTTTTTCTTTGTATCTTGGCTTTTATTGTCATATCTTATAAAGCTTTGCCTATCCCAAGTTCATGAAGATTTATCTTGTGTTTTCTCTGAGATTTTTATATTTTTAGCACTTACATTTAGATTGTTGATCCATTTAGAATTAATTTTTGTGTTACAGTGTAAGGAAGAAATACAACTTCATTATTTTGCACTTGGTATCCTGTGGTTTCAGCAATATTTATTGAAAAACACTGGAGGTACCCCCCCCATAGAATGCCTTGGTATCCTTTTCAATTGTCAATTTATTATTCATATAAAGTTACTTTCTTGACTCTGAATTTCATCCCATTGATCTAAATGTCTACCCTTATGCCAATATATTACTGCAGCTTTGTAATAATTTTTGAAATTATAAGTTGGAATGCTCCAATTTTATTCTTTTTCAAGATGATTTTGGATACTTTAAGTCTAAACATTTTCATGGGTTCAGCAACTAGAATTTTCATAGGAATTTGTGTTAAATATGTAGATCAATTTGGGGAGTATTGTCATAATAACAACACTAAGTCTTCTGATGCATGAACTTGGGATATCTTTCCATGTATTTAGGTCTTCTTTAATTTCTCTCAACAATATTTTGATCATGATGTATAATCCTTTTGATATATTATTGGATTATGTTTACTAGTGTTTTGTAAATGGTTCTTGTGCATATATTTATAAGGGATATTGGTTTGTGGTTTTAATTTTTTGGGATGTCTTTGCTTGGCTTTACTGTTTGGGTAATACAGGCATACCACCTTTTATTGTACTTGCTTTGTTTTGCTTTGAAGATATTGCATTTTTTACAAATTGGAGGTTTATGGCAACCCTCCATAGAATGTCTATCATTGCTATTTTTCAAACAGCATTATTTTTTATCACTTGCTTTCATCCTGATGCATTCTTTAATGGTCATATCACTTGCTTTCCTCCTGATGAACTCTTTATTATGTCATACCTGCTAACTATGAATGCTCTCAGTTGTTGCCTAAATGGGAATATGTTATTTCCCTTTTATTTTGTAAGATAGTTTTGTAGGATATAAGATTCTAGGTTGACAGATATTTTGCCTTTCAGAGCTTTGCATAGGTCATCCCACTGCCTTCTGGTTTTCTCCGTTTCTGATGAGAAACCAGCTGTAATTGTTATTGAGGTTTCTTGTATGTGACAAGTCAGTTTTCTTTTGCTGCTTTCAGGGTTTTCCTTTTATCTTTTGCCTTCAAAAGTTCTACTATGATGTGTTTGCTTGTGGATATCTTTCTATATATTCTACTTAGAGATAGTTGAGCTTATTGGATGCATAGATTAAATTGTTTGTTTAATTTGGAAGTTTTTGCATTTAGGTGTTTGAACATATTTATAATAGTACTTTGAAGGTTTTTTTGTTGTTGTTGTTTGTTTTTTCTCTGAAGTACCATATTTGGGTCACGTTGAAGGCAGTTTTTATTGCCTGTTTTATTTTTTCTGTGTATGAGTCAAAGTTTCATGACTTGTTTGTTTTGTATGTCTCATGATATTTTATTGAAAACTTTGTTATTATTTGTTTATTTATTTATTTATTTAGTGATTTTGATAGACTCTTTCAGGAAAGTCTATTACCCCTGCAGAATCCAGCCTCTAATGTTGCATCCCAGAAGTTGCACTATCTTCATGATACCCCATACACTGTGGATGACAAACTGTCCAGTCTGCCTCTATTAGTATCACACTCAGATGTTTATTTCCAATGATTACTAGTTGATTACTATTCCAACTAAGTCAGCCTCTTCTGCAGGATAGTTTTTGGGCACAGTCTTCGGGGTTTGACCCAATCCCAAGAAAGCTCTGTTTTCCCTGGTTCTTTCTGATAAATGACTAGCTGGTCTATTATTTTATTTGTTGCTATAACAAGGAACTACCAGCCTCATCTTAATTATTTATCACTAAGATCTCCATTTCTGATAGTATCCTTGGGCGTGAAGATCCCCAAACTCTGCTGCAGATAAAGTCAGTCACTTTATGGAGAGCTACAAATTTCTGTTATTATGGCCTACAACTCCACCTGGGAAGAACCTATGTGCCATTCATCCAGAGCTGGGGGCATGGAGTGCCTCATTTGCCTTACATTTGCATTCCTACTCTAAGGAGAGCAGGGGGCATGGATGATAGCCTCTGGTTTCTTGGCTTCCTTTTCCTGTCATTGGAACATCTGCCATATGAGTGATGTGGTAGGATGATCAAGGCCTGGGATTCTCAATCTGCTGCAACTGCAGTAGTCTTGCACTCTATGAGTAGAAGCTTGGTAGATGAAGCAGATTGATTGATTTTGCTCTGCTTGCCTCAAATAAAGGTTTTGCAACATAGATCTGGGAAATGAGAAATTTTTGTCTGCCACTATCAGAGAGAAACCATATATATATATATATATATATATATATATATATATATATATTCATTTTCTGTGTGATCAAGACAATGACAGGGACCCTTTTTTTTTTATGCAATTACATTTGTTTCATTAGAGAGAGGGTCCATGAGGAGCTCAACCTGACTTTCTAGGAATGGTTCTCCTCCTACTATATTTTAATAATTATACTCTGAGGCAATGTGTTAGTCTAAATATCTTGTAGTTTGATGCCATATATATGTGGTGTCAAATGCTAATGTTGATATATGTTTTCTATGCTATGACAACCAGGACAAGTAATACACAATATTCTAATTCTTTGTTGTTTTATTAATTTTTAACCAAAATTATGATAAAGCTATCTGCATCATTCCTTCAACAAGATTGTGTCAATATTAAATAAAATAAATAACTACCCAGAATGCCTTGAACTTAGAAACTAAAATTTATCTGCCCAGTCTAGAATCTTCTTCATGTAAGGTAAATGTACTTCTTCTCTCCTAGGAAAGATAATGGACCCTTAAAAAAAGAAATAATGAAAGCTCCATACTTATATTTCTAAAGAAAGCATATAGCACAGAGACAGAATTGGCAGCAAACCAGAATAAATGTAGAAGCACTCTTAGGTAACTTGTGTCTACTCTTTTATTTAGGCTCTCTACTTCATTTTGGATTTTAGCCCTAGGATTATTTTTGTAGGGGTCTTTGAACCTTACATTACAGTTCAAGAACATTAAAAAAAGAATGATATTTCAATTTACATAAGATGTCCTTCTCAAGATCTTTAGTCCATTATGCACAAGTTCCTCTTATTTCTTCTCCCACAGTTATCCAATTATTTCACTCATTTTCTGAAAAATCTAACCCTTAATGTGAATAATCCCAACTATGTAGTTTGTTTTCCTGATCTGCGATGTTCTGTATGTGGTCATGACGAGATGGTCATGGACTATGTGTATGCTGTACATACATGTTACTTTTGCATTTCCTCTCACATAGACCAAGGATCTATGCTTATCAGGTTAATAACATTATGCGTTGACTTTAATTTCTGTCTAAGTCTCCACTGAGACTGTTTCCAAGTCTGATATGTACAAGTCATTGATCATATGTTTTATCATAAAATAGTCATCATTTGAACTAGTAGTAATATAGTTTTCCCTTCAGTGTATTGATAGCCCATAGATTAAGTTCTAAACATTCAATTACACATTTTAAGCAATAAATAAGGATGATAATTTTCTTGAAATTGATCCTTTTCTTTGGAATAATAATCTGCCACATAGGAAGATTTTTGTGTGAACATAAAAATTCTCATGACTTTAAACCATATGAAAATTAAGTCTCAGACAGTGCCTAAGTAAGATAATTTTATTGTGGCAGTAAAAGCTGATGTCTGATTAGTAAAGACTGGTCTTCATTACCAAACATTATGTTCAGACTCCTTTTCTATCCTTATTTACAAGGAAATTTATGCTTTGCATGACTCATAAAATGTTTCTGGATTTTTAAAAGAACTTACTAAAAATTAAAGATATTTTGTTTTAATGTTTATAGAAGTGAGAACTATTTATATTTAATGGGATTATAATAACATTAATAATAGTTAACACATATATAGAACATATTCTGTGCCATGCATTGTTGTAATTCTCTTCTTTCCTCTGAATCCCTTACATAGTGAACAATGGCAAGTGACAGAACTGTCAATAAATGGTTAATAGCAAGTCTGCAATCTTTTCTTTCATTTTATAATTGTGGTGAAAGAAGGAGGATGTGTTCCAGAAGTAAACAAATAAAGACAATCCAGTCAAATCTTCACATGTACATGTTAATGATAGAACTCTTAGAAATTATACAAATGCTTTTGCTAGCTGGAAAGTTCTTATGTATGGAAAGGTTTCATCAGACCATTCCATGCCTAGTGTGTATAGCATACTTTGTAAACAAAGCTGGAATCATGGAATTTTGAGGCATGTTTCATAGCAAATATCACATTAGCTGTGCAACTATCTGAGTATAAAGTGGAGATATTTCAGGGTTGAACATTTCTCTTTTAAGTCATGGTGATAAATGCAAAAGTTAGATTTTCAGTATATTAATTGTGGCCTAAGCGTGTCCTGATAACGCAGGATAGGAGATGTAAAGGCATTCCTAGACTCCAACTTGTTCCTCCTGAATATTCTTTAGTTATTACTTACAATTAATAGTAAAGCTTGATGTTGGGTAAACTTTCTAATTTGTGATAGTTTGATTTGGTGTTCTTTGTTTTATCGATTAATGCTGCATTTTTGTCTAAAAAAGTCTACTTTATCCGGACTTCCCTGGTGGCGTGGTGGTTGAGAATCTGTCTGCCAATGCAGGGGACATGGGTTTGAGCTCTGGTCTGGGAAGACCCCACATGCCGCGGAGCAGCTAAGCCCGTGCGCCACAACTACTGAGCCTGCGTGTCTGGAGCCTGTGCTCCGCAACAAGAGAGGCTGCGACAGAGAGAGGCCCGCGCACCATTATGAAGAGTGGCCCCCACTTGCCACAGCTAGAGAAAGCCCTCGCACAGAAACAAAGTCCCAACACAGCCAAAAAAATTAAAATATACATTAAAAAAAGAATATTGTATTTAAAAAAAGTCTACTTAATCCATATCTTTCTACCTCACTTTTTCTGGTAAACAGGCCTTCATTATTTTATCTTAATCAGTTGAAATTTAAACTGAAAGGAATATACTTATTGAACATATTTACATTGTGTAAAATATAGAAAGGAATATACTTATTGAAAATATTTACATTGTGTAAAATATATATATACTTAGAATAAGAGATAATTTATAATTTACTTAGTTGTTTTCTAGAGAGATAAGCAGGTTTTTTGTAACTCTGAATTTATATAATTAATCCAAAAAAGTCTAAGTACAATCTTAACTAGGAACTAGCTGTTGTTTATGTTTTAATTACTTTAATAATAATTGTCATGCTGCATTAATTACCAAGCAGAATTTGCAAACATTCTTTCCTAATTCCCCCCACTATTTTACCAACCAGAGGGCTTCATGGCAATCTCACCCTGCTGAGGTTCAGAGCATAAAAAAAATGAATACTTAAAATTAAAATATAGCTTGTCACACAGAATGAGCACTTGATGCCATTTACAAGGACTAGGTGAATGTTTATTCAGGCATGTTTGATGTCCCAGCAGGAATTATTTCAGTTAAATATCAGTGTCATTGCCATTAGAGAATACTGAAATAAGAGCAAAAGACACACACACACACACACACACACACACACACACACACACACACAATAGGAATTTAAGGCATCTGAACTGAACCAGATTTGCAGGAGGATGGGTTCAATTTGTCTGCATTACCTAAAGTAAGAGAAAGTAGCCTCAGAAATAGATCAAGAAAGTTTGACCTTTGTTGTTACACTGAATGTGAAATTCCTGCAGATACCATTATTTGGAATTTTCTCCTGGTGAGTGAAAGATAATACCTTTTTAGGAAGGTTAGGAAATGAGAATGATTAGAAAAAATGCTTTACGTTTTTGCACTTAGTATATAGTTTCTTGAACTAACAAGTTAGAAGTTATTTTAATGAAGAAAAAATACACAAGATGAATATTTGGTTTAATCACACATGTAAATATGCCTAACTGAAGGGAGGGAGAGAGAGAGAGGAAAGAAGGAGGAGGAGGAGGAGGTGGAGGAGAGAGAAAGGATAAGAATGTCCTATTTAAGGGGCTTCCCTGGTGGCACAGTGGTTGAGAGTCCGCCTGCCGATGAAGGAGACACAGGTTCCTGCCCCGGTCTAGGAAGATCCCACATGCTGCAGAGTGGGTGGGCCCGTGAGCCATGGCCGCTGAGCCTGCGCATCCGGAGCCTGTGCTCCACAACGGGAGAGGCCACAGCAGTGAGAAACCTGCATACCGCAAAAAAAAAAAAAAAAAGAATGTCCTATTTAAATATATTTTTATTTTTAAAATACTCCAAGATACTATGATTTGTAAATATGTATATGTGTAAAACACAACAATTATAGCAGCTTAATGTAAGCAAAATTAAGCCATGTTTTAGTTCCAAAATACCACTCAACAACACAGCACATCAGCAACCATTCACACAGAATGATGTAGATAATTAATCTAATTTTCCCTCCACTTCATTTTGTGTTCTATTAGTTTTCTTATTCAACCTTCCAAGTCACAAATCTAATTTAAAAATTCTTAACTAGTCTAACGCATAATGTGTTCTATCTGCGTTCAGTGTCTAGCAGTGAGCAGAGAAGCTGGAATACTAATTTGCTTCAGAGTGTGCAAAACACTCAATAATCAAATAATAAAATCCCAGATCCAGCACTTCTTAATGACATGACCAAATGAGTCCAATGCGTTGAAACGTGAGCATAAGTTAAAAAAAATTAAAACAACGAAGAATAAAATAATGTGAAAGAAGAAGAAAAAAATCAAGCTACCCGGTGCCATATATTCAGTATACTGGGTCTCCACTCAGAATGGTCACTATTCAAGATAAAAAGACACTAAAATTAACAAGACAAGTTTGAATAACAACTTTGCTTACTAGTGTTGCTATTTTAGTACTGCTTATTACTTATATTCTCTCTCTCGTTTTTCTTTTCTGCCTATCAACACACACACACACACACACACACACACACACATGCAGTTACCATTATTTAAGTTTAATATTTGAAATTGTTTTCAATAGACTCTTTGTAAGAGTCTGTATTATATTTTTCAAGGTGGTGGGGCTTTCTTTTTCCTTTCCTTTCTTGCTGTGTTCACATCCCCTTTGGTAAAATAAAGTTTATTTGGATATACTCTCTTGAATTCAAAGTAAATGAAAAACCCACACATTTCAGAAAATGAAGAAATAGGATATGTCAGAAAAATTAACCATGTACTGAGTGATTAAACTATTTTGTGTAAGAATGCCATTTCTATTTTGTTTAAATGTAATGCAATTTACCAGACCATAAAGAACTCCTTAGATGAAATGGCTGTTTTCCAGGCAATGCTACTCTGCTGCTGATTGCAATATATTCTGACATCTATGACAGTTTTATAGTTCTTCTATTCTGTGCTCTGAAGTGTCCTTACTTTGATGAAGGCTTACTCCTGGGAAATGTACTAAAATTTTGTAGACTGAAAGAACGATAAACAGTTTCATAGGAAAACAGTATCACCACGTGGCACAATTGTGTTGCTAATTTGTTTTATGTTAATATAGTAAAATATTTCAAAAGGCCTTTACATCAGGATTTAGAGGAGAATTTTTTACACATGTGAATACTCCAGGTAAAATATAAGAACAAAAATCATGAAAAAGAAATAAAGGCTCACCATATCTTTGATAGCCTCTTCTGTCCAATGCAAAATATATTAGAACAAGGTATATTATGTGAATTGTTTGAACTATTATATAACAGAGCTTAAAATGGATTTGAGTACAATAATTTTAATAAAGATTATCTTAGGCTAAACAACATAAATGTATATTTTGTAGAATAGTTTATTATAAATAGTGACCAAAGATATTCATTGCTTTAAAAATACTCTTAGGGGGCTTCCCTGGTGGTGCAGTGGTTGAGAGTCCGCCTTCTGATGCAGGGGACACAGGTTTGTGCCCCAGTCCGGGAAGATCCCGCATGCCACTGAGTGGCTGGGCCCATGAGCCATGGCCACTGAGCCTGCACGTCTGGAGCCTGTGCTCCACAAGGGGAAAGGCCACAACAGTGAGAGGCCCGCATACCGAGAAAAAAAAAAAATACTCTTAGAACATGTTTAGTAAATAATATCTGAAAAAAATTTTAGAGATTCATGAATTGCTTGTGATAAGTACTGTATTTCCATTTTGATAAAAGCAGATATATAAAAAGCAAATTCCTATTTAGAATGTGTTATATTAAATAACTATAAGGAAACATACACAGAAAATGAAGTCTGGCCTGCAACATCTAAATGATCAATTCACAAGAGAAGAGTTTACAATGTTATCAAACGATAAGAACATAAATGGATGTGTGCGTGCATACTCATATTGAAATAAGTTATGGAACATATTGGCATATGTAGATGCGCAGATATTCTTGTGATATTCATGTATAAACCAATGGAAAGTATTTCAGTTAGATCAGTGTCCAATTTAAAGAGAGTCTCCTAAGTGATTTTTTCAAATCACAATTAGTTAATAAATAATTTTATACTGAAGTAATGATACAATAAATTTTAAGAATATGAGCTTTAGGTTGTTAACTTTTTCATTATAGAAGTATGAATTAATCTTAGAAAAAAATTAGAAATGAGGAGCCATCCCAATAAGTTATTTGAATAAGGAATTATTTTCATGAAGAATAAGTAGACTGCATAGAGCCCAGGATAAAGATAAATATTATTATAATTGTCAATTTGTTTCATGAGCTATAACTTTTGAAATGTATATAAACTATTGCACCTCAACTAGATGAAATACTTAGGTAAATAAATGTGTTTGTATATTGGATAAGCTTACTTTTTTCATGGGCAGCACATGTAAATTGGAAAGGAAAAATATAATCCATTTTACGGCAAAGTTACAAATATATAAATGTCGGATATACTAATTGGATATTATTCTTTTTTGCATATTTTTCATATTAAAGGCTTTTATCCAATTTTTTGGGAAGGATGAAAAACTAAGACCAGCATTTTTTTGCAGCATTGACTAGTTTCAAGATCTAGGGTTGAGAGATTGGAGCATAGCTATAACCCATAAGTTGCAGTAAAAATCCTTGTGAGGTTAAAAGGATTTACTTGCTAAATCCATAGTTCAATTATCTATATTATTTCTCATCTGCTTTAATTCCCTATTTGTTTATTTGTTTTTCTTGGTTATGGATCACATTCTCCTGCATTTTCTCATGTGCAGTAAGTTTTGATTATGGATATTATGAATGTTATGGTTTCAAGTGTCTAGGTGTTATTTTAGGGAGTGTAGAAGTTTGTTTCTGGAGTGGGTTAAGTTACTTAGAAAAGAGTTTATTCTTTTTCTACATATATTTTTGTTTTGTTAGGAAGTTTTTACTAGAATAGTTTTTACTCTTAGGTATGAGCCCTTTGGAGTCTCTGCTGAATGTTGCAAGTTTTCACACAAGAATTCTCCACTTATGAACACCTTAACATTTGACCCATCAATCCCACTTTTATATAGTCAATAAAGATAAAAATATATGTCCAAAGAAAACTGTACTTGTTCATAACAGCTTCCTTCACATTTGTCAAAATCTGGAAACAAAACAGATGTTTATCAATTAATGAATGGATAAACAAAACAATGTATATCCATAGAGTTGAATACTGAGCAATAAAAGATCACTCAATAGAGATAAATATAAGAACATAAATTAATTTCAAAAAAACATTAAGCTGAATGAAAGAGCCAGACACAAATTATACATACTGTATCATCTCTTTACATGAAATTCTGGAGGAGGCAAACTTACCTACCCTAACAGAAAGATGAGTGGATGACTAGGGCTGAGATTTGGGGGAATTGACTGAGAAGGGACAGATGGAATATTTTGGAAACTGGAAGTATTTCATGTCTTGATTATGGTAGTTCTGTTATGGATGTATATATTTGTCCAAACTAAAAAAAAAAAAAAAAGACATTTAAGACAGCTGCATCTCATTATATGTGAACTATTTCTCAATAACTTGAACTAATTCACTTGGGAAATGAGAGTAGCATGCTAGAGGAGCCCAGGCTTTGAAGTCATATATAATGGGATCAAATCAATTCTCATATGTGTGACAATTGGCAAGTCAATCATTCTCTCTAAGTCTTAGTTACCTCATCTATAAAATGGGGAATGATGGCAAACATCTCAGATTGACTGTAAGTAACAATTCCATGTAGAGCACCTCTCACATAAAATATACTGAAAAATATGAGCCCCTTTCTCTCTCTTTCAATATACTTTCTTATTCTAGGATACAAATCATCTAATGATGACATTATGAATTACTCAGCCAAAATGATGCTCCTCCAAAAGTGTAGCGCTTATATTTGAAGTACGTTTTAATTAGCATACTTAATATTTACATATGTCAAAGCTAAGGCAAAAAGACTGCCCAACATTAGCATGGTCTGTTTGATGTTGACCTTTCTAATAGAGTTACCTATAGCTCATAGAGTGATCTGATTTCAGGGATTCAGTAAGATAGTTAATGACTGAGATTTTATTGCCCCAAGCTAAACTAGCTTCTGTTCACTCATTCATGATTATAAATAAATTTGCAGTTTATATCTTAAAAGATATATATGAGTTGTTCCTAAAGAATTCTACTCTTCAAAGCATGAAAATAAGTAAGAACAGAAAACATAGGCAAATGTTTAGGCAAAAATACACATGCGTGAGGGTATATTTTGAAATCTCTGAATAAAGTATTTATTAAAATCTGTAGTTGCTACAGTCTTTAACATTTGAATAGTTTAAGAAATCATTTAACTATTCCATAAAAATTGCATAGATTTAGATTTTCATTTTCTTAGGCTATCCTATTTTCCAATAAAACTCATCACTGGGACCCATCTTGCATCATTAACTGACATCTCAAATTCATCTGCTAGTGCTGTAATAAATAGCCTAGGGAAAGGCTATATGGGAGTACATAGTACATTAAGTAAGCCTCTGAACACAGAGAACTAATAATTTTATACTTTCTTAGAGAACAAATTGTTTGAAAGAAATAAACAAGTTTAAAAGGAGGTAATGAAAACTATATCTGGAAAAGTAATATACTATTGAATACATTTCAACAACTTTATTATTATGCAACAATCTTTTCTCCCTACCTATGATTCCTTAAATTATTTCCCAGCACATTATCTCCAAAGATGCAAAATAAAAGAATCAAAACTGCTAAATAAAAATAAGCAGGCTTATTTTCTTATTAGTCTCTCACAAACATGCAAAACTGTGTTGCAAGTAAAAATACATTTTTTTTATCTCATATCTTTTTTTTTTTCCCTTAGGAAGCCTTGCAATTACCCACTGGACTAGGAGCAGAATGAACAGAAATTATCTATGAAAGGTGAAATAAAACTCTGCTATTTTCTTTTATATGTGTATCAATCAAAGAGGGAACACATTTTGGAATCAAGAAAGGAATTATTACTACTGAAGATAAAAATAAAATATGTCTACCTTTAAGTTATTAAAACTATACGATATATACTGAGGACATTCTGTAAACTGTTCAATATGCTAAATATTTTGTATCCATTAAAATATTTTATTTCATTAGCCTCACCTGATTGGCAATAATATTTCTTTTACAGGTTATTTGCATGAAGTCATCAGGTTGAGTTATCAAAAAAACTCAGGCAACATACAGGCAGATTTAGTACTCTTAAGCCTAGGAAGTATCAATTAACTTTAATAACTAAAAAGAAAAGAGCCAAATGAAATCTACTATTGTAGCTGAATAATCAAACTTGATATTTCTTTATAAGGATCTGTGAAAAAATACATCTCTGAATTTATTTAAATAAAAATGTTTATAATGCATTATTTATCATGTATAGAATATAGAATATAAGAATGGAAGTATAGAAAATAAGCAAGAGACAGTATTTAACCAAATTTTGTAATATATAATCATTTAAATATAAAATATCTCCACCAGTATCATCATTTTAATGTGTCTGTGTGTGTGTTCCTTGTTTGAAACCTTACAATTGATCCCAGGTTAATATTAATTAAAGAATAGAAAAAAATGATATAGAATACTGATTGAAAAAACTTGATAACAATGTTCAAGAGCAAACTTCAAATTAGTATTATTCGACTATCTCAATTGTCCTCTTGATATACTTCTGTGTGATTTGACTGATGAATTATATATTAGTTTGTAAGTATTTAAATCAATCATATTGTCCAGGTACTTTTCATATTCATTGTCAATCTGCCTTACATCGGGTGAAAATGCATTAGAAAAACACTGAAAGAAGTTCTTTAACACTTTAAAAGTATTTCAAAATGGATTGCCAAATTTCACTTAAAATAATAAAATTAGTTTAATTAATTTCATTATGAATGGATTTGGTATTCATCACTTTGGGATTATGAATAAAATAACACTTATAAATGAGGAACCATATGCTTAAGATGAATATTGGCTCATGTAGTAGAAACTTGGCATGCAAAATATTAAGGAGGAGCCAAAGCACTCATTTAAGAAATTACTACATCAATGTTTTGCCCATATTATTATCTTTAAAATAAATATATGTTTAATAATTTTAATTCCTGTTAATTTTGAGGAAATATGGACAATCATACACATACATAACCAGTTAATATTTGTTTACTTATTTAATACTTATATGTTATTTATTATAAGAAATTGGCTTATGCAGTCGAGTTAGGGAGGTGGCTAAGCACATCCAAAGTTCAGGCTGTCAGGAAGTGAGGTGCATACGCAGACTGAAACCACACAGTCACAGGAGGAGGCTGCTGTACACAGGGAAGATTAACTCTCTCTCTCCAGGAAGGGCCTACACCCTCTTTTAAAGAATTCCGAATTATTTAGTCAGGTCTGTCAGACGTAATCTTCCTCTGAACTGATTAGGTCAGACAATCTCAGGATAATCCCTTAATTGAAAGTTAACTGATCAAGGAACTGAATTACATCAAAATCCCTTTTATTTTGTCATATAATATTATGGAGTCACAAAAGTAAAACCTCTCATGTCCTGTCCACACTCAAGTTGAGGGAAGTATAAAGAGCGTGTACACAAAGGGGTAGGAATCTAAGTGTCATCAGTGGTTTTATGTTAGAAAACCACCAAGGTATTATTATTATATTATTAGCCTAAAAGAGAAAAAAGCCATAAAATTTCATCCATCAGTTTTTAAACATTTGATCATTTCTTTAATAAAGGGAAAGTTTCCTAACTTGATAGGTAATACCAATCATTATCTGGAATATCAATGTAAGTAAAGTAAAAGTCATAAATCTGAAATCTCACTTCTGTATATATATATAAATTCTCACACAAAACCATAATAGGACAAATGCAAATCAAAACCACAATGAGATATCACCTCACCCGTGTCAGAATGGCTACCACTAAAAAGAAATAACAAATATTGAAAGGATATGGAGAAAGAGGAACCCTCGTACACTCTTGGTGGGAAAGTGAATTGGTGCAGCCACTGTGGAAAATAATATGGAGGTTTCTCAAAAAAAACAAAAATAAAACTACCATGTGACCCAGCAGTTCCACTCCTGGGTATATAACCTCGCCAATAAAAGCACTAATTCAAAAAGATACATGCATCTCAATGTCATAGCAGCATTATTTATAATTGCGAAGATATGAAAGCAACTTGTGTCCATCAACAGATGAATAGATAAGAAGATGTGGTATGTGTGTACACACATATGCATGCACACACAGACACAATGGGATACTCCTCAGCCATAAAAAAAGAATGAAATTTTGCCATTTGCAGCAACAAGGATGGACGTGGAGGGCATTAAACTAGGTGAAATAAGTCAGACAAAGACAAATGCTCTATGATATCACTTATATGTGGAATCTAAAAAATACAGCAAACTGGCGAATACAACAAAACAGACTCACAGATATAGAGAACCAACTAATGATTACCAGTTGGAAGAGGGAAGTGATGAGGGGCAATATAGCAATAAAAGATTAAGAGGTACAAATTATTATGCATAAATTAAGCTACAAGGATATATTGTGCAACATGGAGAATATAGCCAATATTTTATAATAACTATAAATGGAGTATAAACTTTAAAAATTGTGAATTACTATACTGTATACCTGTAAATTATATAATATTATACATAAACTATACTTCAAAAAATAAAGTATGCACACACAAAACAAAAATACAAAACAAAATATAATGAGATGTAAGCAATAATGTTCACTGAAAATTTTTATTTCTTTTCTGGTGATAGCCAAGAGTTGAAGCTGTATATTTACCCATGACAGGGGAAATAAATATGTAAAATTTCATATAGATACAATAATTACAAGTAGTAACACAAAGCAAATTTCTTGTTAAAATTATCAGTGATGGGGGCTTCCCTGGTGGCGCAGTGGTTGAGAATCCGCCTGCTGATGCAGGGGACACGGGTTCGTGCCCTGGCCCGGGAAGATCCCACATGCCGCGGAGCAGCTATGTCCGTGAGCCATGGCCGCTGAGCCTGCGCATCTAGAGCCTGTGCTCCGCAACAGGAGAGGCCACAACAGGGAGAGGTCTGCGTACCGCAAAAAAAAAAAAAAATTATCAATGATAAAGGTAAATAAAGGAATGATATCTGTAGCAAAATATCATTTGTGCAATTTAAAAATTCACTTATACAAATCAATACTATATACTTAATAAGAATTCCTACAGATAAGAATAAATAATACCTATTAACCATCACAGACAAAGAGAGGCTAGGAGACATGATCACCAGGGAATAGTGGTTATGATGTATATGGGATCTCTGTACTATCTTTTCAATTTTTCTGTAAATCTATTTTGAAATAAAAAGTTATTAAAAGGAAAAAAAAATCTCCTTATTATATCTATTAAAAACAAATCCAGGCCATCTTAATAGAAGGTATACTTTATAATATTAACATGACAGTATCATTAATATCTGGCTACTTTATTTAGTTCTATAATGGTCTTAGCAGTTTTGAATCAACATCTACCTATTTTGATATTTATATATTTATATACCTAAGATATGGATATGCTTATGTACTTTTAATTCCATGTTATAAATCAGAAAAAAAAGAGATTCTGAAGATTAAGTGATTCACTTAAGGTAGAATAAGCTTCCCAAGTGAAATGCTGTGTATCGGTGACAGTGAGCCAATATTTTGATTACCTTCAGGCATTGGGACACCTGGGCTAAATCTGGAGAAGCAATGGTCAGAGTTAGCAGACTAACCCAATGTCATACCACTATTTTTATTTACTATATGTCATAAGATACGAAAAAGTTGAGAAGAATTTCACCATACCAGCCCTCCTCCATGTTTATATATAGCATTTTAAAAAAAGCATAACAGCTCTTTACCTCAAATGTTTATATAAAGCACATCTATAATGTGATTGCTGTATAACTGCTTGCAAAAATATCTGTTGATATTAAGATAACTGCTTGCAAAAATAACTGTTGATATTAAGATGCTTTATGATTGATATACTGAGTGGCTGCATGGTATCTGAATTCTCTCTCTATGTCTCAGTAATTCCCAACATTTGAAGCAAATGTTAAATTCTGTTCTATAAGCTGAATACAGATTACCAAGGTTCTCTTGGTTCTATGACAGTGGGCAAGAATTAAGGCTAAGATAATCAAATTCACCTGGCAGAGAATCAGAAGCCACTGGTGCAATGATGTAACATCAATATACATTTTCCAGAATCACGCCTGTATCTGTATTGCCTAGAGCCCAATGTCAGGGGTATCTATGGGGCAAGATGTAGCATTTCTCATCAGAGAAGGAGGAAGCCTTTTTTATTAACAAAAGTTTTTCCAATATATGTAAAAAGGGAATTCACCATTAATTTCCCTTTTTACTAGGCTCTAGGTTGTCAAGGAAAGGAAGTTAATAGACATGTTTGGAGATTGGAGAGGATATTATACAATGAAAGTCTCTCCCTTAGTACAATGGAAATTGTGTCATCACTAAAACATGTTTCTCCCTTTCTGTCTGCCTAGTGGAGCACAGGCTCCAGACACGCAGGCGAAGCGGCCATGACTCACGGGCCCAGCTGTTCTGTGGCATGTGGGATCTTCCCGGACTGGGGCACGAACCCGTGTCCCCTGCATTGGCAGGCGGACTCTCAACCACTGCGCCACCAGGGAAGCCCTCCCCTTGCTACCTTTGAAGCCTAAAAGGCCACAGAAATTAGAGGCATCACGTGAAATCTTTACCATGTCATTTTTATTCTTCCATTAGAAAAAAATGTTTTTTCTTTTACATGTATCTGAATGAATTTTATAATGATGAACAAATGTTTTAATAATCAAATCTTTCAAGCTAGTGATGATTCAAAAGCTGACTGTTTGATCTTGTCAGCTTTCCAGAATGTCTTAAAAAATGAACAGCACATTTTCAGATCATTATAGCAGACATTTTAAGTTGATGACATGATATTTTATCTTCAAATGGAGAAAATGCCCAAGAGTAAGCAATTTTCAAAATTTATAACCCAACAAAGATAGGAACATATGAAAGAATTGTTATACTGAACTATGATGAATAGTTTCAAGCTTTTCTGATTAATGGACTGTTCAGAAAGATGTGCATCTGGGAGCACTGAGTTTAAAATTAAATGTGAGGAATTCCTGAGTTCTAATTTCATATCTTCAAACAGTATGACTCTGTAAACAGTATGAATCTGTAAAAGCTGTGATGGATTTTTTTAAGCAGGATTTAAGATGAGCAGTGTCAATTTCAAAGGAGAATAATAGTGATTTACTTTGTGTTCATTACTTCATAGAGGCAACTGAAAAGGGAAAATGAAGTCAACTGTTTGTTTGGCATCCAATCAATACAGCGTTTAAAAACTTTTAAAACTTTTGTCCACTCTAAGTGTTCCTCATATATGAGTAGTATGTCAACTTAATACTGCATTACAAAATCCTTGCCAAAATCTCAAAACTTTGCATAATTAATTGTTCTTTAAAACATTAGCTGACTTTGATAATATTTGAAGCACACATTAAAAAAAAATAAAGGTACGTACAATCTTGGCTATTCATTTTCTATGTATATCTGTATTACAAAAATGTCAAGAATTTTTTTGTTAGAATTGATGTCTTGGAAGTCTTAAGATGTATTTTTTTTCAACATCTTTATTGGAGTATAAGTGCTTTACAATGGTGTGTTAGTTTCTACTTTATAACAAAGTGAATCAGTTATATATATACATATGTTCCCATATCTCTTCCCTCTTGCATCTTCCTCCCTCCCACCCTCCCTATCCCACCCCTCTAAGTGGTCACAAAGCACCGAGCTAATCTCCGTGTGCTATGAGGCTGCTTCCCACTAGCTAACTATTTTATGTTTGGTAGTTCACGCCACTCTCTCACTTTGTCACAGCTTACCCTTCACCTTCCCCATATCCTCAAGTCCATGCTCTAGTAGGTCTGCATCTTTATTCCCGTCTTACCCCTAGGTACCTCATGACCTTTTTTATTTCTTAGATTCCATATATATGTGTTAGCATACGGTATTTGTTTTTCTCTTTCTGACTTACTTCACTCTGTATGACAAACTCTAGGTCCATCCAACTCACTACAAATAACTCAATTTCATTTCTTTTTATGGCTGAGTAATATTCCATTGTATACATGTGCCACATCTTCTTTAGCCATTCATCTGTTGATGGACACTAAGGTTGCTTCCATGTCCTGGCTATTGTAAATAGAGCTGCAATAAACATTCTGGTACATGACTCTTTTTGAATTATGGTTTTCTCAGGGTATATACCCAGTAGTGGGATTGCTGGGTCGTATGGTAGTTCTATTTGTAGTTTTTTAAGGAACCTGCATAAGGTTCTCCATAGTGGCTGTATCAATTTACATTCCCACCAACAGTGCAAGAGTATTCTCTTTTCTCCACACCCTCTCCAGCATTTATTGTTTCTAGATTTTTTGATGATGGCCATTCTGACTGGGGTGAGATGATATCTCATTGTAGTTTTGATTTGCATTTCTGTAATGATTAATGATGTTGAGCATTCGTTCATGTGTTTGTTGGAAATCTGTATATCTTCTTTGGAGAAATGTCTATTTAGGTCTTCTGCCCATTTTTGGATTGGGTTGTTTGTTTTTTTGTTATTGAGCTGCATGAGTTGCTTGTAAATTTTGGAGATTAATCCTTTGTCAGTTGCTTCATTTGCAAATATTTTCTCCCATTCTGAGAGTTGTCTTTTGGTCTTGTTTATGGTTTCCTTTGCTGTGCAAAAGCTTTTAAGTTTCATTAGGTCCCATTTGTTTATTTTTGTTTTTATTTTGTTTTTATTTCCATTTCTCTAGGAGGTAGGTCAGAAAGGATCTTGCTGTGATTTATGTCTTAGAGCATTCTGCCTATGATTTCCTCTAAGAGTTTGATAGTGTCTGGCCTTACATTTAGGTCTTTAATCCATTTTGAGGTTATTTTTGTGTATGGTGTTAGGGAGTGTTCTAATTTCAAACTTTTACATGTAGCTGTACAGTTTTCGCAGCACCACTTATTGAAGAGACTGTCTTTTGTCCACTGTATATTCTTGCCTCCTTTATCAAAGATACAGTGACCATATGTGTGTGGGTTTATCTCTGGGCTTTCTATCCTGTTCCATTGATCTATATTTCTGTTTTTGTTTCTGTTTTGATTACTGTAGCTTTGTAGTATAGTCTGAAGTCAGGGAGCCTGATTCCTCCAGCTCCATTTTTCATTCTCAATATTGCTTTGGCTATTCGGGGTCTTTTGTGTTTCCATACAAATTGTGAAATTTTTTGTTCTAGTTCTGTGAAAAATGCCAGTGGTAGTTTGATAGAAATTGCATTGAATCTGTAGATTGCTTTGGGTAGTAGAGTCATTTTTCACAATGTTGATTCTTCCAATTAAGTTGTATTTTTAAACATTAAAAATAAAACTAAAATAAATATATGTAGAATTTTTTAAGGAAACTACAAAGAAGTTAAAACAATATGTAAAAAATAGCTTGATGGGGGTAAAAACAGAACTATGGAATGAAAATCCTTAACAGCAACAAAAAGAATTTATCATGACATATGTGAATCCAAGACTCATTCTTTGTGAAGGGATAAGACAGTTGACTTTTTGACTAAATTTTAATTAGGAGACAAAATTATTATTATTCAAATTGAATAAAGGACACCTGAAATGTAGATGAAATTTCAAATAACAAAATGGATGTAGAGCTAAAGATAATGTATAGAAAGTATTAAAAAATCTGAATAAACCCACACCAAGTAAGAAAAACATGTTGGGAAACCACACAGTCTTCCCTTATAAAACAGAAATAAACAGATAAAGAAATAAATAATTGAACACATATATAATATTAAAATGCTCAGATTGTTGAATAAATTTGATGAAAAATTCATTAAATTTCTTAAATACCAGGAATGAGTCACTTTATAATTTAATAGGAAAAAACAATCCCACTTATAATAATATTCAAAAATAACATAAATATATTTTAGGAAGATGGTGACTCTGACTACAGCTTTTTAAAATATATTATTTATTTATTTATTTATTGACTGTATTGGGTCTTAGTTGCTGCATGAGAGGTCTTTCATTGTGGTGTGCAGGCTTCTCCCTAGTTGTGAGAAGGCTTCTCTCTATTTGTGGCATGTGGGTTTTCTCTCTCTAGTTGTGGCACATGAACTTCAGAGCTCATGGGCTCTGTAGCTTGTGACATGCAGGCTCCCTCACTGAGGTGCAAGAGCTCACCTGTTGTGGCACACTGGTTTAGTTGCCATGTGGCATGTGGGACCTTAGTTCCCAGACCAGGGATCGAACCCACATCCGCTGCATTGGAAGGTGGATTCTTTACCACTGGACCACCAGGGAAGTCCCTAGCCATAACTTTTTACTCTGTGCAAACCCCGACCTAAAATCAGACAGAGCAATTAAGCAGCAAAATCTGAATTCATCAACAGTGTTCACAATAAACTAGGTGACAAGTCATCCAAAGTAACACCCCAAAGAGCAATAGCTACAAGACATGTGTGTTATCCATGTCTAAACAAAGCAGAGTAGAGGGAGGTAAGAGAGGGCCTGACAGACCAGAGACCTGGGATCCCAAACTAGTGAGTAGGGAGTGTTTTTTTTCCTATTCAAATAGCATCTGACAGCGAAGTTTGTGACAGGAACTAGAGGAGCAGTCTAGCTCCTAGAATCCCTGAAAACTGAGTTGGCAGAGCTCTTTTCCAGTGTAGGAACACCAAGTAAGGAGAAGGTATTGGGCTGCCAACAAAACTGAGTATGACAGGAAAAACAGACACAAAAGAAAGGATAGTGGAGGAGGATATAGAATGAGGGAATCTGATTTTGGGGACATTAGATTTTGGAACAAGCCACTAGATTTGGGGACATTAAAGTAAAAAAAAAAAAAAAAGACTGAAGAGGATATTCTGTGAACTCAGAATAGCTTTCCTGAAAAAGTTTCATTGTAAACACTCAAGAAGACTAGTTTCACACACAAAAATAAACAACATAAAAGAATTGAGGTTAAATCCCACAACCTTTTTTTAACAAAATAGAACAGCATTACTTCACTATAGAATATGAAGATTTGCTAGAAAAAGATCTGCTCACAGAACTGATATAAAACTATTAGCTTCTACAGCAAATGGGTGAAGATGTTAGTAAAATGATAAAAAAAACATGAAATAACACAAGAGAAAAAAAGTAGAAAAAAACTCAGGGATGAGATAACAGACTTCAAGAAAGAATTAAATCAAATATGTCTCTATTTAGAAAGAAATCATGAGCAAAGCTTAATTTTACTCTTTATTATTGATGTACAAATTATTATTATTGATTTACAAATTAAAATTTATAATTTTATAAATTATATTATTGATGTACAAATTAAAATTTATAATTGCATTTGTCTCATATATGGCCTACTCAAACATGGTCTATTTCTTTTGCTAATTGGTTATTGAGGTGAAAAATAAAGCCAACTTGTTATTGAGGTGAAAAATAAAGCCAAGGACCTTTGACATTTTATGGACAAGTTTGATATTTAGTTTTCACTATTATGAGCACTTCTGATATTGTCTAGTTACTTTACATTGCGTCTCAATGTTCTTAAGTAAAAAATGAAGAAAAGAATGTGGGCATATTAATTTTTGTACAATTTAAAGGATAAACCAGCAATATATCATGTTTGCTAAGTGGTCCTTACTAACCTTTTCATCATATGGATTGAGTGAGATAGGTATATTAAATCTTATAAATAGTTTTGGTGAGTTGCTAAAATCACATGTATCCCTCCTAGAGACCAGATATAAGTGACATTTCAATTCAAATTTATATTTCAAGTTTAATATTTTAATCTCAAATTTTGTGTTTTATTTGGAGAGTTTGATGATATAACTGTGATTTTAATAGATATAAAGCTAAAAATACATAAAAATAGATTTTTATAGGTCTTTGGTGTAATTTCTGAGTCGTGATATAATATAAACATAGAAGGAGAATGAATTACTCCCATGGCAGTAGCTTGAATTGACAGAAGAGTGTTCACTGGCTTCAAAATTATAGCTGATTATTACCAAAAAGATGATATTGAAATATCAGTAAGTGAAATATCAGTAAGCTCAATCATTGCATTTTATTCCTAATTTAGTCAATTAGTGATGTATGATTCCAAGCAAAATCTGAACAGAGATTACATTGCCTCCCATGAGTATAATCCAGCTACTTCACCCTTATGGTAGAGGAATTACTCAGTTATAAAGATCTGCTGAAGAAGGTCAATGGTATAGACCTTATGCTAAGCTTTTCTGTACAATTTAGGAAGTTGTGACCTATTTGTGTCTGTTTCTATAACCCAACTACCTATTTTCTTATCAATTATTTGAGGTATATTTGTTCTGAGAAAAGGGAAAAAAAAACAATGCATGGAAAATGTGATCAGTTTTAATGTTTTAAATGCATATTGGTTGACTAGATTTTTCCCTGTCATGAGGGAAAAAAAAAACTGCACACATTCAATACATATACATTTTTGTTTTAAATATTTTGCCTATGTGTAATTTTTTGGAGGAAAGAAATATTTATTATAAAGCAAGTAAGTTACTCTTTTCATACTATATGAACTATATGTGCTACTGATAACATTACTACTAATCCCTTTCATTCAAGCTAAATAGACATATAATATAGAATAAAACCATGTATTTACATTATTAACTCTGCCTTAAAATGCTAAAAATTCAAAGAGGTTAAAGGGAAAACATTTTAGCTGTTTAATCACATGGAGTATTTCTGTTATATTCAGACTGATAAAACTTGGAAGATAAAGTATTTTTTTGAAAAAGTAAAAATTTAGAAGATAAAACATTATGCATTATTTGACCATGGTTCTGAAAAAAGCTAAATTGAAGGAACTGTACATCATCTCTAGTCAATCACAAAGCATGAACTATTGTTTAGAATTACATAAAGAGAAATGGCTACATAACTGGTGTTTTGATTTTTGTTTTGTTTTGTTAGCTTTAGGCCCATTATAACACTTGGAAACAAGTAAGATGCTAGAAATATTTCTAATACTTTTATGTACATTAAGATTTTAGTTCTCATTGTCAAAAACACCACAGAAACACTCTTTAATGATTTAAACATTGAAGATTTGCAATTGATATATAGAGAAACTGTGTGGGATTGCCTACTTTCTGGGACATTTATAATAAAAGATAAAATGTTGGATTAAATCCTATTAACTACTGAAGTGGATACTGTTATTTGTTCTCTCATCCTGTTCTACCAGGAGAACGCTAAAATAAACTTTCCTGGAATCTATTGTAGCCGAATGAAGCTACACCAATTAGAGGTAGTTGGATAAGATTTGGATGGCAGAAACTAAACAGAAGACACCTCTTGTTCATGGCAGTTGTTGTTCACAAATCCCCCAAATGAGAGTGTTTGTAGCAGCTAAACCGTCCATTCATGTGTGTTGCAGGTGTGAGGAAGTTGTGGTAGTGGCCATGGTGAGGGTGATGGCAGTGACTCCTTAGTACTAGACAGCAAGCTCACAGCTGGGATCTTGAAAACAAAAGCCCAATGCCTGTCCTCTTGCTTCTGATCCAGTCTTCAAAAGATGTTACAATCACTATATTTAATTATCCATGGCTTAAATTACTGAGGATTATTTTTTCTCTTGTATTAAACCTTAACCCACATAACTATCAATGCTTAATACTGCATTTATGGGGTGTAAAGAACTTGAATTTACTTTCTCTAACTGGCATTTCTTTTACTCTTATGTATGAACAGCATTATATTTATATGAACAGCATTAAATAACATACTAAGTATTATTTGATAGTGTTTGGGGGTATTTGGTTTTGTTTTAGAAAAATATAAATTTACCTAAAAAGAAATGTATTACTTTTGTCTCTGAGTTTCACTTAGGATCAGCTTCACACTAATCTGGCTTAGGAAAAGGTAAATACAATGACAATAATAAAATTGTGTAACTCTTTATCTTTGCCAAGTAATTTTCCAAGCCTTCATTTTTCCAAACATTGGAACATCAAAACCCCAAAATAGGAAATATTATTTATAGTCACCATTCAAGACTCTAAGTAATGATTCCTGAGAATTTAAGAGCATGGCCAGTAATATTTATGTCATCCCAACATTTATATGTTAGAACTAACTCCCCATGTGATGGTATTGGAGGTGGGGGCCTTTGGAAGATGATTAAGTCACGTAGGTGAAGTCCTCATGAGTGGGATTAGTGAGTGCCCTTATGAAAGAGACCCTATGTGAGGACACAGTGAAAAGACAGCCATCTATGAACCAGGAAGGAAGCTCTCACCAGACAAGGAGTCTGCTAGTGCCTTGACCTTGTACTTCCCAGACTCTGGAATTGTGTGAAATGCATGTTTGTTGTTTAAGCTACCCAGTCTAAGGTATTTTTTGCTATAAGAGCCTAAATATACTGGGACATATGGATATTATTCTTGAGGACTTTGATATAAAAACAAGGTAATTATTAAAACTGAATCTTAAAAAGAAACTCTTTAACTTATAATTTTGGAAATAATTATCCCAATTAAAATGGAATATAGAAACCAGAGGAATAACTAAGATATGACAATCACTAATTGTTAATGTGTCTGCTGGTAGACTAGCTTTATATCCTCTTTCTGAGGATGGTATGAATGGAATAGAATAAGCTCTGTAATTATTATTCTCAAACATTGTTGGAAAAATTTCTCATAATTTTATAATTTAATTTATTGTAAGTCTATATTCTAATGTTATATAAACTTACTAAATGAACTTATGTAGACACACATATTGCACACACAGACACATACACATATTTATAGATTTGTTATCCTTGTATATGTGAAAATGATCTTAGATAATCAATGAGGTAGAAACAAATGGAGAGAAATAATGAAAACTCAGATAAAGAGGCAAGAAAAGGAAAGGGAGAAAAATTATTTTTAAGCAGCAATCTTCATTTGTACACAGATAAACAGTAGATTCTCCTTTTTGGTGAAATGCTTGTATTTTTGTAAGCAATTTTGAACTTGGTATTAAATAAGAAATCCCTAGATATGCTTGTGTACCATATCTTTATAATGAATAAAGTAACCATATTGTACACAAAAAACTTACTTTTTGCTTTACCAGGAGATACATGTTTATAACAATATTATGAACAACTGAGAATCATACTTCTTAAATTTCTCCTGTTACAACGCAAGCAGTACAATGTATGCACGTGAAAACTCTTTATATCTATGGGCTATGGGAATCTTATTGATCATGCAACAGACAAATAGCCTGAATGTGCCCAGGATTTAGCTTTACCAAAATGAGATAAAACAGAAAGAACAAGTCAATAATACAGAAAATTACACATCCTAATATTAAAAATATATATATATCTTAATTATCAACCATTTTATTATTTTATGAATAAGGCACATTTAGTTTAATTTTTTTTAATATGTAATAGAGATGATTTTGTATAAAATTGGAAGTCAACAGATATATACATTTATGTATTATATATAAGTAAATAATGTGATATGAAAATATATATTGTTGTATTATGTGCATTCTTTTCATTTTTCTTTCTCACAATATCTCGTGGAGATTGATCAATCTCAAGATGTTTAGACGTCATTTATTACCTAGATGTGCTGCATAGTAGCCTAGGATATGAATCTATAGCTGTGGTCTACAGACCTTTACACAAATGATCAGCTACTAAATATTTTAGACTCTGTGGGTTAAATGGTCTTTGTCACAGCTACTCAACAACATCATTGTAGCATGAAAACAGTCATAGACAGTATGTAAATAAATTGATGTGGTTGTGTTCCATAAATTGTTATGTAGAAAAACAGGCAGGCCCTAGATGTTCAAATCTCATCTATACAATTAGTTTTAAAGGTCTCTCCCTGACAGTCAATTTGGTCCTTTCTGAATAATATGCAATTACAAACAGACCTGCAATAAGTATCTTTATTTATGCATCATATTTTCACATATAATTATATTCACACATACATTAAAATAATTTCATAGAAGTTTTAATTCCCTTTGCATAGAGGATCATCAACTTATACTCCAAGCACTCCAAACTGGTACATGAAAAATCATATCTAATTGTATTTTTTAAATATTTTCCTCTACTGATCAGTGAAATTGAGTATAATTTCATTGATTGGTATAATTTATCTTTACCTTATACTGCAAATATATATATTTTGCTTATTTTTCTAAACATAATTCAGCATTATCTTGTCTAGTTTCAAAAATATTTTGTTCAAAATTTTATCTAAAATAAGTTTATATTAGATATGTTTATGAAAAATCCTTTTAATGGATGGTCCTGAGGGGCCAATAAATTCTTACAGTCAATAGCAGTCAAGCAGTTCCTATGCCTAAAAGAACATCAATCAGACATATGTATTTACACTGCTGTTAATGCTTTTACTGGCTTCTTAGGGAAATGGAAATTAACCATTTTTGACACAAGTAGCTGGCTTTCTAGAAGGATGGAATAACCTACTGAATACTCAAGTATGGCACCAGCTAGAATAGAACAGCGTGTGATGAGACAGCTGTACAGGAAGATGCAGTATGTTCCCTGAACTACTGGCAATTATGTGGTGTTCTTTCTTATTAAACTTAAATAATTTTATCATTCAATAAATGTAGGAATTTTTTCTTTCATCATGACACTATTATACTTTCATGACATGTTCCAAAACATGGACCATCCTTCTTTGAAGGCATTAGTTCATAACGGACCAATACTTCCACATGTGAACAATATGTCTGTTGAACTTGAAATTGTGACTGGCCCTGTTCAGTTTTTGTTCTTCATGCTCTGCCACAATAGTGAAGTTAGAGGGTTAATGAACAATTGTGGTCATTGGTCTTGATGATCAATGGGAAATAGCTTTAATGACACTTTATTTCTTTTGACATATAAAGAAACTGAAGCTGGTCATTTTCAGTAAAAACTATTCTACAGATGTGATTTCATAATTTAGTAAATAATTTGCATCTTAAGTGATAATTTAATCAAATTATATCTTACATTGGAGACTCAGAAAATTGCAGTGACTTACCCAAATAAGATGTATGATAAAGTTTTCCTAATTCTCAGTCTAATAATTTCTACTTGATGCTTGACTTCATCTAGGATTCAATTAAGGTCACATATCTTTAGAACTGACAAATGTTGAATTGTCATCCTGAATAATTTTTTTGAATTTTTAAAATAAAATTTTAGCATAATGTACTTGGCAAAAATTGTGAGCATAATTTTACATCACTTTATTATTGCTTAAAGATATAGACTAGACTAGGCATTAAGATTTTCTTTAATACAGTATTTCATAAAATATGACTTTTAAATAATTTATAAAGAAAGCATAAGTGATATTAACAATGAATATTTGAAACATTTCAAAAAGATTTTCTCTGTCCTTTCAGATTTGCAGACTTTTACCTGACTAAAAAATGTGTTCAGAACTACTGCTTTGGGCAATAATAAAAGTTTTCCACTGAGTTTATTTTAAATTTATATCTTATCAGATAGAGTAATTGGTTTTGTTATTATACTTGAATAATATAATTTATATATATATATATATCTGTTAAAAATATAAACCACCTACTTACCTTTTTCAGCATACAGCGTTTACTATTAAATGGCATTAATTGGTAAGAGGTGAAAGATTACATGATTTTGGCTTCACTGAACCTAAAATTATTAAAAGTATTCAGAATCATTTTATTTCAGTCTGGCAAGCATCTACCCCAAAATAAAATCCAAGGGAATTGAAAAATGCAATAATAATAATAATAATAATGATACTGTCACATAAGTTTTATAATGTGGTATATATTATTGCTGTCAATAATTTTACCTATTGCCAATCCATTTTGTTTTAAAATAGTTAATTCTCAATAATTATTTTAATTAATTTAAACTTCTAGAAATAAAAATATAGGTTGTTTTGAAGAAATTGTCTAGGTGAGAAAAACTGGAAACAATAGAAAACAAATAGTGAAGTTATCTCTCTTTGATGCCACTAAAGAAAAGGTGTAATAGAAATTTTGAAAGGTGAGCAAGATAGTCACAGTTCTACTTTCTTTCCTCCAGTATGCCTGGGACTGAGGCTGAGGAGCTAAATAGAAAGTAGCAGTTAAATGTCTGAGAAAATTAGCACACGTCCAACATTTTCAACAAAGTGGGGAACACTAATGGAGTTCAGGCCAACCAAGACGGAGAGACTCTAACAAACAACAAAGTTCCAGGTGGGACACAAAAGGGCTACAGCTTAAGACAAACCAGTAATGTACCAGTTCCACAAAGACTAAGTGTAGGCTCAAATCAGTTCAATCTCTGATTTGGTTGAGGTCATATATCCTTAATATACTCTATGCCAAAGTCAGAAGTAAATTATGCTAAAATAATAAAACATCATCTAGAATATAAAATTGTCTTTAAACATACCACAGTGTTGCACATTCAACAAAAAATTACTAAGTATACAATAAGGCAAAAATACATGATCAGAACTCTGAATATTGCAGGACAGAGTAAGTTCTCACTGCACCATGACTCCCATGATTAACCACTATAAGCTCTGGAAATAATGTGGAAACAACTACTAACAGGGAGTTGAAAAAATCAGATTTTGGAAGGAAGTGAAAACTTAGATGAGAAGAATAACATGGAATTATTTTCTCATTTTTCTGGCATTTTGCCTGAATATATGTACATACCTTATATACATGCATACAGTATAGGAAACTTTGATAGAACAATTTGATAGAACAAGTAGTCTTTCCAGACTCATGAACCTGATGATAAATTTAAGAGAAACTGAAGATACTGGAAAGTGAGGAGGGAATCATAGAAAAAAAAAAAAAAAAAGGAGAGAGAGAGAGAGAGAACAAAAGTGAAGTAGGCTCATATTATATGTATAAACACTTCCTAATCCTTGACGATCCCACTCATACACAGGGCAAATGCAAATCAAATCATATCAAATGATTTGAGAAGCCACTTAAGAGGTACAGCTTAAAGTTTTGATCAAATCAGGGTATAACCCAAAACTGCTTGATATAAAATAACAGCAATGGAATAATCAAGTAAATGTGACCCTTTCTCAAGACAATTATGGACAGTTATGGACATCAACATTATAATAACTTACATGTTGGAATTAGGAAAAAAAATAATTGAAAGCAATTCTTATTACTATGCCTACAGGTAAAGGAATGCTTGCACACTATAAATGAAAAGATAGAGAATTCATCTGACAAAGAGGAAACTAATGGTAGTTATAGAATTAAAAATAAATACAATATGATTTACTTGAGAAGCATAAGTAAATAACAGTAGGTAACAGAAGAAAAAGTCAATGAATCTGATGGCACTACAATGCATCACAATCACTCTGAAGAATAAAGGGAAAGAGAGATAGCTGAAATATGTATATGAACAGTCTCAGGTATATGTGGAAGATAAAAGAAAATCAAATGTACACGTAATTATTGTCATGAAGAAGAAGAAAAAGAGAATAAGGGAGAGAAATATCTTAAAAAAAAATGGCCATAAGAAAATATATGGAAGAAAAAATCAAGGCAAATATAAATCTTTATATTTGATAAAGGCAAATATATAGAAAAAGTAGTATATCAGCCAATTAAAATGTTAGTAGAAGGTTAAAAGACAAAAGTCTTAAATCAACTACAACTGCAACATGTCATTAAGTGTTACATAAAGTTAAAAGATGTAAAATATGACATCAAAAATATAATAAGTGAGTGGGGATAGTAAAAATGGACTTCTTTTAGAATACATTCATATTTAAGTGGCTTATCAGCTTAAAATAAGCAAATATATATAAAGGTTGATATATATAATTCTCATAGTAACCACAAAACAAAAATCTATAATAGAAACACAAAAAATAAAATGTCTATCAACAGAGAGATGGATAAAGTATATATGATATATATAAACAATGGAATATTACTCAGCCATACAGCAGAATGAAATTCTGCCACTTAAGACAACATGGACGGACTTAGAGGGTATTATACTTAGTGAAATAAGTCAGACAGAGAAAGACAAATACTGTATGATATCACTTATGTGTGAAATCTAAAAAATAAAACAAACTAGTAAATATAACAAAAACAAAACAGATTCACAAATATAGAGAACAGACTAGCGGTCACCAGTTGGGAGAGAGAAGTGGGGGAGGAGCAAGATAGGGGTAGTGGATTAAGAGGTGTAAAACAAATAAGCTACAAGAGTACATTCTACAGCACAGGGAATATAGCCAATATTTTATAATAACTGTACTTGGATTATAACTTTTAAAAAATTTGAATCACTATGTTGTACATCTGACACATAATATTGTAACTTGGCTATGCCTGAATAAAAAATAAAATAAATAAAATAAAAATAAAGTTAATAAAAGTGACCATATTACTTTTAAAGCAATTTACAGATTCGATGCAATACCTACCAAAATACCTGTGGAATTTTTCATAATACTAGAACAAATAATCTTAAAATTTGTATGGAACCCAAAAGACCTCAAATAGTCAAAGCAATCTTAAGAAAGAAGAAAGCTGGATATATCATGCTTCCTAATTTCTAAATATAACACAAAGCTGTAGTAATAACAACAGTATGGTACTGTCCAAAGTAGACACATAATTCAATGAATCAGATAGGGAGCCCAGAAATAAACCCAAGATTATACGGGCAATTAATCTATGACAATGGAATATACAATAGGGAAAAGATAGTCTCTTCAATAAATGATATTGGCAAAACTAGACATCTACATGTAAAAGAATGAAACTAGATATTTTCTTACACCACATACTAAAACAAACTCAAAATGGAATAAAGAATTAAATATAAAGCTTGGAATCAAAAAACTCCTAGAAGAAAACATAGGCAGTATGCTCTTTGACATTGATCTTAACAGTAATTTTTTGGATATATCTCCACAGGCAAGGGTAATCAATGCAAAAATAAACAAATGGGATCACATCAAACTAAAAAGCTTTTGCACTGCAAAGGAAACCATCAACAAAATGAAAAGTATGCCTACTGAATGGGAGAAGATATTTGCAAATGATATAGTTGATAAAGAGTTAATATCCAAAATATAGTAAAAAAAAAAACTCATGCAACTCAGTATAAAAAAATGATTAAAATATTGGCAGAGGATTCGAATAGATTTATTTTCCAAAGAAGACATACAGATGGCCAACAGGCAATGAAAAGATGATCAGCATCACTATCATCAGGGAAATGAAAATCAAAACCACAATGAGATATCACCTCAAACTTGTCAGAATGTCTGTCATCAAAAAGTATATAATAATAACAAGTTTCCATAAGAATGTGAAGAAAAGGAAATCCTCATGCACTGATGGGGATATAAATTGGTACAGCCACTATGGAAAACAGTGTGGAGTTTCCTCAAAAAATTAAAAATAGAACTACTTCACAGTTCAGCAATTATACTTCTGGGTATTTATTTGAAGAATATAAAACATTGATTTAAAAGATATATGCACCCCAGTGTTCATTGTTCATTGCAGCATTATTTATAGTAGACAAGACTTATAAGCAAACTAAGTGTCCATTGATAGAGGAATGAATAAAGGAAATGTGGTGTATATATATATATATATATATATATATATATATATATATATATATATATATATATAATGGAATATTAGCCATAAAAAGAATGACATTCTGCCATTTGCAATAACATGGATGTACCTAAACGGTATTATGTTAAGTGAAATAAGTCAGACAGAGAAAAACACATATCATAAGATTTCATGTACATGTGGAATCTATAAAACAAAGCAAACAAACAAGTATAACAAAACAGACACAGACTCATAGATACAGAGAACAAACACATGGTTGCCAGAGTGGAAGAGAGTAGGGAAATCAAAATAGGTGAAGTGAATTAAGAGGTACAAACTTCCAGGTATAAAATAAATAAGTCATGGGAGGTAATGTACAGCATAGGGAATAAATACAGTCAATAATACTGTAATAAATTTAAGTGGTGACAGGTGGTACCTAGACTTATAGTGGTGATCATTTTTTAATGCATAAAAATATTGAATCACTATGTTATACCTCTGAAACTAATAAAATATTGTAAGTCAATTTGATAAAAGGAACAATGGCCTCAAATTTTCCAAATTTGCTGATTAAATTCAACAATTTTCCAAATATCAAGAAAGACTAAAATGAAAAAAAAAAAAACGTTTTTAGTACATCATAGTCTAAATCCTGAAACCACAAATGAAGAGAAAATCTTGTAAAAAATTGTGAAATATATTACAAACAGGGGAATAACAATTCCTAAACAACTGAATTTTTTTAGGAACAATGGAGAATAAAAGACAGTACAACAACTTTAATGAAAAAAAAGAATAAAAATTATAAGCCTAGAATTCTATATCCATCAAAAATAAGATCAAGATGAAAGAAATGGAAGATGTTTTCTACATTAAATAAAAACACTTAAAAATTTGGTTGCTAACAGATCTCCACAAAAAGAAATACTGAAAGAACTGGTAATAGACTGAAATCTGGATCTCTGAGAAGGAATACAAAACATTGAAAATAGTAATTGTTTGGGTGAGTATTGAAGGGAATAAGTACTTTTATCTTTCATTATTTCTTCTCTTTCTTTTTAAATTACATAAAGCTTTTTAGAGGAAAAATAAAACAATATTTTGGAATTTATAATAAAATGAACTGTAAATTATTTAATATTGTTTTTAAAAGTCTATGTTAACACTGGTAGATCATGAATAATTATGGTATACATTGAAATCCCTAAATCAATAATATTAAAAATAAAAATAATAATATTGGCTGGAAAGCTGAAGACTTATCACTTCTGAAATTACATAAATAATACCAAACTAATTTGACGGATATAGCATGTTCATGGATTGGAAGACTAAACATTAAAATGTCAAATCTCTACAATTTTATGTATTAATTCAATCATAATTCTATTAGGAGTATTTTTGAAAATGACAAGCAACATAAAAAATTCATACAGAAATGGAAATAAAAATAATCCTATAAAAGAACAAAATTGAAACATTTATAATACATACTCCAGACTAACGCCAAGGTAATTAAGATAGAGTGGTTGTAGTGGAAGAACTGACAAACTGGTCAATGGATCAGAAGAGAGTGCCCAGATATAAATACACATTATTACAATCATTTAAGTTTTGACATAGTAGCCAATTGGGAAGGTAAAGTGTTTTCAACAAGTGAAACTGGAATTACTGGATATCAATATTGGGGGAAAAGTGAACATCTACCTCTGCCTCACACTGTTGAAAAATAATTTGTATTGTTTCACAGATCTAAAGGTAAAAAGCTAAATACTTAAAACTTTTATTGAAAAACTTTAGACAATACTTCTGTGTCTTTGGGTGGGCATATGCAGCTTAGACAGGAAAGCAAAAGAAACAAGCATAAAAAAAAAATTGGTGAATACATCTCCATTAAAAGTAAAAATTTTGATTACCAAAATGCAACATTAAGTAAGTAATTAGGCAATCTACAGACTGGGAAAAATATTCACAGATCACATCTCTCAAAAAACTGGTTTTCGAGTTATAGAAAAACTGTCCACAACTCAATAAAAACGAGGAAAGAGAAACCAACCCCCAAAAATAGGTGAAAAATTTAAGTAGACACACATAAAAGAAGACATACAAATAGACAATATATGCATGAAGAAGTTCTAACATCATTTGTCCTTATAAAAAGGCAAATTAAAATCATCAGGACATATCACTACACATCTACCAGAATGGTTAATTGAAAACAATAACAGCACTCATGGAACTTTACCAAAAGAGACCTATTTAATCTGTGGATTATATGAGCATATATTTATAATTCCATTTTGATTTACTGAATGTGTTTTTTAGTGCATCTCTTCATGCAGCTTTTTTAGTTGTTGTTCTAGGTATTTCACTATTTATACACAACTGATCAGTCTATTGGTGTTCTCTTTTCACCATTCAAGTTAAAAATAGAAATCTTATTGCCCTTTATATCCCTTTGTGTCTCTCACTTTACAATATGTCTTAAATAGCTCCTCTTCATACATACACTTAGGACTACATTAGACAGTGTTAAATTTTTACTTTAACCAGCACACATAATTTAGAAAACACAGAGGAGGAATGTGTATTTTATTTACTCATGTTTTGCTTACTGTGATCTTTCTTCATTCCTGATTTCCAAGATTCCATATTTTAGTGTTTCCTTTCTGTTTAAAGAACTTTCTTTAGCCCTTCTTTTATGATAGGTGTGTCTGTGATAAATTATTTTTGTTTTCCTTCATGTGACAGTATCTTGATTTCTCCTTTATTCCTGAAGGGTATTTTCAGTGGGCATATTGTGAGTATACTGTGTATATACAGTGATTTTTCTTGTGGCACATGAAAAATAGTATTGTTTACCTATTATTTCTGGCAACCATGGTTTCTGATACAGAATATAATATTTTTTCAAATTATTTTTACTCTATAGGTAAACTGTCATTTTTCTGTTGATGCTTTTGAAATTTATTCTTCCTACTTAGTTTTTAGAAAGTAATTATGATGTATCTTGATGTAGATTATTTGACTTAATACTATTTAGAACTAACTCAAGTTGAATCTGTAGGTTTATGTCTTTTGCAACATTTGGAGAGTTTTCAGCCATTATTTCTTTAAGTACACTTATAGCTCCTCCTCCTTTACCTCCCCTGCCAGGAAAAACTCAAATCTATGAGTGTTAAATCTTTTTTTATTCTCCTATAAGCCCGTGAGACTTTGTTCACTTTCTTCAGTGTATCTTTTCTATGCTGTTGAAATTGCATAATTTCTATTATTCCATCTTCAATTTCACTGGGATTTTTGTTGGTTGTCATTGATGATCTTCTGCTCTGTCACCTCCATTCTCCTGTTGAGTTCAACCTGAGCTTTTTATTTTGGTTATTGCATTTTTAAGTTGTAATATTTCTATTTAGGTCTTCTTAATATATTCAATTTCTTTGAAGAGACTCTGTTTTTTTATTTTTTTAATTTAATTTATTAAAAATTATGTTATAATTGCTCATTGAAGAGGTTTTATAATGGGTGCATTAAAATCTTTTTCAGATATTTCTAATGTCTCTGTTTTCTCAGTCTTGTCATCAATTGATCCTCTATTTTCAAATCCATTGTGACATATTCTTGATTCTTGTTATGATGATTGATTTTCAATTGAAGCTTAAATATTTTTGTATTGTGTTATTTGACTTTTGAGTCTTGTTTAAATGTTCTGTTTTAGCTGATCCATTCTGACATTGTTCTGCCAAATGGTGAGAGAAGTCCAGGTTACACACTAAGTCTCTATTCATACTACGGATGGGGAGGAGGAAGTTTCTTGTTATTACTAGGCTAAGGTAAGGTGGGAGTCATAACCATTTAGATTCTTGGAATATGTTGCACCTTTTCAATGCCCTCTTTTTTTTTTTTTTTTTTTTTGCGGTACACGGGCCTCTCACTGTTGTGGCCTCTCCTGTTGTGGAGCACAGACTCCGGATGCGCAGGCTCAGCGGCCATGGCTCACAGGCCCAGCCACTCCGCGGCACGTGGGATCTTCCTGGACCGGGGCACAAACCTGTGTCCCGTGCATTGGCGGGTGGACTCTCAACCACTGCGCCACCAGGGAAGCCCTTCAATGCCCTTTTAATGTCTCATTTTCCAGATTTCCTAATTTTTCTAGCAAGACTCTTGTTTACCCCAGCTATTATTTCCACCCCAGGCAGCTTTGATGTTAAGGAATTGACACTGAATGTTTCTATGAATGCTCTAAGGGATAGGGTTTCTCAGTGAGAGAGTTCAGACAACAATATAGACAAACTCTGTGTCTGGATAGTTTTCAGGAAACTGCCAACCAGTTCAAATAGTGACAATCTCTGGAGATGGGGCTTTTGACAAACTCTAAAACCTTCACTAACAGCTGTTAAGCTTCTAGTTTTGATGGCTATCCTTGTTACAAGACTGTTAATTTCAAGGGTGCATGGGGTAAGGGAAATGGGAAAGGGAAAGTTAAAACACCAAGAAATTTGTATTTACTGTGATTCAGTCATTTTTCTTGAATAACCACTCTTTCAGTTTGCCTGTGGTTAATTTCTAGAGTTCTAAAAAGTTCATTTTGACAATTTTTACCAGTATCGACAATTTTTGCGACTTTGTAAATAACTTAAAGCTAAAAATAAGAGTATTTGGCTGCTACTTAATGCCTAATGATTTACAAAAAAATGAGAAAGTCGCCTTTAAGTCAGGGGAAGAGACTTTGCACGGAGATCATTCACATTTACAACCGTGGTTCAATTCCTCCGACCAATGCTTACAACTGAACGCTAAAAGGATGAGCCCCGTTCATGCCCGGCATCTCTCTTTAATGGCAGATTTCAAAGCATAAGCAGCGGCAGAGCAGCAGTTGCTCAAAGCTACAACTTTGCCAGGCAGGTTAAGGTCACGTGATTGCGCATTTGTTTCCCCCAGACGCGGGTATCACGGCGATGTGCCTTTCACCGTCAAAGCCAGGGTCTGTAAGGAGTCAGGAAGGGACGTCTGCCGTGAACAGACCAGAAGCTTTGTGCGGCTCCTTTCTCCCTGAGGTGTGTGGCCTGGAGAACTCCACAGTACGTTCTGTCAATAGCGAGAGTTCCGAGTCCTCAGGATGCACGCTGGGCCTGGGGGAATGGGGATCACCTGGGACTCTAGCGCTTTCAGCTGACACCAAGGCCTTGTCTGGAAGTGTCTGCCAACTGGTCCCCACCAGGGGAAGCACAGTCTTCAGCCTGACCTCAAGTGACCTTTTGGACGCGTCTGATTCCAAATCTTATCACTGAAGAGTCAGTCTGCATTTGTTTTTTTTGTTTGTTTGTTTCTTGTTTTTTTTTAAATAAAAGAGCCTAGCTAAAAAAAAAAAAAAAAAAAAAAAATCACTGCTTTTATGGACTAGCATATTCTATAGCTCTTACTCCACCATTCCAAAGTGTTTTCAAGGTTGTTTTAAACACCAAATTTGGGGGATGTTTGTTTTGTAGCAACCAGAAAACTGTTATTAGATGGTGAGGGAGAAAACTAGAAAAATGAAGCATGATGCATTTTAAAGACTGCATATTTAATATGGTTTAGGGAAAAAATACCTTGTGCAACCTATTATCTTTTTTTTTGGATTCTGATCACTGACCATTGGTTTAATACTTTGCCGACTCTATAGACTTTTTTTTATCTTTGTTCTTTTGTTTTTGTTCAGTAGACTTTATTAATCAACATTCCCCACCATATAAACCATGTATATCAAAAAAATGTGTCTCTGGTGATTATAAAATGAAAAGATGTTCCTTTGTTAATTAAATTTGTTTTTGTTTTTATTCTGCTTTTCCCCTTAGGCCACTATCAATGTCAAATTTGTTTTAGCCAAGAGGCACAAACATAATGTTTCATCATGAAATATATAAAGGTATACATTATGAAAGAAATGTTATCAAAATCTCATGTAAAATGTAGATATTTATATTTATGACAGCTCTATAACATAAATGACATTATCTTCACAAATTTATTAACTTTGCTTCTTTGACATAAAACTCTAAAAATGATTAACGATAGAAATAAAAATACATTATTCATTAATTGCACAAATCTGTAAAATAGCCTATTTTTAGAAATATTTATCATTTTAGATTATAATGGATTTGTTGCTTTGTTTCTATATAGTAATCAATTGATATACTTCTTTTGGGAGCTCATTAATATATTTATTTTGAGATAGAGAGAATACAGATTATAAGTTAAATTAACTGATATTGAGGTGTTCAGCTCATCACAACTTTTATTTTAAGGAGAAGATTTACATATATATTCTTTCCAATAAGGCTATATTCTGCTTATGAAGAGAACTCAAATCAGATTTCTATTGTTTATTTTTATCTCAAATATTCTAAACCATAATCTATTTCTGTCACTGTGGGCTACAATAAAGGTAAGGGTTGATTTGGATTTTTAAAATTTTATACATATGGAAGGTTTTCTGAACTTAAAATTTATCAAATTCTATCATGAAAACATTGTAGTGTCCTATATATATATATATATATATATATATATATATATATATATATTCATTTTAGATGGAGTGGAGAATTTATAGCCAACTCTTGGAAAACATATTCAGTTTTCCCTGTCCATGTGAGTATATGGTTTAGTACATTCCCTGATGTACAAACTTTTAAAACATATTAAATCAGGTAAATGGAAAGGGACAAAGGTCTTCTATATGAAGTTTATATGTACTTGAACTCAGCAATAATTTGAATGATTTTTGCTATTATTAAAAAATATAGACACTATGTTTCATGATTTTGATAATGATATCTTTTCATTTATTTCCAGCATTTGTTATTTCCTTTGTTGGGGGCACATTAAAAAAAAATAAACATTATCAAGTGCATCACCCCTTTATCATAACTGAGCTTTGCAAATCCTACATAGTAAAGTGGTACAAGATTTGATTTTAAAATATCTTAAATTAAAGAAATGAAACTTATCTATTACCATATTCCAAACTGTGTTCGATGGGTTCAAAAACACTACTTTCTTAACCTTTTAGTGCCTTCTCTGCATATTTGTTTAGGAGAAATGTAAATTTACTCTCTCTGTACTTTATAAATTCCCCATGGAGTCTCTTCTCACTAAAGTGTTCAATTGCTACTTGTGAGGATGATGGTAACACTGATCAAGGCTGTGTTGGGACAGCATCAAGATACATTCTAGTTAGATTTCAACTGATGGGACATGCTGGGGATTTCAGGTTTAACTTTCTTATTAAATAAAAAGTTGGAAATATTGTCCAAGGACATTTCTAAGTGTTATATTTCTGTTTGCACCTAAATTTTCTGAAGAAAAATATTTCTAATCAAAAGCATTTATTTTAGAGTTCAGTAATTATTTTTCACCAAAATAAAACACAATCTTGCTATTTTCACACATTGTCTTTTTTTAGGTGCTTCAAGTTACCTGGTTTTTAATCATTAGTTAAAGTATTCAAATCATAACAATGCTATATCTGTGATGATAAAAACAGAACTTTTCAAACCTTTCTAGTTGTCCTTGATATATATTATAACTTGGTTTTAAAGGATGTCACTTTTGTTTCTTCCCCAAAAAGAAGTGGGAGCAGGAAAATCTGCCTTTTTATATCACACCTGATAAAGTGTAATGCAGTTTAACACAAATCTCTAGACTGGATATTAGGCATTATGGGTTACGGTTTCAACACTTCCACAAACCTCTCTCTCAATTGAATCCAGTCCAAATTGTGGGGAATAGAATTTGTTCCAATTTTGGACAAACAATCAGGTTGCCCTTATATCTGAGTATTGTGTCTAATTGCAATCATAAAAACATACAAATGCAAAAGGACTAAGAATTGACTGAAGTCCTTCTATTCTTATAAGACAGGGTTTGCTACTCTTTCTTCAAAACAGCTGTTTTTAAGGGATTAGAATTTGAGTTTGCTGAGAATGCCACTGAAGTATTTTGACTGCCCTGACCACAGTTTGAAAAATTCTATCATAATCCATAGAGATAAATCAATTTTCCTATATAAATGGATAACATATCATTTCCCACCCCACTTGTGAAACCAGGAAGGTAATATTGATACCAATGATATATACATTTGAAAAAAGGAAAGTCTAAAAATTTAGTAGGTGAATTTCACACTGTGGCAGGACTTTCACACATTGGATGAAAGACAAATAACATGACAAATGGCAAAATATGGGAATAAATGTCACTATAAAATCATTTAATGTATAAAGTATATATATATACATATGTATGATTGTAGAAAATGTAGTATACTTCTTTAAGTTGTTAATAATAGAAAAAATTTACTATGTGGTATATGGAGACTCACTGTACATTCTTAACTTTTCTGTAAACCAAAAATGTTTTAGAAAATAAAGCCTATTTTAAAACTTTAAAAATACATGTTCACCTTTAACTTTCACCCATAAAATTTTATTATGATGCTTGGAAAACTATTGGATGTTAATATAATGCATTATCACATTTCATCCTTTTTGTGTAGTGTATTCATTAAGCAATATTTTGTTCTTTTTCCATTAAATTCATGCCTTCACAGGACAATAGGATTAATGAATAAAGAGTTGAGAAAATAGTTTGAATATCTTGCAATCTAAATGGCAAGGCTTATGATGATTCAAAATGAAATACCAATAAATTTACTTTAAGAATATCATGAATCAGATATTCAAATATTGAAAATGTAATGCAACTATATTATAGTAATTTATGTTGGTTTTTAAAAATTCCCATTTTTCAAATATTCATCAGTTCTACATGCATCAGAGAGCAGAATGTTTGTGATTAAATAAGCTTATTTTTTTGACAGATACATAACTATGTACCCTGAGGAAAGCAACAGAGAAAACAGACTTTGTATAATATCTTCAATATAATTAATCATTGATATTTGGAGCTTAGAATTAAAATGATTCAGAAGAGTAACAACCTTGGGTAGATTAAAATCCAAAAAGGGAGCCAAACCAACATGTAGCTCAGTTCATGACTCTTACAAAACACTTAATGATTGCTTATTATTTTAAGCTTTGTATGGTTTGAATCAATATGGAGCCTAAAATGATGTTAACTTAAAATCCAGAAAGACTCTATTCAGTGCTCTGTGATGACCTAAATGGGAAAAGGAAATCTTAAAAAGAGGGGGTATATGTATAACTCACTTTGCTGTACAGCAGAGACTAACACAACATTGTAAAAGCAACTATACTCTAATAATTTTTATTTTTTTAGAAATCATTTTCTCTGTATCGTTGGAGAAATGGGAAATTATGACTCCAGAATACAGTATGGGAAAATCCCCATTATAAAAATATAATCAATTATATATTACATGTATTATATTTTGGCATTTATTATAACCCTCCTTATTTGCCATGAAAACAATACTTTACCAGTTGAGTAATATAAATTAATAAAAACACATACATTTAAAAACTGTATTTTAAGGTAAGCCTTGAAAAAATGTTGCTTTTAGTAAATGTCAGCTAATGAAAATAATTAAGTAGAAACTATCTGGGAAACATTTAATACTCAGCAAAGGGAAAACACCATTGTTAAGTCTATCGTGTCTTCTAGCTTTAGACTTTATTTCCCCTTCTTTCCCTCCTTCTTCTTCCTCCCCCTCCGCCTTCTACTCCTCTCCTCTTCCCCCTCTCCTTCCTTCCCCTCTCCCTTCTTCCCTTTCTTCCTCCTCTTCCTTCTTCTCCTTCTCCTCCTTCTCCTTCTCCTTCTTCTCCTTCTCATTTTCTCCTTCTCCTTCTCCTTCTCCTTCCCATTTTCTCCTTCTCCTTCTCCTTCTCCTTCTTCTTCTCCTTCTTCTTCTTCTTCTTCTTCTTCTTCTTCTTCTTCTTCTTCTTCTTCTTCTTCTTCTTCTTCTTCTTCTTCTTCTTCTTCTTCTTCTTCTTTTTCTTCTTCTTCTTCTTCTTCTTCTTCTTCTTCTTCTTCTTCTTCCTCCTCCTCCTCCTGCTCCTCTACCTCTCCTGCTCTTGCTTCTTCTTCTTCTGCTTCATATTTATTAACTCAATTTGAAATTTGGACCTGCTAAAATCCCTTGCTAGAGATTTCAAAATACATTTATAATTTCATGGAGTTATCTATACATATAAGTATATCACTTTTCTCAACACTTGAACATGTTTCAATGAGTTTTCAGCATAAGTGGAGGCTAAATTAGTGGATTAGGGTTTTAAAATATAAGCTATTCATTACAGAATAAATTCAGGATTTTTTTCAATTAATTATCAAGTGTCCACTCGAGGAACTGAAACTAAAATACAACAAACAAAAGATAACTACAAGATGTGAAATATATGCCATACATATCTTAGTACCAATATAAAAAGCAAATAATAATAAATATAAACTCCAAATTGAATGTTGCAAAGGTAAATACTTGGAATTAAAAGAAGTCTCTCTTTACAAAAGCAACTGTAGACATTGCCCTTCACTGTAAGTAGCTACAGAAATTTTATAAATTTACTGAAAGATATTAATTCCCTTAAGCTCAAAAAGACAATGAATACTTATACCATGTCATTCAATCAGTCTTCCATTCATTCAACAAGAATTTATAGTCTCCTATTTGTTCCAGATATCTCTGAAAGGTAGAAGTTTTGATAGAGGCCAATAGCAAAAGTTATCCTGTCTCATGAAACTTGTATTTCAGTGAATATGTTTTTTATTTTAATATCATATTTTAAAACTTTCAGAAGGTATAGAACTTTTGACATTTACCTTTAATAATACAAATTTAAATGTAACTATATTATTTTATGTTTTATATGACCAAGATTCTGTCTTTATAATTTCTTCCCTTGTCTCACTTAAGATAATGCTGTGCCAGTTTCATTAATTCATTCTTTCATTAACTCATTTATTCAATAAATATTCATCATATGCAGGGTATTCCATGATTGGCACTAGAATAATAAGCCATGACCCTCTCTTCAAGAAACTTACAGTCTACTAAAGCAATCCAAAATGTTAAATAGATATATGCAGGATTAATTTGTCCCTTAAAGCACTACTTCCTTCTAATTTAATCTCAGATTTCAATACCTATGCCCTTTAAAATTGAGAAACATGGACATTCTACAATGGAAAGTAAAGTTTCACTTCAACGTTTACCAAGAAATAGAGTTTATCTCTTTTGCATCCCCAATGACTGAGACAGTGTCTGGTACACAGTTCGTTGCTCAGAAAATAGTGCTTAACTGGTTAAATCATGATTTAAATAACCTTTATTTTTAAAAAAGTAAATTGGATAACAAGAATGTGTTTGGAGTTAATGTCTTGTTAAGAGAACAACACATGATTCTACCAGGCTGAAATGAAAAGGAAGATAGGAGAACAGACCACTGTTACCATCTTGAAAGAATATTTTACTTGAAACAATACCAGAGACATAGGGGTTTACATAAATATGGTTTTACTGATGTGTCATATATATGTTTACAGGATATCTTAGGAGATGGAAAAAACTAGAAAATTTACTTCATGTGTATATGAAAGGATATGTTATTTCTTAAAATTTGGTCTAGTGGCAGCAGAGTTCCTCATTTAATAACACACTTATTTTTTAATCTATGGAGTATAATAAACATAACTTTCATATTGAAAGGTATGTTAGAGATAGCCATTGACTTCAAAGTCTGTGAACCCTCTTTGTGTAATATTTTCCAGTTAAGATAAGAATAATGAAGTAACATAATAACTTAAGGCAGAAAACTATCTACGATAATATCTACTCAGTCTTACATTTGCATTTTCAAATTCATCAACAACATCCTACTTTTTACATACAATTTAATCCATTTTAAAGATATAAATATAAGGCTAAACCAGTTAAATTTCTCTAGTTTGAAATATTCCTTATTATTTACCCATTTTCTTCTCTTTCACATGTCTAGTTTATCAATGCCTGTTAAAAAGTGGTTATGAGAAATGTACAAAAATCTCATGTGACATAGCATATTTCTTCTTCATTCAGGTTTGCACAACAGAGAATTTTCTATTTCATCATCTTTTCTGTACAATTATGAAGGAATTCTATTGTTATGTTTGACCTCAAAATGTAGTTAAAATATTAAGAAAGGAAATTTTGACTAGATAAGAAATAATAATAAAGATAAGAGAAGTGTATCATGTAGACTAGCATATTAGTCAATATGGCTGGTGTGTTTTAAGTCAAGTGTCTTCTAAGGGAATAAAATTCTAGCTTGTAAACTTACACAGGTATGGCAACTGAAGTCTTTTATCTCTTATTAACAAAGAATTCAATCTGCCTTTTGAATCAATTTCCCTTTAATTAAAGTAAAATATCTTAGAGTTTTGCTATCATGAATTCTGGGAAATATCTTTTATATAATGACTAATAAAAAATACTTCTAAGTTAGAATTTGCAAGTATTCATCTCATTTGTCTGTACCCTATGTTTTTTTTCTGTATCAAATATATTCTTAAAAAAGGTCATTGTTAAAGTATGCATATTAAAAATTTTGTAGAGATGAGAGCTAAATAAGCTAGCTACTGGATATCTAAGTATAATATAATGTCCCTGAAAGTTTCACTCTTCTAAAAATTATAGCAATTAGCAAGTTTCCTCCCAGTCTAGGAACAGTGAAAAGATCCATTTTGGTTTTCTCAGGCTTTTATTTTTTTGTAGGAAATCCTCTCTCAGGATTTCTGTCTCAATTTCTCTTCTTACAATCTGACAAGCCTGAATTGATCACTGAATAACTCAATTAAAACTACTTTTTTTTTTTTTACAGTTTCTCTCCCATTGCCTGAATTTTATATAAATGACTCCTATTAAATGTATGAGCAAAGTGAAATCACTTTGCAGGAGATGAACCTTTGATATCTAGGGATTAGCTTTTTCTGTGTTTGCACATGGAGGTCCCTTTTCATTCTTTATAAGTGGATTTTAATGATACAGAAACTCCATTTATCATGATACATTAATTAGCTGTGCTATAATCCCTAAGATAAAATGCATAATAAAAGTGTAAAGTGAGAGGAAACAACCTTTACTCTTAAGAATGTCAGGAACCAGGTTATTCAAACATAGATTGCACATTTTTCTATCGTTTTTAATTTTAATAAGGTATTGTTACCTTTTACCGAGAGCAATACTCTTTTTTTTCAATTCTTCATATTTATCCTACCCCCTTATTTTTTCAGATTTCTCAGTCAAAGACCAGTTAGTTCATTTAGTGACACATATAAGTATGCCGAGTTCATGAAATTTGTGACCCTTTTCTCTTTCCATCCATCTTGTGTAAAGACAAAGGGGATAATTTTACCCCATTTGAAAGAACTGCACCCAAGCACTTCTATGATTTCACTGATCACAACTAATTTCTTCCTACCTTCTCCCTAATAGTTGCTCTGCATTCAGAGTCACTGTGTCTTTCTTCTTAGATGTTCTTATCAGCACAGCTATAAGAATAGATACAAAGGTTTCACACATTCCTTATGCTTTTACCTGTCTCCTGTATTTAATTTATGTATTAGGAGAAAAGAGTCCTGAGTTAAGACTCAGGATAACTATTGGGTTGACCAAAAAATTTGTTCGTATTTTTCTGTAAGATGGTTCTAGTAATGTTTAGTCGTCTTTAATTACGTTGGAAACAATTTTGTTAGATTGTATTGTGACAGCTGTCATATCAGCATGCATTAAAAGAAAAAACCTTACCAAATTGGTGAATTTTTGTGTAGCCATTTTAATATTGAAGATGTAAGAAAAAAAGCAGCATCTTCAGAATATTATGCTTTATTATTACATTCAAGAAAGGTAAAAACACAACTGAAATGCAAAAAAAAAAAAATTGTGCAGTGTATGGAGTAGGTGCTGTGACTGACTGAATATATCAAAAGTGGTTTGCTAAGTTTCTTGCTGGTGATTTCTAGCTGGACGATGATCCATGGTTGGGTACACTTGAAGCTGATAGCAGTCAAATCAAGACATTAATTGAGAACAATCAACATTATACCATGCAGGAGATAGCCGACATACTCAAAATATCAAAATCAAGTGCTGAAAATCATTTACACCAACTTGGTTATGTTAGTCCCTTTGATGTTTGGGTTCCACATAACTTAAGTGAAAGAAACCGTCTTGACTGTATTTCCGCATGCAATTCTCTACTTAAACAAAACGAAAATGTTCCTTTTTTAAAAAAAAAAATTGTGACGGCCATGGAAAGTGGATACTGTAGAATCATGTAGAACAGAAGAGATTGTGGGGCAAGTGAAATGAACCACCATCAACCACACAAAAGACCGGTCTTCATTCAAAGAAAGTGATGCTGTGTATATGGTGGGATTGGAAAGGAGTCCTCTATTATGAGATTCTTCTGGAAAACAAAATGATTAATTCCAACAAGTACTGCTCCCAATTAGACCAACTGAAAGCACGCAATGAAAAGTGCCTGGAATTAATCCACAGAAGGTGCATAATCTTCCATCAGGATACCACAAGACCACACGTTTCTTTGATGACCAGGCAAAACCTATTACAGCTTGGCTGGGAAGTTCTGATTCATCCGCCATATTCACCAGATATTGCACCTTCATATTTCCATTTATTTCGGTCTTTTCAAAATTCTCTTAATGGAAAAATATTTCAGTTCCCTGGAAGACTGTAAAGGGAACCTGGAACAGTTCTTTGCTCAAAAAGATAAAAAGTTTTGGGAAGATGGAATTATGAAGTTATCTGAAAAATGGCAGAAGGTAGTGGAACGAAATGGTGAGTACATTGTTCAATAAAGTTCTTGGTGAAAATGAAAAATGTGTCTTTTATTTTTACTTAAAAACCAAAGAAACTTTTTGGCCAACTCAATAGTTTTTCACTATAGTTTTGTCACAGATACTGTGTTGGACCTTTGCTTATATTTTCTGATGTGTACAAGGAATATGTTAGAGAATCTCAAAACTTCTAATAAGTTTTGACAGAAGACTACTGCTGAAAGAACTGTAAACCTCAGACCTATTTAAAGAGTCTCTAGGTATACCTAAAGACAAGAAGGGAGACTAAAACATGGAGACTATAGGAAAGTTTAGCCTTTGACACCACAGCTGCAGCAAACAGTAAGCAAAATCTGGTCCCTAGCCAGATAAACATAAAATCTCACACGAAAGGCCTATCTACCTCATTTCCTTTTACTCTGTACAACATGCCCAGTTTTCAACACAATTTACAAGGTTGCCATTTAAATGGCAAAAAACACGGTATGAAGAGAAAAGCCAAGCTTTAGAACCAAACTCAGACATTCCAGAGATTTTTGGAATTATCACACCAGAAATTTAAAATAAATATGATTAATATGCTCAGAGTTTTAATGCAAAAATTGGACAACATGCATGAACATATGGATAATGAAAGTAAAAAGATGGAAGTTCTAAGAAAACATCAAAAGAAAATTCTAGAAATGAAAACTTCTGTAACAGAAATGGACATGGCAAAGGAGCTAATCAGTGAGCTTGAAGATATGTCAATAGAAACTTCAAAAGCTGCAATGCAAAGAGAAAGAACAATTAATTAAAAAGATGACATACAATCTAAGAACTGTGTGACAATTACAAAATGTATAAATTATATGTAATGGGAATACTGGAGGGAAAGAAACTTCCCCCCCTCCTCTTTCTTCTTCTTTCTTCATTAATTTAATTCATATCATTAATTTAACTAATAACATTTATATACATACCCCAATTTGAAATTTGGAGCTGTGGATATCCTTCGCTACTGGTTTCAAACTAAATTTATTATTTCATGAAGTAATCTATGCAAATAAGTATAAACTTTTATTAGCCTGTTTTCTAAAATCTTGTAATATTTCAATGACTATTTAACACACATATAGGTTATATCAGGAAATTTGTATTTTTAAAATATAAACTGTTTGGCTAATAAAGAATTCATTATAGGATAAAGAGGGGCATTGCATGATGATAAGAGAGTCAATTTTCCAAGACAATATAACAATCCTTAATGTATATGTATGGAAAAACATAGCATCAAGATCAAAATTCATGAGGCAAAAACTGATAGAACTACAGGGAGAAATAGACAAATCCACTCTTATAGTTGGATGCTTCAACAGAACCAGCACACAAAAAATCTGTAAGGATATAGTTGAACTGAACAGTATTATAAACCAAATGCATCTAATTGACATTTATAGAATATTTCATCAAAGAACAGCAGAATACATATTTTTCTCAAGGTCACATTGAATATTCACCAAGATGTGTAACTTTCTGGACCATGAAACACATTTTAACATGTTTAAAATAAGAGATATGATACAAAGTATGTGCTCAGACCACATGGAATTAAAGTAGAAATTAATGATAGAGAAAAAGCTAGAAATCCCAAAGTATTTTGAGATTAACATCACACTTCTAAAAAACACTGTGTCAAAAAAATGTGTTAAGTGGAATTTAAAATATTTTTATCTGATTAATATAAAAATACAACTTATCAAAATTTGTGTGATATGGCAAAAGTAGTGCATAGAGGAAAATTTACATCATAGAATGCAATATTAGAATGAAGAAAGATCTAAAACCAATCATCTAAGCTTCCACATTATGAAAAAATTAAAAAAAAACAAATTAAATCCAAAGAAGTGGATGAAAATAAATAATAAAATTCAGAACAGATATCAGTGACATTGAAAACAGGCAAACAATAGAAAAAATCAACAAAACAAAAAGCTAGTTTGTTGTGAATTTGTCAAATTAGCACTCGTTAAGTGGAACACAGTGTGCTGGATATTGTGTTGTTGCAGTTCAACAACAGACCATAAAAGACTTGAAATAGAGAAGTTTATTACTCATAGGTCCTGGCATACCTAGAAGGTCCACGTGAGGAGGTCAAGGCAGAGTGCAGACAGAGATAGGACTTAGGACATATGTCTTTACTAGGGTCTGTAGGAAGTATTTTGCAGTCTAGCACGAAGACCAGACTGGTCAATTCAAACAAAAAGAGCAAGGATTTTGGTAAACCCCACAGGGGTCTTATCAAAGGGGTAGATATGAATAAGGTGTTGGGAGGCATGGGAGACTGTTAATCACAAGGGCTGTTGGGAAAATCATATCAGGAACTTACATTTGTTTGTGACTGCAGGCTGCTATCTATGGCCTCTGCTTGCATGAGGGGCTACTGTCAGTTTAAGGTCAATGCAGGCTACTTGGCCAAAAACGGATACTGAGGCAGCAAGACCATGGAGTAGCGGATGCCAAGGGCAGTAAATGGGTAATAAGGGAATACGCTGACCAACTCTATTGCCACAAATTCAATAACTTAAATTAAATATACCAATTCATTAAAACATACAAGTTACCAAAACTCACAAGGACAAATAGATCATCTGAAAAAATCTGTGTCTATTAAAGAAATTAAATATAAATAATAACAATCTAAATCAGAAAGCACCAGGACCCAATGGTTTCACTGGTGAATTCCACCAGACACTAAAGAGCAAAAGATATACAATTTTCTATAATCTGTTCCTGAAAGCAGAAGCAGAGGGAACACTTCCTAACTCATTTATAAGGTCAGCATTACTCTCATACCAAAACTAGACATTGCAAGAAAGGAAAACTATCTTATGATAGTAGGTGCAAAATTCTCAATAAAATATTAGGAAATCAAATCCAACGATGTATAAAAATAAGTACACACTACAACCATGTGGTATTTTACCAAATATACAAGGCTAGTTCAACATTCAAAAATAAATTAATGCAATATATTATATCAACAGGCTAAGAAGAAAAGTCATATGGTTACATCAATAGATACAGAAAAAACATTTGACAAAATCTAATGCCCATTTGTGGTTTTAAAATCTCAGCAAACTGGTAATAGAGGCAAATTTCCTCGTTTATAAAAATATCTACAAAAAATCAACTACTACATTATAATTAATGGTGATAAACTAGATGCTTTATTATTAAGCTCAGAAAAAAGGAAAGAATGTTTCCCTAACTACTTCTACTCAATATTTCAACACTGTAATAAATTTTCTATCTAATACATTAAGAAAACAATAGGAAATAAATATATACAGATTGTGAAGGAATAAATGAATCTGTCTTTATTAACAGATGTCATGATTGTCAATGGACAGAGTCCCAGATATTTCACACACACACACAAATCTTCTTAAACTAATAAGCCATTATAGCAAGGCTGCAGGACAAGAAGTTAATACAGAAAGATCAATTTCTTTCCTATATACAAGCAATGAACAACTGGCAGTTGAAGTTAAAAGCACAACAAACTTTTAATTAACATCCTCAAAGTTGAAATTCTTAGATATAAATCTAATAACGTATTCTCAAAATATATATGAGGAAAACTATAAAACTGAGGTAAAAACTCAAAAAACTAAATAATTAGAGAGATTTCACAGTTAAGAAGCATCCACAATTAAGATATTAGTTCTCCCCAAATTGATCTATAAATTCAAGGCAATCCCAGTCAAAATCTCAGCAAGTTTTACTTTTTGAATATCATCAAATTGATTTTAAAGTTTATATGGAAAATAAAAAGTCCCAAAATAAGAAATACAATATTAAAGGAGAAGAATAAAATTCAAGGACCGACACTACCCTACTTCAAGACATTATAAAGTTACAGTAATTGAGACAGTGTGCTTTTTGTGAAAACGTAGACAATCAGATCAATGGAATGGAATCGAGTACAGAAATACACCTACACAAATATAGTCAATTGATTTTTGACAAATTAGTAACAGCATTTCAATAGAGAAAGGATAGTCTTTGCAACCAATGGTGCTAAAATAACTGAGCATCAAAAGGCAAGAAAATGAACTTAGATGCAAAAGTTACAATCTCAAAAACAAAACAAAACAGAACAAAAAACTCAAAGTGGATCATAGACCTAAATGTAAATGTAAAACTATAAAACTTCCAGAATATAACATAGTAGACAATATAGATGAACTTGAGTTTGACAATGAGTTTTCAGATACAACATTGCTCTGTAAAGACACTGTTAAGAGAATGAAGACCAGTCACAAACTGGAAGAAAATACTTTTAATGCATAGCTCTGAGAAAGTACTTGTATCCAAAATATACATGAACACTTAAAAATCAACAATAAGAAAACAAACAACCTAATTAAAACATAGACAAAGGATCTTAACAAACACCTCACCAAAGAAGATACATAGATGGCAAATAAGCCTACATGAATATTCTCAATGTCAATATCATATATATTAGGAAATTGCAAGTTAAACAATGAGATATCACTGCACTAAAATCCAAAACACTGAGAACATCAAATGCTGGTGGAGAAATGGAGCAACAGGAAATCTCATTCCTTACTTCTAAAGATACAAATAATAAAACTACTTTAGAAGACAGTTCAACAGCTTCTTAGAAAAGGAAACATAGTCTTATTATAAAATCCAGCAATCCACTCCTAGATAAATTTACGCAAATGTGTTAAAACTATGTCCACACAAAAACCTTCACACTGATATTTATAGCAGCTTTATACATATTAACCAAGAATTGGAAGAAACAGAGATTTCCTTTTAAAGGTGAATGGATAAACAAACTGTGGTAATCCATACAATGGAATATTATTCAATGATAAAGAATGAAGTAATACATGGAGGAAGCTTAAATACATATTGTTAAGTAAAAGAAGCCAGTAAAAAAAGGCTGTGGCCTTCTTGTGTGAGTCCAACTATATGACATTCACAAAAAGGCAAAACTATAGGGACAGTAAAAAGATAAGTGTTTGCTAAGAGTTATTTCTGGGTGGTGGTAGTAAATAAGGGTAGCACAGGGGTTTGTAGGGCAATAAATCTATTCTACATGGTACTTGTAATTATAGATACATAGCATTATGCTTTTGGTAAAACTGACAAAACTGTAAAATATAAGGAGCAAATTCTCATGTAAAGCATTAGCTTTAGGTAATAAGAAAACATCAATATTGTTTCATCAGTTGTAACAAATTCACCACAGCAATAGAAAATGTTAGTAATAGAGGAAACCAAGGGTGGAGAGAGGGAATGTGTGTGTGGTAACTTTTTGTACTTTTTCCTCAGTTTTACTGTAAAACCTAAAACTACTTTATAATATAGTCTATTATTTAAAAAAAAAAGTGGTAGAAGACTGACTTGAAAAATTTATTGAATGCCTAGTATAATTATAAATTAAAATTGGTCATTATAATTAATAAATAACTGGGAAATACTTTGAATTTAATAAAATAATTTTATTCATTGTCTAAGTTATTCCTCTAAACAAACATCTAAAAAAAGGCATATATAGGAAAAAAAAAAGGCATAAAAAGGAATATATTTTCAGCTCCATTTCACAGATAAGGAAAATGAAGGCTAAAGTGGTCCTTGACAGAGAACAAGTCCTAGTTTAACTCTTTGATCAGAATTTAGGGCCAGAACAGAGCTTTTTATCTCTAGCCTCATGCTTGAATACAGCAATATAGATTTATGTCCTTGTGTAGGGGAGGAAAATTTGTCCTCTACCCTTTTAGTTTCTTTTGGGTGGTTTAATAATTAAATTGACATAAGAGAGAGTAAAGGGGGAAAAATTTGATTTCATATGTACAGAATCCCCACACAGACATGAGAGGCTCCCAGACAGCCAGGCAACTGAGGCTTATATGTATGAGAAGAGCAAATGTTTGGTAAACAAAGGTTTGTCAATATTTTCAGAGACAACAGGATACAGAGAGAACTTGGAACAAATAGGCCCTGCTGAGCTCCCCTCAGCTTACTACACCTAGCCCATTTGTGGTCATTTCTGGTGGTTGTTCTCTTCCTGGGCCAGGCTCCCTATGTAAATTCCTTTAGGCAGTTAAAGAGAGGTAAAATTCTTCCAACTAGCTTCTTAATAATGAAAATAAAGAAAGTTATAGTGAAATCTTAAACAGTTAAAATAAAAAATAATATTCAAAAATCTTTTCTTGATAACGAAATTTTTGTTGTAGTTGTTTGTTTGCTTGGTGTTGCAAGGATAAATTTGAATTACAAAAGAAACAAAGTCCCATTGTCCTTACATGTCTAGGAAAAGTTAATATATAATGAATGTGATAAATTATAGAAATTGTTTAAAAAACTCATAACTTAATTACTAAAACACCCAAGTACCAATTTATCAACTGTGAAATCAAATAGTAAAATAGAAATTGTTTTCTTTGTGCCATATTTTTTTCAGAGTAAAGTTGTAAATATAAATGTAACTATTATAACTATTGTGTTAATAATTTTAAATAAAGTCAAATCAAAGAAGAAATACCTGAAGTAGCATACACCAACCAAATAGAAATTATAACAAATAGTTTCATGTCAGGACTCCAGTGCTGTAATGATTTTAAATTAGAACAGAACAGTTTTTGGACATTTTGCTCATTTAACATTTTTAGCATCAGTCTATAAGATCACTTTTGGTATTAAACAGCTTATTTATTTTGATTAGAATGGAAACCTCCCAATGAAACACTGAAACAGAGGCCAACAATAACACTTGATTAACCAAATGCCCAGCAATCTATTGCATATTATTGAGGATTAAATGGGAAAACAAAGAAACACCTGAAAATATCAATGTCACTTGCAGATTCCATATGCACCCTTTAAAAATAACCATTCTACAAAGGTTGTGAAGCTTTAGATACAATTAACTGACTAGGGACACTCTTTGTAGCTTTTATATAGTGCATGCATGATAGAAGTTGCAAGTTTTCTATTCTCATCATGAAATAAACTGTCTAAGTAAGTCCTTCTGTGTTGATCAAATATCTAATGAGGAAATATATCTTGTTGCTTGACATTAGAGAGAAGATGGTTGCTTATAGATAGCTCTCATGAAGACTAACTTTCTTTGGTAGGATATGTACATAGTCAATTCAATGTAAGAACTTTAAATATACTTGTTTTTTTATTCCCCAAAGCCATATATTGTGTGATTATGTACCCAAACAAGTATAAGTCTAAAACAAATTTGGACTTTCAGAAAAAGATTATGGACACTGTATAATTTAAATCAATGGCTTAATTCAACAGAGCAATGTTGAAGATGGACGTCAGATTTGCTACAGAATGTGGAGGTAATCATAAATCCTGTAGTTAATGTACCAAAACATTTAAGCAAAAATAAATGTCATAAATAAATCTAGACTCTCAAGCAAATCCCATCACTTTTGTTAAGAAGGAAAGCATGAAAAAACAGATAATAAAAAGTCATGTCTCTCTGTTGTCATCAGTATCGTGGTCCTGAAATGTAAAAGAAGCCTAATTCTGTAGGTATTAAAAATAGAAAAAAAAGTATTGCTTTTTTTTACAATCCAGTTTTACATAAAATAAAATTATGGTATATACCTAGGTCAACCTGCACAAGTTCTGCATAATTATAAGTGGTAAAGGGACATGAAAGTATCTTCAATTGATATTTTTATTGTTTTTAAGCAATATAACTCTTTATAAATTAGCTGTTCTGATATATCTTATAGGACTAATTCACTAACCTAAAGAGTAACTAAAAAAGTATCATGGGGGAGAAAGCAAACAAACAAAACAAAATGAAATACAGAACAGATATCGATGTAGCAAAAAGAAAAAAATTTTCCCAGAAATACAGGACCATAAAATTAAAAAGTTTTTTACATAAACTTGAACGTATACTTCCTCTTCATATTTATCATCTTTTAATATCACTATAAGTATGTTGAGACTCTCAGATGAAAAGTGACATGCAATTTTTGAGAGTGTTACAATATTCATTGAAACTAATCAATCCATTTATAGAAAGTTTCTATTCTTTTCTCACTAGATATGTTTTGAGTATTTATATTTCTTTTTACAAATGAAAAATTTCCATCAAATACTCTCTAATATAAGGAGATAGTGCACCATTATCCCTGTTCTGATCAACATCTTTCCTCTAAACAATAGAATTTTGGTTATTTATACACTTATATTTCTTTGATTGTGTTTAACCATTTTAGTCTCATGTTTGGACCCAGATTTACCTGGCTATCCTCATTTTATGATTATTGTCCCATCTAGGTACTGCTAATAAATTATCTGTTCACCAAACACACAAAAACTTCATACACTTTTATAATAGCACTCCGTATATTTTTCAAAATAATTACACATGCATCTATACACTAATATTAAACTTTAAGCTCTTCTAGAAATAAATACTTCTTAATCATTTTTTATCCTCAAGCTCAAGATTAATTACTTACTTAAATGTTGAATTGCTAAAGTTTTTTGTTTTTATATATGTGAAAATTTGTTAGATCAAAACCACTTTTTTGCTTAACTAGCTCTCTAACTTTCCATAGATTAGAGTCAAACAAAAACAGTAGCATTAAAACTATTTTAATTTGAACAAAATATTTATATTTCCAGGTCAGGTCTATGATTTGCCAGTTGCTTTCACATGATAACTCATTCTTGACTTCTTTGCTTTTTGCAGGTAACTTTAGGCTTCTTAAACTTCTGATCTTTATGATAAAGGTAGTTTCTGATTCTTTTCTTTCCATTTGCTTTCTTCCTTTTTTCTCTTTCTCATAATATTTCTCTTCCCTCCTTTTTTTGGTCATTGTAGGAGTTTCTCCAAAGCTTTATTCTAAAACTTTAAAAAAGTGATTTTCCAAAGGTTTCTTTATGTAATATACTGGCTACCTTAAAGGGGAATGAAAACTGCTAACACCTTTTGAAAATCTTAATGATGATAATAATGTATTTATGGGAATTCAAATTATGTAGTCTGAAGTCAAAAGGAAATATTTTAAAAAGAAAAGAAAATGCTACTATCAAATTCAAAATTAATTTAAAACATGAAAAAAAATTTGCTCTGAAATGTTCTGTCACTAGTAGTCCATCAGCTACCTTTTGCCAATAAGAGATGGAATCAGAGCATCCTGAAGGGGAGATATTGAAGTACTGTGTAATTTTCCAACCTCTTCTTGTGAGGAAGGACTAGATGTTTCTTTTTTACCTGAAATCAACTAAGGAGATGTTCACAGGTACGATTCAGAGAGTTTGACAGAGGGCAGCTTTTAAGTCACAGAAATATCACAATAAAAATAAAAAGATTGCAATCATAAAAGTATATTCTGTCCAAAATGCTATTAAACTAGACATTGATAAGAAAAGGCACATGAGAAATACACAAATATGTGGAAATTAAACAGCACGTTCATAAATAATTGGTGTGTCAAAAGAAAGCACACACACACAATGGAAAGCACAGGGGAAATTTGAAAATACTTTGTGATACATTAAAGGAAAGCATAACATACCAAAACACACTAGATGCAACTAAATAAGAGCTCAGTGGGAAATTTATACCTGTAGCTATCTATATTAAAAAATAAAGACCTCAAATCAATAACATAAACTTTCATCTTAAGAAACTAGAAGAATAGGAACAAATGAAACCTAAAATATACAGAAGGAAGGAAATAAAAACAATGAATGCAAATAAATGAATTAGAGAATAGGAAATCATTAGAGAAATTTAAAAAATCAAGAAAACTCAAATTATAAACATCATACATAAAAGATGAGTCATAACTACTGAATTCACAGAAATAAAGAGTAGTATAAGGAAATACAATGAACAATTGTATGCCAACCCTATACATAAGCTATTTGAAATGGGAAAATTCCTCGAAGGAACCAAACCACCAAAAATGATGTTATTTTAAAAAAGAAAAAAAGAAATCTTGAATGGAGCTATAAAATTTGAATGGAGCTATAAAAAATAAAGAGATAAAATTGGTAATTAAAACGACTGTCATAAAGAAAAGCTCAGGCGGAATTAATACTAACCATTCATAAACTCTAACAAAAAATAGAAAAGGAAGGAACACAGCATGTCTCATTCTGTGAGGCCATTATTATTCCGACATCAAACCAGACAAATGCATAACAAGAACACAGTGGAAACCAATATCCCTTATGAATACAGATACAATGTCCTCTACTGCCAAATACTAGTAAACTAAATCCGTATACAAAGGTATTATACAAATTGACTGCATTGAGTAACATTATGTACCAACTTGGCTGTCTATGATACCCAGATATTTGGTCAAACATTATTCTAAATATTTCTATGAGGGTATTTTAAAAATGAGATTAACATTTAAATCTGTAAACTGTGAGTAGAGCAGATTAACCTCCATAATACAGATGGGCCTCATCCAATCAATTGAAGGCTTTAATAGAAAAAAGACTAACCTCCTCTGAGGGATAGAGAATTATGCCAACTGATTGCCTTCAGACTCAAACTTCAGTTCTTCCCTGGGTCTCCAGCTTGCCAGCTTAATCTGTAGATTTTAGACTTGTCAGCCTCCAAAATCACATGAACCAACTCCTTAGCATAAATTTTTCCCTCCTTCTCTATATACATGCACACATCCTATTGATTCTGTTTTTCTGGAGAACCATGGCAATGACCAAATGGAATTTATCCTAGATATGCAAGGTAGTCTTAACACCCCAAAATCAATTTATATAATATATTGGTATAATAAAAAGCAGAAACCACATGATCATCTTATACACAAAGAAGCATTTTATAAAATTCAGTACCAGCAAAGTAGTAATGAAATGAAACTCCTTCAACCACATAAAGGGCATTAAAAAAAAAAAAAAAACAGCTAACAGCATACTTAATGTGAAAGGTCAAAACTTTCCCCCAAAGATTAAGAATAGGACAAAAATGTCCTCTCTTTAACTTGTATTTAACTTTGTACTGAAGGTTCTAGTCAGGGCAATTAGACAAATAAAAGAAGGCATCCATATTAGAAAAGAAGAAGTAAAATTATCTCTATTTTTAGATGATAGATCTTGTATAATGAAAATTATAAGCAATCCATGAAACTTACTAGAACTAATAAGTTAGTTCAGTGAGCTTGTAGGATACAAAATCAATATACATAACCAATAGACTTCTATCAGTAGTAATGAATAACTGAAAATGAAATGAAGAAACAATTTTATTTACAATAGTATCAAAATAAAACATATTTGTGCTTTAAAGAACACCATCAAGAAAGTGAGTGAATGGGCTTCCCTGGTGGTGCAGTGGTTGGGAGTCCACCTGCCGATGCAGGGGACACGGGTTTGTGCTCCAGTCTGGGAGGATCCCGCATGCCGCGGAGCAGCTAGTCCCATGAGCCATGGCCGATGGGCCTGCGCATCCGGAGCCTGTGTTCCGCAACAGGAAAGGCCACAACAGTGAGAGGCCCGCGTACTGCAAAAAAAAAAAAAAAGAAAGTGAGTGAAAAGGGTACCCAAAGAATGGAAGAAAAACATTTGCAAATTATATATGTGGTAATGGATGTGTATGTAGAATATAAAAAGAAGTCATACAGCTCAACAGTAGAAGTCCAATTAACCTTATTAAAAATTAGCAAAGAATTTGAATAGGCATTTCTCCTATGAATGTATACAAATAACCAATAAGCAAACTAAAAGACGCTTAACATCATTAATCATTAGATAAATGAAAATCAAACCCTTGATAGTATACCACTCTGTGCCCACTACATGGCTACAATCAAAAGTACAATGATAGGGGCAAGGATGTAGACAAATTGGAAATTTCATACATTGATGGTAGAACTGTAAATTAGTACTGCTATATTGGCAAAAACAGTTTGGCCATTCAACAAATTGTTGAACAGAGTTACCATATGACCCAGTGATTTAATTTCCAATTATATATCAAGACAAATTAAAATATATTTGCATACAAAACTTGTACATGAATATTAATAACAGTCTTATTCAGAAAAGCCAGAGTGGGAACAATTCAAATGTCCATGAACTGATGAATGAATGAACAATATTCAATAGTATATACATTCAATGGAATATTAACTGGCAATAAAGACTGAGTAAAATACTAATATTATGACATGAATGAATCTTAAAAACATTTTGCCAAGTAAAAAAGCCAACTGCACAACACCACACATTGTATGATTATATTTTTTATAAAATGTCCAGTGTTGCGGAATCCATAGAGACACAGATAGATTACAGATTGCCAGAGGCTTGAGGTGGGGAACAGAACATGGTGAATGACTGTGAGCTCAATGGACTTTCTTTTGAGGGGGATTAAAATGTTCTAAAATTAGATAGTGGAGATGTTTGTTAATATATTAAAATAACAGAACTGTATACTTTAAAAATGGAGATTATTATGTTATGCAAACTCTTTTTCAATAAGGCTGTTGTGAAAAAAATAATTACAGGTTAGAGGTTGTGGCTGGAAATGCCTTTACCAGAAGACAGAGGAGAGTGGGATGTACTGGGAGTAAGCTACACTTCCATAGCAGTGGGACAAATTTCTTTCATTTGTGAGTGAGGCAGTGTAGCCAAACGATAAAGAGCACCTATCCTCCAAGTCAAACAACCTACATACAAACCCAACCCTGCTCTTTGTTAGTATCATAACATTGATCGGGTTTCCCCATTTATAAAATGGGGATATATTGGATTGTCGTGAACATTAAATGAACTAGAACATGTAAAGTGCTTCAGCAATGGCTGGCACATGATTGGTGGTAGCTATTGTTATTATCTTAACAGGCAGAGTATGTTTCAATAGAAACTATGATCCATTCCAGGATACCACTTTGCATTTAGTTATATTGTCCCCCTCATCTCCTTTGCTCTGTGACAGTTTCTCAGTCTTTCTTCATTTTTTGTGAACATGAATGTTTTGGTGAGTACTGGTCAGATATTCTGTAAAGTGCTCTCAATCTGAATTTTTCTCATATCTCTCACAATTAGGTTAGAGTTATGAATATCGGGGAAGATTACCACAGAGGTGAAATGCCTTCTCTACATATCATATCAGGGTGCATATGACAAAAATATGACTGACAACTAATGATGTTATATTTGATCACTTGGTTAAGGTTTGACAGGCTTTTCTATTCTACAGTTATTATTTCCTCCTATATATAATTTATTCTTTAGAAATCAGTCACTATTAGTCTAGCTCACCAAAAGACTCTACCTCTTAGCGAGGGGCATACCTACATTTATTATCTGAAATTCTTGTATAAGAAAGATCTGTCCCTTATCACCTATGTATTTATATATTTATTTATATCAGTATGGAATTGTGCATATTTATTTTATATTTTATGTTAATGATAGGCAGGATAACGGCTCCCCAAATAAGTCCAGGTCCTAATTCCTAGAACCTGTGAACGTTACTTTACATGACAAAAGAGACTTTGCAAACGTGGTTAAGGTTGACTACCTTGAAAAGAAGTGATTATCCTGAATTATCTTGGTGAGTTTATTCCTCTCATACAAGTTCTTAAAAGTAGAGTACTTTTTCCTGACTATGGTCAGAGGAAGATAAGACTTAGGAAGAATAGTCCCTGGAATGCAACAGTGCTGGCTTTGAAAATGGAGGAAAGGGGCCACTTGTCAAGGAAAGTGAATGACCTCAAAACTTCGGAAAAGTCTATGAAACAGATTTTCCCCTAGAGTCTCTGAAAATAATACAATCTTCCCAACACCTCAGTTTTCAGCCAATGAGCATTTTGTTGTACTTCTGACCCACAGAACTGTAAGATGATTTATGTTGTTTTAAGCCTCTAAATATGTGTTATCACAGCATTCATAGAAAACTAACAGAATGTAATAACCCAGCACTAGAAAATTTATTTTACTGCACAAATCTTTCAAGTTTTGGTCATTGGGAACCCTTTCATGTTGGTCCTCATATTCTCTTCACCTTTCCAACTCTGCTTATTGAGGAAATGTCCTGCTTTCTGGTACTACAAAACGCTCTAGATTCATCTTGCATTTTCCTTTCACCAGTCCTAGAATCAGCCATTTTTCCATGAACCATGATTCTGTTTACTGTAGGATAGTACTTAGAAACCAGGATCTGAGTTCTGGGTATTTTTGTTGCTGCTGGTGTGTCACTGCTTTTAGGCAGTCTTAACAGACAGAAGTAGGAAATATATCTAAATATAAAAACTCACACATACACACATATTTATGATTATCATGTCATCTATATATCTGTGTGTATATTAAACTTAAGATTGATGTATAATGATATCTCTGACTTTACTGCATTTTGACCGTTTATTTGAATCTTCCTCTACTGCTTATTCCTAACGTTTTTTTTTTTTTTCTTACAGTGAGAAAACTGGCTCTCATCATCCTCCATTTATTTCCTTTTCTCAACACTAATTCACAGAAAGTACTTTCAGAATTGTTAATTTCAACTCAGGTGAGAAAAATAAATTACCACCTAGAGTACAGAGTTCTGTTTGCCTTTGGCATTGGAGTTTCCAGTCAAATCAACATTATTCCAAAATTATACAGGTCAGCTTCTTTCCCACCATGTCCTTCAATGAGATCATGTCATCAATGCGTGAGAGAATTCTATTAATCTGTGACAGTATAGATTGCATCATGTGATCCTCATTATCCTGTGTGCACTTTTAATTTTTATGTGTTAAACTACACTCTTTGTGATGAACAATTGTATGCTGTTTTAGAAATGTAGAGAAGTTATCAATTCATCACCCTAATAATTCCACTGTGTATTCCTTTTATAGACAATCAACTCTTCAGGGAAGTTCTGAATCTTCCTTTCATCTCTATAGTTTTGCTTCATCTAGAATACCGTGTGAATGAAAACACAATATGTATCCTTTTGTATCTGGCTTCCTTCTGTTAGCAAATTGCATTTAAATTCAGCCATATGGGTCTGTGAATTAATAGTTCAGTCCCTTTATATTTCTGAATAATATTCCATTGTATAGATATACTGTTTATTAATTTATTTGTTGAGGAACATCTTGATTGCTTCCAGTTTGTAATTATTATGCATAAAGCTGTTGTAAACAGTCATGTACAGGATTTCTGTTAACATAATTCCCAATATACTCTTGTTACATAAGAGTACAATTGCTGGGTCATATAAGTCTATGTTCAAACTCATAAGATACTACCAAACTGTCTTCCAAAGAGGATGTGTCATTTTGCATTCCTATAGCCAGTAATGGTAATTTCTTTTGCTCTGCCTCTTCATCAGCATTTATTATTGTCTGTGTTTTGTATTTTAATCATTCAAATAGGTGAGTACTTGTCACAATGTGGTTTTAATTCACATTTCCTTAATGATAAATGATATTGGACCTCTTTTACATACTTATTTGCCAATTATATATCTTTTGTAAAGAGTCTGTTCAGATGCTTTGCCCACATTTTATTATTTTTCTTTTATTTTCTCATTGATTATTTTAGAGAGATCTTTATATATTGTGGATGAGTTATTTATCATATATGAAGTTCCAAATATTATTTTGTGTTTTGTGACTTTGCTTTTATTTCTTTTAACAATGTCTTTCTTAAGGCAACAGTTTTATTTTAATTTTGTTATGTTGAATTGTTTATGTATTTTTGTTAGCATTCGTTTAAAAAAAATGTATTGGACTTTTAATATTACATCTAAAAATGGATCACTGAAGCTGTGGTCACATATATTCTCTCATTTGTTTTCTTCTAAAAGTTCTATAGTGTTACATTTTACAATTTGTACTGTTCATTTTTTGGATATGGGCACACAAATGTTCCAGGATATTTTATTGAAAAGATTATCCTTTTTCCATTGAATTGCCTTTGCACCTTTGCCTCTCACTTAACCAGAGTACTTTCTAATACTGACAATTCATTTGAGACACTGTGGTTGCTGCATAAGCTATTATCATGGGCGTGAAAACATTTGGTGTTCTCAGAGAAAGCATAACAATGCTTGTCATATGCAGTAACTTTATGTTTACTATATTTGTTAATCAAGTCAATTTAACAGTCTAGTTTCATGTACTATCTCTTTTTATTTTCACAACATCAAAGAAAATATTAGCTTCATTCTTTATGTGCTTATCAGACCAGTTTTTATATCATACCACCTTGTGTTTTATGAATATAAACTTCCTTTAAACTAATATCAACAATATTTCACACTTATTATATTCAAGGGTATTTTGCCATAGACTCTCAATATCAATAACACATGTACTTTTCCTTTAGTTCTATTTTTACCTGTTAGGGCTCTGAGATGGGCAGACTCTAGGTTGACTCCCCTCTCCCAATAATCCCTGCTTGTTAATTGTCCTGTTTTGTGTCTCTCCCATTGATTATGGGTGGGACCTGTGACTTCCTTCTAACCAATAAGATATGGCCAAGGTGAAAGGAAGTCATCCATTGATTAGATTATACTACAAGTATAAACTTATGGGATATCACTCTCTTGGGAGTAAGTTATTTTTTAGAAGATTCTGTCTTAACAGAATGGATGTAAAGACTTTCTCCTTTGTTGTCTTGAACAAGTAAACTGCCTGTTGTGAGAGGGCTTATGGAGGAGATCAAATGGCAAGAAACTACTGGGACCTCTAGGAGCTTGGCATGAACCCCAGTCAACAGACAGCAAGAACATGGGGACCTCTGTCCTACAACCACAAGGAGATGATTTCTGCCAAGAAACCAACAGAACTTGAAAACATCTTTTTTCAATTGAGCTTCTAATGGAAACATGATCCAAGTAACATTTTAATTGCAGCTCTGTAATTAACCCTGAAATAGATGATCCAGCTAAGCCAGGAACGGACTTCTGAACCAGGAAGTGTGAGGCAACAAATGTGTTGCTTTAAGCTGCTAAGTTTATGGTAATTTGTTAGACAGAAATAGAAAGCCAATGTAGAATGGTTTATATAGTTTCTTAGGTTGTATAATGCACAATTATAGAGAATTCCATTCACATAACAGTCTAGCTTTATGTGATACACAACCTGCACAATTATATGGCAGTTCTGTTTCCCCATATATTAAATTTCCTCAAGGAAAATGTTCATATTTTCCTCCTTTATGTATTCATACTAGTCTACTTATGAAAAATACATTTTCACTGAGTTGAAACGAAACAAGTTAAATTGGGGGAAAAAAGAAAATTGCAATCTTTGCATAAACTTCCAGCATACTTTATATTTTTATTAACTCTTAATGTTAAAAGGTCCTTAGAGATCATCTATTCTATTTTTCATGTTTTATAGATAAATAAAATAACAGTTTTATTCTATAACTTATCAAAGGACACATTCTTAGTTAATGTTGGAGTTGGCCAATATTTCACATATTCTGACACCCAGTCTTATGGTCTGCTTTATATTATTCTGCCAAATTTCCATCATGCATGTATTATAAAATTTTTATTATATTCTAACAATGAAAAATAAATGTAAAATATAAAAGGTATTTATCTATGAAATCTGTAAATGTAATAGTTTAAAAATATGAACTTAGAACCAATATGGATATGTTCATTAAATATTAATGATTTTTCCCCAAATGGTAGACTCATACTTAATGAATTAAATTGTAGAATACAAAATCTTAATGATATTTTTTTTTCAATTTATAGGAGTTAGGAGAAAATTTTTCAGCATTTTTTGTGATCAGAGGTACTGATTATCTTTAATGTAGCTTATCTTTATGAGGACGTTTTTATAGTAAAGAACTTGGAAGATAGAGGTGTCTCCCTCCAGAATGAAAGGTGAGCATGCTTTACTCTACAGGACAAAAAGTCTGGATTGCCTAAGGTCAAGGCTTCTCCTATGTAATTCCACTTAGTGAGTGTGCAGGGATCCTCTTCATATCACTCTATGGGAATCAAGGCTCCAGAAAATGAAACCCACAATGCTGATACTGTATCTATTGCTATTTCTGTTAGTAATAATATCCTTTTTCTCTGATTCAGGAGTTTCCTATCTTCTGTCACCAACAAAGAAATGGTAGTAGGCCAATTGATTAGATTACAAGTAGGGAAATTGCAAATCCTTCATAGTTGTTGGTGGTAAAAAAAAAAAATTGTTTTTCTAAATGGTGCACTTCCGTTTTTTGTTTTTCAAGAAATGATCAAAATAATGAAATAATACAAAAGATTAAATATAACTTTATTATGAAATGAAAAGAAAATATTACTTTTGCCACTTAGGGGTGCTATTCTTCAGCATTCAACTAATATACATATTAATCTTCTAATTTAATATTCACTTTATCAATAAAAATCCTTGCTTAGCAAATTTCTATTTTTATATCAGTGTATTATAATTAAATTTATGTTTTCTCTAAGAGCAACCTCTCTTTAACATCATGTGAATTTAAAAGAAAACAATTTGCAACAGAGAAAGGAAGGACACACAATTTATCCTTTAAATTACTTTCTTTTTAATTTTCAAAATTCTAACCAATACAATTTATGTTTATTCACACATATATAATTAACAAAGTAAAGTTTCCATGAAAAGCCATATTCTAGTCTCATTTCTCTAAAGTCGAAAGGAATATATTGTTTTAAACTTCAATAAAAGTTTCATGTTAACAAAATTTCAAAAATGAATGTGCTGGTTAAAAAATTGGCAAACACTACATTTCTTATTCTGATACTAAAATATTTATCCCACTTTTTGTACTGTGCAATGGCTTCCAGGCAAATACTCTTTCTTTTGTCTCAGAAATTTCCTCAAGAGATAAAATTCTTAAACTATACTAAATTAACATTACTGCTGTTTTATGGAAGCCATGATTATTCATAGTATCCTCATTTGTGTACTTGTGGTCCTGTTGGGAAAGAAATACTGTTCATTTTAGAAGGAACTTCTGCCATGATTACAGAGTCCTACTGTGAGGTTTAAAAATGTTTGTAATTCTACAATATTTGTGAGAATATTCACACTGTTTACATGCAATGATGATGTTAATGAAACTGGGTCATCATCTTTAAACAAATGTTTAACCCTATTAGTGGAATAAATATTTACTGTTGAAATTATTTGTTAATTGCTTTCCCTGATTCAAATACTACTTGGCATTTGTTCTTTTATTCATTGTATACATTGTTTTATTCAAATTGAATAATAATTCTAAATTTAAACACTATGTCATCTTATTATGAGTTTTACTATAATAATAACATTTAAGACCACATATTCTGTACATCCAAGATTAAATAACAAAAATATGTTGATATATTTCTGAGTATAAACACAAACAGGATTATATTTACATCCTATACTTTAAATTATTTACTTTTATTTGATATGCTGTGAACATTTTTTTAAATTTTTCTATAAACAAATTTTAGAATTGTATTGCATTTTATCTTAGTTAAAAATGGAACTATTTGTGATACTCAAAAGCACAAGTTTTGGGGTCTTACCAACTTGGGATAACCTTATGACTCCAGCACTTATGCCTACCTATATACATTATTATGCTGATTAAATAAACTACACACACACACACACACACACACACACAAACACTTTGCCCATAAAATACAAAATATTCAATACATGCTTGTTCTTCTCATAAAGGTAACTGTTATTTTAACCAATCCCTATAACAGTACATAATATTGTTTAAAATTTCTCACAACTTTAGGTGATTATTTGTCATATATCATGTTGAATATTTCTAAATATAAAATAAATAAAATCATAGAAATAAAAATACTGGTTCAAAGCATACTACTTAAGATTGTTGATTAATTATGTAATGCTACCACCACCTTTAATGATATACAGTTGTATTGATTGTAAGAGAGATTTATCTGTCTGATACATTTGAGTATTAGTATTTTTTAAAAAAAATTTGAGCAACATCATTTCATTATTTATATGTGTATTTCCTTGATTTCTAATAAGACTGAGATTATGTACTTATTTTGAATATGTAATTTAGTATTCATGAATGAATTTTCTAGGTCCTGTGTGATTCCCCTATTTATATAAAAATGAAAATATTACTTTTGTGATATATGTTGCAAATAATTTCCCAAAGTGTTATTTCCTTTTTTTTTAGTTTTTATTGGCGTATAGTTGCTTTACAATGTTGTGTTAGTTTCTACTGTACAGCAAAGTGAATCAGCTATACGTATACATATACCTCCTCTTTTTTGGATTTCCTTTCCATTTAGGTCACAACAGAACATTGAGTAGAGTTCCCTGTGCTATACAGTAGGTTCTCATTAGTTATCTATTTTATACATAGTATCAGTAGTGAATATATGCCAATCCCAATAGTGTATATATGTTAATTCTCATGTGTTAGTAGTTTTCCTTTCTGGTATGTTTAAAGATGTGCTATTATTTTAAGCTATTTATTATCTTATTAACATAGCACTCATATGCCTTACATAATTAACTAAAATATAATACAAATTTTAAAAATTGAAAGAAATATTGAACCTCCTGTTAAGATAACAATTGTCAATATGTAAGTAGTTATTATTTCAGACATCCTGAGATATCTAATGGATATTCTTATATACACAAAGAAATTTAGGGGGAAGATATGCTTTTCAAAATCATACATTTTCTATGCACATGGTTTAGATAAATTTAAGAATCAATATGGGAAATTTAAAAAGAAAACAAGCACTGTGTTCAGTAATCTTAAAGAAAGAAAGAAGTCAGTGGTAGTACTTCATTATCCTGTAGTTACAGTCATGGTGCTGGAGCAGCCTACCCACCTGCAATGAGAATATTTGGAATAAGTGTGGATGAACTTATATGAAATGAATGATTTCCTAATCATCATGATGGTACTGCTTCTGAGCTCCCTTGGCCAGTTGTTAGCTCCATCAGAGGAAGAGGGAAAGAATCAAGTTGTATCTGAAAACTGGAAGTGTGTATGTACTTCTAAAGTTACCCCTGATTATACCTTGGTCTTTCATTGAACTTCCTCTTCAATCACTGGTGTATAGGCCGTTGTCCTCGAAGACATTTGGAGAAATAGTGTTTCTCTCTCTCACACACACAGTGTTTTATATGTATGTAAAATATTATAATCTTACAACAATCACATATTGTGGTGCCAAGATATTAAAATAAGGGTGCAAAATTTAATGTCATGGGATTGCATTACATGAATGCACTGTGTTTTGCCTAACTGATAATATAATGATGAATATTGTTCTAAACCATAAACATCCCTTGTATTAGGCAGTATTATAAAAATATATGTATTATTTTAAAATGTCTTTCCATCTGCATGTGAATCTCCTTCGATAATTTCTTAAATATTTTGGATCACACAAAAGGACCATTTGAAATGTAACAGGTAGGGCTTCCCTGGTGGCGCAGTTGTTGGGAGTCCACCTGCCGATGCAGGGGACACAGGTTCGTGCCCTGGTCTGGGAAGATCCCACACGCTGCAGAGCGGCTAGGCCCGTGAGCCATGGTTGCTGAGCCTACGCGTCCGGAGCCCATGCTCCACAATGGGAGAGGCCACAACAGTGAGAGGCCCACGTACCGCAAAAAAATAAAATAAAATAAAATAAAAATAAAATGTAATAGGTAATAATAAAGCAACTAGTACTTCTAATACTAAGTACTAAACACCATCACTGTGTTAATGCCATAACATTAATATAACAAAATCTGCTCCTTTCACGTACTCCATAAAATAAAATGAAGTAAAATTAAATTACATTTAAAAGGAAACAAATAAAAGAAAGAAGGAAACAAAAAACTATGATAAATTCATTCACTTTATAAAAATGACCTCCAGAATAACTGTAAAAATCCATCATAGTTCTTTGTGAAACTACTTCATCTGCTCTGGCAAATTGTTTCTAAATTGTGTTTCTTGTATAAGCAATGGAATTGAATTCATTCCTTTTTATTTAAATTTCTCATTTTTTGAATTACCTACTGATGTTTTTTAAGCATTTTTGTTTGGAGTATTGCTATCCTGTTTTACATTTGTAAATGTTTCATGTGCAGAAATGCCTGATCTGAAGGAACATCAATCTGTAGCAAACACTTTCTCAGGATTCCCAGTGTACTGAAAATTGTGTTTCTCATAATTTAAATTTTATTTAGATTAATATTTTAATTTTTGCTCATACAGATTTTTTTCCAACTTTTACTTTTATGAAATTGTCAAATTTGTTGGCTCTTGTGATCTCCAGCTCTAGTGTCTTATAAGGAAAGTATTTTTCCACTTTTTGGCCTTTGAATATGTATTCTTGTTTATAAGTGGACAGAGAAAGAAAGAAAGATACAGAGAGAAAGGAGGGATTGAGACTTTGTAGCCAGTTTCCTCAAATAATTATCAGGAACAATGTAAGACAGTGTAAATATTAAAAAGTTTAAAAATTAAATCAATTTGTAGACTATCTTCACTTTTGATTCCATCAGAATCTTCTTATTGTCTTTGTAAATTTATCTCATTTCCAGGCAAATTTCTCTTTTCAGATTTCTGGGCCTTGAGTCATTGTTTCAAATTGGATTCTCTTAAACAGTGATTTCCATATGCCTGTCGTATAAGTGTTGTTTTATTCAGACTTTACAATTGCCAAGTAGTTGATTCTGACTACTCGTAATTTCATCATCTTCCTCATATAAGATCTACTCATACCCGTAAAAGTTCAATGTCTCCCTGTAAAAGACACCCTCACTCAGCTCAGCCACTGAAGCAGAGAACAGTTCTCCTGCTACAGGTAATCCTTGCATAATTAGGCAATCTTTGTTTATAGCTGGATGTGATATCTATACAATGTCCCAACTGGAATTAGAATCATGACCCATCTTCAGTCAGATTCACTGTTCTTCCAGTATCTGGACCTTTACAATTTCCCAGAAGAAAAGGGGTTTTTGAATAATCTTATCCTCTTACCCCTTGATGATGACTTGAGATGCCCCCAATCACCTTAAGTTCTATACTAGAAATGCTGTTTTCATTAATGGATAAGGGTACCATTAAATGTTTTTATTTTGCACAAGCAAATGAAAAACGGGGTGCTTACATTTTCTAAACTCTTAAAGGCTTACTTAGAAACATACCCTTGCCAAACAAACATAGGAAGCCTAATCTCTAGATTTCTTATGAAATCCAATATTTCTCTAAGCACCACTAGCCACCCTCACATGCATGGCAGGTTGATTCTGTTGGGGGACAGTTGTTCATGTGTCTTACCTTTTGGAAAGTCTTGTCAAGTGACATTAAGTTTTGTTCAAGAATGTTTGTATAGCACACACCTTTGAAAGACAGATATAATGTCTCCCTCCAGGACAGAGGGCAGATTTTTTTCTTGACTAAGACAATAAAGATAACATATTTTTCCAGAGAAAATATTGGATAGATATGCCAGCATCCCCTTCACAATGTTGAGGGTTTCCTAAGTTGGAGATTCCTCAGCTGTGGCACAAACCTACTGTGTGTACAGCAATCACCTTTTAGAACAAGGGAAACTGATGTGAACACCAACCTCATGCTTCCTGCTCTGCTGAAAGGAATTAAATCCCTGGTTTCTGACACAGATGTCTTGTGTCTTTTGTCAAGATCTATGAAACGGTTCTACTACGTGCTATTATGGAAGTAGGGTCAAATCTCAGACCCTTCAAGTTCTTGACAGTCTTACTGTTAAAAGTCTCCATCAAAGATAATGTTTGACAGGAAAATCTCAATTATCATGAAAAGTAGAATAGACAAAAATGTCTTTGAGGGACCAGGTATATAAAAGAAACAAGGTAGAGCCACACAAGATAGTAAGGTAAAGAGTGAATGAGCAAATGCTGATAAACCTGTCCTGCATAAAGTGTTCACCTTTTCATATTGTGTTTCTTCTTTTGCTTTCCTCTCATTTATTTAACATTTTTCTTGTCAAATAAACTACATAATTAGACCAAACTTTGCTTTAGCATTGGCACTTTGTGAACATACAGTAGCAGTTTTAAATTATGGTAATTTTCTATGTTCCCTAGCTAGAGAGCTTAGTTTCTGCTAACAGAATAAAGAGATCCAACGATAAGGTTTTGAAAAATCTCTTGCTTCTACCTCTCTTTCTAGTTATTTTCCAGGAAGTCAAGAGGATTTGAAGTATTCAGCCGTTTTTAAATCCTTCACTCATTCACTTTTTCTTTCTTCTGGCTACTGTTTCTGGTAAGTATTGTAAAGACTCCATAGAATTATTTTAATTCAGTCTCATCATAGTTCAGTGACATTGCTATAATCAGCAGTAACTTTTGAGAAGACACCTGCTCTCTGAAATCAATTATTCAGCAAGTTCCAAACACTTGCATAAAAATGAATGCTAATTTTTTAATGATTTTTAATTAGTTCATAGCATAGCTCATGCACCACATGGAAATTTTTAGCCATGTGTAATAAATAATAATCTAAATCCATAAACTGCTCACAAGAAAACAAATTCTCTCTGTTTTCCATGATTCAAACTAATTTTGCTTTTATGCCCCCTCCAATGAAGTGATAGAAAATTTTAACTTCAAACATTCTTAGAGTTACCTTCCTTCCCATTCTCTTACTATTTGCCAAAGTTTTAAAGGTCTAATGCAGAGCCAATAAGTTGGGATTGTCCTCCCCAGTCATCTGTCCAGAAATTTCTGAAATGTCCATTTCTCTGATCAGCACAGGCCTTTGTGTCTTATAGACTCCCTCCACAATGTTACTTTAATTAAATTTATGTTAGAAGATCAGCAGAACAAAGGACTGAAGAAAGGTGGGAAAAGAGAGGGGTGGAGCCATACCATAGGCAGCTCTATCAGTGGATTTTCATCTTTATAATGCTTTTCTTGGTCTATTTTGGGCCTGCCAATTATAAATTCTCTCTGTTTCTATCCAGTTTTAGTACTGCCTACAATTCCCTGCCATCTGGAATTTTTGGCTTTGTTGTCATGTAACCTAAATAAACCGGGATGTGTTGATATCACTTATAGGCTCATGTCAGTATGTTATCTATAAAACATACAGGTGCACATACATACATGTCCAACAGCAAATAGGAGTTCATTTGAAACATATGTCTTTATAATTGTATTCTGCAGGTAGAAAAAGGGAATTATATCACAGAAAACTCAAAGAAACTCAAAATCCTTTTTACTCATCTATCTTTTAAAAATCACAGTGGCTCATAGTAACTCTCCAGATCTCTCATTCCTTCAGCTTCCAACCTCTGTTGTTTCTCTCTTCACTTTTTTTCACTCTTTCATATTTGACTTTATCTTCTCTTTTTTATATTTCTTTTTCTTCTAGAAAGTAGTATTAGTCTCTTTTCTTGTGAAAGAATAAATTGTCTTTCCAATTCTATTTTTCTTGTCATCACTTGTATATTAACTCAACCAATTTTGTTGTGCAATATGGGTGGGGGGTGGTAGACTTATTTTTCTTCCAGTATATTTATTATACAAATAATATCTTCCATTGCCACTGCTTTCAAACATTACATATGACTATTAAACAAATATAAGTTCCATATTTTGTTAATTATACAAATATGTATTTGTATTCGAAACCACTATTCTAGCTTTCCTTCCACAATGCAATTGATAGTCAATAATTTAATTCATATTTTAAATAATTTGAAATTCTTTTTTTCTTAATTATAAAATAATCTTCCAAGGACTACTATTAATAAATATAAGATTAATTATCTTGAAGGAAGTATTTAAAGTCTGTTGTATTCCACTTTACTTTGAGATGACCTTTAAACCCTTTGGTGTGTGGTTTTTAATATTGTCATGTACAGTCACATTTAAATTTCATATCATAAATATAGGTTGATTCATCTTTGTCTATACTTATTGTAGAGATGTCAAAATGCTTTTCAAAAAATGTGGCTATAGGGGCTTCTCTGGTGGCGCAGTGGTTGAGAGTCTGCCTGCCGATGCAGGGGACATGGGTTCGTGCCCCCGTCCAGGAGGATCCCACATGCTGCGGAGCGGGAGGGCCCGTGAGCCATGGCTGCTGAGCCTGTGCGTCTGGAAACTGTGCTCCGCAGCAGGAGAAGCCACAACAGTGAGAGGCCACAACAGTGAGAGACCTGCATACCACAAAGGAAAAAAAAAAATCTGGCTATAATTTCGAACTGAGGATAAGGTTTTTTTTAATAAGATTACTATAATAAAATGACATTAAACTACATATGTTTATGCTTATAATGTTTTATTTGAATCAAAATTTATAAATTAAATAGTATTTCTTAATTGGAGTAAAAGTTTCATGTGCAATTACAATAGATAATTACTTTTCAAAGTATACTGTGTTTTAGAATAACTTATTTTATTTAATCAACTTTATTGCAAGTTTTAAGTATTTGTGTGATGGCCTGAATATGAGTCCCTCCAAAATTCATACATTGAAGCCCTAACCACCAGTGTGCCTGTATTTGGAGTAAGGAAGTAATTAAGATTAAATGAAATCATAAGAGTAGCATCCTGATCTGATAGGATTAGCATCTTAAAAGAAGAGAAACCAGAGTGTGTTTTCCCTCTCTCTCCCTCTCCACAAAGAAGAGGCCATATGAGTATAAAGTGAGAAGGTGACTTTCTGTAATCTAAGAAAGTGTTCTCTTCAGAAACCATATCTGCTTGCAGCTTGTTCTTAGACTTCTTGGACTTCCAGTCTCCAGAACTGTAAGAAAGTAAATTTCCATTGTTTAAGCCACTTATTCTATATTTTGTTATAACAGCCTGAGAAGACTAACATAATTTGTAAACAATTTTTTACATATACAATAAAATTCATTAACTGTTAACTTGTTGAGCTAAAAAATTTAGATTTGTCTATGATCATTTTTCCTAATTAGGGAGCACTTATTGTTATAGATTTCTTTATGGATCTGTGCATAAATGTAAGTTTATGATAATTTATGTACCAATGATACAAATAAACCAAAAATACATATAATTATATGTAAATATATTTTTATTTAGGTTAATGTTAATAGATGATCACAAATGGCATTTGGGGAAAATAACTGAAATATTATTCATGTTACCCAACTAAACTTGGGTCTACTAGCCTGTGCACAGCAGAGCCAATGTATTGACACCAGGTTGTGGTGAAGGAAAGTACAGTGTTTACTGCAAGGTCAAGCAAGAAAAACAGGCAGCTAATGCTCAAAAGACCCAAGCTCCCTGATGACTTTCAGGGAAGGGTTTTAAAGGCAAAGTGTGAGAGAGGGTCATGGGGTGCCTGATCAGCTTGTGTACATCCTTCTGCTTGGTTGCTAGTAAGGTAACAGGTGAAGTCACAGGGTTAGCATTATCAAAACACAGGCCTGGGAGCTATATGCTCATGGTCATCAAGCAGTTAACTTCTTCCATATGGTGGGCATTTTAGTATCTGCAAAACAACTAAAGGTATAACTCATAATATTATCTATAGCCTTGGAAAAGGAACTAAAGGTCTTTTACTTTGTTTTATGTCTAAACTATTATTATTTTGTCTTCCTTGAGTGATTTCCTTTGTTTCTGCACTTTCATACTTCTCTGATTAAATTTTCTCTTTGGAACTTGGGGAAGGGATGGGAGGTTAAAGTTTTTCTACAAACAAGAAGCAGCGGTCACGAGGGTTTGCCTGCAGGAAGGCCCCACAGAGTCCTGCTCGATTTCATTCATGTAAACTTGGTAAACAATGCAAATATTACTTAGATTTTTTAAATAATTGAATGAGAATGTTGTGTTAGAGTTGTTTTGAAAAGTTGAGAGAGTGCTTTTTTGTTGATAGTTGATCAATATGTTTTTAGTTGAATCAATATGCCCAGAGGTCTAGAGAAAACAAAGTTAAATAAATTGAAAAGAAAGCACATATTCTTCTAGGATAAGAAATATAAAAGAGATTTAACCTTATATCAATGATAAAATAAGATTACTGGGTCATGATAAAACTACAGATGAACTGAAGTGAGTGAAAACATGTCAGTAGGGATCCTGGGAACAAACAAAAAGGGAAAAATATGTTGTATATGTAAAATTTATAAACCATGTTATACTTTGTTCAGAAAGTACCTTTCTAAACTGTAATAAATGGAGAATATTCAGTAGAGCTCAATATAAAACCTCATTTGTGAAAAGGATAGGGATCAAAAAAGACTGACAAATCTGCTATATATGTATTCTATACAAGATGGACTTATGTAGAAAATGATTATTTGCAATTACATAAAGGTTTTATTTTAAGATTCTTTCTTCAAACTGTTTTAAGAAAAAAAAAAAAAAAGAATGGGCTTCCATTACAGTAGATGAAATGTCCATTGTATGAGACATATATTATTTGAAGATTTTTTTTTTTTTTTGTATTGCATTGATCAGACAAATGTTTACAGGATAGCTTGGACAAGGATTTACAGAAAGTAATTATTTTTTAACAGCATTTAGCTATTGATATAAAAACCTATTTTAAATTTTAAATATACTATTCTTGTAGTAACAATGTATTGCCAGGATTTCAATTTTATGTTTCTCTGTTAGATTGGACATTATGTATGGGTTTATGTAAATTATTTATTGATTAGAAGGCCTTATATTTACTAATAAAATTGTAAATTTGAAAGGGAAAAAATTGAAAATAAATACAAGAATAATAATATTCACATTGTAAAAAATCTACAAAATCTACTCAAGATTTATTAGTTTTCATTTGTTTGTTTAAAAATAAAAAAATAAATACCTTTACATCCTTTATCACTTATTCTTAAAATAAAACAGTAACAAATGGAATGTATTTCATACTTATAAGCAGTGGCATAAATATCATCTGAACAGTTTGTGTCAACTTGCAACTATATAAATGAATACAATTGGATTAGTTCTAAAAACAGTGCAAATAATTAACATTCCAGAGGCATTCTGCAAGTAACAGAGTCAAGCACTGAAATTAAAAGATTGATAATGCTTTTTATTAAATATATATACTTTCAATCTCAATATTCACTCTGATATATTTTAGGTACTTTCATTGTATCTTAGAAGACAATAAGGAATACCAGCTAATCATGTTACAAGTGCTAATGCTAGAGTTAAGGTATGTGCAAATGAAATAAGAGCAGAGAACAGATAAAGAGTTTGGAAAATGCTAAACAGAATTTGGACCATTGATCCTGAACTTTCAGGGTTAAAAAGAACTTTATTTAACTAAGGAAGGAGCAGCAAAAGTACTTCAATAAGACATGGGCTATGCCATTAATGATTGGGCAAATTATTTTCCTTTATATTTCCACCTCTATAATGGATATAAGAAATGTGTCCTATGTGTCAATCACAAACAAAGTTTGAATCTCAATTTTTATAATATTTCTATAGTAAACAGTTGTTTCCCAGAGTTCATTGCCCCTTTCTCAAAGGCAGTAATTCACTCTATTTGATCCCCCTTAGAAGCTACAGTGGTCTGTGGTAGACATTACTGGTGCTCAGCAAGATCTCTCTTGTCAAGAAAATGTTCTTGATGTTTAGTAAGGTCATGAGACAAGTTAACAAATGATCTATAAGTAGATGGAAAATGTAGTATTTCTTTGCAAATAAAATTAAGTGCCAATACAAGATTATCCATACTCTCTTCATCTGTCAAGACAAACCTGAAAGTTGTCTATTGCAGTTGCAGTGTTATGAGATGGTGAAGCTTCTGTGATCCTAGCTTTTGCGTGAATGGAATTAGTGGAACCCAATTGCCAAAAGTCTTTGGACAGGTCGTGTAAGTACAACATACACTTTTGTTGTATTAAGCCGCTGATATTTTAAAGTTGTTGCTGCAGCATTACATAGCCTATCCAAACTTTGAAGGGTCCTGGTGGCTTCTTTTACCAGAACCTTCCTCTTACCATCATGGCTTAGCCATCTATTAGATAAATACATTTAAAAAAAATTAATTTTGAGAAAAGTGGGGGAGAAAATAGAATAAAAGTTGAAATGTCTTTAATTCAGTAGATAAATGTAGGCAAAACTGATGAATTATTTCTACTTCTAAGAACATATGGAGCTACCTGGGTTCTATATTCTCCACTAAAAATTTTCAACCTTCCCTTTGACTCAAGAAACTTCCACATAGCTTGTCAGTACATCATATCCATATCTTGTTTTCTCTTACTGTGAACTGGAGAACCATAACTCTGAAAGAATCTGGTATTTGTGATAATCTACACACCTGCATTCAAATATATTATGATCAACATGCCTCATGGTATTCGTATGTAATGCTACCATATTTAATTAGCTTAATCTTGAATGACTCTCCAAAACCACTAAGACGTTTTTAAATATTTCATTTTAAATATAGCTTATTTGATGTGTGATTCTAAATTTAAATAAATAGAAACCTGATATACAACACTTAGTGATGATTTCTCAATTATTCCTCCACATTCAAGATCACCTCTCTTTTCCCACCGTTCTCTCTTTCCACTGTGGAGTGAAGATAATGGCCCTTTTCCCACTCTTTTCCTTGGTTTCGTGGTATTCCTGGTCTCACTGCCCTTTGACTGGATCACCTCCAAATAACATCTTGGTATTTCACATTAGGTACTTATTTGAAGGGAAAAAATCTTCTTAATAACTGTGCTATATCTGATATCTAGATATGTAGTATCCCACTCTCTACTTAAATTCCATCATTCACTTGCTCTTGGAATCACTCCATTCCCCACACTCTTAATATCTTGCTCCTCCTTCACTCCACCTCTCACACTGGATAAACCCAAATATTTTTCCAATTTCAATCTCTGTATTTCATGTGTGATATTGGATCAATTATTCATACCTATCTGTGTATTTGATGTTGTAAAAGAATGTATATATTTAAAGTATTTAGTACACATAGTACAATAATCATTAGTGATTATTAATATTAAAGTTAGCCTAGTCCTCACTGGCCCCTGCAAAACTGATTATATCTGGGAGAAATCACACATTCATTTTGAGTGACCTACTCTAATTCACACCAAAAATCTCAAATAGTAACTTAACACTGCCCATAAATCCTATCGTCCTTGATTATAATGTGCACTTGCCCACACTCTACACCTGTTTTCACACTATCTCTTTTCCCCTCAAACCTCCAACACTTTTTCTCACTTCTCACTCTGAGTGGATGATGTAACCTTATATTTCTCTAAAATATTGATGTCACAATAGGTATTTATTTACATAGATACTAATAACAAATATAAACTTGGTTGCTTAGTAATGACCTCCTCTTCTTTGAACCAATTGTAACAAACCACCTGCATCTAATCCACATCCTCTGTTTTCCTTCCTGTGTCTCCTAACTCATATCAGAAGCTATCTTCATTCTCAAGCTTTAGAATCATGTACTCTTACCTTCTCAAGGACATTTGATCCTATAAATATAATCACCTCTTCTGAATCACTCTTTTATGCTCTTTCTTAGACTAATGGCATCAAAAAATTTCAAACATTGTGCATGTATCTAAACATGCAGATGCACAGTAAAATTTAAATCATTCCTTTGAATGGTTCCACCTTTCTGGAGGTATAGTCAGGGTCTGAGAAGTTTTCTAATATAGAGACTAAATCTTGAATGGAGCCAGGAAAATGATTGGCCTACCTTCAAGTTCATTGGGTCAGTAAACATATAGATACCTTCTCATCACACTTTCGAATTCCTTCAGCTTACTCTGAAAAACTGTCATAGCATTATGTTCCCTCTAAAATGGGTTGAAAAAATACCAATATTGAAGAATAGTTCAAGTTAATTAACCTCTGTTTGTGTTTTCCAGCCTCCCAATTCTGTTGCTCTGCTCCTGTGTTTCCTTTCCAGGTTTTCTTAAGGCTGTTTACTAATCAAAGACAGCAGGACTCTTTGTGATATTTTAGATGTAATCAATTTAGAGAGCTGAAGTTAATTAATATATTGAATTAGCTAATATGTTAAATTAACAAACAGAAAATAATTATAAATATTATCAAAATATGCACATTAATACAGTGAATAAAGTTCTACTATCAACAAATAATTATATTTCATTTTAAAATAGAAATAATTAAAACCAATTTTCTTGAAGAGATTCTAATACTTAGTGAAAATAATATATTTACATTCTTCTCAAGTTTTCCAGTACTTATACCAGAGGTTACAAACTAAAATATTGAGAAAGCAAGACAAAGTATAAGTGAATAAAGTGAGTTGGGAAAGGGAGATATTTTTAACTGGTGAGTATATGTCTTCTCTAGATTATGCAACTAATAGTTGACATTAATTGATTATTACCATGAGAGAAAGAAGGTCTAGGTTTACTATGAAATATATGGGGTTTAAACTTAAATATACTTGTTTAAAATATTGGTTAATAATTTAATTTTTAAGTCCATATTATCAGAGCAAAATGAAGCTCATAGCTGGACCATGTATAATCCCACATATTACTAGCTTGCAGTGTCTGCCAATACAACTTGCATATTAATTATTTGTGTGGGTCTTATATAACAGAAAACTAAGCCTGAAATAAACAAATAAAATACCTCCCTATCTGAAGGACCTTATTAGTGAGAGAAAGATAGTTACGTGCATACAGCTGTTACACAATGAGAATATATTCCTTCAAGTAATATTTACAGAGAATCTGCTATATGCTTAACATGGGCACTGTTAGCATTACTTGTTAGCAATGAGCAAAACAGACAAAATACCTGCACTCATGGAATTTTCATATAGTATAACATCTAGAATATTATCCAAAGTATATATGTTCAATGAGAAAAAATACTATGTAAAAAGCAGTCTAGGAATGTATATAGAATTTGCTAAGCAGGGAGGGTAGTGGCTATAACATTTAATATATTGTTTAAAGATGTTTTTTCTCAGGAAAAACTTGATGAGTACCTGAAAAGAATTAAATGATACAATATCCAGGGAAAGAGCATTTCAAATAGAATGGACAGCAACTGCAAATGCTCCAAGGAGGGAGATGGCTGGCATGTGTATTGATCATAAAGGAGATTAGTGTGGCTTGAGTAGAGTAGTGGAGTAAAGAGTAAAACAAATAGCCAGGGAGGTTTTGGCAGAGGGGGTGGGGGCTTAAGCATGTTGCATATGGCTTATTATATATTAAGAGGTGATAATTGCTATGGAGTAAAATATGGCTGGGAAGGAGAATAGGGTGCTGGGTTGGGGTTATTAGTATTTGTGGACATGAGAAGACTTTGCCATATTATACACTTTGGTATACATTAAATATGGTGATCAATAAGTAATCTAATAATATTCTCTACTGAAAACTGTTCTGTACTTCCCCACCATTTCTGATTTGATGTGCAAATTTTTATCTTGACATACATATTTCAGACACTTTAACTCTTAGTAAGCCCTTACGTTCATATCTTTCTACTGCTCACTACATACCATATGCCTCAGTCTAAAGAAGCAATGCTCTCTGACTTTTAAAACTCTTTACTCAAATACTGAAAAGCTGATTTTCACCATTGCCTACCTTTAAAGGCCTCTGGTATATTTTTATATTTCTATTGAAGCATATATTACATTGTATTCTTTTTTTCCTTTTTCGTTTCCCTATCCAGCTGATATTTTCTTCAAGACTAATAGGATGTCTAGAAACCATCAGTGGTGCCCTGCTTAACAATTCTTCCTCTTTTTCCTTGTTGGGTGAGCCTATCTCCCACAAATCAGTCTGAAATTGTCAGATAGTCATGTTCCCTTTAACCTCTGCAGCTAGTTGTGCCCATGGGGACTGTTAAAATAAATAAAATGTAAATCAAGTTTGTGCAGTGTCTTCTAAGAAAGATTTTCCTTTCCAATATAAAGACCAAGAAATAAGAGAACCTCATCAATTCCCTTCATCCTTAGATGTTCTGAATGCAGATCTGATTCTTGGAGCTTCAGGAAACATGTGTCCATAAAGAGCCACACTTGGATACCTTAAGGATGGTACATTCAAAAGATGAGAAGTATTTAGGCTTCTGATTGAATTTATGAACTCCTGAAATAACACTTGGATAATAATAAATTCGAGCTTCTGGTCAGGATGGAAATTTATATTTAAGTTCCTGCTAAACAGTTGCTGTTTGACTCCTCATCAGATAAGTTTCTCATTTCTGGTTGTTTTAATTTTATGGTCTAGAGCTACAGTGTACAAAGAGGTAGTCACTAGGCATTTATAGATATTTAAAATTAAAATTAAATTAAGCTCCATTAAAAACTCAGTTTTGCCAAGATAACAACATTTCAAGTGTTCAATACCATCGTGGGGCTAGTGGTTATTGTAATACACAGCACAGATATAGAACAACTCTATCATTTGTATCGTTGTTTCACACAGTGCTGGACCAGAGTTTTCTATATTTTAAACTTTCAGTACAATTCTAGTTGATCCCTACAGTCAAACAATTATAGTAAGTTTCCATGTATGTGTACTGTATCAGCATCATTCAGCTCAACCACAATCTTGGCAGAAGACAGACTCTTCACCTAAGAAGCATAATTCCGTAAACAATTTTTCTGAAGTACGTGTGTAACCAGAAGGCTTCGGGCTACATCAGCCAGTGAAGGACAATGTGTTACATTTAAACTGATACCACAATTATTATGTATTTGGCATTAGTGCTCTGGAAAATACAACACCATTGTATTTCAAAGTTCCCATATTGCCTGCATTTTAACAAATCTGAAGGGCTGCAATTCTGCATTTTCAATGTCATGCCACCATCACTCCTATGACTGTTGATCTCTGAGTGGATAGTCAAATAGTTTAATTGTAACCCTCTAACCTGTCTTCACCCTTGTCACAGTCTTTCCTCAGAAGTGAGATTTGATCTCTATTTCCAAATGAAAGCCGGGTCAATTTGTGAGTGAACTGATTGTTTAGTACCACAGGAGGGCTGCTTGTCACACTGAACCCATTCTGTTACCTGAGTGTGTCAAATTATACAGCAAATCCCCTATGACTCTGTGAATGAGACTGCCCAGCTAATTTTTTAGGACTAGCCTGCATCATTAGTAGTTTCTCAATTACTTCCCCACTAGACAGTACACTGACTTACTTTAGTCTTCCACTGTTTTGTTACAGCTCTAGTAAACCTTTTGTGTTAGAATATGCTAGTTCTCTCAGCAGGTGTTCAGAATGGCCTCCACAAATATGTGAGTGACCCTGTTCATCGTTTTTCTCACCTCGTTACAGGCAACTACACAGCATTAAGTGAAGTGACTGTGACCAGAAAAACTTAACGGGTTTTAAAAAGTGAATATAAGACAGCAATCACTGGGAGACTGTATTTATTTATAGAACCAGAGATAATTTTGACAAATGGACAACACTACTCAAATGGTAATGTAATGTACTACATTAAAAAAAGAATATGAAATCTTGTTAAGCAAATAGAATATTCCCTTTCACTGATTCATGTCATATGTAGATATATATATCCACATTCAAAACATCACTCTGATCATTAGGATGTTCCTATTTTTAATTTACTTAGTTTCTCTTTACTAGCTTTCACGACATAATTTCACAACATGATCTGGCATCCTTTGATCTTAGTTTCACAAAGCATTTCTGCCCAGTGAAGAAGATCATGCTGTGCGTGATTTGGTTGCATTCTTCAACTTCAAATGCATATTTAAAGTTATTTCTCCTATACTCTAGGCACCGTTGAAGTTTCATTTGAGTTCGTTCTTGCACAATTTTTCATCCTGCTAGAGCTCTACCAGTGATCTCTGAGGGAGAAGATTCTGCCTGTCAGCTTGCTCTTAGACCCAATAACACTCATACTTCAGACTTAAACTGGAAAGACACTTGCCTATGATTTGTTCATTTTTCAAGCAACACATAAACTAGGCTACACTCTTACATTTTTCTTATACATTGCTCCATCAAATTACATGGATATGGACAACTTATGAACATCAGAGGAAACACATGTTTAATTTACCATTTGAACTTCTTTGCTTTGCTTAGAACTTCAAGAATATATCTATTCATTAATAAAAATTGCTACATAACCTCACTCATATGATTGTCTAAGGCTAGAATGGAGTTTTAACTTTCTTTGAATTTAATTACATAAATATTATTTTCTCTTAAATGAAAATACATCTCTTAAATATACATCATGTGGATTGAGAAATTAGGTGCATTAAAACATATGAATAAAAGAGATAAGGTACCCTTATTGTATTTGTATATTATTAGAATATAACACCCCTCCACATGAAAATGAAAACTTATATGTTATTCTCTGTAATACAAGCTGTTGTATGACACTAGAGCTACATATTAGCATATCATATGAGAATAAGTTTATCTAAGAAGAAATATTTTTTTACACAGCTTTAATTTCATTTAGAGGTCTTTTGCCTACACACATTTTACCCCTACATTCTGGCAGAGTTAGAAAAGAATCCTTTATCAAAAGAATGGGGAAAAATCATACTTCCGTTTACATGATGGTTGCTTTAGAAATTTAACTTTCAGTGATGCTGATCATTCTTCCTGTTTGGTCTTGACAATTAGCTGTGATATTTTTTGTTTCTTTATAACGTTTCATGCACCTTCTCAGGTTCAGAGGCAGAGGAAATAAGACCAGCAATCTATAAAACTGTAATACAGAAAACCTTAAGCTGAATATTTGTTAGTTGCATTTATTGACATATATAATAGAAAGTTTATTTTAAAAACGTGTTCTCCCCACACCCATTAGATAAACTCCTTAAGAATCATATATTTAGGGGCTTCCCTGGTGGTGCAGTGGTTGAGAGTCCGCCTGCCGATGCAGGGGACACGGGTTTGTGCCCCGAGTCCAGGAATATCCCACATGCCGCGGAGCGGCTGGGCCCGTGAAACATGGCCACTGAGCCTGCGCGTCCGGAGCCTGTGCTCCGCAATGGGAGAGGCCACAACAGTGAGAGGCCCGCTTACCACAAAAAAAAAAAAAAAAAAAAAAAAATCATATATTCTGTATAGGGAAAGGGGAAATAAAAACTTTATCAGAGATTAAAAATAAGGTATTATTCTTTTTCCAATTCTATTTATCTAAAGGTATTCCAATTCAGAAATGGTATTCTCATAAGAAGATAACATAATTAAACAAATGAACGATACAATTAAAAAGCCTAATTTTATATAAGTATTATAATTAAATTATATTCACTACATGAGAACTCATCTTCAATAAATGCTAATAATTTTACCTTCTCTTTCCATAACTTTGAGCATGATCCCATGGAGAAGCACTAAGAATGTGTCCTCAATTTTTTTTTGTTTGTTTTTCTTTAGAATTTTTTTTCTTTAACATCTTTATTGGAGTATAATTGCTTTACAATGGTGTGTAAGTTTCTGCTTTATAACAAAGTTAATCAGTTATATCTATACGTATGTCCCCCTATCTCCTCCCTCTTGTGTCTCCCTCCCATCCTCCATATCCCACCCCTCTAGGTGGACACAAAGCACCGAACTGATCACCCTGTGCTGTGTGGCTGCTTCCCACTAGCTAATTATTTTACATTTGGTAGTGTATATATGTCCATGCCACTCTCTCACTTTGTCGCAGCTTACGCTTCCACCTCCCCATATCCTCAAGTCCACTCTCAAGTAAGTCTGCATCTTTATTCCCGTCTTGCCCCTAGGTTCTTCATGACCATTTTTTTTTAGATACCATATATATGTGTTAGCATATGGTTTTTGTTTTTCTCTTTCTGACTTACTTCACACTGTATGACAGACTCTACATCCATCCACCTCATTACAAATAACTCAGTTTCGTTTCTTTTTAAGGCTGAGTGATATTCCATTGTATATATGTACCACATCTTCTTTATCCATTAATCTGTTGATGGACACTTAGGTTGCTTCCATGTCCCGGCTATTGTAAATAGAGCTGCATGAACATTTCGGTACAGGACTCTTTTTGAATTATGGTTTTCTCAGGGTATATGCCAAGTATTGGGATTGCTGGGTCATATGGTAATTCTATTTTCACTTTTATAAGGAACCTACATACTGTTCTCCATAGCGGCTGTATCAATTTACATTTCCACCAAGACTGCAAGAGGGTTCCCTTTTCTCCACACCCTCTCCAGCATTTATTGTTTGTAGATTTTTTGATGATGGCCCTTCTGCCCGGTGTGAGATGACATTTCATTGTAGTTGTTTTTTTTGGTTGTTTTGGGGTTTTTTTTGTGGTACGTGGGCCTCTCACTGTTGTGGCATCTCCCGTTTCAGAGCACAGGCTCCAGATGCACAGGCTCAGTGGCCATGGCTCACGGGCCTAGCCACTCCATGGCATGTGGGATCTTCCCAGACTACAGAACGAACCCGTGTCCCCCCATCGGCAGGCGGACTCTCAACCACTGCGCCACCAGGGGTGCCCCTTCATTGTAGTTTTGATTTGCATTTCTCTAGCGATTAATGACGTTGAGCATTCGTTCATGTGTTTGTTGGCAATATGTATATCTTCTTTGGAGATGTCTATTTAGGTCTTCTGCTCATTTTTGGATTGGGCTTTTTGGTTTTTTTTTTTTTTTTGATATTGAGCTGCTTGTAAATTTTGGAGATTAAGCCTTTGCCAGCTGCTTCACTTGCAAATATTTTCTCCCATTCTAAGGGTGGTCTCTTCATCTTGTTTATGGTTTCCTTTGCTGTGTAAAAGCTTTTAAGTTTCATTAGGTCCCATTTGGTTTTTTTTTTTTGTTTTTTTTATCAATCAATGGGATACACCATATTAACAAATTGAAGGAGAAAAAACATGATCATCTCAATAGATGCAGAAAAAGCTTTTGACAAAATTCAACACCCATTTATGATAAAATCCGTCCAGAAAGTAGGCATACAGGGAACTTTCCTCAACATAATAAAGGCCATATATGACAAACCCACAGCCAACATCGTCCTCAATGGTGAAAAACTGAAAACATTTCCACTAATATCAGGAACAAGACAAGGTTGCCCACTCTCACCACTATTATTCAACATAATTTTGGAAGTTTTAGCCTCAGCAATCAGAGAAGAAAAAGAAATAAAAGGAATCCAAATCGGAAAAGAAGAAGTAAAGTTGTCACTTTTTGCAGATAACATGATACTTTACATAGAGAATCCTAAAGTTGCTACCAGAAAACTACTAGAGCTAAACAATGAATTTTGTGAAGTAGCAGTATACAAAATTAATGCACAGAAATCTTTTGCATTCCTATACACTAATGATGAAAAATCTGAAAGTGAAATCAAGAAAACACTCCCATTTACCGTTGCAACAAAAAGAATAAAATATGTAGGAATAAACCTACCTAAGGAAACAAAAGACCTGTATGCAGAAAATTATAAGACACTGATGAAAGAAATTAAAGATGATACAAATAGATGGAGAGATATACCATGTTCTTGGGTTGGAAGAATCAACATTGTGAAAATGACTCTACTACACAAAGCAATCTACAGATTCAATGCAATCCCTATCAAAAGACCACTGGCATTTTTCACAGAACTAGAACAAAACATTTCACAATTTGTATGAACACACAAAAGAATAGCTAAAACATTCTTGAGAAAGAAAAACGGAGCTGGAAGAATCAGGCTCCCAGACTTCAGACTATACTATAAAGCTACAGTAATCAAGACAGTATGGTACTGTCACAAAAACAGAAAAATAGATCAATGGAACAGGATAGAAAGCCCAGAGATAAACCCACACACATTGGTCACCTTATCTTTGATAATGGAGCCAAGAATATACAGTGGAGAAAAGACAGCCTCTTCAATAAGTGATCCTGGGAAAACTGGACAGCTACATGTAAAAGAATGAAATTAGAAAACTCTCTAACACCATACACAAAAATAAACTCAAACTGGATTCAAGACATAAATGTAAGGCCAGAAACTATCAAACTCTTAGAGGAAAACATAGGCAGACCACTCTATGATATAAATCACAGCAAGATCCTTTTTGACACACCTCCTAGAGAAATTCTTTTTTTTTGCTTTAACACTCTATTTTTGTAGAGCAGTTTTAGGTTTATAGCAAAATTCATAGAAGGTATATAGCATTCCCATATAACCCTTGCTCACATAATGCATAGCCTCCCCCATTATCAGCATCTCCCACCAAAGTGGTACATTCATTACAACTGATGAACCTACATTGAAACATCATTATCTTCCAAAGTCCATAGCTTACATTAGGGTTCACTCATGGCATTTTACATTCTATGGTTGTGGGCAGATGTACAGTGATATGAATCCACCATTATAGTTTCACACAAAATATTTTTGTGCTCTACCTATTTGTCCCTCATTCCCACCACCCTATCCACCCCTGTGAACCACTGATCTCTCTCCTTGCTCCATAATTTTGCTTTTACAGAATTTAGTTGGACTATAGTTGGAATCATATAGTAGGTAGCCTTTTCAGGTTGGCTTATTTCACTTGTAATATACATTTAAGATTCCTCCATTCTTTTCGTGGCTTGATAGCTCATTTATTTTTAGTGCTATATCTATTACCTGTGTGTACCATAGTTTAACCTTTCATTTGCTGGGCATTCACCTACAAGAACATCTTGGCTGCTTCCAAGTTTTAGCAATTATAAATAAAGCAGCATTAAAAACCATATGCAGGTTTTTGTGTGAACATAAATTTTCACATCCTTTGGTGAAATACCAAGGAACTGAGATGTTGAATTATATGGTAAGGGGATATTTAGTTTTGTAAGAAGCCACCAAACATTCTTCCAGAGTTGGTGTACCATTTTACATTCCAACCAATGAGTGAAATTTCCTGCTGCTTCACATTCTTGCCAGTGTTTGGTGTTGTCAGTGTTCCAAATTTTGGACATTTTAATAGGTGTGAGTGGTATCTCATTGTAATTTGTATTTCCTTGATGACATATGATATGGAGCATCTTTTCATATGTTTATTTATCATCTGCATTTCTTCATGAGTAAGGTGTTTGTTAAGGTATTTCATCCATTTTTAAATCAGGTTGTTGGTTTTCTTGTTGGGTTTTAAAAGTTCTTTGTATATTTTATGCAACAGTCCTTTATCTGGTGTGTCATTTAGAAATATTTCTCCCAATGTGGCTTTTCTTCTAATTCTCTTGACCTTGTCTTTTGCAGAGCAGACGTTTTTTAACTTTAATGAGAATCAGCTTATTAATTATTTCCTTCATGGATTGTGCCTTTGGTGTTGTATTTGAAAGGTCTTCATACTCAAGATCATCTAGGCTTTGTCCTATGTATTTTCAAGGAGTTCTATAGTTTTGTATTTTACATTTAGGTGTGTGACCCACTTTAAATTTATTTTTGAAAACGGTGAATTGTCTGGGTCTACATTCATTTTTTTTTTTTTTTTTGCATGTGGATATTTAGTTATTACAGCACCAATTATTGAAAAGGCTACTTCTGCTCCATTGTATTGCCTTTACTCCTTGGTCAAATACCAGTTTGTGTGGGTCTATATCTGGGCAAACTCTTCTGTTCCATTGATCTAGTTATTTATTCTTTTACCAATACCTCACTATCTTGGTTATTGTAGCTTTTATACTGAGATTTGAAGTCAGGTAGCATAAGTGTTCCAACTTTGTCTTCTCCTTCAATATTGTGTTGGCTATAATGGGTCTTTTGCCTCCCTACAGAAACTTTAGGATAAATTTGTCAAAATACACCAAATAACTTACTGGCATTTTGATTGAAATTGCCTTGAGTCTATAGATCAGGTTGGGAAGAAATGACATCTTGATGATATATTACTAGTCTTCCATGAACACGGAATATCACTTCATTTGTTTAGTTCTTTGATTTTATTCATCTGGTGTTTGTAGATTTTCTCATATTGATTGTGTACATATTTTGTCAGATTTACACTCTAACATTTCTGTAATGAGGATGTTAAAGTAAATAGTAATAGTATTGTGTTTTTAATTTCAAGATCCATTTGTTCATTGTTGGTATATAGGAAAGACTTTTATATTTTAACCCGGTGTCTTGCACCTTGTTATAAGTATATATTTGTTTCAGGATTTTTTTGGTGATTTTTAAAATCTTTCTACAGAGATGATCATGTTATCTGTGAACAAAGACTCCTTTCCAATCTGTATACTCTTTATTTCCTCTTGTATTATTGCATAAGCTAGAATTTCCAGTAAAATATTGAAAAGAAGTGGCAAGAGGGGGGATTCTTGCTTTGTGTGTGATCTTAGTGGGAAAGCTTCACAGTTCTCACCATTAATTATAATGATGGCTGTAATTTTTTGTAGATATTCTTTATCAATTTGAGAATTGCTCCCTCTATTCCTAGTCTACCAATAAATTTTATCATCAATCGGTATTGAATTTTGTCAAATGTTTTTTCTGCATCTATTGATAGGATAATGTGACTTTTTTTTTTAGTTTGTTGATGTGATGGATTACATTAATTAATTTTCAAATGTTGAACCACCTTGCATACATGGGAGCAATCCCAATTGATCGTGATGCATAATTCTCTTTTGAACACTGTTCGATTCAAGTTGCTAATATTTGGTTGAGGATTATATTATAAATTCTTGATTGTATTTCCAAGAAAACATATACAAGTTTAATCCTGAAGTCCTATTGAAAGCAACTGATAGAATTATCTTCACTTTACCTAGAAATATTATATCATTCACTGAACTTTGCTTATCAAGGTAACTTCAAAAGAGTAAATTGTCTTCTTAAAAATCTATATCAAAAATTTAAAATACCATTTGAAGATAATTTTAGAATAAATGTGAAAATTCTCATTTGAGAGGGAAAATTCCCCAATAATTATGAATGGATAGGAGTTTCTTCAGGAAACCAAAACCAATGATGTTTATAGGTAGACCATTTTGTTCCTGATAAGCATGCCACAGCTCTTTGATTTTAATAAGTGAAAAAGAGTACAGCACAGGCGTATGATACTAAAATACCAAGGCTGACATTTATTAAGCAGAAATTTAATGGATAAAAATTATCACAAACTTTCTATATTAAAGCACACAGAAAAAATGTTTTTAAACAAAATATTAAGTATTTAATTATTTTTGATATCTTCACTTAAAATACTGTATGACACAATAATATGTTTTTTCAGTGTGATTTCTTGAGTTGGAAAGAAAACCAAGAATAGTGAAATAAACTGTAAGTAATAGAACACCCTAACTTTCTGTGATTCCTGGCCAGATTTGAACTTGCAGATTACTACGTCATTCTTAAAAATCCCTGCCTTTAATCTGTGTGTAATTTCACACTACTGATCATTTTTTAGCTTTCTAACGTCTACAATAACTCCTTTGTTCAATTGTTGTACTTTCCCCACCATATTGAGGACTTCTCAGGATTAAATCTTTATTTTTACGCTCTTTTCGTATCTATACACACTTGGTGACTGAAGACACTATAGAACATCTTTGCATAAAGGCATGCTTTCTATGTTCCCAATGCAGGAATATCTTCTGAATTTGGAATTTTTTTCTCCAATATTTTAATAATAGTTACCACTTATTTAAATGTACTATGTGGTAAGCAAAACTTGTAATACATATCTACATTATCTCATATGATCCTTAAATCCTATACAACAGTGGCAAAAAATAGTGATTAAGCTTGTAACCCATTCTGCTTTCCTATTGAGGATTTTGGGATTAATTATTAAGTCGCTGTGTAGTTAGTACCGGACTCCTATTTGTTCATTGATATCATTATTTAATCATGTCAATAATTCAGGTTTAGAATATCAGCAAACATACAGATGTTTTCAAGTGTCCTTTCCTTCCTTTTATACAGATTCTTTTGTATTTTTAATAGTTGTAGATACCTAGCATTTTGCTGTTTCATTTACCAATTATTTCCTTATGAGACCTCTGTTAAATATTTAAGCCCGTTTGCTTAAAGTCAGTTACAGTAGAATTCCATAAAAACTGAAGATTAGGATAGAAGAAGAATATATATTTTCCATTCCATATGACGTTTGTAATCTAGAAAATGTATAATATTTTATTTAATTAAAATTGATGATGAAGTTATGGCTTATTTGTAATAATACAGAATTGAAACTCCTACACAAGATAACATCAGAACACTTCCTGTGAGCTTTGGGTGGATATGCCTATGTCCCCCACTTGAGAGATGTAATGTTGCCAATATGTTCACATAATTCTTCTCTCTGTAAGTACAAGGTAAGTCTCAGCTGGTCTGATAAAACATGTGTTTATATGCAGGGATGCTTGAAGTCATAACACTAACAGATCCTTAGCCAAAGTTGAATCACTAAGTATTGACTAATATATTCCAGCGTCCACAAAAAGGGTTTAATTTCCAAAATACAAACAGCTCATACAACTCAACAACAAAAAGCAAACAGCCCAATCGAAAAATGGGCAAGAGACATAAATAGACATTTCTCCAAAGAAGACATGAAGATGGCCATGAAAAGAAGCTCAGCATCACTAATTATTAGAGAAATGCAAATCAAAACTACAGTGAGGTATCACCTCACACCAGTTAGAATGTCCATCATTAAAAAGTCTACAAATAACAAATGTTGGAAATGGTGTGGAGAAAAGGGAACCCTCCTACACTGTTGGTGGGAATGTAAGTTGGTGAAGCTGCTAAAGTAAACAGTATGGAGGTTCCTCAAAAACTAAAAATAGAGTTGCCATATGATCCAGGAATCCCACTCTTAGGCATATATCCAGACAAAACTATAACTCAAAAAATACATGTACCCCCTACATTCATAGCAGCACTATTCACAATAGCAAAGACATGGAAACAACCTAAATGTCCATCAACAGATGATTAGATAAAGAATATATGGTACATATATACAATGGAATATTACTCAGCCATAAAAAATGAATGAAGTAAAGTCATTTGCAGAAACATGAATGGAACTAGAGATTATCATGCTAAGTGAAGTAAGTCAGAAAGAGAAAGGCAAATACCATATGATATCACTTAGTGTGGAATCTAAAATATGACACAAATGAACTTTATCCATGAAACAGAAACAGCCTCACAGACATAGAGAACAGACTTGTGGTGGCCAAGGGGGAGGGGGGGGAGGGGGAGGGATGGAGTGGGAGTTTGGGTTTAGCAGATGCAAACTATTATACATAAAATATATAAACAACAAAGTCCTACTCTATGGCAAAGGGAACTATATTCAATATCCTGTGATAAACTATAATAGAAAATAATATAAAAAAAGAATGTATATATATTATATATATATATTATATATATATATATATGAATCACTTTGTTGTACAGCAGGAACTAATGCAACATTTTAAATCAACTATACTTTATATATATATATATATATATATATATATATATATATATATATATATATATATATATATATATATATATATATATATATATATATATATATATTCCACTGTCCAAAACAAAGGGACAACCTGTACCAACTTATCAGCACTGTTTACAGAAAATATACAGATTGACAGTTTGCATGTGGTTTCTATTATATTCTCTTGGTTTCTGCTATTGATCCTAATCTAGCAGCCTGATACAGGTTATGTTACAAAAGAAATATAAAAGACCTCTCCTCAGATGAGCCTGTGGATTGCCTGAGTCTAAAATATTTTATATGTGTTATGATCCAAAGATGAAACATGTCTTGTAACATAAAGAATCTTGACACCTGGAATTCTTGAACATCTCCGTTATGTGCTTGTGCTTTATTTATCTTGCTGTTTTGTATATTTTGCATTAATTTGTTTAACCACTTTTTTGTGATGGCTTTAAAATTTTATTTTCATCACTTTCATTGAGATATAATTGACATACAACACAGTATACCTTTAAGTTATACAGTATAATGATTTGACCTACATGCATCATTAAATGATTACCACTACAAGTTTAGTGAACATCCATTTTCTTATACAGCCAAAAAATAAAAGAAAATTTGTATTATACAGACAAAAAATAAAAGAATATTTTTGTGATTTACCATAAAGATCTTCATATATAGCTTACAGCAGTGTTAATTATGTTTATCATGTTGTATATTATTTATATCTTTAGTACCTATTTATCTTATAACTGGAAGTTTGTACCTTTGGGCCACATTCTTCAACATACAAAGATATTACATTACTTTTTTTCTTGGACAAGTAATTTAAAAAAAAATAGCACTACAGTGAGTTAAGTATAAATAAGTCAGAAACAGATGGATCACATAGCAATTGAGACCCACATGTTTGAAAAACAAGTGAGAAATTCCTACCGTTTTGTATCCTCAAATATAAAAATATCTTTTACTTTTAAAAAAGTTTTGTAGTTTTTATCATGTTTTAACTCAAAGGTCGTGTTTCTTTTTTTTTTTAATTGAAGTATAGTTGACTTGCAATATTATATTAGTTTCATGTGTACAACATAGTGATTTAGTATTTTTATAGATTATAATCCATTAAAAATTATTACAAAATAATGGCTATAATTCCTGATGCTATACAATATATCTTTGTTGTTTATCTATTTTATGCATAGTAATTTGTGTCTCTTAATCCCATACCCCTATCTTGCCCCTCCCTTCTTCCCTCTCCTCTCTGGTAACCATTAGTTGGTTTTCTATGTGTTTCTATTTTGCTATACATTCATTTGTTTTATTTTTAGATTCCACATGTAAATGATAACGTAGAATATTATTCTTTCTCTGTCTGACTTATTTCACTAAGCATATTGTCTAAGTCCAGCCACATTGCTGCAAATGGCAGAATTTCATTCTTTTTTATGGTTGAGTAATATTCCATTTTATCGATATAGGTAGGTAGGTAGGTAGATAGATAGATAGATAGATAGATAGATAGATAGATAGATAGATAGATAGACAGATAGATAGCTCATCTTCTTTGTCTGTTTGTTGATATACACTTAGGTTACTTCCATATCTTAGCTATTGTAAATATAGCTGCTATGAACGTTGGGGTGCATGTAGCTTTTCAAATTTATGCTTTCCTTTTTTTCCAAATATATACCCAGGAGTGGTACTGCTGGATGGATCAAGTGGTAGTTCCATTTTTAGTTTTTTGAGGAACTTCCATACTGTTTTTCATGGTGGCTGCACCAATTTACATTCCCACCAACAGTATAGAAGTGTTCCCTTTTCACCGCATCCTCACCAACGTTTGCTATTTGTGGTCTTTTTGCTGATAGCCATCTGACAGGTGTGAGGTGATACCTCATTTTTATTTTGAGTTGCATTCTCTAGTAATTAGTGATTTTGAGTGTCTTTTCATGGCTTGTTAGCTATCTGTATGTCTTCTTTGTAAAGATGTCTATTCAGGTCTTTTCCCCATTTTTTGATTGGGTTGTTTATTTTTTTTGATATTGAGCTGTATAAGCTATTTTTATATTTTGGAACTTAACATTTTGTCAGTCATATAGTTTACAAATATTTCCCCCCATTCTGTAGGTTGTCTTAGAGTTTTATGGATGTTTTCCTTTGCTGTGCAAAAGCTTTTTGTCCCATTTGTTAATTTGTACTTTTGGTTCTTTTTCCTTAGGAGATAGATCCAAAAAACATATTTCTACAATTAACGTCAAAGAGTGCTCTGCGTATGTTCTCTTCTAGGAGTTTTATGGTTTAATATCTTGCATGTAGGTCTTTAATCCATTTTGAATTGTCTTTTGTATATGGTGTAAATGTTCTAACCTCATTCCTTTACGTGTATGTGTCCAGATTTCCCAGCACAAGGTATTGATGAGACTATCTTTTCTCCATTGTATATTCTTGTAGATTAACTTTGTTGTAGATTAACTGACCACAGGTGTGTGGGTTTATTTCTGGGCTATTACTTTCCACTAATCTAAGTATCTGTTTTTTGGGCCAGTATTATACTGTTTGGATTACTTTAGCTTTGAAGTATAGTCTGAAGTCAGGGAGGGTGATACCTCCAGCTTTCTTCTTTTTTCTCAAGATTGCTTTAGAAATTCTGGGTCTTTTATGGCTCCATCTAAATTTTAGGATTATTTGTCCTAGTTCTGTGAAAAATGTCATGGGTATTTTGTAAGAAATTGCATTGAATCTGTAGATTGTAGTATGGCCATTGTAACAATATCAATTCTTCAAATTCAAGAGCACAGGCTATCTTTCCATGTCTTTATTATCATCTTCAACCTCCTTCATTAATATTTTATAGTTTTCAGAGTTTGGTCTTTCACCTCCTTAGTTAAGTTTATTCATAGGTATTTTTTTTTTATCCTTTTTTTTTTAAACATCTTTATTGGGGTATAATTGCTTTACAATGGTGTGTTAGTTTCTACTTTATAACAAAGTGAATCAGTTATACATATACATATGTTCCCATATGTCTTCCCTCTTGCATCTCCCTCCCTCCCACCCTCCCTATTCCACCCCTCCAGGCTTTCACAAAGCACCGAGCCAATTTCCCTGTGCCATGCGGCTGCTTCCCACTAGCTATCTACCTTAAAACGTTTGTTAGTGTGTACATGTCCATGACTCTCTCTCGACCTGTCACAGCTCACCCCTCCCCCTCCCCATAACCTCAAGTCCGTTCTCAAGTAGGTCTGCGTCTTTATTCCTGCCTTACCCCTAGGTTCTTCATGACATTCTTTTTTCTTAAATTCCATATATATATATGTGTGTTAGCATACAGTATTTGTCTATTTCTTTCTGACTTACTTCACTCTGTATGACAGACTCTAGGTCTATCCACCTCATTACAAATAGCTCAATTTCGTTTCTCTTTATGGCTGAGTAATATTCCATTGTATATATGTGCCACATCTTCTTTATCCATTCATCCAATGATGGGCACTTAGGTTGTTTCCATCTCTGGGCTATTGTAAATAGAGCTGCAATGAATATTTTGGTATATGACTCTTTTTGAATTACGGTTTTCTCAGGGTATATGTCCAGTAGTGGGACTGCTGGGTCATATGGTAGTTCTACTTGTAGTTTTTTAAGGAACCTCCATACTGTTCTCCATAGTGGCTTACCAATTCACATTCCCACGAGCAGTGCAAGAGTGTTCCCTTTTCTCCACACCCTCTCCAGCATTTATTGTTTCTAGATTTTTTGGTGATGGCCATTCTGACTGGTGTCAGATGATATCTCATTGTAGTTTTGGTTTGCATTTCTCTAATGATTAATGATGTTGAGCATTCTTTCATGTGTTTGTTGGCAGTCTGTATACCTTCTTTGGAGAAATGTCTATTTACGTCTTCTGCCCATTTTTGGATTGGGTTGTTTGTTTTTTGTTATTGAGCTGCATAAGCTGCTTGTAAATTTTGGAGATTAATCCTTTGTCAGTTGCTTCATTTGCAAATATTTTCTCCCATGCTGAGGGTTGTCTTTTGGTCTTGTTTATGGTTTCCTTTGCTGTGCAAAACTTTGAAGTTTCATTAGGTCCCATTTGTTTATTTTTGTTTTTATTTCCATTTCTCTAGGAAGTGGGTCAGAAAGGATCTTGCTGTGATTTATGTCATAGAGTGTTCTGCCTATGTTTTCCTCTAAGAGTTTGATAGTTTCTGGCCTTACATTTAGGTCTTTAATCCATTTTGAGCTTATTTTTGTGTATGGTGTTAGGGAGTGATCTAATCTCATACTTTTACATGTACCTGTCCAGTTTTCCCAGCACCACTTACTGAAGAGGCTGTCCTTTCTCCACTGTACATTCCTGCCACCTTTATCAAAGATAAGGTGTCCATATGTGTGTGGGTTTATCTCTGGGCTTTCTATCCTGTTCCATTGATCTATCTTTCTGTTTTTGTGCCAGTACCATACCGTCTTGATTACTGTAGCTTTGTAGTATAGTCTGAAGACAGGGAGCCTGATTCCTCCAGCTCCATTTTTCGTTGTCAAGATTGCTTTGGCTATTCGGAGTCTTTTGTGTTTCCATACAAATTGTGAAATTTTTCATTCTAGTTCTGTGAAAAATGCCAGTGGTAGTTTGATAGGGATTGCATTGAATCTATAGATTGCTTTGGGTAGTAGAGTCATTTTCACAATGTTGATTCTTCCAATCCAAGAACATGGTATATCTCTCCATCTATTTGTATCATCTTTAATTTCTTTCATCAGTGTCTTATAATTTTCTGCATACAGGTCTTTTGTCTCCTTAGGTAGGTTTATTCCTACATATTTTATTCTTTTTGTTGCAGTGGTAAATGGGAGTGTTTTCTTGATTTCACTTTCAGATTTTTCATCATTAGTATATAGGAACGCCAGAGATTTCTGTGCATTCATTTTGTATCCTGCTACTTTACCAAATTCATTGATTAGCTCTAGTAGTTTTCTGATAGCATCTTTAGGATTCTCTATGTATAGGATCATGTCATCTGCAAACAGTGACAGATTTACTTCTTCTTTTCTGATTTGGATTCCTTTTATTTCCTTTTCTTCTCTGATTGCTGTGGCTAAAACTTCCAAAACTATGTTGAATAAGAGTGGTGAGAGTGGGCAACCTTGTCTTGTTCCTGATCTTAGTGGAAATGCTTTCAGGTTTTCACCATTGAGGATGATGTTGGCTGTGGGCTTGTCATATATGGCCTTTATTATGTTGAGGAAAGTTCCCTGTATGCCTACTTTCTGCAGGGTTTTTATCATAAATGGGTGTTGAATTTTGTCAAAAGCTTTCTCTGCATCTATTGAGATGATCATATGGTTTTTCTCCTTCAGTTTGTTAATATGGTTTATCACATTGATAGATTTGCATATATTGAAGTATCCTTGCATTCCTGGAATAAACCCCACTTGATCATGGTGTATGATCCTTTTAATGTGCTGTTGGATTCTGTTTGCTAGTATTTTGTTGAGGATTTTTGCATCTATGTTCATCAGTGATATTGGCCTGTAATTTTCTTTCTTTGTGACATCCTTGTCTGGTTTTGGTATCAAGGTGATGGTGGCCTCGTAGAAGGAATTAAGGAGTGTTCATCCCTCTGCTATATTTTGGAAGAGTTTGAGAAGGATAAGTGTTAGCTCTTCTCTAAATGTTTGATAGAATTCGCCTGTGAAGCCATCTGGTCCTGGGCTTTTGTTTGTTGGAAGATTTTTAATCACAGTTTCAATTTCAGTGCTTGTGATTGGTCTGTTCATATTTTCTATTTCTTCCTGATTCAGTCTTGGCAGGTTGTGCATTTCTAAGAATTTGTCCATTTCATCCAGGTTGTCCATTTTATTGGCATAGAGTTGCTTTTAGTAATCTCTCATGATCTTTTTTATTTCTGCAGTGTCAGTTGTTACCTCTCCTTTTTCATTTCTAATTCTATTAATTTGAGTCTTCTCCCTTTTTTTCTTGATGAGTCTGGCTAGTGGTTTATCTATTTTCTTTATCTTCTCAAAGAACCAGCTTTTAGTTGTATTGATCTTTGCTATTGTTTCTTTCATTTCTTTTTCATTTATTTCTGTTCTGATTTTTATGATTCCTTCCTTCTGCTAGCTTTGGGGTATTTTTGTTCTTCTTTTTCTAATTGCTTGAGGTGCAAGATTAGGTTGTTTAATCGAGATGATTCCTGCTTCTTAAGGTGGGCTTGTATTGCTATAAACTTCCCCCTTAGAACTGCTTTTGCTGCATCCCACAGGTTTTGGGTTGTTGTGCCTCCATTGTCATTTGTTTCTAGGTATTTTTTTATTTCCTCTTTGATTTCTTCAGTGATCACTTCATTATTAAGTAGTGCATTGTTTAGCCTCCATGTGTTTGTATTTTTTACAGATCTTTTCCTGTAATTGATATCTAGTTTCACGATGTTGTGGTCAGAAAAGATACTTGATACAATTTCCGTTTTCTTAAATTTACCAAGGCTTGATTTGTGACCCAGGATATGATCTATCCTGGAGAATGTTCCATGAGCACTTGAGAAAAATGTGTATTCTGTTGTTTTTGGATGGAGTGTCCTATAAATATCAATGAAGTCCATCTTGTTTAATGTATCATTTAAAGCCTGTGTTTCCTTATTTATTTTCATTTTGGATGATCTGTACATGGGTGAAAGTGGGGTGTTATAGTCCCCTACGATGAATGTGTTACTGTCGGTTTCCCCTTTTATGGTTGTTAGTATTTTCCTTATGTATTGAGGTGCTCCTATGTTGGGTGCATAAATATACACAATTGTTATATCTTCTTCTTGGATCGATCCCTTGATCATTATGTAGTGTCCTTCTTTGTCTCTTTTAATAGTCCTTATTTTAAAGTCTATTTTGTCTGATATGAGAATTGCTACTCCAGCTTTCTTTTGGTTTCCATTTGCATGGAATATCTTTTTCCATCCCCTTACTTTCAATCTGTATGTGTCTCTAGGTCTGAAGTGGGTCTCTTGTAGACAGCATATATAAGGGTCTTGCTTTTGTATCCATTCAGACAATCTGTGTCTTTTGGTGGGAGCATTTAGTCCATTTACATTTAAGGTAATTATCGATATGTATGTTCCTATTCCCATTTTCTAAATTGTTTTGGGTTTGTTACTGTAGGTCTTTTCCTTCTCTTGTGTTTCTTGTCTAGAGAAGTTCCTTTAGCATTTGTTGTAAAGCTGGTTTGTTGGTGCTGAAGTCTCTCAGCCTTTGCTTGTCTGTAAAGATTTTAATTTCTCCATCAAATCTGAATGAGATCCTTGCTGGGTAGAGTAGTCTTGGCTGCAGGTTTTTCCCCTTCATCACTCTCAGTATGTCCTGCCACTCCCTTCTGGCTTGTAGGGTTTATACTGAGAGATCAGCTGTTAACCTTATGGGGATTCCCTTATGTGTTATTTGTTGTTTTTCTCTTGCTGCTTTTAATATGCTTTCTTTGTATTTAATTTTTGACAGTTTGATTAATATGTGTCTTGGCGTATTTCTCCTTGGATTTATCCTGTATGGGACTCTCTGTGCTTCCTGGACATGATTCACTATTTCCTTTCCCATATTAGGGAAGTTTTCAACTATAATCTCTTCAAATATATTCTCAGTCCCTTTCTTTTTCTCTTCTTCTTCTGGAACCCCTATAATTCAAATGTTGTTGCGTTTAATGTTGTCCCAGAGTCTCTGAGACTGTCCTCAGTTCTTTTCATTCTTTTTTCTTTATTCTGCTCTGCAGTAGTTATTTCCACTATTTTATCTTCCAGGTCACTTATCCGTTCTTCTGCCTCAGTTATTCTGCTATTGATCCCATCTAGAGTTCTTTTACTTTCATTTATTGTGTTGTTCATCGTTGCTTGTTTCATCTTTATTTCTTCTAGGTCCTTGTTAACTGTTTCTTTTATTTTCTCCATTCTATTTCCAAGATTTCAGATCATCCTTACTATCATTATTCTGAATTCTTTTTTAGGTAGACTGCCTATTTCCTCTTCATTTGTTGGGTCTGCTGCATTTTTATCTTGCTCCTTTAACTGCTGTGTGCTTTTCTGTCTTCTCATTTTGCTTATCTTACTGTGTTTGGGGTCTCCTTTTTGCAGACTGCAGGTTCGTAGTTCCCGCTGTTTTTGATGTCTGTCTCCAGTGGCTAAGGTTGGTTCAGTGGGGTGTGTAGGCTTCCTGGTGGAGGGGACTACTGCCTGTGTTGTGGTGGATGAGGCTGGATCTTGTCTCTCTAGTGGGCAGTTTCATGTCTGGTGGTGTGTTTTGGGGTGTCTGTGGCCCTATTATGATTTTAGGCAGCCTCTCTGCTAATGGGTGGGGTTGTGTTCCTATTTTGCTAGTTCTTTGGCATAGGTTGTCCAGCACTGTGGCTTGCTGGTCGTTGAGTGAAGCTGGGTGCTGGTGTTAAGATGAAGGTCTCTGGGAGATTTTCGCCGTTTGATATTATGTGGAGCTGGAAGGTCTCTTGTTGACCAGTGTCCTGAAGTTGGCTCTCCTACCTCAGAGGCAGAGCCCTGACTCCTGGCTGGAGCACCAAGAGCCTTTCATTCACACGGCTCAGAATAAAAGGGAGAAAAAGTAGAGAGAATTAGTAGAAGTATGAGGAAAGAAAGCAGGAAATGAGGGAAGGAAGGAAGGAAAAAAGAAAGAAGCAAAGAAGGAAAGAATGCAAGAAGGAAAGAAAGGAGGTAGGGAGGGAGGGAGGAAGGAAGGAAGGAGGGAAAGAAGGAAAAAAAATAGAAAGAAAGAAGATACAGTAAAAATAAAATAAAGTATAATAAAGTTATTGAATTAAAAAATTCTTATTTAGAAAACAAAGGGACGGATAGAACCTTAGTACAAATGTTGGAAGCAAAGCTATACAGACAAAATCTTACACAGAAGCATACACATACACCCTCACTAAAAGAGGTAAAGGGGGAAAAATCATAAATCTTGCTGTCAGAGACCACCTCCTGAATTTGGGATGATTCGTTGTCTAAAGGAGGGAAGGAGGAAGGAAAGAAAGAAAGAAAGAACGAAGGTAAAGTATAATAACGTTATTAAAATTAATTATTAAGAAAAAAATTTAAAAAAAAACCATGGACGGATAGAACCCTAGGACAAATGGTGGAAGCAAGACTATACAGACAAGGTCTCACACAGAAGCATACACATACACATTCACAAAAAGAGGAAAAGGGGAGAAAATCATAGATCTTGCTCCTAAAGTACACTTCCTTAATTTGGGATGATTGGTTGTCTATTCAGGTATTCCACAGATGCAGGGTACATCAAGTTGATTGTGGAGCTTTAATCCGCTGCTTCTGAGGCTGCTGGGAGAGATTTCCCTTTCTCTTCTTTGTTCTCACAGCTCACAGGGGCTCAGCTTTGGATTTGGCCCTGCCTCTGCGTGTAGGTCGCTGGAGGGCGTCTGTTTTTTGCTCAGACAGGACGGGGTTAGAGGAGCCGCTGATTCGGGGGCTCTGGCGCACTCAGGCCGGCGGGGAGGGAGGGGCACGGAGTGCGGGGCGGGTCTGCTGCAGCAAAGGCCGGCGTGACGTTGCACCAGACTGAGGCCCGCCGTGCGTTCTCCCGGGGAAGTTGTCCCTGGATCCCGGGAACCTGGCAGTGGTGGGCTGCACAGGCTCCGCGGAAGAGGGGTGTGAAGAGTGACCTGTGCTCGCACACAGGCCCCTTGGTGGCGGCAGCAGAGCCTTAGCATCTCCCGCCTGTCTCTGGGGTCCGCGCTTTTAGCCGCGGCTTGCGACCGTCTCTGGAGTTCCTTTAAGCAGTGCTCTTAAACCCCTCTCCTCGCGCACCAGGAAACAAAGAGGGAAGAAAAAGTCTCTTGCCTCTTCGGCAGGTGCAGACTTTTCCCCGGACTCCCTCCCGGCTAGCCGTGGTGCACTAACCCCTTCAGGCTATGTTCAAGCCACCAACCCCAGTCCTCTCCCTGCGCTCCGTCCGAAACCGAAACCCGAGCCTCAGAGCCTCAGCTCGCAGCCCCGCCTGCCCCGGCGGGTGAGCAGACAAGCCTCTCGGGCTGGTGAGTGCTGGTCGGCACCGATCCTCTGTGCGGGAATCTCCCCGCTTTGCCCTCCGCACCCGTTGCTGTTCACTCCTCCGGCTTCGAAGCTCCCCCCTCCGCCTCCCGCAGTCTCCGCCCGCGAAGGGGCTTCCTAGTGTGTGGAAACTTTTCCTCCTTCACAGCTTCCTCCCACTGGTGCAGGTGCCATCCCTATTCTTTTGTCTCTGTTTTTTCTTTTTTTTCTTTTTCCCTACCCAGGTACGTGGGGAGTTTCTTTCCTTTTGGGAGGTCTGAGGTCTTCTGCCAGCCTTCAGTAAGTGTTCTGTAGGAGTTGTTCCACGTTTAGATGTATTTCTGGTGTATCTGTGGGGAGGAAGGTGATCTCCGCGTCTTACTCTTCCGCCATCTTCCTCTCATTCCCCTATTCATAGGTATTTTATTCTTTTTCATATGATTTTAATTTTTTTTCTTTCTCTTTCTGGTAGTTTATTATTAGTGTATAGACAAGCAACAGTTTTCTGTATATTAATCTTGTATCCTAGAACTTACTGATTTCATTTATTAGGACTAAGAGTTTTCTGCTAGACAGTTAAGGGTTTTCTATATAGAGTATCCTGTCACCTGAAAGTTTAAATTCTTAGCTTACAATATGGATTCTTTTTATTTCTTTTTCTCATCTAATTGCTCTGACAAGGATTTCTCATACTATGTGTAATAGAAATGGCAAGAGTGGATATCATTGTCTTGTTACTGAATTTAAAAGAAAGACTTTCAGATTTTTATTGTTGAGTATGATGTTAACTGTGGGTTTGTCATAACTTGCCTTTATTATGCTGAAATATGTTCTCTCCATACAAACTTTGATGAGAGTTTTTATCATGAATGGATGTCAAATGTTTTTTCTGCCTCTATTGAAATGATCATGAGATTTTTATTCTTTCTTTTGTTAATGTGGTGTATCACACTGATTGGTTTGCAAATATTGAAACATCCTTGTGTCTCTGGAATCAATCCAACTTGATCATGGTGTATGATACTTTTTATATATTGTTGGATTCCGTTTGCTAATATTTTGTTGATAAATTTTTCATCTATATTCATCTAAGATATTGGTCTGTCATTTTTTTTGTAATCTCATTGTCTGGTTTTGATATCAGTGTAATCATGGCTTCATAGAATGAATTTGGGTGTGTTCTGTCCTCAACTTTTTGGAATAGTTTGTGAAGGATAAGAATTAACTCTTCTTTATATGTTTGGTAAAATTCCCCTGTGAAGCTGTCTTGGACTTGGCCTTTTGTTTGTTGGATTTTTTTTTTTTTTCATTACAAATTCAATTGCACTACTAGTAATATGTCTGTTCAAATTGTCTATTTCTTCTTGATTCTGTCTTGGCAAGTTACATGTTTCTAGAAATTTGTCCATTTATTTTAGCTTTTCCAATTTGTTGTCATATACATATTTGAGGTATTCTCTTATGGTTTTTTTGTAGCTCTGTGGAATGTTGTTGTATATTTCTCCTCTTTCATCTCATATTTAGTTTATTTGGGTCCTCACTATTTTCTTTTTAGTGAGCCTGGCTAAAAGTTTATCAATTTTGTTTATCTTAAAAAAAAACTCATTTTTTCATGGATATTTTCTATTGCTTTTTCTTTTTATTTCCTATTTTATTTATTTCCTCTCTAATATTTTGTTTCCTTCCTTCTGCTGACTTTTGGCTTTTTTTTTTTTCCTAATTACTTTAGGAGGCAGGTTAGGTTGTTTTTGAGTCTTTTTGTTTGTTTGTTTCTAGAGGAAGGCTTGTATAAACTTGGTATAAACTTCTCTCTTAGAACTAGTTTTGCTGCATCCCATAGATTTTGGAGAGTTGTGTTTCCATTTTCATTTGTCTTCAGGTATTTTCTGATTTCTTTTTTGATTTCTTCATTAAGGCATTTGTTTTTTAGTAGCATGTTGTTTATTCACCAACTGTTTTTTCTTTTCCCATTTTTCTTCCTGTGATTGATTCTAGTTTCATACCATTGTGATCTGAAAAAATACTTGATAATTTCTATCTTCTTAAATTTGTTGAGACTTGTTTTGTGGTCTAGCATATGATCTACCTTAGAGAACATTCCATATGCACTTGAAAAGAATATGTATTCTGATGTTTTGGGATGTAAAGTCCTATGGATTTCTGTTAAGTCCAAATGGTCTATTGTGTCATAAGACTGGTATTACCTTACTGATTTTCTGTCAGGATGAACTGTCTATTGTTGTAAGTGGGTTGTTAAAATCTCCTACTGTTATTATTTTATTGCTAATTTCTCCCTTTATGACTGCTAGTATTTGCTTTATATATTTAGATACTCCTGTATTGGGTCCATATATGTTAATGGGTGTAATATCCTTTGTTTGTATTGATTCCTTTATCATTTATAATGCCTTTCCTTGTCTTCGGTTAGGGCCCTTGTTTTGAAGGCATTCTGCCTGATATGAGTATTGCTACTTCAGCTTTCTGTTTGTTTCCTTTTGCATGAAATATATTTTTCCATCCCCTAATTTGCAGTTTGTGTGTGTCTTTAGCTCTAAAATTAGTCTCTTGTAGGTTCCATATAGATGGGTCTTATTTTATTTTATTTATTTTAAAATCCAGTCAGCCACCCTATATCTTTGGATTGGAGCATTTAGTCCATTGACATTTAAAGTAGTTATTGATAGGTATGTGCTTATTGCCATTTTATTACTTGTTTTCTGGATTTTTTTTTAGTTCTATGTTCTTTTTTCTTCTTTTTGTTTCTTCCCTTTTTGTTTGATGATTTTCTTTAGTATTATGCTTGTGTTCTTTTTAGTTTTTGTGTATCTATTGTAGGTTTTAAATTTGTGGTTACCATGGGGTTCATATATATTTACCGATAAATATGTATACTTGTTTTAAACTGGTAGTTATTTAAATTCAAACATACTCTAAAAGGTCAACATTTTTACCCTCCTTCCCCATGTTTTGCCTTTTTGGTGTCATATTTCACATATTTATGTTTATCTCTTAACTGTTTATTGTAGTTATAGTTGTTTTTACAGTTTTGGTTTGCTTTTTTTGTCTTTTAATCTTTGTACTGGCTTATTTAAGTGCCTGAACCTTAGTCCTTATATATATTTGCCTTTCCTAGTGATATTTTTCTCTTTCCTATAGATTTTTACTTATTTTTCACTTAGAGAAAACACTTTAAAACTTATTTTAGGGTGGGTATAGTGTTGATAAATTCTTTTACTTTGTGCTTGTCTGAAGAGTTCTTTATCTTTTCTTCTATTCTAAACTCTCTCTCTCTCTCTCTCTCTCTCTCTATATATATATATATATATATATATATATATAATGGAAAGGCATTTTCTTTTAAATATAGCAATGTGTACAGGTCTATCCCAAACTCCCAATCTATCCCTCCTCTCCTCCCTTCCCCACCACCGACAGTAACCATAAGTCTGTTATTCAAGTCTGTGAGTTTTGTAAATAAGTTCATTTGTATCTTTTTTTTTTTTATATTCCACATGTAAACAATATCATGTGATATTTAGCTTTCTCTGTCTGACTTACTTCACTTAGCCTGATAATCATCAGGTCCATCCACATTGCTGCAAATGACATTATTTCATTCTTTTTAGTAGCTGAGTAATATTCCCTTGTATAGCTGTACCACATTTTCTTTATCCATTAATCTGCTGATTGCTTCCATGTCTTGGCTCTTGTAAAGAGTGCAGCAATGAACATTGAGGTGTATTTATACTTTCAAACCATGTTTTGATAGGTAATGACACTTTGCTGGGTATCCTGGGTTGCAGATTTTCCTTTTTAGCAGTTTGAATATATCATTCCACTCTTTTTGGCCTGCAAAGTTTATGCTGAAAAATCAGCTGATAACTTTATGGGGGTTCCTTTGTATAGGATTATTTGCTTTTCTCTTGATGCCTTTAGTATTCTCTTTTTAACATTTTGCCATTTTAATTATGATATGTCTTTGTGTGGGTTGTTTGGGTTCTTCTTCTTTGGGGACCCTGTGTGCTTCCTGTATTTGGATATCTGTTTCTTCCATCATGTTTGGGAAATTTTCAGCCATAATTTCGTCAAATACATTTTTGATCCCCTTCTTTCTCTCTTCTCCTTTTGGGACTCCTATAATGCAAATGTTGGTATGCTTCATGTTATTCCAGAAATGTCTTCATTTTTTTTTTTCCTTTTTGCTGTTCTAATTGGGTGATTTCCTTTACTCTGTTTTCCAGAGCACGTCTGTTTATCACCTAGTCTGCTATTAATGCCTTCTAGTATGTTTTTCATTTCAACTATTGTATTCTTTAGTTCTGACTGGTTCATTTTTATGCTTTCTATTTCATTTTTAAAATCCTCACTGTTTTCATCTGCTTTTTTCTCTAACTCATTTAACATTCTTATTAGCATGCATTGAATTCTTTATCTAGTCTATTGCTTATTTGTTTCATTATTTATTTTTTCAGTTCTTTTAGTTGAGACCAGTTCCTTTGCCATTTCATTTTGCTTAACTTTCTCTGCCCCTATGAATTTAGGTGAAATGATTACCTATTAAGTCTTGAAGCAAGCACTGTTCTTATGTGGCAACATCCTACCTTTGGTGGGAGAAGTGGATTTGACGTAGATACCAGTCACATCCTTCCTCAGTGTGTGTTGGCAGCTATTACTTGGTAGGGAGTGGGGCTGGAGATGAAAGGGCTAGAGCTGGAGCCAGGTGTAAGGTGGATTTCCCCTCTTCTCAGCGATCATCACCACCCTGTTGGTGGCAAGGTCTGATTCCAAGTTGCTGGAGCAGAAGACATGAGGGTCAGGCTTGAGCTGGCTTTGTTCCCTTGAAGTTGTTTTTTTTCCCCCTCTCCCAGTACAAGACACTTACCCCAGTGAGAAGGAGTGCTGATGCGAGTGAGATCTATGTGGACTGTCAGCTCATGTTGGCTGCACACAGAGTTTGGAGCTGTCTTTGATGCACCAGTGAGCTGCCTGTGCAGCTGTCAGCAATTGTTCCCCTTGCTCTGCTCAGACAGAGCCTCAGGTCCCCTTTGTCCCTCACTGTCAATTACTCCCCCAGGATAAAATTGAGAGTCCTATAACAACAACAATAGCATTTTCATATAATTCCAATAGAATAATCTTTTTGAAATATTCAAAGACTTGCTGTGTACTTCAAAAATGTGTCAAGATCAAAATCCCAGTACAGCAAAATAGTATACTAAACAGAACACAACTAATAAATGATTTGAAATAAGATTATGACCTTGAAATCTATGATAGCACAGAACAATGGATAAGTATAAATTTAATTTATTCATAGAAGGAAACAAAAATAATTCTACTTAAAAACAAATAAAACTTAAGGATTTTTAAAGAGGTAATTAAATTTTCTAGGCATGTGATGAAAATAGGCTGGAAAAAGTTTTTTAACCTTTGGAAAAATAGAAGAAGAAAGGGATGGTTTGTAAGGATTTGTTGTATGTATTAATTTTTTCCTTTTAATCACTAGAAATCAATAAACAGTTTTATTTCTTATTTGGAGTTGTTGAGATATCTAGGAAAATAATAAACTTATTTGGAGGTAAAAACACTATGAATAAAAACAAGATATGTAGAATACAATTTGACAAAGAAAATACAACTTCCTAAAAAGTAAAATAAAATTAAAAAAAAGCAAGGAACCATAAAACAACATTACCAGCAGAAGCAACAATATTTTAAAAATTTAAAACCACTTAGAATTAATACCAATTTAAATTTTTACATAATAATATGTATTTAAAGAAGATTTTTCTCATGTGGGTAATATAAGACCAAGTAAAAGTCAAATCTATTTGATGTCCACAAGAGCAATGACTAAAACAAAGAAAAAAATAAAAATTGACAAGTGTAGAACAGGAATAATTTTTAATTGGTCATCATATTAATATCTGAGATATTTGAATTAAAATGTAAAAAACACTTTTTTCACAGAAAAAAGTATCATTATTTAAAATGTGCAATTACAAAAACTTTTAATTTCCTTGAAATTTGTATAAGGAAAATAAACACAGGCATATACACACCACATATACACACAGTAAAAAATGTATAGGGAGTACAAAGATAACAGAAGAAACATTTTATGTTTGTTAATGTATTTTAACCTATTCCTTCCAGCCCTTGGCATATCAAAGAGATAAAAATAAACAATATTTAATAAAATTTCAATATATATTAATTTTAGTATTGTTTTGTACTAAAATCTACACCTTGTAGAGAATAAATCATGCATGTAAGCTTCCATGAAACATTTTACAACACCTAACTATATTTTATGCCTAGAAATAACATTAAGGAATTCCAAAAATATTATCTTAATGAAATTAATTTAGAAATTAAAGTATAAATTACTTTAAAAAGCAATAAAAAAACCCAATATTCACCTAAATTATATGGGTATTACAATATACACTCTTATATGAACCCAATTTAAGGGTCTAGTAAAATTTATGATTAATACGTATTTGAAAAGTAAAGATAATGAGAAACATATCTATGAAAAAATGGTATGTAGTCAAGATATAACAATGGACAATTTCAAAACTGTGTTACTACAAAGAAAGTTTTGTTACAAATAAAGAAAAAATAATAGAAAATAAGTATATTAAATGGTTAAATAGCACTATAATAATTGCAAATAAAATATTATAAGTTATAATATTTCTACTATCTCTTTCAAATATTAAAATATATATGGTGACATCAATAGCAAGAATTTTTAAAGATAGGAACTTTTATAGACACTATTTCAAAATATATAACACATTTTAAACTGTGAAAATAATTTCAATAATAAAATATATTTCTAGAAAATGGAATTACATTTCTTATAGGTAGTAAATTGTGGTATTAGAAAGAAGGATCCTCTCTCAGAACCTTCCTGATGCCGCATTTGTATCCTGTTTCTCCAACCTCCAGGGCCCATTCAATCCTTCCAGCCTGTGACGAGCAGCAGAGAAAAACTAATTACATATCATTTTCTTGCCCCATACACACCTTGAGGCAAGCAAAAAAATAGAATAAATTTTAACAATGAGGGAAATTGTGCACATCCTGGCCCATTAGTGTGGCAACCTAATTGGTGCCAAATTCTGGGAGGTGATAAGTGATGAACATGGCATAGACCCCACCGACACCTATCATGGGGATAGAGACCTGCAGTTGGACTGCATCTCCATGAACTACAATGAAGCCACAGGTGACAAATATGTTCCTCATGCCATCTTGGTGGATCTAGAACCTGGGACCATGGACTCTATTCGCTTAGGACCTTTTGGTCAGATCTTCAGACCAGACAATTTTGTTTTTGGTCAGTCTGGGGCAGGCAACAACTGGGCCAAGGACCACTACACAGAAGGTGCCGAGCTGGTTAAGTCGTGGATGTGGTTCTGAAGGAGGCAGAGATCTGCGACTGCCTTTAGGGTTTCCAGCTGACCCACTCGCTGGAAGGGGCACAGATTCTGGAATGGGCACCTTGCTCATCAGCAAGACATGTGAAGAGTATCCCAATGGCATCATGAAGTCTTCAGTGTAGTGCCCTCACCCAAAGTGTCCGAATCTGTAGCTGAGCCCTATAATGCCACCCTCACCATCCATCAGCTGGTGGAGAACACTGATGAGACCTACTGCATCCACAACCAGGCCCTTTACAACATCAGCTTCCACACCCTCAAGCTGACCACGCCAACCTAAGGGGACCTGAACCGCCTCATCCTGACCACTAAGAGTGGTGTCACCACCTGCCTCCACTTCCTTAGCCAGCTCATTGCTGACCTCTGCAAGCTGGCAGTCAACATGGTGTCCTTCCCATGTCTTCACTTCTTCATGCCTGTTTTTTCACCTCTAACCAGAGGTGGAAGCCAGCAGTATCAGACACTCACTGTGCCCGAGCTCACCCAGAAGATCTTCTATGCCAAGAACACAATGGCTGCCTGTGACCCCCACTATGGCTGGTACCTCACCTTGGCTCCTGTCTTCTGTGGGTGAATCTCCATGAAGGAGGTGGATGAGCAGAAGCTCAACATGCAGAACAAGAGCAGCAGCTACTTCCTGGAATCAATCCCCAGCAACGTCAAGACAGCTGTCTGCAACATCCCAGTCTGTGGCCTCAAGGTTGTGGTCACTTTCATTGGCAAGAGCACGGCCATACCGGAGTTGTTCAAGTTCACCTGAGTGCAGTTCTCTTCCATGTTCTGCTGGAACGCCTTCCTCCACTGTACACAGGCGAGGGCAGGGACGAGATGGATTTCACCAAGGCTGAGAGCAACATGAAAGACCTCATCTCTGAATACCACCAGTAGCAAGATGCCACAGCAGAAGAAGAGATTTTTAGTGAGGAGTCTGAATAGGAGGCCTAAGGTCAAACCCCATCACCTAAGTCTTCTCAGTCCCTTCAGACTTCTTCCTCAGTCATCCCTTTCCTCTCCCTCAGAATTTGCATTTTCTGACTCTTTTTTTTTTCTTTTTTTGGGAGGTGGGTAGAGGTTCTAGAACAGTGCCTGGCACATAATAGGCACTCAATAAATATTTGTCAATTGTTAAACATCTCCTCTCTCTTTCCACTTCTGGCAGAACCGTTTCTGCCATTCTGGGTAACCCTGTATTTCCTTCTGGTGCCCATTCCTCCCATCTGTACAGTTAACATTTCCAACTTCGTTTTCAAGATAACTCATCAAGAAGCTGTGTCTCATCAAATCTCACGTAGAACTGTGGGCTGACAACCCAGTTAGATGACCACCAACCTAGACCTGTGTGGTAGCCCAGGGGAGAGGAAACCAAGCAACAGGTAGAAGTCCCTACAAGGAAGAGATGGTTTTTGTTTTGTTTTGTTTTTTTAACATCTTTATTGGGGTATACTTGCTTTACAATGGTGTGTTAGTTTCTGCTTTATAACAAAGTGAATCAGTTATACATATATTCCCATATCTCTTCCCTCTTGCGTCTCCCTCCCTCCCACCCTCCCTATCCCACCCCTCCAGGCTGTCACAAAGCACCGAGGCGATATCCCTATGCCATGCGGCTGCTTCCCACTAGCATTCTACCTTATGTTTTTTAGTGTATATATGTCCATGACTTTCTCTCGTCCTTTCACAGCTCACCCTTCCCCCTCCCCATATCCTCAAGTCTGTTCTCCAGTAGGTCTGTGTCTTTATTCTTGTCTTACCCCTAGGTTCTTCATGACATTCTTTTTTCTTAAATTCCGTATATATGTGTTAGCATACGGTATTTGTCTTTTTCTTTCTGACTTACTTCACTCTGTATGACAGACTCTAGGTCTATCCACCTCATTACAAATAGCTCAATTTCGTTTCTCTTTATGGCTGAGTAATATTCCATTGTATATATGTGCCACATCTTCTTTATCCATTCATTTGTCAATGGACACTTAGGTTGCTTCCATGTACTGGCTATTGTAAACAGAGCTGCAATGAACATTTTGGTACATGACTCTTTTTGAATTTTGGTTTTCTCAGGGTATATGCCCAGTAGTGGGATTGCTGGGTCTTATGGTAGTTCTACTTGTAGTTTTTTAAGGAACCTCCATACTGTTCTCCATAGTGGCTTACCAATTCACATTCCCACCAGCAGTGCAAGAGTGTTCCCTTTTCTCCACACCCTCTCCAGCATTTATTGTTTCTAGATTTTTTGGTGATGGCCATTCTGACTGGTGTGAGATGATATCTCATTGTAGTTTTGGTTTGCATTTCTCTAATGATTAATGATGTTGAGCATTCTTTCATGTGTTTGTTGGCAGTCTGTATATCTTCTTTGGAGAAATGTCTATTTAGGTCTTCTGCCCATTTTTGGATTGGGTTGTTTGTTTTTTTGTTATTGAGCTGAATGAGCTGCTTGTAAATTTTGGAGATTAATCCTTTGTCAGTTGCTTCATTTGCAAATATTTTCTCCCATGCTGAGGGTTGTCTTTTGGTCTTGTTTATGGTTTCCTTTGCTGTGCAAAAGCTTTGAAGTTTCATTAGGTCCCATTTGTTTATTTTTGTTTTTATTTCCATTTCTCTAGGAGGTGGGTCAGAAAGGATCTTGCTGTGATTTATGTCATATAGTGTTCTGCCTATGTTTTCCTCTAAGAGTTTAATAGTTTCTGGCCTTACATTTAGGTCTTTAATCCATTTTGAGCTTATTTTTGTGTATGGTGTTAGGGAGTGATCTAATCTCATACTTTTACAGGTATCTGTCCAGTTTTCCCAGCACCACTTACTGAAGAGGCTGTCCCTTCTCCACTGTACATTCCTGCCACCTTTATCAAAGATAAGGTGTCCATATGTGTGTGGGTTTATCTCTGGGCTTTCTATCCTGTTCCATTGATCTATCTTTCTGTTTTTGTGCCAGTACCATACTGTCTTGATTACTGTAGCTTTGTAGTATAGTCTGAAGACAGGGAGCCTGATTCCTCCAGCTCCGTTTTTCATTCTCAAGATTGCTTTGGCTATTCAGGGTCTTTTGTGTTTCCATACAAATTGTGAAATTTTTCGTTCTAGTTCTGTGAAAAATGCCAGTGGTAGTTTGATAGGGATTGCATTGAATCTATAGATTGCTTTGGGTAGTAGAGTCATTTTCACAATGTTGATTCTTCCAATCCAAGAACATGGTATATCTCTCCATCTATTTGTATCATCTTTAATTTCTTTCATCAGTGTCTTATAATTTTCTGCATATAGGTCTTTTGTCTCCTTAGGTAGGTTTATTCCAAGATATTTTATTCTTTTTGTTGCAATGGTAAATGGGAGTTTTCTTGATTTCACTTTCAGATTTTTCATCATTAGTATATAGGAATGCCAGAGATTTCTGTGCATTAATTTTGTATCCTGCTACTTTACCAAATTCATTGATTAGCTATAGTAGTTTTCTGGTAGCAACTTTAGGATTCTCTATATATAGTATCAAGTCATCTGCAAACAGTGACAGATTTACGACTTCTTTCCTGATTTGGATTCCTTTTATTTCCTTTTCTTCTCTGATTGCTTTGGCTAAAACTTCCAAAACTATGTTGAATAAGAGCGGTGAGAGTGGGCAACCTTGTCTTGTTCCTGATCTTAGTGGAAATGCTTTCAGTTTTTCACCATTGAGGATGATGTTGGCTGTGGGCTTGTCATATATGGCCTTTATTATGTTGAGGAAAGTTCCCTCTATGCTTACTTTCTGCAGGGTTTTTATCATAAATGGGTGTTGAATTTTGTCAAAAGCTTTCTCTGCATCTATTGAGATGATCATATGGTTTTTCTCCTTCAATTTGTTAATATTCTTTATCACATTGATAGATTTGCGTATATTGAAGTATCCTTGCATTTCTGGGACAAACCCCACATGATCATGGTGTATGATCCTTTTAATGTGCTGTTGGATTCTGTTTGCTAGTATTTTGTTGAGGATTTTTGCATCTATGTTCATCAGTGATATTGGCCTGTAGTTTTCTTTCTTTGTGACATCCTTGTCTGGTTTTGGTATCAGGGTGATGGTGGCCTTGTAGAATGTGTTTGGAAGTGTTCCTCCCTCTGCTATATTTTGGAAGAATTTGAGAAGGATAGATGTTAGCTCTTCTCTAAATATTTGATAGAATTCGCTTGTGAAACCATCTGGTCCTGAGCTTTTGTTTGTTGGAAGATTTTTAATCACAGTTTCAATTTCAGTGCTTGTGATTGGTCTGTTCATATTTTCTATTTCTTCCTGATTCAGTCTTGGCAGGTTGTGCATTTCTAAAATTTGTCCATTTCTTCCAGGTTGTCCATTTTATTGGCATAGAGTTGCTTGTAGTAATCTCTCATGATCTTTTATATTTCTGCAGTGTCAGTTGTTACTTCTCCTTTTTCATTTCTAATTCTATTGATTTGAGTCTTCTCCCTTTTTTTCCTGATGAGTCTGGCTAGTGGTTTATCTATTTTGTTTATCTTCTCAAAGAACCAGCTTTTAATTTTATTGATCTTTGCTATTGTTTCCTTCATTTATTTTTCATTTATTTCTGTTCTGATTTTTATGATTCCTTCCTTCTGCTAGCTTTGGTGTATTTTTGTTCTTCTTTCTCTAATTGCGTGAGGTGCAAGTTTAGGTTGATTATTCGAGATGTTTCCTGCTTCTTAAGGTGGGCTTGTATTGCTATAAACTTCCCCCTTAGAACTGCTTTTGCTGCATCCCATAGGTTTTGAGTCATTGTGTCTCCATTGTCATTTGTTTCTAGTTATTTTTTTATTTCCTCTTTGATTTTCTTCACTGATCGCTTTATTATTAAGTAGTGTATTGTTTAGCCTCCATGTGTTTGTATTTTTTACAGATCTTTTCCTGTAATTGATATCTAGTCTCATGACGTTGTTGTCGGAAAAGATACTTGATACAATTTCAAGTTTCTTAAATTTATCAAGGCTTGATTTGTGACCCAAGATATGATCTATCCTGGAGAATATTCCATGAGCACTTGAGAAAATTGTGTATTCTGTTGTTTTTGGATGGAGTGTCCTACAAATATCAATTTAGTCCATCTTGTTTAATGTATCATTTAAAGCTTGTGTTTCCTTATTTATTTTCATTTTGGATGATCTGTCCATGAGTGAAAGTGGGGTGTTATAGTCCCCTTTATGAATGTGTTACTGTCGATTTCCCCTTTTATGGCTGTTAGTATTTGCCTTATGTATTGAGGTGCTCCTATGTTGGGTGCATAAATATTTACAATTGTTATATCTTCTTCTTGGATCGATCCCTTGATCATTATGTAGTGTCCTTCTTTGTCTCTTTTGATAGTCCTTATTTTAAAGTCTATTTTGTCTGATATGTGAATTGGTACTCCAGCTTTCTTTTGGTTTCCATTTGCATGGAATATCTTTTTCCATCCCCTTACTTTCAATCTGTATGTGTCTCTAGGTCTGAAGTGGGTCTCTTGTAGACAGCATATATAAGGGTCTTGCTTTTGTATCCATTCAGCCAATCTGTATCTTTTGGTGGGAGCATTTAGTCCATTTACATTTAAGGTAATTATCAATATGTATGTTCCTATTCCCGCTTTCTAAATTGTTTTGGGTTCGTTATTATAGGTCTTTTCCTTCTCATGTGTTTCATGTCTAGAGAAGTTCCTTTAGCATTTGTTGTAAAGCTGGTTTGGTGGTGCTGAACTCTCTCAGCTTTTGCTTCTCTGTGAATGTTTTAATTTCTCCATCAAATCTGAATGAGATCCTGGCTGGGTAGAGTAGTCTTGGCTGCAGGTGTTTCTCCTTCATCACTTTTAGTTTGTCCTACCACTCCCTTCTGGCTTGTAGGGTTTCAGCTGAAAGATCAGCTGTTTACCTTATGGGGATTCGCTTGTGTGTTATTTGTTATTTTTCCCTTGCTGCTTTTAATATGCTTTCTTTGTATTTAATTTTTGACAGTTTGATTAATATGTGTTTGGCATATATCTCCTTGGATTTATCCTGTGTGGAACTCTCTGTGCTTCCTGGACTTGATTAACTATTTCCTTTCCCATATTAGGGAAGTTTTCAACTATAATCTCTTCAAATATTTTCTCAGTCCCTTTCTTTTTCTCTTCTTCTTCTGGAACCGCTATAATTTGAATGTTGGTGTGTTTAAAGTTGCCCCAGAGGTCTCTGAGACTGTCCTCAGTTCTTTTCATTCTTTTTTCTTTATTCTGCTCTGCAGTAGTTATTTCCACTATTTTATCTTCCAGGTCACTTATCCGTTCTTCTGTCTCAGTTATTCTGCTATTGATCCCATCTAGAGTTCTTTACTTTCATTTATTGTGTTGTTCATCGTTGCTTGTTTCATCTTTATTTCTTCTAGGTCCTTGTTAACTGTTTCTTGTATTTTGTCCATTCTATTTCCATGATTTTGGATCATCCTTGCTATCATTTTTCTGAATTCTTTATCAGGTAGACTGCCTATTTCCTCTTCATTTGTTGGGTCTGCTGCATTTTTATCTTGCTCCTTTATCTGCTGTGTGTTTTTCTGTCCTCTCATTTATCTTATCTTACTGTGTCTGGGGTCTGCTTTTTGCAGGCTGCAGGTTCGTAGTTCCCACTGTTTTTGATGTCTGTCTCCAGTGGCTAAGGTTGGTTCAGTGGGGTGTGTAGGCTTCCTGGTAGAGGGGACTAGTGCCTGTTTTGTGGTGGATGAGGCTGGATCTTGTCTCTCTAGTGGGCAGGTTCACATCTGGTGGTGTGTTTTGAGGTGTCTGTGGACTTATTTTGATTTTAGGCAGCCTCTCTGCTAATGGGTGGGGTTGTGTTCCTGTTTTGCTAGTTGTTTGGCATAGGTTGTCCAGCACTGTAGCTTGCTGGTCATTGAGTGAAGCTGGGTGCTGGTGTTAAGATGAAGGTCTCTGGGAGATTTTCGCCATTTGATATTATGTGGAGCTGGGAGGTCTCTTGTTGACCAGTGTCCTGAAGTTGGCTCTCCTACCTCAGAGGCAGAGCCCTGACTCCTGGCTGGAGCACCAAGAGCCTTTCATTCACACGGCTCAGAATAAAAGAGAGAAAAAGTGAGAGAATTAGTAGAAGTATGAAGAAAGAAAGAAAGAAAGAAAGGAGGGAATGAAGGAAGGAAGGAAGGAAGGAAGGAAGAAAGAAAGAAAAAGAAACAAAGAAGGAAAGAAAGGGGGGAGGAAGGAAGGAAGGAGGGAAGGAAGGAAAAAAAGACAGAAAGGAAGAAGATACAGTAAAATAAAATAAAGTATAATAAAGTTATTGAATTGAAAAATAATTATTTAGAAAAAAAAAGAGGGACAGATAGAACCTTAGGACAAATGTTGGAAGCAAAGCTATACAGACAAAATCTTACACAGCAGCATACACATACACCATCAGAAAAAAAAGTAAAGGGGAAAAAATCATAAATCTTGCTCTAAGAGACCACCTCCTCAATTTGGGATGATTCATTGTGTAAAGGAGGGAAGGAAGGAAAGGAAGGAAGGAAGGAAGGAAGAAAGAAAGAAAGAAAGAAAGAAAGAAAGAAAGAAAGAAAGAAAGAAAGAAAGAAAGAAAGAAAGAAAGAAAGAAAGAAAGAAAAAAGAATGAACGAAGGTAAAGTATAATAAAGTTATTAAAATTAATTATTAAGAAAAAAATTAAAAAAAAAAAAAACATGGACGGATAGAACCCTAGGACAAATGGTGGAAGCAAAGCTATACAGACAAGATCTCACACAGAAGCATACACATATACATTCACAAAAAGAGGAAAAGGGGAGAAAATCATAGATCTTGCTCTCGAAGCCCACCTCCTCAATTTGGGATGACTCGTTGTCTATTCATGTATTCCACAGATGCAGGGTACATCAACTTGATTGTGGAGCTTTAATCCACTGCTTCTGAGGCTGCTGGGAGAGATTTCCCTTTCTCTTCTTTGTTCTCACAGCTCACAGGGGCTCAGCTTTGGATTTGGCCCTGCCTCTGCGTGTAGGTCGCTGGAGGGCATCTGTGTTTTGCTCAGAAAGGATGGGGTTAAAGGAGCCGCTGATTCGTGGGCTCTGGAACACTCAGGCCGGGGGGAGGGAGGGACACTGCGTGTGGGGCGGGCCTGTGGCGGCAGAGGCCGGCGTGACGTTGCACCAGACTGAGGCCTGCCGTGCGTTCTCCCGGGGAAGTTGTCCCCGGATCCCGGGAACCTGGCAGTGGCGAGCTGCACAGGCTCCCTGGAAGAGGGGTGTGGAGAGTGACCTGTGCTCGCACACAGGCCCCTTGGTGGCGGCAGCAGCAGTCTTAGCATCTCCCGCCCGTCCCTGGGGTCCATGCTTTTAGCCGCGGCTCGCACCCATGTCTGGGGTTTGCGCTTTTAGCCGTGGCTCGCGCCCGTCTCTGCAGTTCCTTTAAGCAGTGCTCTTAAACCCCTCTCCTCACGCACCAGGAAACAAAGAGGGAAGAAAAAGTCTCTTGCCTCTTCGGCAGGTGCAGACTTTCCCCCGGACTCCCTCCCGGCTAGCTGTGGTGCACTAACCCCTTCAGGCTATGTTCAAGCCACCAACCCCAGTCCTCTCCCTGTGCTCCGACTGAAACTGAAACCCGAGTCTCAGCTCGCAGCCCCGCCCGCCCCGGCGGGTGAGCAGACAAGCCTCTCGGGCTGGTGAGTGCCGGTCGGCACCGATCCTCTCTGCGGGAATCTCTCCGCTTTGCCCTCCTGCCCTCCTATTGCTGTGCACTCCTCCGCGGCCCTGAAGCTCCCCCCTCCGCCTCCCGCAGTCTCCACCCACGAAGGGGCTTCCTAGTGTGTGGAAACTTTTCCTCCTTCACAGCTCCCTCCCACTGGTGCAGGTGCCATCCCTATTCTTTTGTCTCTGTTTTTTCTTTTTTTCTTTTGCCCTACCCAGGTACGTGGGGAGTTTCTTGCCTTTTGGGAGGTCTGAGGTCTTCTGCCAGCCTTCAGTAGGTGTTCTGTAGGAGCTGTTCCACGTGTAGATGTATTTCTGATGTATCTGTGGGGAGGAAGGTTATCTCCGCGTCTTACACTTACGCCATCTTCTAGGTCCCCCCCGAGGTGGGGTTTTTAAGAAGGGCATCCAGGTTATTGAAGTCCTAGTTTCCAGATATCTCCCCACTCCTCTCTCAGTTTCTGGGGAGGTGTTAACAGTACTATCTCCATTTTCAGTCTCCTCCAAGCTCTGTCCTTGGTGGTTTCCTTTGCAGGGGTCTGACCCCCACCCTGTCAAGGGGGATCCTTCCCTCTTCCACTTTGCCTCCTTCATAATGTTGGATTCCTTCCTTAACCCTGGTGGGAAAAAGGGGTCAAGAGGAGTAAGAGAGAGACTAGCCTTGGTCCCTAAGTCTCCAGAAAGCCCCTCTACAACCCTATCATTTCTTACAGAAAAAAAATATATATATATCAGTCATTCTGTACATATATGTAAAGGTATGTGCTGTCATCTAAATGCCATTCCCCAGATAGGGGACAGGACACCCTCCATCTTTTGGCAACATCTCATCTCTTGCTTTTACTATTGCCTTTTCCCCCCTACCCTGCTTTTGTCCTATTCTACACTTCAGATTTCTAATTTTTGCTGAACTTGTTGCTTTTTTTCATATTGAAAAGATGACATTTCCCCAAGAGCCAAAAATAAGTGGGAATAGAAAAAGAAAGAAAGAAAGGAAGAAAGATCTCAAGCCAAAAATAAATTTGGCAAATATAGATTCCCCTTTTAAGTTCACGCTATGACTTAACACTCTGATATGCTCCATAATAGAATAAAACCATTTTACAAAGTAAATAACAGACAGTTTTGCAGTGATAGATATTTTCCCCCAAAGAACTTGCTCTAGTATATTTTGTAAACACTATATACATACCTAACTCTATTTGTATTGACCATAATAAACACAAACTATTTAGTTAAAAAGGAAGTGTACAAAATAATGTGTGTATAGTTATCCAGTTTGTGTAGAGCTAAACAGACAAACATATGTAAATATATATAACAGTAAACACATGTAACAAGATTTTAATAAATTGAATTTTCTTGGGGATTAACTTTAGAGTATGACCAAATTTCAAATTTGTTACATTCCTATCTTGTGTGAAATTTTTAGGACAATATACTATATTATTGTGAGAGAAATGAAGTTAAAATGACTTTATCATAAGATTATTGCTTTTTGATTTATTCCTTCATAATTTCATTAACCAACAGCATATTTTCTTAAAACTTTGTATCAACATAAAAATAATATGACTTGTATATCTTTAAGTAGCATGGTTACTTAATTGTTAAATTTGCATCACATGTGTCAATACATTTCACACAAATAAAATTTATGATTTAGTTATTAAGCACAGCATTCAGTTCCAATTTTTCTTGAGCACGTCTTTTATTTCTTTAGTAGTACATTTGTTACAATTGAATTGCCTACCAAAATTTAAAATACACAAAGACATATGAACCCACATTCAAAATAGCTAAGCTCATATTTTTAGTTAGTGTGGCTATCTTTTGTGAATTGATACCCTTGACTGAAATATTTTGAGGAATTTTGCTGAAGTCTTCTATTAATCATGCAATCTTATGCATTTTCACAGGATGAAAGGTGAGTAAAATATTCATCTATTTTACAACTCAGTACTGATTTTCAATGTTTTGCTTATTGTTGCTTTTTTCCCAGCTAAAATCATAAAAAAGTTATTTGCTATAAAAATAAAATGGGACATATTGATAAAACATTAACCAAGTAACAAACTATCATTTTACCGTATTCCAGAATGCCCTGCATGGAGACAATATGTACAATAATTATACATTTCCAAATAAAAAAAAGTTTAGTAGTTGTCACTCAGATGTGTATAAAATAGAGAAATCCTTAAATATTAAAGGTCAAAAATGGTCTAAAGGGTAAATGTCAGCAAACATATGATTTGTCCTATCTGGGGGAGTTTGCCTTCTGGATAAAAAAAACTTATGAATTTGTTCCCCTCTCTAATAACAAGAATCAAAGCATAAAGGTCAATGGGAAATCCAGTGGGATAAATCAAGCAGGTAAGAACAGAGTAATAAAATATATATTTTTTTATTTTAGAATTTTAATTTAGATTTGACTCATCTATATTTTTGCCTTTCTGAAATTAACCGTAGAGACACTATAACAAGCTAAATATAAAATATTTGTAGAAGAAGTGATGAATTATGTGATCCCCTACATTTGCCACATAGAGAAGCTCATAATTTGGAGCCCCATTTATAAAAAGTCTCCTTTCCCATGACAGGAAATGGAGGACACACAAAGCACTGAAACCCAATTCCCATTCCTGTCCCTGCACTATTATTACCTTGGAAACATCTTATCTTCTTTTTATGACACTGGTTGTAATGAATATTTATTTTGGATGATTCTATGCAAGTTAACCAGACCTTCTAGTAAGAACTAAGGGCTTCAAGTTTCCAAGAGTGAAATGGACCTGGCTAGGGAATTTCTGGAATAATTATTCATGGCATTCCAAAGGAGACTGTTTAATAATCTACCCCATAACATAACTATATTCTTTATTTCAGGTCTGCCTTCTGTTGTTACCATCCTCTCAATTGTCAAGGATATATTTTCCTTCTTACTCACTATTGATAATCTCCCAGTATCTCTCAGCACAATTGTAAAGAGAATATGGAATTTTCCTGGAAATCCCTTTCCAAACATATCATGTGGATTTTTTAAATAAATATCTTCAACATCCAGATAAAACTGTATTAAGTTACCTAATTGCTGCTGATATTTAATATTAAATGCTTTGGTAGTTCTATTTTTAGCTTTTTAAGGAACCTCCATACTGTTCTCTATAGTGGCTGTACCAATTTTCATCCCCACCAACAGTGTATGAGAGTTCCCTTTTCTCCACATCCTCTCCAGCATTTATTGTTTATAGATTTTTTGATGATGATCCAGCAATCCCACTCCTGGGCACATACCCAGAGAAAAGCTTAATTCAAAAAGATACATGTACCCCAATGTTCATTGTAGCACTATTTACAATAGCTATGACAAGGAAGCAACTTAAATATCCATCAACGAAGAAATGCATAAAGAAGATGTGGTACATATATGCAAGGAATATTATCCAGCCATAAAAAAGAATAAAATAATGCCATCTGCAGCAACATGAATGGACCTTGAGATTGTCATACTGAGTGAAATAAGTCAGACACAGAAAAATAAATATACGATATTGCTTATATGTAGAATCTGAAAAAAAAAAGGGTACAAATGAACTTATTTACAAAACAGAAGTAGAGTCATGGATGTAGAAAACAGACTTGTGCTTACCAGGAGATGTGGGGGAGGGATAAATTGGGACATTGGGACTAACATATACTCACTACTATATATAAAATAGATAACTAATAAGAACCTGCTGTATAGCACAGGGAACTCTACTCAATACTATGTAATGGCCTATATGGGAAAATAATCTAAAAAAAAAAAGAATGGATATATGTATATGTATAACTGATTCTCTTTGCTGTACATCTGAAACCAACACAACATTGTAAATCAACTATACTGCAATAATTTTTTTAAAAGTTTAAATGATTTTATCATTAAATCTATATTAAATAACTATTTTATATTAAATTAAGTACAGTTTAAATATCTAAAATTCTAACATTTCATAAATAAAAATAAAATAGTATATTTTCTTCATAATTGCATGCTGTAAAAGTATAAAAAGCATCAAATAGTGCAAATTGTTTCATGGTAGCTGATAAACTGAAAATTAAGCAAAGATGAAATAAATGTTAATTGTTATAATGTAAAATAAACCTGATCATTCTTTTGAAAAATAACAATATTCAAAAATAAATACACTCTCTAAAATAGAAAAAACTCAGAGTTCTGATTCTTTAAGATGATATGACCTGAAAACCCTCCAGACTAGAATCATATTAAAAAGACAATATATTAGCAGGCAACATCCACGAGATCACTAATTGTTCAGTTACTGAACCCACGTTCTGAGCATCTACTAATTTCTGCCTCTTCTCTCTTCTTAGGCAAGCTCATCCATCTCTGTAATTTTAAATGTCACCTCTATACCAAAATTTGGCAAACGTGTTTCTCACTTAAGATTTTTGTAAGCTTTAAATGTGTATGTACTGATTGCCTTTTTTCCCCAGGTGCTTGAGTATCTAATTCAATCCTAGCACAAACAACTTGATTTCTTCATCCTTAAGAAACTAATTACTTAAGATAGAATTAAATTTTTACTTTTGTTCAGAACTCAAAATTAATCTATTGCCAAAAGGTACTCATTCTGCTAGTGATGTAAAGCCATTTTCTTTCTTCATACTCTATTGTCATTATGTTAAACCAAGACACCACCATGACTGTCTTTCAATAGTCTATCATATCATAACTGTACATTAAATAATACATAATAATTCTAAGATATATCACATTTTAAGTGAAGTACATTACCTCCCATATGATGTACTTAGGGCAGATATTTTACTTATTTATAGCAAATAATCTATTACATATTACTAAAATATAAAAATTATCATGGAAATGAAATAAAAAGAGAGAAGGTAAAATACAAATTGGCCGCAAATTTACTGAAAGCATTCCTGTCTCTTTAAGGTGGTAGGGGAGACCACTTAGTATGATGGACATACAGAAGGAGTACTGAGAAAGACTACAGCATAATAAAACCTCCACAAATATATATTAATGAAATAGACCAGCAATCATTGGAAGAATGTTGAATACTACCTAACCTTCAATGAAAAGGGAATTATATTGTTTTTTTTCTTTTCTCCTTTCCATCTTGATTCTCTCACTTTATAAAAACTGAGTATGTGGCCTGTAGTGAATGAAATAATCATAAGAGAGAAAGATGTGCCAGTTTTTTTTCTTTGCGCTTTCTGTCTTATTTTGGCCTGGAGCTTTATTTTCTCTACTTAAGAAGAACTGTTGATTCAAGAAGACTAAAGGGGCTGCCAGAGGACCTAGGAGAATCATTAAGGAGCAAACTGCTTAGAGCTCAAGGCTAGATTTCAAGTGAAAATTGGTCCAGTTGGGATCACCAAGTAGGAGTTGAGTCAGGATTTCAGAGTAAATTTCTCTTAAAAGTGTAAGATATGGATCTTTGCCTCAACAACTTTCAGTTGAGATTTGTAAAACTCCTGAGAATAGCAATCACAGTGCAAGACAGTAGGGAACTACCAACTTTACCTGTGTATGGATAATTGTACATAAATGAAATTTCTGAAGAACTTATTTCATTACCAGGAACAAAAATGTTCATATCTTAAATATCTATTGAAGTGCTAATTCCTAAATAAGTTAAAACAGAATCTCAGAACTACCCGAAGGGTCTATTAGTCATTCCTGAGGATCATCCATGTAGTATATTTGTTGTACAGAAAGTCTACAGTTATCGTTTGGAATTTCCATCCTTCTTTTTCTCTTACAAGCAAGCTACTTAGGGTAGCCTCCATTTTTCCATTCTCTTACACAGGCTTGCCAAGTATACCTGGTTATGATTGCTGTGTCCTGATGTTCCCAGAGAATCCAAACATGCACTTCCTGAAGTGTACAAAATGACCTCCTCTCTTTGGGCCGGAAGCAGTTCTGCCTCTATTCAGACTATCAGAATATCTCCTCATTTTCATTTCTATCATAATAACAGGGGTGATATCCAATAGGAATAAGAGATTTTCACGACTATATACTTCTTTTTGCAGAATTCTCTCCAAGGTTTTTTTCTTTAACAAACATACACAGGAGGAATTCTGATGCATAAATGTGGCAGGAATCGGATCATTAGGGTGTGCTGTTAGTTGTGTGTGTGTGTGTGTGTGTGTGTGTGTGTATAAGGAGATGGAGAGGTGGGAATTGACTTTTTACAGTAAAAAAGACCATCATATAGAATAACTAAAATAAAATTTTCATTAGGATTTAATTGATTTGTTTTGTTTCATTTATGTAGATTTTTATACTCGTGCTTATTTTATAAACTTAATAATATCATGTGTATTTACACATTTGGGTATCTTGGTGTTACGGTCAGTCTTTCATAATTAAAAAGTTCTTATTGTGCCTGTGTTTATCAGCCTACCCTCTTGTGAGTTTTAATTTTTATAATACTGGAAACAAGCTAATCAAGCAAATGAAAATTGCGTGAAAATGGGCTATGAGTAAATAATCTATAAATAAAGGCTTTATTCAAGAACTGTTATGATCACTTATGTTCCTTTCTAGTTATTGGTAATCTCTTGATAGCTGAAATCACCAATTATGGGACTATGTGTAGGGTAGGGTGGTATGATATAGTTTAAAACATTGGTTAGATGGTACCCTTTTTCAATACTGAGACAGAGGTATGGACTTCAATAATTGAATGCTACTTGTCAAAATACACTTACAACTGTTGTTGACCTAAGCAAATACTATTTACCATCAGTTAAAATTTATATTTAATATTTACATTTATTGGACTGTTGACCTTCCTAAAATTAAATGATTTACTTAATACTGCATTGATTAAGATCGATAAAATTGGTATGCATCTCTTCATATGGAAAGAGTTCAATGAATATCTTCTCGAACTGAATAATGAATAAGACCCATGTGTATTCATACTCGGATACACGTTTTATTATCATGTCTCCAAAAATACTTGAGGTTTCTCCATCACCCTTAGACTCTTTCATAGAATTAAGCTTCAAATATTTTCTTTCTCTCTCTAGAATTTTCCCTTATTTCCCTGCACCAACATGTCTCTCAACTCTTTGTAATAGCTTTAGAAATACACATTTGTAGGCTATTCACAGGGAGTAGGCTTTTATAAACAAAAGGCAGACCACCTCATATATATCTTCCCTCAGAGAAAGAACACTAGACTAACAAATTGCTTGAATTGATGACACAAAACAAAGTGTTGATAGATTTTCAAAAAATATTTTCAAATATTCTGTCCCACTTGAAATTTGATCAACATTTTTATCACATGCAGCTAGCTTTCCCCTTTTATAACTTCTCAAGTATTATTTCTAATAAATAGTTTAAAAAAAACCACTGTGCAAAATTGGACATTATTCATAAAACATTACATTAGAATGAAATTAGTTTAGGACTGGTATTCAGAAACTCTGATGCTTAAAATTTAACTGAATAAAATAGTCTTGATTTCAAATTCAATATATGTCACTAAAAACTATCTATCTATCTATCTATCTATCTATCTATCTATCTATCTATCTATCTATCTATCATCACGTGTCAAGCTTAACCATGGTTTTTGCTGAAGAGTAAATTTTGTATAAATCAGAGAACCAAATCTTACCTTTGAGTAATTAGCTTTGAATTCAATGAATTTTCTGAAAAAAATAGCTGACCAGAGTAAATGATGTATTCAAGTACAGGGCTATTATTTATCTTCTAGGTGACTAATTTAAGAAAGCAAGTTATGTGGATTAGAGATATAAATTTTTGTATTTGCATTGAGGGTGCTTGTTTGAAGAGAAAAAACATTTGTTGATAAGATAAATATTGCTTCAGTCACTTCTAAAAAATGTGAAACATTTTCCTTTGTCGATAAATATTTCTTGAATAGAGAAGGAGGAAGAAAAAATTTTGGAGACTCTTGTTGCTTCCATTACCATGTTTTCTGTTCAACATAAAGACAGAGTTAAATCGTATTTAGTCTCCTCCTATCCATTTCTAAAATAATATAGGGAAATTATATCAGTATGACATTGCCACCTCTGAATATCTAGGGCACCAGGAGGAAGCATAAGTATTAATTGAGTCTCTTTCCATATATGCTTCTATTGTATTACTTCCTTTAGAGGAATAGAGCCTTTCTTTTAATATATAAACAATTTTAAGTCACGTACATATTTAAAGAATTTTTGCAGTGCACTGAAAGTAGTACAGCTCTATTAGAAGGGACATAGCTATTGAAGAATGTTATAAATATAGAAGCTAGTATATTGAGGAGTCTCAAAACAGAGGGGTATAAATGACATTTTTGTAAATTCACTGAATTTAATCAGGCCCTGTCAAATCTCCATGTTTATCTCTGTTATATCTTGAGCAGATACCAAAATTCTCTGGTGACTTAGAAGTTTTAAAGATCAATCAAATTAAGGATGAATTGATTTTAATTTTTCTCCTCCTTCAAGTACAGAGCCCAATTCATGTTTTCTTCTGGGACTGTAAATGGTGGGAATAAAAAATGAAGTTTATGGTTAGCTTTAATTCACTTTTCCTTTCTTGAGGCTAGATTTTTTCCAAATTATTGAGGAGATTGAAAAAAGGTGAGAAAGGAAGCATCTTTTTACCCAACTGGCACTTGCTTTATTCTACCTTGTTGTTTTTGACACTCTGGTTGGCACTGACTGGCCATTCATGTCCTCTATTTGGCATAGTCCAAGGACTTGTTCTTTCAAAGGATTTATTTGTGAGTTCTTTGGAAGACCCGGGGAAGATTCTACCTATGTAGACTTAGTTTTACCTAGTCCTTTTATAGGAATCCCCTTACCTCCTGCCACCCATGGATCCACAGTTCATGCTCTTTGTGTTCATTATCTGTAGACAATCCTCTTGGGAGAAATAACTGCAGCTCAAGCTCTATTCATTTCTGGGGTGTCCACTTACCCTATGAAAAACTCACTCCTTCTGTCCAAGAAACACAATATGGAATGTTGTCTTTCCTATTGTTTTTATCCTTGCTCTGTATCTCTTCAATTCTCTTCTCTATTGCTCAGAGATGGACAGGAGAATTTTGGCATTTTTAAAAGATACTTATATGGATGAACTTTATTGAAAGTGAATATACAGAGATATTGCAGCATGCAATATCTTCTCAATATCAAATGCTGGGTGATTCTTTTCAATTTATTATGAAGAAAATAATCTGCTTATAGTAGTAGTTATTTATTTTTGTTGAGGGTTCTCTGCTTTTCTGCCTGCTCCATGATCTTTTCTTCCATATAAAGATGTGCTCTTCTATTTCCTGAATTAAGATCTGGACACAGGGATCAGCTTGGTTCAACAGCTTAATTTCTTTGACAGACTGAGGCATTTCACTTGGGTGTTTTAGTCCAACAGCAACCTTCACAATAAGGGTGCTTCAAAGTTGAGTGATATAAATGGCGGGCAGGATGACAAGTTGCACAGTGCTGCAGATTTCAGCACAAAGTCTTGTTGGCATTCTATTAGCACATTTCCTAGAAGTACCTCCTCTAGGTCTCCCAGCTCCCTTCCTAGCAGAAGATACAGGTTCTTCAGATTACAGTATGCCATGTGGGGAACTTGGGAAAGGTCATCTACTGGAGTTGAGAAGCCTAAAGATACACACTACAGAAACTCAACAGAACTGTATTTGGGCCCCAAGACAAAATTTTCTTTCCCCTTTGAGCCACGCCACTGAATACTTGAACAAATGCAATAAAAGACCCTTAGTTGTTTCTTTCCTGGAGCACAGGTTTAGAGGTCATACTCTCCACCTGCTGCTCATCACCTTTTGGCTCTTCTACCTTTGGACTTGTTTCAAGAGGACGCCCATACTGGATGGGCTCCAAGGATGCCTGCCCCTGTGCTGCTACAAGCTTCTTCATGTGCCTTAGCCTTGCATGCTCACGCCTCTGAGCGATTTCGTTCTGAATGGACAGTCTTTGCTTATTCTAAGGCAAAGCCTTAGCATCAATTGCAAACATTCTGGAAACAAAGATAATAACTAGAGCAGTATCTTCATTTCCATATTTCATAAAAGCTGCTTTAGTGTCTGGGTTTTGGTGAAAGAGAGTTAAGCTGTGCACATCATCTTGTTTTCTTTTCTCTCTCAGATGTAATATCCAGGAGACTAGGAAGTTTCTCAAACACTGTAACAAGAACAGCATGGGATATGGGTAGTCACTGACTGCAGATGGCATTAATTTGAACTTAAGGATCTGAATGTCATGCCACATGAGCTCCAATTTTTAATCCTAAAGAAGTCACCATTTTATCAACTTTTTCTTTGTCATTTTTCAAGACAGCATCACACAAATTCCATGTATTTTACAGAGTCAATTCTTCAAGTAAATGCTTTCTTTAAACCTTTTAGAAAGGTTTCTTTCCTTTTGCCTAAAATCCAGGTGACAAACTTTCAATCTCTCTTTTTAGAAAACACACATATTCACACACGTACATACCCTTGGCTAATGGGAGAGTAAACCACACTCTACTCTAAAGCTTGTACACTGACTACACTAACAGTGCACTTGTGTCTCCCTCTCTTCCACACTCACTCTGACTTTTTTCCTGCCCGGTATTTTTTATGGAGCCTGGAAATTTAGGGAATATGTCATGATCACCTCTTAGTCTTAATGAAATCTTCTATGACTGACTCTCTCATTATTGGGAAAATTTTTCAATTAACAATAATCGTGCATCGGATAAACCTCTTTGGCTACGACACTGCCACTATGCAAAGCTGACTCTCTCATTATAAATGTGGCTTAGTTTGGGCAGTTCTTTGGCTCCAATTCTGATTCAATGTGAAAAGTACTACTAAATATCCTGTTTTCTTATAATGATCAATAGGTATTCTGTCTTTTACTCTGGACTATTCTAAGTTGAATTTATATTCTAACTAAGTTTCTTGTATCCCAATTAATTATATTATTTGTTTTCTCTTGAAAGTTTGTGTTTCATGTAACCATGAATGTTATGTATAATTTATGAATGTATTATTGTCATTAGCACTGGATTCTAGATTATCAGTTTGAATTTATAATATGTAATTTAATATGCTGGTATTTTGTCTTCCTCTTTGTTACTAGAATTATTATAGCACATAAACTGTTTAGTCTTCCCTTCTCTTAAACTGTACTTGACACAAACATAGATATTTTAAGAAACTTTGGTATAATTTCTCTCTATCATATAAGGGGTTATCTGTAATTTTGATAAGTAAATATTATATATTTAGTTCCCAGAAATTATATATATATATTATATATATATTAGTATATATTATATATATACTTGTATAAGATACAAATTATACCTACATAGAAAGCATATACATATATACATAGATATAATTAATTTTCTCTTATTATAACTTTTAACTTTTAGTTTACTTTTTAGGTAACAACATAGAGAATTGTATTTTCACATTGTTGCTTTATTATCAACACTCTCCCCTTGAACATTTTGATTTTGAGAATAACTTAATTACATTTGATAATGTGGAAGAGATAACATGTATTTTAATTTGAAAAAAAGATTTATTTCTGATAAATAATAATCAAATTTTAAAGCCTTAATGTTTATATGAAAAGGACAGAAAGTTGATAGACTATCAAAATATGCTAGTCATACATATTTCCAATTAGCTGATATTTTAGAATTATAACTACAGGCATACCTCAGAGATATTGTAAGTTCAATTCCAAATACCACAATAAAGTGAATATCACAATACAGTCACACAAATTTTTGGTTTCCCAGTGGATATAAAATTTATGTTTACACTATACTGTAGTCTATTAAGTATACAATAGCATTTTGTCTAAAAAACAATATACATACCTTAATTAAAAAAAAAAACTTTATTGGTCTAACATGCTAACCTTCATCTGAGCCTTCAGCAAGTCATAATTTTTTGCTGGTGGAGAGTCTTGCCTCGATGTTGATGGCTGTTGATTGACCAGGGTGGTGGTTGCTGAAGTTTGGGATGGCCATGGCAATTTCTTAAAATAAGACAACAATGAAGTCTGCCTCAACAATTGACTCTTCCTTTTGTAAATGATTTCTCTGTAGCATGCAGTGTTGTTTGATAGCGTTTAACCCACAGTAGAACTTCTTTCAAAATTACAAAACCTGCTGCTTATAAAAACCTGCTGCTGCTTTATCAGCTAAGTTCATGTAATATTCTAAATCCTTTGTTGTGATTTCAACAATCTTCACCTCATCTTCACTAGGAATATATTCCATCTCAAGAAACCACTTTCCTCACTCATCCATAAAAGGCGACTCGTCATCCATTAAAGTTTTATCATGAGACTGCAGTAATTCAGTCATTTCTTCAGTCTCCACTTCTAATTCTAGTTCTTTTGTTTCTTCTGCCACATCTGCAGTTACTTCCTCCACTGAAGTCTTGAATTCTTCAAGGTCATCCATGAGAGTTGGGATCGACTTCTTCTTAATTCCTATTCATGTTGATACTGTAACTGCTTCTCATGAATTATAAACGTTCTTAAGGTCACCTAGAATGGAGAATTCTTTCCAGAAGGTTTTCAATTTACTTTGCCCAGGTCCATCAGAGGAATCACTATCTATGGCAGCTATAAGCTTATGAAATTCATTTCTTAAATGATAAGACTTGAAAGTCGAATTATTCCTTAATTCATGGGCTGCAGAATAGATGTTGTATTAGCAAGTGTGAAAATAACATTAATTTTGTTGTACATCTCTATTAGAACTCTTGGATGACCAGGTACCTTGTAAATGAACAGGAATATTTTAAAGAATTTTTTTTTTTTTCTGAGCAGTAGGTTTCAACTTTGGGCTTAAAATATTCAATAAACCATGTTGTCAACAGATGTACTATCATCCAGACTTTGATATTCAATTTATAGAGCACAGGAAAATTAGACTTAGTATAATTTTTAAGAGCCGTACAATTTTTGGAATGGTAATAAATGAGTGTTGGCTTCAACTTAAAGTCACCAACTATATTAACCCCTAAAAAAGAGTCAGGCTGTCCTTTGAAGAATTGAAGCTAAGCATTGCCTTATCCTGTCTAGCTACGAAAGTCCTAGATAACATCTTTTTCTAATATAAAGTAATTTTGTCTACCTTGAAAATATGTTGTTTAGTGTATCCACCTTCATTATCTTGACTAGAGTGTCTGAATAACTTGCTGAAGCTTCTACATCAGCACTTATTTCTTCACCTTGTACTTCTGTGTTATGGAGATGGTTTCTTTCCTTCAACCTCATGAACCAGCCGCTGCTAACTTCAGACGTTTTTTCTGCATCTTCCTCATCTATCTCAGCCTTGCCAGAATTGAAGAGAGTTATGGCCTTGCTCTGGATTGGCTTTGGTTTAAGGGAAAGTTGCATTTGGTTTGATCCTCTATCCAGACCACTACAACTTTCTTCATGTCACCAAGAAAGCTGCTTTTCTTTCTTATCATTCATGTGTTCACTGGTGTAGCACTTTTAATTTCCTTCAAGAACTTTTCCTTTGTATTCACAACTTGGCTAACTGTTGGGTACAAGAGGCCTAGCTTTTGGCCTGTCTCAGCTTTCTACATGCCTTCCTCACTAAGCTAAATCATTTCTAGCTTTTGATTTAAAGTGAGAGATGTGTGACTCTTCCTTTCACTTAGAAGTCACTGGAGGGTTATTAATTGGTCTAATTTCCATATTGTTGTATCTCAGGAAGAGGAAGGTCCCAAGAGAGGGAAAAAGATGGGGGAATGGCTGGTCAGTGGAGCAGATTGTCACAAACAACATTTATTGACTAAGTTTGCTGTCATATGGTATGGTTTGTGGCATGTCAAAACAATTAGAATAGTAGCATCAAAACTCACTGACGACAGACCACCATAACAAATATAATAATAATGAAAGTTTGAAATAGTGTGAGAATCACCAAACTGTAACCAAGAAACACATAGGAGCAAATGCTGTTAGAAAAATCGTGCCTACGGGCTTGCTTTATACAGGGTTGCCACAAAACTTCAATTTGTATAAAATGCAATATCTGAGATACTCAATGAAGTGAAGCACAGTAAAAAAAGTATGCCTGTGTATCAACTTATAACCTCACATTAATAATGCCCAGATCAAATATTATTTTAAAGTAATAAAGCTTAAGCTTTCTTAACTATAGATATGAAATAAAACCATCACTCAGTGATACTTGAGCCAAAAATCCAGTGAATCTTGTGAATTTAGCAATTTAATTATATTCTGCATCCCTTCAGCATACCACTATCCTTGCAGGAATGAAATGATGATTATTTTTATGAATGAAGATGTTAATACTGACAATGTTTAAAAATTTCTTCTAAACGTTTTTTCTTACAAAAATTAAAATTTTACCATAAAATAGAATATTTCAATGAAATTTGATTAACAAATGATTTTGTATTACTCGTGACAGGGTTTTATATTTTCTCAGTATAAGAAACTGGTATAGGCCACACATGTATTTCAGTTAATTATTTCCAGTGCAACAGTAGACTTAAATATCTGAGTATATTATCTACTCCTATAGAGAGATGGCATGCTCGTATGTTATACTGTTTTTGTTTATAGGATGTAGTTCCTAAATTTCATTCTGTTCATATTCTGATATTTGAAATATTTTCAAATCAATCATTTATTTACCTGTCTATAAGATACCTTCCTTTGTAATCAGAGATAACAGTTTTATAGCGTAGTAAAATTCTGAGTATCATTTTTAGTATTTCTACTATCTTAATCTTGTAATATAACTATATCAACTTTATCATTATATTTACTTTTTAAATTTATTGAAATATTGTTGATTTACAACGTTGTATTAATTTCTTCTATAAAGAGAAGTAACTCAGTTATATACATATATACATTATTTTTTTATATTCTTTTTCATTATGGTTTATCCTAGGAGACAGGATATAGTTCTCTGTGATATACAGTAGGACCTTGTTATTTATCCATTATAAATGTAATGGTTTGCCTCTACTAACCCCAAACTCTCACTCCATCCACTACCCTCTGAGTGTAGCTCTGCTCTAATAAGCTTTACTGCCTTGTATCTTACATGTTTATGTGTTTACATTGGATAGGTTCTCAAGTTCCTGGTCTGCCATATTTCAGAACCAGAAGTGCCCTCCTTCCCTTTTCTATAAACCATCAGTGGATGGCATTTATTCCCACAGCTTTAGCTGCTGTCTATAAGTTGATTAACCCCCAAATCTCTATCTCTGGCATGGACATCTATCTCATTTCAGTCCCAGAAATATACTTCTAATTGACAAGCAGAGATTCTCACCTGAATATCCCATAAAAATCTCAAACTCTGTATCTTCAAATTTATAGTCACTCAAAACTGGATTTATTTTTTCAACTAATGGTATCACCATCCCATCGGTTTTCCACACATCTGTCAGTTTTCCTTTACTCTCCCACTCCCTTATCCCCTGTCATTCTAAAATTCCACACCTTAATGTTCCCCAAATAAGTCCCCTCCTCTCCATTCCCACTGCCTTAATTCATGCCTACCTGTATTGTCTCCCAAATGCTATTTTTTTTCTTTTTTTTAATTAAAATAAAAGCTTTTTATTGGAGAATAGTTGCTTTACACTGCTGTGTCAGTTTCTGCTGCACAACAAAGTGAATCAGCTATATGTATACATATATCACCTTTTTTTTGGATTTCCTTCCCATTTAGGTCACCACAGAGCACTGAGTAGAGTTCCCTGAGCTACACAATAGGTTCCCATTAGCTATCTATTTTATGCATAGCAGTGTATATATGTCAATCCCGATCTCCCAATTCATCCCACCAACTCCCTTTCCCCCTTGGTATCCATAAGTTTGTTGTCTATGTCTGTGTTTCTATTTCTACTTTGCAAATAAGATCATCTATGCCATTTTTCTAGACTCCACATATATGCATTAATATATGATATTTATTTTTCTTTTTCTGACTTACTCCACTCTGTATGACAGTCTCTAGGTCCATCCACTTCTCTGCAAATGACACAATTTTATTCCTTTTTATTTCTGAGTAATATTCCTTTGTATATATGTACCACATCTTTATCCATTCCTCAGTTGATGGACATTCTGATTGCTTCTATGTCCTGGCTATTGTAAATAGTGTTGCAATGAACATTGGGGTGCATGTATCTTTCTGAATTATGGTTTTCTGGGTATATGCCCAGTAGTGGGCTTTCTGGGTCATATGATAGTTCTATTTTAGTTTTTTAAGGAACTACCATAATGTTCTCCCTAGTGGCTGGATCAACTTACATTCCCACTAGCAGTGTAAGGGGTTTTCCTCTTCTCCACACCCTCTCCAGCATTTATTGCTTGTAGATTTTTTGATGATGGCCATTCTGACTGTGGTGAGGTGACACTTCATTGTAGTTTTGATTTGCATTTCTCTAATAATTTGTGATGTTGACCATCTTTTCATGTGTTTGTTGCCCATCTGGATGTCTTCTTTGGAGAAATGTCTGTTTAGGTATTCCACCATTTTTTGATTGAGTTGTTTATTTGACATTGAGCTGCATGAGCTGTTTGTATATTTTGGAGATTGATCCTTTGTAAGTTGCTTCATTTGCAAATATTTTCTCCCATTGTGAGGGTTGTCTTTTCATCTAGTTTATGGTTTCCTTTGCTGTGCAAAATTTTTAAGTTTAATTAGGTCCCATTTGTTTATTTTTGTTTTTCCTCTCTCTCTTTTTTTTTTTTTTTTGATGTAGACCATTTTTTAAAGATTTTATTGAATTTGTTACAATATTGCTGCTGTTTTATGTTTTGGTTTTTTGGCTGCTATTCATGTGGGATCATAGGTCCCCAACCAGGGATCAAACCCACACCTCCTGCATTAGAAGGCAATGTCTTAACCCCTGAACTACTAGGGAAGTCCCTGTTTTTATTTTCATTACTCTAGGAGGTAGGTCAGAAAAGATCTTGGTGCAATTTATGTCAAAGAGTATTCTGCTTATGTTTTCCTCTAAGAGTTTTATAGTGTCTGGTAGGTCTTTAATCTGTTTTGAGTTTATTTTTGTGTATTGTGTTAGGGAGTGTTCTCATTTCATTCTTTTACATATAGCTGTCCAGTTTTCCCAGCATTAATTCTTATAGAGACTGTCTTTTCTCCATTGTATATCTTGCTTTCTTTGTCATAGATTAGGTGATCATAGGTGCGTTAATTTATCTCTGGGCTTTCTATTATGTTCTCTATTTCTATTTTTGTGTCAGTACCATACTGTTTTGATTACTGTGGCTTTGTAGTGCAGTCTGAAGTCAGGGAGTCTGATTCCTTCAGCTTCGTTTTTCTTTCTCAAGACTGCTTTGGCTATTCGGGGTCTTTTGTGTTTCCAAATAAATTGTAAAAATTTTTGATCTATTTCTGTGAAAAATACCATTGGAAATTTGATAGCGGTTACATTGAATCTATAAATTGTTTGGGTATTATAGTCATTTTCACAATATTGATTCTTCCAATCCAAGAACATGGTATATCACTCCATCTGTTTGTGTTGTCTTTGATTTCTTTCATCAGTATCTTATAGTTTTCTGCATACAGGTCTTTTGCCTCCTTAGGTAGTTTATTTCTAGGTATTTTATTCTTTTTGTTGTGATGATAAATGGGATTGTTTCCTTAATTTCTCTTTCTGATCTTTTATTTTTAATGTATAGGAATGCAAGATATTTCTGTATGCTAATGTTTTTTATCGGGGTATAGTTGTTTTACAATATTGTGCTAGTTTCTACTGTACAGAGAATGGAGCTCCTGGTACTATACAGCAGGTTCTCATTAGTTATCTACTTTATACATATTATGGTATATGTATCAATCCCGATCTCCCAGTTCATCCCACCCCCCACTCCCAGATTTCCCCCCTTGGTGTGCATAGGTTTGTTCTCTTTTCTGTGTTTCTATTTCTATCTTGCAAACCAGTTCATCTGTACCATTTTTCTAGATTCCAAATATATACATTAATATATGATATTTGTTTTTATCTTTCTGACCTACTTCACTCTGTATGACAGTCTCTGGGTCCACCCATGTCTCCACAAATGACCCAGTTTTGTTCCTTTTTATGGCTAATATTCCACTGTATATCTGTACCACATCTTCTTTATCCATTCATATGTGGATGGACATTTAGGTTGCTTCCATGACCTGGCTATTGTAAATAGTGCTGCAATGAACATTGTGGTGCATGTATATTTTTGAATTATGGATTTCTGTTGGTATATGCCCAGTAGTGAGATTGCTGGATCATATGGTAATTCTATTTTTAATTTTTTAAAGAACCTCCATACTGTTCTCCATAGTGGCTGTATCAATTAACATTCCCACCAACAGTGTAAGAGGGTTCCCATTTCTCCACACCCTCTCCAGCATTTATTGTTTGTAGGCTTCTGGTGATACCCATTCTAACCTGTGTGATGTGATACCTCACTGTTGTTTTGATTTGCATTTCTCTAATAATTAGTGACGTTCAGCAACTTTTCATGTGTCTCTTGGCCATCTGTATGTCTTCCTTGGAGAAAAGCCTATTTGGGTCTTCTACCCATTTTTGCATTACATTGTTTGTTTGTTTGTTTGTTTTTGATATTGAGTTGCATGGGCTTTTTGTATATTAGGTAGGATAATCCTTGGTCCATTGAATCTTTTATATTTATTTTCTCCCATCTGAGAGTTGTCTTTTCATCTTGTTTATGGCTTCATTTGTTGTGCAAAAGCTTTTAAGTTTCATTAGTTCACATTTGTTTATTTTTGTTTTTATTTCCATTACTCTAGGAGGTGGGTCAAAAATATCTTGCTGTGATTTATGTCAAAGTGTTCTGCCTATATTTTCTTCTAAGAGTCTTATAGTGTCTGGACTTACATTTAGGTCTTTAATCCATTTTGAGTTTATTGTGTATGGTGTTAAGGCGTGTTTTAATTTCATTCTTCTACATGTAGCTGTCCAGTTTTCCCAGCAACACTTATTGAAATGAGTGTCTTTTCTCCATCGTATATCCTTGCCTCCTTTTTCATAGCTTAGGTGACCATAAGTGGGTAGGTTTATCTCTGGGCTTTCTATTCTGTTCCATTGATCTATGTTTCTGTTTTTGTGTCAGTACCATACTGTCTTGACTACTGTAGCTTTGTAGTAGTGTCTGAAGTCAGGGAGCCTGATTCCTCCAGCTCTGTTTTTTTTTTTTTTTTCAAACTGCTTTGACTATTAAGGGACTTTTGTGTCTCCATACAAATTTTAAGATTTTTTGTTCTAATTCTGTGAAAAATGCCATTGGTAATTTCATAGGGATTTCATTGATTCAGTAGATTGCTTTGGGAAGTGTACTCATTTTCACAATATTGATTCTTCCAATCCAAGAACATGGTATATCACTCCATCTGTTTGTGTCATCTTTGATTTCTTTCATCAGAGTCTTATAGTTTTCTGAGTACAGGTTTTTGCCTCCTTAGGTAGGTTTATTCCTAGATATTTTATTCTTTTTGTTGCAATGGTGAGTGGGATTGTTTCCTTAATTTCTCTTTCTGATCTTTCTTTTTTAGTGTATAGGAATGCAAGGGATTTCTGTGCATTAATTTTATATACTTCTATTTTAACAAATTCATTGATTAGCTATAGTACTTTTCTGGTGGCATTTTTAGATTTTTCTATATATATAGTATCATGTCATCTTCAAACAGTGACAGTTTTACTACTATTTTTTCCGATTTGGATTCCTTTTATTTCTTTTTCTTCTCTGATTGCTGTGGCTAAAACTTCAATAACTATGTTAAATAATAGTGACAAGAGTGGATATCCATGTCTCTTTCCTGATATTAGAGGAAATGCGTTCTGTTTTTCACCATTGAGAATGATGTTTGCTGTGGGTTTGTTGTATATGGCTTTTATTATTTTGAGGTAGGTTCCCTCTATGGCTACTTACTGGAGAGTTTATTTCATAAATGTATGCTGAATTTTGTCAAAAGCTTTTTATAAATCTATTGAGATGATCATATGGTTTTATCCTTCAGTTTTTTAATATGGTGTATCACATTGATTTGCTTATATTGAAGAATCCTTGCATCCCTGGGATAAATCCAACTTGATCATGGTGTATGATCCTTTTAAAGTATTGTTAAATTCTGTTTGCTAGTATTTTGTTGAGGATTTTTCCATCTATATTCGTCAGTGGTATTGGTCTGTAATTTTCTTTCTTTGTAGTATCTTTGTCTGGTTTTGGTATCAGGGTGATAGTGGCCTCGTAGAATGAGTTTGGGAGTGTTCTTCCATCTGCAATGTTTTGGAAGCATTTCAGAAGGATAGGTATTATCACTTCTCTAAGTGTTTAATGGAATTCACCTGTGAAGTCATCTGGTCCTGGACTTTTGTTTGCTGGAAGATTTTTAATCACAGTTTCAATTTCATTACTTGTGATTGGTCTGTTCATATTTTCTATTTCTTCCAGTTTCAGTCTTGGAAGGTTGTGCTTTTCTAAGAATTTGTCCATTTCTTCATGGTTGTCCATTTTATTGGCATATCAGTTGCTTGTAGTAGTCTCTTATGATCCTTTGTGTTTTTTCAATGTCAGTTGTAACTTCTACTTTTTCATTTCTAACTTTATTGATTTGACTCCTCTCCCATTTTTTCTTGATGTGTCTGGCTAAAGGTTTACCAATTTTATTTATCTTCTCAAAGAACCAGCATTTAGTTTCATTGATCTTTGCTACTGTTTTCTTTGTTTCTATTTCATTTATTTCTGCCCTGATCTTTATGATTTATTTCCTTCTACTAAGTTTAAGGTGTGTTTTTGTTGTTGTTGCTATTTCTCTATTTGTTTTAGGTGTAAGGTTAGGTTGTTTATTTGAAATTTTTCTTGTTTCTTGAGGTAGGATTGTATTGTTATAATCTTCCTCTTAGTAATGCTTTTGCTGCATCCTATAGGTTTTGGGTTATAATGATTTTGTTGTCATTTGTTTCTAGATTTTTTAAAAATTTTCTCTGATTTCTTCATTAATCTCTTGGTTATTTAGTAGCACACTATTTAGCTTCTTATTGTTTGTGTTTCTACAGATTTTTTCTTCCTGTAATTGATTCTTATCTCAATGTTGTGGTCAGAAAAGATACTTGATATGACTTAAATTTTCTTAAATTTACTGAATCTTGATTTGTGAGCCAAGATGTGATCTATTTTGAAGAATGTTCCATGTGCACTTGAGAAGAAAGTATATTATTCTGCTTTCCAATGGAATGTCCTATAAACACCAATTAAGTTTGTCATTTAAGTTTTTTATTTCCTTTTAAATTTTCTGTCCCCATGATCTATCCATTCGTGTAAGTAGAGTGGTAAAGTTCCCCGCTATTATTGTGTTACTGTCGATTTACCCTTTGATGGCTATTAGCACTTGCATTCTGTATTGTAGTGCCTACGTTGGTTGCATACATATTTACAGTTGTTATATCTTCTTCCTGGGTTGATTTCATGATCATTATGTGTGTCCTTCCTTGTGTCTTGTAATAGTCTTTATTTTAAAGTCTATTTTGTCTGATGTGAGTATTGCTACTCCAGCTTTCTTTTGATTTCCATTTGCATGGAATATCTTTTTTCCATCCCCTCACTTTCAGTCTGTAGGTGTCACTAGGTCTGAAGTGGGTCTCTTGTAGACAGCATATATATGGGTCTTGTTTTTGTACCCATTCAACCAGTCTGTGTGTTTTGGTTGGAGTATTTAATCCATTTACATTAAAGGTATTTATCGATATGTATGTTCCTATTACAATTTTCTTAATTGTTTTGGGTTTGCCTTTGTGTGTTTTTCTTCTCTTGTGTTTCCTGCCTAGAGAAGTTCCTTTAGCATTTGTTGTAGAGCTGGTTTGGTGGTGCTGAATTTGCTTACTTTTTGCTTGTCTGTAAAGTTTTTGATTTCTCCATTGAATCTGAATGAGATTCTTGCTGGGTAGAATAATCTTCTTTGTAGGTTTTTCCTTTTCATCACTTTAAATCTATCCTGCCACTCCCTTCTGTCCTGAAGAGTTTCTGCTGAAAAATCAGCTGATAACCTTATGGGGATTCTCTTGTATGTTATTAGTTGCTTTTCCTTTGCGGCTTTTAATATTTTTTCTTAGTTTTTAATTTTTGTTAGTTTTATTAATATGTCTCAGCATGTTTCTCCTTGGGTTTATCCTGTATGGGACTCTGCACTTTCTGGACTTTGGTGCCAATTTCCTTTCCCATGTTAGTGAAGTTTTCAACTGTAATCTCTTCAAATATTTTCTCAGACCCTTTCTCTTCCTCTTTGTCTAAAAGAAGCATGGTATGCCTAGGAAATGAGGTGCCATTGCTGAGTTGTTTGCAAGGGGCGGGGCTGTCACCACCCCCACATGCCAGCCCTTGTCTCCATGGGCACTGGGAGGGACTCCAACCAGTGAAAGTACCCCACAGTCTGGTGCAACTGCCTTCTAGTTTATGCTACAGGAACTTCATTCACACCCAAGTTGTGATTGCCATACCCCTCCCTGGCCTGAAAGTGTAAATGTGCCCCAATCAGTCACTGCTTTCACTCCTTTTGCCTGTATGGGGAACAGAAGCCTGAGAGTGGCACACATGCAGAGGTAGGGCCAAAAGCAGAGCTGAGCACCAGGGGTGGTACAACTAAGGAAGAGGATCAGAAAGCTCTCCATGAAGCTGCACAAGCTATTAATTAAATCCCTGCAATTACCTTGGTAAACCCTGGAATATCTGAATAGAAAATGAGTGTTCCCACAACTGAGACCAGTTTAGCTATAGCAACAATGGACTTTGGGAGCAAGTACACGCAGGAATTGGGCCAGGTCAGAGACTGATCTGGACCCACAAGGCCCACAGGAGGTCCGGAGATCTACTTAGAGGTATTTGAGGGCCTCCTTGGGAGGCAGAGGTTGGCTGTGGTTCACTGTGGGAGTAAGGACACAGACAGAGGAGGCCCCGGGAAAATATGCTTAGTATTAGTATTCTTTTTTTGTGTGTGTTCCCTGTTGTTCCATAGTTGTGGTGTTGTCTTTATTATTTTTATATTTTTACTTTTTAATATTTCTTAAATTTCTCTATTTTTACTTTACCTTTTTGTTCTTTTGTGGGATTTTTTTCTTATTTTTCTTTTTTTTTTGGTGGTTTTTATGTGTTTAATGTTTGTTTTTTTTTCTTTTCTTTTTTTTTACTTTTATATATATATATATATATATATATTTGTTTGTTTGTTTTTGTTAGTTTAGTCCTTATGGATAGCTTTCATTTTCATTTTTGAGTTCTTTTGTTTGTTCTGTTGTTTTTTTTATTTCTTTTTTTTTTTTTTTCCTTTTCTGTCTGCTTCTTTGTTTCTCTTTGTTTTTGTTTTTTATTATTTGTTTTGGGTATGGTTTGTCTGTTTTCTTTCTTCTTTTTTATTTTGTGTGTTCCTGTTTGTTTTTGTCTTTGCTGTTTGTATTGAGTTCCATTTGTCTCTTTGTTTTCTTTTCCTTTTTTCTTCTTTCTTTTTACTCTGGCACTGCTGTGAAGCTTGTGGGCTCTTGAGTCCCCAGCCAGGGATCAGGCCTGGGTTTCTAGGGTGAGAGTGTTGAGCCCAGGATGCTGGACTGCCAGAGAATTCCCAAGACAAGGAAATATTAATAAGCTTTCACCCTCCCAGAAGTATTCATCGTGACACCAAGACCCGGCTCCACCCAACTGGCTGCAGGATCCAGAGCTGGACACCACACACCAAACAACCAGCAAGACAGGAACACAGCCCCACCCATTTGCAAACAGGCTGCCTAAAGTTGTACAAAGCTCACAGACACACCAAAACACACCACATGACGTGACCTTGCCCATCAGAGTGAAAATAGTTCCACCCACCAGAGCACAGACACAAGTCCCTCTCACTGAGAAGCCCACACAAACACTTGGACCATCCTCACACAACAGTGAGCATATAAAAGAAGCAAGAGGAACTATGATCCTGCAGCCTGCCAAAAGGAGAACATAAACAGAGTAAGTTAAACAAAATGAGATGACAGAGAAATATGTTGCAGACGAAGGAGCAAGGTAAAAACAAACAACACCAAATAAATGAAGAGGAAATAGGCAATCTACCTGAAAAAGAATTCAGAGTAATTATAGTAAAGATCATCCAAGATCTTGTAAATAGAATGGAGGCATGGATCGAGAAGATACAAGAAATATTTAACAAGTACCTAGAAGAACTAAAGAACAAACAACCAGTGATGAACAACAAAATAACTAAAATGAAAAATATACTAGAAGGACTCAGTAGCAGAATAACTTAGGTAGAAGAATGGATAAGTGGGCTGGAAGACAGAATGGTCAAAAACAATTCTGCAGTGCAGAATAAAGAAAAAAGAATGAAATGAGTACAGTCTCAGAGACTTCTGGGACAACATTAAATGTACCAACATTCAAATTGTAGGCTTGTGCAGTTGCATGGAGAGCTTTCCAATCCTCTTTCCTTAGTTGCAGCACCCCTGGTGCTCAGCTTTGCTTTTGGCTCCACCTCTGCATGTGTGCCACCCTCAGGCTTCTGTTCCCCATACAGGCAAAAGGAGTGAAAGCAGTGACTGATTGGGGTACACTTACTCATTCAGGCCATGGAGGGGTATGGCAGCCACAACTGGGGTGTGCATGAAGTGCCTGTAGCATAAACTGGAAGGTAGTTGCACCAGACTGTGGCACACTTTCTCTGGTGGGAGTCCCTCCCAGTGTCTATGGAGGCAAGGGCTGGTATGTGGGGGCAGTGGCAGCCCCATCCTTTGCAAATCACTCAGCAATGGAACTTCATTTCCTAGGCAGACCATGCTTCTTTTATGGGTACTCCCAGCCACAGAGCTCCTCACTCCCGTCCCTTCTGTTATATCTGCACAGCCAACAGTGCTCCTCTGCCCAGTCTGCTCTCTTAACCCCACGCTTTAGTACTCAGTCCCTGCCAGGAGTGGTAGAGTCGCATCTCAGACAGGGGTGCCCATGGCTGATTCCTGAGGAGGCTTTGTGATGGGTAGTGCTCAAGATCCCAGAGCCTATGAGGGTGGAAGAGACCTTGGCCTGAGGGAAGGGTGAGCCTGCTGAGATTGGTGCCCATGGAGGCTGAAGACAGCAGGTGGGGAAACCAGCGGTGAGAGCCCCATCCCTTGCATGCTACTCAACAATGATGCCTTGCTTCTATGGTGTCCCAGGCTTTTTCCACAAACTTTCCTGGTTGTGGAGCTCCTTACTCCTGTCCCTTCAGGCTGTCTTTTCACAGAAAACAGCTGTCCCGTCTCTGGGTCCATGTTCCAAACCTCACTTTCCAGCATCCAGCCCACCTCTGCAACAGGAGACACACAACTCAGACTGGGGTGTGCAGGGCAGCAATATAGACCAAGCGCACAGTTCTTACTTTGTCCTGCCTTCCACAGACTGTCTGCTGCATTCTCCTTTAATCCCCTGAAAGTCCCTTTCTGTCCCAGCCAATTTACCCACCGTGAGGAGGTTTCTCTGACTGTGGAAACCTCTCCTCACCTTCAGCTTCCCACCAGGGTTGCTGGTCCTCTTTTTGATTCCTCTTTTCTTTTTTTCTTTCTTTCATCCTACCCAGTTGTGAGGGGATTTTTCTTGTCCTTGTAGGTGTCTGAAATCTTCCACTAATGTTCAGCAGGTACTCTGTTAGAATTGTTCCATTTGTAGATGTATTCTTGATGTACTTGTAGGAGAGACAAATTCTGCATCCTACAATTCTTGCATCTTAACTCTGCTCCCTATCATTATGTTTAAAACTTATAGACAGAGGTTAGAGATATAAGACCATATTTTTCCTTTTCTTTTTTTCCTTTTGGCCTAACAATCTTCAATACACTTTATCCATTCAGTTATTTTACATTGCAGAATAGTCACCTTTACTTGAGGACATCATTTACTTTTATTTAAATACTCTTTGAAAAGAATATCTTAATCATCACATTGAATTGTAGCATTTTCTATATATGATACACAAGTAATACTAAGTCTACAATTAAACAATAATTTCTCACCATAGAAAGGGAAACAAACTAAAATTATGATAAATAAGATAAAAACTAAAGTCAATAACTTAGAAACAAAGAATATAATCAACCAGTTAGTGACCAATACTTAGGGAAATATTATATTTATATTTGCTACCATAAAAGAAGTCTGTCAGGGCTTCCCTGGTGGTGCAGTGGTTGAGAGTCCGTCTGCTGATACAAGGGACACAGGTTTGCGCCCCGGTCCAGGAGGATCCCACATGCTGCAGAGCAGCTGGGCCCCTGAGAAATAACCACTGAGCCTGCACATCCAGAACCTGTGCTCCACAATGGGAGAGGCCACAACAGTTAGAGGCCTGCGTACCACAAAAAAAAAAAAAAAAAAGAAGAAGTCTGTCATATCTCAGTTCCAAGAGTTTGTAATATAGCTGGCTCTTTATTCAGCTCTTCATATGCATCAATTCATTTAATTTTCACAAAAATCTAGTGAAGTAGATATTACTATTTTCCTTTTATAAATGAGGAAACAAATACAAAATAATATGTAACTTGTCCAAGTTTGCATATAAGGAAAAAAGAGCTGAGATTCACACCCAGTTTTTCTGTATCCTGAACCATTGCTCTATACAGATCTTTCATGAGGTGCCCAAGTACATTTTATCCTTTATGTGTACCTATTCATTTTTAAATTGTTTCTTGGTAAGTGAAAAATATGTTCTCAAGCTTGAAGTTATGTAATTAGTTCAGCCACAATTCAACAAGTCAAGTCTATTGATCTTTCAGACGCATGGAAGAAGCTCATGACGTTGGCAGAATATTTATTAATATAAACACATGTAATTGGGAAAAATTATTTTCCTGTCTATCACTACTTTGTTGGGTTTACCTAACATTTCACTATAATTGTTAGGGAAACAGTTATGTCTCAATTTAATGTAAAAAGTTTACCAAACTGATGCTAAATACCAGTCAGTTATTTAACTTTTTGTAATTCCATTTTATTTTCTATTTTTTTCCTTTTTTTTTTTTTTTTTTTTGGCTATAAAGCAGGTTTGTAATTCCTGCTGTAGGAATTGCAGGAGGGAGCTCATTGCAAAACTATATCTTTGGGAGCTCGTTGCAAAACTATATATTTTTATTATTATTTTATTTTAGTAAAAAATTCATTTTTCATTATAGTGAGATTAGAGGATCAAATGACAATGAAAACTTGACGAGAATAGTTTACAGCCTTTATTTGTTTACTTGTTTGTTTATTTAGTCTCTTGGAAAAAGAATGCTGAACTTACTAAAGTGTTTGTAACTTGTAATGCACTGTGCCATTTTAGCTTGAACCTGTGAGAAATGTTGGTTCTGGATGGCCCTCTGCTCTCAGTCAGGCAGTGGAATTGACTTACAACCTCCTGAGCCCTTCAGAAATATCCCTTTTTCTTCCAGGACTCAAAATAAGCTAAGGCTCTTTAGACACATTTTATATTCTAACTAAAAAAAGAAATGAGTATAAAAAAAGTTTTCAACTTTAGATTTCTCAGTCCCCAGCTTTAATTAAAATGGAAATTATGTTTTGTTTTCTAATATGAACACAGAAAAGGACAAATTTCAACAGAAAAGTGATGTGGTGTATATTCCAGATGTGTTAAACCAATAAATAAAAATAAAAGCTGAGTAAAAAATCACATTTCTAACCTGATTCATGATACGGAAGCAAGATAAACCAGTAAAGCATATTAATCACAGTGCGTGAGGGTTTCTTATTATTTTTCTCATCTTTCTTTCTTTTAACTTCTGCTTTGTAGAATATTTTCTTAAATACTTAAAATGAAAAATTAAAGCTGATATATTTTTGAAGTGCTATTTAGGAGAGAATTTTTTAAATTAAAGCAACAGATGTAAATGTGGTAAACAGGATATATGTGATCAGAATAAAGACATTGGTGAACTTTTAGCTCATGATTAAGAGTTTTTAACTTCTGCCCTTAAGTCTCACAATAAATCTCATTTCTTTTCATTCTTCTAGATTTTGCTCCTTGAACTCTTTTCTGTAAACACCAGTCACTTGAAATTGAATATCCAGAAGATCAGCACTTTCAAGTCATATGTCCTACCTTACTAAACTAGGCTAATATAGAAAATTCTAAGGGATGTCATTGTTTTTGTTCTTTTTTTTTTTTAAATTATTTGCTATTTTCCATTCAAGGCAAATGTCACCACTAACTACTAACGTATTATTGCAGGCATATTTTATTCATATAGTAAACATTAAAAACTGTGATTTAGTTGAATTTTTCTTAGACTCCAAGATTGCTTCTAAAAATCATATAAGACTAACTCACATTCATGACAGGTTTATTAAGGACAAGAGATATATTAAATCCTTGGAAGTTATATTTTACATTAAAAGTAAATTAAATCCATAAATTAAATGTGTACACAGATGAGCCTAGTATTAGCAAACTGTAATGAGGTACAGTTTAATTTTCCTGTGCTAGGTACATTCATCAGGACCCACTGAGTCTCTCTGGTAATTGTCAGTATGCCCCATGCGTCTGCCATTTTCTTCATTAGAATCAGATCTCCTTACAATCACAAGGCAAAGCACATTTTTATATTAGGGAGAAAGGATGGCATTACTATCCCAATATTTTAATCTGGAAAACATATATCTGCTATTCTCTATAATGACATATTTGGGAAGTCAAATATCCTTAAAAGAGACATTTACTATAATAAAGTCAGTCTACTCTTTAAATACTTAAGTAACGAATAGTGTTTTGTGTGTAAATGTGTGCTTAAGTTTAAAATGTATAGATTTACAACAACAAAAAATTGCCAAAGTTCAGTAAATTTATTTTGTCAAAACAATTGATATCTTGAGCATTACTGACCCAATAGGACATCAAAATAAAAATTGTCTAAAGTTAAAGCATATTACATTAACAAACAAATGATTTGCAGTCACAAAATTATAAATGCAGTTTGGGTTGGGGGTAGGTGGAGGGGAGTTAATCCAAATTACAGCAATGGAAGTCTTCAAACTATCTTCTGAACAAGACCATTGATTTTTCCTTTCATCTCTCTTTGAGACATTGAGTTCCCTTTAAGAAAAAAAGAATCAATGGAGTATCACAGTTGGTAATTTGTTACAAATTCTTGAGACTATAAAAGGTATAATCTGGCTAAATTACATGTGATTTCCATATTAGCTTGTTTGGCAGGATGATCTACTACAAAGTAGCCTAGTTGCCCCACTAGTCAATCCCCCAGTAGTTAAAATTTCCTCTATATCCATCACTGTTATAAAAGCTTCCATAGCCACATCCACCAAACTCTCTGTAGCTGCTTCCATCACCTCTGCTGCTGCCAGTACAGCTGCTACTGAAGCTGGAATTGCTAAAAACACTACTATGTGAATAATATCTGGCACAAATCCTCCACAGAATCTACTACTCTTAGAATGTCCACTACAGCTACCCTTGTAATGATGTTGATATGTCTTATTTTCAAACTAAGATGGCACTTCTTATTTAGCTTCCACAAGAAGATCCAACAAACCCTTGGTCATATTTATGTTCCTCTTGTTAAAGAACAAGGTGGCAAGGCCAAGGTTTCCTACACATCCTGTGCAGTCAATGCAATGTACATTTTCTTCAATACCATTTGGCAAGTCAAAATTTACAACTTCTTTCCCATTTGAAATGTGAAGTCCTCTTGCTGCTCCTGCTCTAGCCACTAGGATTGGGCTTTTTCCTGAGAGGAACTGGTGAAGACTTCTTCATCATCTCTCCAAGATCATTCTCCATGGATACTGGTACAAGCATATCCTTCATGGTGTAAAAAGTCCTCCAGACTATCCGCACATTTTTGGTCTCCACAAACACTAAGGTCAATGAATTCTTTCCTGTTGCACTTAAAAGGTTAAGCAGAAATAACTGTTTGTCTTACTCTTTTGATGTGAGGTTCTCAGAGGTAGAGCCAATATTCCTACATCCAAAAAGATATATTCATCCAAGAAATCATGAGCAAGTATCTGTATTTCCTTAGGGAAAGCAGCACTAAACATGTTATGATAAACTCTCTTTGGTGGCATAGTATCTTGTTCAAGTATCCCATATATCTGAGGTTCAAATCCCATACCAATATAAGATCCACTTTATCCAACACCAAGTATTTGTGGAACTCTAATATTTTCTCTTTCCATCATGTCTACCAGGCCTCTGGGAGTAGCAACTAACATGTGCCATCCACATTCTAAGTATCGAATCTGCTATCCAATACTAGCATCACCATAAATGATGTAAGGACTATCTCCAGGCCAGTATGAAAATTTTCTGGCTTCCTTATAGATTGGTACTGCCAAATCTCTCTTGTTGATGCTAATACCAAAGAGATTGGATATTGGATATTACCCTTACCTTCTGTTTTTCTTCATGGCCCTCAAAGTCTCTCCTTGACCATCTGAATAAATATGACTCAAGATCGGCAAAAGAATTTTTACAGATGCTGTTTGGGTACAAGACATCAAGTGTCTTTCTCTTTCATAAAAAGAATAGCACAAGGTTGCAGTGGAGCCAAGTGAGTATAAAAAGTAAGCTTGATGTTTCCCATAATAGTTTCTCCCATCTTAACATCAATAACACTTTCAATGTGTGGGAGCCAGCTATTGGCTTTTGCCTCAATTGAAATGTCATATTTCTCAAAGTTAATCTCAGTGTTATCTTCAGAAAAAAGTTCCTGCTCCAAGCAGTCACTTGGAAATGGTTTTCCAAACATTTCTATTTGTCACACCAATGACAGTTTCTACCATGTTCAAATTTTCCAAAGCCACACCTGTCACCATGGTAGCCAGTGTTGTTATAGTCACTCTCTTCATTATCATCAAACCTTCCCTTTAGTCACTTCCACCATCACTGAAGAAACTAGACTTTCCTCTTGAATCATTATGAGACTCAAAATACTACATGTATCCTTATCTTCACTAGAACTCCACTCTGAACTGTCTTTATCATTGACTTGTTTAGTAATTCCTTTGTTCCTTGAATGGAAAGGAATATTTCACCCTTTGCCGGCTGTCCTTCCTTGACTCTGATTATCTGGAGAATTAATGTTGCTGGTCCAGCCCAAGGGCATTTTCTACTAACACAGGATCCATCCGTGAAGAATACAGATAACTTGGAATCTCCCTCTGCTGCTGAGTGAGTATGTTTGATGAAAAGTAAATGACTCTCGCTGGAGAACTGTGGTTCTCTAACACATGTAGAATTTTGTTCCAAAAACTGAGATCTCCAGATATATAACCATGTTTGAAAGAAATGTCTCTGAACAATTTACAATTCAAAAAAAAAGCTTTACAACATTATCACTCAATGATTATAAGTATGGCTAAGAAAAATATTTGATAAATGTGTATTTTAATGGTTTATATGTTTTCTAAATAAATTTTAAATTATTTAATTATTTAAAAACCACCTCTTCAGATGTGTTTAATTAATACTTCTCTAATCAGACTATCATACCAGGTTAAATGTTATTGTATATATTTCAGCCAGAAAGATTGATTGAGATTTTATAATTTGTTTTTTCCTTGTTTATTCTATTCTGAGTTACAGTGTAACTTAATGGTCTATACTTTTCTCTGTGAAAAGGAGTTAAGTTTTTGGGTACTAAGTAAATAACTGTGAATTCACTTAATGGTTTGCAAGTAGCACAATGCCACAATGTAATAGTGCAAAGTGAAAGCTATCATTTTAGAGATTGCTTTGAATTTCATTTTTGACAACAAATGAGTTTATATCAAATATTATGTGCAGTTAGAATCACTATAACTCCGTGGATTTAGGAGTATATTATACAAACAAACAAATTATTGGTTAATACTTCTTGACATATTCAAGGTTAAATGTTGACAAGTGCAATGCAAACTCTTCACCCTCCCATTTTAAATACTGTAAGTAAAATACAAAATGTTTAAATGTAACAAGTTAATAGATTTCCATAATCCTAATTCTATAAATAGAATTTTTCAGGTCTCAAGATGCAATGCAGATAATCCAATGTCCAATACAAAAGAAATTATTTTATTAGTGATCTTTCCTGGATTATGCACAGATGAAGTGTAATCAATACTTCTTTGTGATTTTTGTTCCTTTGGAATTGATAAATTATAATACCATATAATTTTCAGAATAATATGATTTTCAAGCTGTAAAACACTTATAAAAATACATATCCAACCCTTCATTACCTTATAGATAAAGAAATGGGGATGAAGATGTTAACTGACTTGCTGATGTCAAGCTTGCTATCTAGTGACAGATTTGAGAGAATAAGTCAAGATACTTGATTCCTATGTCAATGAAATATTCTGTACGAGATACCACACTTCCTTTTAAATTAACACTAAAGCATAATAAATGGATGTTTCACATAGATACTATTATTCCTTTAATGCAGATTTCTCTGCTTTACAGCAATCATGCCTTCTGGATTAACTGGAAAAATAACTATCAGATTTCTTCTTTTTATTCTGAGTAAACAGTTTTCCCAAACTCCACCTGATGTGAAATTTTCTACCTCTACCAAAACCCAATAAATAACAACATGAATTTCTTCTCTTTCCCAGGTATTCAGAAATTTCCCAGAAATAATTACAACAAAAGGCTCCAGGAGAAGATAAGACATATGCTGAGAAATTTTGTGTTTGACAGGAATTTAAGCATTCATGGTAAAGAATGTTTAAGTATGGGAATTAGATACACTATTTCAACATACAGATTTCCTCTGAGGAAGTAGAACTGGATGGGACAAGGAAGATCAAGTTTTAGTTCTATACATGAAGCTATTTCTGTCCTTCCTTCTTTTTCTCCCTCTCACCCAACCTCCTGCTTTCTTTCTCTTCCTTCTTTTCTTTTTCCCTAGTTTTAAAATTATAATCTGTATGGTGTTAGAGAATGTCCTAATTTCATGTGGGCACAAAAATAAACTCAAAATGGAGTAAAGACCTAAATGTAAGACTGCATACTATAAAACTCTTAGAGGAAAACATAGGCAGAACACTCTCTAACATAAATCACAGCAAGATTTTTTTTGATCCACCTCTGAGAGTAATGAAAATAAAATAAAGAAAGAAATGGGACCTAATTAAACTTAAAAACTTTTCAATAGCAACGGAAACCATGGAAATAAAACTCACAAAATGGTACAAAATATTTGCAAATGAAGTAACCAACAAGGGATTAATCTCCAAAATATACAAATAGCTCATGCAGCTTAGTATCAAATAAACAAACAACCCAATCAAAAAATGGGTGGAAGATCTAAAACATCATTTATCCAAAGACATACAGATGGCCAAGAGGCACATGAAAAGATGCTCAATATCACTAATTATTAGAGATATGCAAATCAAAACTACAATGTGATATCATCTCACACTGGTCAGAATGGCCATCATCAAAAACTCTACAAGCAATAAATGCTAGACAGGGTGTGGAGAAAAGGCAACCTTCCTACACTTTTGGTGGGAATATAAATTGATACAGCCACTATGGAGAACAGTATGGAGTTTCCTTAAAAAACTGAAAATAGAGCTACCATATGATCCAGCAATCCCACTCCTAGGCATATATCTGGAGAAAACCATAATTTGAAAAGATACATGCACCCGAATATTCATTGCAGCACTATTTACAATAGCCAGGACATCAATCTACTTAAATGTCCATCGATGGAAGAATAGATAAAGAAGATGTGGTACATATATACAATGGAATATTACTCAGCCATAAAAAAGAATGAAATAATACCATTTGCAGCGTACATGGATGGACCTAGAGATTGTCATACTGAGTGAAGTAAGTCAGACAGACAAAGACAAATATCATATGATATTGCTTATATGTGGAATCTTAAAAAATGGTACAAATTAACCTATTTACAAGACAGAAATAGAATCACAGATGTAGGACACAGTTTGGTTTCCCCTTGGTAACCAAACTTATGGTTACCAAAAGGAAAAATGGGGGGAGAGATAAGCTGGGAGGTTGGGATTGACATATACAAACTATTATATGTAAAACAGATAATTAATAAGAAACTACTGTATAGCACAGGGAGCTCTATTCAAAACTCTGTAATGACCCACATGGGAATAGAATCTAAAAAAACAGTGGCTATATGTATATGTATAACTGATTCACTTTGCTGTACAGCAGAAACTAACACAACATTGTAAACCAACTATGCTTCAATAACAATTAATTTAAAAAATAAAGTGAAGTAAATATGGTGGTACATGCTAGAGAGACAATTTTTTCTGATTTTATATATGTTTCAATATAGCATGATTAAAAATAAATAATCAAAATATTTGAATAAGAAAAATGTACCCTAATTGGTAACTAAAGAAATTGGTAGATTAACAAACTACATTTATGTAATTTTAGGAGAGAAGCTCAAATGAGATAACCTTCAATATATATTTTAATTTAAGTTTACATTCTGAACCCTAAGCCCCCAAGTGAAATATCAAAAGGTTCATCTTTATGGTTATTTGAATGGGTAGCAAGCATTCCCAAAGCTGTATAGTTTGGGATTTATTTGAGAGAGATTAGTGTTCCCTTGGTCTCTTGAATTGACTAGCTCGCTCTCCTAAACTGAGAAAGATGAAATTTATTTATAGGTCCTCAAGCTTTTATTATTTAAATTATAAATATTCCCCAAACAAGCTAAGCTATTCCCCATACTACCTGTAGAAAAATTAGCAGAGGCAATATATGTCTACAAATATTTGTGTTTCTAATCTAGTGGATAATTATGTAACTTGTCCCCATATTATCACTGAGGTGAAGGTGGATCAGTGAGGAAGTCTTGTAAAAATCTGCATATTGACGAACTGTTAAAAATATTTTCTTCACAGCCCCAGGATTGAAAGCTATGCCACTAGATCCATAATTTTTTAATAATAATTTTTCAATCCCTTTAATTTTTCCTTCCCACAGATAAATAAAAGGAAACTATCTGATTTCCTAGATAATGACTTTGCAGAGTTACTTAGAGTATTATTATGATGATTATTATGATGATTATTATATTAACATTATTAAGATATAACATTCATCTATGCTGAAGAACTCTTCAACATAAGTGATTCCAGGAAATATCTTACCCAGGGCACAGTCACATCCATCAGTTGACTCCCACTCTGAGCTATAATATTCAGTTAGTTTCATTGAGTTTAGTTGTTAAAAACAATAAAGTGTAGGGTTTTAAGTTTTCTCTTCATTCTATATCTCCTTGTTCTTGTTATTATTTTCATTTTTTTCAAGTTCTATCTCCTTTGACTGTCACTAACTGTTTGATTGATTAAGAAAGGGTCAAGTATTTATAGAGCCTCAACTGGGTGCTACACAATATGTCAATGGCTTTTCCAAACATCTCACTTTTTTTTCACCTTTACAGCAGTTCTATGGACTGCATAATCATCCAGCATTTAAAATGAGGAATTTGAAATTTAGAGAAATAAAGAGTGGTGGTCAAAGTAAAACACAATAAATCCTAGATGAGGGTTTAGCTCCAGACTTTCTGACTATAAGTCTGTTACATCATAGACACCTCCCTTAACTTGGGTGCCTTGTTAATCTTTTCATTTATTTCTATATTTCTATACAGTGAGGTAATCTGCTGTCACATTGTTTGGTCTTTAATTCCTTCCTTCCTTCCTTTCTTCCTTCCCTCTCTCCTTCCTTTCTTCCTCTTTCTTTCTTTTTTCACCAGTAGTGATGTGATAATAAATTTGTCTTCAAAATAAAAATCTTTGACATGTGAGCTCTGGTGACCATTTAGTGTCTTTATAATAGATTCTTATAGCATATACACCACAAAAATCCCTATTCTTGATGAGAAAATAAAATTTAAGAATTATTTCTACTACCTTTATGTGATTTTTCTGTCTTCTGAGCATTTAACAGAAGTGTATTGGCTGAATCACATAAACTGTCTACACAGTGGAGTCAGTATTAATATCCAATTTATTATACAGTTAGTGAATTCACAATTTTAACATATTAATAACTTGTCTGATGTCAGCCAGAAAGTCTGAATGCCAGTTGTAAACTTATTAAGAATTAAATTTATTTTCTAACCTTTCTGTTAAGCACTCACTTTCCTTTAATATTGATAAACAATAGTTTTAGATTCTCAGTATTCATGAATTATATGCTAGCCTGAAAAAGACCATACTATTAAGACAATTTACTGAAGTTTATGTAGGTTATATACTGTATAAGTCCATTAGATGATATAACAAAATACAACAGACTAGGTAGCTTCTACAAAATAAATACTTATTTCTCACAATTATGTAGGCTGGAAGTCTGAGATCTGGGGGGCAGCATGTCAAGTGAGACTTCTCTTGTGTCCTCACATGGCGGAAATGTCCCAGGATCTCTTCATCTCTTTTATAAGGCTCTAATTCCATTCACCAGAGTTCCACAATCATGATTTAAGCACCTCCCAAAGGGTCTAATACCATCACCTTTGGGGGTTAAGACTTCAACAGATGAAGTTTTGTGGCATATAAACATTCAGACCATAGCCTCTATTTATACTTAAAACAGCTAGAAGTTTGGTGATTTGAATTCTCATTTGTCTTATGCTTGGTTGCCTATAGGAAAGTCGTTCTACTTCTTTGATTTTCTTTTCAGTATCTTAATCTAGTATACTACAATAATTTTTTTATGGCAAGATTATTATGAGATCAGTTAGATTATATAAGTAACAGAATTTCAGCCATATAGAAAGAATGTATTCTTCTACAGCAAGATCTTTAACGATTTGTGCTTCCTTTTTTAGCTCTAAAATTGAATCAGTTAATATTAAAAGTCTTTGTAATTGTCCATTAGTAAATCATAAACACCTAGAAAATAAATAAATTTTGTCTGTCTTACTTGTGTTGAATCCCCTTCTAGTAGATTTCTGGCACACAGTAAAATTTCAATGAACATTTACTAAATAAATAATAATTGTGAGGTTTCCAGTTCTGAATGTAAGAAATGTAGAAGCCACCACTTTGTCCCAACACAAGTAAAAGCTGAAAGACTTAAAAATCTTCTTCAATTATTCTAGAATCCCCAAGAGAGGTGAGGACAGAAGGCAAATCACTGTTCCCAAAAGAGATCAGATGGACAAAAAATACAGAGAATAACAACTTAACTAAAGCAGAGACATGAGCAGAAACTGCCATGGGAGCCAGTGCCTAAGTAGGAAAACAAGGACTGCAATTGCCAAATTGCTGGAGGTTCAGTGCGGACAATTGTGAGAGTTAAAACTCCATGGAGAATGAGTCCTGGTGTGGGGAGCACAATGTGATATTCACCTCCAGGAGCTCAACCAGATCCCCACTGTAAATATCAGAGGAAAATCCCCTCCTACAAAAAGCAGAGGCTGGGGAAAACGAATCATTTTGAAATACACCAGAGCACTCTGTTCTTAGCAAAGCCTGCTCTCAGCAGAAACTAGTTCAGTGGAGCCTAACCTGCTGGCATGTTATCACATCCTAACTGATTGGGAGAAGGGGAGGAAAAAAAAAAAAAAAACAAGACCACTGTAGCCAACTTCTCCCACCTAAGGGGAGTAGAAAAAAGTTTAAACACTTGTGAATATCACAGTCCAGAGGCAGGCATAGGCTCACTAAAATACTAAGACTTAATCACAGGACTAAAAATGTTTCCCCTGAGCCCTCAACACCACATTAGTGAAGGCCAATTTACAGCAGTTCCTTTATCCAGTCCATCCTGTCTGGCTATCAAGAAAAATTATATCGTATACCAAAAGGTGAAAAACACAACTTGAAGGGGCAGAGCAAGTCAGAACCAGACATGGCAAGGATGTTGGAATTATGAGAAGGAGAATTTAAGACAACTGTGATTAATATGCTAAGGGCTCTCATGGATAAAATAGACATCATACAAGAACAGATGGGCAAGGTAAACAGAGAGATGGAAATCCTAAGAATGAACCAAAAAGAAACATTAGAAATAAAAGTCAGTATAATAGAAACGAGAAAGGCCTTTGATGAGCTTACTAGTAGACTGGTCATGCTTGAGGAAAGAATCTCTGAGCTCAGCGTATCTCAATAGAAACCCCCCAAACTGGAAAGCAAAGAGAATAAAGACTTAAAAAATAGAACAGAATATTCAAGTACTGTGGGACAATAATAAAATGTATAACATATACATGATGGAAATGTCAGGACAGAAAAAGAGAGGAAGATTAGATATTTAAAAGAATAATGACCAATAATTTCTGTAATATAATGCCAAATACTAAAGCATAGATTCAGAAAGCTCTGAGAACATCAAGCATGACAAATACCAAGAAAACCTACATGTAGGCATGCAATTTACAAATCATAAACAATCAAGATAATGACTCAAAGACCTTAACAGACATCTCACCTAAGAAGATATAGAGATTTCAAATAAGCATATGAAAAGAATGCTCCACATCATACGTCATCAGGGAAATATAAATTAAACAACACATTAAAAAGGCTAAAATCTGGAATACTGACAACAACAAATGCTGGGGAGGATGTGGAGAAATAGGAACTCATTGCTCATGGGAATGCAAAATGGTATAGTCACTTTGGAAGAGAGTTTGACAGTTTCTTACAAAAATAAACATGCCCTTATTATATGATTCAACAATTGTGTTCTTTGGTATTTACCTAAAGGATGTGAAAATTTATGTCCACATAAAACCTGCATATGGATGTTTACAACAGCTTTATTCACAATTGCCAAAACTTAGAAACAACCAAGATGTCCTTCAGTGGTGAATGTATAAATAAATCGTGGTACATATATACAAAGGAATATTATTCAGTGCTAAAAAGGAATGAGCTATCAAACCACGAAAAGTCAAGGAGGAACCTTAAATACGTATTACTGATCTAAAGAAGCCAATCTAAAAAGACTACTACTATATGACATTCTGTAAAAGCAAAATTATGAAGCCAGAAAAAGATCGGTGCTTGTCAAGAGTGGGGCGCAGAGAGTGATAAGGGATGAACAGGCTGAGCACAGATCATATTTAAGGCAGTGAAAATACACTATATGAGGTTAGAACGATGAATACATATCACTATATATTGGTCCAAACCCATAGAATGTACATCAAGAGTGAACACTAATGTAAACTATGGACTTTGGGTAATTATGGTGTGTCAAGGTAAGTATGTCAATTGTAATAAATGTACCACTCTGGTGGGGGAGGTTGGTAATGGGGGGGGACTATACATGTGTGGAGACAGGGGATATGTGTGAAATCTCTGCATTTTCCTCTCAATTTTGCTGTGAATCTAAAATTGATTTTGAAAAGTCCTTTAAAATAATAATAATAATTCTGAAGCATATGAATTTCTTTCTGTATCCTATAATCAACACAAAATAGGTAATAACATGCTCACAAATTTAAAAATGAATATAATGCTGTAAAAGTTAAAAAGGTAAAAGTAAATTTATTATGCTTTCATTTTAAAGCAATTGAAAATCAATTGTAAATAAATTCACTTTAGTAAAATATGTAGATATGGATTTAAATACATATTCCAAAATTATAGTTAATTTTATACATTTGTAATTATCTCCATTTTAAAACATCTGAAGAGATTGACATATATTGATGTTAAAAACAGAAAGTTTTAGAGGTAAGTCTTAAGCTGTGACTATATGTCCAAAATCCTGCTTCCTACTGTCCGCAGGAAACTGTGTCCTGCCCACCATGTTGCACTGCATCCAGTAAAGTTGCTTTAGCTCAAATGTTTAGCCCCAAATATAACCAACTTTCTCAGCTCCCAGCTCAAAGATAAACAATGCCCTCTCTACTGAAGTAAACTTCTATATCCCTAAGTTTAAATTTTTACTGGATATGATGCTGAGAATTGAGTTATGGGAAAACTTTTACCTAAGCATTTTATTTATGAACAGGGTTTTACCTGAGATATCATTCACTGGTTGTTCCCTATATGTCTGAACTGTAAACACGATAACCTCTAAGTCAATACACCATATATCTCAATAGAACAGAATTTAATAAAGAATGAGTGTTTTTTGGCTTCTGATACAAGAATAAAAAAATAATTATGGTGAGATTTTGCCTGTAAGATGGCCCTTAGAATGGAGGCCTTGAGAATGTGTTATTGTTTTTTAGAGTAGCATTGTTGTTATAAAAATAACAAAATGTTAAGCAGTGGGAGAAGCAGAATTGGCATGATTTAAATTACAATTTTTTTGTGAGACTCCAGATTCATATACTCTGATTACATGTGGCATTTAATTAAATTATTTCATTTCAATACCTGCATTCTATAAATAGCATTAATATAGCACTTTCATTCAGATCACCAAAGGTTTACTGAATGACATTTGAGAACTGTGACCATGTGATAAGCACTAAAGATTTTAAAATGAATGCCATGTTATCTCTTTTTATTTTTTCTTTTAGTAATAGTACAACCTATAGGGGAAGACATAAGAATAAAATTATCATTTAATTGCAGTGTGTAAAATACTATACCATATGAATGCAGATTCTCAGTGGCAGATAAACTGATCAAAGCAGCATGTATAGGAAAAAAACATGGATAGGGCGTATCAGCAAAACTATTATCTAGTCCAGGTTTTTTTTTTATTTTCTTAATATGAAATCTTGAGAAAATAGTTTCACAGTTGATCAAGTTTCTTTAATCATTAAATGATTGACCAGTACTTAAAACAGCTAATATTTCTTGTGAAGCTTCACTTTATATAAAAACCTACTCCAGATGTTCCTATGGATACGAAGATCTTACTGAGTAAGAAATGAAGCCTTAGAGGTAGTACATAAAGAGAGCCTAACATCAAAGAATCATATCATTGTGTTCTACCCCCTGCTAGTTAATGCATTTGGCAACAAATCACGTTTTTCTAAGATCCCAGAGGGAAAAAAATGTGTAATTGTCTGAAACATGATGTAAAAATGGAAAAGACAGCACATGCATTCAGCTACCTACATGAGGAAGATAACATTTTCTATTTTCTTAAATTGTATTTATACTAGTTTCTGTTAAGGTAGCAACTAACAATAAAGATAAAATACAAAAGACATTTCAAAGTGTGATTTCCCAATACAAAATCAGATGACCCTGGGTAACTCTGATGCTTCTATTTCTGCTTTTGATCTAGTTGAGGATGTTATAACATGGGGTGGGGGCTGATGAGAGTAAAGGTGTTAAAGTACTTCCATTGAAGTAAGTGAGACTGCAGAGTGAAATTGTACAGCTTTCCACACCATAAATGAATTCTAGTTCATTGAAAGGATATAGACATGCTTATGCTGACAGAACTATTCAGTATATTCTTGCAAAATTTGTCTCTAATAATAAATTAAAATATACTTTCCCCTAAATGGATATCCCTTCCTCCTAAATTAAAGTTTAAATGATTTTTGTTGCAAACTGATTTTTCTTTTGCATTTACTTGCAAACATGGGGGAGAGGGAATGAATGCAATGTTAGATACGCTCATAAACACATTCAGTTCATGTAAAAGGAAATTTTTATCTTTCCTGAAGTTATTAATCAAAAACTAGTTCCCAAAGTAGCTAACCTTGTGTCAACAAGATAGATGAATATTAGACTACACACAGAAACTGAGATGTGCAGAATACATAAGTGCCATACATTCTACAAATTTCTGCACAAATATATTCTCTTCTAAAAGGTGATTTTTGTGAGTTTTGGTTCTCTAGTGATATTACTAGAAATTATTAGGACATACAATAAGGGGTACAAGATGTTAAGACAAAGAGTTTAGAAAACACTTTTTACTACTTATCAATCAGGGAAGATACTGACCGCCTGCTGTTTAAGAAAGTTAGTCCTGGGGATATATAAACCATTAGACCTTGAAAAAAGTGATATCTAAAATGTGCTGTTACCCCCATAGGTAGCTATATTTTCCATCTGGGTGAATTGAGCTGTGCAAATTAGCATGTGACCACAAACCAAGACCAAAATAAATCCAAGTCATGAGAGAAAGGTATCAAACAGGAAGAATGAGAGAAAAGTAAAGAAGAACCCCTGTCTCTTTTTCCAATTGCTTTCCTATTAGGTTTTCAAAGGAATCTGTGTTGGGTGAGAAAGATTTTGATTTTCAGATCCACAGACAGATTTTCTTATATATATTGGACACAGAGGGGGATAGAAAAATACATGGCCTCAAGGTGGAATGAGTAAGTCAATAGTTAGAAAAGATTCAATGAATTGGAAAGAATTGTGTATTCTTAAACCATCTACAAGCTTGGCTAAATTAAGTGTATCTAAAGGGAAATCACAGTTCTTTCTATTTTGGAAAGAAATTGTTTTATGTTTAATAAAATCAAAAATATTTAATTGTATTTTATTTTAAACCAAACTGAATGTTAAATTCCTTATAATTGTATTTTTGATTACCTATTACAGGTCATTGTTCTACACTTACCCTAATTGTGTGTAAATCACACAAACACACACAAACATACATAGGGTTAGAGTATAGATGAAAACACATATGCACCAAGAAGGTATAGACATGTTTATTAATCACATAATAAGACTTTCTAGGGAGAGCAGGGTTGACTCCCGAGCAGGTCCAAAAATGGTTTGAAAAAGCAGGAAAGGAAGACTGGCTTGGGTTCCTGCAGCATGGGTCTGATATTGTAGGGAAGGTTTCCTATGTGACCACTGGGTTTCTGTGGTTTGAACTTCCCATGAGGGCTAACAGAGGTAGCATTCCACCTTTCTTACAAGCCTGCCCAGATCAGTTCTGTTTTATGGCCTGAATGTGGTCTAATTCTGTAAAATCTTTCATGTATGCTTGAGAAGATGTGTTTTCTTTTGTTGCTGAATGGAGAATTCTGTAAAGTTAATTTGATCAAGTTCATTGATAGATCTGTTCAGGTCAACTCTGTCCTTCCTGATTTTCTACCTGCTTAATCTATCAATTTATAACAGATAGGTTTCAAACCTCCAACTTTTTATTTGATTTTATTTTTATATTTTCTTTTTGTGTGTTATTTATCCTTCTGTTTTTCTTAAAACTATTTTAATGGTTGTCCTAGAATTTACAATATGTGTGTTTAAATAATGTATGTGCACCATCAAATTTCGCTATAACTTTCTGTGTGGTGCGGTTTCTGTCAGTAGCTCGGCTGAGTTGAGCTAGAGAGAAATGAGCTGCTGGATGTCAGAGAAGCCAACTCAAGCAACAAGCCAACAAATGAAAGAGTTTAGTCTTTAATCATTTACCGCAGTGGCAATAAGCAAGAGGCTAGAATGAAGTAACCCAACTCTGCGTTTCATTTTCCCCGGTGGAACAGCGCACCAGTCAAGGGACAGAGGGAACAGCGCAGATGTGCGCTGAACTTCCTAAGTTCAGGGAAGGCTGGAGAGAGTGGATAGGAGTGGAAAAGTACTGGGTACCGAGGCATAATGGGGAAAAGTGTCTTCATGGTTTCCTGCCCCATTTTATCCCCTTTTATCCCCCTTAAGGAGGCATCACCAGAGGAGGCTGAAGAGGACTTCTGCCCAAGGCCTCAGATGAATAGACCTCAGAATGAAGGCACAGAGGCTGTGGCTGCATATGTGTGAAGAGCTTACTGTCCAGGGGCCTCAGACCTTGACGCAACTCTCTTCAGAGACTGCAGTGCAGCTTTGGCCTGTAAGACATGACAGGTAAAGCCTTTATAATTGCCTACAGTCAGGCCTGAAAAAACACACATTGGTTTTTAACCAGGAGCCAACCTCTTCAATTACCTTTAAGAATTTATCCTCAATTCCTCCTTCCCATACCTTGTGACATTGCTGTCATGTATATCAATTGTCCATAGGTTATATATTCCTGATACATAATTACAAAATTACTTTAAACAAGCAGTTGTCTTTCATATCAACAAAGAACAAGAAACAAATACTTTATTTTGTTTTCATTTATACCTTTGGCAACTCTCTTCTTTATGTAGTTCCAAGTTTCTGACCTGTATCTTCTTTTTATTTGTTTCCTGCTTGAAGAACTTCTTTTAATGTTTCTTGCAGAGCAAAGATGCTAGAAATGACTTCTTTCATCATTTTTTCTGAGTCTTTATTTCTTCTTCACCTTTGAAGGATAATTTCACAGGATATAGATTTCTAGGTGTTGGGTTTTTTTTTTTCCTTTTAATTCTTCAAACGTTTCAACCCACACTCTTTTTTTTGGCATGTTTTTTGATGAGAAGCCTGCTGAAATTCTTACTCTTATTTCTGTCTAAATGAGTGTCCTTTTTTTTTTATCCTCCTTCAATATTATCTCCTCTCTTTTTCCCCTGCAGTTTGAATATGGTATGCCTACTTGTGAGGTTATTTTTTTCTTTTTATTAAATTTTCTTGGTGTACTCTCAGATTCTTCAATTTATGGCTTAGTGCCTGTCATTAAATTAGTAATTACTTATTTACTAATTTACTAACTGGTCATATTACTTAAAATGTTTCTTCTACATTTTCTCTTTCTTCTTTTCTGATATTCCAATTGTGTGTAAGTTTTACTTTTTAATTATTATGATTATCCTACTGTTCTTGGATGTTCTGTTCATTTTCTTTCCTTATTTTTATTTTATTTTAATTTTTAATTCATATTTCTCTTTGTATTTCAGTTTGGAAAATTTCTATTAATCTATCGTCAAGCTCACTGATTCTTTCCTCACCTATGTAGAGTCTATTAATGAACCTATGCAAAGCATTTTTCAGTTCTGTTACTGTATTTCTAATTTCTAATGTTCCCATTGATACTTCCTTAGCATTTTCATCTGTTACATTATTGACATAATCTGTCATGTTGTTTACTTTTTCCTTTTGAGTTCTAACCTTAATAATTTTAATTCTCTCATCTGATAATTCCCGCATGTGTCATATCTGAGTCTGATTCTGGTAGTTACTTTACTTTTTCAGAAGTTTTTTTCTTTCCTTTTAGCATGTCTTGTTTTGTTTTTTGGGGGTTTTTTTTTCCATTGAAGCTGACATTATGTAAAGTAATAAATAAGGATTTAAATACACAGACCTTCAACATGAGGATTTATACTAATCTGGCTAAGAGTAGGGATGTTAGTGTACATTGTAGGCATAAGTACAAAATATATCATATTTCTTTAATGTCCTTATGTTTGTCTCCTTGTGCTTTAAAGCTTTCCTTTGTACAGACCCTTAGAGGGAAAATATGTTTCAGATTTCTCATAAGTAGTGATAAACAAGTATTGGAACACAACTATGATGAAAATTATGGCCTACATTTAAAGGGTAGATCTACCTGAAACTTGAAGAAAGTGCTATAGCTTAATGCTAGCATTAAATTTTCTAAGAAAAAAAACTTACTTAAAATGTGCATTTATTACTTTGATGATCTGTGTTTATCTCTTAATATCATTTATTTATTAGGCATCTTTTTTTCATTTTCATAGAGATGCAACATGGAGGTACATTGTTTAGGAGTAATGTTGTACTTATTTGAGGCTTCATTATTTCAAAGGAATCAATAAAATTTATAGTGGGAAAGGGGAAAAGGAGGAAAAAGAGAATAAGAATGAATACTGATATGAATAGCTAAATCTAAGGGAATAAGTAATTATATATTCCTATTCAGAAAAATGCAAACTATTTTAGCAATAAGGTCTCCCTTTACTCAAGGGTAAAATTTGATTTTCATCCATATTTCACAGAACAAATAACTCTCATTCAAAATGAAATTTAGAGTTTTATAATCTGCCTTATGCTGAAGAGTGTATATAAGAAAATCCTTAAAATATAAAGAAATTATTTCACCAAAATAGTTTTGGGGAGTTATATACATAACAGACCAAGGGTGAATTTACTATTTGAGTCACATAATCATCACTGTCAAATTCCATGGAGCAGCACACTGACAAACTGCAAGCATAAACCACCTGATATTTTTTCTTTGTGTTCAGGGATGGAGAGGTTAGTAATGTATTTCCAATATATCCTTCTTATTCCCTCTGTCTTCTCACTGACTTAAATGCCATCAAAGGAAACTAGCTTACTAAGTTTCAGCAGCCTCTGATCTTGTGAGGATTCTAGGTACCATAAGAAATTATTATGAAATGGGTTTATTTCTTCCCCAGTGACTGAACTTTCTGGAAGTGCAGCCCAATTAGGCCTGAGTAATGTCTCCCAGAAAAGATTGTGTTCTATAGAAGAGATTAATAGAGGTACCATTCTGAAAATGGAAACAAACTATATGTCCTTGTAACCTCCATGACTGTTTTTTAAATCTTTATTTTCTGTAACTTTTATTTACAAGTTTATTGATATAGGATTTACATATTAAAATAGTCACTCTTTTTAGGTATATGATTTGGTGACTTTTGGAAAATATATGAAAAACCTGGCACCCACTAACTTGACTTCCATCCTTACTGCTTTGCCTTTTCAAGACTTTCATATAAATAGGATCAGATAGCATGACATTCCCATTTCCCATTCTTCAATCACTCAAATTTCTGAGATCCATCTATTTTCTTTTTTGGGAAGGATGGCAGGGTAGGGTGTTGTACCAGCAGGTCATGCAAAATAATATTCCTTTTTATAGATGTTCAACCATATGTTGAGCCATATGTTCAATATCCCAGTTTTTGGGTATTAGTGAATATATACAAGCACTATATATATATACATTTCAGTTGTGGAGTGGGATAAGTGGATCACATCAAAAGTTGATGTGATTTTAGAAGCAACTCTCAAACCATTAGGCAAAGAGGCTGTGCTAATTTGAATTTCCATTGGCAATATATGGACAATTCAACTGCTTTACCCCCAATCAGCTATTGGTACTCTCAGGATTGTTATTATTCCATCCATCTATCAATCCATATCTATCTAAATATCTATCATCTATTTATGTATCTACCTATCATCTATATATCTAACATTTATCATCTTCATATTATCCATACTGGAATATTTGTAGTGATATTTCATAATTTGAATTTGCCTTTCTCTAAAAGCTGAAGACATTGAGCATACTTCATGTGCCTATTTATAATCCTTATCTTTACATGAGTTGTTTGTCTTCTTACTACTGAGTTGTAAGAATCCTTTAACAGATATGTGCTTTGCAAGTGCTTTCACTCATCCTGTAAGATGTCTTGGAGATAAGCAATCTATCTAAAAAAAGAATTCAGAATAAGGATGGTAAAGATGATCCAAGATCTCAGAAAAAGAATGGAGGCACAGATCGAGAAGATACAAGAAAAATTTAACAAAGACCTAGAAGAACTAAAGAACAAACAACAGAGATGAACAAGACAATAACTGAAATGAAAAATACTCTAGAATGAATCAATAGCATAATAACTGAAGTAGGAGAAGGGATAAGTGACTTGGAAGACAGAATGGTAGAAATCTCTGCCATGGAACAGAATAAAAAAAAGAATTAAAAGAAATGAAAACAGTCTTGGAGACCTCTGGGACAACATTAAATGACCAACAGTCAAATTATAAGGGTCCTGGAAGAAGAAGAAAAAGAGAAAGGGTCTGAGAAAATATTTGAAGAGATTATAGTTGAAAACTTCCCTAACATGAGAAAGGAAATAATCACCCAAGTCCAAGAAGTGCAGAGAATCCCATACAGGATAAACCAAAGGAGAGAGATGCCAAGACACATATTAATCAAGCTAACAAAAATTAAATACAAAGAAAAATTATTAAAAACAACAAATAACGTACAAGGGACTCCCCATAAAGTTATCAGCTGATTTTTCAGCAGAAAATCTGCAAGCCAGAAGTGAGTAGCAGGATATATTTAAAGTGATGAAAGGGAAAAACCTACAATCAAGAATAGTCTGCCCAGAAAGGTTCTCATTCAGATTTGATGGAGAAATCAAAAGCTTTGCAGGCAAGCAAAAGCTAAGAGAATTCAGCACCACCAAAAGCGCTTTACAATAAATGCTAAAGGAACTTCTGTAGGCAGGAAACACAAGAGAAGGAAAAGACCTAAAAAAACAAACCCAAAACAATTAAGAAAATGGTAATAGGAACATACATATTGCTAATTACCTTAAATGTAAATGGATTTAATGTTCCAACCAAAAGACATAGACTGGCTGAATGGATACAAAAACAAGACCCATGTAAATACTGTGTACAAGAGACCCACTTCAGACCTAGGGAAACATACAAACTGAAAGTGAGGGGATGGAAACAGATATTCCATGCAAATGGAAATCGAAAGAAAGTTGGAGTAGCAATGCTCATATCAGACAAAATAGATCCAGGATAAATCACATTTTGGGTCACAAATCAAGCCTCAGTAAATTTAAGAAAATTGAAATCATATCAAGCATCTTTTCTGACCACAAGGCTATGAGATTATAAATCAATTACAGGAAAACAAAAAACAATCTGTAAGATGTCTTTCCAATTTTTGTAGAATCTTTCAATGAACAAGAGACTTTAATCATGATGAAGTACTGTACACTATTTTTATGGTTTATGGTGTTTGTGCCAAAGAACTATTTGTCTAACCCAGGATCACAAACATATTCTCCTATGTTTCTTATAGAAAGCTATGTTTTTTGCCCTTAGTTTTGGACCATGATCCACTTTGAGTAAGTTTTTTAAATGGTGTGCAGTAAAGGTGAAAGATGAGTTATTTTCATATGGATGTCCAATTTTTCCTGCAGTATTTGCTGATAAGACCACTCTTTCTCTATTGTATTAGCTTGGTAAATTTGTCAAAAATCAGTTGACAATGTATGATTGTTTTGAGCTTTTTTTCTTATTCCTTTTATGCTACTGAGTTGATCTGTATATCTATCCATAATTCAATTCTGCACTGACTTAATTATGGTTACCTTATAGCATGTCTTAACTTTAGATGAGTTCTCCAACTTTTAATTCTTTTCCTCTTTTTTATTATTCCAAGGCTTTTTTTTTCCCATGTAAATTTTTAGTATTAGCTTGCCAATTCTAAAAAAAAAAATTAGGAATATTAATAGAGTTTAAATTGATTTTAGAAAATTTGTAATTTTCCAATATTAGTTCAAATCCCTATGCCTGTTTTAGCTCTTCATTTATTTTGTTCTGATTTAATTACACTCATAAATGTTTTATAGTTTTATACTAAATTTATTAATTTTATATGTTAAATATATCCCTAAAATTCAATTTTATTTGATGTTATTGTAAATGTATTTATAAAACTAATGTCCAATGTTTATTTTCATTGTGTAGAAATGCAATTGATTTTGTATATTAACCTTTATCCTGACATCTTACTATATTCACCTATTAGGTATAAGATATTTTATACCTAAAATATAAAACCTTAGGTATTTTTTTTACATAGATCATCAGATTATCATGTTGTCTGAAAATAAAAAGAGTTTTACTTCTTCCTTTATAATCTATATTACCTATGACTTCCATTATAATGTTGAATATAAGTGGTGAGAACATACACATCTTCCTGGTTTTAGGTGAAAAGCTATATCAGTCTATTTTTTTTCCTATTAAATATGATGTTAGCCATAGACTTTCTTTAGATGTTCTTTACTGGGGTTAAGAAGTTTCTTACTTATCCTAGTATGTTGAGAGCTTTTTCATGAATACACGCAATATTTTGACAAATTATTTTTCTTTATCTATTAAAAGATTGAATTCTCTATTTTTGGACTTTTGATAAAATGAATTATATAGTTTGGTGTTCAAATGTTGTATTAACTTTATTTATTGAAATAATCCATGATTAAATAGTACAGATGAACCAGTTTGCAAGGCAGAAATAGTGACACAGATGTAGAGAACAAATGTATGGACACGATGAGGGGAAAGCAGGTGGGGGGGTGGTAGTGGGATGAATTGGGAGATTGGGGTTAACATATATACACTCATGTGTATAAAATAAATAACTAATATAAGCCTGCTGTATTAAAAAATACAAAAAAATTAAAAGAAATATACCATGATTGGTCATGATGAATTATCATTTGTTAATTATTGAATAAAATTTGCTGATATTTTAAAGATTTTTGAATCTATGTTCATGAATACTATTCTATAGTTTTCTTTTCTAGTATACCTTTGCCTGCAAGATAATTCTGGCCTCAGAAAATGAATTGGTAGGGTTGTCTCCCCTTCTATTGGAGAGATTGTATAGAATATATTTATTTCTTCTTTCAATATTTTTCAGAATTCAACAGTAATATTACCTGGGGCTAGAGTTTAATTTGTAGGAATGTATTTGATTGTGTATTCAATATTTTAATGGATATAGAGCTTGTAGAATACATATTTATTTTTGTGTGAGCATTTTAATTTGAATCCCTCAAGAAATTAATCCATTTATTTTATCAAATTGATTGTCATAAAGTTGTTCATAATATTCCCTTATTATTCTCATAACAGTCCCTTTATATTAATATCTATAATATTTTTATAAATGTCACCTTTTGATCCTTGATATTAAGAATTTGTTGTTTTCCTCTTGTTTATTACAAGTCTGGCTATCAATTTTATTAATCTCAAGGAAAATATATTTCATTTTATAGCTTTATCTAATATTTTTTTATTTCAATTTCATGGATTTTTGCATTTATATTTACTATTCCTTTCTATATGTCTAAATTTTTTTCTATTTTCTAAGGTTTAAGCTTATATCATTGATTTAAGAACTTTTTTCTTGTCTCATACAAGCATTTCATTCTATGAATTTCCATTTAAGAACAAATGTAACTGCAATTAACAAAGAGTTTTGTTTTATTTTTTATTCATTTCAAATATTTTATACTTTACTTATTATGTCTTTGATTCATGGCAAATTTAGGAAGTTTTTGGAGATTTAAAGATATCTTTGATTATTGATGTCTTGTCAGAGTAGATTTTTATATAATTATATTATTTTATATGTGGTGAAGTATTTTTTATGGTTTATCTTTGTCAATGTCATATATGCCCATGAGAATAATCCATATTCTGCTGGTGCCACTGTTGGATGAAGTTTAAGTCAGTTGATAGTGTTGTTCAGATCATCTGTGTCATTTTGATTTTCTCTCATCTTGTTCTATTACCCATAAAGACAAAATTTGGATGTATCCAGTTATAAGTGTGAATTTGTCCTTTCCATTCTATCTACTCTAGTTGTTTTATGTATCCTGAATCTCCCTTGTTAGCTGCATAACCTTTGGGAGTCTTGCATTGTTTTTAGAAAATGACAGAGAAAATGCTTAGATGTTATACATGATAATAGAAAAAACATAATAATAGAAATACTAGGTAGAAAAGCTAAAAAGAGTCTATATTCCTTTTTCTATTTTATTCTCTCAATGTAAGATACCAATCTCAGACTATACATTTTACTGTATGCTCTGTCATAAAGAAAAATTAGACATGTAACATATTATAAGAAAATAAAATTTGAATATCTAGTAAGTCAACTGTTATTTCAAGTTCATTAAAATGAAATGGTTGAGAAAATTTTAAAATTAAACATGAATTATTGGTATAAAAATAAGTTATATCTAAGACAATTTTAGCTTAATCAGATTAACTCTCTTTGAAACTATATTCAAGACCTGTGACTAGCAGAAATTTTGCACTAACTCATGTTGAACAGCAGTTTTTCTACTGAATATATCAATTATTAAAAAGATGATAGCAATTAAGTATAAAGAAGATATGGTTAATGGTGCAAAAAATCAACATCAGTAATATATCCATTCTTAGATTCAGGTCTGCATTTCTTTTTGTAAATCATTTTACTCAAAGAACGCATTTAGTATCTATTAAGATAATAAGATTCCAGTGTCTCATAGCATAAAAGCAAACCTAAGTATAGAGCAAGTCAGTAATAATCACTATCACTATAATTTTAATCTTCAAGCCAGGAATATGAGAAAATAGAATAGATAGATAGATAGATATAGATGTACAGAAAGAAAAATGTATCTTTAATTGATTCTTACATTTTATTCAATTTTGCGTAAATAGTAGACCAATTTCAATTAATTTACATTGTTTCATATAATATTGTCTTTATTCTTGAAAAATTTTGTGTGTAACTATTTATTTCAAGCTGATCAGGAATAATATTTAGTTAGGTTTTTATGCCCTATCACATGTTAACTACATGGGGCTCACTTAAACATATAGCAGAATAGGAGCAGTTTTCTTGTGATATTATAAAATTAAAATAAATTGAATATTAGAAGAAACTAGTACTATCAATGTTCAAAATTATGACTTTTTAAAATTAATTAGGGACTTCTCTGGTGGTCCAGTGGTTAAGACTCCACACTTCCAATGCAGGGGGCATTCGATCCCTTGTCGGGGAACTAAGATTTCACGTGCCACACTGTGAGGCCAAAAAAATATATACCAAAAAAAATAAATAAATAAAATAAAATAAAATTAGTTAAAATATATTTGAATATAATATTTTCTTATTAAACTGCCTAAAGTCAAATGTTTTTGAAATACTACTATAAAGCCACTGTATGAAACATGTTATTATAGTTGACCTTTGAATATTAGGAGAGAAAATAAAAGAAAACAAAACTAAATAAAAGGGTAATACATTTACACATCTGTATCTTATTTGTTGTAATAGCATGTGAGTCAGTTTATTCTGGGCCAGCATTGTGTGTTGTTAGGCTCATTCCATTGGGAGTCCACTGTCAACGGTAAATTTCTATTTAAAATGAGTTGATATACTTATGTAAATGTTCCATCGATGAGAATTTTGGTCATGAGGCCACATGGGAAGCCTAATTATCTTGAAGGAGTTAGTGGTGACTGTTAAGTGTTATAAAACAGTGATGAGCAGCATTAGCAAGTCCGATTTCTGGGAGTAATTGCTCATTCCAAAGGGCACTTTGGAATGAGGCTCAGGGAAAATTGATCAGAGGCAGTGAACTAACTAAGCAGCAAAGAAAGGGACTACAGAGGGAAAGAGATTCATTTTAAAGGAAGTAATAGTACTATGATAGTATCGGGAAAATGTGCCCTGGGCCAAAAGTGTATATTGACCCGAACACAACCTAGGGAGGCACACATAGATTTTGATATCTTATTTATGTAGTTTTGAAAGTGAATAAGTTAAAACTACCCAGTAAGCTTATTTGTAAAGTTAAAATTCACTAAGACAGAGATGGGAAAATTCCCAAGTTAGTCCTTTTAATAGGTTTAATTTAAACATTTCAAATATATGTTAATGTAATTATGGTTTCTACATCATGGTAGTACAGATTTTATGCCCCAGTGACCTTTCATTTCAGAGACTGTAGAGAAATAAGGGTTTTAAACTGTTGATGATATCAAATGCTACAATTTAGTTTCATCTCATTCATAAAACTATAAGGTTATATTAAATGCTATTATTACCTCAGAATTTATTTATTTGGCTCCATTAAAGCAATTATGTTATGCCTTATTGAAGAATGAAGAAGTGCCTCTATTTATAGCAGCAAAATAAACCTTTTCCACAGTCTACTATATTCTTAGAGCCTGTATATGATTTAAGAGGAGCGAAGCCCACAGATCACAAGATAAAATTGTCATAAACTAAATAGTCCCATCCTTGGGTCACTATGGAGACTGCTGATACCAGCTAACTTATAAAAATATCTTTTTTTTTTAACAAAAAAACTCCAGGGCTTCCCTGGTGGCGCAGTGGTTGAGAGTCCGCCTGCCAATGCAGGGGACACAGGTTTTTGCCCCGGTCCGGGAAGATCCCACATGCCGTGGAGTGGCTGGGCCCGTGAGCCATGGCCACTGAGCCTGCGCATCCGGAGCCTGTGCTCTGCAACGGGAGAGGCCACAACAGTGAGAGGCCCATGTACTGCAAAAAAAAAAAAAAAAAAAAAAAAAAAAAAAAGAAGTCCAAACTTTTTACAAAAGTCCAAACTTCTGATAAGAGTGACCTTAATTTATAACCATCTTATACATATAAACTCTGACATTGACTTTCTGAGCAATTAAATTAATCTGATGAAATTGTCCCTTGTCATTTAACCTGAAAGAGAAATAATAGATGATGATCATTATAAAATTTAAAAGTGTACAGTGAGATGAGGAATTTAGACAAATTACAATAGAATAGGACATATGACAGAAAGAAGACTGACTTTTACTTGAGTTTACTCTGTCCTCAAAACATATAGTTAATTTTAAAAAGATGATATTACTTTTAGACATATTGACTTTGAAGTAATGGAAGTAATTTCAGTAAGGTATATTTAAATAATTGCATTCCCTTTACCATCATCAAAGAAAACTAAATATCTATGTATTGGTCACTCCTGTTCATCTATGTAAGAGTCCTTTCCTTTCTGTAAACTTATTAGAAATGGTAGTAATTTAAGGATTTTTTGCTTACTATTCCCTTAACTTGGACTGTTACTTCTCAATATATTTTGGGGGGTCAATTTTCTCAAGTTCTTCAATTTTTTGCTCATGTGTCATGAAGCACACAATGATCACATTTATAAAATTTATATGATATTTCTAGAATGGTAGTATAGGAAGCTCCATAGATCCTGTCCCCAGCAAGACAACCAAAATTTATTTAAAAACATATTTTAAAAGACAACATTTAAAGTCTCTGGAAATTATCTTAAGGGTCATATGTATAAGGGAATGGATAAAGTAAATGGATAAGTAAATGGAGAAATATTTATTCCAGAAAATCTACTACCTCTTGGTTAAAACAGTGTTTAAGTCTATGCCATTTGATTCAAGACCCACTTATTCCCCACCCCCAAATTTCGGTTGTAGAAACAGAGCACAGGAACACAGGGCTCCATCTTCATTCAGCACTGAGCTCTATTCCAGGAAGAGAGACAGAAAGATGTGGGGCTCCATTCCTCCAACCAGCCTGCATCTGTAGGGCAGAAGCTCTTTCTCAAGGATAGCAGACCAAAAATACTGGATCCTGATTACCCTTGCTTCAGCTTGCTTATAGAATAAAGGTTACATTGTGGATGGAGCAAGCCAAGAAGCCCAGATACTATCACCCTATCCAGGACCCCAGTTGTAAAGTAAGGGTAGCATTCCAAGAGAAGAAGTCCCTGCCCCTAGGTCTGGAAACTAGTAAAGAGATCTTTTCCATAGGGAGAAGCCAACCATAAGAGTAAACACTTCTATAGCTCTCTCCTCAGTAACAAACTTTTTAAGAACAAAGTTTGGTAAAATTCAAGAACATGAGTATTGTTGAAAATAATTGTTTTTGATAATCAACTAAGAGGAGGCTGATAGCTCCATGTGACCAACAATTCAAACCATAGAACATCTAGAAATTTAAGAAAGAGAACAAGGAAAAGAAACTACAAGAAGATGAGGTTGGATCAAACCTTAAATATTGTCCTCAAATACTACACCTGGGAAGGAGCCTGCATTTAATTGTATCAATAAATATATAATAATGTATATTATATCATATTATGTATGATACAGCATATGTTATATATAATACCATGTATTATAGAATGTATAATATATTGTTAAACAATTTACTATCTAGGGCATTGTCAAAAAATAAACAATGAAGTGAGAGTGTGTGATATATTTTATTCCAAAAAGAATATGACATGAATATTCAGAAAAAAAAACTTGGTTAAGAGAGATAATTTATCCTTTATTGCCATGTTATTTATTTAATTAGATTAATTTTCTGTTATCAGAAATATAAGAAATAGGAGTTCCTTTACATTTTTAAGAGACACAGAAGCAAAGATATTGTCCCTTTCCCTTTTCTTCCTCTGATGAACTCTTAGTCATTTCTTAATATATAACTAAGTATGTCTCTTTCTAAGGATTGGCTGGTACAGTTTGACTGAGTTTTCCATGTGCTTCCCCACTGTGCATCCCTGTGTATATCTGCAATGTAGCACATACTGCATTGTGCTGACAGTATTCTTACACTTTCCACATTTCAAGGTTTACAAAGACAGGTAACAGAGATAAGCTCAGACATTGGAATATGACAGGTGTACAGCAGATATTGAAAGCTTGAGATATGAATGAATGAAGAAAAGTAAATAATTCTAGTGCATTACTCCATTCTTAGTCTTTAAATCATAAAAAATTTTGACTGATGCTAAATTGAAATATCAGCAGGTAATGCCCCAAAAAGAGATGTACTCCTCACATCAAATAGCTCTTTTGCTCTGTGAGTGAGAGCATACTTGAGTTTTTGACCTTCTCAGAAAAACACTGCCTTACTGCCTCTTAGCTTGATTTGTGGTTTTGTCTTTGGCTTCTGTTGCTCAAGTACTGGTATTTAAAGTGTAAGACAGAGTAAGGAGAATAGTGTCAAAAAAAACAAAATTCAGGGATTCCCTGGTGGTGCAGTGGTTGAGAGTCCACCTGCCGATGCAGGGGACACGGGTTCGTGTCCCGGTTCGGGAGGATCCCGCATGCTGCGGAGCGGCTGGTCCCGTGAGCCATGGCTGCTGAGCCTGCGCGTCTGGAGCCCGTGCTCCGTAACAGGAGAGGCCACAACAGTGAGAGGGCCGCGTACCGCAAAAAAAAAAAAAAAAAAAAAAAAATTTCAACTGAGTATATTTTAAATATCTTATTGGCTTTGTTCAGTGATTCATGAATTGGGCAGATTTTGATCTAGCAGATAGAAAGACACTCCTAGAAACTGTACAGAATGAGAGACTTTTATACAAAGAAGTTACACTAGGCAAAAAACAATTGTTTTGCTATGTCAAGGGTAGTTTCCTTCAGGGGATGGCTGGATTCTATCAGGCAGATAACACAACTTGTGCTGATCTGGTGATTGATTGTTTTAAGATGTAGTTTCTGGGAGACCTGAAACTGCAGTAAGGTTAAGTCTCAATTTGGTGATGTAGGGCTTAGCATAAGCAACTCCATTTTGGACCTGTCATCTTGTTTTCAACCATAGGGAGTCATGAAAATTAAGAAACTTATGTTTTTGCTTGCCAACTAAGGAATGTAGTTTTCTAGAAAGGAATAAAAGAAAAATTTAATACTTATTAATTTATTTTGCCAAAGAAAAAATGATGCAATTAATTGTAAACTTAATCTCCATCAAGTTATAAAATAAATGATCATTAGTTAAATATAGAGTTGAATCTTGTTTAAACAGCAAATGTCTGATGGGAGTCTATTCATAATTATTTTGTATCTATTTAAAGATCACTAGCTCTAAGTTTCCTAAAGATGAAGGGAATGCACAATTACTCTTGAGTATTATACTTTTATTTGATAAGGTGGTTTTCATACACAGAAAAATGTTTTAATTCTATAGCTATGTTTAAAATATTTTATTTATAACTATTTATATTGTCTATTGAAGCAAGGTACAATGTTAGATCTAGGGAGAATCTTGAGGATACAGGAATTGACCATATTAATATGTGATGAATGTTAAAGATCAAATGGTAATACACTATATTGTTTCTCAGATGTACTAAAATTGAATTAAAAATATCATCATCTTAAACTTCACAGAACCCATCAAAATTCATAAAGAATAAACGGTTTTTCAGAGAGGGAAGAAGATAACTCAGTAACCGTGACTGGAATTGAGACTAATTTTTTAAACTTAGCCTGTTTGGTCAAATGTTCCACTTTTAAAATGTAACATTTATACTTATACAAGTGTTTTAAATATTATTTGCTTAAAAGAGAATCGTCTAGGGCTTCCCTGGTGGCGCAGTGGTTGGGAGTCCACCTGCCAATGCAGGGGACACGGGTTCATGCCCAAGTCCGGGAAGATCCCACATGCCGCAGAGCGGCTGGGCCCGTGAGCCATGGCCGCTGAGCCTGCGTGTCTGGAGCCTGTGCTCCGCAACGGGAGAGGCCACAACAGTGAGAGGTCCACATACGGCAACAACAACAGAAAAAAGAGAATCGTCTAGCACGAAAAACCAAAGAAACAAAGAACAGAAGAGTCCACTTATCAGATCTAATAAGGATATTCCAAAAGATGGTCAATTGTAAAATCAACATGAAAAATCAATAGTATTTTTCAACACCAATTTTAAAAATAATCTAGACTATATAATAGAAAGTTATTCTAAAATTTGAATGGTATACTTTATCTGCATAAATATACACACATATATTCAAAGGAAAAAAAATTGTGAATATCTACCTCCCATTAATCAGGACATATTAAAAAACTAAAACAAGGTTTATAGAGTGTTATTTGCATTTCCAGGTGTTACATCATTCCTTAAACCATAGACAAAGCATAAAAGAAGAAAAATAATATTGTACAGAGTTAATGTTATATAATTTTGTCAGTCATATCTTCTAACAGTTCTAATTGCATTTCTATTATTTAAAAATCTAATCGAGTGTATGTTGTTATGGTTAACTAGGGTTTGAGAGAGAATTGAATCTATGGTGATGAATAGTCTGTATTTTTATAGGGCTGTGGATTACAAGAGTATACACATTTGCCAAAACTATAAAATATAAAAGTTAAGATCTGTGTAGTTCACTGTATGAGATTTATACCTTGATTTTTACCAGGCAAAAAAATAATACAGACTATACGTTACAAATTTGCTACTTCTAGATTAAAAAGAGCGTATTTCAAATTCAGTGATGAAAAGTCCAAGAAATCTGAAGTACAAAGGCAGAAGTAATAGATTTCTTGTACAGAGTAACTCTCAATTCTACTACTTTGTACCAGATTTCAAAAATTAAGGCTATGTTTAGCAACAATGTACCTGTATTGATTCTGTACCTTTCTCTTCATACGTAAATAGATAATTAGGTCCCTAATGATGGAAATGCATTTTCTGTTAAACCAAACTTCTCTCAACATTAACAACATAACTGTTCGTTGTTTTTAAATTAAAATGCATACACCCTGGCTGTGATATATTAAAAACACATTTAATTAGACTCTGGATGTATATGATTTCAAAACTCAAAAAGATGATACTGGTACAATAATAAAAGATAAACCAATTTTAAAATATTTTCACTTTCAACTCTGCTATATTTAAAGCCACTAGCAAAAATTCCTCCATGAAAGATGAAGTATCACAACATGAAATTAAATTTGAATATGAGATACAGTAAAATTGTTTTCAGTTTTGTAAGATTCTTGCATTAGGTGTCAAAATGATACCAGAAAATATCCTAAATAATGAACAATGTAGATCAAACATGATAAATTGCCTTCCAAAAGAGAACACTAAATGAAATTGAAAAATAAATTCTCTCTGAAAATAAAATGCTGCACATTTAAACAGAAGAAACTGTCAACATCATAAAACTTTAATGCAAGCTTTGTAATTTCACATATCATGCTGATAGATGGCATATGATCTTTGACATGACACAAATTTAAAAGATCCCAATATAAAAAATAAAAGTGTAACAAAAATTGAGGCAAACTGCCTTGCTGAACCAAAGTATTTTACTTTCCAAGAATTCAAAGAAACAAAACTTTTCTAGAAGTTACTATTTTAATTAAGGAAATAGAAAATTAGAATGAAGTAATAATTTGATAATTGGGTCATATTTGTGGAAGGTTCAATTTAAATTAGTGGGTAACTTGAGTCTCAAAAACATAATAATTATATAAAATTTTAAAATACTATTTTAAAATATTTTTTAACAAATCAACAAATGATCAACAAATGGTTTATTGCTTAACTTCTCAGAGAACTGGAGTAAGCATATGTTTTAAATATACACAAAGGCTTATATTTTATTGAGTAGTTGGGAGGAACAAAATGGGAAATGAGTCAAATATGTGTTTGTATTTTTACTTCTTTAGGAAGTTATTTCTTATCTCAGAGACTGTGCTTTTGATTACATATAATGGAAACTGCAATATTTACTTCATGTGGTTGTTCAAAAAAATCAAATGGAAAGTATGCAGTTTTAGGCAAGTGCCTGGGTAGTAGTGGTCGATTAATAAATGATAAGTTCCTTTACCCTTAGTATTTTTTGCAAATGTGTAAGGATCTTTTTAAACATACACATTTTGAATATTATGAATATACTTAAAATAATTTTCTTCAATATTGTATCAGTGGTGTTTAGTTAAGCATAAATTAAATTAATACAAAAATACATCATAGATAATACATATCATAAGGTATGGAAAAAGGCAGTCCACATAATAGTCATTTATGTAACATTTGCATATTGGAATTCTATTCCTTTATTATATATTTATGAGTTTAGTTCTTTTACCAGAAAATGAGATTAAAAGACCGTAAGATAAAGTCATGACATCTAATATCAATATTTACATTTAAATAGCACAATGAAGCTAAAATAGTTTAATTCATGGACAAAAATAACAGAATATCTAATATTAAACATTACCAAGTGATCTCAAGATACTGCATTATTACAATTTTCAAGACCTGTGGTAATTTATTTCACAAGTTTTTTTTTAATGTTTCCTTGAGATTTACCTCTGATTTATAGCTACATTAAAATCTGCTTATCAAAATACTTTTGATATTATAGTAGAAATGATTTGAAACTAGAATTTTACACAGATTCACTTGTACCGAAAACTGTTTCGATATGATGCATTTATATAAAATGTACATTTTTTTGCTGATTAAAGAACCAAACATAAATTGTATAATTTCATACTACTTTTACTTTAATTTGTAGCTGAGATTTCCTGTGTTAGCCAAGAAATACAAATGTAAGTAGAAGAAAAATATACAAGAGCAAATTCTCATATGTAAAAATGATAGTTTATATCTCCACTCGTAATTTTTCTGTCCAGATTAGTAGTCTCAATTAATCTCTTTCTTTTTTAAAAATATTCTGGAAAGTAGACCTTAAAGGTCCTTATCATAAGATAAAACAGTTTCGTAACTATGTATGGTGATAGCTGTTAACCAGACTTACTGAAGAGATCATTTTGCAATGTATACAAATATCAAATCATTGCATGGCACAACTGAAACTAACATAATGTTATATGTCAATTATGCCTCAATAAAAATTTTAAAAAATAAAGTAATAAAAAATATCGTAAAGAAAGTCATTTTGAGATACACAGGAAAGTTACTCTAAAGGGATTAATCATCTCAAATTCTCTAACATTTAATTGTAAGTTTACTTTAGAAAATTATAGAAAGGAAGTTTTCTTATTCAGTTTGTCATTTTCATTTAACTCTTTTAAATATGAAGATTGTGATAGCTTACCTAAAATGGACTGATGTTTGATATCAAGAAGTCCTAATTCTTATATTCTTTATTCAGAAATAAATAAAGATTATTTCTGTTAAAATGCTTTCTTTAAAATTGCTTTCTGCAGGACAGAAATAATTCCTATATAAGAATTCCTACATAAGAAAGAAATACTATATAAAATATCTAACTTTCTTTGAATGCACATATGTAGATAACTTTAAATGGCATTATATATTAAAGTGTTTTCTTTAAAAATATTTTAAATATGAAATGATTTGACACATTGAACGAAGATTCAATGTGACAGACAATACAATAACTTAACCTGCTTTGTCTCACATTACATACTGAAAAATTTTGGTTACAAGCTTACTTTAGCAGACTGTGATATATCCTGCTAGAGTAGAATATGTAAAAATAAAAACAAACAGAATTTGGAAGAGCAAGTTCAGAGCTGACTCTTCATATAGAATGAATGTAATCATGTGCATTATATTTACTACTTCAGAGGATTAGTCCTCTGTTTATAAAATGATGACTATACTGTCTCTACTAGCTCACATGGTTACCAGAAAAGATAAAATAATTAATGCATGCCAAGATGCTTTGCAAGTTGAGAATTAACATAAATATGAGGTGGTGTTGTTTCTGATGTATATTCACCAAAAACATAACAAAAAAGTGGGTTCTAGTTTAAACCTAAATGTACAGCTGATTTCTAATGCCTTCATAAGGTCAAGTTTTCTGACTTATTCCCAGTTGATGCTGAAGTATCCTAGGACCAGGAATCCACCCATTGAAAGAACTGAAAGGAAAAATAGACAGTTCTACAACAATAGTTGGAAACATCAATACATCACTTTCAATAATGGATAGAACATCTAGACAGAAGATCTATAAAGCAATTAAGGGCTTAAACAATATTATAGATGAACTAGACCTAACAAACATATATAAATTCCTCTGGCCAACAACAGCAGAATACACATTCTTTATAAATGTACATGGAGTATTCTCGAGGATAGACCATACATTAAGCCACAATATGTCTCATTAAATTTAAAAAGATTAAAACCGTACAAAGTGTTTTCTAAGATCACAATGGAATGAATCTAGTAATCAACAGAAGGAAACCTAGAAAATAAACAAATATGTGGAAATTAAACAGCACACTGTTAAACAATGAATGGGTCAAAGAAGAAATGACACAGGAAATTAGAAAATACATAGAGAAAAATGAAAACACAGCATACCAAAACTTAAGAGATACAGTGAAGACAATATTCCATGGGAAATTTAGAGCTGTAAATGCTTACATTAAAAAAAGAAAAACATCAAATCAATAATCTAATTTTACATCTTGAGGAACTAGAAAAACAAGAACCAACTAAATTGAAAGCCAGGAGAAGGAAATAAAATTATAAAGATTATAGAGAAACTACAGAGACAATAGAAGAAAAATGTTGAGAGAATCAATTATACCAAAAAGTGGTTCTTTAAAAAGATCTTTAGGTAATCTGATAAAGAAAAAAAGAAAGATGAAAATAACTGAAAACAAATGAAAGTGGGGATTTTACTATCAAACTTATAGAAATAAAGAGAATTAGAGGAAAATTATGTAATTATTAAATGACCTAGATAAATTGGATACATTTCGAAATACAGAGGCTCAAGAAGAAATAGAAAATCTCAGCACCTGATAACAACTGAACAAGTAAAATAGGTAATCAAATACTTCAAACCAAAGAAAAGTCCAGGAAGAGATGTCTTCACTGGAAGACAAAAACTTCAAGATAAATGAACAACAATCCTTCTAAAACTCATTAAAAAATGAAAAGGAAGGAACACTTCCTAACTCATTATTTGAGGTCAGCATTACCCTAATATCAAGACACATAAATCACAAGAAAAGAAAATTACATACTAGAATCCTTTATGAATATAGATGTAAATATCCTCAACAAAATATGTCAAAATAAACAGCATATGAAAAGGGTTATGCATCATAGCCAAGTGCAATTTATCCCAGGAATGCAAGGGTAATTCAAGACAAGAACATAATCCATATAATACACCACATAGATAGAATGAAGGGAAAATACACATGATCATCTAAATTAAGGGAGAAAAGGCATTTGATAAAATCCAACACCATTTCATGATGAAAACACAGAAGACTGGGAATAGAAGAGAACTTCTTAAACATGATAGAAGGCATTAATGAAAAACACACAGGTAACATTATGCTCAATTTTGAAAGAATAAAAGTTTTCCCTAAATCTAGAACAAGAGTAAATAACCCACTACCACCTCTGCTGTTCAACCTTGTACTGAAAGTTCGGCCAGAACAATTCAGCAAGAAAATGAAGTAAAAATTATCTAAACAGGAAAGATATAAGCAAAACTATATCTACTCACAAATGACATGATTCTACATACAGAACGTCCTAAAGAATCCACAAGGAAGATACTAGAGCTAATAAAATAATTAAAGTTGCAAAGTACAAGATCAACATACAAATTTGAATGTACCCACAGTAAATAAAATTGAAAAGGGTATAAGTAGACAATTACACTCACAATAACGTCCAAAGATTAACAAGAGGAAGATTAAATTTAATGAAGGAGATTTAAGGCTTGTGTAAAGAAAATTAACAAACATTACTGAAAGAATTTTGAGAATTAAATCAGTTAGATGGTGAAAAAGGAGGTTGTAGCCCTCAAACTTCCATAGAAAACCAATTTTAACAAACACTTATTGATGAGAACACCTTTATAGGAGCCTGGGAGTCTAGCTGAGAGGTTCCAGTTCCTCAGTGGAGAAAAATATGAGAATAGATTCATTGAAGAAGGTAAGAATAGTTTTTCCTTACATGGGTCACCCTTCCTCCAAAGCAGCACAATTCACTGCCAAGAGTTACCTCACAGTCTGTGATCTCTCCATAGGATAAAGTGATAGAAAAGTGAGATCTCAACTTCCCCAGCCTTTTGGGATATGGCCCAAGTGGTCCACTTCTCATCCCAAGCTGAACACTGAGTGGATCAGCACAAATGAATAGTCTGGGGAGAGATAAGATTAGGGAAAATGGAGGTCACCACAACTGGTGCATGGAACTCAATAACCAACTACAGATCTTAAAAACTGGTTCAGGGATTCCACTGAGAACTCTGGCTAGGACCCCAAAGGATACCTCAACAGCAGAAGCACCCACCTAGCTGATGGGCTCCCCCAACACTTTGTAATAAGAGAACTGAAGGATGGAAAAATCTTATTGTTATAGGTTGAATTGTGTCCCTTCCAAAATTCATATGTAAAAGTCCAAATTTCCAGTACCTCAGAATATGAGTTTACTTGGAAATAACGGTCATTGCAAATGTAACTAGTTAGGCTAAGATGAGTTTACACTGGAGTAGGGTGAGTCCCTGTTCCAATATGACTGGTGCTGAAATAAAAAGGAATTTGGATGCAAACAAATATGCAAGGAAACACCATGCCAACATGAAGACAAAGGTTAGAGTGATGTTTCTCCAAGCCAAGAATCACCAAACATTTCTAGCAATCAAACAGAAGCTAAGAGAGAGGCATTGAACTGATCCTTCCTCACAGCCCGCAGAAGGGAAAAATCCCACTGACACCTTGATCTTGGAATTATAACTTCCAAAGCTATGAATCAATAAATTTGAGTTGGTTAAGCCACCCAGGAAACTAATGCAACTGTAAACCAACAAGATGTAACAGATATACATAACATACACCACCCAATTACAACAGGATACACATTCTTTTCAAGTACACAAGAAACATTCTTCAGGACAGACCATATATTAACACACAACATAATACTCAATAGATTGTAAAAGCTAGAGGACAAACATCAATAACAAAGAAATTTGAAAAATTAATAAATATGTGAAAATTAAGAAATACACTCTTAAAAATCAACACTTAAAGTACAAAGGGGAAAAAAAAACATGACCATCTCAGGTAATACAGAAAAATCATTTGGCCCAATCTAATGTGTTTTCATGGCAAATAACATTCAGAAAACTAAGAAGGACTGATTAAAGGAATTTATGAGAAACTCTCCACAACACTAAATTATAAGTTACACAACATAGTGAATGTGTAAAATGATACTGAATGTTCACTCGGAAATGGTCACTTTTATGTTATCAATTTTTTTAAAAAAGATGAGATAAAAACAAATATCATATGATATCACTTTTATGAGGAATCTAAAAAAATGTTTCAAATTAACTTATTTAAAAAACAGACATAGATTGACCAACATGGAAAACAAACTTATGCAAAGGGAAAGGGGGTGGAGAGGGAGGGATAAATAAGGAGTTTGGAATTAACAAATACACACTATTATATATAAAATAGATAAACAACAAAGAACTACTGTACATCCTAGGGAAATATTTCAATATCTTGTAATAACCTATAATGGAAAAGAATCTGAGAAAGAATATATATGTATAACTGAATCACTTTTCTATACACCTGAAACTAACACAACATTGTAAATCAACTGTACTTCAATAAAAAATTATGAGATGAAAATTTACATTTTTTGCTTATCTATATCCTGAAATTGGTGAAGTTCGTAAGTATTGCAGAAGTTCAATATTAACCAAAATTACAAATATAGTATAGATGACTCAAAATGTTGGAGACTTCTGATAGAGCTCCTCTTCATTAGTACTCATGCATGTTTCCTGACAAGGTTTATTTGATCTTTTCATTTTCATAAATGACTTTTCTGGGTCAGAGTTCTTTAGAGTACTCATTCGCTTACATCATATATATATATATTCTTCTGCTCTATTTATCATCTATTATTTTTGTTAACATACAATAGAAAGGTCACGTTTCCTCTGGGATGATATATTTGAATTACACAATTTTATATCTTTGGTAACCAGATACCAAACACATTGAACTGGAAATTTTAGGTCTTAATGTATCATATTAATTGCACAGATTTAGGGATTTACTAGAGGAAACAATTTTTATATCCAAATTAGTAAAAAATGATGAGATGCTGAAAACTTCTGACAAAAAATCTATTCAAGTTTTATTCTATAAGGACAGTCACCAATAGGTGAGCATCCCTCTACCTTTCCTATTTGTTTCATTTGTTTTACTGTTTTTCCTAATGATTCTTTTTCGGTGTTATATTATGTTGTTATATTGATGGATGACAACAAATCTGGAAGAAAATGGGAAGACACTTAAATGATACAATTTTAATGACACTAAGATTGTAAAAGTGTCCTCCCCATACTTAGATTTTATAAGAGATATAAATTGCTTCCAGGATGGTGGTAGATAACAAATTGGTCCTTGTCATCTCTATGCTATATCTAGGATGCCACATTTGTGATTAGCATCCCAGTTAATTACCATAGAAACTTACATATATTTTTCTTTGTTTTGTTTTCTTTTCTTCTGGGGAATCTGTAAAGTAATAAATTATAATAATGTAGATGCACTAAATAAAATAATTTCAGAGGGGATTTTTGATGTTGTGTAAATCTATACATGGTGTACTTTTGGAAGTGTGTAAGAAAATGTTTTTTACTAATGAGAGAATTTGGAAAATTATATATAATTTGCTCCTTAAATATTTATGAGAATTATTTTAATAATATATTTATTTATACATTACTTAGGGAATGGTAATAAACATTGAAATGCAGATTATAAATTGTCTAATAAAAGGAGGAGATATAAAAATACAAAGTATATCTACACTTCACACTTTTAAGTACAAATGGGATATTTAGTTGACTTTTTTCTCCTTATATGTCAAAATGTTTAGAATTTCAGATGTCTTAGGAATAAATCTTATGAGGTATTAAACAATTATTGAATTAAAATGTTCATTCCTGCACACAACAAATTATTTCAGTAAACAAAAGTAGCATTTCATGAATGACAACTTATGTCAAGTACAAATGTCCTGAAGTAATTGATGGGTTTCATGTGAACGAACACTTTACCCACCTGGTGATTAGTTTTTTATGCTATTAGTATTTTGCTTATGGGGTTTAAAAGATAATGCCTTTGAACAAACTATGTCTCTTCAATATCATCATTAGAATAATGTATTCAAGAACAATAAGTCTCATATACTACATGAACGAACAATATGAGAAAGTATGCACACATACACATGCAAACACATACACATAAATATGCTTAGAACCATCACAGTATTCACAGTGGATTTTTTTTTTCTTTTTGTTGCTCAAGATTGAGCCATCTACCCCACTTCTAAATTCCACTATGTCCCAGCTATAATATTTATTTGCTCCATCTTCATTAACTTCTTCCCTAAGCCTTATAACATGTTCAAAAACTTTATAAAACTCATGACTTAATGAGATATATACAAACACAAACAAGCAACTTTTGCCACTTTATCTCCCTCTAAGACTTATAGACATTTTCTCTATTTCTTCACCTCCTGGGCCTATCTGAATCTAGGAACATATTCTTTTTATGTAGTCATTGTTATTGCTTGTAAAGGTTAGAACTGAGATGTAGGACTGAACACACACACACACAAAACTGAAATTTTCTGAAGTAAATCTATCCTACCTAGGAATCCATCCAACTACCTATCCACATACTTATAGTGACAGAGATTTGAGATTTTTCCTGGACTGGAATGGGTAGTGGAACGAGAAAGTTACCTTTTCTAAAAAATTAAATAAATGTTTAAGATATACTACTGTTGGTGAAAATACTAATACTCAATCTTTTTCAAATTGTTTATGGACAAGAAAGGATTTTTTTCAATTATCACAAGCCATTTCTTTTGTAAAATATAATAAAAATTAATAGAAAAATAAAAACAAAATGAAAGAATACAAACTCTTGTTATATTATTGTCAACAGATATAAAATTATCATCTTAAATTGTTATCAAAGCATAAAAATTCTACTCTCAATTTTAGTACTTATGTCTTTAACTAATAGCATGAGTTCACAAACAATTGCTCTATAATAGCACTGTTCAGAAAACACTTTTTTTCTCACATGTGACTGTTCATTGTAATGCATCGAAACTAGAAAGAAATATTGTTGTCTAGATTCCATGACTCAGAGACATCAATATCTCAGTTACAATAATTTATATAACAATTGGATGCAAGACCATAAAGACATAGAAGAGTTGAACAAGCTACAAGCCAAACTAAACCTAACAGACATCTATACAACACTCTACCCCACAACTCAAGAATGCACATATTTCTCAAATGTAAATGAAATATTCTCCAGGAGAGGTTAAATCATATATCAGGCCATGAAATAAGTCTTAATAAATTTAAAATGTATTTGGGAAATTCACAAATATATAACGATTAAACACATTTCTAAATTATCAATGAGTTAAAAAGTAAATTTAAAAGGAAATAGAAAATACTTTGAGATGAATGAGAATGAAAAGACAACATGCCAAAAGGTATGACATTCACCTGCAACAAAGTTTACAAGGAATAGCTATACAACCTTGAAAAAGAAGAACAAAGCTGTAGGACACAGTTCTCAATTTCAAAACTTACTATGGGATTATAGTACTAAAGACAGTGTGGTACTGGCACAATGACAGTGAAGTAGAATTGAGAGTCCAGAAATAAACCCGTATGTTTAGAGTCAAGTGGTTTTTGACAGAGTTCCATGGTTTTCTCCACAAGCAAAATAATGAGATTGGATTTTTACCTCCCTCCACATACAAAAATTAACTCAAAGTGAATCAAAGACCTAAATGTAAAAGTTAAACCTATAAAACTCATGGAAGAAAAGTAGGTATGAATCTTTATGATTTTAGATTAAGTCACAGCAAAAATGTAAGAAACAAAAGAAAATAAATATATAAATTTGACATGTTCATAATTTTAAAAAAATGTATTTCAAAGACCCCATCAAAAAACTGAAATGGTAATCTAAAGATGGGACAAATATTTGCAAAACATTTATATTATAAGGAACTTCTTTCTTATAGCATAACAACAGCAAAAAAGGAAAAGTAACTCACTTAAATATTGGGTTATTTACTTCAAAATAATAAAGACCATATATGACAAGGCCACAGTTAATGTCATTCTCAATGGTGAAAAGCTGAAAGCATTCCTTCTGAGATCAGGAACAAGACAAGTATGTCCATTGTCACCACATTTATTCAACATAGTTTTGGAAGTTCTAGCCATGGCAATCAGAGAAGAAAAAGAAATCAAAGGAATCCAAATTGGAAAAGAAGTAAAACTGTCACTGCAGATGACATGATACTATACATAGAAAATCCTGAAGATGCTACCAGAAAACTACTAGAGCACATCAATGAATTTGGTAAAGTTACAGGATACAAAATTAATACACAGAAATCTCTTGCATTCCTATACATTAATGATTAAAGATCAGAAAGAGAAATCAAGGAAACAGTCCCATTTACCATTGCAAAAGAAAGAGTAAAATACCTAGGAATAAACCTAGGCAAAAGACCTCTACTCTGAAAAACTATGTGATGCTGATGAAATAAGTCAGTGGTAACACAAGCAGATAGAAGGATCTACGATATTCTTAGAAGAATAAATATTGTCAAAATGACTATATTACCCAAGGCAATCTACAGATTCAATGCAATCCCTATCAAATTACCAATGAAATTTTTTATGGAACTAGAGAAAAAAATTCTAAAATTTATGTAGAAACACAAAAGACCCCACATAGCCAAAGCAATCCTGAGAAAGAAAAATGGATCTTGAGAAATTAGACTCCCTGTGTTCAGACTATACTACAAAGCTACAGTAATCAAAACAGTATGGTAATGGCACACAAAAAGAAATATAAATCAATGGAACAGAATAGAAAGCCCAGAAGTAAACTCATGCACCCATGGTCACCTAATTTATGCCAAAGAAAGCAAGAATATACAATGGAGAAAAAACAGTCTCTTCAATAAGTGGTGCTGTGCAAACTAGACAGCTACATGTAAAAAAAATAAAATAAAATTAGAACACTCTCTAACACCATACATGAAATTAACTTGAAATGGATGAAAGACATAAATGTGAGGCTGGACCATAAAAAAAACTCTTAGAGGAGAACATAGGCAGAACACACTTTGACATAATTCACAGCAAGATCTTTTTGGATCCACCTCCTAGAGTAATGAAAATAAAAACAAAAAATAAACAAATGGGACGTAATTAAATTTAAAAGCTTTTGCACAGCAAAGGAAACAATAAACAAGACAAAAAGATGACCCACAGAATGGGAGAAAATATTTGCAAATGAAGCAATTGACAAGGGATTAATCTCCAAAATATACAAAGAGCCCATGCAGCTCAATGTAAAAAAAAAAACAGACAAGCCAATCAAAAAATGGGAAGAATATCTAAATAGATATTTCTCCAAAGAAGACATACAGATGGCCAAAATGCACTTTAGAAATGCTCAGCATCACTAATTATTAGAGAAATGCAAATCAAAACTACAATGAGGCATCACCTCACACTGATCAGAATGGCCATCATCAAAAAGTCTACACCATAAATGCTGGAGAGGATGTGGAGAAAAGGGAACCCTTTTACACTGTTGGTGGGAATATACATTGGTACAACCACTATGGAGAGCAGTATGGAGTTTCCTTAAAAAATCTAAAAATGGAGCTAACATGTGATCCAGAAATCCCACTCCCAGACCTATATCTGGAGAAAAAAATGGTCTGAAAGGATATATGCACCCCAATGTTCATCGCAGCACTCTTTACAATAGCCAAGACATGGAAACAACCTAAATGTCCATTGACAGAAGAATGGATAAAGAAGACTTGGTCCATATATACAATGGAATGTTACTCAGCCATAAAAATGAATAAAATAATGTTGGGACTTCCCTGTTAGCGCAGTGGTTAAGAATCCGCCTGCCAATGCAAGGGACATGGGTTTGATCCCTGGTCTGGGAAGATCCCACATGCTGTGGAGCAACTAAGCCTGTGTGCCACAACTACTGAGCCTGCGCTCTAGAGCCCATGAGCTACAACTACTGACCTCACGTGCCATAACTACTGAAGCCCACACACATAGAGTCCATGCTCCACAACAGGAGAAGCCACTGCAATGAGAGGCCCACACTGCAATGAAATATAGCTCCTGCTCGCCGTAGCTGGAGAGAGCCTGTGTGCAGCAACAAAGATCCAACACAGCCAAAAATAAATTAACTAATTAAAAAAAAAAAAGAATAAAATCATATCATTTACAGCAACATTGGTGGAACTAGAGATTATCGTACTAAGGGAAGTAAGTCAGATAGAGAAAGACAAATATCATATAATATTGCTTATATGTGGAATCTAAAAACATGATACAAATGAACTTATTTATAAGACAGAAATAGAGTCACAGATGCAGAAAACCCTAACCCTAACCAGCAGGAAAAAGGGGAAGAAGGATAAACTGGGACATTGGGATTGACATATACACACTACTATATATAAAATAGATAACAAATAAGGACCTACTATATAGAACAGGGAACTCCACTCAGTACTCTGTAGTGACCTATATAGAAAAAAAATCTAAAAAAAGACTGGATATATGTATAACTGATTCACTTTCCTGTACAGTAGAAATTAACACAGCATTGTAAATCAGCTATACATCAATATTTTTTTAAAGAAGCACATATTTAAATATTTAAATAAATATTAAATAACATTAAGTAAACAAAATAAACATCCTCCAAAGAAGATATACAAATAAGCAAAAAACACAGAAAAAGATGCTCAACATCAGGTCTCAATACGGAAATGCAAATCAAAGTTGTTTATAACATACTACTTCATACTCACTAAGATGGTTTTTAAAATGGCAGAGACAATAAACATTGCTGGCATGGATATAGAGATATTTAAATCATTATATGTTGTTTTTGGAATTATAAGATGATGCAGCCATCTTGGAAAATGTGTTTTCCAGTTCCTGTAAATGTTAAACACAAAGTTACCACATGACTCAGTAATTTAATTTGTTTATTTTCATAATTTTCCAGTTGTATTGAGGTATAATTGCCAAATAAAATGAACATGGGAGTGCAGATGTATCTTCAACATCCTGATTTCAATTCCTTTAAATAAATATTCAGAAATGGAAATGCTGATTCATATCATTCATAGGTAGATCTGTTTTAAAATTTCTGAGGAACCTCCATACTGTTTTCCATAATGGCTGTACCAATTTATATTCCCACCAACTGTGTATAAGGATTTTCTTTTCTCTACACATTTACCAACATTTATTATCTCTTACCTTTTTGATAATGACCACCCTAAAAAGTGTGAGGTGATATCTCATTGTGTTTCTTTTAAATGAGATTATATGAAATCATGTGTGTGGAAACTTTTGAAAATTGTAATGCATTATAGAATTTAAAGAATCTGTCACTGTGGTTTTGGCTTGCATTTCCCTGATGATTAGGGATATTGGGCACTTTTTCATAGACCTGTGGGTTATTTGTATGTTTTCTTTGGAAAATGTCTATTTAGGTTCTTTGTTCATTTAATCAGATTATTTATATTTTTAATATTGAGTTGAGTGAGTTCCTTATATGTTTTTGATATTCAGTCATCAGATAAATGGTTTGTAAATATTTTCTCTGCCACTCCTGTAGACCCCCACTTCATTTTGTTGATTGTTTCCTTTGCCATGCAAATCTTTTTAGTTTGATGTAATCTCACTCATTTATTTCATTTTTGTTGCATGTGCTTTTGGTGTCATGACTTAGCAATTTTAGGTTTATTCCCAAGAGAACTGAAAATATATGTCCACACAAAACCTGAGCATGATTGTTAATATGAACATTACTTGTAAAAAGCAAAGCATAGAAGCAACCTAAAAATCCATCAATGGATGAATGAATGAATGAATGAATGAAAATGTGGTGTATCCTTACAGTGGAATATTATTCAGTCATAATATAACAAATTACTGCTACATGATAACACATGGATGATCCTTGAAAACATTATTCTATGTGAAAGAAGTCAACATCAAAGACAACATGTTGAATAATTACATACAAATGAAATGCCCAGAGTAATCGAATACATAGAGAGAGGTACATTAGTAGTTGTCAGGTGTATGGAGAAGGGTGGGGTGGGAATTAGGAAGTGACTGGTATGGGGTTTCTTCTTGGGGTGACAAAAATGTTCTGTTTGTAGACAGTGGTGACAGTTGCACGTCTTTATGAATATACTATAGAGCACTGAATTCCATGTTTTAAGAAACTCAATTTTATGCTCTCTGAATTATATTGCAATTTTAAAAATGAGAAAAGAAAGGGAAAATAAACTAAAAATCATAGATCCAAACAGAAATTAGAAAAAAGACAAGATTTTTTTTTTACAACAGCAATGAAAACAAACAGCAAAATTATTTAAGATATAGAACAATGAATTGCAGTATACTTTGTTTAGATAATCTTCAAAACAAATGAACTAAAAGAAGGCATTTTGGGGGCAATTACAGAACTTTTAATATAGCCACCAATTAGTTGATTCAGAAGAATTGTTGTAAATTTATTTCACTATGATAATGAGATTGCTGTTATATAAGAAAATGTCCTATTTCACAGAGTTTTATATTGAAGTATTTAGAGATAAAATGTCATGATATCTTGGACTTGTTTTAAAATACTTCAGTAAAAAGAAAAAATAATAAATGTTAAAAAAATGAGTAATTTTTCCATCTAGGTTATGTATCCATGATGATTCATTTTACCATTGTCTCTACTTTTATGTTTCAAGATGTTTATAATAAAATGTTTTTTAAAATGACAAATGCTATGAAATTTAGATTGTGAAAGTATGTTAACATCTTGAATTTTACTATATAAAATTTTTACCTCATTGACAGTTGGTTTACTGTTTTAAGGCTCTATGGTACCTGTTTCTATCAAATACATGAAAAATTATTATTACCCCCCAAACCACAATAAAAACAAAGTGCAATAAATAACCCCGATCTTAACATTGATCACTCATAAAACATACATAAACAGTGTCTCTTGGAGTGACACTACTTTTAAAACTGAGGTCCAGACTTAGGTTATTGACTTTAATAACTCATTCTCCATACACAGTAATAGCATGCTTTGTTTTATAACAGTTTATGTATCAGTCTTAAGATTTTTGTATTGTTTGATTAAAATTTACTTTTAAATCCATGGTGGCCTTAGACTTATCATGTCAATTTTATGCCTCAGATTTTACACCTGTACATTTGTTGTTGACAGAATATCCTGAAGATACAAATGCTAATTAAGTGCTAATGGAAGTTATTACTGCCTTATCAAAATATCCCCAAATCCAACTAGGTCTCAAAAGTATGCATACATTTCTGGGACTAGCTTTAAAACAAATTTATAAAGGATAACTTAAACTTTCCTTTCATTTTGGGGAATGGTTTTTATTAAAATACACTAGTTTTTTTTAAGTATCGAAGTTCTGATTGCTTGGAAAATTTCTTTATCATAAAAATAGATGCTCAGATACTAGCATAAAATTTTATGTGCAATATTCTCTTCAGGAATGTCAAGCAATCAAAAGAGATGATTTCTCTCAAGTGCTGCAAAAAGCCTGTCACCCCTTTCTTTCTGTACCTTTCTCTTGAACTATGGTTTATTCCTCTATCTGTTATTAGTTTTTTCTTCAAAAGACATCAAATATACATTTTCCACATCACTATAATACCTCAATTCTTCATTCTTACAATAGAAATGGAACTGAGAATGTCTGTAAATGTTGCCCTTTCTTATCGCTAGTTTTTCTGCCAACATAAAACATTTGCTCTTCACCATGTTACAGAAACTCCCATATGTCTTAACAGTTTACGTGCATACAATTTTTCAAGAATCTAATATGGCACGAAAAATAGATGTGAGACATTAACCTGAGGGAAAAAAAGAAAAATCCCAGTTACTGACACTTTTGGAAACATTTGTTTAAAATTCACTATGATCAAATATCTTAGGCATTGATTTATATATTATTTTTTTATTAAGTTATTTAGTACTTGATTTTAATATAATGGCATTAATAACACTGAGGCCATTACCAAAAATGAGGTTTTATCATTATTATTGTGAGGAAATTGGAGGCAATAAAATCAGTTATTTATGTTATATTCAAAGAGAGTAAAATGTCCAACCTATGAAATGTCTTACGTATATATTATATATATATTTGTATATATATATATATATATATATAAGTGTTTGTGTTTATATGTATAAATGTTGAGAAAAATAGAGACTTTCTTGAGAAAAATGGTGTACAAAATGACTAAGCAAAGTGGCCTGAATTAGAGATAGGAAAGTAAATATATAATATTCAATTAAGAAAATATAGCTCTGAATTTGGTATTTAGTCAAAGAAAGTCTAACAAAAGATGCATTATTTTAAAAAGACACTCTATGTAACTGTAGCTGCTTAGAATATAAAATATTATTTCTACCTAACATAAAAGTTATATTCATGCCAGTAAGTATGGAGGTTTCTCTATGACAAAGACTGTAGCAGATTAAAGATGGTAACATTCTTGATACTTCTCTAGTGAAGTTATGTATTCACTGTGTCTTCCCCTTCAACCTGAAAGGACTCTGTAACTGTTTTGATCAATAGAATATGGCAGAATGAAGATTGTACTAGTTTCCTTGCCCTGACCTTGAGTGTGACAGTGTCCACTTTCTGTGTCTTGAAAGACTTGCTCCTGAAACTTACAGTTCCTGTGTGAGAGTTTCAGTTACCTGGTAGAAAGAACAGGTGCAGAGATACTGATACTACATGGAAAGAGAGCTGGACCCAGCTTTCTAAGCCTCTCTGCCAAGAGGCTAGTCATTTAAGGGAAGGCATCTTGGATCCTCCATACAAAACCAGCTATACGAGCCCAAATTCAGTCAAAATCATGTAGAGTAGAAGAATTAGACACCATAGCTATTCATGTCCTAACTACAAAATCATGAGATGTAATAAAATTGTTGTTGGTTTCACCTGCCAATTTGGGGGGTAATTAGTTATGCAAAAATAGAAAATCAGAACAGTGGCCAGATTCATTCAAACTTGCTGTTCTGCCATTTTCATTATGAAGCTTCTATACTATTGTCCACATGACTGGCACCATGCCAACTATCACATTTGGATAGTGCTAACCAGAAAGAGAGAAAAGCAAAGTGCAAGACACACCCTTTGCATGATGTCATAACACAAATTTTGAAAATATGACTTAGCTTCCACATGTGGAATTAGGAGAAAATATTTTTGTATTTCTGCATTTAGGGCTTTCTGAGCAGATCTTGAGGTCTGAACCAAAGACTTACATATTAATTTACAACAATATAGATATTAAAGACCCTGGAGAGACTTACTTAACTCCAGATGTATTTGTTTGTATTTCAAGAGGCTTGAGACGAACAATCATGGAGAAATTACAAGTTTGTAAAACTGAGCACATAGCCTTATCTTTTATCTGGAGATATTTACTGACATATCTGTGTTCAAGTGGAGATTCTTCCCATTAAGTTCCAAGGTGATTGTCTCAGAAGGGGAAGGGTAATAGATGCCTCTTTCCTCCATACAAATACCCCATGTTCATTTTTTTGAGTGGTCCTATTGTAAAACACAGACCTTTTATATATGTGTATGGTATTTAGTTCTTATCATGCCTACTCAAGGGTAAAAAGTGGGTACAGAAACCACACTGATATTATTTGCTTGTAAGTAAAAATAGTCTGCTCCACTATAGAAACATTGCATGTGAACTCAGGACATTAATTAATATGCATATTAAAAGCCTAATACACTTGTTAGTCAGAAATTAGCTACAAGGTCATATCTTGTTCCAAAGATGACTGGGATATTTAGCTCAGATACCAGAAAAGCTAAAATCCTATTACTATGTAAAAAGGGAAAAATAACATTGAGGCAAAACTGGGAACATTGATCACAGTGTAGAATAGATATTTACAACTGTTAGAAACATGATATTTCACTGTGACAAAACAATCCATTTGTTAAGCTTTACTCTTGCAATTATCATAATTTACTATGTGTCATTGATTGAAACTACACTTTTCCACATTTTCATATATTTTTTTTTATAATTTATGTGTGTGTGTGAGCTCTTCTTATCTGTGTTTCCTGCCAGTTTCTGTCTTGTCACCACACTAACCCATATTGAGTTTTTTACCATTAAGTATGATGTTGACTAAGTTTCTATGTTGCCCTCTATTAGGGTAAAGGAATTCCTTACTATATCTAATTTGCTAGGAATTATTATCAAGTCTGAACATTAATTTTTTCCAAATGCTTTTCCAGCTGCATTAGGATGATTTTTAAGTCTATTAATAAGATTAATTAATAAAAACTTTAACATTAATAAGTTAAAATAATTGATCTGCTAATGTACAACAACCTTGTTTCATGAAATAAACGACAGTCGAGATGTTTTTGGTTTTTTCAGGTTCTATTTTTTTTTCTTTTGTATTGTTGAACACAACTTGCTAAGATTTTGTTAAGAATTTTGGCACCTATACTTATAAAACATATTGATTTATAGTTTTATTTTCTTATAATGTCTTCATTTGGTTATGGTATCAGAGTAATGTTCACTTCATTGAATGAATTTTCCCTGTGATGGTTAATTTTATGTGTCAAGTTGACTGGCCTAAGGGATTCCCAGATAGATGATACAACATTATTTCTGGATGTGTCTGTGGGAGTGTTTCTGAAAGGATTTTAGTATCTGATTCAGTAGACTGAGTAAAGAGATTCATCCTCTCTGATGTAGGCTGGCATCATTCAATCCCTTGGGGTCCTGAATGGAGCAAAAATGCTAAACATGGCAAACTGTCTCTTCTGGAGCTGAGCCATCTATCTCTACCTGCCTTTAGACATCACAGCTCCTGGATATCAGGGTTTTAAACTCTGGGACTTAAACCAGTGGCCCAATTCCCAGGCTTTTGGCCTCAGACTGAATTATACCACCAGCTTTTCTGGTTCTCCAGCTTGCAGATGGCAGACTGTGGGATTTCTCCCCCACCACATTCATGTGAACCATTTCCTATATCAAATAGCTCCCTCTCTCTCTGTCCCTCTTTCTCTCTCTGTCTCTGTATTTCTCTCTCTATTGGTTCTATTTCTTAAAGAACCCTGACTAATACAATTCCTCCTCTAAAATTTCTGGGTAGACTTGAGTAGAATTGCCATTATGCCACATATTCCATATGTTTGGCAGATTTTTTCAATGAAATTATCTGAGTCGGGGGTTTTCTTTGTGGGAAACTTTTAATTACAAATTAAATTTTTCTTAAGATAAACAATTATTCTTGACTGAACCTTGGCAGTTTTGTCTTTAAAGGAATTTATCCAGAGAATTCCCTGGTAGTCCAGTGGTTAGGACTCAGTGCTTTCACTGTCATGGGCTCGGGTTCAATCACAGCTGAGCAAATAAGATTCTGCAAGCAGTACAGCATGATCAAAAAAAAAAAAAAAAAGAATTTATCCACGTTTCCTCAGATAAAATATGTTGTCATTTTCAATGTTGAAGTCTTATTCCAAAATTTAGCCCATAAATTGTAGAATTCCTTTATCTATAATCCAAATAATTTTAATTTCTGTTTCAGTACCTGACATGTTTATTGTAATTACAACTGGTGTCGTTGGTACAGTTGAAACTTATCCATAACATTTTTTTCAAATGGATGTGTTTATACAATAATTTTGAAACAATTTAGGAATGGTATAGTATTCCTGGAATGTTCTTCACTCAGTTTTCTTTCCAAAAACTTATTTTAAAGATACATGGTTTGTGATCATGGCGGATGATCCGAAACCTAAAACGATTCCTGTACAAAAAATTACCAAGATACACCAGAAATACATCTACATGTGGAACAACTCCTACAGAACAGCTACTGAACTCTGGCAGAAGACCTCAGACCTCCCAAAAGTCAAGAAAGTCCCCATGTACCTGGGTAGGGCAAAAAAAAAAAAAGAAGAAGCAGGACAAAAGGATAGGGATGGGACCTGCACCAGTGGGAGGGAGCTGTGAAGGAGGAAAGGTTCCCACACACTGGGAAGCCCCTTCGTGGGGGTAGATTTTGGGTGGCAGAGGGGAAAAGTTTTGGAGCCACGGAGGACAGGACAGCAACAGCAGTGTGGAGGGCAAAGTGGAGAGATTCCTGCACAGTGGATCGGTGCCAACTGGCACTCACCAACCCGAGAGGCTTGTCTGCTCAACTGCCGGGGCAGGCGGGGCTGGGAGCTGAGTCTCAGGCTTCGGTCAGAGCACAGGGAGAGGACTGGGGTTGGCGGCGTGAACACAGCCTGCAGGGGGTTAGTGTACAACGGCTAGCCGGGAGGAAGTCCGGGGAAAAGTCTGGACCTGTTGAAGAGGTCTTCCCTCTTTGTTTCCTGGTGTGTGGGGAGAGGGGATTAAGAGTGCTGCTTAAAGGAGCTCCAGAGACGGGCGCGAGCCGCGGCTATCAGTGCAGACCACAGAGACGGGCATGAGACATTAAGGCTGCTGCTGCCGCCACCAAGAAGCTGGTGTGTGAGCACAGGTCACTATCCACACACCCCTTCTGGAGAGCTTGTGCAGCCCGCCACTGCCAGGGTCCCAGGATCCAGGGACAACTTCCCAGGGAGAATGCAGGGCACGCCTCAGGCTGGTGCAACGTCTGCCGCCACAGGATCGCCCTGCACTCCGTACCCCTCCCTCCCCCCAGCCTGAGTGAGCCAGAGTTCCCAAAGCAGCTGCTCCTTTAACCTCATCCTGTCTGAGCGAAGAACAGACTCCCTCCGGCGACCTACACACAGAGGCAGGGCCAAATCCAAAGCTGAGTTCTGGGAGCTGTGAGAACAAAGAGAAAGGGAAATCTCTCCCAGCAGCCTAAGAAGCAGCAAATTAAAGCTCCACAATCAAGTTGATGTACCTGCATCTGTGGAATACTTGAATAGACAATGAATAATCCCAAATTGAGGAGGTGGACTTTGAGAGCCGGATTTATGATTTTTTCCCCTTTTCCTCTTTTTGTGAGTGTGTATGTGGTTGCTTCTGTGTGAGATTTTGTCTGTATAGCTTTGCTTCCACCATTTGTCCTAGGGTTCCATCTGTCCATTTTTGTTTTTTCTTTCTTTTTCTTTAAATTTTTTTTCCCTTAATAATTGTTTTATTTTAATATCTTTATTTTATATTATTTTATTTTGTCTTCTCTCTCTCTTTCTTTCTTTTTTCTTTCTTTCCTTCCTTCCTCCCTCCCTCCCTCCCTCCCTCCTTTCTTTCTTCCTTTCTTTCTTTCTTACTTCTTTCTTTCTTTCTTTCTTTCTTTCTTTCTTTCTTTCTTTCTTTCTTTCTCTTCTTTCTTCCCCTTTCTTTCTTTCTTTCATTCTTTCTTTCTTTCTTTCTTTCTTTCTTTCTTTCTTTCTTTCTTTCTTTCTTTCTTTCTTTCTTTCTTCCTTTCTACATTTTCTCCCTTTTATTCTGAGCCATGTGGATGAAAGACTTTTGGTGCTTTAGCCAGGAGTCAGTGCTGTGCCTCTGAGGTGGCAGAGCCAACTTCAGGACACTGGCCTACAGAAGACCTCCCAACTCCGCATAATATCACATTGTGAAAATCCCCCAGAGATCTCCATGTCAACACCAGCACCCAGTTTCATTCACCGACCAGCAAGCTACACTGTTGGACACCCTATGCAAAACACCCTGCAAAACAGGAACACAACAAAATCCATTAGCAGAGAGGCGGCCTAAAATCATAATAAGTCCACAGACACCCCAAAACATACCACCAGACGTGGACCTGCCCACCAGAAAGACAAGATCCAGCATCATCCACCAGAACACAGGCACTAGTCCCCTCCACCAGGAAGCCAACACAACCCACTGAACCAACTTTAGCTACTGGGGACAGACACCAAAAAAAACAGGAACTACGAACCTGCAGCCAACAAAAAGGAAACCCCAAACACAGTAAATAAGTAAAATGAGAAGACAATAACACACACAGCAGATGAAGGAGCAAGATACAAACCCACCAGACCTAACTAATGAAGAGGAAATAGTCAGTCCACCTGAAAAAGAATTCAGAATAATGATAGTAAAGATGATCCAAAATCTTGGAAACAGAAGAGACAAAATGCAAGAAACATTTAACAAGGACCTACAAGAAATAAAGATGAAACAAGCAACAATGAACAGCACAATAAATGAAATTAAAAATACTCTAGGTGGCATTAATAGCAGAATAACTGAGGCAGAAGAATGGATAGTGACCTGGAAAATAAAACAGTGGAAATAATGACTGCAGAGCAGAATAAAGAAAAAAGAATGAAAAGAACTGAGGACAGGCTCAGAGACCTCTGGGACAACATTAACCACACCAACATTCGAATTATAGGGGTCCCAGAAGAAGAAGAGAAAAAGAAAGGGACTGAGAAAATATTTGAAGAGATTATAGTTGAAAACTTCCCTAACATGGGAAAGGAAAGAGTTAATCAAGTCCAGGAAGAACAGAGAGTCCCATACAGGATAAATCCTAGGAGAAATACACCAAGACACATATTAATCAAATGGTCAAATATTAAATACAAAGAAAACATATTAAAAACAGCAAGGGAAAAACAACAAATAACACACAAGGGAATCCACATAGGTTAAGAGCTGATCTTTCAGCAAAAACGCTGCAAGCCAGAAGGGAGTGGAAGAATATTTAAAGTGATGAAGGAGAAAAACCAGCAACCAAGATTACTCTACCCAGCAAGGATCTCATTCAGATTTGATGGAGAAATTAAAACATTTACCAAGAAGCAAAAGCTGAGAGAGTTCAGCACCACCAAACCAGCTTTACAACAAATGCTAAAGGAACTTCTCTTGGCAAGAGACACAAGAGAAGGAAAGGAGCTACAATAACGAACCTAAAACAATTTAGAAAATGGGAATAGGAACATACATATCGATAAATACCTTTAATGTAAATGGACTTAATGCCCCCATGAAGAGACACAGATTGGCTGAAGGGATAAATAAAACAAGATCCATATATATGCTGTCTGCAAGAGACCCATTTCAGACCTAGAGACACATACAGACTGAAAGTAAGGGGATGGAAAAAGATATTCCATGCAAATGGAAACCAAAAGAAAGCTGGAGTAGCAATTCTCATATCAGACAAAAGAGACTTTATAGTAAAGACTATTAGAAGAGAGAAAGAAGGACACTACATAATGATCAAGGGATCGATCCAAGAAGAAGATATAACAATTGTGTATATTTATGCACCCAACATAGGAGCACCTCAATACATAAGGAAAATACTAACAGCCATAAAAGGGGAAATCGACAGTAACACATTCATAGTAGGGGACTTTAATACCCCACTTTCAACCATGGACAGATCATGCAAAATGAAAATAAATAAGGAAACACAAGTTTTAAATGATACATTAAATAAGATGGACTTAATTGATATTTATAGGACAAACCCACTCTGAGAAAACCATAATTCAAAAAGAGTCATGTACCAAAATGTTCATTGCAGCTCTATGTACAATAGCCCGGAGATGGAAACAACCTAAGTATCCACCATCGGATGAATGGATAAAGAAGAGGTGGCACATATATACAATGGAATATTACTCAGCCATAAAAAGAAGCAAAATTGAGCTATTTGTAATGAGGTGGATGGACCTAGAGTCTGTCATACAGGGTGAAGTAAGTCAGAAAGAGAGAGACAGGTACCATATGCTAACACATATATATGGAAGTTAAGAAAAAAAAAAAGTCACGAAGAACGTAGGGGTAAGACAGGAATAAAGACAGCGACCTACTAGAGAATGGACTTGAGGATATGGGGAGGGGGAAGGGTAAGCTGTGATGAGGCGAGAGAGTGGCATGGACATATATACACTACCAAGCATAAGACAGATAGCTAGTGGGAGGCAGCTGCATAGCACAGGGAGATCTACTCAGTGCTTTGTGACCACCTGGTTGGGTGGGAGAGGGAGGGTTCGAGGGAGGAAGATGCAGGAAGGAGGAGATATGGGAACATATGTATATGTATAACTGATTCACTTTGGTATAAAGCAGAAACTAACACACCATTGTAAAGAAATTACACTCCAATAAAGATGTAAAAATAAAATAAAATAAAATAAAGGTACATGCTTTGTCAAATTTTACCTATATTTCATTTGTGTTATATGTATATATATATATATATATATATATATAAACACACACACATATGTATACATATATATGTATATGCTATATTCCTTTAATTACGAGAGTACTTATTTTGTTTAAATCAGAAGATATAATGTGTGTTTGATGTTGATTGATTAGAGCTTGATCAGTAAGTATGAACAATAATTAACTTAGCAGGTATAAGAACATATAGGCAAGATTCACCAATTTTTCTTATATAATTTATTTAAAGTTTACCTGTACTATCTGGAAAGCATACAGTTCATTAATGTTTCATCATTGATGATAACTTAGGTGATTTATGTCATTAATTAAACACTGAATTCAAATATCATATTTGACTATTCTGTATCTATAAATGTAAGCTTATTGACAAAAGTATTATAAAGTATGTACATAAAAAATAGCTTCAAATGTCATGGGATTTTGGGGGTGAAAGAAATCATCAATAAAATATTTACCTAACAAAAATTCATGTACAATATTTAAGATTCTTAAGTACAAATATGTACAGTATAAAATAATGCTAGAGGTGCACTGGAAGGGAAAACAATATTGATTTAAAGATATTCGTAAATACTTTATGAATTTATGTTTGGGATAATTGGGAAATGATTTCAAGTAATCCAGATTATAATCTCAGCCAGAGCTATGTCAGCCTTGGTGTACATTCATTACAAACAGTATAAGGTTGGCTTTTAATACAAATATTAACAAAAACTGCAATAGGAGGACTGATCTACAGACTGTGAAGAAACCATTCATAGAAAAAGTTGCTTTCATTATATTTTTTATTTATTTTTTTAAATTTTATTATTATTATTTTTTTTCAGTATGTGGACCTCTCACTGTTGTGGCCTCTCCCGCCATGGAGCACAGGCTCTGGACGCACAGGCTCAGCGGCCATGGTGCATGGGCCTAGCCGCTCCACGGCATGTGTGATCTTCCCGGACCGGGGCAGGAACCCGTGTCCCCTGCATCGGCAGGCGGACTCTCAACCACTGCGCCACCAGGGAAGCCCACAAATTGCTTTTAGAATAAACAACTAGACACAGTCTATAACTGAACATTTCTAGTTCAAAACTCATATCACATTGTCATTTTCTAACCTTGCTCTTAACCTATCAGTTGCAGTCATACCTGGGTTGTAATTATTGAAAATTCTTATGGTTCTGACACTTCACACAACTGGTATTCTTTTAATTTTAAAATAATATTCTGCATTAAATATATATGGAAATTATTTAGCCTTTACAAAAATGTATTATGTCTATGGGATATCAAGGAGAAGTAATTATATATATATATATATATATAATTTATTAAAAAACATCCCTAGTTCATTAGAATAATATCCTAGAAATCTGCTGGATTTTCTCCACTACTAATAGAGGTATTCTATTCAATTTTCATTATTCATCTAAGAGAAAAAAAATAATAGATTTTAACTTTCTTAAATCTTATTCATTCAAAATTCAAAGGCAACTAAAAGTTTTCAGTACCTTAATGTGTATAGTATAAAACACCACTCTGACAATCTGTTCAATTTTATCATTTAGCATTTATGCAAGAGCAAATTAATATCAGAATTAAAACCTTATTGTGATGAACCATAACGATTTTCCTATTGTATAAATAATGAGGTAATTATAGTGCTTTTCTCCAAATACAACAAAACATTGAAAATATATTTTTGATATTTTTTTTTATGTGAGTCCTTTCAATTGTGATTTTGAATGAAGTTGATATAGAGTGGAAAAGGTACTTGTAGCCTTCTCTCTTGTACCTTGGCCTTCTGAACCTTAGCTTTTATAGAAAAGATTGGTAATTACAAAAGGAAGAGAATGTTGAAATTCTTGACAAAAAACAGGGTGCAGTTGTACAAATATACATGATGTTCTCTTTTATTTTACATAAACTCCAAATCAGTTGATATTTTGAACAAACATACTTCCAGGAGACATGACAAATAGTATATTTCATTAAAGTTAATTTGGACTATAAATGATATCAGAAATTAACATCCACAGTTTTTCATCAAGAATAATCATAAGCAGAATACAATTTTAGATCTGACTCTTTAGTGTCCATCATATGTATTTATTTATATGCTTTTATTAATATTATTCTTAGATTCAGCTAATAGTATTAGAATAAAATTAGTCTTACAGTAGATACCTTGAACTCTTTCATTGTCATGATCCCATTTATCATGAGTTTGTAAATTTACACATATTTATTTAGTGCAATATTCATTTCAAGTGTAATTTTTACTTCAGTAAAATTGTTCATTCATTTGATGGCCAATGTAACTAATGTGATATTCTGCCACTGTTTCATCAAAGTAAGTGAATCAACATTTCTAGGTCCTATGTTCCTAACTTAGAAAATTTAGGCAGCATTATTAAATTACAATGAAACTGAGAATTATTGAAAATTATTATACATTTATTTTAAACTCAATTTTCTCATTTTAAAACTTTATTCTTGTCATAACAAAATTATTTATAAAATCAGAGGATTTATGTTTTAAAAATAATGTTCCGTTTGAACAAATATGAGTATGTATTCATGTACTCATAATTTTCAGAGTTTGAGTCTAGACACAGATTTGGAAAGAATAAACTGTTATTCAACCTCAAAAACAGCCATGTTTTAATAACTGTTGTGCAAAAATCAAGAAGCACAAAAGGAGGTGATGAGAGATACAATATGTTCCCAGTTAACCATTTCAGTCCTTTGTGAAATAAATGTCTATGCCATTAGAAAAATATTTGCAAGAAAAAATATTTTTTCACTTCTCTGTGTTTTAACTGTAACTTCAATTTGCCTTAAATCATATTTCTCTGTGTATATGCATGTAATTCACGTGATATAAAGAAAATTTATTTCTCTCTATGATGTAGAATGTGGACTGCTGAGAAATTCTAAGGATGTAACTTCCTCTGAAATTCATCACTTTCTACCAGTTACTTCCTCCACCTTCACTCGCCCAAAACTTCTGACAATCATGGGATTCTCTAATGTCCTGAACTGAAATCCTTTGTACTTGAAATAAGGTGAGTTTCTTCTGTTCTCCTGACACAATGCAGAATGTCTTTATGGTACATAATAATTGACTAAGTGTGTTGCCTCTGAGGTCAAAGTGGCCATTGATCCAAATATAAGATCTTTTCTCTAATACTAATTATAACTTGGGCTGTTTACAGCTTTGTTAAGCCTATTTTTATTTTCCCTTTTATTTATTTATTGAAGTAAAGTTGATTTATAATATTGTATTAGTTTCAGGTATACAGCATTATGATTTAGTTATTTTTTTCAGATTACATTTCATTGTACATTCTTACAAGATATTGAATATAATTCCCTGTGCTCTACAGTAAAGCCTTGTACTTTATCTATTTTTATGCCTAGTAGTTTGTTAATCTGATACTCCTAACTTGTCCCTCTCCATCTCCCTCTCACTTTGGTAACCATAAGTTTGTTTCCTATTTCTATGAGTCTGGTTTTGTTTTGTATACAGATTTATTTTGGTATTACTTTTATATTTCACAAATAAGTGACATCATATAGTATTTGTCTTTCTCTGACTTACTTTACTCACTATAATAATCTCTCAGTCCACCCATGCTGCTACAAATGTTAATATTTCATTCTCTTTCATGGCTGAGTAATATGTCATTTTATTTATATAGATAGATAGATAGATAGATAGATAGACCACATTTTCTTAAGCCAGTTATCTGTTGATGGGCACTTATTGTTTCATGCTTGGGTATCGTAAACAGTGTAGTTAAGCCTATTTATAAATTAAGAGTTTGAGAGGGCAGACAGCAGAAGCAAGAAGAACTACAGTCCTGCAACCTGTGAAACTAAAAACCACATTCACAGAAAGACAGACAAAATGAAAAGGCAGAGGACTATGTACCAGAGGAAGGAACAAAATAAAAGCCATAAAAGCAACTAAATGAAGTGGAGATAGGCAACCATCCAGAAAAAGAATCCAGAACCCTAATAGTGAAGATGATCCAGGATCTTGGTCAAAGATTGGAGGCAAACATCGAGAAGATGCAAGAAATGTTTAACAAAGGCCTAAAAGAATTAAAGAACAAACACCTAGAAGAATTAAAGAACAAACAAAAAGAGATGAACAATACAATAACTGAAAAGAAAAATACACTAGACGTAATCAATAGCAGAATAACTGAGGCACAAGAATGGATACGTGACCTGGAAGACAGAATGGTGGAATTCACTGCTGCACAATAGAATAAAGAAAAAAGAATGTAAAGAAATGGAGACAGCCAAAGAGACCACTGGGACAACATTAAATGCACCAACATTCGAATTATAGATGTCCCAGAAAGAGAAGAGAGAGAGAAAGGACCTGAGAACATATTTGAAGAGATTATAGTTGAAAACGTCCCTAACATGGGAAAGGATATAACCACCCAAGTCCAGGAAGGGCAGAGAGTACCAGGCAGGATAAACCCAAAGAGAAACATGCCAAGACACATAGTAATCAAATTGACAAAAAATAAAGACAAAGAAAAATTATTAAAAACATCAAGGGAAAAATGACAAATAATATACAAGGGAATTCCCATAAAGTTAACAGCTGATTTCTCAGAAGAAATTCTACAAGCAAGAAGGGAGGGGCATGACATCTTTAAAGTGATGAAAGGGAAGAACCTACAACCAAGATTACTCTACCCAGCAAGGATCTTATTCAGATTCGATGGAGGAATCAACAGCTTTACAGAAAAGGAAAAGCTAAGAGAATTCAGCACTACCAAACCAGCTCTACAACAAATGCTAAAGGAACTTCTCTAAGTGGGAAACACAAGAGAAGGAAAGACCTACAAAAACAAACCCATAACAATTAAGAAAATGGTAATATGAACATACATACCAACAATTACCTTAAATGTGCATAGATTAAATTCTGCAACCACAGACACAGGCTTGCTGAATGGATACAAAAACAAGAGTCATATATATGCTGTCTACAAGAGACCCATTTCAGACCTAGACACACATACAGACTGAAAGTGAGGGGCTGGAAAATGATATTCCATGCAAATGGAAATCAAAAGAAAGCTGGAGTAGCAATACTCATATCAGGTAAAATAGACTTTAAAATAAAGAATATTACAAGAGACAAGGAAGGACACTACATAAAGATCAAGGGATCAATCGAAGAAGAAGTTATAACAGTTTTAAACATATGTGCACCCAACGTAGGAGCACATCAGTACATAACACGAATGCTAACAGCTATAAAAGAGGAAACTGACAGTGACACAGTAATAGTGGGGTACTTTAACACCTCACTTACACCAATGGGCAGATCACCTAGACAGAAAATTAATAAGAAAACACAAGCTTTAAATGACACAATAGACCAGATAGATTCAATTGATATTTATAGGACATTCCAAACAAAACCAGCAGATTACACTTTCTTCTCAAGTGCACACGGAACTTTCTCCAGGATAGATCACATCTTTGGTCACAAATCAAGCTTCGGTAAATTTAAGAAATTTGAAAGCATATCAAGCATCTCTTCTGATCACAATTCTATGAGATCAAAAATAAATTAAAAGGAATAAAATGTAAAAAACTGCAAACACATGCAACTGACAAAGGATTAATCTCCAAAATTTACAAGCAGCTCATGCAGCTCAATAATAAAAAAACAAACAACCCAATCCAAAAATGGGCAGAAGGCCTAAATAGATATTTCTCCAAAGAGGATTATACAGATTGCCAACAAACACGTGAAAGAATGCTCAACATCATTAATCATTAGAGAAATGCAAATCAAAACTACAATCAGGGCTTCCCTGGTGGCGCAGTGGTTGAGAGTCCGCCTGCCGATGCAGGGGACACAGTTTCGTGCCCTGGTCTGGGAAGATCCCATATGCCGTGGAGCGGCTGCACCCGTGAGCCATGGCCGCTGAGCCTGCGCATCCAGAGCCTGTGCTCCACAACAGGAGACGCCACAACAGTGAGAGAGCCGCGTACCACCAAAAAAAAAAAAAAAAGAAACTACAATGAGATATCATCTCACACTGGTCAGAATGGCCATCATCAAAAAATCTAGAAACAATAAATGCTGGAGTTGGTGTGGAGAAAAGGGAACACTCTTGCACTGTTGGTGGGAATGTAAATTGATACAGTCACTATGGAGAACAGCATGGAGGTTCCTTAAAAAACTAAAAATAGAATTACCGTATGATGCAGCAATCCCACCCTTGGACATATACCTAGAGAAAACCATAATTCAAAAAGACACATGCACCCAAATATTCATTGCAGCACTACAATGGTGAGGTCATGGAAGCAACCTAAATGCCCATAGACAGACAAATGGATAAAGATGTGATACATATATACAATGGAACAGTACTCAGCCATAAAAAGGAATGAAATTGGGTCATTTGTAGAGATGTGGATGGACCTAGGGACTGTCATAAAGAGTGAAGTAAGTCAGAAAGAGAAAACAAATATCATATATTAACTCATATATGTGGAATCTAGAAAATGGTACAGATGAACCAGTTTGCAAGGCAGAAATTGAGACACAGATGTAGAGAACAAATGTATGGACACTTGGGGGGAAATTGATGAGAGGGGTGGGATGAACTGGCAGATTGGGATTGACATATATATATATATATATACTAATATGTATAAAATAGATAACTAATAAGAACCTGCTGTATAAAAAATAAATAAATGAAATAGAATTTTTTAAAATGTGGTTATCTTTGTTTACGAATGTGGAATTTGTGCTAGATCTTTTGTAGCCTTTTGATGCAGCTGAAGATTAAGAGAGGAATTCCAAGCATTCAGAGACACTAAGATAGAAGTTGATATCACTGGGCTTCCAGTCTGTGATATAACTGATCATTAAATTAAAAATTATAAAATTGATTAGAATCTGATCCTTTAAGCAAAAGCAAATACCAATAGGAAAATTGACTGTGGCTTCCTAAATTGCACATATTTTGATTTACACTTTAAGAATATATACTCTTTAATATAATTATTATCTTTTTCATACTTACTTTACGTTTCAGCCTGTATATGGTTTCAGAGACTATTCATTGCCTAATAAAACATCTATCATCTCATTCTCCCTTAGAGAAAAAGAGCCCTGATTTTTAGGTAGGATATGTATCCCAGACGAAAAGACTATATTACCAACCTGCTTTACATGTGACAATGTGACAAAGTTATGATTTATTAATTACAAGCAAAACATATTTTACAACCTTGGAAAGGCTCCCAAAGAAAGCTGACTCAGCCAGAATGTGTCCTTCTTTGTCCTTCACTCTTACCTTCTTCAGTCATGTAATTCAGATATTATGGTTAGTATCCACCTGGGTTAAACTGTGAAGTGCCTTTGAGGATGGAAACCATTCACCATATTTTCAGTTTATTTTTTAAATTTGGTTTTGGCTGTATCTTTTATAATCTCTTCAAAATCTATGATTTTTTTCTTCCAGTTCTTTTGAGATATAAATGACATACAACACTGTGTAAGTTTAAGGTGTACAGCCTAATGATTTGACTTACACACATCATGAAACGATTGCCACAATAAGTTTAGTGAACAACCATCATCTCATATAGATAAAGAATAAAAGAAATAGAAAAAAATTTCCTTGTAATGAGAACTCTAAGTATTTTGTCTCAACAAATTTCATATATAACACACAGCAGTGTTAATTATATTAATCATGTTGTACATTATTTATCTTATAACTAGAAATATGTACTTTTGACTACCTTCATTCAATTCCCTTTCCTCAAATCTAATCTATTTTCCTATGAGTTTGTTTGTTTGTTTTTTTATTTGTTTTCTTTTGAAGTATAATTGACCTACAACACTATGTTAATTCCTGGTGCACAACATAGTGATTCAATATTTTACACCTTTCAAATGATGACCACAGAAAGTCTAGTTACAATCTGTCACCATACAAAGATATTATATAATTATTGACTATATTCCCACACTACATTTCATACCCATGACTCATTTATCTTGTAACTGGAAGTTTGTACCTCTTATTTCTCTATCTCCTATTTCTATCATCCCCCCCACCCCCTCCCCTCTGGCAATCACATATTTGTTTTCTGTATCTGTGACTCTGGTTCTGTTTGTACTATGCATGTAAATAGTATTACCTTTTCTTACATATAGCCAAAAACCTAAATAATGGATGAAAGAAATAGGTTTTCTTTCTAAATGTATGAAGGTCCTTAAGTTGTCGGGCCATTATAATGCTTTCATGGTGTTTTTTGTCACCAAGGCTTCAGTAATTTGTTCCTGCAATTTTGTGATTGGTTATTGAAACCCAGGCTGTCTAGCAGAGTTTATGGAGAGAATGGGGAAAATATGAAAGTTTCAAATTGTTTTAAGTGAGAAAATACTATTTATTATTAAATATAATTATTATTTTATCAATATATGAGATATTGTAAAGAAAACTTAGAACAATGCCAGGCAAATACTAAGCACTGTGTAAAAAAATTGTTAAATAGATAAAACAAGTTGAAAATTTATCCAAGAAACATTTTTCAGTTGTCTGTAATTGCCATGAATAGAGAGACTATCTTTCATTTAGATTTTCTAAGTGATTTTGACCTGGCTAGTTAAATAAATAATAAAGGTCAGACAAACATACAGCATGCACAGACATAATATTAAGAAACTGAATTGCAATACAAAATGTAAAAGTACACATAAGAAAACTACCCCAAGAAAAGAAAGTTGATAGGTTTAAATAACGTCTTCCTTCAAAGATGCTGACACTTTGACATACATCAGAAAAGCCTTTCTAATGGAAACGTCTTTTAAGCCATAAATACCATAAATTTAAGACTTGAAGGGATGTTCACAGCTGTATCATTTTGGGGGAAAAGTAAAATCCTGTGTACAATCTTTCATTAGCTTCTTTTCTATCACAAGTTCAAGCATCCAAAAAAGCAGTGAACAATAAAACCAATGTTAAAACACTTTGAATTAATTTACTTCCTTTGTAATTTCTTTGGAAAAATTTAATTGTTATTCACATTGATAAAAAACATTTACATTTTCACAGTATTTATAGCGATGTTAATTTTTCTCAATTGAAAACTTTTCCTACATGTCATTTATCATTAATTTTTATTCATGGTCTGTTTGTTTCAGTCTAAGTGACAGTGCTCGTATCCAAGCCAATTTCAATTAACTTCTTAGTAAGATTTTGAGACATGGTGTCAACTGATTTATTAAAGCCGACTTATATTACATCAAATGATTTAACACTGGTCCCTAATTATATCAAATAAGTAATCTATTTTTTCTGACATTACTTATTTTCCATCTTTTCTCCTATGCTGAATTTTATTACATGGTATAACATTTCCATCTTTTCATTTTCCTAAATATGTAGTTGTTGAAAATAATTTGTGTTGGTCATTAACAAATTTTTACTTCTCTTCTTTGTTAAAAAAATACAAATTTTTTTTAGATATTCAAACTGCATTGGATTTAGGATATGTGTAATCTAGGCCCTAACTCAAGGGTGGAATTACAATTGTTATAGTCTAATCATGAAGTCCAATTCCACTTGGTGTTGAAAACAAATATGCAAAATATATTCAACAATTTGGGCAATATTACTAAGGGGAAGTATATTGAGAATATTCTTGAGAGTATTCCTTGTTTGTTGTAGGATGTACTCCTCTCCTGAAAAAAACATTTTAAGGTATACATATAATTCTGGTATTGCAGTGGTTTTCTTGAAACCATGAGAAAAGTTACATAGAAAAAATATGCTGAGAAGGGCAAGTTGAGTAAAAGAAAGAAATTTGAACTCCAAAAATAATTTTGACCCCTGTATTAATCATAATGGAACTTTCTGATTTCCAGAATTTTGATATTGCTTAAAATAATTTTATTTGGATTTTTGTTATTGAGGCTGAGCACATTTTAAATATACTGCAGTAAAATAATTTTTTTACAATCATTCTTTGTCCAGAAAAACATTATTCTACAGTATAAAAATTCCTCAGAAAAAAAGAAAACTAAGTAATCTACAATTAGCATGCAGTATTTATGGTGTTCATCGATTTCAAAAGTCTGTAAGTTCAATAATATTGTAAAATCTTTGCAATATAAAGATCTAATAAAAGATTATAAAAATTATTTTTTGCTTTTTCTTAATTGAAGTATAGTTAACTTACAATATTATATTAGTTTTAGGTGTACAACATAGTAATTTATTTTTACAGATTATACTCAATATAAAGTTATAAAATATTGGCTATATCTCTATGTAGTAAATTACATCCTTGTAACTTATGTATTTTATACCTAGTAGTTTGTACCTCTTAATCCTTCTCACCTATTTTTCCCTTCCCCACAACACTCGCCCCTCTGGCAATCACCAGTCTGTTTTCCCTATCTGTGAGTCTGTTTCTCTTATATTTGTTCATTCATTTAATTCTTTAGATTTCACATATAAGTGAAAACATACAGTTTTTTTTCTTTCTCTGTCTTCCCTTTCCTAGCACCTGGTGGGGAGGGGGACAGTGGCTGGCAGGTGGGGAGGGAGAGACTTCAGTGGCAACTCCACCCTCTGCGTGTCACTCAACAGTGTCACCATGCTTCCATGGCAGTCCGGGTTTCCTCCACAGGTATTCTTGGTTATGGATTTCCTCCCCCTCCATCCCCTCAGGCTGTCTCCTCACAGCCAACAGCGGTCTTACCACTGGGTTTGCTCTCCAATCCCCACACTCCAGCTCCCAGACTTCATGTGCACCAGCAGACACATGTCCCAGTCTGGGGTGCAGGGCTGTGGCATGGACAATCTGTGTAGTTCTCACTCTGTCCTGTCTGCCACAGACTGGCCGTTTCACCCTCCTCCAACAGCCTCATATGCCTCCCTTATGTCCCAACTGATTTCCTCATCGGTGATGGGGTTTCTCCCAATGCAGGACCCTCTCCTCTGCTTCTTCTCTCCCCTGGGGCTCAGGTCCCATCCTGTTTCCTCTTCTCTTCTTTCTCCCTTCTTTCTTTCATCCTACCCAGTTATGCAGGGATTTTTCTTGTCCTTTCCAGTGTCCAAAGTCTTCTGCTAGTGTTCAGCCAGTGTTCTGTGAGTATTGTTGCATCTGTAGATGTATTCTTGATGCATTTTTGGAGAGATGGACTCCATGTCCTCCTACTCCTCTGCCATCTTGAAAACCTTCCAGAAACTTTATTTAATGTATTCATGAAATTTAAATCTAACATTTAAGTTTCTCACTTCAGAAACCATGGCAAAGCAGCTAAACTGCTCAGGCATCTCCAGGTTCTCATGGTAAAGAGTGCAGAAAAAAACATTTGTTTCTGGCAGAGGGAATGGGAAAAAACATCATTTTTAAATATTCCAAGAGCATTTTCCATAATAAAGTCCCAATCAGCAAGAGTAAAACTTAACCAGAACTGTATTTTAACTCGGGTGAGAGAAAATTACCCTTTCCAGTACACACTAGGCTTTCTGTATTAACTAAAACAATAAATAAATAAATAAATAATAAGAAACATTTGTGAAACTTGGAGCCCAAGAATATAAGGCCACTAGAAGACTGAGATTTAATCATAAGGTTATAGAACATTACACTTCCCCACATAATTTACTACCACATCTACAGGGCTTTCACATAACTGGACTACAGCCAAAAGACCTACAAGATGAAGACTCTGTCTGAGGAGGAAGGGTAGTTAGGGAATCCAAAGAAAATAATATCAGAACACAAGAGGAATTAAAGCCTTTGCCACAGATACAGGAAACATTAAACACAGCTCAACTCCTAGCCAGATTAAAATAAAACCTCAAGCTCAGTCAAAAAGTCAGCAAGCTCTTCTTTGCGTATAAACAAAAGGGGTCTAAAATTTGTATGGAAGGACAAAAGACCCTAAATAACAAACACAATATTGAGGAGGAAGGGAAAAGTTGGAGGAGTGACATTACCCAACTTCAGCAGTTAATAAAAAGCAACCAAAATGGAGACAAATTAGTACTGGCAAAAGAATAGAGTAATAGGTCAGTGAAACAAAATAGAGTGTCCAGCAATGTATTCACAGTACTGATTTTTGAGAAATGTACAAAGGACTTCAATGGAAATGGATATTCTTTTCAATAATAGTACTAAACATTTTTTCTTGGAAGTCCACATGCAAGAAATAAATCAATCAACTGATTAAAAATATAAGCAAAGATGTTAAACTCTTTATAAAAAATAACTCAAAATGAAACAATGGATTATAGGTCTAACTTTTTAAATTCAGTATTATAAAACTTACAGGAGAAAAAGAGAAAATATCTAGTTACCTTGATATAAAACATAATGTATGTTATAATATAATATAATCCATAATCCATGATATAAAACACTGATAAATTGGGTTTTATTAATAGTTAAAACTTCTGCTATATGAAAGACACTGTTAAAAGAATAAAAAGACTACTAGAAACTGGGAGAAATATTTGTAAGTATACATTTTAAAAGCATTTGTATCCAAAATAGACAAAGATTTCTTAAAACTCAAAATGAAACAAAAGACCAATAAATAATTATGAAAAAGATGTAAACAAATACCTCACCAAAGAAGATATACTGATTGTCTATGAAGAATTGTTCAATGTTATTTTTCATCTGGGGATCACCAATTAAAACAACAATAAGATACCACTTTATAACTACTAGATTGGCTAAAATCCAAAAAAACAACAATACCAAATGCTGACAAGGATATGGAAGAGCAAAACTCTCATTCATTGCTGGTTGGAATGCAAAATGCTACAGCCACTTTGGGTGATATTTTAACAATTTCTTGCAAAGCTAAACATATTCTTATCATGAAATCCAACAAAGGTGTCACAGGCTATTTATCTAACTGTTTTGAATACTTATGTTCACACAGAACTGCATGCAACGTTTTATGTCAGATATATTCATAATTGCAAACAACTGGAAACAACCAAGGTGTACTTTAATAGATGAGTAGATAAATTTTAGTACATCTGTATAATGGAATATTATTCAGCAATAAGAAAAATGAGCTCTCAAACTTCAAAAAATCCTCAAAAGAACCTTAATGAACATTAATTAAATATTTCTAAGTGAAAAAACCCAGTTTGAAAAGTCTACATAGTATATAATTCCAATTATATGATACTTTGAAAAAGGAAAAACGTACTGACATAGTAAGATCATCTTGTAAGGATGTACTTACATTAATGTGAGCAATTAAAAAAAAATAGTCACTTAGGAGGTTGGGGAAGCCCAGAACAGAGAATACAATTTTATTAAAATGGATGAAAGCAAACAAACAAACAAACCAACAAACCTCATCTAAAGGGTGTATGGGGGAGGGGGGAGGACAATTGGAAATAACGGGAAATGAATGGAGTCCGTAAGACTAAAAACACATATGCACTCTCTTCTAGTTGACAAAGATTTTTTCATGGTGTACAGGTTTACAATTTTGATACTGCTGTATATGAATACTAGAATCGAAGCATTATTTAAATGAATGATCTATGGTGAAAGCTAAGTCTCTCTCTCTTAGAGTGGGAATTTACAGATAAGCAAGAGGAGAAGTTTAGAAAGGTCCATGTGTTAATAGGCTAGAATTTGAAATGTCAAAGGAATTCACATTTAGCTTAATCTAGATACTTATATAAAATAATATTTATACTTATGTGCACATGCACAGTTTGGTATATGCACATATATTTCTGTGCCCTGTCATCTGAGAAGACTAAAAGGAACAATACTCGAGTAGTAGCAAGCACTGCTAACATCTATATCTTGGCTTCTCATACCTTTTTCTAATGAAAGAAGTCAATGTTCCTTAGAGTAACTGTTTATTCTAGGACTGGGACAGGAAATACATATGATGAGTATAAATTATCTTGTAGGGTCAGAAAAAGCTAAGTACTCAAAAAAGACAACCCATGCACACATGCAAACTCAGACACACATTGATGGGTGCATGTCAAAGGAGCACAGGAACCAAATGAAATACCTCCTAATGGTCAAAACTGAAAGAATTTGAACAAATATGCAAAGAAGCAGTGGACTGTCATCCAAAGTATAAAATAGCTATCTATCTATTCATATCTATATAGCTATATTTATATATATATATAAAATAACTATATATATATACATACATAACTCCTAAAAAATTAGAAAGAAACAAACCAAAGCCAACAATATATAAAATAATAACAAACCATGACAAAATGGCATTTATCCTACAAATGCAGTGTTGATTTAGCATTTTAAAGTCAATCAATATAATAATATTAACAACAGGCAAAAATATAAAACCATATGATTCTCTCAATACATGTAGAAGAAATAATGTAACTAAATGGAACATCCATTCAAAATAAAAAAACTTCTAACAAACTTGGAATAGAAAGAAACTTCTTTACTGAATAATGGACATCCTGGAAAAAGCCAGAGCTATCACTATATTTACTTGTGAAACCTGAATATCTTTGTCTTAAATAGAGGAACAACGCAATTACATCTGACCTCAAAACTGCTACATAAATTGTCTTACAAGATCTACCTAGCAAAATAAGCAAAGAAAAAGAAATAAAAAACATACCCAGTGGGACTTCCCTGGTGGCACAGTGATTAAGAATCCGCCTGCCAATGCAGGGGACATGGGTTCGATCCCAGGTCCGGGAAGATCCCACATGCCATGGAATAACTAAACCTGTGTGCCACAACTACTGAGCCTGCACTCTAAAGCCCACGAGCCACAGCTACTGAGCCCGTGTGCTGCAAATACTGAAGCCTGTGCACCTAGATCCCATGCTTTGCAATGAGAGAAGCCACCACAATGAGAAGCCCGTGCACTGCAACGAAGAGTAGCCCCCACTCACTGCAACCAGAGAAAGCCTGTGTGCAGCAACAAAGACCTAACACAGCCAAAAATAAATAAATAATTTTTTATTAAAAAAAAATTCAACCATGCAGATTTGATTGGAAGAAGTAAACTCTATTTATTCATGGACTAAGTGATTATTTACATAGAATACCTGATTGAATATTTAAAACATCAGAACTAATGAGTGATTTTAGCAAGATTATAGTACACATGGTCAATAAAAAAAATTGTATTTCTATATACAAGAAGAAATGAAAACTGAAAATTAAAAGGAAATACTACTCACAATAGGATTAATATAGGGAGATGTTTAGGGATATATTTGGCAAGAATGTCAAAAATCTGTACACTGAAAAATTTAAAACACTGCAGAGAAATTAAAGAAACATTTGAGAAAATAAAGAGAGATATGCTATGTTCATTGATTGGAAGACTCAAAATTGTTCAGGTGGAAGTTCTCTGCAAACTGATCTGGAGATTCAACAAAATCCCAAATTAAATGGAATTGCAAAGGTCTCAGAATAGCCAAATCTACTTTGAAAATGATAAAGCAAATTTGGAGAACTAACAGTACTTAATTTCAAGACTCTTAAAAGTTAGTGAAACCAAAACATTTTGGTACTGGAATAATCATAGATGAATTGAACAAAAAAAGAGTACAAAAATAGATATTCATGAATAGACAACATACTTTTTTTTTTTAAACATCTTTATTGGAGTATAATTGCTTTACAATGTTGTGTTAGTTTCTGCTTTATAACAAAGTTAATCAGTTATATATATACATATGTTCCCATATCTCTTCCCTGTTGCATCTCCCTCCCTCCCACTCTCCTTATCCCACCCTTCTAGGTGGTCACAAAGCACCAAGCTGATCTCCCTGTGCTATGCAGCTGCTTCCCACTAGCTATCTATTTTATGTTTGTTAGTGTATATATGTCCATGCCACTCTCTCACTTTGTCCCAGCTTACCCTTCCCCCTCCCCATCTCCTCAAGTCCATTCTCTAGTAGGTCTATGTCTTTATTCCCATCTTGCCCCTAGGTTCTTCAGGACAATTTTTTTTTTTTTTTTTTTTTAGTTTCCATATATATGTGTTAGCATACGGTATATGTTTTTTACGCTTTCTGAATTACTTCACTCTGTATGACAGACTCTAGGTCCGTCCAACTCACTACAAATAACTCAATTTTGTTTCATTTTATTGCTGAGTAATATTCCATTGTATATATGTGCCACATTTTCTTTATCCATTCATCTGTTGATGGACACTTAGGTTGCTTTCATGTCCTGGCAATTGTAAATAGAGCTGCAATGAACATTTTGTTACCTGACTCTTTTAGAATTATGGTTTTCTCAGGGTATATGCCCGGTAGTGGTATTGCTGGATTGTATGGTAGTTCTATTTGTAGATTTTTAAGGAACTCCATACTGTTCTCCATAGTGGCTGTATCAATTTACATTCTCACCAACAGTGCAAGAGGGTTCCCTTTTCTCCACAGCCTCTCCAGCATTTATTTTTTGTAGATTTTTTTGATGATGGCCATTCTGACCAGTGTGAGATTATATCTCATTGTAGTTTTGATTTGCATTTCTCTAATGATTAATTATGTTGAGCATTGACCCACCTCCTAGAGAAATGGAAATAAAAACAAAAATAAACAAATGGGACCTAATGAAACTTAAAATCTTTTGCACAGCAAAGGAAACCATAAACAAGATGAAAAGACAACCCTCAGAATGGGAGAAAATATTTGCATATGAAGCAACTGACAAAGGATTAATCTCCAAAATTTACAAGCAGCTCATGCAGCTCAGTATTAAAAAAACAAACAACCCAATCCAAAAATGGGCAGAATACGTAAATAGACATTTCTCCAAAGAAGATATACAGATTTCCAACAAACACATGACAACTTACTTTTGACAAAGGTACAATGGCAAGTAAATGGGGAAAGGAAAAATGTCTTCAACAATTTTATGGGATTAAATAAATATCTGTATGGAAAAAAAATGAAGGTGGGATTCAAGATAATGGAGTAGGAAGTCCCTGAGCCCACCTCCCCCCATGAATACATTAATACCACAACTACATATAGAGTAACTCTTGTGAGAATGATTTGAAGACTAGAAGAACAGCTCTTCTATAATCAAAGCTGTTAAGAAAGAACCAGGCAGAGTTCTGGTAGGAGGAAAGGAGAAGCTATCTAGTAAAGACTCACACTGCTAGTGGGTGACCCAGAAGAGGAAGGGGATATCACAACCTCAGGGACCCTCCATAAGAAGCAAAGGGTTTGAGCCCCATATATGCACTTAAGCCCTAGGGACAAGAACCAGAAAGATGAACTCCCTTAGCAAGTTTGAAAACCAATGAGGCTCACAGGAGAAGAGTAAGAAACCAAGAGTGGACTCCTGAAGAGTACATGCACAGACTTGTTTTCTTCCAGTCCCAGAGCAGAGGTAGCAGATTGAAAACTCTCTGGTGCTCTGTTCACCCTGCAGGACCACCCCAGTGTGCCCTCCAGATGACACCAGACTTCTGCTTCAGCCCCTGATGATCCAGCACTGCTCCCCACTATATCACCATTACAACAAGCACATACAGTAGGGAAAAACAGAGCCATTGTTCTGACTCGGTGATTTTCATTATTCTGTCTTCCAGGTAGCTTCTGCATTCTTCTGTATCACTTAATCTTCTGTTAATTATTTCTAATGTATTTTTTTCAGATATTGTATTCTTCAGCTCTGATTGGGGTGTTTTATATTTTCTAGTTCTTTGTTGAAGTTCTTACTGTGTTCCTCTATTCTTTTTTTTCCCTGAGTTCAGTAAGCATTTTTTTATTACTATTGCTTTGAAGTCTTTAGCAGGGAAATTATCTGTTTTATTAGAGCCAGCTCAGAAGTGTGGCTCCAAACCCTTGAGTCCAAACCTGCCTCTGGCTAAGATGCAGACTACTATTGCCTTAGGGAAAGGAGTGGATCCAGCTTAGAAGTGTAGCTCCAAGTCCTCTGCCCCTGGCCATGACCCCAACGAAGGTAGTGACTGCTATCACAGAGAAGAGAAGACAACACACTTAGGGATCCTACTCCAGCCCCACAGACAATGACCCTGTCCTTAATATGGCAGTAACTGCCATTGAGCCTAGGAAAAGACCTGACTTGCACCTGGTTCAAACTTTAGCCCTCAGACTCCAGCCCAAATCTCCCACAAAAGGAGTGAAAGCTAGTGCATCCTGGAAGAAGATACAGCTTATGCTCACTTCAGATCCAGACTCCCATCAAACCCACATGTCACTCACAGATGGCATAGGGATGATCCCACACAAGGACAAGCCTTCAAGACTGGGATAGTTAACTGTTTCACCTAATTTTATAGACAGCCAGAGAAAGTAAAACAAAAGGAGAAGAAAGAAGAAAGGTTCAAAGGAAAGGACAAGACAAAACCTAGGGAGAAAAAAAAAACCTAATAAAACAGATAAATAATTTCCCTGCTAAAGACTTCAAAGCAACAGTAATAAAATGCTTACTGAACTCAAGGAAAAAAATAGAGGAACACAGTGAGAACTACAACAAAGAACTAGAAAATATAAAGCAGAACCAAACAGAGCTGAAGATTACAATAACTGAAAAGAAAAATACACTAGAAATAATTAACAGAAGATTAGGTGATACAGAAGAATGCAGAAGTGACATGGAAGACAGAATAATGGAAATCACCCAATCAGCACAATGAAAACAATCAAAATATTTTAAAATAAGAATAGTTAAGGGACATCTGGAAAAACATCAAGTGTACTAACATTTGTGTTCAGGGCTCCAGAAGGATAAGAAAGGATAAGAAAGGGGCAGAAAATGTATTTGATGAATTATGCATGAAAATTTTCCTAACCTGAAAAAGGAAACATATCCAGGAAGAACAGACAGTCTCTAACGAGATGAACCCAAAGAAACCCACATCAAGACATATCACAATTAAAATGAAAAAAGTCAAAGATAAAGAGAGAATTTAAAGGTAGCAATAGAAGAACAAAGAGTCACATACAAGGTGCTCCCATAAGACTATCAGCTGGTTTTCAGCAGAAATTTTGCAGGACAGTAGAGAGAGGAGTGAAGTCCAAGAATATATTAAATAGATGTTCGGCACATTTAAAGTGCCAAAGAGTAGAGAACCTACAACCAATGATATTCTACCCAGCAAGGTTATCATTCAGAATTGAAGACAAGATAAAGATTTTCCCAGATAAGCAAAAACTAAAAGAGTTTATAACCACTAAACCAGCCCTACAAAAAATGTTATAGGGTCTTCTTTAAGCAAAAAAGAAAAGGCCATAACAAAAAATAAGAGAATATATAAAGAGAAAAATCCCACTAGTAAAGGCAAATATACAGTAAAGTCAGAGAACTAACAACTTAAATAAGCTAGTATAAAGGTTAAAAGACAAAAATTGTAAAATAGACTATACCTACAATAAACAGTTAAGGGATAGACACAAAGATGTGAAATATGACATTAAAAACATAAAATGTGGGGGACTACCCTGGCAGTTCAATGGTTAAGGATCTGTGCTCCCACTGCTGGGGGCACGGGTTTGATCTCTAGTCAGGGAACTAAGCTCTCACATGCCACTCAGGGAAGCCAAAACATAGAAAAAATAAAAACCACTTGTTTAAGAAAAATAAAATAAAATGTGGGAAGGGAGAGTAAAAAATATAGATTTTTTAGAATGTGTTTGAATTGAAATGACTATGAGTTTAAATCAAGTAGGTATAGTTATATGTTGACATATACAAACTTCACAGTAACCACAAATCAAAAACCTACAATAGATACAAAAAGTTAAAGAGACAGGAGTCCAAACACAACACTAAGGAAAATCACTGAACCACAAGGGAAGATTCTAAAAGGAGAAAATAACATAGAAGAACAACAAAAACAAACAGAAGACAAGTAACACAATGAAAATAAGAATACCCATCAACAAATACTCTAAAAGTCAATGGACTAAATGTTCCAATCAAAAGATACAGGATGGCTGATTGTATAAAAAATAAGACCCTCCAATATGCTGTCTATAAGAGATTCACTTAAGAGCTAATGACACACACAGACTAAAAGTAAGAGGATGGAAAAAGGGATTCTATGCAAATCAAAACAGAAAAAAAGCTGTGGTAGCAATAGTCATATCAGACTAAGTAGACTTTTAGAAAAGGCTACAATAAAAGACAAAGTAGGGCATTATATAATGATAAAGGGGTTAATCCAAAGAGGATATGACCTTTGTAAGCATATACACACCTAATTTAGGGACATGTAAATATATAAAACAACTATTAGCAGATATAAAGGGATAAATTGATTTTACTATAATAATACTAGGGAACTTTAATTCCCTACTTATATCAATGGGTATATCATCCAGACAGAAAATCAATAAGTAAAAACTGCCCTTAAATGACACCTTAGATCATATGGAATTAATAGATATCTACAGAACATATTCTTTTCAAACACATGGGATTTTCTCCAGGATAAATCACATGCTAGGCAACAAAACAAGTCTCAATGAATTTTAAAAGCTTGAAAGTATATCAAGCCAAAATGGTATGAAACTACAAATCAATCAATTACAGGAAGGAAAATAGAAAAACCACAGACATGTGGAAACTAAACAACTTTCTACTAAAATACTATTGGGTCAATGAAGAAATCAAAGAGAAAATCAGAAAATACCTTCAAATGAAAACAATAAAGAAAACTTTCCAAATCTATGGGACACAGTGAAAGCAATTCTAAGAGGTAAATTATTAACAATACAGGCCTACCTCAAGAAACAAAATAGATCTCAAACAACCTAACTTTCTATCTAAAGGAATTAGAAAAATAACAAACAAAGCCTAAAGTAAGAAGAAGGAAGGAAATAGTAAACATCAGAGTGGAGATAAATTAAATAAAAACCAAAAAATAGAAAAGATCAGTGAATCTAAGTGTTTTGGGTTTTTTTTAAGATAAACAAAATTTATAAACCTTCAGTCAGGCTTATTAAGAAAAAGAAAAGAGAAACAAAATAAACAAAATTAGAAACAAAAGATGACAGGCTACAAATGATATCACAGAAATATAAGCAATCATAAGAGAATACTACAGTTATACACAAACAAACTGGAGAACCTAGAATGAAATGGATAAATTTCTAGACTTACAATTTCCAACACAGAATCAGGAAAATATAGAAATTCTTAAAAGACTGATTACTAGTATTGAAATTGAATGAGTAACCAAAAAAAACTACCAACAAACAAAAGCCCAGAACCACACATCTTCATAGGGAAATTCTACCAAGCATTTAAGGAAGAATTAAAACCTATCATTCTTGAAATAGTACAAGAAACTGAAGAGGAAGGAAACCTCACAAAGTCATTCTGTGATCCTAGAATTAACCTACTACTGAAACCAGAAAAAGACACTAGAAATAAAGAAAATTATAGGCAAATATCCCTGATGAATATAGATGTAAAAATTCTCAATAAAATATTAGCAAACCAAATTCAACAATACATAAAAAAGATCATATACAATGATCAACAGACATTTATTCCAAGGATACAAGAATCATTCAAATCTGAAAATCAATCAGTGTGATACACCACACTAAAAAAAGGAAGGATAAAAATCACATGATCTTCTCAAATGAAGAAAAAGTGTTTGATAAAATTGAATATTCATTCATGATTAAAACTCTCAGAAAAGTCGATATGGAAGCAAAATACCTCAACATGATAAAGACCATTTATGACAAACCCAAGGCTAACACTATTCTTATTGTGGAAAATCTGAAAACTTTTCCTGTAAGATGAGGAACAAGATAAGGATGCCAACTCTCACCACATCTATTTAATATATTCTTGGGTTTCCTAGTCACAGCAGTCAGCCAAGGAAAAGAAGTGAAATTGTCCAAATTGGAAGGGAAGAAGTAAAAGTGTCACTATTACAGATGACATGATATTATATTTGGAAAATCCTAAAGACACCACCAAAATTTATTAGAACTAAAAAATGAATTTAGTAAAGTTGCAGGATATAAGATTAACATCCAGAAATCTGTTCCATTTCTATACACTGATAATGAACTATTAGAAAGAGAAATTGATAAAACAATTCCATTTACAATCGCATCAAGACTGAAATACCTAGGGGTAAACTTAACCAAGGAGGTGAAAGACTTATACTCTAAAAACTATAAGGCATCAATGAAGAAAATTGAAAATTATATAAATAAATGGAAAGTTGAAAACTATACAAATAAGTGGAAAGATATCCCCTGTTCATGGATTGGAAGAATTGATATTGTTAAAATATACATATTGTTCAAAGCAATCTACAGATTTAATGCAATTCCTATGAAAATACCCATGATATTTTTCACAAAATTAGAGCAAATCATAATATTGGTGTGGAACCACAAAAACTCTGAATATCTGAAGCAATCTTAAGAAAGAAGAACAAAGTTGGGGGTATCACACTCCCTGACTTCAAACTACACTATACTACAGTAATCAAAATAGTATGCTACTGGCACAAAAACAGACACACAGATCAATGGAACAGAGTAAAAAGCTCAGAAATAAACCCATGCACATATGCTCAATTAATCTATGACAAAAGGGGAAAGAATATACAATGGGAGAAAGACAACCTCTTCAATAAATGGTGTTGGGAAAACTGGACAGCTACATGGAAAAGAATAAGATTAGAACATTTTTTCACACCATATATAGAAATAAACTCAAAATATATTAAACACCTAAATGCAAGACTGGAAGCCATAAAACTCCTAGTAGAAAACATAGGCAGTACACTCTTTGATGTAGGTCATGGTCATATATATATATATTTTGATCCATCTCCTTAGGCAAGGGAAACATAAGCAAAATAAATAAATCTTACTTAATCAAACAAAAGCTTGTCCACAGTGAAGAAACCCATCAAAAGAAAAAAAAAAGCTTACTGAATGAGAGAAGATATTTGCAGATGATATATCTGATAAAGAGTTAATATTCAAAATATGTAAAGAACATATAAAACTCTATATCAAAAAATAACTTAATTGAAAAATGGATAGAGGACACAAATAGGCATTTTTCCAAAGAAGACAAATGGCCAAAAGGCACATGAAAAAGTGCTCAACATCACTAATTTTCAGGGAAATGCAAATTAAAACTGCAATGAGATATCACCTCACACATGTCAGAATGGCTATCATCTGAAAGACAAGAAAGTGGAGAAAAGGGAACTCTAGTAAACTATTGGTGGGAGTGTAAATTGGTATAGTCACTATGGAAAGCAAGATAGATGTTCCTCAAAAAAATTAAAAATAGAAGTACTGTATGGTCCTGTAATTCCACTCCTGGATATATATTCAAAAAAAGAAAAAAAAATCCAAAACCACTAATTCAAACAGATACATGCATTCCTATGTTCATGGTAGCATTATTTACAATAACCAAGATATGAAAGCAATTTAAGTGCCTATAACCATATGAATGGTTAACAAAGAAGTGGTATACATAGATAAATGTATGGATATTATATGTATATATAATGGAAAATTTCTCAGCCATAAATAATAACAATTTTTTTTTCCATTTACAATCAAGTGTATGGACCTGGAAGGTATTATGCTTAGTGAAATGTCAGACAGATAAAGACAAATAGTGTAGGTTTTCACTTATATTAGGAATCTGAAGAATAAAACAACTGAACAAATATAACAAAACAGCCTCAGAGATATAGAGAACAAATTAGTGGTTTACCATAAGGGAGTAGGGTGTGGAAAAGTGCAGGATAAGTGAAGGGAATAAAGAGGTACAATACACTAGGCATAAAATAAGTTACAAAGGTGTAATATACAGCACAGAGAATATAATCAATATTTTATAATAACTTTATGTGATGTATAACCTAGAAAAATATTGAATCACAGTGTTCTACATCTAAAACTAATATAACATTGTAAGTCAATTACACTTAATTGAAAAAAAGTAGACGTCTCTTACATCATACAAACAAAAAATTAAAACTTTGAAACAAATCATGGACTGCAATGCAAAGCCTCAAACTATAAGATGTCTAAATAAACACATAAGAAAAAACATTAGGTCATTTAAACATACAAAAAATATTATCCATAGAAAAAAAATTGATAAATTACACTTCATCAAAATTAAAAATAGATCTATTTGAAAGACAATTCTAAGAATATGAAAACCTAGCTACTAACTCAGAACTACTTGAAAATCATATATTCAATACATGACATGAAAACCAATCATATGAACACTCCTCAAACTCAATAATAGAACAAATAGAAAGAGGGCAAAAGGTTAGAACAAGGGCTTCCCTGGTGGCGCAGTGGTTGAGAATCCGCTTGCTGATGCAGGGGACACGGGTTTGTGCCCCAGTCCAGGAAAATCCCACATGACGCGGAGTGGCTGGGCCCGTGAGGCATGGCTGCTGAGCCTGTGCATCCTGAGCCTGTGCTCCACAACAGGAGAGGCCACAACAGTGAGAGGCCCACGTATCGCAAAAAAAAAAAAAAAGGTTAGAACAAGACTTGACCAGAGAAGATATTTCAATAGCAACTAAGCACTTGTAAAGATGCTCACCATCATTATTCATTAAGGAAACACAAATAAATACCCAAATGAGATGCTACTACATAACTATTAGAGTAGTTGCAATTTTAAAAGACTGACTTTAAAAGACTGACTAAGAGGGCACGTATATGAAACTCTCATACATTTCTGAAAAGAACGTAAAGTGAAAGTAATATGTTGGGAATTAGTTGGGCAGTCTCAAAAAACTAAATATATACATTCTATATGATCCAGTCATTCATTCCTAGGCATTTATGCAAGAGAAATAAAAGCATAGATTTATAAAAAGACTTGCATAAAGATAATGTATATAACAATTTTATTTGTGGTAGCCCCAAACTGGAAACATTCCATTAACAGTTGAGTGGACAAAAATCCACATTATTCACACATGATAAAATACTATTTAGCCAAAAAAGGAGTGAATTAGTGACCCATTACAGCACAGATGAATCCCAAAATAATTTTGCTGTTAAAGTAAACAAATAAAGAATACATACCATAGGATTCCATTGATATAAAACTTGAGAAAATGCAAAAGAATCTATAATGAAAATTAACATGTTAATAGTTGCCTTGGCACAGGGTAAGAAGGAAGAAGGTAAAATAGGATATGGGGAAGCATCTGAAAAATCTAGATACATTCATTATCTTTCTTGTAGCATTGATGGTTTCATGGGTATAAACATATGTCAAACTTTTAAAATTGTACATTTTGTTTGCTAGTCATTTTATGCCAATTATAACTCAATAACAAAATCAACTCCCCCCAAAAAATTGACATGTAAATTGAAGAAATTTTCTTAGCAGTATAAAAGTAACTAAACTATAATCACCAATTATATCATTAACACTGTAAAGAATTTCAGAGTATTTTTGTTAAAACTGTATATTCTTAGATATATATCCAAAAAACTGTAACATCAAAAAAGTCAATAAATTTAAAATAGCACCACAACTGAATAAAAAATAAATTTAAAATTTAAATTTATGGAATAAAATTACCTGGAATCATTAAAATATGTTCATCAGGAAACTGATTATGATTATATTAGAGAAAAAATATATGAGATAAATTGTACCTAATTTGGATCTCACATTACATCTATCTAAATTAGTTAAACAAGCAAAACTTTACTTGGAAAAGGTAATGTGTTAATGAAATTGCAGATGGGCTTTTTACTGCTTAACATTGTTGCCATTCATGTTGTATTGGTACATTCTATAACAAATAAAGAAGAATAATTCTAAATAAGCAAAACTTTTATTGTCTTCTTTTTTGATATAATTATATCTGAAAGTATAATAAATTGAGTAATCAATCACATAAATATTTTCTCTAAAGTGATACTGAGGACCAGAGTACTATGAAGCAAAATAATTTAAATAATGTTTAACAAAAATTCAATCTCTCTACCAGACATTTTGCTAATGGCTAGAGTGCCAAGGTAACTATATAGAAATCCTGACCTTGATGATATAATTTTCTATTGTTTCTCTGAAAGTTATCATAGTTGGTTTTAAGATATAGATTTATAAAATTTGGCTGATAGGGAATTGTAAGCAACTCCAGAAGAACTTCCAAGTTGCAAAATGTATTTTTTTAAAAAAAATATTGGAGTATAGTTGATTTACAATGTTATGGTAGTTTCAGTTGTACAGCAAAGTGAATCAGTTATGCATACACATATATACAGTCTTTTTTATATTATTTTCCCATATAAGTCATTACGGAGTATTGAGTAGAGTTCCTTGTGCTACACAGTAGTACAGTAGGTCCTTATTAATCTATTTTATATATAGTAGTGTGTATATGTCAATCCCAATCTCCCAATTTTTCTCTCCCTCTCTCTTCCGCCCGGTAACCGTAAGTTTGTTTTTTACGTCTGTGACTCTATTTCTGTTGTGTAAATAAGTTCACTTGTACCATTTTTTTAGATTCCACAAATAAGCAATATCATATGATATTTGTCTTTGTCTGACTTACTTCACTCAGTATGACAATCTATAGGTTCATCCATGTTGCTGCAAATGGCATTATTTCATTATTTTTTATGGCTGAGTAATACTTCATTGTATATATGTACAGAGTTCCAAAGTAAATGTGAAGTGTTCAAAAATTGCTGAATAAAATGTCCTGGAACAAATACCCAAATAAGAGTTAATTATGTTTATTTTGATGCTTTTTTTTTTCTTACTTTGTAGTAACAGAGAGGTCACTTGTTATTAATTCAGAAAGAGTTAAATTATAGACACTTTCATATTCTAATAAGATAAATGATTTGGGGTCATGAGAGGGGCAAAATTAATTAACCGAAAATTACAACTTAATATTAACACTGCTTTTTTACTGTAGTAATGTAGAGTTATTTGATTCTTGGAAACACAAATTTCAAAGGAACTAGTAAGATTGCAATTTCTAACATATGTGCCTTTTTAAAGTTTTCTCAAAGTCTGAACTACTTATAATACGTAGCTTGAATAATGCTGAAGTAGTTTGAGTATTGTTACTATTCCTAATTTTAATGTGATTTAATTAATTATATTTGAACTGTAATTTATTTATATCCTTTACAGGATAAAAGGTACAAAAGGAAATTAGTTAAGGGTTGCCTTCCCATTTGTGTCCCAGAGCTATCCGTAACACAAAACAACTTGTTATAAATTTCTTGTAAAGTATTCTAAGAAGATATTTTTATGTAAAAATTCTGATATTTTAGGTGTACACTTTGTCTTATTTTTAATTCATAAGATTTATTTTTAGAAGAGTTTTAGATTTAGAGAAAATACAGAGAATTTTCATATGCTATATACCCACACTTCAGCACAGTTTTCCCTATTAATAACGTCTTAATTTAGTATGGTATGTTTGTTATAATAAAGGCACAAGTATTTATACATTACTCTTACTTAAATTCCATAATTTACATTAGGGTTTACTCTTTGTATTTTTCTTTCTATTGGTTTTGACAAATGTATAATATCATGGATCCACCATTACAGAGTCATACAGTATAGTTTCACCGCCCTAAAAATCCCATGTTTCACATATTCAATTCTACACCTTGATACTCTGACAACTTCACTCCCTCTGTAGTTTTGCCTTTCTCAGAATGTTATATAGTTGGAATCTTACAGTATGTAGCTTTTCAGACTGGCTTCTTTCATTTAGCAGTATGCATTTAAGATCTCTTCATGCCACGATATATTTTTTATAGCTGAAAAACATGCCTTGAATGGATTAACCATAGTTTTTCCATTCACCTACAGAGGACATTTTGATTGCCTTCAATTATGGGTATTTTTCAAGAAAGCTGCAATAAACATCAATGTATGGGCATAAGTTTTCAACTCAATTGGATAAATATCTATGAGTGCTATTGCTGGATCATATGGAAAGACTAGGTTTAGCTTTCTAAAAAACAAAAAAAAACAAAAAAATTCCAGCAGTCTTCTAAAATGGTTGTACAATGTTAAATTGCAACTAGCAATGATTGAGAATTCATTTTGCTCTACATCCTTGCTTGTATTTGGTATTTTCAGATTTATGAATTTTAGCCATCTTAATAGGTATCACGTTGTTTCTATGTAAAATTTCTTAATGACATAGGATGTTGATCATATTTTCATAAGCTTATTTCTAATCTGTATATTCACCTTGATGAGATTTCTGTTCAGATACTTTGCCATTTTCAAACTGGATTTCTTGTTTTGTTACTTTTGAGTTTGAAGAGCTCTCTGAAAATTTTGGACACATACTAACAGATATGTGTTTTGCAAATATTTTCTCCCAGTTTGTGGCTTATTGTTTTATTCTCTTAGCAGGACTTGTACCAGAACAGAGATTTTAATTTTAATGAAGATGAACAACAAATTTTAAATGCATTATGCTTTTGGTGTATTGTATTTAAAAGTCATTCTCAAATCTAAGGTCATCCATTTTTACCTATGTTACTTTCAAGAATTCCCCTAGTTTTACATTTTCTTTCAGATATATGATCTATTATACATTAATGCTTGTGAAAGATTTAAGGTTTATATCCAGCTTTTTCTATAAGCAGAGTTCCAATTTTTCCAGCATCATTTGTGAAAAGACTATTCTTGCTCCATTGGACTGACTCTGCTCCTTTATTGTTAAGCTCTTTATTCTGTTGATTGATCTATTTTTTGCTAATACCAAATTGTCTTGATTATAGTAGCTTTATAGTCAGGATATATCAGTCCCATAATTTTGTTCTTTTTAAATATTGTTTTATCTATTCTATGTCTTTTGCTCCTCAATATAAATTTTAGATTCCATTTGTCAATATCCACAAGATAATTTTTCTAAATGTTGATTAGGATTGTGTTAAATAATAGATAAATTTGGGAGTAACTGACCTCTTAACAAATCAAAACTTCTTATCCATGAACACATTTTTTTTCTATTTATTTACATTTATTTTACTTCATCAGAGTTTTATAAATTTTCAAAAATAATTCTGGTACATATTTTGTTAAGTTTATACCTAAGTATTTTTTTTCTTGTTTTACCTATCGTTTTTGGTGTTAAAGTAAATGATACTGTGTTTTTAATTTCAAATTCCAATTGCTTATTGCTAGTTTATAGGGAAAAATTACTTTTCTATTTTAATCTTATATTCTAACCATACTATAATCACATTAACTCCAGGATTTTTTTTTAGTTATTTGGGATTTTCTACATAGATAATCTTATTATCTGCAAACAATGGCTGTTTATTTTCTCCTTTTCCAAACTGTATACTTTCCCTCCACTCCCATCTCTTGTATTAGCTTGCTGGAACTAAGATTTCCAGCACTCTGTTGAATAGGAGTGGTGAGAAGAGCCATCCTTGCCTTGTTCCTGAACTTAGGACAAAAGCATTTAGTTTCTTACCATTGAAAGTATGTCAACTGTAGGGATTTTGTAGATGTTCTTTAGCAAGTTTAGCAATATCACCTCTATTCCTAGTGTTCTACAAATTTTTATCATGAATGGGTGGCGAATTTTGACAAAAACTTTTTTTCTGCACCAATTATTATAATCATTTGATTTTCTTCGTTAGTCTGTTAATGGAAGACACTAATTGATTTTTAAATGTTGACCAGCTTTGGATACCTGGAATTAATCTCAAATGGCACTGATGTATAATTATATTTATGTAGTGTGAATTCCATTTGCTAAAATTTTCTTGTTCAGTTTTTCATCTGTGTTCATTAGTTTTTGATGTGTAGTTTTTCATTTGGTAATGGCTTATCTGGTTTTGGTATTGGGGTTATGCCAGCCTCATAGAATGTGTTAAGAAGTGTTCCCTTTGCTTCAATTTTCTGGAAAAAAGATTGTAGAGAATTGGTGCTATTTTTTCTTTAAAGGTTTGATAGAAATCACCAGTGAAACCATCTGGGAATGATGTTTTGATTTTTGAAAAGTTATTATTGTTGATTGAATTTCTTAATGAATAAGGGTATATTTAGAATATTTACTTCTTGTGTGAGTTTTGGTATTTTGATCTTTTAGGAATTGTTTTTTTTTTCATCTGTTATTAAATTTGTGGATATATTTGTAACTATTTCCCCCTATTAACCTTTAAATGTCTATGGGGTTAGTAATAATAACCCCTGTTTCATTTTGGGGTTAGTAAAATGTGTCATTTCTCTTTTTTATTAGTTAAGCTATCTAGGTATTTACCCATGATATTGATCTTTTTAAAAAGACAAGCTTTTGTGTCATTTATTTTCTCTTTTGATTTCCTATTTTTATTAATATTTCTATTTTAATATTTTATTACTTATTTTCCTATGCTTGCTTTGTGCTTATATCACTGTTCTTCCTGTAGTTTCATAAAGTAAAAGCTTAGATTGCTGATCCTATATATTTTTTCTAATATATGGATACAATGTCATAAATTTTCCACTAAGCATGGTTTTACTACATCCTACAAATTTGACAACTTGTATGTTCATTTTGAGTTCAAAATACTTTTTAATCTCTTTTGACAGGTACATTTTGATCCATGTGTATATAGAGATGGGTGTTTAATCTCAAAGTATTTTCAGGTCTTTCCAGCTCTTTCTATTATTGATACCTAGTTTATTCCTTTGTGGTTTAAGATATGCTTTGTATGTTTTCTATTCATTTAAGTTTGTTAAGTTTGTTTTGGCGGCAAGAATGTGGTATATCTTGTTGAATGTGCCAACAGAGCTTGAAAATAATTTTTATTCTGCTATTGATGGTGACCTATTCTAGAAATGTTAATTGGATACAGTTCTTTGATGGTTCTGTTCAGTTACACTATATTGTTACTGATTTTCTGTCTCTGATCTACCAATTATTGATATGGGACTGTTGAAATATCTAACTGCAATAGTGGATTTGCAAATTTCTCCTTGCATTTCTATCAATTTTAATCTCTCATAATTAGTTGTTCTATTGTTAGGTGCATGAATGTGGAGGATTGTTATTTTTCTTGGAGAACAGACTCCTCTATCTTAATGTAATGCTCATTTTTATCATGATAATGTTACTGCATTTCCAAACTCAGATTTTTTTTTCATAAATAAATATAGTCATTCCAACTCTTTGATTTGTGTTAGCATGGTATATCTTCCTCCATCCCTTTAATTTTAAGCTGTATCTTTGTAATTAAAGTGAATTTCTTATGGGGAATATAGTGGTGTCGCTTGTTTTATGAAATGTAGGCTGGAAAACTTTGTCTTTTTATTGGTATATTTAGAACTTTCAGATTTACAATAACCATGAATACTGTTGGATTAAAACCTACTATGATTGTAACTGTTTCCTTTCCCCCTTGTTCTTTGTTTTATTTTTATTTATTTTTATTTTTTCTGCCTTCTCTGGTTTAAATTGATAAACCACTTCATAAAATTTCATATTTTCCTATAACTTAAATATTATTTATACTTCTTATTTTAATTTTTTCATCTTTTCCCTATAGTTGTGATATACATATACCAATAATATAGCTCAACTTTCAAATAACACTATACCTTTTCACAGTTAGTTCAAATACCTTATAATAGATTATTCTCAATTCCTCTGACCATAATTTATAATATTGTTGTCATTTATTTCACTTATTTATATGCTATGATCAACTAACATATTGTTGCTCTTATTACTTTAAACTGTTACCTATTTGATCAATTAAGATTAAGGGAAAACATTGATAGAGGAGGCAAAAATGTACAATGGAGAAAAGACAGCCTCTTCAACAAGTGGTGCTTGGAAAACTGAACAACTACATATAAAATGATGAAATTAGAACACTCCCTAAAACCATACACAAAAATAAACTCAACATGAATTAAAAACCTAAAAGTAAGGCCAGATACTATAAAACTCTTAGAGGAAAACATAGGAAGAACACTCTTTTTGACATAAATCGCAGCAAGATCTTTTTTGACCCACCTCCTAGAGTAATGAAAATAAAAACAAAAATATACAAATGGGACCTAATTAAACTTAAAAACTTCTCCACAGCAAAGGAAACCATAAACAAAATAAAAAGAAAACCCACAGAATGGGAGAAAATATTTGCAAATGAAGTGACCAACAAGGGATTAATCTTCAAAATATACAAACAGCTCATGCAGCTCAGTATCAAATAAACAAACAACACAATCAAAAGACGGGTGGAAGATGTAAGTAAACATTTCTCCAAAGAAGACATACAGATGGCCAACCAGCACATGAAAAGACAGTTAACATCACTAATTATTAGAGAAATGCGAATCAAAACTACAATGGGGGAAGAATGCAAAGCTTGCATCTCCCTACAACTACGGTGCCTGCTGGACACTGGTGGGGGACCTCAATGTCCAAGGAGATGGAGGAACCCCCAAGCAACTGGTAGGACAAGGGAGCAGATGAAGTGGAAGCCAGACAGGACTGGCACACCTGAGGGGTGGCTAGGAGAGTGGAGGGGTTCCCACACCTGGAGGGACCCTTGGGGGCTCAAAGGATCAGGAGTGAATGCACCTAAATCTCTCCCACCCACTCGGGCCCTGGGAGGCCTGCTGGGTTCCCAGGTCTGGTCCTCCATTATCCCAGGGCTCCTCTGGCCTCCTGGGTCCTAGGGGCTTGGAGGGAGGGAGGAGAGGTTGAAGACAAGGAGAGGCAGACTGTTTGGGGGAGCCCTCCAGGACTGGAAGATCAGGGAAGTGCTGTAGATGTTTCCCCTGCCCACTCAGACCGAGGAAGACTGCTGGGCTCCCAGACCAGTTCCCCCACCCTCCAAGGTCCCTTCGAGGCCACATGGGTCCTAGGGGCATAGGAGGGTGGGGGGTGAGAAGAGGAGAGGTGGATGGACGAGGAGGGACCATCTGAGATTAGAAGACCTGGGGAGGTGTAGAGGGTGTTTCCCCCACCAACTTGGCCCCAGGAGGCCTGCTGGGCTCCCAGACCTGGTCCTCTGTTCTTTGAGAACCCTTCTGGCTTTGGGGATCCTAAGGGTATAGGAGAGAGGGAGGAGGGGGAAAGAGGAGGAAAGGTGAAGGGGGAGACCATCTAGGGCCAGGGGATCAGGGGAGGTCCTGTGAGGTTTCCCACCACCCACTCAGCCCCAGGAGGCCTGTTGGGCTCCCAGGTGTGGACATTTCCTTCTGGGATCCCCTCTGGCAGAATGGGTCCCAGGGGCATAGGAGGGAAGAAGGGGGGAGAAGAAGAGAGGCCAATGGGGAGGGGCCCTCCAGGATCAGAGGATCAGGGGGAATGTACTCAGGCCCAGTGAACCTGCTGGGGTGTTGGACTTGGTCCTCTGTCCTCCAAGGTCAGAGGAATCCCTAGGCCCCTCCAGCTGTGTTGAGCCTAAGGCCCACCCCCCACCCTACCCAGGGCCTTTTCCTGCTCTGTGGGTCCTAAGCATAGGCCCTGCCTACTGCCTAAAACCTGCCCCTGCCTAAGTCTTACCTCCCACAGCTGAGGCCTTTTCTGGCTTTTTTTTTTCTTTTTTACTATTTTGGGTTTGTTTTACCTTGCAGTTATTGTTTTGTCTATATATATTTTTTTCATTCTTTCTAACATGTCTGTTTGTTTACTAATCTAATATAATTTTCTACTCTTTTTTATTGTTCTACCCTTTTTTTTCTTTTTCTTTTTTGCTACCCCTTGCAGCTTTTGTGATCTTTGTTCATGAGCCAAGGGTTGGCAGGGCAGAGCTCCTGCAGTGAGAGCACTGAGTCCAAACTACTGGACTAACAGAGAACCTCAGACCCCAGGGAATATTCATCAAAGTGAGGTCTCCCAGAGGTCCTCACCTCAGCACTAAGACCCAGATCTAACCAACAGCCTACAAACTACAGTGCTAGAAGCCTCAGGCCAAACAACCAGTAAAACTGGAGCACAATCCCACCTACCAGAAGAAAAAAAAAAGTGAGATGACAAAAAATATGTCACAGAGGAAGGATCAAGGTAAAAACCTACAAGACCAAATAAAGGAAGATGAAAAAAGCAACCTACGTGAAAAATAATTCAGAGTAATGATAGTAAAGATGATCCAGAATCTCAGAAATAGAATGGAGGCATGGAATGAGAAAATGCAAGACATGTTTAAAAAAGATCTAAAAGAACTAAAGGACAACCAAACAGAGATGAACAACAAAATAACGGAAATTAAAAATACACTAGAAGGAAACAATAGCAGAATAACTGAGGCAGAAGAACAAATAAGTGAGGGGAAGACAGAATGGTGGAAATAACCACCACGGAGCAGAATAAAGAAAAAAGAATGAAAAGAATTGAAGATAATCTCAGAGATGCCTGGGACAACACTAAACACACAAACATTCAAATTAGGGGGTCTCAGAAGAAGAAGAGAAAAAGAAAGGGTCTGAGAAAATGTTTGAAGAGATTATAGTGGAAAAATTCCCCAGCATGGGAAAGGAAATTGTCATCCAAATCCAGGAAGTGCAGAGAGTCCCATATAGGCTAAACCCTAGGAGAAACATACCAAGACACAAATTAATCAAACTAACAAAAATTAATTTAAAAAAAATATTAAAAGCAACAAGGGAAAAGAAACAAAATAACATACAAAGGAAACCCCATAAGGTTATCAGCTGATTTTTCAGCAGAAATTCTGCAGGTCAGAAGCAAGTGGAAGGAAATACTTAAAGTGATGAAAGAGAAAAACCTACAACCAAGATTATTCTATCCATCAAGGATCTCATTCAAATTCAGCAGAGAAATCAAAAACTTTTCAGATAAGCAAAAGGTAAGAGAATTCAGCACCACCAAACAATCCTTATGACAAATGCTAAAAGAAATTCTCTAGCTGGGAAACACAAGAGAAGAAAAAGACCCACAGAAATAACCCAAAACATTTAAGAAAATGGTAATAAGAACATACATATTGATAATAACTTTGAATGTAAATGGATTAAATGCTCCAACCAAAAGACACAGACTGAGTGAATGGATACAAAAACAAGACCCATATATATGCTGCCTACAAGAGACGTACTTCAGCCCTAGGGACACATACAGACTGAAAGTGAGGGGATGGAAAAAGATATTCCATGCAAATGGAAATCAAAAGAAAGCTGGAGTAACAATTCTCATATCAGACAAAATAGACTTTAAAATAAAGACTATTATAAGAGACAAAGAAAGACACTACATAATGATCATGTGATCAACCTAAGAAGAAGATATAACAATTGTAAATATTTATGAAGCCAACACAGGAGCACCTCAATACATAAGACAATGTTAACAACCAGAAAAGGGTAAATAGACAGTAACACAATAATAGTAGGGGACTTTAACACCACAATGACACCAATGGACTGATCATCCAAATAGAAACTAAAATAGAAAACACAGGCTTTAAATGACACAATAGACCTGATAGATTTAATTGATATTTATAGAACATTCTGCCCCAAAGTGGCAGAATACACTTTCTTCTCAAGTGCACATGGAACATTCTGCAGGATAGATCATATCTTGGGTCAAAAATCAGGCCTCAGAAAATTTAAGAAAATTTAAATCATATCAAGCTTCTTTTTTGACCACAATGCTATGAGCTTGGAAATCAATTACAGGTAAAAGACTATAAGAAACAAAAATACATGGAGACTAAACAGTGCACTAGTAAATAACCAAGAGATCACTGAAGAAATCAAAGAAGAAATTTAAAAAAAAATACATAGAAAATAAATGACAATGAAAACCCAAAACATATGGGAGGCAGAAAAGCAGTTCTCAGAGGGAAGTTTATAGCAATTAAATCTCACCTCAAGAAAGAGGAAAAATCTCACATAAACAATCTAACCTTACACATAAACGAACTAGAGAAAGAAAAACAAAGGAAACACAAAGTCAGTAGAAGGAAAAAATCATAAAGATCAGAGAAGAAATAAATGAAATAGAAATGAAGAAAACAGTAGCAAAGATCAATAAAACTAAAAGTTTGTTCTTTGAGAAGATACCAAAATATGTAAACCTTTAGCCAGACTCATCAAGAGAAAAAGAGGATGAAAATCAGTAAATGAAATGATAGAGGGGAAAACACAACTAACACCACAGAAATACAAAGGATTATGAGACTACTACAAACAAATATATGCCAATAAAATGGACAACCATGAAGAAATTGACAAATTCTTGGAAAGGTACAATTTTCCAAGACTGAACCAGGAAGAATTAAAAAATTAAAACAGACTTATCACAAGTAATGAAATTGAAACTGTAATTACACATCTTCCAACAAACAAAAGTTCAGGATCAGAAGACTTCACAGGAGAATTCTATCAAAAAATTAGAGAAGAGCTAACACAGATACTTCTCAAATTCTTCCAAAAAATTGAAGAGGAAGGAACATTCTCAAATTCGTTCTACAAAGCCAATATCACCCTGATACAAAAACCAGACAAACATATCACAAAAAAAGAAAATTAGAGACCAATATCACTGATCAACATGAATACAAAAATCCTCAAAAAAATACTAGCAAACAGAATCCAACAACACATTAAAAGGATCATACACCATGAACAAGTGAGATTTATCCCAAGGATGCAAGGATTTGTCAATATATGCACATCAATCAGTGTGCTACAACATATTAACAAATTAAGGAATAAAAACCATATGATCATCTCAGTAGATGCAGATAATGCTTTTGACAAAATTTAACACCAATTTATGATCAAAACTCTCCAGAAAGTGGTCATAGAGGGAACCTACTGCAACATAATAAAGGCAATATATGACAAAACCATAGAAAACATCATACTCAGTGGTGAAAAAATTAACCATTTCCACTAAGATCAGTAACAAAACAAGGAAGTCCACTCTTGTCACTCTTGTTCTCTGATTGCCATGGCAATCAGAGAAGAAAAAGAAATAAAAGGAATCTAAATTGGAAAACAGGTAAACCTGTCACTGTGTGCAGATGACATAGTACTACACATTGAAGTACCTAAAGATACCACAAGAAAACTACTAGACTAATCAATGAATTTGGTAAGGTTTCAGGATACAAAATTAATGCCCAGAAATCTCTGGAATTCTTATAAACTAGAAATGAATGATCAGAAAGAGAAATTAAGGAAACAATCACATTTACAATCCCAACAAAAAGAATAAAGTACCTAGGAATAAACCTACCTAAGGGGGAAAAGACTTGTATGTAGAAAACTATAAAACACTGATGAAAGAAATTAAAGATAACATAAACAGGTTGAGAAATATACCATGTTCTTGGATGGGAAGAATCAATATTGTGAAAATGGCTATACTACTCAAAGCAATCTACAGATTCAATGCAATCCCTATTAAATTACAAATGGCACTCTTCGCAGGATTATTACAAAAAAATTTACAATTTGTATGGAAGAACACAGACCCCAAATAGCAAATGCAATCTTGAGAAAGAAAAATGAAGCTGGAGGAATCAGGCTACCCAAATTCAAACTATACTACAAAGCTACAGTAATCAAGACAGTATGGTAATGGAACAAAATACAGAAATATAGATCAATAGTACGAGACAGAAAACCCAGAGATACACCCATGCACATATGGTTTTTCTAATTTTTGACAAAGGAGGCAAGAACATACAATGGAGAAAAGACAGTCTTTTCAGTAAGTGGTTTTGGGGAAACTGGACAGCTACATGCAAAACAATGAAATTAGGACAGTCCCTAAAACGATTAAAAAAATAAACTCAAAATGGATTAAAGACCTAATGGTAAGACAGGACACTATAAAACTCTTGGAGGAAAAACACTCTTTGACAAAAACCACTGCAAGGTCTTTGTTGAATTACCTCCTTGAGTAATGAAAATGAAAACAAAAATAAACAAATGGGACCTAATGAAACAAAAGTTTTGCACAGCAAATGAAACCATAAACAAAACAAAAAGACAACCCCCAGGATGGGAGAAAATATTTGCTGATGAAGCAACTGATGAAGGATTGAAATCCAAAATATACAAACAGCCCATAGAGCTCAATATCAAAAAAAAAATAAACAACCCAATTTAAAAATGGACAGAAGACCAAAATAGACATTTCACCAAATAAAACATACAGATGGCCAAGAGGCACGTGACAAGATGGTCAACATCACTAATCATTAGAAGAATGCAAATCAAAACTACAATGAGGGGCTTCCCTTGTGGCACAGTGGTTGGCAGTCTGCTTGCCAATGCTAGGGGAAGTGGGTTCATGCCCCGGTCTGGGAGGATTCTGTGTGCCATGGAGCAGCTGGGCCCATAGGCCATGGCCACTGGGCCTGTGTGTCCAGAGCCTGTGCTCCACGACGGGAGAGGCCACAGCGGTGAGAGGCCTGTGTACAGAAAAGAAAAAAAAAAAAAAACACTACAATGAGGTATCACCTCACACCAGTCAGAATGGCCATCATCAAAAATCTACAATCAATAAGTTCTGGAAAAGGTGTGGAGAAAAGTGAACACATTTGCACTGTTGGTGGGAATGTAAACTGATACAGCCTCTATGGAAAGCAGTATGGAGGTTCCTTTAAAAATTAAAAATAAATACCATATGACCCAGCAAACCCAGATACATGCTCCCCAATGTTCATTGCCACACTATTTACAATAGCCAGGACGTGGAAGCAAACTAAATGTCCATCAACAGATGAATGGATAAAGAAGATGTGTTACATATATTCAGTGGAATATTACTCAGCCATTAAAGGAATGGAACTGGGTCCTTTGTAGAAATGTGGACAGATATAGAGAGTGTCATACAGAGTTAAGTAAGGCAGAATGAGAAAAACAAATATCATATATTAATGCTATATATGTAGAATCTAGAAAAATGGTATAGATGATCCTATTTGCAGGGAAGGAATAGAGACACAGATGTAGAGAACAAATGTAAGGACACCAAAAGGGAAAGGGAGGGTGCTTGGAGGAATTGGGAGATTGTGATTGAAACTTATACAATATTGATACTATGTATGCAATAGACAATTAATGAGAACCTACTGTACAGCACAGGGAATTCTACTTAATGCCCTGTGGTGACAGAAATGGGGAGGAAATCAAAAATAGAGGGACATATGTAAATGTACAACTGATTCATTTTACGGTACACTAGAAACTAACACAGCATTGTAAAGCAACTATACTCCAATAAAAATTAATTTAAAAAAATCAATTTTGAAAAGAAAAAAATAATTAAGGAAAAAAATGATCTTATTTTACCATAATTTATTCCTTCTTTGAAAATCTTCCATTCTTCTTAAAAATTGATGTATAGTTGATTTACAATATTGTGTTAGTTTCAGTACAGCAAAGTGATTTACATATATATATATATATTTCAGATTATTTTCCAGTATAGGTTATTATACGATATTGAATATGTTCACTCTGCTATATGTTAAATCATTGTTGCTTACCTATTTTATGTGTAGTAGTTCCTATCTATTAATCCCATAGTTCTAATTTATCCATCCTTCTTTCCTTTTCCCCTTTGGTAACCATGAGTTTGTTTTCCATGTCAGTGAGTGCTGTTTTCGGTATAGATTAATTTGTATTATTTTTAGATGCCACATATAAGTGATAGAATATATGATTTGGCTTTCTCTGTCTGACTTACTTCAATTAGTATGATATATTCTAGGTCCATGCATGTGGTTGCAAATAGCAATATGCCATGCTTATTTATGGCTGAATAATATTACATTGTATATACATACCACCTCTTTATTTATAACATCTTTATTGGAATATAATTGCTTTATAATGGTGTGTTAGTTTCTGCTTTATAACAAAGTGAATCAGCTATACATATACATATATTCACATATCTTCTCCCTCTTGCATCTCTCTGCCACCCTCTCTATCCCACCCCTCTAGGTGGTCACAAAGCACAAAGCGGATCTCCCTGTGCTATGTGGCTGCTTGTCACGAGCAATCTATTTTACATTTCGTAGTGTATATAACAACATGTCACTCTCTCACTTTATCCCAGCTTCCCCTTCCCTTTCCCTGTGTCCTCAAGTTCATTCTCTACATATCACCTTTATTCCTGTCCTGCCCCTAGGTTCTTCAGAACCATTTTTTTTTAAGATTCTATATATATATGTGTTAGCATATGGTACTTGTTTTTCTCTTTCTGACTTACTTCACTTTGTATGACAGATTCTAGGTCTATTCACCTCACTACAAACAACTCAATTTCATTTATTTTTATGGCTGAGTAATATTCCATTGTATATATGTGCACATATTCTTTATTCATTCATATGTCGATGGACATTTAGGTTGATTCCATGTCCTGGCTATTGTAAATAGTGCTGCAATGAACATTGTGGTGCAGGACACTTTTGGATTTATGGATTTTTAAGGGTATATGCCCAGTAGTGGGATTGCTGGGTTTTACAGTAGTTCTATTTTTAGTTTTTTTAAGAACCTCCATACTGTTCTCCACAGTGGTTGTATCAATTTAAATTCGCAACAACAGTGCAAGAGGGTTTGCTTTTCTCCATACCCTCCCCAGCATTTATTGTTTGTAGTATTTTTGATGGTGGCCATATCAATGAGGTGATACCTCATTGTAGTTTTGATTTGCATTTCTCTAATGATTAGTGATGTTGGCAACCTGTATATCTTCTTTGGAGAAATGTCTAGTTAGGGCTTCTGCCCATTTTGGGATTGGGTTTTTTGTTTTGATATTGAGCTGCATGAGCTGCTTCTAAATTTTGGAGATTAATCCTTTGTCAGTTGCTTCATTTGCAGATATTTTCTCCCATTCTGAGGATTGTCTTTTCATCTTGTTTATGGTTTCCTTTGTTGTGCAAAAGGTTTTAACTTAAATTGGGTCCCATTTGTTTATTTTTGTTTTTATTTCCATTTCACTAGGAGGTGGGTGAAAAAGGATCTTGCTGTGATTTATGTATATCATGTTCTGCCTATGTTTTACTCTAAGAGATTTATAGTGTCTGGCCTTACTTTTAGGCCTTTAATCCATTTCAGTTTATTTTTGTGTATGGTGTTAGGGAGTGTTCTGTTTCATTCTTTTATACGTAGCTGTCCAGTTTTCCCAGCACCTTTTATTGAAGAGGCTGTCTTTTCTCCATTGTATATTCTTGCTTCCTTTATCAAAGATAAGGAGACCATATGTGAGTGGGTTTATTTGTGGACTTCTATCCTCTTCCATTTATCTATATTTCTGTTTTTGTGCCAGTACCATACTGTCTTGGTTACTGTAGATTTGTAATATAATTTGAAGTCAGGGAACCTGATTCCTCCAGCTCTGTTTTTCTTTTTAAGATTGCTTTGGCTATTTGGAGTCTTTGTGCTTCCATACAAACTGAAATTTTTTGTTTTAGTTTTGTGAAAAATGCCATTGGTAGTTTGATAAGGATTGCATTCATCTGTAGATTGCTTTGGGTATTATAGTCATTTTCACAATGTTGATTCTTCCAATCCAAGAACATGGTATATTTCTCCCTCTGTATTTGTATCATCTTTAATTTCTTTCATCAGTATGTTATAGATTTCTGCATACAGATCTTTTGTCTTCTTAGGTAGGATTATTCCTAGGTATTTTATTCTTTTTGGTGCAATGGTAAATGGGAGTGTTTCCTTATTTTCACTTTCAGATATTTCATCATTAGTGTATAGGAATGCAAGTGATTTGTGTGCCTTAATTTTGTATCCTGCTACTTTACCAAATTCATTGATTAGGTCTAGTAGTTTTCTGGTAGGATCTTTAGGATTCTCTATGTATAGTATCATGTCATCTGCAGAGTGACAGCTTTACTTCTTTTCCAATTTGGATTCCTTTTATTTCGTTTTCTACTCTGATTGCTGTGGCTAAATCTTCTAAAACTCTGTTGAATAATAGTGGTGAGAGTGGGCAACCTTGTCTTTTTCCTGATCTTAGTGGAAATAGTTTCAGTTTTTCACCATTGAGGACAATGATGGCTGTGGGTTTGTCATATATTGCCTTTGTTATGTTGAGGTAGGTTCCCTCTATGCCCACTTTCTGGAAGGTTTTTATCATAAATTGGTGTTGAATTTTGCCAAAAACTTTTTCAGCATGTACTGAGATTATCATATGGTTTTTCCCTGTCCATTTGTTAGTATGGTGTATCACATTGATTTATTTGCATATATTGAAGAATCGTTGCATTCCTGGGATAAACTTCACTTGATCATGTTGTATGATGCTTTTAATGTGCAGTTAGATTCTGTTTGCTAGTATTTTGTTGAGAATTTTTGCATCCATGTTTATCAGTGTTATTGGCCTGTAGGTTTTGTTTGTTTGTTTGTTTTTCTTTGTGACATCTTGGTCTGGTTTTGGTATCAGGGTGATATTGGCCTCATAGAATGAGTTTGGGAGTGTTACTTCCTCTGATATACTTTAGAAAGTTTGAGAAGGATAGCTGTTAGCTTTTCTCTAAATGTTTGATAGAATTTGCCTGGGAATCCATCTGATCCTGACTTTTGTTTGTTGGAAGATTTTTAATCAAAGTCTCAATCTCAGTGCTTGTGATTGGTCTGTTTATATTTTCTATTTCGTCCTGGTTCAGTCTTGGAAGTTTGTGCTTTTCTAGGAATTTGTCCATTCTTTCAAGGTTATCCATTTTATTGGCATATTGTTGCTTGTAGTAATCTCTCATAACCCTTTGTATTTCTGCAGTCAGTTACTTCTCATTTTTCCCTTCTAATTCTATTGATTTGAGTCTTCTCTCTTTTTTTCTTAATGAGTCTGGCTAATGGTTTATCAATTTTATCTTCTTAAAGTACCAGCTTTTAATTATATGGATCTTTTCTATTGTTTTCTTTGTTAGCTTTTTCATTTATTTCTGATCTGATCTTTATGATTTCTTTCCTTCTGCTACATTTGTCTGTGTGTGTGTTTTTTTTGTTTGTTTGTTTGTTTGTTTTTTGTTTTTGTTGTTTTTTTGGTTCTTCCCTCTTTAATTGCTTTAAGTGTAAGGTTAGGTTGTTTATTTGAGATATTTCTTTTTTCATGATGTAGGATTATGTTGCTATAAACTTCCCTCTTAGAACTGCTTTTACTGTATCTCATAGGTTTTCAGTTGTCATGTTTTCATTGTCATTTGTTACTAGGTATTTTTTGATTTCCTCTGATTTCCTCAGTGACCTATTGGTTATTTAGTTGTGTATTGTTAAGACTTTATGTTTTCGTATTTTTTACAGATTTTTTCCTGTAATTGATATCTAGTCTTATAGCATTTTGGTCAGAAAAGATACTTGATATGATTTAAATCTTTTTTTATTTACCAAGGCTTGATTTGTGACCCAAGAAATGATGTATCCTGGAGAATATTCCATGAACACTTGAGAAGAAAGTGTATTCTGTTGTTTTTGAATGGAATGTCCTATAAACACCAATTAAGTCCATCTTGTTTAATATATCATTTAAAGCTGTGTTTCCTTATTTATTTTCATTTTGGATGATTTGTCCATTTGTGAAAGTGGGGTGTTAAAAGTCTCTTTCTAATATTGAGTTACTGTCAATTTCCCCTTTTATAGATGTTGGCATTTGCCTTACGTATTGTGGTGCTCCTATGTTGGGGCATAAATATTTACAATGGTTATATCTTCTACTTGCTTTGATCCCTTGATCATTATGTAGTGTCATTCTTTGTCTCTTGTAGTAGTCTTTATTTTAAAGTCTATTTTGTCTCATATGAGAATTGCTACTCCTGCTTTCTTTTGATTTCCATTTGTGTGGAATATCTTTTTCCACCCCATCTCTTTCAGTCTGTATGTGTCCCTAGGTCTGAAGTGGGTCTCTTTTATACAGCATATATACAGGTACTGTTTTAGTATCCATTCAGCCATTCTATGTCTTTTAGTTGGAGCATTTAATACATTTACATTTAAGGTAGTTATCAATATGTATGTTCCTATTGCCATTTTCTTAATTGTTTTGGGCTTGTTATTGCAGGGCTTTTCCTTCTCTTGTGTTTCCTGCCTAGTGAAATTCCTTTAGCATTTGTTGTAAAGCTGGTTTGGTGGTGCTGAATTCTCTTACCTTTAGCTTGCCTGTAAAAGTTTTAATTTCTCCATCAAATCTGAATGAGCTCCTTGCTGGGTAGAGTAATCTTGGTTGTAGATTTTTCCCTTTCATTACTTTAAGTATGTCCTGCCACTCCATTATGGCTTGCAGAATTTCTACTGATAAATCAGCTGTTAACTTTATGGGGATTCCCTTGTATGTTATTTGTTGTTTTTCCCTTGCTGTTTTTAATATCTTTTCTTTGTATTTAATTTTTGATAATTTGATTAATGTGTATCTTGGCATGTTTCTCCTTTGATTTACACTGTATGGGACTCTCTGTGCTTCTTGGACTTGACTGACTATTTCCTTTCCCATATTAGGGAATTTTCAACTATAATCTCCTGAAATGTTTTCTCAGTTCCTTTTTTTTTTTCTCTTCTTCTGACATCCCTATCATTCAAATGTTGGTGTGTTTAATGTTTTCTCAGGAGTCTCTGAAGCTGTCCTCAATTATTTTCATTCTTTTTTCTTTATTCTTCTCTGCAATAATTATTTCCACTCTTTTATCTTCCAGGTCACTTATCTGTTCTTCTGCCTCAGGCATTTTGCTATTGATTCCTTCTTGAGAATTTTTAATTTCATCTATTTTGTTGTTCATCATTGTTTGTTTGCTCTTTAGTTCTTCTAGATTCTTTTTAAATGTTTCTTTTATTTTCTCCATTCTATTTTCAAGATTTTGCATCATCTTTACTATCAGTACTCTGAATTCTTTTTCAGGTAGGCTGCCTATTTCCTCCTCATTTGTTTGGTCTCATGGGTTTTTACCTTGCTCCCTCATCTGCTGTGTGTCTCTCTGTCTTCTCATTTTGCTTAACTTACTGTGTTTGGGGTCTCCTTTCTGCAGGCTGCAGGTTTGTAGTTCCTGTTGTTTTTGGTGTCTGCCAACAGTGGCTAAGGTTGGTTCAGTGGGTTGTATTGGCTTCCTGGTGGAGGGGACTGGTGCCTGTGTTCTGGTGGACGAGGCTGGATCTTGTCTTTCTAGTGGGCAGGGCTGCGTCCGGTTGTGTGTTTTGCTGTGTCTGTGATCTTATTATGATTTTAGGCAGCTTCTCTTCTAATGGGTGGTGTTGTGTTCCTGTCTAGCTAGTTGTTTGGCATGGGGTGTGTACCACTGTAGCTTGCTGGTTTTTGAGTGGATCTGAGCCCCAGCATTGAAGTGGGGATTTCTGGAAGAGCTTTTGCCATTTGATATTATGTGGAGCTGGAGGTCTCTGGTGGACTAATGTCCTGAATTTGGCTCTCCCAACTCTGAGACACAGGCCTGATACCTAGCTGAAGCACCATGACCCTGTCAGCCACACGGCTCAGGAGAAAAGGGACAAAAAAGGAAGAAAGAATGAAAAAAATATATAAAATAAAATAAGATAAATTTATTTAAATATAAAATATTGTTAAAAATAAAAAATAATAAAAAAAGAAAAAAAAAGAAGAAATGGGTGAATAACCAAAAAATCCACCTACATAACAAGTGCTAAAAGCTAACCTAAAAAAACCCAAAAAACGTGCAGACAGAACCCTAGGACAAAATGTAATATTAAAGCTATACAGACAAAATCACACAAAGAAGCATACACATACACTCTAACAAAAAGAGAAAAAGGAAAAAAATATATACATATCTATCTATATATATATAAAAGAGAGCAACCAAATCAATAAAGAAATCTATCAATGATAATAAACTCTAAATACTAAACTAAGATAATCATAAAACCAGAAACCAGTTAGTCGCATACAGCAAACCCCAAATCTACAGTTGCTCCCAAAATCCAATGTCTCTATTTAGGGGTGATTTGTTGTTTATTTAGGTATTCCACAGATGCCGGGTACATCTAGTTGATTGCATAGATTTAATCCACTGCTCCTGAGGCTGCTGGGAGAAATTTCCCTTTCTCCTCTTTTTTTACACAGCTCCTGGGGTTCAGCTTTGGATTTAGCACTGCCTCTGTATGTTGGTCACCTGAGGTCATCTGTCCTTCACTCAGGCAGGATGGGGTTAATGTAGCAGCTGATTAGGGGGCTCTGGCTCACTCAGGCTGGAGGAAGGGAAGGATACAAAATGCAGGGCAAGCCTGCAGTGGCAGAGGCCATCGTGACATTCCAACAGCTTGAGGCACACCATATGTTCTTGCGGGGAAGTTGTCCCTGGATCACAGGACCCTGGCAGTGGCAGGCTGCACAGGCTACCAAGAGGGGAAGTATGGACAGTGACCTGTACTTGCACACAAGCTTCTTGGTGGCTGCAGCAGCAGCCTCATGATTTCATACTCATCTGTGGTGTCTGTGCTGATAGCCGTGCCTTGCACCAATCTCTGGAGCTTGTTTAAGCAGTGCTCTGAATCTCCTCTCTTGCACACCCCAGAATAATTTTCTCTTGCCTCTTAGGCAATTCCAGACTTTTTCCCAGACTGCATCCCAGCTAGCTGTGGCTCACTAGCCTCTTTCAACCTGTGCTTATGCAGTCAAACTCAGTCCTCTCCGTGGGATCTGACCTCCGAAGCCTCAGCTCTCAGCCCCCACCACCCTGGGGAGTGAGCAGACAAGCCTCTCAGGCTGGTGAGTGCTGATCAGCACCGATCCTCTGGGCAGGAATCTTTCTGCTTTGCTTTCTGCACCCCTATTTTTGGGCTTTCCTCCATGGTTCTGAAGATTCCCCCCACCACCACTCCCCATCTCAGCCAGTGAAGGAGTTTCCTAGTGTGTGGAAACTTTTCTTCCTTCACAGATCCCTCCCAGAGGTGGAGGTCCTGTCCCTATTCTTTTGTCTCCATTTTTTTTCCTTTTGCCTTACCCAAGTAAGTGGGGTGTTTCTTGCCTTTTGGGAAGTCTGAGGTCTTCTGCCAGCATTCATTATGTGTCTGTAGGAATTTTTCCACATGCAGATATATTTGTGATGTATTTGTGGGGAAGAAGGTGATCTCCATGTCTTACTTATCTGCCATCTTGAAGGTCTCTGCATACCACTTCTTAAACTAACCATCTGTTTTTGGCTCTTGGGTTGCTTCCATGTCTTGACTCTTGTTAATTATGTTGCTATGAACACTGGAGTTCATGTATCTTTCTGAAGTACAGTTTTCATCTTTCCTAGATATATGTCCAGGAGAGTGATTGCTGGTTCATATGGTAGCTCTATTTTTAATTTTTTAAGGAACCTCCATACTGTTTCCCATAGTGGCTGCACCAATTTACATTACCACCAACAGTGTAGGAGCATTCCCTTTTCTCCACACCCTCTCCAGCATTTATTGTTTGTAGAAGTTTTTGATGATAGCTATTTTGACCATTTTGAGGTGGTAGCTCACTCTGGTTTTGATTTGCATTTCTCTAATAATTAGAGATGTTGAGCATTTTTTCTTATGCCTATTGGCCATCTCTCTGTCTTACTTGGAGAAATGTCTAAGTCCTTTTCTTTCTTTTCTTTCTTTTTTTTTTTTTTGTTGTTGTACACGGGCTTCTTACTGTTGTTGCCTCTCCCATTGTGGAGCACAGGCTCCGGACACACAGGCTCAGTGGCCATGGCTCACGGGCCCAGCCACTCCACGGCATGTGGGATCTTCCTGAACTGGGACATGAACCCGTGTTCCCTGCATTGGCAGGTGGACTTTCAACCACTGCACCACCAGGGAAGCCCCTTTTCTTTCTTTCTTTAATCCAAGTCTCTGATCTATTTTATTTTCCTTCTCTCTGAATTAGTTAAAATTTCTTGCAGGCAGATTTACTTGTGATGGATACCCTCGGTCCTTGTTTGTCTAAGAAAGTCCTTATTTCCATTAACTTTTGAAGCGTAACCTAGTCTGATACGTAATTGTATGTTTGTGTCTTTTCTTCAATACATTATATTATTTCCTTCCACTGTGTCCTTTTTTTTTTTTTTTTTTGCGGTACGCGGGCCTCTCACTGTTGTGGCCTCTCCCGTTGCGGAGCACAGGCTCCAGACGTGCAGGCTCAGCGGCCATGGCTCACGGGCCCAGCCGCTCCGCGGCATGTGGGATCCTCCCAGACCGGGCCACGAACCCGTGTCCCCTGCATCGGCAGGCAGACTCTCAACCAGTGCTCCACCAGGGAAGCCCACACTGTGTCCTTTTTTATGTTCTTTCTAATGAGAAATAAATGTAAATCTTATCCTTCTTCTTTAGCATGTAGGTAAGGTGGTTTTCCCACTCTGGCTTTTTTCAAGATTATCTGTTTGTCTTTGGTTGTATACAATTTATTATGATGTGCCTAGGTATAGGCTTATAGTATTTATCCTGCTTTGTGTTCTCTGAGTGTGCTGAATGTGTGGTTTGATATGTCATTAATTTTGGAAAATTCTTAACCCTTATTAATTAACTATTTCTTCTTCTCTTTTCTTCACCTTCTGATCTTTTAAGTAAAGTATATTATTCCCACAGTTCATGATATTGTGTTCATCCTTTTCAACATATTTTGCAGTTCAGTTCAAGAAGTTTCTGTTGACATTTATATTCTATCCCACAGATTCTTCTTTCTTTCTTTTTTTTTTTTTTTTTTTTTTTTTGCGTTACTTGGGCCTCTCACTGTTGTGGCCTCTCCCGTTGCGGAGCACAGGCTCCGGACGCGCAGGCTCAGTGGCATGTGGGATCTTCCCAGACCGGGGCATGAACCCGTGTCCCCTGCATCGGCAGGCGGACTCTCAACCACTGCGCCAGCAGGGAAGCCCTATCCCACAGATTCTTTACTCAGCCTTGTCCTTTCTGCTGATGAGCCCATCAAAGGCATTCTTTATTTCTGTTACAGTGTTTTTTGTTTCTAGCATTCCCTATTATTGTTTTCTGTTGACATGGTGGTAACAGGTTGAGAGTATAACTATTCTTTAATCTTATGATTAAATTTAAGTTTTGGTGGGCCTGGCTTCCTTGACCTCTAAGTGTTTTTCTTACCCTTTTCTCCCTTCCTTTATTTGAGACAGACAGATGAAAGGGGGAGTGGAATTGGTTAACTGCACTTACTGCAGGACAGATAAGTCTCTGGTAAGTAGTTTCCTTTCAAGGGGACCTCTTTGTTGTGGAGAACACTCTGGGAATATTTCAAAATGATGTTTTTTTGTTTTTTTGTTTTTTTTCCCTCTGACTGTCTGTCACAAGAGGATATATTTTTAGATCTTCACCATGAAAACTTGGTATTGTTGATAGAGGCAAAACCATATAAAGCCTGTGTTGCAGGAGATGTTAACTCTCAAGAGAGTCTATACTTGGTCTCTAGCAATTTGTCAGTTTACTAGTTAGTGTTCTTATCAGTTAAAAAATTCACTGGCTTGTTTCAGGTAAGCTAATCTCAGCCATGATTCTCTGTATTAGCCTGTCTCCCCAGCTTTCCATTTGATGGTCCTTCAATTCTCTACAGGATCTAAAAAAAAAAAATTCTAGATTTCCAATTTATTAAAATGTTTTCTTGCTTTTAAAACAGAAGTGACAATTTCCAGACTATTTACATATTGCAGCTAGAACCAGAAGTTCTTTTTTTAAAATTCACATTATCAACATACTATATTCCCTGTACATTTTTTTTGTAATTAATATACCCTAGGGATTTTTCTCATTTTGTGTAGCTTAGTGTTTAATGTTTAAAAATTCATCAATTTGTTTAACAAATATTTATTATTTATTCAGTGGATATATAACAAAATTTTCTCAAAACTCTCAGTAGACCTGGCATATTTAAAATTGATATTGCTGGCATATTTATAACTGATATTGCTAAAAGTATTTTGGTGTGTTAAGACACCTTAAGAAATTATTCCATACACAGAGTAAAAAGTAAAAAAGTTAAAATTTGAGGGAAAAATAAGGAGCATTCTAAATCACACAAAGGATGCACTAGCTATGGTATTAATTTTAGGAGAAAACAAAGAGAATAAATAATAACTGAAACTAAAATATACGATGAGGAAAGAGTCCCTAAGAATAAATAAGTTGGTTTAGGCAGAATATTGGAAAAAAAATGTCATATTGATATATACCCTATATCAATTTTTGAATTCTAAAAACAGTTTAAAAAACCCCACAAGCCCCGATGCAGTCACTTATGCTACACCATAACAACAAACTGGGGCTTAAATACCTAACCTAATTAAATCTTCAACCTCCTTCTGAAATGTAGTCTAAATCAGTCCGTCAAGAATTTTCTGGTCAGCACCAATGAGTTAATTTCTCACATGGGCCTTCTCCATCCCTCAAAAAAAGATGAGGTAATCCACCTAACAATTTTTTTTTGTTTTTTTTACCCAAATGGAAGATAAACAAATCTGAAATCATTATTTTTCTGTTTATGACTTCCTTGACCTGCCTTTTAAAACCTTTCCCTTTTTGCAGCCCTTTGGAGCTCCCCTCTACTTGCTAAAAGGGATGATACCTAATTCATGAATCATTCAATAAAGCCAATTAGATCTTTACAATTTACTCGACTGAATTTTGTTTTTGTAACAAAACAGAAAGTAAACAGAGAGAAATGTATAAAAAGGAAAAAGCAACTTTATATTTAAAAATATTTAATTTAAAATGTACTTCATATATGTTTATAATTTTTGTTTTAAGTCAGGGATCTTCTTGGAAGTTATTCAATATATTCTACAAGACATATGTTTCATATACATATATAACTTAGATTCACAAATGTAACTTCAATATTTAAATTAATTTAGGTAACACACTCAGCAATGTAATTACATGTATCCTGGAACTGTCAGTTTGTGTGTATGTAGGTAAAATGTGGTATATGTATGTAAAATATGTTATATGTACACTATATAGTTACATCATTATCAGGAAGAAATGAGATTATAAAAGTCAGTGCTCTTACTTCCATTTTCATACTGCTTTATATCTTAGTAAACATTTATAATTGAATATAAATGTGAACATTTATTGAACTACATTAAGGTAAGCAATATTTTATTAGGGTGGACATACTTGCACATTATATTTTGTAACAGTTAACTTTAAATTAGCTTTATGGAAAGAAATTTTGCAATGTACATCAATAATCTTAACAGTGTTCATGTACGGATGACCAACATTTCTGCATTTATTAATATTTAGAGAGAAAAAAGCATTTGCAAAATACATTTAAATAAGAGAGCAATTGTCATTGTGTTTATTTAACAAGAAAACATAGGAACAATTTATAGATTCTTATAAATAACAGAATATTGAACTCAGTTAAATATAATATTGATTATTCACAGGACTGATTTATTTTCAAAACAATTTCAAAGGTGTGTAAAGTGATCAGTATTTAATATTAAACTTTAAAAAGAAGTATACAGAATAATAAATCACACCTTGCCTATTTTAATGCACTACTACTGAAAAAAATGAAAAGGAGAAAAGATATAAAATTTGGAGATATATGTCAATTTTTTTTTCTAGTTTTTTGATCTTACAAATAATAGTGTCAGGAATGTACTTATATATGCCTCTTGATGCACATATGTGTGAATTTCTTCTGCATATATATTTAGTAGAGGAATACCAGTGTCAAAAGGCATACCTATGTTCAAGTTGAGTACATATTGCCATTTTTCCATTGTGGTTGTCCAATTTATATTCCGACCAGTAGAGAATGCTAGTTCATATTGCTTTACAACCTGGCCAGACTGATTATTGTCAACAACACTAGCCTCAGAGTTATAAATTTACTGATGGTCTTTTCCTTTGACATTCATCTTTTATGTTGTAATATTTTAATTTTTATTTTTTAACATCTTTATTGGAGTATAATAGCTTAACAATGGTGTGCTGGTTTCTGCCTTATAACAAAGTAAATCAGCTATATATATACATATATCTCCATATCTCTTCCCTCTTACGTCTCTCTCCCTCCCACACTCCTATACCACAACTCTAGGTGGTCACAAAGCACCGAGCTAGTCTCCCTGTGCTATGTGGCTGCTTCCCATTAGCTATCTATTTTACATTTGATAGTGTATATATGTCCATGCCACTATCTCACTTTGTCCCAGTTTACACTTCCCCCTCCCTCTGTCCTCAAGTCGATTCTCTAGTAGGTCTGCATCTTTAGTCCTGTCTTGCCCTTAGGTTCTTCATGATTATGTATGTATTATATATGTATATTATGTATATATACATTATATATATAAATATATATATTTAGATTCCATATACATGTGTTAGCATATGGTATATGTTTTTCTCTTTTTGACTTACTTCACTCTGTATGACAGACTCTAGGTCCATCCAACTCACTACAAATAACTCAATTTCATTTCTTTTCATGGCTGAGTAATATTCCATTGTATATCTGTGCCACATCTTCTTTATCCATTCATCTATCGATGGGCACTTAGGTTGCTTCCATGTCCTGGCTATTGTAAATAGAGATGTAATGAACATTGTGGTACATGACTCTTTTTCAATTATGTTTTTCTCAGGGTATATGCCCAGTAGTGGGATTGCTGAGTCATATGGTAGTTCTATTTTTAGCTTTTTAAGGAACTTCCAGACTGTTCTCCATAGTGGCTGTATCAATTTACATTCCCTCCAACAGTACAAGAGGGTTCCTTTTTCTCCACACCCTCTGCAGCATTTATTGTTTTTAGATTCTTTGATGATGGCCATTCTGACTGGTGTGAGATGATACCACCTTGTAGTTTTGATTTGCATATCTCTAATGATTAATGATGTTGAGCATTCTTTCATGTGTTTGTTGGCAATCTGTATATCTTCTTTGGAGAAATGTCTATTTAGGTCTTCTGCCCATTTTTGAATTGGGTGTTTGTTTTATTGTTATTGAGCTGCATGAGCTGCTTATAAATTTTGGAGATTAAACTTTTGTCAGTTGCTTCATTTGTAAATATTTTCTCCCATTCTGAGGGTGGTCTTTTTATCTTGTTTATGGTTTCCTTTCCTGTGCAGAAGCTTTTAAGTTTCATTAGGTCCCTTTTATTTATTTTTGATTTTATTTCCACTTCTCTAGGTGGTGGGTCAAAAGGATCTTTCTGTGATTTATGTCATAGAGTGTTCTGCCTATGTTTTCCTCTAAGAGTTTTACACTGGCTGGACTTACATTTAGGTCTTTAATCCATTTTGAGTTTATTTTCATGTATGGTGTTAGGGAGTGTTCTAATTTCATTCTTTTACATATAGCTGTCCAGTTTTCCCAGCACCACTTATTGAAGAGGCTTTTTCTCCATTATATATTCTTGCCTCCTTTATCAAAAATAAGGTGACCATATGTGCATGGGTTTATCTGTGGGCTTTGTATCCTGTTCCATTGATCTATCTTTCTGTTTTTGTGCCAGTACCATACTGTCTTGATTACTGTAACTCAGTAGTATAGTCTGAGTCCAGGAGGCTGATTCCTCCAGCTCCATTTTTTCTTTCTCAAGATTGCTTTGGCTATTCATGGTCATTTTTGTTTCCAAACAAATTGTGAAATATTTTGTTCTAGTTCTCTGAAAAATGTCAGTGGTAGTTTGATAGGGATTACATTGAATCTGTAGATTGCTTTGGGTAGTATATTCATTTTCACAATGTTGATTTTTCCAATCCAAGAACATGGTATATCTCTCCATCTGTTTGTATATGTTTAATTTCTTCCATCAGTGTCTTATTGTTTTCTACATACAGGAGTTTTGTCTCATTAGGTAGGTTTATTCTTAGATATCTTATTCTTTTTGTTCCAGTGGTAAATGGGAGTGTTTTCTTAATTTCACTTTCAGATATTTCATCATTAATGTATAGGAATGAAAGAGATTTCTGTTCCTTAATTTTGTATCCTGCTACTTTACCAAATTCATTGATTAGCTCTAGTAGTTTTCTGGTAGCATCTTTAGGATTCTCTATGTATAGTATCATGTCATCTGCAAAGAGGGACAGCTTAACTTCTTCTTTTCCTATTTGGATTCCTTTTATCTCTTTTTCTTCTCTGGTTGCTGTGGCTAAAACTTCCAAAACTATGTTGAATAATAGTGATTATAGTTGGAAACCTTGTCTTGTTCCTGATCTTAGGGGAAATGGTTTCAATTTTTCACCATTGAGAACAATATTGGCTGTGGATTTGTCATATATGGCCTTTATTATCTCGAGGTAAGTTCCCTCTATGCCTACTTTCTGCAGGGTTTTTATCATAACTGGGTGTTGAATTTTGTGGAAAACTTTGTCTGCATCTATTGAGATGATCTTATGGGTTTTTTTTCAGTTTGTTAATATGGTGTATCATATTGATTGATTTGCCTATATTGAAGAATCCTTGCATTCCTGGGATAAACCCCACTTAATCATGGTCTATGATCCTTTTAATGTGCAGTGGTATTCTGTTTGCTAGTATTTTGTTGAGGATTTTTGCATCTATGTTCATCAGTTATATTGGTGTGTAATTTCCTTCTTTCTATAGTATCTTTGTTTGATGTTGGTATCAGGGTGGTGGTGGCCTCATAGAGTGTTCCTCCCTCTGCTTTATTTTGGAAGAGTTTGAGAAGGATGCATGTTAGCTCTTCTCTAAATGTTTGTTAGAATATGCCTGTGAAGCCAGGTGGTCCTGGAGTTTTGTTTGTTGGAAGAATTTTAATCAGAGTTTCAATTTCAGTGCTTGTAATTGGTCTATTTATATTTTCTCTTTCTTCCTCGTTCAGTCTCAGAACGTTGTGCATTTTTAAGAATTTGTCCATTTAATCCTGGTTGTCCATTTTATTGGCCTATAGTTGCTTCTAGTAATCTCTCATGATCCTTCATATTTCTGCATTGTTAGTTTTTATTTCTCCTTTTTCATTTCTAGTTCTATTGATTTGAGTCTTCTCCCTTTTTTTCTTGATGAGTCTGGCTAATGGTTTTTCAATTATTTTTATCTTCTCAATGAACCAGCTTTTAGTTTTATTCATTGTTGCTATCGTTTCCTTCAATTCTTTTTGATTTATTTCTGATCTGATATTTATGATTTCTTTCCTTCTGCTCACTTTGGGGTTTTTTTGTTCTTCTTTCTCTAATTGCTTTAGGTGTAAGGTTAGGTTGTTTATTTGAGATGTTTCTTGTTTCTTAAGGTAGGATTGTATTGCTATAAACTTCCCTCTTAAAACTGCTTTTGCTGCATCCCAAAGGTTTTGGGTCATCGTGTTTTTATTGCAGCTGTTTCTTGGTATTTTTTTATTTCCTCTTTGAATTCTTCAGTGACCTCTTGGTTATTAAGTAGTTAGTGTATTTTTAGCCTCCTTGTGTTTGTATTTTTTACAGATTTTCTCCTCTAATCAATATCTAGTCTCATAGCATTGTGGTCGGAAAAATTACTTAGTATGATTTCAATTTTCTTAAATTTACCAATGCCTGATTTGTGACCCAACATATGATCTATTCTCAGAATGATCCATGAGCACTTGAGAAAAATGTGTATTCTGTTGTTTTTGGGTGGAATGTCCTATACATATCAATTAAGTCCATCTTGTTTAATGTGTCATTTAAAGCTCATGTTTCCTTATTTATTTTCCTTCTGGATTATTTGTCCATTGGTGAAAGTGGGGTGTTAAAGTCTGCTATTATGATTGTGTTTCTGTCGATTTCCCTTTTTATGGCTGTTAGTATTTGTCTTTTGTATTGGGGTGCTCTTACGTTGGGTGCAAAAATATTTACAGTTGTTATATCTTCTTCTTGGATTGATCCCTTGATTATTACGTAGTGTCCTTCTTTGTGTCTTATAATAGATTTGTTTTAAAGTCTATTTTTTCTGCTATGAGAATTGCTACTCCAGCTTTCTTTTGATTTTCATTTACATGGAATACCTTTTTCCATCCCCTCACTTTTAGTCTGTATGTGTCCTTATGTCTGAAGTGGGTCTTTTGCAGACAGCATATATATGCGTGTTATTTTTGGCCAGTCTATGTCCTTTGGTTGGAGCATTTAGTCCATTTACATTTAAGGTAATTATCAATATGTATGTTCCTATTGCCATTTTCTTAATTCTTTTGTGTTTGTTATTGTAGGTCTTTTCCTTCTCCTGTGTTTCCTGCCTAGAGTAGTTCCTTTAGCATTTTTTGTAAAGCTGGTTTGGTGGTGCTAATTTCTCTTAACTTTTCCTTGTCTGTAAAGATTTTAATTTCTCTGTCAAATTTGAATGAGATCCTTGCTGGGTAGAGTAATCTTGGTTGTAGGTTTTTCCCTTTCATCACTTTAAATATGTCCTGCCATTCTCTTCTTGCTTGCAGAGTTTCTGCTGAAAGATCAGCTGTTAACCTTATGGGGATTCACTTGTATGTTATTTGTTGCTTTTCCATTGTTGATTTTAATATTTTTTATTTTTATTTAATTTTTGATAGTTTGATTCATATGTGTCATGGTGGATTTCTCCTCAGATTTAATCTGTATGGTACTGTCTGTGCTTCCTGGACTTAACTATTTCCTTTCTGATATTAGGAATGTTTTCAACTATAATCTCTTCAAATATTTTCTCAGTCCCTTTCTTTGTCTCTTCTTTTCTGGGACCCCTATAATTTGAATGTTCTTGTGTTTAATATCGTCCCAGTGGTCTCTGAGATTGTCCTTAATTCTTTTCATTCTTTTTTCTTTATTCTGCTCTGCAGTAGTCATTTCTACTATTTTATCTTCCAGGTCACTTATCCGTTCTTCTGTCTCAGTTATTCTGATATTGATTTCTTCTAGAGAATTTTAAATTTCATTTATTTTGTTTTTCAACATTTTTGTTTGCTCTTTAGTTCTAGGTGTTTGTTGAATATTTCTTGTATTTTCTCCATTCTATTTCCAAGATTTTGGATCATCTTCACTATCATTTTTCTGAATTCTTTTTTCAGGTAGACTCCCTATTTCCTCTTCATTTGTTAAGTCTAGTGGGTTTTTACCTTGCTCCTTCATCTGCTTATGTTTCTCTGACTTCTCATTTTGCTCAACTTACTGTGTTTGGGGTCTCTTTTTCGCAGGCTGCAGGTTCATAGTTCCCATTGTTTTTGGTGTCTGCCCTCAGTGGCTAAGGTTGGTTCAATGGGTTGTGTAGGCTCCTGGTAGAGGGGACTAGTGCCTGTGTTCTGGTATATGAGGCTGCATCTTTTCTTTTTGGTGGGCAGGTCCTCATCTGGTGGTGTTTTTTTGGGTGTCTGTGATCTTATTATGTTTTTAGGCAACCTCTCTGCTAATGGGTGGTGTTGTGTTCCTGTCTTGTTATTTGTTTGGCATAGGGTGTCCAGCACTGTAGCTTGCTTGTCGTTGAGTGGAGCTGGGTCTTAGTGTTGAGATGGAGATCTCTGGGAGTTTTTGCCATTTGATATTATGTGGAGCTTGGAGGTCTCTGGTGGACCAATGTCCTGAACTTGTCTCTCCCACTTCAGAGGCACAGGCTTGACACCTGACTGGAGCAGCAACACCCTGTCATCCACACGGTTGGAAATAAAAGAGAGGAAAAAAGAAAGAAAGAAAGAAAAAAATGAAATAAAGTTATTAAAATAAAAAAAGTTATTACAAAAATTTTAAAAGTAATTAAAAAAAGAAACATAAAGAGAGCAACCAAACCAAAAAATGAATCCACCAATGATAACAAGTGCTGAAAACTATACTAAAAAAAAAAAAAAAATGGACAGACAGAACCTTAGGACAAATGGTAAAAGCAAAGCTATACAGACAAAATCACACACAGAAGCATACATATACACACTCAGGAAAAGAGAATAAGGGGAAAAATGTATATCATTGCTCCCTAAGTCCACCTTCTCAATTTGGGATGATTCATTGTCTATTTAGGTATTCCACAGATGCACGGTACATCAAGTTGATTGTGGAGACTTAATCTGCTGCTCCTGAGGTTATTGGGAGAGATTTCCCTTTCTCTCCTTTATTCGCACAGCTCCTGGGTTCAGCTTTGGATTTGGCCCCCTTCTGCATAAGGTCACCTGAGGGCATCTCTTCCTGGTCAGACAGGATGGGGTTAAAGGAGTAGCTGATGTGGGGGCTCTGATTCACTCAGGTCAGGGGTGGGAGGGGTACAGAATGCAGGGAGAGCCTGCAGAAGCAGAGGAGACCATGACATTGCAACAGGCTGAGGCATGCCATGTGTTCTCCGGGGGAAGTTCTCCCTGGATCACAGGACACTGGCAGTGGTTGGCTGCACAGGCTCCCGGGAGTGGAGGAGTGGATAGTGACCTGTGCTTGCACACAGGCTTGTTGTTGGCAGCGGCAGCAGTCTTAACATTTCATATCCATCTCTGGCGTCCGTGCTGAGAGCCATGGCTTGTTTAAGCAGCGCTCTTAATTCCCTCTCCTTGTGCACCACAAAACAAAGAGGCAAGAAAAAGTCTCTGGCTTCTTCAGCAGCTCCAGACATTTCCCAGCCTCCCTCCCACCTAGCCATGGCACACTGGCCCCCTTCAGGCTGTGTCCACACAGCCAACCCACATCCTCTCCCTGGAATCTGACCTCCGAAGCCTGAGCCTCAGCTCCCAGCCCCCACCCACCCTGGCAGGTGAGCAGACAAGCCTCTCAGGCTGGTGAGTGCTGGTCGGCACCAATCCTCCATGAAGGAATCTCTCCGCTTTGCCCTCTGCACTCCTGTGGCTGTGCTCTCCTCCATAACTCTGAAGCTTCCCCCTCCACCACCCGCAGTCTCCGCCAGCGAAGCACCTTCCTAGTGTGTGGAAACCTTTCCTCCTTCACAGCTCCCTCCCACTGATGCAGGACCCCTCCCTATTCTTTTGTCTCTGTTTTTCCTTTTTTCTTTTGCCCTACCCAGGTACGTGGGGAGTTTCTTACCTTTTGGGAGGTCTGAGGTCTTCTGCCAGCATTCAGTAGGTGTTCTGTAGGAGTTATTCCACATGTAGATGTATTTCTGATGTATTTGTGGGGAAGAAGGTGCTCTCCTCATCCTACTCTTCCACTATCTTGAAGCTACTCCTTTATGTTGTAACATTTTAGAACTGAGTAAAAAGTAAACATTATAAAAATAAGATAATTATATACTGAATATTATACTTCTAAAGACCTTCTTCTGGGCTTTTATATTTCTTAGGTTACACATTTAGAATTCTTCAAATAAAACAGTTAAGTAAAAAGTATTAGGGTTAATTTAAAATATGTTATGAAGATAAGTTACTCTATAGATTTAAAATGACATGGGATGAACCACACCATTTTGTCAGAGGGACTTCCAGATGTGGTCAATGGAGAGATGCGCTGACTTCGGAGGCCTTTTGTGTCCCTAATGCACTTGCATCTGTGATGATAAGTTCTTTATTAATAAGAGGGTTCTTTTCCTTAATTGGAAATTTCTTGGCCTGCTGTTCAGCATTTGTTTAGAAAAGGTGGTGTCACTTCTGTTTATAAGCACTCTTTTAAATAATTGTATAAATCTTGTTATTCACAATTCTTAAATAACGAAGAGAGAATATCAGCCCTTGTGAACAGAGCTCATCATCTTTAATATCTAGTAGAAAACATCATAGAGGATTTTGTTTCATGTGCTGTTCTCAAAAAGAAATGTATCGTGGTATGTATATACATATTCATTATGTCCCATCTTCTGGTTTCCCCCATGAGAATTGTATGAACAATTAATGTGTATAGTAACATACCATATATGGGATATGTCTTCCAGCTTTTCAGTCTGTTCCCTGGGATTTGCATGTCCTTACTTAACATGTTCCTTGTTTCTGTTTTATGCAAGAAATCATGCCTGATTAAGTTCAGACATTTTGCAAGGCAGGGGGTTTGTGTAATTGCGATCATGCTCTGCAGGTTTTCACTTAATTGTCATCTCTTTTGAAGCTAGATTAAAGGATTTTTTAAGAGTGTGCTGATCACCTGTTTGTTCATTACATTAATTTAAGTTGTCTTCCCTGCTATTTGCCAAAAACCTACCACCAGGAGAATTTTGTGAGGTCTTTTTTTTTTTTTTTCCTATCCTATCTGTCTACAGGCATTATAACAGTTTTTTATACAGGACCATGTATCCGTATAATAATAAGCCAATTTTTCCCTTGGTATATACTCTTCTAATCCACAAGGATGAATTTTAAAGCATTTAAAGCATAAATATCAATGTCTGATATTCTTGATAGAAATGATATATTCCCCCTCTTGACTCATGGTGCTGAAAATCTAAGTGACATCAGATGACTCATTTTTGCCTCTCTGAAATGGGCAATAATAGGGAACTCATTTTCTGACTTAGGATTTAATTCTTCACTTTCTGTGGACATGGCAATAAACACCATACATATTTGTTAACCTGTATTATCATTTTTTTTACCTGTAATTTCTGTACATAGAAGTTTGAGAATAAATATGTGACATGGTAACTGAGCATAAAATATTATTTAATGTGATTTATTAAAATATTTTATTGTATAATATTTTAACAATTCCTTGAAAAGAGATAGTCAAATGAAAAAGTAATTAACTTACATGCTAACACCCAAATAACTAGTAAATGCTATAATTTTTTTTTTCTTTTTTTTTTGCGGTACGCGGGCCTCTCACTGTTGTGGCCTCTCCCGTTGTGGAGCCAGGCTCCAGACATGCAGGCTCAGCGGCCATGGCTCACGGGCCCAGCCGCTCCGCGGCATGTGGGATCTTCCCGGACCGGGGCACGAATCTGTGTCCCCTGCATCGGCAGGCGGACTCTCAACCACTGCGCCACCAGGGAAGACCTAAATGCTATAATTTTTATTAAAAACCGATTCCATCTGGTTTTAAAACATATGCTTTTTAAATTTTTGGCACACTCTTTCTGTGTTAACTTTGTATTTTAGCTGCTTTTTGAGCTATTACTTGAAACATGATTGTGAATTATTACTGCAAAACATACTGGGTAGCTGATCATGAAAACAGTTGTAAATATAGAAAATGTGTCAGCATAACATGAACAAAGCAAGATAAGAGAAATGCAAATCAAGCATTCACAAAATATAAAATTATTTTATTATTGTAATAAGAATTACTATATTTTCATATTACGTAGCATTTAGAAATTTAAAGAATAGTACTATCACCTACCTATCATTTATAAACTGTTACATATAAATAAATGAACCATTTTGTGCTTCAAATTTAAATCCATAGCATAATTGCAGATATTATCAATAATTAAAATCACTCCTAATGAAGCCCTTTGGTCATTGCACATCAAGATAATTTCATTTTGAAAACTTTGCACAATACAACATCTAAAAAGTTATTCCAAAAAATAATTTAAGTGACCAATATTTTACTCAGAAAGACATTTATTTGTGCATTATATAAATGATTGGAAAAAAAAGTGGCCCCAAACAAGAGATTGATGATAACCTACCTTCATAAGAGGCTACTATAATTATACTAAAATGTGTCTTATAGTTTTAATATGACTGAAAATGTTTGGGTATTTTATTTCTTAAAAGCTAAGAAGCTTGCTTTTTCCATTGTATTATGATTTCTATTTTTTTTTTTTTTTTGTTAACATCTTTATTGGGGTATAATTGCTTTACAATGGTGTGTTAGTTTCTGCTTTATAAAAAAGTGAATCAGTTATAAATATACATATGTTCCCATATCTCTTCCCTCTTGCATCTCCATCCCTCCCACCCTCCCTATCCCACCCCCCAGGTGGTCAAAAAGCACCGAACTGATATCCCTGTGCTATGCGGCTGCTTCCCACTAGCTATCTACCTTACGGTTTGTAGTGTATATATGTCCATGCCTCCCTCTCGCTTTGTCACAGCTCACACTTCTCCCTCCCCATATCCTCATGTCTGTTCTCCAGTGGGACTGTCTTTATTCCTATCTTACCTTTAGGTTCTTCAAGACATTTTTTTTTCTTAAATTCCATATATATGTGTTAGCATATGGTATTTGTCTTTCTCTTTCTGACTTACTTCACTCTGTATGACAGACTCTAGGTCTATCCACCTCATTAAAAATAGCGTAATTTTGTTTCTTTTTATGGCTGAGTAATATTCCATTGTATATATGTGCCACATCTTTATCCATTCATCCGATGATGGGCACTTAGGTTGCTTCCATCTCTGGGCTACTGTAAATGCAGCTGCAATGAATATTTTGGTACATGACTCTTTTTGAATTATGGTTTTCTCAGGGTATATGCCCAGCAGTGGGATTGCTGGGTCATATGATAGTTCTATTTGTAGTTTTATAAGGAACCTCCATACTGTTCTCCATAGTGGGTGAACCAATTCACATTCCCACCAGCAGTGCAAGACTGTTCCCTTTTCTCCACACCCTCTCCAGCATTTACGGCTTTTAGGTTTTTAAATGATGGCCATTCTGACTGGTGTGAGATGATATCTCATTGTAGTTTTGATTTACATTTCCCTAAGGATTAATGACGATTAGCATTCTTTCATGTGTTTGTTGGCAGTCTGTATATCTTCTTTGGAGAAATGTCTATTTAGGTCTTCTGCCCATTTTGGATTGGGTTGTTTGTTTTTCTCTTATTGAGCTGCATGAGCTGCTTGTAAATTTTGGAGATTAATCCTTTGTCAGTTTCTTCATTTGAAAATATTTTCTCCCATGCTGAGGGTTGTCTTTTGGTCTTGTTTATGGTTTCCTTTGCTGTGCAAAAGCTTTGAAGTTTCATTAGGTCCCATTTGTTTATTTTTGTTTCTATTTCCATTTCTCTAAGAGGTGGGTCAAAAAGGATCTTGCTATGATTTATGTCATAGAGTGTTCTGCCTATGTTTTCCTCTAAGAGTTTGATAGTTTCTGGCCTTACATTTAGGTCTTTAATCCATTTTGAGCTTATTTTTGTGTATGGTGTTAGGAAGTGATCTAATCCCATACTTTTATGTGTACCCATCCAGTTTTCCCAGCACCACTTATTGAAGAGGCTGTCCTTTCTCCACTGTACATTCCTGCCTCCTTTATCAAAGATAAGGTGTCCATATGTGTGTGGGTTTAACTCTGGGCTTTCTATCCTGTTCCATTGATCTATCTTTCTGTTTTGGTGCCAGTACCATACTGTCTTGATTACTGTAGCTTTGTAGTATAGTCTGAAGTCAGGGAGCCTGATTCCTCCAGCTCCATTTTTCATCCTCAAGATTGCTTTGGCTACTCGGCATCTTTTGTGTGTTCATACAAATTGTGAAAAGTTTTGTTCAAGTACTGTGAAAAATGCCAGTGGTAGGTTGATAGGGATTGTATTGAATCTATAGATTGCTTTGGGTAGTAGAGTCATTTTCACAATGTTGATTCTTCCAATCCAAGAACACAGTATATCTCTCCATCTATTTGTATCACTCTTAATTTCTTTCATCAGTGTCTTATAATTTTCTGCATACAGGGCTTTTGTCTCCTTCTCTACTTGCTTTAGTTGCAAGGTTAGGTTGTTTGTTAGAGATGTTTCCTGTTTCTTAAGGTGAGCTTGTATTGCTATAAACTTCCCTCTTAGGACTGCTTTTGCTGCATCCCATAAGATTTGGGTTGTCGTTTCTCCATTGTCATTTGTTTCTAGGTATTTTTTGATTTCCTCTTTGATTTGTTCAGTTATCACTTAGTTATTAAGTAGTGTATTGTTTAGCCTCCATGTGTTTGTATTTTTTACAGATATTTTCCTGTAATTGATATCTAGTCTCATGGTGTTGTGGTCAGAAAAGATAACTTGATACAATTTCATTTTCTTAAATTTACAAAGGCTTGACTTGTGACCCAAGATATGATCTATCCTGGAGAATGTTCCATGAGCACTTGAGAAAAATGTGTATTCTGTTGTTTTTGGATGGAGTGTCCTATAAATATCAATTAAGTCCATCTTGTTTAATGTATCATTTAAAGCTTGTGTTTCCTTATTTATTTTCATTTTGGATGATCTGTCCATGGGTGAAAGTGGGGTGTTAAAGTCCCCTACTATGAATGTGATACTGTCGATTTCCCCTTTTATGGCTGTTAGTATTTGCCTTATGTATCGAGATGCTCCTATGTTGGGTGCATAAATATATACAATTGTTATATCTTCTTCTTGGATCGATCCCTTTATCATTACCTAGTGTCCTTCTTTGTCTCTTCTAGTAGTTTTTATTATAAGTCTCTTTTGTCTGATATTAGAATTGCTACTCCAGCTTTCTTTTGGTTTCTATTTGCACAGAATATATTTTTCCATCCCCTTACTTTCAGTCCCTATGTATCCCTAGGTCTGAAGTGGGTCTCTTGTACACAGCATATATATGGATATTGTGTTTGGATTTATTCACCCAATCTGTGTCTTTTGGTGGGAGGATTTAGTCCATTTACTTATAAGGTTATTATCAATATGTAAGTTCCTATTCCCATTTTCTAAATTGTTTTGGGTTCATTATTGTAGGTCTTTTCCTTCTCCTGTGTTTCTTGCATAGAGAAGTTCCTTTAGCATTTGTTGTAAAGCTGGTTTGGTGGTGCTGAACTCTCTCAGCTTTTACTTGTCTGTAAAGGTTTTAATTTCTCCATCAAATCTGAATGAGATCCTTGCTTGGTAGAGTAATCTTGGTTGCAGGTTTTTCTCCTTCATCACTTTAAGTATGTCCTGCCACTCCCTTCTGGCTTGCAGAGTTTCTGCTGAGAGATCAGCTGCTAACCTTATGGAGATTCCCGTGTGTGTTATTTTTCCCTTGCTGCTTTTAATATGCTTTCTTTGTATTTAATTTTTGACAGTTTGATTAATATGTGTCTTGGCATATTTCTCCTTGGATTTATCCTGTATGGGACTCTCTGTGCGTCCTGGACTTGATTAACTATTTCCTTCCCCATATTAAGGAAGTTTTCAACTATAATCTCTTCAAATATTTTCTCAGTCCCTTTCTTTTTCTCTTCTTCTTCTGGAAACCCTATAATTCGAATGTTGGTATGCTTAATGTTGTCCCAGAGGCCTCTGAGACTGTCCTCAGTTCTTTTCATTCTTTTTTCTTTATTCTGCTCTGCAGTAGTTATTTCCACTATTTTATCTTCCAGGTCACTTATCCTTTTTTCTGCCTCAGTTATTCTTCTATTGATCCCATCTAGAGTATTTTTCATTTCACTTATTATTTTGTTCATCATTGTTTGTTTCATCTTTAGTTCTTCTAGGTCCTTGTTAAATGTTTCTTGCATTTTGTCTATTCTATTTCCAAGATTTTGGATCATCTTTACTCTCATTATTCTGAATATTTTTTCAGGTAGTACTGCCTGTTTCCTCTTCATTTGTTAGGTCTGGTGCGTTTTTATCTTGCTCCTTCATCTGCTTTGTGTTATTCTGTCTTCTCATTTTGCTTATCTTACTGTGTTTGTTGTCTCCTTTTTGCTGGCTGCAAGTTTGTTATTCCCGTTGTTTTTCATGTCTGTCCCCAGTGGCCAAGGTTGGTTCAGTGGGTTGTGTAGGCTTCCTGGTGGAGGGGACTAGCACCTGTGTTCTGGTGGATGAGTTTGGATCTTGTCTCTCTGGTGGGCAGGTACATGTCTGTTGGTGTGTTTTGGGGTGTCTGTGGACTTAATTTGATTATAGGTAGCCTCTCTGCTAATATGTGGTGTTGTGTTCCTGTTTTGCTAGTCGTTTGGCATAGGGTGTCCATCACTGTAGCTTGCTGGTCGTTGAGTGAAGCTGAGTGCTGGTGTTGAGATGGAGATCTCTGGGAGATTTTTGCCGTTTGATATTATGTGGAGCTGGGAGGTCTCTTGTTTACCAGTGTCCTGAAGTTGGCTCTCCCACCTCAGAGACAGAGCCCTGCCTCCTGGCTGGAGCACCAAGTGCCTTTCATCCACATGGCTCAGAATAATAGGGAGAAAAATTAGAGAGAAAGAATTAGTAGACGTAGGAAGAAAGAAAGGAGGGAAGAAAGGAAGGAAGGAAGCAAGGAAGGAAGGAAGAATGGAAGAAAGAAAGAAAGAAAGAAGAAAAGAAGGAATGAAGAAAAGGAAAGAAAGAAAGAAAGCAGGTAGGGAGGGAGGGAGGGACGGTGGGAGGAAGGTAGGCAGGAAGGAAGGAGGGAAGGAAGGAATGAGAAAGAAAGAAAAAAGGTAAATTAAAATAAAATAAAGTAAAATATAATAAAGTTATTAAATTAAAAATAGTTATTAAGAAAAAAATAAACGGACGGATAGAACCTTAGGACAAATGGTGGAAGCCAAGCTATACAGACAAAATCTCACACAGAAGCATACACATATACACTCGCAAAAAGAGGAGAAGGGGAAAAAATCATAAGTCTTCCTCTCAAAGTCCACCTCCTCAATTTGGGATGATTCGTTGTGTATTCATGTATTGCACAGATGAGGATACATCAAGTTGATTGTGGAGCTTTAATCCGGTGCTTCTGAGCTGCTGGGAGAGATTTCCCTTTCGCTTCTTTGCTCTCACATCTCCCAGGGGCTCCGCTTTGGATTTGCCCCGCCTCTCTGTGTATGTCACTGGAGGGCATCTGTTTTTTGCTCAGACAGGACCGGGTGAAAGTAGCCGCTGATTCAGGGTCTCTGGCTCAATCAGGCAAGGGGAAGGGAGGGGCGCAGAGTTCGGGACGAGCTTGCGGCAGCAGAGGTCAGCATGACATTGCACCAGCCTGAGGCCCGCCTTGCGTTCTCCCGGGGAAGTTGTCCTTGGATCCCGGGAACCTGGCAGTGGCGGGCTGCACAGGGTCCCCGGAAGAAGGGTGTGGATAGTGACCTGTGCTCTCACACAGGTTTCTTGGTGGCGGCAGCAGCAGCCTTAGCCTCTCCCGCCTGTCTCTGGGATCTGCGCTTTTAGCTGCGGCTCACGCCTGTCTCTGGAGTTCCCTTAAGCAGCACTCTTAATCCCCTCTCCTCACGCATCAAGAAACAAAGAGGGAAGAAACAGTCTCTTGCCTCTTCGGCAACTCAAGACCTTTTCCTGGACTCCCTCCTGGCTAGCCGTGGTGCATTAACCCCTTCAGGCTGTGTTCACGCAGCCAACCCCAGCCCAAGCCTCAGCTCGCAGCCCCGCCCGCCCCGGAGGGTGAGCAGACAAGCATCTTGGGCTGGTGAGTTCCGGTAGGCACCGATCCTCTGTGCGGGAATCTCCCTGCTTTGCCCTCCGTACCCCTGTTGTTGTCCTCGCCTCCGCAGCTCCGAATCTCCCTCTTGCGCTGCCACCTGCAGTCTCCGCCCACGTAGGGGCTTCCTAGTGTGTGGAAACCTTTCCTTCTTCACAGCTCCTTCCCACTGGTGTAGGTCCTGCCCCTATTCTTTTGTCTCTGTTTTTTTTTGTTTTTCTTTTCTCCTACCCAGGTACGTGGGGAGTTTCTTGCCTTTTGGGAGGTCTGAGGTCTTCTGCCAGCATTCATTAGGTGTTCTGTAGGAGTTGCTCCACGTGTAGATGTATTTCTGGTGTATCTGTGGGGAGGAAGGTGATTTCCGCATTTTACTTTTCCGCCATCTTCCCCTCTACCTCCTATGATTTCTTTTTATCAAGTGATATCTATATATCTCCACAGTGGTGATTTCACTTGAGACTAATTTGTTTTAAAATATATGACTGATAGTGGACAATTTAGTCTTATCATGAGAGAGATAGTTTTATATCTCTTCTAAAATGAAAACCATAAGGACTAGCACACTCAAATTCCTCATAAGAATTTTAAATGTGCAAAACTAACAGGATCCCAAACCAGGTAAGAATTTTAGTTCAGAAAATCAGTTTTTAAAATGTCATAAGCACCAAGACAAACAGCGAATTTTGAGGAATCTCAGAGTTAGCAATTCCTAGAAGATACTGTGCACCTCAAAGCTGATGGAACCTTAGCAAGGGTGAGGTTTGAGCAGTGGGCGGGGCCTCTGCTTAGGACCCACAGGGCTGGAAATGGCCATGGGGGCTGTGAGGGGTGGGGCTTAGGCTCAACGGAACAAAAGGAGTGCAGGCATGCATCGGACCCCTGGTCTTGGCAGGTGCGGGCCTTACCTGGGAGCCCAGCTGGCTTCCTGGGCTCGAGTGGGCTGGGCAAATGCCCTCTGCTCCCCTCTCTCTCCTCCAGTCTAGAGGGCCCCTCCCACCTGCCTCTCCTGTTCTCCCCTCAGCTTCTTTCCTATGCCCACAGGACAAATGCGGCCAGGGGGATGGGGGCTCTTGGAGGGCAGGGGACCATCCTGGGAGCTTAGCAGGCTCCCTGGGTCCTAGTGAGTGAGGCAAACACCCTCTGTTCCTCTCCCACTCTTCCCACTTGCCTCTCCTGCTCTCCACGGCCTCCCTCCTATACCCCCAAGGACCCATGCGGCCTGGAGGGGGCTTTGGAGGGCAGGAGACTGGCCTAAAGAAAATGGGTGGAAGACCTAAATAGACATTTCACCAAAGAAGACATACAGATGGCCAAGAGGCACATGAAAAGATGCTCAACATCACTAATTATTAGAGAAATGCATATCAAAACTACAATGAGGTATCACTTCACACTGGTCAGAATGGCCATTATCAAAATCTAGAAATAATAAATGCTGGAAAGGGTGTGGTGAAAAGGGAACCCTCTTACACTGTGGGTGGGAATGTAAGTTGACACAACCACTATAGAAAAACAGCATGGAGATTCCTAAAAAAACAAAAATTAGAACTACCATATGACCCAGCAATCCCACTACTGGGCATATACCCTGATAAAACCATAATTCAAAAGGAGAGATGTACCACAATGTTCATTGCAGCACTATTTACAATAACCAGGATGTGGACGCAACCTAAATGTCCATCGATAGATGAATGGATAAAGAAGATGTGGCACATATATAAAATGGAATATTACTCAGCCATAAAAAGAAACAAAATTGAGTTATTTGTAGTGAGGTGGATGGAACCTAGAGTCTGTCATACAGAGTGAAGTATGTCAGAAGGAGAAAAACAAATACTGTATGTGAAAGCACATATATGGAATCTTAAAAAAAAAAAGATACTGATGAATGTAGTTGCAGGACAGGAATAAAGATGTAGACATAGAGAATGGACTTGAGGGCACAGGGTAGGAGGGGGAATCTGGGGCAAAGTGAGAGTAACATCGACATATATACACTACCGAATATAAAATAGATAGCTAGTGGGAAGCCGCAGCATAGCACAGGGAGATCACTCTGTGCTTTGCGATGACCTAGAGGGTGGGATAGAGAGGATGGGAGGGAAGCTCAAGAGGGAGGGGATATGGGGACATATGTATACATATGGCTGATTCACTTTGGTGTACAACAGAAACTAACACAGTATTGTGAAACAATTATACTCCAATAAGGATCTATTAAAAAAAACAAAAACAAACAAACTGAAGAAACCAAGGAAGGGGTTTTGTACCAAGGCCCAAGAATTGGGGCTGCTCAGTGAGAGCTGAGTCAATGAAGAAAAGGCAGTCACTTTTGGGAGAAGCTGCCAAGAGCAGAAAGAGGGAGAGAAATACAATAGGTTCCTCCTTTCTCCTGTTCCCCAATCTCCTGGCAATACTTTCCATCATCCAGACTTAAATGAAAGTAGTTGGTAAGGGAACCCACAAAATGGGGTTTGGTTGGCAAATGTGTGGTGGGGGGAAGCTATTTAAGAATAGAAAGGCAGATGACTTGACAGTCAGGCTCTACTCATTTTGTTAATCAGCATATATTTTAAACTCTCTACCAATGTTTTATAAAGCAAAAGTTCATGCTTTCACCTAACCTGAAGTAATTATCTTTTGCCCAAAATAATATTATCTCACCTTATCCTCTGTTGGGAAAAAAATATAATTAAAAACCAAGTCCCTTCCCAACCCAGAAAACCTCCCCACAAATGTAGAAGAGAACAAAAAAATGTTATTATTCAATAATCATTGAACCATAAATGGTTAACATCATGGGAAATTTGATAAGAGATTGCAAAAACAGGAAGAAATCTCAACATTTTATACAGCCAAGCAGATAAAGTCTGTTACTTACATGTTCTCAAGATAAACAATAACTAGTCTTCAAGTAAGATGACTCAACAGCATCACTTGTCATTCATAAGCCATCCTAAAATCACTTGAAAATTTATGTGGTCATCTATGTTGACATATTGACTTTATCTATAGAAAATGAACTCATTTCTTTGTGACAAGAGGTAATTTTGCAATTTGGAACAAGGTGCCCACCTAAGTTAGTCTCTTACCCTACCACAGATGCTGGGAGGGACACTATCTCACTTGATGTTTATATTTCAAGGAGATGGTTCCCAGTTCCTTGAGAAATATACTCCTGGACCTGAAACATGGAAAGAGGCTTACAAGAGCATAACAAGATTTATAGTCATTTCAGAGACAGATAATGAATTTATAATTACAAATTTTCTAAGGTGAATATTCTAAAAAACATGATTCCCCTTTTTTTCAAGAATGAGAATGAAATATTTTATTTTTAATTCTTATTTGCCCTTATGCCCCAAAGTAAGGGGAGACACAATGTCTCGTCAGTCACTATAGCCTTCTCCAAGTCCATGGTGACTCCCCCCAGGTCTACATAGAGCTGCTCAAGGTCTGATTATCCATGAACTAAAAATCATCAAGTTAAGCCCCACCAATGCTCTTTACCCAAAATACTAGAGGAAGGAAAAAGAAGTGAGGAATTTCACACTTTACATAGATATAAACATAAAAAATGTGTATTGCTGTCACCTGTCCTGCTTTAAAAAGTTGTTCCAGAACCTATAGTTTCTATTTACCAATATAATTATTCTCCTTTTTATTGTATATAACCCTAGTGCTGTTTGAGTTTTATTTACAATTTAGTTTCTTGAAGGAAAATTGTGTTCTCAGGAAATTTTATTTTGAATGTACTACTTTCATTCAACAAAAGAAGAAGGGCCATTCAAGCTTCATTCGATATAACCAAATTGTTCACACACACGTGCATCGTAGGGCACAGCGAACTATTTTTTTCTCATAATATGTGCTATTTTAAAAGTAATGATAATAATAATAATAAAGTTGTTGGGTCTTCATAAAACAAAGCATTTTGAGAATGACAACACCATTCAAAGTGTCTGTGATTCCACCTGAGTCTAAGCTTTTAAAGAAATAGATGGTTTGATCAGATATCACATAGGAATAGGAAAATATTAATTTATACAAGAATTATAATTTCTCAACCCCTAGTTAAAAGTCTATAAACACCATGTTGTCGCCTTACTTCATTCTGAGATCATCAAGTTACCCAATGCTTCATTATGAAACTTTCTTCCTGTGTCCTTTTCAAACTTAAAAAGCAAGCTTATGATTTCACTGCCATGACTCATGTTCTGCTCCAGCTGCTAGTCAGACTGTCCCCATTTTCATCCAGATCTCCCTAAATAGTCTAAATCCCATATTTTCTCTTTCTCACCATCTCATTTACCTACCACTGACAGAGATCTGATTTCTGCCTCTTATGTTAAAATCTCCAAAACTTTACTTTTCGCTAAATCTTTTTCCATTTTCTGGATGTTGCTGCAACATCTGACAGCACTGATCAGTCTCCTTCTCTAGAATTTTCTACTTTGGCTTCCACGACACTAAGTTTACCTATCAACTAGTTAAGGAGGAAGAAGTATGTCCACCAACGCCTTATTCATGAGGAAGCAAAAAGCTTTAACTCTACTCCACACCCACCCTTCTCTGCCCCCAATGGCTAATTGTCTTTTGTGAATGGCTGATGGTGCTGTGTTTTGACTGACATGATGACATTCTGCAGTTGGGCAGCCTGGGCTTTAACTATGGCTCTGTAAATTACTAGTGTGGATTTAAGAAAATACCTGTGTTTCTGTTCTCTCATCTGTAATATGGGAAGATATGGGAATAAAATAAAGATAATTTATTTGACTTTAGCACATTTCCTAGCATAAAATTGCTTTTGATTCATCAACTTATGGGGAATTCAATGATAAATAAACTACAACAGTGCTTGGCATACAGGAAGCAGGGCGGCTAAATGCCATGTGGATGTGGCTTTAAAGAATGATAACTTTTGGAAAGGATACATGGTTGCTGTTGTAAATGACTGCAGTGAATGAGTATTTTGCTTTCCATCCAAAAAGAAGTCTGCAGTATAAACTACAACTGTGGCAGTTGAAGTGCTCACTTTAAAAATCTGATATTTGAAAACTGAGTAAGAAGATGGAAAGCAAACAAAGCTGGTACCTGAACAAAATGATTACCAGAGTTTAATCTAAAATTCAGTAACATATGTGCTGTTTTTATTTTATCTTTTTCCTTAAATTAAGAAGTTATCCACAGATCTTTCTCTTAAATCTTTAATCCCCATGATTTCATGATTCTCACCGGAGCAGTATTGCATGTTCACAGTTCAGTATGCATTGGGTACCACTACGTCTCCAAGTCCACCTGCTATGAAGATGTTAAAATAGTGCTATAACACCACACAATCAAAACAAAGTGAAAGATGACATAAGTGAGATGGGAAATCCCAGGAGATAGAGGTCAACACCCTTTATGAAAAAGATCACACATGCATACACACACACTTCAGTCATTGTAATTCTAAGATTTGAATCTGTGATCTCTCATCTCTGAACGACAGGATAAAGCTCTCCTGCATCTCCCTGTACAACCTCTTTTTACAGACGTTGATAAACCTCCAGGCCTTCGTTCTGTGAAATACTGTTCCAGAGTATATTGACCATAGTGCAGCTATTAGCACTTGATTATGGGTTTTAGGAATTGTATTTAGAGGCTTCAATACAATATTGATCACACTGTTTTATATGTTCATGTTTTGAAATATGAACTTGCCTGGGATTCTAGACAGGGACATTTTAAATGCTCACAACTTAGGCATGCCTTTGCCGTTTGAGTATAGATTTTCTGTTTGGCAATTTTATAAGAGTTGACTTACTACACTATTAGTGAAGCCAGTCCCTTTGCTCAGAAGGTATTTCATTGGGTAATTAAATACCCAGTGCTTTATATACTTATTGTTTGTTTAATTTTATTTCTAACAACAATATGCTCCGTGTAGATAATTCTTGATTTCTATCAACTGATATAAAAAGTGAAAAAAAGATCTAGTTTACTGGTAATAAAAATTAATGCCTTTAAAACATTCATAATTCTAGGTCCAACTTCTCTCATTTTTAGCTTTTATTAATTGTACTAATGACAATATGATGAAGGTGATGAGAGATCCATATTCTCTGACAGTATGAGTATAAATTGGGATCTGATTAGCTTTAAAACAAGTGAATAACTTTATAAACCTTGATTATTTTCAAATGAAATTTGGTAGTATAATGTTCATATATTGGTTTGTTTTAATATTAAAATTATTTCTATATATCTGTTCACAGACATCTTTAAATGTAATCATATATTTTCTTCTGATTGCTGAGAGTATATCTGTTGAAAATAAAATTACACCTGAGTGATTTTCTTAACATTGTTTTAGAGGTGCAATTCTTCCACCAATTTTCACAGGAATACTAGAAGAGTATACTAGATAATGCCTTTATTTGGGGATTGAATATTCCTCTTTACAATAATTCAGCCTAGTGACTGGAATAGAATATCCTTCTGCAGGATGCTTACTGTCATCCAACAAATCACTTATTTGTAAAGTAAGCCTAGAGATATAATTTACATTAACCTGTGCAGGGCTGACCTGCAAATATGGTCCAGTGGAAAGTCACTAAATAGAATATTGTTGTTTTCTTTTTTTGCCTTATGCTTATGCTCAGTTTTTAGAAAATAGTTTTATAATTAAATAAGTAAAAATCTTCTATTTGTCATTATTTGCACATTTCCCTTTTCTGGATTATTTGCCCTTTTTTTTCTAGGTCAAAAGTAGTTTGCAATGTACCCTTAATAAGAGGAATATATTTTACCATAAATAAATAGTGTCTGAATACTGCTTTTGCAATCCAAAGTGATTGAAAGATGATACTTAATCTTTAATCTACTTAATATCCCTGCTCCCCTACTTATTTCATGTTCTATTTTGTTTCTTTATGTGCTTTCTCATTTCTTCAATAACATGAAATCTAAAAATAAAAAAGCATATTTTAAGTATATTCATTTAAACAAATTTTGGAGAAAAAATATCATTTCATCTTTTCATCATTCATTGCACTGCTCATTTTTAAACTGGCTATTAAGAGCCTACTTGGTCAAGGGCACTGAGTTAATATGTATGAAAATGAAAAATCAAGTATGACATTACCAATATTTCTAAGGAGATGCAACTTTTGAAAAATCTAAAAAAATATGTAACATTTATTACACTTGTGTAGTGAACATTAAAGTGAGAAGGAGAAAGGAAATGAATTTTACCACCTTTCTACATAGTGAAATATAAAAATGTTCTTGGTGTTCATTGGAGTCCTTACAGCAACCGCCCTATTCTGGGATAGCCAGCCACCACTCTTAGAATAGTCTAACTTAAGTAATTTTATCTGATGCCCAATTTGTTAACATCAAAATTATTTAGGACCATCTTAACTTATTTTCTGCTTCTTCTGTTTGCAAAAAGGATCTTTAGTAAACATGTCTTGCTTGTGAATGACGTCTGGTAAAATCAAATTTAAGGGTAAACTTAATTAGATCCACAGATGGTGAAATATAATTGATGATAATATGTCAATATAAACTGGAAGTAACTGTTTCTAAAACTGTGTCAACAGTAGGAACAAAATAACATCATTATCAAGCACTGTACTTAAGTGCTTTGAAGAGTGATGCGGTGAATTTCTAATTTCAGTCAGGCATCTTAAACTCTTTGGTTTATGTGAGCAGTTTGTCTTTGATAGGATAGGTTTTTTTGTTTTATATCTGTTGTTGGAATTAAAAGAAGAAAAGCCATTTTTCATATAGATAATATATAAACTATTATTTTTATGGAAACCATATGGAGCACTGCCTACCACTTGAACAAGGGAGAATAAAGAGTACATAATCTTTCCTTTGGATGATTTAGTGTCTACTGTAATGAAAAACTTTGATTTTGTGATTCTGTGTGCCAGTGGTCACCCCTCATTTTTATATGACAAGATGTGTGTAAGTATGGAAAAAGTACTATTGGATGAAAAACGACCAGGGAGAATCTTTAAGGGAAAAAATGTCCAAAATGTTTTTAAAGTTTTATGTGCAGTGCACTTTGACATTTACTATAAATGAGGACATGGAACTTTATACTTGGAAATGCAATTAATGAGATTAGGAAAACCGTAGCAAGCCACAAATTACAAAATAACTAGAATACCAATCCTTTCCAAGAAAAATAAATAATACTCTGCAGTGGAATAAACTACTCATTTATTGTCACATTTAATTTTGAGCATATTAAACTCTATGTTAACTACTAAAAAAATTCTAAATAATCCTTCTAATATAATTTATAATTTACTTATCAAGATTTGTTATTCAAGTATCAATTTCAATTAACAACAAGAATAATAGTAACAATAAAAATAATGTCTATCATTTTTGGCTGTCTACTATAACACTGTGTTTATACCTTTATATATGGCTTCCTATTTAAGGGTACAAACGTATGAAAACTGGTTTATTTATCCTTGCATTGCAAGTAAGAAAACAAACTCAGGAATAAATGAGTGACTTTTTCAAGGAAACACAGGGGAAACAGAAACTGATTCAAGTTCAAATCTGTCTGACCAAAGCCAAAGTTTTTAAAAGCACCATGTTTCTAGGAAATTTATGTATAGCTTGGGTTTACCTACTAAATACAATTGTCTAAATTCTGTGACCATGCTTTTAGCTAATTTTTTTTTCAAATTTTCTATCCTTCCTTGGTTTGTGGCATAATGTACACAATACATAGTTTTATCTTTTCGTGTGGAAGGGACAGAAACAGAAATCTCATGTTTATGTAGTCTATATACCAACACACACGCATGCACACACACACACACACACACACACACACACCATACAAAGAAATAATAATAAATAAATACTCAAATTAAACAATTTCCTCATATATTCTTTCACTATGGAACATAAAAATTAAGTTGACTGTTATACTGTTGGAAGGAAAAATTTAATTTGGCATACAATTCTGTCCTTGTCTTTCTGGAAATTATATTACACAGGTTACTGATTCTCTAAGAGAGGGTTTTCTTTAATAAAATGTCCTTTTTGTCCCTTTCAAGGTGGAATGCATCAAAATTTGAGGAATAAAGACATTGAAGATCTGTGCCTAATTACCATTGTGCCTAATTAACACTTCAAAAAGTAGCTAATAATCTATATGAACAGCAGGAAACCTGTGGCTAAACTGTAGTCACTCTAGGTTTTTATCTGTCCCCTATGTTCCCTTTTTCCAAACTTCCAGTGCTATATTTTACTTATATTCATGTAGAACTTTCTATTTTCTACATATGAAACTTCAAAATGTGTGACTGTTTTATTCATTTACTTCTGTTTCCATGGCCTAGTCTTAGCTTCCTGGAATATCATATTCTTGATAAAAAAAAATGCAGATCTATTATCTCAAATCAATCTATGTAAATGAGCCAATAAAGAATAAATAAAGCCAAAATATTTTATTTTACATTACATTATCATTTGGGTTATTGGGTTCATATATACATGTATATGCATATGTTTGTGTATATAAATATCTATCTGTGTATTATTCATTTTATATTTTTTATTATATTGCATCAATCTCTATAAACTGACTCCATAAAGAATTTGTCAAATGATATTTTTTTCCAAAATAAATTATGTGGTACATTTACACTGTCATTAGTTTTTATTAACAGATTTCTCAAACTGGCTCTTAACAATTCAATGTATTTTAAGGAAAAAGTTAAGTGCTTCTGAAAGACTTTAAATAATCCAATTATTGGAATATTTTTAAGGTTCTATAGAGATTTGTGTTAGGTTTGCATAATTTAATAGTATGTAGGAATAGAAATTGTCTTATACATAAATGCATTTGTTCCAAATTATATACATTATGAATCAAAAAAATGTATATATTGAATAAGCCATAGTGAATGGAAGGTGGAGAAAAAAAAACATGTAAGTAAAAGTTGTGGTATCTGTACAATATTAAGACTTTTAAAAATTAAAATAAAGGAGTGATGTCAGCAAGATGGACAACTAAGACTTCCTTGCCCATATTCCTCCTTAAAAACAATCATTTGCCTTCTATTCATGGACAAAAGTACCTTTGTGGTAGCTTTGGGATTCAGATAGGAGATCATGAAAGCTGGTGTATTCCAGGACTGGGGAAAGCCATCTTGAGAAGGCAGAATTCTCACCCAGGTAACTGACCCTCTGACTATGGTCTTGTCTATAAACCCAGCCACAACTGTATGCCTCTGAGAACTTGGTTTTACCTCCATTTAGCTTTGACTCTGTGACTAGCACCATATGCTAATGGACCTGGGCATAGTCATGCCCACCTGTGTGTTGGGTAACACACATACAGACTTTGGTCCTGGCTGTGGACCCTGAACTGGCCCATGAGCAGCCTCTATCCCACCTGGTATGGTCTGGGAGCCCCTAGAGGTAAGCCCACCAAACTTGGTTAGACTGCAGATTCTGGTACAGAGACCAGGCGGGGGATACTCCCATCTGTGTCCCCCAAAATCCTGAAAGGACCCTATGTTAAGCCTCAGCTCCCTCGCAGCCACAGTGTGTGAGCAAACATGCTGGCATAGGGACCAGGAAGGAGAAACTCCTGTCTGCATACTTGGAGATCTTGAAAGAGCCCTCTACATGGCTTCAGTTTCCTCAAAAACCACAGACTCCCAGTCTGCCAGCAGTCCTGAGGGTCCAGAATCCCAATGAGAAAAAATTCTATCTCCACCCCCCAGAGATCTTAAATTGGCCATATACTAGGAATCAACCTCCTCCCAGCCATTATCTATGAGCAGGACTGCTGGCACAGGGAAGAGGCAGGAGACACTCTGTGCCCCAATGACAGCCACATATCTGGCTCTAACTCAGCACAATCGTGATTCCAGACGTCATCCCAACAGCCTGGGCATCAGGTAAAAATGTATTTATCTGATAAAACCAGTCTTTAAATGTTGGAAGAGGTATTTGCCCCTTTAAATACATAGACACTAATGGAAGGCTACCTGGATCATGAAGAATGAGACAAATATGACAACACCAAAGGAAGCTAATAAAGGTCCAGTAACTGACCTCAAAGAAATGGAGATCTATGATTTGATGACAAATAACTCAAAATAATCATCTATTAAAAACTGAATAAAATGCAAAACACATATAATGACTGAATAAAATCAAGAAAACAGCTCATGAACAAAATAAGTTTTTTTAACATCTTTATTGGAGTATAATTTCTTTACAGTGGTGTGTTAGTTTCTGCTTTATAATGAAGTGAATCAGCCATACATATATCCCCGTATCCCCTCCCTCTTGCATCTCCTTCCCACCCTCCTGTCCCACCCCTCTACGTGGACAAAAAGCACTGAACTGATCTCGCTGTGCTATGTGGTTGCTTCCCACTAGCTATCTACTTTACATTTGGTAGATTTATATAGAAATAGAAGCCATAAAATAGTACCAAACAGAAATCCTGGAGCTAAAGAATACAATGACAGAAATAAAAAATAAAAATCAATAGAAATCTACAACAACGGATGTGATAATATAGAAGAATGAATCAGCAAACTAGAAAAATATCATTTGAAATTAGCTAATTAGAGGAACAAAAAGAAAAAATGAAAAAAACGAGCGAAGAAAGCCTACATGAAGTATACAACACCATCAAGCAAGTGATCATTGTGTCACAGAGTCCCAGAAGAAGAAGAAGAGAGAGAAAGGAGCAGAAAGATGATTTAAAGAAATAATAGCTAAAAACTTTCCAAATCTTGTGTGAGACATGAACATCCAGGTACAGGAAGCACAAAGGACCCTAAGCAATGTCAACCCAAAGAAGATTACTCCATGACACACTATGATAAAACTGTTTTTTTTAAAAAGTAAAGTTTAGAGTAATACATGTCTACATTAAAATAAAGATTACAGATAAAAAACTAACTTTACACCAATAATTAAAATTTAAGTCCAAAATTAGCAGAAGGATAGGAATCATAAAGTTTAGGGCAGAATAAATAAAATAGACAGACAATAGGAAAAATCAATAAAACTAAGAGTTGGTATTTTGAAAGGTAAGCAAAATTGATAAACCTTTAGGTAGACTAACCAAGAAAAAAGTCAAGGACTCAAACAAAATTATAAAGAGGATAAATTACAAATGACACCACAGAAATACAAAGGGTCATAAGATGTTATTATGAATAGTTATATGCAGACAAAGGTGATAACCTACAAGAAATGGGTAACATTTTAGAAAGATACAATCTACCAAGACTAGAAAGAAATAAGAAGCCTGAACATATTAATAACTACTAAAGAAATTGAAGCAGTATTCAAAGTCCTCTCACAAAGGAAAGCTGAAGACAGATGGTTTCACTGGTGAAGTCTGTGAAGTATTTTAAAAATAAGTAATGCCAATCTTTCTGAAGGGATTGAAAAACAATTGAAGGGGCAGGAACATGCCCATACTCATTTCATGAGGCCAGCACTACCCTGATAGTAAAACCAGATAAGGACACTACAAGAAAAGAACACAAGGGTCAGTATCCTTGATGAATATAAATGCAAAGATTCTTAAGAAAATTCTAGGAAGCCAAATTCAACAGTACAAGAAAAGGATTATACACCATGGTCAAAAGGGACTTATCCCTGGAATGCAAGGATGGTTCAACGTAAGCAAATGTGATACATCACATTAATAGAATGAAGGGTAAAAATCATATATTCTCAATAAGTACAGACAAATTGATAAAATTTAATAACCTTTCATGATAAAAGTTCTCAGCAAATTGGGTATCAAAGAATATATGTCAATATAATAAAGGCCATATATGATAATCCCACAGCTAATATCATGCTCAAGGGTGAAAAGGTAAAACTTTCTCTCTAAATTCGGGAACAAGACAAGGATGCCCACTCTTGCCACTGTATTCAGCATAGAACTAGAAGTCCTAGCCAGAGCAATTAAGTAAGAAAAAGAAATAAAAGACATCCAAATCAGAAAAAAAGAAGTAACATTTTCTGTTCACAGATGACATGATCTTATATATAGAAAATCTTGAAGACTCCACCAAAAGACAGTTAGAGCTAAGTAACAAATTTAGTAAAGTTGCAGGATACAAATTCAAAATGGAAAAATAAGTTGCATTTCTATGCACTATCAACAAAATACCTGAAAGAGAAATAAAGAATACAATCCCATCTACATAGCATCAAAAATAAATAAAATACTTAGGAATAGATTTAACCATGGAATTGAAAGTTCTGTGTATTGAAAATTATATGACATTGATTAAAGGAATTGAAGAAGACAATAAATGGCAAGATATGGCATATTTGTGGATCAGAACAATTAATATTGATAAAATGTCCATACTACCCTGAGACATCAGTAGATTCAATGCAATCTCTATCAAAATTCCAATGGTATTTTTGACAGAAATAGAAAAACATCCTAAAATTTGTATGGAAGACTCCAAATAGCCAAAGTAGCCATGAGAAAAAAGAACAAAATGGGAGTCATCATGTATCTTGATTTCAAACTATACTGCAAAGACATAGTAATCAAAGCAGTCTGGTATTTTTGTAAAATCAAACACATAGAACAATGGAATGAAATCAAGATCCCCAAAATAAACCCATAAATATATAGTCCTAATATTTGACAAGAGTGTCAACAATACCTAATGGAGAAAATGTGTTCTCTTCAATAAATGGTGCTGGGAAACCTGGATATTCATATGCAAAAGACAGAACTTGTACCTCCTATCTTATACCACTCACAGAAGTTGAATTGAAGAATTAAAGACTTATAAGTAAGACCTGAAACTGTAAAACTCCTAGAAGAAAACATTGGAAGAAAGTTCCTTGATATTGGCAACAATATTTTTGGACCAAAATCACAAGCAAGAAAAGTAAAAATACACAAATGGGAATATGTCAAACTAAAAAGCTTCTGTATAGCAAAAAAAAAAAAAAAAAAAAAAATCAAAAGAATGGAAAGACAATGTACAAAATGAGAGAAAATATTTGCAAACCACATATCTGATAAGGGGTAAATATACAAAATATTGAATATATAAAGAACTCATACTACTCAATAGCAAAAAATAAAAATAAATAAATAAATTATACAGTTGAAAAATGGGCAAAGGTACTAAAGAAAAATCTTTCCAAAGAATACATTCAAATGACTAACAGGTACATGAAAAAATACTCAGTGTCACTGTCACTAATTATCAGGGAAATGCAAATCGAAACCACAATGAGATATCACCTCATACTTGTTAGAATGGCTATTATAAAAGAGACAAGAGATATCAATGTTGGGGGAATGGAAGAAAAGGGAACCCTCATGCATTGTTGGTGAGAATGTAAATTGCTATAGCCATTGTGGAAAACAATATGGAGGATCCTTAAAAAATTTAAAATATAGCTAGCATATGATTCAGCAGTTTCACTTCTTTGTGTAGATCTGAAAGAAATGAAATCCCTATCTGGAATAGATACTTACACCCCCATGTTCACTGCAGCATTATTCACAGTGGCCAACACATGGAATGGATGAATGCATAAAGAAAATGTGAATATTATTCTTTTGATTATGAATGTTATTCAGGCGAAAAAAGAAAAAGAAAGAAAGAAAGAAAGAAAAAGAAAGAAAGAAAGAAAGAAAGAAAGAAAGAAAGAAAGAAAGAAAGAAAGAAAGAAAGAAAGAAAGAAAGAAACAAAGAAAGAAAGAAAGAAAGAAAGAAAGAAAGAAAGAAAGAAAGAAAGAAAGAAAGAAAGAAAGGAAAAAGGGAAGAAAGAGAGAAAGAAAGAGAAAGAAAAAAGTCCTGCCATTTGCAACAATATAGATGGAACTTGAAGGCATAATATTAAGTGAAATAAGTCAGACAGACAAAGACAAATACTGCATGATCTCACTTATACGTATATAAATATATATACTTATATTTAAAAAAAAGTCAAACTCATAGAAACAGAAAGTAGAATGGTGGTTGCCAGTGGCTGGGGTAGGGTGAGGAGGCAGGGGGTGGGGAAGTGGAATAATGAGATATTGGTCAAAAGATGAATAAGTTCTGAGGATCTAATACTCAGTGTAATCACTATAGTTAACAAGACTATATTACATACTTGAAAGTTGCTAAAAGAGTAGATCTTAAATATTCCCACCATGAAAAAATATAACTATGTGAGGTGATGGATTTAACTCACCTGATTATGGTACTAAATTCACAATACATACATATGTTAAATTATCATGTATATCTTAAATTTGCACAATGTTATATTGTCAATTATGTCTCAAAACCTGGAAAAAATAAAAATGAATTAATTCAATTAAATTAAAATAAAGACCTGTGCAGAATCCAGCCAGCGAAATTTCCCCTTAACTGTTTTACTTTCAGATTCATTACTTGAATTACTGCTACCACCATGCTTCTGGTTTAGAGTCATACTTGTAACTTTTAAAAAAATCTTACTCATACAAACATACTCAGTGACAGACTGAATGTTAGTCAGTTATGAATACTGTTAAGAAGAAAACAATAATGTTAAAGAGCAATTTTTTGTTTGATTTGTGAATGTATTTGATAGTTTACTTACTTAGGGTTGCCTAAAATCTTAAGTCCAAATTTGTCTCATACTTGCTTTCATATTTGATTGTAGAAATTTAAATTAATTTTCATCAATTTCTTTTTTTTTATCTGCAACACTTAATCTGTCTATAGTTATAGTTTTCCTTATTTTAAAAAAAGTCCATGATAGTGTATACTACCAAATGTAAAATAGATAGCTAGTGGGAAGCAGCCACATAGCACAGGGAGATCAGCTCGGTGCTTTGTGTCCACATAGAGGGGTGGAATAGGGAAGGTGGGAGGGAGACGTAAGAGGGAGGAGATATGGGGATATATGTACACGTATAGCTGATTCACTTTGTTATACAGCAGAAACTAACACACCATTGTAAAGCAAGTATACTCCAATGAAGATGTTAAAAAAAATAAAATAAAAAGTCCATGAGCTGCTGTCAATCCTCTACTTTCTAATTCCAACATTACAACTTATATATATATTTCTTTCTGATACTTGGCTCATCACCTACTATTTTTAAATTCTTTGTTTTCCTCCATCATAAACATTATTGCTTCTGTACTAAAACATATGAGCATATTGACATGTCCTACTCCAGCAGATCCTTAGGTAATTAGGCTGGCTTTCAGGGACTCCATTTATATCTAAAAATCCCATGGATACCTACTGTTCCCTATCTCACAGACTCCATTATCTTCTCCCCATGCCTCTGCTCATGCTCATTTTCCCCCAAATTTTAATTTATTCATTCAGTTAATAGTTTTGAGACCCTACTATATGTTAACTAACATTTAAGGGCTTATGTGCAAAGAATAACAAGGCCCTGTTATCCTTACTATCAAAGGCTAGTATGAGATACAAAGGATAATAAAATGTAGTGTGAGGAATAATATGTGATCACATAGGGAGTCACCTAGCCCAGTCTGGGATGGTTTGAGGTGTATTGATGTAGAGAACATGACTTCTAAGGTGACAGCTGAAGGGTAAGTAAACAGTGGCCTGAATAAAGGAATATGAGAATCATTGGTTTAACAAGGAGGAGAAAATGGAGAGAGTATTAGAAGTACAGATGCCTAAATGTGTAAAGGTGAATTTTTATTCATTAGAATATTATTGGATCATGATTATCCACTATATTCTTAAGGATAGGCATTTGATAATTAAACATAAATATCCCCTCTTATAGCACCTAAGAGATTTTGGTATAAAGCCCTGCCATAAGTACCTAAAGTTCAAATTGCTCCAATTCTAAGCTATTTCCAGTTTTTACATCACTCTTCAGTTTGATTTATTTTTGGAAATATTTTTATTACATAATGCTTCCCTTTGTCTCATAACTTTATGCCTTCAACACTGACATGTTGGAAACAACTGTACTGGTTTCTTATGATCATGATTTATTTGGCATATTTCTTTCCTTTGGACTTTCTGCATTCTATTTTGGCCCTCATTTGTTTTCTTTCCCATAGTTCTACAGACTATCACAGGTGTTTACAATGAGATTCTTCCGTCTTACTGTACCAAGAAACACATAGAAAACAAGCAAACCTATTGGAAAAGGGTAACAACATATTCTTCCTGTTCACAAATCTTTCACAAGTTTTGTTTTGCTTTGTTTATTCCCAGAAGACAATCTTACTTGCAACTGATCATGTCCTTTCCCTTCTATTTCTTCACAAAATACTTAGAATTTGGTATCTTACCACACTCCCCTAACTTTAAACTTTCCCTCTTGTCCACAAACACACAATAAATTTTTCAACACTTTTAACATTTGATCAACTCCTAATTGTTTTGTCATAAGTCCTTCTTTTAGAGAAACATTAGCTCCCCTTATTCTTTAACTCTGAAACTACATTAATTAAAAACAACAAAAAAATATGTAATTGCAACTCTTCCGGATAATAGATATTGTGTGCTGAGAGTATCAGCATACATTTGTCAGCTCCAAACAGGAAAACACTTTCTATTCTTGTTGTCGCTATTATTATGATTATAATTATTAATGTTCACTTCTGTACTTTTTTCTCATATGGAATATGACATGTTGAATAATGAGAGTTTTCACATAAGTGATTCCTTGAAAATCTCATGTATTTCTATAGATCTTCCTAAAATGTTAATAGCACTCTCTTTTTTCCCAAATAAAAGATTTCAATGTGTGTAAAACATTTTTTTAGTGTTTCAAAATCTAATGATTTTCTTTATAATTTTAACACAAAATGCATATTTAAATAGAAACAAATACTGGCAGTGAAGGAGAGGAGTTTCTGAAGTTAAGCTAATTTTCTTCAAAAGATTATAATTTACCTCAAAAATGATTCTCAAAGTTTAAAAAAGAATAAGAATATTTATGAGGGTTTTAAACTAAATGTTGTGACTAACTCTGACTTTATGTGTATTCACTCTACTTATAAAAATCAGAAAACAATTCAACCTACTTATACAAATCAGAAGGCTAACTCAATTGTTAAAAAATAAACACCATCAAATATTCTTCTTTTCAATCTAAAACAAAATAATATATTTAACTCTGCATGTCCTGTAGGAATTACTTCTAAAGAATAAAAAATAGAAATTTTGCTATACAAATACATAACACATGAATAGGTAAATAATTTATTAAAAATAGAATCCAATATTATCCTAGAGTACTAATTAGACATTATCTATAATGTGACAATAACTTGCTTTACAATTTCAAAAAATACCACAAATTTCCAAAGTAATATCAATTATCAAGATTGTTTAAATGTGGGCATATTTGTGTTGTGTGTTTTTAAATTTATTTTCTATATCCTTGCTCAGTTAAAGAGATCTATATCTTATTCTTATAGATAACAAGCTATAGGGATGCTTTTGCATTCATAATCATGTACTATTATCTGCAATCATGTGCATAATGCTATTTTCCTCCTCATTTATTTAGTGAAGACAATTTTCCTAGAACTCTAACTTTTATATCTGGATTGAACCAATTGATTTCTAAACTTATGAACAATTGTCAGAATGGGATTTTACTATATCTTATTCCTGGTTTATTTCTAAAATTTGACAATATCACCTTATTAAAATGTAAATTCCCTACAATAAAATGCACTGATTATAACTGTTCAGATAGATGGGCTTTGACAAACTAGTATATATACCACAATTAAGATATTGAAAGTTCCCATCATCTCCAAGAGCTTGCTGGAGCCAATTCTCTACTCCTTAGCCCAGAAAATCACTGGTTTGACTACTATCACATTAGATTAGTGTTGCCTATTTTAAAAGTGACATGAATGGAATAATATACTTATATAATAGTGTAATATTTTAGAGATTAATTCACATTGATGTGATGTCTATAGTCATTTTTTAAACATTTAATTCCTGTACTGTATTCCATTTATGTGTTTGTTCTCCTATCTATGAATACTTGGACTGTTTCCAATTTGGGGCTTTAAGAGAAAGCTACAAGGAACAATCTTGTACACTTTTTGTTGTTGTTGAAATATATTTTCATTTCTCTTAGCTAAATATCTAGGAGTGAAATTGCTGTGACATTTAGTAAGTGAATATTTACATTTGTAAAAAATTGTCAAACTGCTTTCCAAATTGGTTTCACAATTTTATATTTACACCAGCAATGTATGAGTGCTCTAGTTTCTGCATATCTTCACCAGCTCTTGGTATTGTCCACCTTTTAATTTTGGCTATTCTGGGGAGTGTGTAGTGTTATCTGTTGTGACTTTAATATGAAATTGCATTGCCCTGATGACTGAAACACTGAACATTTTTCCTGAGCATATTAATCATATGTATATCTGTGTGTGTATGTGCCATTTGTTTACCTCTCTGAACATTTTTATCGTGTTTATCTCATTTTTGAGTTATACATTTTCTTTAGATACACAGAATGCAAGTTCTTGATCTTATATATTTTTTGTAAACATTTTATTCCACTGTTGCTTTTCATTTACTTTTAAGGGGAGGTTTTGAAGACCAATAGTTTTAATGAAGTCCAGTTTACCAATTTTGTTCTGCCTTAATGAATTTTGTTGTGTTTATGTATATAATTGTGCATATGTATATGTTTCAAGTAAATGTATGTATTAACATATACATTTAAAATATTTTGATTTGTTGCTAGATTGTTTATTTATTGAAATATAGTTGATTTACAATGTTGTGTTACTGATAGTTTCAGGTGTACAGCACAGTAATTTAGTTATATATATACATACATATATATATATATATATATATATATACTTTTTAGATTCTCTTCCATTATAGGTTATTACAAGATATTGAGTATAGTTCCCTGTGCTATACAGTAGGTCCTTGTTGGTTACCTATTTTATACAGAGTAGTGTGTATATTTTAATCCAAAACTTCTAATTAATCCCTCCTCCCCCTTTCCCTCTTGGTAATCATATGTTTGTTTTCCATGTCTATGAGTCTATTTCTGTTTTGTAAATAAGTTCATTTTTATCATTTTTTAGATTCCATTTATAAGTGATATCATATGACATTTTTCATTCTCTGATTTACTTCATTTAATATGATAATCTCTAGATCCATCCATGTTGCTGCAAATTACATTATTTCATTATTTCTTATGGCTGAGTAATATTCCATTCTGTATATATACCATATCTCCTTTATCTATTCGTCTGTTGATGGACACTTAGGTTGCTTCCATGTCTTGGCTATTGTAAACAGCACTGCTATGAACATCTGGGTGCATGTATCTTTCCAAATTAGACTTTTCATATTTTCTGGATATATGTCCAGAAATGGGGTCACTGGATCATATGGTAACTCTATTTTTAGTTTTTTCAAGGAACCTCCATGCTGTTCTCCAAAGTGTCTGCACCAATTTACATTCTCACCTACAGTGTTGGAGGCTTCCTTTTTCTCCACACCCTCTCAAGCATTCATTATTTCTAGAATTTTTGATGATAATAACTCTCCAGAAAGTGGACATAGAGGGAACATACCTCAACATAATAAAGGACATATATGACAAACCCACAGCTAACATCATACTCAATGGTGAAAAGCTGAAAGCATTTCCTCTAAGATGAGGAAGAAGACAATGATGCCCACTCTTGCCACTTTTATACATTTAGTACAATATATAAGAACACATGTCAATTTACCCTTCTATAAAATGAGGATGATGATATCATTCATTTCATAGAATTTTTGGCCTTACTGACAAAAATGTATGTAAAGTATTTTGGAAACAACCCAATACATAATAAGCACAAAATAAATATTAGTTAATATTATTATTAACTAGTCAACAATTCTGTGATTAATGCAATGAAATTTCTAAGCATGAGAGTTTCTAATTAAGAGGTGACATAATTGTGACAATAACCATATAAAGAGTCAACCAACAGATTAATTTGGCAGCACAGTCCTGAATTAGCCTCTCACAATTCTAACAAAGCATGGCCAATATCCAGGCAAACCTTGGAGATATTGGTGTTTGGTTCCAGATCATCACATTAAAGTGAATATTGCACTTGGACTTTTTGGTTTCCCAGCACATCAAAATATATGTTTACACTATACTGCAGTCTATAATGTATGTAATAATATTACCTAAAAAAAACAATGTACCTACCTTAATTAAAAATTATTTTATTAATTAAAAAATATTTTATTGCTAAAAAATTGTAACCATCATCTGAGGCTTCAGCAAACTGTAATCTTTTTATAATAGTAACATCAAAGATCACTAGTTACAGATCACTATAACAAATATAATAATAATGAAAAAGTTTGAAATATTGTGAGAATCACTAAACTGTGACACAGAGACTTGATGTAAGCAAATGTTGGAAAAATGGCATCAATAGACTTGCTCAATGCATGGTTGCCTCAAACCTTCAATTTGTACAAAACACAACGTCTTTTAAGCACAATAAAGAAAAGTGCAATGAAATGAGATATGTCTGTATACATGCTGAAAACTACAGAACATTGGTTAAAGGAATTAAATAAAACAAACAAAGAGATAAGTTGTCTCCTTGAAACAGAAGACAATAATTTTGACTCAGTATTTTCAAAATGTTAATTTTTTACAAAACTGATTTACAGTTTCAATGCCAACCCAGTCAAAATTCTATTTTTTTTTAACTAGGGTTGGCAAGTAGATTCTAAAATTTGTATGTAAAAGCCAAAGGACTAGATTAGCTAACAATTTTGAAAAAAGAAAATCAAAGATGGAGAATTTAATGTTATGATTTACTGTATATAAAGACAGTGACCCAGGCAATTTAACATTAGCATAAATGTGGATATAAAGAGAATAATACAGAGTAAACAGTTCAGAAATACAGTCAAATATATAAAGTCAGTTGATTTTATTTTGAACAAAAGTACTAAGATCAGGCAACTGAGAGAAACTCTAGTCTTTTCAACAGATGATACAAGAACAATTGAATATTTTATGAGCAAAATAATTGAAAATAAATCTCAGCTTTTACCACACATCATAAAAAATAATAATAAGAGATAAATTATATATTTACATAAAAAACTGAAAAAATATTCTAAAAAAAAGGGGAAAATCTTCGACAGTGGGTAATCTAAGGATTTCTCAGAACAAAATACATTACCATAAGTAAAGGAAAAAAATTGATATACTGGACCCCATCAAAAAATATGCTCTTTATATTGTATGCTCTTTTAATGAGAGCAAAAACTTAAAATATTATTTTAATATATATAATTTAAAATTTGAGTAATTTAATTAATTAGGGTACATCCATGTAATATATTTGCATGCTTATTAGAAAACATTATTTTGTTTACTTAGACATGGCCATTTTTTGTGGAATTGCCTTTATGTCATAGGCCAAAAAATATCTGAAGAAAGAAGGAAGACATGAGTAATATCATACTGATCATGATGGTACTATTAAATATTAGATTAGATGGGGTCATTGAAATTTTCTACTGTTAAGTGAATTTTCTTATTAAAGTTAATATAATATTTTCTTATAAGTTTTTGCTTCAGATAAAGTGATTTAGGATTGAATGAGAAGCAGCACTCCCATGTGTCTCTCACAACGTATGCTTTTGCCACAAGAAAACACTTTTACTTTTTAACATGCAAAGTTTTATACTATTGAGAATATTTAAGACCATGAAAAACAAGAATTCTAAGATAAAACTAGTTGAGGTCAATATATTTTAGATAAAGATCTGGAAAAATGAACCTGAAAGGAATAAGAGTTCAAGAGTGGTTTTTGATGCACGCTTATATATTACACTCAGTAAAGGAAAAAAGATGTTTTAAAAATGAGACTGGACTCACATTGATTATTTTGTTGTTCTGATCCTATTCCAGTAACACATTAATGTGCATATTAATATTTCTGCTGGGAAGCAGCATCATTTATTTTCTATTTTCTCATATCCTGGCTTTGCCTATTCACCATTATTAAATATATACATATTCTTAAAATCATCTCCTACAGTTTTAAATATTCTTATGGAAATGTTGTAAATTTTTTTTAAAATCCATAGGCTTTAGTGCTATTCAAATAAAGACTATTTTTAATTTATAATTAATATTTACTAGTTTGTGTTTGTATGTATCATCTCTGAAATTTCAAACTAGCCTTAAATAATACCTATAAAAATATTAAAGCTTATTCTGTGTCCTGGAAGTCAAAGACAGGGGTCTTGAATTAGAACATTAATAAAGAATTGAGTTGATACTGGATAAAGTCACCCTCTCTACCCACCCACCTTTGGCATACCCATTACGGCACCAAGTAAAGAATTTTACAGAGCTGATTTTGGTTGGGCTAAATTGAGTTGCTTGAATAACTAGTGTGACCAGAGGCACCAATTTCAGAGGAATAATTCAAATTGTTAACAATAAGAGTAGTTAAAACCCTGATTTATGGGGACAGGTCCATCTGATCACCTAAGACCATAAGTATGATGCTAGTGGAGTCAGGTGAAGATATAATGATAGATGAGTTCTATGAGCACTTCCATTTTATTGAAGTTCTATAATAATTGAAGGCCCAATTATATGAGTTAGGTTTATGGTTAATATTAGCTTTCATGGCTTAAATAGCAGGCGTACATACAAGCACAAAATATTGAAGTAATTTCCAGTTATTGGTGATACAACATGTGATTTTATTTTATTTTTTATTTATTTTATTTTAATTTTTTTGTGGTACACGGGCCTCTCACTGTTGTGGCCTCTCCTGTTGCGGAGCACAGGCTCTGGGCACACAGGCTCAGCAGCCATGGCTCATGGATCTAGCTGCTCCGCGGCATGTGGGATCTTCCCATACCAGGACACGAACCCGTGTCCCCTGCATTGGCAGATGGACTCTCAACCACTGCACCACCAGGGAAGCTTATGATTTTATTTTACTCTATTTATTTTATATTTATTTTTTAACATCTTTATTGGAGTATAATTACTTTACAATGGTGTGTTAGTTTCTGCTTGATAACAAAGTGAATCACTTATGCATATACATATATTCCCATATCTCTTTCCTCTTGCATCTCCCTCCCTCTCACCCTCCCTATCCAACCCCTCTAGGTGGTCACAAAGCACCAAGCTGATCTCCCTGTGATATGTGGCTGCTTCCCACTAGCTATCTATTTTATGTTTGGTAGTGTATATATGTCCATGCCACACTCACTTTGTCACAGCTTCCCCTTCCCCCTCCCCATATCCTCAAGTCCATTCTCAAGTAGGTCTGAGTGTTTATTCCCATCTTGCCCCTGGTTCTTAATGAGCTTTTTTTTTTTCCCCTTAGATTCCATATATATCTGTTAGCATACGGTATTTGTTTTTCTCTTTCGGACTTACTTCACTCTGTATGACAGACTCTAGGTCAATCCACCTCACTACAAATAACTCAATTTTGTTTCTTTTTATGGCTGAGTAATATTCTATTGTCTATATGTGCCACATCTTCTTTATCCATTCATCTGTTGATGGACAATATTTGAATTATTGTTTTCTCCGGGTATATGCCCAGGAGTGGTATTGCTGGGTCATATGGTAGTTCTATTTTTAGTTTTTTAAGGAATCTCCATATTGTTCTCCATAGTGGCTGTATCAACTTACATTCCCATCAACAGTGTGTGAGGGTTCCCTTTTCTCCACACCCTCTCCAGCATTTACGGTTTGTGGATTTTTTGATGATGGCCATTCTGACCAGTATAAGATGATATCTCATTCTAGTTTTAATTTGCATTTCTCTAATGATTAATGACATTGAGCACCCTTTCAGGTGTTTTTTGGCAATCTATATATCTTCTCTGGAGAAATGTGTATTTAGGTCTTCTGCCCATTTTTGGAATGGGCTTTTTGTTCTTTTTGATATTGAGCTGCATGAGCTGCTTGTAAATTTTGGAGATTAATCCTTTGTCAGCTGCTTCATTTGCAGATATTTTTTCCCATTCTGAGTGGTCTTTTCATCTTGTTTATGGTTTCCTTTGCTGTGCAAAAGCTTTTAAGTTTCATTAGGCACCATTTGTTTCTTTGTTTTTATTTCCATTTCTCTAGGAGGTGGGTCAAAAAGGATCTTGCTGTGATTTAGGTCACAGAGTGTGCAGCTTATGTTTTCCATTAAGATTTTGACAGTGTCTGGCCTTACATTTAGGTCTTTAATCCATTTTGAGTTTATTACTGTGTATGGTGTTAGGGAGTGTTCTAATTTCATACTGTTACATGTACCCATCCAGTTTTCCCAGCACCACTTATTGAAGAGGCTGTACTTTATCCACTGTATATTCTTTCCTCCTTTATCAAAGATAGGGTGACGATATGTGCGTGGGATAATCTCTGGGCTTTCTATCCTATTCCATTGATGTATATTTTTGTTTTTGTGCCAGTACCATACTGTCTTGATTACTGTAGCTTTGTGGTATAGGCCAAACTCAGGGAGCCTCATTCCTCCAGCTCTGTTTTTCTTTCTCAAAATTGCTTTGGCTATCCGGGGTCTTTTGTGTTTTCATACAAATTGTGATATTTTTTGTTCTAGTTATGTGAAAAATGCCAGTGGTAGTTTGATAAGAATTGAATTGAATCTGTTGATTGCTTTGGGTAGTAGAGTCACTTTCACAATGTTGATTCTTCCAATCCAAGAACATGGTATATCTCTCCATGTTTTTGGATCATCTTTAATTTCTTTCATCAGTGTCTTATAATTATATGCATACAGGTCAATTGTCTCCTTAGGTAGGTTTTTCTTAGATATTTTACTCTTTTTTTGCAATGGTAAATGGGAGTGTTTCTGTAATTTCGTTTTCAGATTTTTCATCATTAGTATTACTATAGGAATGCTAGAGATTTCTGTACATTAATTTTGTATCCTGCTACTTTACCAAATTCATTGATTAGCTTTAGTAGTTTTCTGGTAGCATCTTTAGAATTCTCTATGTATAGTATCATGTCATCTGCAGACAGTGACAGCTTTACTTCTTCTTTCCAATTTGAATTCCTTTAATTTCTTTTTCTTCTCTGATTTCTGTGGCTAAAACTTCCACAACTATGTTGAATAATAATGGGGAGAGTGGGCAACCTTGTCTTGTTCCTGATCTTAGTGGAAATGGTTTCAGTTTTTCACCATTGAGGACGATGTTGGCTGTGGGTTTGTTATAATGCTGAGGAAATTTCCCTCTATGCCTACTTTCTGCAGTGTTTTTTATCATAAATGGGTGTTGAATTTTGTCAAAAGCTTTCTCTGCATCTATTGAGATGATCATATGTTTTTTCTCCTTCAATTTGTTAATATGGTGTATCACATTGATTGATTTGTGTATATTGAAGAATCCTTGCATTCCCAGGATAAACCCCATTTGTTCATGGTGTATGATCCTGTTAATGTGCTGTTGGATTCTGTTTGCTAGTAATTTGTTGAGGATTTTTGCATCTATGTTCATCAGCGATATTGGCCTGGAGATTTCTTTCTTTGTGACATCTTTGTCTAGTTTTGGAATTAGGTGATGGTGGCCTTGTAGAATGGGTTTGGAAGTGTTCCTCCCTCTGCTATATTTTGGAAGAGTTTGAGAAGGATAGGTGTTAGCTCTTCTTTAAATGTTTGATAGAATACAGCTGTGAATCCATCTTGTCCTGAGCTTTTGTTTGTTGGAAGATTTTTAATCCCAGTTTCAATTTCAGTGCTTGTGATTGGTATGTTCATATTTTCTATTTCTTCTTGGTTCAGTCTCAGAAGGTTGTGCATTTCTAAGAACTTATCCATTTCTTCCAGGTTGTCCATTGTATTGGCATAAAGTTGCTTGTAGTAATCTCTCATGATCCTGTGCATTTCTGCAGTGTCAGTTGTTACTTCTCCTTTTTCATTTCTAATTCTATTGATTTGAGTCTTCTCCCTTTTTTTCTTAATGAGTCTGGCTAATGGTTTATCAATTTTGTTTATCTTCTCAAAGAACGAGCTTTTATTTTTGATCTTTGCTATCATTTCCTTCATGTATTTTTCATTTATTTCTGAGCTGATACTTAAGATTTCTTTCCTTCTGCTCACTTTGTTTTTTTTTTGTTGTTGTTGTTCATCTTTCTATAATTGCTTTATGTGTAATGTTAGGTTGTTTATTTGAGATGTCTCTTGTGTTTTAAGGTAGGATTGTATTGCTATAAAATTTCCTCTTAGAACTGCTTTTGCTGCATCCCGAAGGATTTGAGTCATTGTGTTTTCATTGTCATTTGTTTCTATATATTTTTTGATTGTCTCTTTGATTTCTTAAGTGATCTCTTGGTTATTAAGTAGTGTATTGTTAAGCCTCCATGTGTTTGTAATTTTTACATGTTAATTCCGTAATTGATATCTAGTCTCATAGCGTTCTGGTTGGAAAAGATACTTGATATGATTTCAATTTTCTTAAATTTACCAAAGCTTGATTTGTGACCAAAAATATGATCGATCCTGGAGAATGTTCCATGAGCACTTGAGAAGAATGTGTATTCTGTTGTTAAGGGATGGAATGTTCTATATATATCAGTTAAGTCCATCTTGTTTAATGTATAATTTAAAGCTTGCATTTCCTTATTTATTTTCATTTTGCTTGATCTGTCCATTGGTGAAAGTGGGGTGTTAAAGTCCCCTACTGTGATTGTTTTCCTGTCGATTTCCCCTTTTGTGGCTGTTAGTATTTGCCTTATGTATTGAGGTGCCCCTAGGTTGGGTGCATAAAAATTTACATTTGTTACATCTTCTCACTGGATCGATCCCTTGATCATTATGTAGTGTCCTTCTTTGTCTCTTGTAATAGTCTTTAGTTTAAAGTCTCTTTTGTCTGATATGAGAGTTGCTACTCCAGCTTTCTTTTGATTTCCATTTTCACAGAATAACTTTTTCCATCCCCTCACTTTCAGTCTGTATGTGTCCCTTGGTCTGAAGTGGGTCTCTTGTAGGCAGCATATATACAGGTCTTGTTTTTGTATCCATTCAGCCAGTCTATGTCTTTTGGTTGGAACATTTAAGCCATTTACATTTAAGGTAATTATCAATATGTATGTTCCTATTACCATTGTCTTAATTGTGTTGGGCTTGTTATTGTAGGTCTTTTTCCTCTCTTGTGTGTCCTGCCTAGAGAAGTTCCTTTAGCATTTGTTGTAATGCTGGTTTAGTGGTGATGAATTTTCTTAGCTTTTGCTTGTCTGTAAAGGTTTTAATTTCTCCATCAAACCTGAATGAGATCCTTGCTGTGTAGAGTAATCTTTGTTGTAGGTTTTTCTTTTTCATCACTTTAAGTATGTCCTGCCCCTCCCTTCTGGCTTGTATAATTTCTGCTGAAAGATCAGCTGTTAACCTTATGGGGATTCCCTTTTGTGTTATTTGTTGTTTTTCCCTTGCTGCTTTTAATATTTTTTCCTTGTATTTAACTTTTGATAGTTTGATTAATATGTGTCTTGGTGTGTTTCCCCTCGGATTTATCCTGTATGGGACTCTGTGTGCTTCCTTGATTTGATTAACTATTTCCTTTCCCATATTAGGGAAATTTTCAACTATCGTCACTTCAAAATTTTTCTCAGTCCCTTTCTTTTTCTCTTCTTCTTCTGAGACCCCTGTAATTCATATGTTGTTGTGTTTAATATTGTCCCAGAGATCCCTGAGACTATCTTCAATTCTTTTCATTCTTTTTTCTGCTTTGCAGTAGTTATTTCCACTATTTTATCTCCCAGGTCACTTATCTGTTCTTCTGCCTGAGTTATTCTGCCATTGATCCCGTCTAGAGAATTTTTAAATTTCATTTACTGTGTTGTTCATCACTGTTTGTTTGCTCTTTAGTTCTTCTTGTTCCTTGTTAAACGTTTCTTGTATTTTCTCTATTCTATTTCCCAGATTTTGGATCATCTTTACTATCATTTTTCTGAATTCTTTTTCAGATAGATTGCTTATTTCCTCTTCATTTGTTAGGTCTGGTGGGTTTTGGCCTTTTTCCTTCATCTGCTGTGTGTTTTTCTCTCTTCTCATTTTGTTTAACTTACTGTGTTTGGGGTCTCCTTTTTGCAGGCTGCAGGTTCATAGTTCCCATTGTTTTTGATGTCTGTCCCCAGTGGCTAAAGTTGGTTCAGTGGGTTGTGTAGGCTTCCTGGTGGAGGGGACTAATACCTGTGTTCTGGTGGATGAGGCTGGAGCTTGTCTTTCTGGTGGGCAGGTCCACGTCTGGTGGTGTGTTTTGGGGTGTCTGTGATCTTATTATGATTTCAGGCAGCATCTCTGCTAATTGAGGGTTTGTGATCCTGTATTGCTACTTGTTTGGCATAGGGTGTCCAGTGTTGTAGCTTGCTGATTTTTGAGTGAAGCTTGGTCTTGGCATTGAGATGGACATCTCTGGGAGATTTTCACGATTTGTTATTACATGCTTCTGGGAGGTCTCTTGTGGACCAGTGTTCTGACTTGGCTCTCCCACTTCAGAGGCACAGCCCTGACGCCTGGTTGGAGCAACAAAAGCCTTTTGTCCACACGGCTCAGTTTAAAAGAGAGAAAAAATAGAAAGAAAGAAAGAAAGAAGGAAGGAAGGAAAGAAAGAAGGAAGATAAAAAAATAAAATAAAGTTATTAAAATAAATGAAAACAATTATTAAGAAAAAAATTAAAAAGTAATTAAAACAACAATAACAAAAACAAAACGGGCAGACAGAACCCTAGAACAAATGGTAAAAGTAAATCTCTAGGGGCCTCCCTGGTGGCACAGTGTTTGAGAGTCTGTCTGCTGATGCAGGGGACATGGGTTTGTGCCCCGGTCTGGGAAGATCCCACATGCCACAGAGCGGCTAGGCCCATGATCCATGGTCACTAAGCCTGTACCTCCGGATCCTGTGCTCCTCAATGGGAGCAGCCACAACAGTGAGAAGCCTGCATACCGCAATAACTAAATAAATAAATCTCTAAAGACAAAACCACACACAGAAGCATACACACTCACAAAAAGAGAAAATGGGGAAAAAATATATATATCTTTTGCTCCCAAAGTCCACCTCCTCAATTTGGGGTGATTCTTTGTCTATTCAGGTATTCCACCAATTCAGGGTACATCAAGTTGATTGTGAAGATTTAATCCTCTGATCCTGAGGCTGCTGGGAAAAATTTCCCTTTCTCTTATTTGTTCACACAGCTCCCAGGGTTCAGCTTTGGATTTGGTCCCCCCTCTGCATGTAGGTTGCCTGAGGGCATCTGTTCTTCACTCAGACAGGACAGGGTTAAAGGAGCAGCTGATTCGGTGGTTCTGGCTCACTCAGGCTGCGGGTAGGAGAGGTAAGGATGTGGGGCAAGCCTGCAGCTGCAGAGGCCAGCATGACGTTGCAACAGCCTGAGGTGTGCTGTGTGTTCTCCCAGGGAAGGTTCCCTGGATCACGGGACCCTGGCAGAGGCGGGCTGCCCAGGCTCCAGGGAGGGGAGCTGTGGATAATGACCTGTGCTTGCACACAGGCTTCTTGGTGTCAGCAGCAGCACCCTTAGCATCCCATGCCCATCTCTGGGGTCTGCGCTGGTAGCCGTGACCCACACCCCTCTCTGGAGCTCCTTTAAGTAGAGCTCTTAATCCCCTCTTCTAGTGCACCAGGAAACAAAGAGGCAAGAAAAAGTCTCTTGCCTCTTTGGCAGCTCCAGACTTTTTCCCGGACTCCCTCCCACCTAGCTGTAGTGCACTAGCCCTTGCAAGCTGTGTTCATGCAGCCAACCCCAGTCCTCTCCCTGGGATCCGACCTCCAAAGCCTGAGCCTCAGCTCCCAGACCCCGCCCATCCCAGTGGATGAGCAGACGAGCCTCTCGGGCTGGCAAGTGCTGGTCAGCACCAATCCTCTCTGCGGGAATCTGTCCACTTTGCCCTTCACACCCCTGTTGCTGCACTCTCCTCTGTGGCTCTGAAGCTTCCCCTCCTCTGCCACCTGCAGTCTCAACCCATGAAGGGTCTTCCTAGTGTGTGAAAACCTTTCCTCTTTCACAGCTCCCTCCCACTAGTGCAGGTCCCATCCCTATTCTTTTGTCTCTGTTTTTTCTTTTTACTTTTGCCCTACGCAGGTACGTGGGGAGTTTCTTGCCTTTTGGGATGTCTGAGGTCTTCTGCCAGCTTTCAGTAGGTGTTCTATAGGAGCTGTTCCACATGTAGATGTATTTCTGATGTGTTTGTGGAGAGGAAGTGATCTCCTCATCTTACTCTTCTGCCATCTTGAAGCCTCTCCAACGTGTGATTTTAAATTACTATTATGAATAGTCTTCCTCGTGGTCTTCTCGTTCACCAGAACATTGTGAAGTAAACAAATACAGTCTCTGCATTAGAGCTTTACATTATTAAAAAAATATGAACTAGGCCCCATGGTTCATCCAAATTATACTATTGCCTGTTAAGACTTTTATCTCATAAAGACTCACTCACGTTTTGTTCCTACATGACACATCACTTATATTTTAAGCTTATTAGCCACTCTCCTCACAAAATACTTGAAGTAGTTGATTCTTTTTTGTTCTTTTGCTTAATGGGGCAAATAATATCACACCAGCCTTTAATTCATGGATGTATGAGACAAAGTCCTTTTCCTCAAGGAAATCTCAGTAAAGGCAAGAAACTGACAAGTATATATATAGAGAGAATCTAGATACTTGCTAAACTAGAGGTTCTCAAAAAATTTACAGAGGAAGAATAGTTAATTCATGTTAAGACTTCACTGTGACAAGTGATTTCTTAGTTAGATATAGAATAGACAACAGCATATTCAGAGAGAAGAGGAATGGCAGAACATAATATACCCAGGAATCTATCTGCATGTCAGTAAATTACTGAGTATATATTATTAATATTTGTTTTGTAAATCTGTGGGAATGAAACTGAAATTGTAAGGAAGAGACTATAAACATATTCACAATTGCTTGTATAATTATGCTATATCTGTGTCACACACTAGGCCTAGAATTACGGATATGTGAACAAATTAAGATAGACATGTCCCTGTCCTCATAGAGCTTACAATCAAAAAAGCAAGAACTGGGAATACAGGTAGAGATTTCAGGTAGCATTTTACAGCAACTCAAAACAAAAACATACCTTGGTTGAGATAAGGTCTCTTCTTAATTCTCTATCATGTAATTGGGATTCTATTGTGTATATTTTGTGCATACAGAGTTGGTGAGAGACTATGTTATGCACATGAGAGATATAAAACTAACTTAAAGTTTTAGAAACTCATTTTTAATGGTGTTGACAAGACTGAAGGAAGATTAGAAGAGAGGCAGAAACACTCTTTAAGAGGCAAATGATACACAGTACATGACATATGGGGGTAAAATCCAAGCCAGTTTCAGTAACAAAGTATAATGGATTGATTTGGCAAACTGTTTAGAAGTAGAATTAATGTAACATATATATCAAGGTAGCACAGATTTTATTTTTGATGTGTTTTGCTTTGTTTAAAATGAAAACAGTCAATACTATCCAGACTAGAGGGAAATGGACACTGCTGGAGATTGTATAAATTGTTACATCTCTTTTGGGAAACAAGCTGGTAATAGGTAGTAAGGGTCTTCAAATTATTCATGTTCATTGACAGTTATTCCACTTCTGAGGATCAGTCATATAGAAGTAACTGTAAATAAAAGGAAAGTGTCTTGCACAAAGAAGTTCAATAAGACATTACTTATAATAGTAAAATGAGTGGAAATTGCTTAAGTGTTCAATTCAGGAGAGGTAGTTAAATAAGTTGTTATGTGGAATTTTAAAAAATCTTATATGTTAAATAATATAAATCAAGCACAACATTTTATGGCCTATGAGATCACACCTAATGAAAATATGCCTAAGAAAAAGAGTCGATTCATTAAGTCATATGTTTTAACTCTAGCCATAATATCACTTTATATTTTTTCTTCGCAATCTATTTTCACAATAGTTGAATGTGAACATTCACTGTTTGTAGTCAAAGAAAAGTTAACTATACTTTATTATTCTTAGGATGTGGTAACTCATTGTATGTGGTAATAAGATATAAAATTAATAATTAATAAAAATGTATACCAGATTTCTGGCTTTCTGGCTTGACATGGATACTATAAACAGAAATATATTTGTGGGGAAAAGATATGTGTAAATTTGATGATCATTGTAATTCACCATACCAGTAGACTAAAAAAGAAAAATTATATGTTTAGCTCAAAAAGAAATCCTTACACTCTAGCTACTTCTTTTGTTTAAATTGATCTTATTACATAAGGAATAAAAGCATATGTTTACAAAAATCCTGAATAAAAATGTTTCTAGCAGCTTTATTCATAATAGCTAAATATCAAAATGACCTGTATGTCCATAGACAGGTGGATGAATAAAAAAATTATGATATACATATATAATAATATTCAACACCATATTGCTAAGTGATATTCAGCAATTAAGAGTCATGATCTACTGACACATACAATAACATGGATGAATCTCCAAATATATAAGCTAAGTGAAAGTACTCAGCCCAAAATCACTTGTTTGATTTCATTTCTAGTAGTAAACTAGAACATGCAGCCTAATATACTGTGACAGATCAGTGTTTGATTGGGTTCATGGTCAGGAAATGAGAGGAATGATTTACAAAATAATATAAAGGAATTTTTGTGAGTGATAAACACATTGATTCCGGGATTCTGGTGATTTTTTATGAATGTTTATATAAGTTAAGACTTGTCAAATTTTACATCTTAAATATGTGCAGTTTATTTTCTGTAAATTATACTTCAGTAAAGTATTAGAAATTGAAAAAAAATATCAGATACACATGTATATACCAGGAATGAGCAAATGTAAACTGACACCTGTTTCAATATCATCAAAAAATATCACATACATGAGAATAAAAACATGAGCCATAAATCATTACTGAGGAAACTTTAAAAGATCTAAACAAATGGAAGAATATGCATCTACCCCTGTCTATATGCATGTAGCTGTGTGTATGTGTGTGTGTGTGTGTGTGTGTGATTAACTCAGATTTTTATGTAATCTGACAATTTAGATAGATATATAGATAGAAAGATATAGTATCACCAATGTAATATTTAGAAATTAGAAATCGAGGACTTATTATAACCAATATAAAGAATTTGTATATTCATTAATTAAGACTGTATAAAGTTGGCACAAATAAAAAATGATTGACTAATAGACTAGAATGTAGAGTTTATAAATAAACTCATAATTAAGTGGGTAAATGATAACTTTTTATTTATTTATTTATTTTTCCGGTACACGGGCCTCTCACTGCTGTGACCTCTCCCACTATGGAGCACAGGCTCAGTGGCCATGGCTCACAGGCCCAGGTGCTCTGTGGCATGTGGGATCCTCCTGGACTGAGGCACGAACCCACGTCCCCTCATCAGCAGGTGGACTCCCAACCACTGTGCCACCAGGGAAGCCCAATGATAACTTTTTACATAGATGGTACTGGGTTGATTGGATATCCATTTGGAAAATAAAATGAATTTTGCAATCTACCTCATACCACATTAAAAATTAATTCCAGATGAATTTTAGCTTTAATGTGAAAGAAAATATTTAGGTTTAGGATATATGAGAATAATTTTATGATTGCAAATAGGACACAAAAATCATTTGAGTCACATTAAAATGAAAAGAGTTTGTCCAGTAAAAGACACCATTAGAGAATGAAAAGTTAAGCCTCTTGCACTGCTGGTGGGAATGTGAATTGGTTCAGCCACTATGGAGAACAGTATGGAGGTTCCTTAAAAAGCTACAAATAGAATTACCATATGACCCAGCAATCCCAGTACTGGGCCTATACCCTGAGAAAACCATAATTCAAAAAGAGTCATGTACCAAAATGTTCATTGCAGCTCTATTTACAATAGCCCGGAGATGGAAACAACCTAAGTGCCCACCATCGGATGAATGGATAAAGAAGATGTGGCACATATATACAATGGAATATTACTCAGCCATAAAAAGAAATGAAATTGAGCTATTTGTAATGAGGTGGATAGACCTAGAGTCTGTCATACAGAGTGAAGTAAGTCAGAAAGAAAAAGACAAATACCGTATGCTAACACATATATATGGAATTTAAGAAAAAAAAATGTCATGAAGAACCTAGGGGTAAGGCAGGAATAAAGTGGCAGACCTCCTAGAGAACGGACTTGAGGTTATGGGGAGGGGGAAGGGTGAGCTGTGACAGGGCGAGAGAGAGTCATGGACATATACACACTAACAAACGTAGTAAGGTAGATAGCTAGTTGGAAGCAGCCACATGGCACAGGGATATTGGCTTAGTGCTTTGGGACAGCCTGGAGGGGTGGGATAGGGAGGGTGGGAGGGAGGGAGACGCAAGAGGGAAGAGATATGGGAACATATGTATATGTAAAACTGATTCACTTTGTTATAAAGCAGAAACTAACACACCATTGTAAAGCAATTATACCCCAATAAAGATGTTAAAAAAAAAAGAAGTTAAGCCTCAAGTCAGAGAAAAGAGAGAATGTATCTTATGAGAAGAAAGACTGTATCCTGAATTTAAAAAAAAAATAACTTTACAAAACAATGACAAAAAAATGGGTAATTTGATATATATGGGCAAAACTTGAAACTTCAAGATAAGGACACTGAAAGCATTAAAAAACACATTAAAACTATCAAGTTCATTAATCACTAGTCATATATAAAATTCATTCATCATGCAGATGAAAACTGGTGTAACTAATTCCAAAATCTTCTTGGTGATACCTACTAAAACACAAAATACTTAACATTCTTTGATTCAGAAATTTCTTTCTTCCATATATATCAAGGAGAAATTTATATATGTATTCACAAAAAACGTACTCCAGAATGTTTATTAAAGCACTATTTGTAACAGCCTCATCCTAGAAACAACACAATTGTCTATTAATAGTAGAGTGGGGACGAGGGGAAGATGGCAGAAGAGTAAGACGTGGAGATCACCTTCCTCCCCACAGATACACCAGACATACATCTACACGTGGAACAACTCCTACAGAACACCTACTGAACGCTGGCAGAAGACCTCAGACCTCCCAAAAGGCAAGAAACTCCCCCACGTACCTGGGTAGGGCAAAAGAAAAAATAAAGAGACAAAAGGATAGGGACGGGACCTGCACCAGTGACAGGGAGTTGTGAAGGAGGAAAGGTTTCCACACACTAGGAAGCCCCTACGTGGGCTGAGACTGTGGGTGGCGGCACAGGAGGGAGCTTCGGAGCCACGGAGGAGAGCGCAGCAACAGGAGTATGGAGGGCAAAGCGGGGAGATTCCCGCACAGAGGATCGGTGCTGACCGGCACTCACCAGCCCAAGAGGCTTGTCTGCTAACCTGCCGGGGCAGGTGGGGCTGCCAGCTGAGGCTTGGGCCTTGGTCAGAGCGCAGGGAGAGGACTGGGGTTGGTGGTGTGAACACAGCCTGAAGGGGTTAGTGTACCACGGCTAGCTGGGAGGGAGTCCGGGAAAACGTCTGGAACTGCCAAAGAGGCAAGAGACTTTTTCTTCCCTCTTTGTTTCCTGGTGGGCGAGGAGAAGGTATTAAGAGCACTGCTTAAAGGAGCTCCAGAGACGCGCACGAGCCACGGCTAAACGCAAGGACCCCAAAGACAGGCATGAGAAGCTAAGGCTGCTGCTGTCACCAACAAGAAGCCTGTGTGTGAGCACAGGTCACTATCCACACCTCCCTTCCGGGAAGCCTGTGCAGCCCACCACTGCCAGGGTCCCGGGATCCAGGGACAACTTCTCCGGGAGAATGGACGGCAAGCCTCAGGCCGGTGCAACGTCACGCCAGCCTCTGTCACCACAGGCTCGCCCCGCATTCCGCGCCCCTTCATCCCCCAGGCCTGAGTGAGCCAGAGCCCCCAAATCAGCGTCTCCTTTAACCCCGTCCTGTCTCAGTGAAAAACAGATGCCCTCCGGTGACCTACACGCAGGGGCAGGGCCAAATTCAAAGCTGAGCCCGTGGGAGCTGTGAGAACAAAGAGAAAGGGAAATCTCTCACAGCAGCCTCAGAAGCAGCAGATTAAAACTACACAATCAACTTGATGTACCCTGCAACTGTGGAATACATGAATACACAACGAATCATCCCAAATTGAGGAGGTGGACTTTGAGAGCAAGATTTTTGATTTTTTCCCCTTTTCCTATTTCTGTGAGTGTGTATGTGTTTGCTTCTGTATGAGATTTTGTCTGTATAGCTTTGCTTCCACCATTTGTCCAAGGGTTCTATCCGTCCGTTTTTTTGTTTTTTTGAATTTTTTTTCGTTCTTAATAATTAATTTTAATAACTCTATTTTATTTTAACTTCTTTCTTTCTTTCTTTCTCTTTCTTTCTTTCTTTCTTTCTTTCTTTCTTTCTTTCTTTCTTTCTTTCTTTCTTTCTTTCTTTCTTTCTTTCTTTCTTTCTTCCTTCCTTCCTTCCTTCCTTCCTTCCCTCCTTTAGACAACAAACCATCCCAAATTGAGGTGGTGGACTTTGAGAGCAAGATTTATGATTTTTTCCCCTTTTCCTCTTTTTGTGAGTGTGTATGTGTATGCTTCTGTATGAGACTTTGTCTGTATAGCTTTGCTTCCACCATTTGTCCTAAGGTTCTATCCATCTGTTTTTGGTTTTGTTTTGTTTTTAACTTTTTTTCTTAATAATTATTTTTTAATTTAATAACTTTATTATATTTTACTCTATTTTATTTTACTTCATCTTCCTTCTTTCTTTCTTTTTTCCTTCTTTCTTTCTTTTTTCCTTCCTTCCCTCCTATCTTCCTTCCTTCCTTCCTCCCTCTGTCCCTACCTCCATCTTTCCCTCCCTCCTTCCTTCCTTTCTTTCTTTCTTTCCTTCTTTTCTTCTTTCTTTCTTCCTTCCTTCCTTGCTTCCATCCTTCCTTCCTTCCATTTTCTTTCTTTATTTCTTCCTACATCTACTAATTATTTCTCTTTACATTTTCTCCCTTTTATTCTGAGCCGTGTGGAGTAAAGGATCTTGGTGATGCAGCCAGGAGTCAGTGCTGTGCCTCTGAGGTGGCAGATCCAACCTCAAGACACTGGTCTACAAGAGACCTCTCAGCTCCACATAATATCAAATGGCAAAAATCTCCCAGAGATCTCCATCTCAACGCCAGCATCCAACTTCATTCAACGACCAGTAAGTAACAGTGCTGGACACCCTATGCCAAACAAGTAGCAAAACAGGAACATAACTCCACCCATTAGCAGAGAGGCTGTCTAAAATCATAATAAGTCCACAGACACCCCAAAACACACCAACAGACATGGACCTGCCCACCAGAGGGACAAGATCCAGGTTCATCCACCAGAACACAGGCACTAGTCCCCTCCACCAGGAAGCCTACACAACCCACTGAACCAACCTTAACCACTGGGGACAGACACCAAAAACAACGGGAACTACAAACCTGCAGCCTGCAAAAAGGAGACCACAAACACAGTAAGATAAGTAAAATGAGAAGACAGAAAAACACACAGCAGTTGAAGGAGCAACTTAAAAACCCACCAGACCAAACAAATGAAGGGGAAATAGGCAGTCTACCTGAAAAAGAATTCAGAATAATGATAGTAAAGATGTCCAAAATCTTGGAAATAGAATAGACAAAATGCAAGAAACATTTAAAAAGGACCTAGAAGAACGAAAGATGAAACAAACAATGATGAACAACACAATAAATGAAATGAAAAATACTCTAGATTGGATCAATAACAGAATAACTGAGACAGAAGGACGGATAAGTGACCTGGAAGATAAAATAGTGGAAATAACTACCACAGAGCAGAATAAAGAAAAAAGAATGAAAAGAACTGAGAACAGTCTCAGAGACCTCTGGGACAATATTAAATGCACCAACATACAAATTATAGGGGTTCCAGAAGAAGAAGAGGAAAAGAAAGGGACTGAGAAAATATTTGAAGAGATTATAGTTGAAAACTTCCCTAATATGGGAAAGGAAATAGTTAATCAAGTCCAGGAAGCACAGTGAGTCCCATACAGGATAAATACAAGGAGAAATATGCCAAGACACATATTAATCAAACTGTCAAAAACTAAATACAAAGAAAGCATATTAAAAGCAGCAAGGGACAAACAACAAATAACACACAAGGGAATCCCCATAAGGTTAACAGCTGAACTTTCAGCAGAAACTCTGGAAGCCAGAAGGGAGTGGCAGGACATACTGAAAGTGATGAAGGACAAAAATCTGCAACCAAGATTACTCTACCCAGCAGAAATCTCATTCAGATTTGATGGAGAAATTAAAATCTTTACAGACAAGCAAAAGCTGAGAGAGTTCAGCAGCACCAAACCAGCTTTACAACAAATGCTAAAGGAACTTCTCTAGGCAAGAGACACAAGAGAAGGAAAGGACTTACAATAACGAACCTAAAACAATTTAGAAAATGAGAATAGGAACATACATATCGATAAATACCTTTAATGTAAATGGACTTAATGCCCCCATGAAGAGACACAGATTGGCTGAAGGGATAAAAAAAACAAGATCCATATATATGCTGTCTGCAAGAGACCCATTTCAGACCTAGAGACACGTACAGACTGAAAGTAAGGGGATGGGAAAAGATATTCCATGCAAATGGAAACCAAAAGAAAGCTGGAGTAGCAATTCTCATATCAGACAAAATAGAGTTTAAAATAAAGACTATTAGAATAGACAAAGATGGACACTAGATAATGATCAAGGGATCCATCCAAGAAGAAGATATAACAATTGTATATATTTATGCACCCAACATAGGAGTATCTCAGTACATAAGGCAAATACTAACAGCCATAAAAGGGGAAATCGACAGTAACACATTCATAGTAGGGGACTTTAACACCCCACTTTCACCCATGGACAGATCATCCAAAATGAAAATAAATAAGGAAACACAAGCTTTAAATGATACATTAAACAAGATGGACTTAATTGATATTTATAGGACACTCCATCCAAAAAGAACAGAATACACATTTTTCTCAAGTGCTCATGGAACATTCTCCAGGATAGATCATATCTTGGGTCACAAGTCAAGCCTTGGTAAATTTAAGAAAATTGAAATTGTATCTAGTATCTTTTCTGGCAACAATGCCATGAGACTAGATATCAATTACAGGAAAATATCTGTAAAAAATACAAACACATGGAGGCTAAACAATGCACTACTTAATAACTAAGTGATAACTGAACAAATCAAAGAGGAAATCAAAAAATACCTAGAAACAAATGACAATGGAGACACGACAACCCAAATCCTATGGGATGCAGCAAAAGCAGTCCTAAGAGGGAAGTTTATAGCAATACAAGCCCACCTTAAGAAACAGGAAACATCTCTAATAAACAACCTAACCTTGCAACTAAAGCAAGTAGAGAAAGAAAACAAACAAACAAAAAAAACCCCAAAGTTAGCAGAAGGAAAGAAATCATAAAGATCAGATCAGAAATAAATGAAAAAAAAATGAAGGAAATGGTAGCAAAGATCAATAAAACTAAAAGCTGGTTTTTTGAGAAGATAAACAATATAGATAAAGAATTAACAAGACTCATCAAAAAAAAAAAAGAAAGGGAGAAGACTCAAATCAATAGAATTAGAAAGGAAAAAGGAGAAATAACAACTGACACTGCAGAAATACAAAAGCTCATGAGAGATTACTACAAGCAACTCTATGCCAATGAAATGGACAACCTGGAAGAAATGAACACATTCTTAGAAATGCACAACCTGCCAAGACTGAATCAAGAAGAAATAGAAAATATGAACAGACCAATCACAAGCACTGAAATTGAAACTGTGATTAAAAATCTTCCAACAAAAAAAAGTCAAGGACCAGATGGCTTCACAGGCGAATTCTATCAAAGATATAGAGAAGAGTTAACACCTATCCTTCTCAAACTCTTCCAAAATATAGTAGAGGGAGGAACACTCCCAAATTCATTCTACCTTGATACCAAAACCAGAAAAGGATGTCACAAAGAAAGAAAACTACAGGCCAATATCACCGATGAACATAGATGCAAAAATCCTCAACAAAATACTAGCAAACAGAATCCAACAGCACAGTAAATGGTTCATACACCATGATTAAGTGGGGTTTATTCCAGGAATGCAAGGATTCTTCAATATACGCAAATCAATCAATGTGATAAACCATATTAAGATATTGAAGGAGAAAAAACATATGATCATCTCAATAGATGCAGAGAAAGCTTTTGACAAAATTCAACACCCATTTATGATAAAAACCCAGAAAGTAGGCATAGAGGGAACTTTCCTCAACATAATCTAGGCCATATATGACAAGCCCAGGGCCAACATCATCCTCAATGGTGAAAAACTGAAACCATTTCCACTAAGATCAGGAACGAGACAAGGTTGTCCACTCTCACCACTCTTATTCATCATACTTTTGGAAGTTCTAGCCACAGCAATCAGAGAAGAAAAGGAAATAAAAGGAATCCAAATCGGAAAGGAAGAAGTAAAGCTGTCACTGTTTGCAGATGACATGATACTATGCATAGAGAATCCTAAAGATGCTACCAGATAACTACTAGAGTTAATCAATGAATTTGGTAAAGTTGCAGGATACAAAATTAATGCACTGATGTCTCTGGTATTCCTATACACTAATGATGAAAAATCTGAAAGTGAAATCAAGAAAACACTCCCATTTACCATTGCAACAGAAAGAATAAAATATCTAGGTATAAACCTACCTAAGGAGACAAAAGACCTGTATGCAGAAAATTATAAGACAGTGATGTAAGAAATTAAAGATGATCCAAATAGATGGAGAGATATACCATGTTCTTGGATTAGAAGAATCAACATTTTGAAAATGACTTTACTACCCAAGCAATCTACAGATTCAATGCAATAACTATCAAATTACCACTGCCATTTTTCACAGATCTAGAACAAAAAAGTTTCACAATTTGTATGGAAACACAGAAGACCCTGAAGAGCCAAAGAAATCTTCATAATGAAAAATGGAGCTGGAGGAATCAGGCTCTCTGACTTCAGACTATACTACAAAGCTAGAATAATCAAGACAGTATGGTACTGGCACAAAAACAGAAAGATAGATCAATGGAACAGGATAGAAAGCCCAGAGATTAACCCTCGCACATATGGTCACCTTATCTTTGATAAAGGAGGAAGGAATGTACAGTAGAGAAAGGACAGCCTCTTCAATAAGTGGTGCTGGGAAAACTGGACAGATACATGTAAAAAATATGAGATTAGATCACTCCCTATCACCATACACAAAAATAAGCTCAAAATGGATTAAAGACCTAAATGTAAGGCCAGAAACTATCAAACTGTTAGAGGAAAACATAGGCAGAACACTCTATGATATAAATCACAGCAAGATCCTTTTTGACCCACCTCCTAGAGAAATGGAAATAAAAACAGAAATAAAGAAATGGGACCTAATGAAACTTCAAATCTTTTTCACAACAAAGGAAACCATGAAAAAGACCAAAAGACAACCCTCAGAATGGGAGAAATTATTTGCAAATGAAGCAAATGTGAAAGGAGTAATTTCCAAAATTACAAGCAGCTCATGCAGTTCAATAACAAAAAAACAAACAACCCAATCCAAAAATGGGCAGAACTAAATAAACATTTCTCCAAAGAAGATATACAGACTTCCAACAAACACATGAAAGAATGCTCAACATCATTAATCATTAGAGAAATGCAAATCAAAACTACAATGAGATATCATCTCACACCAGTCAGAATGGCCATCATCAAAAAATCTAGAAACAATAAATGCTGGAGAGGGTGAGGAGAAATGGGAACACTCTTGCACTGCTGGTGGGAATGAGAATTGGTACAGCCACTATGGAGAACAGTATGGAGGTTTCTTTAAAAACTACAAATAGAACTACCATATGACCCAACAATCCCACTACTGGGCATATACCCTGAGAAAACCATAATTCAAAAAGAGTCATGTACCAAAATGTTCATTGCAGCTCTATTTACAATAGCCCAGAGATGGAAACAACCTAAGTGCCCATCATCGGATGAATGGATAAAGAAGATGTGGCACATATATACAATGGAATATTACTCAGCCATAAAAAGATACGAAATTGAGCTATTTGTAATGAGTTGGATAGACCTAGAGTCTGTCATACAGAGTGAAGTAAGTCAGAAAGAAAAAGACAAATACTGTATGCTAACACATATATATTTAATTTAAGAAAAAAAATGTCATGAAGAACCTAGGGGTAAGACAGTGATAAAGCCACAGACCTGCTGGAGGGCTGACTTGGGGATGTGGGGAGGTGGAAGGGTGAGCTGTGACAGAGCGAGAGAGAGGCATGGACATGTATGCACTGCCGAACGTAGGGTGGATGGCTGGTGGGAGGCAGCCCCATAGAACAGGGTGATCAGCTTGGTGGTTTGTGACCACCTGGAGGGGTGGGATGGGGATGGTTAGTGGGAGGGAGACGCAAGAGGGAGGAGGTGTGGGAACATATGTATATGTATAACTGCTTCACTTTGTTATAGAGCAGAAACTAACACACCATTGTAAGGCAATTTTACCCCAATAAAGATGTTAAAAAAATAATAGTAGAGTGAAGAAATAAGTTGCTACATATTAATTCCTTAGAAAGTTATAAAATGATGGGAATAACAATCTGTTGCTACACATGATAATGTGATGACACTCACACACAAAAAAAATTTAGCTAATGTGGCCAGATAGTAAGAACAACATACTATATGATTTCATTTTGATGAAATTTAAAAACAGTTCATAGTAATCTACAATTATTTTAAAAGTCACTATATTGTTTACCCTTGGAGAGGGAGTAATGACTTCTGTGGTACTTGCAATGTTCTATTGCTTGATCTTCAGTGCTGGTCACTTGAGGAAAATCCACTTATGATTTATGTGCCTTTCTGTATTTTTATAGTATTGTATACTATTTCAATAAAGTGTATGTAAAATAATCTTCAAACAGATTAGTTTTTGCAGCAATTTTGAGTTGAGTACATTTTTAAGGCCTAGAATTTTTTCATAGAAAACTTGAAAATATATGCAATTTAAACAACACTAGAACATTCAGCAAAAATTACAAAGCACGTATGTAAAAGACATATATATGTGTGTATATATATAACTTCCACGGTTATCATGCTATTCAATTATGTACCTTTCAAGACATGGTTGCTTTTGAAAAACTTTCACTTTGAAATATAATTTCTGAAATATAAATTCTGATTTCTGTTAGGCATGAAATACTTGCACATTTCAGAAATTTCAGTAATTTATTTCAGTAATTATGACCTTAATTTGGTGAAAGTTGCTGTAAATTTATTACCTGTTATCTCTTAATTACAAATGTACCCCCATTCCACCCTATGTTGTATTCAAACTTTGTCAACTCAAAGTTCTGTCAGGGAAATTACAGTAACTGTAAGTATACACCATTTTTAAGAAAAATAAATTATATCCTTAAAATAAGATCATGACACACATCCATGAATATACGTATACTAACCTAACTTTGCAAAACAAAAGATATCCATTGATATATGTATCAATCATGTAGCGTAAGCAAGTGTTAATCTGATTGGTAATTTTATTCTGTTTTCCAAACAAATGCATTCGTGTGATATAAACATCCTACATAATTATTTCACATTTTAACCTAAATTTCTGCTTTACTATGCACTAATAAAAGCAAATTAGAGAAATAAGATCTTTACATTTTTCAAAAATATATTCTGGAATAAGGAAGCAACCTTTGAAAATATGAAGGTTGCAATTGACACAAGGAGAGAATAAGACATGTTTTATACCATTCTGACTTCTCATAAGATTTCTTTAAAATACAGTGAAAAGAAATTTATTTTTCATTTTGAAATAACTTATATATGAATCAAATTCCAATATGTTCAAGATGTTTGCCAAACACTTTTAAACTAACAAAAGCAAGCATAGTAAGATAACCATTTTTCTTTTTTGTGTTTTTTACAAGAGTGTTTTTGTCACAGGAAATTACTGTTTCCAGCTAAAGACTGTTTTCAAGGAGAATGGGTTTTGCTCAGTTTATTTCTACCCTAAAGAAGTTTCTTATGCATATGTTTAGAAAATAATTGAGAATTCTTTTTTGTTAACATCTTTCCTGGAGTATAATTGCTTTACAATGGTGTGTTAGTTTCTACTGTATAACAAAATGGGAGGGAGATGCAAGAGGGAGGAGATATGGGAATAATTGAGAATTCCTGCTTTTCATTCCCAGGGATTCTTTTTATTTTATTTTTTCCTTTCCCTTCCTATTTTCTCGTTTTTCCCTCTTCTCTCAGCATTCCAGCAATTTGAGACTTTATAAAACTACAAGGTGGTGGCATAAAGATTTAAACCTCTGTCAAGAAATCGTCCAAACTAAAACTAGTTAACAGCCTCAGAAGTCAAATTTCAGCCTCCTGTGATATTTGGTACCTTTCATAATTACAGGCTCTGTTCTCTCTAGTGCTCAAGTGTCTCCTCTGTAAAGCCCTAAGTGGTACCCTGGAAGCCTGAAAAAAACACTTGTTGCCAAAGCGTGTGTGACTAGGGACTAATTTAGGCCTTGGGAAGATCAGGCTCATTCTTTCTTTTACTAATTTTTTCCTTTCCTTTTTTTTTCCCAGTTGAAATGCTTCATTCTTTCGTTTATTTATTTATTTATTTTTACACCTTTATTGGAGTATAATTGCTTTACAATGGTGTGCTAGTTTCTGCTTTATAACAAAGTGAATCAGTTATACATATACATATGTTCCCATATCTCTTCCTTCTTGAGTCTCCCTCCCACACTCCCTATCCCACCACTCTATGTGGTCACAAAACACCGAGCTGATCTCCCTGTGCTATGCGGCTGCTTCCCGCTAGCTATCTATTTTACGTTTGGTAGTGTATATATGTCCATGCCACTCTCTCACTTTGTCCCAGCTTACCCTTCCCCCTCCCCATATCCTCAAGTCCATTCTCTAGTAGGTCTGTGTCTTTATTCCCATCTTACCCCTAGCTTCTTCATGACATTTTTTTTTTCTTAGATTCCATATATATGTGTTAGCACATAGTATTTGTCTTTCTCTTTCTGACTTACTTCACTCTCTATGACAGGCTCTAGGTCCATCCACCTCACTACAAATAACTTAATTTAGTTTCTTTTTATGGCTGAGTAATATTCCATTGTATATATGTGCCACATCTTCTTTATCCATCCATCTTATGATGGACACTTAGGTTGCTTCCATCTCTCCCAGGGATTCTTTTAAGTACACTTCTAAGATCCCATTTAGGAACTAAGTAGAAATGGTACAATTTATCTTTTGTGTTGCCTATGTAATTGTGAGCAATGCAGGCAACATTTTAACTAATCAAACGATTTAAGTCTTTCTGGCAGATGAGACTTTGCTGATATTGTTTTCATCTATGGATCATCTGTCTACTCCTCATCTGATTTCATGCCCCCTTTTAAAATTTAATAACTAAGCTATGCGTTCCATAGTAGTTTATTAGAAAAAAAATGTTTTTACTCAAGATATTAGTGCTTTATGAATTAGTAATAAAAAGAATATAAAAATAAAATATGTAAAACTTTACTTTTCTTTTTTTTTTCCCACTATGGTACAATAACAAACCATAAGTATGTAAAATGCATTAATTGTTTGATATAAGCATATATATATTTAATTCTATCATTTATACTACAAAGAAATAAATATTATTAAAAACTGGTGTTGAGTAAAATTACTTGTATTTCCTTCATGAACATAATCTTCCATGCAAATGATAGCTGTTATTTAAAATTTCTGTCCTATATGTTATATTCTTTCACATCTCTCCAGAAATTTATAATCCACTAATCTTTCAAGGTCAATGTCCACAGACATTTTTCTAATAACCATAACTGGAAGAAGTATTTCCCTTCTCTAAAATGCCATAGTATTTTATCAGTGTTTTTACCAGAATATTTAGTACACAACCATTTATTGAAATAACATTTTGAAGCATATTTACTCTGTTATTTTTATAAATATCCAAAGGGTAGAAATTTAAGTCTACAACTAAATATAATATTCCTAAAATGTTTTCACATTTTTTATTAAGTACTTATTGTTACTGTTAATTTATTGAATTATAAACAAGAACACTTTTATTTGTTTATTTATTTTTCAGTAACAACTATCCACTCTATTGAGAAATTATCTACTTGTTTCCAAAGAATAATAAGAGTTAAATGACCACTTGGGGCAATTCTGTATATTTTCTGTCACTTTATGTTTTTAAGATGAAGTATTTTGCATTTTAATTATTCAATTTCATATTTGATTTTAAGTTTACACATTCACTCAGCACACGATCAAGTTAAGTCTTCAGTGATTTGGAGTTCAAGATGAACAAGCTCTTCACCAGTCCTCATGCCTTTATTTCTCTCAGACCTTCCCCCTCTTGTCTCCAACTTGATTCCAATCATGAAGACACAATACCTCTGGCAGCAGAGAGGGCCACTGATTTGACAATAAGGTTTGGTGATGGTATTAAAGGCACAATCAGGTGCCTTCAGTGTAGAATGGAGAGGCCCCCATGTCTCCTTAATTGGAGTTGTATTAATATCCTTGAACAATTTTGCATTCTTGTCATCTGCAGTGGTTTCTTATTGTAGTATTTATCAAAACCAACCCAATCGTCCTTGAGAGGCAACACATGTAGCGTTTTGGTCTCTAGCAGCAGTTTCAAGTCACCAGACGTTCTCAGGTTTCAGGATCTCCTAAATTTGCTAAACATCATCGTGTTTTGTTTATCATAGCACTTTCAGACTGATGGGAATTTCCCAACAAGAAGTAGCACATGAACCTCTTTGATGTGGGCTTTTGAAAATTGAGTGACAATGGAGTCACCTGTGAGCAATATCCTATTGCTCGCAGATGAAGGGGAAGTGCCCTATCAGCGCCTTATGAATACTCGTTACATGTTTTTTGTTAAAAGTATTGTTGCATGTTATAAGAATGAGTGAAACGTGAAAATCTATTAAATGATTGAACACCACACTGGGCCATATCCAGACTTTGTGAAACTCTAATTATACATAATTTCATAGTCCACAAAATTATGAATGTTAAATGATGTATGAAAGTGAATATTTGAAATGATAAAATAAATTACAACAAACTACAAATTAGGAAAGGATTATATCACAAACATAATGAGAGCCAGAACAAAAGATATTAACTTTCTGAAAGAAGTATATTTTTCCTACCCTTTCGTTCCTTATTTTTTAAATTTTCTCTCAGAATACAAAAAATTGTAAAATAAATATATTCCACAGAGAGAACAGAAATAAAATTCAATCTTTTCTTTAACATGGTTGATTAATATTCTTTATTAGTATTGGTCATTTAGAGAAATTTCCTTCAGCTTTGCAAAATTTAATTGGTAATGTCATGTACATGTTTAGACTTGTCAAACACAGGAAAACTTCTTCAAGTGTTTTCATTATATGGTCTGAGAGATTTCAAGATATTTTAACTATCCTTACTTAATGACTATTTATAAATAATTTTTAATTCCTGACATTTATTCACTATTTTGCTGTCAGCTTCAAATTGGTTTATTATGAAATTACGTTATTGCAATATAAAGTGTATTTTACTATGATATCAAAGTTCACTGTGCCTATCAAAGTTAAATAATTCCTCAAAATGAAGATGTTATCAGTATTCTTTTAGGTGTACAATTCAAAGTTTATTAGTATATTCACGGAGTTGCAAACATCACAATCCATAGCATTTTCACAATTCCAAAGAAAAGCAATACCACTTAGTCACTACCAATTTACCCCTAACACCCCAGCACTTAGACAACCACTAAACTGTTTTCTGTATTTATAGGTTTTCCTTCCATTACATTACATATAAATAGAATCATACAATAAGTGTTTTTTCTGACTTACTTCTTTCACTTAACAGAAATTTCATATTAACATAAATATTCAAAGTTTTGCCATGTTGCAGCATGTGTCAGTACATCACCTTTATTGCTGAATAATACTCCATTAGGTGAACATATAACATTTTATTCATTCTGGCATCCATTGATGGAAACATGGATTATTTCCACTTTTTGGCTTTAAGGAGTAATAATGCTATAAACCTTCATATATAAGTTTTTCTGAGAACATACATTTTCATTTATGTTGGGAATATACCTTGTAGTGTAATTGTTACATCATATGGTGACAATATGTTTAACATTTTGTGAACTAAATAACTACCTTATTATCTGTATAAGGTACAGATAATACAAACTGTGCACTACTTAACTATTATTGCATTTCCCTTATTTTCCATTTCTAGTTTGGCAGTGTTCTGATTCTCACAATGTTCTTTATCTTTTGTTGTAATTTTTCATTAGGTATAATTTAGTGACTATCATGATTCCATTCTCTATCTTTGTAAGTTGACTATCAAATTTTACTTTCTATTTCATATATAGAAGTTTTCACATTTCAAAGTGTGTGACATCTTCTTCCTTTCACTTTATGCTTTGGGTCTCAACTAAAATAGCATTTTCAATTATATTTTAATTTTATATAATCATTTTTTCTGCAAAACAAGTAATTTAATCAGACAAAAAGCATATGGAAGAGTAATTCTAACTCTTTTTAAAATTGACATGATAGTGTATAGACTTAAATATTTAGGTATTACATTAACTCATAGCAAATATATATTTACTCATATACTATAACTTACATAGTTTATATACTCACATGATATATAAGTATACTCATATGCTATATATATTGAAGGCACCCTTTCAAGTGAAAAACCCTGAAGCTTAAGCTTCATTACATTCAAGGTAGCTCTGTCCAAAATAAGTTTCTCACAAATGGTGACACCACATTAGTATTATACCACACTAGTCAAAATGTGGAATTTTGTTGTATTTACTATAAATTTACATAATTCAGATTTATGGTAAAATTATACATTCATTTATTCATGCATTCACTTAAGAAATAGTAAATTCACACATATATGTGTTCTGAATAAGTGGTAAATAAATGAACATAGTCTGTGTGAAACAGCAAGTACCCCATCATATGGTATATTAAAGAGGTTATAACATGTTATACTGATTGCTATGAAAGTAAAACAGGTGATAAGAGAGAAAATAACTGACATGCTTTAAGGGAAGGGGGTCAGCCAAGTTTAGATTGCACATGTGAAGATGGCTGCTGAGGTAACATGATATTTAAGCCCATCAAAAAAATAGTAGAAGCTAATAACAAACATGCATTATATATATTAATTTCTTTATATTGTGATGATTAATATATTTTGATGTAGGACTTTTGTAATGGCAGAAAAGAGAGATAAAAAACCTCTTTTCATCAAAAGTACAATTTCATTAGTGAAAACTATAAAAAATAATATCATTTAAGGGCTGTGGAAATTGTCCTGAGGGATTACAGTAAATGGAGAATCATTCATTCAATCTACAAAATCCCAGTGAGAAGAGCAAGAGCATCTGTGGCATGTGAGTCAGACTTACTCTCTTACTCCCACCCTAGCTCTGAGATATGGAAGCAGTATACAAGGTGCTCTACTTTGGGTAGGTGGGGTCAAGAAGGTACGAACTCTTTCACCTCTCAGCTCCAGTCTGGTCCATGTACTATTATTTCAACATGAGAAGGAAAATTTCCTGACATTCTCACTACCCACTGTCCCAAAAACATAGAGCAGAAACTCTACTGCAGGCAGGTACAGCCATGAAGTTGGAATCTCCTAGGTTCCATCCCATCCTCAATTATAGGCCAGAAACTCTACCTCAGCCATAGCAGATTGAGACTACACGGGCCCCAATCATCTTGGCCCCCAGCTTGCTTGTAGGGAAGAAGTGTCCACAATAGAGGGGAAATCCAAAAGGATCAGTGATCACTAGACCACCCCCCATCAAGTGCCTAATAGGAATAGGTGTATCACTCTGGTAATAGGAGGTCTCTGTCTTCTCTCAGACAACAGAATAGGGATTCTGCCCAGGGTAAAGATAATCCATAAAGGCAAAGAGTTTTGCAGCTCCACTTGAGGTGACTGACTATCTGGAACAAAACTTAGAGAATTCCTTGTCTAAAGGCATTGTTGAAAAGAATGGAAATATTGGGAGACAGAAATTAAGAGGAAATTGGTAGCTGCCTGATACAAGCAGCCAAAAGTTTGAGAGACTCAGGGGAGGTGACAGTTAAGAATAACCCTCCTGTAATCACAGCCAACACTGGGAGTTAGAAAAGTTGTGCATGTGAACTCGGCTGCACCCACTTGGAAGCAATAAAACTGGACACAAGACAGGTGGGAAAGCATTCCTCAAGCTTCACAAGGGGCTTGAAAAGAACCTCTGACCAAACACTGACTGAAAATCAGCTTCCTTAACCCAGTAACAACTGTTAGGAAATGGTTTAAAAATGAAATTGTACTCATCCTTGTAGTTTGGAAGATTGTAGACATGGCCACCTGCTCCTTCTCTTCAACCGTGGGTGAGGGAAAGTTTTTAAACTACTAGTCCCAGGTAGAATGTGGGGCAAAAATGTAAACTCCCTGAACTGTAATAGCATTCTCCCAAAGACATATTTCTCCAAATATATGTGAAACAACTTAACTGACTGACAGATTTTAGCATAATCTTTGATCAGTAAATGGCATAGGAAAACACAGAGGTGACAGTTTTGTAGATAAGCTGAAAGATGAAAACCAAGGGAGAAAATGAGCAGGTACACCAGAGGCTGCACACTGCATGAGAAATAGTTTGCAGGATAAGTTGAAGCCAAGTCGCTTAAACAAACAAATAAACAAAGAAAACAACTAAACCAATAATGACAGTAACAACTACCACCAGAGTAGGGAGGCAGATGGGCATCATTACCCAGAAGTGCTATATTATATTATTAAAAAGTCAAATTTTATAAAACCAAACATTGAGACATCAAAGCAAACAAACAAATGAGTAAAAACAAAACAAAGTAGGAAAGTGTGAGCCACACCCAAGAACAAAAGAACAGGCAATAGGAACTCGCCTTGAAGGGGCCCAAGTGTAGACTCAGGATACACACATTTCAAGCCAGCTATTTTAAATATGTTCGAAGAACTAAAGGAGACATTTAAAAATATAAAGGAGGATATGAAGCAATGTTGCATCAATTAGAGAATATCACTAAAGATATTGCTTTAAAAAAGGAACAAAATGGAAATTCGGTATTTAAAAAGTATAATAAGTGAAATGAAAAGTTCCCAGTGTCTCAACAATAGATTTTTGGCTGACAGAAAAGACTTAGTGAACCTGATGGTAGTCCAATAGAGTATACAATCTGAAAAAGAGAGCAAAGGAAAGCAGACGGAGCCTCAGAGAAATATGGAACACCATTAATTCCACAGAAATATGAATAATAGGAATATTACAAGGAGAGATTAGAGGAAAACTGACAGAAAATACTATGCAAGGACATAATGGCAATGACTGAAAGTTTCCCATAATTTGAAGAAAAACATTATTTTACATGTACTGAAAACTTAGCAAATTTCAAAAAGGGTAAATTGAAAGAGATTCAACCCAGTCCCATAACAGTTAAAATGTAAAAAACCAAAGTTAAAGAAAAATCCTTGAAAGCGGTGAGAGAAAAAAACAATATATCACTTACTACAGAACCCCAGTAACACTAATTATTACTCAGAAAATAATAGAGAAGTGGGTAAAATGTTAAGCCTCAACACGTAGGATGTTCTTTAATAAGTAGGTGAGTGGGAATAACCTATAATGTATGGCATTGACTCACTTATATTGAATATAGGAAAGAGTAAAATCCCGCAAATGCATAGACAGAATATGTACTCCCATTGCTGCAAATAGATGCAGTAGGGTAAAATGGATACATTTAGAAACATTTGAAGTAAATGATTATTTAGTTCATACACTTTTTTATTTGCTAATGGGGTATTACTGTTTGTATTAATTTAGATAAAACTGATGAAATAGCTGATGATACTTACCAGCATGATATTGATATGGAAATTTAGCTAATAATTAAGTAAAATAATAAACCACTTGCAGTTTCCACTTAATAACATAAATTTAATGTAAAATGTGTGATTGTTCCTATAACAAGAAATAATTAAAAGGCATAAAATCTTTTTTCAAGGTTTATATTTATAGTTTTCATCGATCTACAAGGGAATTTCAGAGTTTCATTGAAGGAGAAAAATACATGATAATTAACAAGTACAGTATCTTTTAAAAAAGGAAACAGAATAATTATCAATAGGTAAACAGATCATTGAGTATATAATTTATTAAACAGCAGCCCTGGGAAAATATGTATGGTAGGTCAAATGTTCCAGGAAAGAGCAAGATATATGAATAGTTGAGACTTAATGAGCATAATTTCAAAATTAACAGTTATAAAATGCTTTGTAATTTTCCGTGTTTATATAACTACATGAAATATATGGTTCTCAATTGAACTCCATTTAAGTATAACAATTTGACCAAAACCCTACCTTGAGTAACAGTAATATTTCCTCTCTAACTATATCATACAAGATGTTAGATACAAAAGAAATCACACAGTAGTGAACAAGGATTTTGCTCTTTTCTCTCTCCCACATAATTCTTATATATATCCAATTATCACTTATCATCAATTATTAGAGGGAAGGCCCAAAATCTAGTGAATAATATAACTAACCATGTGAGCCATGGAGCCATAAAATTTAGGTCATTGTGTACCTCTCCTTAAACTTTAATTTCTCTCTCCACCCTCAGACAAGAATGGTATTACTTGTGATAAGTTTTCCAAATATACTTGTATAAATTTTCCACATATAAGTACATCAACTCATACAGTAGAAATTTTTGCATATTTAAAATTTTTATATAAAATTTGACATACACTTCCACAACTTAAAAAAAACAAAAGTCTATGTTGTTAACGTAACTCTGGTTCATTCATTTTAATCACTGTATAATGATTCATTCTGTAACTATACCCCACCTTTGTTATATTCAGTCTTTGGATATTTAGGAAAAAAACAACAACAACAATATTAACCTAACTAAAAAGGGGATACTTTTTTCAAGTAATGTTTACCCATGGGGAATTAGTTGCTTGCTAGTATTCAATCTGCAGCTCATAGATATCAGTGCTGCAGTTTGTGTGATTCTCTTGGTCTTCGCTTCTTAACTGTATTACAGAGACTGCAATTATAGGTATTGTTATCATTTTGAAAGGAAAAGGATGAAAAAAGTGTTTATAAAGGTATACGTCAGTTGATCTCCTTTTCAGGGTGCTTTCCTGAAACCCCCACCCAAAGTTTTCCACATGTATATCATTAACCAGCTCCATGTCATGTGGATACTCAATTGAGGATTGAGCAATTGAGGACTGGCAATTTTTTTTTCTTTTTTGGTTGGGCACAATAACACCCAAGTAAAATACACCTTATGTTTTTAAGAAAAAGAGAATAGATGATGTTTATATTTTTTTATGGAAAATAATGCCACAATAACATTATTGTAGATTTATCTTTGCACACAGGTATATGAATTTCTCTAGAGTATATGTAGTAGTATAAATACAAGATTATAGATAGGATAGCTAAATAACTTGTTGCTCAAACTGGGATTATTTTTAGAATAAAAAGGGAAGTTATGAATTATTATACCAGGAAAACAGGTAAATACTAGGACTATTCCATGAAAACTGATGTTTGAGTTGTCTTAATCATATAGTATGTGTCTCTTCAAATTAACTAGACACTGCTAAATCACAAATTAGTGCTGAGCTATGATAAAACCAACAATATATGAGATTTTCCTTGGATCGCCATCCTAGCCAAAGGTTAATGTTATACTTAGTGGTCAGTTTTTTTTTTCCAGTATGATATATTAAAAATATACCATTATAGTATTAATTAGCATACCCATGGTTATCTGCAAGGTTGATGCTTGTTGTCTATTTAAGATTTTTCTCCTAAAATTTCTGAACAGATCAATTACTCATTAACTTTTGGGTTTGTCTTTACCCAGTTGATTTTTGGTAAATCTTTGTATGCCCTGTGTTTTATGATCACCCCACAAAGGTGTTATATATATTCAATCAAAATTAGGTTTCAATGTGAAGATAATGATGCACATATGCACGAAGAGGGTGTGAAATTTTTATTACTCACATAAACATTATGCAGAAATCAAGACAGTCATACCAAGCTGGTCCAAAACTGGTTTGAGACAGCAGGCACAGAAGACTGACATGTGGTATTTATGGTGGTACGAGGTGAGACCTGGCTGAGGCTTCCCATACATGATTTAAACTTTAAACTCCTGGAGGCACAAAAGAAGGGAGCACCTGAACTTTCTCATCAGTTTCCTTGTTTATGGAACAGAATAGGAAGAAGGAAGAGTAAGGCATAAAAGTTGTCAGCAGCCAAAGATAAAAAAATTGTCAGATTCATTTTTACAATTAATTTCTGATGGTTGTCTAATGAATGGAATGTGTCATGTTTCATTTAATTGAATTTCAACTTAAGTAAGCCATTATTGTACCCTATAAGATTTGTAGACTGAAACTGGTAAGGGAGGGGACAATTACATTAAAAACCTTGTTTAAGAGTCCAGGACTGGAAGACCTTGAAGATGGCGGAAGAGTAAGACGCGGAGATCACCTTCCTCCCCACAGATACACCAGAAATACATCTACACGTGGAACAACTCCTACAGAACATCTACTGAAGGCTGGCAGAAGACCTCAGACCTCCCAAAAGGCAAGAAACTCCCCACGTACCTGGGTAGGGCAAAAAAAAAAAGAAAAAAAAGAAAAAACAGAGACAAAAGAATAGGGATGGCACCTGCACCAGTGGGAGGGAGCTGTGAAGGAGGAAAAGTTTCCACACACTAGGAAGCCCCTTCGCGGGCGGAGACTGCGGGAGGTGGAGGGGGGAGCTTCGGGGCCTCAGAGGAGTGCACAGCAACAGGGGTGCGGAGGGCAAAGGATTCCCGCACAGAGGATCGGTGCCGACCAGCACTCACCAGCCCGAGAGGCTTGTCTGCTTACCCGCCGGGGCGGGCGGGGCTGCGAGCTGAGGCTCGGGTTTCGGTTTCGGACGGAGCGCAGGGAGAGGACTGGGGTTGGCAGCTTGAACATAGCCTGAAGGGGTTAGTGCACCACAGCTAGCCGGGAGGGAGTCCGGGGAAAAGTCTGCACCTGCCGAAGAGGCAAGAGACTTTTTCTTCCCTCTTTGTTTACTGGTGCATGAGAAGAGGGGTTTAAGATCTCTGCTTAAAGGAACCCCAGAGATGGGCGCGAGCCACGGCTAAAAGCACGGACCCCAGGGACGGGTGGGAGACACTAAGGCTGCTGCTGCCGCCACCAACGGGCCTGTGTGTGAGCACAGGTCACTATCCACACCCCTCTTCCGCGGAGCCTGTGCAGCCCGCCACTGCCAGGGTCCCGGGATCCAGGGACAACTTCCCCGGGAGAACGCACGGCGGGCCTCAGTCTGGTGCAACGTCACGCCGACCTCTGCCGCCGCAGGCCCGCCCCGCACGCAGTGCCCCTCCCTCCCCCCACCCCCGGCCTGAGAGCGCCAGAGCCCCTGAATCAGCGGCTCCTTTAACCCCGTCCTGTCTGAGCAAAAAACAGACGCCCTCCAGCGACCTACACGCAGAGGCAGGGCCAAATCCAAAGCTGAGCCCCTGTGAGCTGTGAGAACAAAGAAGAGAAAGGGAAATCTCTCCCAGCAGCCTCAGAAGCAGAGGATTAAAGCTCCACAATCAACTTGATGTACCCTGCATCTGTGGAATACATGAATAGACAACGAGTCATCCCAAATTGAGGAGGTGGGCTTCGAGAGCAAGATCTATGATTTTTTCCCTTTTCCTCTTTTTGTGAATGTGTATGTGTATGCATCTGTGTGAGATCTTGTCTGTATAGTTTTGCTTCTACCATTTGTCCTAGGGTTCTACCCGTCCATGGTGTTTTTAAAAAATTTTTTTTCTTAATAATTGATTTTAATAACTTTGTTATACTTTTCTTTCTTTCTTTCTTTCTTTCTTTCTTTCTTTCTTTCTTTCTTTCTTTCTTTCTTTCTTTCCTTCCTTCCTTCCTTCCTTCTTTCCCTCCTTGAGACAATGAATCATCCCAAATTGAGGAGGTGGTCTCTGAGAGCAAGATTTATGATTTTTTCCCCTTTACCTCTTTTTGTGAGGGTGTATGTGTATGCTTCTGTGTAAGATTTTGTCTGTATAGCTTTGCTTCCAACATTTGTCCTAAGGTTCTATCCATCCCTTTTTTTTTTCTAAATAAGTATTTTTAAATTCAATAACTTTATTTTATTTTATTTTACTGCATCTTCTTTCTTTCTGTCTTTTTTCCTTCTTTCCCTCCTTCCTTCCTTGCTCCCTCCCTCCCTCCCTCTCCCTCCCTCCTTTCTTTCCTTCTTTGCTTCTTTCTTTCTTCCTTCCTTCCTGCCTTCATTCCTTCCCTCCTTTCATTCTTTCTTTCTTCATACTTCTACTAATTCTCTCTACATTTTCTCCCTTTTATTCTGAGCCGTGTGGATGAAAGGCTCTTGGTGCTCCAGCCAGAAGTCAGGGCTCTGCCTCTGAGGTAGGAGAGCCAACTTCAGGACACTGGTCAACAAGAGACCTCCCATCTCCTCATAATATCAAATGGTGAAAATCTCCCAGAGACCTCCATCTTAACACCAGCACCCAGCTTCACTCAATGACCAGCAAACTACAGTGCTGGACAACCTATGCCAAACAACTAGCAAAAGAGGGACACAACCCCACCCATTAGCAGAGAGGTTGCCTAAAATCATAATAAAGCCACAGACACCCCAAAACACACCACAGGACGTGAACCTGCCCACTAGAGAGACAAGATCCAGCCTCATCCACCACAAAACAGGCACTAGTCCCCTCCACCAGGAAGCCTACACAACCCACTGAACCAATCTTATCCACTGGAGACAGACATCAAAAACAGCAGGAACTACGATCCTGCAGACTGCAAAAAGGAGACCCTAAACACAGTAAGATAAGCAAAATGAGAAGACAGAAAAGCACACAACAGATAAAGGAGCAAGATAAAAATGCAGCAGACCTAACAAATGAAGAGGAAATAGGCAGTCTACCTGAAAAAGAATTCAGAATAATGATAGTAAGGATGATCCGAAATCTTGGAAATAGAATGGACAAAATGCAAGAAACATTTAACAAGGACCTAGAAGAAATAAAGATGAAACAAGCAATGATGAACAACACAATAAATGAAATTAAAAATACTCTAGATGGGATCAATAGCAGAATAACTGAGGCAGAAGAACGGATAAGTGACCTGGAAGATAAAATAGTGGAAATAACTACTGCAGAGCAGAATAAAGAAAAAAGAATGAAAAGAACTGAGGACAGTCTCAGAGACCTCTGGGACAACATTAAATGCACCAACATTCGAATTATAGGGGTCCCAGAAGAAGAAGAGAAAAAGAAAGGGACTGTGAAAATATTTGAAGAGATTATAGTTGAAAACTTCCCTAATATGGGAAAGGAAATAGTTAATCAAGTCCAGGATGCACAGAGAGTCCCATACAGGATAAATCCAAGGAGAAATACGCCAAGACACATATTAATCAAACTGTCAAAAATTAAATACAAAGAAAGCATATTAAAATCAGAAAGGGACAAACAACAAATAACACAAAAAGGAATCCCCGTAAGGTTAACAGCTGATCTCTCAGCAGAAACCCTACGAGCCAGAAGGGAGTGGCAGGGCATACTGAAAGTGATGAAGGAGAAAAACCTGCAACCAAGATTACTCTACCCAGCAAGGATCTCATTCAGATTTGATGGAGAAATTAAAACATTTACAGACAAGCAAAAGCTGAGAGAGTTCAGCACAACCAAACCACCTTTACAACAAATGCTAAAGGAACTTCTCTAGACAAGAAACACAAGAGAAGGAAAAGAACTATAATAACGAACCCAAAACAATTTAGAAAATGGGAATAGGCACATACATATCAATAATTACCTTAAATGTAAATGGACTAAATGCTCCCATGAAGAGACACAGATTGGCTGAATGGATACAAAAACAAGACCCTTATATATGTTGTCTACAAGAGACTCACTTCAGACCTAGAGACACATACAGACTGAAAGTAAGGGATGGAAAAAGATATTCCATGCAAATGGAAACCAAAAGAAAGCTGGAGTAGCAATTCTCATATCAGACAAAATAAACTATTAGGACTATTAGAAGAGACTATTAGAAGAGACAAAGAAGGACACTAGGTAATGATAAAGGGATCGATCCAAGAAGAAGATATAACAATTGTAAATATTTATGCACCCAACATAGGACGCCTCAATACAGAAGGCAAATACTAACAGCCATAAAAGGGGAAATCGACAGTAACACATTCAGAGTAGGGAACTTTAACACCCCACTTTCACCCATGGACAGATCATCCAAAATGAAAATAAATAAGGAAACACAAGCTTTAAATGATACATTAAACAAGATGGACTTAATTGATATTTATAGGACACTCCATCCAAAAACAACAAAATACACATTTTTCTCAAGTGCTCATGGAACATTCTCCAGGATAGATCATATCTTGGGTCACAAATCAAGTCTTGGTAAATTTAAGAAAATTGAAATTGTATCTAGTATCTTTTCTGGCAACAACGCCATGAGACTAGATATCAATTACAGGAAAATATCTGTAAAAAATACAAACACATGGAGGTTAAACAAACAACACACTACTTAATAGTGATGTGATCACTGAAGAAATCAAAGAGGAAATTAAAAAATACCTAGAAACAAATGACAATGGAGACACAATGACCCAAACCCTATGGGATGCAGCAAAAGCAGTTCTAAGGGGGAAGTTTATGGCAATACAAGCCCACCTTAAGAAGCAGGAAACATCTCGAATAAACAACCTAACCTTGCACCTCAAGCAATTAGAGAAAGAAGAACAAAAAAACCCCAAAGCTAGCAGAAGGAAAGAAATCATAAAAATCAGATCAGAAATAAATGAAAAAGAAATGAAGGAAAAAATAGCAAAGATCAATACAACTAAAAGCTGGTGCTTTAGAAGATAAACAAAATAGATAAACCACTAGCCAGACTCATCAAGAAAAAAAGGGAGAAGACTCAAATCAATAGAATTAGAAATGAAAAAGGAGAAGTAAAAACTGACACTGCAGAAATACAAAAGCTCATGAGAGATTACTACAAGCAACTCTATGCCAATAAAATGGACAATCTAGAAGAAATGGACAAATTCTTAGAAATGCACAACCTGCAAAGACTGAATCAGGAAGAAATAGAAAATATGAACAGACCAATCACAAGCACTGAAATTGAAACTGTGATTAAAAATCTTCCAACAAACAAAAGCCCAGGACCAGATGGCTTCACAGGCGAATTCTATCAAACATTTAGAGAAGAGCTAACACCAATCCTTCTCAAACTCTTCCAAAATATAGCACAGGGAGGAACACTCCCAAACTCATTCTATGAGGCCACCATAACCCTGATACCAAAACAAGACAACAATGTCACAAAGAAAGAAAACTACAGGCCAATATCACTGATAAACATAGATGCAAAAATCCTCAACAAAATACTAGCAAACAGAATCCAACAGCACATTAAAAGGATCAAACACCATGATCAAGTGGGGTTTATTCCAGGAATGCAAGGATTCTTCAATATACGCAAATCTATCAATGTGATAAACCATATTAACAAATTGAAGGAGAAAAACCATATGATCATCTCAATAGATGCAGAGAAAGCTTTTGACAAAATCCAACACCAATTTATGATAAAAACCCTGCAGAAAGTAGGCATAGAGGGAACTTTCCTCAACATAATAAAGGTCATATACGACAAGCCCACAGCCAATATCATCCTCAATGGTGAAAAACTGAAAGCATTTCCACTAAGATCAGGAACAAGACAAGGTTGCCCACTCTCACCATTGTTATTCAACATAGTTTTGGAAGTTTTAGCCACAGCAATCAGAGAAGAAAAGGAAATAAAAGGAATCCAAATCGGAAAAGAAGAAGTAAAGCTGTCACTGTTTGCAGATGACATACTATACATAGAGAATCCTAAAGATGCTACCAGATAACTACTAGAGCTAATCAATGAATTTGGTAAAGTAGCAGGATACAAAATTAATGCACAGAAATCTGTGGCATTCCTATATACTAATGATGAAAAATCTGAAAGTGAAATCAAGAAAACACTCCCATTTACCATTGCAACAAAAAAAGTAAAGTATCTAGGAATAAACCTACCTAAGGAGACAAAAGCCCTGTATGCAGAAAATTATAAGAAACTGATGAAAGAAATTAAAGATGATACAAATAGATGGAGAGATATACCATGTTCTTGGATTGGAAGAATCAACATTGTGAAAATGACTCTACTACCCAAAGCAATCTACAGATTCAATACAATCCCTATCAAACTACCACTGGCATTTTTCACAGAACTAGAACAAAACATTTCACAATTTGTATGAACACACAAAAGACGCCGAGTAGCCAAAGCAATCTTGAGGACGAAAAATGGAGCTGGAGGAATCAGGCTCCCTGTCTTCAGACTATACTACAAAGCTACAGTAATCAAGACAGTATGGTACTGGCACCAAAACAGAAAGATAGATCAATGGAACAGGATAGAAAGCCCAGAGATAAACCCACACACATATGGACACCTTATCTTTGATAAAGGTGGCAGGAATGTACAGTGGAGAAGGGATAGCCTCTTCAATAAGTGGTGCTGGGAAAACTGGACAGATACATGTAAAAGTATGAGATTAGATCACTCCTTATCACCATACACAAAAATAAGCTCAAAATGGATTAAAGACCTAAATGTAAGGCCAGAAACTATCAAACTCTTAGAGGAAAACATAGGCAGAACACTCTATGACATAAATCACAGCAAGATCCTTTCTGACCCACCTTCTAGAGTAATGGAAATAAAAACAAAAATAAACAAATGGGACCTAATGAAACTTCAAAGCTTTTGCACAGCACAGGAAACCATAAACAAGACCAAAAGACAACCCTCAGCATGGGAGAAAATATTTTCAAATGAAGAAACTGACAAAGGATTAATCTCCAAAATTTACAAGCAGCTCATGCAGCTCAATAACAAAAAAACAAAAAACCCAATCCAAAAATGGGCAGAAGACCTAAATAGACATTTCTCCAAAGAAGATATACAGACTGCCAACAAACACATGAAAGAATGCTTAACATCATTAATCATTAGAGAAAAGCAAATCAAAACTAGTATTAGATATCATCTCACACCAGTCAGAATGGTCATCATAAAAAAATCTAGAAACAATAAATGCTGGAGAGGGTGTGGAGAAAAGGGAACAGTCTTGCACTGCTGGTTCGGATGTGAATTGGTTCACCCACTATGGAGAACAGTATGGAGGTTCCTTAAAAAACTACAAATAGAACTACCATATGACCCAGCAATCCCACTACTGGGCGTATACCCTGAGAAAACCAAAATTCAAAAAGAGTCATGTACCAAAATGTTCATTGCAGCTCTATTTACAATAGCCTGGAGATGGAAACAACCTAAGTGCCCATCATTGGATGAAGGGATAAAGAAGATGTGGCACATATATACAATGGAATATTACTCAGCCATAAAAAGAAACGAAATTGAGCTATTTGTAATGAGGTGGATAGACCTAGAGTCTGTCATACAGAGTGAAGTAAGTCAGAAAGAAAAAGACAAATACCGTATGCTAACACAAATATATGGAATTTAAGAAGAGAAAAAAATGTCATGAAGAACCTAGGGGTAAGACAGGAATAAAGACATAGACCTACTGGAGAATGGACTTGAGGATATTGGGAGGGGTAAGGGTGAGCTGTGACAGGGCGAGAGAGAGTCATGGACATATACACACTAACAAACGTAAGGTAGAATGCTAATGGGAAGCAGCCGCATGGCAAAGGGACATCGGCCTGGTGCTTTGTGACTGCCTGGAGGGGTGGGATAGGGAGGGTGGGAGGGAGGGAGATGCAAGAGGGAAGAGATATGGGAACATATGTATATGTAAAACTGATTCACTTTGTTATAAAGCAGAAACTAACACACCATTGTAAAGCAAATATACCCCAATAAAGATGTTAAAAAATAATAATAATAAAAAATTAAAAAAATTTAAAAAAGAGAGTCCTGGACTGGGTATTCTTTGAAGTAAAATTAGTGCCTTGGTCATTATCAATGATGTCAGAACTACTACAAATGGTATAAAGAATGTCCTGGGGAGGCCTGGTATCATTGAAATAGGTATAGAGACATGTACTACCTTGACTTACATTTTGAGTATCTGTGAAGAAAGACAATGGCTCTCCCTAAACTAAAAAATCTTAGTTGCTGCCATTGGACAGGAGATGGCCAACAAAAATTGTGTAAATGTGCATATATTGCTTATTTTTGGTCAGGGCATGCTTTGCCAAGATGCCTGCTTGATGTTTGACTAATTGTGCTAATCCTGGTCCTGACCTTTACTAGGAACATCCTGGTTAAGAGATGAAAAATGCAGCAACACCCTAATGAGTTTCCTGATTTTTAATGATGGTGATATCATCTATAAAGTGTGTAAACTCCCTCTGACTCACTTAGTTGATCCCAAACAGTTCCACAGGTAACCAACTGTCTTAGTCCATTCTGGCTGCCATAACAAAATACCACAGACTGGGTGACTTATAAATAAAAATTTATGTCTCATAGTTCTGGAGGCTGGACGTCCAAGATTAGGTGCCAGCATGATCAGGTTCCAGTGAAGCCCTTCTCCTGGATTATAGACTGCAGACTTCTAGTTGTGTCCTCACATGGCATGGGGTGATTGGGAGATCTGTGGGGCCTTTTTTTATAATGGTACTAATCTTCTTTATGAGAGCTCCACACCAATGACTTTAGCATCTCTCAACGACCCCACCTTCTAATACCATTATATTGTGCATTAGGATTTCAACATATGAATTTGGGGGGGACACATTCAGATCACAATACCAAGAGTGACCTCCTACTGGGACTGGCAAAGGATAGAAGACAGAGAGGCCAGCCCTCCTGCATATTGAGTATGCCAGAGTTCTCAGGTTGTCTCCATCCCATAGCAGACAGGCTTTGGATGCCATGCCTAATGCGTGGGGCATTGGTTCTTGTGACCCCAGGTATAATAGAGAACTAGGTATAGAGGGTCAGGGGCTCAGAGCCTATTAAACCCTCTTTGCAGGAGAGCTGAATATGTGCCCAGCAATTGTCCCTTCAATTAACATAAAATGGGCCCAAGAAGGGCGGTTTATTCATCAGAAGCACATGGGTAATTATGGACATCATTAGTGGTCCTAAGACTCCAACAGGCATGAGAAGAGGTTGCTAAAGCCTCTGGGTGGGATTAATGGAAACACTTCTTGTATTTCAACTTAGAACCCTTTGCTAGAGAAGGTCCCATGTAAGTTGTGCTGATTTGCAAGTAACAGCAAATGTCAATGAAGAGTATGTTGCCTCTAGAACTCAAAAAGGACTAAAAGATGTTGGGTTTGTGTTAAAGTCATGGGTGCTGGGAGAGTTAATGGCTGTTAATTGATGGTGTCAGGGATGGAACAGCCTTGTTAGGAATTTAACTGAGGTGTTGGGGTTGTACCATGTGTCATAAAATGGTCCATCCCCTTCTAGAGCCTCCTTTGTGAATATTTGTGTATTCTAAATTAGTGTTCAAAAAATTGTCCTCAGAGGAAGATATCATCAGTGTGATATCATACATGAGCTTCTGGAGGAGTTGCATGTGGCTAAGATCTTGCATGCAAATGTGTGTGAGACTACTGAGGTACCTCACAACATGCAAAACTCTATTGTGTTACTTTGAAGGTGAAGGCAAAATGCAACTGTATTAGTTCCTATAACAGTTTAATTCCTTAATTCCATTTGTAACCTTTATTTACCCTAACAACGTAATATAACAGAATCTTGACAGGTTCTGGGGATTAAGAGATGTGTTTTCTAGTATTTAATAATCCTGTAGTCCAAGAATTACAAACAAGCATTTTATATCTTACTACTGTTTATGTGTCTCTTGCTTTTATTTAATTTATAAATTTCTCAAAATTTTGTCTATTTTTTTAGTATTGTTAAAGAGATTTTTATATGCAATCTGTTTATATATTTGATATATGTGCTAACTATAAACCACAGTAGGTTTTCCTCATGTGCTTTATAATTTTGGATTGTAAGCTCATTATTTTGGCCCACACTCTGAGAAAAACTGTTTCTTGTCATCCCTCAGGGATGATCTTTTTTATACAATAGTTTCTTATTGTCTCTGTACTAATGCCTTTATTTTTCTAGCCAACTCCTTGCTCAGTATGAAGCCTTTCATGAATGCTAAAGATAGATATATATCTAAATTCTAATCTACTTCTCATGTTCAAAGTTTCAATTCCTGCCCCCAGTGAGGCATCAAAACTTAATCTTCGAGATCCCAGGGAGAGGACTGGGGTTGTCTGCATGAACACAGCCTGAAGGGGGCTAGTGCACCACAGCTAGCTGAAATGGAGTCCAGGAAAAAGTCTGGAATTGCCTAAGAGGCAAGAGACCATTGTTTCAGGATACGAGAGGGGAGGGGATTCAGAGCACTGCCTAAATAAGCTCCAGAGACAGGTACGAGCCATGGCTATCAGTGTAGACACCAGACCAACAGGAAAATCTAAGGCAGCTGCTGCAGCTACCAAGAAGCCTGTATGCAAGCACAGATCACTATCCACACATCTCCCAGGAGCCTGTGCAGCCCACCACTGCCAGGGTCCCGTGATCCAGGGACAACTTCCCCAGGAGAACAAATGTCACACCTCAAGCTGTTGCAACATCACGCTGGCCTCTGCTGATTCAGATTCACGTCATATTCCATACCCAACCCTTCCTCCAGCCTGAGTGAGCCAGAGCCCCCTAATCAGCTGCTACTTTAACCCCGTCCTGTCTGGGCAGGGAACTGATGCTCTCAGGTGACCTACACACAGAGGTGGGAACAAATCCAAAGCTAAACCCCAGGAGCTCTGCAAACAAAAAAACAAAGAAGGCAAATTTTTCCCAGCAGCCTCAGGAACAGCAGGTTAAATATCAACAATCAACTTGATGTACCTGCATCTGTGGAATATATGAATAAACAATGATTCATCCCAAATATTAGGTGGTGGACATTGGGAGCAACTGTAGACTTGGGGTTTGCTTTCTACATCTAATTTGTTTCTGTTTTTAGGTATATCTTGGTTTAGTATTTACAGTTTATTAACATTGGTAAATTTGTTTATTGATTTGGTTGCTCTCTTCCTTTATATGTATATATGTATATATATATATATATGTATATATAAAACATATATATATATGTTTTTTTTTCTTTTTCTATTTTTGTGAGTATGTATGTGTATGCTTCTTTTTGTGATTTTGTCTGTATAGCTTTGCTTTTAACATTTATCTTAGGATTCTGTCTGTCCATTTTTTTAATTGCTTTTTAATTTTCTTATTTTTAATATTTTTAATTTTAATAACTTTAATTTTATATTATTTTATTTTATTTATTTCCTTTATTTTCACTCTTTTCTTCTGAGCCATGTGGCTGACAGGGTCTTGGTACTTCAGCCAGGTGTCAGGCCTGAGCCTCTGAGGTTGGAGAGCCAAGATCAGGATATTTGTAGGTCAGAAAATTCCCAGCCCCACAGAATATCAAATGGCAAAAGTTCTACCAGGGAACTCCATCTCAACAGTAAAACCCAGCTCTACTCCATGACCAGCAAGCTACAGTGCTAGGCAACCCATGCCAAACAACTAGCAAGACAGGAACACAACACCATCCATTAGAGAGAGGCTCCTAAAATCATAATAAATTCACAGACACCCCAAACCCACTACCAGACAAGGTCCTGCACACCAGAAGGAAAATTTCCAGCTTCATCCACCAGAACATAGGCACAAGACCCCTCCACAAGGAAACCTACACAACCCACTGATCCAACAACCTTACCCACTGGGGAAACACACCAAAAACAATGGGAACTACGAACCTGCAGCCTGTGAAAAAGAGACACCAAAAGCAGTAAGTTAAACAAAATGGGAAGACAGAGAAATATGCAGCAGATGAAGGAACAAAGTAAAAAAAAAAAAAAAAAAAAAACAGAAAATAATGAATGAGGTGAAAATAGACAGTCTACCTGAAAAATAATTCAGAGTAATGCTAGTAAAGATGATCCAAAATCTTGGAAATAGAATGGAGAAAATACAAGAAACTTTCAAAAGAACCTAGAAGAACTAAAAAGCAAACAAATGATGATAGACAACACAATAAATGAAATTTAAAATTCTCTAGAGGGAAACAAGAGCTGAATAACTGAGGCAGAAAATGGATAAGTGACCTGGAAGGTAAAAGAGTGGAAACATCTATCACAGAGCAGAGCAGAATAAAGAAAAAAAAAATGAAAAGAATAGAAGACATTCTCAGAGACCTCAGGAACAATATTAAAGGCACCAACATTCAAATTATAGGGTTCCCAGAAGAAGAAGCAAAAAATAAAGGGATTGAGAAAATATTTGAAGAGATTACAGTTGAAAACTTTCCTAATGTGGCAAATAGTTAAGTCCACGAAACACAGAGTCCCATACAGGATAAATCCAAGGAGAAACCTGCCAAGACACATATTAATCAAATTGTCAAAAATTAAATACAAAGAAAAAATATTAAAAGCAGCAAGGGAAAAACAACAATAACATACAAGGGAATCCCCATAAGGTTAACAGCTGATCTTTCAGCAGAAACTCTGCAAGCCAGAAGGGAGTGGAAGGACATATTTAAAGTGATGAAAGGGGAAAACCTACAACCAAGATTACTCTACCCAGCAAGGATCTCATTCAGATTTGATGAAGAAATTAAAACCTTTACAGACAAGCAGAGGCTAAGAGAATTCTGCACCACCAAACCAGCTTTACAACAAAAGCTAAAGGAGCTTCTCTAGGCAAGAAACACAAGAGAAGGAAAAGACATACAACAACAAACCCAAAACAATTAAGAAAATGGTAATACGAACATACATATCGATAATTACCTTAAATATAAATGGATTAAATGATTCACCCAAAAGACATAGAATGGCTGAATGGATACAAAAACAAGACTTGTATATATGCTCTCTACAATAGACCCACTTCAGACACAGGGACACATACAGACTGAAAGTGAGGAGGTGGAAAAAGCTATTCCATGCAAATGGAAATCAAAAGAAAGCTCTTAGAGAAATGCTCATATCAGACAATATAGACTTTAAAATAAATTATTGCAGGACACAAACAAGGACACTGCATAATGATCAAGGGATCAATCCAAGAAAAAGATATACCAATTGTACATATTTATGCACCCAACATAGAAACACAACAATACATAAGGCAAATGTTAACAACCAGAAAAGGGGAAATCCACAGTAACACAATAATAGAAGGGGACTTTAACACACCACTTTCACCAATGGACAGATCATCAAAAATGAAAATAAATAAGGAAACACAAGCTTTAAATGACACACTAAACAAGATGGATTTAACTGATATTTATTGGATATTCCATCCAAAAACAACAGAATACACTTTCTTCTCAAGTGCTCATGGAACACTCTCCAGGATAGATCATATCTTGGGTCACAAATCAAGCCTTGGTAAATTTAAGAAATTTGAAATTGTATCAAGTATCTTTTCTGACCACAATGCTATGAGACTACATATCAATAACAGGAATAAAACTGTAAAAAATGCAAACACATGGGGACTAAACAGTATGATAGTAATTAACCGAGAAATCACTGAGGAAATCAAAAATACCTAGAAACTAATGACAATTAAATCACAACAACCCAAAACCTATGGGATGTACGAAAACAATTCTAAGAGGGAAGTTTATACGAATACAATCCTACCTCAAGAAAGAAGAAGCATCTCAAAGAAACAACCTAAACTTACACCTAAAGCAATTACAGAAAGAAGCACAAAAAACCCCCAAATTAGCAGAAGGAAAGAAATCATAAAGATCAGATTAGAAATGAATGAAAAAGAAATGAAGGAAACAATAGCAAAGATCAATAAAACTAAAAGCTGGTCCTTTTAGAAGATAAAGAAAACTGATAAACCATTAGCCAGACTCACCAAGAAACAAAGGGAGGAGAGTCAAATCAATAGAATTGGAAATGAAAAAGGAGTAACAACTGACACAGCAGAAAAACAAAGGATCATGAGATTACTACAATCAACTTTATGGCAATAAAATGAACAAGCTGGAAGAAATGGATAAAGTCTTAGAAAAACACAACCTTCTGAGACAGAACAAGAAGGAAACAGAAAACATAAATAGATCAATCAGAAGCACTGAAATTGAAACTGTGATTAAACGTCTTTCAACAAACAAAAGCCCAGGACCAGATGGCTTCACAGGCGAAATCTATCAAACGTTTAGAGAAGAGCTAACACTTATCGTTCTCAAACTCCTCCAAAATATAGGAGAGGGAGGAACAGTCCCAAACTCCTTCTACGAGGCCATCACCCTGATATCAAAACCAGACAAAGCTGTTACACAGAAAGAAAACTACAAGTTGATAACACTGCTGAACATAGATGTAAAATCCTCAACAAAATACTAGCAAACAGAATTCAACAGCACTTGAAGCAGATTGTACACCATGATTAAGTTGGGTTTATCCCAGCAATGTGAGGATTCTTCAATATACACAAATCAATCAATGTGATAAATCATAATAACCAATTGAAGGGGAAAAACCATATGATCATCTCAATAGATGCAGAAATAGCCTTTGACAAAATTCAACACCCATTTATGATAAAACCCCTCAGAAATTAGGCATAGAGGGAACCTACCTCAAGATAATAAAGGCCATATGTGACAAACCCACAGCCAACATTGTTCTCAATGGTGCAAAACTGAAATCATTTCCACTAAGATCAAGAACAAGACAAGGTTGCCCACTCTCACCACTATTATTCAACATAGTTTTGGAATCTTTAGCCACAGAAATCAGAGAAGAAAAAGAAATCAAAGATATCCACCTCAGAAAAGAAGAAGTAAAAGTGTCACTCTTTGTAGATAACATGATAATATACATAGAGAATCCTAAAGATGCTACTAGAAAATTATGAGAGCTAATCAATGAATTTCATAGAGAAGCAAGATACAAAATTAATGCACAGAAATCTCTTGCATTCCTACACACTATTGATGAAAAATCTGAAAGAGAAATTAAGGAAACACTCCCATCTACCACTGCAACATAAAGAATAAAATGCCTAGGAATAAACCTACCTAAGGAGAAAAAAACCTGTATGCAGAAAATTATAGACACTGATGAAAGAAATTAAAGATGATACAAACATATGGAGAGATATACCATGTTCTTGAATTGGAAGAATCAACATTGTGAAAATGATCATTCTACACAAAGCAATCTACAGATTCAGAGCAATCCCTATCAAACTGCCAATGGCATTTTTAACAGAACTAGAACAAAAAAATTCACAATTTTTATGGAAACACAAAAGATCCCGAATAGCCAAAGCAATCTTGAGAACGAAAAATGGAGCTTCAGACTATACTACAAAGCTTCAGCAATCAAGACAGCATGGTACTGGTACAATCACAGCAATATAGATCAATGGAACAGGATAGAAAGCCCAGAGGTAAACCACGCACATATGGTCACCTTATCTTTGATAAAAGAGGCAAGAATATACAATGGAGAAAAGACTGCCTGTTCAATTAGTGGTGCTGGGAAAACTGAATATCTACATGTAAAAGAATGAAATTAGAATACTCCCTAACACCATACATAAAAATAAACTCAAAATGGAGTAAAGACCTAAATGTAAGGCCATACACTATAAAACTCTTATAGGAAAACATAGGTAGTACACTCTGACAGAAATCACAGCAAGATATTTTTTGACCCACCTCCTAGAGAAATGGAAATAAAAACAAAAATAAACTAATGGGACTTAATGAAACTTAAAAGCTTTTGCACAGCAAAGGAAACCATAAACAAGACAAAAAGACAGCCCTCAAAATGGGTGAAAATATTTACAAATGAAGCAACTGACAAAGGATTAATCTCCAAAATATACAAGCAGCTCATGCAGCTCAATATCAAATAAAACAGACAACCCAATACAAATATGGGCAGATGATCTAAACAGACATTTCTCCAAAGAAGATATCAAACACATGAAAGGATTCTCAACATCATTAATCTTTAGAAAAATGCAAATCAAATCTACAATGAGGTATCATCTCACACCAGTCAGAATGGCCATCATCAAAAAATCTACAAACAATAAATGCTGGAGAAGGTGAGGAGAAAAGGGAAGCCTCTTGCACTCTTGGTGGGAATGTAAATTGATACAGCCACTGTGGAGAGCTGTATGGAGGTTCTTTAAAAAACTAAAAATAGAACTACCATACGACCCAGCAATCCCCCTACTGGGGATATACCCTAAGAAAACCATAATTCAAAAATTGTCATGTATCACAGTGTTCATTGCAGTGGCGGGCTTCCCTGGTGGCGCAGTGGTTAAGAGTCCGCCTGCCGATGCAGGGGACACGGGTTCGTGCCCCGGTCTGGGAAGATCCCACATGCCGCGGAGCGGCTGGGCCCATGAGCCATGGCTGCTGAGCCTGCGTGTCCAGAGCCTGTGCTCCGCAACGGGAGAGGCCACAACAGTGAGAGGCCCGCATACCGCAAAAAAAAAAAAAAAAAAAGAAGATGTGGCACATATATACAATGGAATATTACTCAGCCATAAAAAGAAATGAAATTGAATTATTTGTAGTGAGGTGGATGGACCTAGAGTCTGTCATACAGAATGAAGTGAGTCAGAAAGAGAAAAACAAATACCATATGCTAACACATATATGTGGAATCTAAAAACAAACCAAAAAAAATTGGGTCTGAAAAACCTAAGGGCAGGACAGGAATAAAGACACAGATATATAGAATGTACTTAAGGTCACAGGCATGGGGAATGGTAAGCTGGGACAAATTAAGAGAGTGGCATGGACATATATACACTACCAAATGTAAAATAGATAGCTAGTGGGAAGCAGCTGCATAGCACAGGGAGACCAGCTCAGTGCTTTATGTCCACCTAGTTGGGTTGGTTAGGGTGGGTGGGAGGGAGACGCAGATACAAGGGGATAATGGGATATATGTATACATGTAGCTGATTCACTTTGTTATACAGCAGAAACTAACACAGCAAGGTAAAACAATTATACTCCAATAAAGGTGTTAAATAAAAATAAAAGTAAAAAAAGAAGTAAAGAATTATTCAGTGTTCTTTTTTTCCCTTGATTTTATCTCCTGGAAAATTTTCTTGTTCATTTGCAAATTATCTAGTCATTTAATGGGACTTTATGAAGCATTTTAAAATATTTTAAGTAAGAGGGTTTTCAGATTATCTAATCTCTCCTGTAGCCTTTTACTATAAATTTACAATTTCTTTTATGATGTTGAAAGAGCTTCTAAAAAGAGAAAAGAATTACTGCCTGACAGTGAGTCAGTAACTTACTAATTTACTATGTATATATTTTATAACTTACTGCAATATATATATATATTTCTTTAATCTTCACTCTTCTGTAAAATAGAGTATGTCTCTAGTTATTTTTTTTTCAGATAAGAAACGTGTGGCTTATTGACATTTATTGGAAATCCTAATTTAGTTTGGTTTGTTTCTGTCCATTCATTCATGCATGCATTCATCCATGCATGCATTCATCCATTTATTTAATAATAAATGCACAGTATAGTGGGAGAGATGGATATAAAACAAAAGTAATTGAAACATAATTATCCAATTGTAGTTATAATGATAACTATGAAAACAGATTGCAGTTTGCAGTTAGAGCTTATGGCCATATATGTGATCAAAGGAGACTTCCCCAGGGAAGTAATGTTTAAACACTGACATTGAAATTGTATCAGTACAGACAAAGTTAATGTTGTGTGCATATATGTAGTGTATGAATGGGTGTATGTGTATGTGATGTGTATGTGTATGTGTTTGTATGAGAGACAGGGAGACAGGAAAGAAAAAATGTGAGGGTGTTAACTTTGGCATGTAAAGGTATTTTTAGGCTATGACATGAAAAGCCACTAATCCATTTAGAAAACCACAGAAGGATAATATGGGAGGTAAATTCTATAAAAATGAAGAATCCGGGCTATAACCAAATCATGTTGGACCTCACTGATCACGTTAAAAGCATTAAAAATAAATTGAGTGACTTTATTGTAGTGAATATATGGAGAGGGATAAAATGGTTTAAATTTTCATTGGCTGTACTAGTCCAGAACTTTCTCTATTAATAGTCACCTTAGATAAACATTATTAAGTATCATGGTCTTCAAAGCTGGTAAATTGGAAATCCATGCATACTTAAAAATTATAGTCATAAACTGGGTAAGAAGGCAGATATAGGAAAGACATTATAACTTAAATGAGTTAATGCTTTCAAATGAAATAGTATAGAAAGAAGGAGTGTAAAAATTAGTGGAGAAATTTTGACCAGTTATATTGAGAGTTCAAGTAATATGTGTGAATAACTAGTTTAAATATCAGTTAAGGCCTGGTTAGGTAGATTTTCTTGTCCATTATTACAGGGAGTTTTTCAATAAACATTCTCATATTAGTGTCCTTGTACACATATATGAGATTTTCTGTAGGGGAGACATTTAGAAATGAAATTTAAAGGTCACGGAGTACATGCATTTTAACTTTCTTGTATAATTAAAATCTCTCCAAAATAATTTTACCAATATACACTCTAATCATCAATGAGATTTCATTTTCACAACTTCAAGGACATTGTCTTAAGAAGTCAGTGAAGAAACATCAAAAGAGTTACAATTATATAGTCACAATGAGAGCAAAATTAGCAGGTGTCAATCCATGAACCTGCTATGCCAAATCAAGGCAGGTAAGATATTTCTATAACCATATTTCTCTTTCACCAGGATCCAAGAAAATCGTAAAAATAGTAGCTGTCTACTGGAAGAAGAGAGAGAAATGGAATGCATGGAAATGGAAATGAGGCTCTGAATGTACCCTCACACCATCCCAAACAAGGATTCAGACTTGAAGTAACAAAGCTGGAAAAAAAGAGGTGCTTTTGATAGTCCAAGTTTTATAAACAGTCATTTGTATGACACTTCGTCTATGCAGGCGCTGTTCTAAGCAAATTACAAATGCCTAAACAAAACCTTATATTGTGGGTGCTATTTATTCTTTAACTGTACAAAGAAAATTAAGGCTTAGATATGTTAAGAATTTCTCAGAGAGTTTTCATCTAAAGAACCATAAAAAACTAGCTGCATAGAATGATTTTCATCAGCACTTGATCTACATCAGCACTTGCTGCTTCACCTTACACTTTTATGTTATGGGGATGGCTTATTTCCTTTAACCTCATGAATCAACCTCTGCTAGCTTCAAACTTTTCTTCTACAGCTTCCTCACCTCTCTCAGGCTTCATAGAATTGTAGGGAATTAGGGCCTTGCTCTGGATTAGGCTTTGACTTAAGGAAATGTTGTAGCAGGTTTAATCTTTTATCTGGATCACTAAAACTTTCTCCCTATCAGCAATAAGGCTACTTTGTCTTCTTATCATTCTAGGGTTCACTAGAGTAGCACATTTAATATCCTTTAAGAACTTTTCCTTTGCATTCATGACTTGACTAATTGTTTGGTACAAGAGGTCTAGCTTTTGGACTATCTCAGCTTTCAACATGCCATTCTCACTAAACTTAATCATTTCTAGACTAATATTAGTCATTAATATCATGTCTTAGTGAATAGAATAGCCTGAGGAGAGAAAGAGGGGGAAACAGCTGGTCAGTGGAACCGTCAGAACACACACATTTATCAATTAAGTTCCCTTTTTCATATGGGCATGTTTCGTGGCACCCCCAAATAATTACACTTGTAACATCAAAGATCATGGACCACAGATCAGCAAAGCAAATATATTAGTAATGTAAGTATTTGAAATATTGCAAGAATTACCAAAATATGGCACAGAGGCATGAAGTGAGCAAATGCTGTTGGAAAAAATGGCAACTACAGATTTGCTCCACACAAGGTTGCTACAAACTTTAAATTTGTAAAAAATGCAATATCTATGAAGCACAATAAAAGGAAGTGCAATTAAACTAAGTATGCCTGTATTCTCCATTACAACATTCCTATAGAACAGAGAGAGCACACAAAATAACTACACAATTCTCATGAACGATTGTTGATTTTAAAAAGCAGTAAACATTAAAATCATGTGTAGAATGAAATAAAACAATTAATAAACCAAAAAAGCAGAAAAGATTTTGGCAAGGATATGAATACATGAATATGAATACACACATATATGTATACATGCATGTATATATGTATTTATGAGTATGTTTATACTCATATAGGACACAGTTTTTCTTGTGATATATGCAACAAGGACTAGGAGGAAACGGAAGTTTTATCGTAAACTCCAATGTACTGCTTTTGTTTTGTTCATGTGTTTTTTGTTGTTGTTGTTGTTTTTTGCCTCTGTCAATACATTATTGGTCAACTTTTAAAAGCTGAAATATTTAAAATTATCAAGGAGAAGCCATGGATCTCTAAGAATGAAAGTAACAAGAAAACTGGCTAAATCAATCAAAAGAAGACTACAAGTACAATAAATATCTTTCTTAGGGTCATATAAGTGGTGTTAAATTCAGAGACTCTTTTGAACCTATTTAATTGGTTAAATTTGGGTAAATAAACACACCTGAATTTTTCTTCTTATTCTGTTCTGAGAAAATATATGAGCAATCACCTGCACCATCTGCTGTTAACCATCTGTTGAGGGAAGGGAGTGGACACATTGGTATATTTGTTTAACAAAATACTATTTTAAAAAATACTGTAAAGTTAGCAACCACCTGAAGGAAAAAATTTTAGAGAATTACTATATTTAGCACAGAAAAAAAGGAATAATTCATATGAGAATAATCTGCAAACTTATGGCCTAAATTTTCAAATAATAGTTAGAAGGTAAAGTTCATATTGATAGAAAATTGAAGCAATTTATTAATGGAGGATTTTCAACAAGTTTTAATTTTCAAATAATTGGTGTATTTAAAGGAGGCTATAGTGTCATTGTACTTATCTAAAGACTATTAATAAAGTAATATTTTATTATAATTAATTTGTGTCAACTAAATCACAAAATTCTCATTTTTATCAATTTATTTTACTTTTTTTCAAAATAGATCTATATATTTTTTTGTTTTAGATTAAGAGAAAACATATATGAAAGATAGTGTTTAATAATAGAGAATTTTACCAGCTTTTTCCACTGATGGAAAAACAGGTAAATTTGGTAAATATCATTTCTACATAGGAGAACATTCCAATAATATTCTAATTTAGTACTTGGGAACCTGCAAGAAAATTGTCTTCTAATAAGTGAGAAAAGTTAAGATGACTTTATTTTTTAAAAGAAATTGATATTTATAATTTTATTATCTATTGAAAATATGTCATAATTTTCTATATTTTTGATTTCTAAAATTTAGAAAACTTCAGATGATTTACATTACACCACATAATTTAATAATACACAAAGACCATGAGAAGAAAATAAAAGTTTTCATTACAAATGATTACAAAATAAAAATATGTTGTTTTGTTAAAGTGTTTACATATCTTTCTTAAAGCCATGTATTTCTTGGTCTGCTTTAAAAGAAGTATAAAATTAATTCAATAAAATATGATATGAAAGCAATGGCTTTCAAATTTTTGGCTTTAAAAAAAGAGAACAACTTATTTAAGTAGCATATTCACAGGAAGTCTAGTATATAATATTTTATAAAATTTGAATCAGCCTGGCTTCTCTTATGACTAGTGAGAGTCTCTGAGAACATCATTTCAAAACTAGCCTGATTGAAAAAGTGGGCAGAATTGGATAGCTGAAATTTGATTTTCAATTTTAAAGTTTCTTTATCATTTTAGCTGTTTATTTCTTCTTCCCCACATTCACTTTCCCAACCATAGAAATATGATTCCTGACCCAACAATCTAATCCAACTCTCCTGAATAATGTCGTGGATGATCACCTCATGGCCATTTCCTGGTCACCTCATCTCTTCTTTTCACTTCTCTTCTCTTCTCTTCTCTTCTCTTCTCTTCTCTTCTCTTCTCTTCTTTCTCTTCTCTTCCCTTCCCTTCCCTTCTCTTCTTCTCTTCTCTTCTCTTCTCTTCTCTTCTCTTCTCTTCTCTTCTTTTCTTTTTTCTCTTCTCTTCTTTTTTTGTTATAGTTATGACATATGAATTTATTTTTTATGCAGGAACATATTTTTTTCTATTTTCTTTCCACTTTAAACTTTTGATTTAGCCTCCCTTTTGTCAGCTTTGATCTTTATGTTTGGTTCTACTTCCTTTTTTCTACCCTTACCATAACCCAAATTCATAGAAACCCAATTTTAATCTTTTCCCCTCTAACTTTACAAACTTTAAGCATATTTTCAATCCTATTTATGTCTATGTTTATAACCACCTTCACTCTGATGACTATAGAATTCTGCAGCCTACGATAGGTCTCAACATTAATATCTCAACATGAATTGCAACTCCAGCTTAACTGAATTTATTGTCTTCTCCTGAAAATTTATTCTCCCACATAGTTTGTTCTTACTTTAATAAAAACCTACATCTACCTATATACAAAAAGTTGTTTTCTCATTAACCTATACATTTGTTTTCTGCCCTTTTCTGTATGTGTTTTATTTTAAAATAAAAATATCAGCCTAAAAATTGTTAAGTAAAACCCCCATGATCATAAATTTGAGTAGGAAATATCAGAATGAACTCATAATGTATTTTTTCTTCAATAAGGATGACTATTTACTCTACATAAAAGACTTATTAACCAAGCAGCAATGATAATTTCTACTGTCTCAATTATGGTGTCCAAATAATATCTTCTATTAAAGTCAGGAGTCCTGGTAGAAATAACTTACATCTGTGCTGGGACAAAATACTTAGAAAATGAGTCTGGAGTATGATCATACAATAAGGCAAAAACTACTGCAATCATATGTAAAGGAAACAGAAAGAAGAGCTGCACACTGACAAAACAGAATAATTTTCAATAACTATAGTAACTAGAGTGGACCATAGCACACTAAGTCTCAGTGTGTGCAATGATTCAGGAACAAACAAAATAAACTTTGGTCACTTTGAGGCAATTCTAGTGATATTACCAGATATTCTGAATACTAATATATAAAGGTTGGGGTGATAGAAAATCAGGCATTTATCTTTCTTTATTGTTAGAAACTTACTTCAAGGTAACACAAGAGTTGATGAAGAGATGTTTTCCCTATAGGGACATTCTAGCTAATAAGTGAAAAGGGAATGATATTAGAATATTTTCACTTTACAATCCCTAATGAATTAGCAGTTCTAAGCAATAATAAACAATGGTGATTTGTATCACAAAAACATAGAAAATTAGACATTGCATACCTTCTCTTGAAAGTACACGAATAAACCTCATATTAATCCAATAAATTATCAAGATGTAACTTCCAGTAAACAGAGAGCAAATATAAACATTTTAAATAAAACAGTGAACAAGCAAATCCAGAAAGGAGGAATGTTATTATATGTTATTTAATGGCCAAATTGCAAAGCAAAAAGAGAGAGAAAGAGAGAGAGAGAGAGAGAGGAGAAATGACTATTAATAAGACTCAAATTATGATACTCTAAAAATATATATATTTTCTTTTCTGAATTCAACAACTAAACTGTAAAATAAATATACAGACAGAGGGATTTGATTGCTGACTAGATATAATATTTGATGACATTAAAGCATTAATGCTATTCTTTAACATATGATATTGGCATTTTGATACATCATGATTGTCCACACATTTTAAACATAGATAATGAAGTATTTCTATTTCTTCTTTTCTTAATTTTTGTTTTATATTGGAGCATAGTTGATTAATAATTTTGTGTTAGTTTCAGGTGTACAGCAAAGTGATTCAGTTAAATGTACACATGTATCTATTCTGTTTCAAATTCTTTTCCCATTTAGGTTATTACAGAATATAACCTAAATGAACAGTGCTCCCTGTGCTATGCAGTAGGTCTTTTTTCATTATCTGTTTTAAATATAGTTGTGTGTACATGTCAATCCCAAACTCCCAATCTCTCTCCCTTACCCTTCTTAGTTCTCTAAGTCTGTAAGTCTGTTTCTACTTTCTAAATAAGTTCATTTGTATCATTCTTTTTCTTGCATATAAGCAATATCATATGGCATTTGTCTTTTTCTGTCTGTCTTACTTCACTGAGTATGATAATCCAGGCCCATCCAGGTTGCTGTAGATGGCATTATTTCATTCTTTCAATTAAGAAAATGACAATAGGAACATATATATCAAAAATTACCTTAAATGTACAATAAATGGATTAAATGCTCCAACAAAAAGAAATAGACTGGCCTAATGGATACAAGACTTGTATATATGCTGTCCACAAGAGACCCACTTCATATCTAGGGACATATACAGACTGAAAGTGAGGGGATGGAAAAAGGTATTCCATGAAATGGAAATCAAAAGAAAGCTGGAGTAGCAATACTCATATCAGAAAAAATAGACTTTAAAATAAAGACTGTTATAAGAGGCAAAGAAGGATACTACATAATAAACAAAGGATAAATCCAAGATGAAGATTTAAGAATTGAAATATATATGCATGCAACATGGAACACCCTCAAAATTCAACAACCATTTATGATAAAAACTCTCTAGAAAGTAGACATAGAGGGAACCTACCTCAACATAATAAAGGCCATATATGACAAATCTACAGCAAACATCATACTCAATGGTGAAAGGCTGAAAACATTTCCTCTAAGATCAGGAATAAAATGAGGATGTCCATTCTCACCACTATTATTCAACATGGTTTTGGAAGTCCTAGCCATGGCAAACAGAAAAGAAAAGGAAATAAAAGAATCCAAATTGGAAAAGAAGTAAAACTGTTACTGGTTGCAGAGGACATGATACTATACATAGAAGATCCTAAAGATGATGCCAGAAAACTGCTAGAGCTCATAAATGTATTTGGTAAAGTTGCAGGATACAAAATTAATACACAGAAATCTGTTGCATTTCTATACACTAACAACAGAAGATCAGAAAGAGAAATTCAAGAAACAATCTCATTTACCACCACATCAAAATGAATAAAATACCTAAGAATAAACCTACCTAAGGAGACAAAAGACCTATGCTCTGAAAACTATAAAACACTGATGAAAGAAATCGAAGATGATGCAGATGGAAAGGTGTACCACGTTCTTGGATTGGAATAATCAATATTGTCAAAATGACTATACTACCCAAGGCAATCTACAGATTCAGTGCAATCCCTATCAAATTACCAATGGCATTTTTCACAGAACTAGAAGAAAAAAATCTTAAAATTTGCATGGAGACATAAAAAAACCCAAATACCCATAGCAATCTTGAGAAATAAAAATGGAGCAGGAGGACTCAGGCTCCCTGACTTCAGACTACAAAACTATAGTCATCAAAACAGTATGGTACTGGTAGAAAAACAGAAATATAGATTAATGGAACAGGAGGGAAAGACCCAAAATAAACCCACACACCTATGGTCAATTAATCTAGAACAAAGGAGCCAAGACTATACAACGGAGGAAAGACAGTTTCTTCAATAAATGGTGCTGGGAACACTGGACAGTTACATATAAATAAAATGAAATTAGAACATTCTTTAACACCATACACAAAAAATAATCTCAAAGTGAATTAAAGACCTAAATGTAAGACTGGATACTATAGAAGTCTTAGAGGAAAACATAAGCAGAACACTCTTTGACATAAATCACTGTAATATTCTTCTGAGCTGTCTCCTAGAGTAATGGAAATAAAAACAAAAATAAACAAATGGAATCTAATTAAACTCAAAAGCTTTTGCACAACAAAGGAAACCATAAACAAAATGAAAAGAAAACCCACAGAATGGGAGAAAATATTTGCAAATTATGTGAATGACAAGGGATTAGTCTCCAAAATTACCAACAGCTCATTCAGCTCATTATGAAAAAAAAAAAATCAAATAACCCAATCAAAACCTGGGCAGAAGACCTAAATAGACATTTTTTCCAAAGAAGAAATACAGATGGCCACGAGGTACATGAAAATATGCTCGACATCACTAATTATTTGAGAAATGCAAATCGAAACTACAATGAGATATCACCTCTCCCCAGTCAGAATAGTCATCATCAAAAAGTCCACAAACAATAAATTCTGGAGAGGGTGTGGAAAAAAGGGAACCTTTCTACACTGTTAGTGGGAATGTAAATTGTTACAGCCTCTATGGAGAACAGTATAGAAGTTCCTTAAGAAGTTAAATATAGAGCTAACATATGATCCAGCAATCCCACTCCTGGACATATATATGGAGAAAACCATGGTTTGAAAGGATACATGCACCCCAATATTCTTGCACCACTGTTTAAAATAGTCAAGACATGGAATCCACTTAAATGTCCATCAACAGATGAATGGATAAAGATATGGTACATATATAAAATGGAATATTCCTCAGCCATAAAAAATGTAGTATTTCTCTTGATTATATAATATTATGTCTGGGGTCTTCTTTAAAATAATCTAGGTGGATAAGTTAATGAGAATTTAAATTAAACAACACTGTCCACAGTTTGATTATTGAATGGTGATAAAAATATAGACTTTCTTTATAATATATCATTATTTATGGGGTTTTTGAATTTTTCATAAAATAGTAAAATAGTACTATTCTTACAGACAGACAGAATAGAAACATTTATAGGAATAAGTAAAATGTTTTAAAGATCTTATATATTTTCAGAGAGGTTTGAGAGAATAATTTATCCATAAAAAAGTTTATTAAAAAATAAGAAAACAAAGTAGTATATGGTATTTTTTTTAAAAGAAACATGATATTGAAACTAAAAAAAGAAAATATGTCTTGTTTTGACTGTCTAATTTTAAGTATAGCCCTAAAAGTAAAGCTTGTTATTTATAAATTAAACTGAGGAAATAATTAAAATGCAGAAAAATACAAAAATATTTAACATGTTAGAAGAAAATGACAACAGTAAAGACCAATCCAAGAGATTCATCACCCATGCTATCAGGAATCTAAAGCAAGAAGTAGAATAAGGTATACAAGGAGGATTATCAAATAATAATAATAAAAAAAAGAAATATTCCACTGTTGAGCTTCCTCACTTTTTAGTTTTATTTTTTGCTGTATGCGGGCCTCTCACTGTTGTGGCCTCTCCCGTTACAGAGCACAGGGTCTGGACGCGCAGGCTCAGCGGCCATGGCTCACAGGCCGAGCCTCTCCGTGGCATGTGGGATCTTCCTGGACCAGGGCACGAACCCGTGTCCCCTGCATCAGCAGGTGGACTCTCAACCACTGCGCCACCAGGGAAGACCTCCCCACATTTTTAATCTCAGGCAGATTAATCTGCCTGGTTCTAGCTGTAAAATGAAAATGTATACCTTCACTTGATTGGACTACAATCATCTAAAATTCAATATGACCTAAAAAGAAGTTCATCATTCTCAGGCAAAATAATATTAACAAATCTTACAGTTAAGTTTACTTCTTATGGGTTTGAGTTACAGTTATTTAAAAGTTTAATTCTAATTTTTCTAAACTGTGTAAACTTGGAAAACTATGTTGCTTAGCCTCAGATGCAAAGAACATTTATAGAATCTCTTTCATGGAGTTCTTATGAGCTTTAAATGAGAGCATGCAGGAGGACGGATTAAGATGTCATAGTAAAAAGATTCTGGGCTCACTTCCCCTCATAAGCACATCAAAACCACAACTATATATGCAGCAACTCTCTCTGAGAATGATCTGAAGACTAGCAGAATGGCTTTTCTACAACCAAAGTTATAAAGAAAGAACTACATGGAGTCTGTTATGTGTGATGCAGAAATGATCCAGTTGGGAAACACACCACTGGCAGGTGACCCAGAGAGGAGTATCACAGTCTCAAGGATCCTCCCTGAGGAGTTACATGTTTGGACCACATATAGTAAGCATCCCAGCCCTGAGGTCTGGTGCCAAGAATACAAGATTCTTGGCTGACTTGAAAACCAGTGGGACTTATAGGAGGGCTATGGGAAACTGAGACGCCCCACTTGAAGACTGTGGACACATATTTTCTTGCTCCCTGGCCCAACAGAGAGGCAGCATATTGAAAATTGTCTGGAGCTATGACTTGCCTTCCAGGACTGACCCAGAGCACACCCCACACACACTACCACCCTGCTCTGGGATCCCACTCCAGCCACTCCTGGTTCAACACTGCTCCCTGTCAACATGGAGACTGCCATCACACTGAGGAGAAACAGAGTTAGCTCAGAAATGGAAAACAAATTACCCTAAAGAGTAGGAGGTGAGACATTAAATAACAAATACCTAAAATTAATCAGCTTCCCATGAAGAGGAAAAGTATACTATGAATTTAGAGTACATGTGGAGAGAAAATGGAAATATAGTTTAAAATATGGATTTAAACATTTTAATAAACTGATGAAAACTCTATCTTCTTCACATTTTTTGTTAAATGAATTTTAAAAAATATTATTGATTTGCTGTTTCTTTTTAAATATATGTGTGAATGAGAGAATATATATGAGTAAAATACACTGTATTTTAACAGACAACTTATATCCTATAATGAAACAGTACTAAATCTGAAAAGTTTAAGATTAATAACCTAAATTTGGAATAACAACCTTAAGAATCCTAGCTGAAGTCATTAGAGGTACTGAGCCACCACTCCATCAGCTGGGCTGCTGCAAGATTTTTGAACCAGAAAATATATATGATAATACATATTAAGTGTTGCTTTAAATCATCATATTTTTGGAATATTTCTTACACATTAGTAGTTAATTAATCAACCATTAAATTACCAATATTCTGTCTTTTTAAAAAAACTGCACCAGTATATATATATATATATATATATATATATATATATATATATATATAATAGTGGTACTTGACAAATGCCAAGTTCAGGCCCCCCAACTCCTATCCTATCTAACTCACTTGGAATGTTTTGAGGCACTGAAACTGGTGTCCTGACTTTTCTAACTTACCTAGAGTTTGGATACCACATGGGGTAAACCTTAAACCCTGTCCTGCTGTATTATGAAATTCCTGACAAATATAGTGGAGAGTGTGGGAAATGGACACTCAAAGAGAGGGAAAAATACCCTGAATGACTGCGAAGTTCTACTCTAATAGTCTACTTTTACAGCCAACTTTTAAGTTCCAGGAAGGAATAGTGGCTCCAGCTACTAGGAGAGTTCCTTTTGTGCACCAAGACAAAGTCTACCCCCAAATCCATATTTTTAAGTACCAGTGAGTTGTAGAAAAAAAGCAAAAGAAAAATTTATAGAGGTAACTATATGCATCTCTATGTACTGTGATGTGGTCTCCTTCTGAATGTGCTAAATATTATTTAAGGAAAGGACTTCTCCTTTAGAAGGGATCATTGAGTCAGGGGAATCAACCATTGGAAACAATTTGGTATCTTTTTAAGGCTTCAAGAGATAGGCCATGGGAACAAGGGCATGCTATTGCCACCTTGTGAATAGTCCACGAAATGCAATGACAATAGAATTACAGCATCAGAATTACTCTGGTAGGAAGAACAACAGAAAACTACCAAATGTGTCATTAACTAGAGATGTCCCAGAATTCAGACTGTATTACAGTGATCTGCTTATTTCATTAATAAATTTTTCTTGAATGTCTAAATCAACACCTGACATGCAGTAGATGTTCAATAAATATTTACTAAAGAGAGAAATGAATCAATGGATGAGTTTTACTAGGGTCAGTGTAAGGTAAGGATGGGCTGTCTCACCCTAGAAAGATTCAATAGGATCTTTACAGATATCAAAATTATCTGACAGGGTAAGTTGGGGTCACCTAAGGAAGAGTGGGTTTATAAAGTGAAGTAATAGCTTGGATCAATTGTCAGATACCACAACTACTCCTACCTAAGACTTTTATAGAGGTTTAAAAAATATGGATAAAAATATCCCAACTAATTTGTTATATGGAGAGTATTAATTCAACCTACCTATATACAAATTGCTCTAGAAAACTCAGAGATCTAGGGTCAAGTTAAACATAGTAATTTATATGAGATTTTTATTCTAGTTAAACATAGTAATTCATATTTATACGATATTTTTAAGTCTTAGGGCAATTTCACATTGCAAACAATAGCATTGCTAATGACTACCTAAAAGATATTTGTTGTGAACACTTCTTAGGAAAACATTAAAATATTTATCATGGACATATATTAAATACGTAATAAGTGATATAAAGTATTACTAGGAGGAATTTTGGTAAAGGTAGATGTGTTTGAATTAGGAGTAAGATGAGTGAGTATAATACTAAATTTATGCAATATTTCATATCAGTGTTCTTTTTTTTAGGGTATTTTTATGTTTTTATTATTTTTATTTTTATTTTTTTTTATTTTGGCTGCATTGGGGCTTCGTTTCTGTGCAAGGGCTTTCTCTAGTTGTGGCAAGCAGGGGCCACTCTTCATCACAGTGTGCGGGCCTCTCACTATCGTGGCCTCTCTTGTTGTGGAGCACAGGCTCCAGACACGCAGGCTCAGTAGTTGTGGTGCATGGGCTTAGTTGCTCCGCGGCATGTGGGATCCTCCCAGACCAGGGCCCAAACCCATTTCCCCTGCATTGGCAGGCAGATTCTCAACCACTGCACGACCAGGGAAGCCCCCATATCAGTGTTCTTATAAACACATATTTTTTCTAAATTTTAAATATGTTGCATATGTAAAAATAAGTTTAGTGTGTTAATATAAGGAAGATTCACATGTATTTTTACATCTAATTATGTTATCAGTATTATTTCAATTTTGCAGAGCAAAACTGAAGGAAAATTACTTTATCAAAGTCATAAAATATAATAAAGATGCAAACTCCAGATGTTAATATTGCAATATGCATCCTCTCCACCCCCAATTATAGCATCTTGTAAAATATAACAGAATGTTGTAAAAGTGTATTTTGGTTATGTTAGAGTTTCTGTATAAAAATGACTAACTGTGGCTCTGGAATTTATTGCACACAGATGATACTTTACCTTTAACATAACATGGATTTTTATCAACAGTGGTTCAAAAATGTTTATTGACTGACAGTTATGTCTAGGCATTCTTCTTCTTACTGAAAACATAGAGATAATTATGAAAAATGTTTTTATGAAGTTCTTATAATCTAAGAATATATAATAAGAAGGTAAGTAAATAAGTTTGTATGTATATATTAGTGTTGTGATAAAGGTATACTCAGGTTACAATGGCAACACAGCAAAGGATACTAGCTCTACCTAGTTGTTTAAGCAAATCTTCTATTGGGAAAGCTCATCAATATGAGATTGGAAAATTGATAAAAGCCTAAGCAGAATTATAGAACGAGTGATGATAACTTGAACACAGATAAATGGAAAAGGAGACTATAAACAGTTTGATAATATGATAGAATGAAATACAAGGAAGAGAATGTCAGGAAATGACTGAATAAATATAGTATGCAGGACTCTGAAAGCATAATGAGTTCTTAATAAATAATTTTAGTTTTATCTAGGTGATGGGTAGAAAATGAATAAGTATTGAAAGCCTTCCAAAGTAATGTCTACTCTTCCTGATTATAAAACCATCCCAATAATAGATGGCTGAGACTTCTAGGATGCTTCAGCTCTGTGTGTATAGAAGCAGTGGATAGAAAAAAACATTGACTTAAGGGACAAGTGATGAGGAATGAAGGGCTTCAACCTGCCTAAACAAGTGTGATCTAAAAATGAACATTCCTTGAATTCTCACCAGACACGGAATCTACCGGTGCCTTGATCTTGGACTCCCCAGACTTCAGAACTGTGATAAATAAATTTCTAAGTCACCTAGTCTATGGTATTCTGCCATAGCAGCCCAACTGACTAAGACAAAAACTAGCACTGATGGAGTGAGGCATGGCTGTAATAAATACCTAAAACTGTGGAAACAGCTTTGGATTTGGGTAATAAGTAGAGGCTGGAAGAGTTTGGAAGGGCTTGCTAGAAAAAGCTTATATTTCTGTGAATGAACCTTTAAAAGTAATTTTAGTGAGAGGTCAGAAAACTTTCTCAGCTCACTTCCACATTCCCTGCCTCAGCCAGCAGCCTAGCCAGTGTGGAGAGATTTGCTGTGCTGATTAAAAATTATAAAAAGAAGGAGGAGCTTCAAGATGGTGGAAGAGTAAGACATGGAGATCACCTTCCTCCCCACAAATACATCAGAAATACATCTACATGTGGAACAACTACTACAGAACACCTACTGAAAGCTGGCAGAAGACCTCAGACCTCCCAAAAGGAAAGGAACTCCCCATGTACATGGGTAGGGCAAAAGAAAAAGGAAAAAAAACAGAGACAAAAGAAAAGGGACGGGACCTGCACCAGTGGGAGGAAGCTGTGAAGGAGGAAAGGTTTCCACACACTAGGAATCCCCTTCATGGGCGGAGACTGTGGATGGCAGAGAGGGGAAGCTTCAGAGCCACGGAGGAGAGTGCAGCAAGAGGGGTGCAGAGGGCAAAGTAGAGAGATTCCCACACAGAGGATCTGTGCTCTCACCAGCCCAAGAGGCTTGTCTGCTCACCCAATGGGACAGGTGGGGTTTGGGAGCTGAGACTCCGGCTTCGGAGGTCACACCCCAGGGAGAGGACAGGGGCTGGCTGTGTGAACACAGCCTGAAAGGGGCTAGTGCACCATGGCTAGCTGGGATGGAGTCCGGGAAAAGGTCTGGAACAGCCGAAGAGACAAGAGACTTTTATTTGCCTCTTTGTTTCATGGTGCAAGAGGAGAGGGGATTAAGAGCGCTGCTTAAAGGAGCTCCAGAGACAGGCGCAAGTCGCAACTATCAGCACGGACACCAGAGACAGGCATAAGACGCTAAGGCTGCTGCTGCAGCCACCAAGAAGCCTGTGTGCAAGCACAGGTCACTATCCATACCTCCCCTCCCTGGAGCCTGTGCAGCCCGCCACTGCCAGGGTCCCGTGATCCAGGGACACTTTCCCAGGAGAACACACGGCATGCCTCAGGCTGGTGCAATGTTACGCTGGGCTCTGCCGCCGCAGGCTCGCCCTGCACTCCGTAACCCTCCCTCCCCCCGGCCTCAGTGAGCCAGAAACCCCGAAGAAGCTGATCCTTTAACCCCGTACTGTCTGAGAGAAGAACAGATGCCCTCAGGCAACCTGCACGCAGAGGCAGGGCCAAATCCAAAGCTGGATCCCAGGAGTTGTGTGAACAAAGATGAGAAAGGGAAATCTCTCCCAGCAGCCTCAGGAACAGCGGATTAAATCTCCACAGTCAACCTGATGTACCCTGCCTATGTGGAATACCTGAATAGACCACGAATCATCCCAAATTGACAAGGTGGACCTTGGGAGCAATGATATGTATGTATTTTTCCCTTTTTCTCTTTTTGTGAGTGTGTATGAGTATGCTTCTCTGTGTGATTTTGTCTGTATAGCTTTACTTTTACCATGTGTCCTAGGGTTCTGTCTGTCCATTTTTGTTTGTTTGTTTGTTTGTTTGTGTTTTTTTTGTATAGGTTTCATCACTTGTTATCATTGGTAGATTTTTTTTGGTTTGGTGGTTCTCTTCTTTTTTCTTTCTTTTTTTAATTACTTTAAAATTTTTCTTTAATATTTATTTTTTGTTTTTTATTTTAATAACTTTTATTTTACCTTATTTTACTTTACCTTTTTCTTTCTTTCTTTCTTTTTTCTCCATTTTATTCTGAGCCGTGTGGATGACAGGCTCTTGGTGCTCCAACCAGGTGTCAGGGCTGTGCTTCTGAGGTGGGAGAGCCAAGTTCAGGATATTGGTCCAACAGAGACCTCCCAGCTCCACATAATATCAAATGGCAAATATTTCCCAGAGATCTCCAATTCAATGCCAAGACCCAGCTCCACTCAACAACCAGCAAGCTACAGTGCTGGACACCCTATGCCAAACAACTAGAAAGACAGGAACACAACCCCACCCATTAGCAGAAAGGTTGCTTAAAATCATAATATAGTCACAGACACCCCAAAACACACCACCAAATGTAGATCTGCTCACCAGAAAGACAAGATCCAGCATCACCCACCAGAACATAGGCACTAGTCCCCTCCACCAGGAAGCCTACACAACAAACTGAACCAACGTTAGCCACTGGGGGCAGACAACAAAAACAATGGGAACTACCAACCTGCAGCCTGTGAAAAGGAGACCCAAAACACAGTAAGTTAAGCAAAATGAGAAGACAAAGAAACACACAGCAGATGAAGGACCAAGGTAAAAACCCACCAGACTTAAAAAATGAAGAGGAAATAGGCAGTCTAACTGAAAAATAGTTCAGAATAATGATAGTAAAGATGATCCAAAATATTGGAAATAGAATGGAGAAAATACAAAAATCATTTAAGAAAGACCTAGAAAAACTAAAGAGCAAACAAACATTCATGAACAACACAATAAATGAAATTGAAAATTCTCTAGGAGGCATCAATAGTGGAATAACTGAGGCAGAAGAACAGATAAGTGACCTGGAAGATAAAATAGTGGAAATAACTACTGCAGAGAAGAATAAAGAAAAAAGAATGAAAAGAATTAAGGAAGTCTCAGAGACTTCTGGGACAATATTAAATGCACCAACATTCAAATTATAGGGGTCCCAGAAGAAGAAGAGAAAAAGAAAGGAACTTAGAAAATATTTGAAGAGATTATAGTTGAAAACTTCCCTAATATGGATAAGGAAATAGTTGATCAAGTCCAGGAAGCACACAGAGTCCCATTCAGGATAAATCCAAGGAGAAAGCCACCAAGACACATATGAATCAAACTATCAAAAATTAAATACAAAGAAAAAAATATTAAAAGCAGCAATGGAAAAACAACAAATAACATGAAAGGGAATCCCCATAAGGTGAACAGCTGATCTGTCAGCAGAAACTCTGCAAGCCATAAGCGAGTAGCAGGACATACTTAAAGTGATGAAAGGGAAAAACCTACAACCAAGTTTACTCTACCCAGCAAGGATCTCATTCAGATATGAGGGAGAAATAAAAACCTTTACAGACAAGAAAAACTAAAAGAATTCAGCACAACAAAACCAGCTTTATAACAAATGCTAAAGGAACTTCTCTAGGCAGGAAACACAAGACAAGGAAATAATGATCTACAATAACAAACCCAAAACAATTAAGGTAATGGTAATATGAACATACATATTGATAATTACCTTAAATTTAAATGGATTAAATGCTCCAACCAAAAGACATAGAATGGCTGAATGAATACAAAAACAAAACCCATATATATGCTGTCTACAAGAGACCCACTTCAGACCTAGGGACACATACAGACTGAAAGTGAGGGGATGGAAAAAGATATTCCATGCAAACGGAAATCAAAAGAAAGCTGGAGTAGCAATTCTCATATCAGAAAAAAGAGAGTTTAAAGCAAAGACTATTACAAGAGATGAAGAAGGACACTCCATAATATTCAATGGATCAATCCAAGAAGAAGATATAACCATTGTAAATATTTATGCACCCAACATAGTAGCACCTCAATACATAAGGGAAATACTAACAGCCATAAAAGGGGAAATCAACAGTAACACAATCATAGTATAGGGGACTTAAACACCCCACTTTCACCAATGGGTAGATCATCCAAAATGAAGATAAATAAGGAAACACAAGCTTTAAATGATACATTAAACAAGATGGATTTAATTGATATTTATAGGACATTCAATTTAAAAACAACAAAACACACTTTTCCTCAAGTGCTCATGTAATATTCCCTAAGATAGATCATATCTTAGGTCACAAGTCAAGCCTTGGTAAGTTTAAGAAAATTGAAATTGCATCAAGTGTATTTTTGTACCACAAAGCTATGAGACTACATAACAATTACATGAAAAAAATCTGTAAAAATTACAAACATATGGAGGCTAAATAATACACTATTAATAACCAAGATGCCACTGAAGAAATCAAGGAGGAAATTCAAAAATACCTAGAAACAAATGACATGAAAACACGACCTCCCAAAGCCTATGGGATGCATCAAAAGCAGTTCTAAGAGGGAAGTTTATAGCAGTACAATCCTACCTTAAGAAACAAGACACATCTCAAATAAACAACCTAACCTTACACCTAAAGCAGTTAGAGAAATAAGAACAAAAAACCCCAAAGTGAGCAGAAAGAAAGAAATTATAAAAATCAGATCAGAAATACATTAAAAAGAAATGAAGGAAACAGTAGCAGAGATCAATAAAACTAAAAGCTGGTTCTTTGAGAAGATAATCATAATTGATAAATCATTAGCCAGACTCATCAAGAAAAAAAGGGAGAAGCCTCAAATCAGTAGAATTAGAAATGAAGAAGGGGAAGTAATAACTGAAACTGCAGAAATACAAGGATGATGAGCGATTACTACAATCAACTATATGCCAATAAAATGGGCAATCTGGATGAAATGGACAAATTCTTCAAAAAGCACAACCTTCCAAGACTGAACCTGGAAGACATAGAAAATATGAACAGACCAAACACAAGAACTGAAATTGAAACTGTGATTTAAAATCTTCCAACAAACAAAAGCCCAGGACGATATGGCTTCACAGGCGAATTCTGTCAAATATTTAGAGAAGAGTTAACACCTACATTTCTCAAATGCTTCCAAAATATAGCAGAGGGAGGAACACTCCCAAATTCATTATACGAGGCCACCATCACCCTGATACCAAAACCGGACAAAGATGTCACAAAAAAAGGAAACTACAGACCAATATCACTGATGAACATATATGCAAAAATCCTCAACAAAATACTAGCAAACAGAATCCAAGAGCACATTAAAAGGATCATACACCATATTCAAGTGGGGTTTGTCCCAAGAATGCAAGGATTCTTCAATATATGCAAATCAATCAATGCAATAGATCATATTACGAAACTGAAGGAGAAAAACCATATGATCATCTCAATAGATGCAGAGAAAGCTTTTGACAAAATTCAAAACCCAGTTATGATAAAAACACTCCAGAGGGTAGGCATAGAGGGAACTTACCTCAACATAATAAAGGCCATATATGACAAACCCACAGCCATCATTGTCCTCAATGGTGAAAAATGGAAACCATTTCCTCTAAGATGAGGAACAAGACAAAATTGTCCACTCTCACCACTATTATTCAACATAGTTTTGGAAGTTTTAGCCACAGCTATCAGAGAAGAAAAAGAAATAAAAGGAATTGAGGGCTTCCCTGGTGGCACAGTGGTTGAGTGTCTGCCTGCCGATGCAGGGAACATGGGATCGTGCCCCAGTCTGGGAGGATCCCACGTGCCACAGAGTGGCTGTGTCCATGAGCCATGACTTCTGAGTCTGTGCATCCAGAGCCTGTGCTCTGCAACGGGAGCGGTCACAACAGTGAGAGGCCCGTGTACTGCAAAAAAAAAAAAAAAAAAAAGAAAAGGAATAAAAATAGGAAAAGAAGGAGTTAAGCTGCCATTCTTTTCAGACGACATGATACTATACATAGAGAATCCTAAAGATGCTACCAGAAAACTACTAGATCTAATCAATGAATTTGGTAAAGTAGCAGGATACAAAATTAATGCACAGAAATCTCTGGCTTCCTATACACTAATGATGAAAAATGTGAAAGTGAATTTAAGAAAACACTCCCATTTACCATTGCAACAAAAAGAATAAAATACCTAGGAATAAACCTACCTAAGGAGACAAAAGACCTGTATGCAGAAAATTATAAGGCACTGATGAAAGAAATTAAAGGTGATACAAATAGATGGAGAGATATACCATGTTCGTGGATTGGAAGAAGCAACACTGTGAAAATGACTATACTACCCAAAGCAATCTACTGATTCAATGCAATCCCTATCAAGCTACCATGGCATTTCTCACAGAAGTAGAACTAAAAAATTCACAATTTGTATGGAAACACAAAAGACTCTGAATAGCCAAAGAAATCTTGAGAATGAAAAATGGAGCTGGAGGAATCAGTCTTGCTGATTTCAGACTATACTACAAAGTTACAGCAATCAAGACAGTATGGTACTGGCACAAAAACAGAAATATAGATCAATGGAACAGGATAGAAAGCCCAGAGATAAACCTATGCACATATGGTCACCTTATCTTTGACAAAGGAGGCAACAATATACAATGGAGAAAAGACAGCCTCTTCAACAAGTGGTGCTGGGAAAACTTTACAGCTACATGTAAAAGAATGAAATTAGAGCACTCCCAGACACCATACATGAAAATAAACCCAAAATCCATTATATACCTAAATGTAAGGACAGACAGTATAAAACTCTTAGAGGAAAACATAGGCAGAACACTCTATGGCATAAATCACAGCAAGATCCTTTTTGACCCAAATCCTAGAGAAATGGAAATAAAAATAAACAAATGGGATCTAATGAAACTTAAAATCTTTTGCACAGCAAAGGAAACTACAAGCAAGATGAAAAGACAACCCTCAGAATGGATGAAAATATTTGCAAATGAAGCAACTGACAAAGGATTAATCTCCAAAGTTTACAAGCAGCTCATGCAGCTCAATATCAAAAAAAAAAAAAAAAAAAAAAAAACAAACAACCCAATCAATAAATGGGCAGAAGCCCTAAATAGACATTTCTCCAAAGAAGATATACAGATTGCCAAAAAACACATGAAAGAATGCTTAACATCACTAATCATTAGAAAAATGCAAATCAAAACTACAATGCAGTATCATCTCACACTGTTCAGAATGGCCATCATCAAAAAGTCTACAAACCATAAATGCTGGACAAGGTGTGGAGACAAGGGAACCCTCATACACTGTTGGTGCGAATGTAAATTGATACAACCACTATGGAGAACAGTATGGAGGTTTCTAAAATACTAAAAATTGAATGTCCATATGACCTGGCAATCCCACTATTGGACATATACCCTGAGAAAAACATAATTCCAAAAGAGTCATGTACCACAATGTTCATTGCAGCTCTGTTTACAATAGCCAGGACATGGAAGCAACCTAAGTGTCCATTGACAAATGAACGGATAAAGAAGATGTGGCCCATATATACAATGGAATATTACTCAGCCATAAAAGGAGCAAAATTGAGTTATGTGTAGTGAGGTTGATGACATAGAGTCTGTCATACAGAGTGAAGTAAGTCAGAAAGAGAAAAACAAATACCATATGCTAACACATATATATGGAATCTAAAAAAAAAAAAAATGGTCATGAATAACCCAAGGGCAAGACGAGAATAAAGTCACAGACCTACTAGAAAATGGACTTGAGGACACGGGGAGGAGGAATGGTAAGCTGGGACAAAGTGAGAGAGTGGTAGTGTACATATGGATACATATACACTACCAAATATAAAATAGATAGCTAGTGGGAAGCAGTCACATAACACAGGGAGATCACCTCTGTGGTTTGTGACCAGCTAGAAGGGTGGTATAGGGAGGGTGGGAGGGAGGGAGATGTAAGAGGGAAGAGAGATGGTGATATACGTATATGTATAACTGATTCCCTTCGGTATAAAGCAGAAACTAACACACCATTGTAAAGCAATTATACTCCAATAAAAACGTTAAAAATATAAAATTAAATTAAATTTAAAAAAATTTACTTGTAAAGGCCATTCTGATGAGGTCTCAGATAGAAATGAGGAATATGTTATTGGAAACAGGAAGAAAAGTGATTCTTGCTATAAATTTGGCAAAGAAGTTGGTTGAATTGTGTTCATGTTCTAGTATTTTGTGGAAGGTAAAACTTGCTAGTGATGAAATTGGATGCTTAGCTGAAGAGATATCTAGTCACATTGTTGAAGGTATTGCTTGGCTTATCCTGACTGATTAATAGTACAATGAGAAAAGAGAGAATTTGTCTCTTATGGCCAAACCTCTGTATGTTACTAAACAATAATAACTCTGACCCAATTTTAAATAGTCTTTAAGGCCTCACAGGAGACTCTGATGAACCCACCTGCCCTCAGACATCCTAAGTATCATAATTCCTTTTATCTTTTTTTGTATATAAAAAGGAAAGAAATGTCCTTGGTTTACTCACCTGAAAACAGGAATCACTTTTGACCTATAAGGTATTATAGTCAGCTGCTAGACCCAGTGAAATGGGGACACCTCCCTTTCCTTAGAGTCATTACAGTCACTGCCCTTTTGATTAGGGCCACCAAGAAATTCATTGTGGAATCCCCTTTAACCACTTTTGTCTCTGTTGCAGTAGAATCTCTCCTGTATTCTCATCACATTTAATATTTCTCAGCCAGCTGCCTCACCTCCTATAATGTCCTTTTGTTAATTGCTCCTCAAGTATCTCTATGATAACATTAACTCTACTACTCTTCTCTCCTCTGTCACTAAAGATGTTCCTCAGGACTGCTGGAGATCAGGGATTGCCTCCTGACTCCTCATGATGATCTACAAAAAATTCCTATAGGTAATGCAGACTTTTCACCGTTCACTGCTGGTTCTTATTTAAAGACGGCAATGGCACATATTTTGCTGAGTATGTTATTGAAACTCCTTTTGACATTATCGATGCCCCATCTTTACCTATGGCTACTTAAGCTCAACAGGCTGAACACTCTTACGTGGGCCTATACTTTGGCCAAGGACAGAACTGCCAACATTTATACTGATAGTAATATGCTTTCTGAGTAGCTCATGACTTTGGAATATTGCAGAAACAACTTGGCTTTCTCACGTCCAGTGGAAATACAATTTAAAACATCCCCTATGTTCAGGAATTATTAGATGCAATACTTTAACCTGCCACTTTAGCTACTATTTAGAATCTATGGCATTCTAAACTTGACCCTCTAGAAGCTAAGGGAAACGAACTTGCTGATATTTTTACAAGAAATTCTGCCCTTAAAGGGGCCACTAGCTGCCAAACCTGTGACATTGTCCAAAGGGCTATTTCTCCAAATGATAAGTCAGAAAAATTGGCTACAAAAGCCCAAAAATTGACCTCAGGAAACAAACAGGATTGGAAATTCAACAATTAATGGTTTGATAAAAAGACAGACTTCTGGTTTGTACCAAGTAACAAGTCAGTTGTACTGGAGACTCTAAAATTCTCACTTCTCAACGTTGTTCATGCGTTACATCATTGGTCTACTGACAAAATGATAGCATTCATGAATCAGTAGTGGTGGAGGATATTAACAAGACTACAAAAAGTGCCTACTTCACTTGTCCCGCTTGTCTGAAGTATAACTCAGGGGAGCATGTTTACTCTGCTCCCAGACATTTAACAGCTTAATGGACATTTCAAGGTTGAGCAAATAGATTTCATAAAACTTTCTCCATCTTATGAATATAAATATGTTTAAGTCATTGTCTGTATGTTTTCACAGTGGGCCAAAGCCTTTCCTTGCAGACAGACTATACCTTTTCTGTGGCTAAAGTCCTTTTGGAAAAGATTAACCCTATTTGGCGAACTCCTTTTTAACTTCATAGTGATCAAGCAACCCATTTTACTGGCCAGGGCTTTGACAAGTCTGTGCTGTTTGGTTGGTTTTACACTTTCACTGCACTTACTACCCATGATCTTCTGCTTTAGTTGAATACATTAACAAAATTATTAAGACTCAATTGGCAAAATTTGTAGAGGCTCTCCAAATGCCTTGGCCAAAAGCATTATTATTTTTCTTTCTAAATCTCAGATTCACTCCTTTTGGAATTCACACTCTTATTCTTTGAGATAGTCACAGGATATCCAATGCACTTAGCTCCTTCCTCTTTGACCCACAACAGGATAAAGAAGAGATATTCCAATATTGCAAAATCCCAGTTGCTTCTATTAAAAATAACTATATTTTGGTAGAGCCATCTTTTCACATTGCACTCTTGGGTGATTAAGACCTTAAGCACTGCATCTTGCAACCTGGAGGTTTCATCTATTGGAAAAGACACCAGAAGGACTCTCTTCAACCTCACTGCAGAGTCCCTTATCAGGTACTGTTAACCAACCCTTGTGCAACCAAACTCCAAAAAATAGACTCTTGGATTCACATGACACAATTAAAGAAAGCACAGAACACTGAGTGGACCTGCACATCATCTGGTGACCTAACAGTAAAAATTTCCTAAAATTGAAGCACACATCTGATGAGACATTTTTCCCAAAGTATCTGAACTAGACCTGTTGGAAGTTTGTCTGCCAAATCCTTGATGATGACATAATAAATTGATGACCTACTATGTCTATGATCTTGATAACATGTGTACTTTAGTTAAAAGCATATGAGAGTTCTCCCTCTTACCTCACTTATTACTCGAATGTGACCTCAGTAGGTTTCCAATCTGTGCACTTTTCCTCCAACATGAGACACTACACTCAGGAAAGGTCCTTCTGGTATTGAAGGATAAAAATCTGCTGAAAATGGAAAACCTAACTTTTGGTCAGCAATGCTTTCAGAGAAAGATCTTGATCCAAAGGAGAAAATGTAAAAAATTAATAAACAGAAACCTCAATTAAATAGAATAAGGATGCCAGAGGGAAGAGCTCTCATGCCCTGTGAGTATAGCAAAGCCAACAGGAAGAAGAAAGACTTCTTTTCTTTCCTAGTAAGGACTCAGCCAATGAAAAGTCATAGACTTTAGCTTACAATAGTCTTCCTAACTTCCATTTTCCCTCTATAAAAGTGTTCTTCCCTTGCCATGCAGGGACTTGCACATGGCTTGCCATGACTTCAGATCCTGAATTGCAATTCTCTGCTGATCCCAGATAAACCCGCCTTTGCTGGAGAAATATTTAGCAGTCTACTTGTCTTAGGTCAACACCCACTAGGTTTTGGACTTCCTTGTGACTATCAATTTCTTTTCTCCATTTTAGAACAAGAATGTCTATCCTATGCCTATCTTATCATTTTGTTTTGGAAGCACATAACATGTTTTGATTCACAAGTTCATTGCTGGAGAGGAATTTTGTCTCAGGATGAATCTTACATTGAGCCTCAATCATTATCTGATTTAGACAATAGTTAGATGCAACTTTGAATTTAGACTTTAAAAGTTGATACTGAACAAGTTATGATTTGGAGGGGGAGGTACTGGGATCTGATAAGTGTATTTGGTGTGCAAGAAGAACATGAATTTGGGGGGTCTTGGGGTAGAAACCTGTAGACTAATGATTGTGTCCCTCAGAATTCATATGTTGAAACCAAATTCCCAATGCAATAATATTTAGAGGAGGAGCCTTTGAGAAATGATCAAACCATGAGGGTGAATCCCTCATAAAAGGTATAATGCCCTTATAAAAAACACTCCAGATTTCTCTCTCACCCTTTTGGCCATGTGAGAACACAGTGAGAAGATGGCTGTCTTTGAATAAGGAAATGGATTCTCACCAGACACTGAATCTGCCTGTGCCTTGATCTTGGACTTTCCAGCCTCTAGAACTGTAATAAATAAATTTCCATCCCATTCTATGATACTCTGTATAGCAGCCCAAATTAGCTAAAACAAAGCTCAGTAATATAATGGAAGAAGGGTGGTACTGTTCCTTTCATATTGTATTGGGTCCCTAATAATAGATATAAAACTCACTTGGGAAGTAATATAAATCACAGTAAAAGGGGGAAAGCCTTGAGGTGTATTTTTCTGTGTACATATGCATTAAAAAACTGCTTCTTCTAACTTAATTCTGAATTGGGTTAATGTTATTCCTAATTCCATTAAGTCTACAACATATCTCAGAAGCCAATGTGCTTTTTGTTTGTTTGTTTATTTTAATTTGTATTGATTGTCAATTTCTATTCACCTTTGGATTCTGTGATAATGGAGTACCCTTATATGGAGGGTGGGTGAGCCCACTAGGAATGGGTTTTTTCATTATTTCTTGTCTTGCAGATGTTTTAAATAGTATGTTTTATTTATATCCCAGTAACAGAACTTTCATTGTCAAAAACTTAATAGTAGCAAAATAGAGAAATCAAAATATAAATATTTAAAAAATAAAATTATAGAATGCAATATTTTCTGACAGATGATCTCTTAAGATTACTTTCTTCTTCATCTCTACATTTTTCTTCTACAATTAGTACCCTATACATTTCTCTTATGCTGTCAAGAACACTTAATGACCCAGAAAATATCTAAAGTTTATTAGCATGATGGATATTGCTGGAGCTTCTATGTAAATAGAGTAGAAGATAAAAATTATTTTAAAGAAAATTTAAGTTTCTCTGTTTCATGGTTTAATTTTTACAAACAACTTTTTTTTTAGTAATTATGGAAAATTGAAAATTTTCAAAATTTTAACTAGGGAAAAGGAGCAGATCTTTCTTCTAAGCTCAGAAGTTGGTTCTCATTTAGCATCTCTCTATATCTTCATAGGTCCCATAATTAGCATGACAAAATTTGAAATCTTTGGGATAGGCATTAGGGCATTCAAGAAGGATTTTCAGTTCTGTTTCTATCTACATCTAAAAATTTTACTTTTCAATCTGCTTAATTTTAGTTGTTTTCATGAAACTTACTTTATCCAAAGACATATGAGTGGTAATGGGCAGTTCTAAGTTCTATCCCCTCCCATCCTCTCTTGTTATCTACCAAAGAGAATAGCCATGCTCTTAATTGCAGTTATTACATCATCTGGATATCAGAGTATATATAATGTGAAGCAGAGACTCCAGACAGCCTGCAGTGAACAGATAGTTTATATGGAAAAAAAAAAACTTTTATTTTTCAAGTGAATTATTTTTTTAAAATTAGTGATATTATCATGGCAATATTATGCATCTGGTCTGAATCAGTGACTCAGTAAAGAACACTTAGCACCTTGTGATACTCTTTTTAGCCTTACAATGATTGTATTTATGTGTTTAATACCTTTATGTTTTATTAAAATACAGGCTCCAAATGGCCAGGTGTCATCATACATATTTGTTCACTACAATCCTATCACTACTTATAGTGTATCTAGCATAGAGTAAGGAACTAATAAACTGGCTTTCCTTTAAAAAACAAAACAAAACAAAACAAACAAACAAGCTAAGATATATTTTAAGTAAGACCTTATGAATTCAATTCTATCACTGCTAACTGATATACAAATCAGCTTATTCATAGAGTAATTAAAAGAATCTAGTATTAACAGAACTAGTGATAAATCTGAAGTATTTTAAACAGGCAGAATTCTAAAAATATATAGCCCAATGCTTCACACCTGGTAAACATTTAATAAACAGCATGCAAAGAACATATTCTTTGGGTCAACTGAAACAAATTTGGAATCCTATATATATCATTCACTACCTATATGTTCTTACACCAACCTCAAATATTTTCTTTACCCATTTAGCCTAATAGTGAGAGAGCCTACAAAAGTCCCAGAAAATGCTATCTTTTTAGACAGAAGTAGAATTATCCATTCTTAGCCTCTCATCTCTTCATTCAATAATTCCAGTTCTCTCTTAATTTTCAATATAAATTTTTTTTTTGCTTTACATATGAAAAATGCAACTGATAATGAAGAGTGTAACCTCTGGCATCAGATGATATATGGTTAAATAGAAGTGCCCAATCACCAGCTGTTTAACCTCGAATGAATTAATTACCCTAAGAATCTTGTTCCTCAACTCTATGGAGGTAAATATTGTTTATCATCATTGTATCAAATAAGATAAACTAGATAAAGTGTTTAGTAGAATAAATCGTGTAAAGTCGGTTCTCATAAAATTATCTTCCCAACCTTGGCCTGCAAGTATTTCATAATTTAGTGAGAAAAAAAAATGTGAGAATGATTCAAATATGATATTATCAGTTCAGATAAAGAAAGGTACAGATGCAAGATAGAGGGTAGTGCTTACTTACCAATCAAGATAATGTTGGAGAATATTCAGCAAGGAGGTAATACTAATACTTAAGGAAAAAACTCAAAGGATAATTAGGATTTAACCAAGCAAAAAAGAGAGAATGTTCATATAGCACAGAAGTTAAATGGGGTAAGGCATGTTAAGGCACAGGTGATGCTAAATTGAGATGGAATCCTCTATTTAACTTTGAACTTGAGTAGAGATGTGGTATAAGTCCCACCTTTAAACTGATATTAATAAATGGAAAAATTATAAATATATTATTTTTTTAAAGATGGTAAATGAGTATTTCGATAAGAAAATATCACTAGGGTTAAATATTACTATGATTCATAAAGAACATGTCAAGAAAAAAAAAAGGACAATATCTTGTGTGTGTGTGTGTGTGTGTGTGTGTGTGTGTGTGTGTGTGGCAATGTCAATAGATTGAAGACCATGAGGCTATTAGAGAAAAACTCTGTCTCTTGACTTGAGAAAATAGTTTTCTCATGATTAATAAATCAATGTGAGCCTGGAGGAAGTTCCCTATAGGTATTGCCATTTGATCTATTCTTTGTTTCTAGTTTCCTATTCAATAAATTTATCAATAAGTTAAATTAACTATACTTGTGAATTTTGCTGGATATATAGGTTTGAGAATGATAACCATCTTTGAAGGACTATAAAATAAAAAAAGATGTTTTCAAACAGAAGGACTATCTGAAAATCATAAATTTTTAAAGAAACAAATTCAAAAATTGTCTTGAACTTAAAAAATCCATCAACCATATAAAAATAACATCTTCATTTCATGCACAATCCTGACTTTAGATTCTGAGATATACTATTTTGAAGAAAATGACAACAAATATTTAAAAGAAAAACAGTTTGTGACTGAATACATTTGAAAAATCCTAGAATACAAAAAGTTAACGAGGTTTGCTTACTAAATAAAGTCCTATATTTTACTTTTGCCAGTAACAATTGTGAATCTCTATAGTGAAATATTAAGTTAAAATTGAAATTCATTTGAAGTGTGAAATTCACCCCTTCCCAAAAAGCATCTTCTGAAATCAGTATTCTTTGGAACAAAGGTTAAACATTTCTAAAAGAGTAGATTGATAGAAATTTGTAGTCAAAGTGATCCTATTAGTGGTAAGTTAGTACAAATTAATCAGAGCAGTGAGCCTTATAACTGATCTCTGCTATTATGATTAAAATATGATACAATTCTGAATACTATTTAACATGTAGATTCTCATTTTTCAAATCGTTCACTTATTCACTCATCAAGTATACAAGTAATACAATATTACTCAATGTATACAGTTGCAGATATGATAATGGATACAACAGTGGATAAGATGGATAGAGATGTTCTCTTTCCTCAATGAATTTATATTCTAGTAGTGGGATAAGGATATTAAACGGACATGATAATTTTTGATTATGATAAGTACTTTTTAAAACAATTAATTAACTAATTTACTTATCTATTTTTGGCTGTGTTGAACCTTCTTTGCTGTGTGTGGGCTCTCTCTCTTGCTGTGGAAAGTGGGGTCTACTCTTTGTTGTGGTGCATGGGCTTCTCATTGTGGTGGGTTCTCTTGTTGTGGAGCACAGGCTCTAGGCACACGGGGTTCAGTAGTTGTGGCACGCAGGCTCAGTATTTGTGGCTCGAGAGCTCTAGAGCGCAGGCTCAGTACTTGTGGTGCACGGGTTTAGTTGTTCCATGGCATGTGGAATCTTCCCAGCCCAGGGCTCAAACCCGTGTCCCCTGAATTGGCAGGTGGATTCTTAACCACTGCACCACCAGGGAAGTCCAAGTACTTTTAAGGAAGTACTTGGAATAAGTAATACAAAATATCTAGTTTTTTGTTTTTTTTAATAAAAGGATAATATGACTGTGCCTCCTTGAGGAAACACAGTTTGAGCTAAGTCAAATACTACTTGATGAATTAATGAATGTATACAGAATTAAAGAATAGGTTTAGTAAGGAAGATATGAGTGCAGTTACCTCAAGAATTCCCATGACCAAAACATAATTTTTGCTTCAATAAGGAGGAAGAGAATGGGGAAGTTATTTTATAGGCATGTTTTATTTTTAGACAATGTTTTGAGGACAACATAAAAATTGTTTTATTTTCAACTCTTCTTCAGTGTATTAATATTTAGAGAGATTCATGTTATTTTTTAATATTATATAAAGTGTTTTTTTCTATGTTTCAAATTTATTTGAGTTTTTATATTGCTTATATTTTAGCAGATTTTTTTCATTTTAATTAAAAATCACTAAAAGATGAACAAGCAGGTGCTAACAAAACACTGCTTAAACTTGAAGTCTCTTTTAATGTTTGATGGTTACACATTTATCATAATACTTTAAGAATCTAGATTCATAGGATCTAGAAGAGTTCTATATTCACTCAGGGGAGAAAAAATTGGGAACATAAAGATGAATTCTAACAACCTTCTGATAATATATCTGTGTGTAAGAGAAAAAGAGCTTGATCTAAAGCACTATTGGAAATAAAATAATTTCCTTTCAGCTTTTTATTATAGTCTAAGCTAATGGAATTAGGCACAATTTCTTTAACTGCATTCAGCAGTACCTATGAAATATACAATTGTTCTTTTACTGATTCAAATATTTATGGCAATACATATAACAGTTGAATATTAACAAAGACTCAAGAAAGCCACAGAAAAGAGTGAAAGAACAAGATCCTTAGAGGCAAAATAAACTAACTCCTTTTAAAAATTCTATTAAAAATAAAACTATATATTGTGCACAGATCTTCGTTTCTAATATCATTCTTTAATAAAAGAGACCAGCATTCCTTGGAGAAATAACTGATTACAGGTCTGAAGCAAGATATGTACAAGAGGAGTCTGGAACATCTTCTAGTGTTACAAAGAAAGGAATTACTAAAACAAACAAACAAGAAAATAAGCAAACAAAAACTCTCAGTGATGAGAGGTATGTCAAAGAAATAAGGAGCCAAGTGAAAGTGCTCACAAAACTGAGGTATTTTGAGAAATAAAATAAATAAATAAGTAGTGAATTATAATCCAACATATAAAATAAATATCCATGAGTCCATACTAATATAAATAATCATTGCATAAGTAAAAGAGGGGAGAAAGACTAATCTCTTTTGCAGAATAATTCCAAGTAATTTATGTAGATACTCCACCCTCTACATGAAGTGTAACTAACACTTTTAAGTGTGGCTTGGATATAGTAGCTTTTCTGCAAGCAATACAATACAGAAAGGAGGAAAACATGTAACTTTCTAGTGGAGCAAGCTGACAAATGTGACAAATCATGTTGGTTTTATGTACCCTTATCTGATATGATGAGAAAAATGGTACTTTACCTCTGTGGTCTTCCTTCCAAAAAGCTATAACTCCAGTCTACTCATGAGAAAAATACCAGAAAAATCCCAATGGAGGGACATTCCATAAAACACAAATCAGTACTCCTGAAAATGTTCAAGGTCATCAAGACCAATGAAAGTCTGAGAAATCAGACTTAGGAGGAGCCTAAGGAGACCTGACACGTTATTGTAATGTGGTATCTAGATGGGAACCTGTAACAGAAAAAGAGTATTACATAAAAACTCAGGAAATCTTAACAAAGTATGGACTTTAGTTAATAATATGTATCAATATTGGTTTCTTAATTGTGATAAATGTATCATATTAATGTAATATTGTTTGTAATAGGGGAAAAAATGTGCAACATATGGGCAATCTCTGTACTATCTTCATGACTTTTCTGCAAATCTATAAACATTCAAAAATTTTTCTAAAAAGTAAAATAAAGTAGTTTTTAACAAATAAAATATATTTATATGATGCATAAAAACTATAAGCATTTTGTATCCAAAGGGAACCTGCTTTTCAAAAGGATAAACAAATTGTAATTTCAGAGGAAATAATTTTTAAATTCTAAAGTAAAGAATTTAAAAAATTTTAAGTGTGAAAGCAGGTTTTTTTCATTAGTAATACAAAGTCATGAAGAAGATTAAGCACAGAATTATAAGACTTCTTTTAAAAACTTGTAAATGGCATAGAAAAACAGCTATAAAATGTATTCTTTGCATAGGGTGAAAAAAAGATAAAATTGTGGATAATTTGTGATAAGATAAACAATAAAGTCGTAGTTTTTGTTTATATCTTTTGAAATTGATGAGACAATATTGGTAAGAGCAATCTGTTTTAAACCACTTCCATAAAATTTGAAATTTTACTGAAATGTTCATCATCATTAAGTTCACATCTTCTTTCATTCCCTAAATCCCTTGAAACTGAATCTGAATTCTGGACTTTGTACAGCAATAGATACTATAGGAAAGGAGAAACAAACTAACAAAAATGGACTGTAATTCAAAACAATGAATTTTAACAGTAGAGTCAGGATTCTGAAAGCCTCAGCCCAAAAGAAGAATTGTAACATGTTGGGAGCAAATACAGATAATAGGTAGCATGCTGAGTCTTAAAAAAACAAACAAAAAACACTAAAGTCGGGCTTCCCTGGTGGTGGTGCAGTAGTTGAGAGTCCGCCTGCCAGTGCAGGGGACACGGGTTTGTGCCCCGGTCCAGGAAGATCCCACATGCCGCGGAGTGGCTGGGCCCGTGAGCCATGGCCGCTGAGCCTGCGCGTCCAGAGCCTGTGCTCCAAAACAGGAGAGACCACAGCAGTGAGAGGCCCATGTACTGCAAAACAAAACAAAACAAAACAAAACACTAAAGTCAAAGAAGTATTTTAACCAGTAACCTCAACTTCCTTAAAGGAGTAATTCCTTTAACTGGTAGAGGAAACTGAAAGCATCTGCCTATGTTAGCTTTTGTTTTTTGTCTGGTAACACTAAATTAATAGACAAAAGAGCATAATTCATGGTGTCATAAAGAAATTAATTAATCTTTCCAAGTCATATAGGTAATTGGTGTGGTTTCTTTGATAAACTTGAAGACTTCTTTCTTGTTCACTGTACCAAATTGCTTTTCACTTATTTATTGGGAAAAAATCAATATAAGATATAAGATAATATGAATCTCCATAAAAATATAAACACAAAAAAGCAAAAGCAAAGCAAAATTATTTTTGGTTTTATAAGCTTCTGGTGTCATCTTTTTCATTTATTCTAATTCCTAATAAAACATTACAGGTCTTTTAGCTGTACTTAATTTCCACTGGTTATACATTATTCTATTTTATATCTGTTATGTTTACTTTTTTATCAACCAATGCTAAGGAAATACATCTTTGCAAACTATGATAACTTGAAAGCAAGTTTTAAATATTAAGGTCATTTTCCAGCATATTAGAATATTCTGATCAACTAATTGATTTTTGATCAACTTTATTTGACTAAAAATGATTATTTAAAAAATTATGGCCTTTATTTTCCTTATACTGGATAGCTCTGTCAAAAAATAATTTAAGGGCTTCCCTGGTGGTGCAGTGGTTGAGGGTCCGCCTGCCGATGCAGGGGACACGGGTTCGTGCCCCGGTCCGGGAAGATCCCACATGCCGTGGAGCAGCTGGGCCCGTGAGCCATGGCCGCTGAGCCTGTGCATCCGGAGCCTGTGCTCCGCAACGGGAGAGGCCACAGCAGTGAGAGGCCCGCGTACCGCAAAAAAAAATTAAAAAAATAAAAATAATAAAAAATAATTTAAGGGTATGTCTCAACAAATTAAAATTAAATCATTTTATTCATTCCATCATTGCTATGATTTTGTTAAATTGACATGTATTAGGTGGAGCACAGGGTCTGATTTTTTTCAACATTATTTTTATTTAAAAATTTTAAAAATTAATTTTTATTGGAGTATAGTTGCTTTACAATATTGTGTTAGTTTCTTGCTGTACAGCAAAGTATCAGTCATACGTATACACATTTCCACTCTTTTTTATATTTCCTTCCGATTTAGGTCACCACAGATCACTGAGAATTCCCTGTGCTGTATAGTAGGTTCTCATTAGTTATAGATGGGCTCAGCAGCAGACCACAAGAGCAACTGAAATAGCAAAGTTTATTATTCACAGGTCCTGGAGGAAGTAACCAACATGCCTGTAGGGGCCACAGTGGGAAGTCAAGGCAGAGTGCCAAGCAGAAAGGTCAACCTGGGGCATACCTTTATTAGGGTCCCTGGATGCAGTGCTTTTGGGTTCCCAGGCTGGGGCCAAATTGGTTAATTCACATGTACACACTGCTGTATTTGAAATGGATAAGCAACAAGGACCTACTATATAGCACAGGGAAGGAACTCTGCTCAATGCTATGTGGCAGCCTGGATGGGATGGGAGTTTGGGGGAGAATGGATACATGTACATGTATGGCTGAGTCCCTTTGTTGTGCACCTGAAACTATCACAACATTGTTAATCGGCTATACTCCAATTAAAAAAAAAGTTTTTAAAAAAATTGGTCAATTTAAACCAAAAGAACAGGGTTTTGGTAAGCCCCACAGGGAGTATTATCTAAGAGGCATATAAGACAGACTATGCACTGGGAGTCAGGAAGCTGTTAATCATAAGGGCTGTTCGGAAAGTTGCATCAGGAATTTATATTCCCTGTGATTCTGTGTGCTGCTTTCTAGGGTATGAGTTTGCACAAGGGGGCTACTGTTAGTTTAAGGTCCCTGCAGGCTGCTTTGCCAAAGGAAATGGATGCTGAGGCAGAAATACCGTGGAGTGGTGTAGCTAAACTCTCAACATTTTTTTTACCCATTCATGGGTAAAATAAATATTAACTGTGCACTTTCTTATATGTAGAGTAACCTGAGATATTTCAGATAAAATTTCTGAAACAACCTTTCTATCTTCTTAAGGAAATTTCTGCCTAGTTCAGAGTTAAAACATAAATCTATTTAAAAAATATATTAATGAGAAATACTGTTAAAAGAAGTCATATAATCATTGGCTAAATGAGTGACATACATTTTTACTATGTGTTTAGGATGAGCTCACAGTATTAAACAGTACAATTGCTAGGACAAAAATTTATATTAGAATTTAAATATTTTAATTCAGCTTTATAGATGTTATTTTTGTGATTTAGATTTTACTACTTTCAGAGATTTTTGACAAACCAAGTACGTGTTATTATATGGTCAATTGACAGCTCACAATAACTTATTTGATAAATTGTAGCACATTGAAATAAGCAATATTCCAGTGATCAGATATTAACCAGGGTTTCAAGTTATACCATGTACATCATAGTTATAATTCTTTAATTTTATTTTATCATTTTAAATCACAAAGTCAAAGGAGTTATATGTATGCTTTAAGGAAAGAGACAAATAGGATAGGTAGCATACTTTTGCCCCTAATATTTTATTGGCCACATAGTAAGGATTGTATCCCATTATTTTCTTAGCATATATTTATATTGTCATATAATTGTAATAAAAATATCTTACAGGCATAGAGCTATTTTGATGGTGGGAGAGAATGAAAAGTTTGGTAATATAATTTCTAATATACCTTATAATTTCTCTTGATTACTCTCACCAGAGGTCATAAATTTATCAACTTCAGTTATTTTATTAAGTAACATCAGTTATCACTATTGATACTTACGTATGTGTTTATTTTTTATTTTATAATTTTCTTTCCTGATCTTTATTCTTTAGTTCATCAGATTAACTTCTTCTTTGATTAACTTCTTGACCTATATATGTACATCATTAATTTCATTTCTCTTTTTTTCTAATAAATGCATTCCAGGATAAAATTTTCTATCTTAACACTGGTTACCTTGCACACCACTAGAAAAAGTATAGAAATAACATGAGACTTAAAATGATTTGTCTTCTTCTAGAAAGTATTTACATGTGGCAGTAAGCTAGGAGCATTAGTAATCATCATATAGCTAAATCCAATGTCAGGACAGAGACCATCCCAAATTGGACTTGAGTAACAATTTCAGTATTTCTAGTTTTTTTTTTCCATTGCTAGGAAATGGTGGATTATGTTTCCTCTGGTAGGCTTAAGGTTCCAACTTTTGCCCTCCCTGTTCCATAAAGGTATGGAAAGTTTTTTCTTAACCTCTTGAACCTTGGCTGACTCTTAATAAGCAAATTGCTCTAAGGAAAAAAAAAAACAACTCCAGACTCTTGGGTCTTTACGCTGGGTTTTCTTTTCTATTCAGATGGCTGACTGATAATTGCCCTGAGAACTCTTTGTGTCTTAACCCGTATCCCCTTTTGTGCTGTTTTAAAAACTTTAGCTTTAAGTGAAAGAATATGAGCGAGCAATAGATCCTCTATATTTTATCTAACATGCTTTCAGTTACATCTTGAAAAAAGTATGATAAACTCCTTGCTGTAGTGCTTTGTTATGACAGTTTTCAATGGCGATCTTAAAAATTCTGCTATTGACTATATATTAGTTGTTGATTTTATTTGCAAATATTCATTTAAAATCTTTATCATAAAATGCTACTGAAGAAACAAGATATAGCACCATGCAAATTAAATTAGTCAGTGAATCTTAAGTTTAAAAGTATAGGGCAACGTCCACATTTAATTTGTAAGATATTCCTTTACTACAAGCAACTTTTTAAAATTTACAAACTCAATTTATGGTAATATATTTTTAAAACTAAGTAATTCAGTAATTTATCTTATTTCACAAAGTCTGAGAAGAAATAAAGTTATCTTTTAATCCACAGTGTATTCATTCATACAGGAATTTTCATTGTGAAGAATTTTCAGCAAGCATAAATTTACTATATGCTAAATATTCTGAAATATTTTTGATAATCATTATTTAACCAGAAAAAGGTTCTCCTTATTAAATATATTTTCCTACTTTTTGCATTCTGATCATATGCACGTAAATTGTTAGATTTATTTCCCTTTCTTAGTGGTTTGTTCATTAAGCTTTAACACATTGTCTGTGTTATTCACCACAAAGAATTTTGTTTCTCTCATTCTATTCAAAGCTGGAGGGTCCTAGGTTACCTCCTTTATTGTGTAACTTTTTACATCTCATTAACTTCTTCTAATTGACACTGGTACTCAATGTATACTTTTTGTGCTGCTGTTGCCACAAAGCAAATAATTCTATCCCTCATGACTGCTCTGGTAGCTTCCCACAAAACACCCAGGCTAGTTTCTTGTTTTTTATTGATATTAATTTATTCTGAAATAGTCTTCATTTGTTGCACAAATACTGCAGTTTAATTAGAGAGTTGTTAAATCTCCATACTTCAGATTTTCTATAATTCAGTATATCACCAGAGACATTGACACCAGGAAATTAACAAGCAAAGTTAGATTGTCAATAGCAGATGGTTACATGCTTCAATATTTCATATATATATATATATATATATATATTTAGTATTCCAGAAGTTAGCCTTCTATAAAATGTAAATATATCAGGTTCCATACCTATTTTTTGTTAATTTATTTCTCAGTTAATATGAAATTGTACATATAAATTTCATATGTAAAACATCATTCTGCACCTTGCTTTGCTTCTGTTTTGTTCTTTAACTTTTCAGTATATTGTGAGGATCATTACAAAGCAGTATGTGAAGAGGTGTTTCCCTTATTTGAGGAGAGGGAACTGCACAGTATTACATCATTTAGATAGATCTTAATTTATGTAACTAGTTCCTGTAAATTGGTATCAAGGTGGTTTTAATGTTTCAGAGAATATTTTGGAACTGTGGGGGGTGATGTGTCTCAGATCAATTCTTGAAGTTAAGGTTTCTTAAATTTTTGACATTAAAATCTCTTGTGTCTAAGACTTTATGCTCTCAATATCACATTTAGTCCTGTGGAATAAGTTCATTGATTGATTTAGTTTTACAGTGTTTTTCTTCCTTTTTTTTTTTTTTAAGAACAGTACATAAGGTCATACCCAAAGAGTATAGCAATATGAAGAATGTGTGCAATCATACTAAAGTGTTTTTTAATTGTGAAATAGTTCAAATATGTAGAAAGCTCAAAAGAAATGTAAAAAATGCTCCTGCATCCCCTCCTCCCTCTTTCTCTCTCTCTCTCTCTCTCTACTCTGTTACACCTAAACCATTATGAACTGCTAGGCCATTTATGAACAGATCTCCCCTTGTTTCTCCTTCCAATACAAGTAACTATTATTGTGATGTAGTGTTTCTCCTCCTGATTGCTGTTTCTGTGATCTTTTTAATATGAAAATTACTCTCCATACTATACATTACTGTTTATTGTGTTGTAAAATTTATAAAATTTCTATTATACTCTATCATATTGTAAAGTCATTTTACAAATGTCATTCATTGCTCAATATTATTATTATGAAGTGCAACTCATATTGATACACATAGATGTATTTCACTGCCACCATACAAAGATATTGCATTATTACTGACTATATTCCCCATGCTGTACATTTCATTCCCTTGACTTATTTATTTTGTTACTGGAAGTTAATTAATACTCTTAATTTCCCTAACCTATTACACTCATCCCCCCACACCCTTCCCCTGTGGCAATGACTTTTTTTTTCCATATTTATGACTTTGTTTCTCTTTTATGTTTTTTCATTTATTTTATATTTTAGATTCCATATAGAAGTCATATGGTTTTGTCTTTCTCTGTCTGAATTTTTTCCTTAACATAATACCCTCTCAGTCCATCCATATCACAAATGGCAAGATTTCATTATTTTCTATATTGATTCATCTATCAATAGACACCTACGTTATTTTCATACCTTGGCTATTGTGAATAATACTGCAATGAACATAGGGTTACATATATCTTTTCAAATTAGTGTTTTTGTTTTCTTTGGAAAAAATACACAGAAGTAGAATTGCTGGATATTATGGTAGTTCTGTTTTTAATTTTTTGAGCGTCTCCATACTATTTTCCATGGTGGCTGCATCAATTTACATTTCCACCAACAGTACAGGAGGATTCCTTTTTCTCCACATTTTTGCCAACACTTATTTGTCTTCTTTTTGATAAAAGCCATTCTCACATGTTTGAGGTGATATCTCATTGTGGTTTTCATTTGTATTTCCATGATGATTAGAGATGTGAAGCATCTTCTCGTGTCTGTGTTGGCCATCTATATGTCTTCTCTGGAGAAATGTCTATTCAGGTCCTCTGCCCATTTTTTTAATCAGCTTGTTTATTTTTTTGTTGAGTTGTATAACTTCTTTATATACTTTAGATTTTAACCCCTAGTTAGATATATCATTTGTAAATATCTTCCCCCAGTCAGTAGGTGATATTTTCCTTTTGTTGATGGTTTCCTTTCCTATGCAAAAAATTGTTACTTTGATTTAGTCCTAGTTGTTTATTTTTTCTCTAGTTTCCCTTGACTGAAGAGACAGATCAAAAAAAAAAAAAAAATGGGAAAACGAGTGTCAAAGACCATACAATGTATGTTTTCTTCTAGGAGTTTTATGGTTTCACATCTTATATTTTAAAGCTTTAATCCATTTTGAGTTCATGTTTGTATACAGCGTGAGAGAGTAGTCCAGTTTGATTCATTTACACATAGCTGTCCAGTTTTTTCAATATCATTTATTAAAGAGGCTGCCTTTAGCCCACATTATATTTATGATTCATTTGTCAGATTAATTGACCAGATAAATCTGTGTTTATTTCTGGGCTCACTATTCTGTTCCATTGATTGGTATGTCTGCTTTTGTGCCAGTCCAATACTATTTTGATTTTTTTCTCTTGGTAGTCTAGTTTGAAACCAGGCAAAATGATACATCCAGATTTTTCTTCTTTCTCAAGATTACTTTGGCTATTTGGGGTATTTTATGGTTCCATACAAACTTTAGAAAGATTTTTCCAGTTCTGTGAAAATGCTATTGGCATTTTGATAGGAATTGCATTAAATCTGTAGACTGCCTTAGGGAATATAGTCATTTTAACAGTATCCAGTTCTTCCAGTCCATGAACATGGTATATCTTTCCACTTGTTTGTGTCATCCTCAATTTCTTTCATCAGTGTCTTATAATTTTCCAAGTAAAGGTCTTTTACCTCCTTAGTCAGATTTATTCCTAAGTATTTCATTATTTTTGATACAATTGTAAATTTTTTTAAATTTATTTTTCTAATAGTTCATTGCTAGTGTATAGTAACTCAGCTGATTTCTGTACATTAAGTTTGTATCCTGCAACTTTACTGGTTTCATTTATTGGCTCTAGTAATATTTGTGATGGCATATTTAGGATTTCTACATATATTGTCATTTCATCTGCAAACAATGACACTTTTACTTCCTTTCCAATTTGGATTCCTTTTACTTCTATTTCTTCTCTAATTGCTGTGGCTAGGACTTCAAGTACTATGTTCAATAACAGTGGTGACAGTAGGCATCATTGTCTTGCTCCTGATCTTAGATGAAATGCTTTCAGCTTTTCACTATTGAGCATGATGTTGACTGTAGGCTTGACATATATGCCTTTTATTATGTTGACTTGTATTATGTTCCTCTACACTCACTTTGTTGAGAGTTTTTATCATAAATTGACATTTAATTTGTCAAAAGCTTTTTCTGCATCTGTAGGGATGATCATTTTATTCAATTTATTAAGTTGGTGTATCATATTTCTCAATTTTTGGATATTGACCGATCCTTGCATCCCTGGGATTATTCCCACTTTATAATGGTGTGTGAACCTTTCAATGTATTGTTGAATTTGTTTTGCTAATATTTTGTTGAGGGTCTTTGCATCTATGTTCATTACTGATATTGGCTTATAATTTTATTTGTGGTGTTCTTCTCTGATTTTGGTATCAGGGTGATGCTGGCCTATAGAATGAATTTGGAATTGTTCCTGCCTCTTCAACTTCGGGACTAATTTGAGAAGAATGTATGTTAACACTTCTTTAAATGTTTAGTAAAATTCACCTAAGAAGAAGACTTCTGGTCCTGGACTTTTGTCATTTGGGAGATTGTTTTTTTTTTTTTTTTTAATCTGATTCAGTTTGTTACTGGTGATTGATGTGTTCATATTGTCCTAGGAGATTGTATGTTTCCAGGAATTTATGCAGTTTTTCTAGTTTGTCCATTTTATTGGAGAATAATATTTGTAGTAATCTCTTATGATCCATTGTATTTCTCTGGTGTCTGTTGTAACTTCTCTTCTTTCAGTTCCAATTTTATTTATTTAACTTCTCTCTTTTTTCTTGATGAATCCAGCTAAAGGTTTATCAATTTATTTATCTTTTCAAAGAAGCAGCTTTTAAGTTTTATTAAGCTTTTCTATTTTTTTTTAGTCTCTATTTCATTTATTTCTGATCTGATCTTTATTATTTCTTTCCTTCAACTAACTTAGGACTTAATTTTTTTTTTCTTTTTCTAGTTCCTTACATAAAAAGTTAGGTTGTTTACTTGAGATTTCATTGAGGATTTATGTTTATTTACTCCATCCTAAATAAGTGCAATGTTATTCATTTGAGAAACCACATCTTCTGACAGTTCTAGAGAGTTCTTGGCCAATTCCTGCTTAATTGTAGGATTTTCTCATTATGTCAAGCCTTTCTTCATAATACTTGTTTTAGATATACAATCTCTCTCCTCTTTCACAATGCCATTTTCTTCCTTCTGTATGAAATTCTGCATATTTTCCATAGATCTTTTTTACAATTTAATAATTTCCCTTTAGTATCTTACTTATCAACTCCATATTTCTACGTCTACACAGTACATTTGAAGTTCTTCTATAGAGTAGTTTTGCCTTTTACTATGCATTCTCAGCCTGTGTTTAAAAATGAATTATCTAGATTAATAGAGCTATAAAGTCTTATGATTTTTAATTTCTTCTTCATTTATAGTTAATTAGAATTTCATTAGTATTTTATTTGCTTTTAAAGATCTAGTATGCATTGAAAAGTGTTCTATTTTATCTAGCATTTCTAAGTGTTCCTCATGAGAAATAAATAATTTTTCATATATTCAGAACCTAAACTGCATATTGCCATTTATTTAATAATGACTAAATCAACTTAAATTTGAGTCAATACAAATTAAATATGTTCAACTTATACCTGTAAACATATATAATCATCTTTCAACATCTCAGTTAAATAGATAAATATGTATGATTTAAGTCTACAGAAGCCTTATATATTAGCAAATTAAAAGAGATAATTTTAGAAAACGATTTCATTGAGGTGAGAGATTACAAAATTTGACTAAAATAGAGTGGTCCTTTAACTATTGTCTTCTAGTTTCCCAGTTTTTCTTCTCTTCATATTTATATTAATATTATATTATAAGTTATTTGTTTTTTCTATTAATAGAGTTGATACATTATTAATGTTATGAGATATATACAATCATTAATAGAGTCAAGAAAAAATATGCTTATTGCTTTATTATTGGTGTTAGAAATTACCTTTATATTTTAAGGATATTAGTGTAAAATACAATGTTTTTAATAAGAAACGTTTCATTAAGGAATTAAGAGACTTTATAGAGTGAAAGAAGAGATTGGAAGTTCTGTGAATCCCAAAGGTTAATATAAAGTAACAGATAATAAAGTGACAACAAAAGCCTTAAATTTACTTTCAGAAATTTTAAAACAAAAGTATTCAGGAGAAAATTAGAAAAGGTCCAATCATGGAATAGTAAGTTTTGGATTATTGGAGAAGAAAATAATGCAAATTAAATTTGAAAATATTTAAATCATGACCAATACTCAGGTCATTGACAATATGTCATGGCGTTTCATTACAGATAAAATCGATAAATGAATAGAAAGTGATTTTGTCCAATAAATATATTCTTGCTTTACACAACTTGCATGGATATAAGACTGAAATATTTTTATTCACATACAGATAAGCTATAAGTTGTTTTCCAACTGGTAGCATATGAGCATCCTTTGGGATTTCTCCCACATGCTTATATGTTTTTAAATTATTTCCTTATCTTCATTTGCTTCTTCCAAATTCTCTTTCTTAGTATTTTGACATATATAAGTTAAATCTAGTATTGTATGCATTTGAAAATAAAGTTCCATAATACAGTTGTATTAATTTTTAAAAAATTATTTGTTACACCAATACTAGAATGCTTAAAATGACATTATGAAATATAGGTTTTTTCAGTGAGCTTATTATTCTATTTTTATTTTGTTTACTGAAAAATAATGAAAAATATTTGCTTTGATTTTATAGAAAGATTCATTTTTTGATTTCCTGCTTTTGTAGCTGTGACCTTGGGGTTTCTACAAAATATTTTATTTCAATAAATACATGAATTTAATTTTCATAGTTACTAGAAGAATTAACACTGAAAATAGAATTTCTGGGGAAAATGTCAAAATTTAGATTAATCACTATTAGCTGATACAATGATATCATTACTTAGAACATCATCTTTCAAATGGGACAGTTTTAAAAGAGAATAAATTAGTAAAAATTCAACATGAATACATTTAATACATCTATCAAAATGTGATCAACAAAATGAGCAAGATTAAACACTGGAGTTCTTTAAAAGATACTAACTATAAATATTTGATATTTGCTTCCCCATATGTGTAACACTTTTATTTCTTAAATGAATACAGTATTCATGACTGCATTTTATTTTTCTGTGGGTGGTTAATTGAAGTATATATATATATATATATATATATGTCTTTGACAACATTACATTACATGAGTGTAACACAATCTATTTCTGATTTAATGTATTTTCCTAAAAGTTTCACTGTGGATAATGAAGGTTTCTTCCAAAGTCTGAAAGAATTGTAAGTTTCAGTGACATCACTTTTCTGAAATCATAGGAAAGAACATTTATTTTTTTAATTAATAAATAAATGTGAATATTGGGAATTAAGATAATATTTTTCATAAAATCATTTTATTACAGATGTATGCTGAACAGTGTATTTAAAGAGCAACTCAATCATTACGTGTCATGGTTCTAATGCTTTCCCTCTTTGTGTATCTTTTATTTATCTATAGGTCTGATGTACTTTTCAGTTTTTATCTAATCACATCTCTCGGCTTCAATGAAAGTCTGGATACTGAACTAAATCCAAAAGAGTTTGTATTCCTGGGAGCTTTACTTAGATTGTCTGCCAAGAGGGAATGAACCACTGGCCACAGAAAGGAAACCTAAATTAGTAGCATCTTCAAGTCAAACCTCCTATTCTTTGTCTTGCCTAGAGCCAGTATAAATCTAGTGTCTCACTTAGTGGTGCAAAATACCTACATTACATTTCCACATCTCTGAACCACTACAAGAGAGAGACTTCCTTTAATGCTTACAACAAAGGGAAGTTCAGATGGAGATAACTGATTTTTTAAGCAAAAAAAAAAAAGCAGCACAATAGTTTGAGTAAGGTAAATATTTTTCTCACCTAGGAATCATATAAGACTGAATTTCAGAAAATTCTTTAAAAATAAAAGAAACTGCTATTCAATATATACAATGAAGATTATCCAATAATATTTATAATATAGCCTCGTCAAAAATGAAAAATCAGAATAAAAATATCATTACAGTTTCAGGAACTTGTTTTATTGCCTGACTGCCAAATTTAAACTATGAAACAGATTTGTTCATTTCTAAATTTCTATGCTTAAGTCCTGTGCATAACTTAAACCTTATGTGGAAGATATGAATTATAAAATAAATTATTAGATGATTTGATCATTTTCTTGCTAAACTCAAAAGTCAAGGGAAAAGAAATGAAGTCAAATTTAGAGTTAAAAGCCAGTGATAATTTTCCCTGAGTTTTATGTAATTGTAAAGTTTTGAAGAATTATTTAACATTGTTATATAACATAATCCTTTTTGTTATTTTTAGATTAGAATGAAAAGTATAACAATCACTTTTTTTTACTAGTCTATTCAGAATAGACTAGTCTATTCAGGTGTCTGTATTAAATAAGATATGAAAGAGTTTTGCAGATGGATCAATGAACGTGCAAAAAATCTTGAAAATATTTGGGCAACACTAGAAAGAATTCAACATTCAAAGCCTTTGCATTGGAGATGAGACTGAGCTCTTTTATTCTCACTCTAATTTCAGCCTCACCATTTAAAAATATGTTGCCTTATAAAAGCAGTAATGATCTGGGAAGTTTATCAGATTTATTTATAAGAAAGCAAACAGCTCAGTTTGAGCTACAATTTGTAGGGCTCTTCATTCTTTCATTATAATCTGAATCTCTTGCACAGAACTCTCTGTACTCTGTGTGGGGAGAAAAGGAGCCTTCACTGTATGCATTCCTTTTTCACATTATTTTTTTAACGTCTTTATTGGAGTATAATTGCTTTACAATGGTGTGTTAGTTTCTTCTGTATAACAAAGTGAATCAGCTATACATATACATATATTCTCATTTCTTCTCCCTCTTGTGTCTCCCTCTCACCCTCCCTATCCAGCCCCTCTAGGTAGAATTAAAGCACCGGGTTGATCTCCCTGTACCATGCGGCTGATGCCCACTAGCTATTTATTTTACATTTGGCAGTGTATATATGTCCATGCCACTCTCTCACTTCGTCCCATCTTACCATTCCCCCCTTCCCCGTGTCCTCAAGTCCATTCTCTACATCTGCGTCTTTATTCATGTCCTGACCCTAGGTTCTTCAGATCCATTTTTTTTCCTTTTTTTTAGATTCCATATATATGGGTTAACATACAGCATTTGTTTTTCTCTTTCTGACTTCCTTCACTCTGTATGGCAGACTTTAGGTCCATCCACCTCACTGCAAATAACTCAGTTTCATTTCTTTTTATGGCTGAGTAATATTTTATTGTATATGTGTGCCACATCTTCTTTAACCTTTCATCTGTCGATAGTCACTTAGGATGCTTACATGTCTTAGCTATTGTAAATAGTGCTGCAGTGAACATTGTGGTACATGTCTCTTTTTGAATAATGGTTATCTCAGAGTATATTGTCAGTAGTGGGATTGCTGGGTCATATGGTAGTTCTATTTTTAGGTTTTTAAGGAACTTCCATAATGTTCTCCATAGTGGCTGTAACAATTTACATTCCCACCAACAGTGAAAGAGGGTTCGTTTTTCTCCACAGCCTCTCCAGCATTTATTATTTGTAGATTTTTTTATGATAGTGATTCTGACCGGTGTAATCTAATACCTCACTGTAGCTTTGATTTGCGTTTCTCTAATGATTAGTGATGTGGAGCATTCTTTCACAAGTTTGTTGGCAATCTGTATGTCTTCTTTGGAGAAATGTCTGTTTAGGTCTTTGGCTCATTTTTGGATTGGGTTGTTTGTTTTTTTGATATTGAGCTGCATGTGCGGCTTGTAAATTTTGGAGACTAATCCTTGGTAGGTTGTTTCATTTGTAAATATTTTCTCCATTCTGAGGGTTGTCTTTTCGTCCTGTTTATGGTTTCCTTTGTTATGCAAAACTTTTGTTTCATTAGGTCCCATTTATTTATTTTTGTTTTTATTTCCATTTCTCTAAGAGGTGAGTCAAAAAGGATCTTCCTATGATTAATGTCATAGAGTGTTCTGCCTCTGTTTTCCTCTAAGATGTATATACTGTCTGGCCTTACATTTAGGTCCTTAATGTATTTTGAGGTTTTTTGTGTGTATGGTGTTAAGGAGTGTTCTGATTTCATTCTTTTACATGTAGCTGTCCAGTTTTCCCAGCACCACTTTTTGAAGAGGCTGTCTTTTCTCCATTGTATATTCTTGGCTCCTTTATCAAAGAGAAGGTGACCATATGTGTGTGGGTTTATTTCTGGACTTTCTATCTTCTTCCATTGATCTATATTTCTGTTTTTGTGCCAGTACCATATTCTGTTGGTTACTGTAGCTTTGTAATATAATTTGAAGTCAGTGAACCTGATTCCTCCAGCTCTGTTTTTCTTTCTCATGATTGCTTTCTCTATTTGGAGTCTTTTGTGTTTCCATACAAATTGTGAAATTTTTTGCTCTAGTTCTGTGAGAAATGCCATTCATTGTTTGATAGGGATTGCACTGAATCTGTAGATTGCTTTGGGTACTAAAGCCATTTTCACAACGTTGGTTTTGCCAACCCAAGAACATGGTATATCTCTCCATCTGTTTGTTTCATCTTTAATTTCTTTCATCAGTGTCTTATAGTTTTATGCATACAGGTCTTTTGTCTCCTTAGTTTGGCTTATTCCTTGGTATTTTATTCTTTTTCTTGCAATGGTAAATGGGAGTGTTTCCTTAATTTCTCTTTCAGATTTTTCATCATTAGTGTATAGGAATGCAAGAGATTACTGTGGATTAACTTTGTATCCTGCTGCTTCACCAGATTCATTGATTAGCTCTAGTAGTTTTCTGTTAGCATCTTTAGGATGCTCTGTGTATAGTATCATGTCATCTGCAAATAGTGACAGTTCTACTTCTTCTTTCCAGATTTGGATTCCTTTTATTTCTTTTTCTTCTCTGATTGCTGTGGCTAAAACTTCCAAAAGTATTCTGAATAATAGTGGTGAGAGTGGGCAACCTTGTCTTGTTCCTATCTTAGTGAAAATGATTTCAATTTTTCACCATTGAGAAAAATGCTGGCTGTGGGTTTGTCATACATCACCTTTATTATGTTGAGGTAATTTCCCCCTATGTCTGCTCTCTGGAGGGTTTTTGTCAAAAAGTGGTGTTGTATTTTGTCAAAGCTTTTTCTGCATCTATTGAGATGATCATATATTTTTTGTCTTTCAGTTTGTGAGTATGGTGTATCACATGGATTGATTTGCATATATTGAAGAATTCTTGCCTTCCTGGGATAAACCCCACTTGATCATGGTGTATGATTCCCTTAATGTGCTATTGGATTCTGTTTGCTAGTGTTTGGTTGAGGATATTTGCACCTATGTTCACCAGTGATATCGGCCTGTACTTTCTTTGTGACATCTTCATCTGGTTTTGGTGCCACAGTGATGGTGGCCTCACAGAATGAGTTTGGCATTGTTCCTCCCTCTGTTATATTTTGGAAGAGTTTGAGGATTGGTGTTAGCTCTTCTCTAAAAGTTTGGTAGAATTTGCCTGGGAACCCGTCTGGTCCTGGACTTTGGTTCGTTGGAAGATTTTAATCACAATTTCAATTTCAGTGCTTGTGATTGGTCTGTTTATATTTTCTACTTCTTCCTGGTTCAGTCTTGGAAGGTTGTGCTTTTCTAAGAATTTGTCCATTTCTTCCAGATTGCCCATTTTATTGGCATATAGTTGATTGTAGTAATCTCTCATGATCCTTGTATTTCTGCAGTTCAGTTGTTACTTCTCCTTTTTCATTTCTAATTCAATTGACTTGAGTCCTCTCTTTTTTCTTGATGAGTGTAACTAATGATTTATAAATATTGTTTATCTTCTCAAAGAACGAGCTTTTAGTTTTATTGATCTTTGCTATTGTTTCCTTCATTTCCTTTTCTTTATTTCTGATCTGATCTGTATGATTTCTTTCCTTCTGCTCAATTTGATTTTTTGTTATTGTTTTTCTTCTTTCTCTAATTGCTTTAGGTGTAAGGTTAGGGTGTTTATTTGAGTTGTTTCTTGTTTCTTGAAGTAGGATTGCATTGCTATAAAGTTCCCTCTTAGAACTGTTTTGCTCCATCTTATAAGTTTTGGGTCATTGTGTTTTCTTTGTCATTTGTTTCTAGGTATTTTTGAATTTGCTTTTTGATTTCTTATGTGATCTCCTGGTTATTTAGTAGTGTACGTTTAACCACCATGTGTTTGTATTTTTTACATTTTTTTCCCTGTCATTTATTTCTAATCTCATAGCATTGTGGTCAGAAAAGATGCTTGATATGATTTCAATTTTCTTAAATTTACCAAGGCTTGATTTGTGACCCAAGGTGTGAGCTATCCTGGAGAATGTTCCATGAACACATGAGAAGAAAGTGTATACTCTTGTTTTTGGATGGAATGTCCTGTAAGTATCAATTAAGTCCATCTTGTTTAATGTATCATTTAAAGCTTGTGTTTCATTATTTATTTTCATTTTGGATGATCTGTCCATTGGTGAAAGTGGGGTGTTAAAGTCTCCTACTATGCTTGTGCTACTGTCGATTTCCCCTTTTATGGCTGTTAGCATTTGCCTTATGTATTGTGGTGTTCCTATGTTGGGTGCATGAATATTTACAATTGCTATATCTTCTTCTTGGATTGAGCTCTTGATCATTATGTAGGTCCTTCTTTGTCTCTTGTAATAGTCTTTATTTTTAAGTCTCTTTTGTCTGATATGAGCATTGCTATACCAGCTTTCTTTTGATTTCCATTTGCTTGGAATATCTTTTTCCATCCCCTCACTTTCAGTCTGTATGTGTCCCTAGGGCTGAAATGGGCCTCTTGTAGACAGCATATATATGGGTCTTGTTTTTGTATCCATTCAGCCAGTCTATGTCTTTTGGTTGGAGCATTTAATCCATTTACATTTAAGGTAATTATTGATATGTCTGTTCTTATTACCATTCTCTTAATTGTTCTGGGTTTGTTATTGTATGTCTTTTCCTTTTCTTGTGTTTCCTGCCTAGAGAAGTTCCTTTAGCATTTGCTATAAAGCTGGTTTAGTGGTGCTCAATTCTCTTAGATTTTTCTTGTCTGTAAAGGTTTTACTTTCTCTGCCAAATCTCAATGAGCTCCTTGCTGGGTAGAGTAATCTTTGTTATAAGTTTTTCCCTTTCATCACTTTAAATATATCCTGTCACTCCCTTCTTGCTTGCAGAGTTTCTGCCCAAATATCAGCTGTTAACCTTATGGGGTTTCCCTTGTGTGTTATTTTTTGCTTTTCCTTTGCTGCTTTTAATATATTTTCTTTGTATTTAATTTTTGATAGTTTGATTAATATGTGTCTTTGCGTGTTTCTCCTTGGATTTTTCCTGAATGGGACCTCTGTGCTTCCTGGACTTAATTGACCATTTCCTTTCCCATATTAGGGAAGTTTTCAACTAAAATCTCTTCAAATATTTTCTTGGTCTCTTTCTTTTCCTTTTCTTCTTCTCTTACCCCTATCATTTGACTGTTGGTGTCTTTATTGTTGTCCCAGAGGTCTCTGAGACTGTCCTCAATTCTTTTCATTCTTTTTCCTTTTTTCTACTCTGTGGTAGTTATTTGCACTATTTTATCTTCCAGGTCACTTATCCATTCTTCTGCCTCAGTTATTCTGTTATTGGTTCCTTCTTGAGAATTTTTAATTTCATTTATGTGTTATTCATCATCATTGTTTCTTTGCTCTTTAGTTCTTCTAGGTCCTTGTTGAACATTTCTTGTATTTTCTCCATTCTATTGCCAAGGTTTTTGATCAACTTTACTATCAGTACTCTGAATTCTTTTTCAGGTAGGCTGCATATACCCTCATTTTTTTGTTGTGGTTGTTTTTTACCTTGCTCCTTTATCTGCTGTGTATTTTTCTCTCATCTCATTTTGCTTAACTTACCATGTTTGGGGTCTCCTTTCTGAAGGCTGCATGTTCGTAGTTCCCGTTTTTTTGGTGTCTGCCCCAGTGGGTAAGGTTGGTTCAGTGCGTTGTGTAGGCTACCTGGTAGATGGGACTGGTTCCTGTGTTCTGGTGGTTGAGCCTGGATCTTTTCTTTCTGGTGGGCAGGACCACATCTGGTGGTGTGTTTTGGTGTGTCTGTGAAGTTATTATGATTTTAGGCAGCCGCTCTGCTACCAGGTGGGGTTGTGTTCTTGTCTTACTAGTTGTTTGGTATGGGTTTCCAGCACTGTAGCTTGCTTGGTGTTGAGCTGAGCTGGGTTTTAGCATTGAAATGGAGGTCTCTCGGAGAGCTTTCACTGTTTAATATTACATGTCTATAGTTGCTCAATGTACTGAATTCAGCTCTCCCAACGCAGAGGCCCATGCCTGACACCCAGCCTAAGCACCAAGACCTGTCAGCCACTCTGCCAGTTATGCGGGGAGTTTCTTGCCTTTTGGGAAGTCTGAGGTCTTCTGCTAGTGTTCAGTAGGTGTTCTGTAGAAGTTGTTCCATGTGTCAATGTATTTTTGATGTTTTTGTATGGGAACACCTTACTCCTCCGTCATCTTGTAAGTCCTCCTCTTCTCTTTAAATACATTATTTCTCATTGAGTATGCGTGGAATAATACAAGTCCTTCACTGAAGATTTGCTCTGTGGAATGCAAGGTAGTAACTCAGTTTGACAACAATATGTGTTGATTTCTTTCAGATGGAGCCAGTCAAGTTGGACTTCCAAGTTTCCATCCATAGAAGCTTTCCCTGACATTTCTAAAATTTACATTGTGAAATGAACAACAGACATAGTTGGAAATTGTAAATGTTTATATGTTCATTTCATGTCAAAAATCTTATCACAGCTCAATTTAACTGCAATTCTCAGAAACAATTTGTAGCACTACTGCAGCCACTATATTTTCATGACCATGCTTTTGCATTTCACGTTGCTTCAAGTTTTTTTTTAAAAAAATGGTTTCTTTATTCTTTCATTGTAACTGGATCAGTGTCTGATTGTCAACTTGGACATTAAGCTTTATCTAACTTTCTTGGTTTGAAGGCAACCTGTCTTGACACATTCCTTCACTATAGTTTTTCACTTATTTAATTTTTCGTCACCCTTCTAATAGCATTTCCTATATCTAAAACCAGAGGAGGAGAAGTACTGTAACAACTAAGTGTATTTCTCAATGAGTATAGTTATACCTATAAAATTGTTCATAAATAGTGGTTCAAATAGCTAATAGCAAAATGACTAATATTTGCAGGCAAACATCATTTGTTCTTTGCACCATTCATTTATTCTTTATTTTTTTTAACATCTTTATTGGACTATAATTGCTTTACAATGGTGTGTTAGTTTCTGTGTTACAACAAAATGAATCAGTTATATATATACATATGTTCCCATATCTCTTCCTTCTTGTGTCTCCCTCCCTCCGACCCTCCCTATCCCACCCCTCCAGGTGGTCACAAAGCACCGAGCTGATCTCACTGTGCTATGCGGCTGCTTCCCACTAGCTATCTACCTTATATTTGGTAGTGTATATATGTCCATGACTCTCTCTCGCTTTGTCACAGCTTACACTTCCCCCTCCCCACATCCTCAAGTCCATTCTCTAATAGGTCTGTGTCTTTATTCCTGTCTTACCCCTAGGTTCTTCATAACATTTTTTTCTTAAATTCCATATATATGTGATAGCGTACGGTATTTGTCTCTCTCTTTTTGACTTACTTCACTCTGTATGACAGACTCTAGGTCTATCCACCTCATTACAAATAGCTCAATTTCGTTTCTTTTTATGGCTGAGTAGTATTCCATTGTATATATGTGCCACATCTTCTTTATCCTTTCATCCGATGATGGACACTTAGGTTGTTTCCATCTCCGGGTTATTGTGAATAGAGCTGCAATGAACATCTTGGTGCATGACTCTTTTTGAATTATGGTTTTCTCAGGGTATATGCCCAGTAGTGGGATTGCTGGGTCATATGGTAGTTCTATTTGTAGTTTTTTTAAGGAACCTCCATACTGTTCTCCACAGTGGATGTATCAATTTACATTCCCACACACAGTGCAAGAGGGTTCCCTTTTCTCCATACCCTCTCCAGCATTTATTGTTTCTAGATTTTTTGATGATGGCCATTCTGACTGGTGTGAGATGATATCTCATTGTAGTTTTGATTTGCATTTCTCTAATGATTAGTGATGTTGAGCATTCTTGCATGTGTTTCTTGGCAGGCTGTATATCTTCTTCTTGTTTCTTTTTTTTTTTTTAAACATCTTTATTGGAGTATAATTGCTTTACAATGGTGTGTTAGTTTCTGCTTTACAACAAAATGATTCAGTTATATGGATATATAAACACTACCAAAAGTATATCTTCTTTGGAGAAACGTCTATTTAGGTCTTCTGTCCATTTTTGGATTGGGTTGTTTGTTTTTTTGTTATTAAGCTGCATGAGCTGCTTATACATTTTGGAGATTAATCTTTTGTCAGTTGCTTCATTTGCAAATATTTTCTCCCATTCTGAAGGTTGTCTTTTGGTCTTGTTTATGGTTTCCTTTGCTGTGCAAAAGCTTTGAAGTTTCATTAGGTCCCATTTGTTTATTTTTGTTTCTATTTCCATTTCTCTAGGAGGTGGGTCAAAAAGGATCTTGCTATGATTTATGTCATAGAGTGTTCTGCCTATGTTTTCCTCTAAGAGTTTGATAGTTTCTGGCCTTACATTTAGGTCTTTAATCCATTTTGAGCTTATTTTTGTGTATGGTGTTAGGAAGTGATCTAATCCCATACTTTTATGTGTACCCGTCCAGTTTTCCCAGCACCACTTATTGAAGAGGCTGTCCTTTCTCCACTGTACATTCCTGCCTCCTTTATCAAAGATAAGGTGTCCATATGTGTGTGGGTTTAACTCTGGGCTTTCTATCCTGTTCCATTGATCTATCTTTCTGTTTTGGTGCCAGTACCATACTGTCTTGATTACTGTAGCTTTGTAGTATAGTCTGAAGTCAGAGAGCCTGATTCCTCCAGCTCCATTTTTCATCCTCAAGATTGCTTTGGCTACTCGGCATCTTTTGTGTGTTCATACAAATTGTGAAATGTTTTGTTCAAGTACTGTGAAAAATGCCAGTGGTAGGTTGATAGGGATTGCATTGAATCTGTAGATTGCTTTGGGTAGTAGATTCATTTTCACAATGTTGATTCTTCCAATCCAAGAACATAGTATATCTCTCCATCTATTTGTATCATCTTTAATTTATTTCATCAGTGTCTTATAATTTTCTGCATACAGGTCTTTTGTCTCCTTAGGTAGTTTTTTACTTAGATATTTTTTTCTTTTTGTTGCAGTGATAAATGGGAGTGTTTTCTTGATTTCACTTTCAGATTTTTTATCATTAGTGTATAGGAATGCCACAGATTTCTGTGCATTAATTTTGTATCCTGCTACTTTACCAAATTCACTGATTAGCTCTAGTAGTTTTCTGGTAGCATCTTTAGGATTCCCTATGTATAGTATCGTGTCTTCTGCAAACAGTGACAACTTTACTTCTTGATTTCCGATATGGATTACTTTTATTTCCTTTTCTTCTCTGATTGCTGTGGATAAAACTTCCAAAACTATGTTGAATAAGAGTGGTGAGAGTGGGCAACCGTTTCTTGTTCCTGATCTTAGTGGAACGCTTTAAGTATTTCACCATTGAGGACGATGTTGGTTTTGAGTTTTTCATATATGGCCTTTATTATGTTGAGGAAAGTTCCCTCTATGCCTATGCAGGGTTTTTTTAATAATAAATGGGTGTTGAATTTTGTCCAAAGCTTTCTCTGCATCTATTGAGATGATCATATGTTTTTTCTCCTTCAACTTGTTAATATGGTGTATCACGTTGATTGATTTGCATATATTGAAGAATCCTTGCATTCTCGGAATAAACCCCACTTGATCATCATGTATGATCCATTTAATGTGCTGTTGGATTCTGTTTGCTACTATTTTGTTGAGGATTTTTGCATCTATGTTCATCAGTGATATTGGCCTGTAGTATTTTTCTTCATGACATCCTTGTCTGGTTTTGGAATCAGGGGAATGGTGGCCTCATAGAATGAGTTCGGGAGTGTTCTTCACTCTGCTATATTTTGGAAGAGTTTGAGAAAGATAGGTGTTAGCTCTTCTCATAATGTTTGACAGAATTTGCCTGTGAAGCCTCCTGGTCCTTGACCTTTGTTTATTGGAAGATTATTAATCACAGTTTCAATTTCAGTGCTTGTGACTGGTCTATTCATATTTTCTATTTCTTCCTGATTCATGCTTGGCAGGTTGTGCATTTCTAAGAATTTATCCATTTCTTCCAGGTTGTCCATTTTATTGGCATAGAGTTGCTTGTAGTAATCTCTCAGGATCTTTTGTATTTCTGCAGTGTCAGTTGTTACTTCTCCTTTTTCATTTCTAATTCTATTGATTTGAGTCTTCTCCCTTTTTTTCTTGATGAGTCTGGCTAAGTGTTTTTTCAATTTTGTTATCTTCTCAAAGAACCAGCTTTTAGTTTTATTGATCTTTGCTATCGTTTCCTTCATTTCTTTTTCATTTATTTCTGATCTGATTTTTATGACTTCTTTGCTTCTGCTAACTTTGTTTTTTATTTTGTTCTTCTTTCTTTAATTGCTTTAGGTGCAAGGTTAGGTTGTTTATTTGAGATGTTTCCTGTTTCTTCAGGTAGGATTGTATTGTTATAAACTTCCTTCTTAGAACTGCTTTTGCTGCATCCCATAGATTTTGGGTTGTCGGTTCTCCACTGTCATTTGTTTCTAGGTATTTTTTAATTTCCTCTTTGATTTCCTCAGTGTTCACTTCGTTATTAAGTAGTGTATTGTTTAGCCTCCATGTGTTTGTATTTTTTACAGTTCTTTTCCTGTATTTGATATCTAGTCTCATTGCATTGTGATCAGAAAAGATACTTGATACAATTTCAATTTTCTTAAATTTACCAAGGCTTGATTTGTGACCCAAGGTATGATCTATCCTGGAGAATGTTCCATGAGCATTTGAGAAAAATGTGTATTCTTCAGGTTTTGGATGGAATGTCCTATAAATATGAATTAACTCCATCTTGTTTAATGTATCATTTAAAGCTTGTCTTTCCTTATTTATTTTCATTTTGGATGATCTGTCCATTGGTGAAAGTGGGGTGTTAAAGTCCCCTACTATGAATGTGTTACTGTCGATTTCCCCTTTTGAGGCTCTTAGCATTTGCCTCATGTATTGTGGTGCTACTATGTTGGGTGCATAAATATTTACAATTGTTATATTTAATTCTTGGATGGATCCCTTGATCATTATGTAGTGTCCTTTTTGTCTCTTCTAATTGTCTTTATTTTAAAGTCTATTTTGTCTGATATGAGAATTGCTACTCTACTTTCTTTTGATTTCCATTTGCATGAAATATCTTTTTCCATCCCCTTACTTTCCATCTGTATGTGTCTCTAGGTCTGAAGTGGGTCTCTTGTAGACAGCAAATATATGAATCTGTGTCTTTTGGTGGGAGCATTTAGTCCATTTACATTTAAGGTAATTATCGATATGTATGTTCCTATTCCCATTTTCCTACTTGTTTTGGATTTGTTATTGTAGGTATTTTTCTTCTCTTGTGTTTCTTGTCTAGAGAAGTTCATTTAGCAGTTGTTGTAGAGCTGGTTTGGTGGTGCTGAATTCTCTCAGCTTTTGCTTGTCTGTAAAGGTTTTAATTTCTCCACCAAATCTGAATGAGATCCTTGCTGGGTAGAGTAGTCTTGGTTGCAGGTTTTTCTCCTTCATCACTTTCAGTATGTCCTGCCACTCCCTTCTGGCTTGTAGAGTTTCTGCTGAGAGATCAGCTGTTAACCTTATGGGGATTCCCTTGTGTGTTATTTTTTGTTTTTCCCTTGCGACTTTTAATATATTTTCTTTGTATTTAATTTTGGACAGTTTGATTAATATGTGTCTTGGCATGTTTCTCCTTGGATTTATCCTGTATGGGACTCTCTGTGCTTCCTGGACTTGATTAACTATTTCCTTTCCCATATTAGGGAAGTTTTCAACTACCTCTTCAAATATTTTCTCAGTCCCTTTCTTTTTCTCTTCTTCTGGATCCCCTATAATTAGAATGTTGGTGTGTTTAATGTTGTCCCTGAGGTCTCTGAGACTGTCCTCAGTTCCTTTCATTCTCTTTTCTTTATTCTGCTCTACAGTAGTTATTTCCACTATTTTATCTTCCAGGTCACTTATCCGTTCTTCTGCCTCAGTTATTCTGCTATTGATTCCATCTAGAGTATTTTTCATTTCATTTATTTTGTTGTTCATCATTGTTTGTTTCATCTTTAGTTCTTCTACGTCCTTGTTAAATGTTTCTTGCATTTTATCTATTTCCAAGATTTTGCATCATCTTTACTATCATTATTGTGAATTATTTTTCAGGTAGACTGCCTATATCTTCTTCATTTATTAGGTCTGGTAGGTTTTTAACTTGGTACTTCATCTGCTGTGTGTTTTTCTGTCTTCTCATTTTGCCCATCTTACTGTGTTTGGGGTCTCCTTTTTGCAGGCTGCAGGTTCGTAGTTCCCGTTGTTTTTGGTGACTGTCCCCAGTGGCTAAGGTTGGTTCAGTGGGTTTTGTAGGCTTCCTGGTGGAGGGGACTAGTGCCTGTGTTCTTGTGGATGAGGCTGGATCTTGTCTTTCTGGTGAGCAGGTCTACATCTGATGGTGTGTTTTGGGGTGTCTGTGGACTTATTATGATTTTAGGCAGCCTCTCTTCTAATGGATGGGGTTTTGTTCCTGTCTTGCTAGTTGTTTGGCATAGGGTGTCCAGCAATGTAGCTTGCTGGTCGTTGACTGAAGCTGGGTGCTGGTGTTGAGATGGAGAACTCTGGAAGATTTTGGCCATTTGATATTATGTGGAGCTGGGAAGTCTCTTGTGGACCAGTTTCCTGAATTTGGCTCTCCAACCTCAGAGACACAGCGCTGACTCCGGCTGCAGCACCTAGAGCCTTTCATCCACATGGCTCAGAATAAAAGGGAGAAAAAGTAGAAAGAAGAAATTAGTAGAAGTAGAAAGAAAGAAAGAAAGAAAGGAGGAAGGGAGAGAGAGATGGAGTAAGCATGGAAGGAAGGAGGGAAGGAAGGAAAGAAAAGAAAGAATATAAAGTAAAATAAAATAAAGTAAATAAATAAATAAATAAAATAAAAAGTTAAATAAATAAAAAAATAAAAAGTTAAAATAAAATATAATAAAGCTATTAAAATAAAAAAAAATAATTATTAAGAGAAAAAAAAACAGTAGGATAGAACCCTAGGACAAATGGTGGAAGTAAATCTATATAGACAAAATCTCACACAGAAGCATACACATGCAGACTCACAAAGAGAGGAAAAGTGGAAAAAAAATCATAAATCTTGCTCTCAAAGTCCACCTCCTCAATTTGGGATGATTCATTGTCTAAAGGAGGGAAGGAAGGAAAGAAAGAATGAAGATAAAGTAAAATAAAATAAAGTTATTAAAATAAAAACTAATTATTAAGAAAACAAACAAACAAAAAGAAATATGGATGTCTAGAACCCTCGGACAAATGGTGGAAGCAAAGCTATACAGACAAAATCTCACACAGAAGCACACACATACACACTTAACAAAAGAGGAAAAGGGGAAAAAATCATAAATCTTGCTCTCAAAGTCCACCTCCTCAATTTGGGATGATTCATTGTCTATTCATGTATTCCACAGATGCAGGGTGCATCAAGTTGATTGTGGAGCTTTAATCCGCTGCTTCTGAGGCTGCTGGGAGAGATTTCTCTTTCTCTTCTTTGTTCTCACAGCTCACAGGGGCTCAGCTTTGGATTTGGCCCCGCCTCTGCATGTAGGTCACCAGAGAGCGTCTGTTCTTTGCTCAGACAAGACAGGGTTAAAGAAGCCGCTGATTTGGGGGCTTTGGCTCACTCAGGCCTGGGGGAGGGAGGGACACGGAGTGTGGGGCGAGCCTGCAGTGGCATAGGCTAGCATGACGTTGCACCAGCCTGAGGCGTGCCGTGCATTCTCCCGGGGGAGTTGTCCCTGGATCCCGGGACCCTGGCAGTGGAAGGCTGCACAGGCTACCCAGAAGTGGTGTGTGTGGTTAGTGACCTGTGCTTGCACACAGGCTTCTTGGTGGTGGCAGCAGCAGCCTTAGCGTCTCATGTCTGTCTGTGGGGTCCACGCTTTTAGCCACGGCTTGCACCCGTCTCTGGAGCTCCTTTAAACAGCATTCTTAATCCCCTCTCCTCTCGCACCAGGAAACAAAGAGGGAAGAAAAAGTCTCTTGCCTCTTTAGCAGGGCCAGACTTTTCCCCGGACTCCCACCCGGCCAGCCGTGGCACACTAACCCCCTGCAGTCTGTGTTCACGCCGCCAACCCCAGTCCTCTCCCTGTGCTCTGATCGAAGCCCGAGCCTCAGCTCCCAGCCCCGCTGACCCTGGCAGGGAGCAGAGAAGCCTTTCGGGCTGGTGAGTGCTGGTCGGCGCCGATCCTCTGTGCAGGAATCTCTCCACTTTGCCCCCTGAACTTCTGTTGCTGTGCTCTCCTCTGCAGCTCCGAAGCTTTCCCTCTCTGCTACTCACAGTCTCTGCCCACGAAGGGGCTTCCTAGTGTGTGGAAACCTTTCCTCCTTCACAGCTCCCTCCCACTGATGCAGGTCCTGTCCCTGTCCTTTTGTCTCTGTTTATTCTTTTTTCTTTTGTCTTACCCTGGTATGTGGGGGGTTTCTTGCCTTTTGGGAGGTCTGAGGTCTTCTGCCAGCGTTCAGTAGGTGTTCTGTAGGAGCTGTTCCACGTGTAGATGTATTTCGGGTGTATCTGTGGGGAGGAAGGTGATCTCCGTGTCTTACTCTTCCACCATCTTCCTGGAAGCCCTCTTTATTTCTTTTGAAATAATTTTTTTTCATCCTGTAGCATCAGTATGATTGTGCTAAATGATCTTATTTTCATTTCATTAAATTTTCTCAGAAAGTAATTTACAAATGAATATAAAGATATAAATGCATCTTGAAAACATTTTAACCATCATTGAATTAGGTACTGTACCACACACATTTCCAAAATTGCTTTGTCTGTCGGTCTGTGAATAACATTTAAAAACAAGTGATATTATATATATTTTATTATTTTACTACACAAGGATTCTATCCTAAATTTACTGTTTATTGCACTGAAGATCTGCTCTTAAGTTAGATCCACACAATATTATTTAGTAACACATACTAATTATTTGAATAATAATCAGATATAAATAAAGCTCTAATTAAGTTCTTATAATTAGGAATCTTTTTGTTATTCTGTATATGTCATGTTAGTGATCCAGAATACTACCTGTAATAGTTTCAACTGAAAAGCCAGCCTCCAATAAAAAATATAGTTCAAAAAAAAATGTTCTCATGGAGAATTAACTCCTGTATCATTTTGTAGTGGTTCTCTTTGTACCTAAAAATTTTAATTTTCTTTATTATGAAGTGTGCTGTGTCTGAAATTAATACAGCTGCTCTAACATCTTTTGGTTGGCATTTTCATGGTACATCTATTATAGTAATACCAAAAAAAGTAGGCATGTCTCTAACAAAATATATGCAAGATTTGTATGGGGAAGATTAAAAAACTCTGATGAATGATATCAAAGATCATTTCAATAAATGGAGAGTCATTTCATGCTCATAGATAGAAAAAATATCTTAAAGATGGTGATTATTCTTAACTTCATTTATAAATCTAAGACTATCCTAATGAAAATCTAGGCAAGCTACATTGTAGATACCTATGACTAATTTTAAAGTTTATATGGAAAAGCAGGAGCCACCAAATAATCAATAAAGTGCTGAAAAAGAACAAAGTTTGAGCACTGACACTACCCTACTTCTAGATTTTCAATAAATCTTTTGTTATTAGACACCATGGTATTAGTGAAAAAATAGAAATATAGATCAATTGAACAAATAGCAAGCCCATAGTAGAATCACATAAATATAGTAAACTGATCTTTTACAAGAATAAAGAAAATTTAATGGAGAAATTATTTTTCTCAACAAATGGCTATTAAAAAATTCCAAAAATTAATGTAGAAACAGATGACAGATCTCACAACTTTCACAAAAATTAACACAAAGTACACCAAAATATTAAGTATAAAGAAAGACTGTAAAACTTCTAGAAAAGAAAATCTAGGCAAAAACTGATTTGATTTTTGGTTTATGTGTTTTAGATGCAAAAATCAAAGTTACAATCTATGAAAGAAATAAAATCATTTGAGAGTTTACTGAAATGGAAAACTGCTCTGCTGTAGACACTGTTAAGAGAGTGAAAGGACCAGTCACTGACTGCGAGAAATAAAATTGCAAAACACATATAAAGAATTAGTAGAAATAGTGTACAACACTTAAAACTCAACAGTAAAAATAAACAACACAATTTAAAAATGTGAAAATAAGTTCAATAGACACCTCACAAAATAGATATGCCAGTACCAAATCAGTATATAAAGAGATAGTCAATATTATGTGCCATTAGGGAATTGAACAATTAAAACCACAACAACATTGAGACACATTACACACCAATTAAAATGACTAAAATCCAAAAATCTGACAATCCCAAATGCTGGCATAAAATCAGAGAAACAGGAACTCTCCTCTATTCCTGCTGTAAATGAAAAATGGTACAGCCACTTTGGAAGACAGTTTGACAGTTTCTTAGAAAGCCAAATATTGTTTTAATATATGATCCACTCACTGTACTCCTAGCTATTTGCCAAATTGATTTCAAACTTTATGTCCAAGCAAAAATCTGCACATAAATGTTTATAATAGCTTTATTCAAAATCACCAAAAAAGTGGAAACAATCTAGATGTCCTTCAATAGATGAGTGGATAAACTATGGTAGTTCCATACAATGGAATATCATTCAGTGATAAAAATGATTAAGTAGTGCTTCCCTGGTGGCACAGTGGTTGAGAGTCCACCTGCCGATGCAGGGGACATGGGTTCATGTCCCTGTCTGGGAAGATCCCACATGCTGCGGAGCAGCTGGGCCCGTGAGCCATGGCTGCTGAGGCTACGCCTCCGGAGCCTGTGCTCTGCAGCAGGAGAGGCCACAGCAGTGAGAGGACTGTGTACCACAAAAAAAAAAAAAAAAAAAAAAGAATAAGTAACCAAGCAACAAAAATATGGAGGAAACAATAAAGGTCAAATATGACAATTCCACAGCTAACTTCGTACTCAATGGTGAAAAGCTAAAAACTTTTCCTTTAACATCAGGAAGAAAACAAGGATGTCCACTCTTGCAACTTTTGTTCAACAGAGTATTTGCTGTTTTAACTACAGAAATCACACATGAAAAGAGGTAGAAGGCAACACAATTGGAAAAGAAGTGAAATTGCAACTATATGCAGATGACATGATACTGTATATTAAAAACTCCAAAGACCACCACCAATAAAACTATTAAGATTAATAGTTTAGTAAAACTTCAAGATACAAAATCAACATACAGAATCTGTTGTATTACATTAAAAATGAACTATCAGAAAACAATCTCATTTATGGTTGCATCAAAAAAATAAAATACCTAGGAGTAAATCTAACCAAGTTGAGGTAAATGACTTGTACTCAGAAAACTATAAAACACATTGAGTACATCAAAAATAAATGGGAAGATATACCATGCTCAGGGATTGGAAGAATTGATATTATTAAAATGTCCATAGTACCTTAAAGCAGTCTACAGATTCAATGCAATCTTATCAAAATACCAATGGCATTTTTCACAGAACTAGAACAAATATTTCTAAAATTTGCATGGAACCACAAAAGATCACAAATAGCTAAAACAACCTTAAGAAAGAAGAACATAGCTGGAGGTATTACACTCCCTGATTTCAAACTATGCTGCAAAGCTACAGTAATCAAAACAGTTTGGTACTGGCACAAAAACAGGCACATAGCTCAATGGAAAAGCATAGAGAGCCCAGAAGTAAACTCATAATTATAAGGTCAGTTCATTTATGACAAAGGGGCTGTAAATAACACAGTGGCAAAAAGACAGTCTCTTCAAAAATTTGCAACATGCAAAAGAATGAAAGTGGACAACTTTTTTTATTCCATATACAAAAATAAACTCAAAATGGAGTAAAGACTTAAATGTAAGACCTGAAATTATAAAACTCCTAGAAGAAAACATTGGTCTTAACAATAATTTTTGGGTCTGTCTCCTCAGGCAAGGGTAACAAAATAAAAAATACACAAATGAGGCTACATCAAACTAAAAAAAAAAAAAATGTACAGGGAAGGAAACCATCAACAAAGGGAAAAGGCAACCTAGTAAATGGGAGAAGATATTTGCAATTGATATATCTGATGTGGTGTTAGTATCCAAAATATATGAAGAACTCACATAGCTCAATACCAAGAAAAGCAAACAATTGAATTAAAAAATGAACAGAGGGGGCTTCCCTGGTGGCACAGTGGTTGAGAGTCTGCCTGCCAATGCAGGGGACACAGGTTCATGCCCTGGTACTGGAAGATCCCACATGATGCAGAGCGGCTAGGCCCGTGAGCCATGGCCGCTAAGCCTGTGTGTCTGGAGCCTGTGTTTGCAACAGGAGAGGCCACAACAGTGAGAAGCCCGTGTACTTCAAAAAAGAAAAAAAATAAAAAATGTAAAATAAAAAATGAGCAGAGTACCTGAAAGACATTTTTCTTTTTCTTTTTTTAGGCATTTTTCAAAGGAGATATACAGATGGCCAACAGACACAGGAAAAGCTGCTCAACATCACTAATCATCAGGGAAATGTAAATCAAAACCACAATGAGATATCACTTCACACCTGTCAAAATATCTATTGTAAAAAAGACAACAAATAACAAGTGTTGGTGAAGATATGAAAACAATGAAACCCTCCTGCACTGTTGGTGGGAATGCAAATCCATGAAGCCACTATGGAAAACAGTAAGAAGATTCCCCCCAAAGTTAAAAAAATAGAACTACAATAAGATCCAGCAATTCTCTCTCCTCTGAGTACTTTTTCCAAGAAAACACAAACACTAATTTGAAAAGATATATGCATCCCTATGTTCATTGCAGCATTATTCACAATAGTCAAGGTTTGGAAACAACCTAAGTGCCCATGATGATGGATAAAGGAGATGTGGTATATTTATACAATTGAATATTAATCAGCCATAAAAAAGAATATAATCTTGCCATTTGGGACAACATGGATCTACCTGGAGGGTATTATGCTAAGTGGAATAAGTCAGACAAAGACAAATACCATACGACTTAACTTATATATGGAGTCTAAAGTACAACACAGAAGAATGAAACAAAACAGAAACAGATTCACGGACATCAAAAATGAACTGGTGGTCACCAGTGGGGAGAGGGTGGGGGCTGGGCAAATAGGTGAAAGGGATTAAGAGGTACAAATTTCTAGTTACAAAATGAATAAGTCACAAGGATGAAATGTACTTCATGGGGAATACAGTCAAAAATATTTTAATAAACTTGTGTGGTGATACATGGAATCTAGACTTATTGTGGTGGTCATTTTGTAATGTATATAAATGTGGAATCGCTATGTTGTACACCTGAAACTAATATAATATTGTGTGTCAGCTATACTTCAATTTTTTTTAAGGAAAATAAATTAATAAATGACATTTTTTTTTGTGAGGCTCTTTTTCTGAATGGAAAGGTGAAGAAAATGTAAATAATCAGATGTGTGATGCCTGAAAAGTAAAGTAAAGCATCTAAATCTTTAAAAGCTTTCAGATCATGATTAATCACTCAAAGCAAATATAATTGTTTTTACTTGTGCCATTTCTTAATAGTTCAAATACACACACACAGAGCAAATGCATACTCACCATATCTTATTGTCAAACATCATATTTTAAGCAAAATCCAATTACTTCATAAGCATCTTCATCCAGCTCAATAGTAGAATGCTGTCACATGTAAGTAGCAAAGAGCTGATTAGAAGCTACAACACTATTCTAGAAGTGGCAATCTCTTCAAAAGATTTTTCTAGAACAGAAAAGCCTAAAGAAATGACACTACTAATTTTATAACGGATTTGCTGGCTAATAATAATTTATATTAAATATGCATTTTAGTTTCCCTTAGTTTTTCATTTTAATGGAAAACATCATATAACATTTTACATGAACAAATTGTCATAAGCAAGATTAATGTCCTTATTTCTGGAATGTATATTCTAGAAGTTCACTTTTAAAAAGAAACTAACTTGATCACCTTGATTCATTTTATCATTTTCTTTTTCTTTTTTTTGTTATTTAATTCACAAAACAGAAAACATGGTGAAAATTTTATACTAATATACATTAGACATATAAAGTTTTTAAAATTTCATGAGATAAATGCATTAAGATAGTGTACATATAATAATAACTCTAGATAACAAGGAAGAAAAATCCTTACCCAACAGGAAAGTATAAGCAGAATTTTCATTACTGAGAGAGGAAAAAAAAAAAAAGAGAGAGGAAGAGAGTAAAAGAGGAAGAAAAAGTGAGAGAAAGTTAGAAAAAGAGACTGTGTGGAGGAAGGGGCCAGTATCAATTTCCCAGGTAAAAACTTACATTTAGGTGAAGACTTTAAATATCTATTTGGATATCTATTATAGAGAGAGGATTACATTTGCAAAAAATAAACAACTACAACAACAAACACACACATTATCATTAATCTAACCTAAATTATCCCCATTAGTTTTGGATCATACACTTTTATAAAATTGAAATAAAATAAAAATAAAGTTAATTGAGTATATCAAAATTAAAGTATAGCCAATGGTTCCTCAATAAAAATACGATAAAAATAATTATTATTCCTTTAATAGTTTTGAAAGTTTTAAAACTTGGTATCTAAATAAATACAAGTCATTAATGAAGGGCCTCAGTTACTAATAAACCAAAGTGGAGAGTTGGTCATTTACACTACCTCTAGGTACTCACTTCAACAGCATCTGAATTACCAAAATTGTTAAAATAATTTTATTGAAGATGAAATTGCAAGGAAAAGGGAAGAGATTCAGTAGCTTGACAATAATCCAACATTCAAAAATACAAATATAAATATTATATTGTTATAATTGTTCTATTTTATTATTAGTTATTTTTGTTGATCTCTTACATGCCTAAAATATAGATCAAACTTTATTGTAGGTATGTATTTATAGGAAAAAACACAGTATATATAGGGTTTGACATTCTCCATTGTGCCAGGCATCCACTATAGTTCTCGCAAAATATTCTCCACAGATAAGGGGGGACATTACATATATTTCAAAATACATGTGAAGAAATATTTTGTTGTTGAAAATGTTTCATACCAAAAAAGTATTGTGCATATGATTTGTAATTAAATAATATATTTATTATTTAATAAATTATTTAATAAATAAATAAATAATATATATATTATTAAATAAATAATAATTAAACAGTACAAACAATTTTGTGAGCCATCTTCCCACTCAAAAGTGGTGTTATTTTGACTTAAAAATTTAGAAAATGCTAAAAGTTAGCCAATTATGTATGCACTCTTCCCACATCAAAATCTGTTTAAATGGTTCTCAAAGGGTGTTTGTGGAAACTTGGTGATCCATGGACCTTTCTGGAGGGTTTGTGGTGTCAAATATTTTTATTCTAATAATAAGATGCCTTTTTCAGTGTTTTGCAAACTATGCACAAAATTGCAGGTGACTTAGCACAAACAAACTATGGAAATAAACTGTATTTAGTCATATTTATTTTATTCTGTACCACTATGCATTCATTATAAGTAAAATGTGTTTTGCATGTCTTTGAGGTGAAAGTAAAAATTACTAATTAAATAATAATTACAATTAAAATTATTGACCCTTTCTTATTCGTCTTTTTAGTATTCTATGTAGTAAAATGAAAAGTACACATATCACTTATACTGCTTTATTTAAGTGGAATTATTCTGTTGAGGAAAAATGTTTGTGAGCTTAATTAAAAACTGAACTAAGTGACTCTTTTCCAAATATAATGTATATGTGAAAATTTGAACTGTCTTAAACATTTTTTAAGAAAATTAATGCTTCAAATGTGAGCTTTCCAACATCACATTACATGGATTTTCTGCTGGGATTGGTGATGATATTAATCTTTGATTTTTAATATTATATGATAAAATGTGTCAAAATTTGAAAAATTTGTATCACTCTGTAAACCAATATTTTCCAAATGAGCAACGTATATTTGACAAAACCATAATAGGTAAAAGTTCCATTCAAGGTATAGAATAACACAATTGATATTAATAATTTTTGCATATAACTTTATAAGGGGTATTAATCATTAGCTTTCTTTTCAGGTAATGTATTTGGCTGTTCTTTATATCAAGGTTATTGGCATTATAGAATTAATTATGTATATCCTCATATTCAATTTTCTGGAAGATTTTACATAGAATTAGTATTATTTTTTCTTAAATGTTTTCAAAGAATTCATCAGAAAAGCAGCTGAGTTTACTTTTAAAAAGGTTTTAAACTAGAAATTCAGGCTATTCTGATGACTTTTTTTCTTAATTTAGCATTGGTAATTTGTGTGTTTAAAGCAATTTGTCCATTTAATCTGTGGGGTCAAGATTACTAGCATAAATTTATTAATAACATTCCCTGATTATATATTTAATAACTGTAGGATTCAATGATTTCCCTTAATTCCTAATATTGGTAATTTGTGTCTTTTTCTTTTCTAGATCAAACTAGATAGAGTTTTATCAATTTAATTGATCTTAGAAATACAGATTTGATTTGATTTTCTTTATATTTTTTCAATTTTCTGTTTCAGATTTTTCTATTTTGTATTTATTGTTTTCTTTCTTCTTTTTACTTTTGTTTAATTTTCTCTTCTTCTTCTACTTTCTTATGGTAGAAACCTAGACAATTGATTTGGGAACTTTCTTCTTTTCAATGTTGGTATTTAGTGTTATAAATTTCCCTCCATGTAGTTTACTAGCTCTATTGCCCACAATTTTAATATGTTTTGTTTTCATTTACACTTTCAGAATGTTTCTAATTTCCCTTTTGACATCTTTTTTGACTCATGGGTTTTTTAAAAGTGTGTTTTTGTATGTGGTGTTTTGGTGTCTGTTTCTATTGACTGATTTTCTCCTTAAAGGGCATTTTTTCTGTTTTTTTGCATACCTTCTGAGCTTTAATAGAATGCCAGCCATTATAATTTTTTTTTTTTTTTTTTTTTTTTACGATATACGGGCCTCTCACCTCAGCAGTCATGGCTCATGGGTCTAGCTGCTCAACGGCATGTGGAATCTTCCCAGACCGGGGTACGAACCCGCATCCCCTCCATTGGCAGGCGGACTCTCAACCACTGTGCCACCAGGGATGCCCCAGCCATTATAATTTATAACTTGTTGGAGGCTGGTTATTTTTATGTTCCTTTACATGTTCTTGAGATTGTGTGGGATGCAGTTAAGTAACTTAAAAACTTTAGTCTTATCAATATTTGCTTTTACTTTTTGTTAGATTGGATCAGAACAGCTTTTCATCTAAGGCCAATTCCCTTTCATTCTTAAGGCAATAGCATACTGAATACTTTAACCAATGCCCCATGTAGTATGATATTTTTACACTTTGACTGATGGCACACAAACAATTCTGGGCCTTGTGTGAACTCCTGAGATTTTTCTGCCTGCTAATCTCCCGTGAGACTTTCCCAGGCTCAGGAATTATCCTCATATGAATTTTCTGGTCTGTATTCTGTAAAGATTCTAGGGAACCCTCACCAGATGTCTGGTACTCTTTCCCTGTGTAGCTTTCTCTTCTTTGGTACTCTGCTTTATGGGGTAGGTCTTCTCAGACAGCAAGCTTGTGTAGGCAGTGAGTTGCCTTGTTTGTTTCCATTCACTCAAAGATCACTGTCTTCTGCTGCCTCTTTTCAAACACATGAAAACTTGTTTTATACTAAATGCGATCTTAGTGAAACAGAGTGATATATTGTATTTTGCAACTAATCCTGAAAAAAATATAAAAACAAAAGCTGTTTGTCTATTTTCTGTGTATTTGCAAGGAAAAATACCACCCTGCTTGTCCAGTTGAGTGTATTAACAAAGAATATTCACAATTTGCTAAAGAGTCTGTTGGAATACTGCTATCCTTTCAGTAAAAGACCACATTTCCCCCCATACTTCAACCAAAACAACAAACCTTAGCAGATTGACTCCAAAGGCAGAAAGAATAATTCAGATATCTTTTATCAAGCTAGATATTTTTTTTTAAAAGGGAAGAATGTAAAACAATTCCACTCATCACTATTCTGGGGAGAAAATATATTTTAACCTGCCAGTTTTGCGAGTATAATGGGCTTAGTATTGTTTGTAATAATTTCACAAATAAATAATTTTAAATATAATATTTTATTCACTAATGTGGTAGATATTATTACCTATAAACTAAATGAACAATATATCTTTAGGTTTCCAAGTATTAAAAGAAGTTAAATATTCCTATAACCAAGATTTTGAGAATTATTGATCTATTTTATTTTCTTAGACATAATTATCATTTTTACTCATTTGAAGCAAACTCATGACACTAATTTTTTTTTTTTTTTTGGTTCTCAATGTAAATGAGTTAAACATTAGGTTCAACTAAAAAAAAATTATATGAGAATTGTGTTAGTGCCAATATTTGAAGATATTTGCTCATTCTTTAAGTAAGTGATTCAACGAAAAGGCTAAAAATCATATGAGACAGAAACATTTGTGTAACTTCTCCCTTGGGCTACTAAAATGGCTTCTTGTCAGTTAGGTTGTGTGTGTGGAATATGAGGGTGTGGTGAGAGAGTTGTACAGGGAATCCCATTCATTCATACCTATCCTGAAAAACTCAAGGTTCTGCTTGTGTTTGAGACAGTTAGAGACACCTATACATGACACTCACCTATAACACCGTCTCTTTCTGAGCTTTATGTAAAAGCATCATAAAGGGGATATCCACTCACGACAAATGCTCAGGGGCCTGCACAAATCCTTATACCACTTAAAAGACCTGGCAATAGAATGTGGAACCATTACTCTATTCTTATTCCTAACAGCATTGCAATTTATCACTTTCCTATCTGTACTTCAGGAAAGAAATATACAAATTTCACCTTGGAGGAATTAGCTGAGCTGCTTTCTGTGCATCTGTAATATATGCATGCATTCTGACTCTGCAGTTTTATTAGTGTGAATCATGAACAGTCATTTCTTTATTTCTTAGTCTTCTACATCTTCCACTCAAAAAAGACATTTAAAAGTCACGTAAAACGGCCGTGGGTCCCTTGAGACTAGTAAATCTCTACCCCTTAACTGATTTGCTACAACATTAAAATCTTTTCCTGACATGCCTAATACTCTATATAAGAAAATTTTGTCCTTTTTTAAAAGTCTTCCATCAGGATGAGGATTTAAGTTGTATTAATTTAAAATATACCAAAACTTGATGTCATCTAAGATTTTTTAAAAATTGATTAGCTTTATATTAAATTTCTATAATGTAATTGCATATGATAAAATCATTTGTATCTTTGGTGAAAATGGTCTTAATTTATTGGCTTTACAAGAAAATCTAGTTACTGTTTAATTATTCTTTTCCTTGCTATTACAATCTTAGAAACTCATGCAAAGATACCATTTTCTAAATGTTAAATGAATCAAAAATATTTCTTGCAATGAGAAATGTAAATCAACTTAAGCAGTATTTTTAATCCCCTAAATATAAATTAATATATCTACTGTAAATAGCATAGAAGAACATGTTAAAAATGTATTACTTAACGTATTTTATCTTTAGTTTTATGGGAGTACCATACACAAATTTCTCTTTGTGTGTATATGTGTTGTGTGTTTAGGTAGATAGGTTGGTAGATATTCAGTCAACTCAACTCACCTAACCATAACTTCATGAGAAAAGGACAGAAATTATGTATTATAACACTTGTATCCTTTATATCACTAACCAACATATACTGTAAATAGTAGATGATTTGATTGATTATAAGAATAATAGGGCTTCTCTGGTGGCACAGTGGTTGAGAGTCCGCCTGCCGATGCAGGGGACATGGGTTTGTGCCCCAGTCCGGGAAGTTCCCACATGCCATGGAGCGGCTGGGTCCATGAGCCATGGTCACTGAGCCTGCTCATCTGGAGCCTGTGCTCCTCAACGGGAGAGGCCACAGCAGTGAGAGGCCCACTTACCACAAAAAAAAAAAAAAAAAGATAAACTTATTAATACATTTTAAAAATAAATTTATTTAGTTTTGGCTGCATTGGGTCTTCTTTGCTGTGCGCAGGCTTTCTCTAGTTTTGGCAAATGGGGGTTACTCTTTGTTGTGGTGTATGGGCTTCTCATTGTGGTGGCTTCTCTTGTTGCAGAGCATGGGCTCTAGGCTCACAAGCTTCAGTAGTTGTGGCATGTGGGCTCAGTAGTTGTGGCTCGCGGGCTCTAGAGCACAGGTGCAGTAGTTGTGGCACACAGGCTTAGTTGCTCTGCGGCATGTGAGATCTTCCCGGACCAAGGATCAAACCCATGTCCCCTGCATTGACAGGCAAATTCTTAACCACTGTGTCACCAGGCATGTCCCCTATTAATACATTTTAATTTTATTCTAGTTTCTTAACTATAAGATTGAAGATTTCATATATGGATAAGTTAGAACCATTGCTCACTTCCAAAGTTTAGAATTTTTATACAATTTAGAATGTTTTGATTACATTTATATTACTTTTACTAGGAAAAAAACAAGAAATATAAAAAATATTAAAGATAGTAAAATACTTGTCTGTTATGAAAAATATATATTATTTTCCCATCCAAAAATGTATTGAAACATAAAATTTTGAATAGAGTCTCTGCGAAAGTGGCAGTCTAGAAACCATAAAACCTCTCCCAAGACAAGTGACTAAAAAAGTACAATAAACATCTGTTTCAATGCACAAACGTGAATAAATAAATACATTTCCAGGAAATGTTAACAAAGAAATTAACAAAGAAAGAAGTGAAAATGAGAGCAGGAACATATGTACAATCACATCTAATATGATTTACATAAAACAAAATAGATGAAGGAGGCAATGTGCAAAAGGTAATGACTACAAATTTCTCAGAATTGATGAAAACAAGAATCCTTAGATACTGAAATAAATGCACCTAAGCAGGATAAATAAAATGTAACTCACAAACACATAATAATACACATGTTAAAAAAAAAAAAACCTAAGGAGTCATAAATTAAACTATACATATATATATTAAGCTGATCAAATTTTCAACAAAAAATTTAGATTTGCAGATGATTTCATATTAGCAAAAATAGACATCACAAAATATTGAGAAAATATTATTTTTTAAAAGGGAAGAATGGAATATCATTAAATATTGAGAAAATATTATTTGTCCATATGAATGAAATATCATTACATTTATAATGAAATCCAGATCAAGTTACTTCCTCCTCATTTTTTATCGAGAGAAAATTATTCTAACATCAATGATCATGTCTAAAAAGTGTATATCTGTGCTATACTATATATGTATTTACCCATGAAATGTTTGTTTCTTCATGCATATATCCTTTGGCATTTTTCATTATTTATTGTTAAAATCTATCCCATCCACATATATGTGATATAATATTTATATGTTATGTAATGTTTATATTTATACGTTAATAGAGCAAATTGTTCTATATACATTACTATTGATAAAGTTTTATAAATTTATGAATAAGATTCTCACAAGTTTTTAGTAGATTTATTCCTATACTTAACAGTTTGTTCCATACTTAACAGTTTGTTCCCTCTGAAATGGCTTCCTTATATTTTCCAAACTGTTGTTGCTAATGTATAAGAATGCTATTGATACACATATCACACACACAAAAACATATATGAAAGCTAGCCCAAATTTGTTATTATAATCAATTCTCTGTAAATGTATTCTTTCTTGATAAATTATATCATGTGAAAACAATAGTTTGTTTCTTCCCTTTTATATCCTCATATAATGTATTATTTTCTTTTCTAATTTTCCTCACTAGAATTTTAAATTAAAATGAAAAGCATTCGTCATTTCCCTTATTTTAAATATAATAATTTTATATTTCTTAAATATTATTTTCAGTAAGTTTTTGGTGGACAAACTTTATCAGATTAAAGCAGACCTCCTGTATTACTGGGCTGCAAAGATATATTATGAATAGACAAATTTTATAAAATTCACTTTTAACATTAATTGAAATAATTTAAAGCTATTCCTATTTTAATCTGTAAATGTTATAAATTACTTTGATAAATATTTTTATTGATAAACCTTATGCTTCTGGGATAAACATAATTTGTTTATTGTATACCATTGTAGACTTTGTTGCTTAAAATTTTACTTTGATAGTCATCTATGGTTTTTCTTACCTGTGTTATCCTCATTTAATTTATTAAAAAGTAATTCTAGTTTCATAAGGTGATTTAGAAAGTCTCTCTCCTTTCTAAAATAATGGAAATTATCTCTTTCTGGATTTATTTTTAGAATCCTCTTTTAAAACAATCTGAGCTCTTTGTGTGTGTGTATGTGTATGTGTTACTTGCACAATATGTTTTTGTTTTGGAGTGGGAAGACACATTTTTCTCTTTACATACCAAAAACTGTACATAATTAATGTACACAACTTGATGAGTTTGGAGTTAAGTATACACCTATGAAGGTATCACCACAAATCTATGCCATAAACCTGTCCATCACCTCCAAAAGATTCTTCCTGTCATTTTTAACCTAACACTTCTGATATCACTTTTAGTACACTACGTCTTCTTGAAATAATTTTTCTAATATATATATTGTTTCTATAGAAATTATTCATTGCATTTTCTTTCACATTTGTCATGGCATATAGCTGTCAATAGTCTTCATATATATTTTTAAATTGTTATTTTCTCTGTAATTGCATCCTCTTTCTCAGTCCTGACTTTACTTGGATGGTGTCCCTTTTTTTTTTTTTTTTTTTTTGGTGAACAATATTTCCAATTTTATTTTATACATGCTTGATTTTGGTTAAATAAATATATTGAATTGCTACTTTAATATTATTTCACTAATTTATGCACTTTTGGGGATACTTTCTTGCAACTACTTCCAGGTGCAGGTACTTGGTTAAACTTTTTCAAGGTTCCCCATGTGGATAATGATTTTCTTTTTCTTTTACATTTTTTCTTTCCTAAGATATGCATAGAGATAATAAAATTTCAATTTATATATTTATTGGCATCTCACAAAATGATGAAGTTTCCTCTTTTAGCAATGAATAAAGCTTAAAATGTGATTGGAGGTATTGTAATAGTAAAATCAACTGATCTTACTGTGTCCTGTAGATGCCAAGAAAGTATGAGACTCCCCAGAAGGGAGATAGGAAGGGGGTTTTTCACACTTACGTGAAAATATATTTACTTTTCCCTTTACCTTGAATAATATTTTAGCAGTTATTTCCTTCTGCATTTTAAAGATAGAGATATATTGTCTCCTGACATATTTTCTTCTCCCTCGTTGTTTTTTAAGATTATTTTACTTGTGCATTATGTACAAAGAAAGATATAGGTACCAAGTGTGTTTATAGTTTCAGTTTTTCTTTCCCCCCAACAAGTACCAGAACAAATATTGTGTTCCTTGTTGATAATGTTTTGTGGATGGAGTTGTGGTTCTCTTTTACTCTTTTCAGTGCAGTTATATTTTATAATTAGCATTTTGTTAACTGTTTTGGAGTTGTTTTGTAGTTCTTTTTTCTCCTTTCTTCTTCTTGTGTTATTTTTTCTTGTGATTGTATGACTATCTTTAGTGTTATCTTTGGATTCCTTTCTTTTTTTTGTATGTATCTATTATATATTTTTGGTTTGTGGCTACCATGAGGTTCATATATAGCAATATATATGTACTCATTTTAAATTGCTGATCTCATAATTTCAAACACATTTTAACAAGCCTGCATTTTTCCTCTCTTCCCTTCATGATTACTGTTTTTGACATAATATTTTACATCTATTTGTTTTGTGTATCCCTTAACTGCTTATTGTCAATACAGATGACTTTACCACTTGTGTCTTTTAACCTTCCTGTTAGATTTGTATATCGTTTATTTACTACCTTTACTGTATATTTGCTTTTACTGATGAGCTTTTTCCTTTCATAATTTTTATGTTTCTAGTTCTGGCATTTTCGTTTTCTCTTAGAGAAGTCCATTTAACTTTTCTTGTAAAGCTGATTTGGTGGTGCAGAACTCTTTTAGATCTTGCTTGTCTGTAAAACTTTTGATCTCTCCATCAACTCTGAATGAGAGCCTTACCAGGTAGAATATTCTTGGTTGTACATTTTTCCCTTTTATCACTTTAAATATATAGTGTCACTCCCTTCTGGCCTGCAGAGTTTCTGCTGAAAAGTCAGCTGATAGCCTTAGGGCTGTTCCCTTGTATGTAACTTGTTGGTTTTCCTATATTGTTTTTAATATTCTCTCTTCATCTTTAATTTTTACCATTTTAATAACAATGTGTGTTTGTGTGGTCCTCCTTGGATTGATCCTGGGTGGAACTCTGTGCTTTCTGGACTGAGATGTCTGTGTTCTTTCCCAGGTTAGAGAAATTTTGGCTATTTTGTCTTCAAATATGTTCACTCCCCCTTTCTCTCCCTCTTCTCCTTCTGGGCCCCCTATAATGTGAATGTTAGTACACTTGATGTTGTCCCTGAGTTCTCTTAAACTCCCCTGATTTCTTTTTATCCCTTTTTTTCTGTTCAGCTTCAGTGATTTCCACTACTCTGCCTTTCAGTTTGCTGATCCATTTCTCTGTAACTTTTTCATTTCAGTTATTGTATTCTTCATTTTTTTTTTGATTGTTCTTTATACTTTTTTAGCTCCTTGCTAAATATTTTAACTTCTAGCTCTGTGCATCCATTTTTCTTTCAAGTTCTTCAATAATCTTTGGATCATTACCTTGAAATCTTTCTCAAGAGATTGCCTATTTCCACTTCACTTATCTCTTATGGGGTTTTATCTTGTTTGGAACATGTTCCTCTGTTACCTCATTTTGCCTAACTTGCTGTTATCACTTCTATATATTTGGTAGTTTGGTTATGTTTCCCAGTCTTTGAGAAATGGCCTTTTATGGGAGAGTTCCTAGGTGTCCCAACAGCACACCCTTCTCTGGTCACCATTCTCTGGTCACCAGAGCTGTATGCTCTAGGGGTGCCCAGTGTGTGGGTTGCATGGACTCTTCTGTTATGACAGGTTGACCACTGTGGTGGGTCTGGTAGGTCTGCTTGGCACCCAGTCCATTTGGTTGCCAGGCCCTGCCTTGTGTGGAGGTCACTTGTTGGTGGTGTTGGGTCATGAGGCAGCTGGATATGGAACCCTGGGGGGTCACGGAGCTAGTGCTGGCTCACTATTGGGTGGAATCATGGTCCAGAAGATCTAGGGCCTGGTGCCCAATGACTGGTGGGTGAAGACAGGTCCTAGGGCTAGTACTAGCCCACTAACTGGCAGACCCCAATGCTGGGGTCTGGCTTCAAGGCTTAGGGCCCCATACCTGGTGTCTGACCAGTGGTGTGTGAGGTCAATTCCTGAAAAAGTTCACTGAGGGGTCTAGGATGTCCTGAGGCTTATACTGGTCTGCTGGTGTTTAGGGAGGTTCCTGCCATGGCAGGCTGCAGGGCTGCAGTTGTCCTGGGGCTAGTGTCCACCCTCTGGTGGGTGAGGCTGGCCCCAAGTCTAGAGGATACTTGATGGTGGGCAAGGCCAGGGACCAGGGAGTCTTGGGCTGGTGCCTGCCCACTAGTGGTCAGACCTGGTTCTGAGGTCTCTGGTTGCAGGGCTCTGGGTGTCCTGGTTCTAGTGCCTGAACACTGGTATGTGGGGCTGGGTCCTGGTCCCTCTGTTGGGTAGGACCATGTCCAGTGGTGGCTGTGGGCTCAGAGGGTTTTAAGACAGCCTATCTGCTGGTAGGTGGGGGGGGGGGCTATGTCCCTATCCATCTAGTTGCTTGCTCTGAGGGGTCCCAGTACTGGTACCTACAGGATGGTGGGCTGGGGTAGAGCTGGGTCCTGAGGCTAGCAAGCTGGATGGAGCATTCCAAAATGGCACATACCAGCACCAATGTCTGTGTGGTAGAAGAGGTTCCCCCAAATGGCTGCCATCTGTGTCTACCTCCCCAGGGTGAACTGTAGTTTCCTCCTGCCTCTCCAGGGGATTCTCCAAGATCAGCAGTTAGATCTGACCCAGGATCCTTTCAAATTACTGCTTCTTCCCTTGGTCCTGGAGTGTGTGAGATTCTGTGTGTGCCCTTTAAGGGTGAAGTCTCCGTTTCCCACAGCCCTGTGGGTCTCCCAAATGTAAGTCCTGATGCCCTTCAAAGCCAAATGTTCTGGGGGCTCATCTTCCCAGCACAGGACATTAGGGCTGGCGAACCTGATGTGGGGCTCAGACCTCTTGCTCCTTTTGGAAAAACTCTGCAATTGTAATTATCCTCCTGTTTGTGGATCACCCACAAATGGGGGGTATGAGTCTTGGCTATACTGCAACTCTGCCTCTCCTACCTATCTCATTGTGTTTCTTTGTTTATATCTTCAGTTGTAGAAGATCTTTTCTGATAAGTTATTTTCCTTTTCATCAATAGTTGTTCTGTAAATAGTTGTAATTTTCATGTGGCTGCAAGAGAAGCTGAGCTCAGGGCCTTTCTACTTCACCATCTTGGGAACGCCTCCTGAAGTATCTTCCTCGACAGAAATTTTTCTACTGGTTAAGAATTGGGATTCAGAAAATTTCTTAAAAGGTTGCCATTAGAGGAATGAGGAAAACATGTTATTTCTGCAGACCATTTTGAGAGAAAATAAATTAAATTATTAACTTAATTAATAGAGATTATGGCATAAAATGAAACCTTTTAACTTTTATATAAGCTTCCATTATTTTGATCAGATAATTTGCAGAGAGATGTAAAAATAACACAATTCAAAATGGTCAGTCCTTTAATTCATCCCAAAATTTTATATTTGTAGATCTACATGTTCTGGTTAACAAAATAAATATACTAAATTTTAAAAAATCTAGTTATATTAAGTCTGTTCTCAGACCACAATGGTAATAAATTAAAAATCAATTATAGAAATGTCTGAAAAACCCTGAAATATTTGGAAACAAAATAACACAGTGCATAGTTTGGAAAGTTGTCTATCTGGAGGTCAGTAAACTGCCTATGCCTTGAAATTTGAGGCCACTGACTTACCTGGCTGTCATCCTTCATGAGCTCTCCTAGTCTGAGCTTCAGTGTCCAGCATAATGCATTCTTGTACTGTTCCTTGAAGAGAGTAGCAATTGTTGACTGTCTTCTTTTCCTCAATTAACTAGACTTAGAGAAAGAAAACTCTTTCATTATATTATATTTTTCCTGAAAGGACACTCTAAAGAGTTTCTTTTTTTTTTAATTGAATTTTATTTTTTTATACAGCAGGTTCTTATTACTTATCTTATACATATTAGTGTATATATGTCAATCCCAATCTCCCAATTCATACCACCACCACCACCCCCCAAAGAGTTTCTGTGGTAACTTAATTAGATCTATTCTGCTTTTCCCTTCTTCATTTAATATTACCCATCTCTACTATTTTTGGCTTGGTATCATTATAACACTAATATCAATCAAGTGATATATGCTTCTTTATGGTGCTTAATTAAAACTCTGAAGTTTTAATCCCCTCTCCTCAATATACAATTGTACACATATTTAGGTACTGTTATTCTGATGCACATGAAATTGTAAACTATTGATGACTTTTAGATGATGGCTTCAGAGGCTTCATAACAGTTTACTTTACCTATCCGCACCTGACTCCTTTCATATATACATTTTTGCATCTCTTTGTGGTAATCCATCTACTATTTTAAGTCTTCAATTCTGAATCAGTCTCTGGCACTTCCTGAAGCTGTCCCCAGCAATTCTCTTGGGTATAAGCTCTACTATGCTTAAATGCTCTAACATATGAGACCTCATCTTTTCCGAATCAGTGTTACCCAAGACAAGATTGTGACCTCTGATATATGCAGACATAACTTTTTGACGTTGGTTTGCATAATAACTCAAACTATTCTATTGCCTGCAACATAAGGGAGGAAATCCTAGGACATATACAATCTCAAAAGTTTTTAGAATATTGATAATATTTTCTGTCTGAAATTTAAAGGTTGAAAATGCAATCTCAATTCCAAAATGATTTCCAATATTCACCTGTGAATATGCAGTAATGTTACAAAAATGAGTCACATATTATTTTTATTATTTCTTTAAAAGTAGGCATAGTGAAGATTCACACATGACTGTCTCAATTATTTAGATAATCAGTGAAGATTCACACATGACTGCCTTAATTACTTAGATAATAATTGGTTCAAGATACAGACTGTGCTGCATGTGGACTCATAAGAACTTCAAAGCTATCCAACAAAAGTACTTCAGAATGGTATTTCTGATTACTCTTATCTTTGATGAGAAAAATGTCTAGACTCTCTTATTATACTTTTCTCTGAAGCCTGGTGCTTCTTCCACGAACACTGCAATTCTAGGGGAGACAGGGAGAAGATTTGGAGCAAAGTTTATCTTTTCATCTTTTTTTTTTTTTTTTGCGGTACACGGACCTCTCACTGTTGTGGCCTCTCCCATTGCAGAGCACAGGCTCTGGACACACAGGCTCTGCGGCCATGGCTCACGGGCCCAGCCGCTCCACGGCATGTGGGATCTTCCTGGACCGGGGCATGAACCCATGTCCCCTGCATCGGCAGGCGGACTGTCAACCACTGCGCCACCAGGGAAGCCCCAAAGTTTATCTTTTATTCCAGTATAGGGACGAGATGAATATAGAACAGTTTATATGTAATCTTTCCAATGTCCCTTTCTCTATGAATTTTGACATATGACTTTGTAGTTTTTCTTAAAATGAAGGAGATATTTGTCCCACATTTGAATCTGGGATTAATCTTTTCATTTGCTTTGACCAGTAAGATAATGAAGAGATGGAAGTGATGATATGCCAGTTTCATCCCTACACTTCAAGAGTTATTGCATGCTTTTTATTCCTCTCTTGCATTTTTGCCATCCTGAAGAATATGTCCAAACGTGCTCACTGATCCAGGAGAAGGATGAAAAATACCTGGAAAATAGCCAATTAAGTCTGGATCAGCTAATCACTGCTTATATATGAGAAGCAAATATTCATTTCTGTATGCCACTGAGATTCTATTGCTGTTTTTAATTGACAGTTTTGTGACAATACTTAATTGGATTAATTGAGTTAACTACTCAAAACTAGCCAAGGAACGTAGCCCCTTTTAATTGAGTTTTCTTACACAACACTCACAAAAAACATTTACGTGCATATATTATATTTTGCTAAAGGTTTTAGGGGAATATACTGGATGTATACATGATTTCCAACATCAAAACCTTTACAACTGAAACTATTATGTAGTCCTTTAGTCATCTTGCAAATGAGTTCTCATTATCCATTTTCCTAGGATTTCACCTCCTGACATGGCTCCACCATTGAATAAGAGATTAATTTGTCTCTAAGTTCTCCAACGCTCAGTGGCTCCAGCTCCTCTGTTTATTTCATCATATAGATGAATTAAATCTCCCTCTTACTCCTCAGCTCTGGGTTTATTTTTTCATGTAGAAAGTATTTTTAATGGAGTTTGCTGAACAGAATCATTTAATCAGTGTCTCATCACTTCATATGTAAAAGACATGGCAAAGTTTAGAAATATAAAATTTTCTCTCTCCCTTTCCTGGTTCTTATAGAGAAAAGTGAGCAAAAAAAAAATTTATTTTCCCACTGATATAAAACTATGTAAGATCTTTAGATGAAAGAAGTATCTGTAATCATTTTTATCACAACAATATCACAGTAAGTTTTCATTCTATGACATTTATTTGTATAACACTGATGGTTACATGAATACTGTAATACACACACACCCTCACAGAAGTAATCTGTATTTGCCAATTTATTATTGAAAAGTTATTTGAGATATTATGAAAATTACACATATCAAAATTATGGTAAAGGAAAGTCTTCTGATAAAATTATGTTTTATTATAAATTCATTCCCATTAACTTAGAAATGCTAAAGTGATATCTAAAGATAGAAAAATATTAGAAGTAGAATATATGTATCTGGGGCTTAGAAAACAACTATGCTTAGAGTATTAATGTGGTCATGATTAATATATGGTATAATTTAAAGAAGGTAGATTGATGTGCTATCTTGGTCAAATTCTATTTTTAAAAAATTAGTAGCAACATGAAAACTAATTTGGAAGGGATACAGGAAGACTCATTGGATGTCTACTATATTTATCTAAAAAATAGGATGGCTGTTGTAACGAATATAGATGAGTTAAATTTCATCCTTACTCCTCAGATCTGGGTTTAATTGAAAAATATATAGACTACATTAGGAAGAAATTTAGAAAGCAAAATTCATGGAAATTGGATATGGATTAGATGTTACTTGTGAGGAGGAAAGACTAGAAAAAGATTTCTCATGGTTCACACTTAAGTGTGAACTGATGGATAGATTATGATAATTTCTATGTTTCCCATAGATTCAAAATACAGTCAATGCTCTTTCATTGAATTAGGAACCTGGTGGTTATCATAGTAGGTCACCTATTCCTGAGAGGGAAAATATGGTGGTCCCACTCAAGATGGGTAATATGCTTGACAACAAATGGGACTTCCTGGAGGTACTAAATCTCATTACCCTGAAGCACTACCCAATATAAGATGAGAAGGTCAATGGCCTGCTAACTCATAAATTTCATCTATCAGATGATGACTCATATCAGTTACCAGAGTAACTTCTTAAGAAATTTTTTTTTTATTAAACTAGAGCTAAGAGAAAAAAAATATATATATATATCTCCATCTCTGCTGAACTGTTAGATTTACAGCTCAAGGGCTGTCAGTAGTCAAAGGACAAAATCTGGCTGATATTGAAACCAACAGTCAGAAATAGACAGTAAAAGAGAAAGGGGAGAGCTGTTTCTGGTGTTATTCTTGTGTATAGATTGGGTTAAATCTACAACTTTAGTGCCATACATGACCGTGGGATCAATGAATTCCCATTTTTGGCCAAGCTAATTTCAGCTGGGCTTCTGAGCTCAAAGCCAACAGTTATGTTGAATGCTATGTGTACAAATAATTTGCAATTTTTAAAAGAGGGATAACATTCTGCTTATGAAATTAAAGTATATTTCAAATGCTTTGCCAAATCAATATATGCTGATATCTCAAGTACTTAAAACTGTTTTAAGTTTCTTCTATGGTTATCATTACCCTATATTTCACTGCTCCATATGTCTACAACACGAGTGTAGAATTTTAAATGCCACTAGTCGTGCCTGGTATTTATATAGCTGTATTTTAGAAAATTTCATAAAAATTGCAATAAAATGTAGAATTCATAACTACTCTATAGAGCAAAATTCCAAGCAATATAATCACGTCTCACTATAAGCCAGAGAATAAAGACAAGATTTGCAGTGAACAATAAATTTAGAATCAAGCTATTGAATCAATAGAAAAAAATTCAAAGTATTTTATTTGTGTGACCTAAAAGAACTTTTGGAATTATAAGGTAATATACAAAATATGATTAATCCATTATAATCTCAGTCTAAACGTATACTTTTTTGAATGGCACTTAAGTGCTGGCTACATCAAAGCAGTTAATCAAGGGTCAAAGGGAGAAAGTCTGAAATACATAAAGAATGTTTTTACATTTTAAAGACTACATTTTTCAAATAATTATTTAAACATCAAAGTGTTTAGTTTTGTGACTACTAATGCCAGTAGTATTCTTTCAGTAATATTTCCACCACTTTCATGAAGGAATTTAATTAAACACACACAATACCATGAATTGAGCATAAAAAAAAGAAAAAGTTGTGTGGAGCTTTGTGAATAGTTAAAAAAAGTCTTGGGCTTCTCTGGTGGGGCAGTGGTTGAGAGTCCGCCTGCCGATGCAGTGGACACGGGTTCGTGCCCCGGTCCGGGAGGATCCCACATGCCGCGGAGCAGCTGGGACCTTGAGCCATGGCCGCTGGGCCTGCACGTCCGGAGCCTGTGCTCCGCGGCGGGAGAGGCCACGGCAGTGAGAGGCCCACGTACCACAAAAATAAATAAATTAAAAAAAAAAATTAAAAAAGTCTTACACTATCATGTTAATAAATTTAAAAAGAAAAGAAAATTATTTAATTATAAGTTCCAAAAATATTATTCGGTTTTAATTTTTCTTTTGGAAATATTAAGCATTTTTAAAATTTCAAACCCCTCAAAATACAGGTTACCATTCAAGAACACTTAAATATTACTTAAAAGTTTGAAGGAATCCAGAGTCAAGCCTTATGACTTTGTATTTATAACACTATACCATAATTAAATCTCTACCATTATATAGTGAGATCCTTAACAGGAGTACCCTATCTTATTGAGATAACATTGCAATTCCTATCATTCTGTTTAAAATTATTAGATAATGATCTTATCACTTGGCAGATGGTTGTAATGTCTGTACCAAACTTTTAGTAATGATGTAAAATGGGACAAGCATCCCCGTTTGTTCTGTAACAGTCTGCAAGTTGTGAATCAGTTTGCCAGTGAATAAAACCAGACTGATACTCTTCTTGTAATCTATTTGGCATTCAGTCTTTTTTAAATGTAAATTAATTAACAACACTAAAAATCAAGCTATTTCACACAAAAAAACATGCATTTTTGTTTCTCTCCAGAAGTTGGAGTATTTGACAAACATGGACTCACATTCCCAGAGAGTTAATAGTGCACTTGAGCAGAGTAGCAGAGCTGCCTGTTTACACAATGCACAACAATTTCCTATTTTTATTTCTTATACCATTTCCTTTGTTAATTTCTATCATGGAATGGCCCTTATAGTTCTTAGTATGTGATCTCTATTCCATAATAACTCGTACAAGTCATGATGGTTTCTTAGATACAATAATAAAAATGTAATATAATATGGAAATATAACAGGCTAGCTTTTTGAACCACAAAAGTGGAGCTGACACCTTAACGTTGTAAAGACTGCTGATATTATGAGTTTCTAATAAGAAAAATAAATTTGGAGCACAAGATATTTTCATGGGGAACAGAAGATTGTCATAAAATAAACAATATTCATAAACTTAAATGACTGAAAGTGGAAAGCCAGCCATGTCTATTTCTTTGAGTAGACAGAATCATAGTTTTCCTTTTTAATACAGGATCTTATATTATACCTATGAAGTATTGATCCCTAGATATGAAATGCTATTAGAGCTCTTATTGGTGAAACTCAAAGAATACTTGAATTGCAATCAGAATATATATGCAATACAAGGAAATAACAGTATATTTTCATACAAGTTTTACTTATCACCTTAGAGTTTTATTTTGGCAACTTCAAGAAAGAGTATGTAAACCTATTATTATATTGTTTATCATATGATGAATTGATTTTGAAAAGCCTTTGTAAATAGTAAAATATGTGGAAAATAATGTCTTTTTAAAATCACCTTTAATCTTTATTGTACTCAAAGACTTTGGTGTATGTATGAAATTGAAACATTATATATATTTTAAAAAACTGAGAGCTTCTGACAATTATAATGATAAATACTATATCAAAGCACCACAAATTTTTTCTTATACTTTTACAGTTCTCGTTAGATCATATTAGGATCAATCTTAAGATACAAAATCTGTATCAATATATTATGTTATTTTCCAATTTTCAGGGAATAGTTTTTCCCTGAATATCCTGTTAGTAATTCAAAGTTTTTCATACTTATAAAAATTTAAAATAATTTCACTGATCATTTAGATTTTAAAAAATATTATGTGCCAAAGCACAGAACTATCTATAGAACCTTAAAGAGGTCAAACATACAGATATTCTCATGAGATTGCTTCTGAGTGTAAATCTGTCCAGATCTTCTGGAAAGTAAGATATTAAAACTGAGTACCTTAAACATTTCCGGATATTTGAATAGAGTAATTTCACTTTCAGGAAACTATCCTATGGATTTTTTTATCATAGGCTAAACAAATCATGTATATCATTTTATAATAGAATAAAACTGGAAAATTAATTGTAAACAATTGCTAAGTAATCTATACCTAGTGATATATATATATATATATATATATATATATATAAACAGTATGCCATAAAACAAAATAGATTTTCAAATATGTTTTGAACTTTTTCATGATATAATGTTAATGAAATGTCATTATTAGAAATATACACTTTTAAATTTGATTCACAAATATTTGCTAAGAATTTCTCATATGCCAGATACGTTTTGGGGATATATCAGCAAACAAAATAGAGTTTAAAAAGGTCTTTATTTCAATGGAAATTTCTATCTAACAAGCATTTACATTCAATATAAAAATTAAGGAAATTATATAGCATTTTTGAAGAAAGAATGATATATTAATACCTAAATAGGATGGCCAGAAAAGCCTTCAATGAGAATTATAACAAACACGTGAAAGACATAAGATATAAACAATAAATATAACCAAAAAACTTACTTATGGTAAGAAGGAACCATTTTCAAAATCCCTGAGTAGTAGCCAGCATATCATGTTCCAGAAACAAAAAGGAGACCCCTGCTCTTAAGTGCATGGAGAGAGGAGGAGTCAGATCTTGACTGGGATAAGCTTGAGGAAAAGCAAATAAGATGGGAATTGGAGACAGAGGAAGAAGTGATCTTTTTGAGGAGTTTTGGATAAAGGGCAGAGAGAATTTGGAGGGAATTGTGGAATCACAGGAGGTTTTTATAAAAAGTGGGAGAATTACAGAGAAACAAAAAGAAAAAAAGCTGAAAAGAGAAGGGAATTTTGTTTAAGTGTTGTCTTTGAATGGGCAAATAAATTTATATCTAGTATAGAAATGAAAGAGATGGACTTATAAATATAGGTAGGTTAAATCTGGAAGACCTGGGGAGAAGTGACTTACTGTTTTACCCACTGAGTCCCATTTATGATGCAAAGACACAAAAATAAATAAAAATAGAAAACAGGCTTTTAACCTATCTACCCCCAGAAATAATCTTTATCCCTCCACTAATTGATTCCATATTTATTGATCAAATGTACTTATCCTTGATTTATGAATTAATATAAGCTAGCTTGTATATCTTAAAATGGATCTGATTGTTTTCTTGGTCAACTAACTGAAGACTAGAAACAATAGTGGCTTATTAATGAAGCATACATGCTAGGACTTTTCTGATGAAATTCAAAGTTTTATGATAAGATTGATTGCACAGGTTTATTAAATACAAACTACACCCCATCCCTGCAAACTATATCCCTTAAGGGCCAGGAAACACATTCAAGAAGGCAATGAAAAATATATTGGCAAGGGGACCACAAGCATCCTTGGAAATCTCAATGATAAATGTTTTTAGATGCTAGGGATAATGACAATGAAGTGGATAGCATATTTTCCATGTAAATTATCGAATACAAGATAGATAGAGTTCAGTTTGTAACATTCACCAGCAGAGGCAAAATGCATGCAATGACCATAACAGGGATCAGGAATGGAGTGGAAACAAGAGTATTTTGAGCCAGGATCTGTGGTAGTGACTAATTAATCATGAGGACACCAGGAATTAAAAGTTTTGATTATCTACTATTTCTTAATCTATATAACAGTAAAGTGTTCTGGTGAACAGAATTCTGACATTAGAGAACACAACAAAGATTCTTAGCCTCTCAGTTAGTTCTGAAACCTAAGCTAACTCTATACGCCAAGATCCCATGATTGAAGTGTCTTCCTTGAGAAAATACCCTGTGCCACTGCTAAGTGTTAATACTGTAAATATTTCTCCAAGTATTTTCCAAAGGCCTCTATGAGCAGCTTCACAGATGAATGAGCACTGGGAAAACAAAAATACCTAGAATGTTTCAGGGATTATATGACAGAGGATATAAATTGATGCCAATACCTAGAGAACCTAAATACTACTATTGTCCTGTGGTCAGAAAGGAGATTTAGGGAGGTAAAATAGGAAATTAACTTTCAGCCCAAGTTAATCTCACAATATCCCCAATGGACATGCTGAATCATCTGGCAATAATTTATCCAGTTCCTGACAACATTGAACTTGATAATTATTTTCTGGCAACTGAAAATATCCCCATACTGGTATCCTGATCTGTATACTAAAAGCTATTATATTTGCAAGTATCAAATGGAAACTCTTTGATCTGCCTTACTCAACCAAAATAGAGAACCTAAAGCAAAACCACATCCATTGAGTAATTGCAAAGATTAGGGTGACCATTAAGTATTTAAAAGATGCAAGGTGATGGGTTCTATCAATTTTTTTAATCTCATATCTAAGAGTAGTGTAAAAAACAACTAGTTATTGGAGAATTATTGCACACATAATCAGATGGTCTCAAACTGCAGTTGACATTCCATATGTGGTACCCTGTTGGAGCAAATAATCATATTCTCGGGTACTGGCATGTAGCTATTGATCTGGAAAGTGCTCTTTTCTCCAGATCGATTAGTGAAAATGATCAGTAACAGTTTGCCGTTATGGAACAAAGACAGTGTCTTAACCTAGAAATATATTAACTTTCTTTCTCTGTATTACAACATAATACAGAAATGATCTGTTATACTGATGACAGGATATGGTGAGTTATACAGTTGACAGAGGTATGATATAAGCCCTTTGAAAATTAAAGGACTTACCATATTAGTAAATTTCTAAAGGTTCAATTGTTTACAGCTTGCCTAAGATGAAAAGCAAGTTACTGTACCTCAAACCACAATCAATACAAAGTAGCACAGTGGTTGCTGGCCTCTTCTGATTTTAATGGTAACCTGTTAAATATGTCAGTGAACTATTCTAATTCAATAACTTAAAAAAAATTAAGGCTGCTAGTTGTAGGTTGGGTCCAGAATAAGAGAAAGTTTAGCCTCAGGTCCAGCTGTGTCCGCAAGTATCCTGCAACCTTGTTTTTTTTTTGTTTGTTTGTTTTGTTGTTGTTTTTTAAGTATAGCCCCTCTCTCTCTCTCTCTCTCTCTCTCTCTCTCTCATTGTAGAAAAAGCATTTTACATGAGATCTACTTTCCTAAAAATGTTTTCAGTGTACCATACAATATTGTTAAATATGGGCAGGCTCATCCATTCTGCATAATTTAAACTTTATAACCATTGAATAGCAACTCTGCATATCCCCTTTCCCCAGCCCCTGACAACCACAATTCGTCTCTCTGCTTTTAGGAGTTTGAATGTTTTGTATGCTTGATATATCTTGATATGATTTCCTGTGACTGACTTATTTCACTTAGCACAATACCCTGCAATTTCATCTTTTTGTTTCATATTGCAGGCTTTCCTTCTTTTTAAAGGCTGAATAAAATTCTGTTGCAGGTATATACCACATTTTACCCATTCATCTGTTGATGGACTTTTAGGTTATTTCCACATCTTGGTTACTGTGAATAATGCTGCAGTGAACATGGGTGTGCAAATATCTCAAGATTCTGATTTCAATTATTTTGGTTAAACACCGAGAAATGGAATAACTGGATTGTATGGTAGTTCTATTTTTAATTTTTTGGGTAATCTCCAAAGTGTTTTCCATAATGACTGCAATGTTGCACACTCCTTCAAGAATATATAAGGGTTCCCATATTTCCACACCCTTGTCAACACTTGTTGTCTTTGGTTTTGTTTTGTTTTTGATAATAGCCATCCTTCAAGCATGAGGTGATATGTCATTGTGTTTTAGATATACATTTCCCTGATGATTAGTGATGTTGACTACGTTTTCATATACCTGCTGGCCAATTCTATCACTTCTTATTTTAACTGAGTTTTTGTTTTGCTTTGTTTTGTTTTTTAATTTGCTATTGAGTCATGAGTTTTTAAATATATTTTGGGTATTAACCCTGTTTCAAATTGATGTTTTGCAAGTATTTTCTCCCATTCCATAAATTGCCTTTTTTTTTTGCAGTACGTGGGCCTCTCTGTTGTGGCCTCTCCCGTTGTGGAGCACAGGCTCCAGACATGCAGGCCCAGTGGTCATGGCTCACAGGCCCAGCCGCTACACAGCATGACTGGGGCACGAACCCATGTCCTCCTGGACTGGGGCACGAACCCATGTCCCCTGCATCGGCAGGCGGACTCTCAAAAACTGCACCACCAGGGAAGCCCCATAAATTGCCTTTTGACTCTACTGTTTGTTTTCTTTGCTGTGCAGAAGGGTTTTTTTGTTTTGTTTTATTGATTTTGTTTTTTCTTTTTGATACAATCTCAGTTATCTATTTTTGCTTTTGTTCACTGTGCTTTGATGTCATATCCAAAAATAAAAGAATCATTACCAAGACCAATGTTATAAAGCTTTTCTACTGTGTTTTCTTCAAAGAAGTTTACAGTTTCAGGCCTTAACATTTAAGCCTTTAATCCATTTTGAGTTGTTTTTTTGTATATGGTGTAAGAAATGGGACCAGTTTCATTCTTTTACATGTGGATATCCAGTTTGATATCTTCACCATTTGATGAAGAGACTGTCTTTCTCCCATTGTGTATTCTTAGCATCCTTTTAATTAATTGGTGTTCCTTGTGGTTCCAAATGAATTTTAGAATTGTTTATGCTATTTCTTAAAAAAAAAAAATGCCAGTGGGATTTAAATAGGAATTGCACTGAATCTGTAGTATGGACATTTTAATAATATTAAAACTTCTAATCCATCAACATGAATGTCTTTCCATTTATTTGTCTCTTCTTTAATTACTTTCATCAATGACTGGATCTTATTTTTTTGTTTTGTTTTGTTTTTGAATTTGATTTTATTTTTTATACACAGTTTCTTATTAGTTATCTATTTTATACACATTAGTATATGTCAATGCCAATCTCCCAACTCATCCCACCATCACCACCCACTGCCCTGCTTCCCCACCTTGGTGTCCATAAGTTTGTTCTCTACATCTGTGCCTCTATTTCTGCCTTGCAAACTAGTTCATTTGTACTATTTTTCTAGATTCCACATATATGCATTAATATGCTATATATGTTTTTCTCTTTCTGACTTATTTCCCTCTGTATGACAGGCTTTATGTCCATCCATGTCTCTACAAATGACCCAATTTCATTCCTTTTCATGGCTGAGTAATATTCCATTGTATATATGTACCACATATTCTTTATCCTTTCATTTGTTGATGGGCATTCAGGTTGCTTTTGAGATCTGGCTATTGTAAATAGTGCTGCAATGAACATTGGGGTGCATGTGTCTTTTTGAATTATGGTTTTCTCTGGGTATATGCCCAGTAGTGGGATTGCTGGGTCATATGGTAATTCTATTTTTAGTTTTTTAAGGAACCTCCATACTGTTCTCCATAGTGGCTGTATCAATTTACATTCCCACCAACAGTGCAAGAGGGTTCCCTTTTCTCCACAGCCTCTCCAGCATTTGTTGTTTGTAGATTTTCTGATGATGCTCATTCTAACTGGTGTGAGGTGAAACCTCATTGTAGTTTTGATTTGCATTTCTCTAATAGTTTGTGATGTTGAGCAGCTTTTCATATGCCTGTTGAATGCCTGGGCCTTATGATGCATCAGTTTCAACACTGTTTATTAGGTGGTCATAATTAAAAAACAAATAACCAAATAATATTCAGCAGACATCTTTATATTTTGAGGCAAAGCCAAGAACTCTGTTCATGTTGTTTTTCTAACCCATCTCCTTTGGAAAAGTTGAGGCTTCTTTGCACTGTGTAATGGAAAAAACAAACAAAAACAGAATGCTTGGTGTAGGACAACAAAACATATGTAACCTGAGTTGTGCATTATAAATATAGTATTATCTGTTCCAATAAGCCATGAAATTGAGTAGCCTATCAGTAATTTATTATAAAATCTTAGTATTATATATGAGATCAAACACAAACAATTGTAAAAAACATGAGCGTATTCTATAAACAAGAAGCTCAGACTTCCAATGTATCTACTCATCCTTCTTAATCCACAAATATGGTCATATGTATAATTTCTTATAACTAGTTGATGATAAAATAATAAAACTTGGGAACAGTTTCCAAATGTCCTGTGCAAAATATTAGCCTTTACTAAAAGTAAAGTGCTAAAAGAATTACAGCTTCACTTATGGATGGCCAAGAAAGAGAATAAAAAAGGGGAACTATTTTAGTGCACATAACTTTAGGAAATACTCTTGGTTGCCACTCTGTGTGGTTGGCCAGTGGTATGGATCTATACCTATTCATAAATAATGAAACATGATTTGGGTAGAAATATGGAATTTAGGTGTAGGATTCTGCATCCAGTTCTAACTTGTTTTTTTTTTTTTTTTTTTTTCCCACACCACCAAGCAATTCTTTGGGATACCAGCTGGGAGTCTCACAATTTAATTCAATTTTAACACTATCTACCTGGATCCTATAGGTAAATGCTCAGCCCTTCAAGACTACCTCCCACTTCAGTTGCCAATTTTAAGTACAGGTTGTCACCTGTGACTCTGACTAACTGACTATAGATTGGGAGTTCCAGTGACCCCTCCCTCCTTGGGTTCAATTAATTTTCTAGAGTAGCTCACAGAACACAGAAACATTTTACTTACTTGAGTACCAGTTTATTATATTAATACAAGGATATAACTTAGATGGAAGAGATGAATAAGGAAGAGTGGGGAGCTTCCATGACATCTCTGAGTATGCCACTCTCCCTAAAACTCCATGTGTTCACCAATATGGAAGATCTCCAAACCCTGTCCTTTTGTGTTTATATAGGCTTCATTACATAGGCATGACTGATTAAATCATAAAATGTCATCTTAGCTCCTCACCTCTCCCTGAAGGTCAGGTGGTGAAGTTAAAAGTCTCAACCTTCAAATGTGGCACATATATACAATGGAATATTACTCAGCCATAAAAATAAACAAAATTGAGTTATTTGTAGCGAGGTGGATGAACCTAGAGACTGTCATACAGAGTGAAGTAAGTCAGTAAGAGAAAAACAAATACCATATGCTAACACATATATATGGAATCTAAAAAAAAAGAATAATAAAGGTCTGTAGAACCTAGGGGCAGGACAGGAATAAAGACACAGATGTAGAGAATGGACTTGAGGACATAGGGAGGGGGAAGGGTAAGCTGGGACGAAGTGAGAGAGTGCATGGACACATATACACTATCAAATGTAAAATAGATAGCTAGTGGGAAGCAGCTGCATAGCACAGGAAGATCAGCTCCTCAGTGCTTTGTGTCTAACTAGAGAGGTGGGATAGGGAGGGAGGGAGGGAGACACAAGAGGGAGGGGATATGGGGATATATGTATACATAGAGCTGATTCACTTTGTTATACAGCAGAAACTAACACACCATTGTAAAGCAATTATACTCCAATAAAGATGTTAAAAAAATAAAAATAAATAAAAAAAATAAAAGTCCCAACCTACTAATCACATGGTTGACTCCACTGGCAACAGTTCCCATCCTTAGGTGCTTTCCAAAAGTTATCTCATTTACAAAACAAAAGACACATTTATCACTCTCATCTCAAGAAATTCCAAGGGTTTTAAGAGCTCTGTACCAGAGACAAGGATGAAGATCAAACATATATTTCTTATTATAAATAACTATATCACAGGTAAAGAGATCAGAGTGATGTTGAAGGATGAAGCAAATTTGGGGCTCATATTTCTTGAGGTCATCAATCATAATTTTTCATTCCATAATTTACGGTTCTACTCTGTCTCTCAGGACCTGGCTTTAACAAAGAGGACCTGTTAAAGCTGAACATGTCCTCTCTTTTGTCATTCTCCCACCTTCAAACTCACATAATAGTCCCAATTTTCAGCATAATTTTCTTTTTTTTAATTCATTTTTATTGGGGTGTAGTTGCTTTACAATGTTGTGTTAGTTTCTACTATACAGCAAAGTGAACCAGATGTACATATACATATATCCCCTCTTTTTTGGATTTCCTTTCAATTTAGGTCACCAAAGAGCATTGAGTAGAGTTCCCTATGCTACACAATAGGCTTTAATTAGTTATCTATTTTATACATAGTATCAATAGTGTATATATGTCAATCCCAATCTCCCAATTTCTCCCATCCACCCCTTTTCCCCCTTGGTATCCATACATTTGCTCTGTACATCTCTGTCTCTACTTCTGCTTTGCAAATAAGATTATCTGTACCATTTTTCTATATTCCACATATATGCGTAAATATATCATATTTGTTTTTCTCTTTCTGAGTTACTTCACTTTGTATGATAGTTATTAGAAAGGTACAACCTTCCAAGACTAAACCAGGAAGAAATAGAAAATACGAACAGACCAATCACAAGTAATGAATTGAAACTGTGATTAAAAGTCTTCCAAAACACCAAAGTCCAGGACCAGATGGCTTCACAGGAAAATTCTATCAAACATTTAGATAAGAGCTAACACCTATTCTTCTCAAACTCTTCCTAAAAACTACAGTGGGAGGAACACACCCAAACTCTTTCTACAAGGTCACCATCACCGTGATACCAAAACCAGACAAAGATATGACCAAAAAAAAGAAAATTACAGGCCAATATCACTGATGAACATAGATGCAAACATCCTCAACAAAATACTAGCAAACCGAATCCAATAACACGTTAAAAGGATCATACATCATGATCAAGTGGGATTTATCCCAGGGATGCCAGTGTTCTTCAATATATGCAAATCAATGTGATACACCATATTAACAAACTGAAGCATAAAAACCATATGATAATCTCAATAGATGTAGAAAAATCTTCCAACAAAATTCAACACCGATTTGATAAAAACTCTCCAGAAAGTGGGCATAGAGGGAACCTACCTCAACTTAATAAAGTCCATATATAACAAACCCACAGCAAACATCATTCTCAATGGTGAAAAGAGAAAGCATTTCCTCTAAGATCAGGATCAAGACAAGGGTGTCCACTCTCACCACTATTATTCAACATAGTTTTGGAAGTCCTAGCAACAGCAATCAGAGAGGAAAAAGAAATAAAAGGAATCCAAATCAGAAAACAAGAAATAAAGCTCTCACTCTTTGCAGATGACATGACACTATACATGGAAAATCCTAAAGATGCCACCAGAAAATTACTAGAGCTAATCAATGAATTTATATACTAACAACAAAAGATCAGAAAGAGATATTAAGGAAACAATCCCATTCACCATTGCAACAAAAGAAAAAAAGTACCCAGGAATAAACTTACCTAATGAGGCAAAAGACCTGTACACAGAAAACTAAGATAGTGATGAATGAAATCAGACAACACAAACAGAGAGATATACCATGTTTTTAGATTGGAGGAATCAACATTGTGAAAATGACTATACTACTCAAAGCAGCCTACAGATTCAATGCAATCCCTATCAAATTACCAATGGCACTTTTCACAGAATTGGAACAGAAAATTTTACAATTTGTATGGAAACACAAAAGACCCTGAATAGCCAAAGCAATCTTGAGAAAGAAAAATGGAGCTGGAGGAATCAGGCTATACTACAAACTACAGTAATCAAGGCAGTATGGTACTGGCACAGAAACAGAAATATACTACAGACTATAGTACAAAGCTATGGTATTCAAGATAGTATGGTACTGGCACAAAAACAGAAATATAGATCAATGGAACAGGATAGAAAGCCCAGAGATAAACCCATGCACATATGGACACCTAATCTATGACAAAGGAGGCAAGAATATACAATGGAGAAAAGACAACCTCTTCAATAAGTGGTGCTGGGAAAACTGGACAGCTATATGTAAAAGAATGAACTTAGAACACTCCTTAACACCATACACAAAAATAAATACAGAATGGATTAAAGACCTAAATGTAAGACCGGATACTATAAAACTCTTAGAGGAAAACATAGACAAAGCATTCTTATATAAATTGCAGCAATATCTTTTTTGACCCACCTCCTAGCGTAATGAGAATAAAAACAGAAATTAACAAATGGGACTTAATTAAAATTAAAAACTTTTGCACAGCAAAGGAAACCATAAACAAGATGAAAAGTCAGCATAATTTTTCAATGTGACTTCAAGAAATGGTCTCTCCAACAACGATGCCAAAAAGGACCTCTGCCTATCACAGCATGTCTCAAGTTGTCATCTTGATGTCCTGAGTAACGCATAATTTCCTTATTACAAGGATTTCAGTGACACTAATCTAACCAGCCCACGTCACAATCCTTGTAATTATCACTGCATCTTTACCAAATAAAAATCATATACATTGTGCATCCCAGTACTCCACCTTCCATTTATACTCCAAACTAATTAACCACTGATGAAAACTGTAGTCACTCTGATGCTACTCCATACCAGAGAATACACCCCATCCCTTCCAATGAACATACGGACCATAAATAATAATGCCCCTATTGCCTTCAGCATAGTGGGGAATCTAAATCCACAAACAATTCCGTGTTCTGCTTTCTCAAGTTGCTCCTGTTGCTGGTAACTTTTTTGTTCAGAAACCCTAAACTATGTAGAAACATGAAACTGTTTTCTCTGAAAGTCCACAAATAAGAATCAGTTCATATTATATTTGGGTTTTAGTAAATGCAAATAAGTCTAGTATGCAACATTGAAAATTGCACATATACATGTATAATATAAATGAAAATAAAGGAAGAAAATTTCCAGTTTACATTAAAATATTAACAGAGTTTTGATTTTTTTTTCACTTGTACTTTTGGTGTCATTGCTAAAACCAATGTCACAAAGCTTCCCTCTATGTTTTCTTCTAGGAGTTTTATAGTTTTAAGTCTTACATGTAAGCCTTTAATCCCTTTTGAGTTTTTCCCTTTCTATAAAACTAAACTTTCTTTTCTTTCTTTCTCTTTCTTTCTTTCTTTTTTTTTTTTTTTTTTTTTGCTTTTAATTTATATGAGTATATAGTCATCCTTACATATATGTGGGGGATTTCTTCCAGGACCCACCACAGATAACAACATCCATGTATGCTCCAGTCCCTTATACAAAATGGCATAGTACACAACCCACAATCTGCAGCTGGTTGAATCTGTGAATATGGAACCCACAGATACAAAAAGCTGACTGTACCGAAAAATATACATGTGTAAGTGGACCCATTCAGTTCAAATCTGTGTTGTTCAAGGTCTAACTGTATATAATTATAAATATCAGAATAAAAGACACAAAACCAAAATAATTTGGGGAAAAATATTATCCATACAATTTTTCTCCTATAATATCAAACATGGAAGCAGAAAATATATTAAACTTGTTTTCTTAATATAAAAGTAGTGATCCTAATTTCCTTTATTTGTTAGCCTTTTGATTTTATTAGCCATAAAAATATTACTTGTTTCAGAGTTTACTAATAAATATAGACTGAAGACAAATGTTGTGTACCTCTAATTAACAGTCATCCCAGAAAACATTTCTTTACTAAGATAATTCTATTTACTAAGATGTTTTATATAGTGTAGAAATTAAAATATTTTATGATAAAGCTGAGGCAATGAAAGTTCCTTAAATCACAGGAATAAAGAATAAACATAAAGGAAAATTTTTGAAGGGGTTTCATTGTCAGATTTTCATTTCTACTATATCTTATAAAATGTTACATTCTTTTCTTGTGATAAGTATAAATTACCTCAATGTTATTGTGGAAAACTTTTATAGGTAGTCAAACTCTAAAAGTTTAATGATATCTCCTATGCATTGTAGCCATCAATTTTTCAGCAGTTCTAATTAATTGTTATATAAAACTCCTTTCAAACTTCTGTCTGTAAGCCACTTACATATATCTAATTTTTTTTCTTTTGCCTAAATGTTGTTTCATTTATCTATCTGCCTCCTCTTTTAGGTAGAGCATTATTAATAAAATCACTGACTCTAGCTGAATATATGTCTTAAATTAGCATTAGCCAGAAATTTTTTTCTATATCAAATGGTGGCAAAATCATCTTAAACTAATGACTGCATACCCTGTTGGCACATATTTTATTTATTCAGCTCCTCTGCACAAAGACACTGAGTATTCGTGACCAGAAATTATCAAACTAAGGAGTGAGAGAGAGAAAGAGACAGATTAAGAGTAGTAGAAGAACTTGCCTAAGTTTTGAGACCTACTGTTACTTTGTCACTTAACTTTGAGATTTCTTTCCTTCTCTGTTATATGAGTATTTAAACTTCAAAGTCAAATTATAAACTCTAATTCTTAGCAATTAATTTATGAAAAAGTTTAGATGTAGTTGAGGGCAAGACAGAAATTTATAAATAACTAAAATCTTCACAGAAGATACTGACAAAATCTATTTCTTAGGGGCTTAATAGAAAGCATTGATTTGAAGAGGCTGTAATCTTACTTTTAATTGAATTATTTAATTTTCATTTGAATCCTAAATCCATTAATTCTTTTGAAATTTACTTGTAAAACCTATATGATTATGAACAATGTTTTAAAGATTCTGACACTATCAGATATCAAAAAGAAGAAAAAGAAAAGCATAGCATTTTTTAGTTTTTTCATAAATAAGACAGATGTCTCATTTATGAAAAGACATGAGAATCCAGCTTTACTCAGGAAGAGTAAATTTATTTTTGTGTTTATGTGTGTAGGTGTGTAAGTATGTATGTATGTATGTATTTTAGCTTCACAATCTGGTGAAGGCCCAGTGGGTTATAACTTTAGGAAGACCACCTAAACTTGGCTCCGAAGGCTTCTCCAGGGGAGGTCAGCTCTCAGCTGCCTGTCTTTTGGGGTCCAAGAGTCAGGTTGGAAAGGTGCTGGAATCCCAACCTTGGGCTATGGAGTCATCACCTCCATGCAGGCTGGGATAGCGGGACAACCAAGTTGAGATAGGACAGGTCTTTGTAGTCTAGACTGGGGCATCACCTGGTTCTCAGGATCATTCTTCTCTGTGTTAGGCTTTGCCTATCTGCCTGTGGCACTGTGTCTTGCTGGTATGAGTGGTATTTGGGGGCTTCTTGGTAGAGTCCTGAGCCAGTCGGAGATGTATCCTCTTTACCTTTTGCGACTATGTGTGTGCAGTGATGCTGAGGAGATAAAAGACGATACTTGCTGGGAGAGCAGGGTCTCTGGACTTCCTGAGTAAGGCTCCTGTCAGCTTGTCCATGGACTAGTTCTACTTTTTGGACCTGTGCCCAGGACCTTTGTTTAGGTTGGAGCCATGGGAGTAGACAGCCCTCACAGATCAATGTCCTTGACTGTGGTCATGGTGACTATGTGGTTGGTATGGTCGTACTGCACTGACCCTGCATTCGCCATCGCCAGCCTGTACGGTTCATCTGCTTCAACCAGTGCCTCCTCTCTCTCCTTTAGCATCTTTAACTGAGGTAATAAAACCAGAGCTACTCAGAAATTTTTTAGATGATTCTGTCCTTCTGGTCGATATAATCAATCACACTACATTTTCCTTATACAAATAAAAGTATCATGAATTTTGCCATCATCTAGCTATCCAATTCTTTTGGAAGGAAAGTAGTTGAAGAGACATAAAATAATAAGGTACATGAAAAGAGTGAATCATATGCATTGCAAAGCTAAACTAAATTCACTACATGTTTCTACTAAACATATCATTATTTTTCCTTGGCATCCTAAATTAAGTTATATCATTATATCATTAATAAAGCTAAGTGAAACGTAGCTGGTAACTTTTCCCTGAGAGCTGAAAACTCTATATACTTTCTGACCATGCTTCAGAAGAATAAGAATTACTGATAGCAATAATCATGGTAAGAAAAAGCATACAGGGCTTCCCTGGTGGCGCAGTGGTTGAGAATCTGCCTGCTAATGCAGGGGACACAGGTTCGAGCCCTGGTCTGGGAAGATCCATGGAGCAGCTAGGTCCATGAGCCACAACTACTGAGCCTGAGCATCTGGAACCTGTGCTCCGCAACAAGAGATGCCGTGATAGGGAGAGGTCCACCCGCTGCAATGAAGAGTGGCCCCCGCTTGCCACAACTAGAGAAAGCCCTCGCACAGAAACAAAGACCCAACACAGCCAAAAGTAAAATAAAATAAATAAATAAATAAAAGAAGTGTATTTCCATTTAAAAAAAAAGTGTGCTCTGAAGGATTTATTAATTGTCGCTCATTTTATTTAGATGAAAGATTTTAATGTATTTTTAATCAGTTAAGTTTCCTTGAAAATGACAACCATGTGGGTGGTTTGATCACAGAGAAAAAATAAGGGCTTAATCAGAAAGTTAAAAACAATAGATATAAGGTGATCTTATATCAACAGTCTCTTTTATTTTACCTGAAAAGAGAGCCAATTTATAGGAGAGCTAAATGAATAGAGATTTTTTCTATTGAATCATTAAAATATAAAACATTTTGGGGCTTCCGTGGTGGTGCAGTGGTTGAGAGTCCGCCTGCCGATGCAGGGGACATGGGTTCGTGCCCCGGTCTGGGAGGACCCCACATGCCACGGAGAGGCTGGGCCCGTGAGTCATGGCCGCTGGGCCTGTGCGTCCGGAGCCTGTGCTCCACAGTGGGAGAAGCCACAAGAGTGAGAGGCCCGTGTACCGCAAAAATAAAATAAAATAAAATATAAAACATTTAAATGTAATACAAAATCGCTTTAAATTCTATTTGTTAATTCATATTTGATTAAATGATTAATATGAAAAAGTCAATTTTGTTTTTTTTGTTTCTTTTTTTTTTGCAGTACACAGGCCTCTCACTGTTGTGGCCTCTCCCGTTGCGGAGCAACAGGCTCCGGACGCACAGGCTCAGCGTCCATGGCTCACGGGCCCACCCGCTCCGCGGCATGTGGGATCCTCCCGGACTGGGACACGAACCTGTGTCCCCTGCATTGGCAGGCAGACTCTCAACCACTGTGCCACCAGGGAAGCCCGAAAAAGTCAATTTTGTTAACAAATGCTAATGAACTTTTGAACTGCATCTTGGAAAAAAACAATAACTTAAAAATAACCTGTTGTTGTCATTGATGTTATGTTTTTCAAAGCTTCCAACATAAAAGGTAAACATTGGTAATCTCAAAAATGTAACTTAATCAATTTTGATTATTTTTAAAAACTAATTTCAAGGATAGAAAGGGAAAAATGATTATATATATATATATATATATATAAAGAGAAATAAAGGGAGGTGTTCAAATGCTTTTTAATATGAAAACAACATTCAAAGAACTATTCCTTATATCTCTAAGATTTGAATAAGAAATGAGGCATATCCTTCAAAAACAAGAAGACATGTGGGAATAAATTTAACCAAAGAGGCAGAAGATCTGTATACTGAAATCTACAAAACATTTATGAACGACGTTGAAGATGACACATATAAATGGAAATATATCCAATTCTAATGGATTGGAAGAATTAATACCATTAAAATGACCATACTAGCCAAAGCAATCTGCAGAATCAGTGCAATCCCTATCAAAACACCAATGGCATTTTTCACAAATTTAGAAAAAAAATCCTAAAATTTGTAGGAACCACACAAATCCAGAATAGCCAAAGCAATCTTGAGAAAAAAGAGCAAAGTTGGAAGCATCCCACTTCCTGATTTCAATCTATATTACAAAGCTCTAGTAATCAAAACAGTATGGTATTGGCATAAGAACAGTCACATAGACCAGTGGAAGAGAATAGAAAGCCCAGAAGTAAACTGATCAATTAATTTATTACACAAGATCCATCATGTCTTCAAAAAATGGTGTTGAGAAAACTAGACAGCCACACGGAAAATAATGAAACTGGATCCCTATCTCACACAAAACAGAAAAAATCAACTCAAAATTGGTTAAAGACTTGAATGTAAGACTCGACACTGTAAAATTCCTAGAACATAGCTCCTTGACATCAATTTTGATTAGGCTTGGCAATTTTTTTTCAGAATTGATAAGAAAAAACTCAAGTAACAAAAGCAATGTAAACAAGTGGGACTATGTTTGATTAAAAAGACTCTGCACAGCCAAAGAAACCATCAACAAAATGAAAACGCAGCCTGGAGAATATGAGAAAATATTTGGAAATCATATGTTTGATAAGAGGTTAATTTCTGAAATATATAAGGAAGCCTTACAGATAATAATAATAACCCAATTTAAAAAATAGACTAAGGACCTTAATAGACATTTTCCCAAAGAAGACATACAAGTGGTCAACAAAACTATGAAAATGTGCTCAAAATTTTATTATGGCAATCCAAAATCAAAACCACAATGAGCCATAACCTCACACATGTTAAGATGGCTATTAAGAAAAAACAAATGTAACAAGTGTTGGCAAGGATGTGGAACAAATCAATTGTATTTTATACTGATAAAATTCCTTTAACTTACTCTTATCAGAAGAACTAGTTGTTTTTTTTTTCAGAGATAAAAAAGTAATGTTAATGAAATGAAAAATGATTTAACAAATATTAGAAATAGAAAGAACTGTTTACGCGCATTTTAATTCATATTATGGGAAAAGTAAAATTTTGCTTTATTTTCAAAAAACTGTTTGCAATCTTCTAAGAATTCTACCTAAAGTACCTTGACATATCTCTTCTCTTTAATATAATTGGAATTTATTTTAAAGGTTGGCTTAGCTTATCTAAGTATAATGCAGGTCATCTTGGAAATACAGTGTGCTCTTCAGAAATTTTTAAATGTGATTTACTACTAAAAGAATACTGAAAAAATTTATTTAAACTAAATGTTTAAAATTTTTTAATTAATAATTTTAAAAATAATACAAAATAGTAAATGGGCCCAGAAACAGATATGTTTGAATCTTCATACTAACTCTCTAAATTGTTCAAAGTTATTCACATTATTATTTCTACAAGGAAGACCAACTTCCTGGTCAAGGATTAATACATTTGACAAACTACTGATTATTTTCAAAGTCTCTCTAAAGATAGTTTATCCAAGTATTCCAAGTTCCACTCTATTTGAGCCGAAGTATAGAACCATTGAAGACCAGTCTCAAAATTTAGGAGAGTTACTATAAAACGGATTAATGATCTATAGAACATTTCCTGTGTGTCTGAAGTGACACAGTGAAATCATATAGGGTTAAGTTTGTATTCGTTTTTATTTAAAAAAAAATATTATTTTCTAAAGGGTTATCACATTAAAATTTTTCTCTCAGGAACCCTGCCTTTACCAATAAATATAGTTTGGAAAAATACAATTAGAGCTATATAGTCTTTTATAATTTAAAGAAATTCTATACCCAGTGTAATTCTAAAAGTAAAATTGAGAGGGTATGTACTTCATTTGGAACTTTACCTATCACTAGATAATAGTTTTATTGAGCTTTTTGAGAAAAATGTGGTGTTTTCATATTCTAAGAACAAAATATTGAGGTGTGAATTATTATTATTATTATAACTTACCATCAGAAACCCACTTAAACTAATCAGTTACTACTGAAATGCAGATTTCTTTCCATAAAGAAAGAAGCAGGATGTAGACCTCTGAGGACAATGTAGAGGTCAAAAATGACATTTATAGTTTCAAGGTTTGTGTACTCTTCTGTTAAAAAAAAAAAAAAGTCACACCTCCTATCATTTATACATATTTTCCACAAATATATTAATCACGTACTTATGTCTTTCTTCTGTGCAATGTTACAGTTGCTTTAGAAAAAAAATATCTATTCTACTTAGGATTTCAACTCTCCATAAATCTGGATTTTGTTTGATTTGATTATTCCGTAATGTGTTAAGCTGGGTGTAAACTTCTTTAATAATAATCTAGTTTTTGTGTAATCAATAATAATGATTTTACTAGGGAACTTTTGGTTCAGTTTTAATTTTTTCATAAGTGACTAATATACCACTGAGCATGCATGTTGCAAACAAAATAAGTCAGAATGTATGTGTGTTTTTCTTTTTTTTTCTAACCAACAATCAACTTTTCTGATGTACTTATTCCATTACCAATACATATGGAAAGATAGAAAACTGCTTACCATATCATCAGTTATAAACAAGAAACCCATTCTCCATTTACTCAGAGTGGGATTGGGGGAAATTTTCTAATCCATGTCCTTTACCAAGGATTAGGCTAAACCTCCAAATATGTAATCAGAAATCAACATCCTGTAAAGATGTAACCATATCTTATTTGTGGAGTGATGTACAAATATAAAACCCACAAGATCAACCACTCTTGAGACACGAAAATTTATTCCACAGATAAAATAAAGCATCTGGAATCCACAAATTTATTACTAAATGTGCTGCTTCCTGTTGTCGTATGGTCTTCAATATCTATGTTGCTGAATGGATTAGACTGTGTAGGGTATAATCAGAAAACAGCTTTACTTTCCCAGTTGCCTCCAACTGGCTCTGAGACACCTTTTTTCCCAGCACTGATGGGACAGTTTTCTGGAGTTAAGAAGCCAGTCTCCACAGATCATGCCTATCACTTCCTTTAACGTGTTTTTCTGCTAGCGATCTCATCTAACGTAAATGGAAGAGGAAATATATTCATCTTCACAGCGAGTTCTCTCTTTGTATAAGTTTCCTTTAAAAAATCTCAATGAGGGCTTCCCTGGTGGCGCAGTGGTTGAGAGTTCGCCTGCCGATGCAGGGGATACGGGTTCATGCCCCGGTCTGGGAAGATCCCACATGCTGCGGAACAGCTGGGCCTGTGAGCCATGGCCGCTGAGCTTGCGCGTCCGGAGCCTGTGCTCTGCAATGGGAGAGGCCACAACAGTGAGAGGCCCTCGTACCGCAAAAAAAAAAAAAAACCTCAGTGAACCTCTTGCTTCCCTTACATGTAGGTTGGAAAGAAAAGCGTGCTGGTGTAGCACAGAGGGAGGGGCAATGGAGTAGTTGGGTAAAAGTCCAGATGGGCCATCTCTGAACAAGTCCTGCAGAGGCAGTTCAGCCTCTCTTAGCAAAAAGTACAGGCTTGTGGCACTCATTTTCTCATCCTTGGAGCCTTTTTCATAACTTTGGGAAAGGAGAGAAAATATTGTTTATCATTTTTTACATTACCATTCTAGAATGAGTTATAAGCTTGAATCCAGGTAGAAAACTAAGAAGGATAAAGGACAGAAAATATTTTGCTTTTCCAAAAGAATCAGGGTATGGTGTTCCTTTAGGTGATCAGAATATTCCAGTTCCAAATATTACTGTTTCCTTTTACCACTTCTGCCTTCAATAAGCAGAAATCATTTTTTAACTTAATACATAATGCATATTATTGGTTCTAATATTAATTCTCTTTGATCTTAATAGTTCACTTTCAAAAGATTTTACTCCTTTATAACAGAAGCAAACTACACCTGAGGTATAGGAAGAGTAATATCTAAAATGTTACTTGACAAACTTTGTTTAGCCAAGTTCCTGTTTGAGAAGAATTTGTTTTTGCAGAGTTGTTGAGGAAAATCAGTGCTGCTTATAAAAAATAAGAAGGCCTTTCATTTAGGGGAAAAATATGTTTTATCTTTCACGTCCCCAATAAACAAAAAAAATAAGCACAGATATTGCATTATTACTTCCCTTATCAAAGGATTCAAATTAAAAGGATTTGGTGCAGATTAAAAGACAATTTTAACAACTAAATGGAATGCTTTATTATTCCCAATATCAAGTATACTACATATTGATAGGCACTGTGATTGTCCAAACAATTGTGGAGCATAATCTTTGGTTTCCAGAAAATTGTAATTTAGTTACAAGTTGGGGAAATAAGATATGAAAATAATAATAATATTAAAAATCAAATGTGTCAAATGATGGTTACATACTTACCTTGATTTTGCAATCTCAAATGGATAAGATCCTCAGGGAAGATATATAGTGATGATAGAATTTAAGTTGAGTGAAAGGGTGGGTAGAATTTAAAACAAGTTTTGAATTTAAAAAGTAATGAAAATTTGCAGAGGCAGGGGAGCATAAAAGATGTTGTTACACAAATCACTGTCATCGCATATGAAATCCTTCTATTGGATATGAAATCATCAGTAGACAATATGTAAACCAGTGAATGTGGCAGTGTTCCAATTTTATTTATAGACTGAACTGTTAAATTCACATAATGTTCATGTATTATAATATTTTATACTTCTTTTGATATTTTTCAACTACATAAAAATGTAAAAACTACCTCATGGACCATACAAATATGGGTGGTGGCCTGTATTTTGCCAATGGCTATACATTGCATTCTCTGTTTCAGGAAAGAGACTAAGCCAGTAAAAGTATTAATATAAAGTTGTTAATTTTTGTTTTTACATGCATTTCTCAAGTAGATTTACAGAAAATTTAACAGCTGAAAATGAATGTATGACACATAGATTAGCTTTATTTTGCTGTATAACAAATTACCACAAAAATTAGTGGTTTTAAAAAGAAAAAGTACCTTTTCATTATCCATAGTTTTGTAGGTCTGAAGTCCAGCATGGCTTAACTGGATTGTTTGCTTAGTAGTTCACAAGGCCAATATCAAGGTTTTGGAACTTATGCTGGGGCTTTGGTTAAAAATCCACTTCCAGGTTATTCATGTTGAGAGAATCCAGTTCCTTGCTGATATAGGAAGTAGTTCCCTATTTTCTTCCTGGCTGTCAGCCAGGGGCTGGTCTCTGCTCCTAGGTGTCACTTGCATTCCTTCTTCTGTGGCTCTTTCCATCTTCAAATCAGCAAAGCTGTGTCAAGTCCTTCTTCTGCTTTGAATCTACCTCCTCTTTTGCCAAAAACTGTAAGAAAAATGTTCTGCTTTTTAAGGCTTATGTGATTAGTTTAGACCAAGCAGCATAATCTCCCTATTTTAAGGTTAACTGTATCATGTAGCTTATCATGGGAGTGATATGTCATTATATTTACAGGTTCTGAGGATTAGGGTGTAAAATCTCAGGAAAGAGTACATTTTTACAATTCTGCCTACAAGAAAATATTTCATATTTGAGAGACTTAAACAAAGGGAATATTAAGTAGGCAGACTAACTGAGAGGAAAGATTAACACATGGAAAAGCTGAATTGTACCATTAACCCAAAGGATGCTACACATTTTCATGTCAACTTTCTAACAGCAAAAATAAAATAAAATAAAATAAAAAGAAAGAAAAAAATGTATGAGCAGGTGAAAAGTTATTAGTGTCTAGAAATTAACACAAAATTGTGATTCCCTTTGTTAGAACTATAAAACTTACTGGTATAAAACAATCTATTCATGCTCTTGGATTCTTTGGGTCTGGAATCCTGACAGAATGCTGTGTTTCTGTTCTGTGATATCTGAGGCCTCAGCTGGAAGATTTGAAGATGAATTTACAATCACTTGAAGGTATTTTTCCCTGGTGTGTTTAATGTTTGATGCTGGTTGCCAGCTGGTATTGTTGACTAGAACACCTTCATGCATTCTCTCCATTTGGTCTGGGCTTCCTTAAAACATAGCAACTAGGTTTCAAGGGTAAGCATTTATATATATATATATATATATATATATATATATATAAAATCTTTATAGGAGTATAATTGCTTTACAATGTTGTGTTATTTTCTGCTGTACAACAAAGTGAATCAGCTATATGTATACATATATCCCCATATCTTCTCCCTCTTGAGCCTCCCTCCCACCCTCCCTATCCCACCCTCTAGGTCGTCACAAAGCATTGAGCTAATCTCCCTGTGCTATGCAGCAGCTTCCCTCTAGCCAACCATTTTACATTTGGTAGTGTATTTATGTCAGTGTTACTCTCTCACTTCCTCCCATCTTCCCCTTCACCCATCCCCGTGACCTCAAGTCCATTCTCTACGTCTGTGTCTTTATTCCTGCCCTGCCACTAGGTTCATCAGTACCATTTTTTTTAGATTAAGAGTAAGCATCTTGAGAGAAAAAGAACTAGCTAAAATTCACATTGCCTTTATTAAATAATAAGTTTAATTATTTTTAAAAGTTTAAGTATAGTTGGTTTACAATATTATATTAGTGATTAGAGCATAGTGATTCAGTATTTTTACAGATTATACTCCTTTAAAAGTTATTACAGGAAAATGGCTATAACTCCTTGTGCTATACAATATATCCTTATTGTTTATCTATTTTATACATAGTAGTTTGTATCTCTTAAATCCATACCCTAATTTGCCCCTCCTCCCTTTTCTCTCCCTTTTGGTAACCACTAGTTTGGTTTCTATATCAACAACTTTTTCTCTTTTGCATATACATTCATTTGCATTATTTTTTGAGATTCTACATGCAAGTGATATCATAAAGTACTTGTCTTTATCTGACTTATTTCACTGAGCATGATACCCTCTAGGTCCATCCACATTGCCTTTTATATCTAGATTTAGTAGTCACATTGTGTCACTTCTGCTGCAGTGGAAAAGAGCTGCCTGATCAGTACAAGGGAAGGCAATTGTATCTATTTTTTGAAAGGTGAGTGACAAAGTTAGGGAAGAGCTTGAGGGACCAGATATATTGCAGTGGGCATTTTGGAAAATAAAATGTGCTGCACTCATTGCTCAGGAAGAAGTAGCATTCTATATTATGTTACTATAATTAAAAAATAAGACTGGGGGCTTCCCTGATGGCACAGTGGTTGAGAGTCCGCCTGCCGATGCACGGGACACGGGTTTGTGCCCCGGCCCGGGAAGGTCCCACATGCCGCGGAGCAGCTGGGCCCATGAGCCATGGCCACTGAGCCTGCGCTTAAAAAAAAAAAAATACTAATAAGAACATAAATATTAATTAAAATAACTATGTTTACAACAAAAGAGAATGGTAAAGATATTCAAAGTTTTTTGAATTGTGTATGTACACCAGAGCATTTTGTACAACTCAGAGTTGTCCACATTGGGCCTCTAGCTATTTGTCAATTACAGTTCAGGTTTTCCTACTCCAATTCTGGTTCTCTTGGTGGTTTCAGCTCATGAGTTTCTGCTCTAGTACACCACGACTCTGGATGTGTCTGTTTCTCCCACTTGGAGGGCAGCAGTTTGCTGCCCCTCTCTTACAGATCCAAGAACGGTTGTTAATTTTTCAGTCTTTTCAGCTTTGTATTTGTAAGGACATAGTGGCAACTTTCAAACTTCTTACATGCAGACCCAGAAACTGTCTCCATCATTTAAAAAATTCTTTCCATTTATTTATTTTCCTCCATAGCACTGGCCTACACTGACATATTAGACATGTTGCCTTTTTAAAAAAATATTTTTCCTCTGGTATCTAAGTATGAAAGTTCAATGAAAGCAGATATTTTGACATTTATAATCACTACTATTTCTATAATACCTATTAACAGTGGCTAGCAATCAGTAAGAGTTCAATAAATATTTGAAGAAGGAAGGAAGGAAAAAACAAATCTATGCCCCAATGTTATGGGAAAAATTAACAAATAAGTATCACATTTTCAAAGAAATGCTTTAATATATAATATATATAATATAAACATATAGTAAGTATACAGATATGTTTGCAATGTGTATGGGGAGTTGGAATTTTTTAAAAGATTAATTTATGTGTAATTCTAGACTCTAGTTACATAGCTGCCCTTTGTACTACATAGACATGCAATCAGTCTGAAACAAGAAATAGAAACCTATTCAAACCAGACTAACATTGGTGGAATGGGAAACAAGATTCTATTGGGAAGATACATGGATATTTCACAAAAACCTAAACCAAAGCAAAAAGAACAGCCAGTTTCACAAGATGCTGAAACTGAGAACTGGAAAGTCAAGAACCAAGATAGTAAAAGGTACAGTTAGGGCTTCCCTGGTGGCATAGTGGTTGAGAGTCTGCCTGCCAAGGCAGGGGACACGGGTTCGTGCCCCGGTCTGGGAAGATCCCATATGCTGTGGAGCGGCTGGGCCCGTGAGCCATGGCCACTGAGCCTGCACGTCCGGAGCCTGTGCTCTGCAACGGGAGAGGCCACAACAGTGAGAGGCCCGTGTACCGCAAAAAAAAAAAAAAAAAAAAAAAAAAAAGATACAGTTACATACAGGAACATGTTTCACTTTGTTTTTATATTTAATTGTGTTTTCTTACACAGTTTGGAGTTTTACTTGTTTCAACATAATTTTTTTTTTTTGCAATTATGGTTCCATCTGATCTGTCTGGGGCAACATCACATAGGTTTATTTTCCTACTTCTGTAGGAAAATAAATTTGTTACACCTCAGTAGGCAGATAGAATAAGATTGTCCCAGAGAATGTCCCTGACTGATTCAGCCCAGACTGTAGTTATTCACATGGCTACCTACTAAGATGGAACAGAGAATTTTATGGACTATAGCAGAAATTGCATTTATGCTGGGACAAGTTTACTTTTATGTGTTATATTACAGTGAATTATAAAGATTGGTTTATTCCATTCTCTATGTACTGTAAATTCTCTTGTCTGAAGAGTCCCTTTCATATGATTGCATTCTTGGATCTTATCTACCCACAAAAGATAGTTTTCCATATTTACAAATTTTGTAAAAAAATACTCTTAGCTTCTCAAAAATACCTTCAAATATCTATTTTGATTTATCCCCAGGTTAGGCAAAGTGATTTTTACATACCTCATCTCACCCACACATGAAAATGATGAAATCACTGACTAACAACTTTCTCCTTGAAATGTCTTGCCAGTTTGTCAGAGCAGCAATACAGGAGAGAAAATAAATCAATTAAAAAAATACAAGTAAAAAGAAAATAAAGGTTGGATTTTATTTTCTTTGAAAATTTGAATAAAATTCTCTAAGGCTCTCATCTTCTTATACTTAAAATGAAGATAATATTAATTCTACCTGCTTGAGGTTTGGAAACCATGATGTGTTAAATAAATGTAAGGTATAGTTACTATTATTCATTTTGTTAATAATCAAACATTACTGCTATGTTATTTTGATGTCTTTTTATTTTCATAAATAAATATGGGAGAGATAAAGCTTTATAACTTTTTTTTTTAAGGAAGATGACAAAACATCCAAAACTCATGTGGTTTCACCTAACCACAACTACAAGTTGGACTTTGTTCAGTAGTATATTATGTGTAATGTATTTTAGTTACAAAAGCTATTTCTTTCATTAGTAAAAACGTGACAAGAGCAATCACATTAATTGGTGACTTTTAAGCACTATGAGCTAGCTACCTCTTTCTTTAGCGTATTCAAGGTATCCATTTGCTTTTAATTATTAGAACCACCCAAGTAACTATTAAAGCCTTTGTACCAGTCTCCTATCAGACAGATAGTCCTAGTCATATTATTTCCAGTAAGAGGAATTCAAATTCCATTATCTCCCATTATCTTACAAGGCATTTTACTTCTGCTAGCTTTAATTAAATTAAAATCTGCTTCACTTGCATTGCTGATTAAAACTAATTGAGTTTGTTGTTTAATCCTATCTAGAAAGTCTTCTCTTACTTAAATAGGTTTACTTACAAATGGAATTGCTTTGGAGGGGAAGTCTGCATAATATCTGGACTAGATTTTATTTTATCAAATTTATTAATATATTCTCTGAATTTATCTCATTTGGAAAATTTCTCAAATTCTGGAGAATGTAGTTTTTGCATGTTTAGGCAGTGAGAATTGTTTAACAGTGATAAAACTTAATCTTTGCATTTTGATGAAGAATTGGCAAAAATGAAAAAGCATCAGTTTTCATCTATTTCAATTTGGAGAATAAAAATTGATTTAATTTATCTTTTATTCATTTATTATTTTAAAATTTATTACTATTACTTAAAACCAATTATTAACAAATGTTTAAGATTTTAAATTGTAAAATATTACTAAGATGTTAAATATCTTATACTAAATTTTCATAAATGTGTCTATTAGTAAACTTTGTAAGAACCAAGAAAGAGACAAAATAAAGTATTTTTTTGCTTATTCTGAGTTATAAAAAAATAAGACCCCAAAACCAACAAATGTTGTTCTAAATTTACAATTGATGCTGTTTTACAAATTCTTCAGCTCATGTAGTTCAACCATTGTACTGTAGCCAAATCTCACAGGAGCTCTTTTAATCTTCTGCATCCACTGAGAAGATGGCAAAAACATAATCCTCAAAACAGAGAAGAGCTAGGATAAAACACAATTACCAAACTCACTGGTCCACGGTTCACAGTAGGCTGAAATCAACAGATGGTCAGTGCTTGGGCAGTTAATGGTGGGCTTCTTTTGCCTTCAGCTGTGTTGGTCTGTTCCACCTCTGGAAGAAAATATAATTTAGAAATAGTCAAGGAGGAATAAGATCTAATTTAAATCTTTGCAAGCTAATACTGGTTTAATTTTCCTTCCATGGCTATGGTAGTGTGAATATTATCATAAGATATAGATATAATGATATCTGGGCAGTTTGGGATTGAATACTCAGTTTCACACTCACTTTTCATGACCCCAAATGATCATAGCTTGTTATTATTTGGGATGTTACTGAGAGATGAATGTAAGTCTTGTGCAAGCTTGATATTTAAGTATATGTAACTAATTATATAGCTTACATAATGCAATGAAGTGTTATTGAATTATATTCAGTTCTGCATTCACCTTGATCTTTTTAATGTAAGAAAAACTGAGTTTCTTTAGTTTAAATGTATTCTCTCAAAGAAAGATCATTAACAATCTTGGTCATGAACATGAAGAATATGTAATAGAAAAATTAAAGAATGGCATCTTAAATTTGGAAGAGTGTAGCATGTATAATTATGCCTACCCTGTGCTCAACAGGGGCACACGAAAAAGTGTCTTATAAAAATGTTTTAGAGAATGTTGTATAGCAATACACTCAAGTGTGGCTGTTTGTAAAAATATCAGATTTTATCTCGTGAGAAGGTAAAGGACTTCCTTTTATACTTGGACATGGGAAAGCAGTAGACTAAATGTAGTGTTGAGTTGGTACATTGCTCTTACTTCTCAAATTCAATGACATTTGATATAAATGAATATTTTACAGTATATATTGCTATCAGTTATTGGAAATACCAATGATATATCAAGACTGATAGTAGTGATATTATCAGGAAAAAGGTAATATTAAAATTTCAAAATGTCATCTAAGGAGAAATGAAGCAGTAACAGGGACTTTTCAGTTATCATTGCTATTTTATTTTATTTTTTTAATGAGAGAAATCCAGTGCACTAAAAGGAAAAATTACTTTTGATGGGAGATGATATTTTCCATCCCAAGAAGTTAAGAAAACAACGATAAAGGAGGAGGAGAAGTGGTCCACATGCAACACTTTAGTCAAGTGACAAAACTTGAGCTTGAAAGCTATCTGTAAGCAAAGACTTTTCAGAGTTTAATTATTTTCAAAAAGCATTGCTTCTCATATAATTAGTTCAAAAGATACTTTTACATATAATGATTGTTAGTGATAAAAAAATTAAATATGCAATGTGTTATTTAAGCATATAAAATTATATGAATAAGTATAACCATTAAGCAAAATCATTCTTTGTTTTAGAATGTTTATGGCTCACCTTTCTGAATATTTTAAGAAATACATTTTCAGACTTTGAAGACATTACTAAAAATGTAGAAAATTAAAATTGGATTATTAAAAGGTAATTTTCAGCAAGTCAACAATGTAAATAAATCTTTGCAAACAATTGTTCAAATGTTACTTCCTGTATTAAATCTATGTTCTGATTAGTCATTTTGCATTCTACTGTAGCTTGATTTGAAATATTTAATTTATTTTTAAGTAATACAGACACTATAGATATAAGTACATCTCTAAAATCAGCTTAAAATATCATTATTAATATGTAGATATTAAAAAAATGTAGTCTTTGTCTGTAGAACTTCATTTCCTGCATTTCTCATGAAATTCTTTGTTAGATCAAGTAGTGCTCTGATGTTCACTTTGTATTTCTCAGAGCCAATCACAGCTAGATAATTCCCTATGTATCAGTGAATGATGAAAATCCTGTGTTGAATTTTAATATCTCCAGTTCTAAGTAATTCAGTGGAGAGTAAAGATCTATCCTAGAAGTACTTTCCTTCAAGCAATGCCACACACTACAGTCATTCAAAAACCTCAGAGGCCAATGGTTCAGCAGTATATGTTTCAAACTGGCAACATGCAAGCAGCAGCATTAACTTTTGATTTTTGCTGGTGCTTGTTTTCTATTTTTAATATTGCGCGTGAGTGTCAGAATTCAGACTGTCATAGAATGGCAAGACCCAAATGCAACGAGATCTGTGGCTCTCCTACAACCTGTCTTAATTTCCCCTTCCCCTCCTTAAGCACGTAACTTATCTCTAATAACTATGATCAGAACTTATGATTCCTACACATTTTGAAAGGATGATGAAAATAAGGAGGGAAAAACACCTTGAAAGGATGATTTGCAGTAAATAAAAGTGCTATGTGGCTTTGTGCCTGTGGCTCTTATCTACCTGTGCTTGTTGACTGAAGACCAGTTCTAATACTCCTGAGGATTTTGCTGTGCATCCAAAAGTAAATCAAAATATGAGAACACTCATAATGGATCCTTGATAATCTCAGTAATGAAAAGATAAGGAAATGTAAACATCCCTGCAAAAGCTATTTACTTTTTATTAAGCGGGTTAAACTAGAGATAAACTAATAATTTATACTAGCACTGAGAGGAATAGTTCCTGGAATGGTAAGCAGAGAGTTATATCATTAGATATATTTGAATGTACATAGTTATATGAGACATGAAATGTAGCAACATGTCACCCACATGAACTCAGCTTAAAAAAAAATTCTGAAAGATCAAAATAATTGTCTTAATACTGATTTACTAAAGCATAAACAGTTTTATCATACCATTATTCCTTAATTTTTCACTTAAAGTTTATTTACTTTTAACTTAAAGATAATTCTAATTAGTTTAGTAATTCAGTTTCCAGTCACATAAACATGATACTAAGGAAAATAACAAGGGGAAGGAAGAAATTTGGAGAGAAAACAAACTATACACAATTAGGAAATGGTTACTGACAAGAAAAAGAGGGGAACACAAAATGCAAAAAGCAACAATCTGAGATGATTTTGCACAAGGCTAAGTGGTCCCACATTGCACAGTCAACCTCAAGGCTCTTACTGCAGAAATTTCAGCACAATTGCATAATTGCTTCTCAGAACAACAAACCTGAATATTCAAGAAAGACTTCAACACTTTCCCTGAAAAATTTAGAGGAATATACAGCTCTCTTTATATATGCATATATGTGTATAATTTATAAAATTGAAATAGGATTTTTATGAATATCATCTAAATTTGAACCTAAGTATTGAAGCTCCTAGATGAATAATGGATATTAAATGGAAAATTATCCAAAGGGAAAAATAGAAGGAAGGTCTGTCCAAAATTCTCTTAAAATTCATTTGTAGAAAAATGGTAGATTTGGAAAAGAACTTTTCCAATTTATACACAATAATCTATAAATAACTCCCACACTTCTGTACTTAGAATATTAGAATAATTCATAAAAATATTGTGTTCAAAAGTACCTCAATGGTTGAGGCAAGCATATTCTAAATTTATTGAGTACCTAGGCCTTGCCCATTTGAGCACTGGAAAAATGGTTGAGTGGATGTCTCTGTAGGACAGAAGAATTTGCCACCCTAAAATAGGGCTCTTTGGCATATATTGTTTTAAGCTGGTTACTTTCTGAGAAACAGCAGACAGGGAAGGGCTCTGAAAACCAAGTAGGACTTGCCTTTCTGTAAGAAACATTTACACTTGTAACAGAAATCTCCATAAACATGGAGTGTCTCAATCTCTGTACCTAAAGCAGGAGGATGACCAAATATCTAGAAACTCTTATCAGTGGAGAAGACAATGACTTAAACCTGCAATACAATCATCCTTGTTTACTGTGCCTTTCCTGGTAACCTCCCATAAATGACTATTTTCACTCTCAACATCCTATTCTGTCTTTAGCTGAGGATGGTATTTAAGGTGAAGTCTTTGGCCATTTTGATGAGTTACTCAGTTTTTTCGAGTCTCTCTCATATATACATGTTATTAAATTTTATTTGATTGTCTCCTATTAATCTGTCTCATGTCAATTTAATTATTAGACAAGCCAGAAGAACCTAGAAGTGTAGTGGAAAATTTCTTTCTCCCCAACATCTACATAATTTAACCCTCTGGGAAGAAAACATCCCAGGATGAGGGTATTTTCAGGGGACCTGTTTACTCTTTTGATATTAAAGCAGAAGAGAGGAAGAATGAACACAGATAGAGTTATTAACTGTAGGGCAAGACACTGGAGAAAGGTGATTGCTTGGGAAATTTCAGTGTTTTGATAGAAATCTCTGCAGCAGAAATCTACCTCAAGATTATCTCATACATCTAAGATGCCTGAGGCTGACTTCAGGCACTGTTCAACTGAAAGGAACAAACAATATGATCACAGTGGAAGATAACAAAGTGGAAGATAACAGTGGAAGATAACAGAGACTCTCACCCTTCCCCAAATGATTCTCCCTTTAAAAACTTTAGTAATTGAGTAGAGTCTTCATAGTCGGTTTTTGGACATGAGTCCACATTCTCCCCATGTTGCTGGCCTACTGAGTAAAGCAAACTTTCCTTTTCCAACCAACACTTGCTGCTCTAGTATTGGCTTCCAAGCATGAGCAGCTGAACCTGAGTTCAGTAACAACACCATTAGACAGTCTTGAGTAAAACGCTCACTCTTTGAATGTGTTAAGGAACTGAGCAGCATGACTGACAGCTCCACCAGGTCCACATAAGAGAGAGAAGCAATTCTCCAAAAGAAGAAATGCCAGGCAGATACAAGTTTTGTGCAGTTCATGCTCTCTTGGAACAGTGGTCCTCAAGGGAAAAATAAATGTTTCACATAGAAGAGAGGATATTTGGCATTTTACAAGAGACCAAAAACCCATTTCCTATGAAAACTACTGAGAGATGAACCATGTAAGTCTAAACATGTATGAGAAAACAGAATTAAAAACAAATAAAACTGTTGTTTTTTGTAATGGAATCTCTAATAACCAAATTTTACTACAACTGAAACTGAGCAGGATCCTGTGGGGCCCTCCAGGGTACAAAAACCTTTCCATGTCCCCCGTTTCTTGTTTGTAGGGAAAGACTTCAGCCTCCTAGACCTTCCCTTAGTTCCAAAGGACAGATTCTAAACTTACTAATTAGGGAAGGAACAAAGGAGGAACAGTCAAGAAACAATATGCAGTGATAAAGCAGGGTCCTGATTCTTCCTCAAGGGATATACAAAACAATATATATTTGAGTCTTTCTGAAGGAACTAAGGCCCCTTCCCAGGTGGAGGATGGTAACTTCAGGCTGAGCACAAGATTCTTAGAAAACCACCCTGTTACCTAACCACCAACCAATCAAAAGAAAGTCACACACCATGAAACCCTCCCTCCACATTTTGTCTATAAAATCTCTTCCCTGAAAATCATTGGGTCTTTTGAGCAGGAGCTGCCCATTCTCTTTGCTTGACCCTGCAGTAAGTGTTTCTTTGCTCCAAACTCTGACGGTTTGGTCTGTTTGGCCTCACTGTGTGCTGGGCACACGAACTTGCAACTGGCAACAAAATGACAACCACATTACTTCTGACTGATATTTATTAAGCACCCTTGCTATGCCCAGCATACTGTATAGTTTATCTCATTCAATTTTGAACAGAAGCTCAATGAGATAAATGTTATTATTACCCCTATATAACAAATGGGGAATCAAACATTTCTAGTTTTATTAACTTGGTTTCACACCCAGTTAAAAAAGAAAAAGAGAGTGTGCAGATTCACAGTCAGATTTTATTCCAAATGTCATGTTCTTAACTAAATAGCCGGTTACATTTTTAGTTCCTCAATGGAGGAATTGTGCTTTTAAAATCTGTATGCTCAGTGCCTATAATTTCATCTGGCACACCATATGTGAATTTATGCTTGTTTAATGACTACATAAATGTGGATGTATCTTCTACCTTGGAAGCCTCAAACTTCCCCTTTTGAACTATTCTCAGCATGAAGCTTCCTAAGGAGTAAAGCAATTTCCTTCTAACTTACTTATAAACCCATAGAAAGATAGCACAGCTGATATTTTCCCTTAAAATAATACTAGATTCACTTGTCCCTTCTTTCCAAACTATGAATAGAGGGACTTCTACAAGGGGCTAGTACTGCTTTGGCCTTTAAGACCAAAGAAAAATCTGACTGAGGAGTTTATATTCTAGTAGAATGAAGGAGACAAATAATAAACAGTGAACATAGTATAGAGATAATTTACCTACTGTATTAGAAAACAAGTGAATTGGGAAAACAAACAAACAAACAAACAAACATGGACAGCATTAGGGGAACCAGGCATGCAGGAGGTTAGAGAAGAGAAGGAAAGTGGTAATATACAAATAGGCTGTACCACATGAACATGTCTCAGTAATTGCCATGAAAGAGTCAATTCTTATAAAAATATGTGAATTTTCTTAACTTTTATTTTTAAAAGTCCTTTTAATTGTCCCACTTTAGTTTATATTTGAATTTTAACTCGTTTTATTATATTGATGCAAGCATAATAACATGTCATGAAAATCTTATGAACTGGAAAATAATTATCATGAACTTAGATTGTAGTACACATAAAAATAAGAATTCCACCTAACATTTACATAGTAGTGACTGAGATTTGAACTGTTTAAGTAAACTCAGTTTAAATGTTATGACAATGGAGAGAAAAAAATGTGAATTTTAAACATTTTTTAATGTTGGATTCCTACTGACCTAATAGAAAGGAAAAAGCATTAATTTTATTTGCATCAAAAAAAGTAAAGTAGGTATTTTATTGTCTCGTTCTGCAGGACTATATACTGATTTAAGGAAAGGATTAATATTTTCATTTATTTGGGGAATATAGAAACATCACATCATTCATTTATTAAAGAAAACACATTTGGTCCAGGAAAACACAAATTGATTTAATTAAAAAATCTGGTTATAGCGTCACCAGGTGGCCGTGCATTGTAACAAAATAGCTTCGACAGAGGAGGTCAACGGAAGGCCCACACAAGTAATCTCGGTTCCACGAAAGCAAGCAAAGAATTACAAACTACCACGTTAAGCTTAAGCAAAAAGCAAAGTTTATTTAAGCATAAGTACACTCTCAGAGACAGAGAGAAAGAGAGAGAGAGAGAGAGAGAGCAAAGTGAAGCAAGCCCAAAGCAAAGTTTATCAAAGCAAAGGTACACTCTCAGAGAGAGAGAGAGAGAGAGAGAGAGAGAGAGAGAGAGAGGGAGAGCCGGCTCTTGCTGTGAATTGAAAGCAGCATTCCTATACAGGCTTAAGGGCGCTTTTAAGGAGCATTTTGCAGGGAGGCGGGGGTGACAGGGGATCATTATTTGATTGACGGTCCCAAGCTATGTAACAAGTTTACTGCTGCGCATGCTTTCACCCTTGACTTGCTAAGAAACACCCAGTCAGGGGGGCAAGACCACATGTAGATTTTATTATAATTATGGTATAATGAGTTTGGTTTTACTATAGGTTATATGCCTGTCTGGTCTGGGCATGCGCAGCCCAAGGAAGTCTCCTCGTGTTACTGTGCCCCTCTTTATCAGGATAAGCTGCCCACCACATGACCATAGTTTCACCCATTCTGGATGGGGTTCAGGGAGAGTCCCCAAATGGCTGGGTGTGACTTGATTTCTTCTTGTCTTTCTCGCCATTGTCACCTCCTTGCTACTAATGTCTAACTACCTAACAAATAGGAATGTTCTTTTGTTATTTTCTCAAAGGATAGTAACTGGGAGAGCTCCTTAGTGGTTTATGGTTTAGAAGCTGTTGAGAACAAATTTGTAATTAGCACATAATGATTTTATAAATACAGGTGCAATCACAATGTTTGAGATGATTGAAAATATAGCTCTCTTAAATATTTACAACTTGTCTGGCAAACTGATTTACTTCATTTAGTTAAATCACAGAAAATCTAAGGAAACTTCAGTCTGATGCTCTGATGCTCTGTGACTTCTGAGTTAGTGAAAGTTAAATGAATTCTTCTTTTGTGATTTATTACCACGGTCATCATTTTAAACCTACCTGCCAAGTTGTTTTTATTTTTAATGACTTTTCATATTTGAATATGTGCTCAATATTTAGCCTACCATCACATAAGAAAATTCATGTTACAATTACAGTTCATATAATTTGGTATCTCTTCACAATTCTAACCATGCCCTCATTATAAAGAGCTCTTAATAAAATTTGTAAGGAATATCTGAATGAGGAAATTTATACTTTAAAATCCCTATATTTTTCAAAAATAAATATGAATAAGAATAGCATTAAATTTGGGAACTCTGAATTCAAAGATCATCTCCATCATTTACTCATGACTTTTTCAACTCATTGAGCTTCAATTTTCTTGACCTAGAAAAGAGCAAAATAATACCTAACTCACAAGGGTGTCCTGAGAATTAAATAGGCAATGTAGCTGAAATTTGCTTTGTAAATTTCTAGGTATATTATGACCGAATGGAACTATTATTTTCCCAACCATGCAGCAGAGTTTTTTGTTTGTTTGTTTGTTTGTTTCCTCAAAAAACCTAGCTCCTGGCATATAGGTGGCATGTTATAAATTTTTTTTAAATGTTGAATAAAAGTCCTCTGGCAGAATAAATTTTAAATGAAACTCTTCGATAAATGTTTATCACACACACACATTGGTTTTTTTTTTTTAACAATCCATGCATGACAGTACTCTAAGTATAAGATCTAAATGGAAAACCAACATTTAACCTTAAAGATTAAAGGGAAAAAACATTGAAAAAAAAAAAGTTTACTACAGAGGAGTTGATCCATTCTGTCAAAAGGCCAGATATCTCTTACTCTTTGCTTCCTTAAAGCTTGCTTCCAGGCATCTGTCTATCTCTTCCTCATTTTCCTTCTCTCTCTTTGTCCCAGACAACTTGTTGGCTGCATTGCTCAATTACTGGAAAAATGTAACTTCCTGTCCTCTGCTCATCTACTTTTTAACAGCACTAACAGATGCTATCATTAAGACCCTCTGTGGTAAATCATGAAGTAAGTATATTCTTTGCCCTTCTTGTTTTTCATTCTTCTTTAAAAAGATAAGCCATCTGTTTTAACCCTCTTAAAATTGCAAGTTTCTTTATAACATCAATCTTGCATTTATCTTAATAACAAATAGATATTTAAACCCCAAGTTAGGAAGCTTAATTTGCATAGAGCTATTTGTTGGTACTGAAATAAATTAAATTTGAGCATCATAGGCTATATCTCATTTTCTGGTCATAATATCATATTTTAATCATATAAATATAAACAATAAGGATCATGCTTACCAAATTTTACCATATGTAATTTTAGCAAAACTACCCTCTAAAAGATATTGTGGAATGATTCTGAAAACACTAAATAAATATTATGTTTATGAAAACTTCAGGCATAATAACATTACATGGGCAATTGGAAATACTAATTATCTTTATATTCACATATACAAAATATCAGTGCTAGTCTATTAGAACTAAAATATCAAGCTGAACTAAAATATAGGAACATGGAACTTAAATATACATAGTAGATTATTTTAAAAAAGGAAAACCTCATTAATTCAGAATTTTTGATATGCATTAATGTGGGACTCGAGGGACATTGTTCCAGCTAATGATTAAGAACTCTCCAGACAATAGGGGCTTCTTAGACAATGGGTGAATTTCCAGGATGTCCGGCCCCCTTCCGAGAAGGAGGGAGATAACAAAATGTAAAAAAGGTGTCTGTCAAAGACCAATCAGGCAGCTGGGGACAAGTTCCCTCTCTGGTCCGAGCCTAAGCCGGGACCAATCAGCAGGAGAACACAACCAAATCTATAATTTACATACGGGGAAGTGGGAACCTATAAAACTGACATATTCGCGCCCAAAAGGGTTCCTTCTTCGACCTCCTGCGTGAGGACCAAGGAACCCCGGTGCACCGGCCTTCAATAAACCTCTTGCGTTTTGCATCGACTTCCGACTCTTGTTGTTTCCTGGGCGAGTCGAAACTCCTAGGAGACCGCGCAGGTCTAACATTTGGGGGCTCGTCCGGGATTCCACTCGCCCCGGACCACAAGAACATCGGGAGTTGGAGGTACCAGGTAAGCTCGAGCTTGATTGTCTGTTTGTCCCTTGTTCTTTGTGGGCCATTATCGGAGGAAAGCCGTAAGAATCGGCTTATTATGGAATCTGTATCGGACCTCTGGCTAGGCAGACGTGCTAATAGCCGGCGTCCATGAGCCCTAGGGGACGCCCTGGTGGCTCATCTGGAAGGAGAGGCAAACTCTGTCTCCCCTTCACTCGGTTTCGGCAGTTCCCTTGGTGATAACTGCCATCTGAAGAAGTTTCGGTTTTGAAGCGAGCTCGCGGTGGCCCATACGTATATGTGTTTCGTGGAGTTTTAACTGTTTCTGTATTGTGGTCTATTCTTCTTCTCTGACGGACGACAATGGGACAAACTATGACGACTCCTCTTTCCCTTACCCTAAGCTATTGGACCGAAGTTCGGGCCAGAGCCCATAATTTTTCGGTAGAGGTAAAGAAAGGAAAGTGGCAGACTTTGTGTGCCTCTGAATGGCCAACATTTCAGACAGGATGGCCCCCCGAAGGATCCTTTTTATTAGACAAGATTAAGCTGCTGAAGTCTAAGATATTTAATATAGATCCCCACGGACATCCAGACCAAGTACCATATGTCTTGGTCTGGGAAGATTTAATTCTCTCCCCACCTCCGTGGGTCCGGCCCTTTGTTTCCTCAACAGGTACGTCCGCGCATACATCAGCAGCGTCGGAGATATTAGCCTTAAAGAAAAACCCCAACACGGAGAAGCTACCCGACGCCCCGGATCTACCGAAGGCGATTTATCCTGACCCGCAGTCCGATTTGCTTCTTTTGGATTCCCCACCCCCTTATCCTCCGGCCCCGAATCCCCTACCACCTAGAGGACCCCCAGCTCCACTGCCCTCGGCACCAAGGGAACCATCCATGATGGAAGAAGAAAGGGGTCCCTCAGTGGGCACTAGGAGCCGGAGGGCTATCTCCCCGGACTCCACTGCCCTACCTCTTAGAGAATATGGCCCCCCCGATGGCCAAGGGAATAGACCTCTCCAATATTGACCCTTTTCCTCTGCAGATCTTTATAATTGGAAAATGCATAACCCAACTTTTTCCGAAAATCCACAGGCCCTTACCGCTTTAATAGAATCTCTTGTTTTCTCCCACCAGCCCACATGGGATGATTGTCAGCAGCTGCTCCAGACTCTCCTAACGACTGAGGAGAGGCAACGGGTTCTTTTAGAAGCCAGAAAAAATGTATTAGGCGCCAATGGGCAACCTACCCAGCTGCCTAACGAGATTGATACTGGTTTCCCACTCGTCAGGCCAAACTGGGATTTCAATGCCCCGGAAGGTAGGGAGCGCCTGAAAATGTATCGCCAGGCTCTGGTGGCGGGTCTCCATGGAGCGGCCAGACGACCCACTAATTTGGCTAAGGTAAGGGAAGTAACTCAGGGGCCCCAGGAATCGCCAACTGTGTTCCTGGAACGTTTAATGGAAGCCTTTAGACGCTTTACCCCTTATGATCCAACTTCGGAGGGACATAGGGCTACTATAGCAATGGCTTTCATAGATCAAGCGGCCCCTGATATTAAGAAGAAATTACAGAGGCTAGATGGCTTGCAGGGATTTTCGCTTCAGGAGTTAGTAAAAGAGGCAGATAAAGTATATAACAAAAGAGAAACAGAGGAAGAGAAGGAAGAAAGAAAGCAGAAAGAGCAGGAAGCCCGTGAAATAAGACGGGATAAGAGACAGGAGAGGAATTTAAGTAAGATACTGGCCACTGTGGTTGGAGGAAGAAATATAGGGGATAGAAATAGGCAGGAAGGGCGAACGGCAGACAGAAGGCGGCCATTAGACAAGGACCAATGTGCCTACTGTAAAGAAAAAGGACATTGGGCGAGAGAATGCCCTAAGAAAAAGAATGGAGGAAGGCCAACCAAAAACAAAATCTTAACATTGAAAGAAGAAGACTAGGAAAGTCAGGGCTCGAACCCTCTCCCCGAGCCCCGGGTAACTCTTAAAGTGGAGGGGGAACCTGTTCAATTTTTGGTAGATACCGGAGCCCAGCACTCCGTCCTTCTCCACCCAAAAGGTCCTATCTCAGCTAAAAGGTCATGGGTACAAGGAGCCACTGGGAATAAACAATATTCATGGACCACACGAAGGACAGTAGATCTTGGGATTGGACGAGTAACCCATTCATTTTTGATTATTCCGGAATGCCCCTATCCTTTGCTGGGAAGAGATTTACTCTCCAAAGTAGGGGCTCAAATCCACTTTCAGCCAGAAGGTCCCACCATAACTGATAATAAGGGAAGGTTACTTCAAATATTGACTATGAAATTAGAAGATGAATATAAATTATACGAGCAGCCTTCATCCTCACGAGTTAATGTTACTGATTGGGTAACTCGGTTCCCTCAAGCCTGGGCAGAAACTGCCGGAATGGGGATGGCCAAAAATCGGCCCCCGGTGCTAGTGGAACTCAAGGCAACTGCCACCCCAATAACGGTCCGTCAATACCCCATGAGTAGAGAAGCCAAAGATGGTATCCGTCCCCATATACAGAGGCTACTAGACTTGGGCATCTTAATAAGATGTCAATCAGCATGGAACACCCCTCTCCTGCCGGTAAAGAAACCAGGAACAAATGATTATCTGGCCGGTGCAGGATCTACGAGAGGTAAACAAACGGGTGGCAGACCTCCACCCCACAGTTCCAAACCCTTACAACCTCCTGAGCACTCTTCCACCTCAACATACGTGGTATACTGTTTTGGACCTTAAAGATGCTTTTTTCTGTTTAAGACTCTCTCCCCTGAGCCAACCCTACTTTGCCTTCGAATGGAAAGATCCAACATCGGGAATGTCTGGTCAGCTGACATGGACACGGCTACCTCAGGGATTTAAGAACTCCCCGACCATCTTTGATGAAGCCCTCCATCAGGATTTGGCATTATATAGAGAATCAAATCCCCAGGTAACATTACTCCAATACGTTGATGATATTTTATTAGCTGCTGAGACCCAAGAAGATTGTATCAAGGGTACTGAAAAACTGTTAACGGAACTTGGAACCCTGGGATATAGAGCCTCAGCCAAGAAAGCACAAATATGCCAACAACAGGTCAGTTACCTGGGGTATCTATTAAAAGGGGGGCAAAGATGGCTCGCGGAGAGCAGAAAGGATACGGTGGCCCAAATTCCGGCTCCCAAAAACGCTAGGCAGGTTAGAGAATTTTTGGGGACGGCCGGATTCTGTAGACTATGGATTCCAGGGTTTGCTGAGCTGGCAGCCCCATTGTACCCCCTAACCAAAAACAGCACTCCTTTCGTTTGGGGCGATAAGGAACAACGGGCTTTTGACAAAATCAAATGAGCTTTACTTTCAGCTCCAGCCCTAGGACTGCCAGATGTAACCAAACCTTTTCATTTATATGTGGCCGAAAATAAGGGCATTGCAAAAGGAGTATTGACTCAGAAATTGGGTCCCTGGAATCGCCCAGTTGCTTATTTGTCAAAAAAAATTGGACCCTGTGGCATCAGGATGGCCCACCTGTTTAAAGATAATCGCTGCAGTGGCCGTTCTAATCAAAGATGCTGACAAACTAACTTTAGGACAAAATCTAACGATAACAGCTCCTCATGCCCTGGAAAATGTAGTCCGTCAACCACCGGATAGGTGGCTAACTAATGCCAGGATGACCCATTACCAAACCCTGTTGCTAAACTCAGATCGCATCAAGTTTGCTCCAGCCACAGGACTCAATCCAGCCACCTTGCTACCTGATCCTGACTTGGAAGGCTCCACCATCATACATGATTGTCAGGAAGTACTAGCCGCAGCACACGGCAGTAGGCCAGATCTGATGGACCTGCCCCTCCCTGATGCTGATTTCACCTGGTTCACGGATGGGAGCAGTTTCCTGGAGGAAGGTAAGCGTCGAACTGGGGCAGCCGTGGTAGACGGAAAACAAGTCATATGGGCAGCGGCGCTACCACAAGGGACCTCAGCCCAACGAGCTGAATTAATTGCCCTGACGAGGGCATTAGAGATGGCAGAGAATAAAAAAGTAAACATCTACACAGACAGTAGATATGCGTTTGCTACCGCTCATATCCACGGTGCCATTTACCAACAGAGAGGGCTACTAACTTCAGGTGGCAAAGAAATTAAAAACAAAGACGAAATCGTGGCTTTGTTGACTGTACTCATGCTTCCTACTAAAGTCAGTATCATCCACTGCCCTGGACATCAAAAAGGAAATACCCCAATAATTAGGGGAAATAATATGGCTGACCAAGTGGCCCGAGAAATAGCATCGGGAGAAGTCATTTTAGGACTGTCAGATAAAGTTCCTGAAAAACCAGGCCGCGATGAAGAAATCATCCCGGCCACAACAAAAGGAACTTTGTCCCCTCAGCAAGCAGAATCCATGTTACAACAGATGCACAGATGGACACATTTGGGGACTAAAAAGATGGTAGCCTTGTTACAAAAAGCCGGGTACGAAACCCCTGGAATGACAAAATTAGCTGAACAAATTGTGCAGGAATGCGTCCCATGTCAACAGGTAAATGCTCGCAAAGGGAAACTTGAAACTGGAAAGAGACTCAGGGGGGACCGCCCAGGAACTTACTGGGAAGTGGACTTTACCAAAGTGCGTCCTGGAAGGTACGGTAATAAATACCTTTTAGTTTTTGTAGACACTTTTTCAGGATGGATAGAGGCTTTCCCAACAAAGAAAGAAACAGCTGCTGTAGTAGCCAAGAAGATTTTAGAAGAAATTTTTCCTCGATTTGGAGCATCAAAGGTAATAGGGTCTGATAATGGTCCAGCCTTCGTCGCCCAGGTAAGTCAGGATGTGGCCAGATATTTGGGGACTGATTGGAAATTACATTGTGCCTATAGACCCCAAAGTTTAGGTCAGGTAGAAAGAATGAATAGGACTCTAAAAGAGACCCTAACTAAATTGTCCTTGGAGACTGGCGGTACCGATTGGACGGTGCTCCTTCCTTTGGCCCTATTCCGGGTTAGAAATACACCTTCCCGATACCATCTTACTCCTTTTGAAATATTATATGGTGCCCCGCCTCCCCTCCTCACTTTAGGAAAAGAAATAAAACCTGATTGTCAAAATAACACTGACTTATATGCTAGGCTACTGGGACTCCAATTGGTCCAGAAAGAAATATGGTCCCAACTCGCCAAGGCCTACCAACCGGGAACACCGGGAGAAACTCATCCTTTCCAAGTCGGAGACTCCGTATACGTCAGTCGGCATCGAACCCAGACGTTGGAACCTCGATGGAAAGGACCATACACCGTCCTCCTCACCACCCCAACGGCCATAAAAGTGGACGGCATCGCTGCCTGGATCCATGCTTCACATGTGAAGGCTGCACCAGCGACGGCATCATCAGGATGGCAGGCCCAAAGAACCGACAACCCGCTCAAACTCAAGCTTCTACGAACCTAAGACTTATAATTTTGGTTTTACTGCCTTTACTGACTGTAAGTGATTTTAGCCCTCACCTCCCCCAACGTTTAACGTGGCAGGTAATTTCTCAGACTGGAGATGTAACCTGGTCCATTAGTCATACTGCACCCCCCTGGACCTGGTGGCCAGATCTTTTTCCTGATGTTTGTAAATTGGCTATAGGAGCATCTTATTGGGATACAGAAGATTCTCATGATATGAACACTGCCCCTTCCAAAGTTTCGGAAACTGATTGGTTTGGGCCGGGTTGCAAAAATGCAGGCAAAAGAATGATGCTTGGTATCCTCACTTTCTACGTATGCCCCGGGTTCCACCGCCCTTGATCTCTGAATTATAAATGTGGTGGAACTGAAAACTTTTATTGCAAAAGCTGGGGAAGTGAAACTACCGGGGATACTAATTGGAAACCCACCTCAACTTGGGATTTTATTACTGTAACGGCTAATTATTCTCATAATGAGGATACCGGACACCGGAGTAAATGCTCAGGATGGTGTCATCCCCTTAAAATTTCCTTTAGTAATCCTGAAAAAAGAGATAAAAAATGGATAAATGGTCATTCTTGGGGCGTTAGATTTTACATGAGGGGATATGATTTAGGAATATTAATGACCCTTAAGCTAAAGATTGAGACTCCTGCTCCTATATCAATAGGCCCAAATCCCATACTTGGCCCCCCTTTGCTTCCCCCGGCCCCTTCAACTACGTCAACAAAGAATGAGACTAATGAAACCTCTGGATCCAAAGAACCCACAGTTAAGCCTGGGACTCCTCAGGATAGGATGCTTTCTTTGGTGCAGGCAGCCTTTATGGTTCTCAATGCTACAAACCCAGAGGCTACAAAATCATGTTGGCTTTGCTATGCTGCCCCTCCCCCTTATTATGATGCTATAGGATATAGCTCCAACTATACTAATTCTACCTCCTCAGACCAATGTCGATGGAAGCAAGAAGGGAACAGTAAATTAACCCTGTCCTCGGTTTTTGGAAATGGTACTTGTATAGGAACACCTCCCCAGTCCCACAGACACCTTTGTCATGATTTTAGCCTCCCTTCAGGCTCAGGATATCTTGTACCTCCTCAAGATGGATGGTGGACATGTAACACGGGGCTCACCCCTTGTGTCTCTTTAGAGGTTCTTAATACTTCAGCTGACTTTTGTGTGTTAGTGCAATTAGTCCCTAGACTTATCTACCATTCAGACTCATCCTTTTTAGATGAATATGTAGGAAAAACAAAAAACAAAAAACAAATGAGAACCTGTAACCCTCACATTGGCTGTCCTTCTAGGACTAGGAATATCTGCCGGGATAGGAACAGGAACCACAGCCCTCATACAACAACCCCAGTATTATGCAAGTTTAAGACAGGCTGTAGACATCGACCTTCGAGCATTAGAAAGTTCCATAACTCAACTAAAGGAATCACTCACCTCACTTTCAGAAATGGTGTTGCAGCCTAGATTTGCTGTTTCTTAAGGAAGGGGGATTATGCGCCGCTCTAAAAGAAGAATGTTGCTTTTATATTGATCATTCAGGAACCATTACCAAAACCATGGATAAACTAAGGGAACGCTTAGATAAAAGGCAAAGGGAGAGAGAACGAAAAAGGATGGTTTCAATCATGGTTTGATAAGTCCCCCTGGTTTACCACCTTAATCTCTACTCTGTTGGGACCTCTTATTGTTTTATTGTTGATTTTAACTTTTGGACCATGTGTTCTAAATCGCTTGATAGCATTTATTAGAGAACGTATCAGTACTGTACAAGTTCTAATGTTAAGACAACAGTACCAAAGTTTACGAACAGAAGGTTGAGATTCCATGATTGGAATCAATAGTCACAAGAAAAAGGGGGGAATGTGGGACTCGAGGGACATTGTTCCAGCTAATGATTAAGAACTCTCCAGACAATAGGGGCTTCTTAGACAATGGGTGAATTTCCAGGATGTCCGGCCCCCTTCCGAGAAGGAGGGAGATAACAAAATGTAAAAAAGGTGTCTGTCAAAGACCAATCAGGCAGCTGGGGACAAGTTCCCTCTCTGGTCCGAGCCTAAGCCGGGACCAATCAGCAGGAGAACACAACCAAATCTATAATTTACATACGGGGAAGTGGGAACCTATAAAACTGACATATTCGCGCCCAAAAGGGTTCCTTCTTCGACCTCCTGCGTGAGGACCAAGGAACCCCGGTGCACCGGCCTTCAATAAACCTCTTGCGTTTTGCATCGACTTCCGACTCTTGTTGTTTCCTGTGCGAGTCGAAACTCCTAGGAGACCGCGCAGGTCTAACATTAACACTTGTATTTTGTACTCTTTTAATGCCATTAATATACAAAAATAACTTTAAAAGAAAAGATCATATTATTCCTTCACATTAATGCTGTGGGTCCGGAAAACGATAGTACTTTTTCTGTGAAAATGAGCTAAGAGCTTTGAGGGCTGGGTATAGAAAGAAGAGAAATTACCAACTGTTCCTACACTTTTTATTACTGTAACCAACCATGAAATAGCTCCAACAAAATGAGAAACTTGAATATATTTCTTTCAGCAGTAATAAAAACAATTTTACTCATATTATCCACTCTTACGATGGTAAAAAATCTCAGTTCCCCTCTGCCTCTCCTTTCACTGCCTTCTCTCTGTCACTTCTTCCTTTTCTTTTGAAACTCTAAATCTGAGAGGGCCCCAGGGTTTCTTTACAACCTAGGACTGACCCAGGGCTATGGCAGTTCCTAGGCTTTTGGCTTTAAGCATAATAATAATTCAAAAAATTTTATCCCCAGGCACTGTTTCTCTGCCTCCAAAACCCACTCGTTTTGCTCTTGTATGCCTTCATAAAATATAACTTTACTGGGGTTTCACCCGTGGCGCAGTGGTTGAGAGTCCGCCTGCCGATGCAGGGGACACGGGTTCGTGCCCCAGTCCAGGAAGATCCCACATGCCGCGGAGCGGCTAGGCCCATGAGCCATGCCGCTGAGCCTGCGCGTCCGGAACCTGCGCGTCCGGAGCCTGTGCTCCGCAACGGGAGAGGCCGCAACAGTGAGAGGCCCGCGTACAGGAAAAAAAAAAAAAAAATATATATATATATATATATATATATATATATATATATATAAAACTTTACAATTTTCATGTTATTTTGTTTTAATATTCTTCAGAGCTATTATCACCTGATATATTACACATTTGTATGTTGGTTTGCCCATCTCCACTATAGCCCTGAGTCTAGAAGGGAGTTTAATGCACATTTCTAGAATGAATGGAAAATGAGAAAAAGAACGAATGAGTGCTGATTACACAGAAGTCAATAAAATACAGTACTATATCATTTTTCTATGCCACTGTAACAAATTATCACAAATTTAGAAGCTTAAAGAGGACCTTTTTTGTTTTGATTTTGGATCTTGTATAGCAGTTCTATAGGATAGAACTGATTCTCATCTTCCACCTCTTTTTTCTTCACTTTTAATGTCTCTTGTGACCACATTGGACACACTTGATGCCAAAAACTCAGCCTCTGTGCACCGTGTCGAATCAAATCTTAGAGACAGAGTTTTAGGTGAAGTAGAAAAAAATAGTTTTATTGCTTTGCCAGGCCAAGGGGAGGATGTGGTGAGGAGTTTTATAGCAATAGTTCTAGAGCAGGGGTGCCAATAAGATTAGGGTGTGTACAGTGCCAGCTCTCCTTTAATCTGGTCCCAAGAAATCTCTTGATGAGTTTCTCTGGTTCCTTTAATCTGGCCTCCAGTGGTCTTCTCTGGAATGAAGAATGATCACTCCATTTGTTGGGGGTTTTGATTCTGTAAAGAGCTCAAAGATATTGTTATGTGTATTCTCTGAGGCAGAACCAGGAAGGTTCTGCCCCAAGGCTGCACTATTTTTTCTTGGCTGCTCCTCCAGGGTCTCTGCATCCCCTCCCTTTCTTGATTAGCAACTGTTTGAACCTGCCCTTTGGAACTCAGGAAAGGTCACAGAGGTTGAACAGAAAGTTTTCCTTCCCAGGAGTCCCACAATGCTCTGCTCAGTTTCACACCTGTATAATAAGGAATGATCACCCTATTTGCAAACTTAATTCCATCTACAGCTTTCATTCTCCTTTACTGTGAAACCTAGAATAGTCACATGTTCTGGGATTAGAATGTGGACATTTTTCAGAGAGACATTTCTGCTTACCACAAATATCCAAGAACCTGATCCCAGTAGGGCATATAAAATTTAGTGAATAAGAGAGTTGGATTTTAAACAAAATTTGGGGGCAAGTTGTTCTCACTAGTAGGAAAATAGTACAAGTCAGATTATTACTAAATGCAAGGTCTCAAAATAAATACCAGACTAGAATTATACGGGAAAAGGGGAAAAATGGAAAAATCATTCAAGAGTATATTTACAATACTTGGAGTTTAACAGACTATTCAAAACATAAAAATTAGTGGATGAATCATAAAGAGAAATTTATAGAATGCATAAAATAGAAATTTAAGCAACCACAAGTTTATACATAATTAAAAGGCACAATCACAAATGGGAAATATAGCTTTAGACAAGATGTTGAAAACTTTAATTTATAAAGAATTCTTGAAGTTTACAGGAAAAATACTAAGAAGAGAAAACATGTACCAAAAAGGAAAAAAATAAGTTATAGAAAAATAAATTAAAAACAAAATTAAATGAAGAAGTTTATCATCAAGGCAATCAATGTATTTATTTATTTTTTAAATCTGACTTCTTTATGGCCTTTAAATTATCAACAGTTTAAATATGACAATACTACATACTCATTAGTACAACAAAACCCAGGAATTTAATGTGGAATTTTTAGTAGAATTTCATGAAATATAAAAACATTATAAAACAAGTTTTTCAAACCAGCTGTATTTTTTTTATACCACTTGTTAAATTGTTATCATTATGGTAATTATGGTTGCCATAAAGTTCTAACAAATATCTCAGATGGTGCAGGGGTGAGGATGGTTTTGGATTAGTATTTATGCTTTGCTCTAATTTGGGAATTGCTCTCAGAAAAGAATCATAAAATTCATTACTATGATAATTCTTAGAACTGTAAGAACAAGAAGTAACTGAAAGGAAGATGGAAAGAGAAGGAGTGTGGAGACAGGGGGTATTACCAGGAGCCCTGGGCTCTGGGGCTACTTTGGGATTCTTTCTCCAGCTGCAGTATCAAAGCAGCCAGCTTACAGAGAATGATAGGCTTATGTTACTTCCTGCTAAATACCAAAATAAATAAACAAATATAATTATTTTTAAATAACAAAAAGATCTAAAATGCATGTAAATGTCATCATTGAATCCAGAATAATGTCTCTTAAAATTTTTAAGAAGATTCTTTTATACTTAAAAATAAATTAAACTGACTTTCCTCACTTTCATCAAATGTGTTTCAAAGTCTACATATTCTGCTATAGTATTTGGGGTTTTATTGGCCAAAAACCCAATAAACCTCATTTAAATCCAATTTTATCTCTACAAAAATAATATCATGTTGAGAAAAAAATATAATTTTCCCTAATTTAAATTCATTGTAGAAACTTCGTAAAATGTAAATGATTATGGAAAAGAAAGACTTTTTCATTCAAGTGAGACATGACCTGAAAATATTGTTAACAAATGTCAATTACCTTAATAATATCTGTCCAGTTCCTCTTGCTTGCTTTCTTCCTTCTCTGTCTAGTACAATTTATTCTAATTATGAAATCTACATTTCCAGGATCACATTTTTTCTGTGGCACCTGTGAAGAACTGAAATTCATTTTGAGAGCTAAGAATGCCTAGTAGTCATAGACAGATTTAGATAACAAGTTGGGTATTTTGTCATTTTCCATGTTATTTATTATTTTGCCTTTATCTTCCTTAGTAAAATAAAGTGCATTGCTTGAAGTTTTTTCAACCACAGTGAGAATGGATAAAGATTTCTAAATAGTATGTTCCCTAGTAATTATGTTAGAAGAGATTTGGGGGGTTTTTGTTTATTTATTTGGGGGAATTATTACTGTTATTTTATGTTTGTTGAGAAAAACATGAGATGAAAATGGCAAGAACCAGAAACAAATTGAATTTTTGGACTTTAAGAGGTACACCCAGTCAAAGTAGTTATAGTTCGGAAACTTCTGAATTCATCCAAGCATAATCAGTTGTCTATGATATGCCTATATGTGATACATATCTGTCGATATATTTTATACATATATTATCTAATAACTTCTTAGTAATTAGGTAGATAAGTATTTATGATGCAGGAAAGGAAAATTTTCTATTCCTCCTTCCTTTCTTTCTGGTTCTTATGACTGGCTGAATAATTAATATGACACGAAACAAATTAACAGAGGAAAAACGTATTTAATTCCTTATGTATGGGAAACCAACATAATTGAGTGGTTCCAAGACAGAATGTAAAATGAAGTATATATGCCAGCTTCTTCTAAGAAATAGAATAGGGGCCTGGGATTTCCAAGGACAGGAGGGTCATTCATAGAATGATAAAAAGAAGCGAAGATGTTTGGTAGGTATATGTTTGCCCTGCCATACAGGTGGGGCCATTTAGTTAAAATTTATCTCTGGCAGTAATTATTTTTCTGGGAAAAATGTCTTCTTTAAATTCTTCCAGGTATTTAAGGGAGGGGCAATAGTTTCTCTTGAGCCTCTGGGGTCTCCATTGCCTTTAGCTTAAAATAATTTACATGCCAAAGTGGTACATCTTGGGGAGACCTGTTCTGAACCCCTACAATATTTGCTACTAACTTACTTTTGTTCCATCTTTATACTAGAATATGTGGATTAGTACTAAACTAACTGAACACTTCAATCTTTCACTTTTCTGGGCCTTTCTAAGATGCAAAATTATGAATGAGACCAAGAGAAATTCAGAGAGTACTAGGTATGTGAAAGAGGCAAGTGTCCTTAGAGAGGAATGTCCCACAGTCCAGGGCAGTTCTGTTTGTACCTCTGGCACAAGTGACTTTCCTTTGTATTTGTAACCGAGAAAGATGTCAGTGAACTTCTATTTTTTCTTACAAATGCAAAATAATTCTTCGGTTTTATTTCCTTTTTATTCCAAAAGGAAACTTTTTTTTTTTTCATATTACACATATCTACGAAAGCAACTTTTAAAGAAAAGCTACTGATGAGTGTTTTCATATAATGTTTTTTGTCTGAAAGTGCTTTATAGGTAGTAGAGATAATGATCAGATAGGTGGATTTTTGCACACTCCCTGGGTGACTGTTCCCTGATGTTTGGAGTGCTATGACACTCCTAACCAATTCATCCTGAGGTAGTTGACTTATGAACCAGCATCTTTCCCCTCATTAGCCTTCTACCCTGCAGGCTTATCACCCCCACCCAAGAGGGCTAAAATAATCATTATTACACATCACACTGACTATGTCACACATGCCCTTAAACTGGCTTGTATTCTCCCTTCAAATCAGATTTGAATTTGTCACCAGGAAGGCTAGGACATCCCCAGTGATTGTTTCTGCCTATCTCATCTTTCCCCATGAGTTTCTCAAAGAATGAAAGAATGCTTTACAGTTACTAGCAGACTTGTTCTCCAAATTATTTTATAATCTTTGTTACTTTCAGGGAATTGCATTCACTCTTCAAAGAAGAGATAATAATACTGTTCATTCTTTGTCTTAATATAACATTTATTAAAATATTTTTCTCCAAAATACTTAGTATAATAGTCTTTTTATGTGATGAACATGGTTTAGCATATTGTTCTCAGAGGGCACACACAGGTACCCTACTCATAGGCCAAGAGATGCCTTTTCTTTGAAAAGCCAAATTCACTCTGTGCTACTACAGATAATCTTTTTGGGTCATTTAGAAGCAGTTAAAATGTCAACTTTCCTAAAAAAAAAAAGCTTCAGTTATGCAAAGGTCAAGTTACCTCTGCATTTAGACAGAATAAATAAAACATTGTACCCATTAAGTTTATACTGCTGAAACATTCAGCCTCTGAAAACATTCAGTTAAGGAAAGGAAAAGGTACAGAAGACCCTAATGAAATAATAACTATTTATTAAGGATTTCTTTCACTAAAGTATAAAGTATATAAAGGTGAATGCTATAGATAAAGATGAGATAAATATTATAAATTATTTACAGTGATACAGCTGTAAGTATACAAATATAGTAAAACAATGGCATACATATGCATATAGACATAGGTGTATATTGAAAGGGTGAATAAGTTAGAATTACACAGGGATATTTTAGAGCTATAAAGAAAAAGGGGAATAATAAAGAGCAAAAAGGAGAGGAAAAGAACAACAACAAAATGTGTGTGTTAAACTAAACTTTGTAGAAGTAGAAAAAAAATTTTTTCTCTATTTTCCTAAGTTCTATGCTGGAGCCTCCCTTATTCAAAGATTAATAAGAAGAAAAAGCAGAAGTTGATTAACATGTGTACCTCCTGTATGCATGGGAGATACCCAGAAAAACTGAGTAAAACTCCCTGAAAGGGCCCAAACCACCACCTTAAATACCATCTTCAGCTAAAGATGAAAGAAAGATGTTGGAGACCAGTTAAGGGAAGGTATATCAGGAAAAGGACAGTGAACAGAGGTAAGGCAGGTATACAGATTTAAGGCTGAGCCTTCTCTGTTGATGAGTTTCTTATGATTTAGAGTCATTCTATTACCAAACTGGTCAACCAGATCCCCACCAGGGTCCTAGTCTGACCAGACACCTCCTGTCTTAAATAGGGAGGTTCTTTTTACAATTGGATTCATGCAGCCAATAATGAAACCAATGCTGAGACAGGAACAGCAGAAGCTTTATTCAATGGCCAAGAATGGAGAAGCTGGAACCTAGTTGGTAAATCAACTGCTCAAACCAATTTGGGTGGAAACACCAAATATATAGGAGGGTCGAAGTAAAATGAAGGGCTTTGAAAAGAGTGGGAGGAATATTCATGAGTTATCTGAGAAGAGGGGTGTGGTTTGCACCTGGAACTGATGCAGCTTTTCTTTTCAGTCCTTGTATGGGCTTTTCTGGTTGTTGCCATGGCAATCGTCAACTGTCATGGTGCTGGTGTGTGTGTCATTTAGCTAATGTATTACAATGAGTTTGTAATGAGGCTCAAGGTCTACTGGAAGCCAAATCTTCTGCCATCTTAAGCCTAGTTGGTTTTAATCAGTTCTTGCTTTTTTTCTCTTTGCATCTTCTTCCTGAAACTTAGATAAGAGTAGTTGGTTTCTATTTGAGGAAGGGACAGGGGTATGATTGTGGGGTCTTAGTACAGTGAGGAAGACACCCTTACAAATGGAAATTTTCCTTACAAAAGGATAAGTTCTACTCTTTTTCCAGATTCTCCTGTGTCTGTAGTTTTACAAAAATTATCAGCTCAAAATAATCCTTATGCCAATACATACCAATCCTTATTTTGTGGTGACATGTTCTTCTATCTTTCAACCTTAAAATTTTATACATAAAAAAATACAGGCAAAAAGTGATGAGACTTGGTACAATCATGTCTAGGTAAAGGCCAGCAGGAGTACATTTCTGCAGCACACTGAGTGTGTTAAAAACAAAACAACACGACCAAAATGGAGTCACTTATGTTAAACCTCATGCCACCAAACTAAGACTTAATTATAGTTTCAACTTCTCCCAGTAATGGGAGTGAATCAGAAATCACCTGGTCAGCATTAGTGAGGTCAACTGCCTGATAGACCCCTGCCTTCCCCTAAAGGAAAGTGAGTTTGCCACAACCAACCCACTTTTTGCTAGTATAGCTTTCTTTTCCGGCTCCCTTCTGCCTATAGAAGTCTTTCAGTTTGTCCAGCTCCTTGGTGCTCTTTCTGTCTGCTAGATGGGATACTGCCTGATTCATGACTTGTTGAATAAAACCAGTAAGATCTTTGAATTTTAGTCAATTGAATTTTGTTTTTTAACAAGTGTAGTGCAAGAGCAGCAATCCTGAAAGCCATCTGCTAGAGCTGGAATCATGACTGACTCCACTTAAAGCATACAATATTTGCTAATATAATTTTCAGCCAGTTACTTAACCCCTTTATGCTTCCTTTTCCTCATAGAATGGGCATTAGAGCAGCACTCTTCTTACACAGGAATGTAAGGAGAATTAAATCTGTGAGATGCTGAGTGTTTCTGGCCTTGGGGGTACACCCTCAATACTGTCTGCATTAGTTCTCTGGACACCTGATTCCCAATCTACTCTTTATACCCCTTTAAGGAATAGAGCTTCTCTATGTAGTTATATACTTTTTTCATCTGTAACCCTGCAGAGGATCAAAGTACTGAACTGAACAAAAATCACTAAAGGTTTGATTTAACATTAAGTAATATTAATCTTAAAATATGTAAAATAAACTCTTTTGAAATGACATTAAGAAAAATTACTATTTTCAATGAAATAAAATTTACATTAACAGTAAATCATATTTATATGTTGCTAATTTTATGTTATTATATCCCAAGTTGATAGTTTTCAAGTTTAATTTTTTTTATATTTTTCGGTGTTTGTTGGCAAAGGCTTAAAATGGTCAGAATCAGCATGAACTACTATCATATAGAGTGATAATCTGGGTTCAAACCTTCCTAAGTGTTTCTTTCCCCTTCTCTCTCTTTGCCAGCATATTTTAAGATGAATAATACTTTCTCTAAGGCACTATTTCTACATCTAAAGTCTAATAGACCTTTCTATTTCCTTTGTACTCTTTGTTAAAAGCCTTTATAATTGAGAGTACCTTTCTTTGTGTCCAGCATTTTCTCTTATTTGAAGAGAAGCCTGCCTGCAGGCATTCCCTTTGAGTTTTAGGAGGTTGCTATAACCTTCTTTGTGATTAGATTACCAGCAATCTGCTTCTTTCTTGCATAATGCATTTCTAAAACACTAATGAAAGAAAAATGAACCTAACAATGACTTTTCCTAGGTTGAGCTGGGGTGACAGGTGGATCTTTGTTCTGTTCTCAGAAAGAGAACAAAGAAAATATCTCACTTTTACTTCAGTATTATTTTGGAGTATTGTATGCAGTTTTACTTTATTTTAGTTTTTTTTTCTTTTACTCTAGGAAATGCAGTGGACTAGTTTAAAAGGAATGCCAAATTAAAGCTAGAAGATTGTTAAAGTTGTTAAAGTTAATCTTTGATGGAATTTTTTTAGTTTGTGGATTTTCTCTAATATTTGTATCATCACTGCTTAGTCTTTTAAAAATTTTTTCTACTACTTGGTAAGAGTTAAAAAATGCAATAAAATACACAAATAATTTCATGGTACATAATTGTTCTACCAAAAATGTCAAAACCTAAATGTCACTGGTTTGTGGTGAAGGGGACATAATAACCCAAAATATGTCTCTTTGGCATAAGGATTATTTTGATCTGATTATTTTTAAGAAACAGCAAACATAGGAAAAGCTCTGAAAACAAAGTAGAAGTTAATCTTTTGTATGGAAAAAATATTGTATTTATAAGAGAAATCTTTATCTGGAAGGATGTCTCTCTCTTTGTACCGGGAAGAGAAGGGAGACCAAATTTCTAGAAACTGTTATCAATGGAGAAGGCAGCTACTTAAATCTGTATAACAATTTTACCCTTGTTTACTCTGTTTGCCTGATAACCTCCTATAACTGGCTTCTCCCTCCCCGCTAGCCGTGACATCTTCTTTAGTCTTTAGCTGGAGATGGTACTTAAGTTGGTGGTTTTGGGCCACTGTGGGGGGAGTTACTCTTCCTGGGTATCTCCCATGAATACAGGAGGTATGTATCTTACTAAACCTGTGTTTGTTTTTCTCATGTTAATCTTTTTTATTATGTGGGGGTCTTAGCCAAGAACCTAGAAGGGTAGAAGGAAAAATATTTTTTGCTCCCCTACTGTTGTATCATCAAGCTAATATACAAAATGTTAGTTTTCCAGTTGATACATTAATATTCAAATTCTGCATATGGAGGGTTGAGAAGTGAATGCTCACATGATGCATTTGGAGTGCAATTCCAGGAACAGTAATAGTGTCAGTTGTAAGAAAACAATTGGGAGAAAAAACTCAAAAACTAAAACTAAATTTTCTTGGGTCAGATATTGTAGGTTCCTTCTGAGTATGAAAAATAACTTGAATTATATGGGATAGAATATAGAGATGAAGAAATTTATAAATTGTTTATAAATATACTACTCTATTATGTAGAATGTATGTAATAAAGTTTAATTTACTTTATTGTTGCTGCTGTTGTCATTGTTTTACAAACAATGGTGAAACAATTTAGGTGAAGATGGCAATGGAATAGATAAGTATGGATTTGAAGTAGCACATAAGGTACAAAAAAAGAGCAAAATATTCAGATGACTCTAGTATTGTATATAATCACAAACAGTACAGATAAGCAACTCCCAATGGCATCCCAATTGCAGCAAGGTATTGGCTCTGTGTGTGTGTTATAAAGATGTATTGAACTCTCCCTCCTCCTTTACATTCATCACATCGTTTATCTTGGTTGATTCTCTATCCCTCAAACATATTTTTCATAGTGCCCTCTTGTAGACTTTTCAGACATTTATGTTTAGCCTTTCTGAACATCATGATATATCACTGAAAAATACTGGTAATAATTTTAATTGTCATTCAGACTATTTTCCAAATACTGCTGGTACTCTCCCTTTCCATGGACATGTGTTTCATGGATTCCTTTTGATTGTTTGAATATCTTAATAGTTGTGATAGGAAGAAACATTATTGTCTGGAAGGCTGAAGCATTTAGTCACTACTGTGATTCCCTACAAAACTCTTTTTTCTCTGATGTGGTAATAAGTAATATTATGCCCAGCCACAGGGGTCTCTGAGAAACCAAGATGAAAATAGCCCTCAAGGATGTGGTGTGAGGGAATCAATATTGAAAATGAGTTGTGTGTGTCTGTGTGTGTATGTATGTATATATATATATATACATTACATATACATATGTAATGTATATTTATGTATAAAATATGTAATATGTGTGTAGAATATAATATGCATATATAATTTTATATAAATATGTATAAAATCAGTGGTATCTTAGAAAATGAGTTTATGATTACACTGCTGCACACATTATCACTTTAAGTGAGTAAAATTAATTTCCTACAAATAAGCATATTCCACATAACTTCAGGTAACAGTGACTTTCTGTCACTATGTAACTAGAATCCATTGCCTTTAGTTTCAAATAAGATTTTTCTCATTATCCTGCTTAGCCTTTACATATAACATTTTCAAAGTTCAAAATTTTATGGTGTGTTCAATGCACTTAATGCTTTCATTAACACTCTCCTCAAAATTACAGCTTTTCCAGATTCTGACTGCAGCATGATTTCAAAGCTTACTCTCCCCCATTTTAGTCATATCTTTTGGCAGTTCCCAACATTCAGGTGCCAAATTCTGTATTATTTATTCATTTCCGTGTAATAAATTGCATCAAAACTTAGTTTTATACATTTATTTTCTCACAGTTAATCAGTTATCTTGTTCAGCTTATCTGATTGCTTCTGGCTCAAGAAATCTGTCAATTTGGATTGTGGTCTCTTCTGAAAGTTCTACTGTAAGGATAGGAATCCTCTTCCAAGCTCATTTATGTAGTTATTTGCAGATCACAGTACTTTGTCACATGAATCTCCACAAGGCTACCTTCCAACATGGCAGCTGGTTTCTGCCAGGATGAGTGACCCAGATAGAACTTGAGAGTATGTGCAAGCAGAAGCAAGACTCTTACTAACCTAACGTTGGAAGGAGCATACAATATGACATCATTTCTATCATATTCTACTAGTTTCAAGTGTGTCAGTAAGTCCAGCCCATACTCAAAGGGAGCGGATTTCACTAATATGTAAAAATCAGGAGTACAGGATCATCAGGGGGCCACCTTAAAGGCTGTCTACTACAATCTTAATATAATTTTGATTAGAAACTTAATGTATAAACTAATTTGGGAAATACTGACATCTTAAAAATATTGTTTTCTTCCACCTAAAGGTAAGGATTTGTAAATCATAGAAACATTTCCTAAATCTTCTGTGATTTCTCAGTTCATTTTTTTTAAACATTCTGTAACTCTTATTAAGGCTAAAATCTCTAAAATTGCTCATTTTCCAATCTCTCTTACCCAGTTAGTACTTGTGGTCTAACTGCTGAGTTAGACCACAAGTATTTGTTTATGGTACTATCCCTCATCCATTTTTCTCTATAGCTACTAGTTTTCTAATTTTTTTCCAGTCATATATGACAAATCCAGAAAATAGACTGTACCATGGGTTTCTTCTAATTATGTGGAAAAGGATGCAATGTCAGCAAAGGAAAAAAAAACGTAAACATTTAGAGTGAGCCTGGTAAAGTGTCTGTGCATATACACACATGGTTACTATGTTTCCCATAATATGCAGTGAGTGTTCACATAGAAACATAATTTGTGGTTCCAATCTGTAGTAGAGGTTTAGATTCTGAAGACAGTGTCAGGAACTAAAGACCTACAAGTATTAGTATAGTTTCTAACATGCAAAGGAATAAAGAATGTCTTTATATGGTAGAAAAAATTGATTTCAAAGTCCAAGAGTCATGTAAAACCATCATATGAAAAGCCTCAATAATTAATTAAAAGGTTAACCTATCACACTAAAAAGACACCCACTAAACAGGAAGTATAATAGTTATGTATTTATTGACTCATCACAAATGTCATAATTATAATTTATTTATAATTTATAAAATAATGTTTAACAATAATTTAATTTATTTATTCATAATTTATAAAATAACTTTATCGTAATTTAATTTATAAATCATAAATTTATATAATAAAGGTTATTTAATTTCTATAATTTATTAATTAAAAGGGCATATCTAAGATGGCAATATATTTTGTTATTCAGTCCTTAAAAACTAATGAGGTTGAATTCAATAATTTCTCCTTTTTCATTTTACTGATATGTTATTAAGTTCAGATCAGTTACAAGTGAAATTCATTGCTTATAATACATATACAATTGGATTTATTCCACATTTTTCCATTTTTTAAAATGAGTTTTAAATTATGACTTTTCTAAAATAATTTGAAATCAGTTTCCCAAAAGAAGTTTAGTTCACTAAAAATTTTGGAAGAAATATTTGTTTCTATTACAGCAGTATTTTATCTTTAGATATGAAAGATCCCTTAAGCTTGTTATACAACAGAATCCCAGTAAAGTTCAATCAGTTTGACAAAGTCACATACAGGATTATTAGCAATCTAATATTAAAAGCAGAACTTCCCAATTATATAGCTCTTCCTAATACATACTGTTATGTGTATAAATTTATGTATAATTAATATGAGGAAATAACAAGAAAAAGTTTCATAAATCACTTTATACTGTCAGCTGGCAATATATTCAATCAGATGCAAGCAATAAGAGATAAATATCTTGTCATACTGCTGGATAACACCATTTGATATAGAAGAACGTGGAGTGTCTTTGAAAGACCCTCCTATAGTGTGTGATGTAGGCCAGGGATCCCCAACCCCCAAGCCATGGACCTGTACTAGTCCATGGCCTGTTAAGAACCAGGCCACACAGCAGGAAGTGCACGGCAGGCGAGAGAGTGAAGTTTCATCTGTATTTATAGCCGCTCCCCATCTCTTGCTTTACTACCTGAGCTCTGCCTCCTGTCAGATCAGCAGCAACATTAGATTCTCATAGGAGTGCAAACCCTACTGTGAACTACGCACACGAGGGATCTAGGTTGTGCACTCCTTATGAGAATCCAATGCCTAATGATCTGAGGTGGAGCTGAGGCAGTGATGCTAGCGTTGGGGAGCAGCTGCAAATGCAGATTATCATTAGCAGAGAGGTTTAACTGCACAGAGACCATAATAAATCAGTTACTTGCAGACTCATATCAAAACCCTATCTGTGAGTGGCAAGTGACAATTAAGCTGCATCTTATGGAGTAGACTGGACATAAGGAACACACTTCGGGTGTCACTTTCTCCCATCACCCCAAGATGGGGCCATCTAGTTGCAGGAAAACAAGCTCAGGCTCTCACTGATTCTGCATTATGGTGAGTTGTATAATTATTTCATTATTTATTGCAATGTAATAATAATAGAAATAAAGAGCACAATAAATGCAATGTACTTGAATCATCCTGAAAACATGCCCACCCCAGTCTGGAAAAATTGTCTTCCATGAAACTGGTCCCTGGTGCCAAAAATGTTGGAGACCACAGAGGTAGGCCATTATCAGCCAATCCAGAGACTATAAACATCAATGGTTACTAGAAATTTCAGAGATTTTCTGTATTTGAAAGTATGGATTCCATCATTATATTCTATATACAATTTCCAAAACACATTATTTTAAAAACTGTAACCTATAGACTGTAAACACTGTAAACAGTAGACTTTGAAAAACAAGTAAGCCCTGCAACTACTATATTTATTATGGTGTCAAAGTTGAAGTTAATATTTAAAAAAGAATTGTCAGACTGTATAACAATCTTACATGCTTACTGGATATGGTTCAAGACATGGGTTATGTTCTGCTAATAAGTAAATTATAGAATTAAGTCATGTGTCTCAAAACCTCAATTTTCAATTTCATATTTTATGTCTCCCAATATTAGTAAATACTTCATGATTGATAGAGAGATGTGGTAACCTTTACTAAATTAAATTAAACTTCCCTTTCTTAGAAAGAAAACTGTATTTTCTTTCATAATACATAAATAAAAAGAGAAAGACTTATTTAGAAGTCATGAGTTAGAATTTTCCCTAGCTGAAAGCAAATAAACAATTTATATTTTTTGTTGCCCACCAACCAAAGCAAAGCTATTTAGACCTGAAACATATAAACAAGAAGATATGTATTTTTAAGTACCTTACAATGCAGTGCATTTTCCTTAAAACTAGAGAGCATTTTCCATTTTCTTCGTGCTTACCTTTTCTTTTATACTTACTATCAACTTAATACAGAGTATAAAGACTTTATTCTTTCCCTGGGAAAGATAGCAATATTTGCTGCTTATTTACACCCTAAAGTTGTATTGTCATGTTTGATGTATTCTTTAAAATGCTCCTTACAAAGAAGAATCATGTGGATCTAGTTTCAACATACCTAAATCAGTGGGTGAAAGATGTGAAGAGTGATGACTGCACAGTGTATTCAGTTTCAAGAAAAGTACCTCACTTGTTTTAACATCAGACACTTTGTTTCTCTAACAGCTGCCAATTTCCAAATTGTACTTATTGAATGGACAAAATGAAACACTTTCTGTTAAGTTTGATTTAATAAATATAAGATGGAATTTTATTAAACTGAAATTAATGTGCTCACTTGATTCACTTAAAGCTCAGTTAATATATTTAGTGGTATTTGAAGCTAAACTTTTTGAATACAACAAATTTCGATAACATCTGAACAAGGGAATGGCATTCCTTCAGTCTGAAATAAATTAACAGCTGTATTTCTGAATAAGATAGTAATGTCTTATATGTCTTTACCTCTTAGGAACTTTCCTCACCTCTTGAAAACATTCTTTAAGCTTATAACAGCACTAGCCCTTAAGAAAAAATTAACTCTAGAACTTGACACTACAAGTTCTTTTGACGTGGTCCTGCTTATGACAGGCTTACAACTCAGCTATAAAAGAATATTTCAAGCTCAATTACAAAATATAGCACAAGTTATGTCCACCAATGGAAGGAGATCTTGGAAAAAAAACATAAAATAAGAGTAAGAAAGAGTTCCAGAGCCAAAGAAAAAATGAAATGAAGATTAGAGATAAATAAAAATCTACCAAAATAAGGAAGCAACCTGTAATAAAACAGTTTTAACAAGTTTAAAGACCTAAGGTGAGAAGATCCCATGGGAAGGAGACATAAGAAGCAAAGAAGCTTAGAAGAGCTGAAATTCTTTAGTAGAATGATGAATTGACATTAATGTAACCAGTTCTTACCGAAGCTGCATCAATCTTTGTTTAGGAATTCGTTCAATGGGGATTTAGATTAGTAGCAACAAGCAATGAGGAGGGAGATTTAACAAGAATCAAGTGATAAAAGGCTGGTTACTTCTATTAGGTTTTGATGGTAAATTGAAGCCACTACAAGATTTTAATATTTTATGTGTTTTGAAGTATAACATTTATATTCACATTTTAAATGTGTATAATTTAGTTTTTATGAAATTGATAAAGAAAATATATTAAAACAAGATTTAATAATAGCTTTATAATGAAAAGTAATAGTATCCTACACCATCATCTCACCTCTACTCGCTAGAAGAATATATTTTAAATTATTTTATTATTTTCTGATTACCTCTATTTTACTAAGTAATATGCTTTACCATTATATATTTTGTCTGTTATAATAAATAAAAATTTAGGTCATTTTAACACAATTCACCACACCCAGTCAACACAAATTTCAGGATAGATATAGAATTAACTTTGCATCTTATACTAGCTCCTTTCCAAATTTAAGGAAAGCATTCATTCATTTGTTTCTTGTATCTACAATACCGCCTGGTCTTGTTTTATTAAGAGCAGAGTTACCTATTCAAATAACTGCTGTACAGTTTTTTACACATGTGTCTTGGGTAGCTTACTCTATTTCATTTTGCCTCTGTTTCCTCAACTGTGAAGAGTGGCTGTTAGAATTCTATTATTTTATACATTTAAAAAAAAACAGAATTGGCACATAGTAAGTGCTTAATAAGTGTTAGTTATTGTTAGAGTTTTCACTCTTTTTTCAATTCTAATATGCATGTTTTACTATTGATCCTGGATCATGTTTTAGCTGCTAGTGTTTTCCTCTGTGGTATGTGACATATGGTGTATCTAACAAAAGTTTGACCTTGAATTCCATTATATAATTGTGTATCTTACAATTGATTGACTCAAGTTTCTGTGAATTCTTTTGTCATTATTATTGATTTTATTAAGCCTCTATATTGAGTCAAAGTTGAAAATAAAAATCAGTATTAGTATTGTCACTATGTAAAGGCAGTTTATTTAAAATTATTTAAAATACTATGATTGAATTTTCTTTTATCTTATACTTTAAAATCTTTGTACCTTATTTCAAATTCTGAATCTTTAGAATGTCCTTTTCCTTGGGAAAACTTCCTCCTGGAATTTTTCCATCATTCTGATATAATTTTAACAGCGTTCTTATTAAGCAAGCAGCAGAGAGGAATTCATGAAACACCATTTCACTACTGCTCTGCTGACTTGATCCTTTGTTACTTCAATTCCTTAAGGAAAGTTTTATATCGCTAAAGGACATCATTCATAATATGCCAAGAAATAGGCTGTGGAAATATTTTCTAAGAACTTCTTTATATGTGTAAAAATATCTTTATTTTGTCAGCATTATTCAGTAATTTAGCTAAATTTAATAAATCTATATTAAATATCATTTTTCTGATGTTTTTATTGCTTTTTATCATCAGTGTTGCTGATGGGAAGTCTAATTCCATTTTGATTATTACTTATTTTCACAGTAATCTGTTTCATAGTGGGTTATTTGGGAGATTTTTTTGGTTTGTTTTTGATGTTTTCTTCCAGGAAGTTTTTATAATTATCCTTCTATGCGTTCTGAAATGCCACAATATATGGTTAGAAATGTGTGTGTGTGTGTGTGTGTGTGTGTGTGTGTTCTATGAATTGACCCCTTTCATATAGAATTTTATCATTTGGTTTTGTGAAATTACCTTGCATTATCTTAGGTATTTTCCTCTCCTCTGTTTTTTCTTCTTCTTTCTAAAAGCCTGTCTATTTAAAGACTTGAACCAGATACATTTGTGTTCTACCTATATTATTTTTAATACCTTTTCATTTTTCATTTTACTGACTGTTCCACATCAAGGAAATTTAATAAATCTGTGGGTTTTCATTAGGGACAGACATGATCATATTTGTTCTTTAAAAATGTAACTGGCTGCAGTGTAGCCCTTTTAACAAAGGGTTTAGCAGGAGAAGGGAAGATAGCCAGAGAACAAGCTCAGATTAGTTTCACCCTTCATAAATCTTCTTTCTTTCCCTTTCTAACTCTGAGAACATTAATTCTTTCACCAATGATGAAAACTTTCCCAAGATTCAATTTATATAAAGTGCTTCTGACAGACCTAGAAATAGTATATGTAACTTAAGCTAAAAATGATCTCTGTTATACTATTAAGAATGTATCTATACATAAATATGTAAGAAATGTGTGGCTGATAATTATCTCAGTTAAAATAACACTTTAATACTATTTGAATGTTTAAGTAGGAAAAGAGAAGCAATTTTATTAGAAATCTGCAATAGAAAGTATTATATTATACTGGGAATAAAAGGAGTATGAAAATCAAGGAATTCACAGTGTATTGAGGCACTGGATATGTGAATGAATAAGTTTAAGGTGATATTAAAGTGACTTAAAAGAAATATATAAAGCTAATACTGAAATTCAGGGAATTAATGCAGATGATTCCTAGGTTTGGTTTGTAGGGTTCAGTTAGGAGGTGAAGATATAAGTTTCTTAGAAGAAGCAACTTCTGAATTGATTAGTCCTTTATGGATTGATAGGATTGTATATGAAGCTGGAAATCAGAAAACCATGAATCATACATATAACTTCTATGGTAATCATAAACCTTATTAATTGAAAAAGTATAGCAAGCTCAATATTTTTTAATGTTCCCAGGTTCTTTCACGATGGGTTTACAGAACATAATGTGAAAATTGTGTTTGAGAGTAAAGGTGAAATGAAATGTTAATCAGCCTTGAATGTCAGGCTAAAGACTGAATTTTATAAAGTTGAAAATATTCAGGTAAGTTATAGTAGTTTTCTTTCAAGAAGTGTGATATTGTTATATCTAGAGATGGGAATTAAGAAATCCTTAAAATAACTCTTATATCCTAAATATTTCCCCTGTATTATTTTAGCTTACCACAGGAACAATATAATTAAAATTACTTCTAAAATATAATGTGCCATCCATTCAGCTTCTATTACAAAGTCTAAAGAGAATAAGCAGCATAACACTAGAAATATTCATGCTGTTGACTTTGATCTTCAGGTGGAACTGCTAAAATGATTTTGTTGGTTAGACCTCTCGTTAAATAATTAGAATCAGATTAGAACTATTGCAAAGGATGCCTAAGATGGTAAGCTTTTATTATTGTCTGTAAACCATATGGGAGTTTCACTCTTTCTCAGTGGAGTTGACTTATGCCAACACATTAACATTATTTTCCTAAGTGTATTTTTAAAGAGGGTTGCCATGTAAGGCATTGCTAAAATTCATCTCTGGAGAAGAGAGACAAGTATCAAGGAAAATGTTATAGAATTGACAGTATCAGGAAGAAAATATCATTGTTCAATATGTTACTGCCTTACTTTACCAATAGGTTTCATACGGAGATAACAAGAAAATATAATTTACTACAATTTTGTAACTGGATGTCAGATGGCATTACTTGGGCTCATCAGATATGATTTTAAGTTTCTATCTGCCTACTGTTTATTCCATCTGTTTGCTTGGTTCTTGGCATATATCTTAGCATGTGAAAGTCACTTATTTTTTTTTTCTTTTTTTTTAAATATCTTTATTGGAGTATAATTGCTTTACAATGTTGTGTTAGTTTCTGCTGTGTAACAAAGTGAAACAGCTATATGTATACATATATCCCCATATTCCCTCCCTCTTGCATGTCCCTCCCACCCTCCCTATCCCACCCTTCTAGGTGGTCACAAAGCACCGAGCTGATCTCCCTGTGCTATGCAGCTGCTTGCCGCTAGCTATCTATTTCACAATTGGTAGTGTATATATGTCAATGCTACTCTCTCACTTTGTCCAGTTTACCCTTCCCCCTCCCTGTGTCCCCAAGTCCTTCTCTACATCAGCGTCTTTATTCCTGTCCTGCCCCTAGGTTCATCACAACCATTTCTTTTTTTTTTTTTCTCTTTTTAGATTCCATATTTATGAGTTAGCATACAGTATTTGTTTTTCTTTTTCTGACTTACTTCAGTCTGTATGATAGACTCTAGGTCCATCCACCTCACTACAAATAATTCATTTTCATTCTTTTTATGGCTGAGTAATATTCCATTGTATATATGTGCCACATCTTCTTTATCCATTCATCTGTTGATGGACACTTAGGTTGGTTCCATGTCCTGGCTATTGTAAGTAGTGCTTCAATGAACACTGTGGTACATGACCCTTTGAATTATGGTATTCCCAGGGTATATGCACAGTAGTGGAATTGCTGGGTAAAATGGTAGTTCTATTTTTAGTTTTTTAAGCAACCTCCATACTGTTCTCCATAGTGGCTGTATCAAATTACATTCCCACCAACAGTGCAAGAAGGTTGCCTTTTCTCCACACCCTGTCCAGCATTTGTTGTTTGTAGATTTTCTCATGATACCCATTCTAACTGGTGTGAGGTGATACATCATTGTAGTTTTGACTTGCATTTCTCTAATGATTAGTGATGTTGAGCATCCTTTCATGTGTTTGTTGGCAATCTGCATATCTTCTTTGGAGAAATGTCTGTTTAGGCCTTCTGCTCATTTTTGGATTGGATTGTTTGGTTTTTTTGGTATTGAGCTGCAGGAGCTGCTTATATACTTTGGAGGTTAACCCTTTGTCAGTTGCTTCGTATTCAAATATTTTCTCCCATTGTGAGGGTTGTCTTTCCGTCTTGTTTATGTTTTCTTTGCTGTGCAAACTTTTAACTTTCATTAGGTCCCATTTGTTTATTTTTGTTTTTATTTCCATTTCGCTAGAAGATGGGTCACAAAGGATCTTGCTGTGATTTATGTCAAAAAGTGTTCTTCCTATGTTTTCCTCTAAGAGTTTTATAATGTCTGGCCTTACATTTAGGTCTTTAATCCATTTTGAGTTTATTTTTGTGTATGGTGCTAAGAAGTGTTCTAATTTCATTCTTTTATATGTAGCTGTCCAGTTTTGCCAGCACCACATATTCAAGAGGCTGTCTTTTCTCCACTGTGTATTCTTGCCTCCTTTATCAAAGATAAGGTGACCATATGTGCATGGGTTTACCTCTGAGCTTCCTATCCTATTCCATTGATTTATATTTCTGGTTTTGTGCCAGTACGATACTGTCTTGACTACTGTAGCTTTGTAGCTTCAGACTTTGTCTGAAGTCACAGAGCCTGATTCCTCCAGCTCCATTTTTCTTTATGAAGATTGCTTTGGCTATTCAGGGTCTTTTTTGCGTTCATACAAATTGTGAAATATTTTGTTCTGCTTCTGTGAAAAATGCCAGTGGTAGTTTGATAGGGATTGCATTGAATCTGTAGATTGCTTTGGGTAGTATAGTCATTTTCACTATGTTGATTCTTCCAATTCAAGAACATGGTATATTTCTCCATCTGTTTGTATCATCTTTAATTCCTTTCATCAGTGTCTTATAGTTTCCTACATACAGGTCTTTTGTCTCCTTAGGTCTTTTACTCCTAGGTATTTTACTCTTAGGTCTTTTATTCTTTTTGTTGCAAAGGTTAAAGGGAGTGTTTCCTTAATTTCTCTTTCAGATTTTTCATCAATAGTGTATAGGAATACAGTAGATTTCTGTGCATTAATTTTGTATCCTTTTACTTCACCAAATTCATTGATTAACTCTAGTAGTTTTCTGGGAGCATTTTTAGGATTTTCTATGTATAGTGTCATGTCATCTGCAAACAGTGAGAGTTTTACATCTTCTTTTCCAATTTGGATTCCTTTTATTTCTTTTTTGTCTCTGATTGCTGTGGCTAAGCCTTCCAAAACTATGTTGAATAATAGTGGTGAGAGTGGGCATCCTTGTCTTGGTCCTGATTGTAGAGGAAGTGGTTTCAGCTTTTGACCATTGAGAATGATACTGGTCCTGGGTTTGTCATATATGCCCTTTATTATGTTGAGATAAGTTCTCTCTATGCCCACTTTCTGGAGAGTTTTTATCATAAATGGGTGTTGAATTTTGTCAAAAGTTTTTCTTCATCTACTGAGATTATCATATGGTTTTCTTCCTTCAGTTTTTTAATATGGTGTATCACATTGATTAATTTGTTTATATTGAAGAATCCTTCATTCCTGGGATAGACCCCACTTGATCATGGTGTAGATCCTTTTAATGTGCTGTTCGATTCTGCTTACTAGCACTTGTTGAGGATTTTTGCATCTATGCTCATCAGTGATATTGGTCTGTAGTTTTCTTTCTTTCTTTTTTTTTTTTTTTGCAGTACACAGGCCTCTCACTGTTGTGGCCTCTCCCGTTTGCGGAGCACAGGCTCTGGATGCACAGGCCCAGTGGCCATGGCTCACAGGTCCAGCCACTCTGTGGCACGTGGGATCCTCCCAGACCGGGGCATGAACCCATGTCCCTGTGTCCCCTGCATCGACAGAGGGACTCTCAACCACTGCGCCACCAGGGAAGCCCTGTAGTTTTTTTTTTCTGTGACATCTTTGTCTGGTTTTGGTATCAGTGTGATGGTGGCCCCGTAGAATGAGTTTGGGTGTGTTCTTCCCTCTGCTATATTTTGGAAGAGTTTGAAGAGGATAGGTGTTTGCTCTTCTCTAAATGTTTGGTAGAATTCACCTGTGAAACCATGTGGTCCTGGGCTTTTGTTTGTTGGAAGATTGTTAGTCACAGTTTCAAATTCAGTGCTTGTTATTTGTCTGTTTATACTTTCTATTTCTTCCTGGTTCAGTGTTGGAAGGTTGTGCTTTTCTAAGAATCTATCCATTTCTTCCAGGTTGTCCATTTTATTGGCATATAGCTGCTTGTAGCAATCTCTCATGATATTTTGTATTTCTGCCATGTCAGTTGTTACTTCTCCTTTTTCATTTCTAATACTGTTGATTTGAGTCTTCTCCCTTTTCTTCTTGATGAGTCTGGCTAGTGGTTTTTCAATTTTCTTTATCTTCTCAAAGAAGCAGCCTTTAGCTTTTTGATGTTTGCTCTGTTTCCTTCATTTCTTTTTCATTTATTTCTGGTCTGATCTTTATGATTTCTTTCCTTCTGCTAACTTTGGAATTTTTGGTTCTTTTTCTAATTGCTTTAAGTGTAACTTTAGGTTGTTTATTTGAGATATTTCTTGCTTCTTGAGGTAGGATTGTTTGCTATAAAATTCCCTCTTAGAACTGCTTTTGCTGCATACCATAGGTTTGGGGTCGTCATGTTTTAAATGTCATTTGTTTCTAGGTATTTTCTGATTTTCTCTTTGATTTTTTGAGTGATCTGTTGGTTATTTAGTAGCATATTGTTTAGCTTCCATGTGTTTGTATTTTTTACAGTTTTTTTTCCCTGTAATTGATATCTAGTTCATAGCGTTGTGGTCAGAAAAGTTACTTGATATGATTTCAAGTTTTTAAAATTTACCAAGACTTGATTTGTGACTCAAGATGTGATCCATCTTGGAGAATGTTCCATGTGGACTTGACAAGAAAGTGTATTCTGTTGTTTTTGGATGGAACGTCCTATAAATATCAATTAAGTCCATCTTGTTTAATGTATCATTTAAAGCTTGTGTTTCCTTATTTTTTTTCATTTTGGGTGATCTGTCCATTGGTGAAAGTGGGGTGTTAAAGTCCCCTACTATTATTGTGTTACTGTTGATTTCCCTTTTTATGGCTCTTAACATTTGCCTTATGTATTGAGGTGTTCCTATGTTGGGTTCATAAATATTTATCATGGTTATATCTTCTTCTTGGACTGATCCTTTGATCATTATGTAGTATCCTTCTTTGTCTCTTGTAATACTCTTTATTTTAAAGTCCATTTTTTCTGTTATGAGAGTTCCCACTCCAGCTTTCTTTTGACTTCCATTTGCATGGAATATCTTTTTCCATCCCCTCCCTTTCAGTCTGTATGTGTTCCTAGGTCTGAAGTGGTTCTCTTGTAGACAGCATGTGTACAGGTCTTGTTCTTGTGTCCATTCAGCCAGTCTATGTCTTTTGGTTGTAGCATTTAATCCATTTACATTTAAGGTAATTATTGATATGTTCTTATTACCATTTTTTTAATTTTTCTGGGTTTGTTATTGTATGTCTTTTCCTTCTCTTGTGTTTCCTGCCTAGAGATGTTCCTTTAACATTTGTTGTAAAGCTGGATTGGTGGTGCTAAATTCTCTTAATTTTTGCTTGTCTGAAAAGGATTTAATTTCTCCATCGAATCTGAATCAGATCCTTGCTGGCTAGAGTAATCTTTGTTGTAGTTTTTTTTTTTTTTTTTCCATTTCATCTCTTTAAATATGTCCTGCCACTCACTTCTGGTTTGCACAGTTTTTGCTGAAAGATCAGTTGTTAACTCTTTGAAGCTGATCCTCTTGCCTTCCTCTATGTAGTAACTTGTAGATTATATCAGATTTATTGAGATAATTCAGGATAACCTCTCCATCTCAAAATACTTAATTATATCTGAAAGTCTCTTTTACCATGTAAAGTAATGTATCCACAAGTTCTGGATATTAAGGAGTGAACATATTTGATGAAAGTGGGGAGTAGAAGGGAGAGGTAATGAGGCATTATGTAGGGTATCTTATCAAAAACGGGAGTATTCTGCCTTCTAGAAGATATCTCTTCTGTGAGATAGAGTTCTCATAGTGTTATTGAATCACTGGATCCAGCCATATATGAAGCTAGCACCACATCTTAACTTTTACTTAAAAAAATTAATTTTTTAACTTATCCCTCCCAACGTTAGTTGGGATATTTTTGTACCTTAAATAAAAATATTTCATATAAGGCCCTGAATGTACATAGGCCTATATAAATTTTTAGCCTCAATTTTTGCCTTTGTAACTCATGTTCTTTCCAATTCAATTACATTTGTGTTTTCCCTGTTCCATCATACCTCACCCTCTCATCTCAGGACCTTAACTCATGTGTTGTTTTATTCACTTGGTTTTCTCTCCTTCCCACTTTCTCCTAGACAATCTCTAGTTATCATTTATTTTTCACTGTACATGTCACTTCTGTAGGAAACACTTTCTTGAAAGTGCAGACTAAATTGGATAAATATATACTTTTGGATCATTTTAAATTTATTCACAAGAGAATCACAAATGAAGTAAATTAATATTATAATTACCATTAACTTTACTACTTAACTGAAAGTTCTATAAATGCCTATTACTATGTCTGCAATTTAACTTCTGTATCCTCTGAACTTGACATACAGCTATTCAATAAATAGTTGAAAGCAAAAAATAATAATAATCATATAATTGTCAGAGCTCTGAGCTTAAGGTGAATGCATAGAATATGAACAAATTCAGAACGTCAGAGATAATTCTCATTTACTAACAAACGTATGGCTAAGATTTAGAAGGAAGCACCTGAAGTAGTAACATTATTACTTGACCAGCACTTTATTAGCCTTCAGCAAACTGGAAAATCCAAATGTATAGTTAAGGTCCCAGGTCAACAGCTCTTTCTAAACTCAAGGAAAATTCTTAACAATTTTGTGAAATACTTTTTTTTTTTTTTTCGGTACGTGGGCCTCTCACGGTTGTGGCCTCTCCCGTTGTGGAGCACAAGGTTCCGGACGCGCAGGCTCAGCAACCATGGCTCATGGGCCCAGCCGCTCCGCGGCATGTGGGATCCTCCTGGACCGGGGCACAAACCCACATCTCCTGCATTGGCAGGCGGACTCTCAACCACGGCGCCACCAGGGAAACCCTGAAATGCTTTTAATATATATTTTTAAACATATTTATTGTTGTATAATTGCTTTACAATGGTGTGTTAGTTTCTGCTGTATAAAAAAGAGAATCTGGGGCTTCCCTGGTGGCACCATGGTTGGGAGTCCGCCTGCTGATGCAGAGGACACGGGTTCGTGCCCTGGTCCGGGAAGATACCACATGCCACGGAGCATCTGGGCCCGTGAGCCATAGCTGCTGAGCCTGCGCGTCCGGAGCTTGTGCTCCGCAACGGGAGAGGCCACAACAGTGAGAGGTCTGGTAACTGAAAAAAAAAAAAAAAAAGAGAGAGAAAATCAGCTATACGTATACATATATCGCCATAGCCCCTCCCTCTTGTGTCTCCCTCCCACCCTCCATATCCACCCCTCTAGGTGGTCAAAAAACACTAAGCTGACCTCCCTGTGCTATGCAGCTGCTTCCCACTAATTAAAGTGTAGCAGGATGAGCAGTAAAATTGTAATTCAGGCCCTGAGTTAGCCAAGTAAATACACAGAATGCCTCTCATTTCTTCTTTCCGATAGTTGACTTACACAGTTAAATTCCCTGAATTATGAAAAGGGAGAATACCTAAAATATCAAGTCAAATTTTTGAAAGAGTAGTGTTTTGTTTGTTGTTTTTCATATCCTACTGCTCCAAATCTGAGGGTTTGTAGAAAGTACTAATTATTATAGTCTCAAGTGTCACAGAGGGAAAATAAAGAAGAGAAATAGGTCTCCTAAGATATTTTCAGTCAGGTAAAGGAGGATTTCATTTTGGTAACAGTCACCAAAATAGGAGTCATTGAAGTTTCGTAGGTTTTTTAATTCCCTAATTAACTTTTACACTGACTTTTAAATTACCCTCTGACTCTAATTTTGTCTATCAAATTGTTGTTAAAATTATCCCACCAAAATTTTCGGTTTTAAATGCTAACATAAACAACAAACTAAAACATCTGTTTTGTTTTTTCTTTTTAACATTTTTATTGGAGTATAATTGCTTTACAATGCTATGTTAGTTTCTGCTGCATAACAAAGTGAATCAGCTATACATATAGATATATCTCCATATTTCCTCCCTCTTGCGTCTCCCTCCCACCCTCCCTATCCCACCCCTCTAGGTGGACACAAAACACCGAGCTGATCTTCCTCTGCTATGTGGCTGCTTCCCACTAGCTATCTATTTTACATTTGGTAGTGTATATATATCCATGCCAATCTCTCACTTCGTCCCAGCTTACCCTTCACCCTCCCTGTGTCCTCAAGTTCATTCTCTACGTCTGCGTCTTAATTTCCGTCCTGTTCCTAGGCTCTTCAGAACCATTTCTTTTCTTTTCTTTTTTTTTTTTTTTTGTTTCCATATATATGTGTTAGCATACGGTATTTATTTTTCTCTTTCTGACTTACTTCACTCTGTATGACAGACTCTAGGTCCATCCACCTCATTACAAATAACTCAATTTCGTTTTTTTATATGGCTGAATAATATTCCATTATATGTATGTGCCACATCTTCTTTATCCATTCATCTGTCAATGAACACTTAGGTCGCTTCCATGTCCTGGCTATAGTAAATAGTGCTGCAATGAACATTGTGGTACATGACTCTTTTTGAATTATGGTTTTCTCAAGGTATATGCCCAGAAGTGGGATTGCTGGGTCATATGGTAGTTCTGTTTTTAGTTTTCAAAGAAACCTCCATACTGTTCTCAATGGTGGTTGTATCAATTCACATTCCCACCAGCAGGGCAAGAGGGTTCCCTTTTCTCCACAGTCCCTCCAACATTTATTGTTTGTAGACTTTTTGATGATGGCCATTCTGACCAGTGCGAGGTGATACCTCAATGTAGTTTTGATCTAATGGTTAGTGATGTTGAGCATCCTTTCATGTGTTTGTTGACAATCTGTATATCTTTGGAGAAATGTCTATTTAGGTCTTCTGCCCGTTTTTGGATTGGGTTGTTTGTTTTTATGATATCGAGCCGCATGAGCTGCTTGTATATTTTGGAGATTAATCCTTTGTCAGTTGCTTGGTTTGCAAATATTTTCTCCCATTCTGAGGGCTGTCTTTTCGTCTTGTTTATGGTTTTGTATGCTGTGCAAAAGGTTTGAAGTTTAATTAGGTCCCATTTGTTTATTTTTGTTTTAATTTCCATTTCTCTAGGCAGTGGGTCAAAAAGGATCTTCCTGTGGTGTATCTCATAGAGTGTTCTGCCTATGTTTTCCTCTAAGAGTTTGATAGTTTATTTAATTATTTTATCCATTTTGAGTTTATTTTTGTGTATGGTGCTAGGGAGTGTTTGAATTTCATTCTTTTACATGTAGCTGTCCAGTTTTCCCAGCACCACTTATTGAAGAAGCTGTCTTTTCTCCATTGTATATTCTTGCCTCCTTTATCAAAGATAAGGGCACCAAATATGCATGGGTTTACCTCTGGGCTCTCTATCTTATCGCATTGATCGATATTTCTGGTTTTGTGCCAGTATCATAGTCTCTTGATTCCTGTAGCTGTGTAGTTTAGTCTGAAGTCAGGGAGTCTGATTCCTCCAGCTCCATTTTTCTTTCTCAAGATTGCTTTAGTTATTTGGGGTCTTTTGTGTTTCCATACACGTTGTGAAATTTTTGTTTTAGTTCTGTGAAAAAGGCCATTGGTAGTGTGATAGGGATTGCACTGAATCTGTAGAATGCTTTGGGTAGTATAGACATTTTCACAGTGCTGATTCTCCCAAACCAAGAACGTGGTATATCTCTCTATCTGTTTGTATCATCTTTAATTTTTTTCATCAGTGTCTTATAGTTTTCTGCATACAGGTCTTTTGTCTCCTTAGGTAGGTTTATTCCAGGTATTTAATTCTTTTTGTGGCAATGATAAATGGGAGAGTTTCCTTAATTTCTTTTTCAGATTTTTCATCATTAGTGTATAGGAATGCAAGAGATTTCTGTGCATTAATTTTGTATCCTGCTACTTTACCAAATTCATTGATTAGCTCTAGTAGTTTTCTGGTAGCATCTTTAGGATTCTCTATATATAGTATCCTGTCATCTGCAAACAGTGACAGCTTTACTTCTTTTCCGATTTGGTTTCCTCTTATTTCTTTTCCTTCTCTGATTGCTGTGGCTAAAACTTCCAAAACTATGTTGAATAATAGTGATGAGAGTTGACAACCTTGTCTTGTTCCTGATCTTAGAGGAAATGGTTTCAGTTTTTCACCATTGAGAGCGATGTTGGCTGTTGTTTTGTCATGTATGGCCTTAATTATGTTGAGGTAGGTTCCCTCTGTGCCTACTTTCTGGAGAGGTTTTATCATAAATGGATGTTGAATTTTTCAGAAAATTTTCTGCATCTATTGAGATGATCATATGCTTTTTCTGCTTCAATTTGTTAGCATGGTTTATCACATTGATTTGCGTATATTGAAAAATCCTTGTATTCCTAAGATAAACCCTACTTGAATGAGAATGAGATCGAATCTGAATGAGATCCTTGCTGGATAGAGTAATCTTGGTTGTAGATTTTTTCCCTTTCATCACTTTAAATATATCCTGCCACACCCTTGTGGCTTGCAGAGTTTCTGCTGAAAGATCAGCTGTTAACCTTATGGGGATTCTCTTGTATGATATTTACTGCTTTACTTGCTGCTTTTAATATTTTTTCTTTGTATTTAATCTTTGATAGTTTGATTAAAATGTGTCTTGGTATGTTTCTACTTGAATTTTTCCTGTATGGCACTCTGTTATTCCTGGACCTGATTGACTATTTCCTTTCCCATATTAGGGAAGTTTTCAACTATAAAATCTTTCAGTCCCTTTTTTTTTGTCTCTTCTTCATCTGGGTACCCTATGATTCTAATGTTGGTGCCTTTAATTGTTGTCCCAGAGGTCTCTGAGACTGTCCTCAAGTATTTTCATTCTTTTTTTCTTTTTCTGCTCTGCAGTAGTTATTTCCTCTCTTTTATCTTCCAGGTCACTTATCCGTTCCTCTGCCTGTTATTCTGCTATTGATTACTTCAGGAGAATTTTTAATTTCATTCATTGTATTGTGTAGTTCATCATTGTTTGTTTGCTGTTTAGTTCCTCTAGGTCCTTGTTAAACGTTTTTGTATTTTCTCCATTATATTTCCAAGATTTTGGATTATCTTTACTATCATTACTCTGAATTCTTTTTACAGGTAGACTGCCTATTTCCTATTCATTTGTTTGGTCTACTGGGTTTTTAACTTGCTCCTTCATCTGCTGTGTATTTCTCTGTCTTGTCATTTTGCTAAACTTACTGTGTTTGGGTCTCCTTTTAGCAGGCTGCAAGTTCGTAGTTCCTGTTGTTTTTCATGTCTGCCCCCAGTGGGTAAGGTTGGTTCAGTGGGTTGTTTAGGTTTCCAGGTGGAGGGAACTTCCTGTGTTCTGGTGGATGTGGCTGGATCTTGTCTTTCTATTGTGCAGGACCATGTCCAGTCGTGTGTTTTGGGGTGTCTGTGACTTTATTATGATTTTAGGCAACCTCTCTGCTAATGGGTGTGTTTGTGTTCCTTTCTTTCTAGTTGTTTGCTGTAGGGTGCCCAGCACTGTAGCTTGCTGGTCGTAGAGTGGAGCTGGGTCTTGGCATTGAGGTGGAGATCTCTGAGAGAGCTTTTGCCTTTTGATATTACGTGGGACCAGGAGGTCTCTGGTGCACAAATGTCCTGAACTCGGCTCTCCCCCATGAGAGGCTCAGGCCTGACACCCGGCCAGAGCACCAAGACCCTGTCAGCCACACAGCCAGCTATGTGGGTAGTTTCTTGCCTTTTGGGAAGTCTGAGGTCTTCTGCCAGCATTCAGTAGGTGTTCTGCAGGAGATGTTCTTCATGTAGATGTATTTTTGATGTATTTTTCGAAAAGAATGTGATCTCCATGTCTTACTCCTCTGCCATCTTGAAGCTATCCCACCCATGTATATTTAGAAGAATATCAAAACACCTGTTTTTGATGGATGCTATAAAACTGTCCAAAATCACATTTCTAGCTCTATCCTCACCTAAAATCTACTAGTGTATGTGCTCTTCGCACACTTATTATTGATTTGTATTCCTATTTCTTACACTGTTTTAATTATTTCTTTGCCTTGTAAACACCACTTAAATATGTCAAAGGCATTTTTTTCATAGACTAGTTGAAATGCTTCATGGAGATATATTTTTGTGTCCCCAACATAAGGAAATAATTTAATCCTGTGTCTACTTTCTAATCCATTAGAATGTAAACGTCATGATAAGAAAGAGCAGATGCCTTATTCACAATTTTACTTGTAATGTCTAGTGTTGAGATTAGGACAGCATTGGCCTCCAATAACTCTTTTGTTGGATGAATGAATGCTTGCAAGGTTGATGAAAGAATAAATGATTAATGAATTCGTTTTTTTTTTAATTGTGTATATAAGAATGAAAACTTTAAAATAGCACCAAATCAAGTTAAATTAAGCTTTTATATATATACATATTTAATATATAAAGCTTTTAATATATATATTTAATTAATATATGTATTTTAAAATTTATTCATTTATTTATTTTCATTGCCGCATTTGTTTTGTAGTACAGTTGATTTACAATATAGTGTTAGTTTCAGGTTTAAAGCAAAAAGATCCAATTAAACGTATATATATCTTCTCTTTTTCAGATTCTTTTACCATATAGGTTATTACAAAATCTTGAGTATATAGTTCGTGTGCTGTACAGTAGGTCCTTTTTGCTTATCTATTTTACACATAATAGTGTGTATATGTTAATCTCAAACTCCTAATTTATCCCTCCCCACACTTTCCCCTTTGGTAACCATAAGTTTGTTTTCTCTGTGTGTGAGTCAATATATGTTTTATAAATAAGACAATTTGGATCATTTTCCCCCTAGATTCCATATGTAAGCATTATCATATGATATTTGTCTTTGTTGGTCTGACTTCACTTAGTATGATAATCTCTAGGTCTCTCCATGTTGATGCAAATGTCATTATTTCATTCCTTTTTAATGGCTGAATAATATCCTATTGTATATATATACAATATTTTCTTTATCCATTAATCTGTCTATGAACAATTAGGTTGTTTCCATGTCTTGGCTATTCTGAATAGTGCTGCTATGAACATTGGGGTGCGTGTATCTTTTTGAATTATAATTTTCTCTGGATATATGTCCAAGAGTGAGAACCCTGGATCACATGGTAATTTTATTTTTAGTTTTTTTAAGGAAACTCTATAGTGTTCCCCATAGTGTCTGTACCAATTTACATTCCCACCAACAATGTAGGATAATTCTTTTTTCTCCATGCCCTCTCCAGAATTTATTTTTAGACTGTTTGATAATGGCCATCATCATTGTGTGAAGTGATACCTCATTGTAGTTTTAAATTGCATTTCTCTAATAATTAGTGAAGTTTAACATTATTTCATGTACCTGTTTGCCATCTGTATGACTTCTTTGAAGAAATGTCTATTTAGATCTTCTGCCCATTTTTTGATTGGGTTGTTTGCTTTTTTGATAGTGAGCTATATGAGCCATTTGTATATTTTGGAAATGAATCTCTTGTTTGCCACATTATTTGCAAAACTTTTCTCCCATTCTGTATGTTGTGTTTTTGTTTTGTTTATGGTTTCCTTTGCTGTGCAAAAGGTTTTAAGTTTCATTAGGTCCAATTTGTTTGCTTTTGCTTTTATTTCCATTATTCTAGGTGACAGATCCAAAATTATATTGCTGCAATATATTTTGAAGTGTGTTCTGCCTATATTTTCCGCTAAGGGTTTTATAGTGTCTGGCCTTACATTTAGGTCTTTAATCCATTTTGAGTTTATTTTTGTGTATGGTGTTAGGGAGTGTTCTAATTTCATTCTTTTACATGTAGCTGTCCAGTTTTCCCAGCCCCACTTATTGAAGAGACTGTTTTTTTTCCATTGTATATTCTTGCCTCCTTTATCACAGACAAGGTGACCATATGTGCGTGGGTTTATCTCTGGGCTTTCTATCCTGTTCCATTGATCTATATTTCTGTTTTTGTGCCAGTACCATACTGTCTTGATTACTGTAGTTTTGTTGCATAGTCTGAAGTCAGTGAGCATGATTCCTTCAGCTCTGTTTTTCTTTCTCAAGATTGGTTTGGCTATTCAGGGTCTTTTGTGCTTCCATACAAATTGTGATTTTTTTTTTTGCTCTAGTTCTGTAAAAAAGTGATTGGTAATTTGATAGGGAATGCATTGAATCTCTAGATTGCCTTGGGTCATATAGTCATTATTTTTTAACAAAACACTTTTTTTTTTTTTTTTTTTGGTGGTACACAGGCCTCTCACCACTGTGGCCTCTCCCACTGTGAAGCATAGGCTCCGGGCACATGGGCCCAGCAGCCATGGCCCATGGGCCTAGCCATTCCATGGCATGTGGGATCTTCCCAGACCGGGACACGAACCTGTCTCCCCTGCATCGGCAGGTGGACTCTCAACCACTGCACCACCAGGGAAGCCCAACAAAACACTTTTATTGAGAAATAATCCATATACCATTCAGCTCACTCATTTAAAGTGTACAATTCAATGGTTTTTGATATATTCTCAGAGTTGGGCACCTTGATGACCGTTTAATTTTAGAATATTTCATCACCCCTAAAGAAACCCCATTAGCGCATTAGCAGTCATTCCTCCTTTCTCCCAGCCCACCAGCCTTTGGCAACCACTAATCTGCTTTCTGCCTCTGTAGATTTTCCTATTCTAGACATTTCATATAAATGTAATCATACAATATGTGATCTTTGGTGACTGGCTTCTTTTACTTATCATAACATTTTCAGGGTTCATACATGTTGTGACAGGTATCAGTACTTTTTTCCTTCTATGGCTAAATATCCCAACAAAGTTTATTTATCTCTTCCTCAGTTGATGGACATCTAGGTTGTTTCTACTTTTTGACTGTTATGAATAATTCTGCTTTGAACAATTGTGTACATGTTTTCGTTTGAATGCCTGTTTTCAATTCTCTTGGCTATATGCCTAGGAGTGCTTTTGCTAAGTCATATGGAAACTCTATGTTTAGCATTTAAAGAAATTCCCAAGTTGTTTTCCAATATGGCTATATCATTTTACATTTTACCTACCAGCGGTGTATGTGTATCAATTTCTCCATATCTTCACCAACAGTTCTTACTGTTTGCCTTTTTTATTATAGCCATCATAGTCAGTATGAACTGGTATCTCATTGTGGTTTTGATTTATATTTCCTTAGTGTTGAGTATTTTTCCTTGTGCTTATTGGTCATTTGCATATATTCTTTGGAGAAACATCTATCCTGATCAAAAAAGTCTTTGCCCATTTTTAATTGGTTATTTTTGCATTGTAAGCATTCTTTATGTGTTCTGAATAAAAGCTGAATATTAGATACTTTTCCAGTTATGTGGATTGTCTTTTCACTTTCTTGATGGTATTGTTTGCAGCACAAAAGTTTAAAGTTTTAATGTATTCCAATTTACTGATATTTTTGTTACCTGTGGATTTGGAATTCTATTGAGTAATCATTGTTTAACCTAATGTCACGAAGATTTATTCCTAAGTTTTCTTCTAAGAGTTTTGTAATTTAAATGCTTATATTTAGCTTTATAATCTATTTAAAGTTAATTTTGTTGTGTGATGTAAGGAAGAGACACAACTTCATTCTTTTCCATGTGGATACTCAGTTTTCCCTGCATCATCTGTTGACAGACAATTCTTTTCCATTTTATTGTCTTGGCAACCTTATTGAAAATTAACTGTCCATAAATATGAGGGTTTATTTCTGTAGTCTCATTGTTATTCCATTTATTTATATGTCTAACCTTGTACATATACAGTCTTGATTACTGTAGCTCTGTAGTGAGATTTAATTTTTTTTTTTTTTAGCATCTTTGTTGGAGTATAATTGCTTTACAATGGTATGTTAGTTTCCACTGTATCACAAAGTGAATCAGCTATACATATAAACATATCCCCATGTCCCCTCCCTCTTGCATCTCCCTCCCACCCTCCTGATCCCACCCCTCAAGGTGGTCACAAAGCACTAAGCTGATCTCCCTGTGCTATGTGGCTGCTTCCTAGTAGCTATCTATTTTACATTTGGTAGTGTATATATGTCAATGCTACTCTCTTGCTTTGTCTCAGCTTACCCTTCTCCCTCCAATGTCCTCAAGTCCATTCTCTACCTCTGCATCTTTATCTTGTCCTGCCTCTAGGTTCTTCAGAACTTTTTTTTTTTTTTTAGATTCCATATATATGTGTTAGCATATGGTATTTGTTTTTCTCTTTCTGACTTACTTCACTCTGTATGACAGACTATAGGTCCATCTACCTCACTACAAATAACTCAATTTCAGTTCTTTTTATGGCTGAGTAATATTCCATTGTATATATGTGCCACAGCTTTATCCATTCATCTGATGATGGACACTTAGATTGCTTCCATGTCCTGGCTATTGCAAATACAGCTGCAGTGAACACTGTGGTACATGTCTCTTTTTAAATTATGGTTTTCTCCAGGTAGATGCCCACAAGTGGGATTGCTAGGTCATATGGTAGTTCTACTTTTAGATTTTTAAGGAAAGTCCATAATGTTCTCCATAGTGGTTAAATCAATTTACATTCCCTCCAGCAGTGCAAGAGGGTTCCCTTTCCTCCACACCCTCTCCAGCATTTATTGTTTGTAGATTTTTTGATGATGGCCATTCTGACTGGTGTTAGGTGATACCTCATTGTAATTTTGAGTTACATTTCTCTAATGATTAGTGATGTTGAGCATCTTTTCACGTGTTTGTTGGCAATCTATATATCTTCTTTGGAGAAATGCCTATTCACGTCTTCTGCACATTTTTGGATTGGCTGTTTTTTTTTTGATATTGAGCTGCATGAGCTTCCTGTATATTTTGGAGATTAATCCCTTGTCAGTTGCTTCTTTTGCAAATATTTTCTCCCATTCTGAGGGTTGTCTTTTCATCTTGTTTATGGTTTCCTTTGCTGTGTGAAAGCTTTTAAGTTTCTTTAGGTCCCACTTGTTTATTTTTGTTTTTATTTTATTTCCATTTCTCTAAGAGGTGGGTCAAAAAGGATGTTGTGATGTATGGCATAGAGTATTCTGCCTATGTTTTCCTCTCAGAGTTTAATAGTGTCTGGCCTTACGTTTATATCTTTAATCCATTTTGAGTTTATTTTTGTATATGGTGTTAGGGAGTGTTTCAATTTCATTCTTTTACATGTACCTGTCCAGTTTTCTCAGCACCACTTATTGAAGAGGTTGTCTTTCTCCATTGTATATTCCTGCCTCCTTTGTCAAAGATAAGGTGTCCATATGTTCAGTGGTTTTTCTCTGGGCTTTCTGTCCTCTTCCATTGATCTATATTTCTTTTTTTGTGCTAGTACCAAACGGTCTTGGTTATTGTAGCTTTGTAGTATAGTCTGAAGTCAGGGAGCCTGATTCCTCCAGCTCTGTTTTTCTTTCTCAAATTTTTTTTGGCTATTCAGTGTGTTTTTTGTTTCCATACAAATTGTAAATATTTTGATGTAGTTCTGTGAAAAAGGCCATTGGTCGTTTGATAGGGATTGCATTGAATCTGTAGATTGCTTTGATAGTCTGTAGATAGTCATTGTCACAATGTTGATTGCTCCAGTCCAAGAACATGGTATGTCTCTCCATCTGTTTGTATAATCTTTAATTTCTTTCATCAGTGTCTTATAGTTTTCTGTATACAGGTCTTTTGTCTCCTTAGGTAGGTTTATTCCTAGGTATTTTATTCTTTTGTTGCAGTGGTAAATGGGAGTGTTTCCTGAATTTCTGTTTCAGATTTTTCATCATTAGTGTATAGGAATGCAAGAGATTTCTATGCATTAATTTTGTATCCTGGTACTTTACCAGATTCATTGAGTAGCTTTAGTAGATTTCTGGTAGCATCTTTAGGATTCTCTATATGTAATATCATGTCATCTGCAAACAGTGACAGGTTTATTTCTTCTTTTCCAATTTGGATTCCTTTTATTTATTTTTCTTCTGTGATTGCTGTGGCTAAAACTTCCAAAACTATGTAAAATAATAGGGTTGACAGTGGGCAACCTTGTCTTGTCCCTGATCTTGGTGGAAACAGTTTCATTTTTTCCCCATTGAGAGCAATGCTGGCCGTGGGTTTGTCATATATAGCCTTTCTTATGTTGAGGTAACTTCCCTCTAAGCCTACTTTTTGGAGGTTTTTTATCATAAATGGGTGTTGACTTTTTTCAAAACCTTTTTCTGCATCTATTGAGATTATCATGTGTTTTTTATCCTTCAGTTTTTTTAAATGGTGTATCACATTGATTGATTTGCATATATTGAAGAATCTTTGTATTCCTGGATAAACCCCACTTGATCATGGTGTGTGATCATTTCACTGTGCTGTTGGGTTCTGTTTGCTTGTATTTTGTTGAGGATTATTGCATCTATATTCATCAGTGATATTGACCTGTAGTTTTCTTTCTTTGTGACATCTTTGTTTGGTTTTGGTATCAGGGTGATGGGGCCTCAGAGAATGTTTTTGGGTGTGTTCATCCCTCTGCTATATTTTGGAAGAGTTTGAGAAGTATAGGTGTTAGCTCTTCTCTAAATGTTTGATGGAATTTGCCTGTTAAGCCATCTGGTCATGGGCTTGCTCTTTGGGAGATTTTTAAACTCACTTTCAATTTCAATGGTTGTGATTTGTCTGTTTATATTTTCCATTTCTTCCTGGTTCAGTCTCAGAAGGTTGTGCTTTTTGAAGAATTTGTCCATTTTTTCCAGGTGTCCATTTTATTGGCATATAGTTGCCTATAGTAATATCTCATGATCCTTTGTATTTCTGCAGTGTCATTTGTTACTTCTACTTTTTCATTTCTAAATTCTGTTGGTTTGAGTCTTCTCCCTTTTTTTTCTTGATGAGTCTGGCTAATGGTTTAGCAATTTTTTAATATTCTTTAAGAACCAGCTTTTAGTTTTCTTGATCCTTATCATTTTCTTCATTTCTTTTTCATTTATTTCTGATCTGATTTTTATGATTTCTTTCCTTCTGCTAACTTTGTTTTTTTTTTGTTGTTGTTGTTCTTCTTTCTCTAATTGTTTTAGGTGTAAATTTAGGTTGTTTATTTGATATTTTTCTTGTTTCTTGAGGTAGGGTTGTATTGCTATAAACTTCCCTCTAGAACTGCTTTTGCAGCTTCCCATAGGTTTTCGGTCATCATGTTTTCATTGTCATTTTTTCTTCATATTTTTCGATTTCTTCTGTGATCTCTTGGTTATTTAGTAGCATATTGTTTAGTCTCCATCTGTTTGCATTTTTTACAGTTTTTTTTTTTCCAGGAATTGATATCTAGTCTCATAGTGTTGTGGTCAGAAAAGATACTTGAAAAGATTTCAGTTTTCTTAAATTTAACAAGGCTGGATTTGTGACTGATATGGTCTATCCAGGAGAATGTTCCAGGAGCACTTGAGAAGAAAGTGTATTCTGTTGATTTTGGATGGAATGTCCTATAAATATCAATTGAGTCCATCTTATTTAATTTGTTATTTAAAGCTTGTTTTTCCTTATTTATTTTCATTTTGGATGGTCTCTGCATTGGTGAAAGTGGGGAATTAACGTCCCCTACTATTACTGTATTAGTGTCAGTTTTTCCTTTTATGGCTGTTAGCATTTGCCTTATGTATTGAAGTGCTCCTATGTTGGGTGCATATATATTTACAATTGTTATATCTTCTTGGATTGATCCCTTGACCATTATGTAGTGTTCTTCTTTGTCTCTTTTAATAGTCTTATCTTTTATTTTATTTTTTTGTGGTACGCAGGCCTTTCACTGTTGTGGCCTCTTCCGTTGCGGAGCACAGGCTCCGGACACGCAGGCTCAGCAGCCATGGCTTACGGGAACAGCTGCTCCGCGGCATGTGGGATCTTCCTGGACCAGGGCACGAACCTGTGTCCCCTGCATCAACAGGAGGACTCTCAACCACTGCGCCACCAGGGAAGCCCATAATAGTCTTATTTTAAAGTCTATTTTGTCTGATATGAGAATTGCTACTCAAGCTTTCTCTTGATTTCCATTTGCGTGGAATATCTTTTTCCATCCCCTGACTTTCGTTGTGTATGTGTCCCTAGGTCTGAAGTGGGTATCTTGTAAACAGCATATTACGGGTCTTGTTTTTGTGTCCATTCAGCCAGTCTATGCCTTTTGGTTGGAGCATTTAATCCATTTATATTTATGGTAATTATCAATATGTATATTCCTCTTACCATTTTCTTAATTTGTTTTGGGTATGCTTTTGTAGGTCTTTTCCTTCTCTTGTGTTACCTGCCTAGAGAAGTTCCTTTAGCATTTGCTGTGAAACTTTTTTTGTGGTGCTGATTTCTCTTAACTTTCACTTGTCTGTAAACCTTTTGAGTTCTCCATGAAATCTGAATGAGAACTTTGCTTGGTATGGTAATCTTGGTTGTAGGTTTTTCCCTTTCATCACTTTAAATATTCCTGCTACTCTCTTATGGCTTGTAGAGTTTCTGCTGAAAGATAAGCTGTTAACTCCATGGGTATTCCTTTCTATGTTATTTGTTGCCTTTCCCTTGCTTCTTTTAGTATTTTTTTCTTTATATTTAATTTTTGATAGTTTGATTAGTATGTGTCTTGGTGTGTTTCTCCTTGGTTTTCTCCTGTAAGTGATTCTCTGAGCCTCCTGGGCTTGAATGACTATTTCCTTTCCCATATTAGGGAAGTTTTCAACCATAGTCTCTTCAAAAATTTTCTCTGTCCCTTTCTTTACCCTTCATCTTCTGGGACCCCTATAATTCGAATGTTGGTGCATTTAATGTTGTCCCAGAAGTCTCTGAGACTCTCCTCAATTCTTTTCATTCTTTGTTCTTTATTCTGCTCTGTGGTAGTTATTTTCATTATTTTATCTTCCTGGTCACGTATCCTTTATTCTGCCTCAGTTATTCTGCTGTTGATTCCTCCTAGGGAAATTTTAATTTCATCTATTTTGTTGTTCATCATTGGGTTTTTTTGCTCTTTAGTTCTTCTAAGTCTTTGTAAACGTTTCTTATATTTTCTCCATTATATTTCCAAGATTTTGGATCATCTTTATTCTCATTACTCTAAAATCTCAATCAGGTAGACTGCCTATTTCCTCTTCATTTGTTTGTTCTGGTGGATTTTTACCTTGTTCCTTCATCTGCAGTGTATTTTCTGTGTTCTCATTTTGCTTAACTTACTGTGCTTAGTGTCTCCTTTTCACAGGCTACAGGTTTGTAGTTCCTGTTGTGTTTGGTGTCTGCCCCCAGTGGGTACAGTTGTTTTAGTGTGTTTTGTAGGCTTCCTGGTGGAGGGGACTGGTGCATGTGTTCTGGTGAGTGAGTTTGGATCTTTTCTCTCTGGTGGGCAGGGACGCATCTGGTGGTGTGTTTTGAATTGTCTGTGAACTTAGTATGATTTCAGGTAGCCTCTCTGCTAATGAATGAGGTTGTGTTCCTCTCTTGTTAGTTGTTTGGCATAGGGCATCTAGCACTTGAGCTTGCTGGCCGTTGGGTACAGCTGGGTCTTAGCATTGAGATGGAGATCTCTGGAAGAGCTCTCACTGGTTGATATTACATGGTGTTGGGAGGTCTGTTGTGGTCTAGTTTCCTGATCTCAGCTCTCCCACCTCAGAGGCTCAGGCCTGACACCCAGCTGGAGCACCAAGACCCTGTCAGCCACATAGCTCAGAAGAAAAGTGAGAAAAATAGAAAGAAAGAAAGAAAAAAAGAAAGAAAGAAAGAAATGAAAAGTTGTTAAAATTAAAAATTAAAAGAATATTATTAAAATTAAAAAAAAATTAAATAGTAATAAAAAAAAGAAGAGAGAAACCAGACCAATAAACAAATCCAGCAATCATAACAGGCACTAAAAACTAATCTATGACAAGCATATAAGTCAGAAACTAGTCAGTCACATACAGCAAACCCCAAGTCCACTGTTGCTCCCAATGTCCACTGCCTCAATTTTGGTATGGTTCATTGTCTATTCAGTCATTCCACAGGTGCAGCATACATCAAGTTGATTGTGGAGATTTAATCCACTGCTCCTGAGGCTGCATGGGTAAATTTACCATTCTCTTCTTTTTTTTTTTTTTGAGGTACGCAGGCCTCTCACCGTTGTGGCCTCTCCCGTTGCGGAGCACAGGCTCCGGACGCACAGGCTCAGCGGCCATGGCTCACGGGCCCAGCCGCTCCGCAGCATGTGGGATCTTCCCGGACTGGGGCATGAACCCGTGTCCCCTGCATCGGCAGGCAGACTCTCAACAACTGTGTCACCAGGGAAGCCCCTGATTACAAATAAATTAACTGATCTTACAATAAATTTCCAAGAGTTCTAAGTTTTGATTCAGATTTTCAGAACTTAAAATCACACTACTACATTTTGTTGTTTTTCTGTGTGTGTAGACACACACAGAGATAGAAATGTGTAGAATAACAATACTTTATGATATCAGCACTTATAACACTGTTATTTGACAAACACATGGGTGTGGTGTACGTTTTTAAAAATTTCCAGGCCAGCATTTATCACTGCTGAGGTACAACTTAAAGAAAATCTCTGATGATTGCAATATAAGCTTATTTTCTCACAAATATATTGATATTAAATGACATTAACAAAGAAGAAAAATATTCCATTTAAATAAGCTGTACAATAACAAGGTTTGGATCAAAATAATTATTTGATTTAATTTCACATTTTCCCCCCAGGAAATTTTCCCCAAAAATTAAGTGTAACTTGCAGGGGATTTTCACAATGGCATTACCAAAGTTACAATTGTTGCTCGAGCTTTTTCACAAACATTCCTTTAAAAGTGTGGAATTACAGAGGATCTTCAAGATGGCAGAGGATTAAGACATGGAGATCACCATCCTCTCCACAAATACCTCAAAAATACATCTACATGTGGAACAACTCCTACAGAACACCTACTGAATGCTGGGAGAAGACCTCAGACTTCTCAAAAGGCAAGAAAATACCCACATACCTGGGTAGGGCAAAAGAAAAAAGAAAAAAACAGAGACAAAAAAATAGGGATGGAACCTGCAACTCTGGAAGGGAGCTGTGAAGGAGGAAAAGTCACCACACACTAGGAAGCCCCTTCACTGGTGGAGACGGATGTGGGTGGGGGGAAGCTTTGGAGCCATGGAGGAGAGCTCAGCAACAGGTGTGCAGAGGGAAAAGCATAGAGTTTCCCACACAGAGGATTAGTACCGACCAGAACTCACTAACCTGAAAAGTTTGTCTGCTCACCCACTGGGGTGGGTCAGCGCTGGCAGCTGAGGTTCTGGTTTCTGAGTTCAATTCCCAGGGAGAGGACTAGGGTTGGCTGTGTAAACACAGCCTGAAAGGGGCTAGTGCACCACAGCTAACCAGGAATTAGTCTGAGAAAACGTCTGGAACTGCTTAAGAATCAAGAGACTACTGCTTCAGGGTGGGTGAGGAGAGGGGATTCAGACCACAACCTAAACAAGCTTCAGAGATGTGGCACAAGCCATGGCTATCAGCATGGACACTAGAGACAGGCATGAGAAACAAAGGCTGCTGCAGCCACCAAGAATTCTGTGTGCAAACACAGGTCACTATTGACCCCACTCCTCCAGGGAGCCGGTCAACCTGGCACTGCCAGGGTCCCGTGATCCAGGGACAACTACCTTGGGAGACACATGGCACACTTCAGGCTGTTGCAATGTTATGCTGGCCTCTGCTGCTACAGGCTCACCCTGCATTCCATATGCCTCCCTCTCCCCAGCCTGAGTGAGCCAGAGCCCCTAATCAGCTGCTCCTTTAACCCCTTGCTGTCTGGACAAAGAACAGATGCCAGAGGGTGACTAACATGCAGAGGCAGACCAAATCCAAAGCTGAACCCTAGGAGCTGTGCGAACAAAGAAGAGAAAAGGGAATTTCTCTGTGCAGCCTCAGGAGCAGCAGATTAAATTGCCACAATCAACTTGATGTACCCTGCATCTGTGGAATGCTGGAATAGACACCGAATCATCCCAAAATTGAGGCTGTGGGCTTTGCAAGCAACTGTAGACTTAGGGTTTGCTTTATGCAACTGATTTGTTTCTGATTTTTATGTTTATCTTAGTATAGTTTTTAGCACTTGTTATCATTGGTGGATTTGTTTATTGGTTTGCTCTCATTTTTTTACTTTTTATTTTTTTATTTCAATAATTATATTTTTATTTTAATAAGTTTTTTATTTATTTTTCTTTCTTTCTATTTTTTTTTATCCCTTTTCTTCTCAGCCAGGTGGCTGAAAAGGTCTTGGTGCTCCGGCCTGGTGTCAGGCCTGAGCCTCTGAAGTTGGAGAGGCTATTTCAGGACATTGGACCACCAGAGACCTCACAGTCCCATGTAATATCAATTGGCAGGACCTCTCCCAGATTTCTCCATCTTAACGCTAAGACCCAGATCCACTCAATGACCAGCACACTCCAGTGCTGGACACCCCATGCCAAACTAGCAAGACTGGAACACAACCATACCCATTATCAGGGAAGCTACCTAAAATCATGCAAATTTCACAGACACCCCAAAACACACAACCAGATACGTCCCTGCCAGCAGAGAGAAGATCCAGCCTCATCCACCAGAACACAGTCACCAGTCTCCTCCACCAGGAAGCCTACACAACCCACTGAACCAACCTTTCCCACTGAGTGTAGACACCAAAAACAACAGGAACTACAAACCTTCAGCCTGTGAAAAGGAGATACCAAACACACTAAGTTAAGCAAAATGAGAAGACAGAGAAATACACAGCAGATGACAGAACAAGGGAAAAACCCACCAGACCAAACAAATGAAGAGGAAATAGGCAGTCTACCTGAAAATGAATTCAGAGTAATGAGAATAAAGATGATCCAAAATCTTGGAAATAGAATGGAGAAAATACAAGAAAGGTTTAACAAGGACCTAGAAGAACTATAGAGCAAAAAAACAATGATGACCAACACAATAAATTAAATTAAAAATTCTGTAGAAGCAATCATTAGCAGAATAACTGAGGAAGAAGAACGGATAAGTGACCTGGAAGATAAAATTGTGGAAATAGGAACTGCAGAGCAGAATAAAGAAAAAAGAATGAAAAGAATTGAGGACAGCCTCAGAGACTTGTGGAACAACATTAAATGTACCAACATACAGATTATAGGGGTCCCAGAAGAAGAAGAGAAGTAGCAAGGGGTGGAGAACATATTTGAAGAGTTTAAGGTTGAAAACTTCCCTAATAAGGGAAAGGAAAGAGTCAATCAATTCCACGAAGATCAGAGAATCCCTTACAGGACAAATCCAAGGGGAAACATGCCAATACACATGTTAATCAAACAATCAAAAATTAAATACAAAGAATAAATATTAAAGGCAGCAAGAGAAAAGAAACAAATAATGTACAATGGAATCTCCATAATGTTAATACCTGATCTTTCAGCAGAAACTCTACAAGCCATAAGGGAGTGGCAGGACATATTTAAAGTGATGAAAGGGTAAAATCTATGACCAAGATTACTGTACACTGCAAGGTCCTCAATCAGATTCTATGGAGAAATTAAAACCTTTACAGGCAAGCAAAAGCTAAGATAATTCAGCCTCACCAAACCAGCTTTACTAAAAATGCTAAAGGAACTTCTCTAGGCAGTAAACACAGAGAAGGAAAAGACCTACAACAACAACAAAAAAAAAAACCAAACAATTAAGAAAATGGTGATAGAAACATACACATTGATAATTACTTTAAACGTAAATGGATTAAATGCTCCAACCAAAAGACACAGGTTGGCTGAATGGATAAAAAACAAGACCCATATATAGGCTATCAGCAAGAGGTCCACTTCAGACATAGGGACACATACAGACTGAAAGTGAGGGGATGTAAAAAGATATCCCATGTAAATGGAAATTGAAAGAAAGCTGGAGTAGCAATTCTCATATCAGTCAAAATAGATTTTAAAATAAAGACTATTACAAGAGACAAAGAAGGACACTATATAATGATCAAGGGAATAATTCCAGAAGAAGATAAAAGAACTGTAAATATTTATGCACCCAACATAGGAGCACCTCAATATATAAGGCAAATGCTAACAGCCATAAAAGGGAAATACGACAGTAATACAGTAATAGTAGGGGACGTTAATTCCCCACTTTCACCAATGCAGAGATCAACCAAAATGAAAATAAATAAGGAAACACAAACTTTAAATGGCATATTAAGCGAGATGGACTTAATTGATATTCATAGGACATTCTATCCAAAAAAACCAGAATACACTTCCTTTTCAAGTGCTCATGGAATATTCTCCAGGATAGACCATATCTCAGGTCACAAATCAAGACATGGGAAATTTAAGAATATTGAAATTGAATCAAGTATCTTTTCTGACCACAATGCTATGAGACTAGATAGCAATTACAGGAAAAAGACTGTAAAACAGGCAAACACATGGAGACTAAACAATATGCTACTAAATAACCAAGAGATCACTGAAGAAGTCAAGAAAAAAATCAAAAAACACCTAGAAACAAATGACAATGAAAACGTGATGGCCCAAAACCTATGGGATGCAGCAAAAGCAGTTTTAAGAGGAGAGTTTGTAGTAATAAAATCCTACCTCAAGAAACAAGATAATCTCAAATAAACGACCTAAATTTACACCTAAAGCAATTAGAGAAAGAAGAAGAAGAACAACAACAACAACAAAAAAGCACAGTTAGCAGAACGAAAGAAATCATAAAGATCAGATCAGAAATAAATGAAAAAGAAATGAAGGAAACGATAGCAAAGATCAACAAAACTAAAAGCTTGTTCTTTGAGACGATAAATAAAATTTCTAAACCATTAGCCAGACTCATCAAGAAAAAAAGAGAGAAGACTAAAATCAACAAAAGTAGAAATGAAAAAGGAGAAGAAACAACTGACACGGCAGAAATACAAAGGACAATGAGAGATTACTAAAAGCAACTATATGCCAATAAAATGGACACCTGGAAGAAATGGACAAATTATTAGAAAAGTACAACCTTCCAAGACTTAACCTGGAAGAAATATAAAATATAGACAGACCAATCACAACCATTGAAATTGAAACTGTGTTTAAAAATCTTCCAACAAAAAATGCCCAGGAGCAGATGGATTCATAGGCAAATTCTATCAAACATTTAGGGAAGAGCTAACATGTAATTTTCTCAAACTCCTCCAAATATAGCAGAGGGAGGAACACTCCCTAATTCATTCTATGAGACCAACATCATTGTGATACCAAAACCAGACAAAGATGTCACAAAAAAAGAAAACTACAGGCCAATATTACTGATGAACATAGATGCAAAAAATGTAAACAAAATACTAGCAAACAGAATCCAATGGCACATTAAAAGGATCATACACCATGATCAAGTGGGGTTTATCCCAGGAATGCAAGGATTCTTCAGTATATGCAAATGAATCAATATGATACACCATATTAACAAACTGAAAGATAAAAAACATATGATTATCTCAATAGATGCAGAAAAAGCTTTCGACAAAACTCAACACCGATTTATGATAATAACCTTCCAGAAAGTAGGCATAGAGGGAACTTACCTCAATATGATAAAAGCTATATATGAGAAACACACAGCCAACATTGTTCTGAATGGGGAAAAAATGAAACCATTTTCACTAAGATCAGGTACAAGACAAGGTTGCCCACTCTCACTGCTATTATTTAACAATGTTTGGAAGTTTTAGCCACAGCAATCAGAGAAGTAAAAGAAATAAAAGGAATCCAAATCAGAAAAGAGGAAGTAAACTGTCACTGTTTGCCAATGACACGGTACTATACATAGAGAATCCTAAAGATGCTACCAGAAAACTGCTAGAGGTAATCAAAGAATTTGGTACAGTAGCAGGATACAAAATTAATGCACAGAAATCTCTTGCATTCCTATACAGTAATGATGAAAAATGTGAAGGAGAAATTCAGGAAACACTCTCATTTACCACTGCAACAAAAAGAATAAAATACCTAGGAATAAACTACCTAAGCCCACAAAAGACCTGTATGTAGAAAACTGTAAGACACTGATGAAAGAACTTAAAGATGATACAAATAGATGGAGAGGTATACCATGTTCTTGGACTGGAAGAAACAACACTGTGAAAATGACTATACTATCCAAAGCAATCTACAGATTCAATACAATCGCTATCAAACTACAAATGGTCTTTTTCATAGAACTAGAACAAATCATTTACAATTTGTATGGAAACAAAAAACACCCTGTTGAGAGTCTGCCTGCCGATGCAGGGGACACAGGTTCGTGTCCCGGTCTGGGAAGATCTAACATGCCGTGGAGCGGCAGGGCCCATGAGCCATGGCCACTGAGCCTGTGCATCCAGAGCCTGTGCTCTGCAATGGAAGAAGCCACAACAGTGAGAGGCCCGCGTATCACCAAGAAAAAAAAAAAAAAAAAAAAACACCCTGAAGAGCCAAAGCAATCTTGTGAAAGAAAACGTAGCTGGAGGAATCAGGCTCCCTGACTTCAGACTATAATACAAAGCTACAGTAATCAAGACAATATGATACTAGCACAAAAAGAGAAATATAGCTCATGGGACAGGGTAGAAAGCTCAGTGAAAATCTCACGTACATATGGTCATCTTATCCTTGATAAAGGAGGCAAGTATGCGCAATAGAGAAAATACAATCTCTTTAATAAGTGGTGCTGGGAAAACTAGACAGCTACATGTAAAAGAATGAAATTAGAACACTCCCTAACACGATAGAGAAAAATAAACTCAAAATGGATTAAAGACCTAAGTGTAAGGCCAGACACTATAAAACTCTTAGAGGAAAACATAGGCAGAACACACTATGTCATACTTCATAGCAAGATCCTTTTTGACCCACGTCCTAGAGAAATGGAAATGAAAACTTAAATTAACAAATGGGACCTAATGAAAATTAAAAGCTTTTGCACAGCAAAGGAAACTATAAACAAGATGAAAAGACAACCCTCAGAATGGGAGAAAATATTTGCAAATGAAGCAGCTGACAAAAGATTAATCTCCAAAATATACAAGCAGCACATGCAGCTCAGTATCAAAAAAACAAACAACCCAATCAAAAAATGGGCAGAAGAGCTAAACAGACATTTATCCAAAGAAGATATACATATTGCTAACAAACACATGAATGGATGCTCAACACCACTAATCATTAGAAACATGCTAATCAAAACTACAATGAGGTATCACCTCACACCAGTCAGAATGGGCATCATCAGAAAAGCTACAAACTTTAAATGCTGGAGAGGGTGTGGAGAAAAGGAATCCTCTTGCACTGTTGGTGGGAATGTAAACTGATATAGCCACTGTGGAGAACAGTATGGAGGTTCCTTTAAAAACGAAAAATAGAACTACCATATGACCCTGCAATCCCACTTCTAGGCATATTCCTGGAGCAAACCACAATTCAAAAAGAGTCTTGTACCACAATATTCATTGCAACACTATTTACAATAGACAGAATATAGAAGCAATCTAAGTGTCCATCGACAGATGAATGGATAGAGATGATGTGGCACATGTATACGATGGAATATTACTCATCCATAAAAAGAAACAAAATTGAGTTATTTGTAGTGAGGTGGATGGACCTATAGTCTGTCATACAGAGTGAAGTAAGTCAGAAAGAAAAACAAATACCATATGCTAACACATATATATGGAATCTAAGAAGACTAAGTGGTTCTGATGAACCTAGGGTCAGGACAGGAATAAAGACACAGACGTAGAGAATTGACTTGAGGACACGGGGAGGGGGAAGGGTAAGCTGGGATGAAGTGAGAGAGTACAATGGACATATATACACTACCAAATGCAAAATAGATACCTAGTAGGAAGCAGCCACATAACACAGGGAGGTCAGCTCGGTGTTTTGTGACCACCTAGAGGGGTGGGATAGGGAGGGTGGGAGGGAGACACACGAGGGAGGAGATATGTGGATATATGTATACGTATAGCTGATTCACTTTGTGATACAGCAGAAACTAACACAACATTGTAAAGCAATTTTACTCCAATAAACATATTTAAAAAATAAAAGTGTGGAATTACTGTTTCAAGTGTTTTAAAGCAGCAGGCTAAATTATGTTATAAGTGCAATGTGTACAGCATCCTTTCTGGATTTCTAATTTCCCAGTTTTATCTTCTGATTAAATATCCAAGTTATTCTCAGTTTTTTAGTAGAAGTTTAACATTTATTTGTTTATAAATCGCAAACATATATCTTTAGTCTTGGAAAGTAAGAAGGAAGCTAAGTTAGTTCAATTTCTTTCAGAAATAATTTCATTTCCAGTTTCCTAAGAATTGTTAAAGGTTCATATTTTATCACTAGTTCAGGGAATATATTGCCTTATTAAAATTTTGACAATTACAACAATGCAATGTTCTACAGGAAAGGAACTTGGTAACTTTGACTAGCTGGTGTAACACTTTGTCAGAGGAAACACAAGCTCCTCTGTGAAAGGAGTCATTGATTATTCTTTCCCTTCTCTGTTTTCTTGTACACCTTTTAACTTTTACTTTTGTTTATAAAGAAAAATCAAACATTGCCCTGGGGATACTGATCTAGAAGATCTAAGATATTTACTGCTTTCACAGACTAACACAAGCATCGCAAAGATAGACATTAAATCAATTCAGAGCAGGTGCAATTCTCAGAGGTAAAGCTCATTCAGTAAATATATACTGAAGGGCTCTTGTATGTCAGTAACTGTTCTAGGCTTTAGGGACTCAAAGACCAGATCTCAGAGAATTTAGGAAAGAGTAGCACAGATAGACAGGTAAACATAATTTCTGCTGATAGTAACATCATGACAATCTTTTTTATTTTCTAAATATGAAATTTTTCCATCTCCCTTTAAAATATCCTTGAGAATATAGAAAAATCAAAGTCTGGCAAAAACACTGAATGTTTGCTCTTGCCTGGAGAAGTTTTCCACTAAACGAATGATAGAAAAGATTGAATTTAGAATGCAGTCTTGATTACTCATAACATGCCATATGCTTAACCAGAACAGGCAGACAGAACCAAGAGGAGTTTGATGTAATTGACTCCACCAATTACCCATGCATAAATCTAGAGTGCAGAGGCTGCAAAGATGAAAATGAAAACAAAATTTCTTCCTCCAAAGAAATGCATAGAAAAGAAAAACAACACGTGGATTTCCCTCTAAAATAATTAAAAAATATATTTTGAACCGGTCAGAGACAGAATTGTTAATTCATTTTCTTCTACCCCTTCTGTGGTACAATAGTCAAACAAAATAGTTTCCAACATGTAAAACTCTAAACAATAGAGAACAAGAGTTTAAAAAAGTGGGAGGGGGCATCATAGCTGAAGCATAATTGGAAGGGCCTTGAGGTGAAATGTTTGTGCCAGGACTCAATTTTTACATGCCACCTGGGACAGAAAAGGTAACATAGACTCAACAACAGAGTGGGTTGTTGGAGACATTATAAATAAGCATTCTCTAAGTAGAATGATAACAGTGAATGGTTAGATCTATGTAAACCTGGCGATTGTGAATCCCTGTCTAGACTGGGAACAGCTTTTACTTAAATCTAGACTATTATATTAGCAAAAAAGATTATGAACATATAATTAATATATAATCCAATTTTTCAACAGAATATGGTTTTTTGTGAGTAAAATATCCCAATATCAATGATGTTATTAAACTCAATCTAAAAGCATTATGTGGTGCTAACAGTGTAGAGTATGCAAAACCTAACTGCATGCTCTATTTGACTTATAAGACAGTTTGGAACATCTATAGAATATAAGCTTTTCTATTATAAGAAGAATAGCAATAGCTAGAAGATTAAAATAAAAAAACATTTTATATGTGTCACTATTCTAAAGACTTTACATTTAGTCCTTATAAAAAACAGACGGAGAAATAGAGACACGTAAATGTTAAGTAACTTGGCAGGAGTCAAGACATATTTCTAGGCCCATCACTTATCAACAGGCGGCTTATCTATTCTGTGTCCACATTGACTTAACTGGAGTCCTTCTCTCTGAAAAAAAGAGAAGAGAAGGTAGCCATTCACAATCCATGGCCTAATTTCTAGGCTTAATCAGAAATTCTTTTAATTTGGCTTTAATGGACTGTGGTAATGTTCCCTACAGCATCACTATTGCAATCACAGACAGAATGGATATTATGAAGATTTTTCAGATAAACTTAAAAAAAAAAAAAAAACTCCTAATCCCTAGAATGGCTCTTTTCCCTTGGTGACTTCCTTTTCTGATCTTATAGCTATATCTTTTACATATCTATTCCCCACTGGTATGTTTACTTTGGATTTATTATTGCTGAAACAATAGAGAAATCTTTTCCTTCAGTAAACAGCATCCTGGCAGAGCAGTATGGCTGACAAATGTCTTCAGTAGCAGATCTGGGGGAGCAACAGAACCTGATCAAATATAATTCCAGACAGGACTCAGATTTTTTAAAAATAAAATATTGTTACTTATTACAATTTATTTCAAATCAATGTGTTAATTAATAAATATTTCTCAAACTAGCAGAAAATTAAATTTTATTCAATTTCCATTGTTACTATGGAGTGTTGTCCTTTTAAAATAAGAGCAATCTGGGCTTGAATATAAGTACGATCTAATCATTGCAAGGCATTGGGCTAAATATAATTATGACCTTTTCAGCATCATAAACTGAGTCTCAAAATGTTAAAGCATGGTGCTCAAAGGAATTGACAGCATGGACTTTTTCAACTCAGACTTTCATTCTCCAAAATAGATGCTTTTTAAATTAAACCATAGTATCTATATATTTCCTTTTATTTTACATATTTTGAAGAGGATTATAAGTAGAAATAAATGTTTCATACATATTATTATGGCTCATTAAATCTCTCCTCATTCAATAATGCAAAGTTTCTTTATCACATATAAACTCAGAATGCATATTCTAACTTCAACTTTACTTCCACATTTAGATGTCTTACTTATAAATTTGGTTTTTATTTGCATTATCTAATGTAATAAAAGTAAATACAAATGTTGCTCTCTATAGAAATAAATACAACCATTTTGTATTTTTGTATTGTAATCAGGGATCCCTTTCCCACATTTTTATGTCTTTAATGTGCACTAAGATATCTTAAATACAGCAGTGGTCAGTCAATAAATGTTTCATAGTTACAAATAATTAGAAGAAAATAATTTGCATCTTGGACAGTATATTTCTATGTATATTCACATACAACTTCTGCCTTTTTTTCTTGGCCTGTGTTAATAACAACTCATATCTATTATAAGTAACTTCTACATAGATCTTTAATTTCAGAATTTGTCAAAAGTTCAGGAAAAGATATATAGATGTGAATTAAAGCTGCTGCTTTCATTGAATACTACATTAAGCTTCCAAAGGGAAAATAGTTTATATGAATTATTTTAAAAGACAAAATGAAACATACATGATATTTGGAATATAAAATTATAGAACTACTTACTGCAAAAAACTATATAATAAAGTATAAATGATGGTCCTCTGAAAATTAAATTAAAAAATTAGCAAATGATGAAATAAACCAGAGAAAACTTAAAGCTAAAATTAGATTCTTGTGCAGTAGGACTTGATTACAATCATATAAAGGCATCCTCACCTATCTAAATTATTTGTCTCAAAGAATGAGAACAAAAATAAAACAGGAGGTTAAGTATTTATTAGCCAATGAATTATATTAAAATAAGGGTTATAAGAACAAAATAATGCTAAATGTCTAACCAAGCATTGTACATGAAGCAGTACAGTATAATATCCATTATTGGATAAATTTATAAACACTACATTTTGGTCAATTGCCATTAACCCTTTATTAGCACAACTTTTTTTTTTTTTTCTAATTCAATGTTCACAAAGCAAACTGATAAAATCAATTGCCTGGCTTTACGTAGATATGGCATTAAAAAAAAGCAGATATAAACTGATATTAAAAGCAGTCAGTGGAAGACAAGCTAATGAACACAAAAATGTTACACTGTATGTATATGTAGATGTGCATATAGATGTGGGTGTCTATATGTGATGTACTTGTAGTTTAACCTATGAATAATCTCTAAGAAAATGTAAAACAAAACAGAATATTAATAATTTCCCTTGGTATAAAAAGCTTTTTAATTCCATGATTAATTAGTTTGTTTTTAATGTAACATTTCAACTAATTTAATATTTAAATGTGCCATTCATAAGTCTCCTGTGAATCATTACAGAAAAAACTTAATCTAGTCACTGGGATATTAATAGAGGAAAATTATTTCCAGCAGTAATAACCAGGCATTCCTTGTCAGTGACATTGATGATATAATAAATCTTTCCTTAACTCTAGTTTCTCAATTGTGATAATGTTACATTAAAAGGAATTCCCAAAGCATTTTCAAAATTAAAGAAATCATGCAGTCCCCTTTTCTATGGACAGTAATAAACCATTCCCCTAATCATTTTTCAGCTGTACTGATTTGCAGCCAAATTTTCAGCCATAGAGGATCACCATCTTATTGGAGTTCTTGACAGTTCTGGCAATGTAAATTCTCTAGAGCATCTCTAGGGAAATAGAATTGAAAACTCCATAAATATGGTATTTTTCACCACTAGCAATGTAAGCATAGTCACTCCCATCTTCTACAGCTTAGGGACACAAAATGAAAAGAGCACGGCAACTCACATTTCAGAAATTAGACAGTTCACCTTTAAAACAGCTCCAGAAAGCAAGTGGACTGTTGGAATGTAAAGGAGTAGGTAAAGAAGGACAGAAAGAGGTTGCTTCAGATTTGTAACATACACATATAAGGCAATCTTTTACAAAAGCTATGGTGTATTTATCTCCCTCTTCTCATTACTTTCATCAACTCTTCTAAAGGCATATCATGTGTAAGGCACTATGAAAGTCTCTTATCTCAAACTGATACAATTGAGTGTAGGAGGAAAGATACAAAATGAGTGAGTACAGCCAGAAAGAATATAAAGTGCTCACTAAAGGTGTTTCTGGCAGTGTAGACATTAATTAATTAGGATATTACTAACAAAATTAAGATATCTTTCTTTGGACTCCAGTTGATTTGGTGAAATAAAGGATATTAAAAGCACAAAAAGTAAATTTCCCTACTTCAAACCTATCACATAGAACAAAGATTTTAAAAGAGAGCAGAGAAAGGGAGAACAAACAAAGAAAAAAGTTAACGGAAAAGGATAAGCACAGTCTCAGAAGCATTACTGACAAGTCCTGTGAAATCTGAACTCCAAAAGGAGGGTAAGGGTGTCTTAGTGAAATGACATTCTCAAATGTAACTATGGTAGCATACAGGTTCTACTGTTTTCATCATGTCCATGACATGTACAATCTTTTAACACTATCTTTGTCATGAACATGAAAACAACTGTGATAGATTAGCCACCATACAGCCAACCTAGATCTCTTTGTGCTCCATTTTTCTATCAATTTAAAAAAAAAAATTCTACTCTTAAGTCAACAAGGAAACGGGCCAATTTTCAACTTCAGTGTAGATCTTCCCAATCCCCACCTTCACATTCTACAACAGTAATATTGTCATACCACGTTAAATTTTCTGCATATAAAATTTGCAGCCACCTGGGGACCCATCAACAACCCCAATAATCCTTTTCATTCAAAAGTATCTGGAATTAGCCATATGATAATTTGGTCCTATTTGTTATTGCTAAAACTAAATCAGTAATGACTCAGCATACTTCACCTTATCATTTCTTCAAAAAATCATTTTAACTTTATAACAAGATACTCTTTGCATTCTGTAGTTACCTGGCAGTGGTTTCCACCTACCTATACAGTTTTTTTTGTTTTATTTTGTGTTGTTTGTTTGTTTTTAGTTTCAGATTATTTCAAATGGTTTCAATTGAGTTACTTTGTGAAATAAGGTACCACCTGCCCAGGTAGCCAACATTTAATGAGGCTTCCAGAGAAAGGATTTTTCTAGAACTACTATAGCCTCTTATTTTAGAAATCTAGCTTTTACCAGGGCTCTTAACAAATGTCAGGGAATGGAATGTTTTTCTTATTTAACATCTGCCTTGCATTTCTTGCACTTACCCATCTCTGACAAGTCTAGTTCTATTTCTTCCAAGTTCTTTTCATAAACTTATCACCTATAATCCACTCCAAGACTTTGCCACTTTATACGGAGATTGTGTAAACAGTCATTCTAGAATCAAGTCCTCACCATGTTTCTCTTTATCCCCTGCTTTGTCTGCCAGAAAATACCTCAGCCATTATGATTGATGGGTCTGTGCTACGTTTTGAATGTGTCCCCCACTAAATTCATATGATTAAACCTATGCCCCATGGTGATGGTAGCAGGAGGTGGGACTTTTGAGAGGTGATTAGGTCAAGAGAGCTCTGTCATGAATGGGATTAATGCCCTCATAAGAGAGACCAAGGAGAGTTCCCTTGCCCCCTTCAACCATGTGAGGACACAGCTCCATCTATGTACCAGAAAGTGAGCCCTTACCAGCCACCACATGAATTTGCCAGTACCGTGATCTTAGACTTCCCAGCCTCCAGATCTGTGAGAAATAAATATTTGTTTTTTATAATCTATCCAGTCTATGGTATTCTGTTAGGGCAGCTAAAACTGTCTAGAAGACAATGTTGCTAACAATGCCAATGTGAGACAGCACAAGGATAAGGTGGTTATATCAGACTCACAGAATTCAGAGAACTTAGCCAGTAGGAAACTTTGCTACAGCTTTCAAGGAGACAGAGGAGAAAAAGGCAGAGAGAGGTTTAAGACTTCTAAAGTGCTCCGTACGTACTTTCTGGCCAAAACAGGAAGCACTCTGGCCCAGATTCGCATATAAAGACTCTAAGAAGTGTAAATGCTCAGTAAACTTACACACATGGAGGTGTTTTGGCCATAACACATCTCCAGTTTATACTCAGATAGTTACCATAGGGCATGTGACAATATCTGAGTCATGTGTCATATATTGATAGATTCCAGGTCTAGAAAGAACTACTACTTATCATTTCCTTTCCATAGAGAAAAATCATTAATACTTGTCACAGAGCCTCCAGGAGGGCTGGAGAAAGATGACAAGAAAAAACATATAATAATCAGAACTTCATGAAATTTGTTTGAGGAACGGGATAGTTTATTGTTTAAGGAATGGAATAATATAACCTTAATTTGCAAATATAGATTTTTAAAATTCAAATAAGAGAATATAATAAATATATAATATTAGGAGGTTGGATGTAAGATGCTAAAAATGTCTATCCAAATAACTGACTGAAATAGTTATCAAAGAAGTTTTATTCATACATCTTATGCCTGTTATTAAACATATAAAGAAAAGGGAGGAGCTTTTTTAAAGGACAATTTGAAACACTTTTCTTGCATCTAGATATAATTGTATTTGAAAAAAATAATAATGGTAATAATAATTATTATCAAATAGATGTACTTAACAAATATGAGACTATTAAAACTGCTATCATATAAGAGCATTTAGTATATTTCAAGTAATATGTGAATAATTTATGTTCTCTTTTTTCTTTCTCTCTCTCTCCATACATAATATATATATATATATATATATATATATATATATATATATATATATAATCACATTATTCATCAGAAAAATATTTGGAGACATGATTTTCAAAAGGTAAAGTAGCTTGCTCTCAGTCATAGCAGGAAGTGACAGAACAGATGTGCGAAACCAGATCTTTTATTCCAAAACAAATCCTGTCAGTTCTTCCCTGTCTAATAGGAAGTTAGACAGAATCAAATTTATGCTGGTCTCAAAAAAGCTGGGTGTGATTTTTAAATTTTTCTATTCTTTAAATGACTTGCATAAAATTGAATTAAGTTTAGAAATAAGATTAAATATTTAGAAGAATTTCCTGATGTATCCAGTAGCAAGGTGAGCCTGGGATTTCTTTGTCAAATGACTTAAATGATTCAATTTTTGTCCTAGATATACTATTCAAATGTTCTATTTATCCTATTATTAGATTTGGTAAATTGCATATTTTGGGGAGTTTTTCTGTTCATCCAAATTGTCAAATTTGTTAGTATAAAATAGATTTCTACAAGATCAGTGGTGATGTCCTAACAGACTACAAAAACACCTATATTTTTATAGTTTTGGAAATTTATTATGCTTTTTAAATATAAATTTGAAATTTAACTAATGCATGAATGACATAAAAGCTAATTCTAGTTTTTTTTTGCTTTCTTAATAGCTAGAAAAATAAAAATTGTGTTTCATCATATTATCTATATTTTTAAATATAACGAAATTGCTGACTATAAAGGATATATTTCTATGTAAACAATGGCTTTCTCTTATTTATAAGAGCCAACTCTATTTAGGATCAAAACAAATTAACACCATAATTTAGGATGTAAAGCAACTGAATCTCTCATGTATTGCTGGTGGGAAAGCAAAATGGTATAGCCTCTCCAGAAAACAGTTTGGTAATTTTTGTAAAGTTAAATATACACTTACCAAATGGCCCAACAATCCTCTTCCTGGGTATTTACCCAAGGGAAATAAAATGTGGGTATACATACAATTATATACGTGATTGTTTATAGCAACACTATTCATAATTGGCAAAAGTGGACATAACTCAAATGTCATCAATGGCTGAAGCATATAGAGTGATATGTCCATGCTATAGAATGTTACTCAACAAGAAAAAGGGATGAACTACTGATACTTACACTGAGGGAAAGTAGTGTAAATTATTATTCATATTATTTCATAATATGAATATTTTTTGTATATTTTATGAAATTATTATTTCATATTTTATGATCTTATTTATATACTCTTGTAAAGACAAAACTGTACTGCTATAATGTGTATAGTGTGGAGATCTGTGATTGTCTTGGATTAGGGATGAAGGTAGGGTGTTATTAAAAAGGGATAACACAAAAGATTTTTGGGGAAGATGAAACAGTTTTGCATTTGTTTATGCTAGTACTTACATAAATTAATAGTTATGTGTCAAAATTCATAGAACTTTACACCAAAAATATTGTATTGCATAATTTTAAAAGAAAATAAATCATAATTTTAAATATAGTACATTAAAACAAAATAAAAATGATATATTTTATTTCACTATGGCTATTATAACTAGAATTTTGTAACGTTTCAGCTCTTTTGAAAATATCTATTTTTTCCCTCCAGATCTTTTTGATAGAAAAGCATCCATAAAGATAACTGTCATATTTCTCAATTTAATTAGGAAGCAAAATGGACTTAGTATTTTTTAACTTTATTGAGGTGAAATTGACAAATAAAATTGTAAGACATTTAAAATGTACAATGTGATGATTTAATATATGTATGCATACTGAAAAGTTTCCTCACATCCAGGTAATTAACACATCCTTCACCTCACATACTTACCTTTTGTGTGTGTGTGTGTGTGAGAGAGAGAGAGAGAGAGAGAGAGAGTATATAAATTCTACTGCCTTAGCAAATTTCAATTATACTGTAGTGTCATCAACTATAGTTACTGTATTATACATTAGATTCTCAGAACTTATGCATCTTATAACTGAAAGTTTGTACCATTTTACCTAGCTCTTCCCATTTCCTTCATCCCCAGCCCCTGGAAACCACTTTTCTACATTCTATTTCTATGAGTTGACTTTTACTTTTTCTTTCTTTCTTTTTTTTTTTCCTTTTTGATTCTACATATAAGTGATACTATGTGGTATTTGTTTTACTGTCTGGTTTATTTCATTTAGCATATTGTCTTCCAGGTTCATCTATATTGTTACAAGTGATAGGGTTTTCTTCTTTGGTAAGGGTAAATACTAATACATTATATATATATATATATATATATATATATATATATTTACCACACTCTCTCTATTCCTTCATACATCAACAGAAACTTAGTTTGTTTCCATACCCGGGCTACTGTGAATAATGCTGCAATGAAGATGAGAGTACAGATATCTCATTGGTATAGTAGTTTCATTTCCTTTGGATATAAACTCAGAAGTCCAGTTGCTGGATGATATGGTAGATCTGTTTCAGTTTCTTGAGGAAACTCCATACTGTTTTCCATAGTGACTTTACAATTTTACATTCCTGCCAACAATATACAAGAGTTTTCTTTTCTCCATATCCACATCAGTATTTGTTATCTCTTATTTTTTTAATGATAGAAAGTCTAACAGGTGTGATATTATATGTCACAGCTATATTGATCAAAACAGTATAGTATTGGCATAAAAACAGATGCATAGATCAATGAAACATAATAGAAAGCCATGCCATGCATATATGGTTAATAAACCCATTCATATATGTTTATTAATTTATGACAAAGAATAAAGAATATACATTGGGAAAGGGACAGTCTTTGCAAGAAATGGTGGTGGAAAAACTGGACAGCCACATGCAAGAGAATGAAACTATGCCCCTATCTTACACCATACATAAAAATCAACTCAAAATGGATTAAAGACTTGAATATAATACCTGAAAACATAAAAATCTTAGAAGAAAAAATAAGAGGTAAGCTCCTTGACCTTGGTCCTGCAATTGATCATTTGGAATTGACATCAAAAGCAACAATAAATAAACAGAACTATATCAAACTAAAACACTTCTGCACAGCAAAGTTAACCATCAACAAAATGAAAAGGTAATCTATGGAATGGGAGAAAATATTTGCAAATCACAAATTTGATAAGGAGTTAATATCCAAAATACATAAAGAATTCAATAGCAAAAAAACAAATAACAAAATTAAAAATGAGCAAAAGACCTTAAAAGAAATTTTTCCAAAGATGACATACAAATAAATGACCAATAGGTATATAAAAAGGTACTCAATATTACTAATCATCATAGAAATGCAAATAAAATATACTTACTTGATTTGAACATCTGTAGCATTATTAAAGCATGAGTAGCAAAGATATTTACATCTGCTCAACAGGCAAAATAAAACCCAACAACAAAAATAAAATGTAAATTACAAATTATTATTAAAATATGTAATTAAATAAGGCAGGAAACCTGATGGGTCTGAAAAAGTTCTCAGCATGCTTTTGTTTTAAGGTTTTTCTTTATCATTTGTTATTTTAAATTTATGTTAGAGTTTAATAAACACATAAATTACTCAAAGAAACAAGAAGAGAGTTTATGTGGACCAAAATAGTATTCACATGTCAACAAATTAAAATTCTACTTACACCAAGTCAAGAACAGGCTAGTATACAACATGGAGAAAACACTGTCAATAATTTAATTGTATTCAGAAACATTCCAGACATTATGTGACAGTATGTCATTCTGGAGATCTGGAGACAGACATTTTCACTCAGAGTCGTCTACACACCACATTCCTTTACATCAAAAGCTAGATTGATAAAAGAGGTTTCAGATATGAAGGTTTAATGAGACAGTATATGCCTACATTACCACATGTCTGCAATTAATAAACAATAAACAGCATTATTATTATCAACATCATCTTTAATATATTATCATTGTTATGATCATTATCATTATTATATTTCCTATCGTTTTGTTTCATCAAGTACTTCCATATATTTTGTTTCATAATTTTTCTAACATTGTCATTTAATGAAATTACTCCCAGATTAAGAATTTTCCTATAGCCAATTTACTCTTTCCTATTAATTACATGAGTATAACAAAGCTGGCAGATTATTTCTTCTTAGAGGTTTTACTTTCCTCAACCTTCAAGATAATGTCTAGCTCTCTTTTTTCGGCTATCTGACTTAACATATAAATTTCTCATTAAGATGGCTTTGGATTTAAAAGAGAAATACAAGTACAGTGGCCTTTCCAACATACTTTACTGAGATCTTTTCCCTGACAATAGCATTTCCTTCCATCCAACTTACTACTAAGATATATTTCAATGTCAGAATTTTTCTCTTCCTCCTCTGTGATAATAAGCCAATGAACATAAAATGTACTTTTGAAAATAAAATAAAATAAAAAAATTAAAAATCCATTAAACTCAAATAAAGACATAAAGTAATTCACCAAGCTCTTCTTTGAAATTTTATACAGGTCTGCCATACGTATACAAACTTTATCCTAACTCCCCTGAGTTGTTAAACGGTTTTGAAAGATAATCTTATAAGATTATAACATGAAATCAAGGACTGCCAAAGAAAAATTTCAAAGGATACTTGTTAAAAAAGAACAAGACAGGGCTTCCCTGGTGGCGCAGTGGTTGAGAGTCCACCTGCTGTTGCAGGGGACACGGGTTTGTGCCCTGGTCCAGGAAGATCCCACATGCCTGTGCTCCGCAATGGGAGAGGCCATAACAGTGAGAGACCCGCGTACCACAAAAAAAGAAAAAAAAAAAAAAAAAGAACAAGACAGATTTTATTCAGACCACTGCAGTAGGGGAAAGAAACTTCCATCTAGAACTAGTTTAACTCCACTGAAACAAGAGGTGGGAGGTTTTTCAAGTGTTTGGATAAACCAAAGGAAAATCACTGGAGAACATTAGGGGGAACATTGGCTAATGTGATTAGACTGTCTGTGTTTGTTAACTGGCTAATTGGTACTTATCAAAATTAGTATCTTACCCTCCAATGGAGATTACTTTTCAAAGGGATTCTTCACAGGTCCTTGAGAAAGACATTCCTGGGTTGCAAAAATCAGCAACAGGTTGAGAGAAGATTTACATCTCAAGGGACAGAGAGAGAGTTTATAATTCCAAATTTTCTAAATATATGCTCTAAGAATAGGAAGGGACGTATATTGAGAAAGAAACCTGTCTAAATTTTATTCAGGGTGATGGGAACATTGAAGCCATCTTGGTCTGCACCTCGGGACATAGGATGAGTAGATACTAGGAAAATCCTGTGCTAGTAACAGCAATGACAATAGCAGATGAACCAGACTTGAGCTCCTGGGCTTGGGAATGGAAGTAGAAATGGTACTCCTCACAAACTGAGCACCTGTTTGCCATTTTGCAATAATGATAATATTATTATTATTATAGTTTATCTGGGATAGTAGCATCAAGAGGGAAAACTTACAATTCCTGATAATCTTGAATGCTATAGCTTTTCAATAAATATAGATTTGTCAAAATATAAAACAAATTGTATTAGATTTATACCCTGACACTGTTGATGGGGTCATATCTGTTAGACTCCTTTTCCCAAAAGTTAGTTAAAAGAGTTGTCTGCTGAATTTTTGCATCAAGGGACATTCTTTGGATAAACTTTATCATATATATATGTATATACATATATAGTATGAGTATATATATATATATATATATATATATACACATAATAATTCAGGTATAGTGCCATTAGTGTATATATATTCCATTCTTATGAGAAATAACTTTTTGTCCCAAAATTCAACCGATTAAGATATTGTGGATTTCCTTAAACCTGAATTATTTTCTTTCTTAAGTGTCCACAAGGAAGGTTGGAATATACTTTCTTGTTTGCAAAACAAATTTGACAGAACGTTTTTCATTCTACTTTACTAGGTGTTTTTCTCTGAGGTATGTTAAATTTTTCTCTACTGGACTTCTAATAAACAAAATACACAAACATATAAACAATAATCCAAGCCATTTTAAAAGTGGATAGTAATTTTCTTTCTCTATCTAAGCATTAACTTGGCACAAGAAAAGAATGTGTAAATGAGGAGACAGAGAAGGTAGAAGTATAGAAACCCTCTCCTAAGGACTTGAAGCACCTTTGCAAAAAGGTTTGGAAGGTATCTGAAAGGATCCCCTATGATTGGTTGAAGACTCCAATACATGAAGAGTGAAGTTCTTATAGTTGTCCCTAAACTTTAACCCAATGCTTCATGATAATTACTAATGACTTCCACATGATGGCTGTGCCTTCTCTTAAATTCAATGAATTATATTCTAATTTAAAAGAAATCACAAGTCATTTGAATGGTAATATGGCACACACCTGTTGTATGGCAGCTGTTTCCAGTGCTATAGATATGTTGTGCATAGTTTATAAACATATTTCTTCTGAATAATTTATTAGTTTACACATTTTACTTTTAATTTAAATAAACAAATAGCATATTTGATTTTGAAATAAAGTGAAATTAACTTCTTGGCTGGAAAAGACAACTGTAACTTAAGTATAAGAATTGTTATCCACCTGATTATTTTATTTAAAAAAAATAGTATATATGTTAAAACTGCATAGACTTTTATGCCTTTAATCAACTAACCATCCATGAATTCAAGTACTGCAAAACCAAGTTACTGGGTAGAACTGAGGACATAAATTATAGTTTTTATATTATTCACTCTCCTGTCATTTGTGGTAAACACGCTGAAAGTAAAATGATAGAATTATGGCATTTTCCTACTAAGACTAAAGTTTAATAAGAAACAATGAAAAATTATCATCTTTCCTATTTCACAGTGACCTGTGTATGACCAATGAACAAGTCTATTTTATTATTTTTGCTTCAATAATAATAGATACATTAAGACTTTATACAAATCTAAAATGATGTAATTGTAGAATGTCAATATTTCACTACAAGACTTACAATAGTCATTCAATTTCTCATATACTGTCATAATAATTATATCTGGAGAGATGTTTAACTTCCCATGCTCTGCCCTCTGTTCTCCAACTTAGGGATAGAAAGAAGTAATGTGTGGGGTTTTGATTCCCTGGTTTAAAGCCAATAATCTGAGATGACGGCCATGATTTTCTTGAGCGCTGATGTTTTCTCTATCTTTGGCTTTCAACTTAAATGAGTCTTGCCCATTAAAGTTATAATGAACTGAAAGCTTAAGTAGGCAAGTATTTAGTTACTGATAATTAAATTAAATATTTACTGATGATTAAACTAAATCAAACACTTCAAACAGTTCCATTCCCACTGAGCCACAGATTTAGGTGATTGTAATTTCGGAAACGTTATTTTGACCCAAGCTGTGCATGGTCATGTCTATATATAAAGATAGACAAAATTGTCTCCTTGATGAAATATAATAGATGAGAGATTAATTTTATTCTCTTTCACTCTTTCTTCTTTCATTCTTTTTTTTTTTTTTTTTGCTTTTGTTTTTGCTGACTCCCTTACACATTCAACAAGATCATAGGACCCTTTGACTTTGATTTAATTCAAATACTTTAAGAATAAGGCAACTATCACTTTATTTGCAGCATTGCTTTCTCTGTGAAGCTTATTTGATCTGCTACTTGTACTTAGTTTCTTCCATGAAATACTGTATAGTTTTGTTATATTTTATGTTGTATTTTTATCTATTATTATATCAAAACCAAAAGTATATATGTATTTTATTGGTTGAGAGGTAAATGTTCAGTTTGCTCATCTTTGTTTTTAAGTTACTAACTTGGGGAAAATTATGTGGCAGGTAGAAAGTTGATCACTTTGCATGCATTTTCTCTATTAAGGCCATTATACAGATAAGAACTGAGACTTAGAGATATGATTATATGATTTGAATAAGATACCAAGGCTAACTACATAAGAGTGACCAAATACTGGATAATTGGACTGTGCATCACTGAATCAACAAGATACAAACATAACTAGCGATCTTGGCATAAATGTAGTGGACTGGCATTCATAGGTAGAGTTATATAATCACAAGACAGGGCCAAAGCAAGAATTTTAAATAGAAGAAAATTCACAAGAATGAGATTCATATGCATTTAGGAATAGAGTTAAGTATAGGGGTTGAATAATTTTGTTTTTCTAAATTTTTTTCCTAGAAACATTCATCTCTTTTACATATATTTTGATACATTTCTGTAACCATAGCATGCAATTTCCTACTTGACCCTGTGTGTACAAAAAAAATGTGTTCAGCAATATAAACTTTAGAAAGTACATGTGGAATATAAACCTCTATAATCTATTTACACTAACAATTATTTGATTATCCCATTCAATTAAATAACCATTCTTACTTTTAAATGTAAATATATATATATATATTATTTTTACTTAAAACTTTTAACATAATGTGAAGTAATACAGCTTTACAATAATATTTTTATGTAAAGCAGCTACCTTTCTTTAACTAGTTACTCTTTTCCAAATTTCACTTTTTTTCTTCCTGGGTACACTTATGTCAATTAACAAACTCCTCACATTTCTCCTCATCTAGTTTAAATAAAGTTAATAATTTATTTATACCCATTTTAATGTAATAAAACATTAATTATATTTTCTAGAGGAGATTTGTCTCCTTGTATCTTTAATAGTATCCTGAAAAGTTATTAATTGCCTAAGGTGAATTTAAATACAAATTAGAATGTAAAAAGAAAAAAAAATGTAATAAATACCTCCCAAATGACTGATACAATTAACATTAAGTTGTTCAATTAATATTTTCAATATTGCTTACTAATGCTTTTGCTTTAAATATCATTTAATATTTAGGAATTAATTTTATGACATTAATTTTAAAACCATCATAAGCATAAGATCTCATAACTGAAAAAATTTCTTATATAATACTTAAGAAATTAAAATGGGGTATTTATAGCAATAGTATTAAAACCTCTAAATTTTTAGGTTCACATCTAGCAATAGACAAAAAGAAGAACATAATATGTGAAAGATAATTTTGAAACATAAAGAGAGTGAATTAGAAAGATTTTTTACATAAATACATGGAAATATTTTCTATACTTGTGCCTTAATAATGCTTTTGGAAAATTTGACTGGCATTCAATTTATGAAGTTCCTTTTACTGTAAGAATGACTTGTTATTATTTTTTAATGAATGTTCATTTCTTATTCACTTATATACATTAAATTAGCTCATAAAATTTCAGTTGCATACTATAATGAATTATAGTTTGAAAAACATGTCATGTTGCCAGTCTCAAAAGTGTTCTGGCTCATCGATTTTTATATCCTACTAGTATAATTTGTTTAATTCATAATGCTATATAAATAATTTTATTGTTATTATCAGAACAGAAATTTAGGGTATTCCAAAACAATATAAATCTAAAGGTAAATCAAATTATTGACTTTGATGAGTATTTAATTGAGATAAATTCATATCTGATACAAATAAAAATATTTTAGTGATTAGAAGATATGGAAATAGAAATCTAATCGTCAATGTGAAACAATAATTAAGGATTAAAAAAGTGTCTTTTATATATATAATCATAGTCAATGATTATTCTTTGAATTTTATTTATTTTTTTATACAGAGGTTCTTATTAGTTATCCATTTTATACGTATTAGTGTATATATGTCAATCCCAATCTCCCAATTCATAATAGTCAATGATTTTAGTTGCCTGTTCTACACTTAATTATGATGCAACCTTAATTTGTTTTCAATAACATTGGAAATAGCAACTGTAGAATGGTATATTAAGCCTGACCATAAAACCTCATATTTAATAACCAACGGATATGAATGGATAAATGTCATATTCCAACATTTTATAAGAAGAGAGAAAACATAAAGTCACTGCATGTCATTTTACTACAATAACTAAGACTGAATAAAATAAAAAAACTATATACTGCTGAAACTTTGGCACATATTATGTGTGTGTGTGTATATATATATATATATATAGAGAGAGAGAGAGAGAGAGAGAGAGAGAAAGTTAAAATATGTTAAATTATGTTACTAGTTTTGAACATTCAAAGAAGAGCACATCTGAATTACATATAATTAATTCAGAAAATATCATTAACTAGCAACTTATCTTAGCTATAGGGATAAAAAAAGGAAAATAAGATTTGGTAATTTTCCACATAGTATTTGTGGACCAGCAAGGAAGAAAGAGATTAGGCTTGCAAAAAAAGAATTGGAGCAAATTTTGTTGCTCGAAGGAGGAACTGACTTCCCCTTAAAAGAGGATCTAGAAGCTAGAGGAAGAATGAACACATCTAGAGAGTAAATTAAGGCTGGTTTACCTGTTTCATAATGACTGAGAAGGGAGAAGAACATGGAAGGTGTCTAAGAAGAGGATAGGGTCTAAATTTAAATGAAAAGCTAATCAAAAATACTATTAAACTTTAATACAAATGAAGTTTTGCAAGGAGCTCACTTTTAATATTCTTTACAAATTAATTTAACAGATATATATGTCCATGTCCCATATATGAATAGCCCAAGTATTATTCATAGTTCCAATTTGCATATTCAAAATCTAAAATGTTTTCAAGACTTCATAAATTCCATTGAGTTATGATAGAGTTTTAAAGGGATATCAAACTTTGCAATTAAATCTTTGCAATAATTTCTGACACCTATAATCATGGAAAAGAAGTCAAATCTTTATTTTCTTATAATAGAATATTAATATTGAAGACACATTTCATTCTGTTTTTTCCCCAAGGTAACCATTTCCAGTGGCTTCTTTTTTTCTCTATTCCTTTTTCCTAGTCCACCCTACTTTGTTTCTCTTTCATCCATTACATGTATTCTCATATCAAATCTTTTACCTTTTACACTGTCTCTCTCAATTCTCTCTTTCCGTTCCCTAGCTATATATTGGTTATAAATTAGAAAAATAACCTGGTTCCCACCTAATTAATGACATGAAGTTCATTGTTTGAAATATTTTAAGCAAAGTTATTTTCTATGTTAACATCCCCTTGTTTGTTTTAGAAATAACTAAAAAATATTTGAAGTAAATTTGCCTTACCTTATTGCTACTGTCACTTTCTGGACTTTCAGAAACTTAACTTATGACAATAAAACTGCATATCCCAGTCCCAAACACACAGGTGTAGCTTACAATCTTCAACCTAGGAAAATTCCCTGCAGGGAACATACATAGCATATGTAGATGTGATAACAAATGCAGGATTGCTGCTGAGTGTGTCAGTGCTTTTTGAAATAATAAAAAAAAATCACAGGTGGTTTTCTAATGTTCTAAAATAGCTCTAAAGAAAATGTTTCTTACAGGTATGACATTTGAGTGTAATAGGATAGAATTCTGTCTTGCCAATCAAAGCAGATGTGAGATAGATATCAACCTCAGTCATTTTAGGAAGGAAATGATTTGTTGCTGGTCTTATGACTTGCCTCCCACAATCAGTTGTCCTGCGTACTGTGGTTCTATTTCTATTGGGCAGGGGCTCCTATCACAGTTAAAATTCCAGGCTCTCTCAGAATCCTCACTCACTCCTAGGACTGAAGAAAGAGTAAAAAATGTTATGAGTGATTCTGGATGCAGAATAGACAAATAATTGTTCAGCCCTTTTCTTCTTCCTTCTTTCCTGTTTAAGGAATTATTCATAAAATTCCTCATTCTCATCTGCCTATGGAGACATCTTTCAGCCAACGTTTGGGCCACCTTGACTTAAACACAGGAATTTGGGTTCCTCATGACCAAGGCAAGCGTGAAAAAGTCAGCATACACCAGCTACATGGGGCTTCGTGGAAATCTCAAAGCATCCAGGTGTTATTTTCCCTGTAAGCGGTAATGATTCAACGACTGGGGAAAGAAACGTTTCTGTATATAGTGCATCTGTACATAAAAGGGCATGAAAATTCATTTTCAATTTTCACTATTTTTTCTATCCATATCTAAACTTTAGAATGCAAGTAAGTCTCATGTGAGGTAAGGAACATAAGTCTGTTAATTTTGACTTTAAGATATCTGTGCCAGGCCTACATAGGCAGAGAAGAGAGGGCCCTCCACATTGTCTTCTATTTGGGTAATTTTAAAATCTCTCTTTGGAATAACCTGTCTTTAGGAATTGCGTTTTCTACAGAATCCAAAGAGAATATGGAATAGGCTGATAATATGTAAAGTGATAGAAGAAAGACAAAATTTTAAAGGGGATACAAATTAAGTTAGAAGAAAAGACATTAAGCTTTTCTTGAGATAATACACTATATCTTAGAGGAGAGGCTCTTTAGAGATGAAAGGGAAAATGATATCTGAAAGGTTCTGAAACACATATGTAAAAGATAAAATAAAATGTGCTAAATCTTACTGTTTTTAAGAAGGCAACAAAGGGAAGCTGCCTTAGATGTTACTAGACCACAAACTGATGGGGCCCTAAGAAAATCAGATCAAGCATGAGGCTCAGAGTCTCAGAGAACTTACTGAAATGATTCATTTAGAGGTGACACGATGTCAGGAAATTATGAAGAGGGGATCTCTTAAAGCAAAAACTGAAAAATCCAGAGGAAAAGGAATAGGGGTACATCTAAAAGATTAAAATAAGTATAACCAATCTAGAGAGATTTCAGGAGAAAAGATTCAGAATATCAGCATTACCAACTCACAGATTGCTTGATAAACTACAAAGTGACAATTTTATTGTGGGTGAGGTTACAGGAATTATTTTTATAACCTAAGAAACATAGTCAAGAAATGTATGGAATTAAGACTATAAGGGAAGGCAAAAATGGAGCATAGAGAGAGAAACAATGATGGATCACTGGATGTTTGATTAATGGGTTAAATATCCTGTGTGCTATTGTTAAACTTATGAAAGTGAAAGTGCAAAAGAATTTTTTGGATGTTTTTGGTATGTCACAAGTATATCCACTGTGAGAGCTTAAGTACTTATTTAATAAATGTACTTTACTAACTTTATTTGTTTAATATTAAATATTTATTAATAAATTTTACAAGTTATATAGATTCATCCTCAAAACACACATAATCCTCTTGTTTTAATATTCTAGGTAATAATGTGCTGTGAACTAAAGAATATAATTAAATCAACCTTCTGCCATCATTTTGCTTCTTTATATATATTTATTGTTGTTTAGAATTACTTTACTTGAATAATTTAAATTTTAATTTAATTGTGAATGGGGAGAGCATTATCTTTTAAATGTTCTAATTTAACCCTGGGTAAGAAAGGTTTAAAATTAGAGGAGCAAGCAGCAGCATGTACAAATATATAGCCAGTGAGTACAGTCAGTTAGCAAGGAAATATAAAGTTGTCCTGAAAAGGTTAGATATACAAGTCCACATCATACAGAGAGTCAGTTACATCAGATGTAGGTCAAAAGCTTTAGAGACGCCCGTTTCTCCCACTCAGGCTATGGCTTCTACAAAACAGAGTTGTGAGCTCCAACACTGCTCATCCTATAGGACTTGCATATTTACATCTCCCCCTGTTATTCCTTAATGTTCCTGCTACTGTGGCTTAATGTCTTGATTTCTCCAAATTTAGTTAGATAAAACAAAATATGGTAAATAGAAAATTAATATTTATAAAATTAAATTAACTTGTCTACAAATAAATGGGACCTAATCATTACTCTTCATCTTGATTTCTAAAACAACAGTCCTGGAAAAACAGTAGATATTTCACAATTATGACAATTGTTTCAGTGTTTTTCTTTTTTTTATTACAATGCAAAATCATTTTTAAAATACATATAAAATCAACTCTGTATCTTTTTAATGTTTTCCTTGCTATTTTTAAACTATATGCTGATGAACTTGTATATCACATTGGAACATAAAACACACATAATTGGAACATAATGTTTTCAGCTTTTGCATATTACAATGAAAGGCACACCAATGGGCAGATTCAAGTTTAAGTTCAAGTTAAGTTTATGTAGCAGTAGAAGAAGTGTGCATAGTTTTATTATCCATTGACCACATAGGATGGTTCCTATTTCTGTAATTCTTACAAGATACTTGAGCGGCTTCTAATATTCATAAGACTAAATCAATTTGGGCACTTACTCATTTAACCAAGATTCTTTGAACTTACACCACAAGGTAGGTGTGTGGTTAGGTTTTAGGAATACTGCAACAGAAGTGAGACTGCTCAAAGGATTTTTAATGTTTAGGGGAGAAAACTAAGTGAAGAAAACCAAGTCCTTAATTATGGTGAATGCTGAGATCCATGTATGGGGCAATGCACTACAGGAACAAACAAAGAGTAGGGATACCTAATCTCATTTTGTCATGGGTTTAGTAACCAATGTTTTGGGGGATATTTTTTTTTGTTTTCCCCCAAGTGGATGTGATATCAGAGTTTGAAAGATTAATAATTAACCTGCTGAAGAAAGTGTGAAGAAAGCCAGTAATAAGAGATGATGGAAGTAAAGCATAGAATAAACAAAAGCAATGGTGTGGGGGTTAAAGGAAGTGGTATTCTCCACTGTTTGAGAAGTCTTTTCTATCATAATTATAAAAAAAAATCCATTTCATCTTAACTTATCAATATCTTTTCAATAGGTGATAGCTGTGCTTCAATGATAACAGTATTATCTGAAAACAAATTCCAGATGATGGGTCAGAAAGCCTTATTCAAAATAGTTGTTTAGAGGTATTTATAAGGTTAGCTGATAGTTTATACACTTATTGGTATACTAATAACTCAGAATCCATTTGCATCACTTCTCAAAATTTTTGTATTCATTCAAATTCAATATTACTGCCCTCCACTTTGTTAAAATGAGAAAAAAGGCAAATTTCTACTTTTTCAGGTGACAGAAACATGTCAGTAAAGGTGTGGTTGAGTTGATTCAACTTTTCAAGCCTGGAAACAGGTTGATTTATTAAGGCATCAAATTGCTAATGATTTGGGAAGCAAATAATTGAATATAGCTCGGAATAAAGATCAGTGGAGTCTGGATACCAAGGCTAATCTCCCAGAGAATTGAAAAATGGGATGATTCAGCAGAGGAAAATATATATTCCTTGGTTGCTAATGACTGTTTTCATGAAACTGAAAATGCTTTGAGGAAAGAAAAAGAATTAAGAGGATATAAAGCAAAAAGTACCAAGGCCTGTGAATGAGACAGAAAAAAAAAAATCACACTGTAAACATAAAGCCCAGTTGGACTTTTAATGATGCTGTATTTAATGGTGCTTTCACATATCTATGACCACTGGTAACTAAATCCATCATTCAAGGGCCTGATGGTGATGGGCAGGTGAAACAGGGCTTACAATGTAAATGAGATAGGTCAGTTCACTGAGATTGATGTTATTTAATCCAAACCACCACCGAAGAGTAACTAGCAGTATAGTATCAATGTCTGTTTTGGAGTAGCTGAAGGCTTAAATAAGAAGAGTCAATACTAAGAAAGGAAAAAGCCTCCTCCCTTCATGGACTATTTAATAAAATACCTCCTTAAAAGCAGGAGAAGTGAAGGGCAGCAACAACCCTGGAATTGGCCATGTAATAATAAGACATGAAACTCCATAATTTATATGCCTCTGACCCAATATGTCATTGACAAAGTGAGCGAGAAAACTCTTCAGGAATGTGTTCCCCATGTACTCTCCTGCTGGTGAATTTTGCTACAACTAAGTTATTATAGAAAGAAAAGTAAGCCTGGCACATGCTATGAGGAAACATGTTGGAAAATAAAGATTTTAAGGGAAAGTACATAAAAAAAATAACAGTTATTAAAGGAAGCCAGGCAAATTCAAAATACTTTGAATACAGAGAAGATTTTCATGGCATTATGAGGAAGAGCAGTGGATGAAACTTTTCAACTAATTAGTTGAAGGTCTTTAGAATTTCTTTGGAAATGTAATACTTTTGGCAGGAGCCTAAGAAAACAAATGTTTGGGACTCTCTAAAAAAGAGATGAAACATGAGGAAGAAAAATTCCCCAAACAGAGAAAAAAATAAATTTATGATTGATAAGTAGAGAAGAGGAACAATATCACTAACCTTAGAATTGCTAAAGATTAAGCTAGACTCTCAAAAAATAGAGAGAGAAAACTAGAGTTATGTCCCAATGTTACATTGTAGGATACACGAGAAAGGATTGTTTCCACTGCCAGTACTGAAAGCATGAAAAATTCATAAGCATCAAGGCACACTTTTGGTTAGCACCACGTGTTAGAGTACATTTTTAAATTTGCAAAATAGGAGCACTTTGTGTTTTGCCCATTGAGAGATGGAATGATATGAGTAGGTGGAATTTCCACTAGGAAATGGACAGTTCAGTGCCACAAACTCTTGGTAAGTGAATTTTCTCAAATAATTAAAGTTGGTAAATGGTTGACAACACTCATGCTGATTAAATTACTGGTGAACTAAAAAGAAATCAATATTTCCTATTTTGTTCACTTTCTAGTCTATCACCTTTCCACCTGATAACATCAAATCTTGCTAAGAAGCAAGGATGGCTATAACAGGTGGTGAAATTGTTTTTCATTCAATCATTTTGTGGAAATGAGATGGTTGCAGCAGTATTCTTAAGTTGCTCATTTATTCTTAGACTTTTTGGAAGAGTAAAATACTTGAAAACTGTGGTATCTGAAATGACTCTAGGGATGCTAAGGTAGCTTTGTTTCTGCCTGATGAAAACACCTCAGGTTCAGTAGTTCAGGAAGGATGCATAATTCTTCATCTCTGAGGGCCATACACTCCCAGATTGGCTATAGATTTGTTAACGCAGTACTAGGTAAAAAAAAAGTCTGAAAATCGGGAGAAATAATACAGAATTTTTTTTCCTTCAGTGGATCACCAAGGGGAGGCATTATTTAGAAGTCCCAGCACACAGTACTAGAAAAAAACTATTAATAAGCTGTACTAAGATTTATTTCGGTTTTAAATTTTCTAGAGACAATGATACCCTTTTTGTCCCCCCTTTGATATAACACTGCTCCTCTCCACTCATATTTTAATTCTGTCCCTTTTGCCCAGACTTTCTCTTTCATCCTCCTCCTATTCTTCTCCTACTTTGTTTCTAATCTATTTTCTCAGAATTTCATATTCATTGGCAATATTTCATAGATGGGTAGGGGGTCCCTGCATTAAAAAATTATGCATATAGTTCATACATTATTTTTCTATGACTGTTTAGGGAAAAGTTTCTGCCAGTTTTTCTCAATTACCCAATTTGGTTCATGTAGTTTAGGTAAGTAGTCTCAATAACATCTTACGTGTCTTCAATGACAACCTGTAAGATCAGGAAGCATAATTAGCTCACCTTGAACACTTTTTAATATCATTATAACATGCATGAAGTTATTTGTTTCTTCACCATCCATTTTTCTTTAGTTTCTCCCTCCTACTAATCTAAAATTTATTTGGGGGCATCTCACTGATTTGTTTTGGAGTTCTATGTTTTAGGTCTATGTGTTAAGACAAGGAAAGCCAAATAGTAAATTCTTTTGAGCAGGACAGACAAATATTACAGTAGTGAACATGCATTATAGACAGAATGTTTGTGTTCTCCAAAAATTCATATGTTAAAATCTAATCTTCAATGTGATTATGAGGTAGGTCATTTGAGAGGTAATTAGATGATTAGATTGAGGCTCTTGTAAATTGGTTTAGTGCCCTTGTGAGAAGAGGCCAGAGAGCTAGCCATCTGAAGATACAACAGGAAGATGACAATCTGCAACCAGGAAGAGGTTCCTTACCAAAACTCAACGATGCTGACATCCTGCTCTCAGGCTTTCAGAACTAAGAGAAATAAATTTCTGCTGTTTATAAATTACCCATTCTAAGGTACTTTGTTATAGCAGCTCAAACTGATTAAGAGCATGCAAAATAAAATATCAAGAGTGACTCAAAATTTTTATAAGACAAACAGGTTCACAGGTTTTTGTTTTAGATATAATCTTGAAAGTATTGTATACAAATTTCAGAACTCTTGCCAGTCATCTTGTGATCAAGAATGGAACCTGTGTTAGGATAAATAATATATTTGAGGGCAAAACAATAAGATATATATTAGACATACTGTTATTTCTATTTCTAGAGGAAGAAACTTTCCTAAAATAACATACCTAGTTAGTGAAGGAACTGGAATTAAAATCCAAATAATCTGACTTCAGGGCTTGAATTGTTAACTTCTATCTTACAGCTGCCAGATCAATTCTGTTACATCAAGCATTCTTATGAATTGATAATTTTTCATCTCTTATTTTAAAATGACCATATCCTTTTCATAAATTACATTAAAATACTCATCTGTTGGCATTCACAATTTACATTACGCTCCCTTCAACAGTTGATTCTTTAAAGATGTATATTTGTAGGTTTAGTTTTTCTTTTAACTGTGTTTCAATGTTTTATGTTTTTCTCCTGTTTTCTTTTTTTCTCTATCACTTATACATTATTAGAATCTTCATTGTGCAAAAAAATTTTTTGGAGTCATGTGCTTTTCATTTGTTATTTTTGTTTCTTTTTCATATTCAACTTCTCTTAAATTAAATCAATTGTTAATTTCCTAAACAATAATAAAAAAATAACAATAATGTTAATAATTATTTTAGAACAGGAGTCTCAGGCCAGTTCAAAATACCTATGAGCACCACTTTTTTTTTTTCCATTTAGGTATTCAACATTAGGTTTGGGTTATTTAATATCAATTTATATTACATTATTTGGAAATAAGATACTAAGCAAAGGGAAATATGAAAAGTCATCAGAAAAATGTCTCATTTCACTTTTTTCTTAATGGTTGCCAAAATTATCACTTTAGAGGAGATATGACAGATTGAAGGATAGAGAGAGAGATGGATAGATGGACATAAATATAAAAATAGATCAATCTACATAATCTAAGTATTTATCAGTCATCTATCTTTTCATCATTAAAGTATTTTAACACAGTGACCTTTAGACTGTGGTTACCCTAATGCCTTGGTAGCCTATGTAAACAAAAAAAACCTAAGCCAGAATTAATGCACCCACATCTGAGACAGTGAAGCTTAAGAAAAGCCAACCACAAACAGCCGACTAGGCTTTCCCAAATAAGGCAACCACGTAAGTCATAACCAATCAAATAATTGACTTGCTTTGCTTCCATCTCTTCTATACACAAAGCTTGTCCCTAATTCTTATTGGTGGAGCACTCATCACAACTTTTGGTTTAGTGCTACCTAATTCAAATCAATGTTTGCTCAAATAATTAATTCAAATTTTTAATGTGCCTCAGTTAACCATTTAACACTATCTATTTCTCCTTTTTTCCTTGATTTTTATTGCTATAACTTCATGTTGATGAAGTATATTTTGTGTTCAAGAATATGCTTCTTTAAATTTGGATATATGTGCAATAGCAAGTTTTGGAAATCTTTGTCAAAGACGAGTCCTACCATCCTGCAGGATTTATGGTGTACTATGAAAGTATCTCCTTTATCAACACCTGACATGTCTCTAAAATATTACAACTATTGGCTGAAAGTTATCCATTCTATAGTACACTTGATTTTATTTTCTACCTGATTATGAAGGTGGGTTTCATTTGTAATTCACCAAAATGTTCCCCTTTGGGTGATTTTACCCTGTTATAAAGTAGCCTGATTATAGAAATGCAGTACAATCATGAATGTTTCTGTCTTTTCTCCTAATACCTCTCCCAAATGCTATCCCATTTTGCAATTAAAACAAACTTTGGCTCTCAAGCACTGTGAAATTTGCCTGCCATAGTTTCATAAATGATGACAGAGTACAAAAGACCTCTGGGTAAAAGGAAAGGACTTTGCAACTAACAGTAGCCAATGTTAGTATTTTCACGAGTTCCTGGAGCCCCAATTCGCATAAGGCAAAATGAAGAGGAAAAGCTCATGGCTGCACATACTGTGGTACATTGTAGTAGGGGAACCCTGAGCATAAGAAAGCTGAATCTTTTATAATAGGCAGCAAGTAGCAAGTATACCTGACTTTTGAACTGGAGAGAGACACTGTTTTATCCTGAACAGTAAATGAGCCTGCCTTTTTCTCTACAGGGAGGCAGTAGTTCTTTTTTCTAAGATGCCAGTTATACAAATATATCTGAAAAGACAGTTCACAACAAATACAGTGAATGACTCTACTCACAAGACACACAGACATGCAGGAGACTCGCAGAAAATCACCTCACAACATGGGCAAGTTCAGTTCTTTCTTTTGTCCTGACCTTCTCTTAATTTCCATTATACCATTATGCTGTTTTCTTGGGAGGCAGATGTGTGATTCAATCACATTTTACAGTTGGGTCTCATATTAACAGACTGGCAGAATTCACTCAACATTTATTGTATATCACTTCACTCAAGTCTTCAAATTATTCAAACTCTTTCTAATAAAAAAGTGGAATACTGAAACAATTCCTGAATATGTGAAACATACTAAAATTAATTTCTAAAGTATTTTTTCACTTTAAAAGACATTGAAAACAAACATTTACTTAAAGCTGAATGAGTCATTGTAGAAATATTTTATTTAATAAACACCCATTTGTTTTTGATTTTCTAGCAGCCTCTCGATTGCTGATATATTTATCAATTGTCAGGGTATTGGTACTGCTCCATTTTTCTCCCAAAGTGATTTCTTTTTTTATCTTGCATTATTTTATCTTGCATTATTATTAAATATTCAATTTTCTATAATGTCAAAGATTTTTGCCATAATTGAACACAAATGGTTTGAGTATTTTCTTCACTACATTGACTTCTGGTACAAAAAAAAAAAATCCTGCTTGACTTTTGTGGTATTATTTTTAAAGTTATTTTAAAGTAATATAATTCTCTTAAGGTTAATTTTGTTTTGTTTTGCTTATCTAACTTATTTTCTGTTAATAGATTATTGCTATGTTTTTTGGGTTCTAGACCCTACACCACCAAGCAGTTCTTGGATGCCAGTTGGGTGTCCTACAATTCAATTCAACTATAACACTATGGACCTGGAGATAGCATTGGATCCCACAGGTTAAGGGCTCAGTTCCACAAGACTGCCCCTCTCCCACTTCAGATATAATTTGCAAGCCTGGTTGTTACCTGTGTTTCTTACCAACCAGTTGTAGCTTGGAGGCTCAAATGACCCCTCCTAAGGTTCAATTCATTTGCTAGAGCCACTCACAGAACTCAGAGAACAATTTTACTTACTAGATTATCTATTTATTATAAAATGTTATAACTCAGTAAGAGCAAAAGGAAGAGATGCATTGGGCAAATTATGGGGAAAGGGCACAGAGGTTCCATGCCATCTCCCTGGAGCTCCATGTATTCATCAACTTAGAATCTCTCAAAACCCATCCTTCTGGAGTTTTATGGAGGCTTCATTACATAGACATGATTTATTAAATCATTGGCCATTGGTGATTGATTCAAACTCCAGCCCATCTCCCCTCCCTGGAAATCAGGGGGTGGAACCAAAAGTTCCACCCCTCTATTCATGAATGATTCCCCTGTCAACAACCTCTCACAGTTAGGTGCTTTCTAAAAGTTACCTCATTAACATAAACCCAGTTTAATGAGACACAAGACCCAACTGAATAACAGGACACCAATTTTACTTTATAGCTCTGGAGCAATTTTAGGAACTGAAGACAAGAGACCAAATATTATGACAAAAGATGCTGTCATTGCTCTTATCACTCAGGAAGTTCCAAGAGTTTTGGGAGCTGTGAGCCAGTAACCATGGACTGAGACCAAATATTTTCTGTAAGATGTTACAGAAAAACCCGAACAAACTTTTGGCCCACCCAATATATATAAGAAATATAGTTTGGTCATCTGAATGGCTAAAAATATATATATTTTATAAATTACATATTGTACTATGATAGTCTCACATAATCCACATTCTCAAATATCCCTATTCTTCCTTTTGTAGTCACTCTATAACAGATGGTCAAAATCTGTCTTCAACAGCTGTCATATGGTTCTTTCTTTCTCTTCAGGTACATTTGTTTGTCTGCCTTCACCTGTGAATACTGGAAATCCCATTGGGTTGAGTTAAACAAGAGTAACAAAGCTCATAAGGAAAGTCTAATTAGGAAATAATTTGCATCAATAAGGTCGTAAAACACTTATCTGTTTTGAAATACTAGCTAGTCTATTTTTTCATATTTGTTATCATCCACACACCAACACTATACATTGCCATTATTGTTAAATTTTAACATTCTGTTGGGCAAAACAAGTTTAGCTTCCTGCTTACATGCCCCAAGAGCATATATACTGAGAAAACACCCACTATTCAAAATACATAGCAATGAATTAAAAAAAAAACATATATGAAAAGAAGAAACAAGGAATACATAACTGATTTTAAATATAGCAAAATATCTTTATGAAAATTAAAAAATGAAAACACCAAATGTTGAGTGGTATTAATCTCTGGTTGATAAATAGGCAGTGGTACCATACAATATGACTCCCCTGGGAAAAGGGGGGGGAATGATTATCCATGTAAGATTAGGAAAGAAAAGGCAGGAGTGAAGCTTTTCTTGTGATAAAAGACTGCTGAAAAGAAAAAGTTAACAATATGCTGACTTGGGTTAAGACTTCATTAAAAACTATGGTCCAAAAAAGTTGGCAAAGAAAGATAACCAGGAAAACATTATGGGAGCCATGCTGTGCATTCACCTCATGGAGAATCTGCAGAATCACCAATATTCCTGGAGAGCAGTAACTTAGAAACATGCTTATAAGATCTGATTCTGTGTTAGGGTCTAGGGACTGTGGGGGAGCAACTGCAATATTGCTAGAGAAGGGAGAGTGTGTACAAAAAGTGAAAGTAAGATGGCCTTGACAGAGAGAGGAAAGGGAATAAACAGGAGACAAACAGAGATGAGAGGAGAGAGAAACTCCCAATCTAAAGTGAGTTTGCAAGTAAAAATTTGACGTAGTAAAAAATAAAAACTAATACCATGAAAAACAGGAATGAAACAATAATGAGAATGGGATTTCACTACAGACAAAATTTATTTATATATAAATTTTAAAAATAAAGTTTGGATTTTCCAAAAGAAAATATGAAACCATAATTTTAAACAAACAGAAGAAAAAAAATTAGAAACTGAGAAGACAAGATTAAGTATATACCCAGAAGAACAAATTAGAAATTTGGGAAACAAAAATTAACATCAAAAAGAAATGTTATATATTGTTAAATTCTGTGCTTAATACTATCAAGGATTCAAATAGTGAATTAAAGTAGTAAAACTAGAAATTAAGAATTTTCTGTGGTAACTTTTTGATGAAAACAATTTTGGAGATAATTTGAGCATTCATATTAACCAACTGGAACATTTTTGTTAACCAATTTGAACACTGTGAAGCCAGTTTGGACATTCCAACTGAATATGTATGTCAAGACAATTTACACCTGCCTGTTGCTTTGTATTCAAGAATATCTAGCTTTCTCTCTCATGGCTCTGTCTCTTTCTTTCTCCTTCTCTTGAAACATCTATGTTTATGTTGGCTTGCCGACTTTCCATTCTGCTGCTAATGGGATCTCTCATGGGATCTAGGGGAGAGCTTTTGACAAGTTTCAGAACTGGTTTTCTTTTTTCAATTTGTGATCCAAAAGCAAGAGAGAAACTTTTATTTTTCATTATTTCTAAATTATATTACATGGAAGATTTGGTTTTTTATTTCTGCTTTGTGGGGTTTCTTTTGCCACCTAATTGTCCTATCCCTCCTGCAGGTGTATTGAATAGACTAAAACACTCAATTCTCATGACATCACTAATGAACATGCTTAATGCAAGGGCTCTTCTAGGTGCCAGAGATACATTTGTGACCAAATCCAAATCACTGCCTGCTGGAACTTGCATTATAGTGTGTGACTATGTGTGTGTGTTGGGAGTTGGACAATAGATACAATAGACAGTAATGGACAAAAGGGACAAGAACAGTGCCAAAGCTTAAGTAGAAATTAATAAAAGTGCTCATATTATTCACTCTACTGAAGCACATTATATGATTTTAATATACTATCTAAGATAATTTAATGTATTTTTCCTCTATTTAAGATAACCTTAACCTTAGAATTATACTGTTTGGTTGACCCACTTGGAATACATCACAAGCTGAGAAATAAATACTATGACTTATGTCCCTATTAATATTTGTCTTTCTGAGTACATTTCCTACTAATTGGCTAACCCAACCCTTATGGTTCACATATACAATTTGGCACTACTTTTGAATGTTAGTTTCTCTTTTTCACCACATGCTTCTTAAGAAAGGAGCCTATTTTTTAAAAAAAGAAAAAAGTAAAATTTTATTGATGTAAGGAACAAAATATCTTGAGACTGATAGCAACCTATCTTCAAAATAATTATAGAAGTTATGCTTCTATAGCAAGATCATAATGAAGAATTATTTCAAAAACTATAATTAAGAAAAACCCCCAAAATTGTTATGAAATATTAATATTACTATTTCTAATATTAATATATTATTTCTATTTACCTATTAAGAGCATGTAAAATGCCTCTCTTAGTATTCTTTATTTTGTGTGGTAAGTGTACACTTGTATTAGACTATCTCTCTCAAAATCAGAAACATTTTATATTTCTCTTTCTCACTTCAGTGCATAATGTAGCGCAGACTCTGACCCACAGTATAAGAGCCTGAATGTGTGTGTGTATATATATATATGAATAAAGAAATTATATACAAATAAACAAGTGAATTAATACCTCTACAATTTATCTTTTTAGTGGTATGTGTTTTGAAAATTTGGTGGTGATCATGTTAACCAAAATTTTCAATTATTTCATTTTTGGTTGCCTATGATTTAGTATTGTTCCACATGATAAGCAAAGAAGCAGAGAGAGAAACATAATCACCCATTCAACAAATTCAGAAGAACTGAACTACTAGATTAACTCAATTCATAATATATTAAGGGTAGCAATATTATCAAGGAGCAGAACAAACTTTCAATCATTGTCTAGATATCTATAATCATTCTGAAATGGCAAATTCAATATTTATTCACACGAATTCAGAGTTTTCCTCTTTGCTAAATTTGCTCATTTGTACATGTTAATATGTGTGTGCATATTCTTTACATGTTGTTAAAATTTACTTATACAAAATAAATGCCATGATGTTTGGGATTTGAGAATTGTTTCAGAATTATCCAGCAGGGAAGGGAAGTGACCACTGAAAGATATAGATAGGAAAAAATTGGTCATGGTTGGTAATTATTGAAGCTGGTTGATGCTGTCATGAAGGTTCTTTTCGCTACCTTCTCTGTTTTTGTTTATGTTTGAGATTTTCCATCATAAGATATTAAAATGTCAACACCTGTAAATACTAAAAAAAATATTGTTATATTCTGATATTGTTTTTCCTTGATATATCCAAATACCTGGATGAAATTTGGGTATGGTATCCTTCAGGCTCAGCTATTTCTTCCATTATTTGACCCAGTATTTGGTCATTTATCTGTCCTCAGATGTCTGAAGAGGACTGAAGAAGAATAGTGAAAGCGTGTTTAATTTTCTATGACTTTCAGTATGGTTAGATTTGCCCACATGACTTTTTCTAGTTCTTTGGTGGAGGAAAGTGAGGGGTAGTATTAGATAAAGAGGTGAAACCACACCACATCAATTTCTCACCCTCTCTGTCTGGAGCCGTTTTAAAGATAGTACAATAGAGAGGATTTAAAGGACAAGAGTTTGGGGCAACTACAAAAGTAAAGGGAACAGTGACACTTACTAGACAAACTTGGAAAACACCAATTTTACTAGAGGGAAATTAATAGTGAGAAGGAGAAAACTGACACTTGACCTTTAATTGGGAATATAAATGTAAAGCATTACATTTTAAAGTGATATGTGCAGTCTCAGATTAAGCAAGTTAAAGCATTTTATTCCTTTAGAATTACTTGGTAATCTCTTTTGTTTTTTGAACCTGAAAATTAATAACAGAAAATAAACTCTCTGCAATAATTTAATTTAAAAAATTAATTGAGGAGTGTGATAGGAAGTTGTACATGTAAGGTTAAAACAGTAAATCATCAAATGTTTAACTTACTATTGATAATATAAAACTTCATTCACTATTATATATTTACTTTAAATTTTAATGTTAAATCCCAATACTGGAGCCATGGAAATAAAGAGGGAGAAATAAATATGGGAAACAAGTTGGAAATAGAGCAACAAACTAAGAAATTAAAGAAAAAAAGAGAGAATGTGTGTTATGATTTACTCAGAAGGTTTTGAAATATTAGGTAAATGACCCTTGGCACACTCCTTTTTTCCTGGATTGTGAATTTAATATTAATACTAAAATGGAGCTTTTAAAATGCTAAGAAGCTACTTTTCCTGGATGAAGAGTATATGATTTTATCTTTTCCATCCAGATCCCAGGACAGTGTGCTTCATACACAGTATGATTTACTAAGAAAATCTGGAAACACATATTTTTTTCATAGCTAGATTTGCTATGCTTCTATTTCATAGAATAAATATTAACTCCATGTTTAAACACCAATATATGTAACAATAAACACTGAAATAAAAAATCAAATATGAAACATATGAAAATTATAATAAAGCTTAAAGTCTGCAGTTGTATAAATTAGTGATTTTTATCACAGATATTCCAATTTTTGCCCCACAAAAGGAGAGAGTTAAATTGCTTATTACTTTCAATCTATAAAATGAGAATTAATTGATATAGTGAATGAATATTCATTGATTGCTTCCTATGGTAAACACTGCTGAAAGAAATAAAACAAAGTCCTGTTCTTGTGCAGCTTATATTCATATCTAGTGGAGAAAGACAGATGGTAAACATATAAACAAGTGAAAATTCACTGTAAGGTCAGGTAATTATTAGGTGCTGCTATGTCAATAAAAACATGTTGGGGTGGGGGGAAACAGAGAGAGATGGAGAGCAAAGATTACCATGGGTTGAACAGACTTTAAATCAAAAACCAATGACTATTGGCTATCTCATATGGTTCAACCTTGTATATTATATTGGGTGTTCAGATAAGGCCTTTCTTATTTGGTAAAAATTGAGCAGATAAAGAACTGAGGGAGAGGCAAACATGGATTTTTTTAGGCAAGCATTCCATATGGAGGAATCAAGTGTAAGACATAGAGTCTAGGGCAGGCATGCTGTTTTTGATAAGAAGCTAAATGTGCTTTGAACGGAATGAGAAAGAACAGTGTGAGATGAGGTCAAGAGGGTCACAAGAGCCTTTTAGAGATTTGCCTGTAAGAAATGTGTATTATTATTCTAACTGTAATAGAAAGCCTTTGAGAACTTTTAAGTAGAGATGTGAGATGATTAGTTACAAATATTTAAACAATGACCATGGTTTTTGTCTACTGAATAATATAGAAGAAAAAGAATGAAAACAGGTAATCAAGCTCTTAGGTTATTTTAGAGGTCCAGATTATAGATGATGGTGGCTCAAACAAGAATGGTATTAGTAGAAGAGGTAAGAACTGAAAGGTGGAATGATGTATGTTATAGGTGGAGCAGACAGGATGTATTGTTAAATGGAAAGTAAGAATGAGAAAAAATGAAGAGTTAAAAATGACTCCAAGTTTAGGGGCCTGAGCAAATAAGTGAGTGAAGGTAACACATTGAATTGTGGAACATTACTTACAGATCAGGTTTTGGAGGGGGATTGAGAATTAAATTTTGCCCATGTTAAGTGCCCATCTTCATCTAGATAGGATGTGAAATTATTTTCTTGGGTGAGCGGGCCTGGGAAGTGAGCTTTACCCAGAAAATGATGGGCCTTGTGACACAACAATATATAGAGATAGAAAAATGAGGATTACTTATCAAAAACTTCTTGAGAAACTAGAAAGGGAAAAGGAAGGCAAAGATAGGCTAATTTGCTCAAATATTAAAGGATGTATCATTTCATATTTTTGTCTGAACTTCTGGAAAAGATTAGATAGCTATAGCATCAAGACACCCTAAAGATTTTCCTTGAAACTTCAAAAAAATATTAAGGCATCTCAAATTCTAGAATGAAGTTATACAAATTATGCAGTTATACATTTATTTAAATGCAACCTGATGCAGATGTCATACAATAAGCATATATGGTATCATGTACAGTGGCACAAAGGACAGAGACAGTAGCTTAGTATACTACACTTTAAATCAATCTAATGAATGATTCTTTTCATCTACATGGTTTGTCCTCTTGCTTTATTCTTAGTCCTAGCTGTGATATTTGATAGGAGAAATATCTTTATTTTGGCTTCCTCCCATCCTCTCTCTTCTTATACAAACTATAAGATAGTTTACTTAGAGGTATTGTACCTCCAAGTCTTCATCAGCTAACAAACATTCTTCAAAATATATCAGTCCAAACTGTTCTTTTGCCTTCATTCCTTTGTTATTTCTTAATTTACTTCACCCTATGTGACTTAATATTAATGGAATGTAAGAGCAAAAGAAAATGATTGAATGGCTAACTTCACCATGTTGAAGTTAAAAGAAAATTATTTAAGAACAGAATCCTGAGAAATTATTCCCAGTTTCTTTGCTTGGATGACAAGTACTTTTAGTGGTACTCAAAGTTATCTCTTCTGTGATTTGTGTGATAGTAGCTATGTCTCAGATTTGCTATACATTCTTTTTGGTTTTGAAACTGTATGATGAAGTGGTTAAAGACAGCTAACTTGGATATGAGACTTGAATTTGTTTGTCTAATGCAAGCTATGTGATCTTGTTTACCTAGGAAATCTTGTTTCTTAAATAGGAAAATGAGGACAATTAAACAGGATTATATCTGCCTTTAAAATTTTATGTAAGGATGTGTAAACATGGTCTGTAGACATTAAAAAAAAACAAAAGATTATTTTTATAGCATTTACTAAACATATTTGTATTTCAAGCACATGTTTTGACCCTTGCATATCTGATTTCATATAATAATGAGCTAAATCCCAGTAAGATTCTATTTAAATTTGATTAGGAAAAGCATGACTTCTTTCTAGATAGGTATGCATTTCTTCGTAGTAGGTCATTGTTTGTAGTAACATTTGCAGGTCCCATAATGATGTGTCTTAGAGCCTGTCTTGAAACAGTTGTTTTTGTTTTTATGCTTCTAATTTATAAAGCATATAAAGTGTGGGTGAGTTCATTCCAATATGTTTTCTTATTGAGAACATAATAGGTTTCTCTTACACATATGAGGGCCCTGAGAAAAGCCATTAAAGGACTGTGCTAACTTTATGATAATAAAAATAATCCATAAAGCAAAATAAAGAAATAGAAAAACTGCATGTATTTAAGTGATTCAAGTATATACTCATGTTCCTTTGAAATATTCAATAAGTTTAAAAGGAGTTGTTTTAGTTTTATTTCTTAATATTAGAAAACTCTCCTCAAAATGTAAGCCAGTTGTTTTACATGGAAAAAGAAAACAGTGAGTATGAAAGAATATACTGAAAATAAACTGAAAACTAAGGATGCTTCAATGTATAATTTAGTACTGTTAAAAGCAGTGAGTGTTAAGGAATAATTTAAAATCAATTTATTTTTCAGGTTATATAGGTATTGGATATTATGCAGTCTTGCTACCAGATATAGATCTCTCCAGATAAAATATCTCTATCAGAACTACATAAACTTAAGTGAACACAGAAAATAGTTATGCAGAAAGATCAGACATATAAAATAAATGTCAATTCTTTTTTAAATGGAAATTAATTCTTTTTCTTTTTAAATAGAATTGTGATTTTGAATTTTGGAGTTGATTGAAAAGTTGGAATTATATTTGTGGTAACTGTAAAAACCAAAGACAGTTCTCAAAGAAGAACTTTGCTCCTTTTAGGAAAACAAAAAGAAGTAACTCTGGTAGAGCAATGATCTATATTATTTTTATCTCACATGCTTAAAGGTAGAGAAAACAGTGAGTTGGTACCTGGAGGTGATTTTATGCATGCATATATTTATAAATCATTCATAGTCCTGTATTAATATTGTATGTATTCTAAATAGAACTCATAAAAAGGTAAAGCTGAAATGAGGAAAATAATTTATAATTATTATTATTTCACATTTAATTTACTCACTATTAATTATTGTAATTTTAATTCAGTACGGTAATATGATACATTATTTTGTGAAAATCTGAATTTAGCTCTTTTTGATAGAGCAAATCAAAGTCCAATTTTAAGTTTCAATTTATTTTATAGTTGGTTTTAATGGTGATCACTTCTAAAAAGCATATTCACAAAGATTCATGTATACAAATGAAAAAACTGCATTTCTGAAAACAGGGGGATATTTTAAAACACTCACTTTCAACATCCTTTCTCCATACAACAATGAACTTCTTTGAAAGCAGCTCAACATTTTTTACTCTCTCCTTTAGCTTTAAGGTACATATTGTTCATCATTTAAAAAACATCTGCTAGGCAGTCTCTACTTACAGTGAGTTATTATCACTAAAAATGTCAGCAAATTTGGAAATGTCTTTCTATAAAAGAAAATAACTCAAGTTTAAGTTCAATGTGAGATATCCAGTGAACTTCCACAGAAAAGCTCTTCAGGGACATTACCTAGTATATTACCGATATTGTAAGTAACTTATTTTAATTTCTCATTTTTATCAATGCAACCATACCAGTTATATAGGTTATATCCTAAAACACACTCCATATTGCCATGATGCACTGGAAAACAAAAACAAAGAGTGAAGTCAGCTCTATTCCTTGTAGATTTTGCTATTCCTTTACAAAAGAAGTGAAACATGGAAGTCAGACATATGTACCCAGAGATTGTGCTGTAGAGTTGCATATTAAATGTCAGTATGTGTTGAATACTTCTCGCACTTCATTTGAGAGAATGAACATAGTTAGTAGTTGTAGCATTTCCATTCCACATCCTAATGTAGTACACAGTGCATAAATGTTGGGAAATACTATTTTCTGAGAATATTATTTTGTTTTTCTATTTTCAAAACAAGATTAAGTCAACTTCCATTTCCATACAATGGACCAGATTCACTCTCTTACCTGAGACAATAATGAAAGACATATATGGAATACTGGGCATCAGACAATGAAAGATAGTGATACCTGAGGGACAGAAAACAAATGTTGAGAGCCCTACCATTGCCTTGGCTTATTGCAGAAAGAACATTTTCAGGCTTTGTTTCAAGGAAGGGAAAGTCAGGTGGAGCTCAGTGAATTCCTTACATTGAATAGACGGAACTGAGAATCTGAGGAGCTCAAGCATTATTGAGTTCATAAGACAGAGTGCAAGAGAAGAGAAAGTTGCACAGAGAAAGAACCCTGGAATTATAAAGCAGGTACAGCTCAAGTATTCAATAGAGTACTAATGAGCAAATTTATGTGAAAAACTACCCAAAGACAGGGAAAAAACCAAACTAAAAAAGATTAGAAGGAACAGTACCTTGGGCTAACACAGAGCTGAGAAGAGTACCTATTCCTACCATCCAGCCTAGAAAATCTCATAATTCATGGGCATTTGACATTGGTTAGATTATTTTGAAGTGTACTGCTGTGGGAGTAGGACTATCTTTCCTTCTAAGGACATTTGGCAGTTTCTGGAGATGATTATAGTTGTCACAACTGAAGAGGGCAAAGGCTAAGTTTCCTTAATCTCCATCGTTGCACAGAACAACCACCACCCCACCACAACAACAAAGTTTCCTCTCTCTCAAAATGTCAATAGTGTTGAGGTCAAGAAACTCTGTTCTTGGCTAAACACTACTCAGGTTCTGGCAGTCAAAGCTTAAAGGGTTCTAAAGAAATCACACTATTTCCATGTAAATTAACTATGCCCCAAAATATCAAGGATATTTGCAAAACTACAAAAATAGTCAGTGTCCAACAAGGTGAAATCCATAATATCTGGTATTCAGTAAACAAGTTATTAGCATATAAAAAGCAGAAAAATATGACCCATAAGGAAAAGAAAAAAATAATCAATTCAAACCAACCAGAACTGACACACATATTAAAATTAGCAGCAAGAATTTAAGAAATTATTATAACTGTGTTCCATACATTCAACAAGTAGACATGGGGCTTATAAAAATTAACCATACTGAATTCTTGAAACTGAAACTACAGTATAAGAGATGAAATATTTACTGAACGAGAAAATTAGTAGATTAGACATTACAGAAGAAAAGATTAGTCAGTGAAAACAATTGTAATAGGAAGTATGCAAAATGAAACACAAAGAGAACAAAAGAGGGATTTAAAAATGAATAGATTTTTAATGACCTGTAGCACTTCAAGTGATCCTATTTATATTGAATTTATTGAATTGCTATTCCCAAGGAGAGAGAGGGGAGAACAACAACAACAAATATTAAAAATATATTAATATGTATACACATATACACAAAATGTTTGCAGAAGTAATGGCTGAACATTTTCCAGATTCATAAAAAACAATAAGCCCTGAGATTCAAGGAGGTCAATAAGACCCAAGCATAGGAAATATGAGTAAAACTAACCCCAAGCACATCATAATCACATTGTTTATAAAACTGTGATGAAGAGAAAATCTTAAAAGTAACCAGAGGGGAAAAAAATACATAAAGAGAAATAAAGATAAAAGTCATAACATCTTCCTTATGGAAAATTGTGCACATGCAAAAATAGGGGAGCAATGACTTAGTGCTGAAAAAAATTAGTGAACAGAAAATTTTATATCCAGTGAAATAACTTTCAAAAATAAAGATGAAATAAGGAAAATTTCAGACATACGAAAGTTGATTTTATCACTAATGAAGAGTCTGGCTCCACAGCAATATCCTCCATATTATTTTTCAAATCTGACCATAGGTAGTTGTCTGGCAGGCTTATTCAGGGAAACCTGCCTTCCCCACACAAGACTTGTACTGAACAAAAATGTTAACTCAAAATGGATCACAGACTGAAATGTAACACTCAAAACTATATGTCTTCTAGGGAACACAGAGGATAAAATCTGTGTAACCCTAAATTATATTTAAAAACTCTTTTATAAAATACCAAAGCATAGCTCATAAAGGCAACATATTGATAAACTGGACTTCATCAAATGTACAGCTTCTGGACATGATCAAAATATCTACAAACAATAAATGCTTGAGAGGGTGTGGAGAAAAGTGAACCGTTCCTACACTGTTGGTGGGAATGTAAATTGGTACAACCACTATGGGGAACAGTACGGAAGTTCCTTAAAAAAAACTACAGATAGAGCTACCATATGATCCAGCAATCTCACTGCTGGGCATATATCTACATACAACATGTTTTGAAAGGATAATGCACCCCATTGTTCATTGTGGCACTGTTCACAACAGTCAAGACATGGAAGCAACTTAAATGTCCATTGGAAGATGAATGGATAAAGAAGATGTGGTACATATATACAGTGGAATATTACTCAGCCATTAGAAAGAATGAAATAATGCCATTTGCAACAACATGGATGGACCTGGGGATTATCATACTAAGTGAAGTAAATCAGACAGAGAAAGACAAATATCATATGATATCACATATATGTGGAATCTTAAAAAAAATTGATACAAATGAACTTATTTACAAAACAGAAACAGACTCACAGACTTAGAGAATGAACTTATGGTTACCAGCGTGAAATGGTGTGGGGGAGGGATAGATCAGGAGTTTGAGATTGACAATGTACACACTGCTATATTTAAAATAGATAACCAACAAGGACCTACCTTAAAAAAAATCAAAAATTAAAAAAAAAAGCTTCTGTTCTTTGAAACACACTGTTAAGAGAATGAAAAGATTGGTCATGGACAGGAAATATCTGCCAATTATCAACCTGATAAAGGACTTGCATTCAGAATCTATAAAGGTCTCCCTAAACTCAAAAATAAGAAAGCAAAACAATCTATTTTTTTCTTTAAAAATGGACAAAGAATTTTAACAAATACTTTACAAAAGTAAAGATACAGCTGGCAATTAAGCATAGGAAAAGATGTTCAACCTCATCAGTGTTCTACTGCAGTCAAGTTATCTCTTCTTGTGCCTTTTAAAAAACTTCCCTCTCATTCATTTCCTTTCTCTCTCTCTCTCTCTCTCTCTCTCTCTCTCTCTCCTCTCTCCCTCCCTCCCTCACTCCAAATATGTGTGTGTGTTTGTATGTGTAAATATGTATGTTTGAATGTATATATTTTGTTGTTACTGTTCATTTTCTTTTCAGAATTTACCTTGATCTTCCTTGTTTATCTGATATTGGCCACGAAGAACAGATCCTACTGTGGCTGCCCTGCATTTCTGCTTACCAACACATTTAGGAAGCCCAACCCCATAAATCGTTCTTCAGGATTACATATCTTTGCCAGGTTTAAAAAGTTGAAGTTTGCCATTTTTTTTCTATTTCTCATTGTTTGGGTTATTTCAAGGGAGAGGGAGAGGAAAATATTCTATTCCACAATCATTTTGAGATAAGAGATCTTAAAAAAGACCTTAAAATTTAAGGACAGCAGGCTTAAGAATAGAGGGAGGTAAGGTCTAGAATAGTTAAGTTTGGGCTACACAAGAGAATAAAAGAGTTCTGAAGGGATATAGGATTAAAAGCCATTAATTTCAAACTCTACAAAATAAGATATTTTTTACCAATAGCAAGAACAAATCTATTCATATTTCAAATAAACTTGTCCATATCTTGGCATTTCATAATTTAAACATTTATAAAATATATCCCTTCTTTTATAAGCTTTAAACCATTTACCTTGTTCAAGAGTTAACTTAGAAACTCAAACTTTTTTTCTAACTTCAGTTTTTCCCTCCTTGAACACATACTCTGCACTTGCAGTCAGAAAGTTTAAAGTATAATTTTGCCTTTATAAGTCCTCTGCTAAAGCAACCTCAGTGGTTTCCTATTGTTTATAGAACCCCTAAAGTTATAATATACAATTCAAGACATCCACTAAACTATCTTTCTTAAGACCTCCTTCTACTAGGATCTCAAATACATATCCCTACACAACAATACTGCAGATCCTGGCATACAACATTCTGTGCTACACCTCTATGCCTTTCTTTCTGCTTAGAATAGAATCCCCTCAAATATTTTTGCCCTCTTCCTTATCCTTCATGACTAATTTAAAGCTTCGCTCTTCCTTGAAAATCTTGCCTGAATGCTGTTTCTTTGTATTATGGCATACTCATGCTTGCCTCAGTATTAGTAGGGTATTGATCAAATTGCCTGTCAATATTTACTTCTTAATAGACATCACATTTTCTGAGTTTGTAAAATATATTTACAGTTGTTTCCCTCTACACCTGGAGCATAATAAACACTCAATAAGATGCTTTTGATCTAAACTGATTCCATTCTGTTGGCAATAAACTCTGTTAATGATAGGACATGTAGAAATAAATAAGATATCAGGCTGTGTTGATTAGAAGATAAACATACTGTCTTAGAAAAACACAGTTTTATAATATTATATTATAAAAATAGAGTAGTTTAAGTGTGATTCATGAAACACATTTGGAGGAACATCTAATTTGAGAATGTGGTGGTGGCTACTGGATTTTTATATTTTTGTGACTGCAACAGTAAGACAAACCAGGATGAGAGTTGTACTTACCCTAGTGGAACACTAACTGAGAGACAACTACAATGCCAGCATTTTCATTTGCACAAGCTGCACTGTCTTTGAATTGATAATAGTGATGCTGGAGTATCATTATTTTGGTTAATATCATAAGAGCAGTCTCTTTTGTTTTACCAAATAATAAGATAAGGAGAGGTTTGGGTTTAGCTATCATTAACTAAAGGGGTTTAAATCAACCTGCAATTTCTAGAAAAATATTAATATAGGAGATGCATTTATATCAGTCAGAGAGGAGAGACCTATCACAGTAAATGAACTATGTGCTTATAAATGCACATCTTTCTTCTGTTATACTTGGTGTTCACTGCTGAATGGAAGAAACAAATGAACTAGAAAGTGTTAAGCTTGTTATCCCCTTATTTTTATACTTTGAATTGGGTCATGGGCTGACTCAAGTGATTACTTTCCTTGATGAGTAGCTCTAAAAAAACAGGCAGCTGAGGAAACAAGTTTACTATAGAGCTGACATCAACAAAGAACCAATGAAACCTATAACCAGGTTAAATAAAACAAAGACCTCAACACAAAGACGTATATGTTGTTTTATGCCAGAAGGTAGCATTTTATTTAATTTTCTGTTTATGATCCATGGAAAATTGTAGGTGATAATAACAAGAGTTTTTGTATCAAGGGAATGTTTTAAGCATTAAATAAATTATGATGAATAAAGCCTTCAACTTAATAATAACTGAGTAAACACAAATCATCATCATCATCATCAATGTTGGTTTAGGAAATAATTAATTTCCAATGAAGTGTAAGAAACCAGCTTAATATTACCATTTTTATTTTCTATTAAGAGATAGGGTAGTTATTGAAAACTATATCGAGATTGGAGTGATAGCTATTTAATGTCCCTGGTCTGGCACTTATATTAGTAAATGAATGTTGTATGAAAAGTTCATTAACTTCTCCAAAACCCCATTTTCTCTACTGCATAATAGGAATAATAATGTCTATCATACTTTTCCCTAAGCTTATTATGTATTATATGTTTTATACATATACATAGAATATAAAGTGTTTTATTTTTTCTGTAGTATTTACAGTCTTTGTGCTCTGTAGTCTGTGCTTCAATATAAAAGGAAACTATCTTAAAATATGCAAGAGTTAAATTATAAGGTAAATATTATACACATTAAAAACTCAAGAATGTGCAATTGCTGAAGATGAAGTGCTTACAGTTATTAAAATTAGGGTATGGAAACACAAAGAGGTAATCATAGTTCATCAGCTCATGTCTAACTATATAACTCAGACTATAACTCAGCTACTGATCTTGGGTCAGAAGCCTATAATCCTCACACTTCATTCTTTTGGTAAGCCAATTTTTTATTATTAGTCATATAGTTTAAATTTAAGCTGGGTCATGGTGATCACAAGTTGTTGCCATCTGGCAGCTGTGTGCCAGCCTTTGTGAGATAAATTTTTCATCAGATTCAAATTCTAAGTGGACAGATGGCCACACTGAAAAATGACCATGACGTTTTAACTAATTGATATCTTTTTTGTGAGACTCAGCTGAGAAACCAAGGCCTGGATGGGTACTGAGACAGAACTCACTAGCCACCCTGGAAGAAAATAGTAGCTATATATAAGAAAATCTAGGTATGGGACTGTGCAGAGAGTTGAGAAAATGCTTCAGTAAGTAAGGTTTTTCTTTCTTTCTTTTTTAACACCTTTATTGTAGTATAACTGCTTTGCAATGTTGTGTTAGTTTCTGCTGTATAACAAAGTGAATCAGCTATATGTATTCATATATCCCCATATCCCCTCCCTCTTGTGCCTCCCTCCCACCCTCCCTCTCCCACCATTCTAGGTCATCACAAAGCATGGAGCTGATCTCCCTGTGCTATGCAGCTGCTTCCAGCTAGCTATTTATTTTACATTTGGTAGTGTATATATGTCAATCAAGGTTACTCTCTCACTTCGTCCCAGCTTACCCTTCCCCACCACCCCATGTCCTCTATATATGTACCACATGCTCACTTGTATTACTATTATAGTGGTAATTAGTAATAATTCAAAAGTTAATAATTTTATTCCATCTTTCTGACGAAATGTATTAAAATTATAATTAAAATAATTTAATGATAATCTACTTTGTCAAAATTGTATTTTTTTTTTAATTTTAGCATTACATGTTCTTTAAATACTAAGTCGTAATTAAATAAGCTTCCATTTTTTTTCTCAGTCTCTTGGTATCCTTGTCAATTAACAGTCCTGTTGTCAACACTGAGTTCTTAGTTACTTTATAAGAAGAATACTTCTGGGGAATTCCCTGGCGGTCCTGTCCAGTGGACTCGGCGCTTTCACTGGCAGCCCAGATTCAATCCCTGGTTGAGAACTAAGATTCTGCAAGCTGTGTGGCACAGCCAAAGTTAAAAAAAAAATTAAAATTAAAATAAAAAGAGAAGAAGAATACCTCTGTAGTTCCCTATAGACATTAAGTCAAATTCAGTGCATAATTCTTCTGTCATCACAATTTTGCCAATAATCATTTATCCCAGAAAATATCTTTTAGTCTGTTTTCTATTTAGCATTAAGGGATTTTTAAGATAACACGAAAAGCAGTTTACACATAACAAATGATTATGCAGCCAAATTTCACATGATGTTTCTGAGTAGTAATACTTCTATACTCCTCAGGAGAACTATTAAATTTACAAAACTAATTATGCTTTACTATAAATTATAGCATTTCTCTAACTCACAGAAAGTTATTTTTTTTCTTAAAAATGACATATCTAGATTTCTTATAACTAAAATGGATTTAAATACAATCTAGGCACACATTGATTTATTTTAAACTCTCCATACATTACCAAATACATTGCTTTTTAAAAGGTGATAATCTTATAGAGATTACCCTTGGTGAAATAATGGATTATTATACATCTTCCATAAAACTTTTCTGACTTTTCAAATAATTGAAAAGTTTTGGTAGCAATATATGGACATCAAATGCCTTAACAATTCTATTAATCATCAAGGGTTTTAGTTTCATAACCACTTAGAAACTTATGTCAGAAAATTTTATATACATATATATATATTTAAGCAGATGTGTAAAGTATAAGCATTCTAACATTTCATATAGTATTAATACTCTTTGTGCTCCATAATTGAGTGCAATTTCAACTGAAATCAGAATCTTCTACTACTAATAAGTGTCAGTCTAACATCATAAAAAGATTTAAATATACTCATTACACTATAGTAGCTACCATGTCCCCAGTACCTCTTGTGTCAATAAAAGTTAAGAGAACAGAGATAATCATGGTATTTACTTTGCATCAGACATTATGCTAGGTGTTTTATATATAGAAACATATTTACTACTAATAAGAAACTATCAAGGTTTATTTTATTATAGCCATTAAAACATGCCACAGATATTAGGTAAATACCCCAAATCAGTTAGTGGAAGCAAAGCCAAGCCTAGAAAGGAACTTATTTTCACTGCAAAGTTCCTTCCCCCTGATTCTATATAATAACTACTAAACTTTCTACAAGTAGGCTTCCAAAGAATTATTGACAGTTTTTTCAGTTAGCAATTTAAAAAAATGCCATTACAGGGACTTTCCTGGTGGTCCATTGGTTAAGAATCCACCTGCTCATTCAGGGGACATGGGTTCAATCCCTGGTCCGAGAAGATCCCACATGCCACAAAGCAACAAAGCCCATATACCACAACTATTGAGCCTGTGCTCTAGAGCCCACAAGCCACAACTACTGAAGCCTGAGTGCCTAGAGACTGTGCTCCACCACAAAAGAAGCCAGTGCAATGAGAAACCCATTCACTGCAACAATGAGTAGCCCCCACTCGCCGCAACTAGAATAAGCCCGTGCCCACTAACGAAGACCCAATGCAGCCAAAAATAAATAAATTAATTAAAATTTTAAAAGGTCATTACAAAATTATATGAAAATTATAAACCAATAACTCTCATGGATATAAATGTAAAATCCCTCAATCAAATATTAGCAAACAAAATCTCATGATGTATAAAAAGAAGTATGTACCCTGAAAAGGTAGGGTTTATTCCAGGTATGTAAGACTGGTTCAACTTTTTTAAAATCTAAACAATACAACAAACTAGTGAATATAACAAAAAATAAGCAGACTCACAGATATAAATAATAAACTGGTGGTTTGTTTGGGGAGAGGGGTAATAATAGGAGTGGAAGAATGAGAGGTACAAATTACTGTCTGTAAGATAGGCTCAAAGATATACTGTGCAACATGGGGAATACAGCCAATATTTTGTAATAACTGTAAATGGAATATAGTCTTTAAAACTGTATAAAATTTTTAAAAATTAATTAATTAAAATAAATAAAAAACAATCAAGATCATCTACCACATCAACAAATCAAAGAAGAAAAATCATATGATATTATAAATTGATTCAGAAAAAAATAATTTGACAAAATACAACACCATTTCTAATAAAAACTCTCAGTTTACTAGGCATATGGGGGAACATCTTCAACTTGCTAAAGACCATCTATAAAAACACTTATAGCTAACTTCATACTTAATGGTGAGAAAATAGGGACTTTCCCATAAGATCAAGAAAAAGGCAAGTGTGTTGTCTCTCAGCACCCCTATTTAACATCACACTGGAAGAGCCAAAACAAAACTGAAGAAGCACAATATTGGAGGACTGATACTATCTATTTCAAGACTTACTCTAGGACTATATTAATCAAGACAGCTTGGTATTGATGAGAAAGACACAATGATCAAATAAATAGAATGTGGAAGCTAGAAATAAGCAAGATAAATATAATAAACTTATTTTTGACAAAGGAACAAATAATCCAATGGAGAATGGCTAATCTTTTCAAGAAATCATACTGGGAAAATTGGACACCTGTATACCAAAAATGGAATCTAGATATAGACATTATTCCTTAAAAAAAAAAAAAAAAACTCATAATAGATTTAGACCTAAATGAAAATGAAAAACTATAAAACTTCAAGAAGAAAACATAGAAGAAAATCTATATGATCTTCAGTTTGTTGATACATTTAAAAAAAATGAGAATAATAAAATTATTCATGAAAGAAAAATAATTATAATTTGACCTTATTAAAATTAAAATAACTTCTGTTTTGTGAAAGACACTATTAATTAATTAAAAGACAAACTTTAGGCTGGGAAAATAATTTGCAAAAATGCACACCTGATAGAGGGCTTTAATCCAAAATACACAAAGAACACTTAAAACTCAGCCATGAGAAAACAAACAACTCACTTTGAAAATGGGAAAAAAAATCCAAACTGTTAACTCACCATAAAGATGTGCTGATGAGAAATAAGCAAATGAAGAGATACTCAATAAAATTTTTCATCAGTGAACTGGAAATTAAAACAATGAGGTACTACTACACTCTACATAGTCAAAATCCAGAATCTTAACTACACTAACTGGTAGTGGATTAAGAGCAATAGGAATTCTTAGTTTGTAGATGGAAATGTAAAATGGTACAACCACTTTGTAAGGCAACTTATCCTAGTTTTTTCCAAAACTAAATATACTCTTCCCATGTGATTCAGTAATTGTACTCCTAGTTAGGTTGTAAAACTTATATCCACACAAAACCTGCACATAAATATTTAGAGAAGTTTTATTCAGAATTGATCAAACCAAAAACAGTAAGGATATATTTCAGTAGGTAAATAAACTTGGTGAATGCAAGCAATGGAATATTATTCAGCAATAAAAATAAATTAGTTTTCAAGTAACAAAATGTGTGTATGAATCTTGTGTATAACTCTAAGCAAAAGAAGCCAGTCTGAAAGAGCCACCTACTATATGATTAAAATAATGCAAAATTTTGGAAAATGATAAGCTATAGAGATGGTAAACAGATCAGTGGTTACCAAGGTGGATTGAATAGATGGAGCACAAGGGTTTTGTTAAGGGTAGTGAAAACATTCTATATAGTACTATAATGGTAAATACAAGGCATTAAACATTTGTCAAAACTCAGAGGACTTTACAGCATGTACAGTAAATTTAAAGCATGAAACTAATAAAAACATCATTTAAGAGGCCATCAGGATCTCAGAATGGAATGTAGAATGTGACAAAATAATCTAAATATATTAAAATGTATGAAACAACTTCACTGAAAGGGATGGCCAAATAAAGCATTAAATTATATAAATGTTAAAATGAGTGGAGTCTGTAAAGTCAAAGTCAAAAGGAATTGTACGAAAGCACTGAGTCTCATTGAAAAAGTCCCCACTCCCCACCATGGGGTAGAAGTTAATAGTTCTGAAACTACTGCACAAGTATAATGGGGCTGAATGATTAAGTAAACAAATGGAACATGTTGGGAACAAAGTTTTTCACTACTGGGATGGAATGTTAATGTAGGTAATAGGAAGAGGCTAGAATAATCCATGTTGTACAGAATTAGAGTAGGAGAATCTGCATAAATCCATATTTAGTGTAATAATGACATGGATACCTACAGAAATATTAATGTGTATGTCTATATACACAGGTTAAACACAGGTTAGACTATAGACATTTATTTCCATGCTTTGTCAGTTGAAGGACCTTGAACCAACAACGTTCTACTAGCCTTGAGAATTTCTATCATCCAGACATGGGTTTTTAATACCATTTCTCATTAAAAGGAATGGATGGTTCTAGGACTGTATGAGGAAATATACAAAATGAACATGAAGCATATTTTTAGTACAAGAATGCACTCACTCAAAAAAAAAACAACACAACGAAACTCCCTATATTAATGGAGTTATATTAAAGTGATATAGAAGCCAATCAGAATAGTCCCAATGCCAACTATGAATGACTTGAGCAATAAAATAAAATAGCACTGAATTATAATCCAAAACATCATATAAATACCCAGGAGTCCATACTGACATAAACAAATTGTTGAACAAATAAATAAGTGAAGGAGAAAAGACAAATCTCTCTTACAAAAGAATTCCAAATATTTTATGTGGATACTCCACCACTGAAGCATAATTTCCCACTCCTTAGGTGTGGGCTGTGCATAGTGGCTTTCTTCTAGTACAGGATGGAAAATGAATAAACAAGAGTAAATTTATAGTAGTGAAGGCTGACAAACACTACCTATGCTGGGTGATTAAAGTTTATATTGAGTTCTTTTGGAAATATTTTCCCTTGATATGATATGATATCCTCTCAAAAATCTTTTGCCCAAGTCTAGTCATGTGGGGAAAAAAAATCACACAAATTCCAATTGAGGGCTAGTCTACAAAATAACTACCTGGTCTGTACTTCTTAAAAGTCAAGGTCAGCAGAAACAAGAAATGTCAGAGAAACTCACAGCCAAATGTATCCTAAGAAGACATTAATAAATGTAATGTGTTAACCTCAGTGGGATCTTGGAACAGACAAATACATTAGGGAAAAACTAAGGATCTATATAATGCATCAGCTTTTCTTGGTAAGAATTATCAATTTTTTTACTAGTTGTGACCACTGCAGCCTGCCAAGGTAAGATGTTAAAAATAAGGGAAACTGGATATGGGATTACAGCAATTCTCTGTATTATCTTTGCAATAATTTTATAAATTGAAGAGTTCTATAAAAAAATTAAGTGTCAAAATATTTGTACCAACGCTATTATTAAGATTACCAATATATAGATGTAAGATATGGTTATTATAGAAATAATTTATATATTAAAAAAATTATCTAATAAAATAAAATATATTTCACATGAATTAAAGTGGTTTATGTACACTTTAATTTTAGAGGGAAAAAACCAATTGAACAAAACGTGATCTGTATCTATCCCCTCAAATAGATATAGAACATAACTAAATATTTATTTGATATTACTATTCCACTAATAATATTTTCCAGATTTTTATCACTGCATTATCCACATTTACCTTGTATTATATACATGTGTATTGTTTTAACTAGTATATGAGTTTCAAGATCTAAGAAGTGTGTATTTTCCAACTTTGCATTCCATCATTTAACATAATATATGGTTTGTTACTCAAGCAATATTTATTGAAATAATAGCCAAATGAATGAATAAGAATGTATTCTATAAGCATGTAGCAATAGAAGTAATATCAAAACATGATCAGATATGACTATAGAATAGTTTAAATTATGAACCAATCATCTTTCATTGCAAATATCAAAATATAACTTATTTTCATATGTCTGCTGTCTTGTAAATATCATATAAGATTTAAATTAACAGAATAAATCAAACTTACATAATTTTAAAATTGTTAAGAAAATGAGATCAAGAAAAGAACATGTATTCAAAAAGTAAGATGGGTGTGTGCACCAAATTAGCATATAAAATATTAAATGTTCTTATATCTTCCAAAAGTGACCTGCAAAAATATATTCAAGATTTGTAGTAGGTGCTTCAATTCAGAAACATAGCGTTTTAAAATTTTAGAGTCAAATGTGTAAAAAAATATTATTTGCTCTAGACTTCATTTATTTATAATGCAAAAACCAGTGGAAAACATTCTTATATGAGTACTGATAAATCAAGATCTGTGTCGTGTATAAAATACATCTTTATATGCATCCTTCTAAGTAACACAGTGGCAACTTTTATAAGACAATGTTTACAGTGTTTTAACATATAGGTGTATGACATTGCTTCAAAGTACCATTCAGTCAAAGTAATTAAATCAAAAGTCCAGAGGAATAAGACTAAACCATTTGCTTTATATAAATTAGACGAATCTAGCAATAGATTTTAGAGTATCAAGAAAAATGGCTGGATTTAATGTTTTAGGTAATTTTCTATAAACACTAGTTCTCTCAGTAGTGCTTTTGAAAGGCATTAAGAGATAGTAATTGAGAGACTATATGCCTAACAAGTACCTAGAATACAACTAGTCTATGTTGCCCTATAATCAGGTACTTTAACCATTAGCTGATATAAAGCTGATAATTCTCTTGTAAAAATTAAAGATCCTAAAAGACATATATTTACTTAGAAAAATATAAATGCTATGAAGATTAAAATTTTCTCAAATATGTTTGCAGTTTTACTTTAAAATTAAGACAGGTGGAATGCTAATATCTTTGATTTCTATGTCACAGGGCATGGAGAAATGAATTTATCCTGGAAGTATAATAAAACAAGTATAATAAAACAAAATCAGACATTAATAATTTCCACTAAAGTGTTCATAAAACATGAATCTGTGACCATTGTAGTGTTCGACAATAATGGTACTCTTTAAAATAAAAGAATTTGAAAAATATTGATCTAGATAAGGAAATAATGTCATTTTCTATATGGTGTTATTAAACATAACCTTATAATTTGTTGATGGACACCTGCCAAAAATGTATGACTTTGATTTCAGAATAGCATAGAACCACTTGTAGATGCTGTTAAAGAAGAACGCTGGTAGTCCAAGAAGGCAATTAATGATTTTTCAAACGTCATCTACACATAGCTATTTTCCATTTGGGAACATCATATCATCAGTTCATCTTAAAGTGGTAGCAAATTTTCAGGAATTTATGGCAAAGAATAGGGACTGCACTTTATTTCTGTTTTAACCCCCTGGAAAATACTCTCTGATTTTTTTCAAGAGAAAATTCCTACCAACTTTGATTCTTGTAATCAGATTCCTGTCTCTGTTAATGAGAAACCATCATTCTTATGATGCAATCAGTGGCTTGATTGGAGCACTTTAATCTTCCTTCCCAACACGTACAATTAAAGAAACCACAGGTGAGGATTTTACTGTCTTCCTGTGAGGTGCAATGTAAAACTGCTCTTAGAGCTTTTTCGTCATTGTGTATTTGTGTGTGCTTCCCACTGGATTAGGGGCTCTATCAGATGAGATCACATCTCATTACATTTCTTCTGGACACTTGGCACAAAATCTGCCAATTTTAAGTTCTCAATAAATGTATGTTTAGTTTAAAACAAGTCCTATTTCCTGTGAATTCCAATCCATTAATATAATCTACTTGCCTCTCTCCACCCCTATTATAATAGCCTCCACTATGATTCTGCCATTTCTAGTCTTACTTCTTTTCAGTCTCTTCTCTGTATTGCAGCCAGAGTGGTTTTTCTAACCAGCACCTCTTAGCTTCCAACCCTATATAGCTAAGGGCCCTCAGTGGATCATTAGTGCTCTTGGGATACAATTCACTTTTCCTTTTTTTTACCCACAATCTATAATCATTCACCTTGCCACTTGATAACATTACCAGTTCCATCTTCTCATACCTACTACTGCACCTCTCTCTGTACCCCAGACATATTGAAACACCTTCATGTCCTTGAACATGTCATTCACTTTTTTACCTCTAAAAGTTGTACTCTCTTTTCTGTTTGAAACACCCTTTCCTTAAACGGTACCAGGCTAACACAGAATCATTCTCCATGTCTCGGGTTAAATATCTATATGATAAGAGAATAAGTACAGATGCAACAAAATGTTATAAAAAGGAAAGTAAGGACTTCAGGTTTCTGGTTCTGCATTTAAGGAGCTTGGGAATCATTACTCCATCTGTTCTAACAAGTTGAAAGCTGAACAGACTGAAAACTGTACATTTCCAGTATCTGTAAGAGAGAGGAGGACAGGGCAAACCTGACTGTCAAGACAGATGGTTAAACACAGGGAGTCACATGTTTGGATGTGTTCGCTCCTCTGTTTTCTTAAAGACCTGTGTAACTGTCCTTAAATGTTTCTTAGAATTCACCAATTAAATAATGGTGTGGAGATTTCTTTGTTTAAAATTTTCAGAAGGTGGTCAAAAGGTACAAACCTACAGTTATAAGATGAAGTGCTATGAATGTAATGTACAACATGATGGCTATTGTTAACACTGCTGTATGGTATATAGAAAAGTTGTTGAGAGTAAATCCTGAGTTCTCATCATAAGGAAAAAAAAAACTTTTTTCCTTTTTTTCTGTTTTTTGGTATTTATATGAAATAGTGGATATTAATGGATTGTGGTAATCATTTCACAATATATGTAAGTCAAATAGCTGTACTATACACATTAAACGTATGCAGATGTTTTATGTCAGTTATAAATCATACAACTGGAAAAAGTGAAAGATAAAACATTAAACATTAATTATAAAAATAAAGTGTTTTCAGTTAGAGGCTATCTTTTCATGTATATAGAGTTATTAATAATATTGATTTCTTATCTTGTACATTTGGTAAGATGTATTTTTCAAGGAATCTGTGGATTTCATCTAATTTGGGGAATTTATGGTCATAATGTTACTCATAATAAGTATTTACTATGTTTTCAATGACTGTAAGATCTGTAATGATACCCTCTCTCATTCTTTACACTGGTTGATTGTGTTCTCTCATTTCTTCTTGATTGTACTTGCCTAACATTTGTCAATTTCAATTATCTTTCCAAAGAACCAAATACTGTTTCATTGGTATTCTATATTATTTTCTGCTTCGTATTTCACTGGTTTCCTAGATTACCATTACTGCTTCTTCTGATTTATTTTCTTTGGATTTCTTAAGATTGGCAATTTGATCATCTTTAACCTCTCTTTGCTTCTAATATATGTATTTAAAAGTATAAATTTCACACTACAGACTGTTAGCAGCAAATCACACACTTTGATATGTTTGTTTCATTAGCATTCAGTTCAAAATGTTTTCTCTTTTCCCTTGTGATTAATTACTTGACACTAGTTTTCTTTAAGTATGTTTTAGTTTCCAGATGATCTGTAATTTAATTATGTTATGGCTAAAATATATATATATATGTGTATATATATATATATATATATATATATATATATATATATATAAATTTGATCCTTTAAATAAATTATTAAGCATTTGTCCCAGCCTATGACTTATCTTAGCAAAAGTCCTATGGGCACTTGAAAAAAATGTGTTTACTTCTTTTTTGAATGTTTTATTCTATAAATAGAAATTAGGTCAATTTAGATTATGTTGTTTAGATTTGTTATATCTCTTCTGTATTTTTTCAAATTGTTCTATTTCTTTTTTGAGAAAGGGTTGGTAAACTTTTACTATATTTTTGGATTTGTCTTTTTGTCTTGTTACTTCTATGAACTTTATCATGTAACCTTAAGTTTTGTTAATAGGTGCATACATATTTATGACTGCAATATATTTTCAAAGATTTGATAATTTTACCAATTTTTATTGTCATTTTATATCTCTGGTAATACTCTTTGTCTTGAAGTCTACTTGATCAGACATTAATAAAAGTACACCTGATTTTTTTCTGCCTAATTTGGCGATGGTATATGTTTTGCTATCTTCTTACTTTCAACCAGACTGTCTTTACATTCACTATATATCTATTATTAATAGGATACAATGGACCCTTAAAAAAATCCAGGCTAATGATCACTTCCCTGTAATTAGTGTTTAGTCTATTTAATGACACATTTAATGTAATTACTAATGAAATTAGGTTTAAGTTTTTTATTTTGTTATTTGTTCTTCACTTGTTCCCTGTTCTTTCATGACTTCTAATGAGATGATCAAAAAATTTTTTGGACTCTATGCTATCTCTTCTATTAGCTTTATCATTATACCTCTTTGTGTTAATAGTGGTTACTCTAGACAGCATATGTATTCTTAACTTATCAGAGTCTACCTTGAATTAACATTATTTTATTTCATAAATTGCATTATAATGTCATTTACTTATCTTCCTATTTCCCACTTGCTTTATTATTTTTAAATCTTTTTTAATCAAGGAAATGTATTCCTATGGCAAAAGTCAAAAGCAGGAGAATAAAAACAATGAAGACATATTAATGACATACATTTAGGATTGTGGCTATCTCTACTGGATAGATCAAAAAAGAGAACCATAGGCTTTGTATTTGTAATAATGCTTTAAAAATTATTTAAAATATTGAATATATTTAAAAGACTGACAGAAAAAATGAGTTATATCTACTTTAATTACATAGAAAAATTGCCATGTATATATAAAATACTAAAACACATTGCAACAATTATATATTTCATGTTTTAATACACCTAGAAAGGGTCTGGAAGTATATACCAAGCTATTAATTGCAATTATTATTAATAATATAATTTTAAGAAACTTTCAAAATAACATTTCTATATTTTTGGATTTGCCTTTAATTAATAAAAACATATAAATTTTAAAGAATAGGATAAAACAAATCAACTATAAACAGAAAACAATATAAAAGCAGATAAAAAATGACAGAAATAAAATCCAACCAATGTAATGCAAATATTTTAGACTATCTAGAGTTTTTTTATTATGTTTGTAGTCTGAGTAACTATAGAGTCAGCAATGACAAAGGTATTGAAGGATATAAGAAATATTTCATATATTCTGTAGTTATTTGTCCAGAAGGTGTCAGTAGGGAATGATATCTAGTTCACTGACCAATTCTGAATTTTTCCAAGCCATCACTTTTGTGACTGGAAGTAGAGGACATCAGAAAATTATTTTATTTGTAAATTAGGGTGTGAAGAGGAAGAAAAGTCAGGGAATTTTTACTTCACAGCTTTTACTTTGAAAATGAGTTTAGTTCACCTATGGAGGCTAAAGTTAATTTGACAGAGGATTTAATGAAGTAGATAAAGATCTAGAATTAATAAAGTTAACAATCAAATTAAAATAGCAAACAGCAAGGAGTCAATTAAAGATCTGGCATTTCACTTTTAAAGGAACTTATTTTTCTCATGCATTTTCTAGACACATAGAAGATATTGTTATTCTGCCTTCAGATTAAATGTTCACCTTTTCACAACTCTCTGTGTTTTCTTTTTCTATTGCCTCTTTTGGTTCCTACCATTCTCTTCTTGGACATTCTATGCTAAAATTTCCCAATATAACCTCTTATTTCAATTGCTTTTATTTTTGAGAAAAAAGGTAAAATTGAAATACTATGGTCAATAAGTAAGTGACAGCAAGGCATATGTGCATTTTCCCAAGAACATAAGTTACACATATTGCAAGCAATACAGCATGTCTTGCTTGATTACTTGCTTACTCTTCTAATGTTGTTAGAGAGCAGAATTGGTCTTGTCCTTTGAACCTGCCTCAAATCAGATAAAAGTATTATGACCGGCTGCAACCAAGGCTTATTACTTGTCTCCCAAGGAATGTAATAAAGTTATTTCTAACATCGCTTCCGTTAAAAAAAAAAAAAAGCCCTCAGTGTATCTAAAACATGCTTAAGTCTCCCAGCAGAGGTTGGAGAAATAATTGTGAAGTTTTGAAAAAATATATATATATATAGTTAATATTTTATTTTAAAAAAATTACTGACATATAATTGATTTAGAATGTTGTGTTTGTTTCTGGTGTACAGCAAAGTGATTCAGCTATATATTTTTTTCATATTATTTCCATTATGGTTTATTACAGGATATTGAATACTCTTCCCTTGCTATACAGTAGGACCTTGTCATTTATATATTTTATACACAGTAGTTTATATCTGCTAATCCGAAACTCCTAATTTATCCCTCCTCCAACCCTTTTCCCCTTTGGAAACCATAAATTTGTTTTCTATATCTTTGAATCTGTTTCTGCTTTGTAAATAACTTCATTTGTATCATATTTTAGATTCCACCTAAAATGATACCATATGGTATTTTTCTTTCTTTTTCTGACTTACTTCACTTAGTAATATTTTATTAAGCTTAATATAGTTCTGGACAGATAATAAGGTGTTGGGAGAAATATCTATTGATTGATCTCTATATCTTAGCATCCTGACTACTATAGAGAGGGAAAATTAATTCTAGCCCAAATTTGTTAAGATTCTGACACTCTCACCATCCTCCTCCTGTTTTAGCCATGTACCTTCATTACTGATTTCAAATTAACCCTCTTAATTAAGGACAAAGATCTGAACAAATATTTCTGATTTTGTTCTCATCACTTCCACTGGGATGCAACTTTTATTTTTCACCTCATGCTGGAAGTTGGGCAGTATCTAATAATGGGAAATTAAGTTACCTTGGGCTACAGTCTTAGACCTTGAATTACTGAGACAAGACCAGGTGAGGTCTCAAGGCATGCTCAATTGTTTCGTGGATGAAGAAGCACACAAAAAGGGACTTCCTCTTATGATTATATTCTCTAAGTTTTTTACCCTGTTTTCTTGAGTATAAGACATACAATAAACACGTAATTATATAATGAAATATCAGGTAGTGAAATTATTATGAAATATAATGAAAGATGAATACTTTGTTACATATTGTTTTCTTAAATATCAATGCACTGGAGAGAGGTGGAAGATGGCTGAAGAGTAAGACGTGGAGATCACCTTCCTCCCCACAGATACATCAGAAATACATCTACACGTGGAACAACTGCTACAGAACACCTACTGAACACTGGCAGAAGACCTCAGACCTCCCGAAGGGCAAGAAAGTCCCCATGTACCTGGGTAGGGCAAAAAAATAAATAAATAAACAGAGACAAAAGAATAGGGACGGGACCTGCACCAGTGGGAGGGAGCTGTGAAGGAAGAAAGGTTTCCACACACAGGGAAGCCCTTTCACGGGGGTGGACTGTGGGTGGTGGAGCGGGGGAAGCTTTGGAGTCACGGAGGAGACTGCAGCAACAGGGGTGCCGAGAGCAAAGCGGAGAGATTCCCGAACAGAGGATCAGTGCCGATCGGCACTCACCAGCCCGACAGGCTTGTCTGCTCACCCGCCGGGGTGCGCGGGGCTGGGAGCTGAGGCTTGGGCTTCAGTTGGAGTGCAGGGAGAGGACTGGGGTTGGTGTGAACACACCCTGCAGGGGGTTAGTGCACCACGGCTAGCCGGGAGGGGTCCGGGGAAATGTCTGGACCTGCCGAAGAGGCAAGAGACTTTTTCTTCCCTCCTTGTTTCCTGGTGCACGAGGAGAGGGGATTAAGAGCGCTGCTTAAAGGAGCTCCAGAGACGGGCGCAAGGCGCGGCTAAAAGCACGGAGCCCAGAAACAGGCATGAGACGCTAAGCCTGCTACTGCCACCACCAAGAAGCCTCTGTGCTAGCACAGGTCACTCTCCACACCTCCCTTCCAAGGAGCTTGTGCAGCCCGCCACTGCCAGGGTTCCGGGATCCAGGGACAACTTCCCCAGGAGAACGCACGGCACGCCTCAGGCTGGTGCAATGTCCCACCGGCCTCTGTCACCGCAGGCTCACCCTGCATCATGCCCTTCCCTCCCCCCCGGCCTGAGTGAGCCAGAGCCCCCGAATCCGCTGCTCATTTAACCCCGTCCTGTCTGAGCGAAGAACAGACACCCTCCGGCGACCTACAGGCAGAGTCGGGGCCAAATCCAAAGCTGAGCCCATGGGAGCTGTGAGAACAAAGAAGAGAAAGGGAAGTCTCTCCCAGCAGCCTCAGGAGGAGTGGATTAAATCTCCACAATCAACTTGACTTACCCTGCGACTGTGGAATACCTGAATAGACAACAAATCATCCCAAATTGAGGAGGTGGACTTTGAGAGCAAGATTTATGATTGTTTCCCCTTTTCCTCTTTTTGTGAGTGTGTATGTGTATGCTTCTGTGTGAGATTTTGTCTGTATAGCTTTGCTTTCACCATTTGTACTAGGGTTCTATCTGTCCGTTTTCTCTCTTTTTTTTTTTTTTTACTTTAAAAACTGTTTTTCTTAATAATTATATTCTTTATTTTAATAACTTTATTTTATTTTACATTATTTTATTTTATTTTACCTTCTTTCTTTCTAATTTTTCTCACTTTTATTCTGAGCTGTGTGGATGAAAGGCTCTTGGTGCTGCAGCCAGGAGTCAGTGATGTGCCTTTGAGGTGGGAGAGCCAATTTCAGGTCACTGGTCCACAAGAGACCTCCCAGCTCCACGTAATATCAAACAACGAAAATCTCCCAGAGATCTCCATCTCAACAACAACACCCAGTTTCACTCAATGACCAGCAAGCTACAGAGCTGGACAACCTATGCAAAACAACTAGCAAGACAGGAACACAACCCCATACATTAGCAGAGAGGCTGCCTAAAATCCTAATAAGTCCACAGACACCCCAAAACACACCACCAGATGTGGAACTGCCCACAAGAAAGACAGGATATTTCTGAGGTGGGAGAGCCAATTTCAGGACACTGGTCCACAAGAGACCTCCCAGCTCCTTGTAATATCAAATGTTAAAATCTTCCAGAGATCTCCAACTCAACAACAACACCCAGCTTCACTCAATGACCAGCAAGCTACAGTGCTGGACACCCTATGCCAAACAATTACCAAGACAGGAACACAACCCTACCCATTAGCAGAGAGGTTGCCTAAAATCATAATAATTCCACAGACACCCCAAAACACACCAAAAGATGTGGACCTGCCCAGCAGAAAGACAAGATCCAGCATCATCCAGCAGAACACAGGCACTAGTCTCCTCCACCAGAAAGCCTACACAACCCACTGAACCAACTTTAACCACTGGGGACAGACACCAAAAACAATGGGAACTACAAACCTGCAACCTACAAAAGGATACCCCAAACACAGTAAGGTATGCAAAATGAGAAGACAGAAAACCACACAGCAGAGGAAGGAGCAAGATGAAAACCCACCAGACCCAACAAATGAAGAGGAAATAGGCAGTTTACCTGAAAAAGAATTCAGAATAATGATAGTAAAGATGATCCCAAATCTTGGAAATAGAATAGAGAAAATGCAAGAAACATTTAACAAGGAACTAGAAGAACTAAGGATGAAACAAGCATTGAAGAACAACACAATAAATGAAATTAAAAATACTCTAAAAGGGATCAATAGAAGAATAACTAAGGCAGAAGGACGGATAAGTGACCTGGAAGATAAAATAGTGGAAAAATCTACTGCAGAGCAGAATAAAGAAAAAAGAATGAAAAGAACTGAGGACAGTCTCAGAGACCTCCAGGACAACATTAAACACACCAACATTTGAATTATAGGGGTTCTAGCAGAAGAAGAGAAAAAGAAAGGGACTGAGAAAATATTTGAAGAGTTTATAGTTGAAAACTTCACTAATATGGGAAAAGAAAGAGGTAATCAAGCCAGGAAGAACAGAGAGTCCCATACATAACAAATCCAAGGAGAAACACATGAAGACACATATTAATCAAAGTGTCAAAAATTAAATACAAAGAAAGCATATTAAAAGCAGCAAAGGAAAAACAACAAATAACACACAAGGGAATCTCCATAAGGTTAACAGCTGATCTTTCAGCAGAAACTCTGCAAGCCAGAAGGGACTTGCAGGACATATTTAACATGAGGAGGGAGAAAAACCTGCAACCAAGATTACTCTACCCAGCAAGGGTCTCATTCAGATTTGATGGAGAAATTAAAACTTTTACAGACAAGCAAAATCTGAGAGAGTTCAGCACCACCAAACCAGCTTTACAACAAATGCTAAAGGATCTTCTCTAGGCAAGAAACACAAGAGAAGGAAAAGACCTACAATAACGCAAAACAATTAAGAAAATGGGAATAGGAACATACATATTGATAATTACCTTAAATGTAAATGGATTAAATGCACCCACCAAAAGACACAGAATGGCTGAATGGATATAAAAAGAAGACCCATATAAATGCTGTCTACAAGAGCCCCACATCAGACCCATAAACACAAACAGACTGAAAGTGAGGGGATGGAAAAAGATATTCCATGCAAATGGAAACCAAAAGAAAGCTGGAGTAGCAATTCTCCTATCAGACAAAAATAAACTTTAAAATAAATACTATTAGAAGAGAAAAAGAAGTACCCTACGTAATAATCAAGGGATCAATCCAAGAAGAAGATATAACAATTGTAAATATTTATGCACCCAACATAGGAGCAACTCAATATATAAGGCAATACTAACAGCCATAAAAGGGGAAATCGATAGTAACACAATCATAGTAGGGGACTTTAACACCCCACTTTCACCAATGGAGAGATCATCCAAAATGAAAATAAATAAGGAAACACAAGCTTTAAATGATACATTAAACATGATGCACTTAATTAATATTGATAGGACATTCCATCCAAAAACAACAGAATACACTTTCTTCTCAAGTGCTCATGGAACATTCTCCAGGATAGATCATATCTTGGGACACAAATCAAGCCTTGGTAAATTTAAGAAAAGGAAATTCTATCAAGTATCTTTTCTGACCACAATGCTATGAGACTAGATATCAATTATAGGAAAAGATGTGTAAAAAATACAAACACATGGAGGCTAAACAATACACTACTTAATAATGAAGTGATCACTTAAGAATTCAAAGAAGAAATCAAAAAAAATAGCTAGAAACAAATGACAATGGAGACACGATGACCCAAACCCTATGGGATGCAGCAAAAGCAGTTCTAAGAGGGAAGTTAATAGCAATAGAATCCTACCTAAAGAAACAGGAAACATCTCAAATAAACAACCTAATCTTGTACCTAAAGCAATTAGAGAATGAAGAGAAAAAAACCTCCAAAGTTAGCAGAAGGAAAGAAATCATAAAAATCAGATCAGAAATGAATGAAAAAGAAATGAAGGAAACAATAGCAAAGATCAATAAAACTAAAAGCAGGTTCTTTGAGAAAATAAACAAAATTGATAAACCATTAGCCAGACTCATCAAGAAAAAAAGGGAGAAGACTCAAATCAATAGAATTAGAAATGAAAAAGTAGAAGTAACAATTGACACTGCAGAAATACAAAAGATCATGAGAGATTACTACAAGCAACTCTGCCAAAAAAATGGACAACCTGGAAGAAATGGACAAGTTCTTAGAAATGTACAACCTGCCAAGACTGAATCAGGAAGAAATAGAAAATATGAACAGGCCAATCACAAGCACTGAAATTGAAACTGTGATTAAAAATCTTCCAACATACAAGAGCCCAGGACCAGATGGATTCACAGGTGAATATCGAACATTTAGAGAAGAGCTGACACCTATCCTTCTCAAACTCTTCCCAAATATAGCAGAGGGAGGAACAATCCCAAACTCATTCTACGAGGCCACCATCACCCTGATACCAAAACCAGACAAAGTTGTCACAAAGAAAGAAAACTATAGGACAATATCACTAATGAACATAGATGCAAAAATCCTCAACAAAATACTAGCAAACAGAATCTAACATCCCATTAAAAGGATCATGCACCATGATCAAGTGGGGTTTATTCTAGGAACGCAAGGATTCTTCAATATACGCAAATCAATCAATGTGATACACCATATTAACAAACTGAAGGAGAAAAAACATATGGTCATCTCAATAGATGCAGAGAAAGCTTTCAACAAAATTCGACACACATTTATGATAAAAACCCTGCATAAAGTAGGCATAGAGGGAACTTTCCTCAACATAATAAAGGCCATATATGACAAACCCACAGCCAACATCATCCTCAATGGTGAAAAACTGAAAGCATTTCCACTAAGTTCAGGAAAAAGACAAGGTGGCCCACTCTCACCATTCTTATTCAACATAGTTTTGGAAGTTTTAGCCACAGCAATCGGAGAAGAAAAGGAAATAAAAGGAATCCAAATCAGAAAAGAAGAAGTAAAGCTGTCACTGTAGTAATGATGAAAAATCTGATAGTGAAATCAAGAAAATAGTCCCATTTACCATTGCAACAGAAAGAATAAAATATCTAGTAATAAACCTACCTAAGCAGACAAAAGACATGTATTTTATGACATATAGACAGAAAATTATAAGGCACTGATGAAATAAATTAGAGATGATACAAATAGATGGAGAGATATACCATGTTCTTGGATTGGAAGAATCAACATTGTGAAAATGACTCTTCTACCCAAAGTAATGTACAGATTCAATGCAATCCCTATCAAATTACCACTGGCATTTTTCACAGAACTAGAACAAAAAAATTCACAATTTGTATGGAAACACAAAAGACCCCAAAGAGCCAAAGCAATCTTGAGAATGAAAAATGGAGCTGCAGGAATCAGGCTCCCAGACTTCAGACTATACTACAAAGCTACAGTAATCAAGACAGTATGGTACTGGCACAAAAACAGAAAGATAGATCAATGGAACAGGAAAGAAAGCCCAGAGATAAACCGACACACATATGGTCAACTTTTCTTTGATAAAGGAGGCAAGAATGTACAGTGGAGAAAGAACAGCCTCTTCAATAAGTGGTGCTGGGGAAACTGGACAGGTACATGTAAAAGTATGAGATTAGAACAATCCCTAATACCATAAAAAAATAAGCTCAAAATGGATTAAAGACCTAAATGTGAAGCCAGAAACTATCAAACTCTTAGAGGAAAACATAGACAGAACACTCTATGACATAAATCACAGCAAGATCCTTTTTGACCCACCTCCTAGAGAAATGGAAATAAAAACAAAAATAAAGAAATGGGACCTAATGAAACTTCAAAGCTTTTGCATAGCAAAGGAAACCATAAACAAGACCAAAATACAACCCTCAGAATGGGAGAAATTATTTTCAAATTAAGCAAGTGACATACGATTAATCTCTCATATTTACGAGCAGCTCATGCAGCTCAATAACAAAAAAACAAACAACCCAATCCAAAAATGGGCAGAAGACCTAAATAGAAATTTCTCCAAAGAAGATATACAGATTGCCAACAAACACATGAAAGAATGCTCAACATCACTAATCATTAGAGAAATACAAATCAAAACTACAATGAGATGTCATCTCACACTGGTCAGAATGGCCATCATTAAAAAATCTAGAAACAATTAATGCTGGAGAGGGTGTGGAGAAAAGGGAACACTCCTGCTCTGCTGGTGGGATTGTGAATTGGTACAGCCACTATGGAGAACAGTATAGAGGTTCCTTAAAAAACTACAAATAGAACTGCCATATGACCCAGCAATCCCACTACTGGGCATATACCCTGAGAAAACCATAATTCAAAAAGAGTCATGTACCAAAATGTTCATTGTAGTTCTATTTATAATAGCCAGGACATAGAAACAACCTAAGTGTCCATCATTGGATGAATGGATAAAGAAGATGTGGCACATATATACAATGGAATATTTCTCAGCCATAAAAAGAAATGAAATTGAGTTATTTGTAGTTAGGTGGATGGACCTTTAGTCGGTCATACAGAGAGAAGTAAGTCATAAAGAGAAAGACAAATACCGTATGCTCACACATATATATGGAATCTAAGGAAAAAAAACTGTCATGAAGAACCTAGGGGTAAGACGGGAATAAAGACACAGACTTACTAGCGAATGAACTTGAGGATATGGGGGGGGGGAAGGGTAAGCTGTGACAAAGTGAGAGAGTGGCATCGACATATATACACTACCAAACGTAACATCGTTAGCTAGTGGGAAGCAGCCACAAAGCACAGGGAGATCAGCTCGGTGCTTTGTGACTACCTAGAGGGGTAGGATTGGGAGGGTGGGAGGGAGGGAGATGCAAGAGGGAAAAGATATGGGAACATATGTATATGTATAACTGATTCGCTTTGTTATAAAGCTGAAACTAACACACCCTTGTAAAGCAATTATACTCCAATAAAGATGTAAAACAAACAAACAAAAAATCAATGCACTGTAGATTAAGAAAAAAAGAGAAAATGTTGAAAAAGTTTGGTCAATATTAGGTCACCTGGTCTATCAATGAGAGAACCATAAATGGAAAATACAATCTTTTTAAAATTTCTAAGCCTATTGGCCAGATATCCATTTAGATATCTTACAGTATTAATATAAGAATAATGAATATATTTTTTAAATTGAGGTAAAATTCACATAACATTAAATTGATCATCTTAAAGTTTAAAATTCAGTGACATTCACAGTGTTGCACAAGATACATAAGTATATTTAGTACAGTTAAAGTTTTTGTTAGTAAGTCTGTACTTTCTCAAGAATAATTTCTATTCACAAACTTTTGTTTCATTATATATTTTTAATTTCGATTGAAAATTGGACATTTTGGGTATGATACTTGGTGGCTCTGAAAGTCAGATGGCCTCCACCTCTTCAAGATTTGTTTCTGTTTCTTGCTCTGAGATGCAGTGTTTTGTTTGTTTAAAGACTTTTTAAAAATAATTTTGTTAAGTCTGTATTATTTGTCATGTGTGGTCTCTGACATCTTTAAGTTTTGTTCAGCTAGTGTTTTGATAGAGATTTCCCTAAATTCCTAGAGCTAAAGTGAACAAACCAAAAGACTAAAGAAAAAGCTATCCAACTCTTTGCAGATTTGCTTTATGCTGGGATACTCCTTCAATGCTTATCTGGCTATTTACTACTCTGCTTTAGTCTTCACTTCCTGTGTGCACTTAGCCTAAATACAAGCCATAGGTGTCAACATAGGGTCTTCTCAGGATTTTTCTGAGCATGTGGCCTGGCCAATGCATGTTAACAGCCTTCTAAATTCCCCCTATTACATGAACGTTTGTAATGCCCTAATTTCCAGAGAAACTCTCTCCTAGCTTTTTCCTCCTAGGCATTTTCTGTGCCTGTTGTTTGCCTCAACTGTCTTCTTTTATCCTAGCGGGCTGTGGATAGTTCATTTGCCTTACAATATTTTCAAGGGATGTCCTCTTTAAAGCTGTCATTCTGCTCCGATCAATCTCTGAATTAAGTGAAACAAAGGGAAGCACTTTATATCATTCCTTCAGGTAGCTCCTAGACAGTTTAAAACAGACAAGCACAATTCTTTGATAATAAGGTCTTCACTTTTCTCTACACAACCAATAATGAGAATCCCACACTGGGAACAGGGGTTGCAATTTTCAAGACTGCTGAGAAAAGGATGGTGGTGGTGTAAGAATAAGTAAAAATGTTACAAATTTTCCTATTGTTTTTAAGTTACCTTTTTCTGATTAACATTTTCTTGGTTGCTGTAAACCTTTGACTATTTTCCACAGTTTCTAAAAAGTTAATTCTAAGAGTTATTGCTTGACTTTACAGTTGTCTATAATGAATCAGGATCTTGGAGCTGCCTACTCTGCCATTTTCACTGACATTCATGACACCACACACACCTTTTTACAGTGCATTCAAATAATGGTAGGCTCTAATCACTATTGGTGCATTTTCTTTAATGCATTTATTTAAAAATATGCATGATACATTGAAATAATATAGCTTTAATCTCATCACAAACTAGAGATTAGCCTGAAAGTTTACTTGCTTATAAATCAATTAAAAACAAAAAAGAATAATACCAAGAAACCTATGTTATTTCCTATTTTGTAATTATTTTCAAACTCTACCTATGGAAATGACATATATATATATATATATATATATATATATATATCCAAATATATACATATAATGAGCCACATCAATATTTTCAATCTCTATGGTTTTAAAGCACTCTCAAATGTATTGCTATAATTTTTTTATGTAAGTACAGACTAAACTAATATAATTTTAATTTTGATGATTTATCACCTCCAATACTTTCTCCATTCTGTTGTTTAGAATTTTTAAACATGTGTGTTTAGAATTCTAAACATTTCTGATCCACCTTCGGTTACATTTATCACTGAAATGAAAATTATTTCCCAAAGAAACTGAGAGCCATTCAACTTTCTATAGCAAGTATTAACAGCTATTCTATCAGAAATTAGGCCAGTTACTGGGAATAGAATGATAAATGAAGTATGCCCTTGAAGAAGTTCATAATTAAACAAAGTAAGGTGAAGGAAATTGATGCGAGCCTTTAGTGGCCCCTGGGAGAAAAACTCTGGAACTTATAATTTTGAATAATCTTGGATAGCCACACTAAAATATTTTTTCTATTTTCTTTGTACTATATGATGCAGAAAAATACTGGTGCTATTTAAAATGAATTTCCACTTCCTAAACATCACTATTTTGTTGGACTTTTGAAAATTAGCAAATACAGCAGCATATTAAAATCATGATCCCAACAGCAAAGCAGAATGAAATCCAACATAATGTATTGGATATTTTAAAGATTTTTTTAAAAAGTAAAACACGTTTCAAACTAGATTTACCAAGCAGCACTAACAACGAACTAACCAATCAAATAAATTGTGAATCAATTTTTAAGTGGGAAAAAAATAACATATAGCTTTAGAATAAGTACAATGCACTGTCTTGTTCTAAGTATGAAATTTGGAAGTCCCAAAATCTGATTTCATTTTAGAGACCTATTTATGATAGAAGAAGATAATAAACCAGATTGAAACAAAACTATAGGTAAAAATTCCAAACCATGTGTTTCAATTCAAATCCATGGGATATATGATTATTCTTGTCATTTTTCTAATTCATTAATTCCAAGATATATAGATATATATGTTGACATCAAATATCCTTATATTCATGCACGTTCTAACTCTGGGTACACTTCTTGAATTGCATTTATTTTATTTATAATTATATTGTATAAAGATAACGATCAATGAGAGGACTTTTAAACTTATTTTAAATCTTTTAAACTTAAACTTTCTCTATTACCAAATCTCATGGTTTTCTTCTGCTACCACCCCTGAAAACACAACTTTACATCCTTTATTTTTCCATGTAGCTATTCTTTGAAATAATTAGTTTTCTGTCTAATACATGGCTGATAATATGACATAATGTAGCTTGTCAAGTGCCAAATAAAACTCCAAACCATTCAAGCCTTAGAAGGAAATAAAATCATTCATCTAGACACAATTTTATATAAGTCAAGCTCAAGAACTCACAAAATAAATTTACATTGTTAATGAAAACCATGTATAAAGGCCATATAGTATTTTTTTTGTCACTCTATCAACCTTAATAGAGATCAGTTATTTTAAGTTAGGACAAGTATATAACAAGAGGAAAAAATCTTCTTATATAAACACAAGATTTCAGCTTTTGTCATTAACTTATATATTTCATTTTTCTGTCATTTTTGTGTAACCATTGACCATTGATTTCCCAACCATTTAAATAGACTTTATTTTTTAGAGCAGTTTTACTTTCACAACAAAATTGAGCATAAAGTACACACACAAGCAGGTGCACAAACTTTCTTACTATCAACATTTGTACCACTCTGGTACAGGATATTGATAGTGAGGGACGCTGTGCATGTGTGGGGACAGGGGTATATGGGAACTTGATTTTAATGCAGTTTTAGTTATATACAAGTTGGTAATCTCTTATCTGTAACAACTCTTACATCAGCTAATAGGAGTTTTAGAAGTAATTTTGGTCTCACATGCATTTTCTTTTTGTCGAAATATAAAATTTACAATGCTTGTATATACTTCATCTAATTTTTGTTCAAGAATATGATAAAGGTAACTTTCCAAAATTTAATTTTCTTTATTATGTTTTATTTTTTCTCTTTTCAATAAAGTACTTTAGAAAATCTGGAAAACGAATATGAAAGCAATATTCAATTACTCTGTTAAATATCAGTATTTAGGATGATAACATTTTCTTCATAAATAAATATTTATTCATCTTTGAAGATGTCCAGTCATCTTAAACACATAAGTAAACTCATGCCTTATGTTATAATTTAAAATGTAATTAATTTTTTTTGCAAAAGAGGTAGATGTGTCCTCTAATGAACATTTTAAATGTCATTGTATGCTATATGTTATAGTTTTTTTAATTATTAGAGTTAAAATATAATGCTTTCTTTGACTCATAGAATTTTTTTCTATAAAATAGACATAAAACATCCAGTAAGTTTTTGTTTAAATTATGTAGTAATGTTTTTCACAACAGAATAAAACAAATTCAGATACATTTTTATCTTCTCAAGATTTCACAGTTTGACCACCTAGAAGGTGGGATAGGGAGGATGGGAGGGAGACGCAAGAGGCAGGAGATATGGGGATGTATAGCTGATTCACTTTGTTATACAGCAGAAACTAACACACCATTGTAAAGCAATTATACTCCAATAAAGATGTTAAAAAAATAATTTCACAGTTTAGACTTTAGTATTAAGGTAATACAGAGGCTTTTATCTACTGTTTATTCTTAGGAACCAAAGTTATTATAATTTTCATATAATTTATACATCAAAACTCAATGCTTCGAATAGAAAATTTCCACTGAATTTATCACTGATAACATTTGTTTCTGTCAGAAAACCATTCTTGCTCAATTCTTTCATTTTACTTTTGAGTTGAAGGCTTATCCATATTTGCTTTTGTATAAGAATGTTAACAGAAACATATCTGAATATTTGATTAACACAAACAATATTTTTATGTGAATTTTCATATGGAAGAAATGTCTATCTCTGTAAGTATGTAGAATGAATATGTGATGGACTTCAGATTTGTGTTGAGAGAGCCTGTGTGGGCAGTTACTTTTTTCCTAAAAGTCATTGAATTTCATTATTAACATGATGGTGAAGAAACCATCATACATAATCATATTTTTTATGTTCATAATTTGATGACAATTCTGTCACTAAATTCATACTTAAAGGTTTTATTGTGAAAATAATTAAAATATTTATTAAGATGATGATACTAAATTTTATCAAAATTTCAAAATATACTGTATTTTTATTGGTATTCATTCTTTCATCCAACAAATATTCAGTGAGCACCTGCTTCGTGCCTGGCACTTTTCTAACTGTTGAGGATACAACAATGACCAAAAGAAAAACAAGTCTATGAATTCAGGGAATTTATTTTTTAGAGTTAGCATCTGCAAAATAAGCACCAAAAAATGATAGCAAGTTAGCTGGTGAAATGTGTGAATGAGGCAGATAAATCAGGAAGGCGACAGGTAGTCATGAGCAACTGGGGTGTTTGTTAGAGGGTCCAGATTAGATTACATGAGAAGAGGTGATATTTAAGTAAGTACCTAATATTTAAGTAAGATATTTAAGTAAGACCTGCAAGAGGCGCTGGAACATGAACATGCCTGTGATGTTTGAGAAAAATGCATAGCATGAATTTGAGCAAAGGAATAACATGATCTGACTTAAGTTACGAAGAGTGCTTTGGTTTATGTACTGAAAATAGGCATGCAGGGGAACACAGAAGTAAAAGCAAGAAGAAAGGTTAGGAGGATATTTCAACAACTCTGGAAAGAAATGATGGTGACCCAGACCAGCATAGTGTGAGATGCTCAATGGGTTAAAAAATTTTTTTGAGAATGAGTTGAGCAATATTTTAGAAGGAAAGCTATATACATAATATATTTTATAGTAATATTTGTACATATATAAAGAATAAAACAACAGATGATCATATAAATAATTGTAATTTAATTTTTAAGTGAATAAATCTTATGACATAAGAATAGTGTCTCTTTTCATCTGGCTGTGGTTATATTTTTAAAATTAATACTGGTCCTAATCTGTCTCTAAGCTATTCTTATACTAGTGGGCTGTAATAATTTGTATAAAATCTAATTTCCAATTAAAATTCTAAGATGAAGATAAAATATGTTTATGTAGTTTTTAACCAAGACCCATATAATTCAGTTTCTCCTTATGTAATTGTTAAAAGTCAAATAAATATAATTTTAATCAATTTTATGCATAAGACAGCTTTGTCTCTGTCAGTATCTTATGAAGACCAAATGACTTTTTTTTAATGGTTCTACCTATTGCTTGACCAAAAAATGCTCTCTTAAGGTATTTTATATAGACTTTTGCTTTAGGAGAGAGTAACTTCCTTTATTTTTATTTTCAGATCACTATTGTCAGAAGTATGAGGATAGATGATTCCTCCTCTTAATAAAATATGTTGGATGGCAAGTTGTCACTTTGGAACTACTACTCCCACCCAAGGCCAGTGAAATTGTTTCCTATAATATCCTCCCTATATTGTTCCAAGTGAGAGTTGGCCAAGAAAGGAAACCAGCAAGATTTAGAAGGCAGAAAGGAAGCAAAAATCATTACTCTTAGTAGGTTATGGTACACACACATGATGATAAATTGGGGGCAACTATGCCTTATTTCCTCCCACTTGCACTAAAGCTGACCAACAATAGCACAATGCCTGCCATCTAGAACTATAAAAGTGACACTTCCCCTAGATGCAGTGGTCTTCTCAGAGGAAGCAGGTTTCTTAAAGGTGGTTTCTTTCTTTAAAATTATTATTTTTTAATATTTTTATTGAAATATAGTTGATTTACAATGTTGTGTTAGTTTGGGTTGGCTATCAACAGATTAATTAATAAAGAAGATGTGGTACATATATACAATGGAATATCACTCAGCCATGAAAAAGAATGAAATAATGCCATTTGCAGCAACATGGATGGACCTAGAGGTTATCAAACTAAGTGAAGTAAGCCAGACAGAGAAAGACAAATATATGATATCACTTATATGTGGAATCTAAAAAAAATGATACAAATGAACTTATGTACAAAACAGAAATAGACTCACAGACATAGAAAAATTATGGTTCTCAAAGGGGAGAAAGGGAGAAGGATAAATTAGTTTAGGATTAATATATACACACTACTGTATATAAAATATATAACTAACAAGAATCAACCGTATAGCACTGGGAACTATACTTGATATCCTGTAATAACCTATAATGGAAGAGAATGTAAAGGTGATTTCTTAGAGCTTTCTCAAATGTTCTAGATCTTCACAAGCTTCACCTTCATAGTGCCAACTCAGCTTCCAGATATGCAGGGTTTCTCAGACTTTCCTACAAGTTCCATCTTATCCACCACTGCTGATGCTTCAGGCAGATCCAGTGACTGTTACTCCAGTTCACCTCACCCCCTTTCCAAAGTTTCACTTCCCAGCTCCTCCTACATTTCTGTAAGCACTCATTTCCACACTCTGACTATATTTTACTGACTGCTACACAAGATTATATATTCCTTCTGACTGAATCAGCTAGTGTGAGAAGTCTTTTTAACAATTTCATACTCTATTATGTAGACTGTAGAAGCATATGTAGAAAGTATATGGGTATTCATCTAAATTTATAGAAAAGAAAAAATGGTTACTGTTGTCCCTCAATACATCACTTATTCATGTGTGATTCAGTGTTTTTACATGGAAATTAAATAAATAACATTGAATAGAGATGAAGAGGAAAAATACTGTTTTAAAAACATGCCATTTACTGACTGGCATATATACTGATATTTATTTTTAACATTTTCTAAGTGGTAACTATGGATTAAGCATAAGATTTAAAACTTTTCATAAGCTAACATAGTGAGTATAGGTCATTCTCTTCCACTACAAATGAAGAGATTAAGGCTTAGAGATGTTAAGTTCAAAGAGCTGTTGCAAAATATGAATCTAAATAGAGTAATTCTAAAACTGAGCTACGTTATACACATATACGGTGGACATTTCACGAGAAAGAAACACATGTAACCCAGAGGAAAGTACATAACTTTTGGTAGCCTTGAATCATTCTCCTCACTATTTTTAGCTGAGCAATTGGGGAGCATTATCTCCTGGAATAATATAACATGTTTAGGTTGACAAGATTTTGAATGTGCGAAATAACCTGTTACACAGAGAACATATTTATTTTAGAATTCAAGAGCACTCATAGAGTTCTCAGACTCTCTGCCTAGAAAATGGGATGAAATGAAAAATATTGTTGTGATATATAATCATCAATCTTAAGGTGAGTGTAGATTTTCTTTTCTCAATAGGAATGAAGCTGAGAGACATAGGTGAAAAGAGAAACCAAGTAAGTTCATTTTTTTCCCCTAGGTTTATTAACCAAATGGCATAGATATCTCTTGAAAATGAGCTCACCTCTCCAAATAGATCCTCTCATTCTGGCATCCACATTATTTAAAGTGATAAACTGTAGAACTTAGTGACTCTGAATGAGCTATAAAATTCTGAATTTGCCCAATTTGCAGAATGAAATTATCACTAGCAGTAAGAGAATCTGTCTCATTTACTACATCATATAAATAAAAAAATTACATCATTGGTACTCAAATAAAATGGTCTTCTGTCATATTTATTGGTTAATTATAGATTAAATGAGCATTTCTACACTTATCCTTAAGGAAGGGTCATTGTGCTAATTTCACATAGATATTTATAGTTCTATAGATATATATAGTGGGATTATATCTACATAATGAAACTTGAATTTATATCTAACCTGTAAAAGAACAATTTGCAGTTGAAAATTGAAGACATGATGAAGTAATTCTGATAGATTCATTTGATAATTAGCCTACAAAGCTATATAAAGCCATACGAATAATGACTTAGACAATTAATTTCCTTTCTTCGGGAAATAAAATATAGTATCAATATGTGTGTGTCTATTTAAGTCATTTTTGACTAGAATAATCTGATGACAAAATAAACCCAGATTAAATAGATAATATGAGTATAGTTTTAAAATAAATTACAAACAATGGCACCCATGCAAAAAAAAAATATTTTAAAATATATTTAAGATGCAGTTACTTACTGTATTCCTATGATGACCATATTTGTATTTCATTCCATACATATATCAGGCTTGTACTCTGTTTTCTCTGGTGCTACACCTAAGCTTTTGAGTAATGCTTGAGCTAACCCTTTGATCATGCAGGTAAGTTCTAGGACAAATTAATTGTCTTGAATTGTAACAAAATCCTATTGACACTTGAAAACCATTCCATGTCTCCTTCATCTAATTGCTCTACCAATTTACTCACTCATTACTCAAAATCTTCTCCATTCTCGTTAAGCTATCCATCCATATTACTTCATTATCATGCCATTAGATGACTTTATCTCCTGGCCATTAAGTGTAAACTATTTCCCAGTATTGATCCTTTCTACAAATTTATGTACATACGTACACATACTTAGTGTTGCCACTTCAGTCTCAGGTATGCTAGCTTCTCATCCTGTTTAAGACAGGCAGCCCCTCCCTATTCATGAGATCTGAAGCCCATCTCCTGCTATCACAACCAGAAATTTGACTTGAATAATTATTTTGTCTTTCTCCTGTGTCTTCAACTTCTCCTTGTCTGGTAACTCTTCTATTCCCTTAAAAACATACACAGCTGTCTTCCAATTCACATATTTTCCTAATCATTTGGTGCTCATTTTCCCCTTCCTCTCTCATTGCTGTTTCCACTATGCTTATCTATTTCAAAAATAAATGTACAAGAAGAAAATACTTTGAAAGAAAATAATATATACACAAAAAAGAAAATACTATATATGTTTATAGAAAGAATGTTCAAGGCAGAAATTAATACAATGGAACATAACAAATACTACATATTATGATTCAAGAAAAAATCCTGAAAGAAAAATTACTGTATACTATGTATTTAAACAGTACCCCATTATTGGATAAAATTAACCAAGAAGGCAAATAGAAATATGACGGTAAAATTATTGAATTTTAAAGAAAAAGCAACATTTCTTTGGCCTCCAGGAGAAATACTTAGTCAAATATAAAGGAGAGAAAAGCAAATCATTGTCATAATTTTTGACAGAATTATTTTATGCTAGAAGATAATTATAGTAACTTCTAAAAGACATTCAAGGAGGAGAAATGTAAGCCAATGATTTTATATTTATCCACAATCTAAAAGCTGCAAACTCTTATAAAGAAACTTGACTCATAAAGATTTAAGATGTCAGGGAATAATCAGTTATTCTGAAAAGTTTAAAGTGGAATTTGCTTTTAATAATCAGAAAGACAGAAATATATCAACTTAAAACTGGAGGTGAAAAGTAAATATATATTTATGTACAGAACTACCCAAAAAATCTTACTTTTTTTTTTTCTAACATCTTTATTGGAGTATAATTGCTTTACAATGGTGTGTTAGTTTCTGCTGTATAACAAAGTGAACCAGCTATACATATACGTACATACCCATATGTCCTCCTCTTGTGTCACCCTCTCACCCTACCTATCCCACCCCTCTAGGTGGACACAAAGCACCGAGCTGATCTCTCTGTGTTACGCGGCTGCTTCCCACTAGCTATGTATTTTATATTTGGTAGTGTATATATGTCCATGTCACTGTCTAACTTCGTCCAAGCTTACCCTTCCCCCCACTGTGTCCTCAAGTCCATTCCCTATGTCTGCATATTTATTCCTGTCCTGTCCCTAGGTTCTTCAGAACCATTTTTTTTTTGATTCCATATATATGTGTTAGCATATGGTATTTGTTTTTCTCTTTCTGACTTACTTCACTCTGTATGACAGACTGTAGGTCCATCCACCTCTCTACAAATAACTCAATTTTGTTTCTTTTTATGGCTGAGTAATATTCCATTGTATATATGTGCCACAACTTCTTTATCCATTCATCTGTTGATGGACACTTAGATTGCTTCCATTGCATGTTTTTTTGAAATAGACTTGACTCTAGGGATAGTCTCAGGTATATAAATAAATAATAGACACTAAAATATTTATCTTTACTGTTACCCTCTCCAAAAACAAAACAATCAAATATCATAGTTAGAAAAAAGTACAAATTTTGTATTCAAAAAGATACATCTTTGGCAAATTTAGTCCTTATTTTAGAACAATCTAAAATCTCTGGTAGTTCATGATCATTTGCCACACAATTATCCACCTTAAATTTTTATGCCTGGAAATGTTTAAGCTACCAAGTTTATAAGACAAATTTTAATATATTTTCCTCTATTAAGAGAGATCTAGAATTTGATATTCACTCTCTGTTCAGTAGATTTGAGGAAGGTTGGTGAAATATGCAGAATTGTCAACATCTCAAAATATTTCTTTTGTTACAAAATTTTCATCTTCATCGTTTCTGGATTGTTTCAATTTTAATCAGCAACCATCACATTTACAGTAACAAAAATTAGTGCTTTATTTCTTAATGTAATAAAGTACCTATGTTATTAAAGGTAATTGTTTGTAGATGATTTAATATTAAATATAACTTCCATATCACACCAAAATAATCAAAAAGCTATTTTCAACATAATTATTATTTCTTATTAGAGTCTTTCTCTGAAATTTTAAATTGAATTTCACATTATAGTGTAAGGTAATGATTCTTAACAGGTTATTTTATTTTATAATTAAAAAAATAGTTTTGTGAAATGTAATCACCTTCATGTTTTAGTTACATAGACTCTACCCCCCCACACACACATACATACACTCACACACACAAATTGAGTGCATGTAAAAACTTGTGAAATATCAGTAATTCCTATCGCCCAGTTAATTGTATTGTGCCCATATGAATTTTCTGGTTTTGGTTCTATACCATAATTAAGTAAGATGCTACCTTTAGTGGAAGGTAGATGAAGGTTGCAAGCCACCTCTCTGTACTATTTTTGAAACTTCTTGTGATTCCATAATTATGTCAAAATTAAAAAGTAAAGTAAAATTACTATAATTTTTGTGGCTATGTGAGTTACAAGAAAAAATGTTTTAAAAAATTCAATGTTCCCTTTAAGGACATACTGATTCACTCATTTTTTGAGTGTCCATCAATTTTTTAAAAAAATCTTTCTGAACAAGGAAGAATAAATAAATTCCTGGAGCAGGGCACTATTTTTATTCAAAAGCAGCCATACTGAATTTTTACTCTTTTCAGGTAAAGTTGACTTTGCATCAGTGAGGCCAGCAGATTGAAGCTTTTTAGCAGCAGGAACACTTGAACCTGTTGTAGCAGCTCACTTTGACCCCAGTGACTCCGCAGACCAGCGAACAGTCCCTCAGTGGCCTGCAGACTCACCTCGATGAGCTGATGACAAGGCTGGAGTTGCTGCAGAGGGAGGGCATCTCCAGGAGGACACAATCTGCTTCCTCTCCTGCTCCTTGTGCGTGTCTTAATTTTAAGCAGCAAGGAATGAGAGGGCAGGTGATCTGGTTCTGCTTGAGTGATCCCAACCCATCAGTTCATGTCAAGGGGAAACCATTCTTCCATGCAGTGACTGTTGTGATTGACTTCTAGGAAACACTTGTGGGCACATTGCCCTGTGGCTTCACCCAGAGTAATGTCCTGTGCAAACGTGTGCCTCCATAAAAGGAGCATCTTCAACAGGAAACTGCCACTTTCATATGTTGTTAAAATCAGGCAGGGGGAGCAGTGCCTTGAACCTGGTAACAACCAGGGAAGTGGGGATGTGTCCAGTATTGGGGGCTGCAGGGCACTCTTTAGCCAACCCTGCCCTGAGGTGGGTGTTCACCTGCAACTGCCTGGTGCCTGGGTTTCTGAACACCTGCCTGTGCCCCGGGGCACTGCGCTGCACACTCATTCTTTTAAGAATAATTTCTCTTGTGAAAATAGAAATAGAAATTGATATCATATTTCAATCATTTTACATGAAAACAACATGATCACATAAAAAAAAGAATTGAAAATTTAACAGACTGGTATGAGAAAATCTTATCAGAAATAATTTTTTAAGGGCAACTTTGTTTGCCCATCTAAATTTAGGAAAAATTTATAGTATAGATGTATATATATATAGTATATATAGTTCATAATAAGGTAATATAAGTTAAATAATTAAATTTCTTAATGCATAAGGAAATCTAATATTATTTCATAATATATCACATTTCTTTAATTTTCTGTGTTTTGTAGCTTTAAGCTTTCTATTCTCTTGATTTTATCTTCCAGTTTAACAAAGGAAAAACCTTATTTTGTTTAACAAAGTTATAAATAGAAGATATAAAATTAAATATTTCATAATTTTAATTATCCTTGTACTGAAAAGTATTCACCATCTTCTAAAAAGTTATCTGTCTATTGAGAGAGAAATCACTCATTATTTTCTGACTTCTGATGATGTACTAGTTTTTGTTTTTCTGAATACCAGTATTCATTAACTCTTCCAACGGATCAATTCCTGAGGAAGTAGATTTGTCATTATGATTTATAAGATGGGTATCAAAATATACAAGTAAAAAGTAAAATATTATTTTGATTATACTATTTGTATAGTCCATTTCAATTCCTCAGTTCAATTTGCATTATAATATTTAATGTGGTGTTAGTATAATTCTTTACCTTAAAAAATTATTAGTGTGTTTTGTTTCTAATATTATTGACAATAAGTCTCTCAATTCAAATAATCATATAAATTTCAGTGTTTCTGAAATTTATAGTATTCAATTTATCTTATAACGTGGTCCCTATACTTAATTTCAATATTAATTGAGAGTGAATCATGGAATGTAAATCTCTGTGAATAGTGGCACAAGTTAGTATATACAAGCTACTACATGTTGAAGGGAAAGAGTGTAAACTTGTAATAACTTCTAATTTCTTATGAATGATATGAGTTAAACACTTTTACTTCGATCACATAATCTCTATATATTTTCTCACCAAAAAAAAAAAGTGAGCTAGTAGCACCTGTCTTGTCTAGATCACAAAGGGTTAAATACGATGACTTCAGAGACAAATTTACAATTACTTTTTTATTTTAAGTATATTCATGTGACAGAGTCTGGCTGAGTATGTGAGAATTAAAAAAAAAGAAATCACAAGAGTACAAAAAATTGAGCATCTTCTATATGCAAAGAACTGAGGTAGTAGGCATGATAGGTTTCTGAAAAGCTTGTACTTTAAAATGAGACATAATGCACAAGTGCAAAAAAGACTACAATGTAATTAGAACTACTTCCTTAAATGCTTTCATTTATAAGGTTTCTTTAATCATTCTTTCTCTAGTGACTTGATTGCTATTTACATGGCCTATTGATGAATGTATAATGTATTTTTATATGCACATTGTGTATGCAAATATAGATAGGTTAGAACTCTGCTTTTATTTCTAATTCTCAGCCTCATTTCAAAGCTTTCGATTTGTAACAAGTGAATTTACATAATCTCCCAGTTATTTACATCCCTTAACCCATAAACTCCATTAAAACATAATTATTTGGGACTTCCCTCGTAGTCCAGTGGCTAATACTCCACACTCCCAATGCAGGGGGCCCGGGTTCAACCCCTGGTCAGGGAACTAGATCCCACATGCATGCTGCAACTAGAGATCCTGCTTACCGCAACTAAGACCCAGCACAGCCAAATAAATAAATAAATATTGAAAATAAATAAATAAATAAATAATGTACAATGATCCTGAAAAAAAGTTTAAAAAGACATAATTATTGATTTTTCTAATTTTAATATATCAAACATTAAACCTAAAACTTCTCTAAATAATTAGTCTTAGTAAATAAAATTTAAAAAATCAAACATCAAGTTGTCAATAAAGTTTACACTAACTAAATCATAAGAACTACCAATAAACAGGAATAATTTCTATTGATAATTTACTCTAAATGTTTCCATGTATATATATATATATATATATATGCCTGTTGGAAATATTTATAACAAAAATCAAAATCCTGTTTCTAACTTGTGTTTGTGATTATAAATAATAACTATACATTATGCAGAAATTGTAAGTACAGATGCAAAATTAAGACATGAAAATACACTTACCATCCTGATTAACAATTTTTTATAATGTTTAAATATAGTTATAATTTTCAAAACTATATTTATATTGGAAATATTACCTCCTAGTCTACTTTTAATCATAAAGTTATTTGTTAATATTTTCCACAAGCAATGTATATATATATATATAAAATCTCATAAAATGATTACAATAACCACATATTAATCTGTAGTATTGATATGTCATGTTTATTCAACCAAACATCAAATTAACCAAGTAAAATACTGCTAATAAACATTCACAAAACTTATTTAGCCTAATCATAATACAAAGTACAATTAAGACTTGAATTGTGCTAATATGCTTCTTCTGCCTTTGATAAAGGTGCAATGTTTTTAAGTGAGTCAAATGTCTCCTTTGTTTAGGTCTTTTATATTTTGATTGGATTTTAGAGATTTGTATATTTAATTTGATTTATCTAATTTCATGGAAATTTAGCAGGTAAGCCTTGAAACAATATAATAGACAATGATGTATGATAAAATGTATGTACGTAATAATTTCTTCCTGCTTCTCAGTCTATGAAGTGTTTTAATATACATTACGTGATTTCATCACATGTAGTGTTAAAATTTATTGTCATTCCACAAATTGATATGTTTAAAAAGATTACATGATTTTTACTTTTTAAAATATGAAGTATTTTCTGGGATAATGATTAAAAAAAAACACCCAAAGCACACTCACTGCCTTTTAAATCTGTTATTTGCCTCTATACTACACAGGGTTTGCCCAAAGAAGAAACAATAATATGACCTCATCGAGAAACAATAAAGAAGAAACAATAAAATGACCTCATCGAGAAAAGTTAAAGGCAATATAGGGTAAAAAAACATATATTATTTACTTCATTATATAATAAAGCCATAAAAATATATGTTTCTATGCTTAAATTCACCTGAACAGGAACAGAAAAAAATTGTTTTGATCCATATTTTAAAGAGATAAAAGAATTTGGAGATTTTCAGGGAGTGGGAGGTTTGAAGATGGGAATTAACAAAACCAAGTTTGGCAAATCTGGGAGAGTCAACATTGCATCATAAACTTAGTGGGCTAAGATTTGATAGGTAGTCAATAGGGGACAGATGAAGGGGAGTCTGAAAGATTTAATCCTTCCATTTGGTGAAACATGACTGGAGATAATTATCCCTGAAAATATAGCATCTTATAAGATGTTAGCAAGAGAAGATATAGATAATAATGTATATTTGTATCTTCAAGGCTTGATCCATATTCATATATGTGTGACGGGCTTAGTTACTTCTTCTGTTATTTGTACAGAGTGATTGTAAAGGGATTTATTTTCCTCCTGCATTGAGAAATTCTGGAATGATTTCTACAGGAGTAGGAGCATTATCTACCCCCCCAGCACTGGAGACTATCATTAGTTTCAGTAGTTTCAAAGGACATTTTTTTCCTTCTTTTTACCATTTCTACAAATATCAAGTAAAAGATGTTTTAGCTTTTCTCCATCAAGTGAGTACTCAACACATTGCCATTACAACTGGTCACACTGTGAATACCTGAAAAACAAAGCTGAATACAAATAACATCTAATGATTCACATTTATTAAAATGATTCCATCAGCCTCTTCTACTTTATTTTACCAGAGAACTCTTTCTGTTGTTCAGAAAAAAAAAAAAAAAAATTCTGACAGGGTAGATAATAACAATCCTGTGTCAGTGTTCCAGAGAGTCACTTCTTTCAGCTTCTAAGAGGAAACCTGCCTTTCTAGAAAACAAACTGCTGTTGGGGTGTGTTCTTTTCTCCTACCTTGGAAGATAAGTGTGCTCTTGTGATTTAAACCTCAGGAGTTGAGAATTTCTCTCAAGAGAAAGAGTTTAGAGGTGTTATGACCAGGTGTGACTGCATCTGTGCATGCTTGCGTGTCTTTTTATTTCATTGATTTTTCACAATTAGCCCCAGGATTAGTTTGACTTGTAAAAGTCCTGAACTAAAAAGTTCCTTTTGAAATAACAATGTCTTTGTGGGTTTTTTCCTGTCTTAAAGACTAGATCATTCCCCGCTACCATTCATTAAAGATTAATGAGCAATAATTAATTATTAATTACTGGGAGGAAAGATTACATGCATTTGCCTTGGGCTTGACAAGCTGTCAAGGATTTCTGCAAAGACTGCCAGAATCCCGAGTTCCAGAGAAGGTGTGACACTGAACACTAAAACTTAAGTGACATTTCTAAGAACTGGAGAAAAAGCATGTGAACAACAACAACAGAAAATTTCTCTTTGTTTGTCTTTTACATGTGAAAAAGAGCAGAAGAATGATGAGGATTTTTTTTGCACTGTTTAAAAGGGTCATATTAATTGCATATCATGTAAGAATTCCTTATAACAGTGCCCAAAAGGAAATGATTACTAACAGCAGTAATCAGAAAAAAATCATTAATTACTTATTTTTTAATATTTTCTAGTAAATAAAAATAAGTGTTCCTGCAAATAATAATAATGCATTTAAAGCTATATTTAGATATGAAAAATCTCAAGCACACTGATGATAATTGTGTCTGAAACTCAAACAGAACCGAGAATCTAGCACATTAGTCACACTTTAAAATTTAATTTCTGTATTCAAGATCTGCTCAACTGAATAGAAAATGAGATATTTTGCTATTCTGAGTAGGAGTCCAGCTTAACTAAAAGTTTTTTTTTTTTTTAGTCAAGTTTCCTATGAGATCTTTCAATTCTTTTTTTTTTTTTTTAATTTATTTATTTTTGCTGTGTTGGGTCTTCGTTTCTGTGCGAGGGCTTTCTCTAGTTGTGGCAAGCAGGGGCCACTCTTCATCACGGTGCGCGGGCCTCTCACTATCGCGGCCTCTCTTGTTGCGGAGCACAGGCTCCAGACGCGCAGGCTCAGTAGTTGTGGCTCACGAGCCTAGTTGCTCTGCGGCATGTGCGATCCTCCCAGACCAGGGCTCGAACCAGTGTCCCCTGCATTAGCAGGCAGATTCCCAACCACTGCGCCACCAGGGAAGCCCCCTAAAAGATTTTTAATGGTAGCAAAATGTGTCTCTTTGATTTGAAAAAATGGATTATTTTGAACTATATTTTTTATCACTGTGAGGAAATCTGTGCAGATCACAGCAAAACATCCTACTTCACTCTTGTTTGCATCAATTTAATGTAAAAGGATGCTTTATTATGAATTGCTAATTTTTACCATTTAAAATATTTCATAAATTAATATTTCTAGAATAATTTTATTCCTATATTTACTAAATTCACCGTATAGTTGGCATACTATCTATTTTCTTATTCTTAAACAAAGACAGGAACAGATTAACACTTGAACTTCCTTTACACAGGAAATGTAACAAAGAATATTTTAACATATTACAAGTGTTAATGTTTTATACTCATGGGCCATTTGTGTTATAAATAATAGGAAATAAGGCTAAAAGTCCCAGAAAGATCAATTATAACCAATTACAAATTTTGTCTAACAAGGTATATGTTATATTTATGTGTTTGTATAGCATATAACTTTTATCAACATGGGCAAAATAAATGTCAGCACAATTTTTCAGAAGAAAAATTCAGAAAAACTAGCATAAAAATATTGTGCCAATTTCTTGCCATCTCCATCAATTTCTAGAACAAACTCATTAAACGTATGCTTATCATTGCCTCCCATTAAACCTGCACATTTAAATTATGCTCTTGCAACACTGTAGGTTTTTTGGCCCTTGGAACTATACTGATTTCCTACTATTCCATTATTTTTATATTTTAAGCCTCCTCTTCTCATGCCCTTATTTTGCTATATCATTACCCTGTATAATAATGAATGTGGCTAAAGCGTACAATGAATTAATATGAAAGATCTCATATTCTGGGATCCTTAGGTGTTGTATCTTATATAGAAGCTAAAAGACAATCCAGGCCTTCAGTAATTTGACTGTAAGTAGTAATGAGTTAGAGGGGCTTACCCAACTGTGATCCACTGAAACAAAGAACAAAGCTTTGAGATACTTTGGCTTATCCTGAGCCTCCTGTTTCAGAAGTGCTATAACCAAATGATGAGATTTTTGCAGAGACACAGAAATTTGGGTTTATTTTCAGAATCTCTTGTATCAAAAGCTGACTGTCTGATCTGCTTAAGGCCTCTTTGTCTTTCAAAATCAAGAACTGAGAAATCTGTTTCTTACATGCATTCTAGTTGAGAACAGATAAGATCTGGATACTGTCTTTAAGACTGAGAATTTTAGGCACTGACATTGGTCTTTCAATTACCTATTAGACACCAGATATAAAGTCTTTCAGTGTGAAAAAACAGCTTGCTTTTCTGAATGGCTGTGAAAGTTTAGAAAAGTTACTTTATGTAGAGCAGGATTTCTCAATCTCAGCACTATTGATATTTTGGGCTGGATAATTCTTTGGGAGGCTGTACTGTGCAATGTAGGATATTTAGCAGAATCTCTGGCCTCTACCTACTAGATGCCAGTAGTAGCCTACCTGCTCGCTCCTCAGTTGTGCTAAGTTTTTGCAACTAATACTTCTTCAGACATTGCCAAATATCCCTGGGAGGAGGATTTTGGGCAAAACAACCCACAGTTGAGAAACACCAAAGTAGCGTAATACTCTTGTAGCTTTATCACTGTGTTTACTGTAGCTTGTTTGAAGAATTCTTCAAATTCCAGGGTCTGAGTACTACAAAGTCCCAGAGAGAATGCAAGATAAAATCTAAGAAATCTACAACCTCTTTCTGACAAATGTGACAAATAGAATTCATATAAAAACATTGGGCAACAATTCATTCTTTCTGTTTACAGGTTTCTATTATCTTTTTTCTTACAGGTGTTTACACATATATATTCTGGGTGGGTTGAAGTTACTGCCAGTTCTCTGTTTGTCTATAAGAAGAAAAGCCTTTACCCCTTTCTCAAGAAAGCAGAGTAATTAGCCAATTACACTGGTGTATTTATAATTGCAACCATATGTAACTGTGGACAGATTTGGGGGACATTCTTGGAAATTACTTATTCATTCAAATCTGTCATTCCTGTGTACTAAAGAAACAAGTTATCTTAAATAGAGAGATTCTTCATCATAAAGAAGAAAAAATATAAATGGGTACCAAGCTAGCAACTAAATGTAATAAAATCGAGCTATGGACATTTCTGTAAAGCATTTTTAATGATTAATAAATGAAGATTTACATCTGTATACAAATTTATATAATAACCTTAAGCCTGGTGAATTATTGGACAAATAAGACTCAATTGAAAATTTTGTTTAAAATTGCACTAAATGTATTTTTCTTCAGAGTTTAATATATAATGCTATGTAAATTTAATTTTATATAGGCTTTGAGATTATTTCCTAATGAAAAACCTAATTGTTCTGAACTTCCTACAGTTTTCTTACATTGAATTAATGGGTCAGAAAAGTTATCAGTGTTTCCACAAAACATTTAAAGTCATGAGAATGTAAACATATGTGTTCAAATAAATTGACTTACAAAAATCAATGTCTATATCAAACTGATTATTTCTGGTTAACTTAACTACTTCAAGAGCTGTTTATGCAAAATTTGTCATAGTTATTCCTATGACAAACATATAGAAGAATCATGATGCTGTAAAATGTAAACTTAAATAAGATTTCCTAGATCCTTTAATCGCTTTAAAATCTTGGGTTAATATTTGAAATGAGTTAATTAACAAATCACCTTTGGTTTGGTGAAAAACATTTAAAGAAACTTAAAATCATAAAAAAAAAGAATAATAGATCATGGAGAAGGATCTTTGCTTCCTTTTATAGATAGTACATGTATTGAAGTGAATGCCTGTCCTTGTACGATAAGTGTAAGGTCAATTTGATTTTGAAACTAAGCTTTAAATAACATTGCCTTCTAACTACAAATATTTGTGTGTGTATATGTATGTATTTGTATATGCACTTATATTTGTATGCACTTATGTATGTGTATGTTTAAAATACCAATTTAAAAGCTTATTAAAATTAATAATTTAAAAAATTGTATGTATAATAGAAAGAAGAGGATAAGCAGTTTGAACTTGGCTTTGAATATTTAGTCTACTGCTAATAAATGGTAATAATAAGTATTATTATTGCCTCATTGAAATACCACCTCACAACTATTAGGATAGCCACTATTTAAAAAATGACAGCAAATAACAAGGGTTGGCTAGGATTTGGAGAAATTGGAACACTTATGCTCTGTCGGTGGGAATGGGAAATGGTGCAGCTGCTATGTAAGACACTATAGTGGTTCCTCAAAAATTAAAAATAGAACTACCATATGATCTAGCAATCCCACTTATGGGTGTACACAAAAAGAATTGAAAGCAGGGTTTTGAAGAAATATTTGTACACCCATGATCATAGCAGCATTATTCACAATAGCAAAAGTTTAAAGCAACTTAAGTGTTCATCAACAGATGAATGGATAAACACAATATGGTATATTCATACAGTGGAATATTATTCAGATTTAAAAGAAAGGAAACTATAACACACACGACAACATATATGACCTTGCAGACATTAGACTAAGTGAATTAAGCCATTCACAAAAGGAAAAATACTGTATGATTTCATTTATATGAGGTATCGAGAGTGACCAAATTCAGAGACAAAAGGTTGAATGGTGATTGCCAGGGGATGGGGGTAGCTGGGAATGGGTAGCTATCATTTAATGAGCATGAGTTTCAGATTTGCAGGATGAAAAAGCTCTGGTGATCTGTTTCACAATTATATGAATATACATAACACTACTGAACAATGCACTTAAAAATGGTTAAGATGGTAAATTTCATTATGTATATTTTACCACAGTTTTTAAAAAGTCATTATTTACATTCTGTATAATCTGCCCATTTAGAAGTTTCTTTTCTCATTATAATATCTTATTCCAAAAGCCTAATGACTTTAAGTTTATATTTATCATGCTTTTAAAGTACTTTTTTGAAAAATATGAACAGAAGTTTCTCATGTCTGCAAGAGCTGATGTTATTTTAATGAGGCTACTAAGCCAAACCATTCACCTGCGCTCCACTTTTTATGTTGTTTCTTTTGCCTCACTCTACATTTAGGAAAGTAAAACTGCTGAGGTGGAGGTGTTTTTAACACTAAAAGTAATCTTTGTTCTCCAAAGCGGCCAAAATATGAAAGGCTTGTTCTTCAACTTGTAAACCCTAGCTTGGTACACAGAAGCAAGAAGAAACTTAGAAAGATGTAGGTATATTTTCTAATTCTTATTTAGCCACACTGTTTATTTAAGCCATAATGGGATAAAAGGTATCAGTAAAAAAAGAGAAACTCATCCTATAAAGCTCATCAATTTTATACCAATAAAAATGATGTTAAGAATATATTTTATATATATATATATATATATATATATATATATATATATATATATATATATATATATATATATAACATATATGTTAGTTTTAACTAACAGACCCAGGAGATTTGGTAAGGGCCTCACTGTATCTATCTACCAAATAATTTAAAAATTGTTATTTATTATATCAACATGGGAGTCCATTTTCTCTAAACTGATATTAAGAGTTGATCTGAAAATAATAATAACAACCAGTCACTTTTTTTTTCTTTCCATAAACAGGTTGTTTCTGTTCTCCTGTCATGTTGTATCACTTTACCTTCTGAATTGGGGTTTCCACGGGGGGAAATATCAAAAGAGAATTTCAGAGAAAAGTACTATAGCAAGTACCTTTGTTTATTAATATTGCAAAAACCAGATTTCTGGCATCGTTACTGAACCCATGTTAGGCTGCCTGCCACTCATAAACCAAGAATTTGAGAGGCAAGTGTCAGTAGAAAGGAAAAGTGCTTTAATCAGAAAGCTAGAGATCTGATGAGGTGGTGGACTCATGTCGAGACAGCAACTACAAAGATTCTGCTCAGCCATGACAGTTTTTAAAAGGAAAAACTGGTGCGGGGGTGAGAATCTTAGTGTATCATTGAGGCAGGAGTTTGGGTTCTGCATCATTCTCCACTGAGTGCAGACTGGCTGACTCTCTTCAGATGTTATCTTGCCTACATGACCTGTCTGCAGGATTGCTAAGGGGGTGGTTAGGGGTACAGAGCTAGTCATTTTTTAACTGCTTAATTCTTCATTCTTATTTCTTTTTATCTAGGAAAACAATCAACAGTTTAGACAAGGCATGGTGTGCATTCAGGAGAGCATAAGTCAGGAGTTAGTTTCAATTGATTAGCGATCTCATTCCTATAATTAGGTTCTTTTAAACTTAGAGGGGAACAGAAATGGGAGAACAGAAAAGGGGCAAAAGAGCTTCTCAAGACCTACAGGACTCTTTTCCAAAAGCAGATGACTTTGTGAAAGCAGAATCAAGATACAAAATCCAGTGGATTTGGATTAATCATATAGGAATGAATGAAACTCCTTAGGGAAATTGTCGGTGATCATTTATTTTGAAATGTGGTTCCTTTTTCTGCTATAAAGTATAAGTTTCATTATATTTTTTCCCAGAGGGTAGTTTTTCTTCAGTCTTTAAGTACTCAACTCCTTACAAAGGTCTTTGGCAGAAGTTGTGGGGCAGCACCTGAAGGTCTAAGGTGGGGTGAGGTGTTGGTTCCTGACTACCTTGCTGTGAATGAACTCATATAGTAATGTAGCATCACAAACAGCTTGGGAAGCACACAGGCATCAGTGATACTCATTTTGGAATATCCCAGATGGCTGTGGCCTCTACTATGTTTCAAATGATGAACTTAATGACCTTTCCTTGGGCAGGCAGAGGTGCTTTCTCACATGGCTGTTGTTCTTTTTCTTTTCTTTTCTTTTCTTTTCTTTTTTTTTTTTTTGTCATCTTGGAAGCAAAGACCCAAGAAAAGATGAGATAAATTTTTAATACACTATTTTCTCATGAACATTTGGGGAAAAAAAATATTTGTTTTCTATATTTTACCTCAATTTATCAGATAATAGAAACAGAAAACTGGAGTAAAATCTTCTTTGGATAGCATCCCATTTTAACAAATATCTCAGGATTCATGAAATGTGGCTGTGGGAAATCTTAATGCAGATTATAAGATTAAAAAAAAAAACATTTAGGGATATAAAGAAATGACTCTATAGAATTAATTTACTGGCCTTATCTGCCAACACCTCAGAATAGTGACCAATAATACACACAAAGCTTTCCCTCAGGCTCTTTATTTTCATGACAATATGGTTATTTACATATGTTTAAAGGACACATCCTCATTTTTACCACCGTGCTCTATTGCTAGTGGAGCCCCAGACTTAGAGTTGGTACAAATATAAATCATGGCTTTGTAAAGCCACAAGATAGAAGTTAACCTTGCATCCTTAATATCCGTTGACTTTATACTTACTGATAATACAAAGCATATTAATTAACACAACTTTTTGCATATATGTAAATGAATTAGTCAGATACAATAGAATAGACACAATATATTGCTTAAATTCACAGACTACCTTAAGTAGACACTGCTGAATTAGTGTAATATTATAAGTTTTTGTAGAATTATTGTTGGTAATTTTAATTGCACATGTATGATATTAATTGAATCTATGTCTAATTTTCACTACCCATTAAAATGGTGTGAAGAAAAGGTAAAGTCAGAAATATTTTAAATGATATTAGCACAAGAACACAACAAACCCACTTTATTTGTGATCAGGAATAATGCTTAGGTATTATTAAGATCACAGGTTTCATTGTTGAGGATAAACTAAATCTGGGTGGGAAAAAGGCAAATATATTAATGTGTGACCCTTTCATTATTCTTCAGCATTTTCTATTAAGTCCAGCAAAGGGTCATCTGATTCTCAAGAAATGTAACTTTTTTTTTTCAATACTTACTATAGGGTATGAGTTTTAAACTATTGAGAGAGAGAAAGGTTAATTTAAGAAGGTTTAATATGTTTACTTTTTTTTTCCTGTCTAACATAGAAGATACCAAGACATTAGGTTTCTGTTGTCTGTTGCACATTATCCAGGTTTGTATCTAAATTAGCTTTGGAAGATTATTATCCATCTAGTCTTTCCCAATTTCTACACACTTTGAGAGGAAGGCACCCTTTGTGGCAGATTCTTTTTTCCAGGGAGTTTTATATCACACAGATTGGAAGACAGAGATAGTGTCTTTTTCTGGAATAAAGTGAAAGGGATTGTTTATTAACAATTTTGAAAGGTAATGATGGTGTCTCCCTCTGTAGCAAAGAGCAGGCATGATTATTGCCCATTATCAAAAGATTGGGGATCTCTATATCAAAATTCTCTGTCATGTAACCCACTGTGTGGATCTAAGACTGCCTTAAGGTGACCCTCAGCTTGGCTAAACTTTAGACAGTCTTCTTCCAGACTCTAGGCCCTAGATCTCCCTTTTCTTAGAGAATTTACTTTAGAAAACTCTTCTTTGCCCCATTGAAATGTAAATCTTCTAGTCTTTTTCCAGGTTTACAACCATCTTTCTCAAGGACCTAGGAGTCATCCTTTTGAAAATGGAATAATCAGAAAGATAGACCCCCTATCTCCCCAGTCACTGTGGAAGGGTAGGAGGCTGATTTAGAAAACACCAATTAACAAACAGAGTTGGCCTCATCACATTGCCACCTCCCAGGTAATGTCCTGAAGCTCTTTTCCACCAACTTACCACAGCACTTAAAAACTCTCATCCTTTTTCTTTCAGTGGAATAGAGTTCAATCTTTCTCCCTTATTGCAGTAGACTTGCTATTTTTCCCGACACCTTGTCTTGGGATTGAGCAAAGATGTTATCTTGGCTCCTCAGGAAAGATTGCAAAGAAGAAAACCTCTGGCTCCCATATGGAGATTGTGCCTGGAATTCATTTTTTCTACCCCTTTTACAATAGTCTGAATAAAGTCTGCCTTGCCTGTTAAACCTACCTAGTGCTATTTTTCTTTGACACATCCAACTTTTATCATATTGCCTTGTGTTGGTAATGGAGCTCATAGAATTTTTTTTAAAAATGCTTTATTCTGATTCCTGATATTTCTGTGAGTAATTAACTGTCCTCTGTCTTTGACCAGAGAGTCTCATGTGTTCTATAAGTATCCATGAAACTGTAGCAAAGCTAAGTTGTTAGCTTGCAAGTAAGACAAAATTATTAGACTCTTCACAGTTCTTGAAACTAGCAATCATATTTCAGCATTTCTCTCCACATTGACTATATAAGTCCTAGTTCCTCATATCCAATTTTAATAAGCTATGCCATCCTGCTAGTTCCCTCATTAATGAGTTGAATGTGACATTGACACATGCTCATTATCTATTTGTATGACAGTGAGGATTTTAACAATTTGAGAACTGTGCTCTTCTTATAGTGTTGATATGCCAATGTGCACCTATCATTTTCAATGACCTAGTTCACACAAGGGATATCTTAAAAAGATGTATAGCTGTTTAGACACCATAGGATATGGGAGAAATTCAGTTCCATAATTTTCTCAGCCTGTTCACTTGCAGGAGGCAAATTCAAATAAGATATTTCACTATGCCTCATCTGTCTGCAAGTAGTAATCTCCTACTGCTTTTATTAAACATTAAAAAGTCATAAAATTATTCCTTTTGTGCTAAGTGATGTACTTGATTTTTAGTTCTTAAGACATTACTAAATGCCTTTGTGTGTGTTCCATGATGAGACAGCAACTAGTTTCTCAGTATCTACTATGCACTGAGCTACTCATTGAGGATATAGTAATAAACAAGAAAAGCCTATATTAATGGATTTATAAAATATATAGATGTTTTCATTTGGTGAGGAGTCAAAAAATATATTTTAAAATGTAAATAATGATGGACAAAACAAAACTAATTTTTCCTTAATATAATCTAGCCATCTGGCAGAGATTCCAGGTGGTAAACACTGCCATAGAAAGGAGCATACTCAGAACAGAAACATAAATCTTTGTTTTGTTCAAAAGGCATAGATAAATAAATGATACCAATTCCACACAATCTCTTCCAAATAGAAATAGAGGAAATAATTCCTAAATCACTCTATAAGGCCAGCCTTGCCCTACTATCAAAATCAAATAAAGATATTACAAGAAAGAAAAAGTACAAACCAATATCTCTCATGAACACAGATGAAAAAGAAATAAACAAAAATACAAACAGAAAAAAATAAATGCAAAATGCAATAAATGAAAAACCAAACACGAACAATAGAAAAAACATACCTCAACAAAATATTAGGAGAACTGATCTAACAATGTACAAACTTAAATTTATACCATAACAACATGGGATTTATTCCAGGTATTCAAGTCTGGTCACACATTGAAAAAATGATCAGTGTAATTGGCCTTATCAATGGGATAAAGAAGAGAAATCATATGGTCACAAAAAGCATTTAACAAAATGCACCATCCAATTATAATAAAAAATGTTCAGCAAATGATGAATACAGAAGAACATCTTCAACTTGGTGAAGAACATCTACAGAAATCTAACAGCTAACAAATTTAATGGTGAGAAACTAGGGAAAATGTTCCCATAAGATCCTAATGTACAGATGAAAAACAAGCATATGAAAAGATGCTCAAACTTATTCACCATTGGGGAATTGTAACTTAAAGCAGCAATAAAATGCCACTAAACACCCATTACAATTGTTAGATTAAAAAAACACACACAATACTAATTGTTGATGAGAATGTGGAGTGACAAGAATTTGCATTCATTACTGGTGGAAATATAAAATAATTCCAATTTGGAAGACAGTTTGGGAATTTTTTACAAAGTTAAACTTGTACTTACCATACAAGCCAGCATTCATACTCCTAGGTATTTACACATCTGACTTGAAATCCTATACAGGAATGTTTACAGCAACTTAATTCATAATTCCAAAACTGAAATTAAACAAGATATCCACAATAGCTGAATAAACAAACTGGTACATACAAATTATATAATATTCAGTGATAAAATGAGTGAGCTATCAATTCAAAAAATATATGGAGGAATCTTAGAAGCATATTGCTAAGTGGAAAAAGCTAGCATGAAAAGTCTACATATTGTATGAGTCCAATTATATAGTATTTTGGGCAAAGCAAAACTATAGAAACAGCAAAAAGACTGAAGGTTTCCAGTGGAATGGAAGGGAAGAGGAATGAATAAGTGAAGCACAGGAGATTTAGGATGGTAGAAATAGTCTTTATGGTACTGTGATGGTGGATACATGATATTATGTATTTTTCAAAATCAATAGGATTTTACAGCAGAAAGAGCACCCTATTGTATGCCAGTTTTTTGTTTTTGTTTTTTTTTTAGTCATTTATGAGGGAGGGGAATCTCAGGAAGTAATGCAAACTATGTTGAGAGAATTTAACTGTATTGCAAATGCATGAAAACAACCACAATAAGGTCATTGTGGGGAAAAAGGTGGTCATCTAAGTAATTCTGGAAATGAGTGGAGCCTATAAGACTGAAGGTAGAAGGAAACATACATATGCATTGTAAACTAGTTTATAAAGTTGCTTTCTCTAGGGGTGTGGGTAACAATTCTGATAGTGCTATATATGTGTCAACTTTAATAATATAATAGCCAGTTATTTTACCAGCAAAAGAGGGTTTAGGCCAGAATAGCCAGAAGAATTGCAATTCAGGAAATGCAAGCTAAGGCAGACCACTGGCAAATACTGAGAACAAAGAAGGGGGATTTGCCTTTATAGGGAAAAGGGTAAGAGTTAGACAGAGCAGTGACAACCAAGCAGTCTATTGGAGGAAACTGGGAGTCCAAAGTATGGAGGTTTCTGGTTGGTTGGGCTGTTACAGTCTCTGATTGGCTAGGCTCTCCTGGGGCTGAGAGAAGTAATTTTCTTCCTGCTGGATAGTAAAGTAGAGGCACCTTCCTGTTGGAGATATAGATGTATATCTCTTCCTATTTGGATCAATTTATGATGATGACAGGGTATGAGAGCTCCCCTTACAGGTCTGTCCTAAGTCCAGTTTTAGCTGAGGTTTCTTTAAATAATCCCACACATGTATACTGGAATTAAACAATTATATGGATACCAGATAGTAGGAATACCCTTTCTCACTTTGGGAGTGGAAACTTACAGATCCTCAAGGGAAGGAGGCTAAAACGATCCATTTTTAAAAAATGGATTAAATGTGAAAACATCAGTGAAACAAAGTTTTTCCTTAATTACAGATGATTATACACAGAAAAGTTACACATATTTGTTTATATACAGTTTAGTATATACATATATGTATTTCTCTTTTTGTTAGATGAGGTTGCCTAAAATGAGCCATCAGTAACAATGATCACACCTAGAATCTAGATGTTGATTTCTAATACCATTCTCCAATAAAAGGAACCAGAGTTCCTAAGAGAAATCACTGGTTCTATGACTGAAGCAAGGAATATACAAGATGAGTCTGGAACATCTTGCAGTGCTAGGAAGTTAAAAAAAGTACTAAAAGTAAAACAAGAGAACAAACATAAACCTATATTGATGGGAGTATGTCAAAAGGATAAATCAGCCAAATAAAATATTTCCAACAGCCATGTACAGAACCATTTGAGAAATAAAATAAATAAAAGAGCATTGCATTATAACCCAAAGTATAAATTAAATATCCCCTCATAAAATAAATGATTGAATAAATAACTGTGGAAGAAGAGACAAATCTCATGCAAAATAATTTCAAATATACTTTATGTAGTCTACCCTTAATGAGAGGTAACAAACAGCCCATTCATTAAGAGTGAGCTATTCACAGGGACTTTCCAAACAGTACAGTATGCAAGGAAGGAATAAAAGGGAAAAATAGTACCTCAACCAAGTAATCAAGGTTTACATCAACAGTAGTAAGTCATATTGATAGTATGTGTCCTACACATGTTATGATAAGAATGCACTTTCCACTGGGGTCTTCCTCCCAAAAATATACTCACCCAGACCAATAACAAGAAAGACACCAGACAAACTTTAATAGAAGGACACTCTACAAAATATATGACCAATACTCTTCAGAACTCTCAAACTCATCAAAAACAAGGGAAGTCTGAGAAACTCTCACAACCATGAGGAGCCTAAGGATACATAAAAGCTAAATGGAACATGGTATCCTGAATGGAACTCTTTAGAAAAAAAAGCATTATGGAAAAACTGAGGAAATATGAATAAAGTTGCTATGAACTTTAATTAATGTAATATATATATATATATAGATCTATTAATCATAAAAATGTACCATACTAATATAAGATATCAATAATTGGGGAAACAATTGGGCATGAGAAAATTCTTGGTACTATTTTCTGTATTTATTTCCTGTAAATCTAAAACATTTATAAAAAATAAAGTTTATCAAATTTTTAAGGTATATGCATCAGAAGGTAGCATGGTTCAAAGGAGTATAAGAAAAAGTTAATGAGGAAATATGGATATGGAAAATTTATTTTAAGACTAGAAAAAGTTTCTTCTTTGCCTAGGGTGGGGGGCTAGATGGGTAGAATTGTGCACATGACCTTCTCTCTGTGTGTGGGTCTGTTTGTGAGTGTGTCTGTGTGTGTGTGTGTGTGTGTGCCTGTGAAAGAGGAGAGAGAGAGAGAGAGAAAGGACCCAAAGGAAAAATGGACTATAAATCTGTTTCCCAAGCCAGACTTGTGATACAAATTAATACTTTCTCAGAAAATATAATATATTACATTGTATTAATATAATCCCAGTTAACACAATAGTCACAAATCAAGGAGAGAGTTATAAGTGGTGAGTAAGTTATTTAACTAGGTAATTGTTTACAATATAAACTGAATTCAAATAGAATTGTATTTCTAAAAACTCTAAGTTATGAAACTGAAATTATAAGTCATGATAAAGGAGGCTGGCTAAATCTGATTATAGTAGAGTATTTGACTTTTTCCTTTAAATTATCCTCATGTTCATAAATAAAATATTAATATTTTGCTGAGTTTACAAGTTTCCCCAGAAATTTTTTCTAGCTGTATTAAACTTAGACATTTCATGCTTTATGTCTATTCAATTTGAAATTTTAAACCTCAATTGCTTTTCAATATCATATGTCTATATGTTTTATTCTAATATCATTATATATTTACAATTAGAATTATTTTACATTTTAATTTTTTTCTCAATTTTTAGCTATATTCAAATTTTCAAAAGTATTTGTTACTAGTCAATATAAATTATGATCATTCTGTTCTTTAATTATAACCATCACAAAAATACTGAAAAGAAAGGGATTACCATAGGGAAAAAATTATAAAAACAGTATATTAGCCAGTAAACCCAGCAATATATAAAAGGTAATAGGTCATTAATATTAAAATTAAAACTTTATGTTACATTTTATGATATTATTAAATTTAACAAATAATTGTGAAAATAATTAATAAAAATGTCTAGGACTTCATCACAGAAAACTACAAAACATCATTAACATATATTAATAAAGACCTAAGAATGGTCAGAGCAATTGTGAAGATGAATAGAAGCTGGACTATCAGACATCAGTATCTGCCATCAAACTATATTAATTAAAAGAATATGATATTGTTGTAAGTTTAGCCAAAATGACAAATGTAATAGCAGACAGATTACAGAAACACAATTGCTTATAAATGGCCACCTGATTAGGGCAAATGTAATACCATCAAAGAGACAATAATGCTCTTCCCATAATGGTAACAATTCAGTTGTATATTTATATGAAAAAAAAATCTTAGCCCTTACTTTATACCATATACACAACAACAATTTCAGTTGACTTCCAGTTGAAAAGGAAAAACAAACAAACAAACCTCAGAATACGTAGAACATCTTGATGACACTAGCACATACAATAATTTCTTGAATAGGACCGAAAAATGTACTACCCATAAAACAATAAAAACTATAAATTGAACTGTATTAAAATTAAGAACTTCAGTTCACAAATGATACCAATAAAAGACTGAAAAACTATTGACATAATGGAAAGACTTACCGGCAATACATATATCTGACAAATGACTAATATCCACAGATATAAAGAACCTTTACTAATCAATAAGAAAATTGAGACAATAAAATAGAAACACTTTAAAAGTTGTGTTTTCCAAAATTACATCTCAAAATGATAATAGCACATCAAAAATGCTGAAAATGTTATAAATAAATGAAAAATGTAACCACAATGAGTAGCATTATAGATCCACCAGCATGTCTAAAACTAAAAGATGGAAATATGTGTGACAGGAATGTACAACAACCAGGACTTTCATACACTGTTCGGTAGAAGAGCAAATTGTTATAGTCACTTTGAAAAATGTTTCTGGATTCATCTACCAAAATAATACATAGATATACTCTATACTGAAACTGTTATGCTTCTAGATTTATATTCATATAATCACCAAAAGCTAGGTTCTAGAATCATTCAAATATGACAATTTATAATGGAAAATAACTTATGCCTCCCCAAATGCCTACCAGTAGTAGAATGGACAAATAATGAGTGACATACTCACACCCTGGAATAGTATAGAGCAACAGGAATCAGAGAATTAGCACAAAGATGAATGAATTTCACAAGGTTAATAGTGAACAAAGGAAGCCAGACATAAAAGAACATGTATTGTGTGATTCCACTTGTAGAAAATATTTTTGAAAATTCATGAAACTCATCTATTCTGGTTACCCTTTGTGAGAGGAAATGGTGTTCTGCTTAGGAACATTAAGTGAATGTTAATGACTTGATATCATTTCTGTCTATCTGTCTATCTATCTATCTATCTATCCATCTATCCATATATTTGGATAAACCTCAGCAAGAAGTTAACACACTTCTTGTTATATAAATATAGGCTGTTACAATTATGTTCTAGATGTGGTCATCTCCAAGTAATGCTCCTGGTTGGCCTAGCTCAGCACGGATTAACAGACTAAAGGCAGCACCTGCTTTTTGTGTGGGAGAAATGAGCATGCACAGCTTTGCTATATCTTTATTTTTAATTTCTCATTGGCAGAGCCACCTGTAGTAAAGTAGGGAAAATTATATTTTAGATTGCAACATCATTTCTCAGTCCAGTATTATCAAGCACAGTTACTTTAAGAATTTTCAATCAAATTTTTCAAAATGTTTGAAATAAATGTCAGATTTGTGTTCAACCTACTGACACAGTAATGATATTCATGAAATAATTAATCTGTAGTCATTTAAAATTATTTTACATAATTGTGGTTATCATTTTAACTACACTTTTACCTTTGGTTTCATTTTTCCCCACAGAAAATGAGCCAGAGCACTAATGTGAACTAGGAACTTCCATGAATAGCCTGTATTAATATATTTTAATTTATAAACTGTTGCTTCATTTAATTTTATGGGTATTGAAGCTGACAGAAAGATTAGCTTTTCTTTAAAAATATAGAAAATACTGACAAAAATCTGTCATCATAATGCTGAAGAAATCAACATACATGTTAATACTAGGAGAGAAAGTTTTGGTGAATATAATGTCATAAAGACAAAAGTCATAGAAATGTGACAGATATGTCATATCTAAAAATTTTATATGTATTATTTAAAGTTTATAAAAGTTTTTGTTTACATTGAACATTTTCTAATTTTCAGTTTTCTGCCATTTTAAATAATCCAATAATAAGTTTTAATTTTAACAGGAAACTAGGAATCCTCTAGAAAATAATGATAAAAAACAGGAAATTTTAAGTTATTAAATTGAGTTATAGCTTTAATATATGTATTACATACCACTCATATATTAAAATATTTGACTTTACAATCAAAGTAAGTCTTCAAATGATCCACCAAATCATTAACCAAAGATGAATGGTTCTTCTAGCCAGGGATCAAGTCTTGTATTTATTTTTATGTCTTCTTGAGAACTGTAGTCAATGAAAAATATTTGTTTATTAAAAACTTTTTAGAAATGAACTAATGACAGGGGCAAAATACATGAGAGATTTCTGGTTAAAATATATAGTAAATGATAAACAAGTTAAATGAAAAAAATAAAGAAAAACAAAAAACAATAACTCTTCTGCTTTTTAATGCAAAGTGAAACACACCTCAATAAACCAAAATGTCTCACTTATATTTTTATTAAAGAAAGAAAAACAGAGGATTCTCAGCAGAGACAGATTATTCCTGGTCCATTCCCTCAGTCCCACATCTAATCCATCAGCAAAGCCTGTCAAATTTTTCACATGTGCACAGATTTCAATTTTATCATTGCCATAGTCCTAAATCAACCACCATTTTCATTTAATTAGACTGCTGCAAGAGACTACTAAATTTCGTCCATGGTTCACGTCACTTCACACATGGCAGGGCACATATCAGGTTCAATAAATTATAGAACATAAATCATGTTATCTCTCTTCTTCCTGTTTAAAACTCACCAGTGACTTCAAAACACATTTCAAATACATTCAAACATCTTACTATAGGCTTCAAGGCCCAGTGTTATCTGGCCCTTGATAATCTGTCCATTTTTATATCGGTTATGCTTTGCTTTTTGCATGACTCCCTATGAATATTGGATTTCTCTTATTCACTTTAGCTTAAGAAAATTGTTCCCATTCTTCCTTCAACTTAACTGTCATTCTTCAAAAAGGTATTTTTGATCCTGACAAATATATGTAAATTCTTACTCCTATTTTCTTCAGAAGCCTGCCATTTTCCTCAGTAATAGATATCATTTGATACATAACTGCAGAATTTAATATATAATATTCCATGAAAATAATAGAAAAGAATAAAACATTGTGTAATAAACCCTACACTTGATACAACAAAACTTTGTCAAACTTGCAACTTTTACCATAATTGCTTTAGCTATTTTCCTTTTTAAATATTTTATTGTAATCTACTACACACAGAAAAGAAATTTCAACAAAACCATATCATTATTATTATGGTTATTGTTAGACTGTGGACACATTAAAACGTGTAAACTTTCTGTATGTTTCCTGCTGCCACTCTGCACATTATCAGATAATTGGCACCTTGAAACAACAAAATATTATTCTCTTACAGTTCTGGAGGTCAGACATCTAAAATCAAGGCAGTGTCAAAATTGCATTCTTTCTTTTATTTTTAGTTAATATAACTTTATCTGATAAAATTAAATATTTAAATTTTATATAAATAACAAAATGCCATGGTAGCCAGACTTGTAGAAAATGCCAAAAAATGTATATAAGTTTTAAATGAAAAAAGCCAAAAAACAGAATTTAGATGTCTTCTTGGAACTATGATATTTTGCTAATTTTCTAATATTCATTCTAGTTTTACTAACTTTTTAAAATTGAAGTATACTTGATTTACAATGTTGTGTTAGATTCTGGTATATGGCAAAGTGATTCATTTCTTTCTATCTATCTACCTATCTATAAATATATATATATTCTTTGCCATCTTTTTCACTAAAGGTTATTACAAGATATTGAATATAGGTCCCTGTGCTCTTCAGTATGACCTTATCATTATATATAGTAGTTTGTATCTGCTAATCCCAAACTCCTTATTTATCCCTCTCCCAACCCTTTTCCTCTTTGGTAACCACAAATTTGTTTTCTATGTCTAGTTAGTAAGTAAGTCCATTTGTATCACATTTTAGATTCCACATATAAATGATATCATATGGTATTTGTCTTTGACGTACTTCACTTATGATAATCTCTATGTCCATCCATGTTGCTGCAAATGACATTATTTCATTTTTTCTGAAGGTTTCAAGGAATAAGGCTTTCTAGTTTTAGCCTTTTCCAGTTTCTAGTGGACATCTGAATCTGGTCCTTTCCTTATATCTCTTCTACCTCTTGCTTCCATCATCACATCACTTACTACTCACTCTAATTTCCTGTCTCCCTCTTATAAAGACCTTTGTGATTACATCAAATCCACCTGGAAAACCCAGAAAATCTCCTTATCTCAATACCTTTAAATTAGTTGTATCTGCAAAGTTCCTTTTGACATATAAGTTAACATTCACAAGTTCCAGTAATTAGAACATTGTCATCTTGGGTAGAGCATTATTCAGCCTACCACACTTTACAAGCATTTGAATAAATCTCTTTCTTCGCAATAGCCGAGATAATGGAAATAACCTAAGAGCCCATCAATGGATAGACAGATAAAGAGATGTAGTGTATACATGCAATGGAATGTTATTCAGCCACAAACAAGGAAATCTCTTTTTCCATGATTTCCCTTTTCCATTAAGTTCCTTTCACTCTACAAACCTAGACACATCCTGAAACATGGATTACTCCACTGCTCCAGTGTCATTCTGAATACATTATCTGAGTAGTGGGGATTACTGTTTCCCATTATCTTCCATTGAGAAATCAGCATAAATCTTCTCATTCTAAAATTTATCAATACTAGCTGAGAAGCTAGGCGGAAGGCATTATGACTGTAAAATGCAAATGCTCAAGATGTCATTTCATGTATGATTATAGTTTGTTTCAATAATCGATTATAGTAAAGTTATTTTTTCCTCTATTGCATTCTTGCTATATGAAAGCTTACCTCTGCAACATTGAATACTGAGCTAAAGAGAGGAAAGGAACAGTTAGAGAAATGGTAGAAGTAACTTGATTATTATCACAAATATTCATTATCTACCTTTAATCCTTTCTTAATACACCAGGAAAGAGGTAAAATTATACTTACTTTTCATTTTGAAGGTTAGAAAATTGATAAATGGGTTTTGTGTAACTCGCCCAAAAATGTTACAATAGTGTGTGTGAATCTTAGATTTCTGTCTTAGCTTTGTCTTAGAATATCTATACAACTTTTTTTGGCAATGATATTCTTATGGCAAGAAATCAGATGGAAAATATTACTAATTTCAATGTAACTGGATTGAAATTGATACATCACGTAACGATAAAAATGTATTGTCAGTTTATGTTTCATAGAAACAAAAAGAATTTCTACTAATCTGCATTGATGATATTGTAGATACTTGCTGAATATATTAAATGCTGTATATTATATAATTATCTAAGTATTTTATAAAATTGTGAATTATAAATCATCTATTGGATAAAAGGAGTATAGATATAACTATACAAATAAATATAAGTATATAATCACATGTAATCATCTCAAGTTCTAATCTATTTTAATTCTGTTGATTACATTATTTCATGATAGAGTGCATATACATTTATTTGATGGCTAATATATTAGTTTGTGCTGCCATAACAAAATACTACAGAGTTGGTGGTTTAAATAACAGAAACATTTTTCTCACAGTTGTGGAGAATAGAAATTTGAGACGTGAGTGCTTCATGGCTGGGTCTGGTGAGGCTCTTTTGCTGGCTTGCAGATAGCCATATACCCACATGGCAAGGAAAGAGCAGTCCATCTTCCGGTTCTCATAAGGGTACTGATCCAATCACAAAGGTCACTCTCATGACTTAATCTAACTCTGATTATATCCCACAAAGCCCCATCTCCAAATATCATTATGTTAGGGCTTAACGCTTCAACATATGAATGGGGTGGGGGACAAAAACATTTAGTGCATAATAGGGAAATTTTTTTTTTTTTTACTTAGTTGGCATTTATAGAACACTACATTGAACAAGAACATAATATATACATTCTTTTCAAGTGCACTTGGTTAATTCACCATGGTAGACCAACTGTTGGGCAATAAAAGAGTCTCAATAAATTTAAGAGGATTTAAATAATTCAAAGTGTGTTATTTGAACACAACAGAACTAAATCAGTTAGAACACAGGGCAATTATTTTCCAAATCCAGATATTTTAAATTTTTTCAAAGCAAGTCAGAGAAAAATTGAACAGGGTTCAATTTTAGGGTTTTAAGGTTCTAACTTATGATTTAAATATATTAATTAAAGTTACAATGTCCTAGATTTTCCTGTCTTTATGTAACTTCTATTTTAGCAGGGTCTTTCAAATATATATTTTATTTGCTCACAGCTATGGTTCAAAATTCATATGTCATACTTTCAAATGATCAGAAATAATCTCAGAGGATATATTTGTTTGGGGACATATGTTTCATTTCATTGACTTTCAATGTGTTTCGTACATTTCTTGTCATTTTGACATCAGCCGTTTCCATCTCATAATGTCTGCACACTAAGAGAGATCCCAGGTCCTAAATTCTTCACTATCTGAGGTGCTGCTCTTGACACTAAATAATTTTCTAGGAAATGGTGTGTCCTAGAAATTGATTCAGAGACATTTAATAAAAGACGTTAATGAATTTCACTGTATTTTAAGACAAAATTGAAGGGAAATAATAACAGAATTGATAAATTAGTGGCATGTGGAATATACCAGATCCATGTTATTCTACGTAACCATTATGGAGAAAATAATTAACTACCTTTATATGGAATATTTGATATGTATGTTTGGCTTAGAAATGAAGGCAGAGGAGAACTGAGGACATGTATGAAATAAGGTATATTTAAAGCATATTTATGGTTTCCTGAGGTTTTAAAGTAAGATAAACTGTCATGTGCTGTGTTGATCTCTTCTTTAATAGATAATATTTACTTGTGCTCAGTAGTGTAGCTGTTATAGGTAAAACTTCTGGTGCAATCTACATATTTTAAAATTTGAGTTTCACCAATTACTGAGTGACCTTCCATGAATTATGCACCTTAACTTCTTCATCTGTAAAATATAGATGGGAGTAAATGTTTCACAGAGTTTTTGTGAAGATTTAATTAGTGTGTATATATATATATATATATATATATATATATATACAAATTGCTTAGAATAGCATTTGGCACCTATAGTAAATATTAAACATGTGTTGTTATTATTGTTGAAACATCACTGATTGGGCTTCCCTGGTGGCGCAGTTGTTGAGAGTCCACCTGCCGATGCAGGGGACATGGGTTCGTGCCCCAGTCTGGGAAGATCCCACATGCCGCGGAGCAGTTAGGCCCGTGAGCCATGGCCGCTGAGCCTGCGCGTCTGGAGCCTGTGCTCCGCAATGGGAGAGGCCACAACAGTGAGAGGCCCGTGTACCGCAAAAACAAACAAACAAACAAAACAACTGATCAAGCAGAAGCAAGGAAATGAATCATTTACCATGGTTGGTTAAGAACTAAGGCAGTTCACATTAATAAAAACAAATAGTCATGAGTGGCTTGTTAGTGGAGTATAGGAAAGAGTTTGCTATAACGTAAGACACCTCTGTATATTAGAGAAATGGCTAGTTGAGAGAGAGAGAGAGAGAGAAAGAGAAAGGAAAAAGACATGATTTCTCATCTGTCTGAAGAAGTTGATGCAAGGATTACACGGATGATGACATTGTTGACTCTCAACTAAGCTTACGCATATGACTTTAATTTTTCTTGGTGAATTTTTAAAGGAATCCTAAGATTTGGTTCAATCACAGCTGAGATCATTATATTTCCAAAACCAATTCTCCCTTTTTTATGACACAAAATGTGTATATTTGTGTGTGTGTGTGTGTGTGTGTGTGTGTGTGTGTATTTTCAAACTTGAGTTTGTCAGTAAAGGACAAGGAAACTAAGTGACTTTTGCTAAAATGCTCCCAAAACTACAGCATCCTTTGCCTCATAAATGATTAGCTGAACTGTTTGTACCTACATAGCAATCTGGACAAAATATCTGGCTTAGAACTGTCATTAAGCTTCTTTCCTCCCCACGTCCCAGAATTTTGGTCTATCCTTGAGCAATAGAAGATATAACAGCTTCCACTTAAAGGCCCTCCTGAAAGTCAGCTGATCTCAGGAAAAGATATTTCCTGATCAACTGTCCAATAACACTGGCTATTTCACACCACCTGGTTCTTTCTAGCCTTGTTTGCTTGTCCCAGAAAAGAAAAGCCCTTTTCCACCTGCCCTTTGAGACATTTGCAGATCTTATGGTTCGGACATTCACCCTACTGCAATGGCCTCCTCATCTCCCCTTATGACAATGATGCTTTTGACTAAAGTTTTTCCTTATCTAAGTCTGGATTTGTTTTATTTGATGTGCCACAAATGGGATCTATCACAGTCTCTCATATTTGTCAGTTTATAAATATGGTACATCCTTAATGTGCCAATTAGCTAATCAAATATGACACAGGCATACCTTGGAGATACTACAGGTTCAGTTCCAGACCATCCCAATAAAGTGAATATCATAATAAAGTGAGTCACACAAATATTTTTTGGTTTCCCAGTGCATGTAAACATTATGTATACACTATACTACAGTCTATTAAGTGTGCAATAGCATTATGTCTAAAAAAAGTACATAACAATTTAAAAATTTTTATTGTTGAAAAATCCTAAGCCTTCACCAAGTTATAGTAGTAACATCTAAGCCTTCACCAAGTTATAGTAGTAACATCAAAGATCACTGTTCACAGATCACCATAGAGAATTACCAAAATATGACACAGACACACAAAGTGAGCAGATGCAATTGCAAAAATGGCGCCCATAGATTCACTCTTGCAGGGTTGCCATAAACATTCAATTCGTAAAAAAAACCCTCAATATCTGCAAAGAGTAATTAAACCAGGTATGCCTGTATTTGTTACCACCCTGCTTATGATTTCCTGGTTTACCAGGTACAAGTTAATAGCAGCAGTGATGTTATTTTAGGTTTTAACATGTTAAAACATATTTTTCCAATATATTTTCCACTCTTTTCAGTGTCATTGGCAGGTGATAAAATAATACACCTGCTTTTCAGACACATTGACTTGAGTTCGTATTTATTAAAACAGTTGTACTTCATTAATATATACCATGCAATTTTTATTAAAATAATTAAAGAAATATTTATATACTTGGATAAATTTGTACCTTGAACATCAGATTAAGGATTTCATATATATATGAATACACACACACACACACACACACACACACACCTCTATTCTCAGCATTTTCTTATCCACAAATGTTTTAGATTATGTTCTACAGGAGGGCCACTCTTAGAATTTAGGCAAAACCTACAGAGACTGATGGCTAAAGGCTTTTTTAACAAGTCTCCTAGTATCTGAGACAATAGTCCTTCATTTACTGATGAATTAAATAAATATATGACAAGGACCACTAGTCTTGCTTTCTTCATATACTTAAGGATGATCCTCATTTGTACATCAGCCCCCTCTCAAGAAAGTGATATTGATTATTGCTTTACCACCTTGGCTTTCATGAGAGGGACATTTTCAGAGGCTTCTATTTGGCTTTCCTCAGTATGGTAGCCCTTACCAGATAAACCAAGGACCCAATGGGGGTGTGACATCAACTACCAGTACCTCTATCCCAATTATACATTCAGGAACTAAAAAGTAACCATTGATCAAGCACGCTCAGAGTCCAGTCCCACATGGATACAAATTCAGTAGATATGAGTCACCCTGGAAGGATGCACCTTGGATCAGATAATGCTTTTCAACCAAGTCAAACACTGAAAGGATAGATAGCTGCTGAAGTTTATCTGCTGAGAGTACTCCCAGAAACTAAGACAATAAATCTGCATCAAACTGTTCAACACATAAGAAAATATGCACTAGTTACTTTAATGACATTTTAGAAACTTTACTTCATTCCCAAGATATTAAAAGTATTTGTTGTGGCAAATGTTATCTTCTCTTTGTGCTCCCATCTACTCTTTAGGTGGTGTCTGAATTCTCAATGGCCAATATTTTAATTTATTCTCACTTTAAGTATTAAAGGAATTAGTTTCCACTGTTTGTCTAAATTAAACAAATTAAAAGAATGGACCAGAGACCTTAACAGACTCCTCTCCAAAGAAGGAATTTAAAGTTTCCACTGTTAAAGGAATTTAGTTTCCACTGTTTGTCTAAATTAAACAAATTAAAAGAATGGACCAGAGACCTTAACAGACTCCTCTCCAAAGAAGATATACAGTTGGCAAATAGCATATGAAAAGGTTCTCTCCATCATATGTCATCAGGGAAATGCAAATTAAAACAATAAGATACTACTACACAACTATTAGAATGGGTAAAATCCAGAACACTGACAATATCAAATTCTGATAAGGATGTAGAGCAACAGAAACTCTCATTCAATGTTTGTAGGAATACAAAATGGCACAGGCACTTTGGAAAACATTTGGCAATTTCTTACAAAACAAAACATCTTCCTACCATATGATCCAGGCATTGAGCAACTTGGCATTTACCCAAAGGAATTGAAAACTTATGTTCACACAAAAACCTACATGTAGATGTTTATAGCATCTTTATTCATAATTACCAAAACTTGGAAGTAACCAAGATGCTCTTCAGTAGGTGGATGGATGAATAAACTATGATACATCTAGACATTGGAATATTATTCAGCACTAAAAAGAAATAAGCTCTTAAGCCTTGAAAACATGTGAGAAAACCTAAATACACTTTACTAAGTGAAAGAAGCCAATCTGAAAAGATTACATAGTGTATGCTTCCAACTATATGACATTCTGAAAAAGGCAACACTGTGATCAGTGGTTGACAAGGGTTGTGGGGAAGGGAGGAATAAATAGGCAGAGCATAGAGAATTCTTAGGGCAGAAAAATACACTATATGATACTAAAATGATAGATACATGTCATTATACATTTGTTCAAAGCCACAGAGTGTGTAACACCAAGAGGGAGCCCTAGTGTATGTAAACTATGGATTGTGGGTGATTAATGTGTCTGTGTAGGTTCATCAATATTAACAAAGGTACCACTCTAGTGGGGGATGTTGATAGTGAGGGAGGCTATGCATGTATGGTAAATTTCTGTACCTTCTTCCCAAGTTGGCTGTGAACCTAAAACTGCTGTAAAAAAATTGACTTTTTTGAAAATAAAAAGAATAGTCTTCTACAAAATCTATTACAAAATATGTTTTTAGTTTATTTCTTGTGAAGGTGATTATTGTACAGAATCAATTTACAAGTTTGACCAATAAATAGTGAGATGAGAATTATCTTCTCCCTTCTTTATTATAGATTTATTAGAAATGTGTTTCATTATTTTTTATTTAGTACTATCTAAAATTGACTAGACTATGACTATCATAAATTAAGGGATTATAGAATAATATGTTGCTTTTATTTTTTAAATGCAATTGGTCTAATAAAAAATTGAGGCTCTAGTAAAATATTCACACATGCACATGTACTATTTACCTTTAGCATTCTATTATTTAGTTTTGATGTGAGCATTTATAGTGAAAAGTATTGTGCACATGAATGTTAGGAAAATTAAATTACAATTTCTGTCATTGGGATATATATATATATATGTATATATATATATAATGTGTTTGTATCTGACATGATTATCTTAAAATTAATTTTACATATTTTATAGTTCTATATTCTGAATTTGAAAAAGTTTTACTTACCAGTATTCCTCTCATGTATTTTATTCAACGATTAGAAGAAAGAAATGATCAGCTATCATTAGAAAAATTACTTTCCCAATAGCTTTAATCCTCTGAAGTCCACCAAGTTAAGCAGAATCTCTTGGCCTACCTCTTTTATAATCAATTATATACAGGTATTTGTATATTCTTTGCCCTTAAAAAGAAATTTTTTTTCTGTGTAAACCTTCATCATCCACATAAGGAATTAAACTGAAAACATTATCTCAATATTATTCAGCTTTATAAAAGAACAAACTTTCAGGATGATTGTAATACATAAATGTGTATAATTTAGGAAACAATTTCATTGCTATAGAAGTTCACTCACATCAAAATGTAAAATTATAAAATTAAAATAATCTTAAATGACATAAAATTTTAACCATAGAAAGAAGTAAATACACACACACGTAAATACATACATACATGTATGTATGTGCATGTGGTTACGTGTGTATTTACTACTGGTCCTGGTATTTTCTTATTGTAAATATTAACTAGAACTTAAAAACGTCTTCATATTATAGAAGCTTGAAAATGAATTTAATGTGCGTCTGTATGAGTTTTTTAAAATGTGCCTGATTTCTAGAAATTTGAAATATGTAATCTGTATGAGGACAAGATTTTATGTTTTCACAGTTTTATAATATCACCAGTCCTTAGAAGAGTGTTTGGCATATAATTCATTCTTAATAAAATTATATTTGGAATAAACTAAACAATAAATAAAGTGTGCTTCATGCACATAATAACTAGAATTTATATATTGATGCGAATTAAACTTTCACTTTTCAATATCTACATCTCTTATAACTGAATGTTTTCCTTAGCAATGATTTAGATTTTGGACTATGTTGAACTGTCACTTTCATAAAAAGTGTTCATCACAGATTTGGGGTTCTCACCTACTCTCTGAGGGAGAAAATTACCTATTATTATCCTATTAGGTTCAAATTATACTTCATAAATTTAGCTTTATTATATAAGTATTAGATAATTATTAATGTTTATTTTCAAAGTAAAATAGCATATTAAAATTGTTAGTTTATTTAGTGGCATGAGAACTGTTCAAGAAGCATTAAAAAGAAAAAAAACAATGAAGGAATTTGTTGACTGCTTAAAGAAGAAATTAAAAGCAGTGGAGGATTTAACTCTATGATGTTTCAAGATCCTACGATACCCTTAGGGAGATTTTGCACAGCTGTTAACAGAATATTAAAAGAGACAGAGATGTGGGCTTGGGATGAAAATTTTAACTTAGATTTCGTATGCTTTTGACTTGAGAATAAAATATTCAAATAGAAGTGTCCCGCAAGAGATAGGAAACTTCTGGTCATGGTAATAGCCATGTATGAGGGTATAAGTGAGGGTTTCAATCTTATAGATATAGTAATTAAAACTCTGAAAATGTGTGATATCTTCCAGAGGGATAATATATGAAGTGGAACAACCCTGCATGAGGAATGGTAAATGTTTATAAGTGTTTAGAGAATAGTTCATCCAAAAGAAGCTCCTAGCAAGAGTAACAAAGGAACAAGAGAAATCTGATGAAGTAATGGAAGTCAAAGAAAAATACATTCTCAAATGTGAGATAATTAACTGATGGAAACAATGCCTTCTTCACCAATCCCTACTTTATGTTCCTTGATGTCTTTCGGGAGTATACAAAAACATTTCAGGGCTGATAGTTTTATGTAGGTCAATGGAATAATTTTGTCAATAGTTCAAAATTTATATTTATATATATGATACTGGCTTAAAGACTGTGTCAAGCTGACATATCTTAATAGCGTCAATTTGAAAAGTTTGATTACAAATATGCAACACAGAATCTGTAATTCAGAAGATTTTCAAGTTTCAAAATTTCATAGGAATCTTGTGATATGAAATATTAAAGCATTTCTACTATAATGCATTCATGTGAAAAAATTCAATTCCAAATATTATTTCCTAATAGCTCCATTAAGATGTTTTCTTTGAATTATTCATTGGTGTAATTTTTATTTACTATGAATAAACTTACTCAAAATAAAAAGTATTTCTAGAATAATAAAATTTATAGCCTTATGAAACTATAACATCATACATGTGAATATAAAAGACATAAGGTAAGCATTTATTGCTGTAAATACTTAAAATAGGAGGCATTATTGTATTCAAAACATTAAAATACCATATCATTATCATGTTACTTAGAATATTTTTGTTCAATATAGCAAATTTAAGCAGATTTTAAAATTTGTTTACCTAAACTGAGTTTTTATTTTTGAGTAAAATGAAAAAAAATAGAGTTCTTTTGCATATTTCAAATAGAAATAATTTTTGTAATAATTTTCCCTTCAGTCTTATGATATGCCCAATATAAATCAATGACTAAAAAAGTTATATCATTATAGTACTATAATTTCTGATGAATAATAAAAAGGATCACATATATATGTGTATATATATATATACACATATATATGTTTTCAAACAAAGTGAAAATAAAGCACTCTTGTTTTTATGACTGGTGAATATATAATTATACCACAAGATTCATATTTTAACATTACTACATATTATTAAGTTTATGTATGGAATGGTTAAAAATTAACAAAACCATATAATTGCTCCAAATAATGTTGTTTCAAATATCTAGAAATTTGCAGGAAAAAGAGTTATGTCAAATTTTAAATACCTGGGTAGATTTTAAATTTTATTGTCATTAAGAACACTGCTATATGAATGTTTGTGTCTCTTCAAAATTCATATGTCGAGATAATAATTTCCAAGGTGATGGTAGGGCTTTTGGGAGATGATTAGGTCATGAGGTTGGAGGCTTCATGAATGGAGTTAGTACCCTTATAAAAGAGACCCCAGAGACCTCCCTTACCCCTTCTACCATATAAGAACATAATAAGAAGACAGCATCTATGAACTAGTAAGCAGACTCTCATTATACACAGAATCTGCTGGTGCCTTGTCTTGACTTCCCAGCCTCCAGAACTGTGAGAAATAAATGTTTGCTGTTTAAGTCATACTGTCTATGTAATTTTGTTATAGCAGCCTGAAGGGATGAAGACAAATGCTTAAAATTCTGTTGAGAGGGCAGATCTCATGTTAAGCACACAACACAATATTGTTAACAATAGGCACTGTGTTGTACAACAGCTCTTTAGATCTTATTCATCTCGTATAACTGAAATTTTATACCCATTGTCTGACTTATTTAGCTCTCCTTTAGCTCTCATATTTCAGTGTTGGTACTATTGTATCCTTTGAATTAAATGAAAAGCCAGGCTAACAATAAATATAAATTAAAAATTAGTTTACATTTTTGCCATGAAAACATACTAAATCACTACATAAATTCTTACCCCACATCCAAAAATTAATAAATAATGCGATGGCATAAGAAATTACAGATCTAATGACATTCATAGTCCATAGTGCCCAGTATTCTCCCTTACTCTCAAAGCAAGAGACATTTGGTTGATTGGTTGATGTCCACCTTGAAATACTCACAAGGTAGTGTGTGTGTGTGTGTGTGTGTGTGCGCGAGCACGCGCGCATGTGTGCGTGCACATGTATGATGTAGCACCCTTTCATAATTATCTATTAACTTATTAAATAAATTTTATTGTTTTAAATTCTACATCTCTTAAATACATATTTCTGTATTTACTACCTGCTGAGGGATGTCATACTTTTCAGGTTCCAGAATTTTCTGTTCTGGTGGTTGTTTCTTATACCAGTCCCTGTGAATTACCTGTGCCCCTTAAGGTTTTATAAAGCTTTCCCATTCTGTCCATTATTATCCATCTAAAGTAATAACCTATATTATGATGAATCTTCCCTATTACTGCTGTCATTTCATCACAACCTAAATTTAATTCCCCAAATTAACGTTTTCACCAGTTAAGTCTTTCTTGAAATATATGACCGAAAAGGTACACCATAAACAGATGCAATGCTGCCAAGATTTTTAAATCCAAGTAGTGTTTTTTCATAACTTCTAAAGATTGGTTACTAAACATAGACACTAAAGACTAGATCTGATTATTGCAATAGGCATCCTTTCCACCCCCAACTACAGCATCTTTCAAAGGATAACAGAACTTGGTAAGAGTGTGTTTTAGTTATATTAGAGTTTCTATATATGAATGACAATTATGGCCTTGGAATTTGTTGTACCCAGATGATATTTTACCTTTAATAGAACAAGGACTTTATCAAGCAATGGCTCAAAAATGTTTATTGACTGACAGTTATGCCTAGGCATTCTCATTATTGAAAACAGGAAGATAGTTTTTATAAAATGATTTTTCTAAAGTTCTTATAATCTAAGAAGACATAATAAGCAGGTAAATAAATAAGTTCATATATATATTAGTGTTGTGATAAAGGTATACTCAGGGGTCAATAGCAACATAGCAAAGGATACTAGCTCTTCCTATATGTTTAAGCAAAACTTCTAGTAGGAGAGCACATAGAGATGAGATTCAAAAGTTAAGATGATAAAAGCCTAAGAAGAAGTATAGAACAAGTGATGATAACCTGAATACAGACAAATGGAAAAGGATACTACAAACAATTTAACACTATGATAGAATAAAATTCAAGGAAGAGAATGTCAGGAAATGACTGAATATATACTGTAACGCAGTCCCTTGAAAGCATAATGAGTTCTTAATGTGTAATTTCAGTTTTACCTAGGGTAGAAAATGAATGAGCATTGAAAGCTTTCCAAAGCAACATCCTGATTACAAAACTTTCCCAATAATAGATGGCTGAGGCTTCTAGAATGCTTCAGATATGTGTGTACAGAAACAGTGAATAGAAAAACATTATTTTAAGGGCCAGGTGAATGATTTCTTACCGCCTAAACTCGTGGGCTCTCAAGGTGGTCATTCCTTCTCTGGGTGCTTGCAATAAGTTCTAATGCTTTGGCACAGCTCTGGTATGTAAAGGCAAACTTTCCACACAAGCACATGAAATTTGAGACTGTCAATCTTTTACACTGTTGTATTTTGTGTTACAAACACATCCTGATACATAAGAGGATCTCAATAAGATATTGATGAATACTGAATGAATGAATGAGAAGATTAAAGTCATCTAAAGAGGAACCACTGAGAATTGACTTGATTTGATTAAAGGTATTTTTCAACCAAATACATCAGAATTAGTGTTAAAAAATCGACTTTTTTGTGCAAGTTAAATTGCAATGGATGGCTTATCAAGCATTACTACTTTCTGCCATATTGAGAGGAAGTTAATATTATCAGCAATGGCATTCAGAGGATGTCTCATGTGCTTAAATATTGATAGTATATACAGCTGTAAATAATTTTTAATAACCGGAGCCATATTTTTCAGTTTGAAACATATCCCGGTAAAATTAGGGGGAGGGTGGAATTTCCTAATAAAATTCCCAATTATTGTGAAAACAATGACATATTTGTTTTTTTTTTATCCCTATAGAATAAAAAGCTTCATATAAAAAGAGAGTTGAGGGAATTCCCTGGTGGTCCAGTAGTTAGGACTTGGTGCTTTCACTGCTATGGGCCAGGGTTGGATTCCTGGTTAAGAAACTAAGATCCTGCAAGCCTCTCAGCACGGCCAAAAAAATAAAAATAAAATAGAGAGAGAGAGAGTTGATAGGTAGTTTATCAGTCAGAATAGATAGGGTATGTTGCAGAAACACATATACAAAAGTCCAAAAATTTAGTCGTATTTTTTTAAAAAAATGTTTATCTCTTGGTGGCTTAAAGTCTGTTGTGGACTTGGAAAATGTCCAGGGCAACAGCTTTCTCAGCAATGAGTCAGTGATCCAGGCTGATGGAGTCTCCAACATACTGTAACTAAATTGACTGTAATGTATGACCTTTCCAGTTGAAGTATCAGGGAAAGGGAGGTGAAAAAAATCAAGTATCAGAAATTAAATGCTTCCTCTCAGAAGGGACACACATGATTGGTAAATACATGGAGTCTGGAAAATCATCCTGAATCTATCTCAATTTCAAGTGAGAAATTCCAACACTTCATTATGAATTATTTAGTCTGTTTGTGCAAGAAAGTAAGAAAAAACTGGGAGAACTATGTAGCATATTCAAGACAAAACCTTTCTATCTAACTGCAGTCAATATTCTCTCTCTGTGATAAGCTGAAAGAAGAAGTCATAACACTTATCATCCCAAGCTTTATTTCCAATTAGTTGACAAAATTATCCATAGACAAAATTATTTTGTCACAGCCAGAATTGACAAAATGTATACTTTAGTGAAAATTAAGAGTTCATGATTTCCCTCAAGTTCTCAGCTATGTTAATTATTGCATATTCATATTTAAAATGATATATATTTGGTAACAAAAGGTTTAACAATTCTAGAATGAAGAATTCCTTTGATCAGATATAAGCCAATCTTTCTTAATTAATCACAGTGTTAGGCTCCCTCTGTTAGAATTTATACCTGATAACTGTTCTGAAGTTGATCAACTTTTTATTTCTCATTCAGACTACCCTAATTAGCCATAAAACACTTAATGAAATGCTTTAGAGAACATAAAAAATCTGCCATATTTTCCAAAATTGGTGTATTGTGAGAAAGAGTTGAACAAATGTTTTGAAAATTCAGTGGTTTCAGTAGTTTTCTAGTCTTAAAATCAAATGTATTATCCTATATTTGCATTTGTTGACAAGTAGGAATTAAATAACAATGAAAAGGCCCTAATTAACATTCCTCTGGGGGTCAACAAGCATCATTTTGTTATTTTCTTTTAAGGACAATGGAAAAAGTAAAATGAGTGCCTTTAAAAATCTGGGAGAAAAAACGTTTTAAAAAGAAAAGGATGCATTCATTTAAGGAAAAGTAGCAGAAGAAATCCTCAAGGCTAATTGTCCTGAGTAAGTATGTGAATGATTTTAGCTGCCAGGAAATTCAATGACTGAATGCTTCACTGGCTCTGCCACCCAGTGGGCAGGGTAGAGTGTGTAACTCAGACTATTACCTAAGGGCTGATAGTGCTACACGTGTGTTCATATCGTATCCTTTCCTGCTGATAAGTGACTAACCCCATGTATTAGGTTTATTCAGCAAGACTTAAGTGATTAAACAAATTAAATTGGTGGTGCCCAACATTAGCTGCTACATGAATTCAAGCTGCATTTCTCCTTAAGAGGGTAGAGACTTCAGAGCCAAAAGGATGCCTGCTGAACTTCATAAGGAAAGAACAAACGTTGCCTGCAGTTCAAAGCCCCCTCTGAAGTTATTTATACTAGTCATTTCAGAATCTTGTTTATTAAAATGATGGTAAAACTATGAAATTTAGTCGTATTGGTTCAAGTCCTTATAAAAACGCATATAGAGCTTATCTACTCAAGGGGTTAACTTCTGACTTAGCAATTTTATGATGAACATCATAGGTCTGGATGTAGTCATTCAAGAATTAATTTAATCATTCATTCATTCATTCTCTTATCGCTTTACCTCATTACATTACCTACAGGTATCATTTAACTTTAGAAAACAGGCAAGTAGAACATAAACAATTTAACCAAATGGAAAAATCCCATAGCATTAAAGAAAACCCAGGGTGTGTGATAGTAAAATTTTAGAAGAAGAAAATATACTAGAATAAAATGAAGAAAAAAACATGATATAGTATAAACTATTAATAAGTAACTATCTAAAAAATGAAAGAAAATTCTGACAATTGCTAAGTGATTTGGTGTCACACACATCAATGGGATAACCAAATATTATGCAAAACATTTTTTAGATACAGGTACTTTCTTCCCAGTAATTTATTTTTTTCTACTTTTGAGTAAGAAATTTTGTCTAGGGCAGCAATGTGTCCAGTTTAAGTAACAAAAAATGGAGCAATTTCACTAATTCAAATAAACATACAGATTTAAATACAGCATTTGCTCTCAATAATGTGTGTCAGTGAGCTTAGTCACTGACAGTTGGGAAGGACTAGACTGTATTCCAAAATGAGCATACAAATTCATAGCACCTTTCAAGAGATTCAGCAGCCTATCAACAAGAATAATGCACCTACCATCCCAACACTGCATGAAGCGAGAGGACAGGAGACAAGGGTATTCTTAAGCAACAAATTCTGAAGACAGACCAAAGTGTTATGCATATCAAGCAAGTTTTGAGATCAACATGCAGAAAATATCACAACATAAGTTAATGTCAGCGAATGACACCCTGAAAACACCTTTTCATAGTAGCCCTGACAACTCGAGCATCTGCAGACATTACCTCCAAGTGGAAAGTCACTTGGTGCAGCAGAAGGGGCCTATGGTTAAAGGAACACATTTGACAGGTATACAAAATAAATGTGAATTATAAAAAAGAAAATAATCTATGTCTGTCTGTGTTAATAGGAAACTGGATTTCTAGAAGATAATTTTAAACTTTAGATAGGAATGATATTAATAGATTTTACTTTTTAGATAATACAATGATTTTTAACATTCTGTACTTTTCTGCTAACTATCAAAATATTTTATTGAGAAACTTAGAGGGCTGAATACTAAGAAAAAGCTATGTCTTTATTTAGAATTCTAGTAAGAGTTGAATATTTATATTTGTGTTCTTTCTCCCATTTTCTTTGACTTTCCCCTGTTTTTATACTTCCCTCCTCTTGTCTAGCCATTACGCGCTCCTCATGATTTGCCTCATATTCTTAAACACTTTTACTTATCCATTTAATTAGATTTATCCTCAATTACAATGCCTTTCTTTGTATTCTGAGTGTTTTTACCTCTCTAACTTTCAATGTTTTGGCATTTTATAAGTTATTCATTGGGGTTGCTCAACTATTACATGAAAGGGATAAACATTAAAATATATTCCACATCCCTTATGAATCGATTGACAAGATAAATTTATTATCTACTATATCATACATTTTTATAATATTTCATAACAATAACCTAGATATTAATGTTCTCATTTTACAGATGAGTTAACCTAAGACCAGAGAGGTAGCTCACTTCTTTAAATGTAACAGCATAGCTTGGGAGTTTTAACTGATAAAAGGAGGAATCTGGGTTTATTCTATGAGGTCTTTGTCCAGAACTTCTTTGAATGGAACTGGTATTTTACCCACAGCACTTCCCAGTTTAGATTAGCTATTTTTATTCTAGCCTCAGGAATATCTTCTCTAGCCTTTCAAAGAGTATTACAGCATTATTCTCACATATAGAAAATTTAGAGATCTAAAGGGAACCTTTAAAATCCTTGATCATGATTTTGAACTATTAAATAAGTCCTAATTCCTATTAATAAAAATGTTTCCCAAGCAAAGGCAACAGCAACAATACCCAACGTATTGCCAATGTTGTTATTTTCAATTATAGATCATCTCAGAAAAATCAGTAGGTAAGAAAAATTTTTTGAAGAAGGGAAAAGCATTTCTACTTTCATTTTTGCTGTTCAGAGTCAGGACACATGGGCTTAAAACTTACCTGAGAAGGATTTCCCATCAGAAGGTTTATTGTCACACCATCATTCCCTTAACCTGAGGGAAATAATTTTGTCTACATTTGTCGCTGCTAGTAATAAGTATCTGTATAACAAATGAAAAATTATTGTCCAAACTGACAGGGCCAACTGTGGGCACAGAGGAGGGATTTGCATCTGGGGTAAACCAAAAGAAGACAAAACCTAAACAGTCGTGTTGATCCAAAGGGCTTGAGACAAACAGGAAAATCCAAATAGGAAACACAGAACCAACCCTGAGTAAGTGAAATGAAAGCAAAGGGAGCATGGGAGGCCAAGGCCAGAAAACAAGCATCTGGAACATAGCCACAAGATGAGCTTGCAACCTCAATTGTAGGCAGGGATAAAACTCTAATGTATAACAAGCCAACTTGGACAGATGTTCAGAAACAACACTGATTAAAGGATAGTTGTTTAGCTGAAAAGTTAATTCAGATAGATGAGTATTTCACTGCAAATGAAAATTTCATTTTGCTCTATATTAACACCTTCCATAGATAATTTGAAGCTAAATTTGAGGTTATATTTTCTGGAATATTTTCAGCATTTCAGGAAGCAATTTTAATTTTAAATGCTATTTTCATTGAAGAGCAAAGAGAAAATTAATAAGTATACTTTTCTGTATTTTAGAACAATTAAACAATTGTGATTCATCTCTTTAAATTTTATGTTCTACTTCTTCAGGAAACACATGCAATGCAAACACAAGTGTATATAAACACACAGCAGTCTAATGTCTGCTGCAATCTGCAGAATGATCCAATGCTCAGGATATCCAACATTTTATTTTCCTTTTGTTAAATATATGAATTCTGATGTGCAAATACAAAGTAGCATTTGGATCATATTTTCACCATAAATTAGCATCTGGAAGTCATTAACATAATTATCAACCTTAAAGATATTTTAAATTGCATTTTTATCGTTGAAAAAGATAGTTAATGGTACCAACAGATAGAAGTTCCAATAAATGAATAACTTTATATGAGTCAGATAAAAGCAAAATAAAAACGTAATAAAGAATAACTATGTAAAGGTATAATAGGGGACAGAGTTGTGTTAATACTAAAATCAAAGTTATATTCACATAATTTTTTCTAATTTTCGTGAAAACATAAATATACATTTGTAGTTTTAGATGAGTTGTATTTTTAATTGTTGTCACCTAACATTTTTCCCAAAAACATGGTAACAAGTAGTTCAACAACACATTTATCAGTGAAGATACTTCTCTCTCATGCAAACCTCAAAACCAATAGGAATTCAGATTGAATCTAGTTTTGCCATTTACTAACCTGGTGTCACAATTTGCAAGTATTCAGTTTTCCATTTTCCTTTCTCTTTTTTTTCATCACACCCAGATGGATGGGTAGGGAATTACCCAGTGAAATAAGCTGAACCGGATGCTATGCTGCCCCACCGAGATTTCCCTTCTGGAGAAAGAATTTATTCCCTCAGCTGTTGGACATTCTGCCAGCCCATGGCCCTCAGCTGTCAGGCTTTTCCAGGGATAGCTTAGCCTAGCCCAATTCACACCCCCTTCCCAGGGCAGCCTCACACTCAATGACTCACCAAGAGAGGTTCAGATATAACGGCCTGCCCCTCCCCCCACCTCTAGATAATATTGAGGGCTCATACAGCTGTACATTTGTACAGCATTTGGTAGACGTACACTGCAGCCAAGCTTCTCTTTTTGTCCAATCCTGTTTCATTCCCCTCACTTCCACAGGTTTTGACCCCTAGGGATGAAATGTTGTGCACTCTGATCTCATTCTGAGTTGGCTTCCCAAAGAATCTAACCCATGATATCAGAAATTCCTTATAAATATAGTACACTTTATCATATAACTAAACATATACACAGAACTGACCAAAAGTCTAATCCCATCATAGCTTTAAGCCTTTTTTATTCCAGTCATCATAAGAAACCCAAGAATTCCAAAAAATTCCCCTTCATCATAAGGTTTGTGCATTCCCTGCAACTCCCATATCACTCACCATCTCAACTCCTCAAAGTCTTCCCCTGAATCGTTTGTAATTTATGGACCACCGACAGCAAAATTCTCTATATTCTCAAATTCCTTTCTGAACAGTGTCTTCAATATCTTTTTCTGAGTAAAAATCTTCTTTTCCCTTAGAGCATTCTTTTCTCTAGAGTCCTTTCCAATGGTATCTGTTTTCTCTGCAGCCTTACTTATATCATAGATGATCTCCCTGCTAGTCTTTGCCATTTCTAAATGATTTTCTATACTCAATCCGCACTCCCCGAATTGAAACAATGTTATTAGATTCTACCCCTTGTCATCCTTCTTTGTTGTAGTCATAAAAAGAAATACTAGATCATTCCTTCTAATTATTGTAAAATATGGTTCATTATTACTCTTAAAAAAGCTGCTATCAAATTGTTGGTGACTTCAATACCTTTGTAACTGATCCTTACTATAACCTAACCTCTGTTAAAAATCCAGAAATAACAAAATTAAAACCATCAAATCAATAAATAATATTTAGTAAGAGTTTCTTGTGCATATAACAAGTTCACAAACTGGGAGCTTTCACATTCAAAACTGATATGAGACTCAGGGACCTGACATTACAGGATGGCTTATAAAGTGAAAATGAGGAAGTTGTTTAACCTTTACAGTGATTGGTTATTACAATGGAGGTTTCCAGATGGCAGGGGATTGTTTAAAAGTAACTATCTTACACCATTTTAGGAAGATGACTTAAATTTCTTTTATGGTTATCAGAGGCATTTATAAGAAATAACCTAAGATTCACTTATGTTCATGAAATAAGCTAGATTTAGTTTTGTTTACATGGCTTAAATGGCTTTATCTGCTCATGGAATTTTCACATCCAGTTTCCATTTTGTATTAATACCTCTCCATTCTTGAACTTTTCACATCCAATAGTCTCTTTCCCCTCTTTGCCATCTGATGCTATTGTTATATTGTAGAATTTTCATTACCAGTGAATGTGCCCCTTCAGTTTCAAACATTGTCTTCCTCTCTTCCTCTAAAGACACTTGTCTTTCTAACCATCCCCTCTCATTCCTCAATTCCAAAATTATTTGACCACATAAGAAATTCCAACACATTGAACCAGCCAGCTTTTATTGTTCTGTTCCTCAAGCCCATCCCCTAGGTTATGAAAGATTAACATAATCTCAAATAACTATGTGAAATGTGGTTTATTTGACAGCAAGGGATAAACAAATATTAAAGAAATTCCAGATAGCAGTGATGCTGGGTATCTGCATTTTAGAGCTGTTCCATTTATTTTCTTAGCAGTAAATTAACTCCTATATGTCTGGAGCAGACCAGGTTGGGATATTTGGTAGTGGTGGTTAAAAACCACCTGTGGGTGCTCTGGTTGTTTTTCCTAATAACATGCCCATGTGCAGTATTATAAATTATGCAATATTATTATAAAGCCTTACCCAAAATGCTTCAACTCTGAATAACACTGAAGATATTTGCTATATATTTGTTACTGAACTCCTATGTACCTGCACAGTAACAAAAATATGATTTACTAAGAGTACAGAGGTCTCATTATATTTTGTTATTATGCCTCTCTTTTAAGTTGCTTAGAATTCCAACTTGTATTCCAATACAAAAACTGTTCTGAATATGTATGTAATTTCAGACCCTCCTATCACCACTCATGCGTTCCTGGTTAAATCCAGCTCTCTCTGAATCTACACCTAGGCAGCTAAACAAGATTGTAGAAAAATGACAAAGCCATGCTGATTGGAACTTAAATTTGTGTCACCAAATAAAGGGTTGTATGGCAGACAATTGCATCTCATTTCCTTAGATTATTCTTATTCTAGGTGAGATTTTACACCTCCTCCCTCTTCAAACCTCCAATGTTCTGCCACATTTTAACTTTCTGATAATAATATCTACATGTTCTCACCCCTATATCTACACACATATTTGAACTTTTTAGCCATATATCCTACTTTCTAACCCTATATCTCCCTGAATCCTGTCTCCCTCATATAAAATATATCCAATCCAAAAGTTATATCTTCTCTCACCTAAGTTATCAAATAGTCCCTCTTTAAGGAATCATTCTGTTTATCATACAACACTCCGTAATGTCACAGTATTGTAAAGTTCTCTTGACTCTGTACCCTCTAGCGACTCCCCTACCTCCCTGTTCCCTTTTACCACAAAAACATTTAAAAGTTTTTTATTAGTGTTTTAAAAACACTAATTTAAAAAGATGCATGGGGCTTCCCTGGTGGCGCAGTGGTTGAGAGTCTGCCTGCCGATGCAGGGGACACGGGTGCGTGCCCTAGTCCGGGAAGATCCCACATGCCGTGGAGCGGCTGGGCCCGTGAGCCATGGCCAGTGAGCCTGCGCGTCTGGAGCCTGTGCTCTGCAACGGGAGAGGCCACAACAGTGAGAGGCCCGCGTACCGCAAAAAAAAAAAAAAAAAAAAAAGATGCATTTACCCCAATGTTCATAAAAGTATTATTTACAATAGCCAAGATATGTAAGCTACCTAAATGCTTATCAACAGATGAATGGATAAAGATGTGGTATGTATACCCAATGGAAAACTACTCAGTCATAAAAAAGAATGAAATAATGTCATTTGCAGTAACACGGATAGACTTGGAGAGCATTATGCTAAGTGAAATAAGTCAGACAAAGAAAGACAAATACTGTATGATATCACTTTTTTGTGGAACCTGAAAAATACAACAAACTACTGAATATAACAAAAAAGAAGCAGACTCACAGATATAGAGAACAAACTGGTGGTTACCTGTGGGGAGAGGGAAGAGGGAAGGGGTAGTATAGGGGTAGAGGACTAAGAGGTTCAAACTATTATGTATAAGATAAGCTACAAGGGTATATTGTACAGCACAGGGAATATAGCCTATAGTTTATAATAACTGTAAAAGGAGTATAACCTTTAAAAATTGTGAATCACTATATTATACACCTGTAACATATAATATTTACAGCAACTATACTTCAATAAATAAATAAATAAATATGCAGTCTTTAAAAAAATGTAGTATAACTGCTCTCTGAACTTCTATTCCTCAAATTCTATATTAAAACCCAAAATTTGATCATTTCTTCCTCTACCTTTTATCAGACAACACAAATTCTCACAATAATTTATAATGAAAATATATTTTCAGAGAGTCAAACTTTCTCACCTCTTTGATTCCCTTTCCTAGTGCCTCCTCACATCCTGATGGGCATATCCTAGAGGGTCCCCAGGCCAGACTTCTTCTCTCATCTATCCAGGCTCAGTCAGGCTGGAGGCCTCAGATGTTCTCTATGTGCTGATGACTTGCAAATCTACTTAGTCCTGCTCTGCCCTGGACTCCAGAGTTACGTATCTTACTACCTACTCTGCTTATTCAGTTGGGTAACTTAAAAAATCAATGTATCCAAAACCAAAGTCCTGATTTCTACTCTTCTGTAAGCAACAGACCTGCTCTTTTTCTTACTTAATTCTTTTTTTTTTTTTTTTCGGTATGCGGGCCTCTCACTGTCGTGGCCTCTGCCGTTGCAGAGCACAGGCTGCGGACGCGCAGGCTCAGCAGCCATGGCTCACAGGCCTAGCCGCTCTGCAGCATGTGGGATCTTCCCGGACTGGGACACGAACCCACATCCCCTGCATCGGCAGGCGGACTCTCAACCACTGCGCCACCAGGGAAGCCCCTTCTTACTTAATTCTTAAAAAAACAAACTCTGTTCCTTATTTGTTCAGTCTAAATTTAAACAAGTAAATTATTTGAGTTTTATTTTCAAAAATGTTTACAAGGTTTGATTGCTCCTCCCCACCTTCATCATTGTCTGACACCTGTATTATTGGGGTTGACTCATAAATGGTCCCTGTGCTAGAACTTTCACTTCTGTAATTATTCACCACAGGGCAGCTGAGGCATTCAGTTAAAGAAAATTGAGTAAACAATTTCACTCTTCCATTTACTATCTTCCAGTGGCTTTCTATTGTTTTCAAAATTATATCTAATCATCAACAGTAAGAAATAACTATCACTAATAGTTAATTGTCATCAGTTTTATCAAAGGCTCTCCTACCTCATATCTGATCACTCTCCTCCCATGTCCATGAGCTCTAGGGCACTGGCCTTTTTACCAGTTATAGAAAATACCACACGTTGTCCATCTCTAGGTCCTGATCTTGCCTCTTGTCTCTGCCTGGGATGGCACTCTCTAAATGTTTGCAGAGTTACTTATTTACTCCAGGCCTCTGCCAACTATCATCTTGAGTATCCTCCAAACATTGTACCTTTGTATAGCACAGAGACCCTGACATATTAAATCTGTTTATTTAATTGTTTGTTTTCTTCCTCTGAAATGTAAATTCTGGAAGACAGGGATTGTTTTGCGTTTGGCTTTTTATTTCCTTGCAGTTTCCAGTGCCTGAGGCAATGCCTGAGTATTGAGTATCTACTCAATGATTATCTGTTGAATAAACAGATATACTTTCATTTTTATTCTACCTGAGTGAAATATTCTTGAGACAAACTTCTTCCAATGATATCATTCTGAAATATGATTGTAGCTGATGAAGTTGTAGAATTGCTTCCATTGCCTCTCTGAAAAGAGAACTATTCTTCTTTTTGTTGTATGTCTTATATCATTATATTCTGCCTCCACAAGAAGCAGAGATATATTTATTAACGGGTGGAAACAGTTAACTTTTGGCCACAGAGTTGAAAGCTTCTGTGGATCACATGCATCAGTAATATCTCAAGACTTACTTAAGTTTTAACTAAGTTACACCTAGCTTACACAAGTAATTTTGTTATCAGTTTCCAATCCATAAGGGTCATTGACACTGCTGCAAGGGATGAATTCGAAACAATGAATCAGCATTTGTTGAGCATCTACAATATGATAGGCATGATATTTGGTACTTAAAAAATGTGTGCCTCATAATTCCTACAATAATTCTGCAAAGCTGGGTATTTATCTCATTTACAGAGGAAGATGATGATGCTTTGTAAAGGTAAGTAGACTTCCATATCGAAATACAACTCTCTTAATTCAGTGTTTAATCTTTCTAGAATACCTCATTGAATTATACAACTTTAGTTGTTAAGAACTCTATTCTGGCAAATTTAAATATTAGGATCCTTATCAAGTCAACTTACTTATGTGGATACCAAACCACTCACTTATGGAAATATACTTACTTTGCCACTTCAAATCACATTGTAATGACTATATTAAACTGAATCGTGTAATCTACTTTTTCCCAATTCATTGTTTTCAATCATGCAGACATAAATCCCATAAAACTTCAGCACTTCAGCATCATTGTTACTATTAAACTCACTTTAGTTATACTGTTTTCTCTAATCTAATGTCGAAATTTGCAGGCCAACCTTGCATTAAAAAAAAAAAAAGCATTACACATTTTAGAATATTTGCACTCTAAAAATGTGCAAATTCCATTTACTGTGTAGGGTAGTTCGTTTGTAAAATTCTCTTATATTTACATTTTGTTCCCACCATTTTAGATGCAAACATTATTCAGTGTTTTTTCCCCTCAAACTTTTTTGGTAATTCGATTTCTAACAAATTAAACATATAATTTATTTTTTTCTTCTTAATAAGTCTAACCTCTCTAACTTCCCTTTTAAAATAATTTTTCTATGTTAATTGGTGTTGACAAAACTTCCAATTTGATATCAGCTACATATTTCATTAACATACTGTTTTCTCCATCTTCCAGATCATTAATTAAGCTGTTAAATAAGATCAGCCCTCACACTGATCCCTGTGGCACTCCATTAAATACATTGACATTTTGTTTGTTATACTTCAGTCAATTTTATATTCACAAGGCTCTGCTATTATCCAAGTCAATTTGAATTTTTTATTACTATTCCATGACACTTTACAAAATATTTTATTTGTTATTCTTAAGTGGATATATTCCATATCTTTGACATCATTGGCTACTCTGTAATCATTCTGTGGTTGAAGTAGCCTGGAGTTATTTAAAAATTATGAATTTTTGAAGTATGATTACTTTAATAGAAAAATCCCCATTTTTCTCTTACAATCTTTTTCTTTAATTATAGTAGTGTAAGTATTTTACTCAACTCTACCTTTTCTGAGACAACCCCCATTTTTTTTTACAATGTAGATTTATCTCTAATTCTATGTATCTTTTAAAAAAAATAATTTTTTGATTGATAATTTTCTTCATACTAAAACATTCATGATATCTAGATTCATTAAAGCAAGATTCATCATATACTTTTGTGCTAATTTATTGTTGTTTTCCATAATTCCTTTATTATTTATTTTTCAAGTCTAATATCTGCTAATTTACCAGCAAACATGGCTTTCATTATTTTTTTTTTCACTTTTCAGAGAAACATCAATTGTCTATCAACAACATATAAAACAACAAAATGTGTTTTGGTTTTTGTATACACATATTTATAATTCAAATTACAGATCTAAATTTTGACCACTGTAGTGATAATAAAGAATTTATATGTTCTAAATATGAAAAAGAAAATACAAGAATCTAATAAAGTTTATTATAAGTGTGGATGGTTACTTTGTTGAGAATAAGTTGAGATTAGAAGCAAATAAAATCAAATTCAGAACAAGACAATGTATGCAAAATTACTTGAAGCAGTTTAAAGCCTTCACAGATATGAATTAAATGTCTTAAATCTTGCTGAGGTATGAACAGGCACATATGAATAGACAAAGCAATATATTTGAAGAACTGTCATTACTTTTATTTCACAAATTCAATCAGATTGGTCCTTCAATGATCATTCTGCGAAGATGTGAGGTAGAACACAAATTTCTCTAGCAATTGAAGTAATAAAAAGAGCAATTCAAAAGTTTTTCTTATGTGCTGTCATTGAGATAATTTGAAGGGAAAGTACAAGCTAAAAGGACTTGAGATGGGATTCTCCCAGCAAAATGCAGAAACGGAGGTGGCAGACTGCAGAAAGCCTGGAGTAATGGAAAAAGTAGAAGCTCTGGCTTGTGTCAGACCTTTTTAAATCCACCTCACCATATACAGGCCATGATTTGGGGTAAATTTTAATTTGTTACAGCTTCAGTTTCTTTCCTTCTTCTGTTTTTAATATTTATTTATTTATTTATCTATCTATCTATCTATTTATTTTGGCTGCAATGGGTCTTGGTTGCGGCATGCGGTTTTTTTTGTTTGTTTGTTTGTTTTTCCTAGCAGCTCTTACTTTATTTATTTTATTATTTTATTTTTTTAAAACCTTTATTGGAGTATAATTGCTTTACAATGGTGTGTTAGTTTCTGCTTTATAACAAAGTGAATCAGTTTTATATATACATATGTTCCCATATCTCTTCCCTCTTGCATCTCCCTCCCTCCCACCCTCCCTATCCCACCCCTCCAGGCAGTCACAAAGCATCAAGCTGATCTCCCTGTGCTATGCAGCTGCTTCCCACTAGCTATCTACCTTACGTTTGGTAGTGGATATATGTCCATGCCTCTCTCTCGCTTTGTCACAGCTTACCCTTCCCCCTCCCATATCCTCAAGTCCATTCTCTAGTAGGTCTGTGTCTTTATTCATGTCTTACCCCTAGGTTCTTCATGACATTTTTTTTCTAAAATTCCATATATATGTGTTAGCATACAGTATTTGTCTTTCTCTTTCTGACTTCACTCTGTATGACAGACTCTAAGTCTATCCACCTCATTACAAACAGCTCAATTTTGTTTCTTTTTATGGCTGAGTAATATTCCATTGTATATATGTGCCACATCTTCTTTATCCATTCATCTGATGATGGACACTTAGGTTGTTTCCATCTCCAGGCTATTGTAAATAGAGCCGCAATGAACATTTTGGTACATGACTCTTTGAATTATGGGTTTCTTAGGGTATATGCACAGTAGTGGGATTGCTGGGTCATATGGTAGTTCTATTTGTAGTTTTTCAAGGAAGCTCCATACTGTTCTCCACAGTGGCCGTATCAATTTACATTCCCACCAACAGTGCAAGAGAGTTCCCTTTTCTCCACACCTTCTCCAGCATTTATGGTTTGTAGATTTTTTGATGATGACCATTCTGACTGGTGTGAGATGATATCTAATTTTAGTTTTGATTTGCATTTCTCTAATGATTAATGATGTTGAGCATTCTTTCCTGTGTTTGTTGGCAGTCTGGATATGTCCTTTGGAGAAATGTCTATTTAGGTCTTCTGCTCATTTTTGGATTGGGTTGTTTGTGGGGTTTTTTTGTTATTGAGCTGCATAGGCTGCTTATGAATTTTGGAGATTAATCCTTTGTCAGTTGCTTCATTTGCAAATATTTTCTCCCATTCTGAAGGTTGTCTTTTGGTCTTGTTTATGGTTTCCTTTGCTGTGACAAAGCTTTGAAGTCTCATTAGGTCCCATTTGTTTATTTTGGTTTTTATTTCCATTTCTCTAGGAGGTGGGTCATAAAGGATCTTGCTGTGATTTATGTCATAGAGTGTTCTACCTATGTTATCCTCTAAGAGTTTGATAGTTTCTAGACTTACATTTAGGTCTTTAATCCATTTTGACCTTATTTTTGTGTATGGTGTTCGGGAGTGATCTAATCTCATACTTTTACATGTACCTGTCCAGTTTTCCCAGCACCACTTATTGAAGAGCCTGTTCTTTCTCCACTATACATTCCTGCCTCCTTTATCAAAGATAAGGTGACCATATGTGTGTGGGTTTATCTCTGGGATTTCTATCCTGTTGCATTCATCTATCTTTCTGTTTTGGTGCCAGTACCATACTGTCTTGTTTACTGTAGCTTTGTAGTATATTCTGATGTCAGGGAGCCTGATTCCTCCAGCTCCATTTTTTGTTCTCAAGATTGCTTTGGCTATTCGGGGTCTTTTGTGTTTCCATACAAATTGTGAAATGTTTTGTTCTATTTCTGTGAAAAATACCAGTGGTAGTTTGATAGGGATTGCATTGAATGTGTAGATTGCTTTGGGTAGTAGAGTCATTTTCACAATGTTGATTCTTCCAATCCAAGAACATGGTATATCTCTCCGTCCATTTGTATCATCATTAATTTCGTTCATCAGTGTCTTATAATTTTCTGCATACAGGCCTTTTGTCTCCTTAGGTAGGTTTGTTCCTAGATCTTTTATTCATTTTGTTGCAATGGTAAATGGGAATGTTTTCTTGATTTCACTTTCAGATTTTTCATCATTAGAGTATAGGAATGTCAGAGATTTCTGTGCATTAGTTTGTATCCTGCTACTTTACCAAATTAATTGTTTACCTCTAGTAGTTTTCTGGTAGCATCTTTAGGATTCTCTATGTACAGTATCATGTCATCTGCAAACAGTGACAGCTTTACTTCTTCTTTTCTGATTTGGATTCCTTTTTTTTCCTTTTCTTCTCTGATTGCTGTGGCTAAAACTTCCAAAACTATGTTGAATAACAGTGGTGAGAGTGGGCAACCTTGTCTTGTTCCTGATCTTATGGAAATGCTTTCAGTTTTTCATGATTGAGGACGATGCTGGCAGTGTGTTTGTCATATATGGCCTTTATTATGTTGAGGAAAGTTCCCTCTACGCCTACTTTCTGCAGGGTTTTTATCATAAAGCTTTGTCGAAAGCTTTCTCTGCATCTATTGAGATGATCATATGCTCTTACTACTTCAATTTGTTAATATGATTGATTTGCATATATTGAAGAATCCTTGCATTCCCTGAATAAACCCCACTTGATCATAGTGTATGATCCATTTAATGTGCTATTGGATTCTGTTTGCTACTATTTTCTTGAGGATTTTTGCATCTATGTTCATCCGTGATATTGTCCTGTAGTTTTCTTTCTTTTTGACATCCTTTTCTGGTTTTGGTATCAGGGTGATGGTAGCCTCGTAGAATGAGTTTGGGAGTATTCCTCCCTCTGCTATATTTTGGACGAGTTTGGAAAGGATAGGTGTTAGCTCTCCTCTAAATGTTTGATAGAATTCTCCTGTGAAGCCTTCTGGTCCTGGGTTTTTGTTTGTTGGAAGATTTTTAATCACAGTTTTCATTTCAGTGCTTGTGATTTGTCTATTCATATTTTCTATGTCTTTCTGATTCATACTTGGCAGGTTGTGCATTTCTAAGAATTTGTCCATTTCTTCCAGGTTGTCCATTTTATTGGCATAGTGTTGCTTGTAGTAATTTCTCATGACCTTTTGTATTTCTGCGGTGTCAGTTGCTACTTCTGCTTTTTCGTTTCTAATTCTATTGATTTGAGTCTTCCCCATTTTTCTTGATGAGTCTGGATAATGGTTTATCAATTTTGTTTATCTTCTCAAAGAACCAGCTTTTAGTTTTATTGATCTTTGCTATCATATCCTTCGTTTCTTTTTCATTTATTTCTGATCTGATTCTTATGATGTCTTTCCTTCAGCTAACTTTGGGGGATTTTTGTTCTTCTTTCTCTAATTGCTTTAGGTACAAGGTTAGGATTGTTTATTCGAGATGTTTTCTGTTTCTTAAGGTAGGATTGTATTGCTATAAACTTCCCTCTTAGAATGGCTTTTGCTGCATCCCATAGATTTTGGGTCATCGTGTCTCCATTGTCATTTGTTTCTAGGTATTTTTTTTATTTCTTCTTTGATTTCTTCAGTGATGACTTCGTTATTAAGTAGTGTATTGTTTAGCCTCCATGTGTTTGTACTTTTTACAGATCTTTTCCTGTAATTGATATCATGTCTCATAGTATTGTGGTCGGAAAAGATACTTGATACAATTTCAATTTTCTTAAGTTTACCAAGGCTTGATATGTGACCCAAGATATGATCTATCCTGGAGAATGTTCCATGAGCACTTGAGAAAAATGTGTATTCTGTTGTTTTTTGATGGAATGCCCTATCAATATCAATTAAGTCCATCTTGTTTAATGTATCATTTAAAGCTTCTGTTTCCTTATTTATTTTTATTTTGGATGATCTGTCCATTGGTGAAAGTGGAGTGTTTAAGTCCCCTACTATGACTGTGTTACTGCCGATTTCCCCTTTTATGGTTGTGAGTATTGAGGTGCTCCTATGTTGAGTGCATAAATATTTACAATTGTTATATCTTCCTCTAGGATTGATCCCTTGATCATTATGTAGTGTCCTTCTTTGTCTCTTCTAATAGTCTTTATTTTAAAGTCTATTTTCTCTCATATGAGAATAATTACTCCAGCTTTCTTTTGGTTTCCATTTGCATGAAATATATTTTTCCATCCTCTTACTTTCAGTCTGTACATGTCTCTAGGTCTGAAGTGGGTGTCTTGTAGACAGCACATATATGGGTCTTGTTTTTGTATCCATTCAGCCAATCTGTGTTTTTTGATTGGAGCATTTAGTCCATTTACATTGAAGGTAATTATCGATATGTATGTTCCTATTCTCATTTTCTTAATTGTTTTGAGTTCATTACTGTAGGTCTTTTCCTTCTCTTGTGTTTCTTGCCTAGAGCAGTTCCTTTAGCATTTGTTGTAAAGCTGGTTTTGTGGTGCTGTACTCTCTCAATTTTTGCTTGTCTGTAAAGTTTTTAATTTCTCCATCAAATCTGAATGAGATCCTTTTGGATAGAGTCATCTTGGTTGCAGGTGTTTCTCCTTCATCACTTTAAAAATGTCCTGCCAGTCCCTTCCAGCTTGCAGAGTTTCTGCTGAAAAATCAGCTGTTAACCTCATGGGGATTCTCTTGTATGTTATTTGTTGTTTTTCCGTTGCTGCTTTTAATACGTTTTCTTTGTATTTAATTTTTGACAGTTTGAATAATATGTGTCTTGGCATATTTCTCCTTGGATTTATCCTATATTGGACTATCTGTGCTTCCTGGACTTGATTAACTATTTCCTTTCCCATATTAGGGAAGTTTTCAACTATAATCTCTTCAAATATTTTCTCAGTCCCTTTCTTTTTTCTCTTCTTCTTCTGGAACCCCTATAATTCGAATGTTGGTGCATTTAATGTTGTCCCAGAGGTCTCTGAGACTGTCCTCAGTTCTTTTCATTCTTTTTCCTTTTTTCTGCTCTGCAGTAGTTATTTCCACTATTTTATCTTCCAGGTCACTTATCCGTTCTTCTGCCACAGTTATTCTGCTATTGATCCCATCTAGAGTATTTTTAATTTCATTTATTGTGTTGTTCATCATTGTTTGTTTCATCTTTAGTTCTTCTAGGTCCTTGTTAAATGTTTCTTGCATTTTCTTTATTCTATTTCCAAGATTTTGGATCATCTTTACTATCATTATTCTGAATACTTTTTCTTGTAGACTGCCTATTTCCTCTTCATTTGTTAGGTCTGGTGGGTTTTTATCTTCTCTTTCATCTGCTGTGTGTTTTTCTGTCTTCTCATTTTGCTTATCTTACTGTGTTTGAGGTCTCCTTTTTGCAGGCTGCAGATTCGTAGTTCCCATTGTTTTTGGTGTCTGTCCCCAGTGGCTAAGGTTGGTTCAGTGGGTTGTGTAGGCTTCCTGGTGGAGGGGACTAGTGTCTGTGTTCTCATGGATGAGGCTGGATCTTTTCTTTCTGGTGGGCATTTCCATATCTGGTCGTGTGTTTTGGGGTGTCTGTGGACTTATTATGATATTAGGCATCCTTTCTGCTAATAGGTGGGTTTGTTTTCATCTCTTGCTAGTTGTTTGGCATAGGATGTCCAGCACTGTAGCTTGCTGGTCGTTGAGTGAAGCTGGGTGCTAGTATTGAGATGGAGATCTCTGGGAGATTTTTGCCATTTGATATTATGTGGAGGTGGGAGGTCTCTTGTGGACCAGTGTCCTGAAGTTGGCTCTCCCACCTCAGAGACAAAGCACTGACTCCTGGCTGCAGCACCAAGAACTTTTCATCCACATGGCTGTTATGATGTCACTGTCCGTGGATGTCCTTGTATTCCAGTCCGAGAGGCTTGTCTGCTTACCCGCCGGGGCTTGCGGGGCTCGGAGCTGAGTCTCGGGCTTCAGAGATCAGATCACAGGGAGAGGACTTGTGGCATGAACACAGCCTGCAGGGGTTTAGTGCACCATGGCTAGCCGGGTGCGAGTCTGGAGAAAAGTCTGGACCTGCCAGATAAGCAGGAGACTTTTTCTTCCCTCTTTGTTTCCTGGTGCACGAGGAGAGGGGATTAAGAGCGCCACTTAAAGGAGCTCAAGTGACGGGTGCAAGCCACGGCTAACAGCCGGAGCCCCAGAGATGGGCATGAGATGCTATGCGGCTTTCATTATTGATCATAATTAATTTATATTCATTTAAAAAAAATTTTGTATAGATTTAACCATTTTATTTAAGACTTGATTGAATTTCACTCAGATTTTAACCTATTCACAGAGGTTGTTTATCTGGAAATTGAATTTATACTTGCATAATGATACAGCCTCCTATCATTTTCCAAATTTGAAATCAATTTATTCATCTTGAATATTAATAATACACAATATTTCTTTCTTTTGAAAGTGTTAGGTAAGTTTATTTCTTAATATTACTATTAAAATGCATTTTATTTAATTTGATGCCATATTACTCATAGAATCATCTATTTTTAAATTAAAAATAAAAAATAATAATAAACCTTATAATTTCTGTCATGGTGATACATTTTTTCTAGTTAAAATATTATATTTTAACAGTTCATTGTGCACTTATACATAATCTGCTATACTTCAGAAAGTGTGCTGGGCTTTGAGGATTCCACAGTGAATGAGAAACAAGTGGACGTTTGACAGGATACAAGAGTGCTGAAAACTTATCAGAGAAGACTATGAATGAGAGAAGAATATTAATTGAACCTTGTTTATTATAGAGCAGATCCCAAAGGAAAACCAAGTGGATTTGACCAGTAGATACTTGCAAAGTCCCAGAAGTTCAAGGCATAAGATATCAGGTAGAACAGGAAAACAGAAAAAAATCAGCTTTCATATTGGTTAAGCTTGTAAGTTTTGTTCCCTCCAGCTTTAAACCTTCAATTTCCCCAACTGCATTTCAGGAATAGACATATTTTCTGTAACATTTTTCAGCTTAATTTCTCTGGGGGAAGAAAAAGTGGGTGTGAAGTATAGAATTGAAATACTGGGGAAAATAATCACTCAGAGAAATGGGTAACCACACTTCTTCTTTTGGCTTCACTTTTACTCAGACCAACAATTATAGGATTTGGGAGATTTATTCCCGGGAAAAACTGAGATGGCTTAGGGAAAGGACCTCTAACTATTAATATATGTGGATTGCACTTATGTAAGTCACTAATTGATCTTCATTTATAGATTGGTAGAATGGTGCAGCTGTTAACATAGCATAGAATTTCCAAGTAAATGTGACTGAAAGGCCAGCAGAGGACATGTGAGGGAATCTTCCAATAGTAAAGAGAGACCAAAATAAATAACAGAAAAATAGAACTCTGATGAAACAAAAGTAGAAGGAACTAAGAAAAATGAGTGTTAAAATCTATGCTTCATATTTCAGAAATGTAATAGAAAGTGATCATTTAGAACAAAGAATTGGGAGCTATTAAAAATGTAGAACAAGAAAGTAGTCTTAAAATATTTTTTTAAAAAATGGTAAGAATTTTAAAATATCACATTTGATGAATAAAACTCAGAACTTCTTAAGGAAAAAAAAATGAGGGAAACAATGAAACAATTAGGAATCAATTAATAATAATGATAGAAACAAAAAAGCAGAAAAAGACTAAGGAATGTGTTTGTATTAAAATAAACAAACAAAAACTTCACAGAACTGAAGGACATGAATCTACTAGTTGAAAGGATACAATAAGTGCCAATCTCAATGTATAATGATGAAGATGATGATGATGATGATACCAAGGTATCAGTATAAAATCTCTAAACATAAAGTATTTAGCAAATATCTTAAGCTTTTAGAGAAAAATAAGTGAAAAGTTGTTACATGAAAATTGTTGAAAATCAGAGTTAGGAAATAATTTAAAATACAATACTGGATGAAAATATTTTCTACATAAAATTCTTTACCCACCTTTATTAGTTTCCAAGGGTTGTACAAATTTGTTGGTTTTAAACAACAGAAATGTATTCTTTCACAGTTGTGGAGGACAGAAGTTCAAAATCAAGGTGTTCTGAACACACTCCCTCCTCTGGCTCTAGGGTGGAATCTTTCCTTGACCCTTCCATTCTTAGTGGCTCCAGTCATTCCTGGTTTGGGACTTCATGGCTTCAATCTCTGCTCCAATCTTGACATGGTCTTCTCTCCTCTGGGTCTGAATCTCAAATTTCCCTATGCCTTTGTCTTATAAGGACAATTTCACACTTGAATTAGAGATCATATTAAGTCCAAAATGATCTCAACTCAAGATCCTTACCTTAATTACATCTGCAAAGACACTTTCTCCAAAAAAAGGTCATGTTCACAGGTTATGGGTGTTAAGAGACAGACATATCTTTCTTTTGGGGGCCATCATTTAGCCCACTATACCTAGCAAACCATGTATATAATAAAGGCTTTTTATATAAGCAATTACTAGAAATTTCACCTCCCTTGCACTCTTTCTTGGAATTTAATGGAGACTGGGTTGCACCAGACAATAAATTAACCAAGAAAAAGTACTACAAGCTACCTAGTGGGCAAAAGTTCCAACAGAGGAGAGCATGGGTAGAAATTCCAAAATTAAAGAACAGTCTCATGACATTAGCAGTGCATCAGGTCACAGAGTCCAAATTGAAGCAGAATATAATAAGTTTCCAAGAGACAGGATACTAGAAAAAGAAAAATGGAATTTACACATTTGAGCATTTGAAAAATATTGACAGGTATTTGGCAGATCTGGTGAAATAGCTAAAACAACAACAGAAATTTTATAAATGAAACTAGTATGTAAGGAGAATACTAACTGCAGAAGAAACTAAAGAAATATATAATGAAGAAAATAATATGTGACATTTTAGCTCAGAAGAAACTATAATATAGAAAAAGATACAGATTGACCACTGATTTAACTAACAATTTTCATAAAACTACATTGAAAGAATGAAAAGAGGGGACATGTTTTCAGAGAAATAAGCATGTAAAACATCCATTCTGTGATATAGGATGCTGAATATAATGTTAAGTTAATAAAGGGCAGAACAGCAGTATCTTATGTTACTTGGAAATATGAAGATAAGGGAGGGAGAGTGGGGAGAAAAGTACCAGATTAGGGTTCTGCCCTTTTTCATCATCAGTCTTTTTGTTCAGTATGACCTTTAAACTATGTGCATATAACATTTTAATTATAACTTCAAAAAAATTTAATGTTATTGGACTGAATGACCTTAACTGACATCTGGGTTAACACTGTCACTTAAAATTTAGAGTATTTTGTATTTTATAAATTATATAATTTGATCCTTTAAACAAATTTGAGCAAGAGCAGATACTGTTTTAATGCTGAAGATATTTGGAAAGTAGGTGGCATTTCAAAGACACATTTAATCAATGGCAATGTTTAATATTGTTTATTTTCAGTCTAATATTGTTTATTTTCCAGTGTAACTCACTCTATTCAACATAGAACAATTTACTTTCTCTCCTTTAATCTTTTATTTTCTGTTAAACAAAATATTATAACATTGCATGTGTGTGGTTTTTTTTCTTTTTCCAAAATTCCTAGAAATTACTTGGAAGTTCTCTTTGAATTTTTCTCCATGACTTCTTATGATTATTTTCCCCTAAACCCATTAAATTTGTCAGAGCATGGATGTTTCTCCCCTAAAGAAACCTCAGAAATACACAGCTACCACGTGTAATTGGGCACTCTAACAGAGATTGCACTTATAAAATAGAGCTTAAGGTTTCAGATCTTAAATTTATCAACTGAAAATGATTGCCTGGGGCTGTTTACATCAAGTATTGTCTCATCAGTACTCAGCAACACTGACAAAGCATAAAAGAGGGAAGAAACCACAGACACACAGAATGGATGGAAAAAACAGATCCATGAACAGAAAATCAACACCCACAACGCTTCAAGGACCTGGCTACAAAACTTCTCTCTTTTAATGAAACTCTCCATTCTTAAATCCATCTTGAGATAAGAAAATTGTATGCCTGTTTTGTCTTCTCTGCATATAAGCATCTCTGCACACAACTCTACACATAGAGTTTAAAGATGGTATTTTTTTATTTAGTTTTGTTTATTCTTTTAAATGTTTTAGTTTGAAATACAGGTTAAGGCAGTATTTGCATTTTTATCTTGAATAATCCTTCTTTGGTTTTGAATTTTAGTTATCACTCAGGACTCCATGTCACTAATTTTAGTACATTTTTATTTTTCATTCATCTCAAAGAAACTAGTCATTTCACTATAATGAAATCAAATAATCTATGATTTATTATCAATCAATATTCTATCTGAGATCTAGATTTGCTTAGTGAAAAGATAGAAATGAAGAAAGAATAATTGTTTTTTTTTATAGTTCTTTTAAAGGCATCAAATATAGAGGAAAATTTGAAATTGGAATAAGAATGCACAAGATACAGGGAATAATGTTTATGATAAGATAAAATCATATTCTTCTGTTGTGATTATAAAAAATCCAAGTGGATTCCTTAAAGTTAATAGGCTATACTTTAATTATATATATATATAAATATTCTGTACATTGTCCAAGCATATATCTTTACTTTCACATAAATATTAATTAGATGAGGTACTAGATATATGCCACATATTAAAATACCAATAAGTAATAGTTTCTTTGTTGTTATAACCTTATCACTCTACTAGTGTAGCTATCAGAAAACATTAACCTTGCCAGAACATCTCACTTAAACCTTGATAGCTCTGAAACTGGCAAATCCTGATATTTAGACAAGGCAATCCCTCTTTTACTTGGCTTGAATATTCTGAAAGCAGTATTTGTTATCTATTGCTGCCTAACAAATTACCTCAAATTTGCTCTTAAACTAGTAAACATTTATTATTTCCCAGATTCTGTTATGAGACATCAAGGACTAGCTCAGCTGAGTCATTCTAGAACTGGGTTTCCCATAAGTTCATCATCAAGTTGTTGGTCACTGCTGCGGCTACTTCAAGGATACTTTCCCAAGTTCATTCACATTTTTGCTGGCAGGCAACAAGGCATCTACATCTAAACTCACTCATATATATGTGGCTCCTTGTCATGTGGACTTTGTGTTGGCTGCCTGAGAGTCCTTGCAACATAGCAGCTGGCTGCCCTCAGAGTGAGTTATGAAGAGAGAGAGAGAGAGAGAGAGAGAGAGAAACTCAAGAGGGAAGTTGAAATCTTTGATAACCTAACCTTGGAGATGCCATCTTATCACTTCTACTATATTCTATTCACTAGAAGCAAGTAACATAACCTAGACAGCATGTGAAGGGAAGGGAATTTAGCTCCACCTCTTCAGAGGATAGATATCAAAGAACCTGTGAAACTGTCTTTAACTGCACCCCCCCCCCCCGGAGTTATGTTATCAATATTTGAATTGAAATTGTAAACACTCCTTACAAAATCTAAGCTTATGCCTGTGTTACAATCATCAGCTACTGACATTTTTCAGTCCCTGCCTTTTTGGGACTGCCAGTAATTACTGCCTGTCTTTGTCCACCACAGGGTAAAAAAATCCAAGTTAGTGATCAGAAAATCTTTGCTTTTTTATCCATAATGGTCACTATGCAGTGCTGTCAGTGCTAATCTGTCCTCATAAAATGATAAGTTCTGCTCAGTCTGGAGAGCTTATATTTAGGAAGGACTAAAAAGTTATCCAAGCTAAACCTCTTGGGACACAATGGGAAATCTTCCTTGAGGACTGTTTTCCCTCCTTCTGCTTCCCAAGTGTGAGCTACTCTAGAGCATTTTCTTATACTATAAACATTCTATGTACATATGCTCAAGATCTGATTTTTTCTATCTCTTCCATAGAGAATGAATTTCTTAAAAAACAAGCAAGAATATTTGTGCCAACATATTGTCTGGATTGTCATGGACAGTCTATTACTAACCTGGAATAATTAGAGATTCTGTTTCTGTTTTCCCTGCTTCACCAAATTTGCTGATTTATTTATGGTAATTCTAACATCTCTCCTATTAATAGGTTATTACTAATAAAGAGTTATCCTGAGACTAAATGGGATATTGACTCGGCAGTGCAGGAACTAGAAGGATTTCTACAGAGCTAAGTAGGAGATAAAATACAGCCAACTTGTTCCCTTGTTTGGGTCATGAAACCTCCTCAACCTTTTCCTAATTACCCTGTCAGTTTATGATCCCCACATCTAAAAGTTGTTGAAAAGGTTAAGAACAAAAATTAAGTGAAGTGGGGTTTCCCTGGTGGTGCAGTTGTTGAGAATCTGCCTGCTAATGCAGGGGACACGGGTTCGAGCCCTGGTCTGGGAGGATCCCACATGCCATGGAGCAACTAGGCCTGTGAGCCACAATTACTAAGCCTGCACGTCTGGAGCCTGTGCTCCGCAACAAAAAAGGCCGCGATAGTGAGAGGCCCACGCACTGCGATGAAGAGTGGCCCCTGCTTGCCACAACTAGAGAAAGCCCTCGCACAGAAACGAAGACCCCACACAGCAAAAATAAATAAATTAATTAATAAACTCCTACCCCCAACATCTTCTTTAAAAAAAAAAAAATTAAGTGAACTAAAAACAAATAAGCACCAAAAGAGACAGGTAAAAAGGAATAGTTCATTTTTAAATTACAAAACATCAATTTAGCTACCACAGGGGGATAAAAACAACAACAAAGGACTACATGTCCATTGGTAAAACTTAGACGACTTCACAAGGTCATTCATCATCAGTATTAACAGAATTAGTGGACTTTGGCAGACATCCTGAAAGGTGAGCCTCACCTCCTCAGATCCCTACTGCTAATGAGGATACAGGTAGAAAAGATACAGACATACATATATTCGTAAGATTATTTTTACCTTCCTGCAAATCTTAAAAAAATAAAAAATTAATAAAGGTAACAATATCTCATTCTTTTATTTACTTTTAATTATTGTCTGTTTGATTTTGCTAAATCTGAGCCTAGCAACTAGTCTTGAAAATGGTATTCCAATATGTCGTAGCCCTCTTGCAGGTACATCTGACATACTTTGAGTGCCCTATTCCCATTTTATTTTTACTTCTTCTTTTGTTATTTCCTTCTAGAAATAGACTCATAGATTTATAGAATGTTGTTATGTTATTCAACTTTTATTTATATAGAATCTTCTCTTTCGATGCTTCCTAGGACCTAGATGTCAAATCATATAATGTCTTTTGATGTGAAATAATATGACAAACATTTTAAAATGATACTGGTCGTCAATTGAAATGACTATGTTTAACTGGTGTTGTTATGATAAAAACATTTTTTGGAAAGATTCAAATTCCCAGTTCAAAATAGACTACTTCCATAAATGATGAGTGTTTTCTCTTTCAACCTTACCTTTTCACATGTTTCCTGAATATATATTGTTTCACACATTGTTTTATAATTGTTTTATTCATTGTCATTATTAAATAGCAATATAATGTAAAATGCCTAGCGACCTATCTGGTATATAAAAGTTAATGAATGTTAGTTTTCTCCATATTTCCCTTTACCCAACCTAGGTGATTATATCTTTGCTCTTATCAAATTCTAATGACAAATCTCTATACAACATTTAAAATCTTAAATAATATGAAATTTGTAAACTGTATGATTCTGTTTTATGCATAATCATTATCATCACCATTATCATTATTTTTGAAATGCATAGACTTACTCATCATAAGGCACTCTCAGTTTATCAGAAACTCTCATTTACCTTTTACAGAAGAAAAAATAATTAAGTCAGAGAGGTTAAATTACTTACCAAAAGACCTAGGACGTAGAAGAATTAGCAGTATTTTTGATATAAAATAGTATTCTTTTAACTAGCCCACACGAATGAATGCATATTTAGGACAGAATAATGAATTTATAATCTCATTCTTTCAGTTGTATAGTATTTAACATGTTATTCTTACCCACATTTTTGAGTTAACCTCTCTACTTTTGTGAAAAGTTTTCTCGCTCTTATTGTCAATTACCACAGTTACTGAAATGCAGTATTATTTATATTTTAAAACACTGGGTAAGATATATAAAAACCAATGCTTTGGAATTTGTATCTTCCTAATTGGATAGATGACTATCTAAATTGATTTTAAACATGCTGAATGTCAGTATCCTTATCTTTCCAATAAATATATTTTATATAACTTCTTGAAGATCATTGTTTATTGCCACAAATAACTGATTCCATTGATTTGAACTTAATATGCAATATGAAAATTTTGTAACTATGTGATGATGGATATTAATTAGACTTCTTGTGGTGACCACACTGCAATATATACAAATATCAAATCACTATGCTGTATACCTGAAACTAATATAATGTTATAAAAATATGCAATATGATATGAGAATTAGATGAGAAACAAAATTTGTTTAATACTTTAACTTAAAGAGTATTATAAAAATTGTCTTTTCTTCTGTTCCATCTCTTTTTTTTTTTTCTGAGACTCATTGACAACTTTCACTCAATTTCTTTTTTAAAAATTTTATTTATTTTTTTACAGTAGTTCCTTGCTTATCTATTTAAAATATAGCAGTTTGTACATGTCAATCTCAATTTTTACTGTGGACCTGTAGTTTCACCTGAGATCACAGAACACTTAATGAAATGCAAACCTTACTGAGTTTCCTAATAACTAGTTCTTTTTCAGAAAAATCTATTATATTGATTAGCTCTCCTGTGCATAACATCAAGACGTTCACATTAGTTGTGGGTGGTAGCAGGTACACTATCTGTGGTATAAGGTTGAAGAAGTCTGTTAGTAGGAATTTTGAAACACTCATTACCACAGGTAATACCTGGCTACTCAGCATGTGTTTCCACAGGATCCCAGGTAATTCCTCAGATATTTATGATAGTTTGCTTGTTGAGTTTGTATCTCTAAGGTACTAGCTCTTATGTGAAATTGGATATAGTTGTCTGTACTGTAATATAGTCTGTGTTGTAAGTGGAAGTGTGTTTTTATACGGCTAGAGCCTTGATTTCTCTCATATTTTAAATTAGCTGCTCTGAATAGAGACAGCATGATTTTTTTTTAATGTCTTTATTGGAGTATAATTGCTTTACAATGGTGTGTTAGTTTCTGCTTTATAACAAAGTGAATCAGTTATACATATACATAGAGACAGCATGATTTTTGAGAAGACATCTGTAATACCTTGTCCATCTAGTCAGTTTTCAAGAATTCCTGTATGTGCATATGTAGGGAGTATGTATATGTATGTGTATGTTGCATAGCTATGTAATTCAGCAACTGATAAGACAGACATTTTCATATGATTAATTAATAAAATTTTATTAAGTAAACATAATGGTATCAAAGCAAAGCCTAATTGTTCATAAACTTAATTGAGGATTTTATTATTGTAGCTCAGCAGCTGTTAATTCTCTGTACATCCTTAACTTTAGTAATTAAAGCAAGAATCTGAGAAAGAAAGGACTAAAGTTTCTAGATTGTCAAGATTCTAAGTTTGTATCCAAACCATAGAAAATAATAATAAAAAGAAGTGTAGATGAAGCCTAAATATCAGATATGTGAGAAAGCTTGGTTCCCTAAAACATGCAATTTCATTACAAATTATGGTATAGAATTTTCTTCCTACTTTGTAGAATATATTTCCCAAAACCCGTGTTACAGGATAATCATGATTGAATAAATTAAATAATTATTAGAAAAAAATAGATTTAGGTGGACACAAAAGTTATGAATACATAAAAAACATTTAGCTTCTATTTTATTTCTATAATTAAATGGTTTATTTGCTATAAGAATACACATTATTAATATTTTAAACATTTAATTAATAAAAATGGCACTGTCCATAAATTTCCAAAAACCATATCTTCTTGTTCAGATAACCCTTCACCAGAGTTTCACTGGGCAGTTATCTGTTCTTTATTATGTTTCTGTCATGATAGCCTAGAATAACACTGTGGTAGTAAACAGCCCCACATATAATTGGGTAACAAAACCAAGTTTATTTTCCCTTCATGTTACATGCCTGCCACAGTTTGCCAAGGGGGCCTCTGCTCATCTTTGTCCTTCAGTGACCCAGGCTGACAGTGATTCCATCCACACACACGTTTCCATGATCACAGCAACAAAACAATACCACAGCAAAGCATACTCCAGCTCTGAAAACTTCTACCTGGAGTAGAGAGATGACACACAGTTTCTGGGACAAACCAAGTCACATAACTAAGAGTAAGTTTAAGGGACACTGTTGTGTAATCTTCCCACAAATGGGGAACTGAATATTTGTGAACAAGGATTTAGTCTACCACATCTAGAAAATATGCATTCTCATGGCCGTTTTCTCTGACTTTTGTCTTTCCTCAGTTTAAGTGTTCATTCAGTGAACTTTTGATGGCACTCTCTATGTACGAGGGATTGTAATTAGGTGTTGTAATATAGAAATAAAAATGCAAATTGTGTTAGTAATGAAGAAAAACAAATAAATAAGAAAATGTAAAAATAATTTGTCTTTCTATGATCAAGATAATTTTTTAATATTTCATAAAAACACTTGGGTACATAAAAATACCATATAACAGAATGTATTATTACTGTCTTCACCTTTTAAGAAAACTTGTGTCAGTGAAAATATGATACATTGTGATTTACAACAACAACAAAATCCCTCAAATTTTTTGAAACAATAAAAGAGGTGTAGCACCTGCTCTACAAAGAATGTTCCAAGTAGGGGAAGCTAAAGTGTCATGTATATGAGTCAGAAGCTGAATTAAATCTCTAAGAATCCAACTCCTTTCTCTATTGTACTCTGCCACCTGAGGTGCCTGTTTCATCCTAAAATTATGATCTGTGGTAGTGAGCAAATTGCTGTAGCAGTGCCTGCTGTACCTTTGAATATCACACCATTTAGCCAGGAGAATAGTGATCCTTTAACCTTAGAATTTCCTAGCATATATTTACAACTTTATCTGATTGAATTGGGTCACATGCCCATTCCAGACCTAATAAAAATTACTGATGAAATTATACTGAACTGCTTAGACCTAGAGCACAGGAAGAATTCCGTTCTCCTAAACAACATAGGCTTTAGGGATAAAGGATGACTCTCCAGTGAAAGCTGAAATAGTTACCAAGAGAAGGAGAGTAATCACCGTGACCATATACTGTTAAAATTTTTTGCCTCTGACTTTTTTCACATATAATTTTCTTAATGGTTTCTAAATGCAGTCCCTATATCTAAGACATATATTTTATTTGTATTAAAAAGCTTAATCCAAAAAGGCTCTCATATGAATAAAAACTTTACATCAGATGTCATATTTTAGCATAATTGCTGAATTTAGTTTGGAAAATGTGTTAACCGATTATAGTCTATTGTACCTTATATATTAATCATAGTTATAAGCATATATCTTTCAGCCTAAAAGTATATATATATATAAGTATATATATATATAATGTATATGTGTATATATATATTATATATATGTGTATATATATATAATATATATATATTATGAATATGTGTATGTATATATATATATATATATAGGTTAGTGGAAATTTAAAATTGAAATGTGAATAATTTTTCTTTAACTATGCCTGAGTCACCTTCTAACAGGCTGAACTCCCCACTGATGACAAAGATCCTATCTGGGGATGGGAGGACTACCTGAAAGACATGGAAGGTGAAAAAAGCAAGCATTTATTTTGTCAGAGTGAGGAGAATTGGAAGAGACCAGGACAGAATGAGTTCCCTGTGTTTATGATTTTAGGCTGAGGGAAGTCTATGGTCATAGCATGTCACATGATGGCAAAATTTATAATAGAAAACTATAGTATTTCTGACGGACCTGAAGAACTAGAGGACAGAGAGTGGGAAAATGTAACTACTGAAAAATAAGGGAGGGGGGCTGGAAAAGAGGAAAAACATAAGAAGAACCCCAAATTATCTTCATATACTGCCAAAGTCTCCAGATGATTCCTGAACTACCTATGAGTAGGTCCAACTAAAAGTAGCTCACAACTAAGGAAAACAAAACAAAACAAAATGAAAACCAGAACTGATTTTTGACTTGCCAACCACCATGAAGAGACATAGAGTGCAATTTGATTCCAACCAGGTTAACTGCCTTGTAAAACAAAACTAATTTTTATTTTGTTGTTTACATTATTGGCATTACTTACATTAGCCAAGATAGGGAGGTAACTCGTGTCATTGACGGATGAATAGATTAAAAAATATTATATATATTTATATATCATATATGTATATATATATAATAAAATATTATTCAGCAATAAAAAGGAATGGAATCTTATCATTTGCAAAAAATATAGATGGGCTTGAGAACATTATTTAAGAGAAATAAATCATACAGAGAAAGACAAATACCATATAATCTCACTTATATGTGTAATAAAACACACACACACACTCACAAAACAGCTCATAGTTACAGAGAAGAGACTGATAGTTGCCAGATGCTGGAGGTGAGGGGTGGGTAAAATGGGTGAAGGAGGTAAAAGATAAAAACTTCCAGCTATAAAGTAAGTCTTAGGATGTAATGGACAGCTTCATGACTATAGTTAATAATACTGTGTTGCATATTTGAAAGTTGCTAAGACAGCAAATCTTGAAAGTTCTCATCACAAGAAAAATAATGCATAACTATGTACAGGGACAGTTGTTAACTAGATTTATTGTACTGATTACTTCCCAACATATACAAATATCAAATAATTATATTTTACACCTGAAACTAATATAATGTTATATATCAATTATACCTCAATCATTTTATAAAAGAAGTGCTATTTGAAGATAAAAAGTACTTCTTCAGAGAACTGTAACAGAGTCTAGAGTCTAACTTTATTGCAATATTATTTAGTTGCAATCTGAAATTTTGCAATACACACACAGACAAATACACCCAAAGCAAATATGTGCTCAAGGGAAATGGCAAAGGCCATACCCAAGATGATACAGATATTGAAATGATCAGAAAAGTAATATAAAGCAGCTATTATAACTATGTGCAAGAAAGTAGGAAGGTTAAGTGAAAACATGCATATAATGGATGAAAAGATAAGAAATTCCAACAGAGAAAAAGATTCTATGTAACAGAACCAAATTTAAACATTTCTAGCTATCTGTTATTTTTGTCCACATTTTTATGAGTTTATTTAATTAAGAATAAATGTAATAGATTGACATGGTCTGTAAAGATATTAATACTATGACAAATATATTATACATATTTATCAAGTTTTGAGTCAACATATGTTAAATATTTTATTAAAATTTTTCACTTAAGGGGCTTCCCTGGTGGTGCAGTGGTTGAGGGTCTGTCTGCCGATGGAGGGAACATGGGTTCCTGCCCCAGTCTGGGAATATCCCACATGCCACGGAGCAGCTGGGCCCGTGAGACATGACCATTGAGCCTGTGTGTCCGGAGCCTGTGCTCCACAACAGGAGAGGCCACACAGTGAGAGACACGCGTACTGAAAAAAAAAAAAATTCACTTAATACCTGGATAGTCACTCAATTCATCATTAATTGTATTTAGTAATGTATTTGGTGGTTGATCATTTTGCACAAATAGCTGGAAAACTTTGGTACAAAAAATATATATATTGTATTTAATTTTGCTTTCTATTATCTCTGTTTCAATGTGGTTTTTTAAGGAATTTTCTTTCAAAAGAGCAGCTCTCAATTACTTTCTAAATAAAATTAAAATCATATATATTTCCAAAATAGTTTTTAAATTTAGTATTATTTTTTATTGGTTATTATTGTTGACTCAGGAGAGTCGTTTACAACCATACCAGAGTTTTTGAAAGTAGAGACATATATTGTAATCTAAACCTTGTCATTAATTCCTCAGATATGCTCAGAATACATTTTTACTGCTTTCTGACTTGGTTCCCTTGTCTTTCAAACATAGATAATGTTATCATTTCTAACCTTACTTAATTAACATGGTTTTCACAACGAGGAAATAAATAAGGCCTATAAAACTTGTTTGGGGGATTTCCGGGAAGATGGTGGAAGAGTAAGACGTGGAGATCACCTTCTTCCCCACAGATACACCAGAAATAAATCTACACGTGGAAAAACTACAGAACACCTACTGAATGAGGCAGGTGACCTCAGATCTCCCAAAAGGTGCGCAAGGAGAGGGGGTTAAGAACGCTGCTTAAAGGAGCTCCAGAGACGGGCGTGAGCCGCGGTTAAAGCGCGGACCCCAGAGACGGGCATGAGATGATAAGGTTGCTGCTGCTGCCACCAAGAAGCCTGTGTGTGAGCACAGGTCACTATACACACACCCCTTCTGGGGAGCCCGTGCAGCCCGCCACTGCCAGGGTCCCGGGATCCAGGGACAACTCCCCCGGGAGAACGAACTCAGGCTGGTGTAATGTCATGCTGGCCTCTGCTGCTGCAGGCTCGCCCCGCACTCCGTGCCCCTCCCTCCACCCCAGGCCTGAGTGAGCCAGACCCCCCGAATCAGAGGCTCCTTTAACCCCGTCCTGTCTGAGCAAAGAACAGACGTCCTCCTGCGACCTACACGCAGAGGTGGGGCCAAATCAAAAGCTGATCCCCTGGGAGCTGTGAGAACAAAGAAGAGAAAGAGAAATCTCTCCCAGCAGCCTCAGAAGCAGCGGATTAAAGCTCCACAATCAACTTGATGTACCCTGCATCTGTGGAATACATGAATAGACAACGTATCATCCCAAATTAAGGAGGTGGACTTTGAGAGCAAGATTTATGATTATTTCCCCTTTTCCTCTTTTTGTGAGTGTGTATGTATATGCTTCTGCATGAGATTTTGTCTGTATAGCTTTGCTTCCACCATTTGTCCTAGGGTTCTATCCGTCTTTATTCTTTTTAATTTTTTTCTTAATAATTATTTTTATTTTAATAACTTCATTTTATTTTACTTTATCTTCTTTCTTTCTTTCCTTCCTTCCCTCTTTTAGACAACAAATCATCCCAAATTGAGGAGGTGGACTTTGAGAGCAAGATTTATGTTTTTTTCCATTTTTCCTCTTTTAGTGAGTGTGTATATGTATGCTTCTGTGTGAGATTTTGTCTGTATAGCTTTGCTTCCACCATTTGTCCTAGGGTATTATCCATGCGTTTTTTGTTTTATCCTTTCCTTTTTCTCTTAATAATTATTTATTCATTTTAATAACTTTATAATATTTTACCTTTCTTTATTTTATTTTAATTTATATTCTTTCTTTCTTTTTTCCTTCCTTCCCTCCTTCCTTCCTTCGTTCCTTCCTCCCTCCCTCCTTGCTTTCCTTCTTTCTTTCTTTCTACCTCTACTAATTCTTTCTTTCTACTTTTTCTCCCTTTTATTCTGAGCCATGTGTATGAAAGGATCTTCGTGTTGCAGACAGGAGTCAGTGCTGTGCCTCTGAGGTGGGAGAGCCAACTTCAGGACACTGGTCTACAAGAGACCTCCCAGCTCCAGATAATATCAAATGGTGAAAATCTCCCAGAGATCTCCATCTCACCAGCAGCACCCAGCTTCACTCAACGACCAGCAAGCTACAGTGCTGGACATCCTATGCCAAACAACTAGCAAGACAGGAACACAACCTCACCCATTAGCAGAGAGCTGCCTAAAATCATAATAAGTCTACAGACACCCCAAAACACACAAACAGACGTGGACCTGACCACCAGAAAGACAAGATCCAGCCTCATCCACTAGAACACAGGCACTAGTCCCCTCCACCAGGAAACCTACACAACCCACTGAACCAACCTTAGCCACTGGGGACAGACACCAAAAACAACGGGAACTATGAACCTGCAGCCTGCAAAAAGGAGAACACAAACACAGTAAGATAAGCAAAATGAGAAGACAGAAAAACACACAGAACATGAAGGAGCAAGATAAAAACCCACCAGACCTAACAAATGAAGAGGAAATAGGCAGTCTACCTGAAAAAGAATTCAGAATAATGATAGTAAAGATGATCCAAAATCTTGGAAATAGAATACAGAAAATGCAAGAAACATTTAACAAGGACCTAGAAGAACTAAAGATGAAATTAACAACAAGGAACAACACAATAAATGAAATTAAAAATACTCTAGATGGGATCAATAGCAGAATAACTGCGGCAGAAGAATGGATAAGTGACCTGGAAGATAAAATAGTGGAAATAACTACTGCAGAGCAGAAAAAAGGAAACAGAATGAAAAGAACTGAGGACAGTCTCAGAGACCTCTGGGACAACATTAAATGCACCAACATTCAAATTATAGGGGTTCCAGAAGAAGAAGAGAAAAAGAAAGGGACTGGGAAAATATTTCAAGAAATTATAGTTGAATAATATGGGAAAGGAAATAGTTAATCTAGTCCAGGAAGCACAGAGAGTCCAATACAGGATAAATCCAAGGAGAAATATTTCAAGACACATATTAATCAAACTATCAAAAATTAAATACAAAGAAAACATATAAAAAAGGAAAAAGAACAAATAACACACAAGGGAATCCCCATAAGGTTAACAACTGATCTTTCAGCTGAAACTCTGCAAGCCAGGAGGGACTGGCAGGACATATTTAAAGTGATGAAGGAGAAAAACCTGCAACCAAGATTACTCTACCCAGCAAGGATCTCATTCAGATTTGATGTAGAAATTAAAACTTTACAGACAAGCAAAAACTGAGAGAGTTCAGCACCACAAAACCATCTTTACAACAAATGCTAAAGGAACTTCTATAGACAAGAAACACAAGACAAGGAAAAGACCTACTATAAGGATCCCAAAACAATTAAGAAAATGGAAATAGGAATATACATATCAATAATAACCTTAAATGTAAGTGGACTAAATACTCCCACCAAAAGACTCAGATTGGCTGAATGGATACAAAAACAAGACCCATATATTTGCTTTCTACAAAGACCCACTTCAGACCAAGAAACACATACAGACTGAAAGTAAGGGGATGGAAAAAGATATTTCATGCAGATGCCAACCAAAAGAAAGCTGGGGTAGCAATTCTCATATCAGAAAAAATAGACTTTAAAATAAAGACTATTAGAAGAGACAAAGAAGGACACTACATAAGGATCAAGGGATCAATCCAAGCAGAAGATATAACAATTGTAAATATTTATGCACCCAACATAGGAGCACCTCAATATATAAGGCAAATACTAACAGCCATAAAAGGGGAAATCGCCACGAACACATTCAGAGTAGAGGACTTAAACACCACACTTTCACCAATGGACAGATCAACCAAAATGAAAATAAATAAACACAAGCTTCAAATGACAGATTAAACAAGATGGATTCAATTGATATTGATAGGACATTCCCTCCAAAAACAACAGAATACACATTTTTCTCAAGTGCTCATGGAACATTCTCCAGGATAGATCATATCTTGGGTCACAAATCAAGCCTTGGAAAATTTAAGAAAATTGAAATTGTATCAAGCATGTTTTCCGACCACTATGCTATGAGACTAGATATCAATTACAGGAAAAGATCTGTAAAAAATACAAACACATGGAGGCTAAACAATACACTACTTAATAACGAAGTCATCACTGAAGAAATCAAAGAAGAAATAAAAAAAATACCTAGAAACAAATGACAATGGAGACACGATGACCCAAAATCTATGGGATGCAGCAAAAGCCATTCTAAGAGGGAAGTTTATAGCAATACAATCCTACCTTAAGAAACAGGAAACATCTCGAATAAACAATCCTAACCTTGTACCTAAGGCAATTAGAGAAAGAAGAACAAAAATCCCCCAAAGTTAGCTGAAGGAAAGACATCATAAGAATCGGATCAGAAATAAATGAAAAAGAAACGAAGGATATGATAGCAAAGATCAATAAAACTAAAAGCTGGTTCTTTGAGAAGATAAACAAAATTGATAAACCATTAGCCAGACTCATCAAGAAAAGCAAGGAGAAGACTCAAATCAATAGAATTAGAAATGAAAAAGCAGAAGTAACAACTGACACTGCAGAAATACAGAAGATCATGAGAGATTACTACAAGCAACTCTGCCAAAAAAATGGACAACCTGGAAGAAATGGACAAATTCTTAGAAATGCACAATCTGCCAAGACTGAATCAGGAAGGAATAGAAAATATGAACAGACAAATCACAAGCACTGAAATTGAAACTGTGATTAAAAATCTTCCAACAAACAAAAGCCCAGGACCAGAAGGCTTCACAGGTGAATTCTATCAAACATATAGAGAAGAGCTAACACCTATCCTTCTCAAACTCTTCCAAAATATAGCAGAGGGAAGAACACTCCCAATCTCATTCTACGAGGCCACCATCACCCTGATACCAAAACCAGGCAAGAATTTCACAAAGAAAGAAAACTACAGGTCAATATCACTGATGAACATAGATGCAAAATTCCTCAACAAAATAGTAGCAAACAGAATCCAACAGCACATTAAAAGGATTATACACCATGATCACGTAGGGTTTATTCCAGGAATGCAAGGCTTCTTCAATATATGAAAATCAATCAACGTGATACACCATATTAACAAACTGAAGGAGAAAAACCATATGATCACCTCAATAGATGCAGAGAAAGCTTTTGACAAAATTCAACACACATTTATTATAAAAGCCCTGCAGAAAGTAGGCATATAGGGAACTTTCCTCAACATAATAAAGGCCATATATGACAAACTCACAGCCAACATCGTCCTCAATGGTGAAAAACTGAAAGCATTTCCACTAAGATCAGGAACAAGACAAGGTTGCCCACTCTCACCACTCTTATTGAGCATAGTTTTGGAAGTATTAGCCACAGCCATCAGAGAAGAAAAGGAAATAAAAAGAATCCAAATTGGAATAGAAGAAGTAAAGCTGTCACTGTGTGCAGGTGGTATGTTACTATACATAGAGAATCCTAAAGATGCCACCAGAAAACTACTAGAGCTAATCAATGAATTTGGTAAAGTAGCAGGACACAAAATTAATGCACAGTGATCTCTGGCATTCCTATACACTAATGATGAAAAATCTGAAAATGAAATCAAGAAAACATTCCCATTTACCATTGCAACAAAAAGACTAAAAGATCTAGGAATAAACCTACCTAAGGAGACAAAAGACCTGTATGCAGAAAATTATAAGATGCTGATGAAAGAAATTAAAGATGATACAAATAGATGGAGATATATACCATGTCTTGGATTGGAAGAATCTACATTGTGAAAATGACTCTACTACCCAAAGCAATCTACACATTCAATGCAATCCCTAACAAACTACCACTGGCAATTTTCACGAACTAGAACAAAAAATTTCACAATTTGTATGGAAACAAAAAAGACCCCGAATAGCCAAAGCAATCTTGAGAAGGAAAAACGGAGCTGGAGTAATCAGGCTCCCTGACTTCAGACTATGCTACAAAGCTACAGTAATCAAGGCAGTGTGGTACTGCCACAAAAACAGAAAGGTAGATCAGTGGAACAGGATAGAAAGCCCAGAGATAAACCCACGCACATATGGTCAACTTACCTTTGATAAAGGAGTCAGGAATGTACAGTGGAGAAAGGACAGCCTCTTCAATAAGTGGTGCTGGGAAAATTGGACAGGTACATGTAAAAGTATTAGATTAGATCACTCCGTAACACCATACACAAATAAGCTCAAAATAGATGAAAGACCTAAATGTAAGGCCAGAAACTATCAAACTCCTAGAGGAAAACATAGGCAGAACACTCTATGACATAAATCACAGCAAGATCCTTTATGACCCACCTCCTAGAGAAATGGAAATAAAAACCAAAGTAAACAAATGGGACCTAATGAAACTTCAAAACTTTTGCACAGCAAAGGAAACCATAAACAAGACCAAAAGACAACCCTCAGAATGGGAGAAAATATTTGAAAATTAAACAACTGACCAAGGATTTATCTCCAAAATTTGTAAGCAGCTTATGCAGCTCAATAACAAAATAACAAACAACCCAATCCAAAAATGGACAGAAGACCTAAACAGACCTTTCTACAAAGAAGATATACAGACTGCCAACAAACACATGAAAGAATGCTCAACATCACTAATCATTAGAGAAATGCAAATCAAAGATACAATGGGAGGTCATCTCACACCAATCAGAATGGCCGTCATCAAAAAATCTAGAAACAATAAATGCTGGAGAGGGTGTGGAGAAAAGGGAACACTCTTGCACTGTTGGTGGGAATGTAAATTGATACAGCCACTGTGGAGAACAGTATGGAGGTTCCTTAAAAGACTAAAAATAGAACTACCATATGACCCAGCAATCCCACTACTGTGCATATACCCTGAGAAACCCATAATTCAAAGAGTCATGTACCAAAATGTTCATTGCGGCTCTATTTACAATAGCCCGGAGATGGAAACAACCTAAGTGTCCATCAACAGATGAATGGATAAAGAAGATGTGGCACATATATACAATGGAATATTACTCAGCCATAAAAAGAAACGAAATTGAGCTGTTTGTAATGAGGTGGATAGACTTAGAGTCTGTCATACAGAGTGAAGTCAGAAAGGGAAAGACAAATACCGTATGCTAACACATATATATGGAATTTTAGAAAAAAAAATGTCATGAAGAACCTAGGGGTAAGACATGAATAAAGACACAGACCTACTAGAGAATGGACTTTAGGATATGGGGAGGGGGAAAGGTAAGCTGTGACAAAGCGAGAGAGAGGCATGGACATATATACACTACCAAATGTAAGGTAAATAGCCAGTTGGAAGCAGCCGCATGACACAGGGAGATCAGCTCGGTGTTTTGTGACCGCCTGGAGGGGTGGGATATGGAGGGTGGGAAGGAGGGAGACGCAAGAGGGAGGAGATATGGGAACATATGTATATATATATATATCTGATTCACTTTGTTATAAAGCAGAAACTAACACACCATTGTAAAGCAACTATACTCCAATAAAGATGTAAAACAAGACAAAACAAAACAAAACAAACCAGAAAACTTGTTTGGAAATAGAAGCACTATATAAAAAGAAATCTGTGACTACACCCTGGCTTCTGACAGGTTATTTTAAGCAACATAATGCTAAAACAAAGACATTTTATGTTACATTCCATACCATTTGTCATCTTAAATGTTGTAGAAGATAATAAAGAGGAATGCCTTACTATTCTCAGCAAGTATTGAACTGCTACAATTTCTTCCTACACACACACACACACACACACACACATTTACATGTGCCTTAGTACACATAAGCACAAGTAAGTCTTCCCAGAAAATTCAATGTTGTATGTGGCTTGGTAAAACCAGAAGCATGAAGAGCCAGGACATAAGGAACATCTCAAGAAGTTGCAAAAGTAAACTAGCAGAAAACTCAGCAGGTAAATGTGAAAGACAACTGTTAAAACAAGTGATTCATAGGAAAAGAGAAAAAGTTGGAACAAATCAACTGGAAATAAGCTCCAGATGAAATAATAATCTATAAGCACACAAGATACGCTGGACAAGCCTTTATTTCTTCACGTGTACTGGAGAAAATTGCCTTTAAGTTTCCATTTTTAATCTGTTTCTCCCCCTGACTCCAAACTTCTTTTTCCATTTGACTGAATAAAAGTCTTACTGCAACAAAAGATCACAGCAAGCATTTATCTAAGAAAACAGAGCAACAATAACAAAAAATTTTTTGAACCTCTCTTCTCAAGGAGGTTTTCTTACTGATATTGGAGAATATACCAACTGAACTTCCCAAGGTGGGGAGAATGGGAAAGAATCAATATGCCTTTTGTAACTTTTCAAAATATTGTTGACTGTTTACACTGTGCAGATAATCTGACAGTGGGATAAAGGACTCATATGACAATATTATTTCATGTATTCTTCACAACGATTAAAATTACAATCATATAAATAGAATTTAAATGTTGTCAGTTAAATTTTGAATAGAATACAACACAGTAAATGTTTTAAACCTTTCTGTAGTCAATTTTATTAGAAAGTATCCTGAAAAAATGTAAATGTACATTGAAATATTTTATATTTCTGATATACTCAAAGAGGAATGAGTTTTGTTTTACAAATAAAAATCCTGATGAAAATCTTCATTTCCTTTCCTCTTGTTTCAACATATAAATAAATATTACATGTAATATAATTGATTTTTTATGTAGTGTGAGATATTTTTATAATACAGATTAACTGTATCTTTATTCAAGCTATTTATCTACATGATCAGAAAAGCTATGTGATTCAGCATTAATATTTTAAAGTTTTAAAATTAATATCATCAAACGCCTACAAATTCAAATATTTTGTAATGTACAAGATTTATTATAATATGTTACTATCTGAATTAGTGTGAATTCTACATGCACAAATACAATAGAGAACGATCAAAATATATATAAAATTTCAAATTAAACGTGGCAATTGGGTTGAATTAAATAGGTGGCTAAATAACAGCACTTCTAAAAGGGACTAAAAGTTGGGAGAAAATGGTCTTCCCTGGTGGCGCAGTGGTTGAGAGTATGCCTGCCGATGCAGGGGACACAGATTCGTGCCCCGTTCCGGGAAGATCCCACATGCCGTGTAGCGGTTGGGCCCGTGAGCCATGACCGCTAAGCCTGCGCGTCCAGAGACTGTGCTCTGCAACAGGAGAGGCCACAACAGTGAGAGGCTTGCATACCGGAAAAAAAAAAAAAAGGGGGGGGGGGAAAGCTCTTTTCCATTTATGTAATTTTTTAAATTAATTTTTATTGGAGTATAGATGATTTACAATGTTGTGTTAGTTTCTGCTGTAAAGTGAATCAGTTATACATGTGCATATATCTACTCTTTTTTAGATTCTTTTTCCATATAGGTAATTACAGAGTACTGAGTAATTTCCTGTGCTATACAGTAGGTTCTTATTAGTTATCTATTTTATACATAGTAGTGTGTATATGTCAATCCCAGTGTCCTAATTAAAGATAAATATTTCGCTGTTTATCATTCTAAGAAAATAAGTCAGTGAAATGGCTTTAGGGAAAGCCTTACTACCGACACAAGTTAAATTAAAATTACCCTTTACATAACACACATGGCAAGATGTTTCCGGGTTGCATGGAAAGAAAAATTGCCTCTTCTTTCTTCATCATTTTCTAAGATTATCTTAGTTGCTTCAAGTTCCTCAGTTTTTGTCATTAAACACTCCTCTTTTTATCTCTGTCTTAACATCCTCCAGTATTCATGTCTTAGAGATTTTCATATCTTCATATTAGTAGTACTTGAAAATTTTTAAAAAATAGTAAGATATTTTGTACAGTTTTATGTTTTCACTCTGTTGTCTGAAAAAAGAATTTATTTTCTGTTAAAATAGACAATTGATAAAAAAAATCTCTATTATTAAAAAATATTATTTGAAGTCTATCAGGTTTTCTATACTCATTAGAATTATCTAGATTAATAGATCTCTCTGAAGTTTTGGATGTTATACATACAAGATAATATAATGAATTACTGCCTGTATTAGTGCTTGAAAATTTCCTCTCTCTCAACCATCCAGCTGCATAACTATTAAGGAATATTTCCCCATAATCTTAAATGTCTCTCATCCTACATTCTTGTAAAGACAATTAGCAGAGCATAAAATCATATGTCTGTAGTGTATATATGTGATAAAGAACTGGAATATACTTGTTATAACCTGGAAATTGTGGCCCCAAACAATATTCTGGGAAAGAAACAAAAAATGAATATCATGGAAGGAATACATTCTAGGAGTTATAGTTTTATCAATAGCCCATTACTCACCATGGCACAGATATATGTCAGGGTAGAAAACAGACCTGCAATTCATTACACCAATATTGGATGCATGTTATTAAACACTGAAAAGAGAACTCTGAGCTAGGTGTTTGAATTTGTCTTGCAGCAGTATATCTGAAAATGGAATTCCATTAGCACACTGGTGTGTTAACACAATAAAAGATAGCGAGGTATTTTCTCTGTTAAAAATCTCTGCTGAGAGATCACCCTTTCTTCAAGATTAAAAAAAAAAGTGTAAAAGAAAGAATATCTATAAACACAACACTGGGCTTATGAAAAAGTAAGGCTGAGGGGAGATAAAAAGAAGAAATGGAATATAATATTAAAGACTAAGATAGACGTCGGAAAGCATATAACAGAGAAAATTATTTTAAAAATTTCTCATTTTATCAGGATGTAACCAATCACTTTGGCACCTTAGAAGTTTCCTATTTCAAAAGCATTTCTTTCTTCTACTAAATCTTCATTATTTACTAATAGTCTTGTCCTAAGCATATCACCTATTTTCTCTTTTCCTAACATATGATTTATTTTTTTTTATTTTTATAGATTTTCCAAAACTAAAAAAGTAAAACTGCCAAACAACTATCACTTTTAAAAGTCGAGATTTATTTCATTTAATACAAATGGTAAGAAGCTACAATAAGAAATCAATATTGGTAAGCAAATCATATAGCTCAGGGAGAAGCTTATGGATCATGTATTCTCATATGTCAGGCAACTATATTCCAGCTTACAGGGAAAAAATATAGATCATAATAGGATGCATTGGGGATAATTGTCATATGTTTGTATGTTCTTGGAATTCATTTTCCCTATACTAAATTTTTCACAGAAATATATATAAAGCTGCCACTCACATTTGTTTAACAATAATTAGTCATCAGTCATTCTGAATGATGATAACACTGATTATTCAAGAGGTAGTATGGAGAGATGCCTGCAAGAAATATGTCTAGTGTGGGCTGTGAAATCTGGATTGCTTCATAAGAGAAGATGGATGCGACTGGGAATTAAGGTTTTATTTATCTTCAATATGCAGAAGAAGAGAGACATACCTCTTTAGCTTGTCTAAACTACTGAGTAGTCACCACATTATATTTCATGACAGAACTGTAGGCTTTTGAATATTTCATTAAATATAGCCATTAGGTTATTCCCTTGGCTAACCAAGGAGAAGTAGGTTCATGCAAAACTTTTTTTTAGCATACATCGGTAAGATATACATTTGGAAAAATATCTCTGTGCTTACTACAGCAAAATATATTTAAAAATTCAAAAGGTGTAAGAAAATAAAGACTTAATTGAAAGAAATTTTATAATATAAAGAAAAATTACACACTTTTAATAACATTATTAATATTTTAAATCTCCATTGAAGAACAAATTTGTTTCAGTGCAAGCTCAAATAAGCAATATACAAACAAAAGAAACTCTCCTGATATCATAGGGACAGTAGCAATAAAACTAATGATGAATTAAATAATAGATATGAATATCAGAGGACAAATTTCTAATTTACAGATAATTACCAGTTTTGAAAAAATAGACTGAAGCATAAAGATCAATGAATATAATGTAGTTACTGTCATCATCATAATCATTATCATATCACCATCATGTATATGATAAAAAGGTATATATATATATATATATATATATATATATAAAGGTATAGTCTAAACACAAAATTGTCCATATAAAGACACAATTATAAAGATAAAGCTAATGCCAAGATAGATCCTAAATGATTTCTAATAAAAATATACATTTAAAAATCTAAAAATCACATGGATATAAAAAACTTACTTACAGAAGAGCAAGCCCCAGCTGGTTTCTGAACATTATGATATTACATGTGTATGTGTATATATATACACACATACGTGTGTATGTGTGTATATATATACACATATGTGTGTATGTGTGTATATATATATACACATACGTGTGTATGTGTATATATATATATATACATTCTGCATATCTAAATAACAAATTCATAGAATAAAAATAAAATAGAATTGATATAAATAATAACACAGTGTTGAACTAGACACACTAAATGTTTTATTCTTTTAAGCAAATTACATTCAGAAGGAAGAAACATAGACCTATAATACATTCTTGACAGACAAGATTCAAAATCTTTATTAAAGTTTTGTGCTCTAAAATTTCATAGTCTGCTATAATTCCACTTTCTTTAGACGGGATTCAACAATGATAACATCTCCTGCACACTTTTATCTCTTGTAGTTTTTCCTTCTTCACATTTATTTTTCTTGCAAAACATGTAAGTTGACCATTACATGTTTGTTTTTTGTTTGATTTTCTCTGATAGAAAATATATTAAAATATTAATAACACCAAGAAAAATAAGTATTTAGATTCTGATGCTCAATTAAATTTCTATATTAATGTTGTTTCATAGAAGTCTAGCAAAATGACAAATTTTCTTTATTCTTAAAAGGAAAGTAAAAGAGTAAAAGCTTATATTTAATCAATCATTCTTGAATATTTTATTTAGCTGACATAAATACACTAATTGTTTATTATATTTTCAAAGTAATTCATACAATTTAGAATTTATTTTTCTAAACAGTTACTCTTTTCCAGGTGTAGTTCAAGTTCTAGGCATACAAGTGTGTACAAACAACAGCAAAACAAACTCACAAATGAAAAGCACCAGAATCACTGTCTTTATGAAGATTATGATGAACATACATATATATTTATTAGAGAAAACATTTAACTTACATAAATCTTAATACTTATAGATACAGAATGCTGAATATGTTATTGTCTAATTTTATATAATTTATCATTAATATATTTCAATAGTGGCATTTCTTTTATATTAAATAGTCTTTTGAGTTGATTGAAATCTGAAAATCAAGGGAAACATTACATTTTTGTAGGTAAAAGGAGAAGAATCCTATGTATCCGTTTGAATCTGCTCCATCTCTTAGTCACCTTTTTGGTAAAATTAACCTTTAAATAATGCATTTATTCCCTGAAATCAGTGGAAGTTCTGCATACTTCACATAAAAATTGAGCAGAAGATTTTTAGTGGTTTTATCCACCACTCAGTTAAAGGATACTTCTGAGGCTTGTGATGTTGTTATCTTTAAGTCATTCATCCCTGACAAAGGGATAGAAAGGGAGCCTGGGAACATTTTTGTGTTCTTTTTGCAAACGTTGTGTTCAAAAACAAATTGAAGTTATTCAGAGTCTTTGTATGAATGCTTTAAGCTTCAGTTAAAAGGTTATTCTGATCTCTCAACTTAAAACTGAGGTCAGCTAATGTCATCAGATGTCTAAATATGACACTAATTTTCATGATACAAATTGTGTTTTTAAAATAGAGTGTTGAACAAGACACACAGTAAAGCCAAAGTTATCTTCTGTAGATATCAAAATATTGAGATCATTATTCTTGTTTAATACATCTATCTTTATTTTTTTAATTCCTTTTTTTTGTTTGTTTGGTTCAGTTATCTTCTGTTCAAATATTACATCTGAATATGTAGCTTAATAGTTCTACCTATCCAAAGGTCATTAAAAAAATCTATATTACAAAAGCTTAAATGTGTTAAACTCTCAGAAATTTAAAAAAAATCTATCTTAGAAAAATGATAGAACTCGTACCAGGAAAAAGCAAATGTTGAAATGTTTCTACACAAAGCCAATTTCAAGTTATGCAAAGGCGACAGCCATTGGAAAATGAAAAGACCTTAGTTTCAACACAGGCTTTTCAACTCACTATAGCTGTGACCCTAAGCAAGTACATTAAAGTTTTTGGAACCATAGATTCCCTAATTAAAATAAACTAAATCATCTCATGGCTTAATACTGGACTTCCCAAATACCATTATTAAAATATGTTGATCAGGCAAAACTAAATTATTAACACTACTCAGTTAGAGTAAGCACCATTTTGACCAAAATTTAGTACGGTCTCAATCTAAGAAATTAGATGCTTATATTTATAGAGTTTTGGGGCCTGGACTTGTTACTTTTAAGACGGATCTTACAAGGAGAGGAGGTAGTGGAGGTTGGCCAGAATTCACGACATAATAATTTTAGATTGGTGGCCATAGTATGACAAGCAACTTGAAGTGTGTCTTGATGAGAAAGAGATTAATATTCATAAGTAGTGTGTTTATTGGTTTGCAGTCTCATTTGCCACAAGTATTTCTTGAAGCATGTAGCTAAGTTAATTTTTCTTGATCTCAGTATTACATAACACATGGTTAGAGTGAATAACGGCTCTTAAGTTTAGGAAGTAACAAGTTCAGGGAGTAATACTGGTTTCAGGTCTTACTGTTTTTTTCGGGGAGAATTAAACAAGGAAACATACACCAAGCAACTTATATAATGACCAGTTCATAACAGATGCTTAATAAATGTTACTTCCATTTCCTTATTACCTCATTCCTTAAAATAAAGAAATAAATGTTCAGAATCTTGTGTTTAAAGTGTGATATTACTATCAACAATCTATGTAAAATTAGAAAAATACATTTATGCTTCTGTGTGTGTATACACATACATAATATTTTTTTTCTGATTTGAATTCCTTACCTGGGAGATGCATATTATAATTCTCTAAGTATCTTAAGGCAATAAAATCCAGTTAACAAATAAATATATTTTCACATTGATGAAGAAAATCCAATGTTATATTTGTGAAGAAAGGAATGTCACCTTACATAATGCTATATGTAATTTCACTTTGTTATGAGAAAATTATCTCAGTCTTCCATTATCTTTGTTCCTGTATAAGGAATATGTAAGAAGCTCTTTCTTATCTTTGAAGAAATTGATACAATATCAAGGCCATTCTTTCTGGCCATCTCCACACTCCAAACCAGCTGGCTGGAAGCTGTGCCCCTGACATTGGTTTCCTTCACTTATATTCTCCAAGCTCCAGATATTCATAGTATATTTTTTTGGATTATGACCCACATGTTTCTTGGGGGGAGGGAGGGTGGATGAAACTTTTTCTTACTCATTTTGCTATGTTTTTCTCCAGAATTCTGGCCTGACCTCCAGATTTGAAAAAAATAGTATTTCTTTTTTATATTATCCTTTGGTTTATACTCCATTCAGCCTGACACTTGACATATATATGTGCCACTTTCCTATAGTATCTGCTATTCTGAGTAAAATATTTGCTACCTTTGACTTTGATATCTGCCATTCAGCTTAAATGGATTTCTGGTCCGGAGAGTATGCCCAATACTGCCACATTCAATAAGTTTTGATCAAGGTAAAAAACTAGTATCCCCAATATGACAAAAACATGGATGGAGATACATTTCACTAAGGAAAACACTTGGCTATTATTTAGAAAATTTTATCAGGAATTGTATCAGAAAATTATATCACTTAACTAGAAGAATCTTATAAAAGTAAAAAGTTATGCATTCATCTTGCCCAAATTTACCATATACAATTTTTGATATGTGTCCTTTTCTTGTGTATCTATGGTTGTAAAGTTTGATTAGATTGAAAGAAATATAATGCTTTGAAGACCCACTGGTTTATTTATTTTTTATATTATTTTACATATTTATTGGAGTATAATTGTTTTACAGTGGTGTGTTAGTTTCTACTTTATAACAAAGTGAATCAGTTATACATATACATATGTTCCCATATCTCTTCTCTCTTGCGTTTCCCTCCCTCCCACCCTCCCTATCCCACCGCTCTAGGCAGTCACAAAGCACCGAGTTGATCTCCCTGTACTATGCGGCTGCTTCTCACTAGCTATCTATTTTACGTTTGGTAGTATATATATATGTCCATGCCACTCTCTCACTTTGTCACAGCTTACCGTTCCCTCACCCCATACCCTCAAGTCCATTCTCTAGTAAGACTTTGTCTTTATTCCTGTCTTACCCCTAGGTTCTTCATGACATTTTTTTCTTAGATTCCATAAATTTGTGTTAGCATACAGTATTTGTCTTTCTCTTTCTGACTTACGTCACTCTGTATGACAGACTCTAGGTCCATCCACCTCACTACAAAAAACTCAATTTAGTTTTTTTTACTATGGCTGAGTAATATTCCACTGTATATATGTGCCACATCTTCTTTACCCATTCATCCAATGATGGACAATTAGGTTGTTTCCATCTCCTGGCTATTGTAAATAGAGCTGCAATGAACATTTTGGTACATGACTCTTTCTGAATTATGATTTTCTCAGGATATATGCCCAGCAGTGGGATTGCTCTGTCATATGGTAGTTCTATTTGTAGTATTTTAAGGAACTTCCAGACTGTTCACCATAGTGGCTGTACCAATTCACATTCCCACCAGCAGTGCCAGAGTGTTCCATTTTCTCCACAACCTCTCCAACATTTAGTGTTTCTAGATTTTTTGATGATGGCCATTCTGACTGGTGTGAGCTGATATCTCATTGGAGTTTTGATTTGCATTTCTCTAATGATTAATGATGCTGAGCATTCTTTCATGTGTTTGTTGGCAGTCTGTATATGTACTTTGGAGAAATGTCTATTTAGGTCTTCTGCCCATTTTTGGATTGAGTTGTTTGGGTTTTTTTTTGTTATGGAGCTGCATGTGCTCCTTGTATATTTTGGAGATTAATCCTTTGTCAGTTGCTTCATTTGCAAATATTTTCTCCCATTCTGAGGGTTGTCTTTTGATCTTGTTTATGGTCTCCTTTGTTGTGCAAAAGCTTTGAAGTTTCATCAGGTCCCATTTGTTTATTTTTGTTTTTATTTCCATTTGTCTAGGAGGTGGATCAAAACGGATCTCTCTGTGATTTATGTCATAGAGTGTTCTGCCTATGTTTTCCTCTAAGAGTTTGATAGTTTCTGGCCTTACATTTAGGTCTTTAATCCATTTTGAGCTTATTTTTGTGTATGGTGTTAGGGAGTGTTCTAATCTCATTCTTTTACATGTACCTGTCCAGTTTTCCCAGCACCACTTATTGAAGAGGCTGTCCTTTCTCCACTGTACATTCCTGCCTCCTTTATAAAAGATAAGGTGACCATATTTGTGTGGGTTTATCTCTGGGCTTTCTATCCTGTTCCATTGATCTATCTTTCTGTTTTGGTGCCAGTACCATATGGTCTTGATAACTGTAGCTTTGTAGGATAGTCTGAAGTGAGGGAGCCGGATTCTTCCAGCTTCGTTTTTCGTTTTCGTTGTGAAAATTTTTGTTCAATTTCTGTGAAAAATGCCAGTGGTAGTTTGATAGGGATTGCACTGAATCTGTAGATTGCTCTGGGTAGTAGAGTCATTTTCACAATGTTGATACATCCAATCCAAGAACGTGATATATATCTCCAACTATATGTATCATCTTTAATTTCTTTCATCAGTGTCATATAATTTTCTGCATAAAGGTCTTTTGTCTCCTTAGGTAGGTTTATTCCTAGATATTTTATTCTTTTTGTTGCAATGGTAAATGGGAGTGTTTTCTCGATTTCACTTTCAGACTTTTCATCTGCAAACAGTGACAGTTTTATTTCTCTTTTCTGATTTGGATTCCTTTTATTTCCTTTTCTTCTCTGATTGCTGTGGCTAAAACTTCCAAATCTACGTTGAATAAGAGTGGTGAGAGTGGCCACCTTGTCTTGTTCCTCATCTTAATCGAAATGCTTTCAGTTTTTCTTCAATGAGGATGATGTTGGCTGTGGGTGTGTCATATATGGCCTTTATTATGTTGAGGAAATTTCCCTCTATGCCTACATTCTGGAGGGTTTTTATCACAAATGGGTGCTGAATTTTGTCAAAAGTTTTCTCTTTGTCTATTGAGATGACCATATACTTTTTATCATTCAATTTTTTAAATATGGTTTATCACATTGATTGATTTGCATATATTGAAGAAGTCTTGCATTCCTGGAATAAACCCCACTTGACCATGGTGTATGATCCTCTTAATGTGCTTTTGGATTCTGTTTGCCAGTTTTTTGTTGAGGATTTTTGCATCTATGTTCATCAGTGATATTGACCTGTAGTTTTCTTTCTTTGTGAAATCCTTGTCCGGTTTTGGTATCAGGGTGATGGTGGCCTCGTAGAATGAGTTTGGGAGTGTTCTTCCCTCTGCTATATTTTGGAAGAGTTTGAGAAGGATAGGTGTTAGCTCTTCTCTATATGTTTGATAGAATTTGCCTGTGAAGCCATCTGGTCCTAGGCTTTTGTTTGTTGGAAGATTTTCAATCACTGTTTCAATTTCAGTGCTTGTGATTGGTCTGTTCATATTTTCTATTCCTTCCTGATTCAGTCTTGGCAGGTTGTGCATTTCTAAGAATTTGTCCATTTCTTCCAGGTTGTCTATTTTATTGGCACAGTGTTGCTCATAGTAATCTCTCATGATCTTTTGTATTTCTGTAGTGTCAGTTGTTACTTCTGCTTTTTCATTTCTAATTCTATTGATTTGAGTCTTCTCTCTTTTTTTGTTGATGTGTCTGGCTAATGGTTTATCAATTCTGTTTATCTTCTCAAAGAACCAGCTTTTAGTTTATTGATCTATGCTATCATTTCCTTCATTTCTTTTTCATTTATTTCTGATCTGATCTTTATAGTTTCTTTTTCTGCTAAGTTTGGGATTTTTTTTCTACTTTCTCTAATTGTTTTAGGTGCAAGGTTAGGTTGTTTATTCGAGATGTTTCCTGTTTCTTAAGGTAGGATTGTATTGCTATAAACTTCCCTCTTAGAACTGCTTTTCCTCCATCCCATAGGTTTTGGGTCTTCATGTCTCCATTGTCATTTGTTTCTAGGTAAGTTTTGATTTCCACTTTGATTTCTTCAGTGATGACTTCGTTATTAGGTAGTGTATTATTTAGCCTCCATGTGTTTGTATTTTTTACAGATCTTTTCCTGTAATTAATATCTAGTCTCATAGTGTTGTGGTCGGAAAAGATACTTGATACAATTTCAATTTTCGTAAATTTACCAAGGCTTGATTTGTGACCCAAGATATGATCTCTCCTGGGGAATGTTCCATGAGCACTTGAGAAGAAAATGTATTCTGTTGTTTTTGGATGGAATGTCCTCTAAATTTCACTTAAGCCCAACTTGTTTAATGTATCATTTAAAGCTTGTGTTTCCTTATTTATTTTCATTTTGGATGATCTGTCCCTTGGTGAAAGTGGGGTGTTAAAGTCCCCTAGTATGATTGTGTTACTGTTGATTTCCCCTTTTATGGCTGTGAGTATTTGCCTTATCTATTGTGGTGCTCCTATGTTGGGTGCATAAATATTTACAATTTTTATATCTTTTCTTGGATCAATCCCTTGATCATTATGTAGTGTCCTTCTTTGTCTCTTCTATTAGTGTTTATTTTAAAGTCTATTTTGTCTGATATGAGAATTGCTACTCCAGCTTTCTTTTGGTTTCCATTTGCATGGAATATATTTTTCCATCCCCTCACTTGCAGTCTGTTGGTGTTTCTAGGTCTGAAGTCGGTCTCTTGTAGACAGCTTGTATATGGGTCTTTTTTTTTGTATCCATTCAGCCAGTCTGTGTCTTTGGCAGGGAGCATTTAATCCTTTTACATTTAAGGTAATTATTGATATGTATGTTCCTATTCCCATTTTCTAAATTGTTTTGGGTTTGTTATTGTAGGTCTTTTCCTTCTCTTGTGTTTCTTGCCTAGAGAAGATCCTTTAGCATTTGTTGTAAAGCTGGTTTGGTGGTGCTGAACTCTCTCAGCTTTTGCTTGTCTGTAAAGCTTTTTATTTCTGCATCAAATCTAAATGAGATCCCTGCTGGGTAGAGTAATATTGGTTGTAGGTTTTTCTCCTTTGTCACTTTAAATATGCCCTGCCAGTCCTTTCTGGCTTACAGTGTTTCTGCTGAAAGCTCAGCTGTTAACCTTATGGGGATTCCCTTGTGTTTTATTTGTTGTTTTTCCCTTGCTGCTTTTAATATGTTTTCTTTGTATTTGATTTTTGACAGTTTGATTAATATGTGTCTTCACATGTTCCTCCTTGGATGTATCCTGTATGGGACTCTCTGTGCTTTCTGGACTTGATTAACTATTTCCTTTCCCATATTAGGGAAGTTTTCAACTATAATCTCTTCAAATATTTTCTCAGTCCCTTTCTTTTTCTCTTCTTCTTCTGCAACCCCTATAATTCGAATGTTGGTGCATTTAATGTTGTCCCAGAGGTCTCTGAGACTGTCCTCAGTTCTTTTCATTCTTTTTTCTTTATTCTGCTCTGCAGTAGTTATTTCCACTATTTTATCTTCCAGGTCACTTATCCGTTCTTCTGCCTCAGTTATTCTGCTATTGATCCCTTCTAGAGTAATTTTAATTTCATTTATTGTGTTGTTCATCTTTGCTTGTTTCATCTTTAGTTCCTCTAGGTCCATGTTAAATGTTTCTTAAATGTTTCTTGCATTTTCTCTATTCTATTTCCAAGAGTTTGGATCATCTTTACTATCATTATTCTGAATTCTTTTTCAGGTTGACTGCTATTTCCTGTTAGGTCTGGTGGATTTTTATCTTGCTCCTTCATCTGTTGTGTTTTTTTCTGTCTTCTCATTTTGCTTATCTTACTGAGTTTGTGGTCTCCTCTTTGCAGGCTTCAGGTTCGTAGTTCCCATTGTTTTTGGTGTCTGTGCCCAGTCGCTAATGTTAGTTCAGTGGGTTTTGTAGGCTTTCTGGTGGAGGGGACTAGTGCCTGTGTTCTCGTGGATAAGCCTGGATCTTGTCTTTCTGGTGGGCAGGGTCACGTCTGTTGGTGTGTTTTGGGGTGTCTGTGGACTTATTATGATTTTAGGCAGCCTCTCTGATAATGAGTGGTGGTGTGTTCCTGTCTTGCTAGTTGTTTGGCATAGGATGTCCAGCACTGTAGCTTGTTGGTCAGTGAGTGAAGCTTGGTGTTGTTGTTGAGATGGAGATCTCTGGGAGATTTTCACCATTTGGTATTATATGGAGCTTGGAGGTGTCTTGTGCATCAGTGTCCTGAAGTTGGCTCTCCCACCTCAGAGGCACAGCACTGACTCTGGGATGCACCACCAAGAGACTTTCATCCACACAACTCAGAATAAAAGGGAGAAAAAGTAGAAAGAGAGTAAGAAAGAGGATAAGATAAAATAAAATAATGTTATTAAAATAAAAAAATAATTATTAAGAAAAATTTTTTTTAAAAAGTAAAAAAAAAAAAGATAAGAAAACAACAAACAAAAAACGGACAGATAGAACCCTAGGACAAAAGGTGAAAGTGAAGCTATACAGACAAAATCTCACACAGAAACATACGCATACACACTCACAAAAACAGGAAAATGGGGAAAAAATAATAAATCTTGCTCTCAATGTCCACTTCCTCAATTTGGGATGATTCGTTGTCTATTCAGGTATTCCACAGATGCAGGGTACATCTAGTTGTGGAGATTTAATCCGCTGCTCCTGAGGCTGCTGGGAGAGATATCCCTTTCCCTTCTTTGTTCACACAGGCCCCTGGGCTCAACTTTGGATTTGGCCCCTCCTCTGCATGTAGGTCGCCGAGGGCGTCTGTTCTTCACTCAGATAGCACGGGGTTAATGGAGCCGCTGATTTGGGGGCTCTGGCTCACTCAGGCCAGGGAGAGGGAGTGTCACGATGCAGGGTGAACTTGTGGCAGCAGAGGCCAGCGTGACATTGCAGTAGCCTGAAGCACACCGTGCGTACTCCAGGGGAAGTTGTCCCTGAATCCCCGGACCCTGGCAGTGGTGGGCTGCACAGGCTCCCCAGAAAGGGGGTGTGGATAGTGACCTGTGCTCGCACACAGGCTTCTTGGTGGCGGCAGCAGCAGCCTTAGCGTCTCATGCCCGTCTCTGGGGTCCACACTGTTAGCCATGAATCATGCTCATCTCTGGAGCTCCTTTAAGAAGGGCTCTTAATCCCCTCTCCTCCGGCACCAGGAAACAAAGAGGGAAGAAAAAGTCTCTTGCCTCTTCGGCAGGTCCAAACTTTTTCCCAGACTCCCTCCCAGCTAGCCGTGGTGCACTAACCCCTTCAGGCTGTGTTCATGCTGCCAGTCCTCTCCCTGCTCTCCGACCGAAGCCAGAGTCTCAGCTCCTAGCTCCACTCGCCCCAGCGGGTGAGCAGACAAGCTTCTCAGGCTAGTGAGTGCCAGTCAGCACCAATCCTCTGTGCGGGAATCTCTCCGCTTTGCCCTCCACACCCCTGTGTCTGTGCTCTCCTCTGCGGCTCCGAAGCTTCCCCCCTCCGCCACCCGCAGTCTCTGCCCCCGAAGGGGCTTCTAGTGTGTGGAAACCTTTCATCCTTCACAGTTCCCTCCCACTGGTGCAGGTCCCATCCTTATTCTTTTGTCTTTGTTTATTCTTCTTTTCTTTTGCTCTACCCAGGTACGTGGGGAGTTTCTTGCTTTTTGGGAGGTCTGAGGTCTTCTGCCAGCATTCAGTAGGTGTTCTGTAGGAATTGTTCCACGTGTAGATGTATTTCTGATGTATTTGTTGGGAGGAAGGTGATCTCCGTGTCTTACTCTTCTCCCATCTTCCTCTAATCCGCCTACTGGTTTATTTTTTAAATTTCTTTCACCATTCAGGTTTCTCTTAGTTGAATAGATTCTGCTGAATGGTTACACTTATAGGAAACTATGTAGAAGTTTCAAGTCTGATCCCTAAGTGCCTCTATTTGCTAGCTGTGTGACCTTGATTGAGCCAGTTACTTTTCTTCATAGTTTTTTAGTTTCCTCATTAGTAATAGTGTATTAACAATAACACATTTGAAGAGTTGTAAAAAGGACTAAAGGAGTTAATATAATTGAAATGCTTAAGGCAATACCTGGAATATGATGAGTAATGCATGAGTTTATGCTATTATTACTGTCCTTACTACCATGAGGAATCCAGCTCCTGGTTAATTCCTACATGTGATTTTTCAGGTCTAACTGTAGGCAGTTAGAAAGTCTTTGCCTGCCAGACTTCGAGGGGAAAGCAGCCTCCCCCACAACAGATTCGTTGCACCACCCGCACATTGCAGTCAAGGACTCAGGGCCCACTGGTTGGTCATGCTTCCCACACTCCCAGCCCTGGTGCCTTCATTCCTATGTCTCTTTATTTGAGGCTTTGTGCAGAGGTCTTTTTTCTTTTCTTTTCCTTTATTATATTTTCTTTTCTTTTCATTTCTTCTTTACTTTTCCACCCAGAGGTCTTTTTTAAGCACCTCTGCCCAAGTCCTCCTTTTGGGGGAGAAAAGGGAAAACATGGATACTGTTCTCCTCCTCTTACTCAGCACCAGTACTTTTCCACTCTTAGCTTCCCCCTCCTCACACTTCCCGTTTATCCCAAAGTCCGTAAAACTGCCTGATCCTTTTAAGTCTCCCTCAACCACAAGATGACTCCCACATCTGTGATGATCCACCTGACCCTCCACTGTCCACCATTCTATGCAGGAACATGGAATGTGGGGAGACTCAGCACTTTCTCAGCTCTTAGACTCTTGCTTAGGCTATAGCGGTAAGTGATTAAAGGCCTATCTCTTTCTTTTGTGGCTTGCTGCTTTAATTGGCTGCTCTGAAGCCTGGCAGTTCAGCTCTGTCTCCCAGTTCAGCTGAGCTCCCAGCATATGGGCAATGAGTGATTCTCTTTATTTAAATGTTGGCAATGTTGTTCTTCTGAAACTCATCAGTGTTTGAATGTTATAAGATCTATTCCAAAGCAAATGTCAGTGTTCACTTCTTTAGATCTTAACTGACTAGATTAAAAATATTTGAGCACTAGGACTCCCCAAAATAGGGAATTTAGTGTAGCATTATAAAACAGTTTTCAATTATAGACAAAGCCAAGAAATTTTATTGTAAGGAGGATTTATGATAACAGAAAATATTCTTCAATAATTCTGGACAATTTAAAATAAAGAAGGTGGTACCTCATCTTAAAAAATTCAAAAAATAAAATAAAGTGTTAGTCCCCGATTATGAAAAATAAATAGATATATGTTGTTGGGAAAACAAGAAATTTTAAAAATTACCTATCTTGTAGTAACAGTAGTAATTGAGACTATGGTTTCTAGAGTGTAAATGTCCACGTTCAAATATAACTCTGGCACTTTATCTGAGACTTCAGTAAAGTATTTAAACTTTGTTTCCAGTTTTTCACATCTGAAAAACAGGGACAATAATATTATCCTAATGTTGTTGTAATGACTAAATAAACCAATGTATGAAATGCTTAAATATCTTCTATAATATAACACATATTACACAGATCAGTTATTATTAATAAAATTGTTTTCATTACTGATTTAGAATAATAATAATGCTATTATTCAATAGTTATTTAACAAAATTTATATGTACTTCTATTTTATGGAAGTACTGGGCAAATCAATTAGATCATCAGTTTTTAAATAACAAAATATCTATATATCTTATGAGAAAATAAAAATAGAATCAATCTATTAGACAAAGGGAAAATTGGACTGCTAGGCTGAAGATTAGAAAGATGGACTATTTGATCTGAGTGCCACACACTAGGATTTCACAATTCTGGGATAAAAGCTATTCCAAGCTGAAAGAAAATTAAAAGAGCAGAAAAGTTGTGACTGGAATTTAAGTTACCCATGGGATGTGGAATGAGAGGTGGGCCAAGAAGTAGTCTTTAGTCACATTAGTTATAATGCTTCAGGGACTCCCCTGATGGTGCAGTGGTTAACAATCTGTCTGCCAATGCAGGGGACATGGGTTCAAGCCCTGGTCCAGAAGATCCCACATGTCATGGAGCAACTAAGCCCGTGCACCACAACTACTGAGCCTGCACTCTAGAGCCCACATGTCACAACTACTGAAGCCTGAACACCTAGAAACCATGCTCCACAATAAAAGAAGTCACAACAATGAGAAGCCCACTTATTACAATGAAGAGTAGCTCCTGCTCGCTGCAACTAGAGAAAGCCCATGCACAGCAATGAAGACCCAACACAGCCAATAAATAAATAAATAAATAAATTTATATTAAAAAAAGAACTCTGAGATAAAATTAGTTCCAATCAAGAATTCTATATCCCTCCAAACTATCAGTCAAGTATAAAGATATTTTAAAAAATTATAATGCTTCAGGTTATGCTAAGAACATTGTATTTTATTTTGTAACGACTAGAGGGAGACAACTTTATTTTTCAACTAGGAAGGATAATGATATTTTTTATACTATAATATTAATTATTTTACAAGGATAAAGAACAGATTGAGGACAAGAATTTGAAAGCAAAGAATACTGAGGAGAGGATAAAATGGTCCAAGTGTTAAATGCTAAAGGTATGTATTAAAACAGTGGTGTTCAGAATAGAATGAAAGAAGAGGATGCTAGAAGGATATTTTACACAAAGACACAAATGATTGAGCAATTTATTGAATATGGTAGAGAAAGGGAAAAGAGGAGAAATAGGAGTAAAAAAAAACTGAGGTTTCTTATCTGACTTTCTGGGAGATAGTGTTGCTACAAGGGCAAACAGAAGAATGAATATCTGTAAAATTCTTATTTTATGTCATTATTTTGCTAGGTCTTTTAATAATGCCTTTCAATTTTAGAGCATACTGCTTAACTATCATGACAGTCCTAGAGGTTTTATTAGAATGCTGCAAGCATTTCCTCCTAAACATTGGTATAGATGTCTGCACCTGGTTTTCTACAATCCCAATAACATGCCTATTCCTATTAATATATAAAGGTCTTATTCAAAAAATGCACAATTATCGACTGAATATTCGGAACATTATGGAGTACATCTGACTGCAAAACACTACTTGAAAACTATTTCCCAAGAGCAGCAACCCTACCATTCCAGAATCTATAAAATGATCCAGAAATAGCCACGACTTGTGTACAACAGGCTTTGTAGTGAAACTAAACTCTGCAAAGAAAGTATCTTTGGTTAAATGTCAACTTTTCTTCAACATGTGTTTTCAGAACAACTAATGTACAAAATCAACTTATAGACAGCAGTGGAACTTTAGAAAAAGTAAACCTTAATGGTCTCAATGAAAGCAACAGTGAACAGAGAAGCGTTTATTTCAGCAAATGGTCCTGTTGAATAGAAATGGGTGATCTGTGCTAAGTCTGCATCCCTTTTTTGAACAAACACAGTAAAACTTGTTCTCCAATAATGAAGACAAGATAATGAGTCTCAATTACAACTTTGTTCTCCAATACAATGAGTTTACCAACTGGCAGGACAATAAACAACACTATCTAAGGAAATAAATGCAATATTCCTAAGATTTATATTTACCAAATTTTTAAATCAAATATACAATATAAATTTAGAGTGAAAATATTTAAGTGTATATGCTCATTGTAAATTAGATCTATTAAATTATATACCGGGGTGTAAACTCATGTATTAAACCTGAATATGAAACAATGATAAACTAGTGTCATGCCAGTTAATCAGTATAGAACCCTGCTGACATTTATATGTTTCTAAGGTACCAATCTTCTGACTGAGGAGCTAACACTTCTGCCCCACAGATAACTAGAGCTGTTATTTCCTCTTCTCAACTCTTGTACCCTTTTCTTCAAGCAAAAATCTCTCCAAAATCAGAGAGTCTTCAAAAGTATAATAGGAAAGGGGATAATTTAAATACATATTGACTCTTTGTTTCTATAAATCCAAGTAAAGGAGAAGCTTTAAGGAAAAAAAATCAAAATATATTGTACAACTACTCTAAGGAAAAAATATTTTCACTCACATTAATCTCATTTAAGGATAAATGCTGGGCTTCCCTGGTGGCGCAGTGGTTGAGAGTCTGCCTGCCGATGCAGGGGACACGGGTTCATGCCCCAGTCCAGGAAGATACCACATGCCGCGCAGTGGCTGGGCCCGTGAGCCATGGCTGCTGAGCCTGCACGTCCGGAGCCTGTACTCTGCAACAGCAGAGGTCACAAGAGTGAGAGGCCTGTGTACCACAAAAGAAAAAAAAAAAAAAAAAAAAAAAAAACAGGATAAATGCTATACAAATTGACTTACATGAAAGCTGAAGAAAGGAAAATTGATTTCAAGCTGTATGAATATGATTCACAATTTTACACCTATTTAATACACTTAGTGTTCAAGATAAAATATTTTTGTTAATCACAGTGTCTTATGATATTTTAGTATATACTAAAAGGTCTTGTTTATTCAGATTACAAAAAAGAATGGGTAAGCTTTGTGGCTAGGAATATAAATCACAATAAGTAAAATCATTTTAATTACTATTTTAAAATCTGCTTAGAATTTGACACTTCTTAGACAATTAAATAATAAAAAAGCAATTTGTATTCTTTTCCATTAAGAAAACTTTCAAGGTGGGGGGAAGTACATATTTAAAACTTTATTTTTTTTCATGAAGCAAAAAAAATCATTGAAAAACAACCCATTAAAATTATATTTTAATTCCACATTCAGATGTTACATTATTTCTTGTCTGATGTTATTTATTTATTTACATCTTTATTGGACTATAATTGCTTTACAATGGTGTGTTAGTTTCTGCTTTATAACAAAGTGAATCAGTTATACATATACATATGTTCCCATATCTCTTCCCTCTTGCATCTCCCTCCCTCCCACCCTCCTTATCTTATCCCTCTAGGTGGTCACAAAACACCGAGCTGGTCTGCCTGTACTATTGGGCTGCTTCCCAATAGCTATCTGTTTTATGTTTGGTAGTGTATATATGTCCATGCCACTCTCTCACTTTGCCACAGCTTACCCTTCCCCCTCCCCATATCCTCAAGTCCACTCTCTAGTAGGTCTGGTCTTTATTCCTGTTTTACCCCTAGGTTCTTCAAGACATTTTTTTTTCCCTTAAATTCCATATATATGTGTTAGCACACGATATTTGTTTTTCTCTATCTGACTTACTTCACTCTGTATGACAGACTTGAGGTCCATCAACATCACCACAAATAACTCAGTTTCATTTCTTTTTATGGCTGAGTAATATTCCATTGTATATATGTGCCACATCTTCTTTATCCATTCATCTGTTGATGGACACTTAGGTTGTTTCCATGTCCTGGCTATTGTAAATAGAGCTACAATGAACATTTTGGTACATGACTCTTTTTGAATTATGGTTTTCTCAGGGTATATGCCCAGTAGTGGGATTGCTGGGTCATATGGTAGTTCTATTTGTAGTTCTTTAAGGAACCTCCATACTATTCTCCATAGTGGCTGTACCAAGTCACATTCCCACCAGCAGTGCAAGAGTGTTCCCTTCTATCCACACCCTCTCCAGCACTTATTGTTTCTAGATATTTTGATGATGGCCATTCTGACTGGTGTGAGATGATATCTCATTGTAGTTTTGATTTGCATTTCTCTAATGATTAACAATGTTGAGCGTTCTTTCATGTGTTTTTTGGCAGTCTGTATATGTTCTTTGGAGAAATGTCTATTTAGGTCTTCTGCCCATTTTTGGATTGGGTTGTTTGTTTTCTTTTTGTTATTGAGCTGCATGAGCTGCTTATAAATTTTGTAGATTAATCTGTTGTCAGTTGCCTCATTTGCAAATATTTTCTCCCATTCTGAGGGTTGTCTTTTGGTCTTCTTTATGGTTTCCTTTGCTGTGCCAAAGCTTTGAAGTTTCATTATGTCACATTTGTTTATTTTGTTTTTTATTTCCATTTCTCTAGGAGGTGGGTCAAAATGGATCTTTCTGTGATTTATGTCATAGAGTGTTCTACCTATGTTTTCCTCTAAGAGTTTGATAGTTTCTGGCCTTACATTTAGGTCTTTAATCCATTTTGAGCTTATTTTAGTGTATGGTGTTAGAGAGTGATCTACTCTCATACTTTTACATGTACCTGTCCAGTTTTCCCAGCACCACTTATTGAAGAGGCTGTGCTTTCTCCACTGTACATTCCTGCCTCATTTATCAAAGATAAGGTGACCATATGTGCGTTGGTTTATCTCTGGGCTTTCTATCCTGTTCCATTGATCTATCTTTCTGTTTTTGTGCCAGTACCATACTGTCTTGATTACTGTAGCTTTGTAGTACAGTCTGAAGTCAGGGAGCCTGATTCCTACAGCTCCGTTTTTTTGTTCTCAAGATTGTTTTGGCTATTTACGTTCTTTTTTGTTTTCATACAAATTGTGATTTTTTTTATTCTAGTTCTGTGAAAAACGCCAGTGGTAGTTTGATAGGGATTGCATTGAATCTGTAGATTGCTTTGGGTAGTAGAGTCATTTTCATAATGTTGATTCTTCCAATCCAAGAACATAGTATATTTCTCCATCTATTTGTATCATCTTTAATTTCTTTCATCATTGTCTTATATTTTTCTGCAAACAGGTCTTTTGTCTCCTTAGGTAGGTTTATTCCTAGATATTTTATTCTTTTTGTTGAAGTGGAAAATGAGTGTGTTTCCTTGATTTTGATTCCAGATTTTTCATCATTAGTGTATAGGAATACCAGAGATTTCTGTGCACAAATTTTGTATCCTGCTACTTTACCAAATTCATTGATTAGCTCTAGTAGTTTTCTGGTAGCATCTTTAGGATTCTCTATGTATAGTATCATGTCATCTGAAAATAGTGACAGCTTTACTTCTTCTTTTCCGATTTGGATTCCTTTTATTTCTTTTTCCTCTCTGATTGCTGTGGGTAGAACTTTCAAAACTATGTTGAATAAGAATGGTGAGAGTGTGCAATCTTGTCTTGTTCCTGATCTTAGTGGAAATGCTTTCAGTTTTTCACCATTGAGGACAATGTTGGCTGTGGGTTTGTCATATATGGCCTTATTATGTTGAGGAAAGTTCCCTGTATGCCTACTTTCTGCAGGTTTTTTATCATAAATGTATGTTGAATTTTTTCGAAATCTTTCTCTTCATCTATTCAGATGATCATTTGTTTTTTCTCCTTCAATTTGTTAATATGGTGTATCACGTTGATTGATATGTGTATATTGAAGAATATTTGCATTCCCAGAAGAAACCCCACTTGATCATGGTGTATGATCCTCTTAATGTGCTGTTGGATTCTGTTTTCCCACATTTTGTTGAGGATTTTTGCATCTATGTTCATCAGTGATATTTGCCTATAGTTTTCTTTCTTTGTCACATACTTGTCTGGTTTTGGTATCAAGGTGATAGTGGCCTTGTAGAATGAGTTTGGGAGTGTTCCTCCCTCTGCTATATTTTGGACGAGTTTGAGAAAGATAGGTGTTAGCTCTTCTCTAAATGTTTGATAGAATTCGCCTGTGAATCCATCTGGTCCTGGGCTTTTGTTTGTTGGAAGATTTTTCAATCACAGTTTCAATTTCAGTGCTTGTGATTTGTCTGTTCATATTTTCTATTTCTTCCTGATTCAGTCTTGGCAGTAGTGCATTTCTAAGAATTTGTACATTTCTTCCAGGTTGTCCATTTTATTGGCATAGAGTTTCTTTTAGTAATCTCTCATGATCGTTTGTATTTCTGCAGTGTCAATTGTTACTTCTACTTTTTCATTTCTAATTCTATTGATTTGAGTCTTTTCCATTTTTTTCTTGATGAATATGGCTAATGGTTTATCAATTTTGTTTAGCTTCTCAAAGAATCAGCTTTATTTTTTTGATCTTTGCATTCATTTCCTTCATTTCTTTTTCATTTATTTCTGATCTGATCTTTATGATTTCTTTCCTTCTGCTAAATTTGGGGTTTTTTGGTTCTTCTTTCTCTAATTGCTTTTGGTACAACGTTAGGTTCTTTATTCGACTTGTTTCCTGTTTCTTAAGGTAGGATTATAATGCTATAAACTTCCCTCTTAGAACTGCTTTTGCGGCATCCCATAAATTTTGGGTTGTCGTGTCTCCTTTGTCATTTGTTTCTAGGTATTTTTTGATTTCCTCTTTGATATCTGCAGTGATCACATCATTATTAAGTAGTGTATTGTTTAGCCTCCAGGTGTTTGAATTTTTTACAGATCTTTACCTGTAATTGATATCTAGTCTCATAACATTGTGGTCAGAAAAGATACTGGATACAATTACAATTTTCTTAAATTAACCCAGGCTTGATTTGTGACCTGTGATATGATCCATCCTTGAGAATGTTCCATGAGCAGTTGAGAAAAATATGTATTCTGTTGTTTTGGATGGAATGTCCAATCAATATCAATTAAGTCCATCTTATTTAATGTATAATTTAAAGCTTCTGTTTCCATACTTATTTTCATTTTGGATGATCTGTCCATTTGTGAACATGGGGTGTTAAAATCCCCTACTATGAATGTGTTACTGTCAATTTCCCCTTTTAAAGCTGTTAGTACTTGCCTTATGTATTGAGGTGCTCCTATGTTGGGTGTATATATATTTACAATTGTTATATCTTCTTCTTTTATTGATCCCTTGATCATAATGTAGTTTCCTTTTTTGTTTCTTCTAATAGTTTTTATTTTAAAGTCTATTGTGTCTGATATGAGAATTGCTACTCCAGCTTTCTTTTGGTTGAGATCCTTGCTGGGTAGAGTAACCTCGTTTGCAGTTTTTTCTCCTTCATCACTTTATATATGTCCTGCCAGTCCCTCTGGCTTGCAGTGTTTCTGCTGAAAGATCAGTTGTTAAACTTATGGGGATTCCCTTGTGTTACTTGTTGTTTTTCCCTTGCTGCATTTAATATGTTTTCTTTGTATTTAATTTTTGACAGTTTGATTAATATGTGTCTTGATCTATTTCTCCTTGGATTTATCTTGTATAGGACTCTGTTTTTCCTGGACTTGATTGACTATTTCTTTTCCCATATTAGGGATGTTTTCAACTATAATCTCTTCAAATGCGTTCTCAGTCCCTTTCTTTGTCTCTTCTTCTGGAACCCCTATAATTCAAATGTTAGTGTGTTTAAAATTGTCCCAGAAGTCTCTGAGACTGTCCTCAGTTCTGTTCATTCTTTTCTCTTTATTCTGCTCTGCAGTAGTTATTTCCACTATTTTATCTTCCAGGTCACTTATCCATTCTTCTACCTCAGTTATTCTACTATTGATCCCTTCTAAGTATTTATAATTTAATTTATTGTGTTGTTCATCATTGCTTGTTTCATCTTTAGTTCTTCTAGGTCCTTGTTAAATGTTTCTTGCATTTTCTGTATTCTATTTCCAAGAGTTTGGATCATCTTTACTATCATTATTCTGAATTCTTTTTCAGGTAGACTGCCTATTTCCTCTTCATTTGTTAAGCTGGTGGGTTTTTATCTCGCTCCTTCATCAGCTGTGTATTTTTCTGTCTTCTCATATTGCTTATCTTACTGTTTGGGGTCTCCTTTTTGAAGGGTGCAAGTTCATCATTCTCATTGTTTTTGGTGTCTCTCTCCATTCACTAAAGTTGGTTCAGTTGGTTTTGTAGGCTTTCTGGTGGAGGGGAGTAGTGCCTGTGTTCTGGTGGATGAGGCTGGATATTGCCTTTCTGGTGGACACATCCACGTCTGGTGGTATGTCTTGGGGTGTCTGTGGACTTATTATGATTTAGGCAGCCTCTCTGCTAATGGGTGAGGGTGTGTTCCTGTCTTGCTAGTTGTTTGGCATAGGGTGTCCAACACTGTAGCTTGCTGGTCATTGAGTGAAGCTGGGTGTTGATGTTGAGATGGAGATCCCTGGGAGATTTCGGCCATTTGATATTATGTGGAGCTTGGAGGTCTCTTGTGGACCAGTGTCCTGAAGTTGGCTCTCCCACCCCAGAGGCACAGCACTGACTCCTGTCTGCAACACCAAGAGCCTTTCATCCACATGGCTCAGAATAAAAGGGAAAAAAATTAAAGAAAGAAAGAAAGAAAGAAAGAAAGAAAGAAAGAAAGAAAGAAAGAAAGAAAGAAAGAAAGAAAGGGAGAAAGAGAGAGAGAAAGAAAGAAAGAGAGAAAGAGAGAGAAAGAAAGAAAGAAAGAAAGAAAGAAAGAAAGAAAGAAAGAAAGAAAGAAAGAAAGAGAAAGAAAGAAAGAAAGAAACAAAGAAACAAAGAAAAAAGAAAGAAAGAAAGAAAAAGAAAGGAAGGAAGAAATGGAAGGAGGGCAGGAGGGAGGGAGGGAGGGAGGAAGGGAAGGAGGAAGGAAAGAAGGAAGGAAGGAGGGAAGGAAGGAATGAAAGAAAGAAAATAATGATAAAATAAAGTTATTAAAATAAAAACATAATTATTAAGAAAAATAATATTGTTTTTAAAGAGAAAAAAAAAATAGGACGGATAGAACCCTAGGACAAATAGTGGGAGCAAAACTATACAGACAAAATCTCACACAGAAGCTTACACATACACACTCACAAAAAGAGGAAAAGTGGAAAAAATCATAAATCTTGCTCTCAAAGTCCACCGTCTCAATTTGGGATGATTTGTTGTCTATTCATGTGTTCCACAGATGCAGGGTACATGAAGTTGATTGTGGAGCTTTAATCCACTGCTTCTGTGGCTGCTGGGTGGGATTTCCCTTTCTCTTCTTTTTTCTCACAGCTCCCAGGGGATCAGCTTTTGATTTGGCCCCGCCTCTGCATTTAGGTCACTGGAGGGCGTCTGTTCTTCACTCAGACAGGACGAGGTTAAAGAAGTAGCTGCTTCGGTGACTCTGGCTCACTCACGCCTAGGGGAGGGAGGGGTATGGAGTGTGGGGTGAGCCTGCGGTAGCAGAGGCCAGCGTGACGTTGCACCAGCCTGAGGCGTGCCATGCGTTCACCTGGGGAAGTTGTCCCTGGATCCCGGGACTCTGTCAGTGGTGGACTGAGCAGGCTCCCCAGAAGAGGGATGTGGATAGTGACCTGTGCTCGCACACAGGCTTCTTGGTGGCGGCAGCAGCAGCCTTAGCATCTCATGCCCATCTCTGGGGTCCGTGCTTTTAGCCGCGGCTCACGACAGTCTCTGGAGCTCCTTTAAGCAGGGCTCTTAATCCCCTCTCCTAGTGCACCAGTAAACAAAGCTGGAAGAAAATGTCTCTTGCCTCTTTGGCAGGTCCAGACATTTCCCTGGACTCCCTCCTGGCTAACTGTTTTGCACTAACCCCCTGCAGTCTGTGTTCACGCCGCCAAACCCAGTCCTCTCCCTGTGTTCCAACCGAGGTCCAAGCCTCAGCTCCCAGCCCCGCCTGTCCCAGCTGGTGAACAGACAAGCCTCTTGGGCTGGTGAGTGCTGGTCGGCACCAATCCTCTGTGTGGAAATCTCTCCACTTTGCCCTCTGCTCCCCTGTTGCTGTGCTCTCTTCCACACCTCCGAAACTCCCCCCTCCGCCACCCACGGTCTCTGCCCGTGAAGGTGCTTCCTAGTGTGTGGAAACATTTCCGCCTTCACAGCTCCCTCCCACTGGTGCAGGTCCCATCCCTATCCTTTTGTCTCTGTTTATTCTTTTTTCTTTTGCCCTACCCAGATATGCAGGAACTTTCTTGCCTTTTGGAAGGTCTGAGGTCTTCTGCCAGCGTTCAGTAGGTGTTCTGTAGGAGTTGGTCCACGTGTAGATGTATTTCTGGTTTATCTGTGGGGAATAAGGTGATCTCCGCATCTTACTCTTCCGCCATTTTCCCCTTGTCTCTGTTTGATGTTATTTTAATATAAACACTGACCCTTAAGGTTTTTTTATTGTGGTAATATATATATAACATAGACAGGAGATCAAAATGGCAGAGTAGGAGGATGCAGAGCTCAACTCCCCCAGATGAACACATCAAAAATACTTCTACAATTGGAGCAATTCTCAGTGAAAGCAATCTGGTGACCTGCAGAAAGACTCATATAATGAAGGCTGTAAGAAAGATTCACACATTTGGATTGGAAGGGAAGAGAAGGTTTCAGGATGGGACCTGTTCCCTTAGAAAGTGAAGAGGAATTACACAGGCTCAGAAATCCTCTCTGAGGAGGTAGCTGGTTGGACCACATGTTGGGTGCCTTAGCTCTGGAGTCTAACACGTGGAGAAGGAGTCCCCTAAGCTAGTGGAAAACCCAGTGGGACTGAGTTTGGGGCTGAAAGAAACCTAGACTCTGCCCATGAAGAGCACACACATGCATGCTTGCCCCCAAAACAAGGTGACGGAAGCAGATTTAAACTGCCCGAGTCTCTGTCCAGTTTCCTATGACCACTCCAGTGCATGCCACAGCCTGAGCCAAACACCCACTTGGGCCCCTCTTACTCCATGGCAAAACTCCACATTACAACAAAGGCTGCCATGGCTGAGGAGAGTGCACAGTTGCGGGGGGAACGGAGGCCAGCTTGGACCTGGAATGGGAACTAAATTGGGCAAGGGGAGACATTACAAGTGCTTGTGCTGGCAGAAGATCTGGAGCACTTAGGAACTGGTGTGCCAGTACTGTCCTGCCATGTGACTTGGCCCACACCATGTGCTCCAGCACTGCTCCCTTCTAGAATAAAGGTGTCAATGCTAGAAGAGTGGAGAGTACACACTTGAAGGTAGAAGACCAGCTTGGAACCCACCCTTAGGGTGCTTCTCCAGTAACTTGGTACCCAACCTTGCTCCCAATTAAAGGCCACTGAGCAGAGGAGAAACCCTGGCTTATACCTAACTCTGGCTCTAGCCACTCCATCTCCAGCCTCACATCTTACCAAGCTGATAGCTGTCAGCATACCCCCAGGGGAAGACATGACTTCTTTTCATGTCAGAGCCAGCTCTCACAACAAAGCCATTGGACACTTGCAGACTGTATCAAAATACTCCCACACAAAGACAACCTTTCAAGACTGGAATAGGTTAAGTGTTTCACCTTATTTCATAAAAACAGAGAAAGTTAAGCAAAATGGGAAAACAGAAGAATTTGTTTCAAATGAAAATAAAATGGGTCAATAATGAAATCAAGGAGGAAGACAGAAAATACCTCAAGACAAATAAAAATAAAAACACAACTTTTGAAAATCTATGATACAGCAAAAGCAGTTCTAAGAGGGAAGTTTATAACAATATAAGCCTACCTCAAGAAACGAGAAAAATCTCAACCAAACAACCTAACCTACCATCTAGAGTAATTAGAAAAAGAATAAACAAAGCCCAGGTCAACAAAAGGAAGGAAAAAATAAAGATCAGAGAGGAAGTAAATGAAATATAGCCCTGAAAAAAAAGAACAATAGAAAAGATCAATGAAACAAAAAGCTGTTTTTTGAAAAGATCTACAAAATTGATAGCTGTGCTGGGCTCATTAAGAAAAAAAGAGAGAACACCAATAAACAAATTAAAAATGAGAGAGGAGACATAACAACTGATACAACAGAGATACAAAAACAAAAAGGAAAATATTGTAAGAGAATACTACTAACAGTTAAATGTCAACAAATTGGACAACCTAGAAGAAATGGCTAACTTTCTAGAAGCATACATTCTTCCAAGAGTAAATCAGGTTCAAATAAACTATTTGAACAGTGAAATTGAATTTATAATAAAAAAACACCAACCAAACAAAAGTCTAGGACTAATTGGCTTCACAGGATAATTCTATCAAACATATAAAGAAGAGCTATACTATATTTCTCAAACTATTCCAAAAAATTAAAGTGTAGGGAACATTCTCAAATTCATTCTACAAGACCACAATTACCCTGATACCAAAGCCCAACAATGACACTAAAAACAACAACAACAAAACAACAACAAAATTACAGGTCAATAGTTCTGATGAATAGCTATGCAAAAATCCTCAACAAAATATCAACAAACCAATTTCAACAATATATAAAAAGGATCATATGCCATGATCAAGTGGGATTTATTCCAATATTGTGAGAATGGTTCATTATCTGCAAATCAATCACTGTGATACACCACATTAATAAGGAAGAATAAATCACATGATTATTTCACTGGACACAGAAAAAAGCATTTGACAAAATTCAACATCCATTCATGATAAAAAGTCTCAACAAAGTTAGTATAGAGGGAACATACCTCAACACAATAAAGGTCATTTATGACAAACCCACAGCTAATATCATACTCAATTTTGAAAGGCTGAAAACTTTTCCTCTAAAAATCAGGAACAAGACAAGGATGTCCCCCTCAACACTTCTGTTTAACATTGTATTGAAAGTTCTAGCTGCAGCAATCAGACAAGAAAAAGAAATAAAAGACATTCAAATTGGAAGAGAAGAAGTAAAACAGTCACTATTTGAAGATGACATGATACTATATATAGAAAACCCTAAAGTCTCCACCAAAAACTATTAGGACTAATAAATTAATTTAGTAGAGTTGCAGAAAATAAGGTTAATATAAAGAAGTCTCTTGTATTTCAATACGGTAATAATGAACTATCAGAAAGAGAAAGCAAGAAAACAATACCATTTAAAATTGCATTGAAAAGAGTAAAATACTTACAAATAAACTTAACTAAGAAAGTGAAAGACCTATACTCTGAAATCTATAAAATGTTGTTGAAGGAAGTTGAAGAGGATTCAAAGAAATGGAAAGATACCCCATATTCATGGGTTGGAAGAAATAATAATGTTAAAATGTCCATAATATCCAAAGCAGTCTACACTTTTAGTGCAATACTTATCAAAATATCCATGTCATTTTTCACAGAATAGGACAAATAATCCTGAAATTTATATGGAACTGCACAAGACCTGATAAGCCAAAGCAATCTTGAGAAAAAAGAACAAAGCTAGAGATATCAATTACCTGACTTCAGAATGAACTATAAATCTACAGTAGATCAATGGAACAGAATAGAGAACCCAGAAATAAACACATGCACTTATGTCAATTAATCTATGACAAAGGAGGCAAGAATATACAATGGAGAACAGACAGTCTCTTCAACAAATAGAGCTGAGAAAATTTGATAGTTACATAGAAAAAATGAAATTAAAACATTTTCTCACACCATACAAAAAGTAAAACTCAAAATGGACTAAGACTTAAATGCAAGACCAGAAATCATAAAACTTCTACAAGAAATCATAGGCAGAACATTATTTGACATAAATTGTAGCAATAATTTTTTGGATCTGTCTCTTCTTATGGCAAAGGAAAAAAAGCCAAAAATAAGAAAATGGGACCTAGTTAAAGGTAAAAGCTCTTGCACAGAAAAGGAAACCATCAACAAAATGAAAAGACAAACTACTGAATGGGAGAAAATATTTGCAAATGATATGATGGATACGGTTTAATATCAAAAGTATATAAACAGCTCAGACAACTTAATAACAAAAATGGATATAAAACCTTAATAGAGATTTTTCCAAAGAAGTAAACAGATGGTTAATAGGCGCATGTAAAAATGCTCAACATCACTAATCATCAGAGAAATGCAAATTAAAACCACAATGAGATATCATCTTACACCTGTAAAATGGTATAATCAAATAGTCTACAAATAACAAATGTTGTGGAGGTTATGGAGAAAAGAGAACCCTTGTACACTGTTGGTGGGAATGTAAATTGGTGCAACGACTATGGAAAACTGTATGGAGATTCCTCAAAAAATAAAAATACAACTACCATATGATTGGCAATTCTACTTTTGGGTATATATCCAAAGAAAAGGAAAACACGAATTCAAAAAGATATATGTACCCTAATGGTTAGAGCAGCATTATTGACAATAGCTAAGATATGGAAGAAACCTGAGTTTCCATCAACTGATGAATGTCAAAATTGAGCCCTAAGCTTTTACCATATAAATCTAACCTAATTTTATTTTTAGAAAAAAGCCTTACACTGGACATTACTTAAATCATTCAATCAGTAAACCTTACATATAACACTAATCCATACAATTGAATTTAATTCATATATTCTAAAATTTGCTCAGGTGTCCATTTCAAAGTGTAAAATAAATACTGAAAATGACTATACTACACAAAGCAATCTACAGATTCAATGCAATCTCTTTCAAACTACCACTGGCATTTTTCACAGAACTAGAACAAAAAAAATTCACAATTTGTAAGGAAACACAAAAGACCCCGAATAGCCAAAACAATCTTGAGAAAGAAACACGGAGCTAGAGGAATCAGACTCCCTGACTTCAGACTACACTACAAAGCTACAGTAATCAAGACAGTATGGTACTTGCACAAAAACAGAAATATAGATCAATGGAACAGGATAGAAAGCCCAGAGATAAACCCACAAACATATGGTCACCTTATCTTTGATAAAGGAGGCAAGAATATACAGTGGAGAAAAGACAGGCTCTTCAGCTGGGAAAACTGGACAGCTACATGTAAAATAATGAAATTAGAACACTTCCTAACACCATACACAAAAATAAGCTCAAAATGGATTAAAGACCTAAATGTAAGGCCAGAAACTATCAAACTCTTAGAGGAAAACATAGGCAGAACACTCTATGACATAAATCACAGAGAGATCCGTTTTGACCCACCTCCTAGAGAAATGGAAATAAAAACAAAAATAAACAAATGGGACCTGATGAAACTTAAAAGCTTTTGCACAGCTAAGGAAACCATAAACAAGACGAAAAGACAACCCTCAGAATGGGAGAAAATATCTGCAAATGAAGTAACTGACAAAGCACTAATTCCAAAATTTACAAGCAGTTCATGCAGCTCAATATCAAAAAAAAACAAAAACCCAATCCAAAAATGGGCAGACGACCTAAATACACATTTCTCCAAAGAAGATATACAGATTGCCAGCAAACACGTGAAAGAATGCTCAACATCATTAATCATTAGAGAAATGCAAAGCAAAACTACAATGAGATATCATCTCACACCAGTCAGAATGGCCACCGACAAAAATTCTACAAACCATAAATGCTCAAGAGGGTGTGGAGAAAAGGGAACCCTCTTGCACTGTTAGTGAGAATGTAAATTGATACAGCCATTATGGAGAACAGTATGGAGGTTCCTTAAAAAACTAAAAATAGAACTACCATACGAACCAGCAATCCTACTACTGGGCATATACCTTGGAAAACCATAATTCAAAAAGAATCATGTACCAAAATGTTCATTGCAGCTCTATTTACAATAGCAAGGACATGGAAGCAACCTAAGTGTCCATCAACAGATGAATGGATAAAGAAGATGTGGCACATATATACAATGGAATATTACTCAGTCATAAAAAGAAATAAAACTGAGTTATTTGTGGTGATGTGGATGGACCTAGAGTCTGTCATACAGAGTGAAGTAAGTCAGAAAAAGAAAAACAAATACACAATGCTAACACATATATATGGAATCTAAAAAAATGGTCATGAAGAACCTAGGGGCAAGACATGAATAAAGACACAGACTTACTAGAGAATGGACTTGAGGATACAGGAAGGGGGAAGTGTAAGCTGGGACAAAGTGAGAGAGTGGCATGGACATATATACACTACCAAAGGTAAAATAGATAGCTAGTGAGAAGCAGCCCTATAGCACAGGGAGATAAGCTTGGTGCTTTGTGACCACCTAGAGGGGTGAGATAGGGAGGGTGGGAGGGAGGGAAACTCAAGAGGGAAGAGATATGGGCATATATGCATATATATAACTGATTCACTTTGTTATAAAGCAGAAACTAACACACCATTGTACAGCAATTATACTCCAATAAAGATGTTAAAAAAAATAGTGAAAAAATCATTGGTGTTTAAAACTGCCCAGACCATTGTAGTTGCTCAATATAATCATTCAAATGGTTAGACACATTTTATACCAAAGTACTCACTGCTGGCAACATAAATACTAAACAAAGTATGTAATTACTACAGAATTTCTTGAACCAATCTTGTTTAAAAAGCTTACAAATTCCTTCAAAGTTCAGGGATTTGTAAATCTGGGATTGCTCAGTTGAGCAAGTGCCATCCACATATTCATGGATTTATCTATCGATATTGGTGTAGATGTTCTGGTCAATCAGTGGCCAAAGAGGTGTGGGAGGGGAGGCGTTAGTATATATTTATTCACAAAGTAATGCATTTTAGAGTGTATTTTCTATTCAGATTATAATATTAAAGAAAATAATTATTCTACATTTGCACATCAAAATTTGATAACTGTTTCTGGCAAATAGAAGGCACATCATAAATATTTGGTACTAGATAATAATAAATAAAACATAAATAAATAAACTGTAGATATGTGACATTTTCCTAAGAATTTTATAAAAATAGCTTTCCCAAAAGTAGAACCATTTCTTGTTTATCCATAATTAAAATTTACAAAAATTCTCTGACAGGATGTAAACAGGAATAACGTACTTGTATAGATATTACAAAGTTACTAAAAAACACTGCCACTCTATTTTTGTCATTGGTAGAATGCTACATTTGAATGTCTATTTCTCATATCAGGGGACATATTAAAATAAGTGCCACTTGATCATTTTGCAATATGATTCAAGCACTGAATCCTTATGTTGTACACCTAAAACTAATATATATATATATATATATATAATGTTATATGGGAATTATACCTCAATCAATCTGAAGAAAAATGAGAAAAAAATTTTTTGAAAATTGCATCTATATAAAAGTAATGTGAAAAACCTCAGGAAGTAGCCATGTTTTTTAATCAATTAGAATATAGAATGAATAGAATATGGAATGAATATCATACAAGAATGAATTTCCTTAGAACCAGGTTAGTGTGATAAACCTGAATAGGTTTGGTATGAAAAACAATTATTTTAGCCCTGGTTTCCTAGAGAGTGGGACCAGAGAAAGGATCTAGGTGTGAGGATTTTATTGGGGGAATATGATGCCCAAGAGCAACAGTATAGGACACAAGACTGCAAAGGAGGGAAAAAGGGAGAACCAATGCAAGGATAAGTTGGCCAGTGTTATGGGTAGTGAGCTACTCAAGAATTTGAGGACTTTTTAAAAATCTCAGGTGTTTCTTATCACTTATCAGTTGTATATGGGTGGGCAGGGAAACTCCTGTAGTGCCCCAGACCACTGTGTTGGTCGAGAAATGTTGAGGGAGGAGGTGAGAAGCCGATGGTATATGTCTGAGGAGAGGTTCTAACTTCTACACAGGTGGTTTCCACAGAGGTGACTATAATGTAATAAAAAGCAGGAGGATCAGAAAGATTCTGAACTGCTGCTTAAGAGGGGATGAAAATGACATCTCAAGAGAGATGATCATAAGCTCATTTACTTACGAACAACAAAGTTTAACAAGTACACAGACTGTTGATGGTTAATTATATGTGCCAACTTGACTGGGCTAAAGGGTACCCATGCAGCTGGTAAAATATTGTTATGAGAATGTTTCCAGAAGAGATTAGCATTTGAATTGGAAGACTGAGTAAAAATCACCCTTACCAATGCAGGTGGGCATCATCCAATCATTTGAGGGCCTGGGTAAAACAAAATGGCAGAGGAATAGCAAATTTGCCTTATGCTTGAACTAGGACATCCATCTTCTTCTGCCTCGGACATCAGCTCTCTTGGTTCTAGAGCCTCTGGCCTCAGACTTGGACTCTTACATCATTAGCCTGGTTCTTGGGCCTTTGGATTCAGATTGGGACTTACATCATTAACCCCCCACCCCACCCCTTGTTCTCAGGCCTTTGGGTTTTGTACTGAAATAAACCCCTGGTCCTATATTTTAAAGGGCAGATCATGGAACTTCTCAGTCTCCATAATCATGTGAGCCAATCCTTCAAAATAAATCTCTTTCTATATATCTGTATATATTCTATTGATTCTGTTTCTCTGGAGAATGCTGACTAATACACAAACTCATCTCAAAAATAATGTTGCCCCTACATAAAATTATTTTTAAAAATGTAAGCATTATATCAAATTCTAGTTGATAAATGCATACACTGTTAAGACACAAACATGGGAAATGTAAAAATTCATTTTTTCTTCAAAGTCATTCAAAGTGCCACCATCTCTGTTCCAATCATATAAATCCCCTTTATTAATGTTCTTCACCATATTTATGTCAGCATGAAGCATAGCATGTATCATATAATACAAATGTTTACAAAAATATCATTACAGTAGCAATCTGAAGGTTTTAATAAGGCTGTATAATGTAGTTTTCACAATTTAAAATATAGCTTAAAAGATAAGACTCATTTTCAAGAAGAAAATTGTAGTTCACGAGATGGAATAAGCTATGCATTCAAGCAATTATTAAAGTCAAGTTTTATACACATGTGTAAATATATACATATAATTTATTTGTTTTTATTGAGCTATAATTTACATACCAATTAATTTATCCATTTAAAGTATATAATTCAATGATTTTTACTATATTCACATATATGTGCAATCATCACAACAGTCAACTTTAGAACACTTTCATAATCACAAAAAGAGACCCCAAACTCTTTAACTACCCTCCTCACCCCACACTCCATTCTTCACATGTAGCTTATTAAACTGGACTATACCAAGTTAGATGACAAAATTGGTACATAATCAGTTCATTGCTTACAGAATTAAATAAGTAATGGAATTTTACTATCTTAGTCTGGGCTTCTTCCACATTTGAGTATGGATTCATTCTCCTTTGAGTTCTCTGACCACATAATTTTTGACCGAAAAATTCTATGTCTAGGTTTGCATTCCCTTTTCTCTTTTTGCACTCTACGCAATGCAGAAAATGTATGACTATTTTAAATGTGGTTTATTTCATCTTCCTGATCTTGTTCTTGTTCTCATTTTTATTCTCCCACTCTTCCTCCTCTTTACTTTCTCCTTCTTCAGAAATGTTTCATCCATAACAGTTTGCATCCTCAAAATCTCAAGGAATCAAATATTATTGCATACTTTTTACCTGTTAGTTTTCTAATTATGCAAAGGTAAATATGGGAAGAAATGGGCCAACCAAGGAAGAACCTGCTCTATGACATCTTTGGCAAGTAAACATCCAACCTGTGTGTAAAAGCCTCCACACAGGGGATATTTTTATGTCATATGGAAATTCATCCTGCTCAGAAACAACTCTAGTTTTTCTTTATGCTGTCATTGAAATATGTCTCATTAATTTCCAAAGATTATTTCTTATTATTCCTATTAGAATACATACAATAAATATAAGCCTTCTTCATATTTTAACTATTTGAGTTTAACTGTTATTTCACTTTTTAAGTTTCCTTCATAAAGTCAAATATACTCATTGCCTTCAATCATTCCTATGATGTACTCTCTAGATTTCTATCTCCTTAACCCTTTTGTACTTCATCATGCTCTTATTAAACTGTGACATCCAAATCTTAGGATACAGTTATTTGCATATTATTTATCGTCATTTTTTCCCCCTGAAATCACTAATTCTTCTCATGCAGTATCTTTTAGGGTGGCAATTTTGGTCCCCTGCTAATGCACATTGAACCTACTGTCAACTAAATATCTTGGTATCTTTTAAAATATCTGAGCAAAAACCAGTTCCATCACACACCATTCTCCATAGCTGGCATTTTATTTTTGGTTCAAAGCTCTTCACACATTATTCTCTCTCTCTCTCTCTCTCTCTCTCTCTCTCTCTCTCTCTCTCTCTCTCACCCCTTTGCATATCCTTCACATTACAGAGGTAAGCTATTTATGTCCTTATCCAAGAAGCCAATAAATCAATAGAAGAGGTCAGTGACCATGGCTCATCTCTAGAGAAAGACTTTAGATTAAAATCAATTAATCTTTGACCATTCTAGTGCTATGAATATTCCCATCCAGAATATTCAGCCTAAATCATTCCTTTTTTTTTTTTTTTTTTTTTTTTTGCGGTACGCGGGCCTCTCACTGTTGTGGCCTCTCACTGTTGTGGCTTCTCCCATTGTGGAGCACAGGCTCCGGACTCGCAGGCTCAGTGGCCATGGCTCACGGACCCAGCTGCTCCGCAGCATGTGGGATCCTCCCAGACCGGGGCACGAACCCGTGTCCCCTACATCGGCAGGCGGACTCTCAACCACTGCGCCACCAGGGAAGCCCCCTAAATCATTCCTTTTTAAACGGGAATAATGAATTAATTTGGTTGTACAAAAAATGTCAAATGAGCTTTATGGAAACAATATTATATATCTAATGTCACCATGCAAAACAGTATATGAAGTTATTTTCATCTAAATTAGTAATACTTGCCACTAACTTTCCTAAATATTCAAAAGCCTGTACACTGTGGAATATAGGAACAGTTTCCTAAATCTAGTACTATCTTTCATCATCTATTTTCTGGAGTGAAAATATTATCTTACCTCTTATCATTTACCTCTCCTCTTCAGTTAAAATAAACTATAAATAAGCAGTAATTTGTACCCAGCTGAAAAATAGCATTATAAAAATGACCTGTTTTTCAATTCTGAAGCTCAATGATTGTAATTAAAACTTTTAAAATAATAATTCGGAAGTCACAAATGATATTTTTAAGTTTTACTCTTTGTTTTAGCTACAACAAATTTGTCTCATTGCCTCACAGATTATCCCTCACCATTAACTCATTATGCACTTTTTATCTCTGTTTCTTCTTCATCTTGCTCCTACTTCAGCACTGACCTGCCACTGTTGCCTTCCTTTTACTTTAAGCTATTTCATTCTTTTGTTCCTCCTCCTACTTAATCTAGCCACACACACACACTATATATATATATATATATATATATATATATAACTTAAATGGAATTCATAAATCCAGATTTTCCATTTCCCTCATATATATTCAATTACACTGTATCTTAGAAGATGTTATTTCTTGCATATTCCTATATGTAAAGTAAAATACAGTCCTATAAGGTTGATTAATTCTCAAAAAAAGATACAAAATTATCTTAAATAACACTACTATATAAATAACACACAAATTAGTTTTCCAGAAGCCCTTTAGAAAAGAAATGTTACTTTTCACCTCAGTTTGTTTTTTCACATATTCCATGATTTTCCTTAAAAATCTTCATTTAATTGCAACTAGAGACCCACAAATAATGTCTCTTTTCCATCTGCTCTATGATGATAAGGGGAAAATTTATATAATCACATCAGTTAATTAAATATTCAAGGTAATTTAATAAATGTTATAGTATATATGAAATTGTAACAAATGAGGTGCTAACGAGAGTCATATTAGCACGATTAGTTCCATAATTAATTCCAAGGGAATTAATAACTATTATGACATTATTTTAAGGTTTCATTTTTATACAATATGAAGATGGAAATTATTAGAAATTTTACTACATTTCTGTCAAAACGTTATAGTTAGCTAAAATCAGTATTCTTTCTTTTTTAGTTCATCTTCATATTATTAATAATTTAAATCATTTTTTATTTATATGAATAAAAATGGAACACCTAATCTGTTAACATTCATAGTTAATGTAGGTGTAAATTACAAAGCATTTTCTATTTTTCCTCTAATACCTTTTGAGTTATAATTATGGTGTTCTACTTTCTCTGTAAATCTTCTCATTTCCCTTAAACATTTTTTATGGTAATTTTGAAGAAAGGAAGGTTTAGAGACAAACTGAGAATATTCATTCTTTCATTTATTCATCAATTTATTCATAAATATTTCTTAAATTCATGCTTCTCTGAGCCTGTAACTAAGGCGGATACAAAATATTTTGAGAAAGCCTTTTCTTTCTGTAAGTTAGCAATCTCTTATTTAAAAAACATTAACACTGTAAGAAATATTGTGGTGTCTTACCATTTATGTGTCCCTACATTTAGTTTTGCTGACAACAGTCCTGATTTATGCCATTTCTCCTACTGTAAATTTGATTAGCACTTCTTTTACATTCATAATTGTCCTCCTTTAGGAGCAATTACATGTTCAACCTAGGTAAACCACAACCAAGACCAGAATCAAGGAGGTTGTAACTGGCAGGCATTATATATAATATTAAATAAAAATGTGTCCACAGTTCAAATTTTATGACAATTTTTCTTAAATGATCTTATTTGACCAGGTATCCCCCATCCAACCAATATAATGACCAGGTAAACAGGTTTTTATCATAAATTTTTACCCAAGATTCCTAGAGAGAGGAAGCATTTCCTACTTTGATATGTCATCATGCTAGCTATCAGGCTCTCAAAAGGCAACTCATCTGAAGCCTTCTCAAACTTTAATAAGAAAAACCATTTTCTCTTATCTCCACATCAACACCAACACTTGTTATCTCAGTCTTTCTGATGACAGCAATTCTAATAGGTATGAGGTGATATTGTGGCTTCGATTTGCATTTCCCTGATGATTAATGATGTTGAGCATCTTTCTTGTGCCTGTTAGCTATTTGTATGTCATCTTTGAAAAAAATGTCTATTTACTTCCTCTGCTCATTTTAATTATTTTTTATATTGTTGTATAAATTCTTTACATATTTTGGATATTAATCCCTTAACAGAACATGGTTTGCAAATATTTTCTCCATTCCATAGCTTGCCTTTTCACTTTATTGTTTCTTTTTCTATGCAGAATTTTTTTTAATTTGATGGAGTCCTACTTGTTTATTTTTCCTTGCGTTTCCTGTGTTTTTTGTGTTAAATTTAAAAAAATCATTACCCCAAATGAATGTCAAGGAACTTCTACCCTACATTTTCTTCTAGGAATTTCATGGTATCAAGTCTTATGTTTAAGTCTCTAATTTTTATGAGTTGTGTAAGATAGGGGTCCAATTTCATTTTTCTGCATGTGTTTATCTTTTTTTTTTCTCAACATCATTTGTAGAAAAGATTATCCCTATTGAATGTTATTTGACTCCCTTGTCAAATACTAGTTGACTGTATATGTCAAGGCTTATTTCTGGGCTCTCTGTTCTGTTTCAAGGATGTATGTATCTATTTTTAAACCAGTAACATACTGTTATAATTACTATAGCTTTGTAATGTAGTTTGAAATCAGGAAGTGTGATGCCTCTGGTTTGGTCCTCTTTTTCAGTATGGCTTTGGTTATTCAGGACCTTTTGTGATTCCATAAAAAAATTAGGATTTCTAAGAAAAATTCCATTGGAATTTTGATAGGGATTGCAGTGAATCTATAAATGGTTTTGAGTGGTATGGACATTTTAACAATATTAATTCTTCCAATCCATAAACATGCACTATCTTAGCATCTGTTTTCTTCCATTTCTTTCATCAAAGTCTTATAGATTTTATTGTACAGCTCTTTCACTTCTTTGATTAAATTTATTCCAAGTATTTTGGTTTTGATGCTATTGTGAATTAGTTTTTTTTTTTTAATTTCTTTTTCAGATGTTTTGTTGTGATTGTATAGAAATGCAACTGATTTCTATATGTTAATTTTATATCTTTACTGAATTCATTGATTAGTTCCAAAGTTTTGGTTGAGTCTTTAGAATTTTCTATATATAAGGTCCTGTCATCTGTAAAAACAACAGTTTTACTCCTTCCTTTCTGATTTGAATAAGTTTTATTTTTTTTTTTGTTTTGCCTAATTGCCCTAGCTAAACCTTCTAGTACTATGTTAAATAAGAGTGGTGAGAGTGGTCACCCAAGTGTTGTTCCTGATCTTAAAGAAAAAGCTTTCAATTTTTCACCATTGAGTATGATATTAGTTGTGGGTTTTTCATACATGACTTTCATTATGTTGACATAGGTTTCCTCTGTACTCAGTTTGTTGAGGAATTTTATCATTAAAAAATGTTATATTTTGTCAAATGCTTTTCTGCATCTATTCAGATGATCATGTGATTTTTATCTTTCATTCTATTAATGTGTTGTATCCCATTTACTAACTTGTGTATGTTAAAACATCCTCGCATCAGAGGGATTAATCCCACTAGAGATCATGGTATATAATACTTTAAATGTGTTGTTGAATTTTGTTTTCCTAATATTTTGTTGAGAATTTTTCATATATATTCATTAGGGATATTTATCTATACTCTTTGTTTTTTTTCTTGTAGCATTCTTATCTGGCTTTGGTATCAGAGTAATGCTGGCCTTGTAAACTGAGTTTGGAAGTATTTCCTCTTTTTCAATGTTTTGGAAAAGTTTAAAAAGGATTGGTGTTAATTCTTCTTTAAATATTTGGTAGAATTCATCAGTAAAGCCATCTGGTCCTGGGGTTTTCTGTGTTGGAAGATTTTTGATTACTAATTTAATAACTTACTCATTACTGGCCTATTCAGATTTTCTATTTCTTCCTGATACAGTCTTGGTAGGTTGTGTATTTCTAGGAATTTATCTGTTTTTCTCTAGGTTATCCAATTTGTTAGCATATAATTGTGCATAGTAGTCTCATGCATTTAACCACTATGGAAAACAGTATGGAGTTTCCTCAAAAAATTAAAATTAGAACAAACAGATGACCTAGTAATTCCACTTATGATATTTATCCAAAGGAAATGAAAATAGGATATCAAAGACTATATATATGCTCCCATGCTTCTTGTAGAATTACTCACAATAACCAATAACTTAAGTGTCCATCAACAGATGAATGGATAATGAAGTTGTGAGATATATATTATATATATATATATATAATATCATATATTATTCCACTGTAAAGGAAATCTTGCCATTTGTGACAAGAATGAAACTTACAACATTATTCTAAGTGAGATGTCAGAGAAAGACAAATGCTGTATGATATCACTTATATGTGGAATCTGAAAAAGCTGAACTCATAAAAATACGGAGCTGTATGGCAATTAAGGGGGTTGAAAAACAGGAGATATGTTGTTTAAGGACACAAAATTGGAACTAGTAGATAAATAATTTCTAGAGATCTAATGCACAGCATAGTAAATATAGACAACAATACTGTATTATAAACTTCAAAGTTGCTAAGAGACCAGATCTTATTTTTCCCATCACTAAAAAAGAAATGATAATTATGTGACATGATAGAGTTTTTAGTATATTGCAATATATAACTGTATCAAATCAACATATTGTACACATTAAACTTACATAATGTCACATGTCAATTATATTTCAATAAAAATAAATTCAAAAGGAAGAAAAAGCTTTCTTTGGGGATTATCAGCACAGGCTTTATGGATACAACTTGTTTTATGTGCTCAACTTCCATAGCTGTGGCAGACGTGACTTACTACAATACAGATTACACAAATGAAGAGTTTAAGCTCACGGGAAGGAGAAAAGAAGAAAAGTAACCTGAAGGAAAGTAACTTGAGAAGACAAAATGTATGTTGTGTTTATTCATTTGATAAGCAAAAATTTTTTAATTTAATTTATATATATATTTATGTATTCCTATGGTCTTCAGTGACTTCTTATTTTTAGTTTTTAATTGTATATCCCTCCCTAGGTGTGAGATTAAAAGCAAAGTTTATATTAATTAGGGAAAATTCTGGTTGCATGGGAGGGTGATGTTTTTGGAGACATATATATTTGTTGCTCATGGTTATGGTGTATTATACATTATTTTACAAAATAAAATATAAAAATAATTATGACAGTTTTCATCAATTCTAATTTTTCTTCAGAATATATAGTAACTGAGCAATAAGAGAGGATGTTTTAATCTGGTAAATAGCATAAATATTTTAAAAAGATACTTAATAACATTTTTTTTCTATTATACATAAATGGACAATAAATGCCATTCTTAGATTAATAAGATTTAAATGTAAATTCAACTATAATGTTCATATTTCCAAAAAAGAACAAAAATAAAGAGAAGCAGAACTACATATAAAAATGGTTTGGAGAGAGATTAATGTTAAAAACAGCAACATAAAAACAGAAAACATAAGAAAATCCAATAATTCAGCTATTATAATGTCAAAATAATTAATTTTTATTATTAATGAAATTCTTTTGATAGTATAAAATAATAAAAATACAACTTTATCTTAATTTTAAACAATCATTAAATAGAATAATATTGAAAATGTAACAATGGTCATATATACTTACAATTATCAAACATATTGGTCAATGAAAGCCAGACACTAGAATTCTATCACCATTGATTAATTAACTGATATATTTCTTATATTAATAAGATTACATCCTTCAATAAGATAATCCAAATAAACTAATGGAAAACAAAGGCAGCTCCATAAAAATAGAGGCCCAGCTCCTTCAAAATAAACTTAAGTTCATGTTTTTAAATATCCAACCTTTTGTCGTTTAACTCTAGTTCATGTGCCTGATGAACAGTGAGGCCAAACAAACCAAAATATCGGAGTTTGGAGCAGAAAAATGTTTACTGTCAGGGTCAAGCCAGGAGAAGAGATGGCTCATGCTCAGAAAACCCAAACTCCCCAATGGGTTTCAGGGGAAAGTTTGAGGTTTTTAAAGGCAAATTTGGCGGGTGGGTTTTGCTTGTGTAACATTCTTCAGATTGGTTGGCGTTGAGGTAACAGGGCTGTGTTCCAGGAATCTCAGTCATCACCCTTCTGGTTCTGACCAGTCTGGGGTACACATGCTTATGCTCACCCTGAAGTTACCATCCTCCACCTAGGTGGGGGCCTTAGTCTCTGTAGAAGAACTCAGAAGTATGTATCAGATTTTATGTATATCCGTAGAGTAGGATCCAGGAACCCTTACCCATCACTTCAGCATTGTGACTTGACTGTCTTTCCTTTGTTTCTGCATTCCCTTATTCCCCTAATTAGTAACTATTTGAATCTGCTATTTGGAACTGGAGGACGGTTTAGGAGGCTGAATCCTTTTTCTTACAAATAAGAAGCAGGGAACATGGAAAGGCTTTTGTATTTGGGAGGGTTCCATAGAGTTCTGCTCAGTTTCGCTTTGAGATTGAACACAATCTTAATCTATCCCCAAGAATGACAACCCAGGATTCTTTGCTTGTTAAAAGCTAGTTAGATGATACTGATGGATAGCCAGATTTGAAAGTAATTATTATACCTCAAGTATTTGAAATTACTTATTTAACAGGGGAAAACAGAGTAATTTGAACTGGAGGTTGGCATAATAATGACAACTACAATAACATCAAGTGAGTCCTTACCAAGTTATAGGCATTAACCTAAGTGCTTTATATGGATAAATCTTATTCAATCCCTAAAGTACTATATATATATATATATATATATATATATATATATATATATATATATATATATATATATATATACACTTTCACATTAAAAAGTTATTGGCAATGGAATGATTATAAATGCTGGAAACAAGAAAGTGTATCTCCAATGACCAAATGGAGTCTATCAGATCAAGCAGAGTCATGTGCTTTGAAAATCTGAAAACAACATTCTCTTGACATAATTGAAAGGGACCCAAATACTATATCTTAAAATAATTAGTAAAAGGCTAATAAAAATAAAGTGCTAAATAAAAATATTCTTCACAAATAATTTATATGACCTTTTATTTAGTGTTCATAGGTTCTTTGTTTTAAAGATTGAACATATTTTATTCAAATATTTATCTTATATGATTAGCCTCTTGCCATAGGCAAAATTATAAATGAAATGTTACAGTAAAAAGGGCAACATGAGTAAATATTTTTGGAAAAAAATAAAGCACTGTAGATATAATTATATTTGGAAAACACTGACCGGATAATAAACACATTTTCTAAATGTTTCTAATGCACAGGTGTACACATGCTATTGCTGTTGTTAGAATATAGAAACAGTTATGACCAATATTTTGTAGGTATAGTCCACTCTAAAGTTCACATAGATTATCATAAACTCTAAATCAGTTCTACACACACACACATACAAAACTTTATTTTTTGCTTTACAGAGGAGGCTCACTTAAGGTTGGCTTCTAACTTATTCTCTTTCACTGAAAGTCTAACTTCTTTAACTGGGTAAGAGGTTAGAGAAATGGGTGGCAGAAATTTAATCAGGAAAAAAAAATGTGTCAGGAATCTGGAATGAAGACGATCATCTTTCATGATATGGACTCCTTTCCCAAGTTAAGGGGTCACACTTCATTGTTAGATGATTGCCCAAAACTAGTTGAGGCTGACCTAGTCATAAGGTATAAGCTCTCTTGTGGTCTTTAATGTTGGACTATTTGTATTGTTTAATCTAATTAATGGGGATATTTTGTAATCTTGAGAAGGTTAAGTAATTGCCAGAACTGCTGTTTCTTCCCTATAAATGGAGATATTCTTACCTTATGTGGAGGGTTTCTATAAGAAATAAAAACGTAATGGGAATAGCAAAGTACTGATACATAATAAATACAGAATAAGATTTTATTGTTATTTTTATTGTTTTATTTTTACCATTAATATAGTTAGAATTAACATTTTAATTATTTTTATCTACTCATTTATACTTTTACTATCAAAATATTATTCAAATGTGGTTTGTTATGTATAGTTATCACATAGCATAAATATTTGTTCATACCAAAGGATTTATGAAAACAAGACACTAGATCAGGTTCAGGCATTTACTATCAGTGTCCAAATGTACTTGTTTTATTAAGACAGATTGTATTTTCTACATGTGTATAATAGAAATTATCTTCCTGACATATTTGAAGTTGTTTTTTGAAATTTCCAATTAGAAAACCCATATAAAAGCACAATGTGAATTCTACACTATACCAATTAAAGTCATCTTTATTATTGAGAAACTATTTTTGAAGATAAAAGTGGTAAATGTAAGGGCATTAAAATTATCTTAGAATAGCTTTCATTGCAGGAGCTCATTTTCTTTTTCAAAAATGAGGCTATTTATTAATAGAGTTAAAAATAATTGCTTCCTTTTAACTGTCACACAAATAATACTAATTGAAGTGATGGCTTATAGGCAAGTAAAACTAGATCCAATTGAACCTAAGTTTAAAATCACACGCTGTAGTTGAAACAGTAGTCACTATAGTGCTGTATCATGCACTTTTCTTTTTCTTCTATCTATTCCCACAAAGAAAATAAACATCAGTGGAGACATTACTTAGATAATACTATTCTGTCCAGTGAAATCACAAATAAATTAAATAACTATATGATTAGAATCTTGTACTTTATTTTATCAAATGGAGCATATTTAATAGTTATAACTCTTACTTAATGAAGTTGTAACAGGGAACTATATTTTCATGATCACACTAAAATAAAATTCTTCAGGAAAATAGCTATGCATTTTAGTTACTCTACTGAATGTGAGAATAGTCTAATAGCTAACTACTTCTACACATAAAAACAACCATAAAGAAAACAAGGGTCAAATAGAGAATAAATAAAATTGTGAAGAGAATTTTTAAAGATGATGTTTTAAATTGAGAATTAAGGGTATTGAGAATTTTTTGTGCTATTGAATTCTATACTAATGGACAATGAGAAATGATTAAAAATTCTCAGCACAACTTCTAAAACAAAATGTTTAATGCAAATCATGCTATCATTACAAAAAATGTAAATTAATATTCACAATTATTTAGAAGAATTTAAGATATTTTGTCAATATTTTGGAGAGTTTTTCCTAAGAAACCAAATGGCTATAATACATGCAATAAGATCGATAAGTGGGAATCAAAAGATGACTATACTTCCAATATACAATGAGCCCAGTCACCCATCAGCTGACTAAAATAATAGCCATGAGAGAAATAAAGAAAATAAACAGGTAACCTCTCATTTAACACAAAGCATTTGGTGAACATTATTGACATTTATTTAAAAACTCTGTCCTGGACTTCCCTGGTGGCACAGTGGTTGAGAGTCCGCCTGCTGATGCAGGGGACACGGGTTCGTGCCCCAATCCGGGAAGATCCCACACGCCGCAGAGAGGCTGGGCCCGTGAGCCATGACCGCTGAGCCTGCGCATCTGGAGCCTGTGCTCCGCAATGGGAGAGGCCACAACAGTGAGAGGCCTGCATACCGCAAAAAAGCAAACAAACAAACAAAAAAACCCCAAAAAAACTCTGTCCTGCTACAAAGCTTTCTAATACATCAATCATTCCTAAAATATTTCATTTTACTAGTTCTATGTAAGATACTGTTACAGTTAAAGATGTTCTATATAATTTTATAAGATTAATCTAAGCTGAGTTCTTAGTTTACATACATTCTAATGACATAATACAGCCTAGAGTTTATACTCACCTGGTATAAGTTCTGTGGATATGCAAAGGTGTAAAATTATGGAAATAAAAGCCAAAATATTGAAGAAAATGCAATCTATCTACTAAGTAAAGCAACTGAAAACCAAGGTTTTTGTTTTGTTTTGTTTTTTCCATTTTGCCAGCAGGTCTTGATTTTAGTCCTAGGCAATTATGTTTTATTCCATCTTAAAATTCCAAAAGACTGGGAAAGACCTGGGGAAATATTTGAATCTAAGGTGTTTGTTATGTACCTGTCATTTTTATCCCTCACCACTAAAACTAGGTGTAGATAGAAGAATCTTGAAATATTCAATTAGAGTCATATATTGCCACAGATAAATCACTTTGGAATTCTACCTCTATGTAGCTGAGGGAAATGATCAGAATACTTCAGAATCTGAAAGAAATCCATAGCATAATTTGTATTAAATTGCTCTCTTAGGAGATAAAGCTTTCAAAATAGCGGAAAATAGGAAGATGAAGCATTCACAGATGTGGCGTCTCCTTTTCTTCTCTGGGAATTTGCATTGGTCCTTCCTCACGCTGTCTGGGGATCTGATAATCATGTCTCAATAGAAAGCACTTATACTGGCTATATCCTTGCTTTTATTCTAGAACTGTTTAGTCATACCTTGGCAAAAAATTGAGCCAAATGAACCAATATTTCTATATAAAGCTTGAAAAACAAAGTTTCAGATTACAGTAATAACTTTGATTTTTAGTAATTATTAATTAATAACTAATCAAATTGATAAGTAATAATTTTTATTATTTATTTTAAGTCCAGTTATACACATTTTTTCATGTAATCCTCACAAATACCTGCATATCTAATTACTATTGTCATATAAATTTCACATTAAGAGAACAAGTCTTAACATTGCCTGTATGAGAACTCAAATGTTTGATTATAAAGCCCATAATTGTGTTCTGATAAGCAGTAACTATAAATATACGGGGTCATATGTTTAGGTTTTCATATATTCTTTCCATATATATCACCAAACATATCCATTGGCTCTGCATTAATATTCCAAGAAGTTAAAATTTGTTAAGACAAGAGAACTCAAAATACTGTGGTAGGAAACTATACTGAAACCAGGAGTGATTCACCAATAAATAATCTCAGCACATAATTCAGTTAGATACGGGAGGATTTTGTTGTTGCTGTTGTTGTTGTATTGTTAATTTGTTTTATATTTTTCTTTATTTTTAAAATCTACCTGGGAATGAGGCTTGGAAAATGGCATCTCATAAATTTTGCTATGATGCATTTTCATTTTTATTCATCTGAAAGTAATTTCTAATTTTCCTGTGTTTTCTTCCTTGACTCATTGATTATTGTGTGTTTAATTTTCACACATTTACAAGCTCCCTAAATATTCTTATGGTATTGATTTCTAGTTTCCCTCAATTGTAGTTAGAGAATATACTTTGAATGATTTCAATTCTTTTAAATTTTTTGAGATTTGTTATATGGTCTAACATATGCTCTATTATGGAAGAGTTCCATGTACACTTTTGAAAAGAGTGTGCATTCACCTGTTGTTTGGTGGAATGAACAGTAGATGCTATTAAGTATAACCAATTTATATTCTTGCTCAAGTCTTCTACTTCCTTGATGATCTTTTATCTAGTTTTCTATCCATTATTAAAAGTGGGATACTGAAATTTCCAATTATTATTTGTTATGTGTCTACATATCCCTTAATTTTTGTTAATTTTTGCTCCAAATATTTCGTTGCTTTGTTGTTAGGTGAATTTATGTCCAAAACTGTTATGTTTTCTGCATGAATATACCCTTTTATCTTTGTAAACTGTCCTTCTTTCTTTGTAATAACAGTTTTCATCTTAAAGTGTATTTTGTTTGGTATTACAATAGCCACTCTAGCTCTCTTTAGGGAACTGAATAAATGATATATGTATAGTTTCCATTATTTCACTTTCAGTCTATTTCTATCTTTGAAAGAAAAGATTTTCTCTTTTTGACAGCACATGATTTGATCTTCTTTTTCTTCTTTTATTTTTAATCCATTCTGGTAATCTCTGCCTTATATTTGGAGTAGTTAATCTAATAACACATAAATTTATTTTTAAAAATTAGGATTTACATCTCTCTTTTTGCTATTCTTTTCTGTATGAATTTGTTGTTGCTTTTATTGTTCCTCTCACTGCCTTCTTTTGTGTTAAGTAGTTATTTCCTGCTGTGCCATTTAAATTCCCTTGTCATCTCTTTTGCCATATTAATTTTTTTTTCTTAGCAGTTGCCCTGATAATTGCAGTGAACACTTTATATTATAAAAATCTAGATTCATATTAATGTCAACTATGAAAGGCAGAATAATGCCACCCCCTAGATGTCTGTACTGTAATCCTGACAACCTGTGTATATGCTGTTACATGACAAAGGGAACTTAAGTTTGCTGATGGAATAAAAGTTGCTAATCAACCGACCTTAAGATGGGTATATTATCCTTGATTATTCAGTAGGGCTCAATGTAGTCAGAAGGTTCCTCATAATGTAAAAGAAAAGAAAAGGCAGAAATGTCTTTTCAGAGTGATGCATCATGAGAAAGAGTCAACTAGTTAGTGATGGCTTTGAAGATGGCAGGGAACCTTGGGCCAAGGAATGTGGAGACTCTGGAAATTGGAAAAGGCAAAAAAAAAAAATTCTCTTAAAACCTCCAGAAAGAATGCAAAGTTGCTGATATCTTGATTTTAGTACAGTGAGAATTCTGACTTGCTTAACGGTAAGGTAATGTATGTGTTTTAAGTCACTAAGTTTGTGGTAATTTGTTACAGCCTAAATGGGAAACTAATACACCAATTTAATTTCAGTAATCTCCAAAAATTATGCTTGCATAAAGGTCCTTTCCCTCCTTCTTCCTTTGTATAGTTCTTGTCATACAAATTATGTCTTTGTACTTTGTGTGCCAATCAATACAGGTTTATATTTGTTTTATTCAGTTGTCATTTTAATCAGCCAGAAGAAGAAAAATACATTTATATATTCTGTTATACTTACCTCTGTAGTTATTTCCTATTGCCCTTTCTTTCTTCATGGATCCAACTTACTATTTAGAGTTCTTTCTTTTAAACTTGAAGAATTTCTTTTAGTATTACTTATAGGACAGGTAAACTAGTGACATCTCAATTTTTCCTTACCTGTGAATGGTATGAATTTCTTCTTCATTCTTGAAGGGCCATTTTTCTGGATGTAGAATTCTTGGTTAACTATCTTTTCATTCACACTTTGAATATGTCATTTTACTGACCTATGGTCTCTGTGGTTTCTGATGAGAAATGAGCTGTTTATCTTACTGAAGATCATTCTTATGTAATACATCATATTTCTCATGGTCCTTTCTAGGTTCCCGCTTTGTCCCTGGCTTTTGACAGTTTGATTATCACACATCTAGGCATAGATCATTTTTATTTTATCCCACCTGGAGTTAATTAAGCTTTCAATTTGAGGGAGTTTCTGCCATTATTTTTCAAATATTTCCTAGGCTTTCTCTCTCACTTCTCTGGTATTTCCATGTGTGTGGGAATGCTTGATAGTGTCCCACAATTCTGAGAATTTCTTCATTTTTCTTCCTTCTTTATTATTTCTGTTACTTAGAAAGCATAATCCCAATTGATTTATCTTCAGTTTTGCTTCTTCTTTGTGCTTTTCCCTCTTCTTTGTGCTTAAATGTGAGGTTGAGTCCCTGTAGTGAATTTGTCATTTTATTATTACAATTTTTAGCTCAAGAATTTGTTTTTTTTTCTTTTTAAAAATGTGAACTCTTTATTGTCATTCTCTATTTAAAGAGTCAATCATTGTCAGTTTTTTCTTTATTTTGTGAACATAATATTCTTTACATTTTGTACATATTTATAGTAGCTGATTACTGTCCTTGTCTAGTAGGTACAATATCTGAGTTTCCTCAGTGACAGTTTCTGTAGGCTCATTTTTTCTGTTTATTTGTCACACTTTAGTATTTATTTTTGTTTTTCATAATGTATTTTTGAAAGCTGGACATTTTAAATAATCTAGTGTGCCAATTCTATTAATCAGAACCAACCATCCCAGTACTGAATTTGTTTGTTCTTGGTTGCTGTTGTTGTTGTTACTATTGTTTGCTTTTTTTAGGGACTTTTCTTAACTAATTCTGTAAAGTCTGTATTATTTTACTAATTTTCAGAGTTCTGAAAAAGTTAATTTTTACCATTTTTTCTCATTGCTTTCATGGATGAGTAAACTTTCAGACATCCTTACTCAGGCATTTTGATGTATTTCTCTAAGCATACATTTTTGTTTCAGCAGAAAACCTCTAGGTGACCTAAGTAATTGAAGAATATACAAAAGCCATTCACTCAGAGAAATTTAAGTGACTGAAAAAATAATTGGAATTTGAATTCCAGTTTGATACTTACCACTTTGCCTTTAGGAAGGAATAATCTTGTATTAGTATTGCTAACTTTAACTCCACGAATTAGGGCCTCTTCCTCCTTTAAAGACAGTAGCTAATGTTTCTTGTTTACTTAGATTTTTATTCAGTCAGGTCAAGATAGTTCACTTCTCATCTCTTGAAAGTGAATTTTAGAAGATCAAATTAATCATGTTGTCAATAAATCATTGAATAACATATCCAATTATAATTAAAGCAAGCAGATACTTTTTATAGCTTTATTGTGACATAAAATAATTATTTGTTTTCTCCTGAATTTTCTCTCATATGCTGGATCCTAATATATCCCAGGGAATGAATGCCATGGTGCCCTTTGTTTGATAATGGGAGTTTATTTATATTATTGAAGAAAATTTCTCCACAAGTGTACTTTGGAACATATTGTGAACAAAAATGGAATGTGATTAATATTACTCTTTATGACCAAGATTATTGAGGGTTTACCTTAGAAGAGAAGGGTATGGTAGACTACTCATACCTGAGGAGTTCTGTCATGCCTATGTGTGATATTTCAAGTCTGAACCTAGGCACTAATAAGATTTACTTGGCAGATCTCATGGTGAGAAGCTGCCCTCCTCACATCAGATGTAGTATACAGACAGTGCATTGCAGTTTTTGAAGAGAGTTGCAGTCAAGGACTCAGTCTTCTGCCCTCAAACAAGCCATTTTCAGACATATATATGCACTCCTATCCCAGGTAACAAGGGTTTCACTGATGCATTATTCTCTACTTTGACTCAATACCTTTCCATTCCTAGCCTCTCCCTCACCCTTTCCCTCAGCCCATGGGACCATAAAGAGATAAAAGCCCTTTATTCAGGGATCCTTGGCCCTGAGATGATTACCCCTGTCTGCATTGCATCCACTTGACCTCCCCTGGTACCATTCCATGGGAAAAAAACAGAACTGTGAGGAGCCAGAGCCTCTTTTTTCCTCTTGCTTGTACTATCTCAGTGAATAAAATCTTGACTGGAACTTGGATTGGTGTCCTATTTGATTACTTTAACACCTGCTTGTTTGAAAATACTTATTAAATCTCTTTTTTTTTTTTTGAAATAGGATTAATGAGAATTGTAATTTGGGGTTCTACTGTATTCTTTAATGAGTGAAACATTTATTAGAATTATGTCTGTGAATGACTAGCTTAATTTTAAAAGTTATACTCAGTAACAGGTCACTTTATGGTTTGTTGAAAATTTTCCATAGTCCACAGAAATTCAGTTTGTTTTTCTCTCTTCCCTCCTAAAGAATAAATTTCTGTCATAACAATCTTGTGAACTCTTTTATTGTTAATATCTCTACAAGTTTTCTAAGTCACTCATTATCAGAAACAGATTAGTGGAAAATTTAGAGAATTCACATACTGAATACTAACCCTGAATACTGTCCTTTTCTGATTTTTTTCCTGCTTCTTAGGTCCACATTTTCTAGAACATGTTAATAATGCTATTGGATCACTACTCAAATTATTTCTCTCTAGTCATTATGACTATACTATCAAATCAATCCCAAAGTTCTTTTATCATATAACTTTAATTTGCTTCTCTGGTATTTATTTGAGTGATGGAACCACAGCAATTATATCTCTAGTAGATTATTTTTCAGTGGACTTTGTAATTTAGTTGTTCAGAATCATCCCATGAAAATCTGCTATCGATAACATTTTACTTTTTATGAAGTTAGGCCACAATTGCTTATAAAATTATGCATTTGTCAGGCTGGATTAAATCCTAATTACATAATTTGGGCCACTTTGTAATATTTTAGAATTTATCATTGAAATAATTTTATGTAGAACAGCATTTACCTCGTCCGTCATATGAAAACTCAATGGCTTTCCCTAATAACTCACAGAGTAATCTCAAATGTGAATTCCACATTTAAATTTTTACTTTTAGGTAGATATTAGTAATAATGTCATAAATCTGGTACCACACATTCAACAGTTTTACAGTCATGGTAAATGTATACTCCTGAATAAGCCATAAGAGTATGACAATTTTTTGAGAAATATATTTATTTCATTTTATATAAAAAATCTCATAAATCTTTTTATCTGATGCATTGTATGCATTACATAGATTCTCTCAACCTTACCTGTCTTCCCAGTCACCGGTTACCACCTTTTTCATTGCAGTCACTAGAGTTATTGAAGCCACATCTAGCAAGAAAGTCTGCTACAGGTTCCACTGATATAGCTCTTGCATGATTTTCGTAATACCCATTGTGCCTGGGGTTGATCCAAACAGACCCAAGAAACTTTAGCTCCTCCCATATGTTTTATATTTAGATGTAGCAATATGTTAAAATGTGTCAAATCTGGCTTCCCTAGCAACTTCCTAAAGGGAACTGCAATCTGTAAGTGTGGAAGAAATTGGCTCTCTCTGAAACAAATTATGATCAGTGGAAATAGCAGAGAAGAGAGAACTGGAAAATTAATTATTTTCCTTTTCTTTCTTCAATAGAGAATTCTGAGACATGGCTTTTCTGTACAAGAGGCATCTTATATGATCAAGCAATGGGTCATGTCTTTTCATATCTCATGAAGCAGTGACCACATTAGTAGCATGGGACATGTTTATAATTCTGTACTTTATGTGACACTTTGCTTTTTCATAAATCTTTCAAATAAGTCTTCTTCCCAGCAGGGACAAAAAACCTTATGCTGATAATCAGCCTCAGCATCTGATTATAAGCTTAACAACCTTATAAAATGCACTTCATATAAATTTTTTATAGATTTTCTCATTTGAAAGCAGGGGTCTGCAGGGAGAAAGAACATTGGTTAAACTAGTTTGAAAATATCCTGAAATGTCAGAATAAGCAAAAAAACCTTTTCATCTTTTCCAAAGGAAAAAAGTCATGGAGCAAGTTTCTTTTTTCACAAGACATATCCCCTCCAACACTCTCATTGCCTCCAAGACCTATGCCAGATTTAGGTCTCAGTATTACCAAATGGGAAAATACAAGCACTGCTCCATCTTTATCTGAGATCATAAGAATATCCCCATTCCAATTATGAGGGCCTCACTTTTTCACAAAAATGTCCTAAATCTCACATGATAAATGTTGTGAGATTGTTAACTCAAATTACATCGTAATTGTACAAACAATGTGATTATATTTTGCATCGAATTTTCACCATCCTTGACCTGGACCTATAGTAAATAAGAGATGCTTTTAAGGCCACCTGAGGAGGTCTCTAGTTTCATGTCACGATTTGAGCTGAGAAGTTAAAAACCTGAGCTTGTCATTTTCATCATGTAAGCACTCCAGGGTACTTAAAAAAAGCTTTCCCTTCTCATAATCCTTGTAATTATCATTATTTCCATAGCAGTTGAGTGAGCAGCAACTTGGTCCCTGAGGGCATTTGCTTATAAGCACTTAATCACAGTCAACTACAGGTGATAATTTGATTAATGGTGATGTTCCCACATGCTGAGGATTGCTAGAATCCCATTTCCCATTAGCAAGATATTTAAATCCATTTCAAATTCCTTATTGATTGCCTGTTTCCTGAGCTTACTCCTGGAGTTAATTAGTTTACTGGTCAGCCCCTGTCAGAAGATAAATCAGACCAGTATTTCCTGCAGAGAAAAACTTTATAGAAAGAACTTTGAAACATGTTAAACAAGTATTAAGAAGATTGAACAGGCAAAAAGAAAACACTGAGGTTATACAAAAGTAGAAAGCATGGAAGTAGATAACACACTTATACCTGAGGGTACAAAGGTACAATGTTGGGAATAATAGTACTAAGCAGTGTGGAGAAATTGATCATATAAAGCTGAGACTCAGATCTCTAAATAAGTAGTTATTAGTAATTCATGATCTTAGGAGCTAGGAATCCAGATTACTGAAGAAACAACATTTTCCAGCTATTGCTAGAGCCTCAGAAACTCCAAAAAAAAAAGCACTATAATAGATTTAGAACTTATTTCATCAAGGAAGAAAAGCCTACTGAGACATGAACCAGAAATTAATTCCAAGTGCATTACAACTCTTCTCCCAAGGAGTAATCCTCCTGGTGAGCAGAACTACAAGCCACACCCTTAGTTATCTACTCCATATGGAGGAAGGATTTACTGCAAGTATGAGATATTCACTAATTCTCTGGAAATGGCAAATGCCTGGGCAAGTTTTTCTGGGTCCTGACAGTAAAAATTAGAAGTTAAATGACAAAGAGATCTGGGTACAAGGTATGTAGATGGATTTATGGACTCAAATAATTAGAAATTTTGTGTCTCATGTGAATTTGTACTGGAGATAACCCATCAGAACGTTGCCACTCAACAACTAGGTGGTTATGTGAATATTATTTGATCTATATCTAAGCAAGCTCAGCGTTTGTGTAGTCTCATGAATAGAGAATCTATGGTAACAAAGATGAAGGCTATGCAGAGACCCAGCTGCATGGGCTACCTCTCCAGAGATTCTCTACTTACCGCTACCACTGTGCCTGCAATTTTCCAGAAGCATAGATCAACACTGAGCCTTCAGCACAATTACTTGAGAATACCACCTTGTTATGTTGTGGCAAGGCAATTATATTTGACCATTCCATCTGAAGAAAACCATACATATTACATATATGAGTTTGCTTTCTTAGTCAAAGTGCCTCAAACAGCACAATCATCTGAAGACTTATAGAAAGCCTTTTCCATGCCAAGTGGCAGGAGCCACTCTAGTGTGGCCTGGTGCCAGCTGAGGCTGCCTACCAGTTATAGTAGGGTATGAATATGCTTTAGAGATGCACTAACTAGGGCAGCCCCACAGAAGAACCCAAGGTGTAGTAAGTGGTGCTAATTAGTTAGTTGGGGTGAAACAGAAATGATGCTCGGTCAGGTAGGTCAGGTAGGTAGAAGGTAAGCCAAAAAACGAAAACAAAACAACAACAGCAAAACCAAAACCTGGTGTTTGCCAGCACATCATTACTCAGAGAAAGTCTGGCCAGAAGTGGTTTGGCCAGACCATATCTCTGTCCTTCCTACCCAATTCAATGTGGCATTTTCTTTTAATATTTAGTTGTAGAAAATATTTTTTGTTATCTCAGGACATTCTCAGAGATAGTTACTCTATGTGCAGTGGTAGTTTCAGTGAGTCATGGGAGGATGTTAGCCCAGGATCTTTCTACTCTGCCATCTTGTCCCCTTCTGAGACTACAATTCATATTTAGCTATTTAATTCCATTTAGGTCATCAGTCTTATAAGAAAAAAAAATAAAGTTCTTTCTTGTTTTTTTTTCTTTCAGAGGTATCAAAAAATATCTTGCTCCTTAACAGATCACAGGATTGTGAGCATCTATTTAGAACTGAAAATGTACAGTACCATAATAATAATCTACAGTAAAGGAAGGATCAATCTAACATTTAACATTATAAGTCATTCTTATTCTTGCACTATAATGTCAATAATTTAGATATTTCTACCAAAGTTTTAATTATTTTAAAATATGTTTCAAATAAAATTTCAAATTTGTGCAAATATCTCTCTATGATGATGAGTTTGAACTTCAGATAAATACTGATTTTTATCCTTTGAGCATTTAGCTTTTGGTCCAAATACTTATTCAGTATACCTCTAATTTATACCTCTACTTTACCATATCCTAGCATGAAGTCCTAGCTTTACTAAGCAAGAGGTAAGTATTTGTGTAACTAATCCATTAATTAGAAAAAAGTCCAAATATTATGTTTGCTAACTTCTAATTCTCTTTCATTGCTGATTTTAGGCTGTATAAATTATAAGATATTAAGGAATTGCTTGCCACAAATGAACTTATTCCTATATCAAATTTATAGCAATGGATTCCAGGGTGCATCCATCTTTTTTCTATAATGATGGTTTATCCAATTGTTAAGGGAATACATATAAACGCAAAAAATTTTAATGCAAATAAAAAACTCTGATACCTCACATTTGGATAGATTCAACACTGTTAACATAAACTGACACTGAGTTTGCAGTGATTTCTTGTATCTGAAAAACTTTGGCTAAACTCAGGTGACATTGTGTCCATATAAGTAAGACTTACTAATCTCTCTCAGGATTCCTAAATCTTAAACTTAAATAAAGAAACCTTATAAAACAGTAACTCTTTAGCCTGCAATTACAAATTTATAGCAAAGCAGAAGAAAATTTTTTAAAAAAGCAAATAACATAGTTCAAAAAAGAAAGTCCTTGGGGGCTGTTTATTGCCCCTCAACAAGTTGTCCCCAACCTTTTTGACACCACGGACCAGTTTCGTGGAAGACAATTTTTTCACGGACGAGGGTGGGGGGCAAGGGGTGCTTCAGCTAGTAATGCTAGTGATAGGGAGGATGGGGAGAGGCAGATAAAACTTCGTTCCCTTGACTGCCGCCCACCTCCTGCTGTGCGGCCCAGTACCTAAAGGGCCATGGACTGGTTGCAGTCTGCAGCCTGGGGGTTGGGGATCCCTGCTGTAAACCAATCATGAGTCCCTCTTAGGTGCCTGGGAGAACTTAAACTTAACATATTATGTTGACTGTTTTTATCAGCTGGAATCATTCCACACCAAGGGAAATATTCACTCAGTGCAGTCTTTCGGATACACCTGAAAAGTAGGCTAAATTTAAATGTTAAACTGTGGCTATTAACATAACATTTTTAGTACATCCAAATTAAATGCATTTGTTATCTTGTATCCAAAATATTTGCCTTTATATGGATAATTTTACATTTATCTATAATATGCACCTTTAAATGCCCACTGAGATATTCATTCTCAGTATCAAAAATATATAAGAAAAAAAATCCAACATCCATAGTATGAGGTAGGTTTAGCTTGGTCTTTCAGGGTAAAATAGGAGATGGTACTCCACATTCTCAGAATGCAAAATGTTCTTCTTGCCCATCTACAGAATGACAATGCAGAAAAGATGAAAATACCCTACATCTAGTCAAAAGTAAGATTTCAATTCCATGTTGAAGGTTATCTGCCTATGAAATAGAACAATATACTTCACATTCTTATAAAGTTTTTTATCAGATTGATGTCACAAAGTATAATTAGCAATTTGGAAAACTAGCTATCTTTTTTAAATATCAGGGATTTACACTTATTTTACTAAGGTTAATGTCCTGTATAAAAATAGTTTTTTGATTCATCTTGAAAGTACAGGTGCATTCAAACAGTAACTAGCTTATTCTGCTATTCTCTAATAGAACTGCTACTAATATTCATAATAATATACATAATAGCACATTTTGAATGGTGTGTTCCCAGGTATATTCTAACTCATTTAGCACTCATAACGCTTCAAAATAGATAAAAAATTCATTTGGAGATGAACTATATAATATTCCCAAGAGCACAATCATTCAATCAATTACTTTTTCATCAATATTTATTATCTCTTATATGCTAAGGGTACAACAATTAACAGATAAAATTCCTGTACTTCTGGAGATCACAAGTCTCTGGCTTCTTCCATGAACTACTTAAAAAGCAGCAATAATATTATCTTTCTGTATTTTCTTAGAAAAGTATGCCCTCACTACTCATGAATCTTTATGTTATGTATTCAGAGAAACTCTCCATGCCAAAACTCTATTGTTGCAAATTTATTTATGCTTGTGAAATATCTTGTGATAGTGAACTCTAAGTCAGAACAGATTATTTATGAAAACATAAAGTCTAACTACATTGACTCTGAACATACTTGCATCAAATGGATCTAGGTTTTCCACTTCCTATCTGAAATAAGACAATCTTCCCTAGCCTAAGGCATAGTTGAAAGACAATATTCAAATATCCACTTAAATCTTTGATGGAAAAATATAAAAGTTTCATGTAAAAGGAAAAAGAAAATGCTCTGAGCCAAAGTGAGGTGATTTAAGATGGCTATTATCTGGCTGTTTTAGATTTTGAATTCAGATAGCCAGGCATGCATTACCTCCTATCTTGTAAATCTCCAATTGCAGAGGTAATGCTCTGTGCTCATTTATGTGAAATCAAAGTTAGACCCCCAAAATGGAATCTTTATACAAAATACAATCTCTCAAGCATTGGAACGTGGTGATGGAGATTTTACAATAAAGCTTTGAGTTATAATTCCAAGGCATAAAGGCTAGAAAAATAAGCAGGAAAAAAGGACATGTCATCTCTAGGACATCTGAGATTAGTGTATTTTGTGTTTTTTATATTATATTTCATCAAAATGAATGTACACAATTCTTTTAAAAGTCTGACATTTTATCCAGACTTGAATCAATCTGGAAATACTGAATATTACCTCAGACTACTGAATCGTATTTCTCAAAGTTTCTTTAGAGATTACCTAAATGATCTCTGTCTCCAAACAAAACAGAAGACACCATAAGAGATAAAAAGAAACCGTGTGCTTAAGGCTGGAGGGGAAGAAGTTTCCACCTTCACTCACATTTTCAGTATTTAAGGGCTACCAGGTCCAGGGATACCGTCATTCTTTGACACTCTTTTCTGACTGTGACAGGTTTTGTATTGTTTAAGTAAAGTGTTTCAGAGGTTCTACACTTTTTCACTAAACCAAAAAAGAAAAAGAGAGAGAGAGAGAGAGAGAGAGTTGGGGATATTGGTGCCACTTCCCAGAAGTGACCCTTTCCCCTCCTCATTCCTTTCTACTTTTTCAAAAGTCCCAGTAAAGGAAAAATTGTTAAGGGATATTTGCCAGGGATGCAAGCAGAGTCGACTGTGTCCTCAAGTGCTGATGTCTAATTGAAGTATCCTTCCTAAAAGTTGAGCGCGATTCCCTTTACTCATGCACTACGAAGTTCACAGTTGCCCCCCCTAGTGTCCCCATCGCTTTATTGCAGAATGCTTAGTCTAGAGCCACACAATATAAAGAGTGGTTGGCAATCTTACTGGAAAATTGATTAGGGAGATAATTTAAAGGTACAAACCCAGGACTTTTCTACAGAGATTCTCATTCAGTTGATCTTAGGATTGGACAGGCATTTGTATTTTTATTTTTATTCTCTAGATTATTCTGATGCACTGTAAAGTCAAGTCACAACAAGTCTGAGCCTCAGTTTTCTGTAGTGGAGATAATTCTTGCTGTACTGCCTTACAGTGATTATGGGAGAATCAAGTAATTCAATGCATTCAAACATGCATTTAGTGTACTGCACGATCACAACATGTTCTCTACAGTAAGGTATGGTAGTTTCAAGCATTTCAGTATGATCATGTACTTTAAGGTTGGTTGCTGACTGTTCAATTCCAGAGAAAACATAATTAATACATATTTTTAGTCTTATATTAAAATCAAGACAATATTACAGAGGCAATGAAAGCATTCTTCTATTTTACCTAACTTAGCAAAGCAAGTAAATACTTAAAACCAAAACAAAACAAAACTTGATGATCCTTTGGTTGAATTGGCAAATCTATTACTATATTGGTGTCATGGAGACAAAACTTAAACATGATGCTTCAGATACCCAGAGTTTATTCTTCAACAGTTGTGAAGTTGAAACGTATGCCAACTGCTCATGTAGAACTTTAGACTATTCTTATTACATGCTCTTTAAAAAAAATCAACAATGAAGTAATTCAAATATTGTACAAAATTCAAATAGAAAGAATAGGTAAAACTGAGGGAGTTTCCATCTTGGTACATTATACTGAACAAGGCAGTTAAGTCCATAAAACTGATATGGCAAATTAGTTCCAACTGGCTCCTTCTGATGCTGAAGTGAGAGCAAATCCAACTATCTGATAATGACACGAAAAAACACAGTGAAGACATCTCACTGTAGAGGCAACAAGCAGTGGATGAAGCTTCCTAGTTCTGCCTTATTATTTTTGAACATACTTTTCTGTTCAAAAAGTTTCAGCTCATTTAGCACAGTAAAAAGAACTGTGAAAATGATCTAATGACATTACTTTCCATGGAGTGGATTTTGATGTTACAGTTTTTATTCATTTATTTATCACAGCAAATCCACCTTAAGGTATGGGAAAAAAGAGTAATGCTTCTTTCTACATTCAAATTTCTCAGTGGTCAAATGAGCACAATTTGAGTACAATTCAGAGAGGTAAGAGCATTTCAAGAAAATATATTGTTTAAAGTAATTATGGAAAAATGTACCTTCATTCTTACCACATAATAGTATTTTATTCTTAAAGTAGAGATACTTAAGTCAACATGATTGGTTTAAGAGTAAATATTTTGGCAATTATTACTCTGCGTTGCCATCATAGTTGATTTTTTGATCTTTATTTTTGACTGCACCAACTACTCAAAGGAAAAAAAAAAGGAATATTGAGAAAATGACAAAATACAAATCTGTGAAGAAAATTTTAAACATAAAAGTTCTATGAAGAGTTATCTTACAACAAAGAGTGAACATTGCTTTGTGACAGTCTTCATCTTTTCTAAATCAGTAATTGGAAGTTTAACTTTTGTAATTCACATCTTCATGCTTTTCTTGCCCTCCCCCAGTATACGGTTTTTCCATATTTATAAGCCCCTCTTTTCAGCCTCTCTTTCCTAGTTTAATCAACAGTCTTTCCTTTCTTCCCCTCACTAAGTGGAGTATCACCTACCACCATTTATATGTTCTATGAAAATAAGTGACAGAATGTTTATTTCTGAGTTTGAGTAGTGTGCTTAGATATACTTATATAAACATTTTAGGACAGTGGTGAGACATTTTTAACATGTCACTGGTATGTTTAAGAACATTAACAATGGACTTCCCTGGTGGTGCAGTGGTTAAGAATCCACCTGCCTATGCAGGGGCCACAGGTTTGAGCCCTGGTCTGGGAAGATTCCACATGCCACGGAGCAGCTAAGCCCATGCGCCACAGCTACTGAGCCTGAGCTCTAGAGCCCATGAGCCACAACTACTGAGCCCACGTGCCACAACTACTGAAGCCCACACACCTAGAGCCCATGCTCCACAACAAGAGAAGCCACCACAATGAGAAGTCTGCATACCACAACAAAGAGTAGCCCCCCACTCGCCACAACTAGAGAAAACCCGCACACAGCAACGAAGACCCACCACAGCCAAAAATAAATAAATAAATAAATAAAAAGAATATTAACAACAAAAAACAATATCTTCTATGCTAGGCACCGTTCTTAAGTGCTTAATTTCTGAACTAATTTAATCCTCACACCAAGCTAAGTGAGGTGCGATTGTTCTTGTTTCAAAGTCTGGATTCAAACCCAGGCATTCTGATTTGAGAGTCTAGGGTCATACCACTTCCACCAAGACCTTTAACTACCTTAATCCACTTAAAACCTTTACCAAGAGCAAACACCATTAAAGAAAAACTGTCACTGAAATCATCTCTTTTAATGCAAACAAAATCCAAACCTGAATACTTTATTTAATCCAGTGCAATAAATATATCAGTTGAAATCAACACATTGCTGGACACTTAGGTATTATTTTTAAGAACTCTAAAATAATGCAAAGTGCCCTGCAGATTTCAGTATAGTGGGATTTTTCCTATTTAGCGTTTGCACCATTTCCGACCTTAGTGTCTATTACTTTTGGAAGAAAAGAGATGAACTCTGTCTCATTTGTCTTTTTTCAAATATTTGGTATAATTCTTGCCCTGCATAAAAAGGAGAAAAACCTTTCCAAATTGAAAATTTAAAAAAATGTAGAGAAACTATGGGAGAGATGTCCCCAAGATTAGGGTAAGAGGTAGGATCAATAAGGCTTAACTGATTAGGCCTTATTTCAGTAGATAAGGCCCAGAGTTTTCAGAATTTCTAGAATAGAAAGAAATAAATAGAATATCATATCAAGAAAGAGTTAATACTTCTGTGAGTAAGTGCAAAATGAAGGGTTATTAAATATAAGTTTCAAATCATCCCATAAAAGCTCATATTAGAAAATAAAGTCATTCAAAGTAACTCTTAAAAATTAAAATCAAGTAAACATAGATTATTATAACTTTGGTTACTGAAAATAATACATAACAGAAATGTGTTTGTGCAATATTAAAAATAGCAGTAAGACATGTCTGCAAATTAAAATTTCCTTAATTAATGGTTAGACAAATTTCCTAATTATTGACTTTTCTATAAAATATTTAAATTCATGCTAAACTTTGAGGGTTAAAAATGTCTTTATCTCCTAAAGTGAATGATCACCATATTTTATATTTTTTTGCTAGCTGTAATTTCATAAAATTGGGATGTTTTAATCATTTGGATATAAAAATATGGTCTAGATAAATTATATATATATATTTATCCTTATTATTTATATAGTCATATATAATTTCAAGCAACAGGATATGACAGAACAGTGTTTCCTTTTTATTCATTAGAAATGTCATGGTTTGACACATTACTTTAAAGATAAATCATACTCTTGTTCCTCATTTAATACATCAAAGTGCCATTTTAATAAAATATGATATATTAAAAAAAATCACTCCTTGCAGAAATTAAAGAATTCTACTATTACAGAGAATATAGCTGTTAACTAGGAGAAGCCTCTTAATGTATGGATGAAATAACTAAGTTAGACTATGTAACTTGATTCAACCATTCAGCTATATACTGGCAGAGTGATGATAGAATGAAAGAATATCTAGTCCAAAGTTCTGTCTGCATGCAGTTGTCATTTATACGGTTATCATTTTGAAAGGTGTGAATTTATAAATTAAGGATGAGTATTAGTGATGTATTTAACATATATGTATAAATAACCCAACCTGTTTTTTTTCCTAACTAAAAATTTATCTTTTCCATGATTCTCTTCATTTTGAAGCTCTCTCTCTTTTTTTTTTAATTTAATTTAATTTAATTTTTTTGCGATATGCGGGCCTCTCACTGTTGTGGCCTCTCCCGTTGCGGAACACAGGCTCCGGATGCAGGCTCAGCGGCCATGGCTCACGGGCCCAGCCGCTCCACGGCAGGCGGGATCCTCACGGACCGGAGCACAAACCCGTGTCCCCTGCATCGGCAGGCGGACTCAACCATTGCGCCACCAGGGAAGCCCTGAAGCTCTCTTTTTATGGTTTATTCCCTAATTTGTTACTGAAGGTTTATTAAAAAACAAACAAACAAAACACAGAATTTACAATCACATTTAATATGATTTTAGAGTTCTATTGGGTATTAATGAAAATTCATCAGATTATTTCCTGAAAACTCATTTATTAAGTAAAATCATCATGTCGTATAACAGATGCTTTTTTTGGAAAGGTCCAAACTTTGGAACAAAGTAATTAAAAATCAACCTAAGCTAAGAATACTTTGGCCATATTTTAATTATCATTATTTTTACTCTAGAATCCCATTAAATTCACTGAGTGTGATGATTTATTTATTGATTTGTCCAATGCATTCATTCATTCAATCATCAAGCTATCATTCAGTGCCTGTGATGGTGTTGACATGCTTGTAAACATTGAGATATTTAGGACAGTGGTTCTGGTTTTCAAAACTTATATTACTCTAGGATGGCTAAATAATTATAGAAAACCAATTAATTAAACAAGGTACAATACATGTGACCATGACACATATATCAGCATGTTTGAAGACCTTTTGGATGAGGTGGTACTTGAGGTGAATCCTTTGGAATAAAAATGGACCATTTAAATGAAGAATATTATGATAGTTTCTGTGCAGGAGTTGGTGAGTTGGTGAAGACCATATGCCAAGTTCTTCAGGACTCCAAGAGCACCTTGTGGTAGCAGGAGTGTTGCCAAAAGATATAGAATTAAAGAGAATGAAAATGAGCTTAAGGAACTGGGAGACAGAACTGAAGAGCCAATATGTACCTAAGTTTCTGAAAAAAAAATTTTAAAAACTGAGAATCAGCATACAAAGTGATTGTAGTAGGCAGAACAATGGTACTCTAAAGATATTCACATCTTAATTCCTAGAAACTGGACTAACTTGCCTTACATGGCAAAGGAGTTTTGCAGATGTGATTTTTGGTACAGATCTTGAAATAGTGAGATTATCCTAGATTATCAGGGTAGTTATCATCTAATCACATGAATACATAAAAGCAGAAACCTTTCTTGGCTGCAGTCAGAAAAAGATGGAAGAATAATTAAAGAGATATGGCATTAGAAGGAAGAGACTTGCCCTTGCTGGCTTTGAAGATGGAAGAAGAGGGTCATGAACCAAGCAATGTAGGTGCATCTACAAACTGGGAATAGCCTTGAATTTACAACCAGTAAGAAAGAGAGGCCTCAGTCCTACAACTGGAACTAAATTCTTCCAATAAACCAAATGGACAAGGAAATGAATCCTCACAAAGCCTCCAGAAAGGAAGGTAGCCCTACCAGTACCTTAATTTTAGCCAACTATATTCATGTCCAACTTCTGACCTACAGAATTATAAGGTAATATGTTTGTGTTGGTTAAGTCACTAAATTAAATTTGTGATAATTTGTTATGGCAGCAATAAAAATTAATTCAAAGTTAATACCCCTAAACTGAGGCATAAGAGAGCTAAGCAAACCTTCATACAGCACAAAGTTGTGAGACAAGAATTCAATCCAGGGACCTCAAAAGCAGGGCCCATTATCTTAATAAATTGCATTATTATAACTGAATCCCTAAAGAAAACACATTTCTTTTGGGTAACTAAAGATAACTCCAAACACTTTCTATACTTACATCTCCAATAAAAACTCAAAGCAAAAATAGTAAAACCCACAAATTTTCTGGAAATAAATTGAAAGATGAAATAAATATGTACAACTAAAAAAATACTATTAAGAACCAAACATGTAAAAATATGTAAATATAGAAAACACAAACACATATATTCTCAAAGGTAACTTCTGGGAAAAGTAGAAATCAAAGTCATAATTGCATAGATTAATAATTTATCAAAAAGGATTACTGTTTGGAAAATTTACTTAACTGAAAAGACCAACAACCTCTCCTGTTTAAAAAATCAGAGAAAAATATAAAATTAAGGTTAAATCACTTTTAATATACAGTTGGCTAAGACAAACCTGAATTCTCCCAAATCAAAAACTGAAATAAAAATATTAAGTGTAAAGCAGTAATAATTTTTAGCTAAAATCACAATTAGCCCTCAGAGCTGCATGTTGGAATTTTTGATGTCCAAGAGAGATAGAACCTTTGGCTTTTGGATTAATAAAAACATGAAACTTTTTATAGCCCCCCTTTATGTATATAAAGCTATTAACCTGGAATTTTGAACCTAAAAAAGTATCCACAGCATTGAAAGAACACTAGAAAACATCTAGTCAACTGTCAAAAGAATAATAATAAGTTGTGATTTAATGAAAGATATAGATTAAAACCCCACATTTGATTCCCATGTATACAGCATAACAGTCAAAACTGAAACCTAACATCATAGTAAAACAGTAGAACACCAAAGAAAGTAGAAATTTTAAAAGGAAACAGCTAAAAAAGATAAAAATAAAACAGACTTCTCATGAGCAAATGTAAATGTCAGAAGCCAATATATTTAGGTCCCTGTAATATTTGAGAGGATAGAGACAATGTTTAATCTTAGGCTTTATAAACTAGAAGGCATATTAAAATATTTAGGGAAAGAGACTTCTGGCTTCACTCCAGGAAATAGAAAGCTGTAAAGAGATTTTTCTAACAACCTAAGAATAAGTTTGATAATTTAAAAACTCATGATTTTTCTTGAGTTCACTAGGGTGTTCAGGAGACAACAAACTACCTTGAAATCTAAGGAAATCTGAAACTTCTGTCCTGTGAACAGAAGCCCTTCTGTCCCCCATTTCTTTTGGGCAAGACTCCAGCCTCCATGACATTCCCTGAGTTCAAAGGGTGATATGAAGAGCTGCTAATCAAGGGAGGAGCAGCCAAGAAACCACCAGAGGTAAGATTATGGGACTAGAGAAGCTCATCAAGATTAGGAGACAAACACCTGAGATTAAGGGAGTGCAAGCCCTGCTCACACCCTAATCTTGTCAGAGACCCCACGTTTGAATGACTGTTATAAAACCATTCATCAAATCCTCTGGGGTTAAGACACATAGTTTTTGAGGCAGAAGCCTGGTGTGTTCCCCTTTGCCTGGCAAAGCAATAAAGCTATCCTTTTCTACTTCACCCAAAACTCTGTCTCCAGGATTTGATTTGGCACTAGTGTACAGAGAGACCAAATTTTCGGTAACAAATCCAAGGCAAGAGGGGGCATGAACACTGGCTCATCCTTGGCTGAGAAGAAAATGGAAGTCTCCCTACAAACAGGTAAGAAGAAGCCAGTTAATGTGTTTGACAATTTTCTAAAGGCTGAAAGTGGGCTAACACATGTGTATAGAATCTAGTGGGAAAAGTTTACACCTAACAAAACAGGTGGGGAACTTCAGAAGAAAGAAACTATATGTGATGAGGTGGGGAAGGTGGTGTGCTGAATTGGGCAATTGGGATTGAAACTATATGCGATGAGGTGGGGAAGGTGGTGTGCTGAATTGGGCAATTGGGCAATTGGGATTGGTGGTGTGCTGAATTGGGCAATTGGGATTGTATACACTGATGTGTATAAAATTGATGACTAATAAGAACCTTCAGTATAAAATACAAACAAACAAAACAAAAACAACTAATACTAAATTTTCTTTGGGTTATTTGTACATTAATTTAAATATTTCAGACATTACATGAAATTCCTTAAAATCTTACATGTTCTGGTATAATGTTTTAAGTCATAATTCTAGTTATTACTTTAAAATGTATATCTCAGAAATAACTAAATTTCCTTGTCAATTGCATTATTATGAACTTTCATCAAATCATTAACCATGGTCTTTTTTAAGTCTTTTGTCATTTACAGACAGTTCTGGGTGTACTCTGATGCTTCCAAAAATATTCCTATAAAAGAGTTTAATCTTCAAGGAATTCATGGAAAAGACTGACAAGTACAGGTTTCTGGTAACTGACTATACTGCTGAACTGAATGAATAAGCATTTTCAGAACTCTAATGGAAAACTGATGAATTCATAAAAGTGCTAACAAAAGATCAAGATAAAAAAAAATTAATTACATGGGGCTGAATCAACTGATGAGGATGTTTATAATGTTTGTGACTTTCTGTTTGAAAAAAAAAAATCCTACAAGCACTCAGAGGCAAAAAGTATACAAATCAATTTTCACTGCAAAGTAAAGGAGCTGTTACAGTGGAGGATTACTGGACTGAATGTCAATATTATGACATAGTATGAGTGTGTTTTGTGTTTGGTAATTGCAATCATTGTTTCTTTGTTGTGATCATCCATTTACTATGCTTGGTGTCAGTGTATTTATCTCTTGTAAAAATAAAATACAGTGTGTGTGTGTGTGTGTGTGTGTGTGTGTGTGTGAAAAAAAAAGAAAAAGAAAGAAACACCTGCATGTTTCAGAAAGTAACAGAGAAATTAAATCCAGAGAAATAAAACAAAAAGAAACTATATGAAAGGGTTCAAAGGACATATCCTAAAATTAAAACAAACAAAACTTGGTAACAGAGATAAAGAAGTCTTTGAAGGAGTTCCTCAGTAGACTTGACACAGTGTGGAAAAACTAAGTGAACTTAATGATAGAACAATAAAAATTACTCAAATTGGAACAAAAAAAGGAATGAGAGATAAAAAACAAAAAGAGAGAGAGAGAGAGAGCAGATTCCAACAGGTAATGATATAAAGATGTCAAATGGTCTATCATATATGAAACTGGAATCCCAAGAGGAGAACATAAACAGGGAAGAAGAAAAGATCAAATAAAAATAAGAAATTAAAAAAAACCCACAAAAACGAGGTGGAGTCACGATGGCAGTGTGGGAAACCATGAAGTTAGTGTCTTCCCACAATTAGGGCACCTGCCGACCGCTGCTGTGGGACTCTGATGCCAAAGGAGATGGGAGGAACCCCAAAGTGAACTGGTAAGACATAGGGGGACTGGTGGGGGAGCAGAGTGGAGGCCAGACAGGATCAGCGCCCCTGAGGCAAGGGAGCTCAGGAGAGGTAGGTGGGAGTGACTCTCTGGGAAGAGTGGTAGAGGAGCGGGGTGTGATTGTCTCACCCACTTGGGCCGGGGAGCCTGCTGAGCTCCCAAGTAGGTATTCCCCTCCAAAGCCATATTCAGGCCATGTGGGTCCTGGGGGCATAGGAGGCAGGCCATGGAGATCAGGATAGACAGGCAGGAGGGGCCACCCAGGAGGAGCGTGAGAGGAGTAGAGGGTGTTTGCCCCACACACTTGAGCTCAGGAAGCCTGCTGTGCTCCCAGGTGAAGTTCCCTGCTCTCTGAGACCAGTGGTGGGGGCATGACTGGGCCCCTTCTGTTCCTTGAGCCTAAGCCCCAACCCCCACATCCCCCAGGGACTTTTTCAGCCCTGTGGGTCCTGAGCATTCACTCTGTGACCATGACTTCCCAAACCTCGCCCTTGCTTAGGCCCTGGCCTCCACAGCCAAGGCCTTTTCCATTTCTTTTTTCTTTTATTTTCCTTCCTCCTCTTTTTAATTATTGTGGTACTGACGTACTTTCTGGCTGTTGATTCATCTATATTTTTATTTGTATATTCTTTCTAACATATCTGTTAGTTTCCTAGTCTAATTTTATTTTTTACATTGTTATTGTACTTTTTTTTTTTTTGGCCACCCCGCATGGCTTGCGGAATGTTGGTTCATGAGCCTGGGGTCAGGCCAAAGTTCCTGCAGTGGGAGCTCCAAATGTGAACCACTGGACTAACAGAGAACCTCAGAGCCCAGGGAATATTCATCAGAGTGAGGTCTCACACAGTTACTCATCTCAGCACCAAGACCCAGCTCTTCGCAATAGCCTAAAAACTCCAGTGTTGGAAGCCTCAGGACAAACAACCAGTAAGACAGGAACACAAACTCACCCATTTAAAAAAAAGAAAAGAAACGGCAAAAATATACGTCACAGATGAAGGAGCAAGATAAAAACCTACAAGACCAAATAAATGAAGAGGAAATAGGCAATCTACCTGAAAAAGAATGCAGAGTAATGATAGTAAAGATGATCTGGAATCTCAGAAATATGATGGAGGCATGGATTGAGAAAATACAAGAAATATTTAACAAAGATCTAGAAGAACTAAAGAACAGAGATGAACAACACAATAACTGAAATGAAAAATACACTAGAAGGAATCAATAATGGAATAACTGAGGCAGAACGAATAATTAAGCTGGAAGACAAAATGGTGGAAATAACTGCCAAAGAGCAGAATAAAGAATGAAAAGAATTGAAGACAATCACAGAGACCTCTGAGACAACACTAAACACACCACCATTTGAACTGTAGGTGTCCCAGAAGAAGAGAAAAGGAAAGGATCTGAAAAATATTTGAAGAGATTATACTTAAAAACTACCCTAACATGGGAAAGGAAATAGTCATCCAAGCCCAGGAAGCACAGAGACTCTTATACAGAATAAACCCTAGGAAAAACACACCAAGATATATATTAATCAAACTAACAAAAGTTAAATTCAAAGAAAACATATTAAAAGCAGCAAGGGAAAAACAAAAAATAACATATGAGGGAATCCCCATAAGGTCATCAGCTGGGGGGAAGTGAGAGTAGCATTGACATATATACACTACTGAATGTAAAATAGTTGGCTGATGGAGAGGATATGGGGACATGTGTACGCATATGGCTGATTCGCTTTGTTGTGCAACAGAAAACACATTATTGAGAAGCAATTATACTCCAATAAAGATTTATTAATTAAAAAAAAAAGATAGATGTTAGCTCTTCTCTAAATTTTTGATAGAATTCAATTGTGGAGCCATCTGGTCCTGGATTTTTGTTTGTTGGAAGATTTTTAATCACAGTTTCAATTTAAGTTCTTGTGATTGGTCTGTTTATATTTTCTATTTCTTCCTGCTTCAGTCTTTGAAGGTTGTGCTTTTCTAGGAAATTGTCCGTTTCTTCCAGGTTGTCCATTTTATTGGCATAGAGTTGCTTGAGGTAATCTCCCATGATCCTTTGTATTTCTGCAGTTTCAGTTATTACTTCTTTTTCATTTCTAATTCTACTGATTTGGGTGTTCTCCCTTTTTTTTCTTGATGAGTCTGGCTATGGTTTATAAATTTTGTTTATCTTCTCAAAGAACCATCTTTTACCTTTATTGATCTTTGCTATTGTTTTCTTCATTTATTTTTCATTTATTTCTGATCTGATATTTATGATTTCTTTCCTTCTGCTAACTTTTTCTCAAACTCTTTGAAATATAGGAGAGGGAGGAACACTCCCAAACTCATTCTATGAGGCCACCATCACCCTGATACCAAAACCAAACAAAGATGTCACAAAGAAAGAAAACTACAGGACAATATCACTGATGAACATAGATGCAAACATCCTCAACAAAATACTAGCAAACAGAATCCAACAGCACATTAAAAGGATCAGACACCATGATCAAGTGGGGTTTATCCCAGGAATGCAAGGATTCTTCAATATATGCAAATCAATCAATGTGAGGCACCATATTAACAAATTGAAGAATAAAAAACATGATCATCTCAATAGATGCAGAAAAAGCTTTTGACAAAATTCAACACCCACTTATAATAAAACCTCTCCAGGCATAGAGGGAACTTACCTCAATATAATAAAGGCCATATGTGACAAACTCACAGCCAACATCATCCTCAATTGTGAGAAACTGAAACCATTTCAACTAAGATCAGGAACAAGACAAGACTGCGCACTCTCACCACTATTATTGAACATTGTTTTGGAAGTTTTAGTGACAGCAATCAGAGAAGAAAAAGAAATAAAAGGAATCTAAATCAGAAAAGAAGAAGTAAAGTTGTCACTGTTTGCAGATGACATGATACTATACATAGAGAATCCTAAGATGCTACCAGAAAACTACTAGAGCTAAACAATGAATGTGGTAAAGTAGCAGGATACAAAATTAATGCACAGAAATCTCTGGCATCCCTATACACTACTGATGAAATATCTGAAAGTGAAATTATGGAAACAGTCCCATTTACCATTGCAGCCAAAATTTTAAAATACCTAGGAATAAACCTCCCTAATGAGACAAAAGACCTGTATGCACTGGACCTATGGACTGATGAACAAATGGACCTATGCACTGATGAACAAATTAAAGCTGATACAAACAGATGGAGAGATATACCATGTTCTTGGATTAGAAGAATCAACATTGTGAAAATGACTCTATTACCGAAAGCAATCTACAGAGTCAATGCAATCCCTATCAAACTACCACTGGCATTTTTCACAGAACTAGTACAAAATATTTCACAATTTTAATGGAAACACAAAAGACCCACAATAGCCAAAGCAATCTTGAGAAAGAAAAAATAAGCTGGAAGAATCAGGCTCCTGGACTTCAGACTATACTGCAAAGCTACAGCAATCCAGACAGTATGCTACTGGCACAAAAACAGAAATATATATCAATGGAACAGGCTAGAAAGCCCAGAGATAAACCCACACACTTATGGTCACCTTATCTTTGATAAAGGAGGCAAGAATATACAATGGGGAAAGACAGCCTCTTCAATAAGTGGCACTGGAAAAAGTGGACAGCTACATGTAAAAGAATGAAATTAGAACACTCCCTAACACCATACACACAAAAAAACCTCAAAATGTATTAAAGACCTAAATGCAAAGCCAGACATTATGAAATTCTTAGAGGAAAACATGGGCAGAACACTCTATGACATAAATCACAGCAAGAGCCTTTTTGACCCACCTCCTACAGAAATGGAAATAAAAATAAAGAAATGGGACCTAATGAAACTTAAAAGCTTTTGCACAGCAAAGGAAACCATAAACAAGACCAAAAGACAACACTCAGAATGGGGGGAAATATTTGCAAATGAAGCAACTGACAAAGGATTAATCTCCAAAATTTACAAGCAGCTCATGCAATGCAATATCATAAAAACAAAAACACAATCCAAAAATGGGCAGAAGACCTTAATTGACATTTCTCCAAAGAAGATATACAGATTGCCCACAAATACATGAAAGAATGCTCAACATCATTAATCATTAGAGAAATGCAAATAAAAACTACAATTAGATATCATCTCACACCAGTCAGAATGGCCATCATCAAAAAATCTACAAACAATAAATGCTGGAGAGGGTGTGGAGAAAAGGGAACCCTCTTGAACTCTTGGTGGAAATTTAAATTGATACAACCACTATGGAGAACAATATGGAGGTTCCTTAAAAAACTAAAAATAGAACTACCATATGACCCAACAATCCCACTACTGGACATATACCCTGAGAAGACCACAATTCAAAAAGAGTCATGTACCTCAATGCTCATTGCAACTGTATTTACAATAGCCATGACATGGAAGCAAACTAAGTGTCCATTGAGAGATGAATGGATAAAGAAGATGTGGCACATATATACAATGAAATATTACTGAGGCAGAAAAAGAAACGAAATTGAATTGTTTGTAGTGAGGTGGATGGACATAGAGTGTGTCATACAGAGTGAAGTAAGTCAGAAAGAGAAAAACAAATACTGTATCTTAACACATATATATGGAATCGAAATATATATATGGTTCTGAGAAACCTAGGGGCAGGACAGGAATAAAGATGCAGATGTAGAGAATGGACCTAAGGACACTGGGAGGGAGAAGGGTAACCTGGGATGAAGTGAGAGAATGGCTTTGAAATATGTACACTACCAAACGTAAAACAGATAGCTAATGGGAAGCAGCCACATAGCACGGGAAGATCAGCTTAGTGTTTTGTGACCACCTAGAGATGTGGGATATGGAGGGTGGGAGGGAGGGAGATGCAAGAGGGAGGAGATATGGGGATATATGTATATGTATAGCTGATTCACTCTGTTATAAAGCAGAAACTAACACACCATTGTAAAGCAATTATACTCCAATAAAGATGTAAAAAAACTGCCTAAAAACAGAAAACAAAAAAGAAACAAAACAAAAGAAAGAAAAGGAAATTTAAAAAGAAGGCAGAAGACATATGGGAAGAAATAACAGTTCTGATTTTCCAATAGTGATGAAAATCCTCAAAATACAATTCAAGAAGCTCAGAGATACCAGATAGAATAAATATCCCCCCAAAGCACATGAAGATGTATTATATTCAAGCAGCTAAAAATCCATGTAAAATGAATAGCTTTGCTGCAGTCAATAAAAACGGAATGTTCCACAGAGAAAAACAGATAAGAAATATAGCATATTTCTCATTTAAAAAATATGAGACATAATATTGAAATACAGAAAATGAAACACAGACATACATACACTCACAAGGCTAACCCATAGGAAAATATATTTCAAAAATGAATAAGAAATAAAGACTGTTCCAGAAAAACACAAATTGAGAGAATTCATTACCAGCAAGCCTGCAGTAAAAAAGTGTTGAAGATATTTTTTCAGAAATATTACAATACCAGTTAAAAGCCTGCATCTACCTGAAAACAAAGATCTCTGACAATGGTTAAAATGATGGTATGTATGGAAATTTTTTTGATTGTTGTTATTATTATCTTTATTTTTTACAATTTTAGTTTTCTTTTTTTTTTATTTCTATTTATTCATTTTTTGGCTGTGTCAGGTCTTAGTTTTGGCACACAGACTCTTTGCTGTGGTGTGCAGGCCTCTCTCTAGTTGTTGTTCACAGGCTCCAGACCATGCAAGCTCAGTAGTTGTTGTGCATGGGCTCTGTATTTGTGGCATGCAGCCTCTCTAGTTGTGGCACATGGGCTCAGTAGTTGTGGTGCACAGGCCTAGTTGCACCGTGGCATGTGGGATCTTATTTCCCTGACAAGGGATCGAGCCGGCATCCCCTGCATTGCAAAACCAATTCTTAACCACTGGACCACCAGGGAAGACCCTGTTATTATTACTTTAAATCTCTAAAAATTAGTGGAGAATTAAAAAAAAAATCTATTCTAATCACATTGAGCTTTCAATCAGAGATTTTTAGTGTTCAGTCCAGCAGGATTTTATGTAATTATTAAACTTTAGTTCTTTAATACTTGTTTATCCAAGTAATAAAGGAAGTACCCATGAACTACTAAAAATACTTCTTTAAGGAATAGTAGCTTAATTTTGTAATGTCAGTAGATCTGGAAAGTAAAATTTTAATGTTAAAACTTTGCATAGTTGAAGTATTCATAGTTGAACTTTAATTCATGGTTGAAGTTTCAGAATTTCTTTGTAATTAAAGGTTCTAGGTTCAGAAGACAAAAGCCAAATTTACGCTGCTGGCTTTACTATTGTCAAGATGTTACTATTTCTATATAGTGTAGTAAAGGACAATAACTACTGATGAAAAACAAATATATATCTTGGAACTTGCACAGAAGTCTCTAAGGCCACAATAAAACTATTAGTCTACAGCTGTGCATCACAATAACAATAACCAAATGCATCTAAATTTGTAAATTATCATGCCATTTTTCAAAGAGCTTTCATATCATCTCTATGAGGTAGTTAAATTTTGTCAGTCTAAGATTCGGAAACGATCTGAATCTCACCAACTGATATCTGCTTTACGTCTACAACATCCTCGTGAAGTGTTCAGAAAGACTCTAATTGAGGAACTTTGATGCTAAGGAGTTCATTAGTCCTTCAATCAACATCTTTGCAAAACTTAGTGAGTCTTCTAAGCCTTACTTAAAGCAGGATCCTACCTTCATTAGAATTTCTTAAAGTCATTTAAAACAGTGGAATCTCAGTGGTCAAGGTGGCTCTTATTTTGCAGAATTTATGTCAACAAAGGATATTTTGAATATGCAATAATTATCAGTACAGAAAAAGGAGAACATTTTTCATATTTTGGTAAAATTTTTTATAAAGAAATTCTGTAATATTGTCATTGACAGATATTACTTACACTGCCAAAATAGCTATGTTTTCTCTTGACAGCAAATATTATCAAGAAGAGTTAAGTAGGACTTCCCTGGTTGTCCAGTGGTTAGGCTCTGCTTTTCCACCATAGGGGGTGTGGGTTCAACCCATGGTCAGGGAAATTCTGCATGCCGTGAAGTGCAGCCAAAAAAAAAAAAAAAAGTTAAGTGAAAGCTCCCTGAATGTGGTGATTATAAGTTTTTCATTGCTGTAAACTTCAAAAGCCAAGAACTCTGTTTTAAATAATATTTAATAATGACAGGGAATTTAGAGCTCTCTGTTTTCCTTTTTCTTAACTTACTTGTCCTAAATATAGCTCATCTTACACCAGAAAAAATACATAATTTAATAATTATCTATACATAGATAATAAGAAAGAACAAAATAATAAACTTGTATATCATATATGTATATGTGTGTGAGTGTGTATACACATTTTTTTCCTCAGTTGGCAAATATTCACATCTATATATCTGATATTTATGTAACAATAGCATCTTGCCATTTGGAGAATTTCTACTAGAACAAACCATGTTGTGTTGAGGACTGTCAATCACAAATACTTTCTTGCCACAGAGATAGATTGATTGCATAGGTGATATAATCAGCATTCACCATTTGAAGGGCCATAAATATGTGGTTTATGCTTTGTTTAGAATCTTGTGTTAGGATAATTTCTTGCCTAATAAAAATATTTTCCCAAAAGCTGTAGTTAGGAATTCACTTCCCCAGCCTTCTTTGCATTAGGTCACAGAAATATGTTTAGGGGTTTGTCATCCAGACTCATCCGTAGGAGATGTAAATCAGAAACAAACACTTTGAGGATGCTTCTGTCAGAGAGAAGCTATTTTCTAGCCCTTAGTGTAGCAGAGCAGTGGTAGGTAGGGCAGAAATACTGATCTTCATTCTTTACATCAGCTTTGCAAGCTTTGGTATCTATGACCAGCAGTGGAGGAAATGGCACCTTGATTGGCCACTACCTGGCTGCTTCAAAGCTCAACTGAAGGGCTCTTATGGAGATTAACTGAACTGTTCTTGATATTTATATTTACTGCTAAACTAGTCGGAGTCCATTCTGCAATTTGCAAATTTAACTTCTACTTATAGTGATACTTAAACATGAAAATCTCCTGCAACTGCTAGCTGAATAACTTCTCATATAGAGAAAATGGGTTTAAGGAAATTGAGCAAAAATACAAAAAATGGTATGGATAAAAGACACATCAAAGAGATCTGAGTGCCTCTATTGCAACTAATTATACAAGGCATTATTTGCCTTTTTAGGTATATTTTTACTTAAGGTTTTTAGAACTGTTTTTGTTGCATACAAAGTAATGTTTATATTGCCATTGTATTCAGAAAACAAAAACTTGTTGAATGTAGATTTCAATAAATAACAATCAAATGAATAATTAATAAATGAGTAAATTGATATATTTATATTAGAGTACATCAAGGTAGGTTAAAAATATTACTTTATGGTCTGTAACTGATAGTGAGACTTCACTCTGCTGCCAGTTAATAACTTCCTCTGAAGAAAATTGTGATTTATGATCCCAATGAAAAAGTAAAGACTCTCACATAATAAGATATGTTATTTGTTATAGTTCTGTTTCTGGTTACCAATTTATCTGGATAGGTGATGAAAAGAAATATACTAATACATTTATTTATTTTAAGTATTTGGTAAAGCAATAATAGCTCTAGAGAGATTTCACAAAATCTGCAGAAAACAAAAAAAATGTTAAGTTGTTGATGTTTCTACATATTTCTTTGAGATTTAAAAGGTAAGATTGGTTGATCCAATGCTAAATCCCTGCCTCTTGTGGCAGTTTAAGGGTGGAATGAAAACCTTTACTGTGATACAGCAACTTTGGCAGTGGATAAATTAGAAGCACACCACAGTTTTGATGACAGGAATGAAACAGAAACTTTAAATGAAGGTTGTATTATTTGCAAATGCTTTCTCCCACTCTGTGGGCTGTACTTTTTTGTTGTTTATGGTTTCCTTCATTGTGCAAAATCTTTTAAGTTTAATCAGGTCCCATTTGTTTATTTTTTTTTTATTTCTATTACTCTAGAACGTGGATCCAAAAAGATACTGCTGTGATTAACCCAGACTGTTCTGCCTATGTTTTCCTCTAAGACGTTTATAGTATCCAGTGTTATATTTACATTTTTAATCCATTTTGAGTTTATCTTTGTGTACAGTGTTAGAGAATGTCCTAAAATGTAGCTGTCCAGTTTCCCCAGCACCACTTATTGAAGAGACTGTCTTTTCTCCATTGTATATTCTTGCTTCCTTGGTCATAGATTAATTAACCAAAGGTGCTTGGGTTTACTTCTGGACTTTCTATCCTGTTCCATTGATCTATATGTCTGTTTTTGTGCCACTTCCATACTGTTAAAATGCCATTGTTATTTCATAGGGGTTGCATTGAATCTGTATATTGCCTTGGGTAGTATAGTCATTTTGACAATATTGATTCTTCCAATCCCAGAACATGGTATATTGCTCCATCTGTTTGTGTCATCTTCAATTTCTTTCACCAGCATTTTGAGGTTTTGGGGTACAGGTCTTTTGCTTCCTCAGGTAGGTTTATTCTTAGGTATTTTATTCTTTTTTTATGTGATGGTAAATTATTGTTTTCTTAATTTCTGTTTCTGATCATTCATTGTTAGTGTATAGAAATGCCATAGACTTCTGTGTATTAATTTTGTACCCTGCAACATTATAGAATTAATTGATGAGACCTAGTACTTTTCTGGTAGCACATTTAGGATTTTCTATGTATAGTATCATGTCATCTGAAAACAGTGACAGCTTTACATCCTCTTTTCCAGCTTGGATTCCCTTTATTTCTTTTTCTTCTCTGATTTCCGTGGCTAAGACTTCCAAAACTATGTTGAATAAAAGTGGACATCCTTGTGTTATTCCCGATCTTAGAGGAAAGGCTTTCAGCTTTTCGTTTTTGAATATGATGTTAGCTGTGGCAAACGATGCAAACAAGGGATTAATCTCCAAAATATACAAACAGTTCATGCAGCTCAATATCAAAAAAAAATCAAAAAATGGGAAGAAGATCTAAGTAGACATTTCTCCAAAGAAGACATACCAATGGTCAAAAAGCACATGAAGAAATGCTCAAATATTTGCTTCAACTAGCAGTTCAAATGTTTAAACAGAATCAGTAGAGTTGCTTTTTCAATTGTTCTACAAGGAAAACTATCCACCTTTTCCAAATAAAAATACACCACAACAAATGATCATCTGAATCAGTGACTGTCTAACTTACATATCCCAGAATATTTCTGCATTGTAAATTTTCATATTTATTATTTCTTATTTTGTCACAATATCTATCAAATGTAATATCTCTAACTAGCACAAATTATTTCATCAAGGATTATTTCAAAATTGCATCATTTCACTATTTTAATCATATTATTCCTTTTGCCATACAAGTAATAATATATACTTTTCTTCTATTTAACAAGCTAGCTTATTCAAATGTTATTTTACCTAAAGGCTACTATGTCTCATCTAGTAGAATTTAAAAGACTAATAACAACAAATACATAAATGTGTCACATGTGGAATTCAAAAGCTGCTTTGTAACCAGTAGTCTCAGCACATATTGTTTTATTGCTCTAAAATTTTAAAAAAGTTCTAGCTATTTAGGAAGTAGGAAAGTATTACTCAGAAGGACAATCATATTGAAAGTGATATGTCAGCTCCAAGTACTGAACCATCATAAACAAACTCTAGCATTTGCGATCAAGGAAGTTTTGAATTAAAAAAAATTAATACTTTTTTTACAGAGACATAATGTGTACCTCAGATAAAAGTAATTGCTAAAGACCTAGAGAGATGATTATGTAGATGAATGTAATTTTGTTTTCGAAAACTTAAGATTTTTGTAGGACAAAAATCTCTCTTTTCCAAAGTACTAAGCAGACATAACTTAATAATATGAGTAATTTAAAAGAAACATTAGAAATGCAATTCATCAGGCATCTATTGTTTTCTGACTCAATCTTGAACTTAAAAACATTTAAAGTTCACAATGTTCTACTTTTCCAGTTTTTTTTTTTTTTAAATGGTATTCCATTATTGTTATCCACTTTCAGAGAAAAATAGATAATTGAACTCAAGGAATATGGGTATGATTAAAACGCTAAAGGCCAGAGGATTTGTATTTTTCATTAAACACTAGAATGGAAATGATAGATTGAGTTCAACATGATTATTTTATCATAACATAAACAGTGAAATGTAGACTTCAAGTTTTTTTTTATATTGTCCACCTTCCATCTATTTTGTAGCCTATAGAAACAAACAAAAAATCCCTTAATGGCATTCCCCAAAACCTGAAAAAGGTGTACAATTATTATCTCCCTTCATTGTCATCACTGTCCACTTTGGTTTTGTTTTTGTTTTTTTTTTGCGGTACGCGGGCCTCTTACTGTTATGGCCTCTCCCGTTGCAGTCGGAGCACAGGCTCTGGATGCGCAGGCTCAGCGGCCATGGCTCACGGGCCCAGCTGCTCCGCGGCATGTGGGATCTTCCCAGACCGGGGAATGAACCCGTATCCCCTGCATCGGCAGGCAGACTCTCAACCACTGTGCCACAAGGGAAGCCCTGTCCACTTTGTTTTAATAAAGAATTTGGAAATCAGACATATCCTGTTAAATATCCATGGGTTCGTTTTTGTTTTTGTTTTTAATTTGATGAATAACATTGGTAAAGTGTAGATTTAAGGAATAAAATTAATATCAAGATTATATCATGACCTTGCATTCAAGAATTTGCATTCAGGTTTAGCTTCACACTGGTTAGTCCCAAGAGAAGCAGGGTAAAAATACTGGGTCACAGGTACCCATGTGACCATAAAGCTAGACAAGAAATAATGCTAAAATAAGCATAGGTAATTCAAATTTCAAATAAAAGTCAAGAAAATACTTTAAGTAAGTAAAGAACTTATGCAAGAAAGCTGTGTTTGGGTAAAAAGAGAAGCAAAAAAATAACTATAAGGGAAGCAATAAGGGAGGTAATGCTTACCATATACTTATCTATTCTGGGCTAAGTTCTTTATAGATGCCTTGCACTGTTTAATTTTCACAAGAATCCTCTGGTGGAGAAATTATTTTACCCATTATGGAGATGAGGAAATGAGTCTTGAAAATTGATTAAGAACTTATAAATGGCACCTGTGAGACTTAAATACATGTCTCAGTTGTATATTTTGCTTTTCCTTGTACAACATGGTTTACAATGTATCTAAAATTCTTTTGCCTCTTGAGAATGGAGACATATTCTAATGAATCAAATTGATTTATGTTGCCCTCCTACAAATTAAAAATAGAGAGTCCATATTGGGGGATGTGGAAAGGGAATGGTGGTAGATGAAAGAAAACATGGGTTTTGGAATTAGACACTCATAGTTTAAAATTCATTCACTAAAATATCACTAGGTTTTAACTATTATAAATTCTACTGGTTTTGTTTTTATGCATAGCATTTTGGAAAAAAAAAAGAAATGTGGCCATAAGCGACCATTCTTTCCTTCCATTTTCTCCAGTCTTTCAAATCATATTGATTGAATACAAAGAGTTTTAATCTAATTTGGCATAAAGTAGATAATTTTGTCCCAGCTTTTACCATTAGGGGGTGTACTATTAGTAATAGTATATAGAAAGTGATCATAACATTAAACTTTTGTGGGTTTTTTTTGTTTGTTTGTTTCCTTGATACTTTGAGCAGTTTTCCAAATAGCATCTAGATTAGATATGGTTCTTATTTTCTCCAAAATGTGAGAAAGCCAATAGATATCATTTTCTGTTTTCAAGTGATTTGTTGAAACATATTAGTTAGAATAAAATTGATTTCAATTTAAAAATTAAATCTGGCCTCAAAAAGCCTGATTCTATTATTTAGAGCCAGAATTATATTGCTGTTATTTTTTTTAATGTGGAGATAAAATACCAGAATTTCTTAGAAAGCCAAACTGTAGTGCAGATAGCATGATACTTGATGATTTTCTTCATTCATCAGAGAAAACACTCAATGCATTATCATTAATATTATTTGGAAAAAGATCCAATTCATGTAATTCTATGTAAAGAAGCACTTTCCACAGTTAAATTCAGTGAAAGGACAGATTAAGAATCCATTACTGGTGTGGGGCTAATGGTGGACTCTGGGAGGGCTCAGGCCAAGGAATACTTCCAGGAACTTCTGCTGCCAGTGTCCCTGTCCTCACGGTGAGACAGAGCCACCCCTGCCTCTGCAGGAGACCCTCCGACACTAGCAGATTACCATGTTGAGGACGCTCACACTGCTGCACAGCCACGGTAGATTGATTTCTGAGCTGGGGACACCCTCTTTCAATTATTAAAAGTCTGAAATGGAAAATTAGGAGACGAGGGGAAGATAGCAGAAGAGTAAGACACGGAGATCACCTTCCTCCCCACAGATACACCAGAAATACATCTACACATGGAACAACTCCTACAGAACACCTGCTGAACGCTGGCAGAAGACCTCAGACATCCCAAAAGGCAAGAAACTCCCCACGTACCTGGGTACGGCAAAAGAAAAAAGAATAAACAGAGACAAAAGGATAAGGATGGGACCTGCACGAGTGGGAGGGAGCTGTGAAGGAGGAAATGTTTCCACACACTAGGAAGCCCCTTTGCGGGCAGAGACCGTGGGTGGTGGAGGGGGAACTTCGGAGCTGCGGAGGAGAGGACAGCAACAGGGGTGCAGAGGGCAAAGCGGGGAGATTTCCACACAGAGGATCGGTGCTGACCAACACTCACCAGCCCGAGAGGCTTGTCTGCTCACCCGCCGGGGCAGGCAGGGCTGGGAGCTGAGGTTCGGGCTTCGGTAGGAGCACAGGGAGAGGACTGGGATTGGCAGCATGAACACAGCCTGCAGAGGGTGAGTGCACCATAGCTAGCCAGGAGGGAGTCCGGGGAAAAGTCTGGACCTACCGAAGAGGCAAGAGACATTTTGTTCCCTCTTTGTTTCCTGGTGTGCAAGGAGAGGGGATTAAGGGTGCTGCTTAAAGGAGCTACAGAGACAGGTGGGAGCTGCAGATAAAAGCGCGGACCACAGACACGGGCATGAGATGATAACACTGTTGCTGCCACCACCAAGAAGCCTGTGTGCGAGCACAGGTCACTATACACATCCCCCTTCCAGGGAGCCTGTGCAGCCCGCCACTGCCAGGGTCCCGGGATCCAGGGACAACTTCCCCGGGAGAACGCAGAGTGTGCCTCAGGCTGGTGCAACATCACACCGGCCTCTGCCGCTGCAGGCTCACCCCACACTCTGTGCCCCTCCTTCCCCCCAGGCCTCAGTGAGCCAGATTCCCCGAAGCAGCTGATCCTTTAACCCCGTCCTGTCTGAGTGAAAAACAGACACCCTCCGGTGACCTACACGCAGAGGCAGGGCCAAATCCAAAGCTGAGTCCCTGGGAACTGTGCAAACAAAGAAGAGAAAGGGAAATCTCTCCCAGCAGCCTCAGAAGCAGTGGATTAAAGCTCCACAATCAATTTGATGTACCTGCATCTGTGGAATACATGAATAGACAACGAATCATCCCAAGTTGAGGAGGTGGACTTTGAGAGCAAGATTTATGATTTTTTCCCCTTTTCCTCTTTTTGTGAGTGTGTATGTGTAAGCTTTTGTGTGAGATATTTTCTGTATAGCTTTGCTTCCACCATTTGTCCTAGGGTTCTCTCTGTCTGATTTTGTTTCTCTTTTTTTCTTAATAATTATTTTTTATTTTAATAATTTATTATATTTTATATTACTTTATTTTATTTAAATTTATCTTCTTTCTTTCTTCCTTTTTTCCCTTCCTTCCTTCCATCCTTCCTCCCTCCCTCCCTCCTTTTTTTCTTTCTTTTTCTTTCTTTCTTTCTTTCTTTCTTTCTTTCTTTCTTTCTTTCTTTCTTTCTTTCTTTCTTTCTTTCTTTCTTTCTTTCTTTCCTTCTTTCTTTCTTTCCTTCTTTCTTTCTACTTCTATTAATTCTTTCTTTCTACTTTTTCTCACTTTTATTCTGAGCCGTGTGGATGAAAGGCTCTTGGTGCTGCAGACAGGAGTCAGTGCTGTGTCTCTGAGGTGGGAGAGCCAACTTCAGGACACTGGTCCACAAGAGACCTACCAGCTGCACATAATATCAAACAGCAAAAATCTCCCAGAGATCTCCATCTCAACACCAGCACCAAGCTTCCCTCAACGACCAACAATCTACAGTGGTGGTCCCCCATGCCAAACAACTAGCAAAACAGGAACACAACCTCACCCATTAGCAGACAGGTTGCCTAAAATCATAATAAGTCCACAGACACCCCCAAAAAACCACCAGATGTGGACCAGCCCACCAGAGAGACAAGATCCAGCCTCATCCACCAGAACACAGGCACTAGTCCCCTCCACCAGGAAGCATACACAACCCACTGAACCAACCTTAGCCACTGAGGAAAGACACCAAAAACAGCAGGAACTACAAAACTGCAACCTACAAAAAGGAAACCCCAAACACGTAAGATAAGCAAAATGAGAAGACAGAAAGAAACACAGCTGATGAAGGAGCAAGATAAAAACCCACCAGCCTAACAAATGAAGAGGAAATAGGCAGTCTACCTGAAAAAGAATTCAGAATAATGATAGTAAAGATGATCGAAAATCTTAGAAATACAATAGACAAAATGCAAGAAACATTTAACAAGGACCCAGAAAAACTAAAGATGAAACAAACAATGATGAACAACACAATAAATGAAATGAAAAATACTCTAGATTGGATCAATAGCAGAATAACTGAGACAGAAGAATGGATAAGTGACATGGAAGATAAAATAGTGGAAATAACTACTGCAGAGCAGAATAAAGAAAAAGAGAATGAAAATAACTGAGGACAGTCTCAGAGACCTCTGGGACAACATTAAATGCACCAATATTCGAATTATAGGGGTTCCAGAAGAAGAAGAGAAAAAGAAAGGAACTGAGAAAATATTTGAAGAGATTATAGTTGAAAACTTCCCTAATATGCGAAAGGAAATAGTTAAGTCCAGGAAGCAGACAGTCCCAATCAGGATAAATCAAAGGAGAAACAGGCAAAGACATATATTAATCAAACTATCAAAAGTTAAATATAAAGAAAACAGTAAAAGCAACAAGGGAAAAATAACACACAAGGGAATAACCATAACGTTAACAGCTGATCTTTCAGCAGAAACTCTGCAAGCCAGAAGGCACTGGCAGGACATATTTAATGTGATGAAGGAGAAACACCTGCAAAAAAGATTACTCTACCCAGCAAGGATCTCATTCAGATTTGATGGAGAAATTAAAAACCTTACAGACAAGCAATAGCTGAGAGTTCAGCACCACAAAACCAGCTTTACAACAAATGCTAAAGGAACTTCTCTAGACAAGAAACACAAGAGGAGGAAAAGACCTACAATAACGAACAAAAAACAATTAGGAAAATGGGACTGGGAACATAAACATTGATAATTACCTTACATGTAAATGGACTAAATGCTCCCACCAAAAGACACAGATTGGCTGAATGGATACAAAAACAAGACCCGTATATATGCTGTCTACAAGAGACACACTTCAGACCTAGAGACACATACAGACTGAAAGTAAGGGGATGGAAAATGATATTCCATGCAAATGGAAACCAAAATAAAACTGGAGTAGCAATTCTCATATCAGACAAAATAGACTTTAAAATAAAGACTATTAGAAGAGACAAAGAAGGACACTACATAATGATCAAGGGATCGATCCAAGAAGAAGATATAACAATTGTAAATATTTATGTACCCAACATAGGAACACCTCAAAACATAAGGCAAATACTAACAGCCATAAAAGGGGAAATCGACAGCAACACATTCATATTAGGGTACTTTAGCACCTCACTTTCACCAATGGACAGATCATCCAAAAATGAAAATAAATAAGGAAACAGAAGCTTTAAATGATGCATTAAACAAGATGGACTTAATTGACATTTATAGGACATTCCATCCAAAAACAACAGAATACACTTTCTTTTCAAGTGCTTATGGAACATTCTCCAGGATAGATCATATCTTGGGTCACAAATCAAGCTTTTGTAAATTTAAGAAATTGAAATTGTATCAAGTATCTTTTTCCAACCACAATGCTATGAGACTAGATATCAATTACAGGAAAAGATCTGTAAAAAATACAAATACATGGAGGCTAAATAATACACTACTTAATAACAAAGTGATCACTGAAGAAATCAAAGAAGAAATCACAAAATACCTGGAAACAAATGACAATGGAGACACGATGACCCAAAACCTATGAGATGCAGCAAAAGCAGTTCTAAGAGGGAAGTTTATAGCAATACAATCTTACCTTAAGAAACAGGAAACATCTCAAATAAACAACCTAACCTTGCACCTAAAGCAATTAGAGAGGGAAGAACAAAAAAACCTTCAAAGTTAGCAGAAGGAAAGAAATCATAAAAATCAGGTCAGAAATAAATGAAAAAAAATGAAGGAAATAGTAGCAAAGATCAATTAAACTAAAGGCTGGTTCTTTGAGAAGATAAACAAAATTGATAAACCATTAGCCAGAGTCAAGAAAAATAGGGCGAAAACTCAAATCAATAGAATTAGAAATGAAAAAGGACAAGTAACAACTGACACTGCAGAAATACAAAAGATCATGAGAGATTACTACAAGCAACTCTATGCCAATAAAAATGTACAACCTGGAAGAAATGGTCAATTTCTTAGAAATGCACAACCTCCTGAGACTGAATCAGGAAGAAATAGAAAATATGAACAGACCAATCACAAGCACTGAAATTGAAACTGTGATTGAAAATCTTCCAACAAACAAAAACCCAGGACCAGATGGCTTGACAGGCGAATTCTATCAAACATTTAGAGAAAAGCTAACACCTATCTTTCTCAAACTCTTCCAAAATATAGCAGAGGGAAGAACACTCCCAATCTCATTCTACGAGGCCACCATCACCCAAAACCAGACAAGGATGTCACAAAGAAAGAAAACTACAGCCCCATATCACTGATGAACATAGATTCAAAAATCCTCAACAAAATATTAGCAAACAGAATCCAACAGCACATTAAAAGGAGCATACACCATGATAAATTGGGGTTTATTCCAGGAATGCAAGGATTCTTCAATATGTGCAAATCTATCAATGTGATAAACCATATTAACTAATTGAAGGAGAAAAACCATATGATCATCTCAATAGATGCAGACAAAGTTTTGACAAAATTCAACATGCATTTATGATAACAACCCTGCAGAAAGTAGGCAAAGAGGGAACTTTCCTCAACATAATAATGGCCATATATGAAAAACCCACAGCCAACATTGTCTTTAATGGTGAAATACTGAAAACATTTCCACTAAGAACAAGAAGAAGACAACAGCACTCTTATTCAACAAACTTTTGGAAGTTTTAGCCACAGCATTCAGAGAAGAAAAGGAAATAAAAGGAATCCAAAATGGAAAAGAAGCAGTAAAGCTGTCACTGTTTGCTGATGACATGATACTATACATAGAGAATCCTAAAAATGCTACCAGAAAACTAGTAGAGCTAATCAGTGTATTTGGTAAAGTAGCAGAATACAAAATTAATGCACAGAAATCTCTGGCATTCCTATACACTAATGATGAAAAATCTGAAAGTGAAATCAAGAAAACACTCCCTTTTCCCATTGCAACAAAAATAATAAAATATCTAGGAATAAACCTACCTAAGGAGAAAAAACACCTGTATGCAGAAAGTTATAAGACACTGATGAAAGAAATTAAAGATGATACAAATAGATGGAGAGATATACCATGTTCTTGGATTGGAAAAATCTACATTGTGAAAATGACTCTACTACCCAAAGCAATCTACAGATTCAATGCAATCCCTATCAAACTACCACTGGCATTTTTCACAGAACTTGAACAAAAAATTTCACAATTTGTATGGAAACACAAAAGACCCCGAATAGCCAAAGCAATCTTGAGAACGAAAAACGGAGCTGGAGGAATCAGGCTCCCTGACTTTAGACTATGCTACAAAGCTACAGTAATCAAGACAGTGTGGTACTGCCACAAAAACAGAAAGGTAGATCAGTGGAACAGGATAGAAAGCCCAGAGATAAACCCACGCACATATGGTCAACTTACCTTTGATAAAGGAGTCAGGAATGTACAGTGGAGAAAGGACAACCTCTTCAATAAGTGGTGCTGGGAAACCTGGAAAGGTAGGTGTAAAAGTATGAGATTATATCACTCCCTAACACCATACACAAAAATAAGCTCAAAATGGATTAAAGACCTAAATGTAAGGCCAGAAACTATCAAACTCTTAGAGGAAAACATAGGCAGAGCACTCTATGGCATAAATCACAGCAAGATCGTTTTTGACCCACCTCTTACAGAAATGGAAATAAAAACAAAAATAAACAAATGGGACCTAATGAAACTTCAAAGCTTTTGCACAGCAAAGGAAACCATAAACAAGACCAAAAGAAAACACTCAGAATGGGAGAAAATACTTGCAATGAAGCAACTGACAAAGGATTAATCTCCAAAATTTACAAGAAGCTCATGCAGCTCAATAACAAAAAAAAACAACAACTCAATCCAAAAATGTCAGAAGACCTAAATAGACATTTCTCCAAAGTACATATACAGACTGCCAACAAACACATGAAAGAATACTCAACATCATTAATCATTAGAGAAATGCAAATCAAAACTACAATGAGATATCATCTCACACCAGTCAGATTGGCCATCATCAAAATATCTAGAAACAATAAATGCTGGAGAGGGTGTGGAGAAAAGGGAACACTCTTGCACTGCTGGTGGGAATGTGACTTGGTACAGCCACTATGGAGAACTGTATGGAGGTTCCTTAAAAAAGTACAAATAGAACTACCATATGACCTAGCAATTCCAGTACTGGGCATATACCCTGAGAAAACCGTAATTCAAAAAGAGTCATGTACCAAAATATTCTTTGCAGCTCTATTTACAATAACCCGGAGATGGAAACAACCTAAGTGTTCATCATCAGATGAATGGATACAGAAGATGTGGCACATACATACAATGGAATATTTTTCAGCTATAAAAAGAAACAAAATTGATCTATTTTTAATGAGGTGGATAGACCTAGAGTCTGTCATACAGAGTGAAGTAAGTCCGAAAGAGAAAGATAAATACCATATGCTAACACATATATATGGAATTTAAGAAAAATAAATGTCATGAAAAACCTAGGGGTAAGACAAGAATAAAGACAGAGACCTACTAGAGAATGGAGTTGAGGATATGGGGAGGGGTAAGGGTAAGCCGTGACAAAGCGATAGAGAGACATTGACATATATACCCTACGAAATGTTAGGTGGATAGCTAGTGGGAAGCAGCCACAAAGCACAGGTAGATCAGCTTGGTGTTTTGTGACTGCCTGGAGGGTTGGGTTAGGGAGGGTTGGAGGGAGGGAGACCAAGAGGGAAGAGATATGGGAACATATTTATATGTATAACTGATTCACTTTGTTATAAAGCAGAAACTAACACACCATTGTAAAGCAATTATACTCCAATAAAGATGAAAAAAAAAGAATCCATTACTGCTGTCACTCAAATTGAAATTTTTGTCTTCTCACTAAGAGACTGACTTACTATGACATAGAAAACAAACTACTGTACCTCTCAGTGAAAAATTGCTCCAACGTTTCTACGATTAACAAGACCTCTTTGACAGATTTATCTGCACTTTCTATATCCTTATATATAAAGCAGTCATTCCTTATAAACATAAGTGTTTAAATCCAATCTGACCATCTGTTTTTAATTAGAATATTTATCCCATTTACATTTAATGTAATTGTTGGTATATTTTGGCTTAAAATCTAGTATCTTACTGTTTATTTAATATATGATATATTTTATTATTCCTTTTTCACCCTCTATAACCACAATACTCTTATAGTTTTTGATTATCTTAGTGGGATTCCTAAAAATTTCTTCTTTTATCCTTGATCTTAAAGCTCAATATAAATTAGAACATTTTCCACTCTTCATGTAACACATTTGAATGTTATCTATAGTTACTGTCCTCATGATTTTCTAATAATTTGTCACATATTTTGAGCATATGTAAATGTTCATGTCATAGGAAATTATTAATATCCTTTTATTACATCTTATATTTATTTAGATTTACCCAAATTTATTATTGTTATTACATTCTTATTTCTTCTGTATCTCCATATTTCCATTTGAGAATATTTTTCTTCTAACTAAAGATAAATAACTAGTGGGTTTGCTGCTGACACATTCTTACTTTTGCTGTTTGTTTGAACATGTTTAAATTTCTATTTTTTATATTTATATAATAATTATTTATTCATTTCTGCATTTTTTTTTGTAGATGTTCTGCAAATATTTAGTTGATGTCTTACCAGGTATTTGGTGTTTTCAATGTAATTACCTGAAACATTATGAACTGTAGATGTTCTTCCAGCAATGTCCCAGACATTATGATCACCTTTCCCAGGTCATAATAGCTTAGCATGAGAAAATTGGCAAATTTCTTCGGTGATACTACAGGTAAGCCTCTTGTATTTGGGATAATCATTGTGATACAATTTATGTTATAGAGCTCTCTTTGGCAACAGGCTGAGAGCAGACTCTCCTAAAACTATCTTTTTACCTCTTCTACTCTATCATCCTTTGTGCATTCTGGTATAGATTTCTACCAAAAGCACTTCCTCATTAGAAAGGAAAAGCACTTACTCACTTGCACAAAAATCTCCAACTGTGGTCTTACTTGGGTAACTAAATTAATCAATGTGGTGACTGAGCTAGATTGGGGTCAGGTTGCAATTTTAGTAAGATTCAGTTCATCTCTTATTTGTCTCTCTTCCTTAGCATTTACCTTCCAAGACTGTGTGCCTTACAGATCAGTACCAAATAGTTCAGGAGCATACATTTACACATCAGAGATTTTAAGTTTAAACTTTAACCTCCCATTGTGTGAAGTTCAAAAATTTGCAAATGTCTAAGGAGGAAACAGGGTGTGAAGAGATCTCCTTCCTCTAATAGTGATACTGAGTCCAAGCTCCTACTGCTTGCCCATAGTTCAGACCAATAAATGGAGGGACAAGGTTTTGGTCAAGGAATACCAACTTTATATAGAAAGACATCAGATCTGAAGATGTCAAACCAGTGTCCCAAAGAACCATCTTACCCGAGTTAAAATTCAGGCTTCTTTTATACTAAAAGGGGAAGGGGAGTTGCTAGTGGTTACAGACTTCTAGGTGCCAGCCAGACTCTAGAGGGGATTTAATAACCTTTTGTTCTTGCAGCTGTCCATGAAGGCCTGGTCATGATGTTCCTGTAAACATTCAAGACAAATGTTATTTTCTGTTCTGCAACTTTTTATCTCTATAGAAATGAAAAGGGTTACGCCCTTAAAGGTCAAGCCTGGGAGGCATAGCCTTGAAAAAGGCTACTATGTATATTTCAGGCTATAGGCAACATTCTTTTTTTCTGTTTGAGGAGGCAAAGTTGCAGAACCAGCATGACTAAGCACAGGTAACAGAGCACAAAGGTTAGAGCTAAAGGAATAGTTCCAACGTGGAGTCAGGTTTTTTCTTCTCTTTTACTTTCTTATGTATCAAGAGACTGCAGAATATTTACTATAATTCTTCAAGCTTTCTAGCTCAGTTTCCCCAGGTTTATACATAATCCTGTATGTCAGCATAAATTCTGTGGGAAAAATGCCCATGTGCTTTATCATTCTCTAGTTTCTCATCTATCATGCCTGCCCCTGTGACTGTCAAAAGCTCCACTGATATCTCCATCTATCAGTAAAATCTCTCTGACTGGGAAAATCCTGAAAATTTTTTCTATGCCCAGAATTAGAAAGTTCTCCCATGAAAGAAATACCTAATGATTATTTGCTGGCCTAGAAAAGACTCATCTTTTCTATAATTTTAGTTTATGTAATCTTCATTCTTTCACTGTCTTTAAAAAATATAATTTTAAAAATAAATCTTGTTTGCTAATTGTTGCAGTAGGAGCATGGACCTACCACAAGCTCCTATACTTACCAAGAAATATACTTCTCTCACTTTCATTATTAAATATACTACTATAGGATATAAAATTCTAAATTTATATATTTATATACATATATAAAAATATATATGTATATAAATAAATAAATAAATATATATATATATATATATATATGATCTTTCAGTTCTTTTAAGATATTTTAGGTACTCTAAATTCTATTGGAGATTTCTGTTTTATAACCCCAAATTTCCTCCCTCTGACTGATTTTAAAATGTTCTCTATAACTTTGATTTTTAAGTTTTAGTAAGAAATCCTTATGGGTAGTCTTTATGATTATCCTGAATTTCTGTTATAAATTATTTTAACAATTTTGCAAATGCCTATCCATTAACCTTTAAAATTTTGGTTTTATTTCATTATCTCTATTCTCTCATACTGGGACTCTAGATACAAATAGATTGGCTCCTTCACTTTTGAAAAATTATCTCTTACATAATTTCCTACATTTTCTGTCCTTTAACTGTTCTATGACTCAATTAACTAGTTTTTACTAACCTATTCCCAGCTCACTAACTTTCTCTTGAGCTGTTTCTAGTTTGCTTTTGAAACTAAAGACAAAGTACTTAATTTCAGTTTTCAAATTTCATTTCTAGAATTGTCATGAGGCTTTATTTTTAAATTCTTATTCTTACCAAATTTTTTTTTATTTTTAAACATACTAAGCAAAGTATAACTAAGTTTTATAATGTACTGACATTTGATAATGGCAATATCAGTACCTCCTGAGTTTGTTTTTACAGTCTCTGTTTTTATGTTGGTTTTAGTTATCTTTTTAATATCCTTATTACTTCTGATTTACTGTGAGATATTGAATATGAAGAAGTATGAAGGAATAATTTGAAGCTCTGTATGATGCTCTATTCCTCAAGAAAGACTTCTAAATAAAAGTTAGAAAAGGAACAGAATAGTTTACTCCAATTGAATTCAGCATAATTTGAGCATATTTTAAGCATATTTTAAACTAGACTGTGGTCAGTGGGGGACCTGTTTCATTTGTCATCTACTCTAACCTCTATGATACAGTCCAAACTGAGATCCTGAGGTGACTACTTAAGCTTTTTCCCTTCCTGGCCCCTGAAATTCAGTTTTTGTCATCCAACATTATGATATGCCTGAAAGTTTTACTGTTCCTTTCAGCCTTTCTGTTACTGTTTTTTGCTCCATGTTGCATCCTCATAACCACAGATTTTGCAATGACTTAGGAGAAAAGGCATTGCCAAATGTGATGCTGACATTTGGAATGGGTTTTCCTTCTTTCCAGGGCTTTTGGCTCTATAATTCTTGTTGAGTTGATAGCATTTGATGGATTCAAATAGATGTTTTCTACACATTATTCAATTCTGGTAGATGGTCTCATCAGGTAAGTAGTTCCAGAAAAAGTTTGTTCAAAATTTCTGGAAGCAGAATTCTTATTGAATGATTTTTTAAATAGGGTTATTAATCACTTTATTATATATATATATATATATATGTGTGTGTGTATATATATATATACACACACACATATATATATATCACTGGTATAATGGTATATTAATTACATTGAGGGAATAAAACAGAATTACAATGTGAAGTATTTTATTCATATGAGGGCAACATTACACATAAAATGTAAAATACCACCTTTTTTACTAAATGTAGAAAAATGAATGAATATGTAAGCCAGTGTTCATGAAAATTTGACATTTATAATAAATGATTATAGCTGAAAAATCTAATGTTGTGAGAAGAAACGAATTTCCACCAGTTAAGCAGACATTAGTTTTGAAATATTTAAACAGCAATCTCTTTGATGTTTTCTGTATTATCTAATACATACACACTACTTTGATAAATATAAATATACATATTTCACATATTTATCCTCTATAGACAAAACACTGATAAATAAGTTCAGAATTTATGAGTTATTAAAATTAAATTTAATCAACTAAAGTTTGTTACCATCATCATAATATATCCTTAAAATAAAAGAAAAAATAATAATATATTTTCTTTTTTAATTAAATGTGGTGAACTGCCACTGCCTCCAAAATACATTTTGTCTTTCTTCCATAGTTGTATAGTGTTAACTAGGCACATGCTTATTTGATGGAAAATAAATTTCCAAGTCCTCTTAATATCTAAATATGTTCATATTAAACAGTTATTACTGATGAAAGATAAGCAGAAATGATATGTACAATGTAAACATCACTAGCTAAGAAGAAATGGTTCTATCCTTCTTGTTGTAAGCAGGAACAAAATCTTGTAGCTGGCCTTGCTTTGGTAGTCAAGTGAGAAAAATATTTTAGTTTTTAAAGAGTGAGTGGTGAAGGAAAACAAGGAAAGAATAAAGGAAGGAAGAAAGGAAGGATGGAATTAGGGAAGGAGGAAATAAAAAGGAGGGAGAGAGGGAAGAAGGAAAGAGGGGGTGGAAAGAATCCTGGGCCTTTGAAAAATATAGTGGAGCTAAAACAAACCACCAGTCTGAACCATCAGCTCATTTGAATAATTAAAAGACAGAGAAAGAAATTTCTGTCTTATTTATGTTAATATATCTTGGAATCTCTTAGCCTGAATTGTATTTAATACATTAACTTTAAAGCACATAGTAGACTAGTGTTATGGTTTGGATATTTTAGTTTAAGTCTAATAGCTAAGCACAAGTTTTCTCTTTCTTTAAAATTGCAACATTTGAGACAGAGGTGAATGTAATTCTTTGTTATAAAAATAGTGTCCCATTCATGTTACATTTTAATTTCCAAACCTCAGTTGATGCTAACATATCTAGATGATAGTAATGATGATGATGATCATATACTTTGAAAAGCTTGTATTATTTGTGTGCTTATGAATTAATGTAAAATGTCACACTTAAGAGTTTATGGTTCATAAAACCATTCATTCAGAGACCATCCCTAAACTGGTTATTTGTCAGGATGGAACAAAGTGATCTGAATTTGAATTTCTATGGTATTGGAGTAATTCTGGATCATTATTAATTTCGACTTCATATTTGTTTCAAATCTCCCCAGTATGTTTATGTTAGTATTTCTTAAAAAGCAGATACCTTCTGTAAAACAATTAATTAAATACAATAAAGTATTTGACAGAAGTGGGTAAAAAAGGCAATGGATAATACCAAATTTGCTTATTCCATAACCAAATAATCAGGTAAACTCATTGGATTTTGCATATCCAATAACATTGGATATGCAAAATTTAAATATACTGAGGATGAGTTGACACATAATGGTTTAAAAAATATCCTCCAAACAATTGATTTTATTTAAATTATAAAGTCAAGTTTGAGCAGCATACTATGTCAGAAAGTCAGTATTTGATTTACATTTGCCTTTCTAATGCATAAATCATATTTCCTGTTTCTTCTCTGTCATAGAAAGGTTTTGGTAGAGAGTGATTGTTCTAAGTTTTAATTTTAAAATATTAATTGTTTCATCTGTTATCTGCTGAGTGGATTTTCACTAACATTTTGTAAAATGCTGTTGTTGTCCTCTGTTGCGACTTACACAGAAATATAAAATAAAGAACTTATGTGGATTAATTAAAATATACCCATCAATCTCTACAACCACAATTATATTTATGTTATCTGCTTCTCAAATGCTATTAACGTTATGAGTCTTTTGATTTATCCAAAATAGTAATTTAAAAATTAACCTCATCTTATCATCTCTCTTAATTTCCTGATTATCACTATGCAAAATCAAAATAAAATTTAATTTTAATGGCTTTTACCATGATGACTACTTCCTATTTAGCTAAATAAACATAAAGTAATATCTAATACATCAATGCCTTGTTTGCATTCCTATAAACATTTTACCTTTTATCAAAAATATTAAAATATTTCTTTCTTAATACAATTGAAAACATTTATTAATTTGGAACACACACAAATTGTAGCTTTTTTAAAATTAAAAGACACTATGTATTAGCTGAAATATGAAGTGGCATAGGGAAAAATAGTGGTATGCAATTGTTTTTGAGTAACGATATATGGAAAAATTTCTTAAAGGTAAATCTCTTTTTTATAAAATATTTTTAGGATGGCAGAAAAATAAAACTACTACAATTTTCTTATGAGTAACATTATCTAAAGTTGAGTATACTACCACATCTGAAGAAAACACACCTTTTCTATAGACATTAATGTAGAAAATAAAATATGACTATTTCTCTGTGAATCTCATTTAGAAAAAGATTATTTTTTTAATATGTGGATACCACAGTTCCAAGACAAAGTGCTATTTTTTGTTAGCACATAAACATTTGCTATTTAATAAAGAGAAAACTGAAAAGAAAGAGAGTGGATATAAAATTATATGAATCAAAGTGTGAAACAATAAAACGTATTAATAATTCTAGTAATAGAAATTTTAAAAAGAGAAACAAAGTTATGTTTGAAGATGAAAAGTGCAGCTATTTAAACTAATTAGAGGTGAAGGGGTAGAGAAATATAATATAAATATGTGACGGTTTCAAACCAGCAAGAATGATGCCTTAATTTTCTCTCCGTGTGTGGTAATTCAACTTGCGCAAGAGAGAACTTGTGACTAACACTTGTCTACTTAACAATATGCAATTAATATGTTTTATTTTCAAAATGCCTTTTCAGAGACTCATGTAAGAAAATTTAAAGGTAAAGTTATTATTGTTAGGTCATCTATTTGCATCTTACAGAATAGATCATAATTTTTTTGTGAAGTAACTTTGTAAAAGAATTCACATCGATGTAACCCACTAGAGTTTCATTTACCTTAACGAAAATAGACTCCCTTGTCATCATGAAATTTTTGTTTGCATCCTAATTATTAATCAGTTAAATTTGCAAACATTTTTTTGAACAATTGCATCATATTAGTAAGCAAAGCAGGCAATTAACACAGTATTGTGAAGCACTTATACTCCAATAAGGATCTATTAAAAACAACAACAAAAAAAAAAACAAAAAAAACTTTGTCATCATAGACCATACATTCTGAGAAAGCAGACTTGAAATATTATAAATCTTAAATTATATAATATTTTAGAAGGCAATAAAGGCTTAGGAAACCTATACCAGGCTTGGGGGGAGGAAGTGTTAAAATGGGTGATGATGAATAAATATAATTTTAAATATTACATATTCATTATTTTATCCCATTTCACTGTGGCTAATCACATATAATTTATCTATTTGTGAGCTGGAGTTATCTCTATAACTTGCATGGGTTATCACCATCTACTCATTCCATTCTGTGAATTCTTTATTCTTTAGCTCCTTTTCTTTGGTATGCTGCTCTTTCTAATTTATAATTTTCTAGGAACTCTTTATATATCAATATACTAAAGAGACATTTCCACATTAAACATAATGCTGTGTTTTGGTGACATAAATATGTCACTTGAGAAGCCCACCGGGGTCCCTGGGAAAAATAAAATGGAATCTAGGTGATAAGATAAGGTCTAACCTCTTCTTTGGTACTTAAACTAGTTTCAATTGACTTTAGGGGCCCATAGGCAGAGGTCTTGCACCTAACATGTTGGATTAGAGTTCCCAGCACAGAAGTGCTGTGTTGAACACCCTAACTTCGCGAGCCATGTGGAGAAGTGCTGAACACAACACCTCAATTCAGGATGGTGATGCTGGGCTGTGTGCAGAGATGCTGCACCTGACACTTTGATCTGATGTGCTGATGTGCTGGATGCAACACAACTGTACCCAACCCTCAAGGACTCTGCTCTACTTCTCTGCTGACAAGAACCCTATAAAGTCCCCCAGCCAACGGCTTGCTGGGAAGAGCATGTACTTTAGAGCATGAGCTCACATTCCATTCTTTGCTCAAAGAATACAACTGTCCTTTGCTTCTGAAAAACACTCAGTCTTGTTCTGTTGGCAGAAGTGACACCAGGCAGGAGTAGATCTGATCATTTTAAAGACATAACCATTTACTTGTGCTATTGCTGATATTTAAAACCAAGAGCTATAATGTTTTTTAAAATATGTTTTAGTATATTCAGAGATAATCATATCACTTTTGTTCAATGATTTTAAAATAATGGCCTGTATTGGTAGCTTTTCTAATACAGGAACATGCTTGTATACCTTAAAACCTAATCAATCCTGATGTCTAATTCTTTCAATGTGCTACTAATTTATGTTTGTTAATATGTAGGATGTTTGCTACAGTACTTAAGAATTTGATTGTAGAATTCTTTTGTTGATTAATATATTAGCAAGTTCTTGTATTGTTTTCATTTTTCTTTTCTTTTCTTTTTCTTACAGATAACTGTCATCATTTGTCTTTTAAAAAGCTTAGGTGGGATTACCTTGTAACCACATTATTGCCAACTAGTGTCAAAGAGATGTAGAAACGGTTTGACACTTGACACTTTTCTTAATTCCAACAAAAAAGAAATTACTCTAAATTTTCTCTCTAGTCATCATTTTTGAGAATTTTACTTTTTAGAAAGTATTTAAGCAACTTAACCCATATTTCATATTACTTTTCATAGACTTGATCAAAGTTTGTGTCAAATTCTTTTTGTGTATGACATTACTTCTACCATATATATTTTTTTCATTATTGAACATTCACTCTGTATTGTAAAGAAATTATGCAAGCAGCATATACACCAAACACTGGAACAGTGTTCATAAAGGAAAACTGATAAATAGTGAAACAGTACCAAGTCTACAGATCCACCATTCACTGTAAGGCATCACAAAAGAATCTAAGTGTGTTGTATTTCAGACTCTAGAAAGGGAACCTGACTCATGGCTGTGAAGTCTTGCATTTGTATTTGGGGTGTATCACTCCTTCTTGATATGAATAGGGACCATCATTCAACAGCAATATGATATGGCATAAGCTTTGCTTTGGCCTGTATGTCCAGCTCAAGTTTCAGGGTTGTGGAGTCACTGAGCTCACTCTTGGCAAGATTGTCTGGGAGTCTATGCCGAACAGCTATATGAAATGGCAATTAGTGGCAGGGTTAGCCATGACAATATTTATATTTGGGGAAAAGTCCTGTCCTTCCCCTTGTACCCTCAAGTGTTTGAGGCATAAAGACTGTTAGATGACTAGAATGAAAAACATAAGCACAGACACAGCACGTATTAGGTTTATGTAAAGCTTTAGTGACGGCCAACGATGGGAGAGTTAACCATGGTCTCTCACTCCTTTTACTTGATTAGGCCAAATAGTTTATTGTATTTTTAATTTTATTTTAGAAGTAAATTTTTTGTTGTCTGAGTATTTCTGTCTCTCTTTTTCTCATGGTTTATAATTTCTTTAAAAAAGAATTTGCTTCTGTATTTTTATGTTTGTGTGCAGATATTCCTAAAATTTATGTCTTCATTATGAGGTATAACTTTTAGCATTATAAAGGTTCTTCTCTGTTTTATTTAATACTTTGGATGTAAATTCTAAAATATCTGAGGTCATATTAGCAACACCTGCTTTCTTTTAATTTGAATTTACTTGCCATATGTTTGTCTCTCCCTTAAATTGTTAATCTTAATACATCTCTTATTTTAGGTCTGTCTCTTGAATACAGCATACATTTAGGATTTTTCTCTGACATCTATTTTCTTTTCAGTATGAATTAACACTATTTTCTATTATATTTGTTTATGATATTTTTAAGCATGTTTTACTTTGGGATTCATTTTCTTTTGTTTGTGTGTATATGTGAATTTTATGATATTTAAAAATACTTACATTTTTGTTGTATTGCTCACCATTATTTTTATTTTAACTTTCTATAAAACCCTTAGTCTGGTGGTTTTTTTAAAAATATATATCTTATTATTAAGCAGTGAGCCACAATTAAATTAGTAGGTACCCTGTTTTTTCCCTCCTCTCTTCCCTCATCTATCTGTGTATATTTAAATTTGAAAAAAAAATCTTAGTTTTCAGTTTGTTGTAAAAATGCACTTACCCCAAAATTACTTTAAATATAATCAAAGACTTAACCTGGAGCAGAATAGACAGAGAATTTATCTGATTTCTTATCTTCTCTTCATATAAACTTTGCATTTCTTGTTAGTTACATAATTTCTACATGGATAAGGTATACAATAGTTACAATTCTGATTAATAACTTAATTTCCATTGTTTGATTAAGTTTTACTTGTACATTTAGTTGTATTAATGCTCCTAAATGGTTTTTGAGATGACATTAAACCACCTCTTAAATTAATACATCTGATCATTTTCCTAAAGAGAAATTCATGAGAAGATATTCCTTGAGTTATAAAAATATCTGTGTAGGGGAGGATCTTCAAGATGGCAGAAGAGTAAGACATGGAGATCACCTTCCTCCCCACAAATACATCAGAAATGCATCCACATGTGGAACAACTCCTACAAAACACTACTGAACACTGGCAGAAGACCTCAGGCACCAAAAAACAACAAGAACTATGAACTGGCAGCTTGTGAAAAGCAGACCCCAAAACACAGTAAGATAAACAGAATGAGAAGAAAGAGAAACACACAGCAGATGAAGGAGCACAGTAAAAACCAAGCAGACAAAACAAAAGAAGAGGAAATAGGCAGTCTACCTGAAAAATAATTCAGAGTAATGATAGTAACGGTGATGCAAAATCTTGGAAATAGAATAGAGAAAATACAAGAGTAGTTTAACAAGGACCTAGAAGAACTAAAGAGCAAACAAACAATGATGAACAACACAATAAATGAAATTAAAAATTCTCTAGAAGGAATCAATAACAGAATAACTAAGGAAGAAGAATGGATAAGTGACCTAGAACACAAAATAGTAGAAATAACTACGGCAGACCAGAATAAAGAAAAAAGAATGAAAAGAACTGAGGTCAGTTGCAGAGACCTCTGGAACAACATTAAAGGTACCAACATTCGAATTGTAGAGGTCCAAGAAGGAGAGGAAAAAAATAAAGGGACTGAGAAAATATTTGAAGAGATTATAGTTGAAAACTCCCTTAATATGGGAAAGGAAGTAGTTAATCAAGTCCAGAAAGCACAGAGAGCCCAATACAGGATAAATCCAAGGAGAAACATGTGAAGACACATATTAATCAAACTGTCAAAAATTAAATAAAAAATATTAAAAGCAGCAAGGGAAAAACAACAAATAACATACAAGGGAATCCCCATAATGTTAACAGCTGATCTTTCAGCAGAAATTGCAAGCAAGGAGGGAGTGGCAGGACAAATTTAAAGTGATGAAAGGGGAAAACATACAACCAAGATTACTCAACCCAGCAAGGATCTCATTCAGATTTGATAGAGAAATTAAAAACTTTACAGACAAATAAAAGCTAAGAGAATTCAACACCACCAAACCAGCTTTAAAACAAATGCTAAAGGAACCTCTATAGGCAGGAAACACAAGAGGAGGAAAAGACCGGCAATAACAAACCCCAAATAATTAAGAAAATAGTAATAGGAACATACATATAACTAACTACCTTAAATGTAAATGGATTAAATGCTCCAACCAAAAGACATAAATTGGCTGAATGGATACAAAAACAAGACCCGTATATATGCTGTCTACAAGAGACTCACTTCAGACCTAACGACACATACAGACTGAAAGTGAGGGGATGGAAAAATATATTCCATGCAAATGGAAATCAAAAGAAAGCTGGAGTAGCAATACTCATATCAGATAAAGTAGACTTTAAAATAAAGACTATTACAAGAGACAAAAAAGGGCACTACAGAATGATGAAGGGATCAACCCAAGAAGAAGATAAAACAATTGTAAATATTTATGCACCCAACATAGGAGCACCTCAATACATAAGGCAAATGCTAAAGGCCATAAAAGGGGAAATCAACAGTAACACAATCATAGTAGCAGAATTAAAAACCCCACTTTCACCAATGGACAGATTATCCAAAATGAAAATACATAAGGAAACACAAGCTTTAAATTATACATTAAACAAGATGGACTTAATTGATATTTATAAGACATTGCAACAAATAACAACAGAATACACTTTCTTCTCAAGTGCTCATGGAACATTCTCCAGGACAGATCATATCTTGAGCCACAAATCAAGCCTTGGTAAATTTTTTTTTTTTTTTTTTTTTTTTTTTGCGTTATGTGGGCCTCTCACTGTTGTGGCCTCTCTCGTTGCAGAGCACAGGCTCCGGACATGCTGGCTCAGTGGCCATGGCTTATGGGCTTAGCCGCTCTGCAGCATGTGGGATCTTCCTGGACCAGGGCACGAACCCGTGTCCCCTGCATCAGCAGGTGGACTCTCAACCACTGCGCCACCAGGGAAGCCCAAGCCTTGGTAAATTTAAGAAAATTGAAATTGTATCAAGTGTCTTTTCTGACCACAATGCTATGAGACTAGTTATAAATTACAGGAAAAAAAAATCTGTGATAATACAAACACATGGAGGTTTAACAATGCACTACTTAATAGCCAAGAGATCACTGAAGAAATGAAAGGGAAAATCAAAAATATACCTATAAACAAATGACAATGAAAACAAAATGACCCAAAACCTATGGGATGCAGCAAAAGCAGTTTAAATAGGGAAGTTTATAGCAATACAATTCTACCTTAAGATACAAGAAACATCTCAAATAAACAACCTAACCTTACACCTAAAGCAATTAGAGAAAGAAGAAGGAAAAAACCCCTAAGTTGGCAGAAGGAAATGAATCATAAAGATCAGATCCAAAATAAATGAAAAAGAAATAAAGGAAACAATGGCAAAGATCAATAAAACTAAAATCTGGTCTTTGAGAAGATAAACAAAACTGATAAACCACTAGCCAAACTCATCACAAAAAAAAAAGGGAGAAGATTCAAATCAACAGAATTAGAAATGAAAAAGGAGAAGTAACAACTGACACTGCAGAAATACAAAGGATCATGAGAGATTACTACAAGTAACAATATGTGAATAACATGGAAAACCTGGAAGAAATGGACAAATTCTTAGAAGAGCACAACTTTCCAAGACTGAACCAGGAAGAAACAGAAAATATAAACAGAAAAATCACAGGCACTGAAATTAAAACTGTGATTAAAAGCCATCCAACAAGCAAAAGTCCAGGAACAGATGACTTCACAGGTGAAGTCTATCAAACATTTAGAGAAGAACTAACACTTATCCTTATCAAATTCTTCCAAAACATAGCACAGGGAAGAACACTCCCAAACTCATTTGATGAGGCCACCATCACCCCGAAAACAAAACCAGACAAAGATGTCACAAAGAAAGAAAACTACAGACCACTATCCCTGACGAACATAGATGCAAAAGTCCTCAACAAAATACTAGCCAACAGAATCCAACAACACATTAAAAGGACCATGCACCACGATCAAGTGGATTTTATCCCAGGAATGCAAGGATTCTTCAATATATGCAAATCAATCAATTTGATACACCATATTAACAAACTGAAAAATAAAAACTATATCATCACATCAATAGATGCAGAAAAAGTTTTTGACAAAATTCAACACCGATTTATGATAAAAACCCTCCAGAAAATAGGCATAGAAGGAACTTATCTCAACATAATAAAGGCCATATATGACAAACCCACAGCAAACATTGTTTTCAATGGTGAAAAACTGAAACCATTTCCACTAATATCAGTAATTAGACAAGGTTGCCCACTCTCCCAACTGTTATTCAACATTGTTTTGGAAATTTTAGCCACAGTAGTCAGCGTAGAAAAAGAAATAAAAGGAATCCAAATTGGAAAAGAAGAATAAAGCTGTCACTGTTTGCAGATAACATGTCACTATACATAGAGAATTCTAAAGACTCTACCAGAAAACTACTAGAATTAATCAATGCATTGGTAAAGTAGCTGGATATGAAATTAATACAGAGAAATCTCTTGCATCCATATACACTAATGATGAGAAATCTGAAAGATAAATTAAGGAAACACTCCCATTTACAATTGCAACAAAAAGAAAAAAAAATACCTAGGAATAAACCTACCTAAGGAGACAAAAGACCAGTATGAAGAAAAGTATAAGACAGTGATGAAAGAAATTAAAGACAATACAAACAGATGGAGAGGTATACCATGCTCTTGGATTGGAAGAATCAACATTGTGAAAATGACTATACTACATAAAGCAATCTACAGATTCAATGCAATCGCTATCCATCTACCACTGGCATTTTTCACAGAACTAGAACAAAATACCTTAAAATTTATATGGAGACACAAAAGACCCCAAACAGCCAAAGCAATCTTGACAATAATAACAGAGCTGGAGGAATCAGGCTCCCTGACATCAGACCATTCTACAAAGCTACAGTAATCAAGACATTCTCATACTGGCACAAAAGCAGAAATATAGATAAATAGAACAGGATAGAAAGCCCAGAGATAAATCCATGCACATATGGTCCCCTTATCTTTGACAAAGGAGACAAGAATATACAATGGAGAAAAGACAGCCTCTTTAATAAGTGCTGCTGGGAAGACTGGATGCTACATGTAAAAGAATGAAATTAGCACACTCCCTCACACCAAAAATAAATGTAAAATGGATTAAAGACCTAAATATAAGGCCAGATGCTATAAAACTCTTCAAGGAAAACTCAGGCAGAACCCTCTATGACATAAATCACAGCAAAATCCTTTTTGATCCACCTCCTTGACCTATGGAAATAAAAACAAAAATAAACAAATGGGACCTAATGAAACGTAAAAGCTTTTGCACAGCAAAGAAAACCATAAACAAGACAAAAAGACAACTCACAGAATGGGAGAAAATATTTGCAAACGAAGCAACTGACCAAGAATTAATCTCCAAAATATACAAGCAGCTTATGCAACACAATCAAAGAAACAAACAATCCAATCCAAAAATGGGCTGAAGACCTAAATAACCATTTCTCCAAAGAAGATATACAGATTACCAATAAACACATGAAAGGATGCTCAACATCATTAATCATTAGAGAAATGCAAATCAAAACTACAATGAGGTGCCACCTCACCCCAATCAGAATGGCCCTGATCAAAAAATCTACAAGCAATAATTGCTAGAGAGAGTGTGGAGAAGAGGGAACCCCCTTGCACTGTTGTTGGGAATGTAAATTGATACAGCCACTATGGAGAACAGTATGGAGGTTCCTTAAAACTACAAATAGAACTACCATACGACCCTGCAATCCCACTACTGGGCATATACCCTGAGAAAGCCATAATTCAAAAAGAGACATGTACCACAATGTTCACTGCAGCACTATTTACAATTGCCAGGATGTGGAAGCAACCTAAGTGTCCATCAACAGATGAGTAGATAAAGAAGATGTAGCTCATATATACAATGGAATATTACTCATCCATAAAAAGAAACAATATTGAGTTATTTGTTGTGAGGTGGATGGACCTAAAGTCTGCCATACAGAGTGAAGTAAGTCAGAAAGCGAAAAATAAATACCATATGCTAACACATATATATGGAATCTAAAAAAATATGATTATGAAGAACTTAGGGGCAGGATGAGAATAAAGATTCAGACCTACTAGAGAATGGACTTGAGGACACAGGGAAGGTGAAGGGTAAGCTGGGAAGAATTGAGAGAGTGGCATGGACTTATATATACTACAAAATATAAAATAGCTAGTGGGAAGCAGCCGCATAGCACAGGGAAATAAGCTTGGTGCTTTGCGACCACCTAGAGGGGTGGGTTAGGGAGGGTGGGAGGGAGGGAGATGAAAGAGGGAAGAGATATGGGGATATATGTATATGTATAGCTGATTCACTTTGTTATTTAGCAGAAACTAACACACCATTTTAAAGCAATTATACTTCAATAAAGTTGTTAAAAAAAAAAAATTCAAAGCCACAGTGGGGTATCACCTCACACCTGTTAGGATGGCTGTACTCAAAAGGACAAAAGAATGAGTGTTAACTCAAATGTGGAGAAAAGGAAATCCTTGTGAACTTCTAGGTGGTAATAAAAATTGGTGCAGCCACTACGGAAAACAGTTGTGAACGTTTCTCAATTATACCACACTAAAGGTGAAAAAAAAGTCTATTGTAAAATGAAAAGCAACAACAAAAAAACAAAACCACAGGGCTTGTGGGGAAATGGAGTAAGGCCCAATACTCAAAAACTGTCATTGGTACATTAAAAAATAAGACCCTGCTATGGACTGAATGTTTGTGTTCCCTGAAAATTAATATGTTGAAGCCCAATGCCCAATGTGATGTTATTTGGAAGTTATGTGTTTTTACTTCAGGAAGTAATTAAGTCAGGAGGGTGGAGCTCTCATTAATGGAATTAGTGTCCTTACAAAAAGATACCTGATAGCTTGCTTTCTCTGCTCTTCCCCCAGAGAATACCTCTCCAGGAAACATCTCTCACCAGACAAGTTCTGCCCCCTTGATCTTGGCCTCCCCAGCCTCTAGAACTGTGAGAAATAAATGTTTGTTGTCAAAACCAAAAAAAAATAAATAAAAAATTCAGTGTATACAATGTCCAAATGTGAATGACATCATAGTTGGATTAAAAAATATAAAAATATATTGGACATAAAAATAAAGATATATATGCTGCTCCATGGTTATCTCACAAGAGACTGTTGCTAATATCTGTTTTTTTTCTGACACTGTAACTAAAGTATTCTTTCTTTTCTTTACATAAATTTACTAGGTTTGATTCAATGAGCTTTTCTGGAAAATATCTCCTGGATACTTTATGCCAGAGTATGTAAATTCAAAATTTAACATATTTCAGGAATATTTTAATTAATTATATCTTTTTCAAAACAAATTTTTGAGTTTTAATTGCAATCAACTGCAAATACTTAAAGTGTATAATTTGATAAGTTTTGACACATATATGCATCCAAGAAATCACCAAAATCAAGTTAAGGAATATAGCATCACCTAAAAAGTGTTTCCTCATGCCCCTTGTAATTCTTTTTCTCTGCCTCTATATTTTCATTCCCCCATCCCTAGAGGGAAAAAAAAAAAAAAACTGATTCATTTTCCTGTCACTACTAATTAGTTTGCATTTTCTATATATATAGAAATGAGATGGTCCAGTATGTGTTCTTTTTTCTGTGGTTTCTTTTACGTACCATAAATATTGTGATATTCATCCGTGTCATTGTGTATACCAATAGGTCATTCCTTTCTATCGCAAAGAAATATTTTACATAAGTATATAAAATGATTATTTGTCCATTCACCTGTTGATGTACATTTGGATTGTTTTTGTTAATGCAGATAAAGCTCCAATGAACATTTCTACATGTGAATTTCTATGATCATGTAGTTTAATTTCTCTAGTGTAAATATATAGTTATGGAAAAATTTAGTGTACACTTAACAAGTTATAAAATTGATCAACTATTTTCCAATTTTATATTCCCAGAAGCAGTGTATGAATATTCTAGTTGGTGTACATCTTGGTTGATACTTGATATGGTTAGCCTTCTTATTTTAGACATTCTAATAAGTGTGAAGTGATATTTTATTGTGATTTTAATCTGTATTTTCCTGAATACAAATGATACCGAGCATATTTTTAGTTGTTTACTTGGCTCATCTTTATCTTCTTTGATGCAGTGTCTATTAAAATTTTTTGCCTATTTTTAAATTCACTTTTTCTTTTCAGGTTTTGAGAGTCTTTTATTCTGGAAACAACTTTTTAATTGGATATATGATTTGCAACCATTTTCTTTTAATCTTTGCCTTGTCTGTTCCTTCCCTTAACAATGTATTTCATAGAGCACACATTCTTAATTTTTATAAAGTCCAATAATCTCTTTTTTTAATGGTTTTGCCTTTGTGTGTTTTACCTATGATAGCTTACTTAATCTAAGGTCACAAGATATTTTTTCCTCTCTCTTTTTCTACAAATTGTATAACTTAGTTCTTACCTTTAGGTCTATCATTATTGTGAGTTAAATTTTGTGTGTGGTGTACACATGATTAGAGATTCGTTCTTCTTCTGCTTATTTTTGTATAAAAATACTCATTTTTCCAGCACTATTTGTTGAAAAGACCATCCTTCCTCCAATGAAATACCATAGTACTCTTGCTGAAAATCTATTGCCACATGTGTGGCATATTTCATATTTCAAGACTCTCTATTTCATTCCATTCATATTTCATTCTCCATTTTATTCCATTTCATATTTTAGGACTCTATATTCCATTGATTTATAGGTTTATCTTTCTCTCCCCAGATATAGGTTTATAGGTTTATCTTTCTCTCCTCATCACTGCCTAACCTTTGCTTCTCTTCAACTCATATCCTTGATGCATACTCTGTCTTCTACTGAACTAGACTGCTACTTATCTCTCAAATGTCACTTAGACTTCTTTCCATATCCCTTAAACTTGCTTGGAGTATTCTTAAAGACTGGTTTGAATTCCATTTATTACCTCCTTCATACATATTTCACATCTTTTTTAGTTCTGGCTCAAATTCTAACTCTTCTGTGGAAACTTTTCAGTATCACAAGAATGAATATTCACTATTTTAAACACATATTCTCTTTTGAAAACACACATTGCTTCAGTTCCTTAAGACAGAAACCATGCCTAACATATTTCCAGGCACAAAATTAGGACTTAATAAATATGTCTTCAATTGAGTGATATTTTATATCAGAATTATTTCTGCAATATTTAAACTCTTTTACTATAATTTTAAGTCCTTGACTTTCTGGAATATGGCATATTCATACTTGTACTTCATATTACTCAATAATTTATAGCCTAAATGCATAGATGAATAATAATTCATTTTCTTAGCTGAATTTTGCTTTCACTTTTGTCCATTATCTTGTTATCAACTTGAGTTTGTTTCAATTTAATCTATTCAGATTAAATTTCAGATATCTTCAGTCAAAAGTTTCATTCCAAACACAAGTGAACCACTAGTTAGTTTTATTTTTTTGTATTATAATTCCCTCAACTCTAAATTCATATCATTGAAACTGGCATTATCTAAGATAATTTATAAAATTAAAAATTAATCCAATGTTTGAATAAAAAGGGTACAAGTGATTTTCTCGCAAATTTTAAAAACACTTTTGCATATATCTATCCTTATTAAAGGCTGGTTCCAGTTTTTAAAGTATAGATAATTATGCTTTTAAAAAAATAACATTTTATTATATATCTTTAATGTCTTTATTATAAGTCAAAAAGCTACAAATGAGACACATATAAGTAATTTCACTTTTATTAAATAAATATGAAGCCTCTTAGGATTTCCCTAATTTTCCACAAGTTTATATCCAAGCAAATCATACTTCAAGTGTTTATTTTAATGGAACACAAGTGTTACAAGTATACATAAAATAACATTCAATGTTCAATAATTTAATATACTTCCTTTAATTACTAACATCTACCTATTTTAAACATTAAAATCTTCATACAATTAAAAAACCCCTTTCATTCTGATAGCAATCCCCCTCATAATACCAAATTACATGATAAAATCTCCTAACCAATATAAATAACTGCAAGAAAAAATATTTTAAATCATCACTTTCAAGTAAAGATTTGGATAAACAGATGGGATTTTTATCATGCCATGAAGGTCAAAACATTTAAGACTCAAGAGGAATGACAAATTTTAAAAATCAAGAACCCCCTTCAATGGTTGTCCCTCCTCTAGGCCTCCAGAAGTTTTATTTTCAATTTATGATGATCCATGCTTTAAATTAATTCTGTTGTTGAAATTTGACAGACCAAAAAAAAACAAAAAACAAAACAAACAGGTTTATCTTAAGGGGATAAAGTCCATAATATAAACAAATATATTTAGTGATTATTTGTATATTTTAAAACATAATTTTAGCAACTTCTGATAGTAAAACCATTATGAGATTCCAATCAATAAATTAGGGCTAGAGTCACTAAGTGAAGCTTCTTGGTAATTAAGCAACCAGTTCATGAATATATTTGAATAATATGATTGTGTCATTGCAGAGTAAATAAGATAATCTGAACTGTTTATATGCCTTAATAACTGAATTTTCAGTCATATTAGAACTTTCATCTTGTATTGTTTTAATGATTAATTTCTACTAATCAAATATATAATCTTGCTGCTATACTTGTATTATAAAAATAAATGAAACACAGTACATTGAATTTATGCTTTCTAAATTTAATATTAACAAGGAATAATAAAGATGTTACTTATAATCTGTTCTAAAGTTTGTAAATCATTTTATAGATGAAAGAGGATAATTAAGAAGCAGTTGTTTTTGTAAATAGTTAAATATAGTTCCCTGATTTCTTAAATCCTGTTTATTTCCTTTTTATCTATAACCACACTTTACTGAAACTTTGAAAACAAGTTAATAACCCTTATCCATTTTATTAGATAACTTCAGATTTTATATAACAACCTGAGATAGAATAAAATCTTCATTAATTAGCTCATTTGTACATTTAATTTCAGTAAAATACTTAGTTTTTTTAAGGTTAATATGTTATTTCCACTGCTTTATTCTTTTAACCATTAGTAATAATTTCTCAAATTTTGTTTTAAAAAAGAGTATTCTAAATTTGTTCAAGGTGAATGGAGTATGCTTAGCAAAGAGTATTGTACTAAAACCAATTAATCCAATCCATTTGTCAATATTTTAAAAATAGATGAAAACCAATGTGTATATTTACTTTCCAAACTGAATAATTTTTAAATGAATAAATTATAACTAAACATTTTTATTCTTTTCAAAAAGTTAAGAATAGTGTATTTATATAGAATAACTAGTCTCATTTTCTTTTTAAATGGCTGCTTATAATTGTTAATGCATAGTTTTATTCCACATATATATTCTGGTCATAATTACTGGAATCATTTCCAGTTATGGATACAAAAAGCATCTCAACAGTTCCTCAATTATCATAAGGATTATTTAATAACAAATATTTCAATTTTATAGATGTAACCGTTACAGCATGTGATGTCCAATACTCTAAAGTTTTCTGATCTGCTTGATAAACAATTACCATTTTGAAGCCCTTGAAATAACTCAGGTTTTTATATAAATAATAGTTTATTTAACTCCTATAACTACTTCACAAATGATGTAACCTAATGAAAAAAAGGTGAGAAAAAACTAGTATAGGGTGGCCCAACAAATGATTGACAGAACATAAACTTTTATGTGATGACAAAACTGGTGCTTTAACTTCAATATGCATATTAAACACTACAAAATAGATCTGCAAATGGTACGGAGTTATACCAGTCTCTACAAGAAATCTGTGTTTCAAAGAGCCTCAATTCTTCTATATATTGACTGATTAAATCTACCATTTTCCCACATAATAAATATTAGGATATTCAATAAGACTTAAGTTTATAAATGCTCAGAGCACTTTCAAATTCCTAATGTCAACTTGATCTACCATTCTAATAGCTAGCCTCCTCACTGAAGCTCTACTAGGCATTAACATAACTTTGCTAGTCTAAAAAATGTTCAACCTTAAGCCAAAATAACACATTTGTCTTCAAAAATTTATTACAGAAAACATAATATATTTAAAATAGCTATACTTAGTTATTAGGCATATTATTTCTATAAACTTGTCCAAAATTAATTGGTTTCATCTGAAGTCATCTAACTTTGTCACTTAGTGTAAAATATAAAAATGCTATATATATATATATATGAAATGAATAAATCAATGAACTGAATGTTCCTGATGATGATACATTTGTGTGTTTTTAAAAAAAATACTGAAGTACACTTTCAGAAAATGCACATAAGTGTCATTAGTTTGAAACTCAGTGAACTGAATCAATGCAGGTAAACAGAATCCTCATAAAATAGGACATTATTAGCAACAGAAGAACTCTGTCACCTCTGATCCTTTCTAATCATTAACCTTTAGCATTAACACCACCGTGACTTATAAAAACATAGATGTTTTATCTGATTTTATATAAAAGAAGACATAGTTTTTTGTACTTGGCTCTTTTCTTCAGTATTATATTTGTGAGATTTGTCATACAATGGGGTCACAAACGCATACCACTAGCACAGCACACTTGCAGATATAGATTTTGTGGGGCGGAAGAGGGAAGTAAAAGCAGGGAAGTTGCAGATGCCCACAATCCCCCTAACACTGATTATTCCACAGGATTAGTTGGGCAGACGTGGTCCCTGTGCAACTTTTCAACGTTGCCTTACCCTTCAGCCTATGACCTTATTCACCTTCAGCTTCTGTTAAATGTCCTAACAAGGAGATCAGTGACTTCTTCCCCCACATCTCAGCAAGGTATTTCTTTCTTTAGTGTTCTTATACTTGGGAAGATTTTGCTCTTCATTTCAGAAACTTTCAGCCTAGTTTCATCCTTCCAGAAATTATTCATAAGCTATATATTTTTAAGAACAATTCTGTTTCTTGAAACAAGAATTGTTTTCCTATTTTGTTAAATGAAAAAAGCATCTTATATCTAAATGTGAATTCCACAGTCTTTTGTATATATAAATTTTAAGTCCTATGAAAAGTTAAAAATTTGGTAACAAAGATGAAGAATGCCTTTGCTAGACATAACTGAGGAAATAATCAGTAAACTTGAAGATAGTCAATAGAAATTAAAATAACAGAAAAAAAAATAAAAAGAAGTGAGGAATCAACAACAGCAAAAAACCCAAAACAGGATATAACTTCCAAGTGGTGTGGGATGATTTCCAATGAAACAGCACATGTGTAACTGGAATTCCAGAAGAAGAAAAGAGAATGTAGTAGAAGAGTATTTTAGAAAATAATGGGTGAGAGTTTTCCAAAAATAATAAAAGACGTTAAATATTAGGTCCAAAAAGCTCAGCGAACACAAGATAACATTAATAATAATAATAATAGTAACAACTATAACAGCAACGACACAACTAGAAAAAACAAAATCAAAGCAGTAAAAGACAAAGATTAATGAGAACATCTTGAGGACAGCTAGAGGGTGAAAAACGCATTACCTATACCTTTGCCTTTGTTGAGAATGTTTGCCAACAGTTCTCTTATAACCATATTATCATCTCAATATATTTGAGAATGTATATTGTGAATGATTGTTCTGGATTATCATGATAGTTGCCCAACTCCAAAATTGCTAAAACTCATTGAATGCACACTTTAAAATTTTATCTTACATTTACAGTATAGCCATTTGATGTCCCAATCCCAATCTTGGTCCCCAGTCTTGGATTTGTCCAGGATGATGGACCCTGGACCATAATTTTACCTTCTCTAACTCTGAGTCTCCTGAAAGCTCTCTTATTTCGTTATTGTCTCAAATGTCTTTTTCATAGTGCAAATATTTCTGGAGGAAAAGCAGCTCTGTGTGTTCCACTCACTCCCCTAGATTTTCTTTTTCCTCTAGGTTATATCCGTGTTTTTCTTTGTTATTTTGACAAATCTGTAAAGTTTTCACTCAATATGTTTCATTTGCATTATTTTTTAATATCATTTTCAGGTTTTCTAACAGTGGTCAATAAGAGATCACTTTATGCATCCTAGTCAAACAGTTCGCAGTGATCTCCATATGCTCATCTTTTCTTTCTATTAACAGTATTTCTTGATGAACTGCAATTTCTTATATTAACATATTACAAGCTATCAATTTTCTTCTCTATGGTTAGAAATTTTTTTGTGTTTCTTAACCAATATATTTTTACCTCAAGGCCATGAAAATATTCTCATATTGTAGTTTTGATAAGCTTTGTAGTTTGTTCAAATTTAGTTTCTAAGCCATCAGATTTTATTTTATTTTATCTTATGAGTAAACTGTCACTTTAATTTTTTTACATAATTAATGTATTAACCTAGCAATATCTGCTTAAAATTTTATTCTTTCTCTATCCCACTACTCTGTTCTGCTCTGTTCCACTCAGTTTTTGCCCTACATTAAGCGCAAATGTATTTTAGATCTGAACCTAGATCTATTGGTCTGTCTATCTTTCATGAGTTCCACAAATACTTGATTTTTGTATTAGAAAGATAATTCCTAAGATATCTTTCAGAATATTCTCCAAAATTCTAGGAGAGTTAGTCCTTTCACCTTAAAATTATTTATCAAGAGTTTCTTGGCTATTCATGGTCTTCTTTATTTTACTATACATTTTAGAATCAGTGTGCTAATTTCTACCCCCAAAAAACAGATACTTGAATTTTTATTGAAATTGAAATAGTACAGATAGTGTTCCAGGATAAGTACCCAACCCTTTTTCAGTTTTCTATTTATAATGTATTCAGGAAAGGATTTTTATGCACTCTATAAATTCTGGTCAGTATAATAACCTGTCAGTTCTAAGGATGTCAATCTCTTGTGGAATGATGCCTGTATCACTTCAATGTTGACATTTTCTGCTCAGCCAACTCGTTATTAGGCTAGCTAAGGTAGGAGATTATTAGGCTTATCAGAGTTAAAGGATTTTTCATTTTTCCAGTTTACTGGAAGACCCTGTTATTATGAATTTATCCTTTAAAATATTTGAGGGAGCTAGCTCATATTTACAACTTTTCTTCCTTTGTTTGCCTAGGACTATGTCACCTCTCTCACAATCACTGGATATGGATGAGAGTCAGATTTATTTCTGACCTTTAACCTGTAAGTATAGCCCCTTGGAGATCCAGCTAAATATGCAGACGATGTACTCTAAACTCTTCTGCTTTTAATGGGTTCCACATTTTGATTGATCTATCTCTTCATCCTGCAAAGTTGTCAAAATTCTCAGCTTTGGGGAGATTTAATGCTGTCTGGACAACAAACATCATTTGACCTCTGTTTCCTCTATGGATTTTTTTCTTAATATTTTGTTGGAAATTCTCTCATTTTCTTAATCATATGAAGAATATTTTAGAAATGTATTCTACAATATTTTATCTGTTGCTTTTCAGTGAAATAGTTCGTTCAAATAGTCCAGCTTGTCATATTCCAAGTTAGTCTGTACATTCCTTTTATCCTGATTACTCATAGCACTTAGCATAATATCTTTCTACCTTAGGTACTTGACAAACACCTATTAAGTGAATCAAAGAACGTTTCTTCCCTTCTTTTCTTTATTCTATTATGAGTAAAATTTCTCTTTATTTCATCATGGTGTATGTATGTGCATAAAAGCAACTCATATTAAAACAGAGCTGTGGCTTGGTTGCTGGTATAAGTGATACGTTGTGTAAAGTAGCTTAGAGTTAGTACAGGTTTCCCCTGCTATCTGAAAGTAGTGCTTTCCTATGAAACCTTTCATAAGCCAAAATTGCATAAAGGACACATCTTGCTAGTGGATGCACAAAACAAATCAAGACAAAGGACAGATGCTCCCAGACACAGTTCAAAGCCATGGAAACTTGTTGCTGAAATATTTAATGTAGTTCCCAAGGAATGAGCTTGGCAGTGCCACTCTCTCTGCCCCTCTGCTACCTTTTTAATGGCTCTCTGCAAAAAAAATGTTGAACACTATTTTCAATTTTTGCCTTTTTTCATAAAAGCAAATATCCTTTTTGGATTTCTTTCAGGTTGTGAAAACACATATTAATTAATTATTTTTTTTTTTTTTACAGAAGTGAAGTTGCATAAAGGGAACTTTCGAAAAGCAGAGGGTACCTGTATTTAGCTTGCTTATATGAAAACATTAATAATGACTAATAAAGCAGCCAGACTTTATTAAAATTCTGTAATGTGATATGAATTAAGAGGAAAAAGAAGTTATATATTCAGACAGTTTCTCATTTTCCATAAGAAATGATTCTCCTTTGCTACTGAAGATAAAATATATTAAACAGATGTATGATAGGCTGGCATCAGTAGAATATAAGCAATTTAAAAAGAACACAACACGAGTTGACCTTTGAACAATACAGGGCTGGGATGCCAACCATCACACAATAAAAAATCCAAGTATAACTTTACAATATTCCCTCTGTATCTGTGGGAGGATTAGTTCCAAGACCTGCTTTGGATACCAAAATCCATGGATATTCAAGTCCCATAGTTGGTCCTCTGTAACCATGGTTCCATGATGGTGGATCCAACCAATCGTGGAGCATGTAGTACTGTAATACATATTTAGTGAAAAAAAAATCCATGCATAAGTGGGCCTGTGCAGTTCAAATCCATGTTGTTCAATGGTCAATTGTAAATACATATAATCTTAAGAAAAAACTTGTTAAAACTTACTCTGTAATTATGTGGAAAATCACATTGTAAAGGCTTTCCCTTAATTATGTCTACAGCTGATGAAGATGAGAGAATAAAGGTAAATTAGAAGGCACATAAATATGTTTAGTATTTGCCATTAACACCTGGCAGATCAAGCAATTTAAGTAATAATTTTATCCTAATACCCAGTAAATGTCTATTAAATCTAAAACATTTCTTTTTTGTAGAAAAGAAAGAATTCATGTTGGGATAAACTCTATTGCAGACACCCAACTTGAACACAAAGCATACATTTGATCTTCAAGTCAAATGTCCACTTATCCTTGTTATGCAAATGAAATTAATATATACAAAATAGTTTAAATAGCACAATAGAGTTCTAATCTATTTGAATTTGTTTTGAACAATTTATTAGGAAAAATGAATAGATTGAGAATCTATGCTATAATAAAACTAGTTAGAGTTTATATTTTAGGTTCTAACACAGATTAATGCCAAAATTCACTTATAAAGTTTATATCAAATGTTTATTTTGTATTATAATAAGAAGCCAACTAATCATTTCAAAAGAAGAGAAAAAGTTATTAATTAATAAACAAATTATTTCTTAACTGCTAAAATTGCTTGCTATGTTAAGTAGTCCTTTCTTAAATGAAAGAGAATTCATATTTTAGCCAAACTTTTGTGGCTAGTCAGCAAATAAACTAGGACATATTTTGTTTGTTGTAATTTTATTTATCTTTCACCAAATGGAATGATAGCCCAGGTGAAAAAGCTATAAAAGCATATCAACACAGTTCCAAACTAAAATATAAATGGATCCCCTCTGCTCACCCATAGAACATTTTCAATAAGGTATCTAAATAATAATAAAATAGTTCCTTATATCTTCCAAGTAACAAAAAAAAAGTAACCACTTTATTTTCATGTGTGTTCAGTCTTAGAATTTGGTAGTAACTGTTATAATAACAGGCAGGGAAGTCTTCCCAAATTGCTTTCAAAAGCAAAAAAATTATAGAGATAAAGGGAAATTACATTAAAAACACACATTGTTGTAGACTTTCTTTGACAAATTTGGTATTGACATGTCTCCAGAACCTAATTTTAATGTTCTATTGGTATTCAAGTGGTGAAATTTTGAAGTACTTTGCCCTTGTGACAGATCATTGCAGAAAGCATTTCATTTTCAATTTAAGCTTATTCCCCAGAAGTAAGAGACTATAAACCCTTTCTCTCAAAATAGGGATGGATCCTCCAGCACCTGAAGTAAGAAAGAGTCTTAATTGGGGTATGTTATAGCTTAAGCTGTCAAATCTCTATGAAAAGTGTATTGCTGTTTATTAGATATACAAAACATACATTACTCTCCTCCTTGATGATTCAGTTATGGTCATTTACATTTCACACCTGAAAGTTATTTATACATAAAAATACTCCATTATTAGAAATTATATGCTATTAGAGAACACTGTTCATGACACCTGAGCTGTTTAAGTTTTCCTTAACCCCGTTAAAAACCTCAGCAATCATTTATATGTATTTGCAATGAAACTGACTATTTCATATTAAGCTACTTTTTATTTAAAGATCAATATTAACTCATCATCTACTATAAGTCCACCTATTTAGACCTTACTAGACCTTAGTTCCTTATTACTATTTACTAGAAGCCTTAAATATATCATGCATATTACCTGTCACTACAGGTATTTGTCAGTGTTTTATAAGAATATGCTCAGATTTTTATGCTAGTAGAGTTTACACAACAGGAAATACAACTGAGCATCACTGTAGTCTAAAGTGTCACCCCAATTGTTTGGAACAAGCTGGAAAAATATCCCAGATTTCAAGTCACCCATATTATACACAACAGTTAAATATAAATTTTAAATTTCCACATCTATAAACAATTTCTTTAGTCATTATTCTTGACCATGCTCCATTATGATATATCCTCTTTTCAAAGGTAGTCAGAAATTTCCTCATGTAATTAGATAGCAATGAACTTTGAGTCAACTTCAAGAACTGCCAAACAATCTTATGAATCAATTTTTTGAGGAGCAAAAGCAGAAAAGGAAACACTATAGAGAGAAATGAAGAGCCAATTTCCCATACAAAATAGAAAAGACAAATAAGGTTCCTCTTAAGGAGTATAAACAAAATCAACAATTTGCTTGCTATTAATTAATTATGAAGAACACGTTAACACATGCATGCACACATCCCACCATGGTAAATATTGGTAGCATTTATGCTCTACATACTCTTTTAAAGTTTATTTTGAGTATATTTTCCACCTATCTGAAAGACTGAACTATAAGGTGTGAAACTGGGCACACTTTTATTTTGCTTTGATTCCCATGTATTACTATTGAGTTTAGACATCTGGTAAAGAGCCCTTCCCTTCGTTAGGTTTGTATGTATATACATATTTTTTTCAGGATAGTGCTTATAAAGTTTTATATTTCTTAATATTATTGGAAATAATTTAACATTGCCAAACATCAATAATCTTTGTGTAGTCACAAAATAAAAGTTTATCTTTAGCCAATATCTTCTTCTCATCACATTAGAATGAAAGAATCAGAGAGAGAGGGTCTGAATAATTTCAACAGTGTTGTCTAACAACTTAGAAACCTGTGCCTCAAGAAACTCAGCTATTACAGAATCAGACAGTGGCAAGGGTTTTCAGAGCTCAGTTTTGAGCATGTTGAGTTGAGGTGCTTCTTGGATATCACAGTGGAGATATTTAGTAAGTCATTGAATAGCTGGTTCAAAAACAGAACAAAGCCTGAAGTTACAATAAGTACTTCAAATTATCAGCTCAAAAGTTGCAATATAAGCTAGTCTAGTGGATACAAACACTCATCCAGGTGAAAAATAGAAAGAGAAAGGTATTGAACACAGAATATTGAGGCACATTAATATTTAAGAGATTCTGTAAGAAAAAATTGAGCCAGCAAGGTAAGAGAATATGAATGACCATCATGGCAAGAGGGTAGAAAAAAGAAAGTGATCTCTTGAAAAAGGAAGGTGACAGTACTTCAAGGAGAAATGAGGGATCTGTTTCATTAAATGTTCTAGAGATGTGTGCCAATGGTGATACACAACTAGAAATCTTCAGGGATTGAAAGGGCTTAAAGAAGTGAGCTTGGTGGAATAATTCTACCAAGGCCCTCTATGAACTCATCTACATCAAGCCCTGAGCAAAATGAATACAATCAAGTAAATCTATATTCTGGTAGAAAAATTAGTTTTGCCTAGAAGAATTGAGTATACTACTAGAAATCACTTTAAAAATTTATGTTTTTTAAATTTATTTGGCTGTGTTGGGTCTCAGTTGCAGCACGCGGAATCTTTGTTGAGGCATGTGGAATCTTTCATTGCAGTGTGCAGGCTCTTCATTGTGGCATGTGGGCTTCTCTCTAGTTGTAGTGTGTGGGCTCCAGAGCACGTGTGCTCAGTAGTTGAGGCACACAGGCTTTCTAGTTGTGGTGCATGGGCTCCAGAGTGCGTGGGCTCAGCAGTTGCAATGCATGGGCTCTCTAGTTGTGGCACGCATTTTCTAGAGTGTGTGAGCTCAGTAGTTGTGGTGCACAGGTTGTTTCCCCGTGCCATGGGGGATCTTATTTCCCTAACCAGGGATCAAACCCACATCCCCTGCATTGGAAGGCAGATTCTGAACCACTGAACCACCAGGGATGTCTACTAGGAATCATTTTTGAAGGTAAAGTAAGACACACGTGTACCTCGTAGCTAGTCCAGGCTTTGGAGAAAAATCATAACTAATTTGAATAATACAAGTAATTTACTTATATTAGAAATTCATTTGTTCAGAAGACAAAGTTCTCAGTAACACATTTTATCTGTTAGAGTTCAATGATGAGTTCAACATTTCCTAAAGTTGAAAAGTATACATAGAGAGACAAAATTTTACTAATTAGCAAATCTCTTGTTAGAATGCTTCTTAATCAGAAAATATTTTATTTTAGTGATAGATAATGATTTAGAAGAAAGCCTGATGTACTATGATACATACTATGATGGTATATTTTTAACATTAAAAAGTCTTTTATTACAGAGATACCCAGACAGCATGGAAAGGCATAACTGTGAAAAAAAAATAGTGAATATAATATAAATATGCAAATACAATTTTGTGTGCATATGTAGCTCAATAGATGATCGTTTGATAGATAAACTGATATAATTAAATCTATCAATGTCTCCATAGATGAAGGTGGCTCCTAAATATAGATATATAAAAATTATTTTTAACTTTTTATTTTATATTGGAGTATAGCTGATTAACAATGTTGTGACAGTTTCAGGTGCACAGCAAGGGGACTCAGCCGTTCATATATGGGTGTCCATCCACCCCCAAACTCCCCTCCCATCCAGACTGCCACATAACGTTGAGCAGAGTTCTCTGTGCTATACAGTATGTCCTTGTTGGTTATCCATGTTAAATACAGCAGTGTGTACATATCAATCCCAAACTCCCTGACTATCCCTTCCCCCCATTCTTCCCCCCTGGTAACTATAAGTTTCTTCTCTAAGTCTGTGAGTCTGTTTCTGTTTTGTAAATAAGTTCATTTGTATCATTTCTTTTTAGATTCCTCATATATCATATGATATTTCTCTCTCTCTTACTTCACTCAGTATGACAATCTCTAGGTCCATCCATGTTGCTGCAAATGGCATTATTTCCTTCTTTTTAATGGCTGTAATATTCCATTGTATTTATATACTACATCTTCTTTATCCATTCCTGTGTCGATGGACATCTAGGTTGCTTCCATATCTTGGCTATTGTAAACAGTGCTGCAATGAACATTGGGGTCCATGTAACCTTTTGGACCATGTTTTCTCCAGATATATGCCCAGGAGTGGGATTGCAGGGTCATATGGTAGCTCTATTTTTAGTTTTTTAAGGAACTTCCATACTGTTTTCCATAGTGGCTGTACCAGTTTACATTCCCATCAACAGAATAGGAGGGTTCCCTTCTCTCCACACCCTCTCCAACATTATTGTTTGTGGATTTTTGATGATAGCCATAAAAATGATTATTTTTAAAGGGTAATTTTTAGAAAGACCCCTGAAACTGCTGTGCATTTTAACATAGCAAATTAAGGAAAAATACTTTTTATTGGATAAGTTTAGAAAATGGATGAAGAAGAGACAGATGACTTGAGTCATGAGTAAGAAAATCAATCTTTGAAATGTAAAGAGTTTTTAAATTATTATTTGAACAAACTCATGATACAATTTTATGGGAAATTTACAAGATTTTTAATCTTATAAACATTACCGATAATCTTAAAAATGATAACCTGATAAATGATAATCTTAAAAATGGTGACCTGATGTTTATTGCCACAGGTTAATTTCCTCTCTTTCACCTCAAACATCAGGCAGTCCCATTTGATTCCTGGGTCAAATGAGGTCAAATTTAGTGTAGGAGGAGCAACATAAAATGATAACAACATATTTTCTCAAAAAGAACAAAATTAGTCTTAGACATGGAAATATTTATATTGTTTAACACTTGTGACAGTTTTAAAAGTTAAAAGTAAAATAAGATGATGATATAAGACATGAAACCTAGGAATACAGAGTAACTTAATAACATATTGACCATCAATGATTTGATTTTCTTCATTGTGTCTTTCAGACTTGTAAAGCCGTTTTAAATTTCACAGCTGAATTTTAGGTTCTTAACTCCATTTTTTTTTCCTTTGAGTCAAGATTACAGAGTTAACACACAAGACCCTCAAAGTCCCACTATAGTTATAGAAAGAATGAATGCTACCAAAATTATGAATAGAGGGAGATTCACTCAGGAAGAGATCCCTTGACACTTGCAGATCCAGACAGATTTAGGACTTAGAAATACCAAATAAAGAATGAGAGCAATATTGAGCAGAGCAGAAATCAAGGATTAGATTAAGATATCTCTATGAAAGAATAGGTAATTCCTGCCAACGCTTCTTCATTCACTCCCCTTGCAGACAATAGAAACAGCTAACCTCTGGTATAGAAGTGTGTTCCCCACCATATCAATCTAAATAGAAAATTCCAAAAGGCCAACAAATATATACAGTACTCATAAGCAACTTTTTAAAGCTTTTAGGCTTAAATTTGAACAAGGATTGCTAGTATAATGAGCATTTTTCAATAATTTTTGTTCTTCAAAATTTGAACCCTTTCTATAGGAATGATATTCATGCATATTCTCTCTCTCTCTCAACAGTGACAACTGAGGTGATCCCTGGGTCAATTTCCTGACACAGAGTTGTCAGAAATTACAGTATAATGGAAATCCTGGGACTTTTCACTTTTGGAGGCACTGTTTTTGGAATCTTAGTGTAGGCTGTCCCTCCTCAATGCTCGACAATATTTTGGGTTACTTATTGTTTGATAAACATTTGTTTAATCATACTTGCATAAGCTTTGGTTATTTACAACTAAGATCATTGATACATAGGTTAATAACTGGGTTAATGGTGGGAAAGAAAACTTTAGGGACATTATAGAGAGCTGATATTTGTTCTTGTCTGTTTGTGGCTGAAGGCAGAGCACATTCAGGTTGGATTAAGACATGGGATTCTGGAAGCCCATGACACTCAGTGACAAACAGCTAATTAAATTACCTGTGGTAACCTAGAATGAAGTGTCTATTAATGACAAGGCTTTGAGAGATTGAGTCACCTCTCAAAAAGAACAGAGTGAAGGGCATGAGGAATTCAAGGCTCTAGGGTGGGCTGGTTGCTTTTAATTTTGCTGGACAGCTTAAAGACAATGTGTAACAAGCTCACAGTTCTAAATTCGCAGTTCGAAACTCATACAGACAACCAAAAATTTTCAGTGTCTCTCATTTCTTTTTGCTTCTAAGCTGAGATAGATGAAAATCAAACTAAAATCTTGATCCTAAGGGTTTTTAATTTATGTAGGTTGAATTAAAAACCTGACAATGCATCAAATGTGACAGAGTTTTGGTAGGGAAAGAATAAAACACTGAATGTAGGTATAAGGACATGTTGAGAGATTTGGACACTTTAAAATACACCAAATAACCAAACTCCAAATTTCCAAATGAGACATTACCCCTGTCTGATATGATTATCCCTATCCTATTCAAAAATCTTAAAATTATTTGAACAAAGCAGTTTCTTACAAAGAGAATTTAATCCTTCCCATATTCCATACTCAAGAGCTGTCTTATTGTCTTCAGACCACTAACTAAAGTCAAATTCCAGCAGATGCATAAAATTACATATTAAAACACATGAGAAAAAAAAACTTATACCCAAAAGAAGATTATAAGATTTTGTTACATATTTTTTAAACAGGAATCTATATGAGATAATGTATTTTAAGTGTACTGGATAAAGAAAAAGAAGGAAGAACATATTCTTAAGTGAAGCTGAACTATAGATATGGGTGTACTGAAAGAGATTCTGGGTTTATTGTGCTGGATTGCAGAGATATGATCATTTACTTGGATGGCTACTGAAATATTGATTCCAAGGTCATTCACATTAACATTAGTGAACAATCTAGAAATTCTTTTGAATATGTAGAGGAAGGAAATGAAAGACTTAGGGTTGTATTGTTATGTATGATATCCTAAAATATTCCCTAAAATAGGAAGGCCCAGACAATATTCCCCTCACCAAAGCATTGGGAACACCTTTACTGAGAAGAGGAAATGCATCTGTAAAAAGACCAGGAGTGGCAATTCTCCTGGGGGTGTGCTTACTGATGGGGGATAATGTTACATTTGACGTATATCTCAGATTCAAAGTAGAAATTACAGGAATAGGACTAGAGAAATAATCAAACAGATTTGATAAACAGGAATCTTTGAAGATGACTAATTTTTCATGGAGTCTATAAGACTAAGGTTAATATTTTGTCAAATAGATTCTTTGTTACTATTAATAACCAAACATTGTACTAAGTTTGGCAAATAGAGCACTGACAATTTTTTCCATACCTACTTTTGGTTTCTATACCTGTTACTTCATGGACTTACAGTGTCTAGAATTAAGATAATGGCAGGTAATCTTGAGAAATGACATACAAATATGAACTATAAATATTTCTACTATCACTACTGAAATTCACCAGCAAACATTTACCAGGATCATTATTCACCACTGAAAGTAAATAGCCAACATTTGGGAAATTGATTGGATTGGACACTGGGTCTCAGCTAATGTTAATTTCTGTGGTTCAGGACAACACTCTTTTCCACTGGTGAGACAGAACTTATAGATATTAGGTGATAATTGGAATTTTCACTTAGCACATAATTGCCATTTTGGGCTGTTAAATCCCTGGTTCCTGACTTTATGTTTGAAATATTTACACACAAATAACACTATTTATGTTAGGAAGAGCCTAATGAAACCCGCTAGAACTGTACTCTTCTTCCAAAATAGTAAACTAAAAGTGGAAACATACTCTTGGGTTCATCGTAAACATTATTATCTTGAGTTTTAGAAGACCAAGGAAAGGTGGTGATTCCTGTCTCATTCACTTGTAATTTCTGTTTGACTAAACAGAACATAGATGAGACAGGCTTTTAGAAATACACTAGGCTTGTTATAAACTAAATCAGTTCAATTTCACCTGTTAATTCAGCTGTCTACTTTTACTGAGGAAATTAACACAGCCCTTGACTTGTATGTAGACATTATCTACAATGTCTTTTTATACCTATCTGATTATGCAAAGACTCTCAGAAACTGTGTACTTTCACATACTAGTGACATAAGTGCAGGCTAAGCCCAAAAAGTCAAGTCCCTGATGGGCCAGTTAGTCCAAAGTGACCTGGAACTTCTTTCCATACCATAGGATGTCACACTGTCAATTACTGTGACATCATTCTGCTAGTACTTGGGAAGCTAGAATCAACATTCTAGATGACACAAAATATCCCAAGTTATGAGCCAAAAAAACAACAAAAAAAGATAAGCTACCCAATTCAGTGATGTTCCTGGAAGTCTAGTGATCTTAGGATACATTGAAATAAAATTTCCAAGGAAAAGAACCAAGCCCTGCCCTCAGAATCCTTTATTATTGTAAAAGATACCAATTGCTTACTTTAGGAATTTGGAGACAACATAGATAACATTTGAGTGTGCTACCCAGAACTGTATATTAGGAAACTTAGAAGGTTTCTACCTATATGAGGGATTAGAACAATAAATGTTGTCAGTCTGTTCCAGACTGTGGCATAGACATCTCTATTACTTGACCACTTGAGAAAACAGATACAATGTTCAGGCTACAAAATTTCCTTCACTGTGCAATTCCAGGAACACCATTCAAAGTTGATCAAAATGTGAATGATGCCTCTAAAATTAGGGAGCATCCAACTGTCACAATTATACATAATGACTCTGACAATTATATGGAAAAGTAGGATTCTCTTTAAGTCTGTGAGAAAATCTTATGGGGAATCCAAAGTTGATTCCCCTATTTTGGACCATGACCTCTTTAGGAGACAAAAGAAAAGGTGGACTTTCTAAAAAAGTGGCTCTTAACTTTTCTGGGCTCTGATAGAAACTGCATGCTTTACTCTGAGACTCCAGGTGATCATACCACTTGGGTGTCTTCATGACTTGATCCTGATCTGATCCTGAAGACAGGTATACCCAGCAATATTCATTATTGAGCATTATAGATGGGACAAGGTTCAAACAGATTTTGAAGACACAAGTAAGTTGCATAACATATAACTTATTAACCTAAAATACGTGCCCTACCACTCTTCCCTCAATCTACACTTATGGCTTCCTGGGCATACATATATAGTTGATGTAGAAAAATATATTGAGCTTATTTTAAATAGAGACCTTTAAAATTTTCTAGGACCAGAAAGGAATGGAATATTTTAGTATTTAATCTCAAATGAGATGAAAACAAAGAAGGGAAATCATTTTGTAATGAGATGTTAATGATTATCACATTGCCATCTTTATTAGAAAGAAGAGATAGCTGGAGGTAAGGATCTCTACCATTTGGGGTTAATGTTTTGAATATATTTTAAGTGAGTTAGTAAGGGTAATATTGGAGTTCATATGGTTAACTTTGTGGAAGAGTTAAGTAAAGAGTCCAGAAGCATGATTGTTCCATGTGAATGTTTAACAAAGGCTTCAGCTGTGGAGAAGCTTGTGGATGTCAACTACCCACTTATCCTATACCTAATTTTCACATAAGAGATTCATGAACCAAGTGACAGTGTTGGCAGGGACAAATATTATAGGTGGCCAAACATTGACTTCCCCTTATCAAGGATGACCTGATTAACAAAACAAGTAGATGTAATAATATAGATAATTCTCTAGTGACAGGAACAAATCTCATGTGCCACAATATCTCAGGCAATCAGATTATATAACAATTATTTTACATTTAATATTTCACATCATGAACAAGAGCCATTATTGATTTGAAATTACTGCTACATGTACCATATTTTAGTGAGCATCCCTTCAGCAAATTCCCTGAATGTGCTATTTAATATCGTGATCTAATCCACAAAAATATTTACGACCATAAAATGTTAAAGATATAAGGCTGTATACTACCGCTTATGGGATTCATTGTTCTTAACATGCACTCCATCTTTCAGCAGCTGCCCTAGAGTGTATGGAAATTAATATAAAACATTCCAATTAGGTGACCACATCTTATAAACTTTATTTCTTACCCTAAAAAAAGCAAATGACTAATAAAGTATATCATTTTTCCTCCCAGCCCTGATGTTTCCTTTTAATAATGTTCTATCCACTAAACCCCACCCCACACTTTTCCTTAACTACACATTCTCAGTTTTCCCTTTTTTCCTTGTTTTATTCAGAGCTGAGCCCAATCTATCACCCCTACTAGAAGACCCCACTATAGTAACCCCTTGAATAAGATCTGTCTCACCATTCTTTGACAAGTGTCATGAATATTGTGTGCTTTAGTATCGCCCAAGCCCATTCCACTATCAACAATTCCTGAGATAATCACAAGCTTTCAGACTGGCTTTCCAGAATGTCCACTGATTTATTAGATTATTTTCTCAAAATAGCAGCCAGTATGCTCCTTTCAAAAGGTAAGCTTGGTATGTTATTACTCTGTTTAAAACCCTTCATAGGCTTACTGCAATATACAAAATTAAATACAAGGTCATCTAACTTTTTAGTACAAAACCTAGAACAAAGTTTCTACACTATTTGGCCTTTTTAAACCAATCTGATCATTTCTCCAACCACTTTCTTCCTTTCTCATTCATTGCAGTAATATTGGTTATCTTTTAGAATCAATCTTTTTCCAAATTCTCATTGATTCCCCTGTGGTTAGAAGAAAAAAGATTATTGTCCACTTTCCACTCCAAATAATTTTTTATCTACTGAAGGCTAGAGGGGAAATTTTAGTGTAATAGAATTAGGTATGTTTTTCCATATTAACCCAATATGTTTTCTTAAAATACATATCTCTGCTCACTTGAAATATAAAAACAAACACATATAGATTAACAGTAAATGTATGGAAAAAAATATACCACTGATCAAAAGAAAGCAAGAATTTAATTTCAGACAGAAGAAACTTCAAAGCAGGGAAAGTTATCAGGGGCAAAGAGGAATTATATAATGATAAAACTATCAATTCTCCCAGAAGACATAATCATCTTTAATGTGTGTGTACCTAACAAAGTGCGAAACTACATAGGACAAAAATGAACAGAACTTCAAGATGTAATAGATGAATCTACTGTCCTAATTGGAGATTTCAGCACCCTTCTATCAGAAATGGCAGAAACTCAGTAGAAACATAGTTGACCTCAACAACACCATCAGTTCTTCCCAATCTGATCTGCACTGTATAGCTCTGCTCTGCATTTTAACAGAGCCTCCCATTAAAGACAATGTGAAGTGATGTATGGAAGATCTTAGTAAAAGAGAGATCATATTATAGAAAATATTATATTGAAAATAAGTTGGAGTTTGGAGAGTGTGAGAAATTAAGTAAAAGATAAGTTGGAAAATTTTCCAGGAAAATTAAAACTTTTCAGAATGACTAGGTCAAGACATTTTTTTAAATCTTAAATAAATCTCAGAATTCTTCAACATGCCAGCAAATTAGTGTCTAAGGACTGTGATAGATTACATTAATGATCTCACTATTTTACTCATCCATGCCACTACAACCTATTATTTGACTTTGTAGTTTGTCCCATTTAAAATGTTGAATATATTTTTCCACATCTTGACCTTGACTTTTGCAAATGACTGACTTTAGCCTATTGAATGTTAGTAAGAGTAAGTTGATCAATGGCTAGAAAAGCACATGTGCAGTTGGGATTTCTATCCTGTGCTACAGCAAAATCCATGAGAAGAATATCCCTGTGCTAGCCTACTAGTCCCCAAAGACAGATGAAGGGCATGTGGAGTACAGTTGAGTTTAGCCAAAACCCCCATAGGGAAATGCCCAGAATTGCTTGTATGCTCAATAAAATTGCATTAAATCATTTTTTTGTAAAGACAATTGATAACTTTGTATATACAGATTTTCTGATTAAAGAGGTGTTAAAAGCATACACTATTTTTATTTTCTCTGCTATTTATCATAAAAGAATATGAAATAAAACAAAATTTAAAGGCCATTACATAGCATTCAGAAAGAAATTTTAAATAAAACTCAATGACAATTGCATTGAGTAAAGTTCTAAAATGAATAGGAGCATATTGGTAACCAAGATGGAAACTCTGGTGGTCATTCTTTGGGAGGAGGAGTGGAAAGGAAGAGGAAGGGGGTGATTAGAGAGGTCAGGGAAGAGATACTCTCAGAAAGATGAAAGAGATCTAGTCACAACATCTACTCACATTTCCTTTCTCTGTCAGTCTTCTCCTACATTCAAAATCCTGCATTTTCTTACAAAACTTCTGTATCTGACTTTACTAGCCAAGATTTAACCTAGAACAAAGGGTCACCAAAGAAGCTTTAGGGCTTAGCAGAAAGGAGAGCTGATTAAGGAGGCTAAAGAGTTTGAATTTGTGATGATTCTTGCTGAATTTATGAATATATTTTTTCATAGAAATAAACTCATTCTCGTTATTTAGGTTTTAAAGTACTCAGTGCATAACTATGGCTCAAGGTCATTATTGAAAAAAAGAGCCTTTGGTGGGCAAAACAAGAAAATGTTAATATTGTGTATGAGATTGCTAATAAGGTAATGTGTTCATATGTTATAACTTTCACAAAACTGAGTTGCTTTAGAATCTCACTTATTCTTAATTGAGGCCTGCCTGTGTATATTAAAATAACAATTTAAAAAATCCCATCTTGCATAATGGGTTAAATGCATACAATTTCCAAGTTTAAACAAGTTCTGTGCATAAAATGAAAATAAATATTTTTAAAGATTTTTTCTATTTTTTGTTCTGATTATTTTAAAATATTATGAATTTGAAGACTCAAAATACATAGATAAGTGAATAAAAAATACATGAATTATATTCTATGTTCTATCTGTCACTATAAATTGGAAATGGAGAATTATTTAATAGTAATTTATTATAGTCACTAAACGTTGAAATTCAGCAGCAAATATAAATTATTCATTTTTAGTGCCAAAATAGAAACTAGATGAATAACTGTTAGCATTTAAATATCTTTATTCATTAGAAGTAATAATAATTTGATTCAAGTATTATTTGCATTTTTATTTCCCACAAAATATTCATGTTTTTAAAATCTTCATTTGGCTAAACATACCACAAAGTTTTGCCATACATAATAAAATGCATGGATTTGAAAGAGGGATAAACTGCTTATGATTATTTTACCATTTTTTAAGATGACAAACTTAAATATGTAAGGAGGGACTACTGGTAAGTGACTAAAAATTAATATATTTTAAAATGGAACTTGAAGTAAGGAAACACTTGAAAAGTTTTGGTCTTGAATATACAACTATCAAAATTAGAATTTCAGAATGGCACTACCAGGTCAAAGTCCATGTACACCAGTTGGTTAATATTTTCCAGAGGACTTTCTTGATGGTTGTTGGTTTTGGGATCTGAATCACTTCACCACCACATCTGAGGATGACAAAGAAGAAACCTCAGGGCTTTGATTGGGCTCCAGCTGGCATGATAGAGGGCCTTTCTTGACTGCATGAATGGAGTAGCCCACTCTTTTCAAAGAGTTTATGTTCTCCTTGCAGCTTCTTTTCTACTCTTTGTCATCTTTCCTTATTTGGCCAATTCCTCTCAGCAGTTGGTACTAAGGGTGGCTGCATCATCCACATTCTTGTCACATGCCCTTAGGCTAAACAAGGCTTCCTGGGCAGTAAATTCCAGCTGCAACAAATTGTGAAATTTTTATAGTATCTAAATATAGGGTGAGAATTAAATAAACAAACATATGCAGAATGTTGAGCATAGTGATTAAAATGTATGTTAATTAGTATCTTATGCATTTTAGTTATTATAATGCAAGTTAATACAACATACTACAGTAGGAGTTATGAGTCCAGAGGAAAAGTTATAGCTTCCAGATAAGGGGAAAGATAAGGGGATAAGAAAAATTCATAGCTGAAGAAGACATTAAGTATTTGAATATGTAGACATAGTGGAGGACTATCAGTGATAAAAGTGAAGGAAGCATGGGTAAAAACATAAAAGAAAATGTATACTTAATACAGAAAGTGATAGGTAATTCATTAGATAGAATTTCAGAATAAGTGAAAATTAACAAAGAACAATACATTTTATTATACTAGCATAAGGCGTTCTTACATGGTTTTCCAGTTGTGAAAAGAAATCTTGCCCAAATCTGAATCTTGTTTTTTTCACTAACTAGATGTATATCCTGAGAAGGTGACTTAGACTTTATATGCATTGTTTTTTTCCATCTACAAAATGAAGTATAATAGTTTCCATTTCATGAGGTCGTTTCAAGAATTAAATGAAATTCATATTAATATACATATGTAGCATATATATATATGCTTACCTATATGTAATATTGCTTAGAATAGTTTTTGACATGTAGTGAATGTTCATTAAATATTAGCTATTTCAATATCAAAATTATTAATAATATAATCAAAAGAGATTATCAATAAATTGATAGGATGGGCTTATTAAAAACTGATGTCTTAAGCCTTAAAGGAAGGCATGCCCTTACCTTAAGAGACATGAGAGAAGGTAGAGATTCAAGCTGAAAAGATGGAACTTACAGTTTGGATGGTATTAAATTTAAGTTTCTTGTAGAATTTTCAGTCACAGTTGTTCAGGTGACAATTAAGAGGTTTAGGGTTTAAAGGTTTTTAGAAATAATCAGAGATATAACTGTGAAGTATGCTTGAGTAAAGAAAGGCTGGGATGCGTGAAGGTTGGAAATGGAAGGCACACTCATGGATAAAACAAATTGTCCAAGGTCACTGGGCTAATGAGTAGCAAATTTGGGATTCAAAGTTAGTTTGATAAGTGTAGATGACTTGATTTCTTTGTAACTCAATTACCTATATAATGATGGGATAAGATTACAGAATGTCTTTTTTTTCCCTGTCAAGAAGAGTCTGATAAATTTTAAATATGGACAATTGATTTGGGCACAATTTATTTTCTAACAAAAGTAGAAAAAATAAAATATTTGATTCTGTGAACTTTATATTATGCCACTTCAAAACTATCTTCATGGACCATAGTTGTTGTTGTTGTTTTTAAGTAATGGTATTAGCAATTATTTTAAATAAATTCCTTTTTTCAAAAGTTTATTTCTATTTTTTAAAAATGTTTGTCAGGAAAAACAAAAAAATAAGAGATTACAAGGCCAATATATTCAATATTAAGTATGATGTTGTATTTGGTGTAGCATTGTAGCTTTCTGTGGCCTACCACATATATAAGATGCATACACAAACGTTTATGTATGAACTATTTATCTATTTTACATTGCTTAAAATTTTCAGTTAAAATCATTTTTTCTTGATGATAAAGCATTTTCTTACAATTGTAGTAAATGCCTATCCTTTAACGTTCAAATATTAACGTTGATAAAATTGTCTAATTTTCCTATTGTAAAAGTAAAGAAAATTACATTTTTTAATGAAAATACTCAAATAGTACCTATTATTTTTTGGACTTAAGGTGTTTGAAACTTTATATTCATTTAGCTGAAGGACATGGTCAAAAACAAACACATTCATACATATGTATTGGCTTTCTCTAAGACTTCATTTTTGTTTTATTTCTCTCATTACTACCTTATTCTTTACTTATAGGCTTTATTTACCAAAATATTCTAAAATCTCTAGATGGGACACAATTATAGTAAGATTTTTTCATTAAGAACTAGCTAATAAGAATGAAGTATAAAAAAGACCCATTATAACTTTATAATTGACTCTTCTACTTACTTTTTTCTAAGCTCTCATGCTCCTTTGTGCTACTGTTCTCATTCTCTAGAAATTCACAGCCATCGAAAGAATATTCTCCTATTCCTTGTCTCTGTGTCCTAACTTCCCATTTATATTCCAATACACTTTTATTTGGTCTTTGTTCCTGCACTTCCTATTAAACTACGTGTGTTAGCTTACCACTGCATTATAATTGCTTAATCCAGCAAACAATTCATTCTTATATTATTTGTGATAGTAATTGCTTAATGACAAATTACTACAATTTTTTGTGCTTAAACAAACAACATTTATTATCTCAGTTTCTGTGGGTTAGGAATCTGGGCATGGTTTACTTGGATCCTCTAAAGCTATGTTTCTCACAAGGCTACAATCAAGGCATCAGCCAAGGCTGAAAAGATCTTATAGCTTGATTGAAAGTAGATCTGCTTCCAAGCTCACTTACGTCATTGTTGACTGAATTCACTTCATTCTGGGCTATTGTACTGAATGAAAATAAAACAAAATAAAAGTTATAATTTCTTTTTTTTTTTGGCTGCACTGTGCAGCATACAGAAATCTTATTTCCCCAACCAGGGATCGAACCCCGGCTCCCACAGTGAAAATGCTGAGTCCTAACCACTGGACCCACAGGGAATTCCTGAAAAGTTATCATTTCTAAAATGACCACTGTTTGTCAGACACTGATAAGGCACATAAATTAAATATTTTATTTAAATAAATTCTATTAGATATTATATATTGTTAATTTTGTTTAGATAAATACTATATATATTCATGTAATAAAAATTAGAGAAAACAGGCAAGCAAATGAAAGTAAGTAAAATAAAACACCGATTTCTGTAAGCAGTCCTGCAAGCATTTGGTGGACCACTGAATCTTTTTAGACTCATAACATGTTGAGTTTCTTTCTTACTACCAGGAAGCCTGTCCCTTTTCTCCAGACATTCTTATTTTAGATACAATCAGTTCTTGCTGTTCACAATAATTATGTTCTCTAAAGTCACGGTGAACACTAAATTAGCAAATATTGAAGTACTGCTGCTGGGAAAATATAGGGTTAGGTTCCTGTGAAGCTCCAATCACAACAACAAATACAAGACATAACGTTGTTTTATATGCACTTCTGTTTAAGAACGTCATATATATTGTTGATTCATTAACATTGAACTTATGGTCAACAGCATTATAACTCATGCCTGAACTAAGCTTATCCAACCACACTTATTTTTTTCCATGAGACAAAGTCATGAGCTTAGGAGTATCAGACATCACTTCAGTACTATATTTGGGGACAATTTTCAACAGCAAAACCACAGACAAAAAAGAAAAAAAAAAGGATCAAAATGCCACACACACACACACACAAAAGGTGCTAAATAGACTGAAAATACAACACTTGTTTATACTAGGAGAACTTAAACAAAAAAGCAGAGCATTGCCTTATTAAACCTTGTTCAATGAAGAATGTGCACCTTGGATTACTCAAATTTTTCAGCTCTCGGTGCATGTCCTCAAATGACTGTAAAAGCATTATGAGTCCAATATGAGGGTTACAAACAAATTTTAGTGAACAGGTAAATTCACAAATATGAAATCAACAAATAATGATGACCGTATTAAGATTCTTCTTACTCTGTCAATCAAGCAAGGTTTGATATGCTGTTCTTATTAATATTTTTGAATATTGTTTGACCATTTGAATTATTTTCTTTCCTCAATTTTCTATTGGGTGCTATAAGCTAAACCCTTCTCTCTTCTTCTCTATTTTCCTACCTTAGGCTATTATATGCAGCAAAGACAGCAATGAGAAAGTGCTTTCACTTTCTCCCTTTTATACTCCTTACCAAGGACAAGGAACATGTTTTCTAACCGGAAGGATTGAGATGGATTTACATTGAGATGGGCATACAAAATTTAACATCTTCCTCTTATTTTTATGGAGTTCTTACATTCTTATACGATTAGAAGATACAGTTTTCTAGTTCTGCTGGTGACTATGTGGGTTCATGTACTCAGTTGAATAGTACCTCCTCCAAAAATCATGTCCACTGGAACCCGTGAATATGACCTTATTTGTAAAGGAGCTCTTTGTAGTTGTAAGCAAGTCAGAATGAGATCATACTAGATTAAGGTGGGCTCTAAATCAGATGACTGTTGTCCTCAAAGGGAGAGGGAGATTTGGAGAGATATGCAGGTAAGATGAATGAATGCAGAAACTGGAGTGATGCAGCGATTGTCAAGGAATGCCAAGGATTGTTGGTGGCACCATGAATTAGGAAGAGGCAAGAAAGGTTTCTTCCCTACAGCTTTCAGTGGAAGCATGGTGGCCGTGCTGACACCTTGATTTCAGATTACTAGTATCCAGTACTCTGAAAGAAAACTTTTTTGTTGTTTTAAGCTATCCAGGTTATAGTAATTTGTAATGGTTGCTCTTGGAAATTAATAAGTCAATTTAATCCTGGAGTGAAATATTAGGGAACTGACATAGTTCTATGCCAAGTTCTCCAAATAGCTATACAGTAAGTCCCCTACATATGTACCTTCAAGTTGTGAACTTTCAAAGATGTGAACATGCCCCTGTATGCCAGCTGTTGTACTGTACTACTGTACTTTTCAAGGTACTGTACTGTAAGATTAAAAATGTTGTCTTTATTCTTTGTGTTTGTTTTTTATATATTGTTTGTGTGAAAAGTATTATAAACCTATTACAGAACAATACTATATAGCCAATTGTGTTAATTGGGTACCTAAGGTAACTTTGTTGGATTTACAAACAAATTGGACTTTCAGACACACTCTTGGAATGGAACTCCTTCATATGTAGGGGACTTACTGTATAAAGAATGTGCATTTGCATTATTTTCAAATATAACCTTGAGTAGGAGAATGAAGGGAAATGGGAGCAGGTGAGTAATTTACTGTTTCTTTAAAATATCAACATTTTGTTTTCTCACTAGGAAGGTCATATTTATTAACATAAATATACTAGCAATTATAAATGAACTCTGGAAAATTTGCTGAAAAATACTTTCTAAGTTTGAACAAAGAAAATCATTGAATACTTTGGAGTTGTATCTTCCTAGAATTGATATTTTTTTGCTGATTTCAAGACTGTTTTATTGCCATTTATAAATGTATAATGTCACTTCCTCCACCAACCTGTGAGCACCACATTTGGAAGGACCATATCTATTATGATTGCTATTTGATCCTCTGTTATTTGAACAGTGTCTGACATATGATTATCATTCAATGTGTATCTATTTAATTATAAATTATTAAATGAATGTACAATTTGTACAATCCTTTTGGACACTAGGGTGATGTTTTTTTAACATACCATTGCAAAAGCCAAACATGAAGTCATGACACTGGCAACATATCTAGTAGGAGAAAGGAATAGAAAATTAGGGGAAAAAATGTAAAAAACCAATTTTATATATATATATATATATATATATATATATATATATATATATATAAAACAAAAGAAAACCTAACAAGTTTCTATTTTTTCCCCTTGATTGACAAAGAATAAGAAAAATATAATACCTAAGAACAGAGAAAGCCTTGAGAAAAAGATCTGGCCCATGAGGTAATAAGGCAACTACACACACCACATGCTCAACAAAACAAAACAAAACCCAAAAAACAGTTCTACTGTGACTGTTTCCAGATGGTGGCATTTTATTTTGTTTGTTATTACTAATCTGTTTATTCTAAATGTTATTCCATAAATATGTACTACTTTATTATCTTAAAAATTTACAATACACAATACCTAATGGCAATTAACTTAAACATAATACTTAATGTTGAGCCTTAATCAGTGTCCAATGCATAGCCATCACATTGTAAATTGTAACTGCCATCATTGCTATTGTCATTATTGAAAAATTATCAAGGGTCAGTGCATGCTATGAGAAAATACAGGGCTGAAGATTGGATCCTGGAGATAACAATATCTATAATCTCAGAAATAAATTATGTGTGTGTGTGTGTGTGTGTGTGTGTGCATTTACATATACCCATTAATGAGACAAGGAAGTTTTCTCATTTTCTTATGTGTTTTATAACTATGTATATAATGATTAAGTGTTTGATGGTCTGTCATTAAAGTGTAATGTGTAAGAGCAAGTAAATCAACAATCTCCATAAGGGAATGATCTGATAAAATGATAAAAATGATTCAATAGATGAGTCCAAGTTCTGATTATTTTAGCTAATGGAATGTAGCTTTGATTAAATACCTTGAAAGCCCAATAGCTTCTTTTAAACTCTATAGAATCCAATAACAATACAGTCAAATGTTCAGGTAACTTGATTTTACTTTGGTAAATTCAAATGTAAGGGAAAAAAGAAACTGACTTAAGATCAATTGGTTAGATCCTTAAAAACCTAGAATTAATTTTAAATTAAATTAAAAACATTTATTTTTAAAAATAATAAAAGGTATAATTTATGGAATTGTAAAGTTAGTATTGCACGAATGGCAAAACAAAAACATCAGTGCAGTTTAGTAGTAACTGTCTAATTTCACTAACAGCCATTTTACTATAAATTCAATTCAACAGAGTAACTACTACTTGTATATTCCAACTAGATTAGCAGACTCCGAAAATACAGTGTTTACAATAATGAAACACTCTTTTAGTTCCTATGACATAAGATTGGCTCAGAGTATGTTCTCAATAAATCTCCCTTTGAAATGGTTTTTATTAAAGTTAAAATTGATTTAATAATAAATCAATAATAGAACTTTTAAATTCCTGTTGTTATTCAAAATACATTTATTAAGCATTTCATTTTTGTTTTCCCTATATTGCTTAAAGGAAAATATAAATATTGAATTACTAGTTTACACTACTTCCTGCCATATTCTCATTTTTATTAATCTATTTATCTGTGTATGGTGGGCATATTTATAACTGTTTCCCTGTGTACATAAAATGATATCACAATAGGAGGATTTTGAGTAGAAATTTATTTTCACCTCCCTACCTTATATACAGATAAATAAATTTGGATTTAGGAAACTATCACCATGATAATATTAAGATGAATGGTAAGAGTATATATATAGAGATATATACATATATGTGTGTATATATACATATATAAGTACTTGCAGTTAAAATATATATTCTAACACTGCAGAAACTGAGGTGATCAGTATAAGTACCAAACATTCTCTAGACAATTATACTGAAAAGAGAACAAAGAAGAATTATTTTCCTCTTATTTTCGAAAGAGAAAATGTGTATCGCATTAAATAAGTTATTATCAATTTAAAAGAGAGCCCCTTAAAACTATTTCAAAATATGTGCTTTTCTTGGAACAAGTCTGAAGTAGACATTGGGGATACAAATGCAATTTGAAACATTGTATTTCTACATTACTTATATACTGTTATTACAGTTTCTCTCATAGTTAAAGAAGAGATGGAGCACTGAACTTTTTGTCAACCAGAGGGAATAGAAAAACAACCCCAGAATTCAATACTGTTTAGTCCAATTTATGAAGTGATTTGAGGCAGGTAATTCAGATACTGGAAAAACTGTCTTTCACTTAAGTAGCAAAAAATTTAATTTAATGCAGTTGATATCTTCATTCCAGCCAGGAAAGCTGTTTCATCTTCATTTTAGTCTAGATTGCTATATGAAGTGACAGTGAGTTTACATGCTCCGGTTGTATATTTATTTTTTAAAAAGAGATGAAATGCCAACATTTTTCAATTCCATTTGCCATTTCATATTTCATTCTAGGAAGGCTCAAAGTGTGAAATGGACATGGTGATATCATTAGTTTAAATTAACTCAACTTCACAAAGAGGAAATGATGATTAGTTAAATAATTAGCACATGTCTAAGGATTGAGGATGTTAACATGTTTCCCTTCTGATATCTTAATTAATCAAAATTATTTATTAAAATTCATTCAATTAATGCTTTTAAATAACTGTTACCAAGGTTTGAATGCCAAGTCTTTCTGATATGTTTTTTTCTCTTTTCTGCTCTCAGACTGGCATTTTTGTTTCAATTTCTATCTATCTATAAATCTATCTATCTATAAATCTATCTACCATCATCTTCTACAGCTCTCATTTAAAAGATCATTTATTACTAAAATACTGAAACACATAAGTACTGAATAGTAGAAACAAGAAATGTAACTATGAGTAAGACAGAGGAGAAGGTTCTCCCAACACACATTAGAATCAGAAATGAGACTTCCTCTGAGCCAAGAACTCTTATCACTCAAATGAAATGATGGTAGGAAAATGGACTTTGCAAATACAGGATGCAACTGTAAAACAATGATACAATTATTGTTATTATCTGCCTTTCTATTTTAATTCATGCACAGCTTGTTCATAAGTAATTTATTTGGGTCTTTCCTTGCTTGAAACATTATCTTTGCAATATGTCTTGCATCTATTTCTATTTTTCAGTACCTTGTGATTATACTAGACTAATCTCAAATAGTTTTCTTGTCAAATAATTTAGCTATCCTCAAGTAATTGATTGATTTTCTCTGGAATAGTTACATTTTTTCCATAAAATCAACCTTATTAATATTCCACCACTACCCCAAAATTATTGGATAAAGTATAAACTAAATTTCTTAGAATTCAAGTACTTCTACAATCTAGTAAATCTCACCCTGATTGACATTATCAAGAGTCTTCCATCCCTATTTTCAGATATAAGTTTCAGAAAGACTCATCTTTAAAATCTAGAAATGTAGATGTATATGAATTATATGAAGTCAAAACCTTATACCTTCAAAAGAAATGTCCTAGAAATTTAAAATAATTCATATATGTAACTAGACATCAGCTAACAAAATAAATCTCCAAATAAATCAAAGAAAAACATCTAGAATATAGGTATTTTGATAGGAATCTCTGATGTTCACTCCTTTTTACTACGTTTTTATTCTCCCATATTCATTACTGTTGGATAATGTGCTGCTCTATTTCCTATCTTTTATTGTCATCAGTATTTGTTGTACTCCTGGACACATGATTCTCTTTGAATTAGACAATCTTTGTCAGCACCATTACCTGGGAGTGTCAGAAAAACTCCAGATTTCATTTCTTCCATGCCTGTCCCAACCTGTTTTAATGAAAGTTGTCCACAACTCCCAAATAATGCAGTCAATCAGTGTGGTGGTCTGCCTAGTTAACGAAATATCCTAGACATATCAGATATCAAAAGAAAATAGGTTATATATATCCCAACAAGTTTTAAGAGTGAGATAAAATACATATTTAAAGCGTTTTGCTTTATACTGAAAGAAAAATGGAGATGAAGAATTTCAAAGCATTTGGCATCAACCTATTAACAGAGCTTAGTACATTACACTGTGACTATGACATAAACAGGCAGGTTCTATTTGTGAATAGAGATTACTAACAAAATATTTCCTCAAAAAAAGAGATTCTATAAGATCCAGTTTTGACAACTGTGGTATGAAGTGAACATAATTTCAAACTCAAATATAAATAAAAGTAAAAATAATGAGTATTATTCATTGCTGAGAGTACTGAGCCAGACTCACCCAAACCCCTTCTAACCAGAATCTGGATTGGTCCTGGGCTCACAATTCACAGTAAAATCAAAGTTTTGTGAAAAAAAATAAAAGTATATATATATATATATATATATATATATATATATATATATATATATATATATATATGTATGTATATAAATATATAAAATGAGATATATAAAAACTTATAAATTAGAATTTTTTGTTTTTTCAGTCCACCCCAGTTAATACACAATGCTTAACTCTCTCTATCCACAACCATAGATATTTGGAAGGTTGGCCATTCTCTCCATAGTGTCATCTGTAATGTTTGCACGGATCTCTTTGTTACCTACTTTGAGCAAAGTGATAAATAAGTAGTATGATTTTGATTATGAATTTGACTAATAGATACTTTTTTTTCTTCCTTTACAATGCATAGATATTAGTCTTGATCTCTGGTGTGCAATTTTTAGGAAGGAAGGGCTGTAAGTCAAGTTTAATTCAGTAATCAGGCAGAAGACTTCTGGAGTCAAACAGTTCATATTTAAATGCTTACTTCAGCTATTCTAAACCTCTGATCTTGAACAACTCTCAGAATCTTCATCTCTAAAATGGAAATAATTGTACCTACCATATATTTACTGTGAGGATTCAACTTAAATTGTTTGTAATGTAGTAGTTGTTCAAGATATTAATTCTTTTATTTTCTTGCTTTATTCTTCCATTCTCATCCTTTTGTAACAAGACTGCTCTCATGTTAAGTTCCCACCTTTTCAGAGGAATCTTCTCCTACCCTTCTTTTCTTCTGCATAAACTGTTATTTTTCAAGTTTATATTGTATTGCTGTTAAATGCATTAAATAAGGCACCATAGAATTTGCTTTTCATCTGTCTGAACCTCAATTTCTTTATAAGTAAATAAGGTTGAGGAGAGGTAAGAGTGCCAAACATCACCATTGTTGAAAAGATTAAATGCAAAGTACAGAGTACAGTACTTTACCTGGCATATGTTAAAAAAAATCATAGACATCATTATTAAAATCATGAATGATTACAGCATTTAAGAAACCTAAATATACATTCTAAAAATTTTTAAAGTTGACGAAAATCACATCTGGTCTTCCACAGACATTTTGCATAAGCAGTTCTTACTGTGTTAAAATATTTGTTCATCAAATATAAAAAGGATTGTGATTTTGCGATTAATGCTTGTGTGTGTAATGGAGACAATTGCCATTTATAATACAGGACAGTTTATGACTTCTAGCACTCTGTAAAGATCATTGTTTATGCATATTTTAAAAAATTAAAGCATTAAGATTTGATGCAAAAACAACAACTATCTTAAACTTCACCTTTCACTAGTGTGAAAATATATAAATCATGTCTGTAATTGTTTTCAGTATTCATCACTTAAAAATCTCAAGAATCCCAATCTTTTAAGAAAATCAAGTAAAAGAGCCAGTTTTACCTACGTAGTAGTGAAGATATACATTAATATAAACAATAAGCCTGATGAAATGTTCTTAAATGACTGCCCTTCCAAAATGAGTATAAGAGACTTGAACAAAGAAGATATGAGGATTTTGTATGTGTGTGTGTTTGTGTGTTCCTGATCTGATAACATGTGTTCTCTGGTTAGTATATATAAGTTTTAGTTTTAAATTATGTGATGGGTAGCACCATAATCTACTCAATACTTATTTCCTCTGAGGTCTTTTTCTAACTTTTGTTATTATTACTATCTACATTTTAAAAGTAAAGAAATTGGATTCAAATAAATTAAGTAATTTTTCCTTGACCACCCCAGTGGTAAATAGAAAACTTGATTCCAAATCTTTATGCTTGAGTTGGTGCTTTGTCCATAGTGTATTGGAGTTATTAACACCATCCTTGCATATTTAGCATAGAATACTGAAAAAATAAGCACTTTGTGTTGAAACTTAATTTAAAAATGTGAATTAATTCTTAAAAGAAGTGTTTCCCTAAAAATATTATACTTAGAATAATTTTGCTTCTTTAATCAAGTTAAGCAGGAAAACACTGAGTCGATTTGATGTTTGAAAAAAGATTTCTTAGTATGCACTATGGTTTCCTAGTTAATATGTGTATGAATAAAAATTAGATGTTACTATGTGCTTTTGATAAGAAATATACTACCAGCTTTGAGAGCTAGTATAAAATGTTTTCTATATATTCAGTTTTTTCTACTTACGTATTCAAATGAAAGTATTAATATTTATTTTCAAAAACACTTGGGAGAATGAACATTTTGAAAGGTAATTATAAAAATGCTGACATTCGACCTTTACAAAAATATCACAATAAGAAATATTATGAGATCAGAGATCAAATTTTGAGAATTCTTATTAAGCCAGTGGACTTGAAGCATTATTGGGATATCCAAGGCACATTCCATGAGCACTTCTAACAATTTATCCATCTGAATTTGTAAGAAGATATGAGTTTCTATATCATAATTCAGAAACACTTCAATTTCAGAGATGTTCAAAATATATGGGGCAATAAAAACAATGTTGATTCTGTAAAAGTAGTCAGTTTCTGTTAATCAAGAATGTGCTCCTCAATTCTTCTCTGTATCTCTGGTTTCATAACCTCAGAAGCCCAGTAATGAAAGAATATATTAGACTTCCTGGTGTCTGAAGCTATGATCTGTTTACTTAGTTTTTCTCAATCAAAAATCCACAGGGGATCCAATACTGTTACTAATGCTTAGAGGATGGAACAGACATGTAAACAAATCACTCCAATAGGGTATACTAATGGGAGGATATGTGAATTGCTATTGGGGTTGTATACATGCGTCTTGATGCAATGTTTAGGGAAGATACTATTAAGGAGATGGCCTTTGGAATGATTCTTTAAAATACAAGCACTATTAGCAATAAAGCAAGATATCACAGGCATTCTAGTCATGGACTAATGATAGAATTATTTTGGGCATTTGGAGTATAGAGTGCATGTAGAATAGGTGCAAAGGAGGCAAGAGAACATATTTGAAGCACAACTATTTCACTGTATCTGGCTAAGTAGTGGAAAAATGATCTTTTTATTGCATTATGCATAGACATTATCATATCCATCCCAGGACATAGAACAAAAGGAGAAAATCTCAAAACACTTAAAACATCAACTTCACTTTAATTCCAAAACTTGAGAAAGAATAAAGAAAACAAATAAATGAAAGGAAACTCTAGGCCATCTTATTTATGAAAAAGTACTAATTAAATTTTAGCTAATTGAATCTTACAATGTATTATAGCAAAATAAAAATGCAGTAATTTATCAATATGATTCATTGCATACACCAATCAAAGGAATAAAACATTATGATCCTATAAAATTTAAATCTAAAGTTGTTAAACTCAACTATAATTCCTATAATATCAAAATAAAATAAAAATAAACAGGATAAGGTTACTTGACATTTATATTCTTTCAAGACCCTGACATTATTACTCTACTGTCTTTTAACTGCTGTTGTTGATGCTGAGAAGTTACCCATGGATCCCACTGTTATTCCTTTATAAGTTACCTGTCTTTTCTTTCTGCTTGTCTTTATTTTTTGAAGTTTTACTATTATGAATGTCTAGGTTTGGTTTTCCTTTAATTTATTGTTTGAAGTTCATTGAACTTCTTTGGTACACTCATAGTGCCTTTGGCTTTAGAGAACTTTCATCCATTACCACATGGGTATTTTTTTCTTTTTAATTATTTATATTATCTCTGACAGTATTATGTATATTGGACTTCCCATTCTGTTATCAATGAGTCAGTATCTTGAAGTTTCCTATCTCTTTGTTTCACCATAATAAAGTGTTCTGGAAAATTTCTTTGAATCAACTTTTAATGCTCTAATTCTATTTTCTGCTGACTTTCATCTACTCTCTAATTCTTCCATTAGTTTTCTATTTCAATTGCTACAACAATTTGTATTAAAAGTTTTAAATGTACTATTTTTCATTATATTGTTATCTCTAGTTTCTTGCTCAATATTTAAAACCACTCTTTAATTTAAAAAAAAAAAATTGGACATGCTTATTTTATAATCTTTATCAGATGATCTATATAACTAAAACCTTATGGAACTCATTTTTCTGTCTGATAATATCCTAACTCTCTTGTAGGATGTCCTGTTCCCATGCTGATTATGATTTTTGACAGTGGGCTGAAGTTGTCTTCCTCCAGAAGGAATGTGCATTCAGTCCTACCAGTCATTTGAAGCACTACTAACCTAGGAATCTTTTCATTTAAATTCTCCCCATGAGACGATTTTATCACAAAATAAAGGTAATATGGATTAAGTACACAAAATTATATAAGGACTGACTTGTGGTTATAAATTGTTCTGGAAGATGCTCTCTTCAGCACTAATCCATACAGAGCCATTGAGATCAGAAATGGCTCATCTTCTAGCCTTGTATTGTGGATTTATTATTATTTTTATTTATCTTTTTTTGAAAGGAGTAAATCTCATTGGATCTTAAATTCTGATTAATTTCCAATTACTGCTCCAAACCTGAGTGAGCACTATACATTTTCTCCTGTGCAGCCATGTACCCTGTGGAGCCTTGAAAATGAAAGCTCAGCATACCCAGGGGTCGGCAGACACCATCAGTGTAAAATCTGTGGTGCTTATTTTTCTGCCCAAATATCTAATTTCACTTTGTTTTTAATCTCTTATAATTTTATTTATCCCTCAGATTTTTAGAAGTTTTAATTATTTTCAGATTGCATAATCAAATATACTGATGGAAAGCATGCATTTCAAATAATTCCAATCTTAAATACTTAACTGTTTTGTTTAGCATACATTTGTTTATGACTTTTAATTTTGAGGAGGAGAAATTAGACCTTTTATTAGAATATAATTTTATCTTATTTTATCTTGATTTTTTTAACCCAAAATTACCATGTATATAAATGCAGTGTGTATTTCTGTTTTATTTGTTTGCTTTCTGTTAATAGTCCCTTGACTTCCTTTATGTCAATGTTTCTTTAGCACTTTACTTCTCACAATTATTCCATAGTTGGGTTTTTATATGAGTATCAGAAGCAAACCAAATTATAGAAGTCTATTTTATTATTGAGGTATAGTTGATTTACAATATTGTGTTAGTTACAGGTGTACAGCATAGTCATTTTTTTTGCAGATTATATTACAATATAGTTCATTACAGGATATTGGGTATAACTCCCTGTGCTATACAGTAAATTGTTGTTGCTTATCTATTTTATGTAGAGTAGTTTTTATCTGTTAATCCCATATTCCAAATTTGTCCTTCCCCCCTTCCCTTTCCCCTGTGGTAACCATAGCTTTTTTTCTATATCTGTGAGTCTGTTTATGTTTTAAATACGGAGTTACTTGTATTAGTTTTTAGATTCCACATATAAATGTTATCATGCAGTATTTATCTTTCTCTGTCTGACTAATTTCACTAAGCATTATATTTTCTAGGTCCATCCATGTTGCTGCAAATGGTATTATTTCATTGTGTATAAATACCACATCTTCTTAAGTCAGTCATCTCCTGATGGGCACTTGGATTGCTTCCATGTCTTGGTTATTGTAAATAGTACTGCTATGAACAATGGAGTACATGTCTCTTATAGAATCAGAGTTTTCTTTTTTTTTTTTTTCTGCATATATACCCAGAAGTACAATTGCTGGATCATATAGTAGTTCTATTTTTAGTTATTTTAAAGAACCTCCATACTGTTTCCATAGTGGCTGCACCAATTTACATACTCACCAACATTATTATTATTTTATTATTATTATTTATTTATTTTTTTTTTTGCGGTACGTGGGCCTCTCACTGCTGTGGCCTCACCCGTTGCAGAGCACAGGCTCCGGATGCACAGGCTCAGCAGCCATGGCTCACGGGCCCAGCCGCTCGGCCACATGTGGGATCTTCCCGGACCGGGACACAAATCCATGTCCCCTGCATTGGCAGGCAGACCCTCAACCACTGTGCCACCAGGGAAGCCCCAACATTCTTATTAGAACTTAATTTTCTCTCTTATTCAGGAAGCATGGAAATCCAGGACTGCCATGAATGTTCTACTTGGTCAGAGTGCCAGGCTTATTCAGCTATGATGCTCTATCATATTTGGCTCTTATCCTGAAGGCCATGTTAGGTTCCAAATTGTTGTTGGAGTTCTAGCTATTATATTTACACTCAGCCAATAGGAAATAAGAAAATACATTTTAATGTCCTTTTCATTCAAGATTAGTTCCCCAAAATTGCACATATTACATCAAATTACATTTTGACCAAATTTAATAATATGGCCACACCTAGTTGCAAGTCAGTCATAAATATTTAATCTTACTATCTGTTAAGTCTTCTGATTTACAAGAAAAAATTTATAGGAATATTGTTTGGGAAACAGACACTCTTTATTCCTTTTTGTGTGTGTGTGTGTGGTACGCGGGCCTCTCACTGCTGTGGCCTCTCTCGTTGCAGAACACAGGCTCTGGATGCGCAGGCTCAGCGGCCATGGCTCATGGGCCCAGCCACTCCGCGGCATGTGGGATCTTCCCGGACCGGGGCACGAACCTGTGTCCCCTGCATCGGCAGGTGGACTCTCAACCACTGCGCCACCCGGGAAGCCCCCACTTTTTTTTCCAATCTGTCAAGGCTCCAAATTTTGTGATAATTAGCCACTGAATATGCTTCCTTTAGCAAAGCTTCATTCTCTTCATTCTCTATCCCCACTTGAAGACTGATTGGCTAATTCTAGCTGAGTACTTCTCTCTTGAAAGACTTTAATAGCAATGGCAAAAATGGATGAACAAGACCAACATTTTAAAGTTTCAACTATTTCTCTTAATGCTGCTTTTGACTCTATCTGAGAATGGAATGAGACAACTTCCATTTTATAACAAGCATCATCAGATTGTCAGCCTTCAATATTTGAGTACTTAACACTTGTGACACATCTGCTATGATTCTAATGTCACATATTTTTAGTTCTGTCATGTGCAGAAATCTTCTAGATTCCAATTATTTTAGTTATCACAAATCACCTTATGAGAATTTCAAAACATACAAAATAAACAGGAGTTAAACAAGATAGGAGTTTTCTTTTCCCTGATCTTGAAAAAGTCTGGAAGTAGGCATGTTAGTACCAGTATGCCACTCCATATCTACAAGGATACAAGACTCCTTAATCTTGTTTCTTGGCAAACTTTCTATTCCCAAGGTCATGTCAGAGGCCAAAATGGCGGTGGATTTCCATCCACTACATCCACATTATATTTGAATTAAGAGAGGAAGAAGAATGCTCTCTAACATTAAAGATGCTGCCTGGAATTTAGAGACACTCTTTCTGCTTATATATCTGGGAAGGGAAAGTTTAAGAATACAATCTACATTTAAGGAAAGAAAAAAGGCAGGTGACTTGTTTTAATGTTCTTTTAGGTATGTTAATCACAGACTTCCTGGCAAGGAAACTAATGATATTTGCTAGTAGAGTTTGTATCTATAGGACATATTTAGCAGGAGATAATTAGCAGATTGTCTAAGACTGTTTATAAGAAACAATTATAAAATCTATGGATCTGTGGGGAAAGTCTCCCTGGAAAATGTCCCTGAAGAGCTATTACTATCTGAATATAAAATGGAAATGTTTTACAACTGAGATTACTCTCTTCTGTATAAATACTGCAGATGCTCACCTAACTCGATACCTCACATTTAAGTTGGGACAAGAGCAGGTCTGATGCAGTGAGAAAGAGCCCAGGAATCCCAGTGGAAGACCTGGACCATTTTTCACGATTCCTTGTGATCACTTGATAAATTGAAATTACCGGTAAAATTTAATACTAGGTAAGATTTCTGATTTGTCTAAGACATTTTGACTAGCCAATACAATATAATACTTCATTCTTCTTGGCCAGTACTTAGTCACATATGGATACAAATTAGGCTAAAGTATACATTTATTCTGAGAGACCATGTGTCCAGCTAAATATCAGGAATTCTGATTTTACCTTAAAGAAGCAGGGTAACTAGGATAGGATAACTAGAAGGATAAATAGGGATCTCTGTAATTCACTTATTTTTTATGAAGTATAGTTGATTTACAATACAATATTAGTTTCAGGTGTACAACATAGTGATTCAATATTTTTATAAATTATACTCCATTTAAAGTTATTAAAAATAATGGCTATATTTCTCTGTGTTGTACAGTACATCCTTGTTGCTTATTTATTTTACACATAGTAGTTTGCACCTATCTTTCCCCTCCCCCCCTTCCCTCTCTTCACTGGTAACCACTAGTTTGTTTTCTATATCTGTGAGCCTGTTTCTGTTTTGTTTTATCATATCTGTTTGTTTTCTTTATTTAGATTCCACATATAGGTGATAACATAAAGTATTTGTGCTTCTCTATCTGACTTATTTCGGTAGGCATAATACTATCTGGGTTCATCCACATTGCTGCAAATGGCATAATTTCATTTGTTTATTTATAGCTGAGTAATATTCCTTTTTTTAATATACTACATTTTCTTTATCCATTCATATGTTTATAGACATTTGGGTTGCTTTCATACCTTGGCTGCTATAAATAATGCTGCTATGAACACTGGGGTGCAAGTATTAGTGTTTTCATTATTTTCAGATATATATTTCCTTCCTTCTGCTGACTTTGGGCTTTGTTTGTTCTTCTTTTTCTAATTCCTTTTCATGGCAGTTTAGGTTGTTTACTTGAGATTTTTCTTGTTTCTTCAGGTATGCCTGTAGAGCTATAAATTTCACTCTTAGAACTGTTTTTACTGCATCCTATAGATTTTAGAAAGTTGTGTTTTCCATTTTTATTTGTCTCATTATTTTCTGATTTCCTCTTTGTTTTCTTCATTGACTTATTTGTTTTCTAGTAGCACATGATTTAGTCTCCACGTGTTTGTATTTTTCCCATTTTCTTCCTGTAATTGACCTCTAGTTTCATATAATTGTGATGGAAAAAAATGTTTGGTGTAATTTCTATCTTCTTAAATTTGTTGAGATTTTTTTTTGTGGCCTAACTTATGTACTTGAAAAGAATGTGTATTCTATTGTTTCTGGATGGAATGTCCTCTAGATATTTATTAAGTCCAACTGGTCCACTGTGTCATTTAAGACCACTCTTGCCTTACTGATCTTCTGTCTGGATGATCTGTTCATTGATGTAAGTGAGGTGTTAAAGTCTTTTACTATTATTGTATTATTGTCAAGTTCTTCCTATTTCTCTTAATATTTTCTTTACATATTTAGGTGCTCCTGTATTGGGTGCATAGATGTTAATGAGTGTAATATCTTCTTGTGTTGATCACTATATCAATATATAATGACTTTCTTTATCTTTTGTTATAGAATTTGTTTTAAAACCTATTTTGTTTGACATGAGTATTGCTGCCCCCACTTTCTTTTCCTTTTCATTTGCATGAAATATCTTTTGTTATTGCTTCACTTTCAGTCTGTGTGTGTCTTTAGCTCTGAAGTGAGTCTCTTACAAGGAACATATAGATGGGTCCTGTTTTTTGAAACCAATCAACCACCTTATATCTTTTGACTGGAGCATTTAGCCTATTAACATTTAAAGGAATTATTGATAGTCATGTACTTATTTCTATTTTATTACTTGTTTTCTGGTTGTTTTTTAAGTACTACTGTGTTCTTTTCCTCTTCTTTTTGTTTTTCCCCTTGTGATTCAATTATTTTGTTTAGTGGTATACTTGTGTTTCTTTCTCTCTACTTTTTGGGTATCTATCATAGATTTTTTTTTGATATGTGGTTATGGGGTTCATACACTTTGACCTATAACTATATCAACTTGTTTTAAACAGGTAATCCTTTAAGTTCAAATGAATTTTAAAAGATCTATATTGTTTACTCCCTTCCACTAGTTTGTGTTTTTGATGTCATATTTTACAACTTCATGTTATCAGTTTTCTGATTATAGTATAGTTATTTTACAATTTTTTGTCTTTTGATCATTATACTAGGTTATTTAGGTGGTTGATCCTTAGCCTTTACTAGTGGGATGTTTCCTTTCCTATAAATACTTCTTCTTACAGCATTTTCTTTTCCACTTAGAGAAGACCCTTTAACATTTCTTTTCAGGTCAGTTTTGTATTGATGGATTCTTTAGTTTTTGTCTGTCTGAGAAATTCTTTATCTCTCCATCTATTCTAAATGATAATCTTGCTGCTTAGAGTATCTTAGATTGCAGTTTTTACCCATTCAGAAATTTAAATATATCATGACACTCCATTATGGCCTGCAGAGTTTCTGCAGAAAAATTAGCTGATAACCTTGTGGGGGTTCCCTGTATATGACTCTATTTTTCTCTTGCTGTCTTTAGAATTCTTTCTTTTCCCTTAACTTTTGCCTTTCTTAATTATATGTCTTGCTGTGGGTCTGTTTCGGTTCATCTTGTTTGAGAACCTCTCCTACTCCTGTACCTGGATATCTGCTTCCTTCTTCAGATTTGGGAAGTTTTTAGTCATAATTTCATTAAATACATTTTCTACCACCTTCTTTATCTCTTATTCTTCTTCTCAGGCCTCTATAATATGAAGGTTGGTATGCTTGTTATCCCAAATATCCTTTAAATGTTTCCATGTTTTTTAATTTGTTTTGCTTTTTGCTATTCTGATTTGGTGATTTACATTATTTTATCTTCCAGACCACTTATGTGTTTTTCTGTATCATGTGTACTACTATTAATTCCATCTAATGTGTTTTTCATTTTCAGTTATTTTTTTCTTCAGTTCTGGGTTGTTTTGTTTTATATTTTCCTTGTTAAAATTCTTCCAGTGTTTTTTTGTTTGTTTGTTTTTTTCTTTAATTCAGTTAGCATTCTATTACTAATGCTTTGAATTCTTTATCTGGTAAATTGTTTATTTCTTTTTCATTAGTTGTTTTTCAGGAGTTTTCTATTGCTCCTTCAATTGAGACAAATTCTTCTGTCTTCTAATTTTGCTTAGCTTTCCCTTTCTCTATGAAATTAAGTGAAACAGTTACCTAATGTAGTCTTGAACAGGTGTCCTTAAGTGAAAGTGTCCCTGTACAACTTGCATGTGCCCAGTGCCTTGGTGGGAGAGCTAGATTTGATGTGAAAACAACTCATGTCTTTCCTCAGAGTGTGCTTCAGTTATCACCTTGGTAGGAGGTGGAGCTGGAGAAGCGGGGACTAAGTAAAGAGCTAGATGTGATCCAGGGTTTTCCCTCTACTCAGTCACTGTCACCATACCCTACTGGGAACAGGGTCCGGGTCTCAAGTTACTGGAACAAAAGCCCTGAGTTTTGGGACCAAGCTGGCTTTATTTCCTTTAAGTGTGTGCATTTCTTCATCCCAGCACTTCTACCCCCACTCCAGAGGGGAGCAGTGCTAGAGCAAGAGGGGTTGGCATGGGTACTCAATATTTGTCAGATTATGGGCTGTTGTCATCCACCCAGGGTCAGAGATTCAGATTTCTTCTGATGTTCTCCTTGTGAAAGCACTAAAAATGACTGCCTCCACCTTGTTCAGTCACCATCTTCAGCCAAAGTCTACTCTGTCTCTCAAAGCTGGGCTCTACCCGCAATCTTAGTGTGGAGCAGTGCTGCAAGGCAGGCAGGTCTTGGGTGGTCTCTCAGCATGTGTTGAGGTGCAAATTGTGGTGATCTGGCTGCAGAGAGAAATGGGGTTTCTTCTGATGAGCTGCCTGTGTAAGTTCCAGCAATGGCTGTCCGTGCCTTGCTCAGATGCTGATTTGCGTCTGAGTCATGTGAGTCTCATCTATCTCAGGGCCAAGCTCCCAAGCAGGGATGGAGTGTTTATTTGGCACAGGCTAATGTGCACACCAGGGTGGTCATGGGAAACTAACCAGCCACTCCTGCTGTTTTCAATCCACCCTACCTCAGGAGCAAACAAGCAAGTGAATGTGCCTCATGAGTGGAGTCCAGGTTTCCCACAACCTCTTGTTAGTCCCACTGGCCCTCCAAACAGCAAAGACTTGTCTTCCCTGTGTCAGGGCCCAGGACTGGGGTGCCCAATAGAGTCCCTTCCCAGGGTGTCAGGGCCTGACCTGATCATTTCTCTTCCTACCTGATTCTATGTGGATCTTTCCTACAACCTTGGTCATACAAGAGTATTTATGTCAGTGTCTAATTAGTTTTCAGTGATAATTGTTCCACATGTGGATGAATTTTTGATATGTTTATGGGGGAAGGTGAGTTTCCAATCCTTCTACTCTACCATCTTGATCCCTCCAAGAATCTGTAACTGACTTCCAAATATATGTCCTATATAAACTCTCATAAATGTGCATCACAATACATGTATAAACATGTTCACACATTAGAACTGATATTTTGGGAATTGTAAAGAGTAGTGAAAACGGTTACCTTTGTTCCTTTTTCTCCTCACCTGCAAAGTCCCATTGGCAATAGCTGAAGGAGTAGAAAGAATAACACTGGTCCTCAGCTTTTCAGTCACTGGGATACAGATGTCAGCAGGTCCTTCCAGATATTCACTCAGGCCAGAGTCGTTCTTTTTGATATGTCTGAAGGCCTGAACATCTACAGAAAATGCTGCCTTATTCTTGATTTTGGATTTTCCATAGCTGGTCACTTGGTTTTGTCTTCAGGTGACAACTGTCTCCTTCCAGTCTAGAGCTGAGCCCATGACTTTGTTCACATCATGATGACATATCCAAAGTGATGCTAGGATTCAGGATTGCAGTAGGCAAGGAAGGGCAGCAAGCATGCATTCAAGATGCTGAGGCTGTCTTCCACCAACTGTCTTCTCTATTATTTTTTAAAGTAAATATAGCATATAAAATATGATTTTATTTTTATAAAATATTTCTGCTAGTCAATCTGAATAAATATATAAAAATATACCTGGTTGAGTTAATGTCATCTATTGTTATTTCTGAGCATTAGAATTAGGCTGATTTTTAAATACCATTCTGTTAGTTTCCTACTTTGCCTTAATTCTTCAGGTAATTGTATACTTTAAAAATGAGATATTTTTTCTGAATCTCTTAAGTAGTAAAGCAATATGAACTCTATGAAAACACAGATTTAAAACAATTTCCCTGTAGATACTGGCCCTAATTCCACACCTACAAAACATTCTGGAAATACAATGGTTTACCTCATAATTTGTTAGAAATTTAACAAAAAGTATATTATTTTTGAAGAATTTTATATTTAAAGCATCTATATCTTGTACATCTCATGTTTTTCTATGCAAGTACTTATCAGCAAAAATAACTATGCTTCAAATCAAGCATAGCTTATTACATCTAACCTCTCTTGCATAAAATAAAAACTTCTATATCAATATCAACAGATATATTCACAAGAGAATATAATGTTAAAATCTAGTGCTGCTAGAATAATTTCTGTTTAACTCACACTGTTTCTAAAGTCAACAAAATCCAGATTATCTACTAAATCTGTTTTGCATTCAGCAAGCACCTTTACAATCACTTTGTAAAATACATTTTTGGAGGAAGTTTATTTTCCATCAGTTAAGTACAGATTCCATGCATCCTAAAGATCAAAGGCTTATCTGTACTTGCACCCAGGTATACCACAACAGTAAAAAGTTTATATTATTTTTCCATGCTTCACTGGTGCATATGCATAGCAATAAGAAGTGTCTAATTCTATGCACACAATTTCAGTAACTGAGGTGAATTGGCTTTCCTGTTTCCTTTGGCTCAAATTAATAACTTAGAGAGCTCTTCAAAATGCAATATGATTAGTCATCATTAATCAAGTTAATAAATTGACTAATAAGAATCTGCCCCATGATCACTCTCTAGAGAAGTACATTAATCTATGTATACACTTGTACCTTCCACCCAGAGAGAGGTCACTTATACTGTCTGCACTGCTGCCATATTAAGTGCATCCCAGACAAGATAAACATCCATCTTGCTTCAAGAAATGCTAGTTTAGGCCCCTGGCTAATTTAGGAGATTGCAATCTTAGCATGAATATGGGAGAGACTTTCAAAATTAAAGCAAAGAAAAATAAACAAAACAAACAAAAAAACCCAAACCCCCAAAAAACAGACTTCAAATGGTTAACATTTCTTCCAAGTTAGGAGGCTAGCTTATTAAAATGAATGCTTCTTTTCCAAAGCAACAGATTAAGTGTATAAAGAATAAAATGCATTTTATTATATCCCTTTTGATTTAAAATTTTGTAATTTAGCACAATACTTATAACACCTAAAAATAAAAAGATTTTTAGGCAAGCAATCATGAAATGTGTCAGAGTTAAGCTACAGAATTTTTTAAAGAGAAAAAAGATGTTTTACAGTTTCTAGATCATTTGTCATAATATAACAATTCTATAAATATGGTGCATTCAAATTTAAAAGCTGTAAGATTCAAATCAGTTCAAATTAAATGATGAGAGAGAAACATAAATCTTCAACTAGGTATTCAGAAATGTATTAAAACCACAATGTCCTTGGGACAATGCATACTGAAAGACATAATGCTGTAATTCTTATAATATGTCTCAAATCAGAGCCACAGCCTGCATGTAAGATAACTTTTGCATTCATTCTGCAATATACCTAACAGTCCAGCCCCTAGTCCTTGTATTTTTTAAACAATAAATTCTGTAAGACCTAGGGAAAGTGAAGGCCATTTATTTCCAACTTCTCACTGGACTACAAGGCAGCCCTCGGATGTGTTTTTTGCATTTTTGAAGTTGGTGGAGAGAGAAAGAAAATAAGTATTTTTATGGTGCTTGTAGCCTGCCTTTCAGGAATTTGCTACTCCCACTCTGAGATGTTAGCAATAACACATGTTTATATTATACCATCACACTATACTAAGTATGATTTTCTCCATTTTCACAAATGAGAAACATGGAACTTAGTTGTGGAGCTTAACTTTCTTTGAATGAGTCAGGTGGCAAAAGACATCAGCATATTTGGCTTTAAATTCTTACGCTTATAACTATTACAAGTGTAGTTGACCTACAAATTCGTGTGCTTTATATGCCATGGCTAGATATGACCTTAGTGCTGTGGGCAGTTTCCATCATCCATATATTTGACAAAGTGCTTCATTTCACACGAACTAAAGATGTGAACCTGTATAGGTCAGAACCTGAATTGGAAGCCACTTTTATATTCTTACATTGATGGAATATTTATATTTTTAAAACAGATGTGAGAGGCAAGAGACAGCTTGCAGGTACAGAAAAGAAAGAAACACGAAATATAATCTTGGGTAATGTCCAATACTGAAAACAAAGAAGTCAGAGCTGTAGAAGGAAAACCAATGAGAAAACCAGGTGCCACTAAATCAAATTAAGAGAAATTTAAAAATTAAAGATGCATTGAAAATAGAAAAGGGAGTTCCACAATGTCAAAGACATGACTGGAGATGGTGTCAGGCAAAATGTGGATTTCATAAGCTGAAGTTACAGAGGAAGTATGGAGCTAAGAAGATTCCGTTGGACAACAGAGAGATGAGGGAAAATGTGAAAAAAATTGCTCTTCATAGAAAAGATCTCACGTATCAAATGTGATAGACCCTGCTGGTGAAGAGACATTCAGGGTAGATCTATTGGAAAGGAAATTATTCCAATCAAGATGAGATGATGAAGATATGAAATAAAAAATATCTCTAAAGAAGAGAAGCTTGATTTTATGAAGTATTTCAGATTCATCAATGGGATATTTAAGTTTGCCTTTTATTACACAATCATAATTTTAAATTAATAGACATTGCTCTTGCCTCCCACATTATCCTTCAACATTGATGTAAACACTGATACAATAAAGGTTATGCATATTAGTAGCATGATGACCTGGAAGACTTAGAAATCACTTATGTGGACGCAGCAATATAAGATCTAAAATACAATATGTGAGGACAAATATATATAGAAGAAAATTATATGGAAGAGATTAAATATATGTATGGCTCATTCCCATATTCCAAAACTCATTATATGTAATGGGTATGCTTTCTCTGTAAGCAAACCTAATATCATCTCTATTAAATGTAAGCTAGTGGGACCAGAAAAAGACCTAAGAAGAAATAGAGTAACATTACAGTAAAACTCTGACATAACATGACTATATTCCTCCCACCTCTGTCTCCTCTTCCAGCTTTGTTCATGGTCACAAATGAGGCAGTACTGCCATAATTCTAGTCAAAAGAAGGTCTGTATCAGAGCTTTAGTGGATGAAATTTTTTCAACCCATTTAAAAGAAACATATCAATAAACATAAGAAAAGATTCTCAACTTCAGTGGTTATAGAAAATGCAAATTAAAATCACAGAATAGCAAAGATCAAAAGTCTTGACGATGCTAAGTTCAGGCAGGTGTGTGGAACATGGGAACTCTCATATGATGTTAGAGCGAGTACAAATTGGTAGAAGCAATATGGAAGACAAGGAAGCGTCACCTAACTGTCAATATATGAACCCAGTAATTTTAATTCCAGTTATATACTTGATATAAATGTGTACATATGTTCCTCTAAGGATATATAAGGATATTCCTAGAAGTACTATTTGCAATAGTCCCAAACTGGAAACTACCCAAATGCTCATCAACAGTAAAATGAACAAATGTATGCATTTATATTCATCTAACAGATGATACAAAGCAGTGAGAATGAGTAAGCTGTAAATATGAACAAGAAATCAAATGAATTTCAGAAGCTTAATGTTGAGTTAATAAGTTCGAGATAAAATAGCACTTATTGTATACTGATTCCATATATATATATATATGGAGTACACACACATACACACATATATTGATATATATACACACATATATATGCCTTGGATATTTCAAGAATAGGCATACAAATGGTTACTTTTGGTGATGTAGTAAGTGGAAGGAGGTCTGATGGAGTTTCTGGAGGTTATGGTAAACTTATATATATTAATGTGTGGAGTGTTTCATGGGTTAAGTTCTATATGAAAATTAATCAAGCAAAACTTACTTTTCCATATGTATGTAATTCACCAATTGTATTAGTTTATCAGGGCTGCCACAACAAACTGCAGACTGAGTGGCCTAAACAACAGAAATTTATTTTCTCACAGTTCTGGAGACATGAAGTCCAACATCAAAGAGCCAGCAAGTTTGGTTTCTCCTAAGGCCTCTCTCATTGGCTTGTAGACAGCTATTTTCTCACTCTGTCCTCAAATGACCGTTTCTTGTTGTGCACTTGTTGGTATGTCTTCCTCTTCTTAGAAGAACACCAGTCCTATTGGAATAGGGCCCTACTCTTTTGATTTCATTTAATCTTAATTACAACTTTAAAGGATCTATCTCCAAACACAGGCATATGGAAGGTTTAGGGCTATAACATATTAATTTGGGGGGTACATAATTCAGTTCATAAATATTAAACAATACATAATAATAATTAGTTCACAAAAAGAAAGAAAAATAAGAAATATAGCATCTACAATCTGAAAAGTACCTTACATGGCAATTTTCTTCCCTCATTCCTTTTGTTTGCTATTCTTGTATTTCTCTTACACAACTTGGCATAAAGAGAACATTAATATTGCTCTCCCTTCTTCACCTCTATGTTTACATCAACTGTATTGTGCATCTGCCTTTAACCAGCAGAAATAGCATCATTGCTCATGTTTCTAATGAAAAGAGTTGGGAATATTTATCCTGCAAACTTTAGACAAAACATTGAAAAATTTGAGGGTAACAAGTTTCCCTTTGTCTGACCTTCTTAAAATAAAACTACATTAAGAAATTCTTAAAATCTCATCTTTCAACCACATTCAAATTTAAATCAAAGTTGGAATCTAAATTACTGGTGTAGCATTATGTTAATTAATGAATACTTGCTATGAAATTAATTACTAAGAAATTTCAGTGTCATAAACTTTATTAAGCTTAAGAATTTTAAAGGTCAAATTAGAAAACAACTGTTAAAGGTTAAGGTTTTTAACAATTAAATATGTTATAAATCTGTATTGTACATAGAAATGTTTACTCTGAAACAATTTATTAATATTCTATCCAATTTTGTTGTTGAATAATATGCAGGAGACAGTGTCTGATCTGGGATTATACAGCTTGTTCTTAGAACTTAGCAAGCAATTTTAGAAATTTTAGATATCCAAGATAACAGTTTTGAAGTTGGATGAACGATAATCTTTGAATAAAATCAATCTAACACCCAAGATTTTCAATACAAATCATATACAGTATATTTCAAAAGTATACCAAAAGTAAAGGACTGAAATACACGTAACTAATCCATAACCACAAGGGTTTATGAACAGCTGGCTTATTTTTCACTACCCATAACCCTTTGAATTTAGCTGTCTGTTTTCTACATTTCAACATGTGGTGCTTATAACATCCTTAATAATCCAAACTACATAGCTGTCATAAATACAAGCCCCTAGTTACAACATATTAAACATATAAATAAGCACATATTAAATACACACAGCTATTCAAGAGTATAGAGTGATTTGCAAATATTATATATTGAAAAATAATATTTAAGTACCTCCATCAATTTCCATTTTCAAGAAAATTATATACCTATTTTTCTACTTAGTATTTAAAAATAGAACAAAGGTGTGGCTTGAACATAGCATATGAAAATGTATCATATTTCCTCTAAACCACACATGCAATGGAAGAAACTCATCTGATCATTTAGCATATCTGTTTGCTTTTCTGAATTATAGCAAATAGGTCAACTTACAGATTCTTTGATAAACCTATTGCATGTTTATGTCTATTGAAATACATTTAAAGGATTATAAGCTCAGGTTCATCAATTAATCTTATGTATAAAGATGCTTATAATACACATTATTTTATATGTATCAGAAGGCTGATATAAAAATTTGATATTTTTTCATACTTATTGATTTAATTAAAAATTAATTGTAACTTGATTAAAAAAAACCTACTAATTCCTTCCAGGTTTGTAAAACTATATGCATCCACTAAACTAATGTAAATATTACTTATTATATAATGTGATAAAGTTTGGGGGGACACTTTCTGCATAACTGGAATTGCCATAGACTTTAGAATATAGAACAGTCAGTCCACTAGGACCTATGGGCCAAATTTGGCCTATCACTTATTTTAGTAAAGCTTCCTTGGAACACTGACCCACCCATTCAAGTACATTTATTTTCTGTGAGTACTTTCTCTCTACAATGCCAGAGTTGTGTAGTTGCAAAGACTGCATGTCTAGCAAAGTAAAAATATGTACCACCTGGCCCTTCACCAGAAAATTTTGCCAAACCTTCATATGGAGGATTATGTGTACATGCAGAAAAGTTAACCTCTTTATGGACAATAAAGAGAATGGAAACTCACAGGGATTTTGCAATTATCAGAAGATGCATTATGTGAAAGCACCTTAGTGTCAATATTAGAGCATATTTATATATTCAATAGATGTTTAACAAAAATTTCATTAAAAATTTATCTACTAATATACACTGAGCACATAGCAAATGTCAATTAGTCAGGTGTTTATATAAATGTGAAGAGTTCTTTCTGAGTTTCATCTGTCTTGTTACTTAAAATACACCAATACTTTATATCTTACTTTATATTGTAGTTAAAGTTATACCAATAACAAAAATAAATAATAAATTTTATGTTTGAGAATCCCCTTTATTTTCTGAATAATCATAGAAATTATACTTTACTCTTGCACTCCACCTTTGCAAGACCTCTTGTTTTTAAATCCAGAGCCCCACTACTACCTAACTTAAGATTTTGTTCATCTTAATAACTTTCAGATTCTAAAAAAATGCAGTGATGAACATACGTGACTATCCATAAAGTGGTGGGAAGAGGTTGGATTCTGGATATATTTTGAAGGTACAGTCAACACAGTTTCCTGAATAATAGCATGTGGAGTGTGAGAGGAGTCAAGGATTATTGCCATTTATGTTTTTTGTTTTTTTATTTTTTTCTGAAAAATAGGGAGAATTGTCCTGCTTTTGACAGACATGAAAAAGACTATGTGCTGTAGATTTTAAATAAAAGCATTAGAAGTTTATTTTCACATATGTTAACTAAACTGTTTAAGCTTTATGTGGGTGATTTTATGTTCTAGATTCTTAACAAATAAAAGCATACATGAAGATGGAACCTAGACTTTTCTCAAATGGATTTCTGCTTAAGTGTATTTGAACAGGACAGAATAAAGTAGGATGGCAGAAAGTTATTTGTTTTCCTATACATTACCAAAAAAATGACAATAAATGGCAGAAGCAAAATTGAACTCAAGTGTTGATCTCAAGATGCCTCAGTTTCCCATATTAGTACATCAATTAAATTTGAACTATTTCCTGAGGATATCAGAATGACAGGAAAATGATTTATATTGAAATAAATTGCTTTCATTAAATGTGTAGAGAAATGAGATAGATATTTCTGAAAATGTATACATAAATTTAAATACATTTTCAAAACACCAAGTATGTAGCATTTCCCACTATTTCACTATGGTGTTATGAAGTCAATTTGATTTCCCAACTGAATGAACATTCTCACAGCTTTTTACTTATGCAATGAAGAAGTGATGGATTGCAATTTATGGTTACACTGTGTAGTTGTCACCAGGGGAAGAAATAGAGCTATATATAAAAGTATACATTTTTTATTTCCTTAAAACTCCATCCCAGTCACCTTCAATGAACATTAGACTCATTCTATGTTACTGTTCTTTAGCTGAAATGAATACACTGTTGAACTTTTCTTTATCAGTTGTATGAGTGGCAAAACAAAACTTCTTTTAAAATAAAATTAAAAGGAAATCTTTTAGGTTAAATAATGAATGGCAATATTATCTTCAAGAACAAAATCAAAGTGTCCTGATGCATGTTACTTAAAATGAAGGTTTATAAACTATTAATTTGTCTGTACCCTGAATATAGTCTGGAGTAATTAAATTATTAAACAGAGTGTGTATTCATGCCCATGTTGCCAGAAATGGAAAGGACGCCTCCCAGGAATAACTTCTCAGAACTGTTACCTGACAAGATTGTACTACTAATCCAACAGCAGGCTAATAAACCAAGAGATGAGATGTTGGGGCAAGGAATAGTGACTTTATTTGGAAAACCAATGGCCAAGAAGATGGTGGACTAGTGTCCCAAAGAACCATCTTACCTGACTGAGAATTCAGGCTCTTTTATACCAAAAGGAGAGGGGGTGCGACTGCTTATTGCAGACTTCTTGGTGTCAGCCAGACCCAGAAGGGGTGTGATAATCTTTGGTTCTTGCAGCTGTTCATGTTTTGACATCTTGAAGTTAATCCTAAGTATTATCATTTAGAAAGCTTAATACACCCTAACATTTAAAGGTATTTTTGTTTGTTTATTTTTCCTGCATAGACAAACTTGATTTATTTTTTAATTGCAAGATGTTTTGTTACTGGAAGTATTATATTTCATATATGATCCATAAGTTTCAAAATAACCTTTTTTTCCCCAAATTCCTGCCCTATGCAATCTGATTCACGTATCATAAGTAACAAAATAGCAATGGTTTTTGTTGTTTTCATTTGTTTCTGTTGGAGCTATGACAGTTTAACTTTACTTGAAATGCTTTCTGATAACTAATGGTTCAAAAATTAACTGGTACATAATCTATAAAAAATTTCAATAACTTACTGAGTAATTGAAAGTTAAAATCAATCTTATTCTCAAACATTTGTTTCATAAATTATTTGCCTGCATGAGAAAGTAATATTTCTCAGTGCTTTAGGTGATAATTTTAATGATTTGATTTTGTCAGCTGGAATGTTTCCAAAGCCTAACCTATTCAAAAAATAATTTTAAAAACACTTTAATCTGTTTCTGAACTTTAAACAATTAATCCATCTACTCTGAAAGTAATAATAGTGGTATTATTGCAACCAATGTAGATAAATACTGTTCTTTTTTATCATCCCATCATTAACAGAAGTATATCTCAAAAGTGTTACATAATTTTTAGCATCCCTAATATACCATCTTGTCTCACTGTTCTTCACAAACATAAAATAACACATCAAGGTATTTCATCTTAATTTCACTGGAAATAAGAATGCTTGTTTTGAAAAATGTAGAACTAAAAGCTCACAGTGCAAATACATCATTTATATTTATACATTACACATGACTGAGTTGAAGTTTTAAAAAAAATCTATGTATATTAATAATGGCAAAATGTGAAACTATCCTTATGGAAATTAACCTAATTAGTTTTACATTTTTGAAGCAATAAAAATGTGGTGATTGCACTAAAATTTTCCTCCAATACATGCTAAATAGGTAGTCAATTATTTATCCTATATGTGCAGAGAAAAATATTTTTTTCTGTTTTTCTTTCATATATTATTATGCTTAGTTTTATATATCAACTTGCCTAGGTTATAGTACCTAGGTATTCAACTAAGCACTAACATAAGTGTCGCTGTGAAAGCATTTTGTAAATCTGATTATTATCTAAAATTAGTTGATTTTAGATAAATGGGATTATTCATGAAAATGTGAGTGGGCCTCATCCAGTCATTTGAAAGACCTTTAGAGCAAAAACTGAAGTTTCTTTGAGGAAGAAGAAATCTGTTCATTAGCTGCAGCTTCAACTCTTGCCCTAGAATATCCAGTCTTTTGGTTTGCTCTATAGATTTGCCCACTGCCCAGACAGAACTTAAAATTCTGTATGCCAATTTTTATCCTTCTATCCTACTGGTTCAATAGAACCCAGCTGATACACGTGTCTTTTACCCTTTGTTGGAAATCTCAAGACAAATTAAATCTGTTAGCCATCATTTATTTATAATTTGGATGGCTGGGAGATATTTTCAATATGGCATGGACAAGAACAAAGCTGATAAAAGTTACAGCTGAACTCACGCAGACTCATTCATGAAGTTTGAGTGATTGGGAACTAATGAGCTGTGTCTTGAAATAACCAAAACAAAGATGTCAAAATTACTCATATGAAGAATATTGATCTACAATTTAACTATCAAATCTAATTTAAAAATTCATTTCAATGATTTGACAGTAAAATAATAAAAATACTTAACAGAGAATGGAGGTATTAAGAGTTTTACTGCCTATTTTAGGAAAAGAATTTTCTTATAAAACTGTAGGAGAGTAATAATAAATAATATTGTAAAGAATTACACATGAAAACTGCCTGTCATTTACTTCTCCAATTTATTATAATATTATATATTAGTAGTATACAATGTCTAATATTTTATATAATGTTTTATAATTAGACAACAAAATGAGAAGTAGAATCATTGACTTTTGGTTATTTAATACTTCAAACTAACCTGACTGAATCTAGTATTTCTACTAACTATGCAGTCATACAATCAGGAAATATAGACATTCAACCACATGCTTAAGTTAAAATGTTATTGCATAATGTAAAATTTTTTCTTTCAATATATTAGATCTCAATCTAGCTTCTTGATTTCTTGGTGATTATGGACACCCAGAGAAGGCCAAATCATTACAAATTAAACAGAAAGAAATATAATTATATTTTATTTGTTAATTATTTAAACATAAGAACATACTAACAAAATATTTATTATCTGATGACACCGTTTGTTGCTTTCATATAACTCAATTCCTTTATTATTATGGACATTTTTATTGAGTCTGAAGAGACAGCTTCACACAAGAAAGTATTCAAGGAAACTAGATACATAATTGGAAGTTTGTCATAAAGAAAAAAATACTATATTTTAATAATTTTATTCCTGTGTTCACACACATAAAAACAATCAGATATAATCAAAATTTAATCATTTCAAGATAGTTTAGTTTAGTATGATGACCTTTTAAATGGATTAGTTCCATGTCCAATGATATTTCAGAGTAATCGCCAAATCTCTCATTCACAATCATAAAGTGTTATTTTCCCTTTATATGAAATAATTGAGTAAATTACTTCTAGTGATATTTAATAGTCATAAATACAGCTAATATAACATGCATAAATTGATATAACAGTTATAGTGTAATACAAATATATTTAATATACTAGTTATATACATGTTTGTTTCTATATCAGCAGATAGGAGATAAAAAATGAATTTTTAAAGGCTCTAGAGAGCATTCTAAATTATGAAATTGAAGGTTTTAGCAGGTACAAAGTAATTTATCTTTATATTTTCTTTCACATTTAGTATGTTGAAAAAACTTAGATTTCTTCACTTTCATGTCAGAATTATATTCTATCACAAGTAGACTTTTTCCTTTAGCAATTTTAATTATATTTGACTTTTAGGGCATTCACGTGAGTTTTTCCTATCATTGCTACTTATAAGACAGCTATCCCAAGCATCATGTGAAATTTAGCAATATTTTTACGGTTTTTACCCATTCAACTAATATTCCTAAATGACCACCATGTCTAAGGGACTGCTGGGACAGCAATGATGACAAATGCAGTCTTTACTCCTGTGGAATTTACATTCTTATGGAAATTCACAACTCAGTACAACTCAGATACTGTTAAGAGTATATCATGATGAAAGAATAAGAGATAGTAAGAGCCACAGTTACTCTAGAAGAAGAGATTTAAGGAAATTTTGAGTAAAAAGTAAAAGATATATGTTTTGTAAGAATGAATAATGTAAATCTGCCATTTGGGATCAGGGGAAGAATACTCTGTATAGAAGGAACATCATGTGATGCAAGACCTATAGGACTGTAAACTCATTTTGTTATTTCTGTTGCCATTGTTTTATTTCTTCTCCAGCCTTGATTTTAACACATATTCATAGATTCACAATAAATATAGTTTCAAAGTGATGATAAAAAAACAAAAACGTTATGCAAGAAGCATTCATTGTTATTCATTATTTATAATATTATGATACAATATGTCAACATATTTTTGGTCATTAAAAGACTCCTGAAAGAATGACACACTGACTTCTAAGTTGATTTCCCATTACACTCCCAAAGAGAAAGAGTGGGCATAGCAGCTTGCTTCTCCTAGGCCAACAGAAGAGTTTCTCTGTTAGTCTGCTGTGATGGAGTCTTATACGATACAATGTACTCAAGGGAGTGACATCTCTTCACTGTTGCTATGTTTTATAGACTGTAAACAGGAGGATACCACATGCTGTGGAGCAACTAAGCCCATGCACCACAACTGCTGAGGCCCAGGCACCTAGAAGCCATGCTCTGCAACAAGAGAGGCCTGCTCAGTGTAGCAAAGAGTGGCACCCATTCACCACAACTGGGGAAAGCCTGCACACAGCAAAAAAGACCCAACACAGCCAAAAATAAATAAATAAAATAAATAAATAAATAAAATTTTTTAAAAAGCTTACATTTTACATGGGTAAATTTTTAAGGATATAAGTGATATCTCTTTACAGGTACAGCCTTCTTTTTAGAGTTTTCTTATTTATCAGGTGGCATTAATCATGCATTTTTTTCCTTGCTCCATTAAGGATAGATAACATATTAAAAAGACACAAAATGAAGAAGAACTACAATCCTGCAGCCTGTGGAACAAAAACCACATTCACAGAAAGATAAACAAGAGGAAAAGGTAGAGGGCTAAGTACCAGACAAAGGAACAAGATAAAAACTCAGAAAAACAACTGAATGAAGTGGAGATAAGAAACCTTCCAGAAAAAGAATTCAGAATAATGATAGTAAAGATGATCCAGGGCCTCGGAAAAAGAATGGAGGCAAAGATCGAGAAGATGCAAGAGATGTTTAAAAAAGACATAGAAGAATTAAAGAACAAACAAACAGAGATGAACAATACAATAACTGAAATGAAAACTACACTAGAAGGAATCAATAGCAGAATAACAGAAGCAGAAGAACGGATAAGTGATCTGGAGGACAGAATGGTGGAATTCACTGCCTTGGAACAGAATAAAGAAAAAGGAATGAAAAGAAATGAAGACAGCCTAAGAGACCTCTGGGACAAAGTAAATGCAACAACATTCTCATTAGAGCCTTCCCAGAAGGAGAAGAGAGAGAGGAAGGACCCAAGAAAATATTTGAAGAGAATATAGTCGAAAACTTCACTAACATGGGAAAGGAAATAGGCACCAAAGTCCAGGAAATGCAGAGAGTCCCATACAGGATAAACCCAATGAGAAACATGCCAAGACTCATAATAATCAACTTGGCAAAAATTAAAAACAAAGAAAAATTATTGAAAGCAACAAGGGAAAAATGACACATAATCTACAAGGGAACTCCCGTTAGGTTAACGGTTGATTCCTCAGCAGAAACTCTACAAGCCAGAAAGGAGTGACATAATATACTTAAAACAATGAAAGTGAAGAAGCTACAACCAAGATTTCTCTACGCAGAAAGGATCTCATTCAGATTCGATGGAGAAATCAAAAGCTTTACAGACAAGCAAAAACTAACAGAATTCAGCACCATCAAACCAGCTCTACAACAAATGCTAAAGGAACTTTTCTAAGTAGGAAACACAAAAGAAGAAAAGAACCTACAAAAACAAACCAAAAACAATTTAAAAAATGGTCATAGGAACATACATATTGATAATTACCTTAAATGTGAATGGAATAAATGCTCCAACCAAAAGACACAGGCTTGCTGAATGGATACAAAAACAAGTCTCATATATATGCTGTCTACAAGAGACCCACTTCAGACCTAGGGACACATACAGACTGAAAGTGAGGGGATGGAAAAAGATATTCCATGCCAATGGAAATCAAAAGAAAGCTGGAGTAGCAATACTCATATCAGATAAAATAGACTTTAAAATAAAGAATGTTACAAGAGACAAGCAAGGACACTACATAACGACTAAGGGATCAATCCAAGAAGAAGATATAACAATTATAAATATATACACACCCAACGTAGGAGCACCTCAGTACATAAGGCAACTGCTAACATCTCTAAAAGAGGAATTCAACAGTAACACATTAAGAGTGGGGAATTTAAACACCTCACTTACACCAATGGACAGATCATCCAAAATGAAAATAAATAAGGAAAGAAAAGTTTTAAATGACACAATAGACCAGATAGATTTAATTGATATTTATAGGACATTCCATCCAAAAACAGCATATTACATATTCTTCTCAAGTGTGCACAGAACATTCTCCAGGATAGATCACATCTTGGGTCACAAATCAAGCCTTAGTAAATTTAAGAAAATTGAAATAATATCAAGCATCTTTTCTGACCACAACAATATGAGATTAGAAATGAATTACAGGGAAGAAAATGTAAAAAACACAAACACACGGAGGCTAAATAATATGTTATTAAATAACCAAGAGGTCACTGAAAAAATTAAAGAGGAAATCACAAAATACCTACAGACAAATGCCAATGAAAACACAATGATCCAAAACCTATGGGATGCAGCAAAAGCAGTTCTAAGAGTGAAGTTTATAGCTATACAAGCCTACCTCAAGAAACAAGAAAAATCTCAAATAAACAATCTAAACTTACACCTAAAGGAACTAAAGAAGAGCAAACAAAACCCAAAGTTAGCAGAAGGAAAGAATTCATAAAGACCAGAGCAGAAGTAAATGAAATAGAAACAAAGAAAACAATTGCAAAGATCAATAAAATGGAAAGCTGGTTCTTTTAGAAGTTAAACAAAATTGCTAAGCCATTAGCCAGACTCATCAAGAAAAAGAGGGAGAGGACTCAAATCAATAAAATTCAACATGAAAAAGGAGAAGTTACAACAGACACTGCAGAAATACAAAGCATCCTATGAGACTACTACAAGCAACTCTAGGCCAATAAAAGGCACAACCTGGAAGAAATGGACAAATTCTTAGAAAGGTATAACCTTCCAAGACTGAACCAGGAAGAAATAGAACATATGAACAGACCAATCACAAGGAATGAAATTGAAACTGTGATTGAAAATCTTCCAACAAAAAAAAGTCCAGCACCAGATGGCTTCACAGGTGAATTCTACCAAACATTTAGAGAAGAGCTAACACCATCCTTCTCAAACTCTTCTAAAACATTGCAGAGGAAGGAACACTCCCAAACTCATTCTATGAGGCCATGATCACCCTGATACCAAAACCAGAAAAGGATACTACAAAAAAAAAATACAGACCAATATCACTGATGAGTACAGATTCAAAAATCCTCAACAAAATACTAGCAAACAGAATCCAACAACACATTAAAAGGATCATACACCATGATTAAGTGGGATTTATCCCAGGGATGCCAGAATTCTTCAATATATGCAAATTAATCAATGTGATACACCATATTAACAAATTATAGAAGAAAAACAATATGATCATCTCAATAGAGGCAGGAAAAGCTTTTGACAAAACTCAACACAGATTTATGATAAAAACTCTCCAGATGGTGGGCATAGAGGGAATCTACCTCAAAATAATAAAGGCCATATATGACAAACCCACAGCAAGCATCATTATCAATGGTGAAAAAAAGAAAGCATTTCCTCTAAGATCAAGAACAAGACAAGGATGTCCACTCTCACCACTATTATTCAACATAGTTTTGGAAGTCCTAGCCATGGCAATCAGAGAAGAAAAAAAATAAAAGGAATACAAATTGGAAAAGAAGAATTAAAACTGTCACTGTTTGAAGATGACTATACATAGAGAATCCTAAAGATGCTACCAGAAAACTACTAGAGCTAATCAATGAATTTGGTAATGTAACAGGATATGAAATTAATGCAGAGAAATCACTTGCATTCCTATACACTAATGATGAAAAATATGAAAGAGAAATTAAGGAAACACTCCCATTTACCATTGCAACAAAAAGAATAAAATACCTAGGAATAAACCTACCTAGGGTGACAGAAGACCTTTATGCAGCAAATTATAAGACACTTATGAAAGAATTTAAATATGATACAAACAGATGGAGAGATATACTATGTTCTTGGATTGGAAGAATCAATTTTGTGAAAATGACTATACTACCCAAAACAATCTGCACATTCAATGCAATCCCTATCAAATTACCAATGACATATTTTACAGAACTGGAACAAAAAATATTAAAATTTGTATGCAGAAACAAATGACTCTGAATAGCCAAAGCAATCTTGAGGGAGAAAAAGCAGAGCTGGAGCAATCAGACTCCCTGATTTCAGACTATACTACAAAGCTACAGTAATCAAGATAAAATTGTACTGGTACAAAAACAGAAATATACATCAATGGAACAGGATAGAAAGCCCAGAGATAAACCCATGCACCTATGGTCAACTAATCTGTGACAAAGGAGATAAGGATATACAGTGGAGAAAAGACAGTCTCTTCAATACATGTTGCTGGGAAAACTAGACAGCTACATGTAAAAGAATGAAATTAGAACACTCCCTAACACCATACAGAAAAATAAACTCAAAATGGATTAGAGATCTAAATGTAAGAAACAACACTATAAAACTCTTAGAGGAAAACATAGAAAGAACACGCTGACATAAATCACAGAAATATCTTTTTGATCCACCTCCTAGAGTAATGGAAATAAAACAAAAATAAACAAATGGAACGTAATAAAATTTAAAAGCTATTGCACATCAAAGGAAACCATAAATAAGACAAAAAGACTACCCTCAGGATGGAAGAAAATATTTGCAAATGAAGCAACCGACAAAGGATTAATCTCCAAAATATATAAACATCTCATGCAGGTCAATATTAAAAAAACAAACAACCCAATCCAAAAATGGGCAGAAGACTTAACTAGACATTTCTCTAAAGAAGACATACAAATGCCCAAGCAGCACATGAAAAGCTGCTCAACATGATTAATTATTAGAGGAATGCAAATCAAAACTACAATGAGATATCACCTCACACCAGTTAGAATGAGTATCATCAGAAAATCTACACACAACAAATGCTGGAGAGGGTGTGGAGGAAAGGGAACCCTCTTGCACTGTTGGTGGGAATGTAAATTGATACAGCCACTATGGAGAACAGTATGGAGGTTCCTTAAAAAACTACAAATAGAACTACCATATGACCCAGCAATCCCACTACTGGGCATATACCCAGAGAAAACCATAATTCAAAAAGAGTCATGCACCCCAATGTTCATTGCAGCACTATTTACAATAACCAGGTAATGGAAGCAACCCAAATGCCCATTGACAGGCAAATGGATAAAGAAGATGTGGCACATATATACAATGGAATATTACTCAGCCATAAAAAGGAATGAAATTGAGTCGTTTGTTGAGACATAGATGGATCTAGATACTGTCATACAGAGTGAAATAAGTCAGAAAGAGAAAAACAAATATTGTATATTAATGCATATGTGGAACCTAGAAAAATGTTACAGATGAACCAGTGTGCAAGGCAGAAATTGAGACACAGATGTAGAGAACACACCTATTGACACCAAGGGGGTAAAGCAGCAGGGGAGGCTGGTGGTGGTGAGATGAATTGTGCGATTGGGATTGACATGTATACACTGATGTGTATAAAATTGATGACTAATATGAACCTGCTGTATAAAAATAAATAAATAAAATCAAATTAAAAAAAATAGTGTTCTTTGATGAAGAAGTTTTAAATTTTTGTGTAATCTAATTTGTCTATTTTCACTTTTTTTTTCTATTTGGTGTAAAACTCTTATATTTTTAAAATTGCTAGATTTATTTTATTAATATTCTGTTAAAGAATACTCTGCATCTGTATTCATGAGTGAAACTGTCCTGTAATTTGCCTTTCTCATATTTTCCTTTCCTGGTTTTGTATCAAAATTATACTAGCCTCATAAAATGAGTTGAATAGTGAAAAAAAAAAGACAAACTGTGTATACACACATATCACACATATATGCATGCATTTCTGTATATATATATATATATATATATATATATATATATATATATATATATATACATATTTTTCTTTTGATTTCATATTCCATGTTGTTCCAGAAAGGATTTATACAGGTACTCAAGTATAAAAAGTAAATTCACACTTTTATTTCCAGCTGAAGTTCTTGTAAGTTGGATGTAATGACATCAGTTTGTGTATGTCCACTGATTGCTGCACAGAAAATACTTAAGGCATGTTTGTTAACTGAACTACAGAGAAAAAAGTTAAGTGAGATTTTCTCTTAAGAGTTTAAAAGATAAAATCCTTTTGATAGGAACATATTATATTCTTCACTGATTATAAGGCTATTTAAATAATTTTAAGTAAAAGAAAAACTGTTTATTTATAATTCATTAGTTTTATGCTTTTGCCTGTTTTGCTTTTTAATATGCCATGAAACCATTGTTTCTCAAAATGTAATGTAATATGTTCCTTAGATATGCTTCATTAGATCTACTAAATCAGAAATCTCATGGTATTGGGCCTAGAAACTGGCACTATAACAATCTCCCAAGTAATTAATATAAACAATAATTAGAAGGATATTTTCTGAGACTTCATGCCTATGCACTGCACAAAATATATAATATAAACAATGAACTTTTATTATTACTCTCACTATAGTGACAGGGCAAAAAAAATCTCATTGAATGCCTGGTCTGAAATAAGGGGAAAAGACAACTTGATTGTGTAGCCAATATTTCCAATAAAGTGTGACTCTCCCTTGCATATAACTATGTTAAACTAAGCTTTACTTTGAAATGACAATAAAAGAGAAATAATTGCACTCTTTTACTTATATACAAAAATTACTGTTTATTTAAAGCACTAATGTAACAGTATTTTTACTTTTTATAAATATTTTTAATAAATAAAATTTAATAACATAGAAAATATGCTTATTGCTTGTATATACTTCATGTATATAAACACATGAAATATGTGATTGTACATATTTTTCATGAATGACCATTCACATCTCCTGAAATTCTGAAAAGGATTTCACAAACTTTCAGATGATAATATATTTTCTACTGTATCTGCTATACTCCCTTATATATTGGTGAAATAAGATATCCTGGGAAATGACAAATTATCACTTTCAAGGATGAAAACTAGCAAAAATTGACCTATTGTAACAAATATATCAAGGGAAGGCAGAATTTACTGAAATTTCCTATTTAAGGAAGTAGATTTTGGTAATAAAATGTACTTTTCTAGAAGATATATTCTTATCTACCTTAGATAATAATGTTAACTTGGGGATATATTAAAAATCACCATTATTGATACATAGCTTATCTTTAGCTATGGCCAGAAAAAAGAAACTTATGAAAAAAATAATGCTTATATTTCTAAAATGTACAGATATTTGACATTTCATAATGAATCTATTTAGGCGGTTTATTCACTGTTTTGCTTTCACAAAATATACTGATATTTTAGAGTTATATGTTATAAAATATCTATGATGGAGGTCAATTGTTGAGGAATTCATGAACATGTTAAGTTTATCTGAAATTGAGCATTTCTGAAGTTTAGGTACAGAAGCAAGCCAAATGTCAACATAGTAAAAAAGCAACATGGTTTCATCTGTTATTCAAATTTGGGCTTTATTGATCAAAATATCAATTTTATTTGTAATCTATATTTGCTTGTGTGGGCGTGTGTGGTGCAAGCTTCATAAATTCATATAAGGATTAGAATTACATTTTTGAGTTTGTTGTTTAAAAAAACTTCAGGTTTTGCAATGAAAATGTCAAAAGACATTACAAAAAACTTTCATAAGTATAGTCTATTCCCTGATAAATCCTGTTCATATTTAATACATTTTCAATAAACACTAGAGAGTTGGCTTCAGCAATACTTTTGCTTTTGTGGTATGAAACTCCTCCTCAAAGTGATATGCAACCAATGGCAAGAAAACCTGTGTTTTTATTGTTAAAACTTTGAAATACTCTTTACTCATTGAATAACAGATACTGCATTAAATTTCTTGAGTGTCTGTCCTGCTACTGCTACTGTCCTATCCTCTCCTTGGCTACCCCCAGTGCTCCCCATGATTAGTCATCAAAAAGGTTAGCATTTGTCTTATGAGCGAACCCCCAAGACTCTGACCCAGCACTTCAGACTTCATTCATTCTAAATGGTCAATATCAATGCGATGATTTCCTCAAAAGTCCAGCTTTGAGGCTACTCCTATTGGCTACTGAAGGAGACACAAGAGAATCAACTTCATTTCCAAGTACTCTTCTCTCAGAGCTTATGCAGTTGGCAGCCCAGGACAGGCACTGATAGGGAAGACCATCCATAGACACTCCCTCTTTTCTTCAATTTCTCACTCAGATGCCAGAGGGAAAAATGGAATCCTTTCAGACAAATACCTAATACTAGAGATTGCTACTTGTCTTAATTAAAATCCCTGACATTTCTTGCTTGGTTAAACAAATTCTTTATCATTAGATAAATTATTCTGTTACAATAATATCTTTACTTCCTCTTCTTTCCTGTTATCTCTTTTTATACTTCCTCACCTTTGAACTCATTTCAATCAGTATTCTATAATTATTTGTATTCAAATCTGCCTCTGCAATTGTATTAGAAGCTTCTCTGAGATAGATGAGCTTCAAATATGATTTCAATAAAGCATATAGCTCCTGGATGTTCAGCATATGTTTCTAGAATAAATGGATCAATGAACTACTTGAACAACTGTCATTAAGAGATGATTATAATTTCTCACTTTTAAATATTCAAATTAAAAAAAGAAACTGCTACTAAATTATCAAATTGTTATTTTATGTGATGCTCATATTGACCAGGACATAAACATATGGATGTAATTTTGAAATGCATCATTCATTATCAGGTTATATTTAGCATAATTCAACAACATGACAGGAGTTTCCCACTCTCTTTAGATTTTAGCTGATTTCTATCAGCTAATGTGACATTCATAAAAAAAGACACAATATCAAGGGACAGGCCAAGGAGAGATGAGCAAATGTACCAGAAAAGAAGAATCTTTTTAATTAAACTGCAGTTCCATCCTCTTGTTGCATAATTTAATTATAGTTTGATTACTTGTTTAGAAATTTTAGCTGTTACACAAGAAAACTGACTATAATTTATAATCATATGGACTACTGTTATTTATAATAATGATCTACTTTTTTCATATTTTATCTTGCCTTAAGTGGATTCCTTGTGATTGCATCTATAGTGATCAAAAATATGTGAGATCACTTAATACTACATTTTGGTTTTAGATGTTTGCATATGTAAAATGCCCATTAACATTTACACAATATTTTATTTCTTGACAATTTTAAGGTAACACAGTTCACCAAACTATCTAACATATATGTGTGTATGTGTGTGTTTGTATACACACTCACCCTAACCCTATCATTAGATCATTACTATTAACATCAATATAATTCAACCTAAAGTTTTTAATTCACACATTTTTTTATTTTCATTTTTTTTTAGAATAAAATACATAAAATAAAGTGTAACACAAATACTTTTTTCCCACCTATTTTGAAAGTTGTCTCATATTTTAGACCATATATATTTAATTTTATCATAATGTTCATAATTAATTTAGATAAGCTATTAATCAAAAGCAGCCTGATGTTAATATATGTTTTCTTTGTTGTTAATTAAAGCCCTATCAAGCACTAATTTCAATTACCCTAGAGAGTCCTCAATATGTTTATACTAGTGTTCTAGTAGAGCAAATGTGTATGATTGGAAAAATTCTTTAAAATAGTGTGAGTACTGTAAAATATTTTCAGTGAACCAAAATACCTTTGCATAAACTATTTGGAACCATTTGGTTAGCAAGTTTTAGTCTCTTCTAGGTGTATTGAGATTGTTTCTGAATTTTGTAACTACTAAAGAAAACTGACTTGATTATTTTGAAATACAAATACTTTTATTCTTGTCAGTTATTTGCTTTTATGAGAAAGCTTATGTTAATTTCTGTTAGATGTACAGACTAGCACATTTTTTAAATTTAGGTTTTACAGTAATAGATAACACATCTTCTAACTAATACCTATATTTTCATACTAAATTTTTGAAAACCTACTTATTGCAAATTATAAAATTAGCTATTTCAGTTTAGGCCTTATTAATTTGAAATAGACATATTGACAGATTATTATATGGACAATTTTTAGATGATATTCTAATCACTTTATTCTATTCCCACAAAAGGTATAATATAGGCACAAAAATTTTCCACAGGTAGGACTTTTCTCCCGATAATATAGAGTGATGAAAGAATAGGAATTCTCAGGCCATTCACAAGTAATGTTGTTATTTCTCTCAACTCTTTCAGAGCAGCTCTTTACACTAGATAAAGTGACATCCAGATCTTGGAGGTACTTTTGGATTTTACAATAATACTAATTACTAGAGATTTCAGAACGCATCTGTGGTCAATGGGTCAGAGTGGGCTTAATGGAATCAGGAGATAAATGCTGTTTTGATCTAAGTCTACTATGGTAGATTGATGCATATCTATCACCCATACTATGTTTATTTCCCCACACCCTGTGTGTATTATCATAATATTTTGACTAACTGAAAGAACACCCACAATGTTATCTTGCACAGAGATAATGGTTATGATGTTAGAAAAAGTCAAGTGGAAGTATTCAGAATCTCCACTTCCTCCCAAAATAGTAAATAGAAAATCAATTCTAATGATATAACTTCAAGGGGATTACAAGAATTCGTGTCATATTGAAGGACTGTAAGGTTCAAAGATATTGATTCTTAAAACATCCACATTTCCACTCTCCAGCATAAGGATAGATTGTATTTGAGAATGGCAGTGGACTGTTTTAAGATTTATCATCTGTAAATACAATTACAGCCATTGTTTTTTACGTAAACTTACCGACCGAGCAAATCAAACAGTCCTTGGCAATCAATATGCAGTTATTAAATGGGAAATACTGTTATCTCTAGTCCAAGGAACACAGAATCTCATAATTGGCTGACTATTATCTAGAATAGATAGCAATACATATTTCCTACCTTGGAAGACTGCTGAGAAGGAGAGTTGCAGAATGTTCAGAGGATAACTACTAAAAACAGGCTTAATTTGTAGAGTTTTTTTGTCCCACATGAATTCTCTTACAGAGTTCCACTATAGATATGCTCACTGATCAGGTGTAAAGGTGATTCCAGTCATCCACAGATCCCAACTTATTTGACAGACTCATGGACAAAGTAGGTAGAATGTTAACAATGGAGACTGTACATGGGGTAAAAAACATGGATTCTCTAAACTGGGGCCAATCTAGCCACCACTATTTTTCAGTGCTCAAGTTGCCAGTGGCAGGGAAAAACCCAAGCATTTAATATGGTTCTACAAACAGTAGTGGACAAGCTAGCTTTAGGTGGCAAATTGATTACACTGAACCTTTTCCTTCATTGAAGAACTAGTAATATGTTCTCATGGGAAGAGATGATATATTTGGATTGGATTTCCTTATCTACTATTATTATAGTTGTCTATTCTTACATAACAAAATTTCCCAAATCTGAGCATTTCACTTCTAAGTCACGTGACATAAGTTAAGGTGGGCTTCTGCTAGGGTATCCACTTCCAAGGTGGCTTCTTCATTCACATGTCTTGTTTCTAATTGACCCTGAGTCAGCCTCCCTGTCTCTGTCTCTGTCCCTCTCCATGTGCTGTCTATCCTCCAAATTCCATTTACATGCATTGGGCTTTTCATAGTATAACAGTTCCTGGGCCTATTTCCCAAATCAACTGTTCCAGTGTTCCAAAAGCAAGCACTCCATGACGTCTAAGCAGCGGCTGCAAAACTTATCATGACCAAGACTCAACAGTCCAAGACTTATTCTATTGCCTAATCAAGTCACTAAGGATATCTTTATCCAAGAAGAGGAAAAGAATAGACATCTCTTCTCAATGGGAAATGGTATCTACGTATCAAAGGGAAGAATTTGTTTGAATCCATCTTAAAGATGAGCCACTACAGTTAGTTTTGTTTGTTTGTTTCTGCTAACAATAGCATATATTATTCATTACCATGGTACCACACAAAACTTATTTAAAAAATGAAGATATTCTTTTAATTATGTATAAAATACACAGAAGTTAACTTTATTGAAGTATGGAATGGCTTATTGAAGACACAGTTATAGGCTCAGAAAGACAAAATTTCTTCCAAGTTTGAGATTATGCCCCACAAGAAGTGGCATAGCATCCAAACCAGGTATCAATAAGCAGTGAGCTCTCTTATATAACTAGAATGTATGTGTTCTAAAATCAAGGAATGGAAATTAGAATGGCAACTCTCACTCTTACACTTACTGATCCCCCCTCATGAAGACACCTCTCCTGACAACTCTAGATTCTTCAGTTTTGGGAGATGTCATACTCAAATAAGAAATGTTTTCATCCGGAGTTACACAATTCTTCCTTTCAAATGAAAAATGAGACTGACTCTCAACCTTTTGGTTTCCTCTTACCCCTGAGCTAATAGAAATCAATGGAGGTTACTGTGTTGATTGAGACTGAGCTTGACTATCTAAAGGAAAAAAGTTTGTTTCTAAAGAATAGAGTTAGAGAGGAAAAGAAATAGAATCTAGGTACACTCCCCTGGCATTCTCTACTTATTGCCATGTCTATATAAAAAAAAATTTGAAATTAATTTTTATCTTATATGGGAGTTTAGTTGATTTACAGTGTTGTGTTAGTTTCAGATGTACAGCAAAGTGATTCAGTTATACATATATCCATTATTTTTCAGATTGTTTTCCCATACAAATTATTACAGAATATTGAGTAGTGTTCCCATTCCATACAGTAGGTCCTTGTTGATTATAGGAAAATGTTAATAAAAGTTAACTCTAACACTATGCAAGTTAAACCACTGAAGACTTACAATTGATGAAAAATCAAACTTTAGGCAAATAAAATAACTTCTGTTTCTTTCTCATCTCTTAATGTTTTTGCCTATAGACTGTTGAATACCATGATATAATACAAAGACTAAAACCAGAGGGGAAACAAATATCACCTAGAGATCCTGAACTTGGGTCTGAATGCAGCAGGAAATACATATTTATATATAATTTTTTAGTTGGTTGGTTGTCTTCCTCCTTTCCTTCCTTCTTCTTTCTATCTTTCACTCTTCCTTTCTCCCTCCATTCATTCCTTCCTTCTTTCCTTCTTTTCTTCCCTCCTCTCTCCTCTTTGGACAGGGAATAAATTTTTAATGTCATATGAGTGATGGTTTAAAATGTACCATTGCATTTTATTAGGAACACATTTTATTTGCTTTTTAAATTGTACTGGCAATCTAGAAAAATGGTGTATATTGATTGTGACATCCATAATATGGAAGATAGTGGACGTTTCTACTCGTTTAGGTGTTAAGAAATTTAACCTCCTTCTTATACATTGGGATTTTTACCACTGTATGTATTTATTCCAATCATATATGCTTATTTGGAACTTTGAATCTGACCTAGTGATTAACATAAGCAGAGACAAAGAACTTCAATTCAACAATGGCAGCAATGGCAGTGATATCAGTTTTGAAAGTTATCTGTAACAAGTGTGCCAACACAGACAATTGATGCTTGGTAACATTGGTGATAGTGGTGGTGGTACAAGCTGAGACAATCTGTATTAACTTGTGGCAAGATGTCCTTATAGATTTCTTCTATGGTATGATTCAGACAGCAAAACTTATTATCTAGATTCCCTTTTTCCTTCCCCGTTTTCTAAGCTTTGTCCTCCTGTTTTGCTGGTGAATTTATGAGCTACCCAATAATCAGTCAGTAAATTCTCCTATTGCTTAAATTAGCCAGAATCCTTTTCCGTTGCATGCATCTGAGAATCCTCTTATAAACATATATTCACAAAGACCTACGCCTTTTAAGTATGTTCTGAATGAAAGACAGAGTAAATATGTTTTAAAAATTGTAATTGATTTTATAAATTCTCTACATCAGTGTGATTGATATTTCCCTCACACAAAATATGAAATCTATACTATGCATACTCCATTAAAAAGTAAGAATTACAAGTCTACCTGAGGATAGTACAATTATATCAATTTTCTATAAAATATAAGTGAACACTCATTTCCTTATTGTGGGAAAAAAACAGATATTCATTGGCATATTCTTTGAAAGAAATGTAAGAGTTTTATAGAATACCAAATAAGTATTGATCTCTAGCAGTATTATGAAGAATGCAAGCATTGGTATTACACCACCATTGCTTCACCCTGCAATATTGGAATTATATTTAGTCATAAAAAATCAAAAAGCCTTGAGATGTCATTTTCTTATTATTTAAGGATAACTATATCTACCAAACACTCATAGACACAAATTAACAAAGATGCACTTTCAGATAATACAGTATCTAAAATGTTTCACAAGTACTTGACATAAGTATGATCCTTATATTGGTAATTTCACTTTGACAGCTCACAAGAAGGTCATTGTCTTTGGTTTATGTTGATTGGAAATAATTATTTTTAATGCCATTTAAGCTAGAAAAAATCAGTATTGATTATAACATAAAACTAAATAAATAGAAAATTAAGAGTTGTAAATGAAAGTAGCACAACCATTTAATGTATTTACTATTTTTTAATCTCAAATTTTGTCTGTAAGAACGTTATATACTTTTTAAAATTTATTTAATATTTTGCACATTTATTTGAATATTTTGTTTTTATCATTAATTTTTTATTGGAGTGTAGTTGATTTACAATGTTGTGTTAGTTTCTGCTGTACAGCAAAGTGAATCAGCCACACATATACATATATCCACTCCCTTCTAGACTCCATTCTCATAAAGGTCATTGCAGAACACCGAACAGAGTTCTCTGTGCTATACAGTAGGTTCTTATTAATTATCTTCTATACATAGTAGTGTGTACATGTCATTCCCAACCTCACAATTTATATTTGTGATCCAAAATGTCTAAGACAATACTTTGTACATTGTGGTAATCAAAATATTACTATAATAAGTAACTGAGTTTCATGAACTTGGCATAAAATAATTTATTAGGAGAATAATCTAAGAAGAAGGTACCATATTTTTCAACAAGATTTAGAAAGAACGTTTGTGAAAATAGGTGATGCACATATATATAATTACTTTTCTTTTTCTTTTCTTATTTTACATTAGAATTGGTTACTGATCAGAAAAAAAGTGGATGGCAAGGCTTTAAAATACCATTTTTATTACAATATTGTGGATTTATCTTACTGGTTTGTCTTCATTTAATTTCAGGATATATATATATATATATATATATATACCACAACAATGTTTTATGGTAAGGTACTATTTGGACCCCTTTATTTATCCTCCAAGAGACTGTATAATTCCTTTTTTGGACTATGTTGTCAAATTGTTTATAATCTTCCCAGCCTGGAGTAATGTTTCCTCTATCTGGTCTTCACATTTGATTAATACATACATTGTTAAGTTCTGCTGAAATATATGTCAGCATAATTTTGTGTATTGACAAATGGACTATGGGTTACTGAACAGCAAGATGTGTAGTTATATCCATTTGAAAGTTCAGTATCTATACTTTATCTGGTATAGTATAGTATCTTACTGTGTATGTATGCATGTATCAATCAATCAATGAATGCTACTTTTATAAGTTTAGAGTTTCTTTTTTTTTTTTTTTTTTTACTTTTGATGCCCCAGTAAACTAGCATGATGTCTGACTCAGTAGTTTCTCTTAGTGCTTGATGGTGAATGAATAAGTACCCACTATTAGAATATAAGAGGGCTAGCCTAGACTCATTATTTTCTTTTTTAGTGTTCAAGAAACTTTTCATAACACAAAAATATAGTGCTGAATAAATGCAATCATGTATAATGAGGAACAATATTATAGTTTGTTATAGATAAATATTATATACTTATTATATTTTAACTTTACTTCAGCTACCCTATGTTCTTAGCTCTAACAGAGCATTTAAATAAGAGTTTGAAATTTTCTCTACTATTTTTATTTTACTTGGTTATGATTCATAGTGACATTGAAATTTCAATCTATGGTAGTAATTTTATTGACATAAGGTGATTTACATGCTTTATGCCTTTGGGAGTTTACAAGTTTCAAAGGGATAGTCATATCTTATGATAACTTTATTGAGTAACAATAATGTGTCAGATACTGACTATTCTACACATAATAACACATTTAATCAAGTAAAAATACTATTGCACAGGGATTATTATTTTTTTGTTTACATATTATGAAACTGGAGCACAGAGAGTGAATAACTTGCCCCAGATAACAGAGCTAGAAAGTGTTAAATCTAGAATTTAATGGCAGCCTGACTCTGGAGTTAACATTTGTAATCACTACCCTCAAATGATGAAGGAGAATAGCTCTATTGGGTAGATTAGGAAAAATGAGTTTTCATGGTTTTGCTTTAGTAGTTCCTAACATAAAAGATATTGTCTTCAAAAATTAAAATTATGATGCTTTCCAGTAATCCCCAGTTTTCTTTGTCTTTGCCCCATTTCCTTCTCCTCTCCCCCAGACATCATATGTGTCACCACAGAACAACTATCGTCCTAGGTAGACCCAGGAGCTCTTGATAGGTAAGGAGTCTGTGCTTATTTAGAGAAGGATGTATTTTCCAGACAGAGGTGTTTCACTTATCTTGGAGAATTATATGTAGGAACTTCCCTTCTTGCCAAAAAATGTTCTCCTCTAGTACTGATTACTGAAAGACTCACAGACCTAGGCAAGAAGGATATCAGGACCTGAAACACTGAAACTCACCCTGAAGACCAAACAGGTACAAATAATTACATAGTTATCTATTTTTTTCACAAATTTCTTCAAAAAAATTGTCTTTTGTTATCTTTCAAGGGAAAATAAAATATAAAAATTTAATCAAATGAAACAAATCCCTAAGTATACCTCAACAATTGGCTGATTGATGAACTGGAGGAAATTTTTTGTTGTACTGATAAATATGCATCTAAAAGAGTTCAAACAAAGCTAAAAGATACATATTTTCTGAACCTACTGAAACTTCAGAAATGAAAAACAAAATCTTCTCCAAAATGTTCAAAATGAACTGATACTTTATCTTTCCATGATTTAAATATATTATTTTACATATTACATAATAAAGTACCCCCAAAGAAAAATTACTTTACATCATGAAGTAATTGTTTCTTATTCCTCCTGACCAACTAAAGATTCATATCTAGATGCTGAATCTACCAATTTTTTCTTTAGAAACAATGTTCATACACTGAAGAAAATTAATATGGGTATAAATATATAATATTATTACTATAATTTAATAGCATGTTTGAATATATGATACATATGATATATATATATATATGATAGGTGATAAACAAATGTATAAATAATATTATAAAATTCAGAGAGTGAATATTTCCATTAGCAACACAGTCAAATATTTTATGGCATACTTTCCTCAAGTAAACTACTTCAAAACAAGTTTAAAAAGTTATTATTCGGGTTCTTTGTTAGATTTTTATATTTATTACTTTGCTAAAAGTTCCATCTTTTTATGATTTTACAATGTATTTAGAAACCTCATAATAACGATTTTATTAACCACAGACATACTCACACACCTCTGCTGTGTGTCAAACATATGCTTAAATTTGTCAAGCCACAAAGGGAAAACTCTCTTCACACCATTCATCAGAAGCTTAAGAAGTATAAGCAAGGAATAATTTTCAGTTCACTTATCTATGTTTTCAGAATAAGATATCCAGGGCTCATAAGACAATATGGTATGTCTTCATCTATCATGACTCATTCTGAAAAGGATTTTGCATCTGATGAGAACTAATGAACAAATATGATTCTACGTTTAGAGATAAATGTGATGGACAATAAAAATCAGTTCTCCAATATTATGGCTTAGGGACAGTGAATTAATGATTGGTGAAGGTGCTGTTCATATGGATAATTCCTGAATTCTTATTCAGATTATTTACATAAACCCAAACCTAGAAGGAGGTGTAAAAGTATGGATAACAGTAAAATAATGTATACTGGAATTCTCTTTTTACAAGATTCACTTATTTCATTGGGAGTGGACTACTCATTTATCATTACTGAGGCTTTTCAACAAGAATGATTTTGTACAACCTGCTATATTTTATTTTTGGGCTGACAAAACTGAAATATGGGAAAACAGATAAGATTAGACAACCTTAGAAGTTAAATATTAACTAAAATAAAAAAATAAAACATTTTAAACTCACCTTGCAATTAAAGAAGAGAGAGTTTACATAATGAATATAAATTAACTGTAATATAAACTACTATGTTAAAGAATGGATAAAATAAACAAATAATTAGTTAAAAACATATTTAAGTAGCTACTGTGCAAAAGAATGTAAAAGAACAGAAAATGGAAAAGATTTTTAAAGACTGACCAAATACCTGGTTATATGACAAACTAACAAATAAAAATTATACGAAAAAAAGTAGACCTTTTTTTTACAAAGAAAAAATACTTCTATGGTAACAAATCCAGATAGTGTAGAATTGTTTGGTGCTAATTTTTTCTTATGAAAATATCCTTTACACTTCCACTTTCTATAATATGATTGAAAATAACAAGATATTTGAATTAGCACTTTGTATCTTTGTTTAAGGTAAGAGTTATTTTAAATCAACTAGCATTTTTACCTGTGCTGAGCAAACTAATTTGATAAGCCTCCACTCCCCAAACTAGGTCTCAGGTGGTATTTAATTTGAAAGTGAGCACTTTCTTGCTACATTGAATAATTGTTTAGATATTCTCAGAAAAAAAATATATGCATCTATTTTATAAACTAAAAATCTTGAATAAAATCCCATTAAATAGACAACTAAATTATCCTTTAGACTCCTTGTTGACTTTTGAGCTTCCTCTTCTATGTCATCTCTTTCCTTAAGTAATTAGGAAAAACTCTGACAAATTAGTTTATACAAATGAAAATAAATGAAAAAAGTCTTAGAGTATGACATAAATTTTTCTATTACAGTTGAGCAAAATCACCAAGGTTTAGGACTCAGTTAAAACAATAGCAAAATATTCTTAATATCATCAGCAAATTCTTTGGACCTCAGAAAATAGCTCAAGGAAGATGGGTATATCAATACTTGAAGAGGAATTCTCTAAAGATGAGATACAAAGGGTACCAGTAGGTAAAGTTGAGGACTAATTTATTCTACACATCCAGGAATGGAGTTTTGCTGCAAAAATAAATAAATAAATAAATAAATAATCCGTGAAAATGGATGAATTAACATAAAGTAATACCAATAATTTAAGCTCATCAATTATTAGTTCAAATATTCATTTATTGAATATATTATTAATTGAACACTATATTTGTGGCATTCTGCTATTCCCTAGATATACAAATATGAATACATTAGAACAGGTCTCTGCTCTAATGAAGATTGAATACTGTAGTAGTAAAGACAAATAATAATGTAGCCTCTAGTTCCATTACTCACTATTTCTTTGAATCTTAGTGTTTGTTTTTTTTTTTCTCCCATGATACTTTCTTCCACAGAATATATGTTAAAAGTCATACCTAATCTTCTAATTTAGGGCATCCCATTATCATTCTCCTATAAAAAGAAAGAAAGCCTAAACACCTAATATCAGTTTAAAAACATTCACTAATGGTTTGTTTTCATTTTCAAGTAATGTGTTATTAATCCAGTCTAAATATCCTTCCTCTCATTTCACTCTTTCCAGACCCCCATTTCAGTTGGTAAATACTTTCCAATTATTCTTTAACAGGAGTTCTTAACCTCGGAATTATCTTTATCCCAGGGAAAAATGTGGGTATTTTAGGTTGTCACAGTGACTGGAGAGAGCTGTCATGGTTAACCTGGAGTGGGACTGAAAAAAACTAAATGGTCTGCAATATGGGACAGTCAAATTAGTAAAGGATCGTTCTACCCAAAAGCCAATAGCACCTCCATGGAGAATCATATGCAGGTTCTCACTTCTTAATGATTTCCACTTTGTTCTCCCTCAAAACAAAATCCTTCCAAGTGCCCTACTTTCTAAAAATATTTCTCCTCTTTCAACATCACAACATCAACATATCAAGATTGCCCTAATATTAAAGCAAAGAAATGTTTCAGACGACTTTCTCCTTGCCTTAGATAACAACACTTGGGTTGTGTAGGTGAGGATAGCTTAAAGATTTCCAGTATTAAGTCCACAGATCATTCTGTTACTCCTCACTATTTCTGTTAAATTTAACTTTAGATGCTGAAGAATGAAAAGTGAGATATTATTGGTAAAGAGTGCCATTTGTTGGTAGATGTGTGTGTAAGTTGCTGGCTAGAAAGTTAAGACTTAAATCAAGCAGTTACTGAAGCAAGGACAAGTGAAATTCTCAGAGCAGGTTGCCATTTAAATCCAGCAAGTTTAAGAATGATGATGATGGTAAAACTGCTAATGAGAGAGAGAGAGAGGCTGAGTGAAAGGCACATAGGAACTGATACTAGCCCAAGCTTGTTGTTTACAGCTCCATTTAAAAAAGAACTGTAGAACAAGAGAGATTGTGTGACACAGCCTAGATCCCCATATTCAGAGATTAGAAAAGGACAATAACCACTGAAGAAAACCTTTGAATTTGACCTTCCTTTTAGTTTATATCAAATATTCTTACAGTCTCAAATTAGGTGAATGAATGCCAACCATGCATAAATTTCTAAGGTTAACCAGGAGTAAGAATTGCAATCAATGAACTTATAAAGACATTAGTTTGGCTCTCCTCCTTAAGAAGGTCCATGGGAACCACAGTCTTCATAATAATATAAGTTTTGGTAAGTTATAATCCCTTTCATTTGAACAATGATAAAGGTAAAAGCTAAGAAATTAACAATGGCAGACGTTATCCTAAGGGCCTTAAATGCAAAGATCCTCTTAAGTAGGCACTATTTTATCTACATTTTACAGACATGGAAACTTAGAGTGGTGTTGGACAGGATGAAATATGTTACAAGATGCTTTTAGTCTCTAAGAATATCAAAATACTTTATTTCATTTTATACCTAAATATATAGTGCATGGGTTCCTACAGTTCATGCAGTTGTGAGTAGCCTCAAACTTTTAGAAATTTATGCAATCAGTAGTGCCATGAAGGTCAGTTGGCAAAAGAATAGAAATCTTCAAAAGAACTCATTTTTACAATACTATCATTGAAGAGGACCTTATTTTTTGTCTCTCCATTAACCCTGTTCACACCACTCTTATCTTTATGCTTAACCAACTGTCTTGCAAAATAGCACTGAACATTATATTCTATAAGTAGTTTCATGTATAGTCAGAATGACTACTGTAAAATTACCATAAGAAACATTTATGTCTCACATTTATTAAATTCAAGGTTCTACAAATAAAGCACGTGTCTGATAAAAGTTACAGAACACAGCAAAGCTACCTAAACCATTTCCTTAAATTATCTAAAATAATCTTTTCTATTTTATTTTTATGAAAAAGTGTATTTGTTTATGGGGAAAATGCATATATTTATATGTTTAACTGTCCACTGGATATTTCCAGTGAGAACTGAAATCACTGAAACAATTCACACTTACACAGTTAATTTTCTGTCTCCTTTAATCTAACTTTATTATTCCATTGTATCCATCAGCATGTCATTCTTATTCCTAAAATCATTTGAACAGAAATATTCAAATTATAAGCTACTTTAGTTTTTTCTTCCAGGAACTTCTGGAAAAAACAAAACAAAACATTTAAATGTATATGAAACTGTTCAACTTCTTGATAAATAATATCAAAGGACTGTTGTATATTTTGGTTGGGAAGGGTTGATTGCTTTTGGATTTGTTTATTTTTTTACCAAGAATCTTTGAACCTCTTGCTCAGAACAAAAAGGGGGGGGGGGAAGAACACACCAAAAACATTGTACATTTGTATATGCATAAGAACACTTTAACAATATTCAGATCCAAAAATTACTCCATTAAGCTATTCCTGGACTGAACTAAAGAAAAATTTGAAATAAACCTAAAGCTATCTTCTTTTAGATTCTTTACCTCAAAACTAGAAGCTAAATGCTTTTATCTTACTTAACTCTTCCCTAATTCTTTGCTCCATCATTTCTCTCTGCCCCTAATCCTCTGAACTGCCCTCCTTCCCTCTTGGCCTGGTAAAAAAATGCCCCCAAACTCAATTACTTCTTAAAGTTAAATCATGCTTAGAACAAGGAAGGACCATTTTAAGATTTAGGTTTACACTGAACTGACAGCTATCATCAAAGACTTTTCAAAACTTATACAAAATAGAAAGAAATTTTCAGAGGAATATAAATTAGTTATAAGGATGTATAACCCAGGGCTCTTAGAGATATGACAATTAATTCAAATGTTAGTGGCAATCTCAAATGTAAAAAATTGGATTGAAAAAACAGAATGAGAAGACTCCAGAGTGACTTAAAAGGACCCCAAACTGAACAGAAAATCAGAAATGGTTGGGAAAACTATAGACATTAAACATGGTATTTTGGAGGATATCTCCAAAGTCTTTCCTATGAAATAGTTTTGCTATGATCCAGTCCTCTAAGCAAGGACAGGTTGAATCTTTGGGGGACTTTCAAAATAGCTCTCTCAAAATTTTAAGTGGACAACAGGCAAGAGTAGATCCTAAAATATATGTGACCCCAATTCTTTCCTCAAGTTTTGCTAATGTCTTTAAGTCAGATGTAAGAAATTTAATATGGAACAAAATACTAGAATCATACACTATCCTATTGCAAACCCCCAGTACTTTGTTAAACATTTTTTTTAAACCTTGTACCCAATGTTGAAAAACTGAAAGCTTTTCATTTATTTTTATTTTATTTTTTAACTTTTTAATTTTAAATATTTTGAAAGAGTCTTAGAATAAAAACATAATACAACTCAGATAAATGATGTCTTTACTGATTAGAACAAAACAAAAAATAAAATTTACCACCCTAGTCAGTGAACAAGGTCTCTCGGTACAATACCAAAGATATTGATTTTTTTTAAGTTTCTTGTGTTAGCTAAAGTAAAATAAAATGTTAGTGATCAGTGAAGGTGGTACTAAGAAAATTTAGCACTTCAGTTTCATTTTGTTTTCTAACTCCAAAAGGATAATTTTCCTAATATACATAAGGACAACCTTGAGAAAACAACTTCCAGAAAAGATGAGTGAGTACCTCAGTGGACTTGCTATAACAAAAATATGGGCACGATAACTATAAATCAAACATATCAGAAATCTGGCCATTAATCAATTTATCTATCAAATAAAATGACAACCTCAGTAAGACAGCTGGTTCAGTAATTTTTAAATTGGGACTATTCCCATACTTCTTTCCTTCCCAGCTCAGTGGTGTGATAAACAAAAACCAGTAGCACTACAGGCAACAGGACTAACAGTTTTTGGAGATCTATTAAAATAACTATATTCAGAGTATAGTCAATATTTTGTTTGAACTTGAAATCTTAGGAAAATCTCTACCATAAAACAAGCCTCAATAAATTGAAATGTTAAAATCATACATATTATGCCTTATGATCACATTGAAAATAAATAAAAAATCAACAACATAAGTAAATTTGGGTAACTCATATATATATGAAAATTAAAAACAATATCCTAAATAATCAAGGGTCAAAGAAAAAATAGCAAGAGAAACTAGGAAATATTGTGACATGAAAGAAAATGAAAGCACAACCTACCAAACTTTATGAGATGCAGCAAAAGCAGTGTTTACAGGGGAATTTATAGCCATAAGTGTTTTTACTGAAAAACAGAAGAAAGATGTAAAATCAGTAATAAACTTCTAAATCACAAGAGTTAGAAAATGATAAAGTTAAATGTAAAGCAAAAAAAATAAAGATTAAAATTATTAAAAAAAGAATAGTATAACAATTAGAAAATCAGTAAAGTAAAAAATGTATTTTTGAAAAGATCAAAAAAATTAAATAAAAACTCTTTACCTAGATGGACCAAGAGAAAAAGAGAAGATACAAATTACTAAAATCAGGAATGAAAGAGGAGACATTATAACTGGTCTTAGAGAAGTAAAAAAAGGATAATAAAATAATGCTATGAACATCTGTGTGTTAACAAATCAGATAAAATGGATGCAATAGTCAAATTCCTAGATAGACACAAAGTACCAAAACTGACTCAAGAAGAAATAGGTAGGCTGAATATATTTGTAACATGTAAAATGATTGAAATAATAACTTTAAAAATTTCAACAAGGACAAATTCTGACATCAGATAACTTCAGTGGTGATATTGATGAAACATTTCAAGAATCAATACCATTCACAATTTTTTTCAAAATATAGAAAAGGAGGAAACACTTCTCTACTCATTCTATGAGACAATCATTATGCTGATAACAAAACTAGATAAACACAAGAAAACTACAGAGCAGGATTCCTTATGAATGTACACATAAAATTTATCAGCATATTGCTGGCAACCTGAATCCAGCAATGATTAAAATGGAGAATATACCATGGCCAAGTGGCAATCATTCCAGGCTTGCAGGGTTCATTTAACATCCAAAAATCAATAAATGTAATATACCACATTTATAGAATAAAGGACAAAAGTAACACATGATCACCTCAATAGACACAGAGAAAACATTTTACAAAATCCAACAACTTTTCATGGTAAAAACAAAACAAAACAAAACATAAAACACTTAAACTAGGAGTTGAAGGGAATTATCTCAATCTGTTAAAGAACAACTACCAATAAGCCATAACTTAACGGTGAAATATGGAATGCCTTACACCCATGATCAGGAACCAGGCAAGGATATCTTATCTCACACTTATATTTAATGATAGTACTGGAGGTTTTAGCTAGGGCAGTCAGGCAAGAACAAAAGTAGAAGCTGTCCATATTGGAAAGAAAGTAGTAAACTAGCTCTATTTGTAAATGACGTGATCTTACATATAGAAAATCATAATGAATGTGTCAAACTCATTAGAACTAACAAACCAGTTTAGCAATGTGATAGGATAGAATATTAATTTTAAAATTCATTGTATTTCTATCCACTAGTGGAAAATCTAAAAACCTAATTAAGAAAACAATTTTATTTATAATAGCATCTATAAGAATAAAATACTAGAAATACATTTAACAAAAAAGTGCACAATTGACACACTGAAAACTATGAAATATCACTGAAAGAAACTGAAAGGATATACTAAATAAATAAAAGAGATTCCATGTCCATGGATTAGATGACTTAACATTGTTAACGTGACAATACTACTCAAGAAGGATGAGTCCTCCCAATTTGTTCTTTTTAAGAGAGTTTTGACTATTCTAGATCCTTTGTATTTCTATATGAATGTTAGCTTTAGGTTACCATTTTCTTAAAATTAAAAACAGGTGGGGCTTTAATAGAGCTAGTGGGTATCTCTAACAATCATAATCCTCAGACATTCCCTTCGTCCCAGTCCAGACTTGTTACCTCATTCCTTTACACAAGAAACAGTCTTCCTTATTTCTGAGCCCACACCCACTAACTTAATTATGAGATTTTTTTACTGGGCAAATGGAACTGCTAGTTTAAGTGCTCTCCTAATGGTCTTCTTGAAATTTCTGAAGACATCTCTTTTCATAATGAAGTAATGGCTGTATTGAACACTGATTTATCAGTATTCTTGTGCCTAAACTAAGTTCAAATTAAAGAATTTAACAAGGTGTTGACTTCTTGTGGAGGAAAAAAATCTATTTTCATAGGTTGGATCTTGAAAGTTGAGTTCATTTATGTTTCCACTGAAACATCTAAACCTCTAGCCAAACTAACAAAACTAGACTAGGCTCAATCATTAAAATCCTAGTAATAAAGGAATCAACAACATACCTTAACTCGCTCTTATACTACTCCTAACCTCTCTATTAAAACACACTACACAAAGATATAGGTTTATTTGGAAGCTGGGAGCTGTAAATAAATAAATATAATGCTCTTTTTTTTTTTTTTTTTTTTTTTTTGCGGTACGTGGGCCTCTCACTGTTGTGGCTTCTCCCGTTGTGGAGCACAGGCTCCGGACGTGCAGGCTCAGTGACCATGGCTCACGGGCCCAGCCGCTCCGCGGCATGTGGGATCCTCCCAGACCGGAGCACGAACCCGTGTCCCCTGCATCGGCAGACGGACTCTCAACCACTGTGCCACCAGGGAAGCCCATATAATGCTCATTTTATTTCACTGTATTATGAAGCTGGGATTTGTTTTACCCTCAGTACCTCCTGATTCTGCATATTTTGCAGTCGCAGGTTTCTGCACTGCTTATTTTAGTGTCCCTTTAGAATTAGATCAATATAAGCAATATTTGTTTGCCTTCTCCTGGAAAAACATCAAATAGCAAAACATCTAGATAATACCCAAAATTTGGTAAGGAACTCTACTACTTTTCACAAGTCCACAACCAATACCTAAAGGAAACATTACATTTTTCTTATTCAAGATTTATATGACCATTTGTTGTGTTTTAAAGGTAAAGAAAATTCTAAGACTGATTCTATATATCTATTAACTATTATAGTTTAGAAAGGTTATAAGATTTCTGAAGAGCATTTAAATGTTTTCTTAAGTAAAGTTCATTACCTGGATCACGATTTATCCCAAGGAGATAGATGTCTTGTTTCTGACAGAGTACAGGTCATTCATAACTTTCTCAGACCAATAACAAAAAGACAATTAAAAGGAATTCCTGGATTTTATTGAATTCTACCAGCAATGGACCCCAATTTTTCTGAAATCACCGTCACACTATATGACTTAATCAAATCCTTGTTAGGTGAAACTTTTCCCTGGAAACCTAAAGAGGGGCAGATGTATGTGTGTGTGTGTGTGTGTGTGTGTGTGTGTGTGTGTGTGTGTGTGTGTGAGTTAAATTAGATCTTCAAACATCTGATATGGGTTTACCTAATTATCATAAGCATTTCTACCTCTTCATATATGAAAGCTCTAGACAAGCCCTTAGTGTTCTTAATATTTTTGGAATGACCATAAACCAATAGCTAACTATAGTTTCTTTCTGAGCCCATGTCACATGCCATATCATCTGCTTTGTCTAAAGGTAATAGTCAGAGCAGATAGATAATCAGAGGTTTCTGCCAATTTGATTTTAGCATCTCCTTTCAACTAGTTCATCCCCTCATGGTTTAAAATGGTTGCTCACTGAAAAACACATTTCTTAGCAAGTAGGCTTACACCCTATGAAATTCAATTATTTTTCTCCCTCACATGTTTCCATTAATCACTGGAATGTTTCAAACCCTGCTCCTTTTATTACATTACATGGAAAAGGGAAAATTCATACTTGTCTAATCTCTTGTTCATGAACTATGTTCCTGGTAGATTTATTAGAAAACCCTTTAGAATACAGACTTAATCTTTCTGGTTGATTTTCTGTATTTTGAAATTGAACCCAGAAAAACATCATGGATGTCCCTCTGATAGATCTGACTTCACCCCCAGAATATGACTTCCTGCTAGAGGCAAATTATACCCAGAAGGCAGAAATCCAAGTGCTCACCAGAGCTGTTCATTTAGCCAGAGATTATAGAGTAATGTGAACAGTAATAATGGGTAAGCTTTGGGGAGTGGACCATAATTTTGGAATTCTTTTAAAAATAAGGAGGGTTCCTGACCACATCTGAGTAGTCGATACATGAACTTTTGTCTCTCAGATGCTTTATTAAGAGATGGACAATGAGATCAGCTCCTTCTGGGTATCATCAATCAATTCTCCCTTTATGTGATAGTAATAGGAAGAAACATGTGTTTAGATGTAGCATCTACAATTCTAGACACCATATTATTGCAAGAATACATTGCCAAAATTACAAGAGAAAGCAATGCACTCAGGTCTACCATCAATAGCTGTGAGAAGGCTTTCCTCAAATTTTTAAACAATAAATATTTCATAAAAATACCTGGAGGCCTATTCTAGAAACAAAGGTATCAAAGGCATTAGAGAAATACAGACCTTGGACTCTGATGGAAAGGGGTCCATATATCACAATTAAAAAGCATATATACCATTCTTGAACCACTGGAAGATAATCCTTTCTAGAGCCTTCAAGAAGAGGAATATTTAGAAAACTCCAGAAGTATATGATCTTTGTAAGGAGACAGATTCCACTCAAGACCCTTGGATCAACTGAACAATGACATGAGATGTAGAAGGTGTTAACCAAAATTTCAGAAATGGGACCTGATTGAAATAGAAAGGTGTTATTTGAAGTTTGTTAGGATGGCAGCCTGGGAGACACAGATTCAAAGTGTACCTGAATTGTGTTCCACTGAACTGCAAAATGCGGGAGGCTTTTTTTTTTTAATATTTGAATTTTATTTCAATAAAATAAAAAGAAATTTTATTTCTTTTTTTATAGAGCAGAATCTTATTAGTTTTCCACTTTATACATATTAGTGTATATATGTCAATTCCTATCTCCCAATTCATCACATCACCACCACCCCCGCCCCCGCTGCATACACCCCTTGGTGTCCATACATTTGTTCTCTACATCTGTGTCTCAATTTCTGCCCTGCAAACCAATTCATCTGTACCATTTTCCTAGGTTCCACATATATGCGTTAATATAAGATATTTGTTTTTCTCTTTCTGACTTACTTGACTCTGTATGACAGTCTCCACATTCATCCATGTCTCTACAAATGACCCAAGTTTGATCCTCTTTATGGCTGAGTAATATTCCATCGTATATATGTACCAATTCTTCTTTACCCATTCATCTCTCGAAGAGCATTTAGGTTGCTTCCATGACCTGGCTATTGTAAATAGTGCTGCAATGAACATTGGGGTGCATGTGTCTTTTAGAATTATGGTTTTCTCTGGGTATATGCTCAGTCGTGGGATTGCTGGACCATATGGTAATTCTATTTTTAGTGTTTTAAGGAACTTCCATAATGTTCTCCATAGTGACTGAATAAATTTACATTCCCACCAACAGTGCAAGAGGGTTCTCTTTTCTCCACACCCTCTCCAGCATTCGTTGTTTGTAGATTTTCTGATGATGCCCATTCTAACTGGTGTGAGATGATACCTCATTGTAGCTTTGATTTCCATTTCTCTAATAATTAGTGATGTTGAGCAGCTTTTCATGTGCTTCTTGGCCATCTGTATGCCTTCTTTGGAGAAATGTCTATTTAGGTCTTTTGCCCATTTTTGAATTGTGTTGTTTTTTTTTTGTTTTGTTTTTTGTTTATTTGTTTCTGTGGTATGTGGGCCTCTCACAGTTGTGGCCTCTCCCGTTGCGGAGCACAGGCTCTGGACGCACAGGCTCAGAGGCCATGGCTCATGGGCCTAGCCACTCCATGGCATGTGGGATCTTCCTGAACCAGGGCATGAACCTGTGTCCCCTACATCGGCAGGCAGACTCTCAACCACTGTGCCACCAGGGAATCCCTGTGTTGTTTGTTTTTTTTTAATATTGAGATGCATGAGCTGTTTATATACTTTGGAGATTATTCCTCTGTCAGTTGCTTCATTTGCAAATATTTTCTCCCATTCTGAGGGCTGTCTTTTCCTCTTGTTTGTAGTTTCCTTTGCTTTGCAAAAGCATTTTTAAGTTTCAGTTTATTTTTGTTTTTATTTCCATTTTTCTAGGAGGTGGATTAAAAAAGATCTTGCTGTGATTTATGTCAAAGAGCCTCCTTCCTATGTTTTCCTCTAAGGGTTTTATACTGTCGGGTTTTACATTTAAGTCTCTAATCCATTTTGAGTTTATTTTTGTGTATGGTGTTAGGGAATGTTCTAATTTCATTCTTTACATGTAGCTGTCCAGTTTTCCCAGCACCAATTATTGAAGAGACTGTCTTTCCTCCATTGTATATCCTTGCCTCCTTTGTCAGAGATTAGTTGAACCCTAGGTGCATGGGTTTATCTCTGGGCTTTCTATCCTGTTCCATTGATCTATATTTCTGTTTTTGTGCCAGTACCATACTGTTTTGATTAATGTAGCTTTGTAGTATAGTCTGAAATCAGGGAGTCTGATTCCTCCAGCTCTGTTTTTTCCCTTTAAGAATGCTTTGGCTACTCAGGGTCTTTGTGTCTCCATACGTATTTTAAGGTATTTTGTTCTAGTTCTGTAAAAATTGCCATTGGTAATTTGACAGGGATGGCACTGAATCTGTAGATTGCTTTGGGTAGTATAGTTATTTTCACAATGTTGATTATTTCAATCCAAGAATGTGGTATATCTCTCCATCTGCTTGTATCATCTTTAATTTCTTTTACCAGTGTCTTATAGTTTTCTGCATACAGGTATTTCGTCTCCCTAGGTCGGTTTATTCCTAGGTATTTTATTCTTTTTGTTGCAATGGTAAATGGGAGTGTTTCCTTAATTTCTCTTTCAGATTTTTCATCATCAGTGTATAGGAATGCAAGAGATTTCTGTGCATTAATTTTGTATCCTGCAACTTTACCAAATTCATTGATTGGTTCTAGTAGTTTTCTGGTGACATCTTTAGGATTCTCTATGTAGAGTATCATGTAATCGGCAAACAGTGACAGTTTTACTTCTTCTTTTACAATTTGGATTCCTTTTATTTCTTTTTCTTCTCTGATTTCCATGGCTAGGACTTGCAAAACTATGTTGAATAATAGTGGTGAGAGTGGACATCCTTGTCTTGCTCCTGATCTTAGAGGAAATGCTTTCAGTTTTTCACCATTGAGAATGATGTTTGCTGGGGGGTTGTTGTATATGGCCTTTATTACATTGAGGTAGCTTCCCTCTATGCTCACTTTCTGCAGAGTTTTTATCATAAATTGGTGTTGAATTTTGTCATAACCTTTTTCTTCATCTATTGAGATGATCATATTGTTTTTCTTCTTCAATTTGTTAATATGGTGTATTCCATTGGTTGATTTGCATGTATTGAAGAATCCTTGCACCCCTGAGATAAATCCCACTTGATCATGGTGTATGATCCTTTTAATGTTGGATTCTGTTTTCTAGTATTTTGTGGAGGATTTTTGCATGTATATTTATCAGTAATGTTGGTCTGTAATTTTCTATTTTTTGTAGTATCTTTGTCTGGTTTTGATATCCGGGTGATGGTGACCTCATAGAATGAGTTTGGGAGTACTTTTTCCTCTGCAATTTTTTTGAAGAGTTTGAGAAGGATACATGTTAGCTCTTCTCTAGATGTTTCATAGAATTCACTTGTGAAGCCATCTGGTCCTGGACTTTTGTTTGTTGGAAGATTTTTAATCACAGTTTCCGTTTCATTACTAGTGATTGGACTGTTCATATTTTCTATTTGTCTCTTAGGATGCTTTGTATTTCTGCAGTGTCTGTTGTAATTTCTCCTTTTTCATTTCTAATTTTATTGATGTGAGTCCTCTCCCTCTTTTTCTTGATGAGTCTGGCTAATGGTTTATCAATTTTGTTTGTCTTCTCAAAGAACCAGCTTTTAGTTTTATTCATTTTTGCTATTGTTTTCTTTGTTTCCACTTCATTTATTTCTGCTCTGATTTATGATTTTGTTCCTTCTGCTAACTTTGGGTTTTGTTTGTTCTTTTTCTAGTTCCTTTAGGTGTAAGTTTATATTGTTTATTTGAGAATTTTCTTGTTTCTTGAGGTAGGCTTGTATTGCTATATACTTCCCTCTTAGAACTGCTTTTATTGCTTCCTATAGGTTTTGGATCATCGTGTTTCATTGTCATTTTTCTCCAGATGCTTTTGATTTCCTCTTTGATTTCTTCAGAGATCTCTTGGTTATTTAGTAACGTATTGTTTAACCTCCATGTGTTTGTGTTTTTTATGTTTTTTACCCTGTAATTGATTTCTAAACTCATAGCATTGTGGCCAGAAAAGATGCTTGATATGATTTCAATTTTCTTAAATTTACTAAGGCTTGATTTGTAACCCAAGATATGTTCTATCCTGGAGAATGTTCCATGCGCTCTTGAGAAGAAAGTTTAATCTGCTGTTTTTGGATTGAATGTCCTATAAATATCTGTTAAATCTCTCTGGTCTATTGTGTCATGTAAAGCTTGTGTTTCCTTATTAATTTTCTGTTTGGATGATCTGTCCATTGGTGTAAGTGAGTTGTTAAAGTCCCCCAATATTACTGTGTTATTGTCAATTTCCTCTTTTATAGCTGTTAGCAGTTACCTTTCATACTGAGGTACTCCTATGTTAGGTTCATACATATTTATAATCGTTATATCTTCTTATTGGATTGATCCCTTGATCATTATGTCATGTCCTTCTTGTCTCTTGTAACATTCCTTATTTTAAAGTCTATTTTATCTGATATGAGTATTGCTACTCCAGCTTTCTTTTGATTTCCATTTGCATGGAATATCTTTTTCCATCTCCTCACTTTCAGTCTGTACGTGTCCCTAGGTCTGAAGTGGGTCTCTTGTAGACAGCACATATATGGGTCTTTTTTTTTTTTTTTTTTGTATCCATTCAGCAAGCCTGTGTCTTTTGGTTGGAACATATAATAATCCATTCATGTTTAAGGTAATTATCAATATCTACATTCCTATTACCACTTTATTATTATTTTTTTTTGTAGGTCGTTTTCTTCTCTTGTGTTTCCCACTTAGAGAAGTTCCTTTAGCATTTGTTGTAGAGCTGGTTTAATGGTGCTGAATTCTCTTAGGTTTTGCTTGTTTGTAAATCTTTTGATTTCTTCATCGAGTCTAAATGAGATCCTTGCTGGGTAGAGTACTCTTTGTTGTAGCTTCTTCCCTTTCACCATTTTAAATATGTCATACCACTTCCTTCTGTCTTGTAGAGTTTCTGCTGAGAAATCAGCTGTTACCCTTATGGGAGTTCCCTTCTATGTTATTTGTCATTTTTCCCTTGCTGCTTTCAGTAATTTTTCTTTGTCTTTAATTTTTGCCAATTTGATTACTATGTGTCTCGGTGTGTGTCTCCTTGGGTTTATCCTGTATGGGACTCACTGTGTTTCCTGGACTTGGATGGTTATTTACTTTCCCATGTTAGGGAAGTTTTCGACTATAATCTCTTGAAATATTTTCTTGGGTCCTTTCTCTGTCTCTTCTCCTTCTGGGACCCCTAAAATGTGAATGTTGTTGCATTTAATGTTGTCCCAGAGGTCTCTTAGGCTGTCTTCACTTCGTTTCATTCTTTTATCTTTATTCTGTTCCACAGAAGTGAATTCCGCCATTCTGTCTTCCAGGTCACTTATCCATTCTTCTGCCTCAGTTTTTATGCTATTGATTCCTTCTAGTGTAGTTTTCATTTCACTTATTGTATTGTTCATCTCTGTTGTTTGTTCTTTAATTCATCTAGTTGTTTGTTAAACATTTCTTGCACCTTCCTGATCTTTGACCCCATTCTGTTTCTGAGGAAGTGGATGATCTTTACTATCATTATTCTGAATTCTTTTTCTGGAAGGCTGCCTATCTGCACTTTAGTTAGTTGTTTTTTCTGTGGTTTTATCTTGTTCCTTCATCTGGTACATAGCCCTCTGTCTTTTCCTCTTGTCTATCTTTCTGTGAATGTGGTTTTTGTTCCACAGGCTGCAGGATTGTAGTTCTTCTTGCTTCTGCTGTCTGCTCTCTGGTGGATGAGTGTATTTAAGAGGCTTGTGCAAGTTTCCTCATGGGGTGCTTTAAAAAGCAAAAATCACAATGTTACAGTTAGTTACATGAGTTGGTTATCAATAATTATAATTGGAGCTGACAAGAAGTAAGGTTGCTTTTCACGTAGGTATTGGTTGGTGTCAGAAATTTTTGCATAGTTTTGGAGGGAAAACTTGAGACCAGAAGGTTGCAGCTGGCAGGTGTTCTGAATAGTGCCAGTGGTGTCCTTGGGTCTGGCTCAGTTCAAAGAAGGTTCAAGTTCTCAGTGGTACAGAGAAGTGCTTGAGACCTGATTGTCATTGGCTGCCCAACTCCAATTTTGTATATCTGAATGGTGATTTCTACATTCAAATTTCAGTTTGTCATCAATAGCTTTCACTGAAGTTTCAGTGAAGAAAACAACAGATTGTTGTATTTTATCTGCATTCTTTTCTTCATTTTCATAGCTATAAAACAAGTCTCTGTTCTTAATATTGCTTTTTACCTCTTTATCCAATCTTTGATATGAGTTCAATCCTTGGCTACAATTGGCTTGTGAACTGGCTAAATCATACAACAAAATGACTGCTGGATTTGTGCACATACTGTATTTTTTTTCTGAGAACCACCCAGCTTCCCTTAATACTAGTTATTTGTAATGAATCAGTCAATTTCCTGGTTAACTGAATTCAGCCTATATGGGACTTTGTAGGTGGCAAACAAAACAACAGGTCAGACATCCCAAAGTCTAAAAATCTAAAAATCACATCTTACACAGAAAACTAGATTACTTTCTTCAATTAAACATGACTTGAGGATCTTATATGGGAATTCGCTTTTGTAACTAAACTTTTAAGAAATAAAACTTGGAAAAGAAAGAGAGAACAGATGGTGACTATTTGGAGTCTCTTTCATTTTCACAGATCTCACAAGTAAGACAAACTTCTCTTTCACTTTAGATCTACCTAATGATCTCAACAGTACAAGTTAATTGCCTGGCACTGGACCATTCTAAATGGGTAGCACCATAACATTATAATACTATTTAGCAAACCAATAGGGTTATTTTGGTAAAAAAAAAAAATGACCTCCAATGTCTGATATTAGATCTCTTGGCACAAAAGTCAACTGGCTTCTACCTGCTGACTAGACCCAAACTTGATAAATTAATTCCTCCCTCAAAGGTATTCACTGATATCAATCAGGGTGCACCCCAGAAGCAAATATCTTACTGTCTACATTAATACAACAATGGTTTTCTACTTTATTATTACAGGAAAGTTTCATCCAGAAAAGAAAATATTGAGAATAAGTTAAGTGTTTCTCCCCATGATTCTTCTTCTCTTCCCCCCAAATGAGCATCAAACTGTTCAACTCTACAAAGGACATCATTGGACAATTGTTTTATTTCCAGGAGTTTTGAAGTCATCAAATAAAATCATCACTTTGTTGTGCCCCCAATTTTAAACCATTATATCATGATCCTTATACAACCAAACCCCTTGATTGAAAAAAATCACCTTAAATCAGACTCTGAAACCTCACAATTATATCAAATTTACTTTTCCCCTCTCTAAGATGCTACTAAACTCTGACAAAGCAGTTCCTCTCTTACTCAATACATATAAACTCAGTGTTTTCCTGTTAAATTGTTAATTTAGTTGTATTTTTACATGGTTTGCATTAAACATCACTTAGAAACTCCAAAATCAAGATAGACACATTCAACATTGCTGCAGTAGGCTAGACCAATTGCCTTATATAATGAGATTGATCAAAAGAGGAAAATAACATGAGTTGAGCACTTAATATGCTTAAGACTTTATCCTAGGCACTATAACACATTCATTAAATACCTTACAAACACACTTATGACATAGCTATTACTTTATTCATTTTATAGATGAAGAAGCTAAGGCTTAGAAAGATTAAGTAAGTAGTTTGAGGTTAGTCTAGTGTAGAGGCTTGACCTTGCAGTATTTCATCTCTAAGTTTCCATGGATCTATAATTTGAATTTACTGAATAGAAAATAAATTAATGGATGTCCCTCAAATGTGGTTTCCTATTCATCAGGGAGAAATAAAAATTGAGAAGGCTTACAAAGAATACCTTTTTGAACAGAGATTGTCTACAAAAAGAAATGCCAGAATTTATGTTAGAAATGTCTGCTGTCATCCTTAAAATATGATACCCAAATAGACACACCAGGAAACTTTCATGTGCAAATTGTTAAGTGAAGAGTATTCCACCTTCCAAGTCCATGGAAAAGAACTATTGAAAGACAGATGATTAGATAGACAGATAGATAGATACCATTATCCAAGTAGGACATTTTTCCTGTGTTTATTTTGGCAATCAGTTCAGTACTGGATCAATCGGAAATATTTAACTTACACTGGTAACACATTGTATTAAATTTAACCATGTTCAATATTTAAAAAAAAAGGAAAATAATCAGTTTGAAATATAATATTGACATATTTGACCTTTAAAGATATTATAACTTCAAAGAAATTGATCCTGAATAGTGTTTATTCTCCCATATAGGATGATATTTTTTATTAATACAATTCATCTTTTCAAATTTAAATGTGAAAGAATAGTTAAAAAACTTAATATTAGGGGGTATAGAGGAGGAAAAAACTTTACAATAGACTATGGAGAAATTAAATAAAATACAAATTGATTACTTGAATAAATATTATTTTAATTAATTTTCCATATGATTAAGAATATAAGGCATGAAACTGGAAAATGATAAATTGCTATATGAGTACATAGACATATATAAAATGATCAAATATAAACAGGCACTGATGGTTACATACAAACTGTAAATACTAAATATTGGGATAAATTTTCTCTACTACCTCCTGGCAGAAAATAACCTCTTCAAATACTCCTCTAGAATTTTTAACCAGAGAGTATTGAGTAGATCCCAAACACCGAGTTGGTACAGCAGGTAAGGAAAAGTTCAATACCCAAATTCGGTATTTCTCCTGAGTGTGCTGAAGTCAATACTGACAAATCTTTACTCCTTTATTCCCACCTCCTACAAACCCTGCAGACCGGAAGCATATTTGGAGAAGTGAAAGTCCTTTCTTGTCAGATGCCAGAATAAGTGGCTGTAGCTGGAGATAAGGAGATTAGATTCTTCATGGCCAGAGGACATCCAGTGACCAATAGCTTCAAAATACTGAATTACCCATATTTCTGTTATACAATATTTATGTGTTAAATATTGTCCACTGAGAATCAACTTTTAAAATTTTTGGTGACCTTTCTTTAAGTTTACAATTGAAAAGCACACATAAAAATAAATGTTAAATTTAAAACTTAAGAAAAAAAATTAGATTTTTGTATCAGGAACTCCGGTTGAAGGGCCAGGGGTGAAGGCCCTGCACACACAACACCTTGTGAGCCAGTGAAACCAGATGAAGCACAAAAAAAAAAAAAGAGAAAAAAAAAAGAAAGAGACCTTCACATAAACAGATTCTTACTGGCTGGTGTGAAAGGTCATTCCAAGATGTGTTGCTGAGGGGGTCTTGGAGCTCTGGCCTGGTGTCAGGCCTGAATCTCTGATGTGAGAGACCCGAGTTCAGAATATTGGACCACTGGAGACCTCCCAGCCCAACATAATACCAATCGGCAAGAGATTTCCCAGAGACCTCCATCTCAACACTAAGACCCAGCTCCACTCAGTGGCCAGCAAACTCCAGTGCTGGACGCTCCATGCCAAACAACTAGAAAACAGGAACACAACCCCACCCATTAGCAGAGAGGCTGCCTGAAATCATACTAATTTCACAGACAACCCAAAACACACCAACAGACACAGCCTTGGCCACCAGAAAGACAAGACCCAGCCACACCCACCAGAACACAGGCACCAGTCCCCTTCACCAGGAAGCCTTCACAAGTCACTGAACCAACTTTACCAAATGGGGGCAGACATCAAAAACAACAGGAACTACGAATGTGCAGTCTGCGAAAAGGAGACCCCAAACAGAGTAAGTTAAGCAAAATGGGAAGACAGAGAAAAACACAGAAGATGAAGGAGCAAGGTAAAAACCCATGAGACCAAACAAAGGAAGAGTAAATAGGCAGTCTACCTGAAAAAGAATTCAAAGTAATGATAGTAAAGATGATCCAAAATCTTGGAAGTAGAATGGAGAAAACACAGGAAACGTTTAATAAGGACCTAGAAGTACTAAAGAGAAAACAATGATAAACAACACAATAAATGAAATTAAAAATTCTCTAGAAGGAATCAATAGCAGAATAACTGAGGCAGAAGAATGGATCAGTGACCTAAAAGATAAAATAGTGGAAATAAATTACTGCAGAGCAGAATAAAGATAAAAGAATGAAAAGAATTGAGAAAAGTATCAGAGACCTCCAGGACAACAATAAAGGAACCAACATTCGAATTATAGGGGTGATGGAAGAAGAAGAGAAAAAAAAAAGGGACTGAGAAAATATTTGATGAGATTATAGTTGAAACCTTCCTTAATAAGGGAAAGGAAATAGTCAATCAAGTCCAGGAAGCACAGAGAGTCCCATACAGGATAAATCCAAAGAAAAACATACCAAGACATATATTAATCAAACTATCAAAAATTAAATACAAAGTAAAAATATTACAAGCAACAAGGGAAAAGCAACAAATAACATAAAAGGGAATCCCCATAAGGATGTGATGACAGAAACAAAAAGGTGGAGGAGACATGAGGCAAAAAATGCAAATGACCTTTGGAAGCTGAAAAGGGAAAGGAAACAGATTTTTCCCTGAAGCCTCCATATGGAACACGGACTTGCCAATTACTTGATTTTGGCTTTATAAATTCTAAAACTATGCAATAATAAATCTGTGCTGTTTTAAGCCACTGAATTGGTGGGAACTTGTTACAACAACCATAGGAAGCTAATATGTGATTTCCAGTTTAGTCACCCTAATGGAAAGAGACACTCTTTTTCTATACGTCAGGCAAAAATTTCTACAACAGACTCTAATTAGTCCAACTTGAAGCACGTGGGCTTCTTTGAAATGAGCAATAGTTTGACTGTCATCAGAGGAATGGAGTATTCTTATTGGCCTACTTGTGTCATGTTCTAACCTCTTCCTCCAAAGGAAAAATTGTGGGAGAAGTTGTTCTCCCTTTTTGATCCACATGGGTAGTCTCCAATGAGGAATATTGATTTGTTATTTTTTTTTAATGGACAAAGGATATTAGGTGAATAGCATCAGAGGGGAAGGGAAAGAAAAGGAGACAAAAAGAGAGAAAGAGAGGAAGAGTGAGTGAGAGAGAAAGAGAGAAGAGTGAATGAATGAATGAATATAAGGATAAAGACACTGACAGAAAAGAGAAGAATCACATTAAAGAATAGCTCCAAACATTTTATCTTGACACTCAGGAATCACATTCACAAACTTCATATGAAAGGCGAATCAGCTTAACAGTAAATGTGTATAATTTAAAAAACTCATTAAAAACATAAATACATTAATTACAGAATATTCTTGATTATTATATTTTCAACATTCAATGAGAAACATCACTATAAATTGCTGCAATATTTAGCTAAAATCAATAATGAGAATTTTCATGTTTGCAGATAACTCTACAGTATACATATAATATTTCAATATAATGTTTTCATTTATTAAATATAAAGGTAGAATGCAAAAGTAATATGAACTGAAAAGAGCACACAAAGTACCTGCTGATGTGTGCTTATTAGGTATACATGTATACATGAATATCTAAATACATAGATCAAGAGATCATCACCTGAAGCTTTGCTCACCATTGATATATCTTATTTAGTCTTGTAAGTTTGCAACTGGCCCTATGCTGAAGTTTGTATGTAAAATAACCAGATCTGTGAGTTGAGTACTGTCTTCTCAAGTGTTCACCTTACTCATAAATCAGAGGCAAGAAGCAAGATTGTGGATGAGGGAAGTTCAGACTACAAGCCAAAATCTATAAAATTGGGTAAAATGGGGGCATAATATATTCCCTAAAATATTCCAACATGTTTACATGTGTTTTGAGGGCCTTTATAATCAGTTTATCAGAAGTAATGTAATAAAGAAGTGAGGTACATAATTACCTGCATTAATTAATATGTTATGTTTTCCCAGCTTTCTCATTCAGAACCTATTACAACCTGACAATCATGGAGGCAAATAAAAATTTATAACATCAAAACACAAGACACAATAATCAAGAAATCAAGTAAATATTGTCTTTTCTACAAGTAACTGTGTATTTTACCCTGCCGAAAAAAGTATTGAGCTATAGCCAGATATTAGCAGCCCATCTTGCATATCTTTTTCTGATAGACATACTTTTCTTTGAATGTGGAAATTATTACTATTGCCACAAGAAGTAAATGAAGAACACATACGGTAATTGCTTCGATGCGGGGAGAGTAGGAAATTGTTTCACAGCATCCCTCAAAATAGAAATGACAGTCAGTGATGAAATCCAACTGGACATATTTTTTCCCTTCTACAAAGCACAGATAGGCAGTTTTTCTTTTAACCAGTTTCAAAATTAAATATTAGGAGAGCTTATATTTCCCTGATATACTATATTTTCCTATTTTTCCATATATACCATTGTCCATGCCCCTTAATCATTTTTTTTTTCATTTTACCAGTCAAATGTCTAAATGTTTATAAAGCAGACATTTTCTCCTTTCAATCTACACTCATTTGTGTTGTGATATAATCAAATAGAATTTTTATTAGTTATCTAGGGCTGGCATAACAATATCAAAGGCTGTGTAACTTAAACAACAGTTACTTTCTCAAAGTTCTGGAAGCTGGAAGTCCAAGATCAAGGTGTTGTCAGATTTGGTTTCTCTTGAGCCTCTGTCATTGGCTTACAGATGACCTTCTGCTTGCTGTATGCTCATATGGTCTTTTATTTGTGTGTGATCATCCTGGTACCTCTTCCTCTCTTCTTAAAATGACACATGTTATACTAGATTAGGGCACCCTCATAGGACTTCATGTAACCTTATTTACACCTTTTAAAGTAATGTCCCAAATACAATCACATTCTGAGATACTGATCCCAATTTTGCTCTTTATTGATTCATACATTTTCTTTCTTAAGTGAAAATATCATTATGCCATCATTCAGAATCCAGACTCTTGTAAAGCATAGAAAATCTCAGTTATAATGTCACACTCATTCACTTTTCTAACCTTATTTTCTTCTTCAACAGTAATCTAAATTCAAGCTATACTATATCATGAGTGGTTTCTTGAATATCCTAAGATATTCTTTGGGGGTCCTTTACATGTAAACATGGTATACTGTCTATGTAAAATATACTTCTCAACTTTCCCATTACTTTTCTTTCTTTATTCATTTTTTTTTTCATTCATTCTTACAGTCAAAGAGTTTTGAGACCCTAATATATGCTGAGAACTATTCTAAAGTTGGGGGATGCAACAGTAAAAAGAAATGACAAGATTTCCTTATTGAATTTACTGTCTTCATTGAAAGACTCTCATTCTCATACAGGAGTCTATTTAATAAGACTTGCCCACTCCCTCCATACATACTGCTCCTGAAACACTGCACAATGCTAACCTCAATGTTCGTTCATACTTTGTTGACAGTATAGCCATTTTTATAGGGTTAAGGTTTCTTAAATTCTAGCAGTATGTATGAAATATGGGAGGATACTATATGAAACATTGTCAGTAATTAATATCTTTTGGTTGAATAAATAAAAGTATTTATGAATAACCCATTTTTATGAGGCCTTATATACTAATAGTCAAAACATCACATTATTTTAAAATGCTGCATAGCCTTAAGAATATTCTACATTGTTAATTTTACTAAGAAAAATTGATACCAGATAGGTTCTCTGATTTTCTTTCCTAGATCATAAAGACTGTTATACAAAATTTCTTAAGAGCAACACATATAACTGCTTTATAAAATAAGCTAGATTTTATGACAAAGTTTTAAATATGCTAGTTTTCAGAATCTAACATTTGTATTCTTTTTTTTTTTTAATGGAAGCTTTCACAGCTACCTCTCACCAATAGTCTGACATCCAGTTTATTTGAGGGGAAAACATACACTATTCTTCAGGTCATATTAGCCTCTAATCCTCCTTTTCACGTGTTTTCCCTTGTGTAGGGATTATTACGCTGCAATTAATTTCACATAGCTTGGAAGTCTTCTCCACTGATCTCATATAAACAGATATGCAATCCCTCTCTGCTGACAATGAAATATGAGCAGATGTATTAAGAATACATTAATTTGAAAAGCCAACTTAAAATTTATTTTAATGTGTCATTGTAAAATGACTTATTAGTTATCAAATAAGATCTATATCTTATATATGTATGCAGATATAGATTTTAATAATAGAAAAGATAGATGGGTTTGCTTTGTTTTGTATGTTGTTTTGTTGTATCATAGTTAGTTCTTCTGTTATATGTCCTGCATAAGCATGTTTCTTTCTTATTTATTTATTTATTTTTAACATTTTATTGGAGTATAATTGCTTTACAATGGTGTGTTAGTTTCTGCTTTATAATAAAGTGAATCAGTTATACATATACATATATCCCTATATCTCTTCTCTCTTGCATCTCCCTCCCTCCCACCCTCTCTATCCCACCGCTCTACATGGTCACAAAGCACTGAGCTGATCTCCCTGTGTTATGCGGCTGTTTCCCATTAGCTGTTTATTTTACGTTTTGTAGTGTACATATATGTCCATGTCACTCTCTCACATTGTCTAAGCTTACACTTCCCCCTCCCCACATCCTCAAGTCCATTCTGTAGTAGGACACAGTCTTTATTCCCATCTTGCCATTAGGTTTTTCAGAACCATTTTTTGTTTTTGTTTTTGAGATTCCATATATATGTGTTAGCATATGGTATTTGTTTTTCTCTTTCTGACTTACTTCACTCTGTATGACAGACTCTAGGTCCATCCAACTCACTAAAAAAATTCAATTTTGTTTCCTTTTATGGTTGAGTAATATTCCATTGTATATATGTGCCACCTCTTCTTTATCCATTCATCTGTTGATGGACACTTAGGTTGCTTCCATGTCCTGGCTATTGTAAATAGAGCTGCAATGAACGTTGTGGTACATGACCCTTTTTGAATTATGGTTTTCTCAGGGTATATGCCCAATAGTGGGATTGCTGGGTCATATGGTATTTCTATTTTTAGCTTTATAAAGAACCTCCATACTTGTATCCATAGTGGCTGTATCAATTTAAATTCCCACCAACAGTGCAAAAGGGTTCCTTTTTTTCCACACCCTCTCCAGCATTTATTGTTTGTAGATATTTTGATGATGGCCATTCTGACTGGTGTGAGATGATATCTCAATATAGTTTTGATTGATTTTCTCTAATGTATAGTGATGTTGACAGTCTTTTATGTGTTTGTTGGCAATCAGTATACCTTCTTTAGAGAAATGTCTATTTAAGTCTTCTGCCCATTTTTGGATTGGGTTGTTTGTTGTTTTGATATTGAGCTGCATGAGCTGCTTGTAAATTTTGGAGATTAATCCTTTGTCAGTTGATTCACTTGCAAATATTTTCTCCCATTCTGAGGGTTGTCTTTTCATCTCGTTTATGGTTTCCTTTGTTGTGGGAAGATTTTTTAATTAGGTCTCATTTGTTTATTTTTGTTTTCATTTCCATTTCTCTAGAAGGTGGTTCAAAAAGGATCTTGCTGTGAAATATGTCATAGAGTGTTCTACCTATATTTTCCACTAAGAGTTTTATAGTGTCTGGTCTTATATTTGGGTTTTTAATCCATTTTGAGTTTATTTTTGTTTATGGTGTTAGAGAGTTTTCTAATTTCATTCTTTTACATGTAGCTGTCCAGTTTTCCCACAACCACTTATTGAAGAGGCTGTCTTTCCTCCACTGTGTATTCTTGCCTTCTTTATCAAAGATAATGTGACCATATGTACATGAGTTTATCTCTGGGCTTTCTATCCTGTTCCATTGATCTATATTTATGTTTTTTTGCCAGTACCATACTGCCTTGATTACTGTAGCTTTTTAGTATAGTCTGAATTCAGGGAGCCTGATTCCTCTAGCTCCAGTTTTTCTTTCTCAAGACTGCTTTGGCTATTTAGGGTCTTTTGTGTTTCCATACAAATTGTGAATTTTTTGTTCTAGTTCTGTGAAAAATGCCAGTGGTAGTTTGATAGGGATTGCTTTGGGTAGTGTAGTCATTTTCACAATGTTGATTCTTCCAATCCAAGAACATGGTATATCTCTCCATCTGTTTGAATCATCTTTAATTTCTTTCATCAGTGTCTTATAATTTTCTGCATATAGGTCTTTTGTCTCCTCAGGTAGGTTTATTCTTAGATATTATTTTCTTTTTGTTGCATTGGTAAATAGGATTGTTTTCTTAATTTCACGTTCAGATTTTTCATCATTAGTGTATAGGAATGCAAAGGATTTCTGTGCATTAATTCTGTATCCTGCTACTTTACTAAATTCATTGGTTAGCTCTAGTAGTTTTCTGGTACCATCTTTAGGATTCTCTATGTATACTATTCTGTCATCTACAAACAGTGACAACTTTACTTCTTCTTTTCCGATTTGGATTCCTTTTATTTGTTTTTCTTCTGTGATTGCTTTAGCTAAAAATTCCAATACTATGTTGAATAATAGTGGTGAGAGTGGGCAGCCTTGTCTTGTTCCTGATCTTAGTGGAAATGGTTTCAATTTTTCACCATTGAGGACAATGTTGGCTGTGGGTTTGTCATATATGGACTTTATTATTTTGAGGAAAGTTCGCTCTATGCCTACATTCTGGAGGGTTTTTTTTTTTATCATAAATTAGTGTTCAATTTTGTCAAAAGCTTTCTCAGCAACTATTGAGATGATCATAGGTTTCTTCTCCTTCAATTTTTTAATATGGTGTATCACATTGATTGATTTGCATATATTGAAGAATCCTTGCATTCCCGGGATAAACCCCACTTGATCATGATGTATGATCCTTTTAATGTGCTGTTGGATTCTGTTTGCTAGCATTACATTGAGGATTTTTGCATCTATTTTCATCAGTGATATTTGCCTGTAGTTTTCTTTCCTTGGGACATCTTTGCCTGGTTTTGGTATCAGGGTGATGGTGGCCTCCTAGAATGAGTTTGGGACTGTTCCTCCCTCTGCTATATTTTGAAAGAGTTTTAGAAGGATAGGTGTTTTATAGAATTTGCCTGTGAAGTCATCTGGTCCTGGACTTCTGTTTGTTGGAAGATTTTAATCACAGTTTCAATTTCAGTGCTTGTGATTTGTCGGTTCATATTTTCTATTTCTTCCTGGTTTAGTCTCGGAAGGTTGTGCATTTCAAAGAATTTGTCCATTTCTTCCAGGTTGTCCATTTTATCAGCATATTGTTGCTTTTAGTAATCTCTCATGATCCTTTGTATTTCTGCAGTGTCATTTGTTACTTCTCATTTTTCATTTCTAATTCTATTGATTTGAGTCTTCTCCCTTTTTTTCTTGAGGAATCAGGCTAATGGTTTATCAATTTTGTTTATCTTCTCAAAGAACCATCTTTCAGTTTTATTGATTTTTGCTATTGTTTCCTTCTTTCTTTTTTTCATTTATTTCTGATCTTGTCTTTATTATTTGCTTTCTTCAGCTAACTTTAGGGTTTTTTGTTCTTCTTTCTCTAATTGCTTTAGGTGTAAGGTTACATTGTTTATTTGAGATGTTTCTTGTTTCTTGAGGTAGGATTGTATTGCTACAAACTTCTCTCTTAGAACTGCTTTTGCTGCATCCCATAGGTTTTGAGTAGTCATGTTTTCATTGTCATTTTTTTCTAGGTATTTTTTGATTCCCTCTTTGATTTCTTTAGTGATCTCTTGGTTATTAAGTAGTGTATTGTTTATCCTCTATGTGTTTGTATTTTTTACAATTTTTTTTCCTTAATTGATATCTAGTCTCATAGCACTGTGGTCAGAAAAGATACTTGATATGATTTCAATTTTCTTAAATTCACTAAGATTTGTTTTGTGACCCAAGATATGATCTATCCTGGTGAATGTTCCATAAACACTTGAGAAGAAAGTGTATTCTGTTGTTTTTGGATGGAATGTTCTATAAATATCAATTATGTCCATCTTTTTTAATGTATCATTTAAGGCTTGTGTTTCCTTATTTATTTTCATTTTGGATGATCTGTCCATTGGTGAAAGTGGGGTGTTAAAGTCCCCTACTATTATTGTGTTACTGTTGATTTCCCCTTTTATGGCTGTTAGTATTTGCCTTATGTATTGAGGTGCTCTTATGTTGGGTGCATAAATATTTACAATTGTTATATCCTCTTCTTGGTTTGATCCCTTGATCATTATATAGTGTCCTTCTTTGTCTCTTGTAATAGTCTTTGTTTTAAAGTCTATTTTGTCTGATATGAGAATGTTACTCCAGCTTTCTTTGATTTCCATTTGTATGGAATATCTTTTTCCATCCCCTCACTTTCAGTCTGTATGTGTCCCTAGGTCGGAAGTTGTTCTTTTACAGACAACATATATACGGGTCTTGTTTGTGTATATATTCAGTCAGTCTATATCTTTTGGTTAGAGCATTTAATCCATTTACATTTAAGGTAATTATTGATATGTATGTCCTATTACCATTTTCTTAGTTCTTTTGGGTTTGTTATTGTAGTTTTTTCCTTCTTTTTTGTTTCCTGCCTAGAGAAGTTCCTTTAGCATTTGTTGTATAGCTGGTGGTGTTGAAATCTCTTAGCTTTTGCTTGTCTGTAAATGTTTTAATTTCTCCATCAAATCTGAACGAGATCCTTGCTGGGTAGAGTAATCTTGGTTGTAGGGTTTTCCCTTTCATCACTTTAAATATGTCTTGCCCCTCTCTTCTGGCTTGCAGAGTTTCTGCTGAAAGATCAGCTGTTAAACTTATGGGGATTCCCTTCTGTATTATTTGTTGTTTATCTCTTGTTACTTTAAATAATTTTTCTTTGTATTTAATTTTTGATAGCTTGATTAATATGTGTCTTGGTGTGTTTCTCCTTGTATTTATCTTGTATGGGACTCTATCTGATATCTGGACTTGATTGACTGTTTCCTTTCCCATATTAGGGACATTTTCAACTATAATCTCTTCAAATATTTTTTCAGTCCCTTTCTTTTTCTCTTCTTCTTCTGGGCCCTCTATAATTTGAATGTTGATATGTTTAGTGTTGTCCCAGAGGTCTCTGAGTCTGTCCTCAATTGTTTTCATTCTTTATCCTTTACTTTGCTCTGCAGTAGTTATTTCCACTATTTTATCGTCCAGGTCACTTATCCGTTCTTCTGTCTCAGTTATTCTGCTACTGATCCCTTCTAGAGAAATTTTAATATCATTTTTTGTCTTGTTCATCACTGTTTGTTTCCTCTTTAGTTCTTCTAGGTCCTTGTTAAACATTTCTTGTATTTTCTCCATTCTCTTTCCAAGATTTTGGATATCTTTACTATCATTATTCTGAATTATTTTTCAGGTAGACGGCCTATTTCCACTTAATTTGTTAGGTCTGGTGGGTTTTTCCCTTGCTGCTTCATCTACTGTGTGCTTCTCTGTCTTCTAATTTTACTTAACTTACTGAGTTTGGGGTCTCCTTTTCACAGGCTGCAGGTTCATAGTTCCCGTTGTTTTTGATGTCTGCCCCCAGTGAATATGTTTTGTTCAGTGGGTTGTTTAAGCTTCCTGGTGGAGGGGACTAGTGCCTGTGTTCTGGTGGATGAGGCTGGATCTTGTCTTTCTGGTTGGCTGGTCCACGTCTGGTGGTGTGTTTTGAGGTGTCTGTGGCCTTATTTTGATTTTAGGCAGATTCTCTGCTAATGGGTGGGGTTTTGCTCCTGTCTTGCTAGTTGTTTGGCATAGGGTTTCCAGCACTGTAACTTGCTGGTCGTTGAGCGGATCTGGGTCTTGGTGTTGAAACTGAGATCTCTGAGGGATTTTCACCATTTGATATTATGTGGAGCTCTGAGGTCTCTTGTGGACCAATTTCTTGAACTTGGGTCTCCCACCTCAGAGGCACAGTCCTGATGCCTGGCTGGAGAACTGAGAGCCTGTCATCCACACGGCTCAGAATAAAAGGGAGAAACAAAAAAAACAAAAAAAAAGAAGAAGAAAAAATAAAATAAAGTTATTAAAATAAAAAATAATTATTAAAAAAAACATCTTTTAAGTAACAAAAAAAAATACAGAAAGAAAGAAGAGAGCAACCAAATCAATAAACAAATCCACCAATGATAACAAGCATTAAAAACTATACTAAAAAAAAAAAAAGAAAACGGACAGAAAGAACCCTTGGACAAATGGTAAAAGCAAAGCTATGTAGACAAAAATCACACACAGAAGCAGAGACATACACACTCACAAAAAGAGAAAAAGAAAAAAAATATATATATATATATATTTGTTCCAAAGTCCACCTCCTCAATTTGAGATGATTTTTTTGTCTATTCACATATTCCATAGATGCAGCATACATCAAGTTGATTTTGGAGATTTTATCCGTTGCTCCTGAGGCTGCTGAGAGAAATTTCCCTTTCTCTTTGTTTGTACAGCACCTGGGTTTCAGCTTTGGATTTGGCTCTGCCTCTGTGTGTAGGTCACCTGAGAGCATCTGTTCTTCCCTCAGACAAGACGGGGTTAAAGTAGCAGTTGATTAGGGGGCTCTGGTTCACTCAGGCAAGGGGACGGGAGGGGTATGTTAGTCAGGGTGAGTCTGCGGCAGCAGAAGCTGTGCCGTGTGTTTTCCCAGGGAAATTGTCCCTGGATCACGGGACCCTGGCAGTAGTGAGCTGCACAGGCTCCCAGGAGGGGAAGTGTGGATAATGACCTGTGCTTGCACACAGGCTTCTTGGTGGCTGCAGCAGCAGCCTTAGCATCTCTTGCCTGTCTCTGGGGTCCGCGCTGATATCCGCTGCTCACACCCGTCTCTGGAGCTTCTTTAAGCAATGCTCTGAATCCTCTCTCCTCACGCACCAGGAAACAAAGAGGCAAGAAAAAGTCTCTTGCCTCTTCGGCAGCTCCAGACTTTATCCCAGACTCCCTCCCGGCTAACTGTGGTGCACTAGCCCCCTCAGGCTGTGTTCACGCAGTCAACACCAGTCCTCTCCCTGGGATTCGACTGAAGCTGGAGTCTCAGCTTCCAGCCCCCACGTGCCCCAGTGGGTGAGCAGACAAGCCTCTCGGGCTGGTGAGTGCTGGTCGGTACCGATCCTCTCTGCGCCTTGCCCTCTGCACCCATGTTGCTGTGGTCTCCTCCATGGCTCTGAAACTTCCCCCGTCTGCCACCCACAGTCTCCACACACAGAGGTCTTTCCTAGTGTGTGGAAACATTTCCTCCTTCACAGCTCCCTCCCACTGGTGTAGGTCCCGTCCCTACTCTTTTGTCTCTGTTTTTTCTTTATTCTTTTTCCCTACCCAGGTACGTGGGGACTTTCTTGCCTTTTGGGAGGTCTGAGGTGTTCTGCCAACGTTCAATAGGTGTTCTGTAGGAGTTGTTCCACATGTAGATGTATTTCTGATGTATTTGTTGGGAGGAAGTTGATCTCCATGTCTTACTCTTCCACTGTCTTGAGGCTCCTCCCCCAAGCATGTTTCTTATATCTGCTTTTTAAATAGTTTTGTCTCAATTCCACTTATGTCTCAGAAATATTCCAAAGATTGTTTATTCTTAATTTATTAAGCATGATCCCTGTTTTGAAATACAACTTGATCTTATTTATTTATTTAACAAAAATCTATATAGCTTTACTATGCTCCAGATTCTGGATGCTTTTCCAAAAATAACTGAATCGATACTTATAATAACATGTAAGTAGCTACTTCTTTTATCTAAATATAGAGATAAAGAAGCTGAGTCCTAAATAGATTAAGTAAATTTCCAAAGTACCCACAGCTTGTAAGTGAGAGAGAATTTGGAGTGAGATTCCAGAGTCTATGCTCTTGTATATGTTATCTCAGTTAAAAGCAGGATATTTTATTGATTTGCGTTTCCTTCTCCAATTTAAAAAATTCAATTATGCATTTAATATGCATCAAAGTAGAAATTAAACATATAATCTTAAAAATCAGTATCATTTTTTCAAATCAAGTATTTGTATCTGTATTAGCATGTAACATCATGGAAGCCATAGACTCTATAGTTAACTCTGCTTATTAGGTGTCCAGGATGCAGTCGTTGGTATCAGCGTGTGCAACTCAATGCTGACTGTGCAAGAATGCTTGGTATTCACTAAGTTCATGTAATGGCCTGATTTCACAGAGGAAATATGAAAAATTACATAGCCAAATGGCATTACTTATATAACAGTGGTGTTTAAAATAAAGCATCATTTCCACTAAGTAACAAGGAGGTATCAGTAAAATATTTATAAATATGCTAGGATGTTACAGTAAATTCCATATACATTACTCCTTGTAGGTAAAATATGAACTAAAGATGATGTACATGTTTATTAATGTGACAAATTTAAAAATATTTTACGTAAAATATGATCAAAGGAAAATCCTTGTTAGCACTTAACCTGAAGAATTATGTATTTCTAATGGTTTGCTGCAAAAACGTCTTCCTAAGTAAACATCTCAGACTACCCTCATAATTAAGAGTAGACCTAATTATTACATTGGTTGACAATTTCATGATATCCCCTCATACGATCACTGCTATGTTAAAGCATGTATTTTATTTTTAATTATGTAACTAAATTATATTTTTTGTTCTTTCTTATTTTAAAACAGCTGTGTAGCTCAATACCAAAAAAATAAACCACCCAATCCAAAAATGGGCAGAAGACCTAAATAACCACTTCTCCAAAGATGATATACAGATTGTCAACAAACACATGAAAGGATGCTCAACATCACTAATCATTAGAGAAATGCAAATCAAAACTACAATGAGGTATCACCTCACACCAGTCAGAATGGCTATCATCAAAAAATCTACAAACAATAAATGCTAGAGAGACTGTGGAGAAAAGGGAACCCTCTTGCACTGTTGGTGGGAATGTAAATTGACACAGCCACTATGGAGAACAGTATGGAGGTTCCTCAGAAAACAAAAACTAGAACTACCATACAACCCAGCAATCCCACTCCTGGGCATATACACTGAGAAAACCATAATTCAAAAAGTGTTAGGTACCACAATGTTCATTGCAGCACTATTTACAGTAGCCAGGCCATGGAAACAACCTAAATGTCCATTGACAGATGAATGGATTAAGAAGACGTGGCACATATATATACAATGGAATATTACTCAGTCATAACAAGAAATGAAATTATTTGTAGTGAGGTGGATGGACCTAGAGACTATCATACAGAGTGAAGTAAGTCAGAAAGAGAAAAACAAATACCGTATGCTAACACATATATATGGAATCTTAAAAACAAACAAACAACAACAAAAAAAAACTGGTTCTGAAGAACCTAGAGGCAGGACAGGAATAAAGGCACAGAAATAGAGAACGAACTTGAGGCCAGGGGTAGGGAGAAGGGTAAGCTGGGATGAAGTTAGAGAGTGGCATGGACATATATACACTACCAAAGGTAAAATAGGTAGCTAGGGGGAAGCAGCCGCATAGCACAGGGAGATCAGCTTTTTGCTTTGTGACCACCTAGAGGGTTGGGACAGGGAGGGTGGGAGGGAGACGCAAGAGAGAGGAGATATGGGTATATATGTATATGTATAGCTGATTCACTTTGTTATACAGCAGAAACTAACACACCATTGTATAGCAATTATACTCCAATAAATATGTTAAAATAAATAAATAAAACAGCTGTGTAGTTCATGAAGTATGTTGAAGATGCTTAAATAAAACTTCTAACAATGATGTTATGTACTATCTGTCTGGTTCGTTGTTGTGAAACGTGATTTTTTATGACATTTTAATTTGAATTAGTACACAGAAATTGCTGATTCCATCCCTCTGGAAACAATGACAACTGAAAGCATTACATTGTACAATATCCCAAGGCCTAACATTTTCTTTCTTTTATATATTTATACCCAAATTCACATATCCATGAAGTAAAATAGTTATTTTGTTGTGCTTCTTTCCAGCCAAATATATTGCCTATTAATTCTAGTTTCAGCAGTTTATAAGTAGCTATTATGAAAGAGTGCCACTAAGTAAAAATAATTCTTTTTCAAAATAATGAGAGTTTCAGTTGTTTCTTGAATCCCAAGTATTGAGGATTTATCAAAATCTCCAGACTAACTAAACAATGTACCTACCATAGGGGTTCTGATTTTCTGTCTCATGTGCACATACACACGGTTTTACATTAAAGAAAGCTGACTCACTTTGGCAGGAGATTCAATTTACACTGCAAAAAACAGCGAAGACTGCAAATGAACAGTGGTTTTGCAAAAGATACATGATTAAAATGGGAAGCAGCTTTGTTCCAAAATAAATACATCTTACAATGTATATCATTATTTATTTACTAGAAGTTAAGAGATTCACTATATTAAACTGTTTTCTTTAATTCCTTCTTGTGTTTATGCTAACTGAAATATGTAGGAAAAATAGGTAAAATGAATATATTAGAATTGACCAATATTCATCACTACCTTTCAACAGTAAATGGAGATTCTCTATTAATGAAGCACCTGATTGTTTTTATAACAATTTTCTGGAGAAATGAACATTCTCCTTACATGACAATGAAAGACACAGAATAAATGAACAGCTAAAACTTCAATGCAATTCTTATAAAAATTCATGAAAGTTTGAAACTTTAAGTATCCTTATTGATTTTTAATAGATATTATAGTATTTATTCTTTTTAATGTCTACATCTTACTTATTGTTAGCCAAAACATATATTTTAAAAATCTTTTAAATTATACTTTTATTTGTGGAAGACAAATGCTTTGGGGCCATTAACAGGAAAGGAGAACCCTGAGATATTTTTGTGTATTTTATATTAGCTTATGTTTATAAGGATATTGTCTTATGAATTTTAAGTATGTGAATACCATCTTGCATTAATACCAATAATAAATTTTTCATAAATATTATACTTTTAAATTTTGTTTTATACCTCAGGTAGAATCCAAATAGAAGTCCATTGGGTTATATAGATAGGCAGTAGATGGATAGATGGTAGCTAGCTAGCAAGCTGGATTTTAAATTAAATTGTTACTTGAATATAAACTGATTTTAGAGAACAAAGAATGTATTATGTCCAAAATATGTTACCTTATGTGTTATATTCACAGAAAAAGAAATGTGTGTGCAGAATGCAGGAGTTCTGAAATCAATATTACAGGCAATTATAAATTAATATGTCTCCTTCAGAAGTGAAATTTCACAATGTAATTACTGCGTTTCTTTACTAAAGCCATAAAAATTGTGAAACTAATGACTTTGATAACAATGTTTTTTTTGTTTTTTTTTGCCCCTCCTATTCTGTGTATTTTTAATGAAAAAAAAAGTGAAAATGTGGATTAGTGAACAACAGAATGATCCTCAAATAGTATTTATTTATTATTAAGATAAGATTTATAAATTTTTTTCCTAATCAATTGTGTTTGCTTTAGGCCAGTATCATGTACTTAAGTAAATAAGCAAAGCTGTTATATGTGTTTGTCGGTACTAATTTCAAAGAAAATTCTATATGTATAAAGTCAAAACTTTATTTTTAAATTTTTCATGTCACACATGGTGCCTTTATTTTAGTTATAATCTTTATATTTTCATGAACCTTATTGAATTAGTTAAGGGATAATTCAGATTTAAATTTTAAAATATTCCACTGAAATAATAAAACTTTCTACAGGTAGAAGGCCCATGATAGCATCCAGTATTTGTATCTGAAGAGATTGTTTTCATGCAGGCATAAATGCATTTCTGGAGGCACTTCACTATACAATTATACATCTCTGAATCTACCAGTAACAATTGGACTGATATTTTTTTAAAAGTCTTATAAAATAAACATTTAAAGTAGATTCCTTTTGTTTTGGCTAAATAGGACTGACTAAATTTCAAGTAAATATTCTCACCATCTCAAATAAAATCACACCAGTAAAATGCAATTTACCGTTTGAAATAAAAATGTTTTTGGTTCTTGCTGAATAAATTACTGAGTAAATTCCTATTGATTTAATTCGGTAAATATGATTCTAAATAATGCCGCACTAAAAATCCCTTTCATCTCTTCTATTCTCACCTGGAAACTATTGTTTTTATAAGTTGAAACCTGTAAGAATAAACTTTCTTGACTAGAAATTTGACACATAATTTGGTAACTGTGTAACCAAGCAGGACCCTATGGGGCCTTCCTCAACAGACCAGCATTCTGCCTGCCTTTTCTCTGCAGAAAAACTTTAGCCTCCTAGGCCTTCCCCAAGTTACAGAGTAAATTTAATCAGAGAAGTGAGAAAATGCAGAAAGGAAGGAAAACTGTCAAGCAAGAAAAAATAATAATTGTTTAACCATTAAACAATGACATTTTGTTCCTCCTCAAGGGCTATAGATACTATTCTGAGCCATATACTTTGAGCTGTTTGGCATATATGAAACCCCTACCATGTGGAAGATGTTAACTGTAGGCTACCCATAAGGACATAGACCACAGGTCATTTGGAACAAGAAGGTTGATGATGTTGACTCCCAATTACCTCACCACCAACCAATCAGAACAATGTCCACAAATTGATCACACACTCTACACTCCCACTCCCTCACCCTGTTTTTAAAAACCTTTCCCTGAAAGCCTTAGAGGAGTCCAGACCTCTTAATTATTAGCCACTTGGACTCTTTGGTGCCCTGCAATACGTGTTACACTTTCCTTCACCACAACTCAGTGTCCGTAGATTGGCTTTACTGCACGTGGGAAAGGGGACCCAAGTTTGGTTTGGTAACAAATGTTGCAAATTTATCCTTCACTTAAAAAAAAAAAAAAGAAAAAAATTAAAGAAAATATAATCAAAAAAATAATTTACATATACTTTTAAATAATTTACATTTAAATAGTCTGACACAATAAATAGAGATATAATGCTTGAGTATGAAATGTTTGGGCTATAACTGTGTTCTAGGTATGGATTCTTACCATTTTTCCTGGGTCATGGGGACAAACAGTGATTCTGCCCTGCATTTCCTCATTCAACTGTCCAATTTTACTGATTTATGCTGTGGTAAAATTTTCTGGTATTCACTTTACAGCACAAAGAATTTCAGTTTTTTGTGTGTTAAATTCCTTTTTTTGGTTAAATGTGTAAGTGACTTAGGGAAAACTTGACCAGGTTATCACATGCTTCCAGTTTTTAAAGCATAACTATACTCCAAAATAAGTAAGATTCAGATAGCCATTAATCCAGGCTTTTAAATGTAAAATATAATTGTTATTATTACTATATCTGCATAAATGGTTATTTTTACCATATTCATAAAGTGTGATTATTTTGATATATGTTAATGTCCTTTAAACCAGGAGCTACATATTCCACAAATAGATACCTGGAGATCAGAGAAGTTATTTTTCCCTAAAATTCACCTAAATACTTACAAGAATCTTTCAGTAATAGGTTAGATTGATAAAAATTATGTGCCAAAATAAAATCAGCCAGTTAAGATTTTCCTGATGAAAAAGCAGTTGCTTTATAGTAGAAGAAATACATGTAGATAGATAAATTCCAAACATAACTCTTTTTGAAAATGAGAATCTTGATGTTGCCTACCTCATAGATTTGTCCTCAGTAAAGCACATAGAATCATGTCTGGCTCTTGTTAACACTTTGAATTATCTAATATAATTTTTTTATATCAAATGCTTTGAGGAAATTAAATAAGTGATGGCAGATATATTAGACAGTTATTTAAATTTTGGTCAAATTAAACTGCAATTGTAGAATGTTAATGTTGTTGAGGCTGGAATATTTCCCATCTCACACAGAGCTGGCTTAGATCCTATATCATGACTAACATCATTGATTATTCATTAACTGGCTCAATAATTCTTGTGCCATTGATTTCTTAGTAACCCGCATCAATCCATATAGGAACTGACCTTATCAAAAGTAGTAATTTTACATTTGAGCTAAGACACAGCTCAAGAGACATGATTATTGTTATATTACATAATCGAAGAGTGTCTTTATTCACCTGCCATTTTCTTTAGACTCAATAAGGTCTAGCAATTTGGCTTAGCAGTGCAGTCAAGATCTGCCATTATCTATGTGTTGGCATATTAAAGGAACATCACTAAAACAGCTATTTGGAGATCATTCACCTGATAAGATCTGTTCCTTATACTAGTGAAAACGGCTCTCATCCTTTGCTGGATAAGGACTCCACTGAAAAAGCATGATGGAAACAGAGAAAGCACACCACCCAACAAAGTCATGAACATTTATTATATGTTTATAGAGTTTTGGGTAAAATGAACTCCAAGTATTAAAAATCCTGAGATGGATATTTGATTTTGTATCAATTTGTCATGCAACTTGGACACACTTAACATGAGATAGTGGGTTTTTGTATAACTATTATGTCACAGTTAACTGAAATCAGCATCATCATCATCATCATTGTCATCTCACCTGTATAATGAGTAAGGTAACTGAAAAAAACAAATCTTCAATTGTCACTAACATGCCATTAAACATATATTTTTAAAACTTTTTATTGGCGTACAGTTGATTTACAATGTTGTGTTAGTTTCAGGTGTATAGCCAAGTGACTCATTAATACATATACAGATACCCACTCTTTTTTAGATTCTTTTTCCATATAAGACATTAGAGAGTATCAAGTAGACTTCCCTGTGCTATACAGTAGGTTCTTATTAGTTATCTATTTTATATATAGTGGTTTGTATATGTCAGTCCCAATCTCCCAATTTATCCCTCCCCACCCATATCCTTTAGTAAACATAAGTTTGCTTTCTACATCCATGACTCTACTTCTGTTTTTTAAATAGTTCATTTGTACCTTTTTTCTTAGATTCTGCATATAAGCAATATCATATGATATTTGTCTTTCTCTGTCTGACTTACTTCATTCAGTATGACAATCTCTAGGTCCATCCATGGTGCTGCAAATGGCATTATTCTGTTCTTTTTCATGGCTGAGTAATATTCCATTGTATATTTGTATCACACCTTCTTTAGCCATTCCTCTGTTGATGGACAGTTAGGTTGCTTTCATGTCCTGGCTATTGTAAATAGTGTTTCTATGAACATTGGGGTGAATTTATCTTTTTGAATTATGGTTTTATCCAAGTACATGCTCGGGAATGGCATTGCTGGGTCATAGGGTAGTTCTATTTTTAGATTTTAAGGAACCTCCACTCTGTTCTCCATAGTGGCTGTACCAATTTACATTCCCACCAACAGTGTAGGAGGGTACCATTTTCTCCACAACCTCTCTAGCATTTATTGTTTGTAGATATTTTCCATTATGGCCATTCTGACTCATGTGAGGTGATATCTCATTGTAGTTTTGATTTGCATTTACCTAATAATTAGTGATGTTGACCATCTTTTCATGTGTTTTTTGGTCACTTGTATGTCTTCTTTGGGGAAATATCTATTTAGATCTTCTGCCCATTTTTTGATTGGGTTACTAGTTTGTTTGTTTGTTTGTTTTATATTGAGCTGCATGAGCTGTTTGTACATTTTGGAGATTAATTCCTTGTTGGTTGCTTCATTTGCAAACATTTCTCCCATTCTGAGGGTTGTCTTTTTATTGTTTATGGTTACCTTTTCTGTGCAAAAGCTATGGAGTTTAATTAGGTCCCATTTGCTTTTTGTTGTTGTTGTTGTTTGTTTGTTTTTTTGTTTTAATTTTCATTACTCTAGGAGGTGGATCAAGAAAAGACCTTGCTGCGATTTATGTCAAAGAGTGTTCTGCCTATGTTTTCCTCTAAGAGTTTTATAGAGTCCAGTCTTACATTTAGGTCTTTAATCAATTTTGAGTTTATTTTTGTGTATGGTGTTAGGGAGTGTTCCAATTTCATTCTTTACATGTAGCTGTCCAGTTTTCCCAACATCACTTATTGAGGAGGCTGTCTTTATTCTATATTCTTGCCTCCTTTGTCATAGATTAGGTGATCATGGGTGGATGGGGTTATCTCTGGGCTTTCTAACCTGTTCCATTGACCTATATTTCTGTTTTTGTGCCAGTACCATACTGTCTTGATTAATGTAGCCCTGTAATATAGTTTGAAGTCAAACTATAGGAGGAGCCTGACTCCTCCACCTCCATTTTTCTTTCTCAAGATTGCTTTAGCTATTTAAGATCTTTTGTGTTTCCATTCAAATGATAAAGTTTTTTGTTTCAATTCTGTGAAAATTGCCATTGGTAATTTGATAAGTATTTCACTGAATCTAGATTGCTTTGGGTATTATAGTCATTTTCACAATATTGATTCTTCTATTCTAAGAACATGGTATATCTCTCCATCTGTTTGTGTTGTCTTTGAGTTCTTTCACCAGTATCTTTTAGTTTTCTGAATAGAAGTATTTTGCCTCCTTAAGTAGCCTTATTCCTAAGTATTTTATTCTTTTTGTTGCAATGGGAAATGTGATGGTTTCCTTAATTTCTCTTTGTGATCTTTCTTTGTTAGTGTATAGGAATGCAACAGATTTCTGTGTATTAATTTTGCATCCTGCAACTTTACTGAATTCATTAATGCATTCTAGTAGCTTTCTGGTAGCATCTTCAGGATTTTCTGTGTATAGTACTATGTCATCTTCAAACTGTGACAGTTCTACTTCTACGTTTGCAATTTGGGTTCTTTTTATTTATTTTTCTTCTCTGATTGCTGTGGCTAGTACTCCCAAAACTATGTTGAATAATAGTGTCACAAGTAGACATCCTTGTCTTGCTCCTGATCTTAGAGGAAATGTTTTCAGTTTTTCATCATTGAGAATGATGTTTCCTGTGGGTTTGTCATATATGGCCTTTATATGTTGAAGTAGGTTCCCTCTATGCCAACTTTCTGGAGAGTTTTTATCATAACGTGTGTTGAATTTTGTCAAAAACCTCTTCTGCATTTATGATCATCTTGAGGTGATCATATGGTTTTTATTCTTCAATTTGTTACTATGGTATATCACCTTAATTTATTTGTATATATTGGAGAATACTTAATATCCCTGGGATAAATCCCTGTTGATCATGGTATATGATCCTTTTAATGTGTGGTTGGATACTGTTGGCTAGTATTTTGTTGAGGATGTTTGTATCTATGTTCATCAGTGATATTGGCCTATAATTTTCTTTTTTTGTCATATCTTTGTCTGGTTTTGGTATCAGCATAATGGGGGTCTCTTGGAATGAGCTTGGGAGAGTTCTTCTCTCTGCAATTTTTTGGAACAGTTTCATAAGGATATGTATTAGCTCTCCTTTAAATGTTAGAATTTGCCTGTGAAGCCATCTGGTCCTGGAGTTTTATTTGTTGGAAGAAATTTAGTCACAGATTCAATTTCAGTACTTGTGATTGGTCTGTTTATATTTCCTATTTCTCCCTGGTTCAGTCTTGGAAGGTTGTACTTTGCTAAGAATTTGTCCACTTCTTTTACGTTGTCCATTTTATTGGCATACATTTTCTTGTAGTAGTCTCATGATCCTTTGTATTTCTGTGGTGTCCATTGTAACTTCTCCTTTTTCATTTCTATTTTTTTCTTGATTTGAGTCCTCTCCATTTTTTTCTTTGTGAGTCTGGCTAAAGGTTTATCAATTTTATCTTATCAAATAACCAGGTTTTAGTTTCATTGATCTTTGCTATTGTTTTCTTCATCTTTATTTCATTTATTTCTGCTCTGATCTTTATGTTTTCTTTCCTTCTACTAACTTTGGGCTTTGTTTGTTCTTCTTTCTCCAGTTGGTTTAGGTGTAAGTTTAGGTCCTTTATTTAAGATTTTTTTTATTTGTTTCTTGAGGTAAGGTTTAATTGCTATAAACTTTACTCTTAGAACTGCTTCTGCTGCATCCCATAGGTTTTGGGTTTTCATGTTTTTGTTCTCATTTGTGTCTATGTGTTTTTTACTTCATCTTTGATTTTTTTCAGTGTTCCATTTATTATTTAGCAACATATTGTTTAACCTCCATGTGTTTATGTTTTTTACGTTTTTTTTCCCCCTGTTACTGATTTATAATCTCATAGTGTTGTGGTCAGAAAAGATGCTTAATATGCTTTCAATTTTCTTAAATTTACCGAGACTTGATTTGTGACCCCAGATGTGATCTATCCTGGAGAATGTTCCATGAGCACTTGAGAAGAAAGTGTATTCTGTTGTTTGTGGATGGAATGTCCTATAAATATCAATTAAGTCTATCTGATCTAGTGTGTTATTTAGGGCTTATGTTTCCTTATTAATTTTCTGTCTGGATGGTCTCTCCATGGTGTAAGTGGGGTGCTAAAGTCCCTGGCTATTATTGTGTTACTGTCAATTTCCCCTTTTATGGCTGTTAGCATTTGCCTTATATATTGAGGTGCTCCTATGTTGGGTGCAGAAATATTTACACTTGTTACATCTTCTTGGATTGATGCCTTCATCATCATGTAGTGTCCTTCCTTGTCTCTTGTAAAGTCTACTTTGTCTGATATAAGTATTTTCACTCCAGCTTTCTTTTGATTTCCATTTGTATGGAATATCTTTTTCCATCCCTTCACTTTCAGTCTGTATGTGTTCCTAGGTCTGAAATGGGTCTCTTGTAGACAGTGTATATACGGGGTTTGTTTTTGTTTCCATTCAACTAGTCTGTGTCTTTTGGTTGGAGCATTTAGTCCATTTACATTCAAGGTAATTATCAATATGTATGTTCCAATTGCCATTTTCTTAATTATTTGGGGTTTATTTTTGTCAGTCTTTTTTCTTCCCTTCCTCTTTTATTCTCTTCTCTTGTGGTTCCTGCCTAGAGAAGTTCCTTTAGCATTTGTTGTAAACCTGGTTTGCTGGTGTTGAATTCTCTTAGCTTTGCTTATCTGTAAAGCTTTTGATTTCTCTTTTGAATCTGAATGAGAGCCTTGTTGGGTAGAATATTCTTGGTTGTAGGTTTTACCCCTTCATCACTCTAAATATACCCTGCCACTCCCTTCTGGGCTGCAGAGTCTCTGAGAAAGCTGATAACCTTACAGGGATTCCCTTGTATGTTTTTTGTTGCTTTTTCCTTGCTGCTTTTAATATTTTTTCTTTGTATTTCATTTTTGTTAGTTTGATTAATATGTGTCTTGGGATGTTCCTCCTTGGGTTTATCCTGTATGGGACTCTCTCTGCTTCCTGGATTTGGGTTACTATTCCCTTTCCCATGTTAGAGAAGTTTTTGACTGTGATCTCTTCAAATATTTTCTCAGGCCCTTTCTCTTTTTCTTCTTTTTCTGGAACCCCTATAATTTGAATGTTGGTGCACTTAATATTGTCCCAGAGGTCTCTGAGACAGTCCTCATTTATTTTCATTCTTTTTTCTTTATTCTATTCTGCAGCAGAGATTTCCACCATTCTGTATTCCAGGTCATTTATACATTCTTCAGCCTCATTTATTCTGCTATTGATTGTTTCTAGTGTGTTTTTCCTTTCAATTATTGGCTTGTTCATCTCTGTTTTTTTGTTCTTTAGTTCTTCTAGTTAGTGTTAACTTTTCTTGTATCTTCTTGACCCATGCCTCCATTCTTTTTCCAAGATGTTGTATCATCTTTACTACCATATCTCTGAATTATTTTTCAGATAAATTGCTTATCTCTTCTTCATTTATTTGTTCTTTTAGGTTTTTATCTTGTTCCTTTATCTTCAACATATTTCTTTGTTGTCTCATTTTGTCAAAATTACTGTGTTTGTGGTCTCCTTTCTGCAGGCTGCTGGATTGTAGTTCCTCTTGCTTCTGGTGTCTGCCCCCTGGTGTGTGAGTTTGGTCCAGAGATTTGTGCTGTTCTCCCCTTGATAGGGGGTTTGATTTGTGTTGTGGTGATCAGAGCCTGCCCTAGATATTGAGCAGGGCTTCCCCTTTGTTCTGTGGTTGTCACTGCCCTGTCAGGGGTGGAGGTTGCTCCTTAGTTGTTGGTGTTGAGCTCCCAAGATCTGTTTCTTAGCTGTGATTCTGACCTGTGGGGTGAGGAGGCAAGATTGGCACACTCCCACTGGGTGAGAATCCACTGACTGTTCCTCCTCTGGAGCTGTTCACCTGTGAATGTGTTCTGTTTTGTCCCCTTTCACCCATTGTTTGGGTTCACATATACAACAACATATACTGTTGTTGGCACTGCTCTCAGTCTCACCTTAACTGTGTTTATGCTGGCAGTTGGTCCTGGTGTCTCCCAGGTGTTGTTTTCACCCGGCCACCAGAACAGATCTACTGAGGTCAGGTCTCAGTGCTGCACTAGTCATGCACCTGGACTTGCTGTGAGAGCTATTGAGGCAGCTTGGGCTTTGGTCTGGTCCAACCCTGCATGTTCGTGTCCATAGAGCCCACAGCTGCTAAAGCCAGACCCGTCCCAGCTGCAAGTGCACTTGTTGTCCTTTTAGATGTTTCGCAGGTGCTGAATTTAGGAAGCTGTTAGCGGAGGTGTAACTCCACATCTTGTGCAGCCGCAAGTGGAGATTTCAGCTCTTCTTCCTTAGCCACACAGCCCCTGGGGCATAGCTGTGGTTTCATCCCCTCCTCTGGGTGGCTTTCTAGTAACGAGAGGTTTCTCTGTTTCCTGGGACAATGGGACTGGTCCTGGTACCTGCTGATGGATTTACTATTTGCAGAAACTATCCATGACCTCCCAGGACAGTGTGTTGTGTTCTGGCACCCACTAGTATATTTCCTAGTAGTGAGAGTTTTCCACATACTCCCAGGACAGCGGGCTGGGTCTCAGCACCCACTGGCGATTTCCTAGTTGGAGAAGTTATCCACATTCTTCCAGGACAGCAGAGTGGGTTACGGCACTCACTGATAAGTTTCCGAGTCACAGAAGCTATCCATGTCCTTCCCAGACAGTGGGGCATGTTCTGGCACGCACTGGAAGATTTACTAGTGGCAAGAGGTTTCCATACACACCTGGGAACTGCAGGGCGGTTTCCAGCACCCACTGACATATTTCCTAGTTGCAGAAACTATCTGCACCCTACTGGGACAGCAGGGGAATATCCTGAGATCTGCTGGAAGAATTCCTAGTGACTGGAGCTGTCTCCACCCTTCCAAATAAGTGGGGGAAAGTCCTGTGACCTGCTGGTGAGATTCCGAGTGCTGGGAGCTATCCGTGCCCTTCTGGGTCAGTAGAGGCAGGGCTTGGTGTTGGCCTATGGGTCTGCAAAAGGCAGCTAGTGCCCAACTCTGGAGGAAAAGATGGTAGTGGTGACTCGCACCCATACTCGGAGCTCAGGTAGGCAGTTCCTGTTGCCTGGGAGCGCTCACATGGAAAGAATTTCTTATGATGGCCCCATCCCTCTCCTTGTGAACCTCCCAAAAATGGTGACTTGCCTTTCTGATGGGCCAAGGCTTCTTCCTAGCACACCCTCAGTTGCCATCGCCCAACTTTTTCAGGCTGTTTCCATACCTAACCGTGGTCCTCTCTGTGGGACTGAGCTTTGGAGTCTGAGCTTCAGCACCAAAATACCACCCTCACCAATAGAGGAGTGTCTCAGGTTTGGGAACATAGGGTGTGGGTGCTGACCCTCTTTGCAGGTTTCTCTCTGTTTTGCTTTCTACAAACCCAATTGCTTCTCTCCCCTCTCAGGCTCCGAAACACCCCCCCCATCCAGTATAATCTCTCCATTGGTGAGGAGCCTTCCCAAGGTGCAGGTGACTTTCTTCCTTCACAGCTCCCTCCTCAGAGTGCAGGCGCCTTACTGATTTTTCTTTTTCCTTTTTTCCTACCCAGTTATATGGAAGTTTTCTTGTCTTTTCGGATATTTGACATCTTCTGTCAGCACTCAGTAGCTGTTTTGTGTGAATCGTTCCACTTGTAGATGTATTTTCAATGTTTCTGTGGAGGGAGGTGAACTCTGATTCCTACTCCTCAGCCATCTTGATCCCCATCCCTTAACATGACGTTATATACATATTTTTAATATTAAGTTTTAATTTTACATGGGTACTGGGAATTTTTTCTGGTCTCTGTATTCTTTAAATAGTCAGATCACATTGACCAAATGTGTGCTTGGAGCTAGAGCCTCACATTAACCACCACACTACATACTAGTTGTATAAACTTGGGTAACTTAACCTTTCCATAATCAACTTTTCACTCATAATTCATTAGATAACTTAAAGTTCTCCATGTAAACTGGAAATAAGTAAAAGAGGAGGAAGTGTACCACTGAAAGACTTTAAGAAATAAATGTATTAAAAGATGTAAAATTCTTAGAATAATACTGATATGAAAAAATAAATCAGTCAACATGAGTCATTATCATTTTTTATTTCACAGAGGGAATTAAATTTATTAATACAACAATAAAAATATCTTTCTAATATCACAGTAGACAAATTTTAGGATTTTTTTGTTTGTTTGTTTTAACAATCTGTCCAAGCTCTGATATTATACCTTTAATATGGAAGCTAAGATGATGAGTTTTATCAAAGGACTGCCATCAGGCTTCCCTGGTGGCACAGTGGTTGGGAGTCCACCTGCCGATGCAGGGGACATGGGTTTGTGCCCCGGTCTGGGAGGATCCCACATGCCACGGAGCAGCTGGGCCCGTGGGCCATGGCCGCTGAGCCTGAGCATCCAGAGCCTGTGCTCTGCGGCGGGAGAGAGGCCCATGTACTGCCAGAAAAAAAAAAAAAAAAGACTGCCATCATAAAACAAAACCTCCCAGAAAATCCTGTGAGCATCTTATTTTACAACTAGAAAGAAATTCTATAGAAAATATGCTAAATAAATTACCTACATTCTTTTAAAGTACGTATGTTTTAGTTTGCCACTCATTTGGGGAAAATTTATCTCAACTAAATTCAATGTCATATTTCATCACTAAGAAAAAACTCATATTTTAATGATCAAGAAATTTTTGCTCCCTAATTTCTATATTTCTCAGTTTAAAATATGTAGTTTCCATATATTGATAACAGGGATTTTTAGGTTTTGAGCACTTTCAATGTCCCTTACCTGATATTTCAAAAAGTTGTAATATAACTTTCTATCTCTGCTCTAAATGAAAATTCAGATATAAAGGCATTAACATTTTAAAATTACATGAATGAATTTGTTCTGGCAATTAAAGTAACTAAGTTACTTAATACTTACTAAGGAAATTTGTTTAGTTCATTTCAGATCCTCTAAAATATGTCATTCCAGAAAGACATATTAAGTTATTTTTAGAAATTTCTAATCATCATTTTACTTATAGCTATTTTATTTAAGAGAACAATGTGAAGTCATTATAGTATTTCATATGCTGAGTGCTGAGGTAGTTATGCCTCTCTGTTCTCAGCAGACTAGTATCATTAGCCATTTTTAGTTCCTTCTTTTGAATTATATGTGCATGCATGCATAAGTTTCCCTTTTGTCCTCATATATATGCACATTCAATCTTCCTCATAGGAATCTATATTAATGTATTTAACATATACTCTATTTGAATGTGTTCTTTATTTTCATATTTTTAATCTAATTAAATGTTATCTATATCAATGTGGCATCATAGAAATCAAGAGAGGACAATGCTACACAGGCAGTGTTTGGCCAAAGTCTCCTGAAAGTGAAGTGAAACTGAAGACCAAATTTGTTCATTGGATTTGGTAACATGTAAATGAGTTTTACAATTGCATGCTCATTGGAGCTGTAAGTCTATATTATAGTCATGTGATTAATGATAAGGAGATGAAGAAAGCAAATGTAAACAACTACTTCTTGAAATTTGAAGTACAGGAAGCTTATCTTGATTTGTTGGTTGGTTGATTTTAATTGGGAAAAAATGCACTGGTATAATATTTATGCCAAAAAATCAGTTGAGAAGGGAAATTCAAAAATTTTGAATAATTTTGAATAATTATCTCTGTTTCCTTTTAAACTGATATGTCTATATGTAGATATAAGTTTTTAGGTCTATTCCATGTTGTAGGGTTTGGAGCCCAATATTTATACCTATTACTCTAACTGGAGATTCTCAGTAGTACAATTATTCAAAGGAGACAGGGCCTGCTTTCCACTGCAAAAAAAGATATACATAGACATTAATTTTTCCTATTAAATGTTCCTCTCCATTACAGGCATGTGATCTAGGCTTGACTGATCAGACATTTTTACTAAGATTCTGCATCTAGAGAGAATGACAAAATAAATAAATAAATAAAAAATTAAAGAGAGAGAATGGAAGCAAGGCAAACAGTGGACTCCTTTGTCTAGCTGTTGTGGTAGTGGCAATAGTGATGACAATGTCAGTTGCAGTGGCAGCAGTATCCTTAGTGGATCATTCCTGTGATGTGAAATCCATTGAGGTTGTAGTTACCCAGATCTCAAGGTTTCATCTTATTTTTAAGCCTGGATTATCAAATTTACTACAGATAATGTGAGTTGTATACTTTACTTCCCTGAAGGCCATTAGTGAAAGCCCTATTTATTATAAAATATAACATAGATAAAGCTTAACACATGTGGTTAGCTTAATGAATTTTTACATGTTGAACAAGTAACCACCACTTTTTTATCAATAAAAAGACTTTCCAGTCATTACAGACAGTCTCCTTGTACCTTATCCTAATCAAAACCCCACAACCCTGATGTGACCACTTTCTGAATTTAATGGTACTTATTAACTTGTTTCACTTTATAATTTTGCCACTTAAATGGGCACTATTAAATAATTTAATTAATTTTACCTTTTTTAGGGGTGGCTATATCTTTTAAATCTTCTTTATTATAATCTCCCTCTATGAACTTTTTTTCATGCAATTTTATTTTGTAAAAAAATAATTGGGTCATTTGTCTTTTTCCATTTGACAGATGAAAATTGAAATACAACATACCAAACTTTATGAGATGCAGTAAAAACAGTTCTAAAAAGAAAGTTTAGAGCAATAAATTTTTATATTAGGAAAAATAAAGATCTCAAATAAACAAGCTAACTATACCTCAGGGAACTAGAAAAGAAGAACAAGTTAAGCCCAACATTAGTAGAAGGAAGGACATAACAAAAATCAGAGCAGAAATGAATAAAATAGACACACACACACACAAAAGAAAGTAGAAAATGTCAGTGAAACTAAGAGCTTGCTTTTTGAATAAACAAAATAAATAAAACTTTGTCTAGACTTAACAAGAAAAAAGAGAGAACTCAAAATTACAAATGAAAGAAGAAACATTATAACTGACACCTCATAAATACAAGGTATCATAAGATATTACCATGAATAATTAATACATCAACAAACTGGACAACCTAGAAGAAATTGATAAATTTGTAGAAACGTAAGTCTACCAAGACTGAATTATAAAGAAATAGACCAATTATTACTAAGGAAACTGAGTTAATTTTTGTATATGATATGTGGTAAGGATCAAAGTTCAATTTCCCTTTTATCCAATTATCCAGTTGTCCAGAATCCTTGGTTAAAAGGGCTGTCATTTCTCATCTGAATTGCTATGAGCTTTTGGCTAAAATTAGTGAGTCTTTTCTGTTTTGTTCTATCAATCTATTTTTTTTTAATCAATCTATTTTTCTATCATTATGTGTATGCCACGGTATGTTGATAAATTTGTCTTTACTATAAGCCTTCAAGTCAGTTAGAATGTGTCCTTGAACATGATTCTGTATATGTAAAGTTGTTTTGCTATTTTACTCACTTGGTATTTCCATATGAAATGGAAGAAAACAGAGTGTTATCTAATCTCACCATAATTTATTTTTAAAATTCATATTTTAAATAACTTTAGACTGACAGAAATATTGAAAAATGATTACAGATTCTTCTCATACATTCTCAAAAAGATTCCTCTACTGCTAACACCTTAAACAGCATGGTACATTTTAAAAAGTTTAAAAAAACTTTGGTAAAATATTATTAACTGCCAGCCTTGTTCAGATTTCACCTGTTTTTCCCCTAAAGAATATTCCATTTTTATTAAGTTATTCATGAATATTCAGATTGTAAATTTTATTGGTTGATTTTTAAACTCTAGGCACAATGATAGGTCATAGGCAAATGGAGATGTTAAGACATCCTATTTACAAGATCACAGTCTATTCAAAATATAGAATTACAGTGCAAAATAAGCAAAAGCCACTTTAGCACCTCTGAAGACATTAATAATTATATTGTATTTATCAGTAAACAAGGAAAAATGAAGCCCTGGTAGAATGTTGTATTTTAAAAGACTCTTCTACTTGAAAATGTAAACTTCAACTTTACCTGATAATTTATTTTCTTATGAATTCATCTGCTTTTCTTTTCATTTCTAAAGCAAAAGGAGGCCATTGTCATGTTATTTATTTAACAACCAGATGTCGTTTTAATCACAATTCCAAAGGCATTGTTTTTCCCTTTTAAACTCCATATTGATTGGTTTTATCATCTGAAAAAGTTATTTTTATAAGTAATTTCAAAATAGCTTCTTTTGGATAAAGGCATGCATACAGAGATTAAATTTTATGTAGATAAGAAAGTATCTATACATATTTCAATGATATCAAAAATAGATTATGTGTCAGGGATAATATTTTAAAATGACATTCTAATAGGGATAATATTTTAAAATAACATTCTAACAAACTATAGTTTTTTTTCCAGTTTATTGCTTAAAAAATTAACTACATTTGCTGAAATTGTAATATTAACTCACATATTTGAATTTAACCTGTTAACTTTTATACAATATTTAACAAATATTATCATGTAAGCAAGTCAGCTTTTATTCACTGTTTGAGAAAGTTCATAAGTTATTAAATTTGTTACTAATATGCAAACATAAAATACATTCAAAGAAATAACATTCTGTGATTGGGATACTTATATCCCAATATAGATAGCTCTTTTCCAGCTATCTGTATTTATTTGGATGATAGGGGGAAATTCACTTCTCAAATGACATAAGGCAAAATGGGGTCAAAGGAGTGCATGAGTGGGTGAGATGTTTCTAAGTTTCCTCTATGGTGTTACACGTGATCTTTCTTTTTCTCTGAAAACACATATTCTTCCCATTCTAATTACTTAGAAGATGAAATAATTCAGATTCTAGAGGTATCAATTAATAACTTCAGCACTCTTCATTAAAGGAAGTTATGGAGTACTCTTTATTTTCAAGCTTGTTCTGGTTTTATGTCATTGTTTAGCATAAGCTGTCTTCTCTCATTGGACAGATGTGGTAATAAAAAAGTATTACTACATTATGTAACTCACCAAGCCTTTTCAATTTTATTAAAACTACAATGAAAAGCATAGGATTTCTAGATCTTCCCCAAGGTAAGATATAGAGAACACTTTTAGTCATGAATATGCCAGATTTTGGATGACAGTCACCAGTAAGTTTAACAAATTTCAATGCCTCAGTAATATGATAAACAAATGCACAAAAGGGATCACTGAGACAAAATGGCCACTAAAAGTGTAAAAGCAACTGTAAAAACTGTGTTAGATTGTATAAGCAAATAAGCAAAATTAACTGTATTCTATTCTCAGCCATTATCTTACTATAATATAAATTTCTGTTGTAAATGAAATCAATTTTCTGAAATCCATTTCCTCATTATACTGTGCTGTTTTAAAATTATTTTGACTAATTTCAGATGTGCAAAACCAAGATTAAGAAGATAGTGGTTTATAAAGAAAAGGTCATATTTCAAAAATATAAAAGGAATTCACAGGTAACAAATCTATAATATTTTCAAGAACACAAGTCTTACGTGGATTGTTCTGGATTATTTCTCTACTATCTGTGGCTTTCAAACTCAAGGTTATTTCAAAGAAAATTATGTATTTTGCCATTCCAGCCTTTGCATTTGAGTTCCAGGCAGTAAGCATGAAGGAAGGCAGAAATAGCTTATGTCCTCTATTTAAAAAGTCTTCCTGAAATCACCCACTAATCTTCTGTTCATAGTTCATTAGTCAAAAATTTGTCACATGGCCTAAACTAGCTACAAATAGGACCTAAAATATGTCTTTAAATCACAGTGGCAAATTGCTATAATAAAATTAGTGTTTATGTACCTAAAAGAGAAGAGGAGAAAAGATAATAGAGGAAATTAAACATTTCTGGATAATTGGAACTTAAAAAATTGTTAATTTTTTGACATTGATCTTGCATCTAACGACCTTTTACAAAACTCTGATTAAATCCAATGGCTTGTCAGTTTCTTCTTTGAGATTGCCAGGTATGCAATAACATGTTTCTGCAACTAATGAATGTTTTATATCTTCATTGTGATTCTTTTATATTTATAATTTTTCTTTATCTTAATGAATTGACTACCTTTGCCAGTAAAATGTTAAAACAGTAACTTTAAATAACATAAATTGATTCTGGACTTTAATGGTAATGCTTTAAATAGTTTGTTATTTAGTGCATGGCTTAAGAGTAAGAAATCATTTCTCTTAGTTAATTGTTTTAAAATCTTCATAATTTTTCTATTTAATATGTTAATTTGAAGATTTACATGAATGTAGTTCCTAATTTTTAAGCTATTCTCACATTGCTGAACCAAAATATATTAATGTTTTGTGGTACTTATACTTCTGTATTTAATTTACTAGTGTTTTGTAATATTTTTACATACAGTTCACATTGTGTTTATGTTTAATGTTTACATATAATTATATACATATACACTTTTGGCTTCTTTGAATGTTAACTTGTGACATTGAGTTGGGTAGATTCATTCAAATATTTTTCCTGTGTGTTCAGACAGTGTATATAAAATGGAAATAATCTGCTCCTTGAAGGTTTGCTAAAACTCATCATCATGTAAGTCATATGAGATTTTAGAAAGAACTCTTCAATGGCAGAATGTTTGTGAAAATCTATGTTAGTGGTTTCAATAGAGAATAGGAGGAAAAGAATTAGAAATAACAAGCTAAGACAACACTTTAAAGATATGTCACTGTAAAAGCTTTCATGGTACAGTAGTTGCAGGAAGATTTTGGATAATGTCTAATAAATACCTAGAATAATACTACCCATGTCAGATTGTCTGAGGAATTATTTCTGGAGGAACTGAGTGGCCCAAAGTCAAATTCCTGCAAATACTGACATTTTAATTGTTTCCCTTGTTAAATATGAATAGACATTCAAATATCACCAGATTTGGGAATGAAGTCTCTAACATGACAGAGAGAGACCAAAATTAATAAATGCATAGAAAAGACTTGTCATAATTTTCATAGTACATAGTGTTTAAAATATACTATTTAGATGTGAGATAAAATATTATATTCATGAAATAAGTATATCAGGATTTTTTCAGATTGTCTGAGTTCCTGTGTATTAAACACATGGTGGGGTGGTGGTTGGTGGAGAGGTCAATGGAAGGGCTTAAGAATAAAAGCCAAATCTCAAAGAAAAAAAATTGTGTAATATGAGAAAACATACAAGATCAGTCCAGTCTAGAACAACACACACACACACACAAATACCTAGAATGATAAAGAGAAGAAACTGAGACAAGAAAACTAACAAAAAGTGATGCAAATTTACTTAATGTGAGTGAAAACATGTTTCCTTGTTAAAAGAGCCCTTGAGTGATAAACACAATGATTACAGCAAGATCTAATGAAAGGCATGTCATTGAGTATTTAAAGAACATTACAATAGATTAAAGAACACTATAAATGTTATTTGTTTGTTAGTTGACGGCATTCAAGTATGGAAACAGAGGGGAAGACTATGTTAAAGGTAAAATTAAAATTTTGGAGCACAAAGGACATCAGATTTTTGAAGAGCAAGAGTGACACTCAAAAGCAAATAGAATAAAACCTTTATAATTCTGGTAGTATTAGATTCTTACCTTGGAATTCTGAATAGAGCTAAATATAAATAAAGTACAATTGTTTAGAGATATTTTAAGAATCTAAAGTCTCAAAAATATTTGTATTTCACACACTAAGTTACAGGATGCTATTGAAGAAAGTGGCAATTTTAAAGAAGTGAAAGTATAAATATAGAAGAAGACATGAAATCCAGGAGAAAAAGTGGTATTCAACAAAGAAAAAAGAAAAAATTTAAAAATCACCATGCAGGTGAAGGAGTTTCCCAGAACAGCTGTGTTGCAGTTGTATGGGAAAAACTATCAAGCTGTATTATTCAGCACTTCTGCCAAGGTACATCCAAGGGGGGAAATGCTGTCTAAAGAGACAATATAACTGAGACAAAAAGACCAATTCTAAATTTATATGTGAAAGAATTACCAAAATTGAATATACTTGTGTAATTACTATTGTGGTTAAGAAATAAAATAAAAAATTACTAGTGACCCAAAATTGCCCCATTACACACCACTTCAGTCAATATCACAAGCATCCCATCCTATCATTTTTTTGTTTGTTTGCCTTGCTGGATAAAATTACATCTTTGAGTTTGCTGATTGTTTTATCCGCATGATTGAGTCAGCTATTGAAGCTATTTATTGAATTTTCAGTTCTGTCATTGTATTCTTCAGCAGCAGGATTAGTATTTTGTTCTTTTATATGACATCTATTTCTTTTCTTTTCTTTCTTTTTTTTTTTTCTAAATGAAAGCTTCTTTCTTTCTTCCTTTCTTTATTTTTGGCTGTGTTGGGTCTTCGTTTCTGTGTGAGGGCTTTCTCTAGTTGTGGCAAGTGGGGGCCACTCTTCATCGTGGTGTGCGGGCCTCTCACTGTCACGGCCTCTCTTGTTGTGGAGCACAAGCTCCAGATGCGTAGGTTCAGTAGTTGTGGCTCACAGGCCTAGTTGCTCCGCGGCATGTGGGATCTTCCCAGGCCAGGGCTTGAACCCGTGTCACCTGTATTGGCAGGCAGATTCTCAACCACTGTGCTACCAGGGAAGCACTGGCTTCTATTTCTTTATTGAACTTCTCATTTTGTTCATTCATTGTTTTCTTGATTTGTTTACTTGTCTATCTATGTTATCTTGCATTTCACTGTGTTTCTTTAAGATGATTATTTCGAGTTTTTTGTCCGGCAATTCTTAGATTTCCATTTCTTTGGGTTCATTTCTGGAGTTTTATTAGTTTCCTTTCATGATGTCACATTTGCCTGATTCTTCATGATACATGTAGGTTTGCACTGGTTCTATGCATTCGAAGAAGCAAATAACTCTTTCAAACTTACAGACAGGTTTCAGCAAGCAAAGATTTTCGTTCAGTTCCCAGGGCTAATGAGATTACCTCCAGAGTCATAGTTATGTTAGATTAGAGCTGGATCACTGAATCCAAGTCATAGCAACACTAGAGGCTATTGCTGGGTCCACAGTGGGTTCTGCAGTTGACATGTCTGTTACAGGGACTTGGGGATGTTTAGATCCTGTCTGGTGCTTGGGTAGATGTTACTGTCTCCAGGACCTTGTTCAGTAGAGTAGTGCTGGGACAAGGGTCTGCTTCAGGGTCTGTGGCTCGGTCTGCTAACAATGAGTCTGTTTACAGATGTGTGGGTGTGTGTGGTTTCTGCCGGGTCCCTGAGAAGGGTCCTGTTGGTTCACTGGTGAGTCCCTTGGAGGGCAGAACTATTCCCAGGCCATAGCTGAGAGGAGCTGGAACTGAGTCCTAGCACTGCTTCAGGGTCCACAAGTGGGTTTGAGATCTAGGAATCTGGTTCTGGAGTCTCCACTGGGCATGTCTCCTACCAAGTCCCTGGGCAGGCAGTGCTGTTCCATGACTGTGGATGGGAGGGCCTGGAGTCAAGTGATAGGGTCTGCAGTGAGACCTAGGTTGGTGAGCTTACCTCAGGGGGCACAGACAGGAGTGTCTCTTGTTGGGTGTCTAAGAACTGCTATTGTACTGGGCTTGGGAGGGGTGGGAGCCAAGTCATAACATTATTTCAGGATCTCTGTCAGACAAAGTTTGGCTGGCCTACCACCCAGGGCTCTAATGCATGTCTCCTGCTGGGACCCTCAGTTGGCAGAACTGTTCATGATCTACTGTTGGGAGTGGTTGAAACCAAGTATAATGCCATTTTAGGAATTCTGGAGACAAAAGTGGTGGTGTATCCCACCAGGTCCCAGGGTTAATAGGACTGATCATGGGCTATGGCTAGGAGGAGTGGGTACAGTTATAGTCTGATCAAGGGCTGCCCCCAAGGGCTCTGGGACAGCTGAGAGAGGCTAGAGCCAGGTCATGGATCACCTTAGGGTCCACAGCTGGAATGGAGTTCTATGGGCCTATTAAGTGGCACATGGGCAGCAGAACTCCTATCAGGTCCCTTGGCATATTGTGCTGGTGGCACAACCAAAGCCAAATGGGACTGTAGCCAAGTCCTCAGAGATGGACATGGAGCTGTTTCTGAGCCTGTAACTGAGACCATGGTTGGTGAGTCAGCCACGCTGGCACAGCCTAACTTCTCAAAATGGCCTCCTTGGCTTTGGACTCCAGTAAGGTTTTACTTCCTTTTAACTGGATCCCAAAGACCCCATTAAGGTATACTTGTCCATGGATGTCTATGAAATTATTGTTTCTAAGGGGAAACGTGAACAGGGCACCTCTTATTCCACAATCTTGTTGATTTTCCACATATATTTTTAAGTCCATATCTGTGTGTTGAGCCCTTTAAATGGATCCCCTGTATATCTGTTTATATTATTTATTTTGGTCTTGGTTTCTTAGTAAGGTATGTTGGTTTTTGGTTATTCCGTGCCTAGTAGTTTTTGTAGATTACTGGCTATTATGTATAAAATGGTATAAAGATAACTTGAGACTCTAGATGACATTATTTCTCTTTCAAGAGGATTTACTTTTCTTCTAGAAAGCAATTATGATAGGAAGCAATTCTTAATTAGAGTTCAGGGTTAATGATCTAAAACTGAACTTTGGTCTTTATGTTGGTTGATCTATTTTATTCTATTTCAATGTACTTTACTTCTAGGGTAGAGCTCTCTGAAAGCTTTAGATATTTAATAGGGTACCTCCTTCTTGGCAGGCTTAAACTTGGATATTTATCCAAAGTTGTAGTTGAGGAATGCTCTGGTCAGCTTTTTATCCTTTTATCCACCACTGTCTCCTGCTTCTTTCTACTCACCACAATTGTAAATGAGAAAAGATATCTTGTATGTTATATTTGATTCTCCAGGCTCCTCCTCACTTCAGTAACTTAGACGCACAAATGTTTCTGTCCTGGAAGTTTTGTGATGGCTTAAAACAGTAAATTTTTTCTCATTGTTCTCTGCTGAGTGTTAGTTTTAAAGAAGTTGCTTCAGCATTGTTGAAAGCAGAATCCCTTACAACAGTGTTATGCATCCTTTTGAGATAACCTAACCGTCATACTTTATGTTAACCATCTAGAATGTACCACTTTAATTTAATATTTTAATAAGTATATATATCTAAACAACTAAGTTGGACTCATTCATCATAGTGTCAACAAATGTTCAGATTTCTTAATGCTTCAGATAATAATTTTAATATACACTAAAAGTTATTTTAAAACAATGCCTATAACAATATAAATATATATGTATACATATCTATAATATAAATTTCTATTTTATATAATAATTTTACATCATGACTTCTGGCAGTTAACTTAAAAATTGAAATATTGTTGCTATATATAAGATAGAAACACTTAGCTACTCTTCCCTGTCATTTCACCACCATGGGTCCTCTCTCTTTTGCTTAAGAAAAGCTAAAGGGAGGCAATTAAATGAGATTTTTGAGGTTGTGTAAGAGTGTATTTCACAAAGGCATCACCGAAATACCATGACAGAAATATTTGTGAGCCTAAATTATTGAAGTCAAATTAGTGACTTCTATACAGAAAGGGAGCCTAGAGAACTGAGTGTGATAGCATCTCTTCTCCCATTCAAAAATTTGGTGATTAGAAAGAAATTGAAAAGAGTGGGACCAGAAAATGTGGAATTAGTCATTTGTCTGGACCCAATGACATTTTAAAGGGAAAAAAATGCAATAAATTTTTCTACTTTCTATCTATTCTTCATTTTCAAGCTGCAATATCAGTGATAGTATATAGGACATGCAATTTAATGATATAATATTAACAATGATAAATGAAAGCATGACCCAGAGGAGAAGCAAAATGCTGAGGGCTGATTTCAGCTACTCAAAGAGTTGTTATGAGGGTTGACTTCAAATGTTCTGCAGATAAAGAACAAGGTCTAAAAAACTAGTGATAAATACTGACTGAAAGTATTGCCTTTAAGAAAATAAGTATTGCTAGTTAATGTATGACTGTATTTTCAACAGAAAAATGTAACAAAATTGCATTAATTGGTATAAGGATTATTTAGGTAACATTGGGTAAATTTATTTACTACTTGTTTAATTTCAAGCAAGTATCATTGAAGTTATTACAGCGAATATGTAAATGTATTATAACTTCTGTGCAGAGGACAAATTGTGATAAATGTGCACACTATAGAACTTTAAAACAGATGGTGATCTTTTAATCACACTGATTTATAAGCTTACCAACTTAAAATTCCATTTTATTTTAAATTCTGGAAATACAGGTTAAAGTAATTAATTAAAAATTCTATTTTAAAATGAAATTTGAACATATTAGATTTCTAATGACTGGTTCCATAAAGAGATCTGAAGAGTAATCTTATGTGTTTACTAAAAATAGTGCTATCTTAATCAATTGGCACTATTTAAGTACACCTGAATATTTAAAAAAATACATTTTGGTCATAACACATAATTCATAGGCAATATTTAATTCAATATATAAATAAATTCTTATGCTAGAATTGTGGAAGTTTCTTGAAAGGTCTAGACATAAATGTCAAACTATCTGTTTTTAAATACTGACAGTAAAGTTACTTTGAACTGGAAAGCTAAGAATGTCTATGAGTAAAAACTACTTTAATTAAGTGGAATAATGCTCTGTTATTTGTCAAATTGTTTTAATAAATTATCAAACATTATGTTAAACACAGGCTTAAGTTAGAAAATTTGTCCTAAGCAACTGTGAAGAGTTGTCATGTTACAATCATTGTCCATATATTCTTTAGATATTTATATATATATATTATTTAGATATATTTCTCAGACCACATGAGAATAAATCAGTCTTTATCAAAAGCTTAGTTTATAAAATAAAATTTCTTTCCACTAATTTAGAAATAATTTTTAAATTTCAAGTCAATAATTTTGTTGAATTAGTACTTTGAGCTCAAAAATAAATTTTCAATGTATTTGAATTGGTATCTCCTCCCTTTTGACATTACCCGTTTTCATTTATTTCTTCTTATTTCTATAGAATACACTTTCTTCCATTTGCTTCTAATGTGTAATGATATTTATGTTTAATGGTTTTTAAAGACAATTTTTTAGAGCAGTTTTAATCCTGCAACTTAATTGAGAGGGAAATACAGAGATTTTTCCATCTATCTCCTGCCCTAATACAAGCATAGCCTCCTCCATTATCAACATCATTCACCAGAATGGTACATCTTTTACCAAAAATTAATCTACATAGACACATCATAACCACCTTTTGTAGTTTACAAGAGTTAATTTGAGGGTTTGTACATTCTATGGGTTTGGACAAATGTATAGTGATATGTATCCATCAATTTAGTATCACACAGAGTATTTTTATTGCCTCAAAAATTTTCTGTACTCTATTTATTCCCCCTCCCCCATCCTGGCAACTACTGATTTTTTATTGTCTTCATAGTTTTGCCTATTCCAGAATGTCATATGGTTAGAATTATATAGTATTTAGCCTTTTCATATTGGTTTCTTTCACTTAGTTATATGGATTTAATGATCCTCCATGTCTTTTCTTGGTTTGACAGCTCTTTTCCTTTTAGTGTTCAATAATATTCCATTGTCTGGATGTACCAAAGTTTATTTATCTGTTCATCTACTGAAGGACATCTTGGTTGTTTCCAAGTTTTGGCAATTAAGAACAAAGGCGCTATAAACATCTGTTTGAAGGTTTTTGTGTGGACAAAGCTTTCTATTCCTTTGGGTAAATAACAAGGAGCATGATTTGTGGATCATATGGTAGGAGTATGTTAAATTTTGTAACAAACCATCAAAATGTCTTCCAAAGTGGCAGTGCCGGTTTGCATTTCCACCAGCAATGTATGAAAATTTATGAAATGTATGAAAACCAGCATTTGGTGTTTTCATTGTTTCAGATTTTGGCCATTCCAGCAGTTTGTATAATGGTATCTCGTTGTTTTAATTTGCATTTTTATTATGACATATGATATGGAATACCTTTTTATATGCTTATTTGCCACTGTATATCTTCTTTGGTGAAATGACGGTTAAGGTCTTTGGTCCTTTTTTTCATTGGGTTGTTGTTCTCTTATTGTTGAGTTTTCAGAGTTCTTTGTCTATTTTGGATAATACTTCTTCATCAGATTTGTCTTTTGCAAATATTTTCTGTTCTGTGCTGTGTCTTCTTATTCTCTTGACATTGTATTTCACAGAGCAGAAGTTTTTAATTTTAATTAAGTCCAGCTTAGCAATTACTTATTATTGATATTGTATCAAGAAATGAATTACCGGGACCTCCCTGGTGGTGCAGTGGTTAAGAATCCTCCTGCCAATCCAGGGGACATGAGTTTGATCCCTGGTCCAAAAAGATCCCACATGCCATGGAGCAACAAACTACTGAACCTGTGCTCTAGAGTCTGAGGACCACAACTACTGAGCCAGTGTGCCACAACTACAGAAGCCTGTGTACCTAGAGCCTGTGCTTTGCAATAAGAGAAGCCACCGCAATGAGAAGCAAGTGCACCGCAAATGAAGAGTAAACCCCACTGGCTGCAACTAGAGAAAGCCTGTGCGCAGTAAAGAAAACAAAATGCAGCCAAAAATAAATAAATAAAGTTATTTTAAAAAGGTATTACCATAATCAAGGTCATTTAGGTTTTCTCTTCTTATCCTCTAGGAATTTTATAATTTTGCATTTTACATTTAGGTCTATCATCTATTTTGAGTTAATTTTTGTCAAGTGTGTAAGGTCTGTCTGTGTCTAGATTTCAGCACCATGTGTTGAAGAGACTATTTTTGCTCCATTATATTGCATGTTTTCCTTTATTTATGATCAGTTGATTCTATGTAGGGGAGTCTATTTCTGGGCTCTTTATTATGTTCCACTGATCTATTTTTTCACCAATACCATACTCTGTTTTTTACTGTAGCTTTATATTAAGTATTGAAGTCAGGTAATGTCAGCTCTCCTTTTGTCAGTTCAACAAAGAAGAACTTTGTTCTTCTCCTTTAATATTTTGTTTAGCTATTCGGGGTCTTTTTCTTCTCCATATAAATTTGAGAATTAGTTTACTGATATCTATTATATAGCTTGCTGAGATTTTGGTTGGGGTTCCCTTGAATATACAAATAAACTTGGGAAGAACTGACATCTTGACAGTATGGAGTCTTCCTATCCATAATATCTCTTCATTTATTTATTTAAATTGTGTTCATCTCATCAGAGTTTTTTCTCATAGAGGTGTTGTACATATTTTGCTAGATTTGTGTCTAAATATTTCATTTCTGGGGAGCTAATGTAAATAGTATTTTGTTTTTAATTTGCTCATTGTTGATATATAGTAAAACAGTTGAATTTTAAATTTATTTTAATATTATTTGTGCCTTCTCAACATTAGGTAGAGAGGCCAACATGTTAACATAATGTAAAGGAACCTCCATGATTAGCTTTTAAGTTTTAGTATTTTCCATGGTACAAATTATTTATTGCCTTGCCACCAACCACCCTTAAACTTAGTATCTCAAAACATTAACCAATTATGTGGCTCGTAACTGTGAGAATCTGTAGCTGGTATTGTACTATATTAGATGGATCATCTACTGACCTCAGTTGAGTTCACTTATACAAATATTTATATACAAGTTAAGCTGACAGAAAAAGGAAGAAAATTCAATTGTCTAGAAGTTAGCTGGCCCTTGGGTGGGAGGATTTGGATAACTGGGCCATTGTCTTCAAATCAGTATGGTCCTGGTTTTTGCACATATTAGTAGTTTGTACTAAGAACAGTATAAGAGAGGACAAACAACTTCTCTTCACATCACAATTGTTAATATTATGCTGACCAAAACTAGTTACATAATTGATCTCAGAAAGGAAATTGAATGTCACAAATAACAAGTATTTGAAGAGAATCTGTGACCATATTTGCTATCACCTCCATGCTTGGTTTCTCTGTATCTATACTTCCTTATCTGCAAACTGAAATTATTAGCAAAGCTTCTGTATAAAGTTCTTATGAGACTTCAGTTAATCAATATTTTAAGTACTTAGAACAAAGCCTAGCAAAGATTAAGATCCGTATTTTTTGTTATTATTATTGATATTTTTGCTAAATAAATATATTCACCAAGATAATATAAGTCCCATGATGATAAATACCATACTGTACTTGCACAAATTTAAATAAAATTAGTGTCTCCTATCACCTACATGGAATATGAGTAATCTGTAAATAAGCTTTCTATGAATAAATTAATTTATTAAAGTGACATCACTTCATTCTGCTATCTTTCCAAATGATAACTGAGGAGTCTGGTTTCTTGTTAAAGACCTATGTGTGATATTTTAGGTTTGACTATAGGCAACTATGAAGGCTTTACCCGTCAGACCTCACAGGGGAAAATTACCCTCCCCACACCAGATTTGGTGCATTGCCATGCATTGCAGTATCTGAAGAAAGTTGAAATCAAGGTCTCATGCCCCTCTCTCCAGCCCTGCTCTTATGCATTATTTTCTTTTCTAGCTCTGGTGCATTTCATTTGGGGGTCTCCATTAGAACCTTAGGCAGAGGACTTTCTCAGAAGCCTTTGTTGACATCATCTTATTGGAGGGAGAAGGCAAACTTGAAGACACTTTTTTCTACTCTGACTCACTACTCAGCACTTTTCCCACTCCTAGCTCTTCCCTGCTACCCCTTGCCCCCACGGTTCATAAAATTGCAACTGCAGAAGCCTTCGACTCAGGGCTCCCTGGCAACGAGACAACAACTGCATCTAAGCTCAACAACCTGACCTAGTGTGTGGGGAGGCAGGTGGAGGTGTGGGGAGTAGCCAATTTCTCTATTTTAACCCTTGCTTAATCACTGTAATTGATTAAAGACTTGACTGTTACTTTCACTTTTGGCCTGTTGCTTTTACAACTCTTGATAGAGAGCTGAGCTGACAGGTATCAGAGTAGCCAATTAAAACAATAAATTGGTGTATTATATATAATTAGACCAAGCATAAATGAAAAAAAGCATGGTAAAATAATTGTGAATTATGGAACCAGTATTTTTGTGAGCTTAGTCAATAAAGCCCTGTCTAAGGAGGTAATGTCAGAAACTCATTATATATTATACACTAATTGATTTATTTGTTTACTTTCTGTCTCCCCACTCTGACTGCAAGTAACATGTGGAAAGGGATCTTGTCTTGTTCTGAGTTGTATCCCCCGGGTCTATAAGGGTGTCAGGTATTATATGTACCCTCTATAAATGTATATTCACTCTATTAATGATGGATATTTTGTATTATCTGTATTCTGTAGCTCAATATAATGTTTGTTATATATTTGTGGAATTATGTTTGTTATATATTTGTGGAATTATGTCCATTATGTTCATTATGTGGAATTATGGCAAAATATATCCACTGCGATGTATTAATGTGTTAGATATCTAACACTGCAAGTAAGATATACTAAACTAATGGCAGAACAATTTACATTCGATGTTTGTTGACCTTATCCTGCAAAATAGTTGATATATCTTCCTGGTATTTAATGACTATTTATTTGCAGTAAGACATTTTCTTCATTCCAAACTAATTACTATGATTTATCCTTGTCCACATTTTGTACTCTTATGATGCTGTTGCAGTGGTCTTTGTTTTTGGTAGGATAAATAAATCTATGAAATATTCGACTTTTCAATATATGAAGGTAGCCATTTGGGAATATTTTCAATAACAGAGTACACCGGTAAGTATGGAATATTTAGATATGGTTTAAATTTTAAAAACTTTACTAGTCGTGCTATTTTTCATCAGAATAATGGAGAAAAAAACATGTCCTCCAAGCAAACAAATTTAAGCAGTTGATTTTCTGGCTGTGTGTCTGTGTGTGTGTGCACATAATCATGCATGTGTGTCTATGTTTACTTTGGAAAATGTTAGTTGGTGGGGAGGTCAGAAGATTTGGAACAGAGAAAGGACCAAAAGAAACATTTCAATGCTAGCATTTTAAGACCTTTGAGAAATCTCGCAATTTTGATATATATCCTGTGTTTCTAAGGAGTGTAATGGCCTCAAGGATTAATAGGATCATTAAGCTTCATTACTTTTTTCTTTTTCTTACTTCTGAACTGTAAGAGACTACAGTTTCTGGAGGAAAGTACCTTCTACTGAATATTGGGTTGACCATAAAGTTCATTTGGGTTTTTCTATAAGATGTTATGAAAAAACCCAAACAAACTTCTTGGCCAACCCAACATATATATATATATATATATATATATATATATATATGTATATACTATGTTCTCCATTCACACACATTCCAAGTTCATTGTTTGTTCATCTATTTTTTTCCTCTCCATTTAACTTCCATGTCCTGATATATCAACAGCAGGGAGCTTTCATTTGTTATTTGGTTAAATGGCAAATCTTCTGCAACATCATATTTAATGGCATTAATTTCAGCTTCACTTAGCAAGTTTCCTTTCATGATGGCTTGTCTCCAACCTTTTATATTTTTTTCATTTATTTAATCTAGTTGTCAACTCAGGATATTTATTAATAAATTGCTAGAATATTTTCTGTCTCTATATGATTGTAATATTTTCTGATTGAATACCTCTTCTAAGACAGCAATCTTATGTTTAAAAATTCCAATTACTAGGATATTTTAGGTATAAAATTCTGATGATTGCACTTCTTGCACCTGCCAAAACAATTTAACCACTTACATTAAAGTGTTCTCATTCTCATTGCACAATTTTACAATATATTATTTGTGGAGTTTCTAAGTAATTGGGTAAACAATGAATCCCATCCTTAGGTTTGTTTGACACTTCTGAAAGATACATCAACCTTCCCCATGGCTATCTTTATCATTTTAATTGAGTTATTGTTGTACAGAATTCTCTAATCACTTGCCCACATAGGCATGGGAGAAAATATATAGGCAAATATAATATAATAATGTATAGTTTTGGAAAGTTTATTATCTGTAAAACATGAGTATATATAGTACTTAAAGTGTATTAATTAATTTATTTAGCCACAGGCTTCTGAATAAGTTCGATATGTATGTTATCATTAAAAATATATACTACCTAACACTAAGTTCTCATTCCTCATATATTATATTTATACATATTTCATAAGATGTATGTATTTATATATATATATAATATATATATATTTTATATATATATATAACAAACTACTGATCCATGAACAGAGTTGATGAGTCTCAAAACCTTTATGATAAAAGAAAGATGGCAGATACAAAATAGTATATTCTATGTGATTCTATTTCTGTAAAATGCAAACTAAACTACACTGACAAAAGAAGATCAATGCATGACTGGGATCAGAGTTGGAAGGAGGAATGGTTTGCCAGAGGTCATAAAGAACTTCTTTATAAAGAAGGAATAAAAATGATCTGTAACTTGATTATGGTAGTAAATTTGATGAATGTGTACAACTATTAAAACTCATCAAGTTGTACATTTTAAATTATTGCTTGTTATTTTCATTGTAGGTAAGCTAATATTCAACATATTTCATAAGGTATATACACGTTGATTAATACAGCTTGATTTTTTTTTTTGAGGAGATGAACATTCTAAATAAACCTTAAATCTCCACTTTACCAATTCCACTAACTTATTCTACTACAAGTCACAATTATATCTTCTTTGGATAATAATATACTCACTGTTCTCAATACATCCACTCCTACTCAGTGTCAAAGATTTTTCATACAGAGGTAAGATAATCCAAATTGATGACGCCTGTCTTGTTTTTAAAATATGAAATATATTTTCTGAGAATCCAGAGTAAATTCCAAAATTTCTACCATGGCCTGAAGGACCATGAATCTTCTGGTAAGCACAGAACTTTCCAGCCTAAACTGTGTCCCTCTTCCCTTAAGTAATCCACTCCAAGCTACACAGTCATTATTTAATGTTATTCAAATATACCAGGTCCCTCTCCACTCAGGGTCTATATCTAAATTCTCATACATTGCACTGTGATTCCTCCATCTCTACCCAGAAATGAGATTAATGGCTCACTGGTTATCACCCTGGAATGATTTGAATCTCTTTCATGACTCTGGACTCTTTTCTGCTATAGTACTTACCATGCTGGATGCTAATTGAACCTCTGTTGTGTCATTATCTCTTTTCATTTTATTACATGAATTTTTATTTAGTTCTCAACGCTATTGGGATATATTTGACATATAACATTGTTTAAGATGTACAACATGATAATTTGGTCTATGTATACATTGCAGAGATTACCACAGTGTTAGTTAACACATCTTACCACAATGTTAGTTAACACATCTATCACCTCACATAGCCATCATTTTTGTGTGTGTTCAGAATATTTAAGATTTACTCTTTTAGCAACTTTTAGTTACAGTATTGTTAACTAGAGTTATCATGATCTACATTAGATCCCCAAAGCTTACTCATTTTATAACTGAAAATATGTACCCTTTGCCCAACATCCCCTCATTTCTCCCATAGTCAGCCTCCAGCAATGGTGATTCTACTCTCTTTTTCTGAGTTAAGCTTTTTTAGACTCACATATAAATGAGATCATATGGCATTTGTCTTTCTCTGTCTGACTTATTTCATGTGGCATAGTGCCCTCATGGTCCAACCATATTGTAGCAAATAAGAGGATTTCTTTCTTTTTATGGCTGAATAACATTCTATCATGTATATACATACATATATATATATATATATATATATAAAAATCACATATTCTTTATGCATTCATCCATCATGAGACACTGTCAATGTCTTTGGTATTGTGAATAATGCTCCAATGAACATGGGAGTGCAGATATCACTTCAAGATAGTGACTATTTTTCCTTCAGATATACAGAGAAGTGGGATTGCTGGACCATATGGTATAGTTCTATTATTAATTTTTTGAGGAACCTCTATGCTAATTTCCATACTGGTTGTACTGATTTACATTCCAACCAAAACACACAAGGTTTCCCTTTACTTCACATCCTCACCAGCATTTGTTACCTCTTGTCTTTGGGTGTTAGTCATTCTAACATATGTGAGGTGTATCTCATTGTGACTATCTGGTATAGAGTTTGCAAATATTCTGCCATTCTTTTCAATTTATTAATAATATCCTTTGCTGTGCAGAAGTTCTTTAACTTGATGTAGTCCCACTTTTTTATTTTTGCTTTTGTTGTTCATGCATTTGGTGTCATAACCAAAAAACTGTTGCCAATGTTAAGTACAGTTTTCACTATGTTTTATTCTAGGAGTTTTAGAATTTCAGGTCTATATCTAACTTTTTAGTCCATTTTGAGTAAATTTTTGTGAACGGTGTAATAAAAGGGAGTACAATTTCATTCTTTTGTAGGTAAATAACCAGTTGTTCCAACATGACTTATTGAAGAGATTACCCTTTCACCACTGAGTATTCTTGACTCCCTTGTTAAATATTAGTTGGTCATATGTGCATAGGTTTACTTCCAGCCTTTTGATTCTCTTCCACTGTACTATGTGTCTATTTTATTCCAGTATCACACTGTTTTGATTACTATAACTTTTTAATATAATTTGACATCTCTGTGTGTGATGCCTCTATCACTGTTCTTCTTTCTCAGGATTGCTTTGGCTGTTTGGAGTCTTTTGTGGTTTAATATAAATTTTAGAATTGTTTTTTGATTTCTGGGGAAAATATTGAAATTTTGATAAGGATTACATTGAATCTGTAGATAGCTTCGATGGTATGGACATTTTAACAATATTAAGATTTCCAATCCATGAACACAGTATATATTTTCATTTATTTGTGACTTCTCCACAAAAAATGTCTTTCATTAGTGCCTTATAGTTTTCACTGTACAAATCTTTCACCTTCTTGTCTAAATTTGTTCCTAAGTATTTTACAGTTTTTTATTCTATAGCAAGTGGGATTATTTGTCTTATTTATTTTTCACATGATTTATTGTTAGTGTATAGAAATGCAACAGAATTTGTATGTTGATTTCATATTTTGCAACTTTACTGAATTTGCAAGTTAGATCTAACCTTTTTTTTTTGGTGGAGTCTTTAGGGTTTTCTACATATAAAATCATGTTATCTGCAAACAGAGAATATTTTGCTTTTTATTTTCTTATCAAGATACATTTTATTTCTTTTTATTACCTATTTGTTCATGCTAGGACTTCCACACTATGCTGAATAAAAGTGGCAAGTGTGTGCATCCTTGTCTTCTTCCCGATCTTAGAAGAAAAGCATTCGTCTTTGCTCCATTGACTATGTTGTTAGCTGTTGGCTTGTCATATATGACCTTTATTATCTTGAAGTACTTTCTTTCTAGTCACAATTTGATGAGGGTTTTTAATCATAAAATGATGTTGAATTTTGAGAAATAAATTTTTATGCGTCCATTGAGGTGATCTTATGATTTTTGTCTTTCATTCCATTAATATAATATATACACATTGATTTGTGGATGTGGAACCATTGCATCCCAGGGATAAATTCCACTTGATCATGGTGTTTAATCATTTTAATGTGCTGTTGAATTCAGCTTGCTAGTAGTTTGTTGAGAATATTTTCACCTCTATTCTTCAGGAATATCAACCTATAGTTTTTGGTTGGTTTTTATTTGTTTATTTCTTTCTTGTAGTGACCTTACCTGGCTCTGGGTATCAGAGTAAATCTGGCCTAATAAAATGAGTTTGGGAGTACTCACTCCTCCTCAATTTTTGGAAGATTTTAAGAAGGATTAGTGTTAATTCTTTAAGTGTTGGTAGAAGTCATCATTGAAACCAACTGATCCTGGGCTTTTCTTTGTTGGGAGGTTTTTGATTACTGATACAATCTCCATACTCATTCTTGATCTGTTCAAACATTCTATTTCTTCATGATTCAGTCTTTGCAGGTTTAACATTTAAAGGAACTTATTTATTTTTTCTAGGTTATGCAATTAATTAGCTTAAAATTGTTCATAGGAGTCTTTTATAATGATTAATATTTCTGTGGTCTCAGCTGTAATTTATTCTTTTTCATTTCTGATTTATTTGAATCTTCTCTCTTTTTTCCTTGGGTAGTGTAGCTAAAGTTTTGTCAAAAGTTTGTTTACCTTTTCAAAAAACAGCTTTCTTGATTTTTAGCTTAGCTTTGTTGATTTTTTTAAATTGTTTCTCTGGTCTCTATTTTCTTTATTTCTGCTTTGATCTTTGTTATGTCCTTACTTCTGCTAATTTGGGCTTACTTTCTTCCACTATCTAGTTCCTTGAGGTATAAAATTAATTTGTTTATTTGAGAGGTTTTTTTTTCTTAATGTAGACATTTATTACTATAAATGTTTTCTCTTATAAGTGCTTTTGCAGCATCATACAGGTTTTTGTACATTGTGTTTCCATTTTCATTTGTTCAAGTAATTTTTTGATTTCTTCTTTAACCGATTGGTTGTTCAGGAGGATATTGTTTACTTCCATATATTTGTGAATTTTCCAGTTTTACTCTTGATACGGATTTCTAATTTTATACCTTTGTTGTCAGAAATGATACTTAGAATGATTTTAAACTTTTAAAATTTGCTAAGACTTATTTTGTGACCTAACATGAGCTATCCTGGGGAAAGTTCTGCCTTTACTTGAGGTTAATGTGTATTCTGCTCTTTTGGATAAAATATTCTGTACATATCTGTTAAGTTCATCTGGTATTTATATAGTTCAAGTCCAATGTTTCCTTCTTGATTTTCTGTTTGGATAATCAATTCATTTTTGAAAGTGTGGAATTGAAGTCCCCTACTATTATTGCATTGCTGTGTATTTCTATCTTCAGATCTGTAATGTTTACTTAGTATATTTAGGTTTACAAAGTTTTGTTCATATATGCTGATAATTATTGTATCCACTTGATGAATTGAGCCCTTTATAATTATATAATGACCTTCTTTGTTTCTTGTTTCTTGTTATTGATATAAATATAACAACTAACTCTGTTCTTTTTTGGATTCCATTTACATGAAATATTTTTTTCAGCTCTAACATTTTAAGACTTTGTGCACTGTTGAAGTTCAAGTGAGTATCTTTTAGGCAACATATATTTGCCTCTTTTTTTTTTAAAATGTTCAGCCACTCTATGTGTTTTGCCTGGGGAATTTAATCCATTTATATTTGCATTAACTATTGATAGGTATAGACTTACTAATACCATCTTAGTTGTTTTTAGTCCCCTTCTTCCCTTCTTCCTCTCTTGCTGTCTTTTGTGAATTAATGATTTTCTTTTGTAGTATCCTTTTATTCCCTGTCTTTACCTTTGTACCTACTGTAGGTTTTTGCTTCATGGTTATTATGAAGTTTACATAAAACTATTATAGATATAACAGTCTATTTTATGGTAATAAACACTTAACTTCAGTTCCATACAAAAAATTTCCCTTTACTTTCTCTCCCACATTTTGTGTTTTAATTCACTATTTACTTCTTTTTATATTGGATATCTATTAAAAATTATTGTAGCTATAGTTATTTTTAATAATTTTGTTATTTAACCTTAAGCTATATTTAAGTGATTAACACATCACCAGACTACAATATTAGAGTATGCTGAATTTGACTACATACTTACTTTTAGCATTATGTTGTATATTTTCATAAGTGTTATGTTTCTGATTTCTGTTCTCTAATTTTGGCTTGAAGAACTCCTTTCAGCATTATTTGTAAAGCAAATCTAGTGCTAATGAACTCTGTTAACTTTTGTTTATTTGAGAAATCTTTGTATTGCCTTCATTTCTGAAGGACAATTTTGCTGGATATAATATTCTTGGTTGACAGGTTTTTTGTTTTTTTTTCCTTTCAGCATTTTGGATATACTATCCCATTCCTTCTTGGTCTGTAAGGGTTTTGCTGAACTATCTGCTGATAGCCTTATGGGAGTTCCTTTGCATGTAAGGACTTTTTCTCCTTGATATTCTTAAAATTCTCTACTTGTATTTTATTTTAGATAGTTTTATTATAATTGTCCTTTTGTAGATCTATTGGGGTTTATTTATTTATTTAGGCCATGTCATGTGGCTTGCAGGATCTTAGTTACCCAACCAGGAACTGAACCCAGGGACATGGCAGTGAAAGTGCTGAGTCCTAACCACTGGACTGCCAGGGAACTCCCAGATATTTTTGTGTTTCAATTTTGAGGTGACATGGCTTCATGATTGGTATCCAAATCTCTCTAAGAGTTTGATCTTACCGGTCATTGTTTACTTACATAAGCTTATTCTCCTTTCTCCCTCTCCTCTCCTCTGGGATACCAATAATCTGTAGATTTTTTTTAAATGGTATACCATAATTCAGGTAGTTTTCTTCACTCTTATTTATTTATTTATTTATTGTTCCCTGACTGGGTAATTTCAAATGATATCTTCTACTTCACAGATTCTTTCTTTTTCTTGGTCTAGTCTGCTCTTAGTGCTCACCATTGCATTTTTAGTTTCACTTATTGTGTTCTTCAGCTCCAGAACTTCTGTGTGTTTTTTAAGTAATTTCTAACTCTGTTAAACTTCTTGTTTTGTTTATGTTTTGTTTTCTGATTTTACTGAATTTTCTTTCTGTTTTCTTGTAGCACACAGAGCTTTCTTAAGATAGACATTTTGAATTCTTTATTAGACAAATTGCAAATCTCTATTTCTTTGGGGTCACTTGCTGGAAATTTTTGTAGTCCTTTAGTGATGTCATATTTCCTTGTTTATTCACCTCCCTTGAAGTCCACACCTAGAAAATTCAGTCACCTCCTCATGTCTTTACTGATGGTTCTGGCCCTGCTTGAGATTTTGAGGCTTTCTTACATCTTTTAAATAGGTATACTTGCTGCATAATTCTTGTTCCCTCTTGTGGCAGAATTCTTAACTTGTGTGTCTTTTCTCTATCCTGAAAAGCCAGGCAAAGTGCTGAAAGCTTCCCTTTTCCTTTCCCTAGTTTAGTGCTGAAAACACAAGTTTGTGGTTTCTCTCAGGAGCACAGAGTTGTGTTAGCTTTCTGCACATGCTCACTAGCCATCTGCACAGGTTTGTTCCTGATATTTTGGAAGCATACATAAGAAGCTGGTCAGTGTTGGGGATGTGTGGGTGAGGCACCAGGAGAACTGGGGGTACCCATGAGGCACCTGGGGGATCTACAGGTGAGGCATCCCCAGTGACTCATAGGAAGGCTCATGATAGAGTGCATGGTATGGTTAGTAGGATCAGCTTCTCTTTAATGCCCACAAAGAGCCCTATTTGTTGTTCTCCTGACCACTTCCTTTCACCCAGTTTCACAACACATCTCAGTATTCTGGATGGATGAGAAAAAAGTTGGATCTCTTTCACAGCACCCTGTGCAGCTGGGGAAGACAGGTGCCCACTCACATGCTCTCACTTTCCCCTGTGGGAGAACTCACAGATAAGAATGTCTTTCTTGGCACTGAGCTGTACAGCCTTGGGAGAGGGTTATGCCTCTTAACCTCTTCAATGCATCCAACTTTGGCTTTTTTTTTTCTTTCTTTTCTTTTTTTTTTTTTTTTTTTTGCTCCAGTGGTGTATTGGAAATTCTCAGCTGTACTCCTCAACATCCACAAAGTGTCATTTCTGAGTGGTTGTATAAGTTGGTATTCTTTGAGGGGAAAACTGTTATTCTGCAATTTTGATGATGCCACTCTCCTCAGTGTTTATTTAATGCCTTGTATTCTTCATAGATTAAACAACATCTCTGCCTTCTCAACATCCTAATTCTCCAGCATATAGTATAATGGCTATTGCATAGGATGTGCTTACCTAATCCGTGTGGAATGATTTTATTAATATACTAAAATAGTAACTGAGTTTGTACTGTTTCTGATGGACTATGTTAGAAGCCATGAAAGTAAATATAAAAGAAATCCCTCCTCTTAAGCTGTTTAAATTTTGGTTTGGGTATTAGACAATAAATAAAATGTATACAATACTGTTTGTTTAAATGGTGATTAAGATTAAAGCTCTGGAAACATCAAAACTTTAAATAGGTTAATCAAAAAGTTCACAATATATTGAAATGTGAAAAAATGTGAAGGAACTGATAGATAAGGCCATGCAGAGTTCTAAGGAATTGTCATTCCAATGAGAAATTTCAAAATTTATAACAGCCCTGAGGCACTTTCTTGCTATAAGGGAGGAAGAGCAAGGAGGCCAGTGTGGGTAGAGTAGAGAGAATAGGAAGAAAAATTTAAAAGAATATATAAGAGACATAAGGAGAAAGCAGATGATTTATAGACATGTAGGACATTGGAAAACTTTTTGTTTTATTATAAGTGAGATGAAGGCCATTGGAGCTATTTAGAAAGAGAAAAGTGATAATCAAAATTATATTTTAAGAGCATCACCTTTGCTCTTGTTTGGTGATTAGTCCATAGTGAAGAGACAAGAGTAAATGGAGGGGGACCAGCTAGAGGTGTTATTAAAAATCCAAGTGAGAGATATGAGTGTCTTGGATCATGGTAACCAACATGGAGTGTAAATATTGTAAGGTTTTACTGACTCCTGGAGAAGGTGGAGGGCCAGAACTTCTGTTGTTGAATATTGTGCTAATATGTATTCTACTTTGTGGCATAATTAGTTATTTGATGCTATGTTGTGACTTATAAAATTATTTATGCAATGAATGTGCACAGTGATTTGGAAAACCAAACAAGGGTTTGGAGATTATTGGGAGGTCTTACTAAAGCTTATTCTAAGTGGCTCTTTGAGGAAAAAAAAAATTAATTGAAACAGAATATAGAGGAAATACCTTTGAACTTTTAATTTTCTCCCTCTGTAATCTAGAATAAAATGAGGACTGGGAGTGGAAAGAACAAGCTAACATAGAACACAATTATCATTAACATCACAGGTTTACTCTACTACCCACTTTCACTCTTATGGAAAGAAATCTGACTGTAAGAAGCCCATTCATAAGATAGATGCATGATCACATTCATAGACTAGCACTCATTTCAATATAACAAATCAAAAAGTAGGAGTTTGAAAATAAGACTACCTTGATGGGTGATTACTTCTTCATAAAATTTTGTTTTATATGAGCCAATAATTTAGGTTATAGAAAGTTCTGCCAGTCTGAATTTTAGCATATTCATTCATAGCTCACCATAAAATTTTATTACAAGTATTTTTCTCAATAACAAGTTTGGTGGTTTTTACAACCTTCAAGTTTTATAAAATGGTCAGTGGTTGAGGGAAACTTAACTAATTACTATCAGAACCAATGACACATTTTGAATATGTCATTTTACCTTATAATTTTCTAGATTTTTAAAACAAAATTGATGCTTTCTAATATAAATGGACATGTTTGCATGAAACAGGAATTGTGTACTTCTTTAATAATTATTTAATTGTAATATGGAAAATTTAAATAATGTTACAATTGAATATATTTTACATTGGATAATATATACATTTTTTCAGATATAACAATCGACCATACCAAACATACACTTTTTGAAAGGAATAATTCATTTGCACTTTCCTTAATTAGGTCATAACATAGAATGTGTCTGACCTTAATTTTCTCTCTGGTGTGATATACCAGAGATTATAGGTGCATATTAATAAGCCTGGTGTGATATACCAGAGATTATAGGTGCATATTAATTAATGTTTCATGATAAACATTTCAGGGATGAAACAATAACTGAAATATTTACAATTAGAAGACGTGTTGAGGGTACAGAGGAGAATAATAACACAAAAGAAAATAGGTAAGATTTCCAAAGGAAAGTGACAGTTAAGCTGAGTTTTTAAATAATTATGTTTTGGCAGGTAGAAATGAGTAGAGGACATTTTAGGTGAAGTTGTATGAAAAAAATGGAAAAATTTAGGATACAGAAAACATTACCAATAGAGGATATATAGTTTGAAGAATGATTTAATTATCAAACTGCATGTTTTAAATTTTAATAAGTTAGACAGTTATATAAGTATATATATATATATATATATATTCTGTGGCATGATTATATATATTTTGTTTTGCATTATTGTAATATACTTTACACATAAATATTTGACATATCTCTGGATATATATATATATATATGCTTAAATCCATATTAACTATTTATTATGTTAATTTATTTGCAAACTAATATCTACTAATTTGGGAATAGATATTGTGAATAATATGATATGGATTTTGGGCAGATTGGAATATAAATGATATGGCCAGCACTTTCCCTGCCTTTATTAGGTTGAACTCAGTGTAAGGTAGACTCAGGACCACTACTATTTTTTTTCTCTAAATTTGTTGCAAAATGTTACAATATTAACTTCCACTTAATTAATATATATTTATAAGGCCTCATTTTCTTGATTTTTCCTCATCTCCAAAGAAAATAATTAAATTATCTGAAATGTAATAACATTTTTTTTTAAACATGGCAAGAACATAAATATAACATAGAGCTCCTAATAAAAGAGCTGATTGTCAGTACAACAAGAGGAGAAGTTTTGAAAGATGTTCAGTAAATCCATCAATGCTATTGAGAAAAATGGAGGTGTGGGCTGTCATTACTGACAGGTTACTGTGTAGTAGATACTAACATTATACCTTGCTAGGCAATGGACACCTACATATTTAATGCTAAAACTCATGCAAACATATATACTGGAAAAGGAAAACTCTCCTTTCATGATTACTTTCATAGTTGCATGCTAAACATAAAATGACAATAAATTTTTGTACACAGAATCTTGGGATTATATATGCATTTGGTCTATCCTTAAAAATCCTTTGATAGTAATGTAACTCAAATTTTACTGCTTTAGTTAGATAATTTCTGTAGGCAAATTAACATTTTCATTAGTTTCTTAAATTTAAATAGGTGTCTACAATACACTAGATTTAATTTACAATTAAAATAAAATTGAAATTTCAATTTTGGTAATTTCATAAATAAGAATAGTACCTAATAACATCAATCAAGGAGCTGTTAACATGAAGCTGAAAAAATGTTCTACCCTGTGGATTATTTTAGCACTACTTATTTCAAAATTATTATAGAAATATCTTAAAAAGATGGGATGTGTTTTTTCTGATATCTTATTTCTTTAATATTTTTAAAAAGAGTCAAATTTTAAGTAATATATTTATATAGTATATTCTCTCTCTGTTCAATTATGAAAAACTAAAATAGCCTCTTAGTTATTATGAGATCTAAACATGGTTATTTGGGGTTGGAGTATATTAGTTCCATATTGCTACTGCAAAGAAACTTGGAGCCTAAAATAATGCAAATTTATTATCTTACTGGTTTAGAGATCAAAAGTCTGAAATGGGTCTCCCTGTGTTAAAAAGTTGACAGGGCTGTTTTCCTTCTGGAGACTCTAGGGCAGAATACATTTTTTTGCCTGTTCCAGTTGCGCAAATTTTTTGATTCATGGCTATTTTCATCTTCAACACCTCATATGGCCAGTCTAGACTTCCGTAGTCTTCATAACTCTGACATTGACTCTTTTTTTAAAAAATTTTTTTCACTATTTCACTTATAAAGGCTGTTGTGATTACATTGGGCCCATCAGGAAAACCCAGGATATTCTCCAAATTCCAAAATTCTTAATTAAATTAATCTGCAAAGTTGCTTTTGCTGTGACATGTAACTTATTTACAAGTTCCAAAGATTAAGATATAACTTTTTTTTTTTCCTGGGAGGGTATTAGTAGTACATCTACCACAGGAGTCCCTGAACAATTTAGCAAAGTTAGAACACTTACATTATCTCTAAGTTAAAAACAATGAAATTTATATGTGAGCAGAAAAATGCAATCCATTTTAAAGAAAAGGATAAGTGAAACATAAACATACTAAAAGAGAACTGAAATACTAAAATTATGAGACAAAATTGTTAAAGGAGCTACTATAAATATTCTTAAGAACTGAAAGTAAAACATGGTCACAATGATTTAATTTTATACAGAATTTCAGCAAAGACAAGGAGACATTAAAAATATTAAGTAAATTTATATAAATATAAATATAATATATTTTATATTATGCAGAAATTTATATTATTTCTGCAGGTAAATTATAAAACTGAGAATTACAATACTAGTAATGGAGAAAAAAAAAGATGGATGACTAAATAGGAGTATGGAGTGGCATAAGAAATAATTGTTGTACTTGGAGTCAGACAAAAAGAAATATGAAAAATAAAACCCATGGAAAAATTAAAATAGAGAGGAAAGAACAGGGCCTCAAGGAATTGTGAGACAAAATTGAGTTGTCTAATATGTGCAAGTTAACTTTCAGAATGATAAAGGGGAAACAACAGGAAAGAAACATATGTGAAGAAATGATTGCTAAAATATTTCCAAATTTGATGAAATATCCAAAAATTCAAGGAATTCCAAGTAGGCTGTATATACAAATACAGAAAAAAAACCTCATGTAAGCATGTAAAGGTCAAGATGTTAAAAACAAAAGACATAGAGGAAATTAGAAACCTAATAGAGAAAAAAAAGAAACATTACATAAACATTGCATACAGCAGACAATGATACAGATTGGAAATGACATATGTCACCACATTAAAGGTCAGGAAACATAAGACTATTTTTAAAGTGATGAAAGAAAACAATTAATTATCAACCCCAAATTCTATATTCAGAAAAAATATCCTTCAAAAAATATCAATATAATGATATTCTCAAAATCAACCAAAACTATAAAAATAGTACTGATTCAAAGCTCTGTACTTTGTTAGTTTCTTTTCTCTATCTGCAATTATATCTTGAATGAAATCATTCAAGTCTTGGAATTGTATATATTATTTAATTATCATTATGGCAAAGCTGATACTTTCAACTCAGACAAATTTCCTGGTCTCCAATTTGTCTATCTAAATGTTACTTTAGCAACTATATTTATATAACTCAAATTTAACCTATCCAAACATACCTCCTCATCTTTCCTTCGAAGCTAGGTCTTGTAAAGTTCTTCCCCATTTTCATATTATGGCAGTGCTGTCCATTCAGTTGCACATGTCAAAATAAAAAATAAGATAAAATAGTTTAAAAAATTGAGGAATTAAGCCTTATTTATCTCTTTATAATTTAAATGTTAAATTTAAACAATCAGAAAATTCTATTATATTCAGAATCTAACCAGTTCTCAATATTTCCATGATATATTTTTGTCTGAATCACCTTCAACTTTTGCCTGTTTTCTTATTATGTCTTACTGATTTACTTTCTTGCTTATAAATTTGCTTCATCTAGTCTATTGCCAAAACAGAAAACCAAGTCATGCTTTAAAAAATTAAGCTTAATCATTTGAATTCTTTGTTCAAAACCCACCAATGAATGGATCTTCTGAAGAGTTTGAGTAAAAGATAATGTCCTTACAGTGATCTTCAATACTCTACCTTACTTGCACTCCCTTTAAACTTCAGATATTACTTTCTACCACCCTATCTCTCATCCATTTTCTTCTTGATATTTTTAAAAGTCCCTAATCAAATTCCAGCTCACGGAATTTTAGAATGGTTGATCCCTATGCCACAAAGAATTTTATCAGTATAGCTATATGATTACCATCTCACATCATTCATATCTTTAGCAATTGTCACTTTCTTAGTGAGACTCCTACAATATTACCCTAATTACCAATGCACCTTTATAATTTTCAAAATTTTTATTTTTTCGTGTGTCTTCCCACTCCATCTCTAAAAGTGAAGCACCAGCACTAGGATGATAAGAATAGTTGTCTCCTTGATCACATATGTATCCACTGAACCTAGAATAACACTTGACACATCATCATTACACAATACAAATATGTTGAGTTAGTGAATACTGAATATCAATTTGTAATTAGCAGTAGTATTTTTCTCTACATACACCAACTTCAAAATTTAAAAGAAAATAAGATAGCATTCATAATCACAAAAACAAATGTAAAATAATTAAAAGTGAACAACACAAAAATCATAAGAATTCTGCAGGTAAAATAAATAAGTCATTTTTACGGCTGAGTAGTATACCATTATATATATATATATATATACTACATATTCTTTATTCATTCATTTTTGATGGGCACTTCAGTTGCTTCCATATCTTGACCATTGTAAATCATGCTGCTATGAATATTGGGGTGCATGTATGTTTTTGAATTAGTATTGTTGAGCTTTTTTTTTTTCGGTTTGAATATATACCAGGAGTGGAATTTCTGGATAATATGGTAGTTCCATTTTGAGTTTTCTGAGAAATTGCCATACTGCTTTCCACAGTGGCTTCATCATTTACATTTCCACCAAGAGTGTATAAGGGTCCCTTTTCTCCACATCCTTATCAGCATTTGTCATTTGTGTTCTTTTTGATGATAGCCATTCTGACAGGTGTGAAGCGATATTGTGGTTTCGATTTGCATTTCCATGATGATTAGCAACGTTGAGCATCTTTTCATGTTCTTGTTATCCATCTGCCTATCATCTTTGAAAAATGTTTACTCAGGTATTCTGCTCATTTTTTAATCAAGTTTTTTTTTTTTTTGGATGTTGTATTGTTTGAGTTGTTTATGTATTTTGGAGAGTAACCCCTTAACAGTCATATTATTTGCAAATATTTTCTCCCATTCAGTAGGTTGTCTTTTCATTTTGTCAGTGGATTCCATTTCTGTGCAAAAGCTTTTAAGTTTAATTGGGCCATTAGCAACAATGTGGATGGACTTGGAGGTTATTGTGCTATGTGAAGTAAGTCAGATGGAGAAAGACAAACACTATATGATATCACTTATATGGGGAATCTTAAAAAAAATACAAGAAACTAGTGAATATAACAACAACAACAACAACAAATTGACTCACAGTTACAGAGAATAAACCAGTGGTTACCAGTGAGGAGAAGGAAGGGAAGAGGGGCAATACAGAAGTAGGGGATTAAGAGGTACAAACTATTATGTATAAAATAAACACTAAGGATACATTGTAAGACACAGGGAATACAGCCAATAACTTATAATAATTATAGAGAGAGTATAACCTTTAAAAATTGTGAATCACTCTATTGTACACCCATAACTATAATATTGTACATTGACTATACTTCAATAAAATTTTAAAAAGTTAAGTAAATTAATCTTTAATTCCAAAAAAACTATTAGACTAATGAAGCAAAAAATTTTTCAGGAATGAGATCTATCTATCTTTCTATCTCTATCTCTACACTATAATATATATAGTATATGTACTATTATATTATATATATTATGTCTATGTATAATATATATACTATAACATATAGTATATATACTATTATATGATATACATATAATACATTTTTTTATTTAGTATGGCAATTATTCCTTTTAATCTAGAAGTATTGTTCTATCTCAGTCAAAATTCCAGCTGGAGTATTTGAGTGTCTGGCAAAACGCTATAATTAATGTAAAAAATAAAATACACAAATCAACTTTGAAAAAATAGAGGGATGATGGCTTATCTTATTAAATATTAAGAAATATTTTGTTGATAGAGAGCAAGCCCTATGTATTGCTATATGGAAAATAAAATATACTAGTTACCCAAAAAAATAATATGCAGCATTTGCCATATTTAATTGTGCACATTGTTTTTGATGCACTCATTATCGATTATGCATAATACAAAAATGCATGCATCAATAATAAATTAATGAATAAGGGGAGTTGATTTTAGCATTTATTATGGAGTATGCAGTTGAAGGCAACCTAGAAAACCATTAATGGGGAACTTAAAAAAAAGTGAATGCAGTCAGAAAAAAAATTTGATGTTAACTTAATAACAAAAATTCTTAAAAAAATAAGCATTGACTAAGAAAAGTATTAAATTATGTCAGGATTACAAATGAATGAAAAACACTTTTTGTACAAAACCAATACTACATATTTTATAAAAATACATTTATATGTGCATATGCTAAAAACAATATATCTATATATGTAAAGGCAATATATGTAACATTATATATATTTTTAAGTGAAGGAAAAGTAAACTCATTCTAATTCATTAATCATTTGTAGACTGTTGTATGGTGGATGAAATAACCAAAGTTTGTGATCTCTAAGTTGGTAGAATTGGAAAAATCAACCGCAAAAGTAGTGGAAATGAAAAAAGTCATAGAAGTTAGAGACTGAGGATATATCAATTTATAAAAAGCCACCAGGCATTTATAGGATCAAAGAGACATAAAGTGCTCAAGCTTGGGATTCTAGAGGTTACTGGCTTTCTTCTTTTTAAGTTTCTGTTAAAAATAGAAGATTAACCACCTCCCAATAGTGAATGCTCTTTGGAAGCTTATTTGTGATGACTTAAGATTTTTTTTTTTATGATAGTGTAAAATAGATAAGAACATCTTAAACTGGGTAGCATTGTTGTATTATGGTAAATCAAGCATTTGAGAATTAAGCACATGGATTTAGCAGTTTTACCATGGAAGAGTTATATAAATTTCTCACTATCATATTCTTCATTATTTGTGACAGAAATTCATAGACATCATAGACGTGCAAAACAAGACAGATCTTATTTTCATTTGTTTATAATCAATGTTGTGTGGATAACTTTGGGCTTCATCTTGAAGTTTATTTTAAAATTTATTTTCAGTATTTCTAATTGAAAATTGAATATTTTCTTTACTCTTCCTTATACATTATTTGCTAATTCCCTAATAAATTATAGTAACTCTTCTTAAGTTATCCTCAGTACCATATCTATAAGAACTTCATCATTAAAACTAGCAAAGTTGTTTATAAAATAAATGACTCTTTCAATATTTATATAAAATTGCATGTGGATAAGTAGATTCTTTTATAAAACCTAAATGAAATTTAGAACTGCCTAAGAAGCTTTATTATAATTGGCATAGAACTTCAAATCATAATTTTAATATAAATGTTAGATATAAATATAGAATTTAGGTTTTATTGTATAATTATGTATTTAGTTTTATATTTATTTCCATTGCAAGTTAATATGTGATTAATAGGTGATTCACCTTGCACACCTACCATTTTCTGTAAAACCATGGTCTCACCAATTAGAAAGCCAGAATTTGGCAGTTTCTGTGACTTGAAATTTCATTAATAAGACATTTTTTACCTTTAAGTAAAAGGAAGAGTTTCTAGAATATAGGAATTATCTCTTACAAATTTAATAGACAAGAATACTCCAAATCAATAATATGAAATATCAGAAGCTGACGAGCTCAAACCATACAAAGTACTTTTAAAAGAGGTCATGTGAAATGCCTAAAATTATTAGTGTACTGGTGTCAATTAAAAATAATTTGCATAGTTACACTTTTGGTTTGGATATGTAGAAAGCTGAAAAGATTGTCACTTACAAAAAGAATTTTTTTTTTCCAAGTCTGATTTTTTGCCATCCTCCGATTTAGACCAGATTTTTACTTCATATCATTCTTTTGTTTTGTGTTTTTGTTTTTTTATTGGGGATAAAGTCTCCCATCCCATCCATCTAGGTCACCACAGAGCACCGAGCTGAGCTCCCTGCACTATTCAGCAGGTTCCCACTAGCTATCTGTTTTACACATGGCAGTGCATATATGTCAATCCCAACCTCCCAATTCATCCCCACCCCTGTGCCCACACATCTATTCCTTATGTCTGCATCTCTATTCCTGCCCTGTAAATAGGTTCATCGGTACAATTTTTGTAGATTCCACATACATGCATTAATATATGATATTTGTTTTTCTCTTTCTGACTTACCTCACTCTGTATGACAGACCCTAGGTCCATCCACACCTATACAAATGACCCAAATGAGTTCCTTTTATATGGCTGAATAATATTCCATTGTAAATAAAGCCAGACAAACAGCAAATAAATGACTTTTTAAAAAATCCCATCAAAGAACTGAGATCCCAGGACAAATAACTCCAAATCTTGAGAGAGACATAAAACTACAGAGAGACATAACCTCATAATTTGCCTACCTGGAATCCATGACCCTAGATGTCATATAAACAGGTAGAAAGTTAATCTTGAACATTTTAACAAATTATTGTGGGCCAAGAGAGAGTTAAAGTGAGAGAATGAAGCCCTGAGGCTTGCAGGCATAGGAAACCTGGCACTCTCTTGAAGGATTTTCTTCCAAAATTTTTATCAGTTGAAAACAGAAAATGTTAAGGAGAGTCCTCCTCCAGTGGTGCCACCTGAGGAAAAAGAATAGCAGCCACTGCCAAAACTGCACCTAATCTAATCCATGTTGCCTGCCTCCCAAATGGAACAAAATCATTGATATCCTGGGGGGAAGGTCATGAAAAGCTGTATCACTGGTTGAAACCTGGTAGCTTGGGGAGAGGAGTAGCAGCCACCACCAAAAGTATACTCACACCAGTTTCCCTCATATACCCTAAGATAAAAGAGCCTTCTACTTCAGAAGCACATCAATGCTTTGGAAAGGGCAGGAAAACATGCTAGGGCCAGAATTACAAGTACGGGAGGAGAAGAAAATGTAGTGAAGACCATATCCACAAGACCCAGGCTCAGTGATTACTTAAGACTGAAGAGTATTCAGAACATTAGAGAATCCCCACTTCCCACATCCCAATTACCATGTGAATAAGCATCCAATAAAAATTGTTCTATTTGTGGAATACAACAAGAACAGTGGCAAGAAATAGGTTCCCTCAGATTGACCTCCATCATGAAAATGTGTAGGGCTCCACTAACTTGATCCACAGTGAAACTGGCAAATATTATTAAACAACAAAAACAACATTCAAAATCTCTGTAAAAGTCATAAGGGCAAACAAAAATGAAGGAATATCTGTTCAAGAAAATAAATGAAAATTTAGTTAGGAGATGAGTATTTGTGGTAGAACTGAGACCACTCTCTCTTGCTCTTCACTAAGCTTAGTGTGGTGGACACTCTTCTTCAGTCTCCTTCAGCTAAGCATGAAAACGTGTGACTCTAATGAAAAGAGAGTTTTAGATTATAGGTTGAAATACAATTTAGACTATAGGTTTTCTCTTTGCAATAAACAAGGAGAAAATATATGCCACTCCGCAAAGGATAGATACATAAAATTTAGTATATTCAAACAATGGAATATCATTCACCAATAAAATACATGATAAATGTGCCAAATATGGATTTGTCTTTAATATAAATTGAGTAAAAACTGTCATATATAATAATGAAAACTTTGTTGAGGGGAAAAATAAAGCTAAATAATATATTTTAATAGAAAATCATGTACACATATATATAAATACATATAAAAAATAATAAGCGCACAATTCTGAGCCATGTAGACCATGTGTGGAGATTTTGGATGAGATAGAAAAGAAGAATTTAAGCAGATATAAGTTACTTTCAGTTCTATTTTTCTCTGTTGTGTGATTGTTTCACCAATGTTCATTGTAACAATAACATGAATAACTGAAAATTAATTATCTAATCAAAAAGATAAGAAGACCATGTGTGTCTAATTATTATTTTGTGTCATAGCATTGTAATCTGTCCAATTATGTGCATATGAGACCAATGTAAAATCAGAGGTAAAGCATAACAAGTGGAACAATGAAATCTAAAATGATATTTTCCTTTCAATTTGCATTATAATATTGATGTGATTTTTCCTAGGCAACATATATTCATATCATTCAATTATTCCTAAACTTAAATGTCCTTAGCATTGTGTAATTTAGTATGAGGCATACAAAGAAAGATATGCATGTCAACCCTATGTTCCACATGTTAATACATATTAAAATGTATTCATGGGTGTTTTGTTAGATATTTGAAATGAATGGAGGATATTATTGGAAAAGTAAGAAAATTGTTTTATTGACTTGTTGTAGACTAGCAATTCCCACAATGTATTATATTGTACAGCATAATGTAGTTAAGGGGTCAGAGTTATCTCTATGGATATCATAGTTAGAATGATTAAACAGTGAATAAAAATATAGAAGAGTTTAATAGTAAATTCCTTGTTGATCATTTGGTGAATTCAACATTTTTGTTGGAATAGGAATTTAATATATCAAAATTGCTGACAGATGAACACTCAATCCCAATGAAAAAATTTCCTTTAAATTTTTAAAAATTATTTTATTGTCTAAAAGGATTTTTTTTTAAAAAATTATCTAAAAGGATTTTTAAAAAATTATGTGATAGCCTGTCATTGATAATTAAACTATGATGAACATGTGTTTCTTTAGTAAGTTCTGCTTCTCTCAGATAGCCTGTATTATATGAATAGTTACCATGGAAACCATTCTATTGTACTGAGAATATTCAAATGAAGCTGAGAACTTGATGAAACCTATAAGATAAATTAATTAATTAATGATAAAGAACTCAAGAATTCAGTAATAGAAACTATAATATTAATGAGTGCAATATAACACATGGCTAGCTGCATTATCTATACTACATCTTATAGTTAAGTGGAAAAAGCAAGAAAAACTACCTAAACATTTGAAAACTAGTGCTTTCTATGTATTAAGTATATAAAATATTATTAATTACCTATTAAAATGCATTACATAAAAAGCACTTTAAAATTATACTTAATGGAAAAATATTTTCTTTTTTATTACTAAAAAATATAATTAACTTTATTTCATTATTATCCAGTAAGAATACAACTTTCCAGATAGCTTTTATAAAAAATATATATCTAAATTTACCTTTAGAAGCATTGTTAAAAATTCTACAGCATTTACAAAATTATTAGAATTCATATATTATTTGTATGTTTTCTGTATATTTTAATACATAAAATTTAAATAAGTTTGTTATTGTTCTTGTACTTTCAGTAATCCATTGGATAAGACAAATCTGATGATGCAGCAAAGAACAGTTTCTAAGGATCCTGGGATCACTTCACTCATCTTGCATTTCTAAATTTGTATATCACGCATAGCTCATTACAATTCTTTTAAAGATCCACAATAAATCTTTGATTTTTCATTTGTTTACTTTGTAACATGTTCCTTAACATTCTCCAGATATCATGAGAGCAAGGTAAGCTTCACTAAGAAACGAAACTTTGCATTGAGTCAATTTAAAATAAATCTTCTGCTATATATTAATATTTTCCAGCATAAACAAGCTAATTGCATCAGCCTGAGATAGTAAAAGTTCCCATTGAAATGATGGATTAGGGGTTAATTAAGACATCTGTAATGGCTTCATCTTCACATATATCTTGTTAGCACATTGTTTTGCACACATCTTAACTGACAGCAGTCAATTATCAAGTCGGCATGTGTAATAACAGACTGTAGACTCACTCGTCTGAAGCAAGAATAAAGATACCCAGTCTCTTGGGCTTCCCTGGTGACACAGTGGTTGAGGGTCCGCCTGCCGATGCAGGTGTGCCCCGGTCCGGGAAGATCCCACATGCCCGTGGAGCGGCTGCGTCCGTGATCCATGGCCGCTGAGCCTGCGCGTCCAGAGCCTGTTCTCCACAACAGGAGAGGCCACAACAGTGAGAGGCCCGTGTAACGCAAAAAAAAAAAAGATACCCAGTCTCAATTCTTTAAGATATTATATGCTTAACACAAATAGGATCCACAATTGTAAAGTCATGGAAAACATTGATTCTGTCATGGATTCCAGATTGGGAATGGACACAGAATTACGGTATTCTTTTGACAATAGCCAAATATCAAACACTTATGTAAAACATCTTTTCTCCTACCTATAATTTAAAAAAAAAAGGTATATTGATAAAGCTATTGAAGGTCAGTTAACAGAATTATTGAGGATGTAGACCTGTGTTAAACAGTGTAGAGACAAAAGACTTCTTTCAACAATTTTAAAATTTGAGTCTCTTGCAAGTGCTGTCAAACTTGTAGAAAATAAGAAATGCACTTGATTCTGTTGAAAGAGAATAAACTGGAGAAAGAAAAATAATAACAATAATATACATCTAGGAAGCCTGAATCTATGGATTAATAAAACCTAATATTTTCTTAATAGTTTTACCAATATTATAACATTGTAAAAAATGAAATCATTAGCAACAAACCTATTAGAAATTATTGAACTGTGATCGTATAATAGTCAAGTCTCAGTTCCAAAATTAATCAGATATTTCTTCCTGAGCCACATAAAATTTCTTGTTTTCCACCTATTTTCTTACTTTTTATGGTTCCTTAGGAGATTGGTTCTTACCACAATTTTATAAGTAATTCTTACCCAACTGCAGGATGGCTCTTTTAACCAGTCAGATGAGAAATGTCAACACAATTTGGGGAATAATAACACAGAGAAAAATCAGAGTTGCCAATATAGAATAATATTATTAATGGATTTTTGTGACATTTCAGACAACATAGAGATCACTCTAAAAATCATGAAAACAGAATCTTTTTATTGCATAGTTATAAACCTTCATTTATTATTTAATGTGCCCAATTAACAGCATTAGTTGAAAGTTATTTGTTGTGAAATCTGTACCAGAACAAACTATTGGGGTAAAATATTTACCGTAATAATATGTAAAAGCAAATAAGAATTTGTAAAAGCATTGTGTATATTTTGTATTAATGACCTTTATGATGGAGTTGCAAAGATAAAAGGACATTGCAAAGATTTATATCTAGAATTATTCGGATAACAAACTGTTCATCACAACCAGGAGTGGAGATGCTGGATCATGCTTCCCTCTAAAATCAGGAATAAGGAAAGGATGACCATTTTCACCACTTCAATTCAAAGTAGTATTGAAAGTCTTAGACACAGCAGTCAGACAAGAAAATGAAATTAAAAGCATCCAGATTGGAAAGAAAGAAGTAAAACTGTCACTAACTGCAGATAAAATGATACCATATATCAAAAATCCTCGTCTCCACAAAAAAAGAAAAAAAAAACTATTAGAACTAATAAATGAATTCAGTAAAGTTGCAAGAAACAAGAATAACATATGGAAATCTGTTGCTTTTCTAAGTATTTTTCTATAATAATGAAAGAGAAAATAATAATAGAAAGAGAAAGCAAAAAAATAACTGGTTTAAAATCACATCATAAATAATAAAATACCTAGGAACCAAAGAGGTGAAAGACTTAAACTGTGAAAACTATAAAACATTGAAGAAGGAATTTGAAAATGATACAAAGAATGAAAAGATATTCCATGTTCTTGGACTGGAAGAATTAATATTGTTAAAATATACATAGTACCCAAAACAATCTACAGATTAATGCATCCCTATCAAAGCACCCATGATATTTTTTACAGAAATAGTACAAATAATCCTAATATTTACATGGAACCACAAAAGACTCTGAATTACCAAAGCAATCTTGAGAAAAAAGAACGAAGCTAGAGTTATCATGCTTCCTGACTTCAGCCTATACTACAAAGCTACAGTAATCAAAACAACATGATACTGGCACAAAAACAGATGCATAGATCAGTGGAACAGAATAGAGTCCAGAAATAAACCCAAGTGCCTATGGTCAAATTAATCTATGACAAAGTAGGCATGAATATATGAAGGAGAAAAGACAGTCTCTTCAATAAGTGGTGCTGGGAAAACTGGACAGCTACCTGTCAAAGAACAAGATTAGAACTTTTCATCACAGAGTACACAAAAATAAACTAAAAATGGATTAAAGACCTAAATTTAAGACCTGAAACCATAAAACTCCTAGAAGAAAACATAGGCAGAACACTCTTTGACATAAATTGTAGCAATATTTTTTGGATCTACCTCCTGAGACAAAAGAAATAAAAGCAAAAATAAACAAATGGGACCTAATCAAAGTTAAGTGCTTTTGCACAGCAAAGAAAAACATCCCCCAAATGATAAGACAACCTACTGAATGGGAGAAAATATTTGCAAATGATATGACTGCTAAGGGATTAATATCCAAAATATAAAGACAGCTCATACAATTCAATATCAAAAAGCTCAGACAACTCAATTAAAAACTTGGCAGAAGACCTAAATAAACATCTTTCCAAAGGAGACATACAGATGGCCAGTAGGCATATGAAAACATGCTCAATATTGCTAGTCATCAAAGAAATGCAAGTCAAAACTACAATGAAATATCACCTCACACCTGTCAGAATGACTCTCATCAAAAAGAACAAAAATAACAAATGTTGGCAAGGATATGGAAAAAGGGAACCTTCATATGCTGTTGGTGCGAATGTAAATTGGTGCAGGCACTATGAAAACAGTATGGAAGTTTCTCAAAAAATCTGAAAATAGAACTACCATAAGATCCAACGATTCCACTCTTGGGTATATATCTGAAGAAAACAAAAACGCTAACTCAAAAAGGTACTATGCACTCTAGTGTTCATAGCAGCATTATTTACAATAGTCAAGATATAGAAGCAACTTATGTGTCCATCAGCAACAGATAAATGGATAAAGAAGACTTGTTATACAATGGAATATTATTCAGCCATAAAAAATACAGTGCTGTCATTTGCAACTATGTGGATGGACCTAGAGAGTATTATACTTGGTGAAATAAGTCAGACAAAGACAAACACTATGTTATCACTTATATGTGGAATCGAAAATGTAAAACAAATGGATGTGTATAACAAAACAGAAACAGACTCACAGATATGGAGAACAAACTAGTGTTTATCAGTGGGGAAGGGAAGGGGGAAGGGCAAGATAGGGGTATGGAATTAAGAGATACAAACTACAATGTATAAAATAAATAAGCAACAAAGATATGTTGTGCAGCACAGGAAATATAGCCATTATTTTGTAATAACTTTAAATGAAGTATAATCTATAAAAATATTGAATCGCTCTGTTGTCTACCAGAAACAAATAAAATATTGTAAATGCACTATGCTTCCATTAAAAAAATCAAATTAAAAATATTCTGAGGTTTCTTTTAGTACTTTGCCAGCCACATGAGTTGGTCTATAAAGCAGCTTAAAACATGGTGTCTTGCTTCATCAGAGCAAGCAAGTAGTGAGAACAAGAGAAAGAGAACTAGCAGAACAGATGTAACAGTATTTTATAATCTAATCTCAGAAGTAATATTTTCAACATTTTTGCCATATCATTTACTAGGGGCAATTCATTATCCTCAACATACTCTCAAGGGGAATAAATTTCAAAATGACATGAATACCAGAAGATGGGGATAAATATATACACACAAACAAGGAGGGATAAGAAAACCTAAGACATTCATAAGAGAGAATAATGTTAAAAGATTTAAGCTATCAGATATTGACTTATTATAAAATTCCAATAACTAAAATTGTGTACTGGATCAAGGATTGGAAAATATCCCAATGAAACAGAATAGAGAGAAGACTATAAAGAATAACCCATGCATTAACCTTATTAATTATATATAGAAATTTCTTCTAAGAGGAAATTTTACTTTCTCTTGAAAATTTCATGATTGAGTTTCCTGTAAGAGTCTTCCTTTTGAGCCCTATTATGTCAAAGAAAACTATACCTTAGTTTTCCTGTGCCACTGTTTCATTTATTTTAATTTATTTAACAAATACTTTAAAATTGCTGGTATTTTCTTAAGTGAAAAAAATATTTCTTTAGATACAGCACAAAGTCTACCATGTTTTTATCCTGATTAGAATTTTAAATTTGCTACCATGTATAGGATATGAGGAAAGGTTTTTTTACAGTAGTAAAAAATATGTAGAGTTGAATGAAGTAGGGAGATGGAATGAATACTTACCAATGAACTCTTTTAATATTAGAAAATATCCATTTTAGAATTATTTGGTGAGATACTATTGATGTTACCGGAAAATACTTGGAATCTTGAAGGAAGGAGATTAGGTCAAATAAATGGACCACATTTAACTCTAACCAAAGTGTCTTGTCATATGGTAAAATGACTGCCTGGAACCAATTTCAGGAGAGTTGGGTTATAGGAAGGACATTGTGTAGATTTCTGTTAGGCATCTCATCTTAACCTCAAACCAGAGGAAAATAATGCATGCTTGATATATGTATTACAGGAGCCAGCCTAACAACTTGAAAAGCCTATCAAATAAATGATAATGAACTCTACAGTCACATTTGCTCAATCGCCAGTACAATCCAGCAAACATGCAAGTGCAATTTACAATAACTGACCATGAATAGAGTGGCTTATACATTTGTGCTACAGTTTTTATGAGTGCATTTTCTTTTATGGGCAACTTCTATTTTGATAAAAAATAGATCCATTTGATACTTTTTGAATTTCTATGAAGAAACTAAAGAAAATATGAATTGTTTTCTTGCTCTTTAACAAGATCAATGAAGAAAGTAATTTCCAATTAACACATTTACTCCTGAGTTTTTTTCCCAAAATAGGCATTCTTAGATGAATTAAACCTTCCTTAAATTAGATATTTCCAGCTAAGCTTTTACCCTAACTAGTTATATATAAACTGTTGGAATTTTGTTTTGTTTTGCTTTATATATAAAATGTTTTAAGTTTCAGTATATTATTTCAGATAAGGTTGTATTTCAAAATACTCTCTTGTATTACCAAGCTTTCTTAAACTGTAACATAACAGCATATCCAGATATCAGTATGTCTATGTCAGCATAAATAATAAGTCCAAGCTTCTCTTACTTCCTTTTCCCATCCCATGTCCATGTTAAATCTCTCCTTCCCACTTGCACTATACACTAGCACATCCATGTTTACTTATATTGACATCCTGTTTGCTATCAACGAACTATCCAAGAATAAGATTAAAATATTCCATCTCTCTCTTACCTACAAACCTCACAAAAGCTAAAAAGCAAAGAATTAAAAAAAATATTTTGAGTGTTGTTAAAAGTACAGTTTAAAGAAATTGTGTAATTTAAGTTTGTATAGTTAGTAACTTATAGTGCCTCTCTATTTACTCTTTGAAAAATGATTGCTATTTTATGTGATAGTAGTTTTTATTCTTAAGGTTTAAGTCATTCTTAAATATTGATTACTTTTGATCACATCTCTAGGTTTCAATAACAGGTAATATCATTAAAGAATATTTTAACGAATTTAAAACAATTTTACATTTTCAGAATATATGAACTTCCATAATATTTTGATCTTCAAAATTACCATTAAACAAAGAAAAAAATCAATCATCATATAGGTTGTGTTACATATAAGGAAACTGGCATACAGAAAAATAAATAAATTGCTCAAAATTAATCTGGCTGCCTGCAACCCCTCTTTACTGATCTCCAACCAGCATTTATTTCACTAGACAATACTGGATTCTCTGATGTTGCATAATTATTTTAAATAAAGAAGTGGTTTTATTGCTGAAAGAAAAGGTGTTGAATGTGTTCAGAGGATTTTAACTCTTTCCTATACACCCAGCAAAGTACAAAGATTGTTAAATACTTTATTTTAATCTGAGAAATTACCTCACATATTATATTGTTTTACTCATTTTATACATTAGGAATGGATTCTTTACAAAATAATAATCCCATGGTACACATAAAATTATCAATCTGGAATTTCAATCTAGAATAATCTAACCACAATGTAGTGCTATTTTCCATACTGCAATAATTGTAGATCAAAACTGACTACATTTCATTGTAGAAGGATAAGGATAAAACTCTCAAAACTTTTGGGGGAAATCCAGCTAAAAGGACATGTACTGGACATTTAGGAGTACATTTTTTTAATGTAATGCTATTATGTTTAGTAATTTTCACTGAGAACAGACTGCTTATATCCAGTGGCAGCTTCCTCCTTCCCAAAACTGCTGTTCTAATCTGCTCTAGGTTGGTGGGGTTTTTTTCCTTATAAATAAAAAGGACATTTTTCTATTTTATTGAGATACAATAGGCATATAACATTGTGTACATTTAAGGTATACAATGTGATAATTTGATATACATATATTGTGAGAAGTTTACCATAATAAGGCTAGTTAATGCATTTTTTCACCTCACATAATTACCATTTTGTTGTTGTTGTTATAGTAAGAACATTTAAGATCTATTTCCATAGCAACTTTCAAGTGTACATTACAGTACTGTTAACTATAGTCACCATGCTGTACATTAGACCTCTAGAACTTACTCATCTTATAAGTGAAAATTTGTGCTCCTTGACCAACATCTCCCCATTTTCCCCACTCCTTGCTCTGGTAACCATCAATCTATCTCTGAGTTCAGTGTTCATAAAAGGTACTTGAGATATGTTACCAAAAATTGGGCTCAGGGAACAGTGACAAAACCCTTACATTGAAAACCTCATTCAAGACAAACCTAATTATGAATGGGGAAATGCAGGTTCTCATTTTCTATTTTAAAATGTATTTAGTACATAATTTCTACTAGATGGAAATTGAGTGTACCACGTGCCTTGTTATTCTTTAATAGCTTTACACATCAGAATTCTTTATAAAAGTACTCTTAAGGAGAAGTATCCAATACACTTTGCTGTGAATTCAATCTGTGGCAGTCAATTTTCTTTAACCTTTGCAATGTAAACAGACTCTGACCATGTGGTGGCAGAAGGAAAATGTGTTTTAGTATCAGCTTGTTAGTGGCAATTCAGCCATATGTTACTGCATATATGGTATGCAGTAAAATCATATGAGACACCATGCAGATGTTATATTAGATAAGTTGCAGTCACTGTTTAATTTACCATTCATTAACTTTCTTCTGTTGATTGATTTCCAAACATTCATCTCTACAAACAATACTGTAATAACCAATATCATATTCATTTCATTGTGCACATGTGCAATAGTTTCTCTAATTAACACACCTAAAGGAAGTATCACTGTATAATAATAAACATCTGTATATAGAATTGTATTTTTTATAAATTTCTAGATAGTTGAACTAACATCATACAAGGGAAAGTGGCATATATCAGATCTGAAGCAATGGAGTCCAGTCAATTTTTCCTGAGGTGCTACTCATGTTTTTAAGGAGCACAGTGTTTTTCATTTTTCCTCTTCATTACCTATCACCCATTTACAGTTGACGTTGACAGAATCCCCTTCATTGCTGTTTACAGTTCAGTGATAGATATTAGCTGTCAGTCACATAAGAAAGTTTAGCTTGATCATCAGTCTTCAGAATCACACAGATATTGAAATGATAGGACAGGTCAATAAATAAATGGTGCCAGATAACAAATGACAATACAGGACTTTGGCTTTATTATTTGTAAAATTATTGGATTATCAAAATATTGTGTTATATTAAATATGGCCACAAAATCTTTGGTACTACTTCCATTAAGAAATAAAGGCAGTTTCCCCATCCTCTCAACTGATGTTGCAACATGAGGCTTCTGAGAATTATTCTCAGGAGACCTTGAAGTTTCTGCTCTCACATTCTTGAAACTGGAGACTCTCAAGCTATGTAGAAGACTGGGATGTAAGATCATGTGGAGAGAAGCCCAGTCATCCCACCAAATTGAGCCATCCCAACTCAGCCATTAGATAACCTTAGGTGCATGAGTAAGCTCAGGTAAGACCAGCAAAAGAATCATTCAGACAACCCACAGAATCAGAAGAAATAATGAATCATTGTTGCAAGTCCCTAAATTTTGGAGTAGTTTGCTACATAGCCATAGATAACTAAAATTCTTCCTCTTGGCTTTATAAAAATCAAAAACAGTGTTTACCTGGTAAATTCTCTACATGTATGTCCAGTCTCTTCACTAAAAAAATAACTCCAATTCTGGGTTTATTTTCCTGCAACACATTGCCCTCTTCCCATGATTACTGGCCAATTTTCAAATAATTTTATTACTTCTATTAATAGTAAGCATTAATTCCATTTCTATAGGAATAATATTTATGAATAACAGTAAGTTCATTCACTTTACCTTTGAAACTATAAATTATAGATCGTTTTTTATTTTGAAAAAACTCACTAATCCATATTGCTTACATATATATTTAGATTAAGTCATTCAAATATGTACTTACACTGGTTTTTTAATCAGAATTTAGTTCAATTCTGGAACAATTAAGGCACATGCAGATAACACGCTGAAACATTGTTGTCAACACACACAACCCTCGCCTTTGTCCTGCTGAACTGAGATATGATTCACCTTTTGAGATACTTTTCTAACAGACATCAAAATCTCAATGGATAACTACGTATTTAAGTCCCTTTGATGTAGCCACTCTGTTAAACTTGGTGTATTGAGCAATTGGCATCTGCAGAAGCTGACATTTAAGGACACTGCAATATGCATAAGTGAGCAAGGCCCTCCTGGGTTGATGATAACAGAAGTTCCATTTGTGGCTTAGTTTTGGAAATCAAAATTACAAAGTAATTATAACCCAACTTAGGCATTTTCATATTGTCTCTTCAGACCAGATCACAGTCTATTCAAGAGGCACTATGCCAAAGATCTATCACTTCTATGCTAATGAAATAGGAAGAATGTTCCTTTTATTAATCCAATGAGTAAAGATCCAATGTTCCCTGGGAAATTATTTGATTATTAAAAGTTTCTTGTTTTTGTCATTTATCCTAGTGGTTTAAAATCTTGCAGCAGTGGAATAGCTCTGTGACTTATAACAAGACCAATCCCCATCTGGGATTCTCAGGCTCAGCAAAAGTCCTGATTTAGCACAGTTATTTGAAGCTATGGGATTAAAAATGTCATCATCTAAGCCTGTCATTGGCCACTGTTTATGTGAGATCTCAGAAACTGGAGTGGATTATGATTAAACAATTATTATAATAACAGCTGTTGAATTACTTTTTCCCATTTAATAGAGAAATAAACTAAGATTTAAATACCTTATCCAATGTTACATTGCGAAAAAAGGAAGAATTGTAAAATTTATCGCAAATCCACTCTAAAACTATTCTTTTTCCCACTATAGTTTGATAATTTTTGACCAAACTTCCTTCAAGTCTGACATATTTATCTGAGCTATTTTTTGGGAAAATATATTGTAATTATATTTGTGAATCAAATATCCTATAAATGCATATCTATGGGCATTCTTAAATTAGCCCTGAAATACTGGGAAATTTAAATCTTAAAAATTTTTAAATGATCTATTTTCTCATACATATGCCCCATACACAAAGATACTGTATGTGAGATGTTACTTCAATATCTCATAAAAATGCATTTTGAATTTAGAGATTTGTGACAAATTTTTATTATGTACATTTAGTTAATAGCTGCACAAAGCAAATCACTCTGGCAGACAGAACCCTGGGGAAAGGGGAGTGGAAACGTTTTTCCTTACTTGTAAACCTCCCTCATAGTCCCTAGAGAAGACAGGAAAATAGAACTCGGCATTTCAAGTACTTATAATTCCTTGAATCAAAGTAGATACATAATTTTTATTATAATTCAATGTTCATGGGCCCTTAATAAAACACGTAATTGTGAGTTTATTTTAAATTAGACGTAAAGTTTACAAATGAGTGAAAAGAGGTTTAACATTTAATAACTTCAAAAGTATTTTACGTAAAACTTGCAAATTATTTGTTTCAAAATACATCACTCATCCTGGTAATAATTCAGTTGCATAAAGAAGGCTGAAGTGCAAGTTTCTTTGCTAAATTCCACATCCTATGTGGGGAACTATTTGCAAAGAACATCATGTTACCCCAAAATAAAAAGACATTTAAAGTTACTGCATAAGTATTAGGTACAAATTTTAAGTATATTTTGTTACTCAGTGTAGGATTTAATTTAATGACCCTGACCCTGACATTTAATACAGAAGAGACTATTGCATGTTTTTCATGGAGCAAATCTGAATCACTTTTTCAGATATCTTTTTAACAAATATATGTAAATGGGGTGAGTTAATTGCATTTATAGTTCAAAAAATTTTCATGGAAGGAAATTAATTTTTGGAAGACTTTCTTCTACAGACAGTCCAATCTAATCACCTTACAGGATTACCTCCTCAATTCCTTGACCAGAATGGGAAGAGTGTTTGCGCCTAGAGGTAGTGTCTCAGGATCCTTACTAAGGGTTTATGCCCTCATTCCCTCTGAAGATCCAAATGTCATTCCCAGCATTAGAAGGACATTTAAATAATTTACTCTTTCCTGTTTTTCTGACCCAAAGTGCACTAAGTGCACACTAATAGTGGAGCTGCAGCTTAGTCCCGAACAGGATTTTTTCCTATCCATGCTTTAGTCCATGACCTGGTCCCCTGCCTAGTATTCCATTCACTCTTGGACTATGCCTTGGCTTGGTTTGCCTATTTTGACCAGGAATTGGAGTTCTATCCTTGGACCACAGTCTCATAGAATTGTTTAGCAAACTGTTGGATATTCTTAAACCCAATCACTAAAACTATTCTGTTCATTATTTTCTTGTCCTATGTTTCTCTACTACACTCTGATAACTTCTGTAAATATAGATTTGTCACAATTAGTTGTAATTAATCGCCTTAAACTCTCATAAACTGTTTATCTTGTTTATTACTCAGTACTATCATATATGTTACATACATATATGTGATAGTACATATATCATGTTATTTATACACATGTATATGTCTATTACAATATATATTTAATGCACATGTACAGTACATACACTTATAGCAATAACTAATAATAATTGAATAGCTATTTTTACTATGTCATGCAATCTCCCAAGCAATTTTCATATGTTGATTCATAATGCAAGTATTTTACACATTTTACATATGAAGAAACAAAAGCACAAAACACATGGCATTTAAATCACCTTCTTAATTTCATTCAGCTAGTAAATGACAGAATAGTTTCCAACCCACACAAACTGCACAGGAAATATTGTATTATACACACATATGTTGTAAGAAAAATTCAGAATCCTTAAACCCATATATTAGAAGATGGTGTTCTATGGGCTTGTCCTAGGAGATAAGATTTTGCCTTTGTTAGCAAGGTTCCCGATAGTGCCTCAAGGGAATGCAGTAGCTCTCTCTCATTACACCACCTTTTTTCTTGCAATCAAACTTTAGCCAGCAAGTTGGAAGAAAAGATTGCTCTAGGCAGCACTGAGGATTGCTTCTAGCCAGGTATAATGTTTCTAGGAGATGGGAAAACACTAAAACTCTTCATATATCCTCTACCTTCCAGGTACGACAGGGATTGGGTGGCAATTTTTGAAGGTCTGGGGCTTAACTCCCAGTGTCCACTGAGGTTGATCTATCTTTGCAGGTATATAATGATGTGAGATTAAGAATAGCCAAGGAGTAATTGTGGCTTTAGAAATAATTTTCCCCTAATATGATTCTATTTAGAAAATAACTTAAGTAACTGTATACTTTATTATAGTTATAGAAATATTATATATTATAATTATATAAATACAATTACAATAGTGTGTGAGGACAATATTTCCATGTTATAATTTCAATAGAGGTATTTCTGAAAATTTTTGAATTATATTATTTAAAAATCTAAACAAAATATATTTCCTTCAAACTCATGATATACATGGCATAGAGTGACAAAAATTCATATCGAACATTAAGAAAATCATATATATCATTGTTATCTTAACAGACATCACATAGATATTTACTGTAAAATTGGAGCACTCGTCCTTAAATATTTAATTTGCTATGTGGCTTTAGCTGTAGCTTTGGTACTTATTTAGTATGAGACCATATACCATAATCACAGGCATGAATTTCCTTTTATTAAGATGAGGTCTTCAGGAAGTGTGTGTGTGTGTATTATAAATATTTATTTATATTTATATATTTATGTACAGAGATGTGGTATACATATTATACATTAATATATTAAATATTAATTTAATACCATAAATGTACTATTAAGGAAATTTATTTTAAAATTTCTAGCACTACATATTTGTGTGATTAAGTATCCTCATATTATTTAACTATTATCATATATTACTATTATTTTCATAATATCGTTCTAAAATTTCTGCTTTAGAATAAATTAAAAGTGATCCTGGAGGATAAATTAAGTCTTCAGGATGTGTAATTTATCATCTACTTTGAGAAAGAATTATTTTCTATTTTTTATCATGCGAGACAATTTGTTCTTAATTCTGAGATAACTGTGAAATTTCTTTTTATCTTCTTTTGTCTCCATGTTTCCTTTGGCAAAATACTTGAATAACTATTAACTAAATTGAATAATACTAATAATGATTCTGTATCATTCCAGTAAAAGTAAAACTCCTAACTCCTGTCTTGACATGCTCCCATTAGATAGTCTCATAAAATTTAATTTTATGGTTCTCTTATATTCTTACAACTTAATTTTGTAAATGTGGCTAAAACTATGAAGCAGTTGTAACAACTCCTAGTTTACATATACTTATAAATTTAAAAACTATATACATTTTTGACTAGTATAATAAAATTATATCTTATTTCTAAATTTTTCAAAAAAAAGTTTATTAAATACTTGTTGAAATGTCATATAACATTTAGGGCAGAAAATTCTGTCTATGAACAAATGTCCAATAATGGTGACAGATTGTTTTTTCTCCAAATAACTTCAAGATAATTTACTCTTTCATGATACAATACATTGCATTGAAACTTATATTTTACACTGTAGATCTGAACTCCTAGTGTTACATAATGAGAGGTTGACATTATGATAAGCACAAGAAGTAATAGCTTGACTTGTCAGAAAGGTTCCAACATTTTGAATGAATATATGTTATATATATTTTTTTTTTCTTTTTTTTAAGGGATCAGAGTAGCCCATAAGAGAAGTACAAATACCATTGGACCAAAAGGACTGTGATGTAAGGAGAGGTGTATGTGTATGTGAAGGGCAATAAAAAATGTTATGAAGTGTATATGGGATTTCATTTCATAACCAATATAAAATTAGGAAAATGAGGTATCTTACTAAGAAGTAGGAGAGCATAGAAAGGCAGTTTGTGTTTGGGGAAATATAGAGAGTATGTGCTGGTGAAAGTGGAAGAAGGATGAATTCTCAGGAGATGATCCAAAAGAAGTAGTATCAAAGACCAATGATTACTCCAGTGCCATATAGATGTCTGGTCAGATGGTGCTATCCAAGGGGTCAACATAATCCATCTGTCATATTTACATTTGAAAAGACTACAGTGACACATACATGAAGGGTTGAATAGGGTTAAGTGGGGGACTGGGTAGAAGAAATTATAGCAGGAAATCCCATTAAAATTATAAGTAATGGGAACTGATATGACATATTTAGTAGTTAATATCGACAGATATTAATGTTTCATTTAATATGTGTGTGTGCACCTATTAAAGGGGGAGTTCAAAGAAGATCTAAGAGTCCTGACACCCAAAGAAGGCTAGATGTAGGTAAGTCTGAAATACGTAGTTTGGTTACACAAAATCTAGACTAAATCCAGACCCAATCTTGTTCTTATCCCAACATACCTCTTAAAGCTGATGAAAAGAAGGTGTGATCAATAACTGCACTGAGGCTCAGCCGTTTTCTAAGTCTGTTTTGCATTCCCTTGAGTTATAGATTAATTGACAAATTGTGAAACCAGCTTAGTGTTTACACTTTTGACACAATATTGTTGAAGTATTCCCTTGAATTCCTCAGTTATTTTCTATGATTTTAATATAATTAATACAAATAATTAATTAATACAAATAATTTAACTTTATAAAATATACGTTATAATTTAATATGAAACAAATTACTATAGCTTAATGAGGGTCATCCTTTTTCATGTATTTTATCAAAATTCTTATCTAATCTTCTTGTTAGATTCACCACTGAAATATATTTAATTATTTTGGAAATTTAACCTAAAATTTCAGAAGTGTAATGTGGGACTCTATCTATGAATAATAAAGATCTGTTCTAAACTTTTTTTTTTTTTTGCGGTACGCGGGCCTCTCACTGCTGTGGCCTCTCCCGTAGCAGAGCACAGGCTCCAGACGCACAAGCTCAGCGGCCATGGCTCACAGGACCAGCCGCTCCGAGGCATGTAGGATCCTCCCGGATTGGGCCACGAACCCGTGTCCCCTGCATCGGCAGGCGGACTCTCAACCACTACGCCACCAGGAAAGCACTGTTCTAAACTTTGTCTTGATAAAGTAATTTCACATGTAAAAAGAGATTGTCAGAACTGCATGCTATTTATTACTAAGTTTTAGTTCTCATAGTTTAATACTCAAATTAATTTTTAAATTATTCTCCACACATGTTTCTTCAATCTATGATTGAATTATCTAATGACTCTTTATATTTACAATCTAGGACAATATGCTGTATCTTTGAGGAATTTTGTTATTTGTTGAAAAGAATCATCTCTCTGATATTTCCAGGCTGGTTACCAATTCAGTCCCTCAGAATGAACATTTAAAATAGTACTTCCTAAAAAAAATCCTTCAAACATTATGTGATCCACTGTATGTCTCTTGCTACTTTCTATAATTGCTTGTCCCTTTTATTCATAGCATATATCTCAAATACATAATTTAGTTTTTTCAAATTTGTTGGTTGTCTGTCTCCCTCTGAGAAGCTCCATTGAGGTCAAGACCATGCCTGTGTTCTTCCATGATATATTCTCCACATCTAACATGAAATATAGTAGGTAGTCAATAAATACTTGAGGATAAGAACTAAACAAGTCCCCTTCCAAGTGGCTGTTCTTCAAATACCTGGAAAATATCTTATTTCCTGATTTTTCTTTCTTCCCCAGGCTAATCATCTCCAAACTTCCTTATGTGACTTGGTTTTGTGACCCTTCTCCATCCTCATTGCTTCCTGAACATATTCCAGGATGTCTAAATGCCTTTATGTTTTGATTCCCAGAAATGAATGCAATTGCTTCCATCAATTTATGTGTTCTTCTAGACAAATGCACCAAAATGCTAACACTTCAACTATTGAACTAACACCTTAAGCTCAGTTCAAATATTTTGAGGCTGCTGTCTCATCTCCCTATGTTTCTATGTTTCTTACCTGATTGCTATACAAACTGTTACTCAAATATAGTATTCTGGAACATTCATTCAAATTTTCTGCCCAGTTTTTAAAAAGGGGTGGTTTTTAATTGTTTCCTAAAGAACTCTAATAATGTGATTCAAGAGCACACCTCAGAGTGATGATTAAAACACATCCATGGATACTTTAGATACTACATCTCCAATTCAACCAGAACACAACTTTCTAAACTATCTATTTATATAAGCTTTCATTTGGATAAAAAAAATAAGTTCACTCTTAACAAATAAACTAGTGTATTGCCAAATTATTCTACTTTTATTTTACTTTGTTTTGATTTGTTACAGATGGTGATAGGTGTGGGTGGGAGGGGTTGGATTTGATGAGTTCATATATAAACTTTCATCTCCCTGTCCAGATATTTGAACTATGTAAGATATTTTTCCTTTTTTTCTTTATAAACACATTGCAGTCAACAGCATGAGATGAAAACATTTGCAATGAACTTTTTACTTCTATTGTTAAGAGAGTGTCTAAGATATAATACATGAAGGTTCTGTTTGTTATTGTGGTGTTTCAGTGTCTCCCTTCTTTGCCATTTACTGATATTTATCCAAATTCTTGAACAATAAGTTGATGTGGGCGCAGTGTTAGCACTACTGATACACTTTAAAGCTGACAGTGTACTTAAACTGCATTTAGGTCAATTCTTCCAAAAGCAGAACCTTTATTTTACAATATTAAAGAGCCAACTTCAACCCATAGCCACCCAGTACTTTCTTACTTTCAAGATGTTGTGCTGTAAAATCATTCAAGGATACATAACTAAAGACTATGGAGCAATTAAGAATATTAGACCAATGTAAGTGTTCTGAAGTGCCATTTTGCAATGTTTTTTTCATCATAATGAGATTCTTATACTTCTTTTTTTTATTTAAACTGAAAAATAATAACAAAAAACTGAGGTATGGCCAAAAAAAATAATAACTGCACTAGATTTATATATTGGTATTTAGTAACTCCTACCAATATCACTGAGTAAACTAAAAAGTCCAAGTTCTAGTTGCTGTATGGTCTCAGTGAAAGATAGGATAAATGTTTTCTCTATTGATTATAATGTCAGAAATGTGTTTCTAAAAGAGAGTAGAATATTATGGATCTATGTCTCATAGGGAAAATGGAAGGAAAGTTAAAAACCCAGAGATCAATTTAAATGACTACTTATTATTAGTCCTTCATCCACAAATACTGTACTCACATTTGTTTATTGGTTACTTGCTGTGAGTTTTAATTATAAATATTCTGGTTTGTGAAATGTTGCTTAGTTTTCTTCCTTTCGGGAATACATTTTCTAAATTTAGACTGAGCAATATTCATCTCTGAATAAAGAGATTTACATTTGTATTAATGAATCATACCAGTTAGCTTGTAGCTCCACCATGAATTGTGCCACAGCTTGGAACCTCCTTCAAGGCAGTTCATGGGTACAACCTTGATTGTTTCCTGTCTCTCAGAATTATTGCCATTACTTGCCTGATATTCATTGTCTTACAACGCATTTTCTCATCTGTCTGTTTTTATTGTGTCAGACAGAAGATTAAATTTGGTGCCTGTTGCTTTAACTTAACTGGAAATATAAGCATAAAATTACTTTTGATTTAAAAATTGCTTAACTCTAAAATATTCATGTATAAAATAATATTAGTTTATAAAATTATATACCAATATTTGGAATAATATATTGATATATGATAAATAATATATCATAATGTACTATATCATTTTAATAATAATTTTAATATACTAATATGTTCAATTTACCAAATTGTCAATGTTTTTCAAGTTAACAGATTTTGTGTACTATTTATAATGTATATTGTACCACAAAATAGAAATATATTCACTTTTCTTTTCTCCTAAAATTTTAGAGTTTGATTTTTGACATTTCCATTTTTGATGTAATGATTTTTGATAAATATTTTTATTAAAACTCTTAGATATTATTTAAAATTTGTTAAATATATTTCCATTTTTTCCTGATATAGCTTGAGTCTCTCATTTATTTAAAGTTAAAAATATTGAAATAGAAAACATACTTATTGTTATATGCCTGCTTTAGTTCATAAATTTATGCACCTTTCAAAATGAAATTTAATTTTATGAGAATAAAAGAGGCATGGGATGGAAACTAGAAAAATAGAAATTATATATTCCAATTAATATTTCTGGTGAGGAAGTTGAGACTTTCTGATGGTAAATGACTCAGGAAAATTCATACATAGGGTCGCTGGTAAGACTTAGAATCACACCTCTTTCTCTAAGTTACTACCCCTTTTTAGTGAATATTATCTACTGAAGCAAGACCTATGGCTTTGAATAAAGCTGTTTTCTTAATTTTATCTTACTGACACAAAATATTATGGCTACATGCAAAGGCAGACATTTTCTTCATTGAGAGTAGAAAGAGAAAGATCAGATATTGCAAAACTAGTATTAAAATTGTGTTAATTCTGAATATATTAATGATTCTTCTATATTACACTAGCTTTGAGAAACCCTAGAAAATTATACATTTGAACTGTCATATAAGATATTAATTCAGACACAACATCTCCTCAGAGGTGTGTGTGTCTGAATCTCAGAGGATATATAAAGTAATAAGTGTAAATGTTGATTACAATTATTAGCTTACTGAACTTATTAGAAGGTAATTTTAGTAGTAGAAGCATCACAATATTCTATAAAATCTTATAATTTAAGGCTAATTGAAAACAGCACAAAACAAACCCAGTGATGAAATTCAATGATCACATCTACACATCTATTCCTAAATACATGCATATAATATCAGCTGATAGAGTAATTATGCTAATTACTACACCAAATACTGTCTTCAAAATGCCATGATATATCTCTTTTTTTTTTAAAGAAGATGTTGGGATAAGAGTTTATTAATTAATTAATTTATTTTTGCTGTGTTGGGTCTTCATTTCTGTGTGAGGGCTTTCTCTAGTTGTGGCAAGCTGGGGCCACTCTTCATCACAGTGTGTGGGCCTCTCACTATCGTGGCCTCTCTTGTTGCAGAGCACAGGCTCCAGACGCGCAGGCTCAGTAGTTGTGGCTCACAGACCTAGTTGCTCCGTGACATGTGGGATCCTCCTAGACCAGGGCTCGAACCAGTGTCCCCTGCATTAGCAGGCAGATTCTCAACCACTGCGCCACCAGGGAAGCCCCATGATATATCTTAATAAGCTTTGCTCTATAAATGTATAGAGAAAAATAATTAAATCAATAAATTTGGCTACATATCTGCATAAAAAGGAAATAGTTATAGACCTCCATTTATTTAGGTCTTTTAATTAGTCATTTTAAAAGACCTAGTGCTACCTGATGTGGTTCACAGAGAAGCAGCAATAGAATCACCTGGTTTGAAATACAAACTCTCCAGCTCTCTCTATATCTACTGAGTCATAATACCAAAGAGAGCAACCATATGACATTGTGTTAGAGCAGAGGCTGCTCTGTCGGTTGGCCTGTGTGGCCTTTTCCAACCTAACTGGGCTATGATTTCCCATAGGAATATTTCTGACCTATACATTTGAAGGCTGCAAAACGGTCTCTGTGCTCCCTTAGAGAATCCATCCTGAAATCCCAGATGGATGACATCTCTGTGTAACTTACATTATTTTGTATCATTCATTTCCTTTGTAACATGTATGGAAAACCTCAATTAAATTATTATTTGTGCAAAAGAAAATTACTGCAATAACCACTTGCTATTCATCCATTACTTTTATTCATATATATATATATATATTTATGTGATATATATGTATACGCTTAATGTGAGACAGATGTTTCTCCAGATAAAATTGATAATAATTACAAGATGTAAGAATATTTAAAAATATAGGAAAACACTAATAGAAATAAAACATTCATTGTAAGTGATTATAGTTGAGAGGTAGAAATACGACAGTTGTATATAATGATATTAATATGTAAATAATAATAAAAAGAAAACTAAATTAAAAGTCCTATAGCATGTGTTTAAAAAGACAAAATGAGGGGGCTTCCCTGGTGGCGCAGTGGTTGAGAGTCCACCTGCTGATGCAGGGAACGTGGGTTCGTGCCCCGGTCCGGGAGGATCCCACGTGCTGCGGAGTGGCTGGGCCCGTGAGCCATGGCCGCTGAGCCTGCGCGTCCGGAGCCTGTGCTCCGCAACGGAAGAGGACACAGCAGTGAGAGGCCCGCGTACCGCAAAAAAAAAAAAAAAAAAAAAAAGTACAGTGTTATAAGATTAATAGATACTAGGGATAGGTACTAGTCACATGATTAATATAACTAACACTGCTCTATGTTATATCTGAAAGAGAGTAAATCCTATGAGGTCTCATCACAAGCAAAAAAAAAAATTGTTCTTTTTCTTTTATTTTGTACCTTTATAAGATGATGGATGTTCGCTAAAATTAATGTGATAATCATTTCATGATGTATGTAAGTCAAATAATTATGCTGTATAGTTTAAACTTATACGGTGCTGTATGACAATTATATCTCAATAAAACTGGAAGGAAAATTCTACTAAATTAATCTTTGATACTAGGGAAAAAAGATTAATAGAATAAATATAAATAAATCCACAAATAAGAGAAAAAAAATGAAAAGGCATGGAAGAATCTTAAATGCATATTACTAAGTGAAGGGTGTCAACTGAAAAGACTACATACTGTATGATTTCAACTATATGAAATCTGGGACATACAAAACAATGGAAACAGTAAAAATATCAGGGGTTTCCAGGAGCTGGGGATTGGGGATGTATGAAGAGGCAAAGCATAAAGGATATTTAGGGCAGTGAACATACTCTGTATGATAACATAATGATGGATACATGTTATTATACACTTGTCCAAACTCATAGGATGTACATTACCAAATGTAAAGAGTAAAGTAAACTATGGATTTGGGGTTATTCTAATGTGTCGATGTAGTTTATCAATTGTGAAAAATATACCCCTATTGTGGGGAAAGTTAACAAAGTGTGAAGCTATAAATGTGTGGGAGCAGGAGGTACATGGAAATTCTTTGACCTCCCCTCTCAATTTTTCTGTGAACTTTATACTACTTCAAAATAAAGTGTTAATTAAAAAGATAATTATATTGACAAATTTACTATATATGAGTTTTTCTTTATGTATTATGATTTTCAAAACAAGGGTCAGCCTGTTTTTTTTTTGTTTGTTTTTTTTTTCCTGTAACAGGCAGACAGTAAATAAGCTTTGCAGGCCAAGAGGCAAAACAGAATTTATGTAGGTATTATATAACAATGGAGGGGAAAAAAAAAAAAAAACGAATATTCTCCTACAAAGTTGTTCTTTGCTTCTCGGAAACCCACTGACCTTTACTCCTGGAAACTCACCAGATGTGTTCTCTGAACTTCTCTTTTGGAACTTAAACACTGCCCTCATATTGTGGGGTAACTTGCCATGTGGAGAAGCATGTTAGGAGCACAGGTTCTGGAGTAGATTTACAGATTAACCTGTCTAGAATCTTCACTTTCCCCAGTTATAAAATAAGTAGTACCTACTTCAGAGGTTTGTTTTAAAGATTAAATTAGGTTTGTATTTTTGTTATTGAGTTGCAAGTGTTTTTTGTGTATTCTGGATACTAGGTCTTTATTGGATATATAATTTGCAAACACACCAATCATCCTGAATCTGCCAATAACCATACAAGGTGTAAATCATGGTACGACTGTGGCCTGGAATGACTGTCTAAACAATCCATGCTTCTATAAAGAAGGATAATTTTATTGAGTATACATATATATTGTGAACATAGAGCATTGTATCCACAAGTGGAATATCTGTTTGGTTAACCTAAAATACAGCTAAAATAAAATTTCACATTATGAATGGAAAGCATTTTATATTTGTATGTCTAAAGTGGCAAAGTAGTAAGAACTAACACAGTATCTAGCATATAGCAGCATGTTAATACATGTTTTTCTTTTGGTTACTTGCTATCTCATTCTATTGCTAATGAAGATATCATGCTGTTACTACACAGTTGGAGACTGATTGGAAATCTCAGAAGTATTAAGGAAATTTTGATTGCATTAAATGCATGCCTATGCTAGGTAAGCTTATTTTTTCACTGGTGTATCTTCTGTTAAATAAGGATGTATGTGTGTCTGTGTGTGTGCATGTATGTCTGTGTGTCTTTTGAAGAATCTTGATTTTATACTGAATGTGATCCTCATATTTTGAGAAATACAGGTAAACTGTTCAATCTACTCAAGCTTATTGGGGACTTTGTTCCACATATATATACAGTCTTAATTTTAGTTAGAGAACTTGAGTATGAAACTAGAGGTATGGTGGAAGGGCATGACTAAATGTAGTCCTTCACATTAATTTTTTATTTTATTTTCTTCCTTCTTGTAGCCTGGACATTTCTTTAAGAATTCCTCCTTTGTTGTGCCTTTCTTCTTGAGCAGAAAAAGGGAAGAGATGTCCAATCGCATGTTTGGTTCTTTGCTGCTTCAAGCTCTGCCTTAGAAAATTGTTTGAAAGCTACCACAGGTATGCAGCCTATCTGTAAAACGTAGATCATTTCTATTTTGTTCAAGATGTAGGTATCAATGTCTAGTCTTGTATTCCAAGAGATCCCAATACTCCTTACATTCCCACCCCTTCCAGAAGCAGTGTGGTTCAGTGATTCTATACCATTACCTTTGTACAAAAATATGGAAAAACCTCTCTCAAAAAGAAGTGTGGAAAGGACTAAAGAGGGAACTTTGAGGGCTGTCAATGCATTATATTCACCTGTTCCTCATAAACTTTGCCTTCATTTGTTGTATTTGAGACACAGGTAACCAGTAATGAGAAATTAAAGTATTTAATTCTAGAAAATGTCTTTGAAATAATGCTTTGAATAGGATGAAATTAAAATCTATTTTCTAACTACCTATCTAATTCAAAATGCTCTTCTCATGGGCAATCATTCCTACTCCTTTAGCAGTTTCTCATGATAGTTGGTATTTAACTCCAGATTTGAAAATAACATATTTATATTATTATGTATAGATATCTCCATTTTTGACCTTAATATTGTGGAAGGTATAGTTGAACTTCTTTTCCAGTCAAAGCTTGATTATTTATAACACATTTTTTGTTACACCAGTTTTCTGAATTTTCATCTTTATGACTATATATATATTATTCACAACTGAGACATGAACCATTCTCTGATGTATTTTCTTTTTTTTTTTTTCTGGATAAGAATTTTTAATTGTTAAAGGAGGAGAGTCTCTAGAAGGTAAATCTGAAGACCTGTGTTACATATAAACTATTGAAGTCATAACCCCAGGTTAGTCAATCTAACTAGGTTGATCATTTGTTTTGATGTGATTTATATGTTACTTTTTTTAATTTAATTTTTTATTTTATATTGTAGTATAGTTGATTTACAATGTTGCATTAGTTTCAGTTGTACAGCAAAGTGATTCAGTTATACATATAAATATATCCGTTCTTTTTCAGTTTCTTTTTCCATATAGGTTATTGCAGAATATTGAGTAGAGTTCCCTGTGTTACAGAGTAGGTCTTTGTTGATTATCTATTTTATATATAGTAGTGTCTATATGTCAATCCCAAACTCCTAATTTATCCCTCCTCACAATGTTTCCCCTTTGGTAACCATAAGTTTGTTTTCAAAGTATATGAGTCTGCTTCTCTTTTGTAAATAAGTTCATTTGTATTTTTTTTTAGATCACACATGATGTATTTTCTTTTAAATTTTTTTGGGATTCTTTTCCTAATTTTTATTTATTTAATTTTAATATTTATCACTAAATAACCATCACACTTCCTGTCCAAAGGCTGCATCTCCCAATAATAATTTTGAGGTTCACTCTTTAATCCAGTTTGAAACTGTGTGCTCTCCAGACGTGTTGCACAGCACACAGCTTAGGACTGATTTTCAGTGTCCTCTTGGGGCCTCTGTCCTTCCCTTTGGTGTTGGAAACCCCAGGCCCTAGACCCTACAGCTTCCTCTTTCTTGCTTTACTAAGTACATTCATCTTTCAGTAACTTTCTGAGAATGTTGAGAGTATTTGCATATCTAGGAATGGGATTATTTGACATTCACGCTTGCCTGATTATATGACTAGTATAGAATTCTCCCATAGAAAATAATTGCATTAAGAATTTTTCATTTCTTAGTTCTTTATAATGTGGATTTCAGGACTGTTTAATGTGTTCTGAAACTGTAGTTTTCAATCATTTAAATCTGTGTGTGTATGTTTTCTCTGGATGCTTTTGGAATACTGTCTTCTATTTCTGATATTTTAAATTTCACAATTTTACAATGACATATCTTAATATATTGATAGAATTTTAAAAAATTCTCTGTGTTGGACACTCAGTAGACCCTTTCAGTTTGACTGTCCTCAAATATGTGAAAATTTTATTATGTAGTTGATAATTTATTCTCTGTAATTTTCTGTTTTCAATTTTTGATAGTCCTTTCATTTAGTTGCTAGACTTCTTGTTTTAATATTCTAATATCTCTACTAGTCCACAATTTTTTTATTTCTATGTGCAGTTTTTAAATACATTTTCTTGGCTCTATATCCAACAATTGTAATGCTTGTTCATTTTTTTTAACGTTTTAAACCCCCAACAGATTCTTTTTTATTATGTAAAATTTCACTCTATACATTCTTATGTCTATAAAGCAATATCTTCTCTGTCAACCTGAGTCATTAAATTTCTTTATTCTTATGCAGTGCATTAGATTTTCCTGTTACTTTATGTTCTGTTTATCTACTTTATTCTTTTATTTTAGTGGTTTTCCTCAAACGTGTATTGGATCTGCATGGTTTCTTTAAACTCAAGTTACATCTCTAAAGAGTTTAATGAAAGCTCTGTCTTTGGTGACTGGAGCTGTGATTGGTGAGCATCATCAATTACCCAAATTGACACCACATTTTTTTTTTCTTATTTAAGGAAAATTAACTGCCATCAACATTTGACATGTTCTTTTGATCTGGTATGTTTCTTAAAACAAGATTATCCAAACTTATGTATACTGGGGTTAATGTGGCTTCCCTTATTATCAGAAATACGGCATGTGTAACAAATACTTCACTGTTCACTATGCATAATTTCTCATTTAACCCACTTGTTTTTTGTATATTCCTTTGCCTTCACTTATGCTTCACATTTCCAGATACTCTGAATCAACCTTCCCAGAGAGAATAAACTTCCATTCTTTTATCAGGGGGAGGATTGGTGTTTTAGTTTCCTGCGACTGCTATGAAAAATTACCCAAACTTAGTGACTTAGCAAAAAATTATTCTTTCATAGTTCAGGATGCCAGAAGTCTGAGATCAAGGTGAAGGCAGAGTTGTGTTCCCTGCAGAGTCTCTAGGAGAGAATCTGTTCCTTGCCACTTTTGTTTGTGTCTTCTCTTTTTCTCTATCTTACCTCCCTCTGCCTTTCTCTTTTAAGGATACCTGTCAGTGGCTTTAAAGCCCACTCTTGTAACCCAGAATGGTATCTTCATCTCAAGATACTTAACTCACATTTTTCAAAAATCCCTTTTCCAAATAAGGTCACATTCACAAGTTCCAATAGTTAGGATGTGGATATATCTTTTGGGGGATCACTATTCTACCCACTACAGATGGGTAATTTTATGACATTTTGGTAGGTAGGTATAGAATTTTTCCTTGTGCAGATTTTATACGAACACTTACATTTTCAATGTTGTACTAAACCCTTTGTTCCTTTCATCACTGAGCATATTCTGGGTTCTAGGCCATAAATTGCTTAACATTGTTTTTGTTACTATAGGCATGGTTTTCACCTACTTCTGCTATGATAATTAGTTGTCCTCATCCACCTGCTTTGCAGCTTCCAGAATTTATTCAACCTTTCTCAGTTATTGTCACTTTTTCTGATCCCCCCGTCATTGTATTCAATGATTCTTATAAACGTTCATGTATAAGCATTTTAAGAAAGGTTTAGCAAGGACAATAGAAACTTAGTAAGTCATGTACATTGCATTTTCTATGTTTACCAGAAGTATTACAACTTATTTTAGAAAATCATAAACATATTATAACCATGTCTTTCTTGAGAATATTGTCTATTTTTTAATTTCAAAGATAACACAAGAACAATATTTCTAATTCTAGGCTACATTTGAAACACTGGAGAAATGGTATACGACATTTTAATCTTCATTTATTAGTAAAGTACCATAAGGTTGATTTTGTTTTGCTAGATACTATTAACAGACTAAATTCTCTATAGCATTCTCTACAGCACTAAAATGTCTTCTAAAGTGCCCTTCTACTAAAACTATTTTTCATACTCCAAATAGATTGTCAAATTTACTGTTTCATGAATGAGCAAGCCTTGACCCTGCAAATAAAATAATTAAAAGAGGGATTGTGCAAATCACCATTCATAATTACTATTTTCTAAAACCTAATTAGATCTGAAATTATTTGTCAGTCCAAAACCACCTAATGCATTCATATGAGTATCTTAGGTTATACATACTGCCTCCTAACTTACCATGCTGATGTTTGTTTTGTCATAAATTTTAATGGTTGAAAATGATCCACCAATCCACAATTTAACAGTTGCTCTTGTGTGGTCAAATTATTGACCAAAATGAAATGTCTGCAGTTCCATTAAACTAACCAAATAATACCTAAAAAAATAAACAAAATATAATAAAACAAACATTAATGAGATAGAAGCTAAAAGACTGCAATATCTTATAGAACTCATAGTAGACTAGTGATCAGGATAAACATATATTGCCCCCTGCTCATGTAACACTGACTAAGTCCATCTACCTTCAGGATTTCAGTCTCTTTATTTCTATAAAAGCATTTGTTCATTATTTTATATCAGAGTCTAGTGTATGGTACATTTTCAAAATTTTGAAATGAACACATTGCTGGCTGGAAGGATTAAATTATGGATGAATGAAAGAATATTTAAAATATTTGCTGAAAAGTAAAAAGCCTTGAGGATAACTTTTTACTAGCACTTGGATTCTAAAATAGAAATAATTTTGTGGAAACTGGCAGAATGATTGTTAATATAAACACAAAACTTCATTTATCCTTGAAAAGGAGAAAATGATAGGGTCAGATACCCCTTCTCTTCCATATCTGTTGATTTTTTTTTTAACCTATGAATTACAGCAGACAATCAGAAAAAGTCTAAGGGAAGAATTGAGGATTCAAATTTTATTTGGCTTTAAAGCCAGTATTCTCTTTATCATGTCTTTTGGTTTAGGTATTTGGGACATTAAACTTTTATAAAGTTACAATGAATTGAATTTTATAAAGCAAATACAATATTAGTACATAAACCTGATGAAGATTATACAGAAATAGTAGAGACAAATAACTGTAATGAATATTGATACTACATTTTTCAATAAAGCATTAGGAAACAGAATCTATCACCAAATCAAGAAAGTAACACATCAGGATCAAATGTGTTTTATATGAAGAACAATGAATGGTTTAATATTTCAAACCTATTGATATTTCATCATATAAAATGGTCTAAAGAGAAAATCTATATGGTTACCTCAATGGTTACATAAACAACCTTTAATAAAAGTCATGACTTTGTCAAGTTTTAAAAAAATCTGTTAGTATTTCATTTGGAGTTGAATTAAAGCTGTATATTAATTTGTGTAGAATTGACATTGCCATGGTATTATGTTTTTCTATGTCTAGAATATTCTGTTATTATTTCATTTTAAAAGTTTACAAAGCATTACATAATATTACAGTATGTCAGAAGATTAAGCCAAATAATTTAAAAATAGTTAACAAAATGAGTGGATAAAGTGTCAACATCCAAAGAATTTATTTTTATATAGCCAACATGATAACTTAGAAACTGAAATTTAAATTATGCATTAATTATAAGTAGCACCAAAATGTTTCATATAACTACTTATACATTTTTATAGAAGATGCCCAAGATCTGTACACAGAGAACTATAAAACATTATTGAGAGATGTTAAAGAATATCCCAGATGTAGGGAGGGAATCTTTCATGTTTATGGAGAGACAACACCAGGGAATGGAGTGTCAGGGAAAAGACTGACAGTTGTAACAGTCTCATTCAGCAGCCCAGACATACTAAAATATTATAATTATTTATTCTATGAAGGTCCACTTTTTAGTTGTGTACATAATAAGAAAAAAACCTTTTTATATTTAATTACTTTTCTTTGTTGTTAATTCAAAAGATCAGTCTATACTAAAGCATAGAAGAGAATTAAGGGAAGATAATGTGTTAAAACCTTTATAATAAAAGGATAATGACATCTTTTTAGATATAAAAAACAACACCGTACCAATGTCAAATATACAAATATTGAATTTGTACAGTTTGTATGATCAGTGAGCTCTATGCTTAAGAATAAATATGAAATGGTCTTATGTTGAAAATACCAAAGAAACTTGGAAAAAAATAATACAAATTACCTACCAATCAGAAATCCCAACCTTGACCTTTCAGAGTTCTAAAGTATAAAGCCCTTCAAAAATGTTCTTATAATTCAAATTAAAAATAAATAAACAGATATCAGGGTGATGGTGGCCTCATAGAATGAGTTTGGTAGTATACCTTCCTTTGATATATTTTGGAATAGTTTAGGAAGGGTAGATGTTAACTCTCCTCTAAATGTTTGATAGAATTTGCCTCTGAAGCCACCTGGTCCTGGACTTCTGTTGGTTGCAAGTATTTTAATCACAGTTTCAATTTCAGTACTTGTGATAGTTCATATTTTCTATTTTTTCCTGGTTCAGTCTTGGGAGATTGTACTTTTCTAAGAATTTGTCCATTTCTTCTAGGTTGTCCATTTTATTGCCATAGAGTTGCTTGTAGTAGTCTCTTATGAATCTTTGTATTTCTGTGGTGTCTGTTGTAACTTCTCTTTAATTTCTTATTTTATTGATTTGAGTCCTCTTCCTCTTTTTCTTGATGATCTGGCTAAAGGTTTATCAGTTTTGTTTATCTTTTCAAAAACCAGATATTAGTTTCATTGATCTTTTCTATTGTTTTCTTTGTCTCTATGTCATTTATTTCTGCTCTGATCTTTATGATTTCTTTCCTTCTACTAACTTGGGTTTTGTTTCTTCTTTCTCTAGTTGCTTTAGGGGTAAGTTTAGGTTGTTTATTTGGAATTTTTATTGTTTCCTAAGGTAAGATGGTATTGCTAAAAACTTCCCTCTTAGAACTGCTTTTGCTGCATCCCATAGATTTTGTATTGCCGTGCTTTCATTTTTATTTGTCTCTAGGTATTTTTGATTTCCTCTTTGATTTCTTCAGTGATCCATTGGTTGTTCAGTAGCATATTGTTTAGCCTCTATGTGTTTTATATAAATAGATAACCAGCAAAGACTTACTGCATGGCACAGGGAACTCTGCCCAATACTTTATAATAACCTAAATGGGAAAATAATTTGAAAAAGAATGGATACATATATTTGTATAACTGAATCATTTTGCTGTACACCTGAAACACCACATTGTTAATCAACTCGACTCCAATATAAAATAAAAAATTTTAAAAAGAAGGTAAAAACAAAGCAAAACAAAATTTCTAAAATAAAGAGAAACAGCAAAAATAAAAATAAGGAAAACACATTATAAAATAATAAAATGTGAAAAGATGAAAGAAAAAAAAAGGGAGGAAGAAAGCAAGAGAAACAACGACCTTGAATAAAACAATAGAGTAATAGAGATACATAAGTAAATAAGAGTTCTGATTTTCCAATCCTTAAAACTTTACTGTCATTTTTCTTTTACTACTTCAGTTGATTTTTTGGTATATATATTTTTAAATAAAAATCAACATTGGTCATATGATATCTAAGGAAACTTGTTGTATATCATTTGTAAGACTGAGAATTTCTCTTTTATTTTTTCTATTCCTAGGTTGTGAAAAGAATATATCATATATAATTTTGGAACATTATTAAACTCTATCTTACTATTTAGTTCTCACTAAGAAAATCTATATCAGTAGATTTCCTAAACAAATATCATCATGTCATTTCTTTTTTTCCTTTCTTTTTTTTTTTTTTTTTTCTTTCCTGAGGGATATATATTTGGACCAGAAGTCTGGAGCTCCTGTGGTTCTAAACAGCTGGGTAGCTACCAGCTCTGCTTTGTTTTTAATATTTTTAACTTTTTTTATTGAAGTATAGTTGATGTACAATATTATATAAGTTAGAGATGTACAATATAGTAATTCACAATTTTTAAAGGTTATACTCCATTTATAGTTATTAGAAAATATTTACTATATTCTCTGTGTTGTACAATATATCCTTATAGTTTATTTTATACATAATGGTTTGTACCTCTTAATTCCCTACCCCTGCATTGCCACTCTCCTCTTCCTTCTCTCCACTGGTAACCACTAATTTGTTCCCTATCTGTGAGTCTGTTTCTTTTTTGCTATATTTTTCTGTTTCATTTTTTAGATTCCACAAAGAAGTGATAACTTACAGTATTTGTTTTTCTCTGTCTGACTTACATGGTATGGCAAAATTTCATTCTTTTTTATGGCTGAGTAGTATTCCATTGCATATATATATATATATATATATATATATATATATATACACACTTTTCTTCATCCATTCTTCTGTTGATGGACACTTAGGTTCCTTCCATATATTGGCAATTTTAAATAATGCTGCTATGAACATTGGGATGTGTGTATCTTTTGGAATTAGTGTTTTTGTTTTTGTTTGTTTTTTTGGATATATACCAAGAAATTAAATTGCTAGATCATAGGGTAGTTCTATTTTTAGTTTTTTGGGAAACCTCTATACTGTTTTCCACAGTGGTATTCCCACCAACAGTGTACAAGGGTTCCCTTTTCTCTACATCCTCACCAATATTTGTTATTTGGGGTCTTTTTGATGATAGCCATTCTGACAGGTGTAAGGTGATATCTCACTGTGGTTTTGATTTGCATTTCCTTGATGCTTAGTGATGTTGAGCATCTTTTCATGTGCCTATTGTCTGTCTGCATGTCCTCTTTGGAAAAATGTCCATTCAGGCCTTCTTCACATGTTTTAGTCAGGTTGTGTTTTGATATTGCATTGTATGAGTTGTTTATATATTTTGCATATTAACCCTTTATCAGTCATATCATTTGCAAATATTTTTTTTCATATTCAATTAGCTGTCCTTTCATGCTGTTGATGTTTACCTTTGCTCTGTAAAAGCTTTTGTGTTTAATTAGGTCCTATTCATTTAGCTTTGCATTTATTTCATTTTCTTTAGGAGACAGATGTAAATAAATATTGCTACAATTTCTTTCAAGGAGTATTCTTCCTATGTTTTCTTCTAGAGGTTTTATAGTATCCAGCCTTACATTTGGTCTTTAATCCATTTTGAGTTTATTTTTATATATGGTGTTAGAGTGTTCTAATTTCATATTTTACCTGTAGCTCACCAGTTTTCCCAGCCCCACTAACTGAAAGTTTGTCTTATCGTCATTGTATATTCTTGCCTCCTTTGTCATAAACAAATTCGACAATAAGTACATGGCTTTAATTCTAGACTGTCTATTCTATTCCGTTGATTTATGTGTCTGTTTTTGTGTCACTACCATACTATTTTGATAACTGTAGATTTGTAGTATAGCCTGAAGTCAGGGAGTGTGATTCCTCCATTTATTTTTTTCTCCTTCAAACAATGTGATACACCACATTAATAAACTGAAGAAGAAAAATCGAGAGAGGTCCTTCAAGATGGCAAAGGAGTAAGATGTGGAGATCACCTTCCTCCCCACAAATAGATCAAAAATACATCTACGTGTGGAACAACTCCTACAGAACACCTACTGAACACTGTCAGAAGACTTCAGACTTCCCCAAAAGCAAGAAACTGCCCACATACCTGGATAGGGCAAAAGAAAAAAAGAAAAAAAAAAAAAAAACAGAGACAAAGAATAGGGACAGGACCTGCACCTCTGGGAGGGAGCTGTGAAGGAGGGAAAGTTCCCAAACACTAGGAAACCCCTTCACTGGTGGAAATGGGAGGTGGGCGGGGGTAAAGCTTTGGAGCCATGGAGGAGATCACAGCAACAGGGGTGCAAGGGCAGAGTAGAGATTCCCACACAGAGGATTGGTGCCAACCATCACTCACCAGCCTGAGACGCTTGTCTACTCACCTGCCAGGGTGGATGGGGGCTGGGAGCTGAGGCTCAGGCTCAGGCTTCAGAGATCAGATCCCAGGGAGAGAACTGAGGTTGGCTGCGTGAACACAGCCTGAAGGGGGCTAAAGTTTCGAACTGCCTAAGAGTCAAGAAACCATTGTTTTAGGGTGGGCAAGGAGAGGGGATTCAGAGCACTGCCTAAACGAGTTTCAGAAACAGGCATGAGCTGTGGTTATCAGTATGGACACCAAAGATGGACATGAAACATTACGGTTGCTACTGCAGTCACCAAGAATACTGTGTGAAAGCACTAAGGTCACTAACCACACCACTCCTCCTGGTAGTCTTTGTAGCCCATCACTGCCAGGGGCCCATGATTCAGGGACAACTTCCCCTGTGTAACATACAGCATGCCTCAGGCTGTTGCAAATTCTTGCTGGTATCTGCTGCCACAGGCTCTCCCTGCCTTCCATAACCCTCTATCTCCCAATCCTGAGTGAGCCAGATCCCGCTAATCAGCCACTCTTTTAACCTCCTCCTGTCTGGGTGAAGAAAAGATGTCAGAGGGTGACCTACATGCAGGAGGGGGCAAAGAGGAGAGGGCAAATCCAAAGCCGAATTCCAGGAGCTATGTGAACAAAGAAGAGAAAGGGAAATTTCTCTATGCAGCCTCAGGAGCAGCAGATTAAATCTCCACAATCAACTTGATGTGCCCAGCATCTGTGGAATACCTGGAGAGACAATGAATCATCCCAAAATTGAGGTGATGGACTTTGGGAGCAACTGGAGACTTGGAATGTGATGTATGCAATTGACTAGTTTCTGCTTTTTATGTTTACCTTAGTATAGTTTTTAGTGCTTTTTATCATTGGTGGATTTGTTTATTGGTTTGGTTGCTCACTTTCTTTTTTCTAACATTTTAAATTGTTTTATTATTTTTAATAATATTTTTAATAAGTTTATTTTATTTTATTTTATTTCTCTATTATTTTTCCTCCATTTTCTTTAGAGCTATGGCTGACACAGTCTTGGTGCTCCAGCTGGTTGGCAGGCCTGAGCCTCTGAAGCAGGAGAGATGAGTTCAGGATATTGGACCATCAGAGACTTAGAAGCCCCATGTAATATTAGTCAGTGAGAGCACTCCCCAAGATCTCCATCTCAACACTAAGACCCAGCTCCACTCAAAGGCCAGCAAGATACAGTGTTGGACAACTGATGCCAAACAACTAGCAAGACAGGAACACAACACCAGCCATTAACAGAGAGACTGCCTAAAATCATAAGTTCACAGACATCCCAAAACACACCACCGGACATGGTCCTGCCCACCAGAAATACAAGAGCCAGCCTCATCCACCAGAACACAGGCACCAGTCCCCTCCAAGAGGAAGCCTACACAACCCCCTGAACCAACCTCACCCACTGAGGGCAGACACCAAGAACAATGGGAACTATAAACCTGCAGGCTGTGAAAAAGAGACACCAAACACAGTAAGTTAAGCAAAATGAGAAGATAGAGAAATACACAGCAGTTGAAAGAGCAAAGTAAAAACGCACCAGACCAACCAAATGAAGAGGAAATAGGTGGTCTACCTGAAAAAGAATTCAAAGTAATGATAGTAAAAGTCATCCAAAATCTTGGAAATAGAATGGAGTAAAAACAAAAAACGTTAAACAAGGAACCAAAATTACTGAAGATCACACAAAGAATGCTGAGAAACACAATAAATGAAATTAAAACTTTTCTAGAAGGAAACAATAGCTGAATAACTGAGGCAAAAGAACGGATAAGTGACCTGGAAGATAAAATAGTGGAAATGATTACTGCAGAGCAGAATAAAGAAAAAGGAATGAAAAGAATTGAGACAGACACAGAGACCTCTGGGACAATATGAAATGCAACAACAGTCGAATTATAGGGGTCCCAGATGAAGAAGAGAAAAAGAAAGGGACTGGGAAAATATTTGAAGAGATTATAGTTGAAAACTTCCCTAAAATGGGAGTGGAAATAGCCAATCAAATCCAGGAAATGCAGAGAATCCCAAACAGGATAAATCCAAGGAGAAACACGACAAGACACATATTAATCAAGCTATCAAACATTAAATACAATGAAAAAATATTAAAAGCAGGAAGAGAAAAGCAACAAATAACATACAAGGGAATCCCCATAAGCTTAACAACTGATCTTTTAGTAGAAATTCTGTAAGCCAGAAGGCTGTGGCAGGACATATTTAAAGTGATAATACAGAATAAACTACAACCAAGATTATGTTACCCAGCAAGGATATCATTCAGATTTAATGGAGAAATTAAAACCTTTACAGACAAGCAAAAGCTAAGAGAAGTCAGCACCACAAATCAGCTTTACAACAAATGCTAAAGGAACTTCTCTAGTCAGGAAAAACAAGAGAAGGGAAAGACCTACAAAAACAAACCAAAACCAATTAATAAAATGGTCATAGGAACTTAAACATCGATGATTACCTTAAATGTAAATGGAATAATGCTCCAACCAAAAGACATAGACTGGCCATATGTATATAAAAACAAGACCCATATATATGCTGCTTAAAAGAGACTGACTTCAGACCTAGGGACACATACACACTGAAAGGGAGGGGATGGAAAAAGATATTCCATGCAAATGGAAATCAAAAGAAAACTGGAGTAGGAACTCGCATATCAGACAAAATAGACTTAAGAATAATACAAGAGACAAAAAGGACATTACATAATGATCAAGGGATTAATACAAGAAGAAGATATAATAATTGTAAATATTTATGCACCCAACATAAGAGCACCTCAATACATAAGGCAAATAATAACAACCACAAAAGGGGAAATCAACAGTAACACAATCATATCAGAGGACTTTAACACCCCACTTTCACCAATTGACAAATCAACCAAGATGAAAATAAATAAGGAAACACAAACTTTAAATGATGCATTAAAGAAGATGGATTTAAATGATATTTATAGGACATTCCATCCAAAAACAACAGAACACACTTACTTCTCAAGTGCTCGTGGAACATTCTCCAGGATAGATCGTATCTTGGGTGACAAATCAAGCATTGGTAAATTTAATAAAATTGAAATTGTATCATGTATCTTTTCTGACCACAATGCTATGAGACTAGATATCATTTACAGGAAAAAACTGTAAAAAATACAAAGACATGGAGGCTAAACAATACTCTACTAAATAACAAAGAGATCACTGAAGAAATCAAAAACTACCTAGAAATAAATGACAATGAAAACACGACCACCCAAAATCTATGGGATGCTGCAAAAGCAGTTCTAAGAGGGAAGTTATAGCAATACAAGCCTACCTCAAGAAACAGGAAACATCTCAAGTAAACAACCTAAACTTACACCTAAAGCAATTAGAGAAAGAAGAACAAAAAAACCCCAAAGTTAGCAGAAGGAAAGAAATCATAAATGTCAGATGAGAAATAAATGAGAAAGAAATGAAGAAAACAACAGCAAAGATCAAGAAGATTAAAACCTGGTTCTTTGAGAAGATAAGCAAAATTGATGAAACATTAGCCAGAATCATCAAGGAAAAAAAAAAGAAGAAGACTCAAATCAACAGAATTAGAAATGAAAAAGGAGAAGTAACAACTGACATTGCAGAAACACAAAGGATCATGAGCGATAACTACAAGCTACTCTATGCCAATAAAATGGACAACCTGGAAGAAATGGACACATTATTAGAAAAGCACCACCTTCCGACACTGAACCAGTAAGAAATGGAAAACATGAAGAGACCAATCACAAGCATTGAAATTGAAACTGTGATTAAAAATCTTCCAATAAACAGAAGCCCAGGACAAGATGGCTTCACAGGCAAATTCTATCAAAAAGTTAGAGAACAGCTGACACGTATCCTTCTCAAACTATTTCAAAATATAGCAGAGGGAGAAACACTCCCAAACTCATACTATGAGGCTACTATCACCCTGAATACCAAAACAAGACAAAGATGTCACAGAAAATAAAACTACAGGCCAATATCACTGATGAACATAGATGCATCAGCCTCAACAATTTAGTAGCAAACAGAATCCAAGAGCACATTTAAAGATCATACACCATGATCAAGTGGGATTTATCCCAGGAATGCAAGGATTCTTCAGTATATGCAAATCATTCAATGTGATACACCATATTAACAAACTGAAGGATAAAAAACATATGATCATCTCAGCAGATGCAGAAAAAGCTTTTGACAAAATTCAACATCGATTTATGATAAAAACCCTCCAGAATGTAAGCATAGTAGGAACTTATCTCAACATAATAAAGGCCATATATGACAAACCCATGGCCAATATCATTGTCAATGGTGTAAAATTGAAAACATTTCCAAAAAGATCAGGAAGAAGACAAGGTTGCCCTCTCTCACCATTATTATTCAACATAATTTTGGAAGTTTTAGCCACAAAAATCAGAGAAGAAAAAGAAATAAAAGAAATCCAAATTGGAATAGAAGAATGAAAACTGTCATTGTTTGCAGTTGACATGATAATATACGTAGAGATTCCCAAAGATGCTACCAGAAAACTACTAGAGCTAATCAATGAATTTGGTGCAGGAGCAGGATACAAAATTAATGCACAGAAATCTCTTGCATTCCTATACACTGATGAAGAAATATCTGAAAAAGAAATTAAGGAAACACTCCCATTTACCACTGCAACAAAAAGAATAAAATAACTAGGAATAAACCCACCTAAGGAGACAAAACACCTGTATCCAGAAGACTATAAGACATTGATGAAAGAAATTAAAGATGATACAAAAGATGGAGAGATATACCATGTTCTTGGATTAGAAGAATCAACATTGTTAAAATGACTCTATTACCCAAAGCAATCTACAGATTCAATGCAATCCCTATCAAACTACCACTGGCATTTTTCACAGAACTAGGACAAAATATTTCACAATTTGTATGGAAACACAAAAGACCCCGAATAGCCAAACAATCTTGAGAAAGAAAAACGGAGCTGGAGGAATCAGGATCCTGGACTTCAGACTATACTACAAACTACAGTAATCAAGACAGTATGGTACTGGCATAAAAACAGAAATATAGATCCATGGAACAGGATAGAAAGCCCAGTGCTAAACTCACACATATGGTCACCTTATCTTTGATAAAGGAGGCAAGAATATACAATGGAGGAAAAACAGCCTCTTCAATAAGTGGTGCTTGGAAAACTGGGCAGCTACATGTAAAAGAATGAAATTAGAACACTCCCTAACACCATACACAAAATTAAACTCAAAATGGATTAAAGACCTAAATGTAAAGGCAGACACTATAAAACTCTTAGAGGAAGACATAGGCAGAACCCTCTATGATGTAAATCACAGCTAGATCCTTTTTGACCTACCTTCTAGACAAATGGAAATAAAAACAGAAATAAACAAATGGAACCTAATGAAACTTTAAAGTTGTTGTACCGCATAGGAAAACATAATCAAGACAAAAAGACAACCCTCAGAAAGGCAGAAAATATTTGCAAATGAAGCAACTGACAGAGGATTAATCCCCAAGATATACAAGCAGCTCATGCAGCTCAATATCAAAAAAAAACAAACAACTCAACCAAAAAAAATGGGCAGAAGACGAAAATAGACATTTCTCCAAAGAAGAATTTCAGATTACCAACAAACACATGAATGGATGATCAACCATCACTAGTCACTAATCTAATATTTCTAATTAGAGAAAGGCAAATCAAAACTGCAATGAGGTATCACCTTACACTGGACAGATTGGCCATCCTCAAAATATCTACAAACAATAAATGCTGGAGAGGGTGTGGAGAAAATGGAACCCTCTTGCACTGTTGGTGGGAATGTATAGTGATAGAGCCACTGTGGAGAACAGTATGGAGGTTCCTTAAAAAAACTAAAAGTAGAAATACTCTACAACCCAGCAATCCCACTACTGCACATATATCCTGACAAAACCATAATTCAAAGAGAGTCATGTACCACATTGTTCATTGCAGCACAATTTACAATAGACAGGACATGGAAGTAAGCTGTCCATCAACAGATGAATAGATAAAGAAGATATGACACATACATTTAATGGAATATTACTCAGCCATAACAAGAAATGAAATTGAGTTACTTGTACTGAGATGGATAAACCTAGTGTCTGTCATACAGAGAGTGAAAAAAAAATACCATATACTAACACACACACACACACACACACACACACACACACACATATATATATATATATATATATAGAGAGAGAGAGAGAGAGAGAGAGAGAGAGAGAATCTAGAAAAAAAAATGGTTCTGAAGAACCTAGGGGTGGGACAGGAATAAAGATGCGGACATAGAGAATGGCCTTGAGGCCACAGGGAGGAGGAAGGATAAGATGGGACGAAGTGAGAGAGTGACATTGTCATATATACACTATCAAATGTAAAATAGATATCTAGTGGGAAGCAGCCACATAGCACAGGGAGATCAGCTCAGAGCTTTGTGACCACCTAGAGGGCTAGGATAGGGAGGACAGGAGGGAGACACAAGAGGACATGTATATGGGGATATATGTATCTGTATTGCTGATTCATTTTGTTATACAGCAGAAACTAACACAACCTGGTAAAGCAATTATACTAAAATAAACATGTTACAAAAAGAATAAAAATCATATCTAGAATCTAAGAAAAAAAAGTTCATGAAGAACCTAGGGGTAAGACAGGAATAAAGACACAGATCTACTAGAGAATGGACTTGAGGATATGGGGAGGGGGAAGGGTAAGCTGTGACAAAGTGAGAGAGTGGCATGGACATATATACACTAGCAAACGTAAAATAGATAGCTAGTGGGAAGCAGCCGCATAGCACAGGGAGATCAGCTCGGTGGTTTGTGACCACCTAGAAGGGTGGGATTGAGGGGAGGGAGACGCAAGAGGGAAGAGATATGAGAACATATGTATATGTATAACTGATTCACTTTGTTATAAAGCAGAAACTAACACACCATTGTAAAGCAATTATACTCCAATAAAGATGTTTTAAAAAATCATATTATCATCTCAATAGATGCAGAAAAATCTTTTGCAAACTTCAACATACATAAAAACTCTCCAGTAAGTGGACATAGAAGCAACATACCTCAACATAATAAAGGCTGTATATGACAAGCCCACATCTAACATCATATTCAAAGTGAAAATCTGAAAGCATTTCTTCTAAGATCAGTAACAAGACAAGGATGCCTACTGCGACCAATTTTATTCAGCATAGTATCAGACCACTTTTATTCAACATAGTATCGGCAGTCCTAGCCACAGCAATCAGACAGGAAAAAGAAATCAAAGGAATCCAAATCATATAGGAAGAAGTAAAACTGTCACTGTTTGCAGATGACATAATACTATACATAGAAAATCCAAAAGACACTACTTGAAACCTAGTAGAGCTCATCAATGAATTCAATAAAGTTGCAAGATACAAAATTAATATATGGAAATTCTGTTTCATTTCTACACACTAACGATGAACTTTCAGAAAGAGAAGCTAAGGAAACAATCCCATTTACCATCACATCAAAAAGAATAAAATACCTATGAATAAACCTATACAAGGAGGTAGAAGACCTGTACTTTGAAAACTATAAGACACTGGTGAAGGAAACGGAAGATGGCACAAACAGATGGAATGATATACTGAGTTCTTGGATTGGAAGAAGTAATAATGTTAAAATGACCATAATACCCCAGACAATCTGCAGATTCAATGAAATCCTTATCAAAATACCCATGATATTTTTTACAGAACTAGAACAAATAATTTTAAAATTTGTATGGAAACACAAAAGACCCCAAATTTCCATTTCCTTTATAACACAAACTAGATTATAATGGAAATTTCCTGTATACATATACATGAATAAGAAATTTTGAATTTTAATGTAGAGTTAGTTTTCAATATTTTGTTTAGAATTTTCAAGTATGTATAGATTAGATTGGAATATTACAATAACCATATAGATTTATTTGAATAAATTAGAGGGTGTTTAAGGTTAAATAAAGAGACCAAATCCTATGTAGTGGTATATGTTTTAAATTATCCTTTCCTTTAGAATTTGGTAAATTTGATTGTAAAATGATTGGATATTATGTTAATTATATGTCTCAGTATTTAAATTCTAATATAATTTTTTTAATTCTTAGAGCTCTGTTCTGAGTTTCTATTTCTTCCTAAGACACCTCTTGGAGGTAGTATATTTTCTGTGAAAATGTATGTTTGCCCTAATATTTCAAGTTTGTAAAAACAACTGTTTATAAGTTTTTTTCTTTAAAAATTACTGCTGCTTCTGCACTTACATACCCCTTTTTACTTACATTAAGTATTTTGCCTCTTCCAGTTCCTGTCTTCATCAGTGAGGCCAAGGTTTTGTCTTCTTTATAAAGGTTTTGGTCTTGTTTATTTTTACTCTTCTTCATTGCATTTTCCCACTACTCTGTTGGTCATTTTTCTTTCTTTTTTTTTTCTTTTAACTTTTCAAAACTTTTTTATTTTATTCTATTTTATTTTTCCCCTTTAAAAGACCATTTTGTTTTAAAAGAAATTGATTCTAAATGCCTTCAATTATCTCCTTATTTGCATACTATAAGTTTGTATATATATATTTTGGAGAATAGTTGATTTACAATGTTGTGTTACTTTCTGCTATACAACAAAATGAATCATACATATATATATATCCATTCTTTTTTAGATTTTTTTTCTCATATAGGCCATTACAGAATATTGAGTAGAGTTCCCTGTGCTATACAGTGGGTCTTTATTAGTTACCTATTTTATACGTAGTAGTATGTATATGTCAATCCCAATCTCTCAGTTTGTCCTTCCCCCCTTACTGCCTGGTAACCATAAGTTTGTTTTCTACATCTGTGACTCTATTTCTGTTTCTTACATAAATTTCATTTTTACCCTTTCTTAGATTCCATGTATAAGCCATATCATATAATATTTGTCTTTCTCGGTCTGACTTATTTCACTCAGTATGACAATGTCTATGTCCATCCATGTTTCCAAATTATGTTTTAATAGATTATATTTTTATTTGTTGAATTATAAATATTATATGATATATATATCATCTCTATTGTTATTTTTCTTCCTTTAATTATATACTTAAAATAGCTTTCAATTTCTATAACTATGAGGTTTTTTTAGTAACATTTTTAAAATTTTTAAGTTAATTAATTTTGTCCAAAAAATGTATTTTGTATGCCACAGATTCCTTGGAATTTGTTAAAACCTATATTATGGCCTAAAGTATGGTTAGTCTTCACATATGTTACCAGGGTGCTTTAGAATATTCTGTTCATAAAAATCAAGAGTATTAATTATGCTATTCAAATCCTTTAAATCTTTATGAATTCTTTTATTACTGATATAATAATTCCTGAGAGAAATATGTGAACAGTTTCCAATTATAGAGTGTTACTCAATTCTTTATTTATACTCTGTGACATTTCGATTTATATATTTGAAGTTGTTTTTGCTGTCGTTTTGTTGGTGATAAAATCCTGGAATTTGATATTAGACCTCTTCTTTCTATTTTTCATATCTCTCAATCTTATCTTTCAAACAGTGTGCAGAATTATATTTATTTCTCATGCCTATGTTCTGGTTTACAAATTTACATTTTGTCTGATATGAATTTTAATCTATTGAGCAAGGAAATTTTAAAAAACTTAATTTATTATATATTTAAAATCTCGAAGTCACATGTTTTTAGTATTTTTCTTCTTGTCAATCCATTTTCTTAGATTTTTCTGGCATCCAATCCTATTGCTTATTAGTTCTTGTATTACTTTACTCATGAGAGTCTTTTTTTTCTTCCTTCTTTTCCTTCTTCCTTCCTTTCTTTCTTTTACTTTCTGTTTTTTTCTTGCTTGCTTTTCTTTGTTTCATTTTCTTTTTACTATTTTGTAGTTTTCTTTCCTTCTATTTTTTACTTTTGTTTATTATAAATTTGAACTTTCAGAGTGCTTTTGAAAGTCTTTATAGTTTAGAATTCTGGAAGGCCAAGGTTGGGTTCTGATTGATATGTAATTTGTATTAATTTCTTCCTAACTTCTTGAATATTTTCACACAAGACTTAATTGCTGTTGTTTAATTCTGTCTTGATTCAGATTTGAGACTTTGGCTAGAAGTCAGTTTCTATTTTTGAGCAAATGATTAAGGCCATACACCACCCACTTCCTTTAGTAGACTCTCACACTCCAGGCCATTATACACCCACCTTAGTTGTCCCAGGGCCAGGTATCAAACAACTAGGGGCAGCCTCTTTCCCCAGAAACCTGTGAAATTATCCATAATAGACAATCCATAGGGAGCCCCAGAGAAACCTACTTATACCAACCTACTTACCATACCGAGGCTGCCCCCTACAACTCCAGCTTTCTCGTTTCCTGTCCCAGTGTGCAAACTCCTTTGTGGCCTTGCCTGGACTCCTTTCTCATTTAGAACTGCAACAAAATAATCTTTGCTTTTCATCTATCCAAGTGCCTGTGTGTTGGCTTCACCCTCAAATGAATCTTTACATTTTATAAAACAATTGGCTTTAAAAGCACAATAGCATGGCTATGACCACTGACTTTTGGATAGGTTTTAGGGGGAGAAGGAGTGCTCTTGGATTAGAGATTGATTTCAGAGCTCCTGGCGAGTGGCTTGGGTCAGATCTATCCAAGTGGGAAAGTTGTGCTTTAACTTTGTTGCTTGCTGGTGGGTCTTCAGGTGGTTGTATGTTTTACTCAACTTTCCTATGGGGGGAGAGGGTTTAAGAGGTGGATGTGGAGGTGCACCTAGGGCAATAGGAGTAATGTGGGTGGGATTTCCTGGGTTGGGTGTTCAGGTATATTACCAGTCACATCTTGTATTTGGTAGATGCCAAGTCCAGGGTCCCATCACTTCTTCAGTGTGGGTGTTTCTTTATTAATATTCAGGACAGAACTCTGGTTTGTCCCTGTTTAGGCAACACTTGTGGAGGAAAGTGTTGGTTGAACTTCTAACACTAAATAAATAAAACCCTCTTCTCATTGTCCAAATTACTCAGTTGGGGAAAGCAGCCTACTGTCTTCTTGATGTTGCATAAGTAGTTGCTAACACCAGCAAACATCAAGCTACCCAGATCCTCAGCAGTATGTGCGGGTTACACCTTTGGAGACCAGTAGCTCATTATTTAATCCAAAGGGGTGTCTGGGACAATGAGATGAATATTTAATCCCTGTACACCCTGTCCCCACCCTGCCACACACAAAAAAATGGCCCAAGTTACCAAATTGTTTAAATAATGTGAGAACCCTAGTTAATGTTCTTGGGCCTCAAGTAAGTGCCTCCACATATCATCATACAGAGGGACTGATACTTCAAACGGTGGCATTAACTTTGTTGCCCCAAGAAGCTTGTTATTGCTTTCTTAGGTGCAAATCAATCCCTCAAGGGTGGACTGGGTAACCTTGCTAGATGGCTGCCTATGAGACTGGCCAACCTGCTTCTCCCCTTTGCCTGTGTCAAAAGTTGATTAAAAAAAAAAAATGAAACCAACAAATCACTTAAGTAGTAATTAGTAATAGTTTCATGTGCACAAACCAAAAAGACAGTTTGCAAGCTGGGCATCCTCAAACCAAAACATGAGGCTCAGAGATATGTTGTTATAAAGCAGCTGATATAGTGTGAAGGCAGTGTTTATCCTTAACAGTAATTGGTTACAATATTAGAATTTTCTTAAGTGAAAGGGAATTGGTTAGTGGTTGCTTCATATCAATTTTCAGGAACTATTTAAGTTTCACTTACGATTTTCAGAAGCATAAGCAAGAAGTGATCCAGTTCAAGTTAAACTAGCTTGTCAGCAAAATAAGCTAAATTAAGCTTTGTGTGTATGACTAACTGGTTTCATCTTCTCAGGGAATTTGCATGTCTGGATTCTGTGTTTGATATTAACACCTGTAACTGCCTAAAAGTTTGCACTATTGAGTTAGACAGAGAGAGAAACTGAAAACCGAGGCTTTACATGTCTGAAAACCCAAAAGGAGGGAAAAGGCAGCAGTAGAGGCTGGTTTGATAAGCTCTTTCACTGAACCACTCTTCAGCTTGTACGTCTGTTGCACTAGATATTTAATCCTTTGGGTACGAGGGGAGGACACCTATGGCACCCCTGTGGCATAGGGAAGGGGTTAAGTCAAATCCATGTTAAAGCTGAAGTTCCTATGGCATAGAATCATTGCTTCTTGTGGGGGCATGTGTTCTTAACCCTGACTGATTTGAAGCTCCAGAGAGGAAATAAATGTATATATAAACATGAACTATGTAAAGAGAACTTCCTTAAAGTATATCTAGTAAAGACAAAAATGGAAGGAAGAACAGAATGGAGGAAGGAAGGATGGGAGGTTGGAAGGAAAAATTCTGGATATGGCGGGGAAGATGTAAAAAAGAAAAAAATATATATGTATTATTAAATTAAAGTTCCATAATTTGACCCAATTGGAAATACAAAATTTACTAAAATAATTTATTAAAAAAAACATTAAGAGGGTATTTATTTGCTTTTGTACTTCAAGAACAGGTTCTAAATTAAGTTTAACATTTGCTAAAATATACCCATTGGCAGATTTTCATGGATTTATTAAATAGCGATGTTCAAATTACAGTTATTCCTGGCGAATCTCATTAAATTTGAACATGAAATCCCTATAATCTTAAGAGTGTAACTAAATATAAAATAGAGGAAATGTTGTTATACTTCATTTTATAACCTTACCTAAATTTCCCATGGTCAGTACCCATTGGCCTAAAATATCCCACAGTGGGCATAGGTGTTCTGACACAATGAGTACCAAATTAAAATTAAATTATTCACAAGTGGCTTAATAAAAGGAGGTTCCACTGATCCCCAATTAAAATAGTTAGTATGACCCAATGTAAGTAAAAACAGGGCCTTATAAGGATTAAAATTTCATATATAAGACATGAATAATAAAGAGGTGATTATCCCCATTGCTTTTCCACTTGACAATCCAATTTTGCCCATTCTTCAGTCTGGAAAAAAATTATGCATCACAGAGAATAACTACAACTTTAGCGTTGTTGCCCTTCAAGTAATTCTCCTATACTGATATCTGATGTTTATTAAAATTAATAACTCCATCCTATCAGCATCAGGTCAATTATTTTGTTATTATAGATGTGAGTAATATCTTCTATTCAGTGCTTATTTCAACAGCTTTTCAACTAGTTTGCCTTAACCTTCAAAAGGGCACAATACACATTTATTAGACTACCCAAGGAGTACATCAGCTGCTTAGCAATAACACACTATCTCTACACACAAGATCTTAACTACATCTACTTCTATCCAGGAACACAGGTATGACATTATTTTGATGATATATTTTTATGAGATGATTAATTTAATACATTAATTAAGGAAGCGACTACTTTCAAATCTGCCCACCTTAAATGGTGTCCCCTTGGCAAAAGACTCTAGAATATGTCCAAATTATAATCAACAGGTACTCCCATTAGTGCCTTCCAGACTCCTTCAGTAGAGGCTTTTGTAACATCCTTCTTGACCATGGAATTTCTTGGACCACCTATAATAGTCATAACTTGGGGGACAGAGGAAGATGGCGGAAGAGTAAGACGCGAAGATCACCTTCCTCTCCACAGATACACCAGAAATACATCTACACGTGGAACAACTCCTACAGAACACCTACTGAAGGCTGGCAGAAGACCTCAGACCTCCCAAAAGGCAAGAAACTCCCCACGTACCTGGGTAGGGCAAAAGGAAAAAAGAATAAACAGAGACAAAAGAATAGGGACGGCACCTGCACCAGTGGGAGGGAGCTGTGAAGGAGGAAAAGTTTCCACACACTAGGAAGCCCCTTCGCGGGCGGAGACTGCGGGAGGCGGAGGGGGGAGCTTCGAAGCCGCGGAGGAGTGCACAGCAACGGGTGCGGAGGGCAAAGCGGGGAGATTCCCGCACAGAGGATCGGTGCCGACCGACCGGCACTCACCAGCCCGAGAGGCTTGTCTGCTCACCCGCCAGGACGGGCGGGGCTGCGAGCTGAGGCTCTGAGGCTCGGGTTTCGGTTTCGGACGGAGCGCAGGGAGAGGACTGGGGTTGGCGGCTTGAACATAGCCTGAAGGGGTTAGTGCACCACAGCTAGCCGGGAGGGAGTCCGGGTAAAAGCCTGCACCTGCCGAAGAGGCTAGAGACTTTTTCTTCCCTCTTTGTTTCCTGGTGCGTGAGGAGAGGGGTTTAAGAACGCTGCTTAAAGGAACTCCAGAGACGGGCGCGAGCCGCGGCTAAAAGCGCGAACCCCAGAGACGGGCGCGAGCCGCGGCTGAAAGCGCAGACCCCAGAGACGGGCGCGAGCCGCGGCTGAAAGCGCGGACCCCAGAGACGGGCGCGAGCCGCGGCTGAGGGCGCGGACTCCAGAGACGGGCGCAAGCCGCGGCTGGAGGCGCGGACCCCAGAGGCGGGCGGGAGACGTTGGGGCTGCTGCTGCCGCCACCAAGGGGCCTGTGTGCGAGCGCAGGTCGCTCTCCACTCCCCTCTTCCGCGGAGCCTGTGCAGCCCGCCACTGCCGGGTTCTCGGGATCCGGGGACGACTTCCCCGGGAGAGCGCACGGCGGGCCTCGGGCTGGTGCAGGGTCATGCCGGACTTTGCCGCCGCAGGCCCGCCCCGCATTCCGTGCCCCTCCCTCCCCGCCGGCCTCAGTACGCCAGAACCCCCGAATCAGCGGCTCCTTTAACCCCGTCCTGTCTGAGCAAAAAACAGACGCCCTCCAGCGACCTACACGCAGAGGCAGGGCCAAATCCAAAGCTGAGCCCCTGTGAGCTGTGAGAAGAAGAGAAAGGGAAATCTCTCCCAGCAGCCTCAGAAGCAGCGGATTAAAGCTCCACAATCAACTTGATGTACCCTGCATCTGTGGAATACATGAATAGACAGCCAATCATCCCAAATTAAGGAGGTGGACTTTGGGAGCAAGATCTATGATTTTTCTCCCTATTCCTCTTTTTGTGAATGTGTATGTGTATGCTTCTGTGTGAGATCTTGTCTGTATAGTCTTGCTTCCACCATTTGTCCTAGGGTTCTATCTGTCCATGGTTTTTTCTTAAAATTTTTTTCTTAATAATCAATTTTAATTTTAAGAACGTTATTATACTTTACCTTCGTCCTTTCTTTCTTTCTTTCCTTCCTTCCTTCCCTCCTTTAGACAACGAATCATCCCAAATTGAGGAGGTGGTCTCTGACAGCAAGATTTATGATTTTTCCCCCTTTACCTCTTTTTGTGAGGGTGTATGTGTACGCTTCTGTGTAAGACTTTGTCTGTATAGCTTTGCTTCCAACATTTGTCCTAAGGTTCTATCCGTCCCTTTTTTTTTTCTAATTAAGAATTTTTTAATTCAATAACTTTATTATACTTTATTTTATTTTTACTGTATCTTCTTTCTTTCTGTTTTTCCTTCTTTCCATCCTTCCTTCCTTCCTCCCTCCCTCCCTTCCTCCTTTCGTTCCTTCTTGCCTTCTTTCCTTCTTTGCTTCTTTCTTTCTTTCTTCCTTCCTTCCTTCCCTCCTTCCTTCCCTCCTTTCCTTCTTTCTTTCCTCATACTTCTACTAATTCCCTCTACTTTTTCTCCCTTTTATTCTGAGCCGTGTGGATGAAAGGCTCTTGGTGCTCCAGCCAGGAGTCAGGGCTCTGCCTCTGAGGTAGGAGAGCCAACTTCAGGACACTGGTCCACAAGAGACCTCCCAGCTCCACATAATATCAAACGGCGAAAATCTCCCAGAGACCTCCATCTTAACACCAGCACCCAGCTTCACTCAACGACCAGCAAGCCACAGTGCTGGACAACCTGTGCCAAACAACTAGCAAAATAGGAACACAACCCCACCCATTAGCAGAGAGGCTGCCTAAAATCATAATAAGGCCACAGACACCCCAAAACACACCACCAGACGTGAACCTGCCCACTAGAGAGACAAGATCCAGCCTCATCCACCACAACACAGGCACTAGTCCCCTCCACCAGGAAGCCTACACAACCCACTGAACCAACCTTAGCCACTGGAGACAGACATCAAAAACAGGAGGAACTACGAACCTGCAGCCTGCAAAAAGGAGACCCCAAACACAGTAAGATAAGCAAAATGAGAAAACAGAAAAACACACAGCAGATAAAGGAGCAAGATAAAAATGCACCAGACCTAACAAATGAAGAGGAAATAGGCAGTCTACCTGAAAAAAGAATTCAGAATAATGATAGTAAGGTTGATCCGAAATCTTGGAGATAGAATGGACAATAGAATGGACAAAATGCAAGAATCAGTTAACAAGGACCTAGAAGAACTAAAGATGAAAAAGAAACGATGAACAACATAATAAATGAAATTAAAAATAATCTAGATGGGATCAATAGCAGAATAACTGAGGCAGAAGAACGGATAAGTGACCTGGAAGATAAAATAGTGGAAATAACTACTGCAGAGCAGAATAAAGAAAAAAGAATGAAAAGAACTGAGGACAGTCTCAGAGACCTCTGGGACAACATTAAACACACCAACATTCGAATTATAGGGGTTCCAGAAGAAGAAGAGAAAAAGAAAGGCACTGAGAAAATATTTGAAGAGATTATAGTTGAAAACTTCCCTAATATGGGAAAGGAAATAGTTAATCAAGTCCAGGAAGCACAGAGAGTCCCATACAGGATAAATACAAGGAGAAATATGCCAAGACACATATTAATCAAACTGTCAAAAATTAAATACAAAGAAAGCATATTAAAAGCAGCAAGGGAAAAACAACAAATAACACATAAGGGAATCCCCATAAGGTTAACAGCTGATCTCTCAGCAGAAACCCTACAAGCCAGAAGGGAGTGGCAGGACATACTGAAAGTGATGAAGGAGAAAAACCTGCAACCAAGACTACTCTACCCAGCAAGGATCTCATTCAGATTTGATGGAGAAATTAAAACCTTTACAGACAAGCAAAAGCTGAGAGAGTTCAGCACCACCAAACCAGCTTTACAACAAATGCTAAAGGATCTTCTCTAGGCAAGAAACACAAGAGAAGGAAAAGACCTATAATAACGAACCCAAAACAATATAGAAAATGGGAATAGGAACATACATATCGATAATTACCTTAAATGTAAATGGACTAAATGCTCCCACCAAAAGACACAGATTAGCTGAATGGATACAAAAACAAGACCCTTACATATGCTGTCTACAAGAGACCCACTTCAGACCTAGAGACACATACAGACTAAAAGTAAGGGGATGGAAAAAGATATTCCATGCAAATGGAAACCAAAAGAAAGCTGGAGTAGCAATTCTCATATCAGACAAAATAGACTTTAAAATAAGGACTATTAAAAGAGACAAAGAAGGACACTACATAATGATCAAGGGATCGATCCAAGAAGAAGATATAACAATTGTAAATATTTATGCACCCAACATAGGAGCACCTCAATACATAAGGCAAATACTAACAGCCATAAAAGGGGAAATAGACAGTAACACATTCATAGTAGGGGACTTAAACACCCCACTTTCACCCAAGAACAGATCATCCAAAATGAAAATAAATAAGGAAACACAAGCTTTAAATGATACATTAAACAAGATGGACTTAATTGATATTTATAGGACACTCCATCCAAAAACAACAGAATACACATTTTTCTCAAGTGCTCATGGAACATTCTCCAGAATAGATCATATCTTGGGTCACAAATCAAGCCTTGGCAAATTTAAGAAAATTGAAATTGTATGAAGTATCTTTTCTGACTACAACGCCATGAGACTAGATATCAATTACAGGAAAAGATCTGCAAAAAATACAAACACATGGAGGCTAAACAATACACTACTTAATAATGAAGTGATCACTGAAGAAATCAAAGAGGAAATCAAAAAATACCTAGAAACAAATGACAATGGAGACACAACGACCCAAAACCTGTGGGATGCAGCAAAAGCAGTTCTAAGGGGGAAGTTTATAGCAATACAAGCCCACCTTAAGAAGCAGGAAACATCTCGAATAAACAACCTAACCTTGCACCTCAAGCAATTAGAGAAAGAAGAACAAAAAAACCCCAAAGCTAGCAGAAGGAAAGAAATCATAAAAATCAGATCAGAAATAAATGAAAAAGAAATGAAGGAAACAATAGCAAAGATCAATAAAACTAAAAGCTGGTTCTTTGAGAAGATAAACAAAATAGATAAACCACTAGCCAGACTCATCAAGAAAAAAAGGGAGAAGACTCAAATCAATAGAATTAGAAATGAAAAAGGAGAGGTAACAACTGACACTGCAGAAATAAAAGAGATCATGAGAGATTACTACAAGCAACTCTATGCCAATAAAATGGACAATCTGGAAGAAATGGACAAATTCTTAGAAATGCACAACCTGCCAAGACTGAATCAGGAAGAAATAGAAAATATGAACAGACCAATCACAAGCACTGAAATTGAAACTGTGATTAAAAATCTTCCAACAAAGAAAAGCCCAGGACCAGATGGCTTCACAGGCGAATTCTATCAAACATTTAGAGAAGAGCTAACACCTATCCTTCTCAAACTCTTCCAAAATATAGCAGAGGGAGGAACACTCCCAAACTCATTCTACGAGGCCACCATCACCTTGATACCAAAACCAGGCAAGGATGTCACAAAGAAAGAAAACTACAGGCCAATATCACTGATGAACATAGATGCAAAAATCCTCAACAAAATACTAGCAAACAGAATCCAACAGTACATTAAAAGGATCATACACCATGATCAAGTGGGGTTTATTCCAGGAATGCAAGGATTCTTCAATATACGCAAATCTATCAATGTGATAAACCATATTAACAAACTGAAGGAGAAAAACCATATGATCATCTCAATAGATGCAGAGAAAGCTTTTGACAAAATTCAACACCCATTTATGATAAAAACCCTGCAGAAAGTAGGCATATAGGGAACTTTCCTCAACATAATAAAGGCCGTATACGACAAGCCCACAGCAAACATCATCCTCAATGGTGAAAAACTGAAAGCATTTCCACTAAGATCAGGAACAAGACAAGGGTGCCCACTCTCACCACTCTTATTCAACATTGTTTTGGAAGTTTTAGCCACAGCAATCAGAGAAGAGAAGGAAATAAAAGGAATCCAAATTGGAAAAGAAGAAGTAAAGCTGTCACTGTTTGCAGATGACATGATCCTATACATAGAGAATCCTAAAGATGCTACCAGAAAACTACTAGAGCTAATCAATGAATTTGGTAAAGTAGCAGGATACAAAATTGATGCACAGAAATCTCTGGCATTCCTATATACTAATGATGAAAAATCTGAAAGTGAAATCAAGAAAACACTCCCATTTACCATTGCAACAAAAAGAATAAAATATCTAGGAATAAACCTACCTAAGGAGACAAAAGACCTGTATGCAGAAAATTATAAGACACTGATGAAAGAAATTAAAGATGATACAAATAGATGGAGACATATACCATGTTCTTGGATTGGAAGAATCAACATTGTGAAAATGACTCTACTACCCAAAGCAATCTATAGATTCAATGCAATCCCTATCAAACTACCACTGGCATTTTTCACAGAACTAGAACAAAAAATTTCGCAATTTGTATGGAAACACAAAAGACCCCGAATAGCCAAAGCAATCTTGAGAACAAAAAAAGGAACTGGAGGAATCAGGCTCCCTGACTTCAGACTATACTACAAAGCTACAGTTATCAAGATGGTGTGGTACTGGCACAAAAACAGAAAGATAGATCAATGGAACAGGATAGAAAGCCCAGAGATAAACCCATGCACATATGGACACCTTATCTTTGATAAAGGTGGCAGGAATGTACAGTGGAAAAAGGACAGCCTCTTCAATAAGTGTTGTTGGGAAAACTGGACAGGTACATGTAAAAGAATGAAATTAGAACACTCCCTAACACCATACACAAAAATAAGCTCAAAATGGATTAAAGACCTAAGTGTAAGGCCAGAAACTATCGAACTCTTAGAGGAAAACATAGGCAGAACACTCTATGACATAAATCACAGCAAGATTCTTTCTGACCCACCCCCTAGAGTAATGGAAATAAAAACAAAAATAAACAAATGGGACCTAATGAAACTTCAAAGCTTTTGCACAGCAAAGGAAACCATAAACAAGACCAAAAGACAACCCTCAGAATGGGAGAAAATATTTGCAAATGAAGCAACCGACAAAGGATTAATCTCCAAAATTTACAAGCAGCTCATGCAGCTCAACAACAAAAAAACAAACAACTCAATCCAAAAATGGGCAGAAGACCTAAATAGACATTTCTCCAAAGAAGATATACAGACTGCCAACAAACACATGAAAGAATGCTCAACATCATTAATCATTAGAGAAATGCAAATCAAAACTACAATGAGATATCATCTCACACCAGTCAGAATGGCCATCATCAAAAAATCTAGAAACAATAAATGCTGGAGAGGGTGTGGAGAAAAGGGAACCCTCTTGCACTGCTGGTGGGAATGTGAATTGGTTCAGCCACTATGGAGAACAGTATGGAGGTTCCTTAAAAAACTACAAATAGAACTACCATATGACCCAGCAATCCCACTACTGGGCATATACCCTGAGAAAACCGAAATTCAAAAAGAGTCATGTACCAAAATGTTCATCGCAGCTCTATTTACAATAGCCCGGAGATGGAAACAACCTAAGTGCCCATCATCGGATGAATGGATAAAGAAGATGTGGCACATATATACAATGGAATATTACTCAGCCATAAAAAGAAACGAAATTGAGCTATTTGTAATGAGGTGGATAGACCTAGAGTCTGTCATACACAGTGAAGTAAGTCAGAAAGAAAAAGACAAATACAGTATGCTAATACATATATATGGAATTTAAGAAAAAAAAAATGTCATGAAGAACCTAGGGGTAAGGCAGGAATAAAGACGCAGACCTCCTAGAGAACGGACTTGAGGTTATGGGGAGGGGGAAGGGTGAGCTGTGACGGGGCGAGAGAGAGTCATGGACATATACACACTAACAAACGTAGTAAGGTAGATAGCTAGTGGGAAGCAGCCGCATGGCACAGGGATATTGGCTTGGTGCTTTGTGACAGCCTGGAGGGGTGGGATAGGGAGGGTGGGAGGGAGGGAGACGCAAGAGGGAAGAGATATGGGAACATATGTATATGTATAACTGATTCACTTTGTTATAAAGCAGAAACTAACACACCATTGTAAAGTAATTATACCCCAATAAAGATGTTAAAAAAAAAAAAGTCATAACTTGCCCATGGGTTTCTGATATAAATAACTGTCTTTCTTGGCTCTGTGCTATACATGATTGGAATGAAAATTGCTGGTCACATACTGGATTTTCCTGGAAATGGAGGTTCTCATTAATTCTGGGATTGTGGGCTTTAGTACCCATTTTCCCATTAAATCTTGGGTCATGAAAGCAGTACTCCACAAACTTGGCATGGCTATGAATATATTCTTAGTACAGAATAGAGACAAATTCTTAGTACAAAATGGGCCCTCTGGTGTATTCCACCAGAGGACAGAGTGGCCTCCCTTATCCCAGTCCTTTGCCAGAAGTCATGATCCTGCGGGACACATTCCTTTCCCAGATCCCTTGGCTACCTGGGGAGGCCCTTGGGATTAATTGCCTGAATAGCAATGGCAGTTCATGGACTACAAAAATGTCAGTGCTATCATCATAAATGGTGGAGCTCACTATAATGTAGCTCTTTTCCACCCCTTAACTATGATGTCCCCAATAAGGGATGGGACACAAGAGTCAGCACAATTGCCCAAATTTCAGGCAGTCATTTTAGCACTGGATGCCCTTTCTAACACAGCAAAAATGTGCTTCATCTACACATTTACAAACTATTGGAGCATTGCCTAAGAGTTGTCCTCTCCAGGGTGAATATCTTTAGGGATCTCTTTGTCTCACCCATCCCCAATATATCAAAGTTGCACATGCTTCTACGTATAATAAGGCCACAATATAAAGCCTCACTAGATCTTCCTTTCAGAGTTCTAGACATTACTGAGAGTAACTAAAGTGCTCATTTCACTTCTCAGAATACACAATGCTGGGGTCTTTGAAATGGCACTGAATATAACTTTCAACTCCCCAGTAGGTCTCAGGCAGCTAGTTTAATGGAAAGACACAGCAGAACTCCTTTTAAAATTTCTATCTGACAAATGGACCCCTATATGGGTCTCCATCTTGTCTCAGGCCTTAATTTCTATTCATTCAAGGCCCCTTGGCTAACTCTCAACGTACATCAGCTTTTAAAAATACCTTCCCTGTGTTTTGTCCTATATTTCAAATGGGCTACGTATTGTTACCATGTATATGATGAGAGGAATCTTAGGACAGTTAAACTATCCTGTATGATTCTATAGTGATGGATATATTTATTATGCATTATTATATATTTATCCAAACCTCTAGAATGTACACCACCAAGAGTGAACCCTAATGTAAACTATGGGCTTTGGGTAATAATGATGTGTCAGTGTGGGTTCACTGATTGTAACAAGAGTTCCCTCTGGTACAAGATGCTGATAGTGAGGGAGGTTATGCATGTGTGTGGGCAGGAGATTTATGGGAAGTACTCAGTTTTGCTGTGAACCTAAGACGGCTCTAAAAATTAAAGTTTATTAGTTTAAAAGAATTGATAGTAACCATAACTTCTTTGTGTGATTTCAGTATTCTGTTTTTATTTCCCTATTTTTTGTGTTTTGTGGGAGGATGCCCTGTGTATGTATGTATCTCTCTCTCGTGTGTGTATGTGTGTGTGTGTGTGTGTGTGTGTTTGGAGGTCAGCTATTAATTTAAAAGTATACACACACAGTACATTTGTATAACTTTATGAAATTTGTGTATACTATCACTCTTTAATATATACTTTCTCTACTATTTTTTGAGTCAAGGAATGCCCAGGAAACAACCTTTTTTCTTTCTTTTTTCCATGAATTTAAGCTTTCTCAACTCTTTCTTGTTCAGTATGATTTGATGCTCCCATTATCTGTACTTTTTTTGAATCTCACATTGTTTACTTTGTCTTACTATTAGAAAATTTTGCACATATGTATCTGAATCTTTTGGTGTCAATACTCACAGACTGTGAATCCTCTGTGTATTAATTTTTCATTACCTACTGGTAAGAAAATAGAAGGTATACTCTTTCTAGACTTAAAATGATTCAAAACTAACAGTATAGTGAAGCATTAATTTTAGAACTAATGGATATGAATATTTACCACAATTATTATTTTTATAGTCAATGTTTCAGTTTTTAAAATAAATTTTAATGAAATTTTTGCTCACTATTGTTTTTTAAAGTCCAACCTTCCCTTCTGATTTCACTTCTCTTTTGGTTGGTGTATATCTTTTCATTGTTCTTTCAATGAAGGTCTGTGGCTTACAAATATTCTGAAAATGCTTGTCTCAAATTATATTTAGATCACTTAAATCTCAAATAATAATATAGCTATCAGATGGATTCTATATTTTTTACCCTCCCTCAGTACTTTTAATGATACATCGCCATAAATTTCTTAAGTTTAGTGTTATTGTAGCTGAAACAATATGACACCTTAGCAGTACTAGTTAGGATGCTATTCACATTTGAGATGTTTAATGGGCATAGTACCATACAATCCTCTCTGGACTTTCCAATCTAGAATTTCTCATAATATTGTATCCAAGAAACATTTTCTTTGTTTTATTTTATTTAAAATTTTTGAGCATGGGAATAATTTATATAATCTATCATGTATTTTCTTGGAGACTTTTAAGGAATATAGGTTAACATGTGCTTACCTATGATCTAAAAATATTAAAGTTCCATTTTTCTTTTTTCATGTACATCATAGTTGGTCAGTCAGATATAACTCTCTTTTTTACTGAAATATAAAATTCACATAGATGTATATAAAAAACACACCATATTCATTTATATTTTACTAAAATCTTCTATAACTGAAAAGTTTTCACAAACCCATCATTTCCTGCATATTTCCAAATGTCTCCTATCTTCCTCATCATTCTAGGCCTGATGCAAGGCTGTCATCCTGGAATCTTTCTAATTGCACATATATAGTAGTTTTACCTATCTCTTTGGGTTAATTTATCTCTTTTTATCTATCACTGAAACTTTATTTTTAATGAAAGGGTTCTTTCTAGACACATATCTAAAAATAACTTATTTGCCTTTAATTGCATTTTCTGCTTAAATCTTAGCATTTTAATGCATTCTATGATATTTTGTTTTATAATTAAAAGTAATAAATAAAGGTCAATTCAACTTGTACAGCTTATACAATTTAAAGGCACATATACCTCATTTTAAAAATTATATTTAGCAAACCATAACTCCATAAGTAAAGAATGAATATGATTGTAATAATGATAATACCTGCCACTTTGTGTTTTACCTTTTGCTACTGTACTAGTTTCATCATATATATCACTGCTTAAAAATTAAATTAGGCTTACAGATATAAAATGAATTACCAGTGTAATATTAACTATTAAAAGATAGAGTTTCAAATTCATGTCTGGTTTGGATCAAATCTCATCTGCCTTACTTACTAATTTACTTGTTTTCTTACTAGTCAATACTACCTTATACCACATAATATAGTCAAATTTACACTATGTTCATCAAACAAAATAAATCTAAAAGAATTCATATTATAAAACACTGGAAATGAAATTCTGGAGAAGGTTCACTTTTCATAGTTCTATGGTTCTAAGTAGTTATTATAATAATAACCAATTCATCTATCATATGCTACTATTTTCTTTTTGTTTTACATTGAATTTACAGAACAATCAACTACAATATGTTTGTTTGTTACTCTTGGCATGTAATTGTGCTAGTATTTGAAGAAAACAATTTTTTTCCCATGGGAAATACCTATACACAGGACAATGTATCCAAAGTATCGATAAGGTAATTAAAATACTCAAGTATTAAATGTTTAGAGAGTTTGGCTTGATGAGTCTTAAATAAAATATAGTATATGGAAAAAATTACTCCAGAATACTTTTCTGAGTACAGATTTTTCATACTCTCCCCTCAAAGTTAAGTTTGAGATTAGCTCACAATTACAAATATTACATTGCATAGTCTCCTGACTTTCTGGAAAACAACACAAAGATTCTAAGACACTGAAATAATTTGGAGGCACTGAAAATCTAAAATATAGATTTAGAGAAAAATGAACAAACAGCAACAAAATTGCTAAATCTCTTTATTGACACAGTTTGACTAATAGCTGCAGTAAGTTTTATCAAAATACAAAAAAATTGATTTTATCCATTTACTTGATGAAATAACAAGACTCATCAAAAAGATTTAAAATAAATAGATACATTCATGCCTACATACATACCTACATGTATGCATGCATATATCTATACAAATACATACTTCTCCTTGTAGACTAATTTTAGCTCTTGTCCTTTGAGATACAGAAACTGTTTATAAGGTTCAAATAGTATTCCAGTTGTAGAAAGTTTAAAGACATTTCCCACCAGTCAACCATCATGTAATTTGATTTTTAATTGTTTGTAGTAAAATGAAAAATATTTCATTAGAATGTTGACACTAGGAAAGAAAAAAGAGATATTAATAAAACTTTATACATGAAGAAATGGTAACTAATTGGATTTATGGGAAAAGAGATGTAGATATTATATTTCAAGATTTGAGGTCTGTATTCCTCCTGTAAAAATTCTATTAACCCTGATATGAAATCAGAAAGAATGTTTTCTTGTGTAAATGATGTCAAATGTTAGGTTAAGTTTGAGGATCCTTTCAAACCATGTAGCAGAGAGTAATCAAACAGTTAAGAGTTTGTATTAGTCAAGTTTTGCCAGAGAAAGACAATCAATGACACATATGTAAGTGGAACTGGCTTACATGATTATAGAAGCTGAGAAGTCCCATGATCTGCCATCTGCAAGCTGGAGACCCAAGAAAGTTGGTGGTGTAATACCAGTATGAGTCTACAGACCTGAAAAATCAGGAGACACAGTGGTATAAATCCCACTCTAAGGGCAGGAGAAGACTGATGTCTAGCTGATGAAGAAAAATATATTCCTCTATGGCAGGATGATCAAATAAAGTCAGAATTGAAACACATGCCCCCATTTGTGGTGGGCCTTTCCCAATGTGCATCTACATTATAAATTAACCAGACCTCATCAAGTCTGGAGAAAAATACTCCCTTTCTTCTGAGGCTAACATTGCAATTTTAAGATTTATATTTCTTTCTCATCCTGTACAGGATGTCATATTGACCGAAACGCTTGCTCTGAAGGTGCATACTTGACCAAAACAACTCTGATGAGGTTTATATATTATGTTAATCTGTCAATACGAAACATACTTCTTTGTCTCAAAATGTATAAAACTGCATCTCTTAACTCCTGACCAGTAGAACAGACCTCAGAGTTTTTGAGATTTGGTCTCCCAAGTTACAATGTTCACTTTGGCTTAAATAAAATTCTCATTTTTCTTCTCATTTTGATTGTTAATTGAATTTTGATGACACAGCTGAAGCAGTGAAGAAAGAAGAAAGAGTAGGTTCCTCCTTCCTCTGACTTTGGTTGGATTCAGGTCCCCAAAGGATTGGAGGCTCTCCACCCACATTGGGGAGGGCAGTCTAAATCTACTTTACTGAGTCTACCAATTCAACTACTAATCTCATCTAAAAACACTTTCACAGACAGACACGGAAATAAGATTTAATTCGGGCACCCTATGGCACAGTTAATTTGACAGATAAAATTCACCATCACAGAGTTGTATTCATCCAGGTTAAAAAAAATGAAAATGAATGTTGTACCCCCCAGTTAAGAATCTGAGATGAGGAGAAGACTGAAATTAGAAAACCTTCACCTTTGGAGGATATGAGAACAAATTAATCAAGAAAGAAAAGGAAGAGTGGTTAAAAAAATAAAAATTAAAAGCCTTTGAACATTTCTTTAAAGTTTTGCAGACATTTGTAATATAATTTTCATTAATGTGTCCATGTTGAATTTGAACAAAATCATGAGAATTACCCACACCAGTTGAATTTAGATGAGCCTTTGAATTTGGATGAGCATTTCTTGGAAATGCTCAGATTTCAACACATATTCTTGTGTACTCATTTGTAAGAAGCTGAGAATATTCATATGCAAATCTGTGCCTACCTTTAATTTGACTCATGCAGTTTACCATGTTATCCCAACCAACAGGCAGCTATCAAGAGAGCAATGGACATTAAACTACTGAAGTAGCCAAAAAGGATGCTTTTTCCTATGTAGTCTCCTTGCTGCAAATAAACTTTCTGACATCATTTTTTAATCTTCTCTTATTTCATTCAGCAGTTCTAGGTCACCCTCGGTCCTGATCCTGTCTGATTACTAAGCAGATATAGTGCTCAGCACTTGCTGTCAGATGTTGCCGCTATTTTCCCAGTGGGTGCATCCTGTGACCCTAACAAAGATGCATCATACCACTGATCCCTTTGATTGCTGTGCTGATTTCTATGATTGTTGCCATCTGCTATACATATAAACAACATCAACAACAGAAAAAGAAAACTAGTGGAAAAAAAAAAAAAAGCACACAATTAATGAAATCACTCTCAACGGAAGTAGCCCAAAGTATATATCTTATTTATTGCAACTCACAGACTGGAAATGAACTGAATATTCTAAACATCTAAAGCTTATAAAATTTAAGATACATTTTAAAAATCTTAAACTTTAATGTATGACAACATGCAACATCCTTGTAATTAGCTTTAAGTGTATAAGACAGATGGTTATCTTTACCTCCAAACAAGTCACAAAAGCAGCACAAAAGAAATTGAAAGATCTAAAGAATAGCATCTACAGGAAAACTTATAATACATACTGTCTGAATTCCCTGCCATATTGAATTAGGAAAATGGTTTTACAATTGATACATTTCCAAGTATATTGTTTCAGCTAAAACTCAAAATAAAACATTGAAAGAACATTATTATTCCATATATAGTTAGAGAACCCATGATTCTGGTATTCCAAATAACCTCAATGTCATATGTATAAAATGTCAAAGTTAGTATATTATTCTGTTCTCTACTTGTAACCCACTGAACTTTCCAATATAAGATAATAGTACACATCCCAACGCATTTCATTTATTTTTACTCTATAAAATTTAGAGTTTTTATAGATCAGAGTTTGAGACTGAAAGCACAAAGAATAAAGCAGAATTATTTAATTGAACTACCAATGCCATGTGATGATATGAAACTAAAATGAAAGTTCAGGATTTGTTTGCAAGAAAAAGAGGATGACAATGTATTTTTTTTCAAAATTCAGGAAGTATCTTTGACATAAAGTGTCCCCTAATTTTTTTGGGTATTGAAGTATGCTTCTTATAAATATCACTAAGACTTTAGGGGATTAAGTCTGTAGAAATTTGAGGAATACTGAGCCCTTGATTTTCTTTCAATTTTGCATAGGATAAACACAAAAAAACTGTAGCTTTCTGTTATCACTGAAAGTGAATAAAATTAAAGTGATAAGTTTATCATAAAATATATGAGATTTTTTCAATATGCAGATATTTGACCAATAATATTTGTGCACTTTTTATTTGGCCAAAATATGTAATTTCTTTATATCCACAGGTATATTTCTGTATACACTCTTCTTTTAATGTATGTTGGTTATTCGCAGATGGTAAACTTGTCTAGTGAATTAAATAAAAAACTATTAGAAACAATAAAATAATTCAATAAGTTGGCTGATCACAAAAGTAACATACCAGTACAAACATTATTTTATACACAAAAAAACTCTTATTTACAAATGCAAAAAGAAATAGATTTCTTAAAAACTAGGAATAAACATAATAAAAATTCTAATGAGGGCTTTAAAACGAATATTAAAATACAAAAGCACCGTTTCTTAAAATTGTCCATTCTCCCTCATTATCTAAAATATTTGGAATTGAAGTTAAAATAACAGAATATTTTTACAGATTGAAAAAATCATTATTTGAAAAGTGATTATTTGAATATTAAACTATATAAAAATAAACATTTGAAATATACAAGCAATTAGTGGGAGAGTCCAAAAAGATATAAAACATATTGTTTCACTTAATTAATAATTAAAATTGATTAGTATTGGAGATGATTTAAGTGAATGCTTCTACTTAGTAGAAATATTAAGTATTTTTTTAGAAATATGAAGATTTAGCAGAATCACAGCTTAATTAAGTCAGAAACACTTGGGGTTAGTCCCAGGCATCACATTTTTTTTTCAAAGTTCTCCCTTCTTCCAGTTGATTCTACTGTGCACCTTTCATGATCTATGTAAATAAATTCACCTGTAAAATCATCTAAGCACAGAGATTATTTGCAAATAACTGATATTTTCTCCAGTTTCCTTCTTGATTATTCATTTGTTTGAATCTGGGTACATTTTTTGATAATTTATAGTTTCCCACAAACTCATTCATCTTATTTGCATTGATTTTAGCAAAAGGCACTCAAGATTATTTTAATACTCCCTGGTAATTTCCTACTTTGCATTTTTAATATGTTTTATTTGCACTCTGTGGTTTTCCATTATTTTTTATTTTCTTTATTGGGATACCCTGGGTTTATTTATTTTGTTAGTTTTTACTTAAAAAGAACCAGCACTAGGATTTCTTTTATAATTCTACTTTTTTCTGTTTTCTAATTTATTAATTTTCATTATTATCTTAATTATTAGTATTCTTCTGTTTCCATGAATTTATTTTATTTTCTGGCTTCTCAGTTAAGCTACTTAATTCATTTTTTTCTTTTTGTTTGTTTGTTTTCTTCTCCCACCTGCATTAGCATCCCTGGAAGAAAACAGAGTGCTGGCCTGTGAGGTAAAATGATATCTCCTTCAGGTGAAAAATTTCAGGGTTCTTCATAGACGAGCTCTCTAAGCAGACACATTCTGGCTGACACACCACACACACTCTGAAGTACTGGTTGCTTTCTTGTATCCTCATATTATCCAGCAAATATCTGGACTCTACATAAAGTTAATTCAGTCCCATCCTCCTTTCGAAGAGACTTCCATGGCTAATTCACCATGCCTCACATGCTTGCTTGCCTTACCTGTCACCTGAGGGACAAGACTCTCAGACAATCTGGGGCACTCAAACCTATACTATTTTGATTGTTTGTTTTATTTTTGCAAGCATTTTTTCCCACACTAGCTTATGCCACCAAGCCCTATTTTCATGATTTTATGAGTAATTTTTGCTGGATCTACCTCCAAAATATGTTATTGCCTTAAAAAAAGATACATTGCATCATCCTCACTTTTTTTTTTTTTTTTTTTTTTGTGGTACACGGGCCTCTCACTGTTGTGGCCTCTCCTGTTGCGGAGCACAGGCCCCGGGCTCGCAGGCTCCGGACGCGCAGGCTCAGCGGCCATGGCTCACGGGCCCAGCCGCCCCACGGCATGAGGGATCTTCCTGGACCGGGATACGAACCCGTGTCCCCTGCATCGGCAGACGGACTCTCAACCACTGAGCCACCAAGGAAGCCCTATTTGATGCTTTCTTAAACTGCTTCTGATGATTATGTTTTTGAGTTTTAAGTAGTTACTTATTTACATTATTCTAGATATTAAAATCTTGAGATTTTGTGATTGGACTTCTTTTTTTCTAAAAGAGAATTACTAACTCTTTTAAATTTAAAGGTTTATCATCTATTACAACAGGATATATAATTTAGGTGTGTGCATATTTAAGGAGGTAGGAAATATGCATAAGGTTTATAATAAGGAATGAAATAAAAAATGAATGGCTTTTTGAAACATTATTTTAAATAAATCTAATTATAAATTATTCTTTGAAAGGAATTGTTTTGCTACATTTTCTTTATTGAGAATTTTTTATTGTAAAAAATATTACTTGTACTCTCCTTTTAAAACAGTTAGATATTCACTGCAGAAAAGGAAAAAAAAAAAAAAAGGAAGAAGCACTTACTTTAAACAAAATGAGATATTTCTTCCAGCACCTAAATCAGATGGTATAATATTTCACAAATTCTGATAACGTCAGGTCTGTAGAAATTCTAGTTAATCCAAAAGTTACTAGATGACACAATCTTATATCCAAAATCTAGACATAGAAAGTTTCAGGAGAGAAAAACGGGATGTCTGCTGTTATAAGGTACTCAAAACCTATCATTCCTTATTTCATATCACAGTACATGGGCTATTTCTTCTGTCACCTACCTCCAGGAAAAATTGCACCTAATCTATCAGAGAAATGAGTCTCTTCAATTCTTAAAATCTTTCTGGGAATTAGATATCACAGTTCCTTTAATGTCAAAAAACCTTTTAATCACGAAGTCTCTCTTTGCACCTAATGCTTTGTACTTTATATTTAGTCCATTTTCTTTTGTGTAACTCAATAGACATATTTGTAATTAATAAAATGCTTATTTGGCAAACAGAGCTTTCCATCCACTTGGGCTTTCTAAAGTAAAATTTATTTGTAGCAAACTTTTAAGAAAGGGATGAGTGACATGGAATTTATAGTTTAGAAAATTGTAGTAATCATAGAAAACAGCAAAGGACACAGCTAGGGGAAAATTTTCAGAAAAGATTTTGAATATTGGATTCCCTGTTACAGAGAATGGGAAGGAAAGTAAGAATGTGAGGGGTGATAAAAAGGTAAGGACTAATAAAATAGGATTGAGTCAAGAATACACAACTTAGATTAAATATGAAAAATAAGGTAGAAAAAGAGAATGATATTTTCAGATAATTTAAAGGTTATCCTAGGAAAGAACATTTAACAAAGGCATATATGTACATGAGTGTGTGTGCACACTCATGCATGTCAATTATGAATATATATAGTATTTACTAATATAAAAATAGTACATACTTTATATATCATTTTAAAAATTGTCCACCTATTTAAAATTAATATTGCTATATAAATATCTGACTGACCACAGATTATTTAGTTGGTTTAACATTACTGTAATTTTAATTATTTGATTACAAAATTTCAGAATGCACACATGAATCAATTCCCCACTAACTACATTTTTTCCCCTCAGTGTACACCTTTGAGAATCTGGACTTTCTGAGTGCATAATAATTTACTTTATGTTAACTACAATGCCATAGATACCAGTATTACTATATATCTATGTCATAATTCTGTATTTAAACATTCCTCAAAAGCAAACTTGGTAATGTTGTGAATTTTTTCCTTGCTAACATAAAAAAAATATCAAGTAAAGTTATTTCATATTGCACTTTCAGACACCAAGCTGTCTCAAATACTAGCTTAATTATGCATTGTCAAATTATAAATAGCCTCTAATTAACAAGCCTCTCCTTCCATACAATGAGTAATCAAAAATTCTAATGATAATATTCATGGATGAAATAGATGAAAGAAGACACTCAAGTTGTGTAATAGATCAATGTAACATAAATCATAAATTGTAATTAAATAGGTCATTTTAAAAAAGCACATTCTTTTTTTTTTATAGTTTCCTGTCTCTTTTTTTTTTATAATTTTATCTTTATTGGAGTGTAATTGCTTTAAAATGTTGCGTTAGTTTCTGCTGTGCGACAAAGTGAATCAGCTGTATGTATACATATCTCCCCATATCCCCTCCTTCTTGAACCTCCCTCTCACGTTCCCTATCCCACCCTTCTATGTTGTCACGAAGCACTGAGCTGATCTCCCTGTGCTATGCAGCAGCTTCCCACTAGCCATCCATTTTACATTTGGTAGTGTATATATGTCAATTCTACTTTCTCACTTCGTCCCAGCTTCCCCTTCTCCCACTGTGTCCTCAAGTCCGTTCTCTATGTCTGCATCTTTATTCCTGCCCTGCCACTACGTTTATCAGTACCATTTTTTTTAGATTCCATATATGTGTGTTAGAATATTGTATTTGTTTTCCTCTTTTTGACTTACTTCACTCTGTATAACAACCTCTAGGTCTATCCACCTCATTAAAATAACTCAGTTTTGTTTCTTTTTATGGCTGAGTAATATTCCACTGTATATATATATATATATGTGTGTGTGTGTGTGTGTGTGTGTGTGTGTGTCACATCTTTATCCATTCATCTGTTGATGTATATTTAGGTTGCTTCCATGTGCTGGCTATTGTAAATAGAGCTACAATGAACATTGTGGTACACGTATCATTTGGAATTATGTTTTTCCCAGTAGTGGGATTGCTGGGTCATATGCTAGTTCTACTTTTAGTTTTTTTATGGAAGCTCCATACTGTTCTCCATAGTGGCTGTATCAATTTACATTCACACCAACAGTGCAGGAGCATTCCCTTTTCTCCACACCTTCTCCAGGATTTATTGTTTCTAGATTTTTTTGATGGTGGCAGTTCTGATCAGTGTGAGGTGATACTTCATTGCGAAAACAACATTCTTATGGAAACTTCTTTTGGTTCATTGCAAAATAACAGCAATATTATGCAAATTATTATGACTCAATATAAGGTTATATTGATCTTCATCAAAACAAATTTGAAAATCTTTTTTTAATAAAAACTCTCTATGCTGTATACTATTAGGTGTTTATAGTAGATAATGCATTTTAACATAGTATTAAAGATAAGGGCTTCCTTGGTGGTGCAGTGGTTGAGAGTCTGCCTGCCGATGCAGGGGACACGGGTTCATGCCCCAGTATGGGAAGATCCCACATGCCATGGAGCGGTTGGGCCTGTGAGCCATGGCTGCTGAGCCTGCACGTCCGGAGGCTGTGCTTCACAACGGAGAGGCCACAACAGTGAGAGGACCGTGTACCACAAAAAGAAAAAAAAAGATAAAAACATATATCTAAATACATTATCTATATTTAATATATTAGTTAAAATTCAAAGACTCTCTAAAAGCCAAATTATTCATTTTAATCATCTCTTAATTTTTTATATTTAATTATTATTTAGTTAAATCCTGCATATTATGTATCCAGTACTATACAAACCTCTCTGAATATAGAAATTGAAGGAAGTTACTTAAAATAATTTTTGTCCTTAGAGACCTGATAGTTTCTGGAAATTCAGGCAGATAGGAAATCTATGAGTTTTCAGATGTCCATGAAAATTGAAGCCATATTTGAAACACTGTAGATTTTAGACACTGTTTAGATGCTATTGATTTTTAAATTATTACTTAGTTATTAAAAAACTCCTTCCCCAAAAACAATGCAATTAAGAAAGAAATTTAAAGGTTTTATCAATAATGATAGTGTCATCAATAATGAATTAATTTTTTCTAAGCATCTTTCTCTCTCTCTCTCTCTCTCTCTTAGCAAAACCAACTCCATTTTGATTTGAGAAAATATCAACTATTTATTTCAGAATATAGATGCATATGGAAAATCATTCATCAAATACTTACTGAATCCACAAATTTCCACAATCTGTGAATAAAATGGGCACAACCTATTCCTACTATAAATGTGCTCAAAATCTGAGGCTGGATAGGACATAAGAATTAAAAATAACTCAGTAAAAGAAATATCAATTTAGATGTAGACACAGGGTGATATGAAAGAGCTTAAACTCAATCTCATAATGATTATATAAGAAACTGTAGAAGAAATGCTCTTAATCTGACTCCTAGAATACAGAAAGAATATAGTCAACTAATAAAAGCAAGGGTGATGCTTTCTGAAAAAGAGATGAAATTTTTTTAAAAAAAAAGGAAAGAAAAAAAGGGAAAAATTAAATAAACAAAAGAATAAGGAGAGTAAAAAGGAAGGAAGGAAGGAAGGGAAACAGAACAAATTGTTACAAATAAATTGTTACAAAACTAAAGGTTTAAAATATTTTGGTTTTGAAACAAGAACTATTTTCTGCTGTTGAAGTATAACAGCCACAAACTGAACCACAATTGTCCTTGATTTACAAATGTAGTTATAAACACTATTGCACTGTTCAAAAGATTGTAATAAGTTACAGCCTGAATTAACCAAGTATCCAGAAATGAAAACTTCCATATCTTTTGTGAAATCATGTCTTATCCAAATGCCTAACTTGTCGTGTTTTAGGAGTTAATGATTACAGCACAAAATGTTCTGTCAAATCAAATATGAAATTGACAAAGAATGTTTAACTGTCCTATTCTTAGCAAGTCACTGCCAAAGAGCACATTTAATGTAAATAATGATTTGTTCTTTTACACAATAAATTGTCTTTATTTTTCAAATATTTCACACTTTAGAAACACTAAACCAATCTAATATTTTATCCTTAAAATCCTTTAAAAATATTTTATTTATAATAAAATTATATTTGAAAGAATGTATAAAAAATGTAATTGTGAATGATTATCTGAACTTGACACTCAGTTCCAGAGATGTCGCCCTCCAGCCAAGCTGTATGATTCTCAAAAGCTCAGGTTACATTGGCATGGACAAAATGAAGAAATAAGCCCAAAATCAACTGCATTATACAGGCTTGGTTGAAATATAAAAATATTAGTTTGGGAAAATCCACAGGTTATCAACCAAACAAGTAGATAAAGCTCTGTGGTCTAGAGTCTATTCCTTTTGGTCAAACAAGTTTTGGGTCAGAATGTCAAGTATATAATGCATCCTCTTTTGACATTATTCAAGAAACTTTTGTAATTTCCAAAATCCTAAATCAAAACACCAAGATTACCCATTCAAAAAAAAAAAATAGTATCATGAGGAAAATGCCACATGAGGAAATCACATCATGAGGAAAATTTTGAAGTTGATTTTTTTTTTTAATTAACGAAATTCTTCCTAGATTAACATGTACTATATGTTATTTACTTTTTCTTATGTAAAATCTAGGAGTAAACACTTATGAAGATTTTACTAGGGAATTATGTGAACCAAATTAAAGATTTTAGAACCATATAGAACCAGATATAAGTCTTAGAAATAAGAGCTAACTAACTGTTTCTCTGGCTTTGGAAATGTCTTAATGTTCTAAACCTTAAAATATCTTTGTGCAATATATATTTCTAAAAGCAATTTACGTAAGAATAGAGTCACTATGTGCCTCAATACACTCAAATATCACTCTTTGGCTCAAAACAAACATGGATATGGAGGAAAATAGTATTCTGGGCTTTTTACAATTGGCCTTATCTTCCCACTCAATGTACTTCTATTACTTAGAATGTTCACACAAGATTATCTTAAGAATACATTTGTAAACAAAATGCATACTTGAATACTTTAACATGACTGATACTACTATAGTGACCTGAATGACATTCAGTTCAAGACATAAGTAATAGAAATCTTCTTGAATTATCTAATAAAACATTCATTTCTAACTGATACACTCTAAATCACAATCAAAATGGTTCTTCCTAATAAATAATCTACATTGTCATTCAGGAACATGCGATAACTAAAATTCCACCATCCCTGCAACCTCTTGTTTCCATAGCTGATGTTGATCACCTTGGTGTAAGACTTTCAAAAAGATGGAGGAGAAAGGTAATGAGAGACCCTTAAAGAGTCTTTTATGAGACATGCTTAGAAGAAGTGAATATTGTCTCCCTCTATATGCTATTTATTGTCAAGAACTCAGTTACATGGCTATATCAAACTGAAGAAAGAATAAGAAAATCTATCAGTATGCCCTCCTGTAGATGAAATAAATGGGATTATAGATATCTAGGCAATTTTTACCATATTTTGTTCTTCTGGCCATTCTCCACCCTCAAACAAAAAATCCACTCCACCTTCCTAATCCAATAACAATACTAAAAGTGCCATCACCCACTGCTTGTCCAGTAATTCCACATAAAATGCAGTCCTTTCTAACTACTAATGTAGTTATTGGGAAATTGATTCATGTGTTAATTCTGAAATTTTCTAATCAAATAATTAAAATTACAGTAATGTTAAAACAACTAAATAATCTGTGGTCAGTCAGATATTTATATAGCAATATTAATTTTAAATAGGTGGACAATTTTTAAAATGATATATAGAGTATGTACTATTTTTATATTAGCAAATACTATATATATTCATAACTAACATGCATGAGTGTGCACACACACTCATGTACATATATGCCTCAGTTTTATATTGTGGCTTTCATACCCCACTGTTCTAAAGCAAAGATATTCAAATTATGGCCTGTGATCCAGTTGCCTACCTTAGTGTTTTAATAGTGTTTTATTGGAACCCAGCTACAATAATTTGTTTATATTGACTATGATTACTTTCATGCTACAATGACAGGTCTAAGCAGGATGGAATAGTTTTGACAGAGGTATTATGGCCCCAAAGCCTAAAATATTTAGTATTTAGCTCTGTAAGAAGAAGTTTATTAATGCCTCCTTTAAAGAATAAATTATTCTTCTACCCAATAAGCAATGGTAAAGAAGAGGTAGAATAACCATTTTGTCATACTTCCACCTAAAAATTTGTATTAAAAGCAAAGAATGGGATATTTGTCACTGGTAGGAAGTTTGACAACCATTTGCTTTAGCAATAATGGGAACCCCTGAATTTGACTTTGAATTTGTTTTGGAAGAATGTTGTCACCCATTGTTCACTTATTCTGCCAGCATTCTAGGACGTCCTTCCTTCCTTATTAGGCTACTTGGCTCTGATGGTTAATTTTCTGTGTCAACTTTATTGGGTCAGGAGTTGCTCAGATAGCTGGCAAAACATTATTTCTATATGTCTGTGAGGGGTGTCCAGAAGAGATTAGCACTTAAATGGGTAGACTGAGTAAAAAATAATTACCCTCATCAATGAGGGTGGCATCATCCAATCCTTTTCGGTATGAATAGAACAAAAAGGCAGAGGAAGGATAAATTAGCCATTTGTTTCAACATTTATCTTCTGCTCTCTGATATCAGCTTTCCTGCTTCTCAGGCCTTTGGACTCTGACCAAGACTAACAATGTTGACCCCTCATTTCTCAAGTCTTTGGACTTGAACTGGGACTTGACTCACACCAACTGTTCCCCTGGTTCTTGAGCCTTTGGACTAGTACTGAATTACATCACTGGCTTTTCTGGTTCTCCAGCTTGCTGGTGGCAAGTCATAGGAATTCAACCTCCTTTATCACATAAGCTGATTCTTGTAATAAATCTCCACTAGTTTTGTTTCTCTGGAGAACTTTAATACAGTGGTTATAACTGATGAAGGTGATTAAGACTTGCTGTCATTGGGGGCTGTACACTTCACCCATCTTATTGCAATGCTAGTTGAAGGCTCATGCTTTGTTTGAACTCAGAAAGAAAATAAAAGATTATTTCTTTGGCAAAAAATTTACTAAAATTTAGCAGTTATATTAGTCATGTTTTCTTGATTTTGCTGAGATTCAAAACAGCCTGTAAAATATCAATGACTTTTAACATCAGCAAAAGTTTATTTTTTGATCACATTACATATTGGATGTGAGTCAGCAGCATCTCTGATTTTGCTCCAGGCTACAAGTAAGCTTCAGGTCAGCTTTACTTTTCTTCATTCTTGGTCCAATTTTCTTCATTCCAGGTCAAGCCTTTTGGAGTGGTCTCAATTTTGAACATGCCATTCTCATGACAGAACAGCAAGAATGTTGATTGGAATATACAATGGCTCTTAAAGCTTTTGCTATGACATGGTATAGGCCATGTGCATTCATATTCCACTGGGCAAGAAAACTCAATGTTCTTGGAGTAAGAATGTATGCACAATATATAGAGGGCACTGAAATTCACAGGGAAATCAGTTAGAATGCATAATATGCTCTCATGAATGAGGAATACATAGCATAAACTATAATACAATCTGACTCCTTAAGCCTCAGGTTTTGTTCACTTCCAATCATTTCTTTGCACCAGTAGTTACAATCAAAGCTCTTACCCAAATATACATCTCAAGCCTAACTTATTTCTTTGTATATATATTAAAATGACTCTTTGTCTCAAATTAAAGACACAACCTGGAAGCCACTAGGATTGGGCTATAAGAATTCACTTTAATTTAATCTTTCCTGCAAACCTGAGTTTTTCCATGTGTATTTTGTGCTTTTGCAATGGGCTTTTGTAACCCATTAAAGACTGGATTCTATTCCTTTTTATTTCTACTTTCTACTTTCTTAATTGTTTTGGGTTTGTTTTGCAGGTCCTTTTCTTCTCTTGTGTTTCCCTCTTAAAGTAGGTCCTTTAGCCTTTGTTGTAGAGTTGGTTTGTTGGTGCTGAATTCTCTTAGCTTTTTCTTGTCTGTACAGCTTTTGATTTCTCCATTGAATCTGAATGGGATTTTTGCCACACATAGTGATCTTGGTTGTAGCTTCTTCCCTTTCATCACTTTAAGTATATCATGCCACTCCCTTCTGGCTTGTAAAGTTTCTACTGAGAAGTCAGCTGTTAACCTAACTTGTTAAACAGAGTTCCTTTGTATGTTATTTGTTGTTTTCCTTTATTGCTTTTAATAATTTTTCTTTGTCTTTAATTTTTGTCAGTTTGATTAGGATGTTTCTTGGCATGTTTCTCCTTGGGTTTATCCTGACTGGGATTCTCTGTGCTTCCTGGACTTGGTTGGCTATTTCCTTTCCCATCAGAGGGAAGTTTTTGACTATTATATCTTCAAATATTTTCTCGGGTCCTTTCTCTTCTGCTTCTGGGTCCCCTATAATTTGAATGTTGGTGCATTTAATGTTGTCCCAGCAGTCTCTTAGGCTGTCTTCATTTATTTTCATTCTTTCTTTTTTATTCTGTTCTGTGGCAGTGAATTCCAACATTCTGTCTTCCAGGTCACTTGACCATTCTTCTGCCTCAGTTATTCTGCTATTGATTCCTTCTAGTGTATTTTTCATTTCATTATTGTATTGTTCATCTCTGTTTGTTGGTTCTTCAATTCTTTTATGTCTTTGTTAAACATTTCTTGCATCTTCTCGATCTTTGCTTCCATTCTTTTTCTGAGGTACTGGATCATCTTCACTATGATTATTCTGAATTCTTTTTCTGGAAGGTTGCCTATCTCCACTTCATTTAGTTGTTTTTCTTGGGTTTTATCTTGTTCTTTCATCTGAAACATAGTCCTCTGTTTTTTCATTTTGTCTATCTTTCTGTGAATGCGGTTTTCATTACACAGGCTGCAGGATTGTAGTTCTTCTTGTTTCTGCTGTCTGCCCTCTGGTGGATGAGACTATCTAAGAGACTTGTACAAGCTTCCAGCTGGGAGGGACTGGTGGTAGGTAGAGCTGGGTGTTGCTTTGGTAGGCAAAGCTCAGTAAAACTTTAATTGCTTTTCTGCTGATGGGTGGGGCTGTGTTCCCTCCCTGTTGTTTGTTTGGTCTGAGGCAACCCAGCACTGGAGCCTACAGGCTCTTTGGTTCGGCTGATGGTGGACTCCAGGAGGGTTCACAACAAGGAGTACTTCCCAGAACTTCTGCTGCCAGTGTCCTTGTCTCCACAGTGAGCCACAACCACCCCCTGCCTTTGCAGGAGACCCTCCAACACTAGAAGGTAGGTCTGTTTCAGTCTCCTAAGGGGTCCCTCCTCCTTCTCCCTGGGTCCTGTTGTACACACTACTTTGTGTGTGCCCTCCAAGAGTGGAGTCTCTGTTTCCCTCAGTCCTGTCAGAATCCTGTAATCAAAGCTCACTAGCCTTCATAGTCTGACTCTCTGGGAATTCCTGCTGCTGTTGCTGGACCCCCAGGTTTGGAAACCTGATGTGGGGCTCACAACATTCACTCCCGTGAGTGGACTTCTGTGCTCTAATTGTTCTCACAAATTGTGAGTCACCAACCCAGTGGTTATGGGAGTTGTTTTTTGTGATGGCACCCCTCCTAACATCTCATTGCACCTTCTCCTTTGTCTTTGGATGTGGGGTATCTTTTTTGGTGAGTTCCAGTGTCTTCCTGATGATGATTTTTCAGCAGTTAGTTTTGATTCTGGTGCTCTCACCAGAGGGAGTAAGCACACATCCTTCTACTCTGTCATCTTGAACCAATCTCCTCTGAATATTTCAAACACTCCATTGAGTCTGATGAAGATTCATACTTTAAAAATAAGGGACTTACTTTAGGGTTAGGGTCATGCTTTAAGACTAAGGATAAAAATGAAATAGAGTCATTCAAAAAAAAGGAAAAAAAAAAAACTAAACCACTGATCAAAAGATCACCAGTTATTCAACAGAGAGTAATAATTTCAACTTGAGCTATTAGGTTCCCTGTCAATTAACCATAGCCTTGATGTTAATTTGAATCTAATTTCGTATGCCAACCATGATATCCTTGAAATATATTTTCTTTTCGCTAAAAAGTAATATTTTGAGGATGAATAGGTTAGATATTAATATCATGTACATTATTTAAATGCATGTCTTTTGTTTTTATATTTTGCTAAATCAGAAAAAAGTAAAATAACCAGGAGTGTTAATTCTGTATGAAATAGAAAGAAATATTAATGATATAAATGCCAAAGAGAGAATTAAAAAGAAAATGCTTTTGAGAATCTGCTAAAAATGTAAAATATATTATTATTTGAAGGAAAAATATTTGGCTTATGTACACATTGATATTAATGTCAGCATCTTGAATGACAAGCAGAGCATTTCTTATTTTTCTTATTAACAGAGTGAATAGAATAAACTCTTAACAATAATTATGTTCTTCAAATGAAACCATTATGTAGCTTTTAATATGTGCTTTCTTCATTGTCAAAAGAATGTCTTTGGGAATAAAATGTGATTTATAAATAAAACTATGACTGCTATGATTCCAAAAATTAAGCTGTCCTTCAGGTGTAAGTTAGACACTCTAGTTAGAAGAGTTATTTTTTGTTATTTCAGGAGTATTTGATCACTTACTAAGGTTGACTGAAATAGTAATAAAGATTTTACAAAAGGCTAAGTTAAAACTAAATAGAATCTGGCTTGGGCATTAAACAAATTTTGCTTTCATATCTGGGTGCTTAAAATACTGTCATAGAGGGCTTCCCTGGTGGCACAGTGGTTGAGAGTCCACCTGCCAATGCAGGGGACACAGGTTCGTGCCCAGGTCCGGGAAGATCCCACATGCCTCGGAGCGGCTGGGCCCGTGAGCCATGGCTACTGAGCCTGCATGTCCAAAGCCTGTGCTCCGCAATGGGAGAGGCCACAGCAGTGAGAAGCCCGCATACTGAAAAAAAAAAATACTCTCATAGAAATCTACCTTTAAAATCAGTATCAATATTTTATCAGAAATTTTAAGTATACCCATTTTATATAGAGTTGTTTGTTTCAAAAATATTTATTATTTAAATAAAATTACTCAAAACTTGTCTTTGCTTATGGGAATTTAATTTGATAAGCTTAATATCTAAAAACATAGCATTTAAGTGTCAATAATCACATTCAAAACAGTTTCATTGAAGGTGGTGGAGTAAAAAATATCTATACTAAAATATTGATTGGCCTAATTATTTAATTTTCCTTATTATCTAGTTCTGATATGTGAATCTTGTTTTAATGTCTTTTCTGCTTTAAAACACTGAGTTGTGGAGGTTATTTTCTCTGACAGGATCTCTGAACATCCATTATCAGCAGACACTGAAAAGATTAAAACTGTCATATATACAAGTGTACACTGACAGAAAACTGCTACTTTTGTGTCTAATTTGTTTTGAGGAAGTATTTAATATTATACTGTCCATAATGTTGCTACAGGAGATTTAAATATGGTAGATAATTTGAAAGCACTCAGTGTCAATGTTATGTCACCTACCACTTACTGTATATTTAAAGCAAAATGAATGACATATACTCTTCTGAAAGACATCCAATACATATATTCTTTTTTGATAGTAACTTTATCTTGCATGCATTTTTCTTTTTCTGTAATTGATAATATAGCAGAAAATAATTGTGATTTATGGAATAGGCTATAAAAATTACATCCCAAAATTCTCATCAAATAATTGAACAACATATAAAGGGTTCAAAATTTTTTTCATAACTAAAAAAATAACATCTTGCTAAATGTGGCTGTGTCTTTCTTGTGGATTTATTTAGATCCCATTAGCATTATGAATATTGAAAAATAATTTATTAGAAGAATGAGTGCAAAAATATTGCTCTGGTAATTTGCATTTAACTTTTGACTATTAGATAACTGAAAAATAATGGTATAATTTTAACATGAATGTTTATTTTACTTTTCTTGGTCAATAAATATATTCTGAAATAAGCAGAATAATTAACCCATGTGAATCCAAAATCAAATAAAAAACTTTAAAATAATAGTTCAGATTTTCAAGTTTAATTTTGACTAGGATGTCCCTGAGTGTGTGTTTTATTATATTGGGGGATCTCAGAACTTTTGACTACATCTTTCTTGTCTTTCAAAAATTTTGTAACAATCTTATCTATTACTTTAATTAAATAAAACATATGCTCCATCCTCTCTGTCTCTCATCCTTCTCAACTTTCAATTATATGTGTGCTGGATCATTTGGTATCATCCAGTAACTAGATGACATCCAGGAACTAGATGACAGCACTCTTCATGGTGTAATGGTAGTAAAAGTTTGATTGGAAATATAGACTTTATTTTCTTAAATAGAGTGAAACATGAACACTGAATTAAAAAATAGAAAAAGTTTAAGTGACACTTTCAGTGTCTAATATGATGCATTAAAATATGTTAATCAAAGATAATTAAACATGCACAGAAACCTGACATGTAGCCACTTGCAGAAAAAGATTTTGAGAAAATACTCTCACTCTTTCCTAGATAAAGTAGAAAAGTCATTTATTATAAAGAATGTCAGAAAACAATCACAATCCATTCAACAAATTATAAATTATTGGTGTATAGTATAATATAATTAAAAATTTATACCTGGGCTTCCCTGGTGGTGCAGTCATTGAGAGTCTGTCTGCCGATTCAAGGGACTCGGGTTCATGCCCTGGTCCAGGAGGATCCCACATGCCGTGGAGTGGCTGGGCCCATGAGCCATGGCCACTGAGCCTGCACATCCGGAGCCTGTGCTCCACAATAGGAGAGGCCACAACAGTGAGAGGCCTGCGCAAAACAAACAAACAAACAAACAAACAAAACTTATACATTGTAAGCCATTAAACCTTGAACTGTAGGTTGTCAAAATTTACACACACACACACACACACATGAACACACCCATACTCAAAACTTCAGCCACCCTAACTTCTGGCAATGCCATCTGACATCAAGTGTAAAAATGTGAACTGCCATGAGGTTAAAAAAATGGATTATGATAGGTAAGATGAAATTGCTGTATTTCTAAGGTGACAAGTAATGGTTCTTCAGGGAAATTGCTCACTGCAAAACACTAAAGTTCTCTTTATTGGCTTATTCCCAGAGTAGCAACTATTTGCCACTGGTCAAGAACAAAGTCAAAGAGACATATGAATGTGATTGGAAGAGTGTAATAGAGTGACACTTAGTTCTCAAGCTTTGACTGAAGGAGAAGAAAGTGATCTTAGACATGAGACAGTGATTCTCAGAAGAATTATTTCATTTGAATCACAAAAAGTGTTAATAAAGCATATATAAGAACTATCTAGAAATATAAGGTATCTTATAAATTATGCTCTATTTGAAATTAATATTTAAGACCACTAGTCTTCTAATAGTTATGTATTGTTTATTAGGTTGGCTATATTTACCTTGTTCACCAAACAAAATTTGCATTATTTCTTGTATTGAGTACTCTTAGTTGTTGTTGCTTTAATGTTACTTTGGTGTTTGTCTTTTCTTTGGGTCTCCCCTTTCCCCCATTCAATTAACATTTAATGTGTTTTGATTGATTTTTTTCATTGACTATCCATTTTCAACTATGATTCAATTACCCAACATTATTGTCCAACATTACTGTGAGAAATAAATTAAAAAATCTATTTAAAAACATAAAATCAAGTTAAATCAAGATATTCCTAGAAAGAAAACGCCCATATCAATATGACAAATACATTAGACAACTGATCAGAGCTTGAATGAGAAAGGACCCAAGGGATTAAAATAGTTCTCATTCTTTTTCAAATAAAATAATCAGTTTATTGTATATTTGGTAATTATCAAAAGGGACAAATATGTTGTTTTTAGTAAAATATTCACTATCTGAACCCTGCAGTTGATTCCAAATACAAATGATCACAAGCAATGAAGAGAAGATTGAGTATGAGACAGAGCTTCTCAGTAATCCATGGAAAACCTATTACATTTGTAGTTAATTGTTTTTGGTATAATGTTTGTCTACGTTTCTGCTTTTTAAACATAATTTTCCTGTTTTTGTTGTTGTTGTTGTTGTTTTTCAGCTGCGTGCTTACAGGATCCTTGTTCCCTGACCAGGGATTGAACCTGGGCCACCACAGTGAAAGCGCTGAGTCCTAAGCACTGGACTGCTAGGGAATTCCCAAAAGCCTGGTTTTAATACAAAGGATCATTTTATTTATTTTTTTCATCATTTATTTATTTATTTTTATCTACATAATTTGGAATTATACAATAACCTACTTTTTAAGTAATAAGCTCATATAAAATGGAAGCTTAGTTCATAAGATAAAATTTAAATGCATGCCATTAGTTTCTAAACAAACATAAATAAATGGCAGCAAAGAAATGATTTATACCTATATTTTCATTTTTCATTATGAAAACTATATCAAAACATAACCTTCTTTTACTTGTGGTTTCTAAGATATATGTTACCTCTAGTTTTAGTTACTTAGACTATGCTATAGTGTATAGAGTCTTTGCCAATCTTTTGTTAAGATGAAACCCAAATTAAAAGGAGTGAAGCTCCAAAAATATTTTTCAAATTGTGACAGAAAAAGAGATGAGCTGCCCTGACCCTCCTTCAAGCAAAGACTTGATGTTCTCTTGCAGGGAGTATGATCAGAAGACAGCCTCTATCTGTATGTTGCTTCAGGATTTGCCTCAGTTGCCTGGAGTCATACCTTTCCAGAAAAAACCCATATTCCATGATGGAACAAGGTAGGAATAAAAGCACAGCCATTTCCATTCAATGTGGGATAATTCCGATAGACAATATTTCCCCAAAAATTTCTTACTTGGATAACTGAAGTTTTGTTCCACAGAATCTCAGTTCATTTTCTCTATTTAACTAATATTACTTCTTTCTCTTACCCTTCATAGACCTCATTCCCTAATAAATATCTTGCAATCCAAACTCTATCTCAGTCAGTACTTTTGGAAAACTCAACATATAATTGGAATAATGTGAATTTTTAAAAAAATGAAGTACAGTTCATTTACGATATTATATTAGTTTCAAGTGTACAACATAGTGATTCAATATTACAAAATAATGGCTATATTTCCCTGTGCTGTACAATATATCCTTGTTTATCTATTTTATACATAGTAGTTTGCACCTCTTAATCCTATATTCCTTCTCATCCCTTCCTCCTTCTCTCTCCCAACTGATAATCACTAGTTTGTTCTCTATATCTGTGAGTCTGTTTCTATTTTGTTATATACATTCATTTACATTGTTTTTTAGATTTCACATATAAGTGATAATACAGAGTATTTGTCTTTCTCTCTTGTTTCACTAAGCATAATACTCTCTAACTCCATCCACGTTATTGCAAATAGCAGATTTCATTCATTTTTATGGCTGAGTAACATTCCATTGAATACATATAACACATCTTCTTTATCCATTTATCTATTGAGGGCATTTATGTTGTTTCCATATCTTGGCTATTACAAATAATGCTTCTATGAACATCGAAGGACATGTATCTTTTCAAATTAGGGTTTTCATTTTCTTCATATATATATTCGTCATAGTACTGGCAGGAAAACAACACATAGATCAATGGAAGAGAGCTCAGAAATAAACCCACAGACTTATGTTCAATTAATCTACAACTAAGGAGGGAAAAATATACAATGGAGAAAAAACAGTTTCTTCAATAAGTGGTGTTAGGAAAACTGGACAGCTACATGTCAAAGAATGAGATTAGAATATTTCCTCACACCATATACAAAAATAAACTAAAAATGGATTAAAGGGCTTCCCTGGTAGCGCAGTGGTTGAGTCCACCTGCCGATGCAGGGGACACGGGTTCCTGCCCCGGTCTGGGAGGATCCCACATGCCGCGGAGCGGCTGGGCCCGTGAACCATGGCCACTGAGCCTGTGCGTCTGGAGCCTGTGCTCCACAGTGGGAGAGGCCACAACAGTGAGAGAGGCCCATGTACCGCAAAAAAAAAAAAAAAAAAAAAAGGATTAAAGACCTAAATGTAGGACCTGAAATCATAAAACTCCTAGAAGAGAAACAGGCAGAACACTCTTTGACATGAATTGTAGCAGTAGTGTTTTGGATCAGTCTCCTAAGGCAAAAGAAAGAAAAGTCAAAATAAACAAATAGGATCTAATTAAGTTAAAATATTTTGCACAGCTAAGGATACCATGGACAAATGAAAATGTAAACAACTGAATGGAATAAAATATTTATAAATGATATGACTGATAAAAGGTTAACATCCCAAATATATAAACAGGTCATGCAACACAATAACAAAAAATAAATAAAGAAACAAACAGCCCAATTAAAAAATGGGCAAAAGACCTGAATAGACTTTTTTCAGAGAATATATACAGATGGCCAACAGGCATATGAAAATATGTTCAACATTGCTAATCATCAGTGAAATGCAAATCAGCACAATGAGATTTCACCTCACATCTGTCAGAATGGCTATCGTCAAAAAGTCCGCAAATGCAAATGTTGGAAAGGATGTGGAGAAGAGGGAACCCTTGTACAATGTTGCTGGGAATGTAAGTTTGTGCAGTCACTGTGGAAAACAATATGGAGGTTTTTCAAAAAAATAAAAATAAAACTACTACAATGTGCATGGTTTTATTTGTTGCAAGGTCTTTTTGATGCCAGGTCTAAGCCACTTTTCTAGCTTTATGTCTATATCTGATGATTAAAGTCTCTTTGGAACCTCTGTGCTGTCTTTTGTGTACTTTGTAATGTATTGATAGAGTACACTCCCACACCCAGTGAATCCTCTATACAAGTGCATAGACAAAGAGATGGAGAGAGAGAGAGAGAGAGAGAGAGAGAGCTCCCTTCTCTTATTCCCAGTATGGTGTCTTCCTAAACTCTCTAAATAAATGCCTTTGTATATTGCCCTGTAAGTAAGCAGTTACACAAGCAAAAATTTGCACTGGATGAAAAACATATTTGTTCACTTAGCTGTAGTATATTTGTGCTATTTTGCTATATCATTTTGAATTATTTCACTTACAATCATTGCATAATATTTTAACGCTAGTGGTGGAGTCGAAATAAATAAATAGGATGATATTTGTTTTCTTATCAAGGATACTTGTTTTCTTTTACCAAAGTAGAATGTGGCTCTGTGTGCATTAATAGAAGCCCTTGCATCACTTTCTAAAATAATAATTTTAATTTGATTTTGTTATTAAAATGTTTTAAAATGTCTGGTTATTTAAACTATTCATGAAATAGCTAGAGATTTTTCCTCAAATGTAGTAGATTTATCTTAAATTTAAATCCCTGGTATATACTGGACTGTTTCTTAAATTCACCAACTATAAAAGTTATGCATTTCGTAAATAAAGTACTTTTTCTTTCTAGATTCAGTAATTATATTTATTTCCTCAAATAAAAATTTCTGTTATTTCATGTAGTTTTAAATATTTTTAAATATACATTTAATAAATACATAATATATAAATTTATGTTATGTACTGTGAAATATCACAGTATCTTCAAATATGTCTCTTGGAGGTGTTGTAGATATTTAGTTCCCCAAAAGGGAGAATAAAGAGATGGATATGAGAGAACAGTAACAATTTTAAAGTCATAAGTGTGTATTTAACAATTACTAGAGAGAAAATATTCACAGAATTTGTTCTAATGTAGGGCAAGTCCTATTATAATGAATACCATGAGAATTCCAAATGTTTTTTTTTGTGTGTGAGGAATACTGTATTAGTTATTTTTCTTTTTTTTTTCTTTTTCTTTTTTTTTTTTTTTTTGCTGTATGTGGGCCTCTCACTGTTGTGGCCTCTCCCATTGTGGAGCACAGGCTCCGGACGTGCAGGCTCAGCGACCATGGCTCACGGGCCTAGCGGCTCCATGGCACGTGAGATCTTCCTGGACCGGGGCACGAACCCATGTCCCCTGCATTGGCAGACAGACTCTCAACCACTGTGCCACCAGGGAAGTCCCTGTATTAGTTCTTTGCAACAAGTACAAATCATTCTCTCAAGAAGTGTCATCAAGTAAAATATGTGTCTTATCTCCAGTGTCCTGGCAGTTCACAGAAAGTAACAAATTAAGAAATTCAGAAATGAAAAAGTATTCTATGCAGCAGTGGCATACCAATGGGAGGGAGTAATGAGGCAGAGGTCTGCCCTACTGAGGAGGAGTATCCTATCTTTTACATTATTTAGGATTATTGGTATCCATATGTAATAAAAGCCAGACCTATGTTCAGTGTGTCTACTGAAAAGAAATGCACAACTTAAAAGCTGAGAATTATGTTTTACTCAGTGGACTTGCTGAGAATATAAGCCCAGGAAGCAGCATCTCAGAGAGCTCTGTTCCGAAGGAGTAAGGGAGGAGCCAGGATATACAGGTGTTCATATAGTCCAACATCAAAAATTACTGCTGATTAAAGAAAACCAGACCTCTGAAGTTAATGAATTTAGTGCTTTTCTATATATGGGAAGATACAAGAAGCTGGGCACATTAAAATCATTCCTTTGATATGCACCTTAACTATCTTGGTCCAGTATCCTGTTTTTCTCTATCCTCAATCCCCTCAGGGTGCACAGTCAAGGGTGGCTGCAGTGGCTCAAGGCTTGATTGTCACGACATCTTATTTACTGATATCACAGGCAACATTTTTTGTCCACAAGTACATGACTGTTTTTAAATTGTTTACACACAAGACTGTTGGTGGTATTTCATATCACTCAATTTAAGTTGCTTATCTGGGGAATTCCCTGGTGATCCACCAGTTAGGACTCCATGCATTCACTGCCGAGAGTGTGGGTTCAATATTGCAAAAATCTGGAATTATTATATAAGAAATTAATGAACAATGATCCAAAAGAAAAAGATTGTGCATTCTATGGGGAATGTTTGAATAGTCTGGGATGTTTGAATCAGATAATAGATAATTGGTATATATTCTTCAAATATCCAATAGGCTATGATATTAAAAGTGGGAGAATGTGGAATAGAGAAAGAAAGGAAGAAAAGAATTACTATTTCTCTAAATCACCAGGTATTTTAACATTCTTCATCTCATTTAAGTATTTTAGTGAAAGCTCTGAAGCAACATTTTCTCCTTCTTTCAGATGAAGAAAATAAGGTTATATAGAATATATAACCTTAAATAATAATAAACACAAGCCAAATAGGTCAGATTCCAATTTGACATGAAGAAGGAATTTTTTAAAAAGGTAATGAGTGAAATACCTGATTAAATCTGATAAAGACTGGAGATACTTCATCAGGAACTATATTCAGGATTATAATCATAATATCTGGATTTTAAGACCCATTGCAACTCTGAGATTTTGAGGTTTTATGGAAAAAAAAAAATTACTGACTGAATACAATATGGTATATGAGATATCTTCCTTATAACAGTTTATTTTTAAGCACTGTATTAGTCAGGGAACAACCAAGAAATTGGAAATACACTTAAACATTTACGTCTAAGGAATTTCATGCAGGGAATTAGTTACATAACTGATCAAGGGCCTGAAAATTCAAACTGGATGTGATGAATTATCCTAGAAAATAGTAACAGAAAGAAAAAAAAATCTTCTAGGCTGGAGGAAGCAGCGTTATTTGAAACCAGAGAAAAAGGGCACTGACAGAAGGCTCAATTTACTACTGGAGATTCTGCCCAAGAGACAGACAGAGAGAGAGAGAGAATGAAAAATCTAGACTGCTCCTTTCTTTCTTCTGCCTTCTAGGTTCTATGATGCCCCTCTCTGCTTGGTCAAATACTTAACTGACCTGGAAGATTTGACAATTTGCCTGCAGTGATCAACATTCCAGTGTTCCAGAGCAAGCAGAGAAAGGTAAGGAACAAACCTTGGGGGAATCAGACCGAAACCTGAGTCGTTAGATGGATGTTGTGTTGCTTTTGGACAGCAACTAAGAACAATCTTGAATGAGTCACTTACTAGGTATGACCCTATGTCTTTATTTTTGAAATAGGAAGCTTTACTATCAGAGAAGCAAAAACTGTCCAATTACACTTTTATGCATATTTCTTTGTGTTTGGATGGGAAAAATAAGTAGAGAAAAGATCTTAGTATAGCCTAGTTTTTCAAATGCTCTTTGCTACATAGTGATTTCATTACAATGAAAAATGGTTTTGATCTATCATCACTTTAAAATGAAATTGATTCAGGGAGGCAAATAAAGTTTGCATCTATCCAGGTTACTAGGGGAATATTGGTTTTCTTAGACATTTAATTAGGAAGTAATGAGTGCAGAACTGGAGTGTTACACTGATACTTTCTTTTCCTGTTTATCATTCACCTGTCTTTCTCATTTGACTTGATGTGAGTTCTCTGCCTTCTAATGTGTAAAACCTTGCAGCAAAGCAAGAATGAACCTGTTGTGGATAGTAAAAAAGTAAGAGAGAAAGGAATCATGGAAAGAAATGATTTCTCAAAAATTATATTGCAATCTTTAAATTTTTTTACAAATAAGGTTTTAAAATGAGAAAGAATAGAATGCTAGTTTAGGAATCTGTGAATGTAAAAGGATTGTAAGTCATATTATTCATCTATCAAAATTTTATAGTGTCCCAACCTGAGGGAAAAGGAAATTTTCTTTGAGACAAATTGTAAATGTAGCTATCAAAAAGTAACATATGCCCCAGTTGGTAGAGATTTAGAAGAAAACTATGTAATGATAAAGAAAGAGGGGCTGGCTTCCAGGAAGATGGCGGAAGAGTAAGACGCAGAGATCAACTTCTTCCCCCCAGGTACACCAGAAATACATCTACACGTGGAACAACTCATACATAACACCTACTGAACTCTGGCAGAAGACTCAGACCTCTCAAAAGGCAAGAAAGTCCCCACGTACCTGGGTAAGGCAAAAGAAAAAAGAATAAACAGAGACAAAAGGATAGGGATGGGACCTGCACCAGTGGAAGGGAGCCGTGAAGGAGGAAATGTTTCCACACACTAGGAAGCTCCTTCCCGGGTGGAGACTGTGGGTGGCGGAGGAGGGGTCCTTCGGAGCCATGGAGGAGAACACAGCAACAGGGGTGCAGAAGGCAAAGAGGAGAGATTCCCACACAGAGGATCGGTGCCGACCTGCACTGACCAGCCCGAGAGGCTTGTCTGCTCACCTGCCGGGGTGGGCGGGGCTGGGAGATGAGGCTTGGGCTTCAGTTCGAGCGCCGTGAGAGGACTGGTGTTGGCGGTGTGAACACAGCCTGAAGGGGTTAGTGTGCCACGGCTAGCCGGAAGGGAGTCCGGGGAAAAGTCTTGACCTGCCGAAGAGGCAAGAGACTTTTTCTTCCCTCTTTGTTTCCTGGTGCCGAGGAGAGGGGATTAAGAATGCTGTTTAAAGGAGCTCCAGAGATGGGCGCGAGCTGTGGCTAAAAGCGCAGACCACAGAGACGGGCATGAGACGCTAAGGCTGCTGCTGCCACCACCAAGAAGCCTGTGTGCAAGCACAGGTCACTATCCACACCCCCATTCCGAGGAGCCTGTGCAGCCCGCTACTGCCAGGGTCCCGGGATCCAGGGAAAACTCCCCCGGGAGAACGCATGGCACGCCTCAGGCTGGTGCCACGTCATGCTGGCCTCTGCCACTGCAGGCTCACCCTGCACTCTGTGTCCCTACCTCCCCCTGGCCTGAGTGAGCCAGAGCCCCAGAATCAGCAGCTCCTTTAACCCTGTCCTGTCTGAGCGAAGAACAGACGCCCTCCAGCGACCTACAGGCAGAGGCGGGGCCAAATCCAAAACTGAGCCCCTAGGAGCTGTGAGAACAAAGAAGAGAAAGGGAAATCTCTCTCAGCAGCCTCAGAAGCAGCGGATTAAAGCTACGCAATCAACTTGATGTACCCTGCAACTGTGAAATACATGAATAGACAACGAATCATCCCAAATTAAGGAGGTGGACTTTGAGAGCAATATTTATGATTTTTTCCCCTTTTCCTCTTTTTGTGAGTGTGTATGTGTATACTTCTGTGTGAGATTTTGTCTGTATAGCTATGCTTCCACCATTTGTCCTAGGGCTCTATCCGCCCGTTTTTTTCTTTTTTTTTCTTAATAATTAATTTTAATAACTTTATTTTATTTTACTTTATCTTCTTTCTTTCTTTCTTTCCTTCCCTCCTTCAGACAACAAATTATCCCAATTTGAGGAGGTGGACTTTGAGAGCAAGATTTATGATTTCTTCCACTTTTCCTCTTTTTGTGAGTGTGTATGTGTATGCTTCTGTATGAGATTTTGTCTGTATAGTTTTGCTTCCAAAATTTGCCCTAGGGATCTATCCATCCAATTTTTTTATTATTATTTTTTCTTTTTTTTTCTTAATAATTATTTTTTTATTTTAATAATTTTATTATATATTATTTTACTTTATTTTATTTTACTTTATCTTCTTTCTTTTTTTCCTTCCTTCCCTCCCTCCCTCCTTCCTTTCTTTCTAATTCTACTAATTCTTTCTTTCTATTTTTCTCCCTTTTATTCTGAGCTGTGTGGATGAAAGGCTCTAGGTGCTACAGCCAGGAGTCATTGCTGTACCTCTGAGGTGGGAGAGCCAACTTCAGGACACTAGTCCAAAAGAAACCTCCCAGCTCCATATAATATCAAATGGCAAAAATCTCCCAGAGATCTCCATCTCAACACAAACATCCAGCTTCACTCACGACCAGCAAGCTATGGTGCTGGACATCTTATGCCAAACAACTAGCAAGACAGGAACACAACCCCACCCATTAGCAGAGAGGCTGCCTAAAATCATAATAAGTCCACAGACACCCCAAAACACACCACCAGATGTGGACCTGCCCACCAGAAATACAAGATCCACCCTCATCCACCAGAACCCAGGCACTAGTCATGTCCACCAGGAAGCCCACACAACCCACTGAATCAACTTTGCCACTGGAGTCAGACACCGAAAGCAATGGGAAATAAGAACCAGCAGCCTGCAAAGAGGAGACACCAAACACAGTAAGATAAGCAAAATGAAAAGACAGAAAAACACACAGCAGATGAAGTCACAAGATAAAAACACACCAGACCTAACAAATGAAGAGGAAATAGGCTGTCTACCTGGAAAAGAATTCAGAATAATGATAGTAAAGATGATCCAAAATCTTGGAAATAGAATAGACAAAGTGCAAGAAACATTTAACAAGGACCTAGAAGAACTAAAGAGCAAACAAGCAATGATGAACAACACAATAAATGAAACTAAAAATACTCTAGATGGGATCAATAGCAGAATAACTGAGGCAGAAGAATGGATAAGTGATCTGGAAGATAAAATAGTGGAAATAACTACTGCAGAGCAGAATAAAGAAAAAAGAATGAAAAGAACTGAGGACAGTCTCAGAGACCACTGGGACAACATTAAATACACCAACATTCGAATTATAATGGTCCCAGAAGAAGAAGAGGAAAAGAAAGGGACTGAGAAAATATTTGAAGAGATTATAGTTAAAAACTTCCTTAATATGGGAAAGGAAATAGTTAAGTCCAGAAAGCACAGAGAGTCCCATACAGGATAAATCCAAGGAGAAATACGCCAAGACACATATTAATCAAACTGTCAAAAATTAAATACAAAGAAAGCATATTAAAAGGAGCAAGGGAAAAACAACAAATAACACATAAGGGAATCCCCATAAGGTTAACAGCTGATCTTTCAGCACAAATTCTGCAAGCCAGAAGGGACTGGCAGGACATATTTAACGTAATGAAGGAGAAAAACCTGCAACCAATATTACTCTACTCAGCAAGGATCACATTCAGATTTGATGGAGAAATTAAAACCTTTACAGCCAAGCAAAAGCTCAGAGAGTTCAGCACCACCAAACTAGCTTTACAACAACTGGTAAAGGATCTTCTCTAGGCAAGAAACACAAGAGAAGGAAAATACCTACAATAATGAACCAAAAACAATTAAGAAAATGGGAATAGGAGCATAAATATCAATAATTACCTTAAGTGTAAACGGACTAGATGCTCCCACCAAAAGAAACAGATTGGCTGAATGTATATAAAAACAAGACCCATATATTTGCTGTCTACAAGAGACCCACTTCGGACCTAGAGACACATACAGACCGAAAGTAAGGGGATGAAAAAAGATATTTCAGGCAAATGGAAACCAAAAGAAAACTGGAGTACCAATTCTCATATCAGACACAATAGTCTTTAAAATATAGACTATTAGAAGACACAAAGAAGGATACTACATAATGATCAAGAGATCGATCCAAGAAGAAGATATAATGATTATAAATATTTATGCATGCAACATAGGAGCACCTCAATACATAAGGCAAATACTAACAGCCATAAAAGGGAAAATCAACAGTAACACATTCATAGTAGGGGACTTTAACACCCCACTTTCACCAATGGACAGATCATCCAAAATGAAAATAAATAAAGAAACACAAGCTTTAAATGATACATTAAACAAGATGGTCTTAATTGATATTTATAGGACATTCCATCCCAAAACAACAGAATGCACATTTATCTCAAGTGCTCATGGAACATTCTCCAGGATAGATCCTATCTTGGGTCACAAATCAAGCCTTGGTAAATTTAAGAAAACTGAAATTGTATCAAGTATATTTTCCAACCACAATGCTATGAGACTAGATATCAGTTACAGGAAAAGATCTGTAAGAAATACAAACACCTGGAGGGTAAACAATAAACTACTTAATAAAGAAGTGATTACTGAAGAAATCAAAGAGGAAATCAAAAAATGCCCAGAAACAAATGACAATGGAGACACGACCACACAAAATCTATGGGATGCAGGAAAAGCAGTTCTAAGAGGGAAGTTTATAGCAATAAAATCCTACCTTAAGTAACAGGAAACATCTCGAAAAAAATTCCTAACTTTGCACCTAAAGCAATTAGAGAAAGAAGAACAAAATGCCCCAAAGTTAGCAGAAGGAAAGAAATCATAAAAATCAGATGAGAAATAAATGAAAAAGAAATGAAGGAAACGATAGCAAAGATCAATAAAACTAAAAGCTGGTTCTTTGAAAAGATAAACAATATTGATAAACCATTAGCCAGACTCATCAAGAAAAAAGGCAGAAGACTCAAATTAATAGAATAACAAATGAAAATGGAGAAGTAACAAATGACACTGCAGAAATACAAAAGATCATGAGAGATTACTACAAGCAACCCTATGCCAATAAAATGGACAACCAGGAAGAAATTGACAAATTCTTAGAAATGCACAACCTGTCAAGCCTGAATCAGGAAGAAATAGAAAATATGAACAGACAAATCACAGGCACTGAAATTGAAACTGTGATTAAAAATCTTCCAACAAACAAAAGCCCAGGACCAGATGGCTTCACAGGTGAAATCTATCAAAGATTTAGAGAAGAGATAACACCTTTCCTTGTCAAAGTCTTCCAAAATATAGCAGAGGGAGGAACACTCCCAAACTCATTCTACTAGGTCACCATCACCTTGATACCAAAACCAGACAAGGATGTCACAATGAAAGAAAACTACAGGCTAATATCACTGATGAGCAGAGATGCAAAAATGTTGAACAAAATACTAGCAAACGGAATCCAACAGCACATTAAATGGATCATACAACATGATCAAGTGGGGTTTATTCTAGGAATGCAAGGATTCTTCAATATATGCAAATCAATCAATGTGATACACCATATTAACAAGTTGAAGGAGAAAAACAATATGATCATCTCAATAGATGCAGAGAAAGCTTTTGAGAAAATTCACCCATTTATGATAAAAACCCTGCAGAAAGTAGGCATAGAGGGAAATTTCCTCAACATAATAAAGGCCATATATGACAAACCCACAGCCAACATCATCCTCAATGGTGAGAAACTGAAAGCATTTCCACTAAGATCAGGAACAAGACAAGGTTGCCCACTCTCACCACTCTTATTCAACATAGTTTTGGAAATTTTAGCCACTTCAATCAGAGAAGAAAAGGAAATAAAAGAAATCCAAATTGGAAAAGAAGAAGTTAGCTGTCACTGTTTGCAGATGAAATGATACTATACATAGAGAATCCTAAAGATGCTACCAGAAAACTACTAGAGCTCATCAATGAATTTGGTAAAGCAGCAGGATACAAAATTAATGCACAGAAATCTCTGGCATTCCTATACACTAATGATGAAAAATCTGAAAGTGAAGTCAAGAAAACACTCTCATTTACCATTGTAACAAAAAGAAAAAAAATACCTAGGAATAAACCTACCTAAAGAGACAAAAGACCTGTATGCAGAAAATTATAAGATACTGATGAAAGAAATTAAAGATGTTACAAATAGATGGAGATATATACCATGTTCTTGGATTGGAAGAATCAACATTGTGAAAATAACTCTACTCCCCAAAGCAATCTACATATTCAATGCATTCCCTATCAAACTACCACTGGCATTCTTCACAGAACTAGAACAAAAAATTTCACAGTTTGTATGGAAACACAAAAGACCCCGAATAGCAAAAGCAATCTTGAGAATGAAAAATGGAGCTAGGAGGAATCAGGTTCCCTGACTTCAGACTATATGACAAAGCTATATTAATCAAGACAGTATGGTACAGGCACAAAAACAGAAATATAGATCAATGGAACAGGATAGCAAGCTCAGATATAAACCCACGCACATATGGTCACCTTATCTTTGATAAAGGAGTCAGGAATGTACAGTGGAGAAAGGACAGCCTCTTCAATAATTGGTGCTGGGAAAACTGGACAGGTACATTTAAAAGTATGAGATTAGATCACTCCCTAAAACCATACACAAAAATAAGCTCAAAATGGATTAAAGACCTAAATGTAAGGCCAGAAACTATCAAACTCTTAGAGGAAAACATAGGCAGAACACTCTATGACATAAATCACAGCAAGATCCTTTTTGACCCACCTCCTAGAGAAATGGAAATAAAAACAAAAATAAACAAATGGAACCTAATGAAACTTTAAAGCTTTGTACAACAAAGGAATGCATAAACAAGACCAAAAGAGAACCCTCAGAATGGGAGAAAATATTTGCAAATGAAGCAAATGACAAAGGATTAATCTCCAAAATTTAAGAGCAGCTCATGCAGCTCAATAACAACAAAAAAAAAACACAACCCAATCCAAAAATGGCAGGAGACCTAAAAAGACATTTCTCCAAAGAAGATATACAGACTGCCAACAAACACATGAAAGAATGCTCAACATCATTAATCATTAGAGAAATGCAAATCAAAACTACAATGAGATATCATCTCACACCAGTCAGAATGGCCATCATCAAAATATCTAGAGAAAATAAATGCTGGAGAAGGTGTGGAGTAAAGGGAACACTCTTGCACTCTTGGTGGGAATGTGAATTGGTTCAGCCACTATGGAGAACAGTATGGAGGTTCCTTGAAAAACTACAAATAGAACTACCTTATGACCCAGCAATCCCAGTACTGGACACATACACTGAGAAAACCATAATTCAAAAAGAGTCATGTACCAAAATGTTCATTGCAGCTCTATTTACAATAGCCTGGAGATGGAAACAACCTAAGTGTCCATCATCAGATGAATGGATAAAGAAGATGTGGCACATATATACAATGGAATATTACTCAGCCATAAAAAGAAACAAAATTGAGCTATTTGTAATGAGGTGGATAGACCTAGAGTCTGTCATACAGAGAAAGAAAAATACCATATGCTAACACATATATATGGAAATAAGAAAAAAAATGTCATGAAGAACCTAGGGGTAAGACAGGAATAAAGACACAGACCTACTAGAGAATTGACTTGAGGATATGGGGAGGGGGAAGGGTAAGCTGTGACAAAGAGAGAGAGTGGCATGGACATATATACACTACCAAACGTAAGGTTGATAGCTAGTGGGAAGGAGCTGCATAGCACAGGGAGATCAGCTTGGTGCTTTGTGACCACCTGGAAGGGTGGGATAGGGAGGGTGGGAGGGAGGGAGACGCAAGAGTGAAGAGATATGGGGACATATGTATAACTGATTCACTTTGTTATAAAGCAGAAACTAACACACCATTGTAAAGCAATTATACTTAATAAAAAAATATAAAAGGGGCACTATAGACTATTATACTTGTTAAAAATGGAAGGATTGACACTAAATATAATCCATTACATGAACATTACAATGCCTCTTAAAAATATTAAGAGAGGCAACGTGCCATACATTGAAATAAGTGAGATATCAGAAAATCTCAGAAAATAGATTTATGCCGTTAAAAGTGAGAATTAAGAATTCAAAAGTAAAATATGTGTTTTGGAGATTATTTTTTTCATGAATTACCACTTGTATTCATATGAGGATATTTTTCTGCTGAATTTAATTGCATTAGTGCTAGTTGGGAGATAACATTGATATTATATTCTATATATGACCAGTAGTGAATATGTCACACCATGGGTCAGTGTTTATGCTGGGTCCACTCCAAGTCTCTTAGGTGCTGGCTGGAGCAACTGATTGTAGAGAGACTTTCTAAAGGTCTATGATGTGCAAGTTCCTGACCTAACTCTCACTCTAAGGGCTCTCTACCCCAGATTGTCTTCCTGTGATCTCTTATATGATAGTTCCAGTTTGTTGCAATAATTCATAAATGAAAATGCCTGCAACTCAGATAATTCTGTGCACGACCAGAACAGCACAACATAAATTATATTTATCAACTTAATCATGTATAAAAATTAGGAAAATGTAAAAGAGTATGAAAGTCTGCAGGTGTTTTAATGTATTAAACAAAAGATGTATTTAATAGAATACTAACTTCAAACAGGAGGCATATTCCTGAACTGATTACTGAAAGTGCACTCTAGTAAATGATTTAAGTCTAACATAGTTAATACTTAATTGGTATATGCTGTTCAATCAATACAAAAAGTTTTAATTCACACCAAATGGGTCTTTCCTGTTATGTGAAAACCCTCACTTATTCTTGTGTTATTATGACAATCATAGCATAAGACACAAATTCCTTTTGCACTAGCCATAGCAGGAACAAAAATGTGCACGTTTTATTTAAACAAACGATTATGTTACTAAGGAAGTATGTACCGATTTATTTGAAATGATTTATTAGTGAGTTATTTATAGTATGAAGAGTGCTCTGAAAATGGATTTCTCAGCACATCAAAGCTGAGACTGCCTGTTACTAAGGTCTGTGATTTACTCAGTAAGCAAAGATTTCCCCACCAGCAACATTATATTAATCTTTATAAACAATTTTAGATACCAGAATTCATGTATCATTCATTATGTAGTCCCCTGATTGCTTTAAAATGTTTTAAGAGACTAGTAAAGTGGGCAAGAGCAAAGTAAAATGTATTGAGATGTAGTGTTAACAGAATATGCATATAAATTTGGCATTTATCACTCTGCTGATAAACGTATGCCAGTCTACTTAAGGTAACTTATGTACATCTTACAAACAAAGAAATCTTGCCATACAAGCAAATAAAATATTATAATAAATTCATGGTCAAGCCCAAAAGAAGCTATTTTGAAACCTTTGTCATTGACTCGTATTTCCTAACACGGCCTACCAGTTTATTTTTAAGCAAAAGAATTGAAAAAATAAAAGAGAAAGGACATGTAAAATGAAAATGAGAGTACCAGAAGAATGGATGCATTCTAATAAAAATAATATTTTAATGGTATTTGTTTCCAATTTCTTTCAACTGATTATAAATAATAAGCATATTTTTAAGAAAAAACTTCCCGAGTCAGGAAATAATCTTTAAACTTTTAGCCTTTAAAGCTATTCATCTTTCTTCTAAAGTGTAAATAATCCTGAGCATTTAAGAATCTAAGTACATCTTAAAAGTACCTCTGTTTGACTAGCCCACAGGAATGTTGTGAAAAACACAGGGAATATCTATTCAAGGCAGAATTCAAACTTTCTCATGTCTCTTAAAATAGTAATCCTAGTGTATTAGATATTGACTTGAGTTGTTCACAAAGCTTAGAGTACAGTCCAACATATAAATTCTGTTTAGAGAAAATCAAGTAGAAAATTCTATAGAAGATCCTTGTTCTAAAGTGAAGTCAGATGAGGAGCACAAGTGGAATGTTGCAGAATGATTATGTTGTCATGGAAAAGGGAGAGAGACAGAGAATGTTTGAGTTACCAGAAAAGTTAAAATTATCACTCAACATCTCCTTCCACTGAAATAACAAAAGACATTTTTTAAAGCCAGGCAAGTTTTACCATCAGTAACAGATAATAGGTAACAAAGGTATGATCCATAGTTCAGAAAATTTTAAGAATGTCTAAACAATTTGAGGAGAATAGGATTACATTAAGTATTGATCTTCACGTGTCACAGGACAGGAATATGAGGCTCCTGCTTGGGAAGTAAAAATGCCTAAACACTGAATCCAGCCCTCAATTGTTTAGTAAGCCTGTCAGGGACAATCAGTGGAGCAAATCAAATGACTTCAGAAGCTGTGACCCTACCCTCCACCATTGTTTTTCTCAGACTGTGGTGTGTTTCAGAATAATGTCAGATTGCCCCAACTAGCAATCCAAGCTTTTGATTTAGTTGGTCTGGGGAGGTAGCCTGAGAACCTACATCCCTAACAAATTCCTAGGTGATGCCAACTGCTGCCAGTCTGGAAACCACCCTTAAGGAGCCATTTCTCACCTGCACAAATGGACCAGCAAAGATGTTTACTTCACCTGGCTTCACCTGGCAGAGATGTCACTCTGAGTGCAAGAGTGACGTGGTTGCTACAGACTTCTGAAAATAAATTGTAAACTGCATAGTATATCGCTTTCTGAGTTTGAATTCCTCTTGGATTTGTTCTAACTGTGACATTGGGAAAGTTACTTAAATTTTCAAGCATTTTCTGAAATCATTTATAGCGTGTTTGATAAATACATTCCCTACAACTAAGTCTATGGTTATAATTGAGATCATCTCCATGAAGGTCTTAGCAGGATGGCAAGACCAAAATTAATATTTAATAAATATTAGCTACTTTCATTATTAACGGCAGCTATAATATTAACCATGGATTTAGAATGCAATAACCCAACTAATCTGGGCTACAAAACAAATAAGAAAAGTAAACATACTACTCAGAATTTCCCAGACAGTTCACTATTTCCATAGGGGTTGATTCCCATTTTCTTTTATTACTCTGCCATCAGAGAGACCCTTTCCAGTCTTCAGCAGCAAGAAGGAAATATGATTTAAGGAACTTAACCCACTGAGGCACACATAAATCATCAGGTAAATAAAAAGAAACAAGCCAGTAAAGTTTTTTTTTCTTTTTTTTGAGCTAACATTACATTTTTTTTTACATCTTTATTGGAGTATAATTGCTTTACAATGGTGTGTTAGTTTCTGCTTTATAACAAAGTGAATCAGTTATACACATACATATGTTCCCATATCTCTTCCGTCTTGCGTCTCCCTCCCTCCCACCCTCCATATCCCACTACTCTAAGTGGTCACAAAGCACCGAACGGATCTCCCTGTGCTATGCAGCTGCTTCCCACTAGCTATCTATTTTACATTTGGTAGTGTATATATGTCCATGCCACTCTCTCGCTTTGTCACAGCTTACCCTTCTCCCTCCCCATATCCTCAATTCCATTCTCTAGTAGGTCTGTGTCTTTATTCCTGTCTTACCCCTAGGTTCTTCATGACATTTTTTTTCTTAAATTCCATATATATGTGTTAGCATATGGTATTTGTCTTTCTCTTTCTGACTTACTTCACTCTGTATGACAGACTCTATGTCTATCCACTTCATTACAAATAGCTCAATTTCATTTCTTTTTATGGCTGAGTAATATTCCATTGTATATATGTACCACATCTTCTTTATCCATTCATCCGATGATGGACACCTAGGTTGTTTCCATCTCCAGGCTATTGTAAATAGAGATGCAATGAACATTTTGGTACCTGACTCTTTTTGAATTATGGTTTTCTCAGGGTATATGCCCAGTGATGGGATTGCTGGGTCATATGGTAGTTCTATTTGTAGTTTTTTAAGGAACCTCCATACTGTTCTCCAGAGTGGCTTACCAATTCACATTCCCACCAGTAGTGCAAGAGTGTTCCCTTTTCCGCACACCCTTTCCAGCATTTATTGTTTCTAGATTTTTTGATGATGGCCATTCTGACTGGTGTGAGATGATATCTCATTGTAGTTTTGATTTGCATTTCTCTAATGATTAATGATGTTGAGCATTCTTTCATGTGTTTGTTGGCAGTCTGTATATCTTCTTTGGAGAAATGTCTATTTAGGACTTCTGCCCATTTTTGGATTGGGTTTTTTGTTTTTTTGTTATTGAGCTGCATGAGCTGCTTATAAATTTTTGAGATTAATCCTTTGTCAGTTGCTTCATTTGCAAATATTTTCTCCCATTCTGAGGGTTGTCTTTTGGTCTTGTTTATGGTTTCCTTTGCTGTGCAAAAGCTTTGAAGTTTCATTAGGTTCCATTTATTTATTTTTATTTCCATTTCTCTAGGAGGTGGGTCAAAAAGGATCTTGCTGTGTTTTATGTCACAGAGTGCTCTGTCTATGTTTTCCTCCAAGTGTTTGATAGTTTCTGGCCTTACATTTAGGTCTTTAATACATTTTGAGCCTATTTTTTTTTTTTTACCACAGAATTTCTTCCCTTAATCTCCATGAGGAATTCAAACATAAAATTTGAGGAAAGTAAGATTACATGGAATGGAAACTTGTCTCTTCCCTTTCCTATTTGCCTTAGTCTTTGAATATTGAAACAGAATAATCCTCTTGACACCCCTCTCTTTTTCATCTGTAAACATTAAAAATAAAAAGAGTAATTCCATACATAAAAAACTATTCAGCAATCTAAACAACAGGCATCAGCTTAAGGAACCATAACAAATGCCACTCTAAGACCAAAACTCACTTTAGGAGATTATTAGTGAATGTTCTAAAACTCTGACACAATAACACTCATTTATCCCATTTTTTTTTCTCTCCTTACTCTAAAAATATTCAATTCTTTACATCCTTCTTCATCCCATCTACATAGTTTGTAACTTTTTTTATCCAATTTTTTATTGGCAAACAGTTGATTTACAATGTTGTTTTAGTTTCTTCTGTATAGCAAAGTGAATCAGTTATATATATATACATATATATCCACACTTTTCTTTGATTCTTTTCCCATATAGGTCATTACAGAGTAATGAGTAGAGGTCCCTGTGCTATACAGTAAGCCATTATTAGTTATATATTTTATATATAGTAATGTCTATACAGCAATCTTAATCTCCCAACTTATCCCTCTCCCCCTTCCCCCATGGTAACCATAACATGTAACTAATGATTTTACTTTAAGAAATTTTTAATTTTTATTTTTAAACATTGTTATTGGAGTATAATTGCTTTACAATGTTGTGTTAGTTTCTGCTGTATAACAAAATGAATCAGCTATACATATACATATATCTCCATTTCTCCTTCATTTTGCTTCTCCCTCCCACCCTTCCTATCCCACCCCTCTAGGTGGACACAAAACACCAAGCTGATCATCCTGTGCTATGTGTCTTCTTCCAACTAGCTGTCTCTTTTATATTTGGTAGTGTATATATGTACATGCCACTTACTCACTTCATCCCAGCTTACCCTTCCCCCTCACCGTGTCCTCAAGTCCATTCTCTAGGTCTGTGTCTATTCCTGTCCTGCCCCTAGGTTCCCCAGAAGCTTTTTTTTTTTTTAGTGTCCCTATATATGTATTAGTGTATGGTATTTGTTTTTCTCTTTCTAACTTACTTCACTCTGTATGACAGTCTCTAGGTCCATCCACCTCACTACAAATAACTCAGTTTCATTTCTTTTTATGGCTGAGTAATATTCCATTGTATATACGTGCCACATCTTCTTTATCCATTCATCTGTCACTGGACACTTAGATTTCTTCCATGTCTTAGCTATTGTAAATAGAGCTACAATGAACATTGTGGTACATGACCATTTTTGTTTTTTGTTTTTTTTAACATCTTTATTAATTTTTTTAATATCTTTAAATAATTGCCTTACAATGGTGTGTTAGCTTCTGCTTTATAACAAAGTGAATCAGTTATACACATACATATATCTCCATGTCACTTCCCTCTTGCATCTCCCTCCCTCCTAACCTCCCTGTCCCACCCCGCTAGGTGGTCAAAAAGCACTGAGCTGATCTCCCTGTTCTATGCGGCTGCTTTCCCCTAGATATATATTTTACATTTGATAGTGTATATATGTCCATGCCACTCTCTCACTTATACCAGCTTACCCTTCCCCCTCACTCTCTCCTAAAGCCTATTCTCTAGTAGGTCTGTGTCTTTATTCCTGTCTTGCCTCTAGGTTCTTCATGATTTTTTCTTTTTTCCTTAGATTCCATATATATGTGTTAGCATACAGTATTTGTTTTTCTCTTTCTGACTTACTTCACTCTGTATGACAGACTCTAGGGCCGTCTACCTCACTACAGAAAACTCAATTTTATTTTATTTATGGCTGAGTAATATTTCATTGTATATATGTGCCACATTTTCTTTATCCATTCATCTGTCGATGGACACTTACATTGCTTCCATGTACTGGCTATTTTAAATAGAGCTGCAATGAACATGTGGTACATGACTCTTTTTCAGTTACGGTTTTCTCAGGGTATATGCCAAGAAGTTGGATTGTTGTGTTGTATGGTAGTTTTATTTTTAGTATTGTAAGGAACCTCCATATTATTCTCCATAGTGGCAGTATCAGTTTACATTCCCTCCAATAGTGAAAGAGGGTTCACTTTTCTCCACACCCTCTCCAGCATTAATTGTTGTAGCTTTTTGATGATGGCCATTCTGACAGGTGTGAGATGTTATCTCATTGTAGTTTTGATTTGCGTTTCTCTAATGATTAATGATGTTGAACATTCTTTCATGTGTTTGTTGGCAATCTGTATATATTCTTGGAGAAATGTCTATTTAAGTCTTCTGCCCATTTTTGGATGGGGTTGTTTGTTTTTTTGATATTGAGCTGTATGAAATACTTGTAAATTTTGGAGATTAATCCTTTGTCACTTGCTTCATTTGCAAATATTTTCTCCCATTCTGAGGGTTGTATTTTGGTCTTGTTTATAGTTTCCTTTGCTATGCAAAAGCTCTGAAGTTTCAGTAGGTCTCACTGGTTTATTTTTTGTTTTTATTTCCATTTCTCTAGGACGTAGATCAAATAGGATCTTGCTGTGATTTATGTCTCAGAGTGTTCTGCCTATGTTTTCCTCTAAGAGTTTTATAGTGTGTGGCCTTACATTTAGATCTTTAATCCATTTTGAGTTTATTTTTGTGTATGGTGTTAGGGAGTGTTCTAATTCCATTCTTTTACATGTAGCTGTCCAGTTTTCCCAGCACCACTTATTGAAGAGGATTTCTTTTCTCCATTGTATATTTATTACTCCTTATCAAAGATAAGGTGACCATACGTGTGTTGGTTTATCTCTGAGCTTTCTATCCTGTTCCATTGATCTATATTTCTGTTTTTGTTCCAGTACCATATTGTCTTGATTACTGTAGCTTGGTAGTATAGTCTGAAGTCAGATAGTCTAATTCCTCCAGCTCTGTTGTTCTTTCTCAAGATTGCTTTGGCTATTTGGGGTCTTTTGTGTTTCCATACAAATTGTGAAATTTTTTGTTCTAGTTCTGTGAAAAATGCCACTGATAGTTTGATAGTGATGGCATTGAATCTGCAGATCGCTTTGGGTAATATAGTCGTTTTCAAAATGTTGATTCTTCCAATCCAAGAACATGGTATATCTCACCATCTATTTGTATCATCTTTAGTTTCTTTCATCAGTGTCTTATAATTTTCTGCATACAGTTCTTTTGTCTCCTTAGGTAGGTTTATTCCTAGGTATTTTATTGTTTTTGTTGCAATGGTAAATGAGAGTGTTTTCTTAATTTCACTTTCAGATTTTTCATCATTAGTGTGTAAGAATGCCAGAGATTTCTATGCATTAATTTTGTATCCTGCAACTTTATCAGATTCATTGATTAGCTCTAGTAATTTTCTGTTAGCATATTTAGGATTCTCTATGTATATTATGTCATCTGCAAACAGTGACATCTTTACTTCTTCCTTTCTGATTTGGATTCCTTTATTTCTTTTTCTTCTCTGATTGCTGTGGCTCAAACTTCCAATACTCTGTTGAATAATAGTGGTGAGATTGGGCAACCTTGTCTTCTTTCTGATCTTAGTGGAAATGCTTTCAGTTTTTCATGACTGAGGACAATGTTGGATGTGGGTTTGTCATATAGGTCCTTTATTATGTAGAAGTAAGTTCCCTCTATGTGTACTTTCTGGAGGGTTTTTGTAATAAATCGGTGTTGAATTTTGTTGAAAGCTTTCTCTGTATCTATTGAGATGATGATATGGCTTTTCTCCTTCAATTTGTTAATATGGTGTATTACATTGATTTATTTGTGTATATTGAAGAATCCTTGCATTCCTGGAATAAACCCCACTTGATCATGGTGTATGATCCTTTTAATGTGCTGTTGGATTCTATTTGCTAGTATTTTGTTGAGGATTTTTGTATCTATGTTCATCAGTGATATTGGCCTGTAGCTTTCTTTCTTTGTGATATCTTTGCCTGGTTTTCGTCTCAGGATGTTTTTGGCCTCATAGAATGAGTTTGGGAGTGTCTCTCCCTATGCTATATTTTGGAAGAGTTTGAGAAGGATAGCTGTTAGCTCTTCTCTAAACGTTTGATAGAATTCACCTGTGAGGCCATCTGGTCCTGTGCTTTTATTTTTTGGAAGATTTTTAATCACAGTTTCAATTTCAGTGCTTGTGATTTGTCTGTTTATATTTTCTACTTCTTCCTGGTTCAGTCTTGGAATGTTGTGCATTTCTAAGAATTTGTCCATTTCTTCCAGAGGGTCCATTTTATTGGCATATAGTTGCTTGTAGTAATCTCTCTTGATCCTTTGTATTTCTGCAGTGACAGTTGTTACTTCTCCTTTTTCATTTCTAATTCTGTTGATTTTAGTCTTCTCCCTTATTTTTCTTGATGAGTCTGGTTAATGGTTTATCAATTTTGTTTATGTTCTCAAAGAGCTATCTTTTAGTTTTATTGATCTTTGCTACCGTTTCCTTCATTTCTTTTTCATTTATTTTTCAACTGATTTTTATGATTTCTTTCCTTCTGCTAACTTGGTTTTTTTTTTTTGTTGTTGTTGTTCTTCTTCTTTCTCTAAATGCTTTAGGTGTAAGTTTAATTTGTCTATTTAAGATGTTTCTTGTTTCTTAAGTTAGGATTGTATTGCTATAAACTTCCATCTTAGAACTGCTTTTGCTGCATCCCATAGGTTTGGGATCATCATATTTTCATTGTCATTTTTTTCTAGGTATTTTTTTATTTCTCTTTGATTTCTTCAGTGATCTCTTGGTTATTAAGTAGTGTATTGTTTAGCCTCCATGTGTTTGTAGTTTTTGAGATATTTTCCTGTAATTGACATCTAGTCTCATAACATTGTGGTTGGAAACGATACTTGATACAATTTTAATTATCTTAAATTTACCAACGCTTGATTTGAGACCCAAGATATGATTTATCCTGGAGAATGTTACATGAACACTTGAGAAGAAAATGTATTCTGTTGTTTTTGGATGGAATGTCTTATAAATATCAGTTAAGTCCATCTTGTTTAATGTATCATTTAAAGCTTGTGTTTCCTTATCTATTTTCATTTTGGATGATCTGTCCACGGGTGAATGTGGGGTGTTAAAGTCCCCTAATATGATTGTGTTACTGTCAATTTCCCCTTTTATGACTGTTAGTATTTGCCTTATGTATTGAAGTGCTCCTATGTTGGGTGCATAAATATTTAAAATTGTTATTTCTTCTTCTTGGATTGATCCCTTGATCATTATGTAGTGTCCTTCTTTGTCTCTTTTACTAGTGTTTATTTTAAAGGTTATTTTTTCTGATATGAGAATTGCTACTCCAGATTTCTTTTGATTTCAATTTGCATGGAATATCTTTCTCCATACCCTCACTTTCAGTTGGTATGTGTCCCTAGGTCTGAAGTGGGTCTCCTGTAGACAGCATATATACTGGTCTTGTTTTTGCATCCATTCAGCCAGTTTATGTCTTTTAGTTGAAGCATTTGATCCATTTACATTTAAGGTAATTATCGATATGTATGTTCCTTTTATCTTATTAATAATTGTTTTGGGTTTGTTATTGTTGCTCTTTTCTTTCTCTTGTGTTTCCTCCCTAGAGAAGTTCCTTTAGCAATTGTTGTAAAGCTGGTTTGGTGGTGCTGAATTCTCTTAGCTTTTGCCTGTCTGTAAAAATTTTAATTTCTCCATCAAATCTGAATGAGATCTATGCTGGGTAGAGTAATCTTGTTTATAGGTTTTTCTACTTCATCATTTTAAATATGTCTTGCCACACCCTTCTGGGTTACAGAGTTTCTACTGAAAGATCAGCTGTTAAGCTTATGGGGATTCCCTTGTAAGTTATTTATTGTTTTTCCCTTGCTGCTTTTAATATTTTTTCTTTGTATTTAATTTTTGATAATTTGATTAATATGTGCCTTGGCATGTTTCTCCTTGAATTTGTCCTGTATGGGACTCTCTGTGCTTCCTGAACTTCATTAACTATTTCCTTTCCAATATTAAGGAAGTTTTTAACTATAATGTCTTCAAATAATTTATCAGTCCTTTCTTGTTCTCTTCTTCTTCTGTGACCCCTATAATTCAAATTTTGGTGCACGTAATGTTGTTCCTGAGGTCTCTGAGACTGTCCTCTATTGTTTTCATTCTTTTTTCTTTATTCTGCTCTGTAGTATTTATTTTCATTATTTTATCTTCCAGGTCACTTATCCATTCTTCTGCCTCAGTTATTCTGTGATTGATCTCTTCTAGAGAATTTTAAATTTCATTTATTGTGTTGTTCATCATTGGTTGTTTGCTCTTTAGTTCTCCTAGGTCCTTGTTAAACATTTCTTGTATTTTCTCCATTTTATTTCCAAGATTTTGGATCACCTTTACCATAATTAATCTGAATTCTTTTTCAGGTAGACTGCCTATTTCCTCTTCATTTGTTAGATCTGTTGTGTGTTTCTTTGTCTTCTCATTTTGCTTTACTTACTGTGTTTGGGGTCTCCTTTTCACAGGCTGCAGGTTTGTTCCCATTGTTTTTGGTGTCTGTCCCCAGTGGCTAAGCTTGGTTCAGTGGGTTGTGTAGGTTTCCTGGTGGAGGGGAGTAGTGCCTGTGTTCTGGTGGATGAGGCTGGATCTTGTCTTTCTAGTGGGCAGGTCCACATCTGGTGGTGTGTTTCGGAGTGTCTGTGACCTTATTATGATTTTAGGCTGCCTCTCTTCTAATTGGTGGGGTTGTGTTCCTGTCTTGCTAGTTGTTTGTCATAGGGTGCCCTGCACTGTAGATTGCTGGTTGTTGAGTGGAGCTGGCTCTTGGCGTTGAGATGAAAATCTCCAGGAGATTTTTCCTGTTTGATATTATGTGAAGCTGGGAAGTTTCTGGTGCACCAGTGTTCTGAACTTGGCTCTCCCAACTCAGAGGCACAGCCCTGATGCCTGCATGGAGCACCAAGAACCTGTCATCCACACAGCTCAGAATAAAAGGGAGAAAAAAAGAAAGAATGTAAAGGCTAAAATAAAATAAAGTTATAAAAATTAAAAATAATTATTAAAAAAATTAAAATAATTAATAAAAAGAAGAAAGAAATAAAGAAGAGGGCAACCAAACCAAAAAACAAATCTATCAATGATAACAAGCACTAAAATCTATGCTAAGAGAAGGAAAAAAATACAAACAAAAATGGGCAAACACAGCCCTAGGACAAATGGTAAAAACAAAGCTATACAGATCAAATCACACACAGAAGCATACACATACACAGTCACAAAAAAAAAGAAAAAAATAGGAAACAAATATATATATTGTTGCTCCCAAAGTCCACCTCCTCAATTTGGGATAATATGTTCTCTCTTCAGGTATTCCACAGATGCAGAGTACATCAAGTTGTTGGTGGAGATTTAATCCACTGCTCCTGAGGCTGCTGGGAGAGATGTCTCTTTCTCTTCTTTGTTTGCACAGTTCCTGGGATTCAGTTTTGGATTTGACCCCACCTCTGCAGTTAGGTCGCCTGAGGGTATATGTTCTTTGCTCAGACAGGACCTGTTTAAAGAAGCAGCTGATTTGGGGGCTCTGGCTCACTCAGGCCTGGGGAAGGCACGGGTGTGGACTTCAGGGTGAACCTGCGGCCGCAGAGGCTGGCGAGCCGTTGCACCAGCCTGAGGCAAACTGTTTTGTCTCCCGGGGTAGTTGTCACTGGATCACGGGACCCTGGCGGTGGCTTGCTGCTCAGACTCCCAGGAGGGGAGGTTTGGATAGTGACGTGTGCTTGCACACAGGCTTCTCAGTGGCTGCTGCCACAGCCTTAGCATCTCATTCCTGTCTCTGGAGTCCCTAATGATAGTGGAAGCTCATGCCCATCTCTGGAGCTCCTTTAAGCAGTGCTCTTAATCCCCACTCCTCACACACCAGGAAACAAAGAGGCAAGGAAAAGTCTCTTGCCTCTTTGGCAGGTCCAGACTTTATCCCGGACACCCTCCCAGCTAGCTGTGGTACACTAACCCCCTTCAGGCTGTGTTCACACAGCCAACCCCAGTTCTCTCCCTGGGATCTGACTGAAGCTGGAGCCTCAGCTCTCAGCCCCCACCCATCCTGGTGGGTGAGAAGACAAGCCTCTCAGGCTGGCGAGTGCTGGTCAGCACCGATTCTCTCTGTGGGAATCTCTCCACTTTGCCCTCTACACCATTGTTGCCTCACTCTCCTTCATGGCTCTGAAGCTTCCCCCCTCCACCATCTGCAGTCTCCACCCATGAAGGAGCTTCCTACTGTGTGGAAACCTTCCTCCTTCACAGCTCCCTCCCACTGATGCAGGTCCTATCCGTATTCTTTTGTCTCTGTTTTTTCTTTTTCCTTTTGCCCTACCCTGGTACGTTGGGAGTTTCTTGCCTTTTGGGAGGTCTTAGGTCTTCTGCCAGCGTTCAGTAGGTGTTCTGTAGGAGTTGTTCCACATGTAGATGTATTTCTGATGTATTTCTGCCGAGAAAAGTGATCTCCGCGTCTTACTCTTCTGCCATCTGGAAGCTCCTCCCTCCCTCTCTTTGAATTGTGGTTTTCTCAGGGTATATGCCCAGTAGTGGGATTGCTGAGCCGTATGGTAGTTTTATTTTGTAGTTTCTTTAAGGAACATCCGTACTGCTCTCCATAGTGGCTGTATCAATTTACATTCCCAACAACATTGAAAAAGGGTTCCGTTTTCTCTACAACTTCTGCAGCATTTATTGTTTGCAGAATTTTTGATGATGTCCATTCTCACCAGTGTAAGGTGATAACCTCACTGTGGTTTTGATTTGCATTTCTCTAATGGTTAGTGATGTTGAGCATTCTTTCATGTGTTTTTTGGCAATCTGTATATCTTCTTTGGAGAAATGTTTCTTTAGGACTTCTGCCCATTTTTGGATTGGGTTTTTTGTTTTTTTGATATTGAGCTGCATGAGCTGGTTGTATATTTTGGAGGTTAATCCTTTCTCATTTGCTTCATTTGCAAATATTTTCTCCCATTCTGAGGAGTGTCTTTTGGTCTTGTTTATGGTTTCCTTTGCTATGCAAAAGCTTTTAAGTTTCATTAGGTCCCATTTGTTTATTTTTGTTTTTATTTCCATTTCTCTAGGAGGTGGGTCAAAAAAGGATCTTGCTGTGATTTATGTCATAGAGCGGAGCATTCTGTCTATGTTTTCCTCTAAGAGTTTTATAGTGTCTGGCCTTACATTTAGGTCTTTAATCCATTTTGTGTTTATTTTTGTGTATGGTGTTAGGGAGTGTTCTAATTTCATTCTTTTACATGTAACTGTCCAGTTTCCCAGCACCATTTATTGAAGAGTTTGTCTTTTCTCCATTGTATATGCTTGCCTCCTTTATCAAAGATAAGGTGACCATATGTGTGTGGGTATAACTCTGGCCTTTCTATACTGTTCCATTGATCTATATTTCTCTTTTTGTGCAGGTACCATACTGTCCTGATTACTCTAACTTTGTAGTATATTCTGAAGTCAGGGATCCTGATTTCCCCAGCTCCATGTTTCTTTCTCAAGATTTCTTTGGCTATTCGGAGTCCTTTGTGTTTCCATACAAATTGTGAAATTTTCTGTGTAGTCACTTTCACATTGTTGCTTCTTCCAAACCAAAAACATGGTATATCTCACCATTGTTTGTACCATCTTTAACTTCTTTAATCAGTGCCTTATAATTTTCTGCATACAAGTCTTTTGTCTCCTTAGGTAGGTTTATTTCTAGGTATTTTATTCTTTATATTGTAATGGTAAATGGGAGTGTTTTCTTAATTTCACTTTCAGATTTTTCATCATTAATATATAGGAATGCAAGTGATTTCTGTGCATTAATTTTGTATCCTGCTACACTACCAAATTCATTGATTAGTTCTAGTAGTTTTCTGGTAGGATCTTTATGATTCTCTATGTATAGTATCATGTCATCTTCAAACAGTGACAGTTTTCCTTCTTCTACTCTGATGTGGATTCCTTTTATTTCTTTTCCTTCTCTGAGTGCTGTGGCTAAGAATTCCAAAACTATGTTGAATAATAGTGGTGATTGTGGGCAACCTTGTCAGGTTCCTGATCTTAGAGTAAATGGTTTCAGTTTTTCACCATTGAGAATAAAGTTGGCTGTGGGTTTGTCATATATGGCCTTTATTATGTTGAGTTAAATTCCCTCTATACCTACTTTCTGGAGGGTTTTTATCTTTAATGGTGTTGAATTTTGTCAAAATCTTTTCCTGCAACTATTGAAATGATCATATGGTGTTTGTTCTTCAGTTTATTAATATGGTTTATCACATTGATTGATTTACATATATTGAAGAATCCTTGCATTCCTGGTATAACCCCAGCTGATCATTGTGTATGATCATTTTAATGTGCTGTTGGATTCTCTTTGCTAGTATTTTGTTGAGGATTTTTGCATCAATGTTTATCAGTGATATTAGCCTATAGTTTTCTTTTTTTGTGTGTGTGATATCTTTGTCTGGTTTTGGTATCAGGGTGATGGTGGCCTTGTAGAATCAGTTTGGGAATGTTCCTCACTCTGTCACATTTTGGAAGAGTTTCAGAAAGATAGGTGTTAGCTCTTCTCTAAATGTTTGATAGAATACACCTGTGAAGCCATTTGGTCCTGGGCTTTTGTTTGTTGGAATATTTTTAATCACAATTTCAATTTCAGTGCTTGGTCTGTTTATATTTTCTATTTCTTCCTCTTTCAGACTGGGAAGGTTGTGCTTTTCTAAGGATGTGTCCATTTCTTCCAGGTTGTCCATTTTATTGGCATATTCTTGCTTATAGTAATCTCTCATCATCCATTGTATTTCTGCAGTGTCAGTTGTTACTTCTTCTTTTGCATTTCTACTTCTATGGGTTTGAGTCTTCTCCATTTTTTTCTTGTTGAGTCTGGCTAATGGTTTATCAATTTTGTTTATCTTCTTAAAGAACTAGCTTCTAGTTTTATTGATCTCTGCTCTCTTTTCCTTCATTACTTTTTCATCAATTTATGATCTGATATTTATGATTTCTCTCCTTCTGCTATGTTTGGTTTTCTTTTTGTTGTTCTTCTTCTTCTTTCTCTAATTGCATTTGGTGTAAGGTTAGGTTGTTTATTTGAGATTTTCCTTGTTTCTTAAGGTAGGATTGCACTGCTATAAACTTGGCAGTGGCAGGCTGCACCGGCTCCTGGTATGGGAGGTGTGGCTAGTGACCTGTGCTTGCACACAGGCTTCTTGGTGGCTGCAGCAGCAGTCTTCATGTTTCATGCCTATATCTGGTGTCCATGTTGATAGCTGCAGCTAGTTCTCATCTCTGGAGCTGGTTTAGGTGGTGCTCTGAACCCCTCTCTTTGTACACCTAAAAACAATGGTCTCTTGCCTCTTCAGCAGGTCCAGGCTTTTTCCTGGATGCCCTCACAGCTAGCTGTGGTGCAGTATCCCCCTTCAGGCTGTGTTCACGCAACCCACCCAAGTCCTTCCCCTGGGATCTGACTGTGGAAGCCTGAACCTCAGCCCATAGTTTATAACTTTAATCCCTCTCTTGTCAATATCAACTTTCTTGTCCTATCTTGACCGTACTCATCTTTGAGCTCCTAAACACTATTTAGAAAAAGACAGTACTAGGGATTGAAAACATTAGAAATTTGGGTCCCTTAACTTAACTGAGCCATCAATATTACCCAGAAATTCTATATGCCCATCGATACCCCATGCTTTGAATTAATGCTGCAGATTTTGCAATATTTCTCCACTATCTTCCAATCCTACTTCACCACCTCTATCATCTGTCTTATCAGAAATTCCTTCAATATCTTGTCACTAAACTTTCAAGACTGTGTATACATTTCTTCTTCCCTACTAGTGCAATGAAGGGACCTATCTAACTAAAGCTTATCCTTACCAGAAAAAAGTGGATACCAAAATTTTCCTCCTTCAAGGGGGTGTGCATCTATTATTTTGCCTACCCTGCATAACCCCAAAATCCCTACTGACTTGGTTCCATAACTTTAAACACACTCACATCTGTCTTATCCAAAATGAATATCCCCCACATATGTAATACACACAAAGTATCTCATAATTTCAGATACTTTTTCAGTTAATGCCTTCTATCCTCCCTTTGACTTCTCATTTACTCCTCAACCCATTTCAATGAGACGTCTATCCCTATCACTAGCCCAAGTCTTCCCTAACCAAATCATCAACAACATAGCATTTTTGAGTATGTATTATGGACATTTTGGTGCTGAACATACTTAATTGTACTGAAATATTTTTAAGAGTTAAACTTTTTCTTGAAAAAAATTCTACTCTAGGATTTAAACACTTCAACTTCATAATATACATAAATATATTCCAATTGCAATGACAATAAAACAGCATATATTAAATAGGATGAGGTATTTATTTATTCCTTCATTTATTCCATAAATATGTATTGAACATATGCGATAGCACAAAAACTGTGTTAGTTTTTCAGACTGCATCATTGATTATGACAGATGCAAAAAATATTAAACTATAGTTATGCTATAAATGATAAGATGAAAATAGAACCTAATACAAGGCTATATAACTAGATTAACTTATCTAATCTGAGGAACAGTGAAGGGCTTCTCAGAGCTCTAAAGAAGTTGCCAGACTTAGTTCCATAAGAAAAGAGGATGAGTAGAAGTTTTGAGGGGAAGCAAGGCTTTCCCCCTAGAGAGCTCAAAGGACATGAAAGCAGGCCAGAGAGGTTGCAATATACAAGCAAAAAGACTGTTGAGAGAAGGCGGGATAATTAGATAGTGCCTTGTTTATTCAGGGTCTGATAGATCAAGTGCTTTGGCAGTTTATAGCATGAACTTGCAATAAAACTGTATGAGTGAATAATAATAGGAGGTCTTTTTTGGTAAGGGAGATTAAGAGATTCACTGTTTCTATGACACTGATGATTGTCTTTAACAGATTTTTTCAGGCAGAGAAGGGTTATGATTGATGCCATTCCAGATACAGAAGTGTCATAAGCAAATAAGTCAGGAAGAAAATTGTAATAAAGTGCTCAGTGGTGATATGATCTCATGCTTTCTAAAGTTGGTGTTCTGCCAGTGGGACATTGTGACTACTTTCTGTGTTCTGTACTGGAAAACATAATTAGTCCTTAGATTACACTTTTCACTCTTCTGGGAGAGATTTGAGCAGTGAGCTTTTTAGTCACCAGATAAAAAGCAAATAGCTACCCAATATTTCAGATTACATATTTAAATATCATTTTATAATTCAAATTGGATGCACTCATGAAGATCTACATGTTTTTATCTTTGAAATCTGGATTTATCTTACATTAAAACATATAATATAGATAGATATAGATATATTTGGCAGATGTACATGTATACTTCCATAAGTATTTGTTCACCAGAGAGCAAAAGCCAAGCCAAAGAAAAGAGGAATGTTCTTACCTACTGCTTTCTTTACTGCCCTCTTTTAAGAATAAAGGGTATTAGCAGAAGAAAGGATTTCTTCACTATGGGGAAATTTTTAGCTGTGGCCTGTATTTAAAGAACTGGAGATAGCTGAAGATATCTCTTTGAAGAAGGTTAATTGACAGTTAATTGCTTTATTGTAACACATTAGGTAAATGCTTGGTGGAATTAGTGAGAGTGATTTCTCAATTCTGAAACAAGGTTGAGTTTTACTGTAATCTCCTCAGTAAAAATAAAGCCTATGTCCAGTCAACAGCTAATCCATGAAGTCTTTAGTTTCAAGAATTGTAATATTGAGGAGAGTGAGAAGCTTTCAGGAAATGGACCAGAAAAACCTACTCTTAAATTCACTTGAGATGGTACTATGGATAGCTCTCACAAATAAGTAAGGATGACATTTTTAGGATTGTTAATCTCAGACCAGTAGGCTAGAATGGCATTTGTACTAATCTTGATAAAAAGGAAGTATAATTTATTTAATATGTAAATAAGAGACATATGGTAAATCAAGAGACATATGTTTACATCTTACATGATTAAGGAATCCTAATTTGTTACTTTTTTTTTTAAACATAAAAGTATAACAAAACTTCCATCTACTCTCTTGTGTGTCATGACTGAAGGCTCTTTAATGGTAAATAGTTCCGGAAAAATACAATAAGAGAGAAAAAGGGATAAGAATAAACAGTTTAATATTTATTACTGTGATGATATATAATTAAAATGAAAAAAATCCCCTCAAAACCACCCTGGACTGAGGACAGGAGGAAGTGGGCACATGTGTGGAATTTGTCAAATAACATTCATTTTCAGGGATCTGAGATGACTCTTCCTCTCTCCCTTTATAATTGAAGAAGTATGGCAAATGGATCCGATTTTTACAAAGAGAAAGAAACAGGAACAAAGATTATGTCAAAAGTAAAGTTAATCTGTACAATTTCTTACAGATAAAGTTTCCCTTTTTCGAGAAAAATATTCTGGCAATGGTAATATATTTTGAATTTCATTTTTTCAACTAAGAATATTATTATTATAATTATATATACTATATTATATTGTAATCTATATTAATTGAGATTATCATAGTGGGAGTATATTTCAGAAATAAATTTACAATGAAAAGATTATATAATACACTCTGTCTGCCCATAGTGGTTTACAATGTAAGAAAAACAATCCTTTTGGAAAGGTTGTACAGCAGCCTGCTTTTATTTAAAAAACATACTTATTTGAATAAGCAAGTCAGTTTTTTGACTGATAAATAAAACAAAAGTAAAATTACACTCATATCTTCTGAAGCCTGTGTGCCTAGAGCCCGTGCTCTGTGACAAGCTAAGCCACCACAATGAGAAGCCTGTGCACCTCAACGAAGAGTAGCCCCCACTCGCTGCTACTAGAGAAAGCCCGCACACAGCAATGAAGACCCAATGCAGCCAAAAAAATAAAATTAATTAACTAATTTATAAAAAAGAAACAAATACCCATTTCCAATTTTCTTGTAGTTACTATCCCCAACACACCTCTCAGATGCCATATAAATATGCAAAAGTGCATCCTTTCTATTATTATCCTGTCCTACTTTAACATATGTAAAATTCTCAGCAATTGCAATTCTATAGCACATCAGGATTTTTCCCACTTCACCTAATACCAGAGATGGGTCCTCATGACAATAAGGCAAGTTATCTGGATGGCAAGTGATCCAACCACCGACCACCATTTCAGAGCTTGATTCCCAGGACCACCTCCTGTACCAAGTGTCTTAGGCTCAATTCTCATAGATCAGACACTAAGTCAAAGACTCAGGTGAAAATGATATATTAAGGAAAAATTCCCAGGAGAAACCACTGAGGGCTGGGGAAAGCAGAATAGGGAAGGAGAGAAAGCCAAACAACCTTGTAATTTCAGTTGGGTCCCAGACTCAGCCCGATCCTGTGGGGAGCCCTGGAGAATAACTTTTACTTCTTGCATCAAGGAAAAGAGCTGTTCAGCGGAGGGGTTTAACCTCCTAGCAATAAACCTCCCAGCACTTTTATTTCTCATTACAAGAGATTAAACAGCAATCTAGCATTAGATACAAACTGCTGGCCCATGCGTTATTTTCATATAACACCATATAATAAAAAAATATTTCAAAGTTGCATTCAGCTTCCACATCCAGGCAGCAGCAGACTGACCATACATATTTATATTTTCCCTCTCAAATTTCTATTGGTATGGCAGTAAAAGAGTGCATGTAACATAAATTTATAATGACATGAAGTTTAAAAGGAAGGTTTATCAATTAAGCAGATTTTTTTTTTTTTACAGTTTTCTGGAATATAGCAAGCTGATACATTTGTCATGTGATTTATTCTGCCAGGTAGAAGTGTGAGAATTCTTCAAGCTTAGACTCCATAGGCAACTTTTAGGGGAATCATTAATCAAGGATACTTCATGGGAAACCTGATTCAATTATCCTCATCCCCACTTGGCTCCCCTGTCCTAAGGAAAAGGCCATTTGCAAGGCTTTGAATTCAGGCAAAAGACAGAAAGGAAAGGAAAGGAAAGGAAAGGAAAGGAAAGGAAAGGAAAGGAAAGGAAAGGAAAGGAAAGGAAAGGAAAGGAAAGGAAAGGAAAGGAAAGGAAAGGAAAGGAAAGGAAAAGGAAATAAAAGTTTTCTGAATAGATTGCATAATTTGTCTTAGAAGGGCTGGGTCTAAATGTACAGTGGAAATGTCTAAGAAAACAAGAGGGATGTGTCTGTAAGTGAATTAAATTCCAAACTTCCACATCTTGTTTCTAGAGAGTTCATATATATTGTCAAAAGTAGCAGAATCAAGAATTAGAGGTGGAATCACCACAGAAATGCATGTAACTTAATGAAATTTAGCTGTAAGTCATTAGAAGAGAGAGGGAGAAGGATAAAAAAGAGAATTTCCCCAAGTAATATTTTGAAGGAAGACAGAAAATTGTTTCTCTTCCAGTGTCAGTTCCCTTGTGACTTTCTGAGAGTGAGTACCTCGCTACCATTTGTGAGTCCAGTATTTATAGAGGATATAGTTTTAATTAAAATAAATGGAATCCAGACACAAGACACCTAGTTTATATGGAGGTTTAAACATGGAAACCTGTCTTTTCCAAAGCAGAGGGAAGAAAAAACCCATTATAAAATATCTAAGAATTTTGATTATGGTCTCCCAGATGTTAATTACTCTAGCATTGTGCAAGAATAATTGTGACTTTATGAAACTTTTATCTAAGATGACTTGACACTTTCCTCAAGCTTCTAACAATACCAATGTCTAAGTATATTGCTTAAGGAACTCTGCAGTGATGGAAATGTTTTATTTCTGGCTGTCCAACTGGATAGCCACTAGACAAATATGACTACCGAGCACTTGAAATTTCGTTGTTGTGAATGAGAAGCTGACTTTTAATTTTATTTTAATTAATGTGAATTTAAATAGCCATATGTAGCTAGTGACTATTGTGCTGGACAGGGCAGTTTTAGAATATTCTAAGAACTAAACACTTCTATAATAAAAATGACTACACTTGAGAATTGAAAACAGGAAGGGAAAAGAGACTAATTTTTCCTTTAATACCATTCATGGCTTTTCAAGTTTAAATTTATTACATGCATTTTTTATTATAATAATACTTTATAAGTTAAACATGTAGGGCTTCCCTGGTGGCTCAGTGGTTAAGAGTCCGCCTGCTGATGCAGGGGACGCGGGTTCGTACCCCGGTCTGGGAAGTTGCCACATGCCGCGGAGCGGCTAAGCCTGTGAGCCATGGCCGCTGAGCCTGCGCGTCCAGAGCCTGTGCTCCGCAACGGGAGAGGCCACAACAGTGAGAGTCCCGCGTCCTGCAAAAACAAACAAACAAACAAACAAACAAAAACCATGTATTTGCTAAGTATCTACCATACAAGACACTTCTCTCACATTATCTTTCTGACCACCAAAGCAATATGTATGATATATATTATTACTCCATTTTAATGCATCAATAAATCCCAGAGCATAATAACATTAATCTTAGGAAGACTATATTATATTTAGAGTAGATGATGCTATCTGACATATGGGAATTATTCAGAAAATGATTGTGAATGAATGAATGGATGAACGATGTATGAATATAAGGACATTTGCATTTGGAGGATAAACTTGTGTAAACTTTCATTGCAGTATATAAATACACATTTATCTCCTTTTGATGTATATGACATGCTTTTTAAATTAACCTATCTCCTCCTAGTGTGGAAAAAAAAAAAAAAAACAGTTACCTGACCTTGGGGCAGGATAATTAGCCCCTCTTGCAGGCATTCTTGATTAGAAATGGGAATGGGAATACAGAAACTGGAAAGTTGAGATGAGAATACTTTATAAGTGTAAAAGGCCTCAAATAATGCCTTATACACAGGGGAGGTACAGTGGATTGTAACAGATACTACATTATGGACATTACATAGATATAATATAGCTATAGAACATATAGATTATATAATATAGATAGATATTACATAATATACATAAATACCAGCATGTAATAAAAACATATTTTTCTTCCTTTAATTTAGAATTTGGAACACAATAACATGGTTATTTGGAACATGGACATTTCCTGGTTAGAGGCAATTGGCTAAGAGAAAAAACAGCCTGTATCTCTCAAGATGTGATCTTGGATTTTCACACTGATATTGTGCTGACATTTTAACCTTTCATTACTGAGCTGTAATTTTAAATATGATTTGTAGCTTTTTGGAATTTCAGTGTATTTTTTCAGCTTTGTTTTGAAGAGTCTCCTTTATATTAACTATATCTGTCATAGATAGTCTGTCACTGGGTATAATAGCCTCATTATGTTAAAACGGAATCACACTATATTATTTGCTCGTATCTCTAACACATCTCACTCCCTTTCTGTTTCTCTCCGTTTTTTAGTGATTCTCAAGGCTGACAATTTAGGATAATAAGTTATTTTAGATAAAGGCCTGTTTACTATCATCTTTGAATCAGTGTGATTGAGGATGTCATGGATGACTTTTTCAATATGAAGCAAATTCAATACTTGGTGATATAGAGCTGTGCGTTGGTGTCATGCTGGAACTGTGCTGTAACGATGCTCTGTGTGGCTCTGTATGATCACTGATCCCTTTGTTCTCTTTCCTGGATATTGCTAATATTTATAGAACTACACTCAATGACAGTAAATTGATCTGGATTGAATTTATTTTTCACACTTTGCTTCTGAAAATGCTGCTTATTCTTCAAGGCATGACTGTGTGACAACTACCTTTTATTCTCCTAGTATTCTTCTAGTAATATTATCATTATTCATTTCAAATGTTTTGTTATTGAAAACAATGACTACTACATATAACCATTTAATGCATGTCAGGGTCTAGGTTAAGTAATTTGATGTGTGTGTGTGTACACACACACATGCAAGTAATTTATATTTATGTATAAATATACGTATAAAATAAAAAAACTCATACTGCCCTTTTATAGACCCACCTGTCCCATAACAACTGACAACCACTAATCTATTCTCCCTTTCTATAATTTTGACATTTCAGGAATGTTTTATGTATATATATTCTCAATTTTGTACTTATATATTTATATTTTCAAAGTAATACTCTGAGATAGTCTATATAGTCTCTGTATTTCAGGTGATAAAACTGATAAAACTCAGATTTAGAAAAGTTAAGTCCCATGGCCCATCTACATAGTGCACAATTGCAATTAATTACTTCTATAAATAGTAACAGTAAGTATATTTTAAAGAACACTTTATGAATTGTGAAATGAGAAAATTATTTATGTAAATAATAATTAGTCTAACTTTAGTTAGGTTGTCCAGTCACAAAAGCATTGAGAACTACCCTCTGAGCTACCCTCTGAGCTTCACTCTACTTCTTCCTATGACTTACTTGGATTTACTGCACATGTAATGAGCAGTAAATGTTGCATGTAAGGCTTACTGTCCAGCAGTCCATCTGGAATACTAGACTGCCACGTAGCAACTAAGGTCACGAAAGTCTCCACCTATTTGTGACAGTGCAAATGTGGCTGGGATATGTTTAGACTGGAGTCCATTTTTGAATAATCTAGAAAATATCCTCTCAATTTCTTATGGGGAGGCTAGGCACTTTTAAAAATTTGCTGATAAGAGTTTTCTTTCATATTATTTTTATTATCGTTAAATATTTTAATTAAGCTGTTTATTTTGAGATTAATTGTACATTTATATGCAGTTGTAAGAAATTATAAACAGAAACTTTGTACACTTTACCTACTTTCCCCCAATGGTAGTACCTTGCAAAAATATAGTTCACTATAAAAACCAGGATATTGAAAATCATATATCAAGACCATCCTGGTCATTCCAAGAATGCCTCATATGTCCCTTTTATAGACACACCCATCTCCCCCATTATTCACTTCCAGAAGCCACTAATTTATTCTCCATTTCCATAATTTTATCATTTCAAAAATGTTATCTAAATGGAATCATACAGTACAAATCCATCTACTGAGTTTTATATTTCAGTCATTTTATTTTTCTGTTCTAATATTAATATTTGGTTCTTCATAAAGATTATTTTCTGAGATTTCTATTTTTCCATTTGTTTCAATTTTCATGATTGCATGTTGGAGAATTTTTTTATGATGGCTGTTTTAAACTCTAGAGAGTCAAGTCTAAAATCTCAGTCATCTTGATGTCATTATCTATTGATTTATTTTTTCATGTGAATTGTGTTTTCTGGTGAATTCTGTTTCTCTGGTTCTTTGTACAAGGTATGATTTTTAGTTGAAGTGTGCCTGATTTAGATATTATGGTATGAGTCTCTGAATATTACTAAACCTTCTGTTTGAGTTGGCTTTCACTGACAGCACTGCAGCAGGGAAGGGTGGGGGACAATTAGTTATTGCCATATGAGGGTAGATGACCATGTTCCTCACTTGGCCTCTGCTAACATCCAGGGGCAGGGGCTCCTCTTTATTAACGAGTAGGTGTGGGAGCTCTTTCTCTCCTCTAGGAGCCTATCTCTCTTTTCTTCTCTCTATGTCTTTCTCTACCAAACAATGTCTTTCTTTCTGCATTTTAGCCAGAGTTGTAGATTCATCTTTCCAACTGACTTCCTTTTAAAGGCTCTAGAGAATTTTTGATGATGGCCATTCTGATTGGTGTAAGGTGATACTTCATTGTAGTTTTGATTTGCATTTCTCTAATGATTAGTGATGTTGAGCATCCTTTCATGTGTTTGTTGGCAATCTGTATATCTTCTTGGGAGAAATGTCTATTTAGGTCTTCTGCCCATTTTTGGATAGGGTTGTTTGTTTTTTTGATATTGAGTGGAATGAGCTGCTTGTAAATTTTGGAGGTTATTCCTTTGTCAGTTGCTTCATTTGCAAATATTTTTTCCCATTCTGAGTGCTGTCTCTTTGTCTTGTTTATGATTTCCTTTGCTGTGCAAAAGCTTTTAAGTTTCATTAAGTCCCATGTGTTTATTTTTGTTTTTATTTCCATTTCTCCAGGAGATGGGTCAAAAAGGATCTTGCTGTGATTTATGTCATAGAGTGTTTTGCCTATGTTTCCCTCTAAGAGTTTTACAGTGTCTGACATTACATTTAGGTCTTTAATCCATTTTGAGTTTATATTTGTGTATGGTGTTAGGGAGTGTTCTAATTTCATTCTTTTACATGTAGCTGTCCAGTTTTCCCCGCACCACTTATTGAAGAGTTTGTCTTTTCTCCATTGTATATTCTTGCCTCCTTTATCAAAGGTAAGGTGACCATATGTGTGTGAGTTTATCTCTGGGCTTTCTATCCTGTTCCATTGAACTTTTTCTAACTTACTTCATTCTGTATGACAGACTCTAGGTCCATCCACCTCATGGCAAATAACTAAGTTTCATTTCTTTTTATGGCTGAGTAATATTCCATTGTATATATGTGGCACATTTTCTTTATTCATTCATCTTTTGATGGACACTTAGGTTCCTTCCACGTCCTGACTATGGTAAATAGAGCTGCAATGAACTTTCTGGTACATGACTCTTTGAATTATGGTATTTTCAGGGTATATACCCAGTAGTGGGATTGCTGGGTCATATGGTAGTTCTATTTTTAGTTTTTTGAGGAACCTCCATATTGTTCTCCATAGTGGCTGTATCAATTTACATTCTCACCAACAGTGCAAGAGGGTTCCCTTTTCTCCACACCTCTGTCATACAGAGTGAAGTAAGTCAGAAAGAGAAAAACAAATACTGTATGCTAACACAGATATATGGAATCTTAAAAAATAAAAATAAAAAAAGATTCTGAAGAATCTAGGGGCAGGACAGGAATAAAGACGCAGACATAGAGAGTGGACTTGAGAACACGGGGAAGGGGAATGGTAAGCTGGGACTAAGTGAGAGAGTGGCATGAATATATATACACTACCAAATATAAAATAGATAGCTGGTGGGAAACAGCCATATACCACAGGGAGATCAGCTCTGTGCTTTGTGATCACCTAAAGGGATGGGATAAGGAGGGTGGGAGGGAGACACAAGAGGGAGGAGATGATATGGGTATATATGTATATGTATAGCTGATTCACCCTTGTTATAAAGCAGGAACTAACACACCTTTGTAAAGCAATTATACTCCAATAAAGATGTTTTTATATATATATATATATATATATATATATATATATATATATATATGCCATAGAGATATCTTAAATATGTTTGAGGAATCTCATCCAATTTCAAACACAATCCTCATTGTATGCTACCTATTGAAGGCAATATTATTAATCTTCTTGCTCCAAAATTTGATACTTTAGTAGCTTCTGGGTGTAACTCATAGGAGAAGATGAACTGTCTCTTTACACTTGTCCACTGTCATAGAGAAGATTTATGCTTAAATATTTCTAATATGCTGTTCATAACTTATAGATAAATCTTGCATTAAAGATTTATCTATAAGTAATCAAATCTTTATCTTTACTGGAGATGAAGGTAGTTTGAGATTTATCTTTTCAAGTTAGTTTCTTTTAATACATAGTAAGCTAGTAGGGAATCTGGCATTTTTAGTTTGTTTTCCCAACTTTGTAATATTTCACAAGCTTTTAAAAAATAATCATTTAAAATTGCATATATGAACATTTCTGTGTTAGAGCTATTTGGCAATAAGTAGAACTTAGAGCCTTGAAAAAATATTACAAGATTGTTTCCTCCATTTTCCAATTGCATTTTTAAATTTCTGATTTTAGCTATGTCAGTCCAAATTGATAATAAAAGAATGTTTCTTTCCTCATGATCAGATGGTGGAATGGGTGATTCTGTCTAGTCAAAAAACAAAAAGACATGAAAAATGTTCAGGATGTCATGGAGTTTTCAAATGAGCTGCTCAGCTGAGCACTGTGTTCTGCCTCTGGCTGGTGTGGAGGAGTATGTGTCTGTGCCTCTCAAGTTTCTGACAGAGATTGTGATATTCACAAGTTCTATAACCTAATCAAGGCAAGACTCAGTTCTCTCAACTGTCATCACCCTGAAATTATCAGACATATGGTCCCGTTTTAGCAACCCTCCAAGCTGTCTGTCAATCTAAATCATTTGCTAGGACACTTGAATGTAAGCAGTTGGTGATTCTTGTCTAATTTTCATTCAGCATTTTATCTGTCCCTTTTTGTAAATGACTCCACTTGTGGTCATCGTTCTAAAAATTAAATGTAGATGTTCTGTGAAAAGATCCCTAACATATTTCAGATCACCTAGCTTTCATAAATGTATCCTAAATGTACTGATGCTAGAAACTTTTACAATTATATGCCTCATTTGGCCTTAAAATGATATATTTCACAAAAAAACAATAGAATAAAACAGCTGCTGTGAAGCTCTGTTAAATGATCTAATTGCAAGCGAGCAACCTCAAAACACTGTTGTCATGAATGGAAACTCAATTTCAAAAGATATTTTGTTGATATACATTGATTAAAGAAAAAAGGAATGACAAGGTGGCCTGAAACATCAAGGAACCTCCTTCCCCCACTATCACCCATACACACATGCACACATACACACCACACACACACAGGCATTCAACTCTAATATTTTTCTAGTCTCATGTCCTATAATTAGTATGGCTTGTAATGGAAGAAGATTTATCTATCAATAGTTTTAAAAATATTTTGCTATACGTCTTATTCTAGATTACTTATCTGATTACACATCATAGAATCATAATGAAAAATTCTTCAGCAGCTGAAACATGACCAAATTTTTTCTGTATCACTTCTCATTCAGAGTGAGCCTATTCTTATCACTTGAATCTGGGTTGTGCTTGTGCTTTGACCAAAAGAATTTGATGGAAGTAATTGGTACATTATGGCACTTGGCCACAAGAGGTTTTGATTCTTCTACCTTCTAACTGCTTAGAAGCCTGCTTTGAAACTGCAGTATGAAGAGGTTGATACTGCTACTGACTAGAGTAAGAAAGCAACATGAAGGAGAAGGGAAGTACCCCAGTTAACAACCAGTACTATCTAGCAGACAACAGTGAGGCCTTCTTGGACATCTGATCTTTCAGATAAATACAACCACATGAGTGAAGCCTGAGAAAACAGTACAGGAACAATACAACCAACCCATACAATAAAGAGGAAAAAAAAATAAAAACAGACAATTGTTGTATTAAGCAACAAGCTTTTTTTTGTTTGTTTGTTTTTTGGTTGCAAGGCAAATTTTATTGCGCTACAGTTGCAGATTATATAGACTAGAAAAGGGAAGGTTGCCAGACGGTGGTTTACATTATCTAAAGACTGTCTCGGCTCAGGGTTAACTTCCCTGGGAGAAAACTCATAAAGCCAGAATCATCTGCCGTTCTGCAGGGGAGAGGTTGATGGCTAAGCCAAAATTGTCCTCTCAATCTCCGGAGGTTCTCTGGAAAGATCCGTTAACCAGCACTTGGCATGGTCCTGATCCTGTGTTGATTTGGGGACGTGGTCACGTGTGTATCTTTCCCAGATCAGCGCCTGGACCTCGCTGGCTTACTGAGCGCTTAGTCAAGCAAATAGATGGCTCACCACAGCTCACAACAAGTTCAGAAGATGAAGAAGCTCAGCAATAAGCTTTTGAGGTGGTTAACTGTGTAGCAATAGTCAGATGATCCAAATGTAGACATTAAAACACAATATGGGAAATAATGCTTTGCTAATTTTCAAGAATTTGTGGCTTAATATCAAATTCTGAGTGGAATCAAGGTAAAAATCAATTTCTTATATTTATTCCTGGATACATTTTAGACAATGATTTGGTTCAGTGTTATGAGTAGATATCTGAAATAACATTTCTGACTTTACAAAATTTATATTTTAAACTTTTTCTATGCAAGAAAATAAAGAGGATTCAAAATGTGAAAACTTGGATTATAGTACTAATTCTGTCATTTACAAATGTGTGAAGATAATGACTGGCATGCATTTTTCAGTTATTTGTTAATCTGTGAGATAATATATGAAAATATATTTGGGAAATATTCTTAAATTATCTCATAGAGAAGATAAAGCAAATAAATATAGAAGTATATAGATGTAAATATATTTAAATAAATGTGTATATATATATATTTTTGCTTGGGGCTGGGACAATACTGCTGTTCACTAGTATAAAGATATTCTTTTCTGAAAATAAGGAAGAGTCGCACTTCACTGCCTCTTTAGAATAAGGTATAACTATATAATTTGTCCTAGTCAATGAAATAGGAGTTTATACCACTTCCAGTTGGAAACGTTAAGCAGATTATATGGTTTTCCATCTTTCTTTCTTCTTTGTCATTCTGGGACTTTCCAGTTGCTTACATCTAAGTTCTGAGCATATGAAACTACATTTCCTTCTGGCCAGCATTGGACATGTAGGATGAGTAAAAAATAAACCTTGTTACTTTAGGTCACTGGATTTTGGAGTTATGTCAGGTGACTAGGTTATCTTCCTCATCCTGTGTCACTGATACACTGTGGAAATGCATATAAATTTGCATAATTGAATATAATTTAATTCATTCAGAGCAACACTTCTATGTGGTTTGGATCCAACTTTGATTTTATGATAAAATAGTGCCATTTGTTTCAATTTAAATGCATAACCACAGAGCTAAATAAAATGTAACATTTCATTTATCCAACTCAGTGTTACTTTATATTTTATAGTGAATAAAATTATATTGATTATTTTAGTATACTTCCCAGTATTTCATATCGAGTATTATATTCTACTAGCGTTATGAATTCCTTTTTTACTTTTGTTAGATAAATAAGATGCAGATTTCTTTTTATGACCAGTTATATCAACATGATAATGACCCATAAATTCCACTAAATTTAGAAACATTCCAGCATTTGGACTTAAATAAATTCTTCTGGTCTTCTAAGATGTAAATTACTTTTTGTACAAAACATAGCAACATCTAAAATAACTCTCCAGATATTCTGCCATTTTTATTTCCCTTGTACTATCAACCTCTGCAAAGTATCATCTATTAAAATATATTTGAACATTTTTTTAAAAAACACTTCTGCTTTAGAAAAACATCATAATGAAAATTGTATTTTTTGTGGTCACAAGTTCTTTTTAATTCCTTCCAATCTTTGAAAACTTATTTTGAATTGCAAATATTTGGCATTGTTGTATTATTACTAAAAAAAGATACCTGGAAAATATATAAAATAAACATGATGCTTTCAAATAAATGAATCAATCATGATGAATTAACTTACCACTAGAACATTTTAAGAACCATTTTTGAAATTTTTTCCTGTCATGTGAAATAGATTTTCTAAAATCTGCATCTTCTCTTTGATTGGTTCCATGGTCTTCTAAAATCACTTTTACTTTATTAAAAATTATGTCCATAGAGTAGGATTATTAAAGTTTATTTCAAATGGCACCTTCTTATTTTCATACTTACACTCATGTTTTCACCAATGTCTGAAATTTCTAACATTGCACTTTCTTTTTTTTCTCATGATTTGAAGAAGATTAACTAGTTATCTCATCAATGTTAGAAACTCAAGACTCCATAATTTTCAATTTTCAAGCAGAATTGAAAATTATGAAGTCTTGGCATACTGTAGTTTTATAACCAAACTTTTAACATCCTCTATAATTTTAACCCATTTCTGCACAAAATTTCCTAAGCATTACATCCCTTGACATTTTAGATGTCTTACTTTTCTAAAAAAATTTTTTTGTGCATTTAAAATATATTTATTTTAACTTAATACAATATTTAATTAGAGTGGATACAATAGGTAACAAATATATACATAACTTGTATTATTTAACTTAACATAAATTATATTTAATAATTAAGAGTTGTACATAAAATTTGTACATATATATTTAATTTCTTTTTTAAATCAGTAATTATACACAACATAAAATTAAGCCCAGATTCCCAGACAAATTTTGTGAAAGAAGTAAAAACAGTGAACTATATTTCAAATTTTTATTGTTAATAGCATATTTTCTTTAATATTTTCTCTTTTGTGACTACGGATTTAGAGGAAATGTATTGAATTTTGTAAAACAGCCTTGTATTTGGCATCTATTTTGAACTCTCTTGTGAGTTTTAATATTATATGATTATTGATCTTTTTCTAGAATCATCTAAGAAAAAATCTATCTTCTAATAATTATACTTCTTAAACCTTTTGTTTTATGGTGCTTGCCAGAATTTCCAAAATTGTGTTAAACAATATTTGTTATATTTATATAGTTTTCTTCAAAAGACATAGAAAACTCACTGTATATACAAGTTTATATACAATGTGATATAAGACAATAATTAAATGTATTACTGAAGTATGTATAGTTGATTAGGCCATGTGATTATATTTCTAAAATGTAATGTATATTTTCTCCAATAGATATGAACATTTAGTTTTTCCTAATATGAAGAGCCAGTCAGCTACAAAAGTAGGCAGAAGCTAATTAAAAAGCCTCAAGTGTTTGTTTTCTAGCATTTTATGATTTCATAGTCACCTAAAACTCTATAATAGAGTTTCTTTCTAATGTTGAAGTAGCTTTGATAGTGGCAGATTTCCCATCAACATTTTCTCTTTAATTTGGTCTCATTTACTAATACTTGATGTTGCTGGTTTTTGGCTTCCCTCCTGGAGCAATTCATTATCAGAATATGGAAATGCTTAGCTTTTTCTAGGATAATTCAATTCCTTCACAGTATTTAGCTATGTGTCGTTATACCAGGGCCTTCTTGAACAGGTGATTTATTTTGAATGCGTGTGATTTATCCTTGAAAAATTACTGCTACAAATCTTTTAATAATCAACATTTGCCACTTCTTAATCCTTTTGAAATTATAGGAATGTTCCATTTATCTATTACTTCTTAACAAGCCACATAAATCTTAGTCCCTTAAGCAACAACTATATATATATATATATATATATATATATAATATGCAAGTTGAACAAAGCTCAGTGGTGACATGTCATCTCTGGTCCATTTGGCATCAGCTGAGTTGGCCCAAAGACTGAGGGTTAGGATCAGCTAAATTCTAGCTCTCTCACATGTGTAATAGTTGATACTGGCTATCATTGAAACTTTAGCCAGGAATGTCAGCTAGACACATGACCTCTTTATATTTCCTGGACTTCCTTACAAGATGGTAAATTAAGTTACAGCGTGGGTATCCCAAGAGATAGAGAGCCGTATGGTGGCTTTATAATATTTTTTAACCTAACATCAGAATCATGCAAAATCAATACTACCATATTTTATTTTTTTCAGATACTTGTCATTAAAGCTAGTCCACATTCAAAGGAAAGATAATCAGTTTACAATTTTGATGAAGTATCAGAGATTGTGTGGATATGATTTAAAACCACCAGAGTGGATATCTGCTGGTGATTTTATTGATATGCTATCTAAAAATCTTCAACATTTTCTCAAAGAGGCTTTTGGCTTTGTATTTTCTTGGTTTTTGACTTCCCACATCCTTATAGCAGGTCCTGTATGTAATCTTTTTTTCAGTCTGGTCAAATTAACACTGTCACAAATTCCTTTCTTTTGTAGAATTTATAAGATATGTTTATCTTGTTTCCATCTCTTGCTAGTTTACATATTTATTTTCATTTATGTTGATAAATTTTGGCTTAATTTTGGTGATACATGAACAAAGATATGAGATGGTGATGCAGCAGTGTTTTGGAAAAATTGTCCTCACTTACAATTGATTCTTCATTTTAGAAAAGCTCAATACCTTTGGATAATTTCTTTTGGTTAACTTCCCCCTCTTATGCAGTATTGTTCTAAGTATTATTTTAGAAAAGAATACATTACTCATGAAGAGTATGAATGTGTTCATATATGAGAGTACCATTCTGTTACCATCACCCATGCACAATGGAGTAAATTGATATAGAATTTGTTGGTTGTATTTTTTTTTCTGAAAATTTTGGCATTGCTATTTAACACTTTAAAACATGCTGGAGAACCTGAGTCCTGACCTTCTTTCCAAGTAATATCTTTAACTTATTCTTTTTTATATGAATTTTATTTTGCATTCCCTATGTATTTATATAATTATTCCAAAAAAAAATTTTACCCAAAATTCAACAAAAACCTTTGATTTTTATGCTGTAGTATATTTGTAACTTTGGGACTATTTGTATTATTCATTTGAATATTTTCTATATCTCTTATCCTAGTCTTTGTTTTTAAAAAAAAATTTTTAGAGTATTGTTGATTTACAATGTTGTGTTACTTTCTTCTGTACAGCAAAGTGAATCAATGATACATATACATATGTCCACTCTTTTTAAATTATTTTACCATATAGGTCATTATAGAGTATTAAGTAGAGTTCCCTGCACTATACAGTAGTTCCATATTAGATATTGATTTTATATATAGTAATGTGTATATGTCAGTTCCAATCTTCCAATTTATCCCTCATTCCTTTTTACTCCCTATTAACCAGAAGATTGTTTTCTACATTTGAAATTCTATTTCTGTTTTGTAAATAAGTCCATTTGTACCATTTTTTTACATTCCACATATATATGATATTTGTCTTGTTCTGTATGACTTCACTCAGTATGACAATTTCTACGTCCATCCATGTTGCTGCAAATGGCATTATTTCATTCTTTTTTATGACTGAGTAATATTCCATTGTATATATGTACCACATTTTCATTATTGATTCATCTGTCAATGGACATTTAGGTTGCTTCCATGTCTTGGCTATTGTAAATAGTGCTGCAATGAACATTGGGATGCATGTATTTTTTTTCAAATTATGGTTTTCTCCTAGTATATGCCCAGGAGTGGTATTGCTGAAATATATGGTAGCTTTATTTTTACTTTTTTAAGGAAATTCCATACTGTTCTGAAGCATGACTGTACCTATTTGCATTCCCACCAACACTGTAGAAGTGTTCCCTTTTCTCCACAAGCTCTCTGGCATTTATTATTTGTAGATTTTTTGATGATGCCCATCCTGACCAGTGTGAAGTGATACCTCATTGTAGTTTTGATTTGCATTTCTCTAATAGTCAATGATGTTGAGCATCTTTTCATGTGCTCCTTGGCCATCTGTGTGTCTTCTTTGGAGTAATGTCTATTTAGATGTTCTACCCATTTTTTGACTGTTTTTTTTGTTTCTCTGTTATTAAGCTGCCTAAGGTGTTTGTACATTTTGGAGATTAATCCTTTGTCAGTCACTTCATTTGCAAATGTTTTCTCCCATTCTGAGAGTTGTTTTCTTATTTTGTTTGTGGTTTCCTTTGCTGTGCAAAAGCTTGTAAGTTTAATTAGATCCTTTTTTTTTTCATTTTGAATTCTATTTTCATTACTCTAGGAGGTGGATCAAAAAAGATCTTGCTGTGATTTATGTCAGAGAGTGTTCTGCCTATGTTTTCCTAAAAGAGTTTTATACTATCTGGGCTTACATTTAGGTCTTTAATGCATTTTCAGTTTATTTTTGTGTATGGTGTTAAAGAATGTTCTAATTTCATTCATTTACATGTAGTTGTACAGATTTCCCATTACCACTTATTGAAGAGACTGTCCTTGCTCCATTGTATATCTTACCTCCTTTGTCATCAATTAGTTGACCATAGTTGCATCGGTTTACCTCTGGCCTTTCTATCCTATTCCATTGATCTATTTTTCTGTTTTGGTACCAGTACAATGCTGTTTTGATTACTGTAGCTTTGTAGTATAGTCTCAAGTCAGGGGGCCTGATTCCTCCAGCACCATTTTTCTTTCTCAAGATTACTTTGGCTATTTGCAGTCTTTTGTGTTTCCATACAAATTGTAGAAATTCTTGTTCTAATTCTGTGAAAAATGCCTTTGGTAATTTGATAAGGATTGCATTGAATTTGTAGATTGCCTTGGGTAGTATAGTCATTTTGATAATATTGATTCTCCTAATCCAAGAACATGGTATATCTCTCCATCTGTTTATGTCATCTTTTATTTCTTTCATCAGTGTCTTATAGTTTTGAGTACAGGTCTTTTGCCTCCTTAGATAGGTTTATTCCTAGGTATTTTATTATTTTTGATGTGATGGTAAATGGGATTGTTTCCTTAATTTCTATTTCTGACCTTTCATTGTTAGTGTATAGGAATGCAAATGATTTATGTGTTTTAACTTTGTTTTATTTTATTTTTTATTTTATTATTTCTTTTATTATTTCTTTTATTTCTTTTTCTTCTTTGAGTGTCATGGCTAGGGCTTCCCAAACTATGTTTAATAAAAGTGGTCAGGGTGGATATCCTTTTCTTGTTCATGATCTCAGAGGAAATGCTTTCAGTTTTTCACTGAAGCAAATGATGCTTGCTGTGGGTTTGTCCTATATAGCCTTTATTATGTTGAGGTAGGATCCCTCTATTGCCACTTTATGGAGAGTATTTTTTTTTTTTTTTTTTTTTTGTCCATAAATGCGTTTTCAATTGGTCTAAAGCTTTTTCTTCATCTATTAAGATGACTATATGGTTTTCATTCTTCAATTTTTTAATATGGTATATCACATTTATTGATTTGCATATATTGAAGAATCCTTGCATCCTTGGGATAAATCCCAGTTGAGCATGGTGTTGATCTTTTTAATGAATTGCTGGACTTGGTTTGCTGATATATTTTTGAGGAATTTTGTCTATGTTCATCAGTGATATTGACCTTTAATTTTCTTTTTCTGTGATATCTTTGTCTGATTTTGGTATCAGGGTGATGGTGACCTCATAGAATGAGCTTGGGAGTGTTCCTTGCTCTGCAATTTTTTGGAAGAGTTTCAGAAGGATAGGTGTTAACTCTTCTCTAAATGTTTGATAGAGTTCACATGTGAAGCCATCTGTTCCTGAACTTTTGTTTTTTGGAAATTTTTTAATCAGTTTCAATTTCATTACTGGTGATTGGTCTGTTCATATTTTTCCTTTCTTCCTGGTTCAGTCTTGGACAGTTGGTTGGGTTGTTTATGAGACTTTTCTTGTTTCCTGTGGTGAGATTGTATTGCTGTAAACTTCCCTCTTAGAACTGCTTTTGCTGTGTCCCATAGGTTTTGGATAGTTGTATTTTCATTGTCCTTTGCTGCTAGGTATTTTTTGATTTCTTTCTTTAATTTCTTCAGTGATTCATTGGTTATTTAGTAACATATTGTTTGGCCTTCATGTGTTTGTGTTTTTTACCATTTTTTTCTGTTAACTGATTTCTAATCTCATAGCATTGTGGTTAGAAAAGATGCTTGATATGATATCAATGTTCTTAAATTTACTGAGGCTTGATTTGTGGCCCAAGATGTGATCTGCACTGGAGAATGTTCCACATGCACTTGAGCAGAAAGTCTATTCTGCTGCTTTTGGATGGAATGTTCTATAAATATCAATTAAATCTATCTGATCTAATGTGTCATTTTGGGCTTGTGATTTCTTATTGATTTTCTGTCTGGATGATCTGTCAATTGGTGGAAGTGGGAGGTTAAAGTCACCCACTATTACTGTGTTACTGTTGACTTCCCATTTTATGGCTGTTAGCATTTAGGTTATATATTGTGGTGCTCCTATGTTGGGTACATATGTATTGTATTTAAAATTGTTATATTTTCTAGGATTTGTCCCTTGATCATTATGTAGTGTCCTTCCTTGACTCTTGTATCAGTCTTTATTTTAAAGTGTATTTTGTCTCATATGAGTATTGCTACTCTAGCATTCTTTTGGTTTCCATTTGCATGGAATACATTTTTCCAACCCCTCACTTTCAGTCTATATGTGTCCTTAGGTCTGAAGTGGGTTTCTTGTAGACAGCATATATACAGGTCTTGTTTTTGTATCCATTCAGCCAGTCTGTGTCTTTTGGTTGGAGCATTTAATCCATTTACAATTAAGGTAGTTATCAATACGTATGTTCCTATTGACATTTTCTTAATTGTTTAGGATTTGGTTTTGTAGGTCTTTTTTCTTCTCTTCCTCTTTTGTTCTCTTCTCTTGTGATTTGATGACTAATTTTAGTGTTGTGTTTGGGTTGCTTTTTCTTTTTGTGTGTGTGTGTCTATTGTAGGTTTCAGTTTGTGGTTACCATGAGGTTTTGATGTAAAAGTCTATGTATATAAAAATGTTGTTTTAAATTTCTGGTCTTCTAATTTCAAATGCTTTTCAAATATCCCGCATTTGCACTCTCCTCACAGTTGCTGGTTTTGATATCATATTTGTGTGTGGATGATTTCCCACCTTTATGTATGTTTGCCTTTATTGGTGAGCTTTTCCATTTGTAATTCTGTTTCTAGTCATGGCTCTTTCTTTTCCACTTAGAGAAGTTCCTTTAGCATTTGCTGCTTACCTGGTCTGGTGGTGTTGATTTCTCTTAGCTTTCATGTGTCTGTAAAGCTTTTGATTACTCTGAATGAGAACCTTGCTGGGTAGAGTATTCTTGGTTGCAGTTTCTTCCCTTTCATAACTTTAGATATATAATGTCACTCCCTTCTGGCCTGAAGAGTTTCTGCTGAGAAATCAGGTGATAACTTTATGGGAGTTCCTTTGTATATTATTTGTTACTTTTCCCTTGTTGTTCTTAATATTTTTTCTTTGTCTTTAATTTATGTCATTTTGATTACTATGTGTCTTGACATGTTCCTCCTTAGGTTTATCCTGCCTGGGATTTTCTTCATTTCCTGGATTTGGGTGACTGTTTCCTTTCTCATGTTGGGGAAGTCTTCAGCTATTATTTCTTCCAATATTTTCTCAAGTCCTTTCTCTCTCTCTTCTCCTCCTGAGACCCCCTCTACTGTGTGTTTGACATTGCCCCAGAGGTCTCTTAGACTGTTTTCATTTATTTTCATTCTTTTATCTTTATTCTGTTCTTTGGCAGTGATTTACACCACTTTGTCTTCCAGGTCACTTATCTGTTCTTGGGCCTCAGTTATTCTGGCATTGAATCCTTCTATTTTTTTTCTTTTTCATTTTAGTTATTTTATTGTTCATCTCCATTTGTTTGTTCTTTAATTCTTCTAGGTCTTTGTTAAATATTTCAAGCATCTTATCGATCCTTGCCTCCATACTTGGATCATCTTCACTATCATTATTCTGAATTCTTTTTTTGGCAGATTGCATATCTCCACTTCACTTTGTTGTTCTTCTGGTGTTTTATCTTGTTTCTTTATATGGAACTTATTCCTCTGCCACCTCATTTTGTCTAAATTTCTGTGATTGTGGTTTCCATTCTGCAGGCTTGTAGTTTTTCATGCTTATGCCATCTGCCCTGGTAAATGAGGCTGTCTAAGAGGCTTGTGCAGGCTTCCTTATGGGAGGAATTCCACTGGTGGATGGAGCTAGGTCCTGTTCCTTTGATGGGAAGGGCCATACTCAGGAAAATTTTAAGCAGTCTGTCTGCTGATGTGTGCAGCTGTGTTCCACCCTGTTGGTTGTTTGACCTGAGGTTTCCCAGTACTGGAGGCCACAGGCTGTTGGGTGGGGCTAGTTGTGACCTCTGGGAGGGCTCACACCAACGAGTACTTCCCAGAACTACTACTGCCAGTATCTGTCCCTGACATGAGCCAAAGCCACCTCCCACCTTCACAGAGGATCCTCCAATAATAGCAGGTATGTCTGGCCCAGTCTCTTATAGGGGTCACTGCTTTTTTTCCCCTGAGTTATGGTGGCCACAGGACATTGTGTGCTCCCTGCAAGACTGGAGTCTCTGTTTACCCCAGTTCCATGGATTTCCTGTGATGAAACCCCACTGCCATTCAAAGCCAGATTTTCTGGGGTCTTCTGTTGCTGGACCCGCAGGCTGAGAAACGTGACGTGGGGCTCAGGACTTTCACTCCTGTGGGAGGGCCTCTGTGGTACAATTGCTCTCCAGTCCATGTGTCACCCACCTGCTGGGTATTGGATGTGATCTTATTGAGATTTCACTCCTCCTCCCATTTTGTTGTAGCTTCTTCTTTGTCTTTGAGTGTAAGGTATCTTTTTTGGTAGGTCCTGTGTTTTACTGTTAATTGTTGTTCAGCAGTTAGTTGTGATTTTTGTGTTTCCCTAAGTAGGGGTGAGCCCATGTCTTTCTACTCCACTATCTTGAACTTGAGATCTCCCTGGTTCTGTTTCTGAGCTGTGTTTCTGATCCTTGGTAGGCCAGATTGGAGCACTACTACTGGAAGAAAAGCCACTGAGTTTTCCTCCTTTTGAGATGTTCACCTGTGAGTGCACTCTGTTGTGTCATTTTTCACTCATTGTGCTGGCTCACAAATTACACTGTTGTTGGAACAGCTCTCAGCCCCACCTTAACTGTGGGTATGCTGCTAATTTGCCCTAGTGTCTCTCAGGCATTGTTTTCACTAGGCCACCAGCACAGATCCACTAAATTCAGGTCCCAGGACTGCAGTGATCATGTACCTGGACCTGCTGTGTGAGCCATGGAAGCAGCTCAGATTCTGACCTGGACACATTCCTGCATGGGCATAACCACAAAGTCCACAGTTGCTAAAGCTAGACCTATCTCAACTACAAGAGCACTCATCCATTTAGACGTCCCCCATGCCTCAAGCTTACAAAACCCACAGCAGGTGTGTGAATCCACAGTTCCCACAGCCTTCCCACAGCCATGAGGAGAAATTTCAGTCTTCTTCCTCAGTTGCATGGCACCTAGGGCTCAGCTGTGGTTTGAGCCCCACCTCTGTGTCTGTTCTTCCTATGACATCTTTCCAAACATGCCCACCCAGGTGGGAGGGGGTGGAGGTGGTGATGGGCATGGAACACAAGCCCACCAGGGCTGGTGGTGCTGGAGGAGGCTTTGGCAGAAAGGGCACATTAGCCTGCTCAGGCAGGCGCCCCTCCTAGTACCTGTGGAGGCAGGGGCCAGTGCATGGGGAAGGGGGTGCAATGGCAGCCCCACCCCTTGTGCACCACTCAACAATGGTGCCCTGCTTCTATGGCAGCATGGGCTTCTTTCACAAACTTTCCCAGTTGTGGAGTTCCTTACTCCCATCCTTTCAGGCTGTCTATTTGCAGCCAACAGTTGTCCCTTCCCTGGGTCTTCTCTCCAAATCCCATGTTCTAGCACCCAGCACCTCTTAACACTAGCAGACACAGAACTCAGCCTGGGGCACTCAGAGTTGTGGCATGGGTCATCAATGTAGGTCTTACTCTGTGCTGCTTGTCACAAACCACTTGCTGCTCTCTCCTGCGAGCCCCCGAAGCTCCCTCTCTGTCCCAGTTGATCTTCCCACCAGTGAGGGAGCTTCCCTGAGTGTGGGAACTTCTCTTCTTCTTCAGCTCCCCACCAGGGGTGCAGGTCCTTTCTCGTTTCCTCTTTTCTTTCTTTCATCCCACTCAGTTGCACAGGGATTCTTATTGTCCTTTTAGGTGTCTAAGGTCCTCTGCTAGTGTTCAGCAGGTACTCTATGGAACTGTTCCATTTGTAGATGTATTCTTGATGTACTTGTGGGGAGAGGTGAACTCCTCACCCTCCTATTCTGCTATCTTCCTTTTTCCTATTTTTCCGGGCTTGTCACTAACTATTATATATTCTAAGTATTTCAGTAACTTGTGTATCTGGATATGTCAGTAACTTGTGTATTTATATTGTGCAGTCTCTTTAAACTTAGATTTTTAAATATATATAAATATTAAATATTAAATATATATAAATTTATAAATAATATATTCTCTTTACTTGGTTGTAAGCATTTTTAATATTCTCTATTACAGATCTTCAAAAACATGCTTATTTCTTATATGAAAAGCAGTATGGCATAAAGGTTTGCAGTAAATATTTTCTGTTTGCTTCCTCAGATCCACTCTTGATTTAAGTGTTTGTGCTGCAGACAGCAAACTTTATCACTTGGTTCCTTTGTTTTGTGGGTTCCATTTGCATTTAGAGAGGGTATTTATAGTCAGTTCTGCTAAAATGTAATATGTGTGTTTCTAATTTCTAACATTCCATGTAAAATTATGCAATTAAAACCACAGGGCTAGTGGAAAAATGGGTTTGGGTGGTTTAACACTCAAAATCTTACCAGTGATACGTTAAGAAATTAAGAGATAAACTAATGATAATGGTTGCACAGCATTTTACTGTTAATAAGTGTATAAATGGTACAATAAATATGGCTATTTCTCTTGAAAGGGGCTCAAACTTTGCTTCTGGATGTGGACATGAAAGAGTTGCACATTGGGAATTATTGTGAAGTTGGGGAAGGAGAGTTACATGACATGGGAGAGAAAGTTGTAATACCAGATTCAAATTACATGGCTCATATCACACACAATGAATGAAGTACAGTCAGCCCTCTGTATCTATGGGTTCTATATCCATAGATTGTTTTCAACCACTAATCAAAAATATTTTTGAAAATTTCCTGAAAGCAAAACTTGAATTTGCCTTTGCACTGACAACTATTTACATAGCATTTACAATTTATTAGATATAATCAGTAATCTAGAGATGATTTAAAGTATTGTAATGGATGTGTATAAGTTTGATGCAAATACTATATATTATTTTATAAAAATTACTTGAATTTTAGTATCCGTAGGGGCTACTGGAACCAATTCCCTGTGGATTCTGATGGGCAACTGTAGCTAGTAGACACTTGAAATATATGTATATGTTTGTTTGTGTATCCCCACACTGCTCTGCTCACTAGGTTTTCTTGTGAATAACAGGAAATTATAAACACACAAAAAAAGAAACATGAAACGTTCCTTACAAATAAGCAAAACCAAATTTTTTCTGCACAAATCTTCTCTAGTGTATCAGTTGTATTGAAACAAATTCCCATTTTTGAAGCAAGTATGGTATTTACCTGGCTCTTTCCTTGTGTTATTGTAGGCTGCAAATTCTCTGTTCTTCTACTGAGGGCCACAGATCTTTCAAGGAAACCTTCTCTTTCCTACCATTATAGAGGGTGTTAAATCTGCTTCTCAGTTCCAGGCATCTCTCATCTCTTGCTCCTTCTGGCATGGAGGGATGATGTCTCACAATCATCTTTTGTTAGTTCTCCTTAGTCCTTCCATTATATCTTTAATCAGTTCCTTCATAAACCTTTACAATTAACACATTCAATTGTGCCATCTGTTTCCAAAATGCATACTTACTAATACAGATGAAACACAGACCTTAGGTAGCTCTGGTTTTAATATTGGCTTATTCATTACCCATTTGTATACCTGGGAAAATTAGTCATTCTGAAATTTCATTTCCTCATCTATTGATGGAAATTATGGTAGAACCTACCTCATAGGATTGTTTAAAGATTTAAAAGAGATAAATACATGTGAAGTGTTTAATGTAGTACCTAGAATGTAGTATGTCTCAAGAATTTTCAATACTATATAGTATACTTTCTTTACACAATCTAATTCAGACTAAATACACATACATACAACACTACTGTTTACAAGAACTTTTATCTTAGTTTTGGAAGCAGTTTAACAATATGCTGCTAATGGACACTATTTCTTTTCTTGCATTATTGCTTAAGGATGCCTTCAACTGTACTTTGATCTTGAATTGTACTTTGATTTTCACAGTGAAAAGGGTCATCATTGACTGTGTCCAGAAGTCATAAATTTGACAATCATCCCTGATGACATAGCCAAAATTACAAACGCTGTCAATTCTATTTCCTTGATTTTATTTTAACTACTCTTTTCTACATGCCTATTTGCTAGTATTTAACATAAACTCTCAAGTCTCACCTACACTGCTAAACAGTACCTTAACTATTCTTTTTCCTCCCAGTCTTACCAAATAAATTATTCAGCATATTGTGAGAAAATAAAAGTTTATGGTGTGAAACAATTGATTATTTAATAATTCATTCATACATTTACTTTTTTCTCAACTTTATTGAGACATAACAGTGTGTAAGTTTAAGCAAGATAATGTGACGATTTGATATACATATATATTGCAAAATGATTAACACAATAAGATTATTTTTTAAATGTAATTATGTGAGATACAAAAACCTTTATGATAAGGAAACTTGTGATGACTTCCAGTTGCATCCAGGATAAAACCCAAACTTTTAATATGCATGGTCCACAAAGTTCTTTGTCCTTCAGAACTTTTTCATAATATAAGCATGCAATTCTCTGTGTGTAGGATGTTCTGAGCCCCACAGCCCTCCTTTCCCAGTAACTGCATGTATTGATTTAGTAGATATTTATTAAAAATCTTCTCATTTTCTAAAACTCAGTTCAATTATTATATCAATTATTGAGTATGATAAACTAAATACTTTTAATGAATTATCGTCTGTCTTCCCCATCCCCAACCCCACTTTAATGGGTTGGCATAAAAATTATGTTTTTTAAAATCTTTTCCTTCTGTCAGGTAATCTCCAGAAAATTTTCATTAATAGATTTTGCTCCACACTTCTCTTTCTATCTTATTTGTAAGGGAAAGTTGAAGGTGAAAATTTGTGCAGCAGAATCTTCTAGGTACCTGATACTTTTTGAATGTGAACAATATGGAATATAAATATCAGTCTTCATTTCAGATTTGTCTTCACCAACGTGGACTCAGTGTGATAAGGATAAACTCAAGTGTAAAAATTAGGGATAGAGTTAGCAGTACTTGATGGATTAGATTTAGGATGTGAAAGAAGGAGAATGATTAACAGTAAGTCCTGGACTTGTGGTGTGATTATCTGAGAAGATGGTATTTATATTTTCCGAGAGGAAGTAAAATGGGATGTGAACATGCTATAAATCGTAGCAATCCTGCATTATTATTGGCTTATCTTTCTTATAGTTTGTTCTTGTGGTACTGCTCTTTTTTCTTCTCCAAAACTCCAAAATATTTCTGACCATTTATTTCTTATTCTCATAAACTTAAGTTTTATGCAGGGATCCTGCTATTTGTCATTTACCTTTAAAATCTCTACTCCTCAAACTTTATTATGCATACAAATAAGCTCAGACACTTGTTATAAGGCAGATTCTGAATCGATAGTATGAGGCAAGGCCTGAAATTCTTCATTTCCTACAAATATCTAAAAGACTGATGCAATTGATTCAGGTGTGTTGGAGTAATAAATTATCAGATCAAAAACACATTAATCCAAATTTTTGTATACTGGGGATCTAAATCTGTAGTATTGTGGCATTTTGTCTAAATAATTTCAGGCAACAGGTAGGAGATGAGGGGCTCTAGATGAAATCCTGAAACTTTCAAAAATTACTTCATAAAGAAATTTTGTGTGTCCACATAATTCTCTGCTCCCGTTAGAATAGCCTATGTGAAATGAACTAAAAATCCTTTACCAAGCTGCATAAATCTGACCATAAATATATTTGGGAAGATATGAGGTACATAGGTATATTTGCTAAGTTTCTGTTCTCTGAGCAATTTATCAAAAGCTCACTTCAAATGGCCATGTTCAGCCATACTGAGTAAACTGTGTATAACAAAGACCTCCTGCCTGTCCAACAAAGGATCACACTAGGCTGGAGCCAGTATTTGTGGACACGAAGGAAAAAAGAAAGACTCAAGATAAACAATTTAGTGCAAAGTAAGATAATGGCTAGCATAGTCAGTTGAATTAAAATCAATGTTTTAATTAACTGCACATGGTATTTTAAAAAGTATAGCACCTGTGAGCTAACATGTTTTTCCGTTATTACTGCATTGTGTGTTTTACATGGAATATCTTATTTAATGCTTACAATCATCTAAAGTAGGTATTATTATTTTCACCATTTTATAATTAACTGCTTAAGATGACACCTCTCGTAAGTGGTAGAGTCCAGAATGTAATCCATATATACTTGACTCCAAAGCACATGCTTTGTACTTCTACTCTGTATCCTTTTTTTTTTTCTTCAAATTTGTATTTGTCAACCCTATACATACGCTACATAACAAGAGCTTATAAAATAGAACTGATCTAGAAATTTTAAAGTATGGAATTTTGGTTAGCATTGGTGAGAGTTTGTGGACACTCAAAATTCCCTGTGCATTTATTTCATCTCATTCATTGCCATTGGATCTGTGTTGTCTTCCCTAAACAGACATTGTGGGTTTTAAGTAAATTATTCTTATAAAATAGTTTAAATACTATTTTTAGCAAATGTATGTTTAGATTTTCTATCCTTACAGCACAGATTCACAGAAATTAAGGCTGTGATTATTCTGTGACTCAAATCATTATGTACCCACAAATTTATGTTGGTATATTTACATATATAATTAATTCTATATAATGCTAAACTGAGTACGTTTAACGAAATACTTTGGATCTTCATTATATAATGGAGAAAAATAAGAAGTTCATATTTGCATTTTAAAATAATTCATTAATGAAATAATTTTGTTGATTATTTTGTATCCTCCCATTTTCTATAGGTCATATTAAAGATCGGGTTACTAAGAAGACATAGATATCACTTTTATCAATTTTGCCAAATTTTAATTCTCTGACTCAAAATTGCTAGTAAGAAAACAGGCAAACCTATATATCATAATTTCTTAATTATTAATAGCCTCAGAAAATCTAAATAATTCAATATTTTATTTGGAACAAAAGTCGAATGTATGACAGTCAATGACAAATCATTTTGGTGATCTCTTTCTACGAAATGTGTACATTTCTAAATCTGTCTAAAACCTTGAAATTCAAGATATGAATGAATATTGCCACAAATAAGCATTTCAATGAATAAAACCATTTACACTTTAATTTTATATACATAAATACACATATGTATCATGTACTTGTATGAAAAAGTAGAACCATGGATGTGTTCTAGCTTCTGAGATATTATTAGTTTTAAACTGCTTTTTGTGTGTCTTTTGCTCTGTCCATTGAAGAGATAAGCTAATTAGTCTTCTCCCTTTGCATTTTATTGGAACACATCGCCCTGTAATTTTATATACTATGACACTAATTATATCAACTAGACTTCTTATTGATTATGCCTTCCTGCTCTCCCCCAAGATACTTAACTACATTTGATTATGATTTATTTTGAAGCTGTTTCCTTAGACGATCATCCTTAGTAGCAACACTTTCCCCTCAAAAAAATTCACAAAATGCCTCCAATCACCAGGGGAATGATAAAATACTAAAATATCTCTATAACCTCTGTGAAAAATAATTGAATCGGTTGAGAAGTATATATCAGACAAAAAAATTTATAAAGAAAGTTAAACGATGTTGTCTTCCTATTTATGCTTTTTTTTTTTTTTTTACATAAAAGAGAAGTTAGAGCCATATGTTACAATGGCAGTTTCTTCCTTTGTAATAGAATTGATGTCTTAAATCCAGGATATCATTTCTGTCATTTCTTCACTCCACAGATTGCACTTGAGTTCCTATTTTATGTTAGACAATGTGTGAGGAACTGGCCGTACATGGGTGTCAGTAGGTTCAGGGTGCTCTAACAAGAATACCACAGAATGGGTGGTTTAAACAACATTCATTTCTCTCACAGTTCTAGAGGCTGGGTGCCAGCATGGTCGGCTTCTTGGCAAGAGTCGTCTTCCTATTTTATAAATAACCACTTTATTGCTGTATTCTCACACGATAGAGAGATCTTGTGTTTCTTTCCACTTATAAGGAAACTAATCCCATCATAGGGGCTCTACCCTCAGGATCTCTTTCAAATCCAATTATCTCCCAAAGGCCTCACCTCTGAGTACCATCATCTGGGGAACTGCGGCTTCAACACATTAATTGAGGTGGGGGGATGAAAATACTCAGTCTATAGCAATGGGTCAGGAAAAACCAAGCAGCAACCCTTTTGAGATTTCTAGATTAAAGAGTGAGGCAGGCATTCATAAAATAGCTTAACATGTGTGTACATGTGAAACTACTAATGTGGTAATTGCAGAAAGAAGAATTTTTAATGCTTTGGAAGCATAGTTAGAAAGATAACATTTTCAAGGGATCACAGAAAATGTGCCTTAAAGAAACTGATCTGAAATTTTCAATATGAAACAAAGATAGAAAGGTATCTAAGAAAAAGTTGTGTGTACTAGGAAGGAAAAGGTCTTTCCAAGCAGGGAATTCACTCTGACATAAGATATATGAGGAAGAAGTAAGGGGAACATTATTACAAGGTCTGAAGGAAGATTACTGAAAGAAGTTACTGCAGGACATTTGACAAATTACTTTTACTCTTGGTCTTAATTTTCTCACGATGGATCAATGACAATGAGAATAAGACCTTACAAAGTTGAAGTGAATTATATGGTCTTTAGCTACTCAAACTTAACCAGTCTTGCTGTCCTCATACTTCTATAGAAACAGGTAAGTAATGTTTTATCCCAAAGCCTTGGACTACATATATTTCAGAGTTCAATTTTATTTTGCTTTGTTCTACGTGTTAGGTGTATAAAATAGCCCCACCATGGTCTTCAGCAGCAAACCTATTTCTATCTTTTACTGAAATGGATGAATTTTCTAATCAATCTGTAAGTTTCAAGATGTAAATTCAGGTTATGTTTACTTCCTAGAGAGTTGTGGGAAAATATCTTAAATTTAGGAAATTTTTGTATTTCAGTATCATGTTTAAGAAGTTACAAACCTGTAGTAAGACTTAGCCTTTCTCTCTAGGAAATAGCAGAATCAACTGAGATAATGTATATAAAAGTACATTCAAAATTTTAAAGAGCCAATATAATTCAAATTAATTTGGGGAGGAAATGGGGTTTTGATTAAAGCTTTGTTGCCAAGAGGTTACTCTTAAGATCATTATAAAGAATTTTTAATACTTCCACATGCACAATCATGCTTAATCATAAATGCAGACTCATCCTAAATAAAGAAATTTTTATTTTCCCTTTAGGACATGTACCCCCCAAAACAGGAGCAGAGACCATAGTACAATTTAAGGTGCAATTCTACAGATTACTTTATACACATCATATTCATACATTTCTTTTACACTTCAGAAAAATGTTATAATATCATATGATGCACTTCATCCTTATTTTTTTTCTTTACAAACAGTGACAATTAACAGTGAGTACTTCTTATCCTTTTACACTGAATATTACAAGTGCTGTTTTACTTCTTCAGAATTTTTTTAAATGTTTTTTTTTTATTGTGGTGAAAGTCACATAATATAAAACATACTATTTTAACCATATTTAACTGTACAGTTCAGTGGCACTAAGTATATTCACAGCGTTGTGCAACTCTCACCATCATCCATCTCCTGAATTTTTCACCTTCCTAAACTGAAACTCCGTCCCCATTAAACACTAACTCCCTATTCCCCCTACCCACCCGCCCAGCCCCCTAGCCCCTGACATCTAACTTTGTACTTTCTGGCTCTATGAATTTGGCTATTTTAGGTACACTGTATAATTTTAATATAAAATTATAATACCGGAAGCTGGTCATGATTGGCATATCAGAACTCCCTCTTTTCACTCCTTCAGTTCACTGTTATTTTTATGCTCCAAATACTGAAACCTGTAAATAACTGTTTCAGTCCTCAGGCTACAAAAAGATTGATAGAAGAAAGTCTTCTCTAAATCATAGAATTTTGTAACACATAAACATTTTGCAAGGCTCTTGGAAACTACTGCTACCACATTTTTTCAACTATAGGGTTGACTAAATCTAGATCTCCACAGGTTGTTTGTGCTTATTCAAACCATCTTTTTTTCATCCCACAGCAGCCTTTGACCTATAATATACTGACTTTTACAGTGTGTTTACAGAGAATCAATCAGGTTCAGACAAAACTAAAATACAGAACAGTATTCATTATATTATATTGGCTAAGCCCAGCAGGCATGACAAGTAAAACACAGCTGATTGATTTTCTAACCTTTGAAGTATTTTGTATGTAAAGCGTACACATTCTACAATACCATGTGTTTAACACTGAAACTGAATCTCAAGTTTAATGATACTGGGCATTGACTGCTAGTTTTGTTTTTTTTTTTTGCTTTAAGATTATTAATTTCATTTTTTCTCTCTTTCCTATGTGTGTGCATGTATGTATGCATGTGTGTGCCTTAAATAAAGAACCCATTATTATCACTATATTTTACTTCTGAGTCTTTTAATGTTCTAACAAATATGTTCGAAGACAAGTTCCCTATGGTAAACCAAAGAGGGCATGAAACTCATTGGCAAGATCAGCCAAATCAATCTGCTATCTTAGCCATATTGCCTTCCTACCCAATCACTCTCAATTAATTAATGATATCTATTTGAATTTAAGGACTGTTAGTTTTCACAAGAAAAGTTAATGGTTCTACGATATGAAAGAGTGCCATGTTCTTCCTGTAAGATACTAGGAAATGATGATGAAGAGCTAATAAATTGTTATTTCAAAACATTTTGATACTTCATGCTATCAATAATTGACATAGGCTTCATAGCTATCCAACCGATGCTGAGAATGCTAAAAATAATCCTTGACAATGGAAGCATATGAGTCAAATTCTTCCATGACTATTTTGTCTCCCAAGTAGTGATACATCAGAAAACATTCATGGATATATAATTTATTTAGTAATTTTGTGAATAGAGCTATCTAAAATTCATATATTTTTTTCAAAACAACTATATTGAAGTATAGTTGATTTACAATTTTGTGTTAGTTTCAGGTGTACAGGGAAGTGTTTCAGTTATAGATAGATTCTTTTTCAGATTCTTTTTCCATCATAGGTTATTACAAGATATTGAATATTGTTCCCTGTACTGTACAGTAAGTCCTGGTATTTTATATATAGTAGTGTGTATCTATTAATCCCAAACTCCTACTAATTTATCCACCCCTCCCCTTTTCCATTTGGTAGCCATAAGTTTGTTTTCTATGTCTGTGAGTCTATTTCTGTTTTGTAAAGTTACAAAATATATTTTTTATATTCTATATATAAGTGATATCATATGATATTTGTCTTTGTCTGACTTACTTCACTTAGTATGATAATCTGTAGGTCTATCCATGTTGCTGCAAATGGCATTATTTTGTTCCTTTTTATGCTGAATAATATTCCATTATATATAATTGAATATTATTTTATTTCACAACTTTATCCATTCATCTGTCAATGGACATTTAGTCTGCTTCCATGTCTTGGCTATTGTAAATAGTGCAGCTATGAACATTAGGGTGTGTTATATTTTAAATGCAAAAATGAATTGCCCAAATTGTTGTTAACTTTTTTCTAGTCATTATTAATAAAATTGGGTAATTCAGCTATTGATTTCTATCATATGTGGAATAATCTTTCAAGTATCTTACTGACGTTCCTTTGAAGTTCTACAAGATATGGCAATGGCTACCAAAGTTAAATATATTCCTAATGACTTGCCTTTACAAAGGAGACCATTTAAATCTAATATTTGACAGTACTTTTAAAGAAAAGTTACAAATTACTGTGTTAAGTCTCTTCTTGTCTCTCTCATGCCTTCACTAAAACAAAGTATATAGCACTGCAACTGTTATAGACTAAATTATGTACCTTGAAAATGTGTATGCTGAAGTCCTTACCCCTAGTATTTTAGAATGTGACCATATTTGGAGAGAGGATCTTTATATGAGCAATGAAGTTAAAATGAGGACCTTAGGGTTATCCCTAATCCAATATAATGGGTGTTCTTGTAAGAAGAGGAACTTTGGACACAGACACTGATGAAAGGAGAAGATAGCCATCTACAAGGCAGTGAGAGAGGCCTGGAACAGAAGGAACCAACACTGTTGACACTTTCATCTTGGACTTCTAGCCTCCAGAAATGTGAGAAAATAAATTTCTGTTGTTTAAACCAACCAGTCTGCGGTACTTTGTTTTGGTATCCCTAGCAAACTAATACACTGGCCTCATTTGATATAGCCATTGAATTGAATTTTTCTATTCCTGGAAGCACAGCAAAAGATATAGATGGCAATAGGCAGTCAATTAAAGCCAAAAAATTCCAGAAATAATAAAGGAGATTAATATCTTAGGTAATACCATGGATGAAACAGGTGAATGACCAGAAGTGGAAACCATTTATTCCTCTTTATGCAGCCAGGATGTATTGCTTTTTAATTTTTGCTGTCACATGTTTAATGAATAGGTATTATTACTGAGTGTTTAAAATTGGAAAGGCAGCATGATTTAGTGGATAGGCTGATCACCTTAGTTTTCTAACTACATTTACTTCTGACTTACTCTAGTGACCTAATACAAGTCACTTTATCATCATTACCATTTTATTATTATCATTATATTTTTATGACTCAAATGAATCTGGTTTGAACTCATTATAATAGTATGTTTCTCAGTGGACCAGCACATTTCAGTTAATCTATTATTAGAATAGGAATTTCCTAATGAAAAAGAATGCATTTTAGAATGCTGCTACTAAATTAAGCACTATTATAAACTTTCAGTTTCATTGAGAAACTGTGCTAATTTCTGTGCTAATTTCATTGAGTCGATCATGTACTTAGAATTATCAGCATTTGTCTCTATTTATGATTCTCAATTCTTACATTTACTTAAGTATAAGTTATTTTTCAGAGTTAGATTTCTAATCATGTAATATTAATTCTGAGAAAAAAATCATTATTTTTCTATTTTTCAAAGGGGTTGATGTAAATATTATATTTCAATTATTTTGGTACAACATTAATTGACTAGATATTTCTTACTTTACTACAAATAATTTTTTCTTTTAACTACATGAAACCATTTTACAAATAATGTATTATCAATTGTTTTAACTTTATGACAATATTTTGTCCATTATAAATATTTTTGCTTTAATGTATTCATTGGCAATTACTTTCTTAAATATCCTTATGTATGTGAGTACATAAGGGTTTTCATCTATTCATTTAAAAAAATTAAGGGATTTTGCAATTTTGTAACTGCATCTTTAATACATGATTTTATATACTAGACTACAGTTATTTTTTTTAATTGTTTGTTTTGGGATACCTATAGATTCACGTGTAGTTTTAAGCAATAATATGGAGACGTATAATGACTATGTATTATACTTATATAATGACCTTGTATATACTATTATCCCACAAAGCTCTCATCCTGCAAAACTGTAATACAATACTAAAATCAAGATATTGACATTGATGCAGGCAGAATACAGAACATTTCCATTACCACAAGGATTCTTTATGTTGCCCTTTTATAGCCACACCCACTTCTCTCCCATCCCTAGTCCCCATTAACCTCTCGCAATCACTAATCTGATCCTATAGAATATATTTAGCTATCTACAGAACATTAATCTGTTTTCTATAACTTTGTCATTTCAAAAATTTCATATAGATAGAATCAAACACTATAACGTTTTAGGATTTTTTTCAGCATAATTCTCTGGTTATTCAGGCTGGTTGTTGCATGTTTTAATAGGTTGTTCCTTTTAGTTGTAGTATTCAAGTGTATGTAGTTACCACATAATGTATGTATGTAACCATTTGCTTACTAAAGAATATATAGGTGGTTTCAATGTTTTGGTTACTGAAAATAAAGTTGCTATAAATATTTGTGTATTTTTTAAATAAATTTCTTTTTGGCTGCATTGGGTCTTTGTTGCTGCATGTGGGCTTTCTCTAGTTGTGGTGAGCAGGCGCTACTCTTTGTTGTAGTGCACGGGCTTCTCATTGCAGTAGCTTCATTTGTTGCGGATCACAGGCTCTAGGCACGCAGGCTTCAGTAGTTGTGGTGCTCGAGCTCAGTAGTTGTGGCTCACGGGCTCTAGAGCACAGATTCAGTAGCTGTGGCACATGGGCTTAGTTGCTCCATGGCACGTGGGATCTTCCCAGACCAGAGCTCAAACCTGTGTCCCCTGCATTGGCAGGCAGATTCTTAACTGCTGTACCACCAGGGAAGTCCCTGTGTGTGGTTTTTGGATTAACCCAAGTCTTCATTTCTCTGGTGTAAATTTCTAGGAGGGCAATTTTGTGTCATATGGTAGTTGCATGCCAAACTTTTCCACAGTGGCTGTAGTTTTCCACATTTCCAACAGCAGTATATGAGTGACTCAGTTTATTCACATCATTGCCAGCATGTGGTATAACCTTTATTTTTTTAATTTTACCTATTCTTATAAATGTGTAGTGATATCTCATTGTGGTTTTAATTTGAATTTTCTTAAAGGTTAATCATATTGAACATCTTTTCCTGTGCCTATTTGCCATATATATATATATATCCTCTTTTGTGAAATGTTTCTTCATGTCATTTTTCCTTTTCATGATTAAAAAAAAAACACCTTGAAATCTAGCCTCTTAAATTTTTTTTAAGTGTACAGTACAATATTTTTAACTATAAGCATAATGATGCACAGCAGAGCTCTAGAATGTTTTTATCTATGTAACTGAAATTTTATACCCAATGAATGGCCCCCCAGCTCCTGGTGACCACCATTCTAATTTCTACTTCTGTGAGTTTGGTAACTTTATATAGCTCACATAAGTGGAATTATGCTGTATTTGCTTTTTTAAATAATTAATTAGTTCGTTCATTTTTGGCTGCATTGGGTCTTCATTGCTGCATGCGGGCTTGCTCTAGTTGTGGAAAGCGGGGGCTACTCTTCTTTGCAGTGTGCAGGCTTCTCATTGCAGGGGCTTCTCTTGTTGCAGAGCATGGGCTCTAGGTGCATGGGCTTCAGTAGTTGTGGCACGTGGGCACAGTAGTTGTGGCTCTCAGGCTCTAGAGCACAAGCTCAGTAGTTGTGGTGCACGGGTTTAGTTGCTTCACTGCAAGTGGGATCTTCCCAGACCAGGGCTCGAACCCGTATCCCCTGCAGTGGCAGGTGGATTCTTCACCACTGCACCACCAGAGAAGTCCCTCTATTTGCTTTTTTGTGACTGAATTACTATAATGTCTTCAAGATTCATCCATGTTTTCACATAGGACAGTATTTCCTTCATTTTTAAGATTAAATAATATTCCGTTGTATGTATATACTCCATTTTCTTTAACCATCCATCAATTGACATTTAATTCACTTCCATATATTGGCTATTGCAAATAATGCCGTAATGAACATGGGAGTGCAAATATCTCTTTCATATCCTGCTTTCAATTCTTCTGGATAAATATCCACCAGTAGGATTGCTGGATACTATGTTAGTTCGATTTTTAATTTTTTGAGGAATTTTTATACTGTTTTTCATTGTGGCTATACTATTTTATAGTCTCACCAACAGTTTGCAAGTGTTTTGATTTCTTCACATCTTTACTAACACTTTTTTTTTAAATATTTGATAATGACAATGACCATCCTTACAGGTGTGAAGTGATACCTCTGGTTGTGATTTTTGATTTGCATTTCTTTGAAGATTATTGATGTTGAGCATCTTTACATATAGATGTTGGCCATTTTTATGCCTTCTTTGGAGAACTGTCTATTCAAGTCCTTTGCCCAGTTTTCAATCAGGTTATTTGGTTTTATGGTATTGTGATGTAGGTGTTCCTTATATACTTTTAATATTAACCCTTTCTCTGATATGTAGTTTGTAAATACTTTTCTTTCTGTAGATTGCATTTTCATTCTTGATTGTTTCCTTTGCTGGGCACAAACTTTTTTAGTTTGCAGTCCATTTTGTCCATTTCTCTTTCATTGCCGGTGCTTTTATGTTATAACCAAGAAATCATTTCCAAGACCAAAATCATGAAGCTTCCCCTATGTTTTTTCAAGGAGTTTTATGGTTTCGGGTCTTACATTTAACTTTTTAAATTATTTGTTTTGTTTTTTGTGTGTAGTGTAAGAAAAGTGTTAAATTTAAATTTCCTTCTTTTGCCTGTGCCTATATAACTTTCTCAACAGCACTTATTGTAAAGATTGCCCTTTCTTGGTTGTGTATTCTTGGCACAGTTGTGGAAGATAAGTTGACCACATATACGTTGGTTTATTTCTAGGCTCTCTATTCTGTTCTATCAATCTATATGTCTGTCTTTATGCCAGTACCATAAAATTTTAATTTGTTTTAATTTGTTATAGCTTTGTAATATGTTTTGAAATCAGGAAGTGTGAGGCCCCCAGATTTGTTCTTTCCCAAGATAGTTTTGACTATTCAGGGTTAATTTTGGCTCCATATGAATTGTAGGATTTTTCTTTTTATTTGTATAAAAAATACATTGTGTTTTGGACAGGGAATGCATTTAATATATAGATCACTTTGGGTAATATAGACATTTAAACAATATTAATTTTTCCAATCGATGAACACAGATTGTCTATTTATTTTTATCTTCCTTAATTTCTTTCATCAATATCTTGTACTTTATACCTAAGTATTTTATTCTTTTTGTAAGTCAATTACAATAAACTTATTTTTGTTTGTTGATTTTGTATCCTGCAACTTTACTGAATTAGTTTATTAATTAGTTCTTATATCTCTATTTGTGAATTCTTTGGGATTTTTACATACAAAACCATGTCATCTATGAACAGAGATAATTTAACTTATCCCTTTCTCATTTGGAATGCCTTTTACTTAAGTCATTTTTAACTGAATTTTATTCTTCTTATTATTGAGTTTTGAGAGTTCTTCATACAATCCAGATAATAGTTCTCTTTTATCCATTTAATTTGCAAATATTTTCTCCCACTAGGTAGCTTTTACTTCATTATTTTCACAGTATTTTTGTGGAGCAAACATATTAAAATTAAAGCTTGAATGCTTTCTGTTCTTTTGTATAACAATTAATTTTCTTTTTTTAACTGAATATAATCGACTTACAGCACTGTATGAGTTTAAGGAGTACAGCATAATCATTTGACTTACCTCCATTATGAAATGATTATCACAATACGTTTGCTGAACTTCTATCATTTCATACAGATAAAAATTAAAGAAACAGGAAAAAAATATTTTTCCTTGTGATGAAAACTTGTAGCATTTACTCTCTTAACAACTCTTTTATATAGCATACAGCAGTGATAATTATATTTATCATATTCTACATTACCTCCCTAGAACTTATTTATCTTATAACTGGAAGTTTGTACTTTTGACCTCATTTACTTAATTCCTACTCCTATTCTGCCACTGCCTCTGGTAACCACAAGTCTGATTTCTTTTTCTATGAGTTTGTTTGTTTGTTTTTGTAGTACAATTGACCTACAACTCTATGTTAGCTCCTGTTTTACAACATACTGATTTGATATTTCTATACATTACAAAATGATCACTATGGTAAGTCCAGATACAATGTCATCATAAAAAGATATTACAGTTATTGACTATATTCCCTGCATTGTACGTTTCATACTCATAACTCATTTATTTTGCAAGTGGGAATTTTTACCTCTTAATTTCCTCATTTATTTAGTTCCACCCTCCAAATTCATCCTTCAAGCTCTCTCCTATTTGTTCTCTGTATCTATAACTCTGCTTCTCTTTTGTTATGTTTGTTCATTGTTTTATTTTTTTTGTTTTTGTTTTAGATTTCACATATGAATGAAATCATATGGTATTTATCTTTCTCTGTCTGGCATATTTCACTTATCATAATACACTCTAGATCTATCCATGCTATTGCAAACGGCTAGATTTCATTAGTTTTTTATGGCTGAGTAATATGTATATACCACATCTTTATCCACTTATTTATTGATGGACTCTTCCTGTGCTTCCATATCTTGGAAATTGTAAAAATAATGCTACTGTGAACATAGTGGTTCATATATCTTTTCTAATAGTGGCCTTATTTTCTTTGGACAAATACACAGGACTGGAATTGCTGGATCATATGGTAATTTTATTTTTAATTTTTTGAGGAATCGCCATATCATTTTCCATAGTGTAACACCAGTTTACATTCCCACCAAAAATGCACAAGGGTTCCCTTTTCACACCATCCCGGTCAACACTTTGATTTGCATTTCCCTGATGATTAGTGATGTTGAGCATCTTTCCTTGTGCCTGTTATTCATGTGAACATCTTCTTTGGAAAAATGTCTAATCAGATCTCAGCCCATTTTTATTTTATTTTATTTATTTATTTTTTGTTTGTTTTTTTGTTTTTTGCTGTACACCAGCCTCTCACTGTTGTGGCCTCTCCCGTTGTGGAGCACAGGCTCCAGACACGCAGGCTCGGTGGCCATGGCTCATGGGCACAGCCGCTCCACAGCATGTGGGTTCTTCCCGGACCGGGGCATGAATCCGTGTCCCCTGCATCAGCAGGTGGACTCTCAACCAGTGTGCCACCAGGGAAACCCCCTCAGCCCATTTTTAAAATCAGGTTGTTTGCTTTTCTGATGTGCAGTTGTATGAATTATTTAAATCTTTTGGCTATTATCCACTTATTAGATGTATTGTTTGCAAATATATTCTCCCATTCAGTAAGTGGCCTTTTTGTTTTGTTGATAGTTTCTTTACTGTAGAAAAGTTTTTAGTTTGATGTAGTCCTATTTGTTTATTTTTGCTTTTGTTTCCCTAGTCTGAGGAGACATATCTATCTATCTATCTATCTATCTATCTATCTATCTATCTATCTATCTATCTATATATATATATTACTAAGACTGATGTCAAAGAGTATACTGCCTAAGTTTTCTTCTAGGAATTTTATGGTTTCAGGACTTACATTAAAGTCTTTATTCTATTTTGAATTTATATTTGTGCACGGTGTGAGAGAGTAGTCTGGTTTGATTTTTTGCATGTAGCTGTCTAGTTTTCCTAACACCATTTATTGAAAAGATTGTCTTTTCTCTCTTGTATATTCTTGCCTCCTTTGTCACAGATTAATTGCCTGTATAAATATGGCTTCTTTCTGGGCTTTCTATTCTGCTCCAATGATCTGTGTATCTGTTTTTATACCAGTACTATACTGTTTTGATAGTATAGTACTGGTATACTAGTACTATACTGTTTTGATAGCTTTGTAGTATGGATTGAAATCAGGGAGTGTGATATCTCCAGCTTTGTTTTTCCTTTTCAAAATTGTTTTGGCTAGTCGGTATCTTGTGTTTCCATAAATTTTTAGAATTATTTGTTCTAGTTCTATGAAAAATGCCATTGGTATTTTGATAGAGATTGCATTGAATCTATAGATTGCCTTGGGTATGTACCACGGCTTGGGTAGTATGGTCATTTTAACAATATTAAGTCTTCCAGTCCATGGACAGGGTATATGTTTCCATCTGTTTGTGTCATCTTCAATTTCTTTCATCAGTGTCTTATAGTTTTCTGAGTATAGCTATTTCACTTCCTTAATTGTATTTATGCCTAGATATTTTATTCTTTATGATATGGTGGTAAATGGAATTGTTTTCTAATTTCTCTTTCTGATATTTTGCTGTTAGTTTATAGAAATGCAACAGATTTCTATATATTAATTTTGTAGCCTGCAACTTTACCAAATTCTCTATTGAGCTCTAGTAGTTTTTGGGTGGTGACTTTAGGATTTTCTATATATAGTATCACGTCATCTGCAAACAGTGACAGTTTTACTTGTTTCTTTCCAATTTGGACTTGTTTTATTTCTTTTTCTTGTCTGATTGCTGTGGCTAGGACTTCAAATATCATGTTAAATAAAAGTGGTGAGGGTGTGCTTCCTTGCCTTCTTTCTGATCTTAAAGGAAATGCCTTCAGCTTTTCACTGTTGAGTACTATAATAGCTGTGGGCTTATCATATATGACCTTTATTACATTGAGGTATGTTCTCTCTATACCTACTTTGTTTAGAGTTTTTGTCATCAATGGATGTTGGGTGCTGTCAGAAAAATTATTCTGCTTCTATTGAAATGATCATATGATTTGTATTTTTCAATTTGTTCATGCAGTTCATCACAATGATTGATTTGATTATATTGAATTATTTTTGCATCCTGGAGATAAATGCAACTTGATTATGGTGTATGATCCTTTTACTCTATTGTTGACTTTGGTTTGCAAATATTTTATTGAAGAATTTTTATGTTCACCAGTGATATTGGGCTGTAGTTTTCTTTTTTCTCATATCTTTGTCTGGTTTTGGTATTAGGGTGATGCTGGCCTTGTAGAATGAGTTCAGAAATGTTCCTTCCTGCTAAATTTTTGGAATTGTTTGAGAACGATTGGTGTTAACTCTTCTCTAGAAGTTTGGTAGAATTTCCCGGTGAAGTCATTTGGTCTTGAATTCTTGTTTCTTTTGAGTATTTTAAATTACTGATTCAAGTTCATTACTGGTAATTGATCTGTTCATATTTTCTATTTCTTCCTGGTTCAGTCTTGGGAGATTCTACATTTCCTGGAATTTGTTCATTTTTTTTAGGTTGTTCATTTTTTTGGCATGCAATTGTTAATAGTGATCTGTTATAATTTTTTTGTGTTTTTGTGGAATCAGTTGTAACTTCCTCATTTTCATTTCTGATTTTATTGATTTTGGCCCTCTCTCCCTCTTTTCTCTTTCTTTCTTTCTTTTTTTTTTTTTTTTTTGTGCTACATGGACCTCTCACTGCTGTGGCCTCTCCTGCCATGGAGCACAGGCTCCAGACACACAGGCCCAGAGGCCATGGCTTATGAGCCCAGCTGCTCTGCAACATGCGCGATCCTCCCGGACCGGGGCACGAACCCACACCCCCGCATTGGCAGGTGGACTCCCAACCACTGCACCACCAGGGAAGCCTTTCTTTTTTCTTGATAAGTCTGACTAAAGTTTTATCAATTTTATTTTTCTTTTCAGAGAACCAGCTTTTAATTACATTGGTCTTTCCTATTTTCTGGGGGGTGGCTGGGTTGTTTTGTTTTCCTCTATTTTATTTATTTCTCTTCAGGTATTTATGATTTCTTTCCTTCTACTAACTTTTGGTTTTGTTTGCTCTTCTTTTTCTAGTTTCTTTAGTTGTAAGATTGGGTTGTTTATTTGAGATTTTTCCTATTTTCTGCAGTATAAACTTACCTCTTAGAACTGCCTTTGCTGTGCCCATATATTTTGGATCATTATATTTTTGTTTTCATTTGCCTACAGGTATTTTATTGATTTCTTCATTGACCCATTAGCTGCTTAGTAGCATATTGTTTAGTCTCCATATATTTGTGGGTTCTTTTGCAGTTTATTTTTATTTTTTTCTTGTAGTTGATTTGTAGTCTCATAGGGCTGTGGTCAGAAAAGGTGCTTGATAAGATTTCAATTTCCTTAAATTATCTGAGATTGTTTTGTGTCATAGCATGTGGTCTATTATGGAGAATGTTGCATATGCCTTGAAAGAATGTATATTTTGCTGCTTTGGATGGAATATTCTATATGTATCTATTAGGTCCATTTGATCTAATGGCATTTAAGGCAAATGTTTCCTTATTGATTTTCTGTCTGGATGATCTCTTCATTGATGTTAAGTGGAATGTTAAATTCCACTAATATTAGTGTGTTACTATCAATATTTCCCTTGATGTATATTAATATCTGTTTTATGTATTTAGGTGCTCATATGTTGGGTGCATATATATTTACAATTGTTATATCTCCTTCTTGGATTGATCACTTGATCATTATGTAAGGTCCTTCTTTGTCTCCCATTACAGTCTTTGTTTTAAAGTCTACTTTGTCTGATTTAACTATTGCTACCCCTGGTTTTTTTTCATTTTCATCTGTGTAGAATAACTTTTCCATCCCTCATTTTCAGTCTGTGTATTTCTTTAGATTTTGAAATGAATCTTTTGTAGGCATCATATATATGGGTCTTGTTTTTGTATCCATTCAGTCACTTTATGTATTTTGATCTAAATATTTAATCCATTTATATTTAAAATAATTATCAATAGGTATGTACTTATTGCCATTTTGTTAATTGTTTTGGGGTTACTTTGTAGTTCTTTTCTGTTCCTTTCTACTTTTATTCTCTTCCCTTATTATTTCCCTTATAAAACTTATCTTTAGTGTTATATTTGAACTCCTTTCTGTCTTTTGTGTGTGTATCTATTATACATTTTTGGTTTGTGGTTACCATGAGGTTTATATATAACAATATATGTATATATACACATGATTATTTTATTTTGGTGATCTCTAATTTCAAATGCATTTTAACATCCCTGAGTTTTTACACACCTGCAACCATTTACTGTTTTGACATATCTTTTCATTTTGAATATCCCTTAACTACTTGTGAATATTAATGATTTTACTACTTTTGTCTTTTAATCTTCCTACTAGCTTTGTACATAATTGACTTACTATTTATTTACTAACTTTTATTTATTTGTTTGTTTGTTTTGTTTTCAACTTTAAATACAGTTTTACTTAAGACATTGAATTTTCCACTTACAATCAAGTGCTTATAAAAGTGCAGTTATTTCCTTTTCTTGTGCACACTTTCCATGTTCAAGAATCAAGAATGCTCAGTTATTTACTATAGCAGCTCAACTGTAAAATTGCCATGGAATTTGCTACAAAGTTGGGTCCTTCAATGTTTTGCATGGAACAATGCTTAATCTATGCTAGGTTGGCTTAATCAACCTCTTCAGTGTTGGGCTCAAAGGAGACACCACCAGACAGAGGAGCTCCACCACTAGGGAAGCCCACAGGCATTCCTCCTGGCATTCCTCTTTGCATGCCTCCTGTGCTCTGATACAGCTTGGTAATGATGGGGATACAGAATTTTTCCATTTCTTTCTGCTGATCTTCAATAATACCTTTATATTTGCCTTTACCACTGGAATTTTTCCTTTTCTATTATTCATATTTCTAGTTGTTGCCATCTCTTTTTCACTTAGAGAAGTTCCTTTTAACATTTCTTGTAAAGCTAGTTTGGTGGTGCTGAACTCTTTTAGTTTTGCTTGTATGTAAATCTTTTGATCTTTCCATCAAATCTGAATTAAAGTCTTGCCAATTAGAGTATTCTTGGTGGTAGGTTTCTCCCTTTCATCACTTTAAATATATTGTGCCACTCTCTTCTGGCCTGCAGAGCTTCTGCTGAAAAGTCAGCTCATAACTCCTAATGGGACTTCCCTTGTGTGTAACTTGTTGCTTTTCCTTTGCTGCTTTTAATATTCTCTCTTCATCTTTAATTTTTGCAATTTTTAACTACAGTGTGTCTTGGTGTGGTCCTCTTTGGGTTGATCTTGTGTGGGACTCTCTGAGCTTCCTGGACCTGGATGTCTGTTTTCACTCTCAGGTTAGGGAAGTTTTCAGCTATTATAATTTCAACTATGTTCTCTGCCCCTGCCCCTTTCTCTCTCTTCCCCTCCTGGGACCCTGGGATCCCTATCATGTGAATGCTAGTATGCTTGATGTTGTATCAGAGGTCTCTTAAACAAAGCTTATTTATTTTTATTCTTTTTTTTTTTTCCTTTTTCTTCTATTCACCTTCAGTGGTTTCCACTACTCTGTCTTCTGGCTCACTGATCCTGTCTTCTGAGTCATTTAATCTACCATTGATTTCTTCTAGTGTATTTTTTATTTCAGTTATTCTACTCTTCAGCTATGTTTCATTTGTCTTTATATTTTTAACTCTTTGTTATAAACCTCTAACTTTTTACTCTATCATCTAATCTTCTCTCAATTTCTTTCAGCATCTTTATCATCATTACCTTGAACTCTTTGCCAGGTAGATTGCTTATGTCCACTTCAATTAGTTCTTCTTCTTGGATTTTAACTGGTTCCTTTATTTAGAAAATAGTCTTCTGTTGTCTCATTTTGCCTAATTCACTGTTTTTATTTCTATGTATTATGTAGGTTGATTTCATTTCCCAGCCTTGGAGAGTGACCTTTTGTAGGAGATGTCCTATGTGTCCCAGCAGCACACACTCCTCTGGTCATCAAAACTGTATGCTATTGGGCTGCCCCCTACGTGGCTCTGTGGTTCCTTTTTGTGTCTAGCTGACTACTGTGGGAAATCTTGTAGTTGTGGATAGCCCCCAGTCTGGTTGGTTAACAGACCCTGCATTATGTAGAGGCTGCTGGCCAATTGTGGGTAGGGCTGGCTCATGAGGTAGCTGGCTGCAGCCCCAAATACCTTATGCTAACACTATCTCCAGGACCCCCAGGACCCTGCAGCAAGAGACCCTGGAATCTGACTCTGTCCACCAGTAGCCAGCATTATCCCCAGGTACACCCTGGGCCCCAGACTGACCACGAGCAGACAGACACAAGCTCCAAGCCACCTAGGACCCCTTAGCTGACCACCCTGGGATCCAGCCATACTCAGCATTGGGCTGACATCAGCTTTGAACACCCCAGACTGTAGCTTACTGTATCAGGAACTGGCTCCACCCACCAGCAGGACAACACTAGATCTGGGACCCCTAGCTCTGCAATCAACCACCCTAGGACTCAGCCCTGCCCAACAGTGGGTCAGCACTTGCCCTGGTTGCAGGGCCTGTGGATCCCGGATTTGCTATCAGTCCCACTGGTGAGTGGGCACTGGGTTTGTACAGCTGGCTGTGGGGCCCCAAGTGGTCCTGTGGCTAGTGTCAGTGCACTAGTGTGTGGGGCTGGGTCATGGGCCCTCTGGTGGACAGGGCTAGGTTTGGGGTGGCTGTGGGCTCAGGGTTCTTAATGCACCTGGCCTAATGGTGGAAGGAACTGTGTCCTCTCTTGGATAACTGCTTGGTCTGAAGCTTCCAGTACTGGTGCCACCAGCCATGGCTGGTGGGCAGGACTAGGTCCCACAGCTAATGAGCCAGAGTGAGGATTCCAAATTGGTGCTTGCCAGCACCAGCATCCTCATGTTAGAATGAGCTCCCCAAAATGGCTGCTGTCAGTGTCTATGTCCTCAGGGTGAGCTCCAGTTGCTTCCTAAGCCTCTCCAAGTTCATTAGGTGGTTTGACCCAGGATCCTTTCAAATTATTGCATCTCTCTTGGGTCCCAGATCATATGAGATTTTGTGTGTGCTCTTTAGGAGTGGATTCTCTTTTCCTCAGCTCTCTGGACCTCCCAAAAGTAAGCCCAGTGGCTTTCAAAACCAAAGTTCTCTGGTCTTATCTCCTGATTCAGGATCCCCAGTTTGGGTAGCCCAATGTGGCACTTGGACCCCTTACTCCTTGGGGAAATCTTCTACAATTGTAATTATCCTCCTGTTTGTAGGTCACCCACCTGAGGGTATGGGTCTTGACTATACTGCATCTCTGTCCTTCTTACCTGTCTTGTGGTTTCTTCTTTATTTCTTTAGTTATGGAATATCTTTTCTGCCAGTCTTCTGGACTTCCTCATCAATTGTTGTTCTGTAAATAGTTGTAATTTTGGTGTGCCTATGGGAGGAGGTGAGCTTAGGGTCTTCCTACTCTGTCACCCTAGCCACTCCCTGAGGAATTTTTCTATTATGGACATTTTCTTATTATGTTATGGGTCTCTGGATCTTATATAAACCATCTCTTTTAGATGTTTTTTCTGATACTGTTTTTGCTTGAGAAAGGTTGGGCACTCTCTCCTTAATACCAGGTGGAAGTGAAATTGCAGGTTCCTCACTCAGTCTCTATTGATACCCAAGGTTGGGGAGGGGCTTCATTACAGCTGGTCAAAGATGGGATCTTTATTTCATCTCCATAACCACTGTGGTGGATGTGTATATATTATTGCTGTGCAAAGTTGAATGTCCTGACTCTCCAGTAGACAAGCTCTGAAACTACCTACTGTAAAGAGAGAGGGATACTCTATTCCTTCAGGGTGGACATGGAAGTTCAGGTTCTGCATGTTTCCAGTGATACCACGTGAGGGAGAAGATAACTTGTTACTGCCAGGAAGAGGTGAGAACCCTGGCTCCCTACTTGGTCTTTTTGATACTACTCAAACAGTATAGTTGAGTACATCCTCACAAACCCTCAAGGTTGGAAGTTCAGGTTCCCCTCATTGCTTCTGCTGGTGTGGGAAGGGTTGAGATTTTGTTTTTTTCTGAGGTGTTTACAATTAATAGCACTGTTATTATCTAAAAATATTTACTTTTTGCTAAGTTTCTCCTTTACCTAGAGAGAGCAAGCTTTGGTTGGGCTGTTTTTGATTGTGTCTGTTGGTGTTTTTAATTCTCAGCTTTTTCAGCTTAAAGTCTTTGATTTATGAGGTAAAAAGAAAACCCAGGGAACTCACCACTGTGTTGTTCCTTGGATCTTAAGTTTCCAACTTCCCTGTCTCTTCTTTTTCTTTAAGTCTTAAAATATTTTATATACAACGTCCAGGATTTTTAGTTGTATTTAGCAGAAAATGTAGGACAAATGTATGTCTACTTCATTTTTTCAGAAGTGGTAGTTAAGTTTATATTTTAAGACACTTTTTGAAAGACACATTTTTATTTTCCATATCACATTTGTAGGAACATTTATATCAATTTCAACTACAATAAAAGAAAGCATCTTTATAACACTTTTCTTCTATTGATACTTAGTAATAATGAAGGGGATATGCTTGATTTATCATTCTGGAGAGAGATCGGGTTATATATTTAATGTCTATTGTTTTAGTATGTTTGCCTTGAAATAGGAGGAGAGATTAATCAATCTAGAGAATTAACAATTAGACCTTGCCTTAGTCTATACTATTTGAATAATCAACTTGTTCAGGAAAATTATTAACAAGAGCTACTTAGTAAGTCTTTCAAAATTTAAATGTTTGGAGGCGAAATGTAGAAAAATAGGTCAATCTGGAAAATTGATTACAATTATTTTTAATGTCAGCTTGAAATTTGTTCAAATTTGTGAAAGTAATCAACTGACCTTTGAGAGTTTACTCAAATATACAAAAATACAATTGAAATACATTACAAAATATGGAAAATGTTTTATTTATTGAACTGTTAATATGGGATGGAAAATACCTTCAGGAGTTTTGAACTTTACAATGATCTTCATTTGGCCATGTGTCCCTTCCTTTTATCCTCTGTCACCATTACTGTACTGAAGGATATACAAGAGAATAAAAATATCAACATCAGTTTTTGAAGGATTACCCAGACATGGAAAGGAAGGCACACATATTACTGTTTAAATCAAGCTTTTTTATTTTGAGGTTATTGTATATTCACATGCAGTTGTAAAAGATAATATAGAGAAATTCCATGTACTGTTTACCCAACTTCTCCTAAAGTTGACATCCTTCAAAAACTATAGGACAATATCCCAAGTAGAATATTGGCATTGATACAGTCAAGAAACAGAGCATTTCTATAACCATCCAGATGTCTCATGTTGTCCTTTTATAGTCATATCTGCTTTCTTCTCACTCATTTCTCCTTAACTTCTAACAACCATTAACTTGTTATCCATTTCTATAATTTTGTCATTTCAAGAATATTATTTAAATGGAATTATACTGTATGTAACCTTTAGGGATTTGTTTTTCACTCAGCATAATTCCCCAGAGATTCAGACACATTTTTGTGTTTTTTAATGTTTTTTTTCCTGTTTATTGCTGAATAGTATTCCCTGATTTGAATGCACCATAAGATTGTTTAATCATTCTCATATTAAAGAACATCTGGGTTGTTTCCAGGTTTTGGTTATTATTAGTAAAGTAACAACTTTATTAAACATTAAAGTACAGGTTTTTATGTGAACATAGGTTTTCATTTCTCTTGAATAAATTCCTAGGAGAGATACTTCTGGTGTTTACATATCTGTTTACATATCACTACTTACCTATCAGACTGACAAACATAAAAAATATATATACACTGGCAACACCAAATGCTGATGAGGATGTAGAGAAACGAACACTCAACCCTTGCTGATGAAAAGGTAAAAACATATAACCACTCTAGAAAACACTTTGGAAGTTCCTTCAAAATCACAAATCAATTTTTGGTCAACTTTTTGGAGCTCATGACAGGCTCCCAGGTATCTGGAACTGTGGAGTTAAAACAGTCCTTTGGAGAAGCAGTTTCTACACATTTCCTTATTGTTTAGCTCCACACGTAAAAAAAAAAAATTAAGTACACCTTAATAAATACACACTTACATGCAAATTATTTATATACCCTTTGGTTCTAGTACAAAATGTACATTGAAAAATATATACAATATATACATTTTTAAAAATACATAAAAATGAATGTAAATCAAATGTCAAAATTCTAATTTAATTATTTGTGTATTTTTTCACCACACACTGGTGGCTCACCCAACATAGTCCTTAGTGTTATTCCCAAATGTGGAGATAGCCAATTTAGAGTCACATGGCATAGCAGCTCAAGTAGAAAATCTATGCATTAGAGTAAATGAAGCATTCCCCTTTTGGTCTCTAGTCCAATTGTCTTCTACAAGGATATTAGAGTGTGAGCATTGAAATCCACAATGGTTGGAGGTTTATTCTTTCATGGAGTTTGGAGAAATCACAAACCTGTAAAAGTCTGAGTCTTCAGCAGCAGCAGTCAAAGAGTTTTGTAATTTATGGAGTATCTCCTGTCACTGTAGTAATATAAGCAGGAATATATTTTAGGTCCAGTATACCCAAAATAAATATTAAGGCTATATTATGGCTAACTCATTGCCCTAAATTATTTTCTGATATATTATTTTTAGAGAAAATTAGTTACCTCTTATGGAGTCTATGGAAGTCAATGACTATTATATTTAGTACATATTGATCGTTTTCTTAAGATCCAGATTAAGAATTATAGCAGGTGAGCTGGAGTACTGTTTCATGCCAGAAAGAGATGTTGATACAATATTTTCAAATGGAGAAAGTACTTCTAGCAGAAGAGTAGAAGGTAAGGGAGTTTGGAGGCAGTGAACAGGCAGTCATTTAACCATGACAGTTGGTATTGGTCCCAGGTATCTCTGTGGCAGTCCAGAAGAGGATACTGGGTTAAATAAAGCATATGAAGATAGAAGAATGATTATAAAGTTTATTTATTGTGATAAGCAGGGGTTGTTGACTCAATTATTTTAAGTTAGGGAGGTCAAGTAACCAAAGATCAACCAAAAAGATGGTGAACTGCTGTCAATTATGTGCAGCCAGTTCCCCAGGATGGACTTTTATTAAAATAAGTCAGTCTGAGTGACTTCCAACTTAAAACAATTTTCATATCAAGGCCACAGTACTTATAAAAGTTTCAGAAGGAACTAATCCTTCACTTTGGGGAAGAGTTCAAAGTGTCTTTGCTCAATAGACATGATGATTTTGTATTTCTATAGAACCATAATGAGCAGAAAATGGCTTCAGTGTTTTGTTTTGTTTTGTTTTGTTTTTTTGTATTTCCAAGCATATTAGAGGAATGGGCAATCAGTTTCATAACTGAGTTAAGAGAGCCCAAAGGAATATGCCTACTATTTCTTCGCAAAATTGGAAATAAAAACAAACAAAAAAAACAATAAATACCTCAACAATAGAGCTCCCTGCCCTAGTGAGAAAAAAATCTAGTCAAAATTACACCTGAGGCCATCCCTGGTGTAGAAAGGAAAGAAACATTGTCTTAGTTTTCATCATGAATATGGGTTCCATATCAAAATCATTAAATGCTTCACATCCTTCTAGCACTGTTAGAGAAATAGACAAACATTTGCTAAAGTACTAATATTCTCCAAAGAGTGCTTACAGTTGAAATAAAACTTACTCAAGAACACAAAATTAAAAGACATGCACCTTAATAGGATAAATCAAGGGATTTGTTACCAGGCTAGATATTGAGCTTGTTAATATTAAATTTAGAAAGAAAAAAGACTCTCTTCAAGGTAACTTATTTATGCAATGCCTCAGTATTATGACTTTAGATTCTTTTAAATCAAAACAATCAGGGAATAAATAGTTAACTACATCACTTATGTGAGGTGATGACCATATTAATTGTCTTGATCTTGTTAATCATTCCACAATGTATATGTATATCAAATCATCAAGTTATACACTTTAAATATATACAAATTTTTATGTCAATTATTCCGCAATAAAGTTAGAAAAAAAAGAAAAAAATAATAAAAACACTTAAAGACAGCAGCAACAGGTGTCCCCCAAACATGGAGTCTTGAAGCCCAAGTCTTACCAGAATCAGGATGAGGGAGTGGTGGGTTTAGGTGGGGCTATTGGCTATGCCCCTGCTTGTGGCCTATCTGCACATCACCGCCCCTCCTTCCGCCACCCCCAGCTTTCCTCTGTTTTTCACTCATGGAAGTCATCAGGCAATTTTTTTTACCTAAAAGGGACTGAGTATCTTCTACTAAGACTCTGTGGGTGTGGTTTGAAGTCCGGAGATAGTCGTACTTTTATATGGTTTTACAATGTCCAGCTATGATTGGTGCAAGATATGGGAAGTCTGACCCTCAGTTTTCATCGAGTGATTGTCCTCAATTTCCTAGGTTTTGGCTTCAGTGACAAACCAAGACCACATGACTATTCCATATTTGAGAAGGCCAGCATCATGGAGGCGCTTTTGTGGCATCTGGGGTTCCAGAACAGTAGGATCAACTTGTTGTCTCATGCCTGTGGGGATATCTTTACTCAGGAGCTGCTCTATAGGTTCAAGCAGACTAGATCTGGTCAACTTACCATTAACAGTCTCTGTCTGTCAAATGGAGGTATATTTCTTGAAGCTCACCTTCTTCTCCTTCTCCAAAACCTTCTCAAAGATGGAGGCATGCTGTCACCCATCCTCACGTGACTGATGAACTTTGTATTCTCTTGAGGTCTCTCCTCAGATTTGGGGCTGTACACCTGACCCTCTGAGAGTGAGAGTGAGCTGTGGGACATGTGAGCAGGGATACGCCACAATGACAGGAACTTGGTTATCAACAGTCTTTTGCAGTATATCAATCAGATGAAAACGTTTAGAAGACACTGGGTGAGAGCTCTTGTCATTGTATCTATTCCCATTCATTTTATCTAAGGGCCATTGGATCTGGTAAATCCCTATCCAGAGTTTCTGGAGCTGTACAGGAAAATGCTGCCGCAGTCCACAGTGTCATTCTGGATGACCATATTAGCCACTATCCACAGCTAGAGGATCCCATGGGCTTCTTGGATACATATATGGGCTTCATCAACTCTTTCTGAGCTGGAAAGAGTAACTTCCCTGTATTACCTCCCCTATTCCCTTATCTGTTGTGTATTCCACTTAGGAAGAAATGCCACAAAAATCTCCTGGTTACCAAACACTATTCTCTCACAAAAGTCCACCTGACTCACACTGGTGAACAGCATATACTAAAAGGCTAGCAGAAACTCTACGGGTGACCTAATAGTTCACCTCCCATTCCTTTGACATCTGATCAGGTGTGACATCTGATCAGGCCTTTGTCTTTGTGTTATCAGGAAATTCTGATGGGCATACTACTCACCGATACAGAAAGACAGACAGACATTCTTTTGCATAAAAGTCTTTGAAACACTTCTATGGACTTTTCTGAAATATTATATTTAGAAATGCTCATTTCTGGCCCAACCCTGATTGAAATTACGTGTAGTAAAGAATAAGGAAGTGCCACCTTAACCTTGCCTAGAATGGCTTTAAGTTCTCTAAGCAATACAACTTTAACTGAGAGCAAGTCTCCCTTGTCATAACTTTGGATTTAGTTTAATTAGCTTCTTCTAATTGAAGACATTTTGTTAGATTTTGATTTAAATAAAGCAGTATTCTAAGCATACTTTAAGACTATGATTTACCTACATGTATTTTACATATATATTTTTTCTTTTATAAGGATACTAAACCAGCAGACACTTACTCTGGCAGAGTAGTTTAATGTTATTAAACATGTTTTATTTCTGAATAAATTGAACTAAATCCAAAATATTTACATAATTTCCTAAAACCACAGGACATTAAGGACAGTAGCATCTGTGTTGGAGATTTACCATTATTTGCTATTAGAACTGGTCTTTCCAACTAATAACAGTTGGACTCTTCATACCTCAGTGCTTAGAAGCATGTCTCTCCTGAGCTAGAGTGGAGAGGAAGGGAACATTGTATAGTCCAAGTTAGCAGGCTGAATATAGGCTGATTGCTTAACTTCTCTTTGGTTGCCACAGAGAGAGTTTCTCACGTAACTCAGCAACTCCTGTACTTCACAGACAGGAAAGTTCCAGAAATTTTAAGAACAAAGTCTGAAAGGTATATGATCAAGTGGTGCTGAATACTTTTATTTTTTAAGCCACAGTTTCGTTGTCTTAGTTAAAACAGGATTATTAAGTGATTATTTATATTTTTTAATTAGTAACTTCCAGCATAATGACTGAAACTGGAATAAGTGTTTATTTTTATTAATAAAAATGAATTTTGACCAAAAAAGATACCAGCAACAGCAAAAATACAATAAAACATGTATTTGTGAACATGCTCAAAAATGAGACAAATCAAAGCTCAGGAGGGCACATGTAAAAGGACATTTATTGTTCTTGGAAAACACAAAGGAAATAATTGATGGAGATGCTTTTTTTATAATAACTATAAACTGACAACATATAAAATTATGATATATCTATGTATAACATAGATATAATATGTATAATATTATATACAGATATGTGGATAGATAGAGATATAGATGTAGATCTCACTATGTGCCAAAGAGATGGCAGGTTTTCACAAGTAAAGGAGTAGAATTTCTGTTTTAGGGGATAAGGAAGAGCAATTGTGACAGAAAAGGAGGTGCCAGACAGTATTTAGGAGACATAGTAGTTAAATTTCTTAGTATAAGTCTGACAACATTTATAGTTTTCATGAAAATAACCAATATATCTATTAAGAATGATCGGAATGCAGCGAAGTGAGAGGACTCAAAGAGCAGTAACAAGTTAATTTATTTAAACTCATTAGTTTCGCTGAAATGTTTAAGGTATCAACTACATGGTGACCCAGAACAGTGCCTTTTATAAGTATTTAATTACAAATACCCAATAGTGATATTTTGCATATCTCTGTTGCTGCATCATGACATTGACTGTCAGTGACTTCTTTAGCACTGGAAATAGGGTTATTAGAGCATTTAAAACTATTCAGACTAGAGAACCAATTCTAGGATTCTAGAAAGCCCAGAAAAAATCCAGAAAGCTCATCTGTAAGATTCTGTTCTTTTAGAACAAGTCCTGCTACTGAAATATGTATCAGTTACAGTTCTCCAAAGAAACAGAACACACACACATTGTAGTCACTATGCTAGCATTAGTAAGATATGTATATGTAAGAATGTGGGAAATAAATCTGTCAGAACTTCAGGGACCTTCAACTTCAGTGAAATTTCTAGAAGTCCAGTGGTGTCCCTTCTAAGGTGAAGGATAAGTTGTGACATCTGTTCCCTAACAACCAGAAAAAAGGCACAACACTTATTTTGCCTCTGGATTTGGAGGCAACATATTCTTCTTTGTGTTTACTACTCCAGGCCATTTAACAAGGGACCCAAAAAGCTGTTTGTTTTGTATGGGGCCCATAACATACAGTCCTGAGATGAACAAGGAGATCATCAATCACAGAGGCAGAGAAATAAGTCTCAATAAAGGGAGGATGAACATCTAATAGTATGCAGATGAAGGTGAAGGGCAGATTTCTGAAGCAGTTAGCCTGAATAGATTAGAAAGAATGGGCTAGATGAGGTAGGTAAAATTCAAGGGGCGAATTTCAGGATAAAAAATATTGACATTTATAAGAAAGGCAGTTGATCAAAAAATATAATAAGATTTTAGAAGTCTCCCCTGAAATCCTAGATTACAAGTTCTTGCACTTTCAAGTAAGTTTATATTTCCTATGGCAGTTTCACCTAAGGAATGAATATAATTTTTTTGTATGTAGAAAGATTTATTTTTTCTAATAGCAAGATAGTATGTCATCTGTATAAGATTATTTTGAATGTGCTACAAAACCTGCCTCTGAATTTCAGAGTGTATTAACTGATAATATATCAAAAGACATGAGCAATGTCTTAGTAGGACCAGTTTGGAGTATATCAGTTTAATTGCCTCTCATGATATAACTTTGGTTGTTACACTTATAATACCTTCATGTACCTGGGCTGTGTGATTATACCACCTGTTTCAGAGGATCCTAAAGAGGAAAAAAGATGTTGTAACCTAGTCTAAATTATATACTCTAAATTGGAAAAGGAACGTAGGAGGGAGAATTTCTCCTGCTCTACCCTAGCTTAGCTCAATCTTATTTAATTTGGGGAGATATAATTTCATGTTTTAATGACATAGAATACAAAATATTTTAAAAATGTGTGTCCTCAGAAGAAATTGTTGTATAAGCCATATTTAAATGTAAGTCCCATACATCTGAACATCCTTTTAAAGATTTTCAAGTCAGAAAATACTGACCCAAGGAGTTAGTGTCACATATTTTCTTTTTTTCCTAAACTCTAGAAGTTACCTTTAAATTAACAAGTAAATGATTTGGGCAAAGAATTACATTAATTTGGTACTGAAAATTTATGAATAAATAATTATCTCATATAGCTACGCATTTTTATTTAAAATGTGTTGGATTAACTTTATTGATGTAGATTTTTGTTTTCGTCATGGAAAGATAATCAAAGTCATGTAATTCCATTTCCCATTATTAAATTATGACCATCAAGATTGTCCTAAGAAAACATTTGTGTAGCAAAAAGTTGTTGCTGATTGTATGTAAGATGCAAGGAAACAGATGCAAATAAGTTAAAGAGATAAATCCATCTGATAAGAAATAACAATATTTTCAGAGGCTACTGTATCTCACTCTCATGATCAAAGAGAGATTTATCTTTTGTGCACCTGTGGCAGATTCATGAGAATGGCTAGGTAAGGAAGTAAAATTAATTGGACATAAACGATACTTCTTTGTTTAAAATTGTACTACAGTAACTTAACCCTTTAATGATTATTTGAATCTAATATCAAAATCTAACCCAGGAGTAGGAAATTTTTATAGATCATGCTTCAGTGTTGTAGAACTTATAAGACCCGATTTTTAATGGATATTTCCTAGAGGAGTGTAGCTAGTTATGAAATATACCTTTACAGAAAGTCCTATATGTAGTCAGTTACTCACCAACCTGTAATAAGATATTACAAAATATATTAATTTTAGTTATATAATTAAATATATGCATCCTATACTATGAATAAAATTAATAATATAAACTTATGTGTTTAATATGCCACCTTTGTTCTCTCATGTAAATGTATGTAGACATAGTAGCCCTTATAAAAAACACTGTTTACACACTACATATATTATTTAAAAGTTATAAATTTTACCATGTTGACCCAACCAAAATAAAAAGTTTCTACAATTCTCTGAAATTTGCAAATCAATAACACAAGATCTCTAAATATATAGGTGGTCATTTAAATTTACATTATTTGTAAAGCACTCATTTCCTAATATATCACTCTTCTAACTTACTACATCAGAAGACTTGGTCTCTTGACACTACTCAAAATCCACCGATACATATAAGTAAAAATGAATCTAAATGTCTAGTTTTCTCGGATGATCATCTCTCTAGGCAATATTTATAAAAGCACAATGTAGCACCACTGATCAATTTGTGTGACTGAAGGAACAATTTTGTATGGCTCCATACAAAGGCTCTTTTTTCACAGAGAAATACCTTCTGGAGTTATACATAGGCTTCCCTTAAATCTACATCACTGAGTATAAGAGAACATTACTCCTAGTGTAGGGTCAGTTATAATAAGGAGGTTGCCATATACAAACACATAATTAAAGGTACTTATTTGAACTACACTAATTTGGATTTATGATTATTTTTAAAATGCTGAAGTCGAAGGTTACCTTTAAAAAACACATTTCCTACCTACGTATTTGCCACATTAAAAGGACAGGTACCATATTTAGGGAAATTAAATATCCTCAATACTCTCAGGCACTGTAATAGAACACATGACACACTTGATAGTAAATAATGGGTATGTGCTTACCTTCACGGAGAAGACTATTAAAATTCTGTGTATATACATATTATTAAAATTTTGAATCATTATTTCTATGAACATGAAGCTACTGAGTCCATTTGAAATTTTCTACAAATCAAATAGTCAAAATAGTCAAACAGCATCATAGTTAACTTTTTTCTAGGAGACAAGCGAAAAATATTAGCCGATTATTCTTCACGTTTGTGGTGGGGTACAGAAAATGACTTGAATAGCATTATGAAGGGGTTATTTTGGCATAAAGAAAAAGTAAAAAAAAAAAAAAGAAAACCTTAGTTCACAAGGTTGAAAACAAAGGAGATGAGTAGGCTTGTTACATTCTACTTACTGTAACTATGGAAGCAATCCAGTTACATTTTGTCAAGGATGTGGGTCACCTTAAAGCCAGGAAGATATCACAAATAATACCACAAAATTATTTGTTTCCACAAGTCCTGATGATTGGATGTAACTGTGTGTTCTGTGATAGCCATAGACAAGTATTAGAGTGGAAATATTTCATGATCTGTCCAGATTTATTTCCTATGTTCTTTCTTTTAGCTCTTTCCACTTTCAGCGATTCCAATGGTTAAAAACAATTCTAAATTACCAAGTACCCAATATATTTATAGTGTTCTGGCTGAGACCAGGTGCATAAAAAGCAGGCCAAAAATACTAAGTAAAACTTTATGGAATTGTTACATTAATAAGTCAAATGAAAGTAAAATATTGGCAATTCATATGTTTTAATCTAACATAATCATAGAAGAATTGTACACTTTGAACTGAAATGGTCACAAAGAGACTATCATGTCCAATTTTCAATTTCTAGTGGGGAAAATGATTTCCATCATGATGATATGACTTATCCAAGACCACAAAAGGAATGATAGGCATACATAAATGTTAATTTTATTAAAGCAGAAGAATTAAGTAGACCATAACTTTTATGCCAAATAAATTAATCACTTTAGAGATAATTTAGGCAGTGTGTATTTGTTTAAGATATGGTTTCTGACTATAACGGGTATATAGAAAGAAACTATATACTGAATATATTTACATGGCTGAAAATATACTTTATGTATGAATTTTAACTACATTAATTTGGAAAATGTGATCATTAATAAAAAGCTAATATGGTGTATTGCCTCATATACCTTAAATCACATAATATAGATAAGTGTGACACTGAATTCCTTATTCAGTTGTGCTAGCTTTCATGTTAAGGAAAATACATTAATTTATACAACTGATATTTATTGATGTCTATTAGAAAATAACTCCATTAGGTACTATAGATATAAAATGTATATATCCTGTTCCTAGTTCTTAAATGCCTAATAGCATATGTTTTTTGTTTGTTTGTTTTAAATGAAATATTCTATTTTTCAAAATGTGAGTTTACTTAGTGAGTTAATTAATATTTAAAGGTATAAAATAAGCCAAATTTCAAAGAGATACATTGATAGAAATGTCTGAATTAATTCCTCTGATGAAACTAGACAGCTTTTCATAGAACTTTTAAAATTTTTTATACAATTTTTATAGGTTACTTTTCATTTACAATTATTACAAAATATTGGTTATTTTCCCTGTGTTGTACAATACATCTTTAAACCTATTTTACACCCAACAATTTGTACCTCCCTCCCACCAAGCCACCTGTATACTGTCCCTCCCTCCTCTCCCAACTGGTAACCACTAGTTTGTTCCCTATATCTGTGAGTCTGCTTTTTTGTTATATTCACTCATTTGTTGTATTTTTTTTCCTAAATTAGTGTAAATTGCTGACTTCCTTCCTCAGAATTACCACAACAAAAGACCAAAATAATGGAAATAAGAATTACTGAGATAAAGTCTGGGAAATAGATTTTTTTTTTCTTGGAAATGTTGTAATGAGGAGGTAGTTTGTCCAGACTACATATGTCCATCAGAGTATGATACAGGAAATAAACTTCTAATTCTGCCCTTATTTCTTTCCTACCTTGTTTTAGGGTAGTCAGAGCTTGTCTTTCAAGTGATATCTCAGCCCTCTGTTTTTAGAACAGCAGAGGGTTAAAATCAGGACAATTCAGAAGCCTGCTCAAAATGAGAAGCTGAAAAAAGAAATTGTGGACTGACTAGTTTTGGAATGTACATTTCCCACCTCTAACCCTCTCTACACACAAAGCTGAGGAATCTAATCATGGACAGTGATTCTTACACTTGGATGTACATTGAAGTTACCCTGAAAGCTTTAAAATAATTCACGCAAAACTAAAAATGAGACTAATTAAATCAGAATCTCTGGATGAGATACTGTTATCAGTATTATTTAAACTTCCCCAGAAAGTTTCCTGGTGGTCCAGTTGTTAGAACTCTGTACTTTCACTGCCAAGGGCCTGGGTTGAATCCCTGGTCAGGGAATTAAGATCCCACAAGCCACACAACCCAGTCAAAAAATAAAAGAATAAAACTTCCTCATATAGTTCCAATGTTCATTGGAAATTTGAGAAACACTGAAAAGAAGAACTTCTTCTTAATGTTGTTTCTCCCTGGGAGACTGAGTGTAAATCTCCTTCCAAAGAAGTTATTCTGTGATATGAGAAATAATAAATAATGTTTCTTCATGCCTGTAGTTCTCTACCCCTTGTGTTATTTGAACCTAGCCCATTCTTTGTGGCTATAGTCTTGATGCAGACTACAGTGTATCCTTTGGTCCTTACCTAATTCTCACTGCAAGAAATAGGAGCTTACAAATAAATCTGTAAGCTATCTAAGGAATACTTTTATTTCAAAAGAAATCAGCAAATAGATCGATCACAGATTCATTGAGAAGCAGATGTTTTATAACTTTGGAAGAACAAATAATAATAAAACTTCATATACTAAACACAATAAAAAAGATACATGTACTAATACTATCATCTACAAACTGCAAAAGAAAAATAATAAATATCAAACAAAAATGCATAGATCAAAAACAGAGCTGAACTAACACAGTAGATAGGGTAATTAAAGAATGTTTGCCCATGGAAAACAAATTAGAAAATTAGAATATCAGAGTGAAAAATTCTTGCAGAAGTATCAAGAAAAGATAAATCAATAAAAGTTATATAATAGAAATGAGGAGAAATAAAATATAAGGTAGAAGTTTTAATATCTGGATTATAGGATTTATAAAGTGAGAAAAAATTAAAACTTGGGACTCAAAAATATTTGAATAGATTGTATAATTAAATGTCCCAGAATAAAAAAAGTAATATACTTGTAATCTTTCAAAGTTAAAGACCCTTTAAAATGCTAAAGAGAAGATATAAGGAACATTTCAGAGCTAGATACCCATAGTAAAATTTTAAATTATCAATGACAAAAAAAAATTATAAAATCTCAGAGAAGAAAATAATACTTCCATTGAAAATAAATCAGGGCTTCCCTGGTGGCACAGTGGTTGAGAGTCCGCCTGCCAATGCAGGGGACGTGGGTTCATGCCACGGTCTGGAAAGGTCTCACATGCCATGGAGCGGCTGGGCCCATGAGCCATGGCCACTGAGCCTGCGCGTCGGGAGCCTGTGCTCCACAACAGGAGAGGCCACTACAGTGAGAGGCCCGCATACCCCCCCCCAAAAAAAAAAAGCAATTGGTATTGCCTAGTAAAGTTAACAATGCACATACCCTGATCCAGCAATTCCTTATCAGATGTACACTGTAAAGAAGCTTTCATATGTTCACCAGGGAGCCTGTAAAAGGATGGTCTTATAAATACTGTTCCCAATGGCAAGACACACACAAAAAGTACAAATGGTAGATTATATAAATTTGTCTCATTTCATTCATACAGTTGAAAATGATAAAGCTGTGAATAAATGAAATATAAATACTACCTTCAGCAGCATAGATAAGTCTCAACAACATAATATAGAGAGAATAGAATAGTAGAATAAGTTTAATTCTACTTCAGTAGAATTAGTTTCAGTAGAATAAGTTTAATATGATTTTATTACAAAAATGTGCAAAGCTAAATATTATATTGTTTAGAGACATAAATGTAAGTGGTAATGTAATGGATAAAATTTAAACACAATTATAGTATAGGATTACGACTGAGGAATGAGGAAGCTATATGAGGAAGCTATTCCCCTCAAAAAGAGGGGAATTCTAACAATAATGACAAAAGTTTATTCCTTGGGATAAGTGGTGTTTATTAATTTAAATGGGGATTTATTTTATCACATGTATTTTAAATCAGTTTAATAAAATACGTGGAGAGACAGTCTTTGGAAATGCATTAAAAAGAAGAGGATGAGTGAGAAAAATATAATAAAAATGTATAAAATGCCTGTCTATTTCTTTAAGTAAGGTTGACTCAGTAGACAGTAATTGAAATTTTCTTCTCCATTTACAGGTGTAGACTATGGGCATTCAGTGTCACATTCATTTTACTGAATCACTATAAGTTAAGAACACAAAGAAAGCATTTTTCTTTTACTACATTCTGAGTCTGAGTTTTGGGTCTCAGATAGGAAGTATGTACTTGGGGCACAGTCACAGGTTTACAAGTTTCCCAGTGAGAGCCATCTATGGCTATTGGCCAGGAAAGCCACCATCAATAGACCAGTGATCTAAAATGTAAACTAAACCTTAGGAAATTTTCTCCAGGCTACATTGCTGGATAATGTACATATATTTACTGTACTCCCTGCATGTACTTATTATTGCTTATCCTACTTATTATAGCTTAGGTAAGATAATCATTGTTTTCATAGATTTTAGAAGTGTGCTTTTTATTTTTCCACATAATTTCCTAGGACATGTGTAGAGGAAAATAACACAAAATCACATATAAAATAATCTTTTAAATTAATGTTAAAAGACAAATTAATCTTCCTAAACTAGAGTAGGTTAGTAAGAGATTAAGATCATCAAGGACCTTAATCTTTAATTCAATATTGAATAAATTTCATAGAACAAATAAATTAAGATTTGAAAAATTTTATATCATCCAAAATGTTTTCTTAGGATATCACTACACTAATTCCTATAAAAATTAGAGATTAAAATTATTTTGAAATTAATTTTACATTAAAATAACATGAAATTTAACCACAAAGCAATACTTTATTGAAAGGATTTTATTTTCATTAATTAAATGTCATTTAGATATTGATTATGCTTATAATATAAAGTTGAGCTTTAACTGACTTCAAAAATGACTATTGATAGGGAGAGTCATGTGTACATATGTAAACTATGCTTAAATTTTAGAGATGCTGGAATATAGAAAAGTTATCAAGCATACATATTCTGTAATGGAACAAGCACAGCTAGAGGAATCACAACATTTGACCATAGTGTTACAAGTTTAAATACATTAAACTAAAGGTGGAAACAATAGGTTTGTGTGTGTGTGCATGTGTGTTATCCTGTATGGGACTCTGTGCTTCTTGGACTTGGGTGACTATTTCCTCTCCCATGTTAGGGAAGTTCTCAACTATAATCTTTCAAATGTTTTCTTGGGTGCTTTCTCTTTCTCTTCGCTTTCTGGGACCCCTATAATGCAAATGTTGTTGTGTTTAATGTTGTCCCAGATGCCTCTTAGTCTTTCTTCATTTCTTTTCATTCTTTTTTCTTTATTCTGTCCCACAGCCATGAATTCCACCATTCTATCTTCCAGGTCACCTGTCCATTCTTCTGCCTCAGTTATTCTGCTATTGATTCCTTCTAGTGTATTTTTCATTTCAGTTATTGTATTGTTCATCTCTATTTTTTTTTTTTTTTTTTTTTTGCTGTACACGGGCCTCTCACTGTTGTGGCCTCTCACGTTGCGGAGCACAGGCTCCGGACACGCAGGGTCAGTGGCTCCGTGGCATGTGGGATCCTCCCGGCCTGGGGCACAAACCCATGTCCCCTGCATCGGCAGGCAGACTCTCAACCACTGCGCCACCAGGGAAGCCCCGTATTGTTCATCTCTCTTTGTTTGTTCTTTAATTCTTCTGGGTCTTTGTTAAACATCTGTTACATCTTCTTGATCTTTGCCTCTATTCTTTTTCTGAGGTCCTGGATCATCTTCACTATCAATATTCTGAATTATTTTTCTGGAAGGTTACCTATCTCCACTTCATTTAGTTGTTTTTCTGGTGTTTTATCTTGTTCCTTCATCTGATACGTAGCTCTCTGCCTTTTCATCTTGTCTATCTTTTTGTGAACGTGGTTTTTGTTCCACAGGCTGCAGGTTTGTATTTCTTCTTGCTTCTTCTCGATGTGTGCTCTTAAACAGAACTGTGTTCATGCTTAGAGAAACCTGAAAAGTCCCTAAATTCTTACCTCTGGCTTATTTTCAGGCTCTGTACACTCACAAAGTAAATCTATGGCAGAATTATAAATTGCTTGGCTGAGTGTTGAGGGTGTGCCTCAACAAACACACTGAGGCCCTCAGTTTCTCAGAGCCTCATTGATAGCAAGCATTTAATGAAATCCCTGTCCCTTCACTAGCTGACTACTAAGCTAATTGAGAGATTTTAGTGACCACACATGACATAGAATACACAGTTTAGAGAATTAATTCATAAAGTCACTAGACAAACAAAAAATAACAACAAAGCACAACAATAGAAAATCCTGTCCAGACTATATAATCTGTTTCTAGAGGTACAACATTATATTATTTTAAATGTCCAATTTTCAAGAAAAAAAGTAAAACACATGGAAAACAAGAATATATATAAGACAAATTATAAATAATACAAGCCATCAGAGCAAATCCCTGGGAAAGCCCAGATAGTGGAAATCTATACAAAGACTTTAAATCACCTATTTTAAGTATTAACAAACACCAAAGGAAACCATGTTTAGAGAAATAAATTATGTATGAGAATATATCACTGAATAGAGAATATCAGTAAAGATATAGACATTATCAAAAGAAACAAAATTAACGTTTTGTATGTTGAAATGTAAGATGAATGAAATGACTTTATTAGAAGATCAACAGAAAGTATGTGCAGATCAAAGATAAAATAAACAAATATTAGAATGAAGATCAGTTCATATTGTCATATATGAGGAGTAGGGAAAAAAAAGAGTGAAGAAAATGAAAGGATTCTCAAGACCTGGGGGAAATATTGAAGCATACCAATGTCTACAAATTGGAAGTCTCAGTAGAGAGGAAATAGAAAAAGAGTCAGGAGGAGTATTTGAATAAATAATAGCCAAAATTTCCCAAATTTAATAAAATATATTAATTTACACTTCCAAATAGCTCAATGAATTCCAAGTAGAATAAATGCAAAGAGATCCACACTTAGATCATAATCAAACTTTGTCAAAAGACAAGAGAAAATCTTGAAAACAGCAAGAGAAAAATAACTCATTGTGTACAAAATATTCTCAGGAAGGACTATATGTTGGTCAATAAAAACAAGTATTAATAAATGTAAGGGAATGAAATTAGACAAAGTATGTTCTCTGATCACAATGAAATTAAATTAGAAATAAATAACAAGGAGATATGAGAGATTCGCAGATGTATAACATTAAACAACACTCTTCTAAATAAAAAGTATAACAAAGAAAAAAATGACAACAAAAATTATAAAATAGAGATTAATGAAAATGATAATACAACGTGGCAAACTTATGTGACACAGCTGGGCAGTATTTATAGGGAAAATAATAACTATAAAAACCTAAATTTAAAAGAAGAAATGTGTCTAATTAATAATCTAAACTTCTTACCTAATTACCTTAAAAATTATTTTTAAAAAGCAGAGTAACTAAAAATCAAGCAGAAGGAAGGAAATTATAAATAATAGAACATAAATAAATAAAATACAGAATTAAAGCAAATAATAAGTAAATGAACAAACACAAGTTGGTTCTTTGAAAAGATTAATAATATTAAAAGCATCTACCTAGACAGACTGAGCAAAAAATCAACATAAAATCAGGAATGAAAGACAAAACATTACTACCAATGTTACTAAAAGCAAGAATTATAAATACAATACACTATGGAAAATTATATGATAACAAATTAGATAACCTAAAAGAAATTAATGTATTCCTATAAAGATCCAAAGTACTGAAATGGACACAAAATAAATGTAAAATTTGTATAGACTTATAACAAATAATGAGTTTGTATTAGTAAACAAAATTTATTTCATGAATAAAAGCATAGAACCAGATGATTCACTGTTGAATTTAACCAAATATTTAAAGAAAAACACTTTAAAAACTTTTTTCTAAAAAATATAGAATGGGAGGGAACATTTCCCAACTCATTCAGTGAGGTCAGTATTACTCTGATACCAGAAACAGAGAAAGACATCACAAGAAAGGAAAACAAGGAACCGGTATCCTTCATGAATATAGATGTCAAAATACTTAACAAAATTCTAACAAACTAAATCCAGGGACATATAAAATGGCTTATACACCATGACCAAGTAGGATTTACACCAGGAATGCATGATTAGTTCAACATATTTATGGAAAAAATGAATAAAATATGCCATATTATTAAGATAATGAGAAACAAAAACATGACCATCTCAATAGTTACATCAAAAAAAAAAAAAAAAAAAGCATTTGGCAGAATCCAGCACCTTTTCATTACAAAAAAAAGCACTCAACTAGGAATAGAAGGAAACGTCTTTATTCTGATCAAGTGTACATAAGAATACCCTCACTAACATATTACCACATTGTGAAAGATTAAAAACCCCTTTTCTAAGATCAGGAACAAAGCAAAGGTGTTTGCCTTCAACACTTTTATTTGACATTGTGCTGGAGATTCTACTCAGGATAATAGAGCAAGAAAAAAACATAAAATGCATCCAGATAGGAAAAGAAGGAGTAAAACTATCTCCATTTGCAGATGCCATTATTTTGTACATAGATGATCCAAGGGCATACACTAAAAAAATTATAGCTAGTACAAAAGTTCAACAACACTGTGGGATACAAGATCAATATATAAAAATCCACTCTGTTTGTACATACTAGTAATGAAAAACATAAAATTAATATTTACAATAGCAGCAAAAGAGTAAGATACTTTAGAATATTGTAACAAAAAGTGAAACACTTGTACACTGAAAACTACAAAGTACTGTTGAAAGAAATTAAGGAAGACTTGAATAAATGGAAAAATCCCATGTTAATGGTTTGGAAATGTAATGTTGTTAAGATGGCAATATTCTCTAAATTGAGCTACAGTGTCAAAGCAATCTCTATCAAAATACCAGGTGAATTTTTTGCAGAAATTGACAAACATTATAAAATTCATATAGAAATGCAAAGGACCCAGACTAGTCAAAAAATTTTTTAAGAAGAAAAATGTTGACATACATTTACATTTTTCCTATTTCAAAACAATACAAAGATACAGTTATTATGACTGCATTTGAAAGAAATGAAGATAGATACAAATAACCTGTAAGTATATGAAGAGATGCTAAATAACATTAGTCATTTGGAAAATGCAAGTCAAAACTATGAGACACCACTTCACACCTATCAGGCAGGCTATAATAAAAAAAGACAAAATCAAATATTAACAGGAATGTGGAAAATTGGATCCCTCATACACTGGTAGAAATGTAAAATCTTCCATCTGCTTTGGGTAACAGTTTTGTAATTCCACAAATAGATTAAATGAAGAGTTATCATAATCCAGCAATTCTACTCTTAGTTATACACTCAAGAGATATAAAAACACTTGTGAATGCAAAAATGTGTACCCAAATGCCCATGGAAGCATTATTTACAATAACAAATGTGCAAACAACCCAAATGTCCATCAATTGATTAATGGATAAGCAAGGTGGAAAATAAAATGGAGTATTATTCAGCCACATAAAAGGATAAATTAGATGCTACAAAATGAAAGAACCTTGAAGAATATGCTAATGAAAGATATCAGATACACAAGGTCACATATTGCATGGTTTCATTCACATTAAATGTCCAAAATAGGGAACTCTATACAGATAGAAAGTAGATTACTAGTTTCTAGGGGAAGGTGGGAGTGGAAATGGGGTGTAACTGCCTGCGGGCTGGGGATGATTTCTGAGTTTAGAGAGTGGCGATGATTGCAAAACTTTGCAAAAATAAGAAAAAAAAATTAAAAAACACTGAACTGTACACTTTAAAGATTCAATATTATTGTATGTGAATTTTTTCCCATTAAAAAAAGGGGAAAAGATCTTGTGACTGCTGAAAGAGAATGGATTCTTAAGGTCAGTTTTTCTTAAGCTATTTGAATGGTATGTTAAATGATCTACACTCTCAGAGGCAATGCAGGGAAAAAATTAATGGTGATAAGCACTTACATCTAATGATATTGCCAGTAATTAACGATTGCTCAGTTTTCCAGTTACAGTTGTGGAGGGAGAAAAGGAATACTATTTTTTAATTGCAAATCAATAAAGACAATGAAGTAATAAATTACCCCCAGAAAGAATGCAACATGCCCAAACACCAGGCTGTAGCATTCTTTTCCAGTTTTTCCTTTGATTTTGTCTATCTATATGTCATATCTTCCCCAAACCTCAAAAATAATAATTAGAACTTTTGGGAGAGTACAGGAAGGAGGTATATTTAAGGTGGTGAAATGAGCTAATTTGAACATATACAATTTTTATATATGTGGTCAAATTCCTTCAAGCAATGCTAAAATAGAGTTTTTCTAGTACTAATAAGTAATCTCTAACAGTAAGATATTTAAAAATAAAATAGAGAAGATAAATTATTCTTAAGCCTTTTCTTAAGGGTTGTCTCAATATCTCATTTAATGGATGAAAAGAATATACAATATGATTAGAATTAATTAAACTAGTCCTTACAGAAGAATTTCAGACATTCGTTGGAACTTTTAATAAGCTGAAAAACTAGCTTAAGAATAGTATATATAGTATTAGGTATTAGTTAAAATGAATTTCAAGAAATATCTAATAAAAATAATGATTTGGAATCAATGTTTTCAATCCACAGGGCTTCAAGAGAAACTTTTTCTTCTCTATTGATGTATATATATTTTGTATGTTTTTTTTAAAATCCATCTACAAATATTGTCTCAGACAATATTTGTCAGAAACACAAAAGATGTCAAAACAAAGAAAACATTCTTCAACAGTGCAATACCTTTTTCTATGTAACTCTACATTCATTGGATTATGAACTTCTCTTTCATATGTATGTATGTATATACATATATATCTATATATGTTTACAAATAAAAATCAAAACAGTACCACAGGGATATATGTGTACATGCCTTTGTACTCTTAAATCTGTGAATGATTCATATTTTTCATTTTCTATTAAACAAAGCTTTTTTTTTTTTTTTTTTTTTTTTTTTGCAGTATGCGGTCCTCTCACTGTTGTGGCCTCTCCCGTTGCTGAGCACAGGCTCCGGCCGCGCAGGCTCTGGCGTGCAGGCTCTGGACGCGCACGCTCAGCAGCCATGGCTCACGGGCCTAGCCGCTCCGCAGCATGTGGGATCTTCCCAGACCGGGGAACGAACCCGTGTCCCCTGCATCGGCAGCTGCACTCTCAACGAATGCGCCACCAGGGAAGCCCCTAAACAAAGCTTTTAATGTTGAACATTTATACAGTAAGTAAATTTAACTGTAATTGCAAATCCTTACCTGTCATACTTTCTTAAATATGTGAAATGCTTTAAATGGAGATGTAGCAGTATAGGCCAGTAAAAGAAATCTAAATTAAACCAAGAGTTTTGATTTTGTTATTTTGTTCTCCTTTATGTTTTATGTGTGTGTGTGTGTGTGTGGTTTCAAGCACATTTTTTTTCCTTTGTCAGAAAACATTGTATGGTGATGAAACAAATCTTGGGAAATGTACTTTTCTTTTATAGTTGCTAGGTAGGGCCAATACTGGAATCCCAGTTTTTCTGGAAAAAGATATATTGGATTATCTGATTACCTGAGCTTATTCTGTGTGACAACAGGAGTCAGGTTGAAAGGAAAAAGGAGGAGAATATTTCTATTTGATTTTGGATTGTATATTCTATATTTTTTCCTGAAATGACTTGCATCATTTTATTCAGAACTTCTTGAAAAAACACATACTTGGAAAAAATTATATATTTAATAACAAGACATTCAGATCAAATGTACCAACAGTAATAGGGGTTTGAATACTGGATCCAAAAGTGATTAAATTTAAACCTGTTATATCTCCAGGATCTCTCATCTCCCAATCACACTACCTCGGAGAGAACCATCAATGTTACCACTTCTTATATTAGAAATATTTCACTGAACAAGGAAATTGTATTACTGAAGTTATATTCTGTTTGGGGGAAATGTTAATTGTACAATTAAAAGGAACTCAGAGTAGGTACAATATTAGAAGCAAAAAGATATGAGGAATCCTAACCTATCCACATACACTTTTATGTTATACCTAAGGGTTCCAACTATAATATAAATTCCATGGATATTCTGATTAATGAACTAGTGGGCTGCTTGAAACATGAAAGCAGTAACTTTAATAGGCAAACACTGGCATTAGCATTCAGTGATATCTTCCTACCAGCAGAAATCTAATAAACAAAGGAGTATGGAGAAAAGATAAAAGAAAGACAGCATGCATTGAAACAATGCTTTTTAAGTCATTTGGAGACTTTTCTTTCTAATTCTTGCTTTCTTTAATGAACTTTCTTTAAAGAACTGTTGTGACTCACTGCAAAGGAGTGAAAGTTATATTGGCACAGGGTTGTTTCAAATTTCATTTGCCTACAGCAAGGTTTTGAAAACTACTAAAACTGTTACATGGAATGTAAGAAAGTAGTTTTCCAGTTACTAATGTCATTCTTACAGCCTCACTGATCAAAACTCATCTTCTCAGGAATAAACTAAAAGCTTATCCACCAAAATGTGTCTCACATTTTTCCGGTGTCAGAACATGGTAGTGTATATATATAGTATAATGATTTCATTATATGCATTTTTATTAAATCCTGACTTTTTTGACAGACATTTCAAATTTGTCTCATTTTAATCATGCTTCATTTTTCAATGATCTTATAAAGTCATTACATTCTTTTAGCCCCTTTGCCTCCTCTTGTTTGATACAAGGCTAGTAATAAAATCTTTGCACCCCTTCTTGATCCTTCTTTTATACATGGATGGGTAGCTCCCTGCAGATGGCTTGGACTCTGCTACAAGTGGTGCTTCCCTTTCAGGCAAGGTGTTTGTGTTTGTGGGAGAGTTTCTCTGACAATTTTACTAATTTTTATACAGCCAAATGGCAATTTTGATACAATCTGTAATGGTAGCTGTGTGTGCATTTGTGTGGTATGGTTGTGAGTGTATTTGTGGTATGGTTTATGCACAGTGTATGTATGGCTCCAGTATCGCTCCTTCTCAAGGCTCTTCAATCTGTAAACCAAAGGACACACAATCACATGCCAGCACTCCAAATGGATGAAGCCAGTGGAAGAGGTTGACTATACTGAAGGCTGGAGCTGGAGCATATACAGTGTGTGCTTCACCAATATGTTGACTGATTCTTTTCTTTAGAAACTGTGGTAGCAGTCATCTGAGTTCTCAGTTTTCAAGAGAATCTATAAACCCGCATTGTATTTGTTTTCCTAAGATTTAAAATACGTTTTGTATATATCAACTGTGTATGAATTTCTGTTTTTTAATTTTTTAAATAACCTTTTGGCTAGACAAAATACATGTATAGGCCAGATTTAGCATGTGGGCTTCTATTTGTTATTTCTCCTTTAGGATGTATTGAACAACTTCTATTTTATCAAGTTCAGACTATCCTTTATGATATTACATTGAGGTTCTCCTGGATGACTCTATCAAAGATGGGAAGTTCATTTTAGCCAAGAATGTAATGTTAGTTAATGACTTAGTTCAGTGCTAAACATGTGGGTTAAAGTCTAAGATGCTTTGATGAAGGGTAAATATATCTGTACATTTTCATCTTTTACCTTAGTAAATTCTCCCATTTTATGATTTCTATTAAATACTATGCTTGCATTTTAACGTAAGAATAATGTTGACATTACTTACATTGCTAAAGCTAACATTCCAGGCACACAAGCAACATTTATCTTTTGGTTTCACACAGCCTCTGGTATGGTATGAAGAATTTGAATATTACATGGATCTTACTTAGTTTGAGACAATGGATTCCATCTACCAGATGACATTGTATTTGCCATTACGTACTCAATAAAAAGTAAATCGTGTATGTAGATTGTAATAAAACACCAAAGGACAAAACTTTACATTTTTGGATAATGAACAAAGGATCTTGAATAACACAAAATAAACTATAATTTGCCCATTTTATAGAGGACACTGCTTCTGGCTCAGAATATAAAGCTCTGAAAAGAATCCACTGGCCAAGAATAAAGCGGGGAAAGAGTCCCAGTTGCAACCAGAAACCATGGACAGCTTTTACTTTATACTGACTCACCCTTCTATTAGTGGGATAGTGTTATACTGATTATTTAATTATATATAATTCCTTTTGTTCCTACAATGCTCATATCTCTGCAAGCAGTACCACATTAAAATCTTTGGTGTAAATTTTTTCCTCATTTTTTTATATCCAGTTACTTTAAGAATCCCTAAAATGATGACTATGTGTCAAGGAATTTCAAATGATATCTTCAAGAGTAAAAATGAAGTTTCTCATTACTACAAATTTGAAATGAACTTATTTTGGTTAAAAACAGCTTTTTTAGAGCCAATTATATTATGGAAAAAGTGGCTTGAGGACACAGTTTCATATATATGTTTCAGTTCACTCAGTGAGAATTAATCATTCAGACTCTAATGGCAATGAGTCCTTCAATATTCCACTGCACTTCCTCTTCAGAACTTCCATTCATGGGATCATTAATAACCTGCGAAAAATTTACCATAGTATATTTAATTTTCTACCTATTCAATAGGTAATATCACCTAGAAGCTCTCATTATTTCACCCTAGCTAGTATCATTTCCAAATTTCTTTCTCCTTTTTTTTTTTTTTTATAGTATTTCCCTTTCTTTGTCTGCATCTGGGATACAAAATTCCTCCATTTTGTGAAGCCTCTTGGGTTGTATCTTTGAAGACTACATGAAATAATTGGACATTTAGTTTAAAGTAAACCAAAATCAAATTAAAATAGAATCAAAGGTCATGTGGTAATAATGGGCTTGTTAGAATCCCCATTTTGTCAATGGACGTGGGGATAGGGAACACTCATGAAAGGGGATTGAGGAAAATCTGGCAACTGAGAAGATGTCCACTAGGAAATGTACATGCTAACTTAACATACAGAGTTATATTAAGTGCTAAATAAACACTATATATGTGATTCAGAGTATTTGTTTTTTTCTTAGCTCATATTCTTTCAATTTATCATCATTGAGTTCAATAATACGTGTAATTTCGTTCCTGAGTAAATATTTTAACATTGTTGAATTTTCACTGATTTGTTATTGCTTTCTTTCAAACATTCTCATTCTGGGGATATAAAAATCTTAGATGTTAATTTTTCTCACACAACAGAAGACTGAATTCTAATAACTTAGAGTCCTTTTCTTAAGCTGGCAATTTGGCTACTTTTTATCAATTAATCACGTTAATTTTGTTGTTATTTCAGCAACTAAAACCCAGGTAAGTAGATTTGTAAGAACGAACTTTTTAAGTGGTACCTGTTAGAAAGCTAAATTAAATTTCAACTATATATTTGCAGAATTAAAAATAATTGAAAACAAATTTTAGCATGAGCAATGCTGGATAATCTCAATTTAGCTTTTGCTTTCAAAATAGTCATATGTATCAATACTTACATAATTTCAAATTCATACATTTGCTTCTTAATGAATACTTTGATTAAATATTCTATTGTAGTAAAACACCAATAACATTACAGAATGAAATAAAATAAATCGTTTTTTAATATAATAGAATATAATATTCTACACGTATATCAATTATCTGTGGGAGTCTATTAGAACTGAAATGGAATGGATAACAATGCCAATATAAAATAAAGGTAGACGTACACCCTCATGAGTATAGAAGAAATATTATTTTATGTAAAAATCTTAGGTGGGAACAAATACTGCCTGTAAAGAATATCATATGAAATAAATCAAATATAATCCAGTTCCACTTATACTGAATGAGAAATATAAGATCTTTTTCCAAAACTTATAACCTTAACCACTTTCTGTGGTTGTTTGTGCTTGGATTCTATTTCAAGCCATATTTTTTCCTTATTTAATTAGATGAGAAAAGAAGGCATACATACACTTCATAATTTGGCCAACTCATATCTTTATATAGAATTAAAATCAGATCAACCCAAATGTGTGCATTCTGGCCTTTAAACACTTAAGAACTATGTTGGTCTAGATTTTCTTTTAGAAGGGATAAAGAACAAATGTTATGAATGTAAATTTTACCTTAAAACTAAAAATACCCTGAAGCATCACCAACAGTAGAATATGTCAGAATGAAGTACAATGAATTACAGTAGGTTATGAACACTAGTACAACATTGCTATAATAAAATCAACAGAGATATTCTTATCAGGATTCTACCATTACATGACTTTAATAAGTAGTCTAACTTAAATACCCTGTTATTTAAAGATAAATACCTTTCATTAACTTAACAGTACTTCCAAAAAATTGCACCTGATTATAAAAGAGTTCACATATACATACAGCAGTATTCACAGCATGGGTAGGGGAAGGGAAACAAAATGCTGCAACAATTTCAAATTTTAAATTGAAAACACCCTGGAGTATATTGATATCTACAATATACAGTTATGTATACATCTACATCTACAATGTATTTTATTTTTATCTATATCTACATCTACTTTTTTATGTACACACTTATATACATAAATACACGTGCAGTCACATACACATTTTGCAGCTTTGTTTCACAGTATTTCCAGTTCTGTAGACCTATATATCATTTTCTCAGTTTTCGTTAACCTTCAAATAGCTACTTCAATAAAATCATTTTTATTTTCAGTTAGTATTTGTAGATAAATCTAATTATTTATTATTATGTTTCCTGTTATTTTATAATATGTTAAGATATTATCTACTGTTTTCATAAATATCTGAAAATGTTTATTTTATATTATGAATATGATGTAATTTTAAATTATATATTTTTATTTCTCACAACTGGCTTGTGAAGAGACTAATCAGTTAAATTCACAAGAAACTATTATGGGCTGAAAGTTTGTGTCCCCCCAAATTGATATGCTGAAGCCTTAACTCCCAATGTAACTGTATTTTGTGATAGGGCTTTTATGGAAGTAATTTAGGTTAAATGAAGCCATAAGAGTGGGATCCTTATCCCACAGGATTAGTGTTCTTATAAGAAGAGACACAGGACTCACTTGCTCTCACAGTGCACACAAAGAAGAGGTCACACAGCAGATGGTGGCAGTCTACAAACCAAGAGAAGATGTCACAGAATGAAACCTACCATGGTGGTACCATGGTCTTGGATTTCTAGTCTCCAGAACTGTGAAAAATAAATTTCTGTTTGTTAAACCACCCAGTTCGTGGCACTTTGTTATGGCAACCTGAGTAGACTAAAACAGAAGTAAATACACATGGAGAACATGAGATTCTAGCACTAGGAGAACTGCCTTTCCCACAACAGACTTTGTGCACAGCCAATGCACTGTAGTCTTTAAAGGCAGTTGCAGTCAAGGACTCAGACCTCCTTCTGACTGGCCATACTCTTATGTATACCTGAGCCTCTGAGCTCAGATACCTCCATCCACAAGCTTCTTTATTTGGGGCCCTCAGTGGAGGCTTCTCTCGTGTTTCTGTGAACACCTTTTGGAAGGGGAGGAACTTTGAAGACACCTTTCTTCCTGGGACTCAGTACTCAATATATTTCCACTCCTAGACTTTCACTTCTTTCTCCTATTGACCCCCAAATATACAAAATGGTAGGAGACTTCTGCAGGGCTCCTTTGGCAGGGAGACAATCTCCTCATCCCATCTCACCCCATCTGCAGTAATAAATCTGACCTTCACTTGGCACCCTTCTTGAACATTAGTGAGCTTTTGATTTTTCTTCTTGCTTATACTATTGCAGTAAGTGACTTAAAGCTTGACTGTGACTTCATTTTGGCTTGTTTTAATTGACTATTCAACACCTGGTTTCTCAGCTCTTTCCAGCATAACTCAGCTCTTGTTAATTTATTTCTTTAATATATCGTAAAACAACTTTAAAAAGGTATTGTTGAATCCAGAATCTGTCAGAATGAAGCAGTTTGATGACAATTTTATAGATTAAAAATGATATGTGATCAACCCCATGATATTAGAGTGAAATTTTTAACTCTAATTTTATATTAAAGTTTCTCTTATAAAATGATCAAATATATGCACTCAATTATATTTAAAGTTGGGGTAATGCATGTTCAATAAATAGCTCATAAATGTAGTGATTAATGAAAGTACACTTGGTAGAGACAGTTCATTGTTAGTGGCCTTTCTCTGACTCCTCTCTTACCAAAAGGAATGTAGATGTGATGGCTGATTACCAAACGTAAGTCACCATATTGAAATATGAGTGTCATTGTGACATGCTAGGAATAAAAGCACTGATAAAAAAAGATGTCAGATTCCCTGAATACATAGTGAAATTATCATAGAACCACTGAAATGCATAATACCCACAACTCAACTTTTTATTTTATTTTATTTATTTTGTTCTTTTTTTTTTAACATCTTTATTGGGGTATAATTGCTTTACAATGGTGTGTTAGTTTCTGCTTTATAACAAAGTGACTCAGTTATACATATACATATGTTCCCATATCTCTTCCCTCTTGCATCTTCCTTCCTCCCACCCTCCCTATCCCACCCCTCCAGGTGGTCACAAAGCACTGAGCTGATATCCCTGTGCTATGCGGCTGCTTCCCACTAGCTATCTACCTTACGTTTTGTAGTGTATATATGTCCATGCCTCTCTCTCGCTTTGTCACAGCTCACCCTTCCCCCTCCCCATATCCTCAAGTCCGTTCTCCAGTAGGTCTGTGTCTTTATTCCTGTCTTACTCCTAGGTTCTTCGTGACATGTTTTTTTTCTTAAATTCCATATATATGTGCTAGCATACGGTATTTCTCTTTCCCTTTCTGACTTACTTCACTCTGTATGACAGACTCTAGGTCTATCCACCTCATTACAAATAGTTCAATTTCATTTCTTTTTATGGTTGAGTAATATTCCGTTGTATATATGTGTCACATCTTTATCCATTCATGCAATGATGGGCACTTAGGTTGTTTCCATCTCCAGGCTATTGTAAATAGAGCTGCAATGAACATTTTGGTACATGACTCTTTTTGAATTATGGTTTCCTCAGGGTATATGCCCAGTACTGGGATTGCTGGGTCATATTGTAGTTCTATTTGTAGTTTTTTAAGGAACCTCCATACTGTTCTCCATAGTGACTGTACCAACTCACATTCCCACCAGCAATGCAAGAGTGTTCCGTTTTCTCCACACCCTCTCCAGCATTTGTTGTTTCTAGATTTTTTGATGATGACCATTCTGACTGGTGTGAGGTAATATCACATTGTAGTTTTGATTTGCATTTCCCTAATGATTAATGATGTTGAGCATTCTTTCATGTGTTTGTTGGCAATCTGTATATCTTCTTTGGAGAAATGTCTATTTAGGTCTTCTGCTCATTTTTGGATTGGGTTTTTTGTTTTTTTTTTGTTATTGGTCTGCATGAGCTGCTTATAAATTTTGTAGGTTAATCCGTTGTCATTTGCCTCATTTGCAAATATTTTCTCCCATTCTGAGGGTTGTCTTTTGGTCTTCTTTATGGTTTCCTTTTCTGCACAAAAGCTTTGAAGTTTCATTAGGTCCCATTTGTTTATTTTTGTTTTTATTTCCATTTCTCTAGGAGGTGGGTCAAAAAGGATCTTGCTGTGATTTATGGCATAGAGTGTTCTGCCTATGTTTTCCTCTAAGAGTTTGGTAGTTTCTGGCCTTACATTTAGGTCTTTAATCCATTTTGATCTAAGTTTTGTGTATGGCGTTAGGGAGTGAGCTAATCTCATACTTTTACATGTACCTTTCCAGTTTTCCCAGCACCACTTTTTAAAGAGGCTGTCCTTTCTCCACTGTATATTCCTGCCTCATTTATCAAATATAAGGTGACCATATGTGCGTGGGTTTATCTCTGGGCTTTCTATCCTGTTCCATTGATCTATATTTCTGTTTTTGTGCCAGTGCCATACTGTCTTGATTACTGTAGCTTTGTAGTATAGTCTGAAGTCAGGGAGCCTGATACCTCCAGCTCCATTTTTCGTTCTCAAGATTGAATTGGCTATTCAGGGTCTTTTGTGTTTCCATACAAATTGTGAAATTTTTTGTTCTAGGTCTGTGAAAAATGCCAGTGATAGATTGATAGGGATTGCATTGAATCTGTAGATTGCTTTGGGTAGTAGAGTCATTTTCACAATGTTGATTCTTCCAATCCAAGAACATGATATATCTCTCCATCTATTTGTATCATCTTTAATTTTTTTCATCAATTTCTAATAATTTTCTGCATACTGGTCTATTGTCTCCTTAGGTAGGTTTATTCCTAGTTATTTTATTCTTTTTGTTGCAATGGTAAATGAGAGTGTTTTCTTGATTTCACTTTCAGATTTTTCATCATTAGTGTATAAGAATGCAAGAGAATTCTGTGCATTAATTTTGTATCCTGCTACTTTTCCAAATTCATTGATTAGCTCTGTAGTTTTCTGGTAGCATGTTTAGGATTCTCTATGTATAGTATCATGTGATATGAAAACAGTTACATCTTTACCTCTTGTTTTCCAATTTGGATTCCTTTTATTTCCCTTTCTTCTCTGATTGCTGAGGCTAAAACCTCCAAAACTATATTGAATAAGAGTGGTGAGAGTGGGCATCTTTGTCTTGTTCGTGATCTTAGTGGAAATGCTTTCAGTTTTTCACCATTGACGATGATGTTGGCTGTGGGTTTGTCAAATATGGCTTTTATTACGTTGAGGAAAGTTGCCTCTATGCCTACTTTCTGCATGGTTTTTATCATAAATGGGTGTTGAATTTTGTCAAAAGCTTTCTCTGCATCTATTGAGATGATCATATGGTTTTTCTCCTTCAATTTGTTAATATGGTTTATCATATTGATTGATTTGCGTATATTGAAGAATACTTGGATTCCTGGAATAAACCCCACTTGATCATGTTGTACGATCTTTTTAGTGTGTTGTTGGATTCTGTTTGCTAGTATTTTGTTGAGGATTTTTGCATCTATGTTCATTAGTGATATTGTCCTGTAGTTTTCTTTCTTTGTGACATCTTTGTCTGGTTTTGGGAGCAGGGTGATGGCGGCCTCTTAGAATGAGGTTGGGATTGTTCCTCCCTCTGCTATATTTTGGAAGAGTTTGAGAAGGATAGGTGTTAGCTCTTCTCTAAATGTTCAATAGAATTCACCTGTGAAGCCATCTGGTCCTGGGCTTTTGTTTGTTGGAAGATTTTTAATCACAGCTTCAATTTCAGTGCTTGTGATTGGTCTGTTCATATTTTCTATTTCTTCCTGATTCAGTCTTGACAGATTGTGCATTTCTAAGAATTTGTCCATTTCTTCCAGGTTGTCCATTTTATTGGCATAGAGTTGCTTGTAGTAATCTCTCATGATCTTTTGTATTTCTGCAGTGTCAATTGTTACTTCTCCTTTTTCATTTCTAATTCTATTAATTTGAGTCTTCTCCCTTTTTTTCTTGATGAGTCTGGCTAATGGTTTATCAATTTTGTTTATCTTCTCAAAGAACCAGCTTTTAGTTTTATTGATCTTTGTTATTGTTTCCTTCATTTCTTTTTCATTTATTTCTCAACTGATTTTTATGATTTCTCTCCTTCCTCTAACTTTCCAGTTTTTTTGTTATTCTTTCTCTAATTGTTTTAGGTGCAAGGTTATGTTGTTTATTCAAGATGTTTCCTGTTTCTTAAGGTGGCCTTGTATTGCTATAAACTTCCCTCTTAGAACTGCTTTTGCTGCATCCCATAGGTTTTGGGTCTTCATGTCTCCATTGTCATTTGTTTCTAGGTATGTTTTGATTTCCTCTTTGATTTCTTCAGTGATCACTTCGTTGTTAAGTAGTGTATTGTTTAGCCTCCATGTGTTTTGTATTGTTTAGCCTTCATTTGTTTTGTATTCTTTAAATACAGATATTTTCCTGTAATTGATATCTAGTCTTATGGTGTTGTGGTCAGAAAAGATACTTGATACAATTTCAATTTTCTTAAATTTGCCAAGGCTTGTTTTGTGACCCAAGATATGATCTATCCTGGAGAATGTTCCACGAGCACTTGAGAAAAATGTGTATTCTGTTGTTTTTGGTGTGTCCTAAAAATATCTATTAAGTCCATCTTGTTTAATGTATCATTTAAATCTTGTGTTTCCTTATTTATTTTCATTTTGGATGATCTGTCCATTGATGAAAGTGGGGTGTTAAGGTCCCCTACTATGAATGTGTTACTGTCGATTTCCCCTTTTATGGCTGTTAGTATTTGCCTTATGTATTGAGGTGCTCCTATGTTGGGTGCATAAATATTTACAATTGTTATACCTTCTTCTTGGATTGATTTCTTGATCATTACATAGTGTCCTTCTTTGTCTCTTCTAATAGTCTTTATTTTAAAGTCTATTTTGTCTGATATGAGAATTGCTACTTCAGCTTTCTTTTGGTTTCCATTTTCATGGAGTACATTTTTCCACCCCCTTACTTTCAGTCTGTATGTGTCTCTAGGTCTGAAGTCGGTCTCTTGTAGACAGCATATATATGGGTCTTGTTTTGTATGCATTCAGCCAATCTGTGTCTTTTGGTGGGAGCATTTAGTCCATTTACCTTTAAGGTACTTATCAATATGTATGTTCCTATTCCCATTTTCTAAATTGTTTTGAGTTTGTTATTGTAGGTCTTTTCCTTCTCTTGTGTTTCTTGACTAGAGAATTTCCCTTAGCATTTGTTGTAAAACTGGTTTGGTGGTGCTGAACTCTCTCAGCTTTTGCTTGTCTTTAAAGGATTTAATTTCTCCAACAAATCTGAATGAGATCCTTGCTGAGTAGAGTAATCTTGGGTGCAGGTTTTTCTCCTTCATCACTTTCAGTATGTCCTGACACTCCCTTCTGGCTTGCAGAGTTTGTGCTGAGAGATCAGCTGTTAACTTTATGGGGATTCCCTTGTGTGTTATTTGTTGTTTTTCCCTTGCTCCTTTTAATATGCTTTCTTTGTATTTAATTTTTGACAGTTTGATTAATATGTGTCTTGGCATTTTTTTCCTTGGATTTATCCTGTATGAGACTCTCTGTGTTTCCCGGACCTTATTAACTATTTCCTTTCCCATATTAGGGAAGTTTTCAACTATAATCTCTTCAAATATTTTCTCAGTGCCTTTCTTTTTCTCTTCTTCTTCTGGAACCCTTGTAATTCGAATGTTGGTGTGTTTAATGTTGTCCTAGAGGTCTCTGAGACTGTCCTCAGTTCTTTTCATTCTTTTTTGTTTATTCTGCCCTGCAGTAGTTATTTCCACTATTTTATCTTCCAGGTCACTTATCCGTTCTTCTGCCTCAGTTATTCTGCTATTGATCCCATCTAGAGTCTTTTTCATTTCATTTATTGTGTTGTTCATCATTGTTTGTTTGCTCTTTAGTTCTTCTAGGTCCTTGTTATATGTTTCTTGTATGTTGTCTATTCTATTTCCAAGATTTTGGATTATCTTTATTATCTTTATTGTGAATTCTTTTTCAGGTAGACTGCCTATTTCCTCTTCATTTGTCAGGTCTTGTGCATTTTTATCTTGCTCCTTCATCCGCTGTGTGTTTTTCTGTCTTCTCATTTTGCTTATCTTACTGTGTTTGGGGTCTCCTTTTTGCAGGTTGCACATTCGTAGTTCCCGTTGTTTTTGATGTGTGTCCCCAGTGGCTATGGTTGGTTCAGTGGGTTTTGTAGGCTTCCTGGTGGAGGGGACTAGTGGCTGTGTTCTGGTGGATGAAGCTGGATCTTCTCTCTCTGGTGGGCAGGTCCACGTCTGGTGGTGTGTTTTGGGGTGTCTGTGGACTTATGATTTTAGGCAGCCTCTCTGCTAATGAGAGGGGTTGTGTTTCTGTTTTGCTAGTTGTTTGGCATAGCGTGTCCAGCACTGTAGCTTGCTGGTCGATGAGTGAAGCTGGGTGCTGGTGTACAGATGGAGATCTCTCGGAGATTTTCACCTTTTGATATTATGTGGAGCTGGGAGGTCTCTTGTTGACCAGTGTCCTGAAGTGACTCTCCCACCTCAGAAGCACAGCACTGACTCCTGGCTGCAGCACCAAGAGACTTTCATCCACACGGCTCAGAATAAATGGAGAAAAAGTAGAGAGAAATGAATAGTAGAAGTAGGAAGAAAGAAAGAAAGAAAGGAGGGAATGAAGGAAGGAAGGAAGGAAGGAAGGAAGAAAGAAAGAAAGAAGAAAAGAAGGAAAGAAAGAAAGAAAGGAGGGAGGGAGGGAGGGAGGGAAGCTGGGAGGAAGGAAAGAAGGAAGGAGGGAAGGAAGGAAAAAAGAAAGAAAGAAAGAAGATAAAGTAAAATAAAATAAAGTAAAATATAACAAATTTATTAAATTACAAATAATTGTTAAGAAAAAAAATTTTTTAAAAAGGATGGATAGAACCTTAGGACAAATGGTGGAAGCAAAGCTATACAGACAAAATCTCACACAGAAGCGTACACATACAAACACAAAAAGAGGAAAATGGGAAAATATCATAAATCTTTTTCTCAAAGTCCACCTCCTCAATTTGGGATGATTCGCTGTCTAAAGCAGGGAAGGAAGGAAGGAAGGAAGGAAGAAAGGAAGGAAGGAAGGAAGGAAGGAAGGAAGGAAGGAAGGAAAGAAAGAAAAAAAGAAAGAAAGAAGATAAAGCATAATAAAATAAAGTTATTTAAAAAATTAAAAAAAAAAGGACAGATAGAACCCTAGGACAAACGGTGGAAGCAAAGCTATACAGACAAAATCTCACACAGAAGCATACACATACACATTCACAAAAAGAGGAAAAGGGGAAAAAATCATAAATCTTGCTCTCAAAGTCCACCTCCTCAATTTGGGATGATTCATTGTCTATTCATGTATTCCACAGATGCAGGGTACATCAAGTTGATTGCATAGCTTTAATCCGCTGCTTCTGAGGCTGCTGGGAGAGATTTCCCTTTCTCTTCTTTGTTCTCACAGCTCCTAGGGGCTCAGTTTTGGATTTGGCCCCGCCTCTGCCTGTAGGTCGCTGGAGGGCGTCTGTTCTTCGCTCAGACAGGACAGGGTTAAAGGAGCCGCTGATTCGGGGACTCTGGCTCACTCAGGCCAGGGGGAGGTAGGGGTACAGAGTGCAGGGTGAGCCTGCGGTGGCAGAGGCCAGCATGACGTGGCACCAGCCTGAGGCGTGCCATGCGTTCTCCCGGGGGAGTTGTCCCTGGATCCCGGGACCCTGGCAGTAGCGGGCTGCACAGGCTCCTCGGAAGGGGGGTGTGGATAGTGACCTGTGCTCACACACAGGCCCCTTGGTGGTGGCAGCAGCAGCCTTAGCGTCTCCCGCCCGTCCCTGGGGTCTGCACTTTTACCCGCGGCTTGCCCCCATCTCTGGGGTTCGCGCTTTTAGCCGTGGCTCACACCCATCTCTGGGGTCCGTGCTTTTAGCCGTGGCTCACGCCTGTCTCTGACATTCGTTTAAGCAGCACTCTTAATCCTCTCTCCTCAAGCACCAGGAAACAAAGAGGGAAGAAGAAGTCTCTTGCCTCTTCGGCAGCTCCAGACCTTTTCCCACACTCCCTCCCGGCTAGCCGGGGTGCACTAAGCCCTTCAGGCTGTGTTCACACAGCCAACCCCAGTCCTCTCCCTGTGCTCTGACCAAAGCCCGAGCCTCAGCTCGCAGCCCCGCCTGCCCCGGCTGGTGAGAAAACAAGCCTCTCGGGCTGGTGAGTGCTGGTTGGCACTGAACCTCTGTGTGGGAATCTCCCCGCTTTGCCCTCCGCACCCCTGTTGCTATGCTCTCCTCTGCAGCTCCGAAGTTCCCCCCTCTGCCACCCGCAGTCTCCACCCGCGAAGGGGCTTCCTAATGTGTGGAAACCTTTCCTCCTTCACAGCTCCCTCCCACTGGTGCATGTCCCATCCCTTTTCTTTTGTCTCTGTTTTTTCTTTTTTTCTTTTGCCCTACCCAGGTACGTGGGGAGTTTCTTGCTTTTTGGGAGGTCTGAGGTCTTCTGCCAGCCTTCAGTAGGTGTCCTGTAGTAGTTGTTCCATGTGTAGATGTATTTCTGGTGTATCTGTGGGGAGGAAGGTGATCTCCGCATCTTACTCTTCTGCCATCTTCAGAACACACCCTCAACTTTTTAAATTACAGGGTTAAATGTCTTTTAAAATGATTGTTTATTAGGATTTTTGGTATAAAGTTTAATATAATCTTCTCTCTCCCTCTTGCTGTGTCTCTCTCTCTCTCTCACACACACACAGTAAATTTATACACATACAATTACAGTCACTGCACTATATTTTGGAATTTACTTGATTTTCTGTTTTTAAGTTATTAGGAAGATAAGAATTATCAGAGTATCAATATCTAAATAATGAGAGGACTGGACATACTAGTTACTGACTCTTCAATATATAACTTTTTCATTAGTAAATGGGTGGGAGATGGAAACAAAAAATGGTCTCAATGAAAATTGAAAGAAAAATCAAACTTCTATATTAATAAAATAAGAAAACTGCCTATGACAATCAGGTTAAAATGTCTTCTAAAATAAAATAAATTTTACTAAGCCCATTCACTTTATTTTAGAAAGTTGGAACTTTTCTTGATCACAAATTCACATGAGATTTTAAAAAGATAAGGTCTATGAGTGAAAACCAGCAGTGTTAATCATGTTAGAGAGTTCATCAATTGACTCTTCTGTGGTTGGAACACTGTTTCCATCTTTACATATATTGGAGATCTTAATAAAAAGAATAATGAAAAGATGAATTTAGGAACTGTTTATGCATATATTCCAATCATAAGTGATAAAATCTATTGTTTCAAAAATCATTATACAGTAAGCACTATTTTATCATAATTATATTGTTAAAATATTTTAATTGGAGATTGTTGCTGCATCTAGACTGTATCATTACAAACATTAAGAGTAAATAAATTTGGAGAAAATGGAACCCTCCTGCACTGTTGATGGGAATGTAAATTGATAGAGCCAATATGGAGAACAGTATGGAGGTTCCTTAAAAAACTAAAAATGGAACTACTTTATTACCCAGTAATCCCACCAGTGAGCATATAACCTGAGAAATCCATAATTCAAAAAGATACATGTACCACAATATTCACTGCAGCACTATTTACAATAGCCAGGACATGGAAGCAATCTAATTGTCCATCGACAGATGAATGCATAAAGAAGATGTGGCACATATATACAATGGAATATTACTCAGCCATGCAAAGGAATGAAACTGAGTTATTTGTAATGAGGTGGATGGACCTAGAGTCTGTTATACAGAGTAAAGTAAGTCAGAAAGAGAAAAACAAATACCGTGTGCTAACATACATGCATGGAATCTAACAAAAACGGCCCTGATGAACCTAGTGACAGGACAGGAATAAAGATGCAGACGTACAGAATGGATTTGAGGTCACCGGAGCAGAAGGGGAAGCTGGGAGGAAGTGAGAGAGTAGTATTGACATATATACACTACCAAATGTAAAATGGATGGCTAGTGGGAAGCTGCTGCATAGAACAGGGAGATCAGATTGGTGCTTCGTGACAACCTAGAAGGGTGGGATAGGGAAGGTGGGAGGGAGGCTCAAGAGGGAGGGGATATGGGGATATATGTATACATATAGTTGATTCACTTTGTTGTACAGCAGAAACTAACTCAACATTGTAAATTAATTATACTCCAATAAAGATACAAAAATACAAAAAAATTTAAAAAGAGTAAATTTATTCAATTAATTATACTTTGATTTATATAATAAGAGCTCTATATATTAAATTATTTAAGATAAATATTTAAGAATGTGTTATTTGTTTAAAATAATTATGTCTTTTATTTATGTCATAATGATGTACATGTTATATAATTTTAATGAATACTGAGTATTAGACTAACTTTATTATGGTTTTTGCAGTCTATATATTAACTTACTAAGTAGTACTTTGTTGTTTGCTTATCTAGTTAACAATATATTATTTTACATAGAGAGGGTATAAGTTATTAACCATCACAATGTGATAATTTAATAAATCATTACCTAAAATATCCTGGTTGCTGAAGGAGTGGTTGAAAGCATATAAAGAGGGCTTCCCTGGTGGCGCAGTGGTTGAGAGTCCACCTGCCGATGCAGGGGACACGAGTTCGTTCCCCGGTCCGAGAAGATCCCACATGCCGTGAAGTGGCTGGGCCCGTGAGCCATGGCCGCTGAGCCTGCGTGGCCGGAGCCTGTGCTCCGTAATGGGAGAGGCCACAACAGTGAGAGGCCCACACACCGAAAAAAAAAAAAAAAAAAAAAGAAAGCATATAAAGAAAACAAGAAATTTAATTAAATAACTCAGAGTGATGTGAAGGATAGAAATTAGAAAGGCAGAACAATTTATAGCTGGAAAAACCTACAATGTAATTTGTGTAAAAATAAATGTAATTTTTTCTAGCTGCCCTTGAATCACAATATAAGAAACAAATTAATATTTTTTTTCCAAAGTATAGCCAAGAAGAATTCACACCATTTGGCTTTCAAAGTTGGTTTATTTGACTTAAACTACACAGACAATATTGAGGCAGAAGTTTCAATATGTAAAAGATATCTGGATATGTAAAAGTTTGCATATGTAAATGATATTTGATTGGTCAAGGCTAACAAAAATCATACACTAATGTAGAATGCTTTATTTTGTAGAATATGAAGATATTTTCCCTTTAATATAAAAAGGATTGTGAATTAAATGAAATCTTATTATATTTACAGGTGCTGAAATGTTATGACCTACTGTGAGAATGACATTAACATTTTAATCACAATTACTAAAAGTACCAACATTTCCTTTCCATGATTTCTTGTGATACTAAATAAATGTCTTGTTCTTGTTCTATCTTTTCATCCATATATCAGTGAATTTATAGCTGATATTTGTATATTTTCTGAGAACAGAATTTGTAACTCAGATGACTAAAGAAGCCACATAAGCAAGGTATTGGATGATGATATGAAGATTGGTTAAGAATTATGTCTTCCTTTCGTTATTTTATTATTTATTTATTTATTTTTTTGCGGTACGTGGGCCTCTCACTGTTGTGGCTTCTCCCGTTGCGGAGCACAGGCTCCAGACGTGCAGGCTCAGCGGCCGTGGCTCACGGGCCTAGCCGCTCCGCAGCATGTGGGATCTTCCCAGACTGGGGCACGAACCCGTGTCCCCTGCATCGGCAGGCGGGCTCTCAACCACTGCACCACCAGGGAACCCCTCCTTTCGTTATTTTAATGCAGATACATTTTTTTTTTTACACAATCTAAGCATGTCTGAGTATTCCATGCTCTCTGAGGAAATATTACACCCCCTTTTATAAAACACTATAGCCACCTTGTTCTATGTGTTGGTTTCAAACTTTTGGCAGAGATTAGGTACTAAAATATTTCACTTTTCTCTAATTCTATTAGGACAAAATATATCAAGTGCACTGATAAATTTTAACTGAATTTATCACCACATCATGGAAACTGCAAAAAGATATGAGGAGTGTGACGGACTAGAGACCATGTCCTACTTAAGAGGGATAACAGATAACTTGGCTCCCACCAATTATTACCTTTGAAGAATGTTAGACCAGTTTTGTCAGATAAACCAATTTTTCAAGAAAAGCCAGAAAGCTTGATACTTACAAGAAATTTCTGAAGTTTAAGACTGGCAGATGTTTAATTAATCACCTAACACTAAGCTCCAATATTCTACCAACCACAGAACATGTGATTGAGGGGATGCTCAATCGTGCTGACAACAAATTTATGACCTCTGTGTCAATGCTGCAAAGCTTATTATCCTTTATTACCTTTTAGAAAAAATCCTCACTGTAATTTTTTTGTTGGTTATCCCACACCCTTTCCCTCACCCATAATGTTCATATTCTGAGATGAAATAGAGGCAGAAAGACACTAAGTAAATTGCCTAAGATTATAAAATATGTAAACTGTGGAGCCAGGATTTAATAAAGTCAAATTTTCTGATTTCACAGTCTGATTTCATAGTCTATGATTTTCCACTGAGGTGTTTGTTTCAGCCAAAATATATTTGGCTATGCACATTCATTTATTTAAAGGTAAGTGGAAAAACGTATGTCAATTATTTCTGTTCCCAGTGATCTTCCCTATCAAGTACTTCAACAAATACACCACTACAAGTCTACTAGTTCCAAAATTGCACATACTATTTTATTTTATGTATTTTAACAAATTTATTTTATTTATTTATTTTTGGCTGCATTGGGTCTTTTTTGCTGCATGTGGGCTTTCTCTAGTTGCAGTGAGCAGGGCTACTCTTCATTGTGGTGCGTGGTCTTCTCGTTTCAGTGGCTTCAGTGGCTTCTCTTGTTGTGGAGCACAGGCTCTAGGCATACGGACTTCAGTAGTTGTGGCTCGCAGTCTCAGTAGTTGGGACTCATGGGCTTAGTTGCTCCGTGGCATGTGGGCTCTTTCCAGACCAGGGCTCGAACCCATGTCCTCTGCATTGGCAGGCGGATTCTTAACTACTGTGCAAGCAGCGAAGCCCTACACATACTATTTTAAATAATCACATCACAAAATTACTAATAACTTATAGTCTATTTCTACAACAACCATTAATAGTACTGTAGTTGTCAAAATTATTAAAACCACAAAACAGCTACTCCATTTACATAAATGACTGCTACATTCACAAATATTCTTATATACTGTGATAGCATCTACACATTTATTCAGTGCTATTTAGGTGGTGTTATGCCTTCTAAATAAAGTATTCCTTAATTCTCAATTAACATATATATATATATATATATAAAACGTAATTATACATGATCACAATTGTCAGAAAAAAATAATAAAGAGAAGGAGGAAGAGAAGATCTGAAGACTAAAGAGTGGTACCTATTTTTCGATTGTTCCACATCTAGTGAATAGAACTAGGATCCTTATTTGAGTCTCTGTGACAACAAAGATTTCTGCTATCTCATATTCAATATTTTTACTGGTTTATTCATTATCTGGGGTCAAATTTTTATAGGATAGACTCAAACTACAATATATTCTCCTCATTTAGAGTGCCACCCTTGACTTTCTCAAATTTAAACACTTTCAAGATACTCTATCAAAGACGTAAAATAGTTTTACTTTGAATAGACTTTATATATTGTTGTCCTTATTTTTTAGTATTTGAATATTAATAACATATGAATGTGTATTGTAGCTTTAAAAAATATTTCCAAGGGCCTTAGGAGAAAACTCTGGGGAAGAATTCTTTACTGATTATTGATGAAACACAACTTACAGGCCATTCACTCTTGTGTTCACAGCCATTTAGACATTCTTCCACAAAACAAAATGCAGTAGTTTTTAATCATCTTCCTCCAGATTTTCAAGAAAAACTACTTTGTTTGTCCCCAAAGTAATATTAGGCACAGTTTCCTTTGCTGTGCATCAAATATTTGAACCACATTTTTATGTTATGTCTGACATCAGCTTTAAACAATTTTGAGAATAAAGTTTTGAACATACTCTTAGTTTTAAAAGTCCTACCATGCCATTCCTCCTTTAGCAACTTCTTTTTTGGTTGAGGCCAAATTATAGGCATTGGTTGTATTCATTCTTAATCTACCTTCTCTCCCTGTTATTATGCACTTGTAAGGCTTTTAAAAATAATTTGTCTCTTTCAACATCCAGAACAAATGCCAATTCCTTTTTGAAAAATGTTATTATCTTGATATAATAGATCATTTGCTGTGTCCCAAAAGAACATCAAATATAATTTAGTTTAATACTTAATACATCTTTCAATAACCATTTTTTTAATGTTCTTCTCTCCATTATACTTTAACTAACTTGTAGTGAGAGACTCTGTATTATTCATTTAGGCATCACCTTAGGCCAGTATCTAATGGGTCTTCAATAAACATTCTTTAATTTAATTTGGGCTTTTCCCTTTAAGATATTATTTCATTGGATGGAGACACAGTTCACAATTAAGTTGTTCTATTATAAAAATGGGAATTAACAATACTTTTTATTTTAATTTAGAAATCATCTTGTAGAAAATAAAGGTACACTCTTTATAATAATAAAGTTTATTATGAAACAGGTATAGGTCATTTGATGGGTCATATCTTCTTATTTGAAAAACTAATAATAAAATAAAATATTCATATTTTTAGTACATAACCATAAGTTCCCATGTGCTACTGTACCCTCTTTATTAATCAAATATATTTCAGAATTAAAATAAATTTTTGTAATATTATTTTATTCTTTGTAAAACTCCTGTACCATTTTCAGTAAAGTTATTTAAATCAGAAATTCTAAAGAACAGGTGAAAATTTGCTCACTGGAATCAATAGTTTCACAGATAAAAACTGTAAAATTTGTTGTGAAATCATTACTGACTTTTTATGAGTTAATAGCAACCCATTATTTCTTCTTGACAAGGTAAATATGTACTATTATAGGTAAAAGAGTTGACTAAAGCTTGTCCTAAATATATGTAAAATAATGGTATAGACAAATATACACACACTCAATAATTAGGACACTTCAAGTCCATTATGATTATTATGCTCCAAATGTTTATTGAAAATAATATTAAATATCAAATATGTAGCAAAATTTGTATTTGCTTTTATAAAAGCTAGTAATCTAAAATTAAAAGTTTCATGTGTACAAAAATGCATTTTTATGTTAAATTAAACTTATATAACACAAATGTTTGCCATACACATTTATTTTATTATAAAGTAAAAAAAAAAAAAAAAAAAAAAACATGAGAAAAATCAAGCTCAGTGAGTGACAGGAGCCATAGAAGTACGAGAGTAAGTTGAAAAGAAAAGGAAGAAAACATGTTTTCATTTGTCAAATAACTAGTAATTCAATACAGAAATATGTTTCATATATAAAATTAACTTGGAATGGAAGACTGCATTGCAACTTCCTAATTTAAACCTAAGCAGGAAGAAACTTACCTGTCACATCATCATCACCAAACACAGGCTTGCAAATCAAAATGAACTTGGCATGGTGTGACATTATTTTTAATTTGTGGAAAAAAATGTAAGATAAAAGCAGTATATAATGCAAACCAAATTCTGAGGTCATCCACCCAGTTGCACATGTAAGGATCATAGAACTATTGATACTTTGGATTGTCACAAACAACAAACAGCAAAAATGCTACAATATAAATTATTAAAAGAAGTTGAAGGATGGTCTTCGAATATTTTGCTCTATAAAAAGCTTAAAAACATGAGACAAAACATAAAGAAAGTAAAATAAGGATGAAAAATGTATAGCAAGTACATGTCATTTAAATTTGATGTTTAGTCATATACTCATTTACATCACAAAATAAATTGCTCATTTTATAAGCCATTATTGTGTCATTAAACTTAGAAAGTGTGACCCTTTAACCATGTTTCTGTGATGAATATTTCAACTAGTTCTCAAGTCTGATTTAAGTATTTTGTTTATTATTTTAGTCCAGAACAGAATAGCTAGTTGTTGAGCTGATATATGATAATATTAGTAGCTTACAATTACAGTCAATAAATCATTCTTCACATTAATAAATTGTTTTGCATTAGTTTTTTATTTTCAACTGTTTTTAAGTCTTATACTCTATCTGCAATTCTATACATAAAATGTTCCTTGTAATAGTGCTAAGAATATAGGCATACCCTTTATTTGTTTTATCTTCCATTAAAATTACATATAGAATAATACAACATATATAAATTTCATTAAATGATCTTTTGAATATGCATTTTCTACATATCTCATTTTTTAATGGAAGTTATTCCCATTAATATGAAATTGAGATACATACATAAGATATACATACAGAACACTAGACAATGAAAGTAACTACTGAGATTAATATTTATCATATTACTGCACAGGAAGGAAAAATATCAACTGCCTAGAGACTACTGAATTTGTTCATTCTATTATATTTCTTTTGTGAAAATTTCACCAATTTATCCTTATAATAACATCTGTTACTGAGGCTTCTAAGACAAAGTTATATGCCAGCCAAATAAAATATATTCTTGTAAATTTACACTTATAACCATAATCATCTAGCTTATTATTCCTCTAATATTTGATTCCTATTTTCTGAATATGACATAAAGCAAAGTATAATACACAATTTCAAAGAAAATACAAACAATAGATAATCTATGCTAAAATCATGTTTGTATTGCATTGTTTAAAGACACATCTATTATTGCCTCAACTATATCTACATATAAAGGAAAAATGTTAGAAATAAGTGGTATTTTTTATATAGTAGAAAATTTAATCACGAGTTACTGTAGCTTGTCTAGAATTTGTATTATCACAGTCATATTTTTTCAGTTATCAATATTGTCTGATTTGAATCACACTAATTTTTTTCCTGTTTTTCTACAGGCTGAATATAAACTTCATGTGTCAGCTATATCGTGACACTTTGCAAAAATATATACTTTTTAAGGCAATACAACATACTGCCAAAACTAGTAGAAAGAAAATCTATATATTGGGTTTTTTCTCAAGAAATCAAACCATAGCTATGAAAAGTTGTTCTTTGAACGTTCTTTTATTTTGTGGAAACTAAATCCATTTTTGGTAATCTTTTTTACTGATTGTAATGTTAAAAATATAATTGTGATTAAAGATAGCTCCCTAATAATAGAAACTAAAGAAGGAGCTACTTCTCCCTTTAAATATTTTTTTCTTTAATTTTAATCGGCATTTGCCAATGTTGAGATTTGCTCAGCCTAAACATTGCTTATTTTTTAAATCTGCCAAATACTTTAATTTTTTTAAAATTTTATATTTGGATAATAAAATTTGAAACACTTGTAAGGAGAGAGAAACTTGGACTACTTTAAGGAATTGAAGTGTCAAAATTTCTTATTAGAATTTTTTGGGGGATAAAGATATTTTATTATGCTACATTCAGGTACCATTTCACACTCTTTCACTTCTCACAAATATACCTTTGGAATGATTTGGAAAGGATCAAGAGCTGACAGATGTCTTCAAGAAAACAGTTTTGGATTTAAGTTTTAGAAAGTTGCAAAACACTATTTCCAGCATAATGACATTTAAGTAAAATTGTTTAAAAAAATCCAGATTGTTCAAGAATAGGAATGAAATAATGTAATTAACTCTAGAAAGGGAGAAAAGGGAAAGGGATAAAAGAGATAGGGGTTGGATAGTATGTTGGTATTATTTGTAACTTTTCTTTCAATTTAACAATATTCTGGAGAAAATGAAATTTACATCAGCTTATATTGCATTAGTTTTATACATCTCTGTGTTTGAACATTTTATTTTAAAAAGAAAAATTTTAAATATTACAGTGCAAAATTTCAAACTATAAACATTATGAATAATGCAAGAACTACCAACAGTAGGAGCATTATATTTTAATAAATGATGGAGCTCTAACTACCCAATAGGAATTTTACTAAACACTTTACTTGTATTATTTATTAAATCCTCTCAATAATCACATGAGGTAGACACTATTATGTACCTTTTACTGATAAAGATTTTGAGGGTTAAAATAGTGACTTCTCTATCTCGCTAATTGCTATAAACCTTGTACTTAGAAATGCAGCCGACTTTTAAGAAACTGATAAATATTTAAACTCAACCACAAATATTATATAGAACAAATATAGCAAGGCATAATTCTAGGGATATAACAGTGGATAAAACAAAATCTGCTTTCTTATATCTTCTAATCTGGTGGGAGAGACAGACAACAACATTTTGATGAGAAGTGTCATGAAGAAAAATAAATCAGGTTAAAGAGGAGAAAAAGTGAATGAATAAATAAATGAATGAAAATCATTTGTATATTATAGTGTTTGGAGAGACAGTACTCTTTGCATCTCTGTGTTCTTACCCTTTTTGCCACGTATGGCAGATTGCAAGCCCTGACTGCTTGGCTATTTCTCTGATTTGTCTCTCAAATTTGAGAGCTGAGGTAATGTTTCTATCCTCCCTTGAAAAAAGAGCAGACTTGCTAACTGACTGCTATAAAAGTAGTGGATTCCCCAAACTCAGTGCTCTTCAGTTGTGATGCAAACTCGCTGCTTGTGTAGCATCCACCTGGGTTTATCATGTTGTCCTGTGACAGATGGGGACAAGTAGGACCAATGTAAATATGCTGACACTTATGCTCCTTTCTGTACTGTGAGCAATAAAAACTATTGTTTCATCCCTGAGACTCTCCTGTGTTCTACTGGCATCCATGAAATAGTAACAAGTTAGCTTAGCTTGTAAACTGAGTAAAATCAAATCCCAGACCTAAAGTACACAATTCAAGCTCTGTCATCAGGAGGAATTCCTTTCATCACTGTCTCGAATTTTAGGTCCTTAAAGACTGAATTTTATCTCTTGGAATACTCCTTACAACTATCTGCAAGTTCAATACTATATGATTGAAAGCACCTTAAAATGTTATTCTAAATTTCTAATTGGGCAGATTCCCAAATAAGGAATAAATTAATTAATTGAGCAGATTTTCAGTTAAGACTTTTAAAAAATTTTTTCCTGGAAAGAGAGATAGAAATACAATTGTATATGGATCCCTAGACTATGACTAATGGCTGTAGAGTCAAGGATTTGGATTATCGATGGAGAAGTGTGAATATCATCCAAAGACAGTATTCTTTTCTAGGGAAAGCCTTAGTATGTTTTTGATTGTATGATGGGTAATTGTATCTTGTAAGTGGAAGTATTCATTTGTTATTGTTTATATTTGGAGATTAAGTACTATTTAAAAAGAGATGTGTATGGGTTCCAAATTAGCAAGGAGTAGGCTGTGTGTCAAATTAGCTTGGCTAAACTGTGTTTCCCAGACTCCCCTCCTTAATATATCTGGATAGAATGAGCTATAAGACATATTTTCTTGTGAGTGTTGGAGGACAAAAGGGAATAAATTAGCACCATTTGGTAGCACAGACACCTCTCAGTTACTCAGAGAAACACTATTATGTTTCTATGAAGGGATTTAAAATTTTTTTTAATTGCTTTTTTAATAAATATTTATTTATTTATTTTTTGGCTGTGCCTAGTCTTAGTTTTGGCACAAAGAGTCTTTATTGCCACGTGTGGGATCTTCGTTATGGCATGTGGGATCTTTAGTTTAGGCACGCAGCCTCTTAGTTGTGGCACGCGGGATCTAGTTCCTTGACCAGGGATCAAACCCGGGCCCCCTGCATTGGGAGCATGGAGTCTTAACCACTGGACTACCAGGGAAGTGCCTATGAAGGTATATTTTTAAAGTGAAGTCCCTAATAAGTTTACAGGTATTTCAGATATTGCAGATTTTGTCCCAGACCACCACAATAAAGTGAGTCACGTGAACTTTTTGGTTTCTCAGTGCATATAAAAGTTTTGAATATACTATATTGCAGTCTATTAAATGTATAATAGCATTATGTCTAAAAATGTATATACCGTAATTAAAATATTTTCTTGCTAAAAAATAATAACCATCATCTGAGCCTTCAGTGAGTTGTAATCTTTATAAAATATTATCATCAAAGATCACAGATTGCTATAAAAAATACAATAATAATGAAAAAGTTAGAAATATTGTGAGAATAACCAAAATGTGACTCAGAGACATAAAGTGAGCAAATGCAGTTAGAAAAATGGATCTGATAGACTTGCTTGATGCAGGGTTTTCACAAACCTTCAATTAGTAAAAAACACACACAAAAAAAAACAAGAGCAATATGTGTGAAGCACAATAAAGCAAAGTGCAATAAAATGAAGTATGGTTACATGTTAAATTATAGAGAGAGATTATCCTGGGTGTACTTGTTTTGGTTAGTTATAAATTATTAAAAGTGTGATTAGGCCCTCCTCAGAGAGAAAGAGATGGACTCTCACCTGTTATGACAGCTTTGGCCCATAGCTGTGTGCTTTCAGCCTGGTCTAGATCTTTCCAATTTGGGGCTGGATTTTGATACTAAAAGTAATTCCAACGGAACAGAATCTTAAGTATGTTTTATTATAAATTTTCTGGATTTTCTGGAATTGGTTTTCTAAACTGATTCTATCTAAAGACAATAATGGCCCTGTTTCTAGTGGTAAAGAGAATTGATAGTACATGGTATGATATGATAAAGGAGTTACTCAAAGTATTGCCTCTGGATACCTGTAACTGATTACCTATAGAAGAAGAAGCTCACGTGAGGCTTTTAAAAGAGAGTCTAGAGGTCCAACATGAATGAAATCAAAGAGACTGAAATAGTATAGATGTTTTTCTGTTGGATTTGAAGGACCACCCTATTATGTTTTGGAGAGGGACACATGGCAGGATATCGGAACCTCTTGGACTTAAGCACTTCAGTCTTATAACTAAAAAAAAAAAAAAAAAAAAAAAAATTGAATATTGCTGGCAATGTTTGAACGTTAAAGAGACCTCCAAGCTTCAGATGGAATTGCATTCATTACCAAAATGTGGATTTCAACTTGATGAGACTGTAACTGTGAAACAATAAATTTGTATTATTTTTATTTTAAGCTGTTTAGTTTGGAATAACCGTCATACAACAATAGAAAGCTAGTATTAAGGATAATATCTAGGTGTTATTAATCAAATATTATATGCATGATTAGAGCAATCATAAAGTACAAATATATACGCAGAAAATAAATATGCGTATGATACATATGTATTAGCAGAGAAAGACCAAATATGATCCACTCATATTTTCTCCTCCTGGCCAAGCAAAGAAATTACATTCCCCAGTGTCTTGCAGTTATGTGGGGGTTATGTGGCTGGGTTCTGCTCAACAGAATATAAAAAGAAATTGTATATGCAATATCCAGTCCTGGCCATAAAATATATTTTGAAATTTACCAAGTCCCCGCCGTGGAGGAATAACACATTGTAAGGCCTCTAGAACTCTGGGTCATTATTTGTAACTCTCTGTAGTACATTCTCAGTTACAAAGGATTGGGGCTTGGGGAAATTATAGCTTCTAGCTACGTTAAGCCACAAAAAGTTGGGATTGTTTGCTGTAGAAGCTAGAATTAATTTATCCAATCTTCTTCTGCATATGCATGGTTACCTGAAAGACAGTATAATATATAAAATCTGATTTTTAAACTTAAAAGCCTGAATGAAATACAGGTATTCCATTTGCTAGATATGGGGCTTTGGACAGGGTGTTATACAATTACAAAAATGTATTTGCTAGAATATTTTTCATTCTCATTTTCCTTCTCCTTCCACTCCTTTTCCTCCTCTTTCTCTTCTAGGCCTCCCCCTCTCCCTTTCTCTCACCATTTCCTTCCTCTTCTGCTTCTTCTCCTTCTCTCCTTTCCCCTTCCTTTCTTTTCTTCTTCCACACTTTGTGCTATTTGTATTTGTCTGTGTAAGTTTTACCGACTTATCTAATTTCACCGATTCTTTTCTCAGTGATGTCAAGGTTCATAGGAGCCCATCAAGACATTCTTCATCTCTGTTACACTTTTGTTGTTTTTGTTGTCATTTGCAGAATTACTATTCAATTATTTCTCAAATTTTCCTTTCCCTGTTGAAATTTATCATCTGGATATGTGTGTTATTTACCTTTTCCATCAGAGCTTTTAACATAGTCTTTGTATTTTTTAATTCTCTATTAGTTCCATCATCAGTATCATATCTGAGTCTGGTCCCAATTATTACCTTTTTATCTTTTTAGCCCAATTGTTTGTACTTTCTCATATGCTTCCTTTTTTTTTTTTCTTGTCTTGAAAACAAAACGTCTTGTAGTAGAGAGTAGATAATGGGATTTTTTTAATTGACATGTAATTCACATATCAAGTAATTTATTCATTTAAAAAGTATAATTTAGTGATTTGTGTTAGACACACAGCTTGTTCAATCATCACTTCTATCTAATTCCAGGATATTTTTATCACTCTAAAACTACCAGACCCATTAGCTGTCAACATTCCCTCCTTCACGCTGCCCCTAGAAATCAATAACCTACTTTCTGTCTGTTGATTTGTGTATTCTGGACATTCTATATAAATAGAATCACATAATATGAGTCTTTTTTTGTGTCATGTCTGTGAGTATTTCATTTCTTTTTGTGGATGAATATTCCATTTTGTAGATAGACCACATTTTCTTTATCCATTAGACTATTGATAAGCCCCTGGATCATTTCCACTTTCTGGCTAATATGCTTAATGCTTCTCTGAATACATGTACACATTTCTTGTATACAACAGGTGGACCCACATTTTCAATTATCTTGGGTATATGTCTAGGAATGGAATTTCTGGGTCATATGGTAACTTTTTCAGTAACTGTTGTCCAAAGAAGTTGCACCATTTAATATTCCCACTAGCAGTATATGAAAGTCCAAGTTTTTCCATATTCTTTTCTTTTGTTTCGTATATTCTCTTTTACTTACATTTCCAGCTGAATTTTCAGAACATTTTGTCAATTTCTGTAACAAAGCTTGGATATTTTAGGCAAATTCATAAACATACAATATCTTTCCATTCATTTGTCTTTAATTTCTTTCATCAGTGTTTGTATTATAGATATAGATTAGCAATTACTAATAGCTTCTTTAGTGTATTAAAATTTATGACTTTTTTATCAAAGAGTTCATTTCACAAAAGTATTCATATATGTTATTACTGTATCATTGGTTTGAATGAGAAACAGCAATTATCAATACTTGTATTCCTACCAGAAGAAAATTCAGCTTTTTAATAATTAATGTTTATTACAATTTATTTTCACATTTAGTACCCCAAATTAAAAGACTAAAAATCTGTGTAGTTACATTCTGTAAACTGAATATCTTCCAGGATATCGAATGAGAAACATGAAATTCTGGAGACATTTTCAACACCATTTTGTTATTTCACCTTATATAAGAGAATATCTACAATTTCTCAAATGAGGTAATGAGAATGAAAAGCAATCATCCAAGCAGACGTGTTTTAAAATGGCAGCTCTTTTGCAAAAGAGATATTCTAAAGACGTATGTCGAAATAAGGTAAAATCTTAACATAATGAGACTTAGGAGAGCTTAGTTTGAGAATGCATTTCAGAAAAATGTTGGCTGAGATACAATGAAACACATCTTGAGTTTTAATTTTGGATTAAGATTTAGACTAGATCATACTGCTATTGCAAAAATCACCCACTGAGTAATACTACTCTGTGTGCTCCACAATCACCATCATCCCACAAAGTGCGGAAAGGCACTATTTTTTTTTAGATTATTGAACTTTCATTTTTTCACACCTCCTTCACATGCAGCTGGAGTGGCTTAAAGTCTCAGTAATAGGTTTGATTCATTGCTGCTGCTATAAACACTTGGCTTTCATATTTTTAGATTTTCACTAACAGAGATAAAACATATTAAGAGTTCATATATTTTAGAAGGCATTTTATAGTATTATTGATCTTTTAAAAAATTTATTTATTTTTATTTAAATTGTCCTTCCTTGGAAGAAAGAATAATCAAGTAATTTATTATATTGTACATATTATTAAACTTTGTATATATACATACATTTTAAATTTAATATGCTACACATATATATTTCTATGTTATATTATATATATACATATATATATAATGGTGTATATATACATATACATATCAGTGCCTTATATATGTGTTCATGTCTATGTGTGCATAAATACTTTTAACTTCCAAGGTATGGAGTCAATTTGAATTTAAATCTAGTAGTAAATAAATATTAATCAAATATATTAAATCCTACCCCAATCAGCTACAAGTTTCTCTCTCTCTCTCTCTCTCTCTCTATATATATATATATATATATATACATAAGAATTAACACAGTGAAGAAGAAAAGTATGCTTTTTATTTTTTTATCACAACTTATTAACCCCATAATCTGTAAATATCTGTCAAAGTTATGAATGAATAGGATAATCAAGGTACAAAGTTAATGATTATATTTTTCTCTTCCATAAATGAGCTTATTAATATGCAGATTTTGTGTCTTCTGGAAGCATTCATAATTTATCTTCTACAAATTATTGTGACTGCAGACTTTCCAAGCTAACAATTTCATTTAACATTAAATTTTCATTCCTGTTTTAGCACCTATATACAAATATTAAAAGTAAAACTGTACTGGGAAAATGTACTTTTAACTATTTATTTTAGAAAGTACTAACTTCATTATATAATAAGCCTAAACTACAATATTTTATTAGGTTAACATTTATGAGCAAGATTACATTAGGATATTTTCTGTAATCTGTAACTTCTACCATATTATTTCATATGAATTATTTTACACATGAATTCATATATTGAAGTATTTTATAGTTGCCCTACACAGGTGGTATGAAGCACTGCCATGAAAAATTAGGTTCAAATGTCAGAACTGATGATACCACACACTCACCAAGAAAGTATGAAGAGATTACTCACATATAAGTTTTCCTGGGGAGAGCAGGATGGGCTCTTAAGCTGCTCTGAAAATTACTTGAGAGAGCAGGGAAGGGCAACCGGCTTTGGCTCTTATTGCAGTTACAGGGCAGGGCTGACCTGAATTCAGTTTGCAGGGGCTTGAATAGTTTTCACTTCCCACAGGTGCCAAGGAGGGAGCACCCGGGCTCTCTTACCAGCTTACCTAGATGTGGGAAAGAAGGACAAAAAGGAGTGATGGGGCTTGAAGTCTGTCAGCAGTCAAACATCAAAAATGGAGTCAGACTCTACTACAATGTGATATAAATTAACTATCTGTGATAAAGTATTATTTACCAAAAACAGAAAACTCTTTTGAATTTAACTACAAAGAACATTCTTTAAAATATCTACTGACTCAAAATATATAGTTATATTCTTTACGGTGAGTAATATAGAATAATTTATGGATTCCATGCATCATATTTTAAGCAAATTTAGTTGAAGAGATTTATCACTGTAAAACTCTGTTTTTAACATAGACAATATGTCTGTCTTGTTTGCTGCCAGTCTGCTTGGCATTTTCCAATTTTCTTAAGCATATTTGTGTTTTGTCTTTAGGAAATAAAATTTTATTATTCCAGTTTCTTACAGGGTATCATCATCAAATAGATTTTTACTCTTATCTATGTGGCTTCCTTTCAAAGCAGATGGTAACACCATGTGCATTTTCTTTTCAAACTAAAATTATTTTTCTTGTCTTTTCATGTCTTTCATAGACCACCTAATAGGATAAAAAAAAATTGTTTTACCTGATGGATATTCACAGTGATGTTTCTGCTTCTTCAAGATATGCCAAACATATCTTCCAGGCAGTGCAAAAAAAGAAACAAAAAGAACATAAATATCCAGATTATCAGAGTTACTTTATTTATTCATGACTTTTTTTCTTTTGCAATTTGCAAAATGCATTATATGTAACGTGGCTTTTTATGATCTTACCCTCCTTAATTAGGCTGTCAAACATAGGTTGTAGGATTGATATGTTTATAAATGCATGAAAATGATAATAATTTTAATGAATCTGAACAAATTATTTATAGTAACATGAACAGATAAATTAGTAAAAACTGTCAAAAGACACACTCAGAGATAATTTTACCATACTCTTATTCTTATGAGGTTACCATTTCTTAAAAATATTTCTTTCATAACATATATCCATATACATTTCAGAAAAAAGTCAAGGAGATATTATTCACTTAGGCCTTATGTTGTTAATAATAATAATTCTGTATTTTTAATCAGTGCTTCACCGGAATTGTCTTTAATTAGTATGAGAGAACTAATACTGATAATTTTTAGACTAGGAGCAGGTGTCACTGAATTATCCTTTGTTCCTTTCCTCAGGGAGAGAAATAATTGACTAGACATGGAAAAGACTAAAGCCAGTGACTTTCTAATGTTCTATTTGAACATTCTATTTGAATGCCAGGGAAGATAGCACTGGTGGAACTGTCCTAAATTTACATACAGAATGTAGTCCTTTAGTAGATAAAATGGCTATTTGAGAATGGAGAAGGGAAGGACACTGGTTAAGATTATTAACAAGAAGATTCTGCCAACCAATGTATGAGATCAACCTAATATTATTCAATAATCAGAACCACAGTAGGAAAATTCTCAGTATCATTTATGCTAAACAGAAGGCTCCTCACTCATATTTCCATTTCACTCCAATCTCCCTAAAAAGGGGCTCTAACAGATATGTTGGGTGAAATGGATCTGGTGTCCAACTGAACCTAAATATTTCTATAATTTGGTAGATTTTATCACCATCATGGGGGAGGGTGGTTTTAAGAGCTTAACAATTCAGTGAAAGAAATGAAGACAGAAAAAATATTTTCTTTTTCTTTCTTTCTTCTTCATTAATCAAGCACCATTTTAAATGGGAGGATTTAGGGAATTTCAACTTAGAAACATAACAGAATTCTACCTAAAAAGAGACCATTAAAGTAGATATTTAGCAATTTTTCCTCCAAGAACACACTACCTTCTTCGATTAGTCCTTTTCATTCATATATTTTCCAAAGAGCTAATGGTTTCACGTATGATACTCATCCTGTGACTTAAGTTAATTGGTCCAGGGGTTAGCAATACATGAGAAGGCTGGGACATTAATTTGTTTTCCTCAGATTTTGGAACATGGATTTGATAGTAACTTTTTTAGTGTTTCATTATGAGGTAAATATTTTGGGAATGATTGAAGTTTATTTTTCTGACATGTGCTCAAAGTCAGAGGAAAAATGAATGAAAGAAACAATTAGTTTAGAAGTTTGAAAATAATAAGATGATTATCAAAGTAGAGATATGTATTAATATTGGGACAGGAGGATAGAAAAATCCAACCTGACTGATTCAGTAGAAAATTATTGAGTGGGCAGTATTCTGGCCAAATTTTAAAGGATACATACGCTTTCACTGAGGAAACAAGAGAGGAAAGAGGACAAACTATTTACCAATATAGAAAAGTTTGATAAAATGCTGTATATTCACAAGTAGTTCAGTATTGTGGGAGCAAGTAATATATTCAAATAAGTGACTGGAATTAAAGTCAGACAGGTAAGCAACTCTGACATTATAAGTGGACGTGTATGGGAAGTAAAAAAAATCCATACATTTAACTTAAAATGAGGAATGACATAAAAATATTTCATGTGACCAATGCTATCTTAAGGTCAAGGATTGAAAATGGTGAATCCTGAAACTAGGAGACTAGAAATGAGGCTTTTGAAGTATTCTAGAAAGAGATAATTTTCCTTTAAAAAAGTAAGTGATTTGGGGATAGAGAGGAGGATGGAATATTATAAACACTTAGAAAGTTATAATTTGGAGGCTTTATTACTTGTTTGTGTGTAGGATATAACATGAGATAATTGGTATAATATTCATGATTTGGGTGCTAAAATTTTAGAAAAATTCGAGGTTTCTAACCATGAGTTTAATTTTAGACACATTTAACTTAGTAGCTGCTAAGGTTTCCAAGGTAATTGCAATGAACTCCTTTCATGTTTATAACATGTGAGTTAGAAATTTGTAACAACTCTAACTATAGCAACCTTGGCACAATGACATTTGTGATCAGATAATTATTTGTAGTGGGGGGATATTCTATATATTATAGGATGGTTGGTACCTTCCCAGGCCTCAACCCACTAGGTGCCAGTAGCACTGCCTTCTGGTTGTAGTAACTAAAAAGGTCTATGAGCATTGCAAAATGTCCCCAGACATTGCAAAATGTCCCTTGCAGGGAGAAGAAAAAACATCCCTGATTGGGAACCGCTGAGTTAGAGTAACAGCATAATTTGTAGGCAAGTGGGTAATTGCCACATGGTGACTATAGAATAAGAAGAGAATAAACCAAAAGGCAGAACTCTGCAAACCATGGAATGGTAAAGAATGGTGTCTTTGTTCATATTACTAAAAAAAAAAAAAAAAGACATAAACTGGGTGTTTATAAACAGCAAAATATGTTGCCGTTGTATTCTGTCTTCCTTTCTATCCCCAAATCACTTACTTATTTAAAGGAAAATGATCTCTTCTAGAATATTTCAAAAGCCTCATTTCTGGTCTCCCAGTTTCAGGATTCACCATTTTCAATCCTTGACTGTAAGATGCTATTGGTCATATGCAATATTTTTATGTCATTCCTCACTTAAAAGTAAATGTAGTGATTTTTTTTCTTTTTTAACTTCCCAGAGGCTGGAAGTCCAAGATCAGAATGCCATTATGTTCGGGCTCTGGTGAGAACCCTCTTCCAGGCTATAGACTGCTTACTTCTCCTTATAACATTATATCCTTACATGACAGAAAGGACAAGGGAGCTGTCCAGGGTTTCTTTCCTAAGAGCACTAATTCCATTTATGAAGACACCACCCTCATGAAATAATCACCTCCCCAAAGTCCACCTACTAATACCATCACTTTGGGCATTAGGTTTCAACACATGGATTTTGGGAGGAACACAAAATTTCAGATCATAGCGTCAAGGAAAAAGAATCTGAAAGATGACTGGAAACAAGCAAATAGTTAAGCATGAGGTGGTTGAAGACAAAGTGATAACACAAAAACCAAGGGTGAAGAGAGTCAGCAGGAGACCAAAAAATAATTATATAAATATTAAGTTAGAGATAAGACTCTTCTAAGAAACCTTTTTAATGAAAGTATAATTTCAAAAGTGCTATGCTCATATCTTTCAGTCTCTAGATGTGATGATGGGATTTCATGTGAGGAAGTAACCAGTGTTGCAAAGGAGGAAGAATTTTCAAGAATCATATAATCATTTTTACAGCCTTGAAATGCTTAATTTATAATGTTTAGCTACTTTTAGCAACATTTTAAAATCCTAAAATATGTCTTCCCTATAACAAGAATAATGTTAGTTAATAATATACTCAGAAACAAGTGGGAGGAAATCATAAACAGCTTTGGTGAACAGTTAGGTAGTATATAAAAATGAGTGGATTTTTTTGAAATGTTGAATTAACTTTTAAAGAAAAAATAACTACAGTTGAAGTGTATAAGAGAAGTATTTTAGGTATCAACTTTACATTATAAAAGGCATAGCTTTGAATATTTATACTTCATTTAGTAGAATTCATGCAAGTAGGTCTCTCAGAAAGAAATCCAAAAATATTTCTGTATAACAAATGCATTAAATAACATTTGAATATACATTTTTGCACTATGTTTTGTAAGAATCAATTTGATTGTTTTAAGACAATAGTAGAAGAATGATTTTCTGGACAAACTACCAAAAAAAGACAAAACTAGTTAGATATCTTGAACACCTCTGTGCATAGGGGACAGTGAAGCAGTGGGAACATGAAAACTTGCTGTAAAACAATTTCCTATGATTTGGAAAAGGAGTGGCCCCAGTAAAGACCTTGGTGTCTGTCTGTTTATTTGGCACCAAGCAGGACATGAATCCCAGTTTCCTCCTTAGCACCCACCCTTTTTAAAAAATACATTTATTTATGTATTTGTTTGTTTTGTTTTGTTTTCTGTAAGGTTGTTTTTAATTTTAAATTGATTTTATTCAGATATCTAAATAACATTTGAAGAAGGAATGTGAAGTTGATTATGTAGAATGTGTGGCTCCCATTTTAGCATTTCTGATGGAAAAGGCAGAAGAGAAATTTAACAAAAAACAGTATAATGGGAGCTCTCATTGTGACGATATAACACATGCACAGAACTTTCTCTAATCAAAAACATTAAAAAAATTATTTTAGAGAAAATCTTGTAAATATACAAAAGTAGACACTAAAAGAGAATACTGAATCCCCTTATATTCATCACTCAGCTCAATAATTATCAACTCATGGTTATTGTTCTTTTAACTACATCTCTATTTCATCACCCTTCTCCAGAATTTTTTTTTAACATGTTTATTGGAGTATAATTGCTTTACAATGGTGTGTTAGTTTCTGCTGCATAATAAAGTGAATCCACTATACATATACATATATCCCCAAATCCCCTCCCTCTTGCGTCTCCATGTCACCCTCCCTATCCCACCCATCTAGGTGGACACAAAACACTGAGCTGATCTCCCTGGGCTATGTGGTTGTTTCTCACTAGCTATCTATATTACATTGGTAGTGTATATATGTCCATTCCACTCTCTCACTTCATCCCAGCTTACCCTTCCCCGTCCCTATGTCTTCAAGTCCATTCTCCACATCTGAGTCTTTATTCTTGCCATGCCCCTAGGTTCTTCAGAAGCTTTTGTATTTTTTTTTAATTTCATATATATGTGTCAGCAAATGGTATTTGTTTTTCTCTTTCTGACTTACTTCAGTCTGTATGACAGTCTCTAAGACCATCCAACTCACTACAAATAATTTCGTTACTTTATATGGCTGAGTAATATTCCATTGTATATATGTGCCACATCTTCTTTGTCCAATTCAGCTGTTGATGGACACTTAGGTTGCTTCCATGTCCTGGCTATTGTAATTAGAGCTGCAATGAACATTGTGGTACATGACTCTTTTTGAATTATGTTTTATTCAGGGTATATGCCAAGTAGTGCGATTGTTGGGTTGTGTGGTAGTTCTATTTTTAGTTTTTTAAGGAACCTCCATACTGTTCTCCGTAGTGGTTGTATCAATTCCCACCAACAATGCCAGAGGCCTCCCTTTTCTCCACATCCTCTCAAGCATTTATTTGTAGATTTTTTGATGATAGCCTTCTGACTGGTGTGTGATGATACCTCATTGTAGTCTTGATTTGCATTTCTCTAATGACTAGTGATATTGGGCATCCTTTCATGTGTTTTGTGGCTTCTTTGGAGAAATTCCTATTCAGGTCGTCTGCCCATTTTTGTATTGGATTGTTTATTTTTTTGATATTGAGCTGCATGTGCTGCTTGATATTTTGGAGATTAATCCTTGTCAGTTGCTTCATTTGCAAATATTTTCTCTCAGTCTGAGGTTTGTCCTTTCATCTTTTTAATGGTTTTCTCGGCTGTGCAAAAGATTTTAATCATCATTAGACCCCATTTGTTTATTTTTGTTTTTATTTCCATTTCTCTAGGAGATAGGTCAAAAAGGATCTTGCTATGATTTATGTCATAGAGTGCTCTGCCTATGCTTTCCTCTAAGAGTGTTATAGTGTCTGGCCTTACATTTTGGTCTTTAATCCATTTTGAGTTTATTTTTGTGTATGGTGTTAAGGAGTGTTCTAATTTCATTCTTTTACACTAAGTTATTGAGTTATACTAGCACAACTTATTGAAGAGGCTGTCTTTTCTCCATTGCATATTCTTGCCTCCTTTATCAAAGACAAGGTGACCATATGTACGTGGGTTTATCTGAGCATATGTGCGTGGGTTTATCTCTGGGCTTTCTATCCTGTTCCATTGATCTATATTTCTGTTTTTGTGCCAGTACCATGCTGTCTTGATGGCTGTAGCTTAGTAGTATACTCTGAAGTCAGGGAGCCTTATTACTCGAGACCCATTTTTCTTTCTCTAGATTGCTTTGGCCATCTGGGGTGTTTTGTGTCTCCATATGAGTTGTGAATTTTTTTGTTCTAGATCTGTGAAAAATGCCATTGGTTGTTTGATAGGGATTGCATTGAATCTGTAGATTGCTTAGGGTAGTATAATCATTTTCACAATGTAGATTCTTCCAATCTAAGAACATGGTATATCTCTCCATCTGTTTGTATCATCTTTAATTTCTTTTGTCAGTATCTTATAATTTTCTGCACACAGGTCTTTTGTCTCCTTAGGTAGGTTTATTCCTAGTTATTTTATTCTTTTTGTTGCAATGGTAAATGGGAGTGTTTCCTTAATTTCTCTTTCAGATTTTTCATCATTAGTGTATAGGATTGTGAGAGATTTCTGTGCATTAATTTTGTATCCTGGTACTATACCAAATTCATTGATTAGTCCTAGTAATTTCTAGGAGCATCCTTAAGATTCTCTATGTATAGTATGATGTCATCTGCTAACAGTGACAGTTTTACTTCTTCTTTTCCAATTTGGTTTCCTTTTATTTTTCTTCTTTGAGTGCTGTGCCTAAAACTTCCAAAACTATTTTGAATAACAGTGGTGAGAGTGGGCAACCTATTTTATTCTGGATCTTAGTGGAAATTTTTGCATTTTTTTTACTATTGAGAACAAGGTTGCTGTGTGTTTGTCATATATGGCCTTTATTTTATTGAGGTAAGTTCTCTCTACTCTATAGGGTTTTTTATTGTAAATGGGTGTTGAATTTTGTCAAAAATTTTTCTGTATGTACTGAGATGATCACATGCTTTTTATCCATCAACTTCTTAATATGGTGTATCACATTGATGGATTTGGATATATTGAAGAAGCCTTGTGTTCCTGGGATAAACCCCACTTGTTCATGGTGTATGATCCTTTTAATATGATGCTGGATTCTGTTTGCTAGTATTTTGTTGAGGGCTTTGCATGTATGTTCATCAGTGATATTGGCCTGCAGTTGTTTTTCTTGTTTTTTATTTTATTTTTTTTTTTGTGACAATTTTGTCTGGTTTTGGTATCAGGGAGATGATGCCCTTGTACAATAAGTTTCAGAGTTTTCCTCCTTCTGCTATATTTTGGAAGAGTTTGAGAAGGACAGGTCTTAGCTGTTCACTAAATGTTTGAAAGAATTCATCTATGAAGCCATCTGGTTCTGGGCTTTGGTTTGTTGGAAGATTTTTACTCACAGTTTCAATTTCAGGGCTTATGATTGGTCTGTTTATATTTTCTATTTCTTCAAGATTCAGACTCAGAAGGTTGTGCTTTTCTAATAATTTGTCCATTTGTTCCAGGTTGTCCATTTTAATGGCATATAGTTTCTTTTAGTAATCTCTCATGATCCTTTCAATTTCTGCAGTGTCAGTTGTTACTTCTCCTTTTTTCATTTCTAATTCTATTGATTTGAGTATTCTCCCTTTTCTTCTTGATGAGTCTGGCTAATGGTTTATCAAAATTGTTTATCTCCTGAAAGAACCAGCTTTTAGTTTTATTGGTCTTTGATATTGTTTCCTTCATTTCTTTTTCATTTATTTCTGATCTGATCTTTATGATTTCTTTCCTTCTGATAACGTTGTGTTTTTTGGTTTTTTTGTTGTTGTTCTTCTTCTTTCTGTAATTGCTTTAGGTGTAAGTTTAGGTTGTTTCTTTGAGATGTTTCTCCTTTCTTGAGGTAGGATTGTATTGGTGTAAACTTCCCTCTTAGAGCTACTTTTGCTACATCCCATAGGTTTTGGGTTGTCGTGTTTTCATTGTCGTTTGTTTCTAAGGTTTTTTTTTTTTTTCTTTCCTCTTTGATTTCCTCAGTGATCTCTTGGTTAATTAGTAGTGTACTGCATAGCCTCCTTGTGTTTGTATTTTTACAGGGTTTTTTTTCCCATAATTGATATCAAATCTCATAGTGTTGTACTTGGAAAAAGTTAGTTGACACAATTTCAATTTTCTTAAATTTACCAAAGCTTGATTTGTGACCCATGATATGGTCTATCCTGGAGAATGCTCAATGAACACTTGAGAAGAAAGTGTATTCTGTTTTTTTTTTGGATTCAATGTCTTATAAATATCAATTAAGTCCATCTTTTTAATATATTATTTAAGGCTTATTCTTCCCTATTTATTTTCATTTTGGATGCTCTTTCTATTGGTGAAAGTGGGGCGATAATGTCCACTACTCATGGACTTTAACTTGTGTTACTGTTGACTTCTCCTTTTATGGCTGTTAGCATTTGCCTTATGTATTGAGGTTTTCCTTTGTTGGGTGCATAAATATTTACAATTTTTATATCTTCTTCTTGGATTGACCCCTTGATCATTATATAGTGTCCTTCTTTGTCTCTTCTAATAGTCTTTATTTTAAAGTCTATTTTGTCTGATATGAGAATTGCTACTCCAGTTTTCTTTTGTTTACCATTTGCATGGAATATCTTTTTCCCTCCCCTCACTTTCAGTCTGTATGTTTCCCTAGGTCTGAAGTGGGTCTCTTGTAGACAGCATATATACAGGCCTTGTTTTTGTATCCATTCAGCCAGTCTATGTTTTTGGTTGGAGCATTTAATCCTTTTATATTTAAGGTAATTATCGATGTGTATGTTCCTATTAACATTTTCTTAATTGTTTTGGGTTTGTTTTTGTAGGTCTTTTCCTGCTCTTGTGCTTCCTGCCTAAAGATGTTGCTCTGGCATTTTCGTGTAAATATGGTTTGAGTGTGATGAATTCTCCTCGCTTTTGCTTGTCTTTAAAAGTTTAAATTACTCCATTGAATGTGAATGAGACTTTTCTTGGTAGAGTAATCTTGGTTGTAGGTTTTTCTCTTTCATCACTTTAAACATGTCCTGCCACACCTTTCTGGCTTACAGAGTTTCTGCTAAAAGGTCAGCTTTTAAGCTTATGAGGATTTTGTTGTATGTTATTTGTTGCTTTTCCCTTGCTGCTTTTAATATTTTCTTTGTATTTAATTTTGGATAGTTTGATTAATATGTGTCTTGGCATGTTTCTCCTTGGATTTATCCCATATGGGACACTTTGTGCTTCCTGGATTTCATTGACTATTTCCTTTCTCTTATTAAGAGAGTTTTCAAATATAATATCTTCAAATATTTTCTCAGCTCTTTCCTTTTCTCTTCTTCCTCTTTGACCCCTATAATTTGAATGTTGTTGTGTTTAATGTTGTCCCAGTGGTCTCTGGGACAGTCCTCAATTCTTTGCATCCTTTTTTCTTTATTCTGCTCTGCAGTAGCTATTTCCACTATTTTATCTTCCAGGTCACTTATCCATTCTTCTGCCTCAGTTATTCTGCTATTGATTCCTTCTGGAGAAATTTTAATTTTATTTATTTTGTTGTTCATCATTGTTTGTTTGCTCTTTAGTTCTTCTAGGTCCTTGTTAAACATTTGTTGTATTTTCTCCATTCTATTTCCAAGATTTTGGATCATGTTTACTATCATTACTCTAAATTCTTTTTCAGGTAGACTGCCTATATCCTCATCATTTATTTTGTCTCGTGGGTTTTTACCTTGCTCCATCATATGCTGTGTATTTCTCTGTCTTCTCATTTTGCTTAACTTACTGTGTTTGGGGTCTCCTTTTTGCAGACTGCAGGTTTGTAGTTCCCATTGTATTTGGCATCTGCCCCCAGTGATTAAGGGTGGTTCAGTGAGTTGTCTAGGCTTCCTGATGGAGGGCACTGGTGCTTGTGTTCTGGTGGATGAGGCTAGATCTTGTCTTTCTTTTGGGCAGGACCACATCTGGTGGTGTGTTTTGTGGTGTCTGTGAACTTATTATGATTTAGGCAGCCTCTCTGCTAATGGGTGGCATGGTTTTTCTGTCTTGCAAATTGTTTGTCATGGGGTGTTCAGCACTGGAGCTTGCTGGTCGTTGAGTGGAGCTGGATCTTAGCATTGAGACAGATCTCTGGGGGAGCACTCACCCATTGATACTACATGGAGCTGGGAGGTGTCTGGTGGACCAATGTCCTGAATTCGGCTCTCCAATATAAGAGGCTCAGGCCTGACATCCAGCTGGAACACCAAGACCCTCTCAACCACACAGCTCAGAAGAAAGGGAGAAAAATAATAAAGAAAGAAAAAATAAAATAATTAAAATAAAATTTTAAAAAATCTTATTAAAATAAAAAGAAGTAAGAAAGAAAAGAAAGAGGAGAGCAACTAAACCAATAAACAAATCCACCAATGATAACAAGCGCTTAAAACTATACTAAAAAATTAAAATGGACAGACAGAATTCTAGGACAAATTGTAAAAGCAAAACTACAGTGACAAAATTACACAAACACGCATACACATACACACTCATAAAAAGAGAAAAAGAAGGAAAAATATATATATAAAGGAAGAGAGCAACCAAAGCAATAAACAAATATACCAATGATAATAAGCTCTAAATATTAACCTAAGATAAACATAAAGCCAGAAACAAATTAGATGCAGAAGGCAAACCCCAAGTCAGTGGTTGCTCCCAAAGTCCACTGCCTCAATTTTGGGATGATTGTTTGTCTATTCAGGTATTCCACAGATGCAGGGTACATCAAGTTGATTGTGGAGATTTAATCTGCTGCTCCTGAGGTTGCACAGAGAAATTTCCCTTTCTCTTCTTTGCACAGCTCCTGTGGTTCACCTTTAGATTTGGCCCCACCTCTGAATGTAGGTCACCCTCTGGCATCTGTTCTCCACCCAGACAGGAGGGAGTTAAAGGAGCAGCTGATTAGGGGGCTTTAGCTTACTCAAGCCAGCGGGAGGGAGGCATACAGAATGCCTGGTAAGCCTGTGGTGGCAGAAGCCAGAGTGACGTTCCACTATCTTGAAGCACACCCTGTGTTTCCCCAGGGAAGTTGTCCCTGGATCATGGAACCCTGGCAGTGGCAGGCTGCACAGACCCCCATGAAGAGAGATGTGGATGGTGACCTGTGCTTGCACACAGGCTTCTTGGTGGCTGCAGCAGCAGCCTTAGCATTCATGTCCATCTCCGGTGTCCACACTGATACCTGCAGCTCACGTGCATCTCTGGACCTTGTTTAGGTGGTGCTCTGAATCATCTCTTCTAACTCACCCCGAAACGTGGTCTCTTGCTTCCTAGACAGTTCCAGACATTTTCCCAGACTTCTTCCCAGCTAGCTGCGGCACACTAGCCCCCTTCAGGCTGTGTTCACACAGCCAACCCCAGTCCTCTCTCTGGGTGCTGACCTCCAAAGCCTGAGCCTCAGTTCCCAGACCCCACCACCCAGGTGGGTGAGCAGACAAGCCTCTCAGGCTGGTGAGTGCTGGTCTGCCCCGATCCTCTGTGTGGGAATCTCTCTGCTTTGGCCACTGCACCCCTGTTTCTGTGCTCTCCTCTGTGGCTCTGAAGCTTCCCCCATCTTCACCCCATCCCTGCCAGTGAAGGGACCGCCTAGTATGTGGAAATTTTTTCTCCTTCACAGCTCCCTCCCAGAGGTGCAGGTCCCATCCTTATTCTTTGGTCTCTGCTTTGTTTTTCTTTTGCCCTACCCAGGTACGTGGGGAGTTTCTTGGCTTTTGGGAAGTCTGAGTTCTTCTGCCCGCATTCAGTATGTGTTTTATAGGAGTTGTTCCATATGTAGATGCATTTCTGATGTATTTATAGGGAAGAAGGTGATCTCCATATCTTACTCCTCCACCATCTTGAAGGGCCCCCTTATTTATTTGTTTTCATTATTGGCTGTGTTGCATCTTCATTGCTGTGTGCAGGCTTTCTCCATTTGCTGTTAGCAGGGGCTACACCTTGCTGTTGTGTGTGGGCTTCTCATTGTCATGGCTTCTCTTGGTGCACAGCATGGGGTCTAGGTGCACAGGCTTCAGTAGTTGTGGCATGCGGGCTCAGTAGTTGTGGCATGCGGGCTCAGTAGTTGTGGTTCGCAGTCTCTAGAGTGCAGGGTAAGTAATGGTGGTGCACAGGCTTAGTTGCTCCATGGCATGTGGGATCTTCCCAGGCCAGGAATCGAATCCATGTCCCCTACATTGGCAGGCGGATTCTTAACCACTGCACCACCAATAAAGCCCTCTTGTTAGCCACCTTAATCTTACTTGAAGCCCTCACTGTTAGACATTGAAAGATATATCTACTCCAAATTGTCTGGCTCTCCTCTACACATTTGGCCGCATTCTCTTTTTAGTATTGACAGCTAATGGGAAAAACATATTGTGTACAACTTTCCATCTTTTGCCAATGAAATAAGTGACTATCTCATAAGAAAAAGTGTTTGTTTACATTTGTAGTAGACAATCCACCATTTTAATTACATTTTCTTAGGAAGGGAGGAAGCTATATTTTTAGTTTGGTTTATAAATATTAATTAAAAATAAATATGCTTCCAGCGACTTCCCTTCCTGTCCAGTGGTTAAAACTCTGTGCTTCCACTGCAGAGGGCATGAGTTCCATCCCTGGTAGGGGACTAGGATCCCACATGTCACGCCACAGAATCAGAATCAGGCTTGATCCCTGAATCAGTCCTACTCCCTTCCCACCTTTAATAGAGGAATCAGAGGAAAATTTCCCTGGGCCAAATAGACTCCCCAAAACTATTATTTCTCATGCTGGAAGCCTGAATCCACCATTGCCATTTTAAGTACTTAATAAAATTTGTAGGGGGCATTCAGTTAAATGTGGCAGATGCATGCATATATTGACCTCCACTGACTGCAAAAAGCCACTAAATAAGTAAGTAAGTAAGTAAGTAAATAAATAAATAAATAATTTTCCAACATTATTTACCTAATGTTAGGATAAAGAAGGAGTACATAATTTATTTTCTATACTGAAAATTTCACATTTTTTGGACACCTAAAGACCTATATTTTTAATTTTTTAAAACTGTTTAATTGCTTTACAATGTTGTGTTAGTTCCTTTGTTGTGAATCAGCTGTATGTATACATATATCACTATATCCCCTCCCTCTTGCACCTTCCTCCCACCCTCCCAATTCCACCACTCTAGGTGGTCACAAAGCACAGAGCTGATCTCCCTATGTGATGTAGCTCCTTCCCACTAGCTATCTATTTTACAGTTGGTAATGTATATATGTCATTGCTACTCTCTCACTTCGTCCCAGATTACCATTCCCCCTCCCTGTGTCCTCAAATCCATTCTCTATGTCTACCTCTTTATTCCTGTCCTGCCCCTAGGTTCATCAGAACTATTTTTTTTAATTCCATATATATAGTGTTAGCATACGGTATTTGTTTTTCTCTTTCTGACTTACCTCACTCTGTATGACAGATTCTAGGTCCATTCAACTCACTACAAATAACTTAATTTCATTTCCTTTTATGGCTGAGTAATATTCCTTTGTATATATGTGTCACATCTTCTTTATCCGTTCATCTGTTGATGGACATTTAGGTTGCTTCCATGTCCTGGCTATTGTAAATAGTGCTGCAATGAACATTGTGGTACATGACTCTTTTTGAATTATGGTTTTCTCAGGGTATATGCACAGTAGTGAGATTGCTGGGTGGTATGGTAGTTCTATTTTTAGTTTTTTAAGGAACTTCAAAACTGTTCTCCATAGTGGCTGTATTAATTTACATTCCCACCAACAGCGCAAGAGGGTTCCATTTTCTCATCTTCTCCAGCATTTACTGTTTGCAGATTTTCTGATGATGGCCATTCTGACTGGCGTGAAGTAATACATCATTGTGGTTTTGATTTGCATTTCTCTAAATATTAGTGATGTTGAGCATCCTTTCATGTGTTTGTTGGCAATCTATATGTCTTCTTTGGAGAAATGTCTGTTTAGGTCTTCTGCCCATTTTTGGATTGGGTTATTTGTTTTTTTGATATTGAGCTGCATAAGCTGCTTGCATATTTTGGAGATCAATCCTTTGTCAGTTGCTTCACTTGCAAATATTTCCTGCCATTCTGAGGGTTGTCTTTTCATCTTTTTAATGGTTTCCTTTGCTGTGCAAAAGCTTTTAAGTTTCATTAGGTCCCACTTGTTTATTTTTGTTCATCAGTGATATTGCCCTGTATTTTTCTTTCTTTGTGACATCTTCGTCTGGTTTTAGTATCAGGGTGATGGTGGCCTCATAGAATGATTTTGGGAGTGTTCCTCACTCTGCTATATTTTGGAAGAGTTTGAGAAGGATAGGTGTTAGCTCTTCTCTAAATGTTTTATAGAATTCACCTGTGAAGCCATCTGGTCCTAGGCTTTTTTTGTTGGAAGTTTTTAAATAATAGTTTCAGTTATTCAGTTATTTTCAGTGCTTGTGCTTGGACTCTTTATATGTTTTATTTCTTCCTTGTTCAGTCTCGGAAGGTTTTGCTTTTCTAAGAATTTGTCCATTTCTTCCAGGTTGTCCATTTTATTGGCATATAGCTGCTTGTAGTAATTTCTCATGATCCTTTGTATTTCTGCAGTGTCAGTTTTTACTTCTCCTTTTTCATTTCTAATTCTGTTGATCTGAGTACTCTCCTTTTTTTTTTCATGATGAGTCTGACTAATGGTTTATCAATTTTTTTTTTATCTTCTCAAAGAACCAGCTTTTAGTTTTATTGATCTTTGCTACTTTTTACTTCATTTCTTTTTCATTTATTTCTGATCTGATCTTTGGAATTTCTTTCTTTCTGCTCACTTTGGGTTTTTTTTTTTTTCTTCTTTCTACAATTGCTTTAGGTGTAAGGTTAGGTTGTTTATTTGAGATTTTTTGTTTCTTGATGTAGGATTATATTGCTATTAACTTTCCTCTTAGACCAACTTTTGCTGCTTCCCTTAGGTTTTGGGTCATCATGGTTTCATTGTCATTTGTTTCTTGATTTCATCAGTGATCTCTTGATTATTTAGTAGCATATTGTTTAGCCTCCATGTGTTTGCAGTTTTTACCATTTTTCTCCTGTAATTGATATCTAGTCTCTTAGTGCTGTGGTTGGAAAAGATATTTTGTATGACTTCAATTTTCTTAAATTTACCAAGTCTTGATTTGTGACCCAAGATATGGTCTATCCTGGAGAATGTTTCATGAGCACTTGAGAATAAAGTGTATTCTGCTGTCTTGGATGGACTTTCCTATAAATATCAGTTAAGTCCATCTTGTTTAATGTGTCATTTAAAGCTTCTGTTTCCTTATTTATTTTCATTTTAAATGATCTGTCTTTGTTGAAAGAGGTATCTTAACATCCCCTACAATTCTGTGTTACTGTCAATTTATCTTTTATGGCTGTTAACATTTGCCTTATGTATTGAGGTGCTCTTATGTTGGGTGCATATATATTTATAATTGTTATATCTTCTTCTGGGATTGATCCCTTGATCATTATGTAGTATCCTTCCTTGTCCCTTGTAACATTCTTTATTTTAAAGTCTATTTTATCTGATATAAATATTGCTATTCCAGCTTTCTTTTGATTTCCATTTGCATGGAATATCCTTTTCTAACCCTCACTATCAGTCTGTATGTGTCCCGAGGTCTGAAGTGGGTCTCTTGTAAACAGCAGGTATACAAGTCTTGTTTTTGTGTCCATTCAGCCAGTCTGTGTCTTTTGGTTGGAGCATTTAATCATCTTACATTTAGGTGATTATCAATATGTATGTTCGTATTACCATTTTCTTAATTGTTTGGGGTTTGTATTTTTAGATCTTTTTCTTCTCTGTGTTTCCTACCTAGAGAATTTCTTCTAGCTTTTGTTGTAAGGCTGGTTTGGTGGTGCTGAATTCTCTTAGCTTTTGCTTGTTTGTATAGGTTTCAATTTCTCCAATGAATCTGAATGAGATCTTTGCTGTGTAGTGTAATTTTTTGTAGCTTTTTCCATTTCATCACTTTAAATACATCTTGCCACTCCTTCTGGCTTGCATAGTTACTGCTGAAAGATCACCTGTTAAGCTTATGGGGTTTTTGTTTTATGCTATTTGTTGTTTTTCCCTTGATGCTTTTACATTATCTTTGTATTTAATTTTTGATAGTTTGATTAATATGTGTCTTGGCATGTTTCTCCTTGGATTTATCCCATATGAGGTTGTCTGCCCTTCCTGGACTTGATTGACTATATCCTTTCCTATGTTAGGGAAGTTTGTAATTATAATCTCTTCAAATATTTTCTCAGACTGTTTCTTTTCCTCTTCTTCTTCTGGGACACCTATTATTCTAACGTTGGTGTTTTAATATTGTCCCAGTGGTCTCTGCGACTGTCCTCAATTCTTTTCATTCTTTTTTCTTTATTCTGCTCTGTGGTAGTTATTTTCACTGTTTTTTCTTCCATGTCACTTATCCATCCTTCTGCCTCAGTTATTTTGCAATTGATTCTTTCTAGAGTATTTTTAAATTTCATTTATTGTGTTGTTCATTATTGTTTGTTTGTTTTAGTTCTTCTAGTTCTTTTTTAAATGTTTCTTGTATTTTCTCCATTCTATTTCCATGATTTTGGATCATCTTTGCTGTCATTTCTCTGAATTGTTTTTCAGGTAGACTGCCTATTTCCTTATTTCCTCTTTATTTGTTAGGTCTGGTGCGTTTTTACTTTGCTCCTTCATCTGCTGTGTGTTTTTCTGTCTTCTCATTTTGCTTAACTTATTGTGTTTGGGGTCTCCTTTTTGCAGGCTGCAGGTTTATAGTTCCTGTTGTTTTTGTTGTCTGTCCCCAGTGGCTAAGTTTGGTTCAGTGGGTTGTGTACGCTTCCTGGTGGAGGGGACTGGTGCCTGTGTTCTGGTGGGTGGGGATGGATCTTGTCTTTCTGGTGGGTAGTGCCAAGTCCTCTGGTGTGTTTTAAGGTGTCTGTGACCTTAGTATGATTTTTGGCAGCCTCTCTGTTAATGGGTGGATTTGTGTTCCTGTCTTGCTAGTTTTTTGTCATGGGATGTCCATCACTGGAGCTTGCTGGCCATTGGGTGGAGCTGGGTCTTAATGTTGAGAAGTAGATCTCTGTGAGTGTTGTTGCCAATTGATATTATGTGGGGCCAGGAATTCTCTGGCAGTCCAATATCCTGGATTCAGCTCTTTCATCTCAGAGGCTCAGGTGTGACACCTGGCCAGAACACCAAGACCCTGCCAGCCACACGGCTTGTAAGAAAAGGCAGAAAAAAAGGAAGACCAAAAAAAAAAAAAGAACTGATAAACCCCAAACCAAATGTTAAAAGTAAAACTAAACAGACAAAATCACACAAAGAAAAATACAAACACACTCATAAAAAGAAAACAACCAAACCAAACCAAACAAAACAAAACAAAAAAACAATAGTCAGTGCCCAGGAAAAATGGTAAAAGCAATCCTAAAGAGATAAAAATCACATAAAGAAACATATATTCATATACACTCAGAAATAGAGAAAAAAGGCAAAAAAAAATAAAAATTACAAAATATTAAAAAAATAATAAAATTTAAAAAAAGAAAGTAACCAAATCTATAAACAAATCCACCAATAATAACAAGCACTAAAAACTAAACTAAGATAAATATAAAAACCAGAAACAAATCAGATGCAGAAAGTGAACCCCGAGTGTACAGTTGCTCCAAAAATCCACTGCCTCAATTTGAGGAATGTTCATTGTCTATTCATGTATTCCAGAGATGCAGGGTTCATCAAGTTTATTGTAGGGATTTAATCCGCTCCTTCTTAGGCTGCATGGAAAAATATCCCTTTCCTTTCTTTATTTGCACAACTCCTGGGTTTCATCTTTGATTTTGGCCCTGCCTCTCTTTGTAGGCCACCCTCAGACATCTGTTCCCCCTCCAGACAGGAGGGGGTTAAAGCAGCGGCTGATTAGGTCTCTCTTGCTCACTCAGGCTGGGGAGAGGGAGGGTTATGGTAGTCATAATTTGAATGTGGCGTGAGCCTGCAGTTGCAGAGGCCAGCTTAACATTGCAACAGTGTGAGGCATGCTCTTTGCTCTCCTGGGGAAGTTGTCCCTGGACCTTGGGACACTGGCAGTGGCATCCTGCACAGGCTCCCGACGGGGGTGTGAGTAATGACCTGTGCTTGCACACAGGATTCTTGGTGAAGGCAGTGACAGCATTAGTGTTTCATATCTGTCTCTGTGATAGCTGATAGCCATGGCTCATGCCTGTCTCTGGAACTTACCTAGGTGGTGTTTTGCCTTCTATGGGTGCACAAAGCAGGAATCCCCTCTCCTCATGCATCTTGAAACAATTGTCTCTTGCCTCTTAGGCAGTTCCAGACATTTTCCCTGACTCTCTCCTGGCTAGTTGTGGTGCACTAACCCCCTTCTGGCTGTCTTCATGCAGCCAACCCCAGTCCTCTCCCTGGGGTCTGACAACCATAGCCCAAGCCTCAGCTCTCAGCCCTCACCCACCCTGGTGGGTGAGCAGGCAAGTGTCTCAGGTCAGTGAGCACTGGTCAGCACCAATCCTCTGTGTGGCAATCTCTCCTCTTTGCCCTCTGCACCCCTGTTTCTGTGCTCTCCTGCATGGCTCTGAAGCTTCCCCCACTGCCCAGCCCCTGTCCCTGCCAGTGAAGGGGCTCCCTAGTGTATGGAAACTTTTCCTCCTTCACAGCTGAGTCCCAGATTTACAGGTTCTGCTCCTATTCTTTTGTGTCTGTTTTTTCATTTGCCCTACCCAGGTATGTGGGGATTTTCTTGCCTTTTGGGAAGTCTGATGTCTTCTGCCAGCATTCAGTAGGTGTTATGTAGGAGTTTTTCCACATGTACATGTATTTTTGATGTATTTTTTGGGAGGAAGGTGATCTCCACGTCTTACTCCTCTGTCATCTTGAAGGTCTCCTCTCTACTATATATAAAGCCAAGTGGGCATTTTATTCTCTTATAGTCAGCTTTCCTGTTCTAACATAATACAGAAGTCTATTGATTCATTATAACACATTAGATTTACGAAGTTTAAATCACGGAAATGCTGAAAGAAACCAATATTGGGATATTAATTAGACTGGATGAAGACAGTAAATTCAGACATGTAAGGGATTACAACAGATATGTAATTACCAAAGAAATGAGATGGAGAATATGAGTGCCAATGTATGAGAATGACTATTTCACTCCACATATGAATACTTAGGGATAGTTGAAAAACTGTTGAAATAGAGTTTGTATTATTTTTTAATTTTAATTTTGGTTATGGGTTATAAAGGGCAGTATTACATGTTATTTCACCATTTTATGGTTTGTCTCTCATCTTCTTTACTGAATGCCTTCCTTTTTTCTTTAGAGAGGTTGGCTTATTTATTTATTTATTTTTACATCTTTATTGGAGTATAATTGTTTTACAATGGTATGTTAGTGCCTTCTTTATAAGTAATTGAATCAGTTACACATATACATATATTCCCATATAATTTCCCTCTTTTGTCTCCCTCCCTCTATATCCCAACCTTCTAGGTGGTCACAAAGCACCGAGCTGATGTCCCTGTGTTATGCAGCTGCTTCCCACTAGCTATCTATTTTACGTTTGGTAGTGTATGTATGTCCATGCTACTCTGTCACAGCATACACTTCCCCCTCCCCATATCCTAAAGTTCATTCTCTAGTAGGTCTGTGTCTTTATTCCCATCTTTCTTCATGACCTATTTTTTTTCCTTAGATTCCATATATATGTGTTAACATACGGTATTTGTTTTTCTCTTTCTGACTTACTTCACTCTGCGTGACAGACTCTAGGTCCATCCACCTCACTACAAATAACTCAATTTTGTTTCATTTTATGGCTGAGTAATATTCCTTTGTATATATGTGCCACATCTTCTTTATCCATTTATCTGTTGATGGACACTTAGGTTGCTTCCATGTCCTGGCTATTGTAAATAGAGCTTCAATGAACATTTTGGTACATAACTCTTTTTGAATTATGGTTTTCTCAGGGTACATGCCCAGTAGTGGGATTGCTGGGTCCTATGGTACTTCTATTTGTAGTTTTTTAATGAACCTCCATACTGTTCTCCATAGTGGCTGTACCAATTTACATCCCCACCAACAGTGCAAGAGGGTTCCCTTTCCTCCACAACCTCTCCAGCATTTATTGTTTGCATATTTTTTGATGATGGCTATTCTGACTGGTGAGAGATGATATCTCATTGTAGTTTTGTTTTGCATTTCTCTAAAAATTAATAACATTAAGCACTCTTTCATGTGTTTTTTGGCAATCTGTATATCTTCTTTGGAGAAATGTGTATTTAGGTCTTCTTCACATTTTTGGATTGGGTTGTTTGTTTTTTTGATATTGAGCTGCATGAGCTGTTTTTAAATTTTGGAGATTAATCCTTTGTCAATTGCTTCATTTGCAAATATTTTCTCCCATTCTGAGGTTGTCTTTTGGTCTTGTTTATGGTTTTCTTTGCTGTGCAAAGTTTTTAAGTTTCACTAGGTCCCATTTGTTTATTTATTTATTTTTTTACCTCCATTTCTATAGGAGGTGGGTCAAAAGGATCAAGCTGTAATTTATGCAATAGAGTGTTCTGCCTATGTTTTCCTCTAAGAGTTTGATAGTTTCTGGCCTTATATTTAGGTCTTTAATCCACTTTGAGTTTATTTTTGTGTATGGTGTTGGGAGTGTTCTAATTTCATACTTTTACATATACCTCTCAAGTTTTCCCAGCACCACTTATTGAAGAGGCTGTCTTTTCTCTACTGTATATTCTTACCTCCTTTATCAAAGGTAAGGTCACCATATGTGTGTGGGTTTATATCTGGGCTTTCTATCCTGTTCCATTGATCTATATTTCTGTTTTTGTGTCAGTACCATACTGTCTTGATTACTGTAGCATTGTAGTATAGTCTGAAGTCAGCAGCCTGATTCCTCCAGCTTTGTTTTTTGTTCACAGGATTGCTTTGGCTATTTGGGGTCTTTTGTGTTTCCATACAGATTGTGAAATTTTTTGTTCTAGTTGTGTGAAGAATGCCAGTGGTAGTTTGATAGGGATTGCATTGAATCTGTAGATTGCTTTGGGTAGTAGTCATTTCCACAATTTTGATTCTTCCAATCCAAGACCATGGTATATCTCTCCATCTATTAGTATCATATTTAATTTATTTCATCAGTGTCTTATAATTTTCTATATACATGTCTTTTGTCTCCTTAGGTATGTTTTTTCTTAGATATTTTATTCTTTATGTTGCAATGGTAAATGGGAATGTTTTCTTAATTTCACTTTCAGATTTTTCATCATAGTAGACAGGAATGCAAGAGATTTCTGTGCAATAATTTTGTATCCTGCTACTTTACCAAATTCATTGATTAGCTCTAGTAGTTTTCTGGTAGCATCTTTAGGATTCTCTATGTATAATATCATGTCATTTGCAAAGAGTGACAGCTTTACTTTTCTTTTCGGATTTGGATTCCTTTCATATCTTTTTCTTCTCTGATTGCTGTGGCTAAAACTTCCAACACTATGTTGAATAAGAGTGGTGAGAGTGGGCAACCTTGTCTTGTTCCTGGTCTTAGTGGAAATGGTTTCAGTTTTTCACCATTGAGGATGATGTTGGCTGTGGGTTTGTCACATATGGCCTTTATTATTTTGAGGAAAGTTCCCTCTATGCCTACTTTCAGCACGGTTTTTATCATAAATGGTGTTGAATTTTGTCAAAAGCTTTCTCTGCATCGATTGAGGTGATCATATGTTTTTTCTCCTTCAATTTGTTAATATGGTGTATCACATAGATTGATTTGAATATATTGAAGAATCCTTGCATTCCTGGGATAAAACCCACTTGATCATGGTGTATGAAACTTTTAAAGTGTTGTTGGATTCTGTTTGCTAGTATTTTGTGTAGGATTTTTGCATCTATGTTCACCAGTGATATTGGCCTGTAGTTTTCTTTCTTTGTGACATCTTTGTCTGGTTTTGTATAAGGGTGATGATGGCATTGCAGAATGAGTTTGGGAGTAATCCTCTCTCTGCTTTATTTTGGAGGAGTTTGAGAAGGGTAGGTGTTAGCTCTTCCCTAAATATTTGATAGAATTTACCTGTGCAGCCATCTCATCCTGGGCTTTTGTTTGTTGGAAAATTTTCAAACACGGTTTCAATTTCAGTGTTTGTGATTGGTCTGTTCATATTTTCTATTTCTTCCTGGTTCAGTCTCAGAAGGTTGTGCATTTCTAAGAGTTTGTCCATTTCTTCCAGGTTGTCTATTTTATTGGCATAGAATTGCTTGTAGTAATGTCTCATGATCCTTTATATTTCTGCAGTGTCAGTTGTTACTTCACCTTTTTTAATTCTAATTCTATTGATTTGAGTCTTCTCCCTTTTTTTCTTGATGAGTCTGGCTAATGTTTTGTCAATTTTGTTTATCTTCTCAGAGAAACAGCTTTTAGTTTTATTAATCTATGCTATCATTTCCTTCATTTCTTTTTCATTTATTTCTGATGTGATCTTTATGTGATTTTTCCTTCTGCTAACTTTGGGGGTTCTTTGTTTGTTTTTTTCTTCTTTCTCTAATTGCTTTAGGTGTAAGTTTAGCTTGTTTATTTGAGATGTTCCTTGTTTCTTAATGTACACTTGTATAGCTATAAACTTCCCTCTTAGAACTGCTTTTGCTGCATCCCATAGGTTTTGGGTCATCATATGTTCTTTGCTATTTGTATCTAGGTATTTTTTGATTTCCTCTTTGATTTCTTCAGTGATCTCTTGGTTATTTAGTAATGTATTGTTTAGCGTCCATGTGCTTGTATTTTGTACAGATTTTTCCTGTAATTGATATCTAGTCTCATAGCGCTGTTGTCAGAAAAAGATACTTGGTATGATTTCAATTTCCTTAAATTTACCAAGGCTTGATTCATAGCCCAACATTTAATCTCACCTGGAGAATGTTCCATGAGCACTTGAGAAGAATATGTATTTTGTTGTTCTTGGATGGAATGTTCTATATATATCAGTTAAGTCAACCTTGTTTATTTTATCATTTAAAGCTGTGTTTCCTTATTTATTTTCATTTTGGATGATCTGTCCTTTTGTGAAGTGAGGTGTTAAAGTTCCCTACTATGATTGTCTTACTGTCAATTTCCCCTTTTATGGCTTTTAGTGTTTGCCTTATGTATTGAAGTGCTCCTGTGTTGGGTGCATGAATATTTACAATTGTTATATCTTCTTCTTGTATCAATCCCTTGATCATTATTTAGTGTCCTTCTTTGTCTCTTCTAATAGTCTTTATTTTAAAGTCCATTTTGTCTGATATGAGAATTGCTAGTCCAGCTTTCTTTTGATTTCCATTTGCATGGGATATCTTTTTCCATCCCTTCACTTTCAGTCTGTATGTGTCCCTAGGTCTGAAGTGGGTGCCTTGTAGACAGCATGTATATGGGTCTTGTTTTTGTATCCATTGTGCCAGTCTGTGTTTTATGATTGGAGCATTTAATCCATTTACATTTATGGTAATTATTGATATGTATGTTGCTATTCCCATTATCTTAATTGTTTTTTGGTTTGTTATTGTAGGTCTTTTCCTTCTCTTGTGTTTCCTGCCTAGAGAATTTCCTTTAGCGTTTGTTGTAAAGCTGGTTTGGGGGTGATGAATTCTCTCAGCTTTTGCTTGTCTGTAAAGGTTTTAATTTTTTCCATCAAATCTGAATGAGATCTTTGCTGGGTAGAGTAATCTTGGTTGTAGGTTTTTCTCCTTCATCACTTTAAATATGTCCTGCCACTCCCTTCTGGCTTGCAGAGTTTCTGCTGAACGATCAGCTGTTAACCTTATAGGGATTCCCTTGTGTGTTATTTTTTTTTCCCTTGCTGCTTTTAATATTTTTGCTTTGTAATTAATTGTTGATTGTTTGATTAATATGTGTCTTGGCATGTTTCTCCTTGGATTTACCCTATTTGGGACTCTCTGTGTTTCCTGGACTTGACTATTTCTTTTCCCATATTAGGGAAGTTGTCAACTATATTATCTTTCAAATATTTTCCCAGTCCTTCCTTTTTCCTCTTCTTCTTCTGGGACAACTATAATTCGAATGTTAGTGCATTTAATGTTTTCCCAGAGGTCTCTGAGACTGATCTTTGCATTCTTTTTTCTTTATTTTGCTCTGCAGGAGTTATTTCCACTATTTTATCTTCCAGGTCACTTATCCGTTCTTCTGCCTCAGTTATCTGCTATTGATCCCTTCCAGAGAATTTTTAATGTCATTATTGGGTTGTACATCATTGTTTGTTTGCTCTTTAGTTCTTCTAGGTCCTTGTTAAACTTTTCTTGTATTTTCTCTATTCTATTTTCTGGATTTTGGATCACCTTTACTATCATTATTCTGTATTGTTTTTCATGTACATTTTCTATTTCCTCTCCATTTTTTAGGTCTGGTGGGTTTTTACCCTGCTCCTTCATCTGCTGTGTTTCTCTGTCTTCTCATTGCTTAACTTACTGTGTTTGGGGTCTCCTTTTGGCAGGCTGCAGGTTCGTATTTCCCGATGTTTTGCTGTCTGTCCCCAGTGGCTAAGCTTGGTTCAGTGGGTTGTGTAGGCTTCCTGGGGAGGAGACTAGTGCCTGTGTTCTTGTGGATGAGGCTGCATCTTGTCTTTCTGGTTGGCAAGCCCACGTCCGGTGGTGTGTTTTGTGGTGTCTGTAGCCTTATTATGATTTTAGGCAGCCTTCCTGCTAATGGATGGGTTTGTGTTTCTGTCTTGCTAGTTCTTTGACATAGGGTGCCCAGCACTGTAGCTTGCTGGTTTTTGAGTGAAGCTGGGTCTTGGCTTTGAGATGGAGATCTCTGGAAGGTTTTCAACCTTTGGTATTAAGTGGAGCTCGGAGGTTTCTTGTGGAGCAGTGCCCTGAATTTGGCTCTCCCACCTCAGACACACAACCCTGACAACTGGCTGAAGCACCAAGAGCCTTTCATCCACCCGGCTTAGAATAAAAGGGAGAAAAAATAGAAAGAAATAAAGAAAAAGAAAGAAAGAAAGAAAGAAAAAATAATTAAAATAAAAAATAATTATTAAGAAGGGAAATTTTTTAAGTAAAAAAAAAAAAAGGATAGATGGAACCTTAGGAGAAATGGTAAAAGAAAAGCTATACAGACAAAATCACACACAGAAGCATACATATACACACTCACAAAAATATCAAAAGGGAACAAGATATATATCTTCGGCTCCCAATGTCCACCTCCTCAATTTGGGATAATTCATTGTCTATTTAGGTTTTCCACAGATGCAGGGTACAAGTTTATTGTGGAGATTTAATCCGCTGCTCCTGAAGATACTGGAAGAAATTTCTCTTTCTCTTCTTTGTTCACACTACTTCCGGGGTTCAGGTTTGGATTTGGGTCCGTCTCTGCATGTAGGTCACCTGATAGTGTCTGTTCTTCACTCAGACAGGATGGGGTTAAAGGAGCAGCTGATTTGGGGACTCTGGCTCACTGAGGCCAGGGGGAGGGAGGGGTACAGATGTGGGGCAAGCCTGCAGTGGCAGAGGCTGGCATGAAGTGCAACAGCCATGCATTCTCCCAGGGAAGTTGTCCCTGGATCACAGGACCCTGGCAGTGGTGGGCTGCACAGACTCCCAGGAGGGGAGGTGTGGACAGTGACCTGTGCTTGCACACAGGCTTCTTGGTGGCTGCAGCAGCAGCCTTAGCATCCCAAGCCCATCTCTGGGGTCTGTGCTGATAGCCACAGCTTGCACCCTTCTCTGGAGCTCCTTTAAGTGGTGCTTTTAATCCCTTCTCCTCATGCAACTGGAACCAAAGATGGAAGAAAAAGTATCTTGCCTCTTTGGCAGCTCCAGACATTTTCCCAGACACCCACCCTGCTAGCTGTGGTGCACTAACCCCCTTCATGCTGTGTTCATGCAGCCAACCCCAGTCCTATCTCTGGGATCCGATTGAAGCCTGAGCCTCAGCTCCCTGCTCCCATCTGCCCCAGTGGGTGAGCAGACAAGCCTCTCGGTCTGGTGAGTGTTGGTCACCACCCATACTCTCTGCGGGAATCTCTCCACTGTTCTCTCCACATCCTTCTTGCTGGGCTCTCTTCCATGTCTCTGAAGCTCCTCCATTTCTGCCACCTGCAGTCTCTGCCTGAGAAGGGGCTTCCTAGTGTATGGAAACCTTTCCTCCTTCACAGCTCCCTCCCAGTTGTGCAGGTCCCATCCCTATTCTTTTGTGTCTGTTTTTTTCCTTTTTCTTTTACCCTACACAGGTACATGGGGAGTTTCTTGCCTTTTGAATGGTCTGAGTTCTTCTGTCAGCATTCAGTAGGTGTTCTGTAGGAGCTGTTCCACATGTAGATGTATTTCTGATGTATTTGTGGAATGGAAGGTGATCTCTGCATCTTAGTCTTCCACCATGTTGAAACTCCCCAAGGTTGGTATTTTTGTTAATTTTTCTAAAGGTAGGTATTTCCATAGTCAAATCAGAAAAAAAAAATATTTTTAAGTGAGGGTATTCTACCTAGTCAAAGGAACAGCAGGAGGATTGGGCATTATGTCCTAATTCGATAGTGATGACTCTGGTCTGGCTAGAATAAAGAATGCTCACTGTCAGAGAAGGATATTAGTTGTATGGAGAAGGTAAGATCAAAAGAGTCTTAAAGAAAATTTTTCCAGATATGAGTCAATGGATATTAGAACTATAAAAGATTTAGAATAGAAAAATTGATCTAAGGAAGGTAGTCTTGTGATAAAGTAAAGTGGTTTTGAAAAGAGGAAATTGTAGACTGGGAATCCAACTAAAGAAACATTGAGTCAGCAATTCAAGGTAAAGGTCATCAAGGTCCAGAATAGTGTGGTAAGCATAGTTATGACCCCCTAAAAACATATCCTCTTCCTAGTCTGTAGAACCTTCAAATATTACTTTATATGAATAAAATGAAAAAGAGAAAAAAAAAGATTTGTAGATGTTAAGGATTTTGAGATATGGAGATTATCCTTGATATCTGAGTAACCCCTAAATGCAATTACATATATCCTTAGAAGAGAGAGGTAGAGGAGTATTTGATATTCAGGGGAGGAGAAGACAATGTGACCACAGGGGCAGAGAGTAGAGTGATGTATTCACAAACCAAAGAATGTCATTGACCTCTAGAACCTAAGAGAGACAAGGAATAACTCTCCCCTAGAACCTCAGGAGAAACCATGCCCCTGCTAACACCTTGATTTTGGCCCAGTTAAACTTATTTAGGTTTTTCAGTGTCCAGAACTGTGTGAATAAGTCTGTTGTTAAGCTAGTCTGTGCATGATAATAATTTGTTAAAGTCATTTTAGGAAACTGATACCAGTGGGGTGTTATTTAATTGCTTATTCAGAAATAATACTCACAATCTCTTATGGCAACTTTGTCGTTAAGGTTGTATTAAAGCATTCAAAAGCAGGCACTTCAAAATATATCAGATACTTTTAAAATGCAGCATATAAACTACCTTTGGAACTTGGGACAGGTTTTTAATGTCTCTAAACATTAGTTTTCTCACCTGTACAATGGAAATACTGATCCTTAGCTCACAGTATTATCATGAAGAATAAATAAGAAAGCATATGTGATATACTTTGTAGAGTATAAATGTATCCCATATTGTAATATAATTATTATTATAATATTATTATTTTATATCTATTTTCACTTCTCTTAACTTCACAAAGACAAAACTTTGCTATTTACTTACTTATTGTATAGCTGATGTTCAATACATTTATTTTTGAATAGATAGATGAATAGGGAGAATGAATAATAAAAATCATTTTTTCAGAATTTGGTTACTAACTAATAGCAGGTGGAAGATAAATATTTAATTTAGTTTTTTTCCATTTTGTTTTTCTTCAAAATATAATATCTTAATGATAGTTTTTTTTTTTAAAGCTTATATGAATACTTCAAATTAACCATAGAGAAAAGTTACATTGAGTTCTTGGGATTTACTTAGTTTTGCAAATGGTGAAATTCTAAGGTGAGGGGGTTGATAATACACAGGTAGGGAACCTGATACCAGATTTAAATCAAGTTTTGGTCATGTAAGATATGTGGAAATTGTTATATAAATATATGCCAAAATCATGTTGCCTTTAGTGCCACTTTAAATGATATTTTACTGTGTTTATAATGATTAGATTTGTTTCTGGAAAATTACCAGATGCTCATAATGTTAAGGTCAATTCAATGTTTATTTTGTGTTGAGGAGGCCATTCATCAATCCCAGTTTTCTACATTCCTTCTTCGGGCTTTGCTTGCACTTGATAAATTTTCCATCCTCTGTTAGATTTCTAATTAGTAAATGTTTTGCCAACAATGTACATAGAACATCTTCACACAGTTAAGATTTTCTGGTAGTCCTGAAGCATAGCCTGAACATATCATGCTGCATGCAGGCCTTGTGAATACATATGCTCTGTGTTATCACTCCCTTGCTTGTTCAAATTATTTCATTTTAGATTTACAGATAATGTCATGAAGCACTGACTTTTCTTTTTCTATCACCTTTCCACATAATACTGTGCAGTAAGTTATTTTATCATCCTGGTAAAATGTTGTTAAAATGGAATGCAACTGTTTTGAGATGTGTTATAAGCAACAACCAATATCTATCACAATCAGAAGTGAAGTGGATGAAGAAAATGACACACAACTATATTTCAAACAATTCAGATAGTTATTTGATAATTCCCTTTATCATTACCATATTTCTTTTCTTCATTCCCATATCCAATTTTTCACATGCATTATGATATATGTTTCCTGCTCTGAAGGGGATAACGTAAATTAATATCTAAAAATGAAATGCTGTTTTTTAAGTAGTCACATTACTTTACACTAAAATATCACACATTAGAATTATTTTTAAATTAGATTAATGTTGCTGAAAAAGAATGATTTTATTCAGTCTTATAACATATACAAGTCTATACAAAAGATTACAGTCCCTATAGAAATTTTCTTGCAAAGTATGGGTTATATAAGATCTACAATTAACAGTGTCCATAATATAAACTTGTAGCTTTACTAAAAGTTGTTGAGTTCTTGCAAAATGACATTTCAGCTAGTCATTGATATTTGTTGATTATTAGAAGAAAATACACTAGTTGAGAAACTTGATTGCTAATTATAAACTGTTTAATTTATAAAGCATGCACTGCATTCCATCATTTAGTGTTTGTAACATGTTCCTATCAGTAATTATACACTAAACTACTTTCAGCTGGTTAAAATAAGCACTTTCATAACAGCAAGGTAAATTCCTTTATGTGGACTCAACCTTATTTTTAAGTCTGCTTGACTCATTTGTTTAAACTGAAATAAGGTCATTTCAAAACAATGTTGTCACAAGATCAATATCTTTGAAACTATGCTTTGGCTTTGATTGAGCATTTTTGTAGAACCAGAGCCCATTATCTGGTGATAGGATGCCAGATTTGCTGACATTTACTTTCAGTTTTAAACATCACCATAATAATTTCCACTGTTATTGCTCATTAAATATTACACTAATACTTTTGACATGTGAACCATTATTATTATGTCTTGATTGAATTATTTATAGAAATATGCATCCTCAATATTATTTCTCTGCTCAATTTCATACAATCACATGCAATAAAGTATTATGAATTATATAATTAGAGAATGATCAATATAAAATGTTTATTGGACAGCAATTATACAGAGAATTCATAATCTTGATGGAGAGGAAATAGTGTGAAACTCTTGAGTCCCTGATATCACTGCCTGGACACCAAAGGCATGCATCTGAAGTGACTCTTAACTGAATATTACTGTCCTCAACTCTACTTTGTGACTCAGTTTTTGATCACTCTGATTCTCCTTGAAAATGCTCACTGCAATATCAGTGGTATGTCTGGACATCTTTTTATATATGTAGCCTGAAATCCTAAAGCTAACTCTGTTCTTGGACCAAAATAGCATTGTTATGGTGTTGTTGATTGTCATTGAAGAAACTACAGGCAACTTAGATCTCTGTTTTCTGTGCTTCAGGATTTTCTTTCATCTTCTTAATCATACCCTTCCAGATCTGGATCTGTCTTCTCATTTATAGCCTCTTTTTCTCTGTCTCATCTAGAATTTTCATTCCATTATTAACATAAATGCCATTCTTATTCTGTTTATGGAAATGTCCATCTCCTTCCATGCTTAATTAAAACTTGGCTCTCTCCTATTGATGTTTTTATCCAGATTTATCAATAAGAAACTGTGCTTTCTTCCATATCCTACTTAATAAAGAATCCAGAGTTAGAATTAGCTTAGTATTATTTGCAGACCACTACTTCTTAATTCAGAAAGAATAAACTCTGGTCGTCTGGGATTTTATGCAATCTCATTCCATCAATTTCATTATGTGCCATCCTTGGCATCTTTTAACTTTCAGGGTCAATTCTCTATTTTTCTTGAGAATATAGGTACAAAGGATTTCAGTTTTATTCCCTTCCATTAAGTATGTGATTACCCAGGACTGTTTGAAAACCCACTTAGAATACTAAATGAAATATAAAGGAAGAAGTTCCTGGATTTCAAAAATTTAGTTATTTTCACTTATGTTCTATAGCAGTGATAATGCTCTATACATTTTCAACACAAACAACTATGCCACTTTAAAAATTCTAAAATTCACTAGCCAAACATTTAATATGATTTCTTGTCTTTTAATGATTTTCTTTCTTTATATGTGAAAACTACTCTTCTTTAACATTCTCAAGGCCACCATTTTCTTACTCTTTTTTGTCAGTATCTCACAGCCTCTTCTTGTATTCATATAAGTTCTAAGTATCATCGACCCAATATTCAAACTCATGCATTAAGTTTTACATAGGATAATGGGAGACACAAAGTCAAGGAAGACATAAGACCTACAACATGTTCATGGGCTCACGAGCTGATTGGGAGAGAATATTCTGTTGAAAAGTGAACTGATGATGAATGTGGACATTTGTGTTAAGCTGGGTAGAGTAAAACAAAAACAAAAACAGACAAAGTATTTCAGACATGGGTTTAATAAAGGGAATTGGTTGAGTTTTTGATGGGCTAAAACAGCAAAAGTCATGGTTGCTGAAGGAGCAGATGAAAAGGGAAGTAATAGTATTTGACCAGCAGGTTGCTTGTACCTTTCTGCTGGAGCTCACCACCCACACTGCCCACTTTACTGAGAATATTGACCTTTCAGTGTTTGAACCACTGAAGAATTATTTTTGCTTCTGTCACCATTCTTACTTCTCCATCAACTTCCTGTATCCACTTCTGTTATTGGAGTTCAAGTTAAGACATTTATCTTTCCTTTCTGATTTTTTATCTCCCAACAGAGCCTCAAATCAGCAGAACCTAGTTTGAATCCATCACACAATGGAGACTGAGAAATGTAATTTAAAGATTTTTCAGATCTAGTTCTACAAAATTTAGCACACAGAGGCATGTATGGTGCTTAGTACACATCAGATGTATAACCAGCATTAAGAAGTGATTGAAAAAGTGAGTAGAAGTAAGATAAAGAAAAGTAAAAATTCATTTGTACATCTTACTAAGTTTTCGGAGTTTATCTAAATTTTCTCTGTTGTTAAATTTCTTAACATAATCATTTTTTTTGTAAGTGGTACTTCCTCTACGTAGGCACCATTTTTCATATGGGAATCAATGGAACTGTGATTGGCAATTGGTGTTTTTACATGGCATAACATCTTGAGTCCTTTATTCTTTTAAATTCATAAAGCATTCAGACTAAAGTCATGACATATAGGCATTAAAGGGAATAGCATTTGCCTTAGATAAACTAATTTGTGTAAAGCAACCTAATTTTACTGAAAATTTCTTCCAGAATAACATCCTACTGCATATTAATGAACAACTTTGCAACAGCATTAGAAATCATATTGAGAAATTCGAGCCTGATGGACTTTGCTTGATACCAGGCATGAGAAAATAATTATCTTATCATCCAAATCTTCCAGTAGAAAATTCATTCTGATATTCCCTTTTGATATCATTGACATCAGAGAGATATTCATAAACCTATCTTTAAAGTTTCAATTAGGACATTAATTCACTAGAATGATTTAGTTTTATACAATTAGTATAACTAAAGTATGTATAATATCCCTTTTCATCTCTCTATCAATATTCTATTATATTTATCTATTTATTCTTAATGTTTAACATGTATTTTATTTTAATTGAATAATAAGGAACTCAAAATAGCAACAGTGTCACCAATTAGGCAATATAAATTATATATATATATATAAAATCTTAAATAATTCATAACTGTGTGCTAATTTTCTGAACTTTAGAGGCAAATATGTTAAAAGTGTTTCATATATGTAATCGATATTTTTTCTAGGTAGCCTATGATCTGGTTGTTTTCCTAGTAGAAATAGCAGGTTTACAAGGATCAATCGAAACTCTAGCTCTGAAAAGATAGCCTTGGTTCCCGAAAAAAAGGAAGAAATCATGCAAATCAGTTAAGGTATATGGAAAAGCATCAGAAAGAGCTCCATTCAGAACCTTAGCTACAATAGAGTACTTGAGATGACTGGGTGCTCACTTATTCATAGATTTTTCCTCATTTATTCTTATACCAGGAATTCTGCTGAAAGAACCAGACTTGAAACTGCATGAGAAAATCATGATTTCCAGGAAATATTTTTAAAATCCCAGTCAGGGTCTAGAACTGTTTTCTCTGATGCATTCATCACTAGCTACATGCAGCAATTTAAATTAATCAAAATTAAATAAAAACACAAGATTACTCTACCCAGCAAGGTTCTCATCCAGATTTCTTGGAGATGGTAAAACCTTTACAGACAATCCAAAGCTAAAAGAATTCAGCAACACCCAACCAGCTTTACAACAAATGCTAAAGGAAATTCTCTAGACAGGAAACACAAGAGAAGGAAAAGACCTACAATAATAAACCCAAAACAATTAAGAAAATGGGAACAGGAACATACATATTGATAATTACCTAAAATGTAAATGGATTAAATGCTCCAACCAAAAGACATAGACTATCTGATTGGATACAAAAACAAGACCCATATACATGCTGTCTACAAGAGACCCACTTCAGACCTAGGGACACATACAGACTGAAAGTAAGGGGATGGAAAAAGATATTCCATGCAAATGGAAATCAAAAGAAAGCTGGACTAGCAATTTTCATATCACACAAAAAAGACTTAAAAACAAAGACTATTACAAGAGACAAAGAAGGACACTTCATAATGATCAAGGGATCAATCCAAGAAGAAGATATAACAATTGTAAATATTTATGCACCCAACATAGGAGCACCTCAATACATAAGGCAAATACTAACAGCCATAAAAGGGGAAATTGACAGGAACACAATCATAGTAGGGGACTTTAACACCTCACTTTCATGAAAGGACACATCATCCAAAATGAAAATACATAAGGAAACACAAGCTTTAAATGATACATTAAACAAGATGGACGTAATTAATATTTATAGGACATTCCATCCAAAGAAAACAGAATACAAATTCTTTCAAGTGCTCATAAAACATTCTCCAGGATAGATCATATCTTGGGTCACAAATCAAGCTTTGATAAATTTAAGAATATTGAAATCGTATCAAGTATCTTTTCCAACTACAATGCTATGAGACTAGATATCAATTACAGTAAAAAAAATATGTAAGAAATACAAACACATGGAGGCTAAACAACACACTTCTAATAATCAAGAAATCACTGAAAAAATCAAAGAGGAAATCAAAAAATACCTAGAAACAAATGACAATGAAAACACAGTGACCCAAACTCTATGGGATGCAGCAAAAGCAGTTCTAAGAGGGAAGTTTACAGCTATACAATTGTACATTAAGAAACAAGAAACATCTCAAATAAACAACCTAACCTTATATCTAGAGCAATTAGAGAAAGAAGAACAAAAAATCCAAGTTAGCATAAGGAAACAAAAGCATAAATATCACATCAGAAATAAATGAAAAAGAAATAAAGGAAATTATAGCAAAGATCAATCAAACTAAAAGCTGGTTCTTTGAGAAGATAAACAAAATTGATAAACCATTAGCTAGATTATCAAGAAGAAAGGGAGAAGACTCAAGTCAATAGAATTAGAAATGAAAAAGAAGGAACAAATGACACTGCAGAAATACTAAGGATTATGAGAGATTACTACATGCAACTCTATGCCAATAAAATGGACAACGTGGAAGAAATGGACAAATTCTTAGAAATGTGCAACCTTCTGAGACTGAACCAGGAAGAAATAGAAAATATGAACAGACCAATAACAAGCACTGAAATTGAAACTGTGATTAAAAATCTTCCAAAAAACAAAATCCCAGGACCAGATGGCTTCACAGGCAAATTATGTCAAACATTTAGAGAAGAGCTAACACCTAGCCTTCTCAAACTCATCCAAAATATAGCAAAGGACGAAACACTCCCAAACTCATTCTACGAAGCCACCATCACTCTGATATCAAAACCAGACAATGATATCACAAAAAAGAAAAAACTACAGGACAATAACACTGATGAACATAGATGCTAAAATGCTCAACAAAATACTAGCAAACAGAATCTAACAGCACATTAAAAGGATCATACATCATGATCAGGTGGGGTTTATCCCAGGAATGGAAGCATTCTTTAATATATGCAAATCAATCTACGTGATACACCATATTAACAAATTGAAGGAGAAAACCCATATGATCATCTCAATAGATGCAGAGAAAGCTTTTGACAAAATTCAATACCCATTTATGATAAAAATCCTCTAGAAAGTAGGCATAGAGGGAACTTTCCTCAACATAATAAAGGCCACATATGACAAACCTACAACCAACATCATCGTCTATGGTGAAAAACTGAAACCATTTCCACTAAGATCAAGAACAAGATTGCCCACTCTCACCAGTATTATTCAATAGAGTTTTGGAAGTTTTAGCCACAGCAATCAGAGAGGAAAAAGAAATAAAAGGAATCCAAAGCAGAAAAGAAGAAGTAAAGCTGTCACTGTTTGCTGATGACATGATACTATACATAGAGACTCCTAAAGGTGCTACCAGAAAACTACTAGAGCTAATCAATGAATTTGGTAAAGTAGCAGGATACAAAATTAATTATCTATTTAATAAATAAATTAATTTATTTCTTTATAAAAAGAAATAAAAGGAATCCAAATCATAAAAGAAGAAGTAAAGCTGTCACTGTTTGCAGATGACATGATACTATACATAGAGACTCCTAAAGATGCTACCACAAAAGTACTAGAGCTAATCAATGAATTTGGTAAAGTAGCAGGATACAAAAGTAGCAGGTTGCTTAAATTAATTAAGCACAGAAATCTCTGGCATTCCTATACACTAATGATGAATAATCTGAAAGTGAAATTAAGAAAACACTCATTTTTTACCATTGCAACAAAAAGAATGAAATATCTGGGAATAAACCTCCCTAAAGAGACAAAAGACCTGTATGCAGAAAATTATAAGACACTGATGAAGGAAATTAAAAGATGATAGATGGAGAGATATACCATGTTCTTGGATTGGAAGAATCAACATTGTGAAAATGACTCTACTACCCAAAGCAATCTACAGAGTCAATGCAATCCCTATCAAACTACCACTGGCTTTTTTCACAGAACCAGAACAAAAAATTTCACAATGTTTATGGAAACAGAAAAGACCCCACACAGCCAAAGCAGTCTTTAGAAAGAAGAAAGGAGCTGGAGGAAGAAGGCTCCCTGACTTCAGACTATACTACAAAGATACAGTAATCAAGACAGTATGGCACTGGCACAAAAACAGAAATGTACATCAATGGATCAGCATAGAAAGCCCAGAGATAAACCCATGCACATATGGTTACCTTATTTTTGATAAAGAAGGCAAGAATATGCAACGGAGAAAAGACAGCCTCTTCAAAAAGTGGTGCTGGGAAAACATGACAGGTACATATAAAAGAATGAAATTAGAATACTCTCTAACACCATACACAAAAATAAACTCAAAATGGATTAAAGATCTAAATGTAAGGCCAGACACCATCAAACTCTTAGAGGAAAACATAGGCAGAGCACTCTATTACAGAAATCACAGCAAGATCCTTTTTGACCCACCTCTTAGAGAGAAACTTAAAAGCTTTTGCACAGCAAAGGAAACCATAAACAAGCCAAAAAGGCAACACTCAGAATGGGAGAAAATATTTGCAAATAAAGCAACTGATGAAGGATTAATTTCCAAAACGTATAAGCAACTCATGCAGCTCAATATCAAAAAAAAAAAACCCAATCCAAAAATGGGAAGAAGACCTAAATAGACATTTCTCCAAAGAAGCTATGCAGATTGCCAACAAAGGCATGAAAGAATGCTCAACATCATTAATCATTAGAGAAATACAAATCAAAACTACAACGAGATATCATCTCATACCATTCAGTATGACCATCGTCAAAAAATCTACAAACAATAAATGCTGGAGAGGGTGTGGAGAAAAGGGAACCCTCTTGTATTGTTGGTGGAAATGTAAATTGATAAATCCGCTATGGAGAGCAGTATGGATGTTCCTTAAAAACTAAAAATAAAAGTACCATACGACCCAGCAATCCCAATACTGGGCATATACCCTGAGAAAACTATAATTCAGAAAGTGTCATGTACCAAAATGTTCATTGAAGCTCTATGTACAATAGCCAGGACACAGAAGCAACCTAAGTGTCCACCAATAGATGAATGAATAAAGAAGATTTGGCACATATATACAATGGAATATTACTCAGCCATAAAAAGGAATGATACTGAGTTATTTGTAATGAGGTGGATGGACCTTGAGAGTGTCATACAGAGTAAATTAAGTCATAAAGAGAAAAATACCATATGCTAACACATATATATGGAATCTAAAAAACAAAGAAAAAAATGGTCATGAAGAACCTAGAGGCAAGACAGGAAATAAAGATGCAGACCTACTAGAGAATGGACTCTAGGATATGAGGAGGGGAGAAGGGTAAGCTGGGACAAAGTGAGAGAGTGGCATAAACACATATATACTACCAAACATAAAATAGATAGCTAGTGGGAAGCAGCTGCATAACACAGGGATATCAGCTCGGTGCTTTGTGGCCACCTAGAGGGGTGGGATAGGGAGGGCCGGATGGAGGGAGATGCAAGAGGGAAGAGATATGAGGACATATGTATATGTATAACTGATTCACTTTGTTATAAAGCAGAAACTGACATACCATTGTAAAGAGATTATACTCTAAGATGTTAAAAAAAAAAGAAAAGAAAAAAAATAAATAAAAGTAAAAATTCAGGTGCACAAGCTACAATGTCATGTGCTCTATAGTCATATGTAACTAGTGGTAATGACTATTGGATAGGACAAATGAGGGACAGCCCATCATCTCTGATAATTCTATTTGATAGTGCTGTTATGAAACAAGATAAAGGGGGAAATGGTAGTTTTTCAATTGTGACCAATGATACTCATCATTGGTGAGTTCTTTCAAAATAGCTAATAAATACGGTCTCAAACAAAACATACGATATTCTTTCAATTCCTACCTAGAAATAAGATTATCTTCGGTATAAACAGTAATAGAAATAAGAGATATTAATGTCAGAATTTAGTTTGAAAACCTATTGCCTATTCTGGAAAAATCAAAACTTCCATATACTTTTTAAGAATATCCTATTTCTTTAAAAGAGATAGAATTGACACATATACATTATGGGATGGAATCAAAAGAGAATAAATGGCATATAAGAACTACCAATCTTAGATTTTCTTTTGTAGAGCCTTTTGTTTCTTTAAACATAGAATAGTTCCACTGAAACATACCTCACCACACCACACTGGTATGATAGAGCAGAAATAAAGAGTAGCCAGTTCAAATACAGTAACTGATTATAAATGTAATCCCTAAGTTATCACAGACTATCCAGTTGCAATTCATTTGGTTTTCTAAAACTTGATCTTTACCACTAACAATGAAGGAGTTTTTTTTCTTTTGACCACTGGTTTATAGTTTATTGTTTGCCCTTTATTCAGGTCCCTTTCTCTATAGCAAAGTATGAAGACATAATCCATGATTCATGCAGATGCCTAAATTTTTTGGGATATGATTATTCTCTCTAAAAGTAGTTAAACAGAATCTTAGAAATTTGATAATCCAGAGGAATTCTTCCTGAGATATTTATAGTAAACAACTTGTTTACTACTATTAGATGTTCACTTCCTCAGGTCTGAAATAAGGAAAAGGGTCATAGTATCCTCTTCATGTGCTTATTTGGGGAAATTAAATTAATACCCCATCAACTGAAAACAAAGTGAAACAAATGATAATCTCCTTCACATAGTAATTATCTCATATTCTCCTTCACTTGGTAATTATCTCATATAAGCCTAAGAGACTGAAAATAATGAATTATGTATCATAGATCTTCAAGAATATTTTTGAATAACTCAAAGCAAGAAAAGTTAAATTAATAAATTTTAATCATGTAAATTTCACAAATATGAATTAGTAACTACTCATATCATACAAATCAATATAAACCAGAATATAAACACTGGTCAGAAGTGTGGCACAAAGTTTAATATGCATTAAACATACCTCCTAAACAAAGAAAAAAAAGGATTTTCTCACTAGGAGCTCTGGTCTGAAGTACTGTTTGCAAGACCTCCACAAAGAGCACGATATGAGCAAATGAAACTGGATGAAGTGCAAAGGAATAAAAGGGTCCTTTGAAGCACAAAAGTTTTGAATTTTGATGAATTGTAATTTCTCATTTTTTTCTTTTTTTTGCTTATGTTTTTGGTGTCACATCTAAGAATCATTTGCCAAATCCAAAGTTATGAAGATCTACACAGAATAGTTTAGTCTTATAGGAGTTTGAATCATTAGGCCTCATATTTAGGTCTTTGAATCATTTTGAGTAAAATTTTGTATATGATTATCCAATGTCCTAGCACCATTTGTTGGAGCATCAGTTATCTTGATATTCCTGTCAAAAATGAACTGACAGGGCTTACCTGGTGGCGCAGGGGTTAAGAATCCGCCTGCCAATGCAGGGGACACGGGAATGAGCCCTGGTCTGGGAAGATCCCGCATGCAGCAGATCACCTAAGCCCATGTACTACAACTACTGAGCCTGCACTCTAGAGCCTGGGAGCCACAACTACTGAAGCCCGTGCAACTAGAACCCATGCTCTGCAACAAGAGAAATCACTGTAGAAACCCAAGTACCACAATGAAGAGTAGCCTCTGCTCACTGCAACTAGAGGAAGCCCACGCACACCAACAAAGACCCAACGCAGCCAAAAATAAATTAAATAAATAAATAAATAAATTTATTTAAGAAAAAACTACCTTTTTTTTCTGTGTAAAAATGTTTATTTGTACTAATTCTTAGAATACAGGAATTAAGGAAAGAAAGAAAGAAAAAAAATGACACCTCAACTCCAAAATGACAGTGAATTAGGGTCTGCCTACAGCCAAGGGGAAGGACACCCCAGGGTGTCCTGGCATGGACCGTCCCCCCCCCCACAATACTTAATGTCAGTGACACCAGGCAGAAAATTGAAGAACCAGGGTGTGAAGAACTTACCAGCTGCTAGCAAGTGTGCAAGGGAAGAAAGGGATGTCTATGTGGCTTCCCTACCACCCAGGAACCAGGATACACAGAGCAGGAGGCAGAGTCTCGCAACTCAGTTGAGGGCAGGAGCTGAAGGCCCAGGTCCAGGGAGAACATAAAGGGGATAGGTAGTCTATCTATCCGAAAGAGGTAGGCTTTTGCATTAAGTTAAAAACAGGCACATTATCCAACATCTCTCTGTGGCTCCCAAGCTGTTGGCCTGGCCCCCTGATACCTCCCCTCTCCTTACAGAACCAAAGGGAATAAGGAGGGGAGGCAGAAGACAGGAAATAACAAGGGTGTGGAATGCTTCAGTCACTAGAGACCAGGGCCTGTGATAGTGACTCAGGCAAGCACAGGAAGAGTCAGGGTAAAGCTGCTACTCGAAGCTGTCCTCTCCATTGGAAATGGCAATTAGGGTCAGATTTCCATCCACTGCCTTTAGAAAAACCACGTCCTTCTTACTCTGGCAGCCCATCTGGGGCATGAGCCTTGTGACACTTGGGTCTTGATGGTAGGTGATGGCCTCATAGGAGAAGTCAATGCCCTGGACTGGACAGCAGGGGGACTTTTGCTCAAGGGCTCTTTACTGCCAAGCTTATGTCAGCACTTTATCAACTGTAATCTTCACATCCTGGTACAATAGAAGGTGTATCTTGTGGTTTATTCTCCCCAGGGACGTTTCATTACAGCAGTTTTGCTGCCACTCAAGGGAATGACAAGCCTAACGGTGATTTACAGCCAGCGTTTGGAGAACTGTGGAAGCTGGATCTCTTCAGATGTATTATGTTCTGCCTTTTCAATAAATGTGAGCAATAGTTCAGCCAAAAAAAAGAAAAGCTACTTTTTTTTTCATGTTCAGGCTTGTCCTATTGGAACATTCTTTCTTGGGAGCCAGTCCCATGTAAAGAAGATCAGGCTAGACTCCTGAAAGACCAGAGGTCACATGGAGAGAAATACTGGTAGATGAGAAGCCATCCTGGATGTTCCAGTTCAAGAAGAACTTGGGCTGAATGCAATCACGAGTGATCTTGGCTATACCATGTGGAGCAGAAGAACTGTTAAGCTGAGCCCAGTCAACTCACAGGACAAAAAGAATTTCTCTGGCATCAATGCAACTGGTTGGTGCATGACTGCTGGATCTGACTCCATAATATTGGAGCTCCTTGTTAGACTACAGAATAAAACAACATTCATGATGATGATGAAAAGGTCAAGACGAATGGATCCATGAAGGTTCTTTTTAAACCTGAACGTTCTATAAAAGGAATCCTTCAATTCTCAATGCATTTGGGTCCTTGCTTCTCTATTAGTTGTCTGTACAACTATGTTTAATATGCATTAAATTCCATGAATGCTCACTGAAGGAGATATGTGGATTGCAGCAGTCAGTAATATACATTCAGGAACTGGAGAAATTATGGGACATTTCCATTTGAAAAAAAAATCATATGATTATCTACATGTGTAGCATTGAGGAGTAAAGTCTACAGTGTATGTAGTTTATATCTCAAAAGACCAAGTTGAGGATAATAGTAGACATGCATGTTCTGTTCTTTTCAGTAAAATTTCCTTTGTCTTTCCAGCCACCATGTGGAAAAAATCAGTTGTGCCTTGATTTACAAATTTATTTCAATATCCTGATCTATAAATGTGTTCCTTGTTTTGAACATCTTTTGAACAAATAATAAAATCTGCCTGGTTCTTTATCATGAGTTAAGCAACATCTTTAACACATGTTTATTTTTATATATGCATGATATCTATGGTTTTTATTTTTTCTGAAAATTATTTTTGCAATAGTCACTAGTAAGGTCATTATCCTTCCACTAGGATGGATTTTCTGTATGAAATGGGAAATAGAGGCATTTCAATACCTTGTGGTGCCTATAGTGAAATCTGCTTCTTCCTTTCCCTCGGCGTCATGAAGAAAGAGTTAGCCAAAAAACTGCTTCACCTCTTCACAACACCCTCACCAACTGCTGGCAGAAATCAACAACACAGTTTTTCACTAACTATAAATAATAAAGAGTGTGTTGTCTGCATTCATTAGTAATGAAAAAATATATGAATAAAGTTAAATGGTTCTTTATTTGGGAATCCCAGGTACTTTGTTGTGAGTACTAGAAATTGGAATTGGATGTCAAAATCATTAATTCCTGTATATGTGACAATAATTTCCTCAAAAACCTAGGAAGGATTTTTGATATTTCTCTATTTCTTATTGCTTGATGAGACTTTCTAGAATAATGAGAACATCTCCAGCTTATCTCATCACCAGTAAATACTTCAAATTGAGTGTGAAGCAATTCCAACAAGCATCTGTTTGCTTGTAGAGATTAGGTACATTTAAATAAATTTTAAAATTTATTAAATAAAAAAAATTAATTAATTAAATAAATAAATACATTTAAATTAGAGACTTCTGTCATGTATATTGAGCACTTACTCTGCAATATAAAGTTCTAAGTACTGAGGTTATAACTGTAAGCAAAAAAGAAGAAAAAATAATGATAAACGAATATAGTATAATATAACATCAATTAGTGCTAAATGTTATAAGGAAAAATGTAATATATAAGTAATACCTAGTGTTATGTGTAGGGCAGATCTTAAATTCAGGTGATCAAGGAAGTCACTGAGATCATGTAATTTGTACATAAATTGAAATGAAAAGGTTTGAATATACTTAATAAGAAGATTAAATGCAACAACTGATTAAGTGTTTCTTGTCTTTATTAGTTCAAATAGAAAGAAAACATACTGAAAATGACACAAAAGACCAATTCTTTGTCATGCTTCATAATGGCACTGAGCTAATCCAACTGCCAACTTCCCACTGATTTCAAAGGATCTCTATGCCCAGATCAGCTCTGCAGAGATGCAGAGCTATGTGAGAAATTGCATTAAACATACTTGACATCCAATATGCTTGATTCGGTATTTTTAACACAGATGAACATAACATTCTCTCAGATTAAAAAAAAATAAAAATGGAGACTATTTGTATGGCACTCTTGAACTTGAAGTTGTTTTGCAGATTTCCCACTAGTGAATTTTTTAGTAAATAATTAAAGAATTCTTATTTTTCTTCAAATAAAGTGTTACTGAAAACTTGCATGGAAATAGAACCACTCTGCATCACATATCTTGAAAAATAATTTTTACCTACTAAGAAAAATAAATGATTGACTTACAAGCCTAAGAGATAAAGTTGGATCATTTGATATTATTGTGCAGTACAAAAAAATACATGTGGATAGTTAGATATCGTTCAGAAATTCTTTATTTTATTTTACTTTTTTTCTGTTTTTAAGTAAATCTACTGAGAGTGGTAGATGCATGATTGAAGAAAATGTATCCACTAAATTACACAAATATCACATGAAAATTCAGGTTCATCCTCAAACATGATAAAAATCTCAGCATATATCCTTTATTTAGAAAAAAAGATTAAATTTTAGTCTCCATCGTTAGGTATTCTTCACATCACTGCAGAGCCTTTCCTTAAAGAAACATAGTAGGTCTGAAACACACATAGGCATCTATAAATATCATGTTTCAATATATTCTCTGAGGGGTAGAATCTTCTTAGATGACAAGTTTCAAAAGTTGCCAAATGATTTTCCCTCAGCCATAATTATCATCATATACTATATTTGCTTCCAAAATTCTCTGTTTTAAACTTCATTTATATCTCTATATGTTTTTTGTCTTATTCTATTTGTAAATAGGCCTTGAGAGCACTTATCACAACAAAGATTTTCATTGTTTGAATCCTGGGTTATCAGAAACATGTTATCAAACACCTTTTACTAATCACATAAATAAAGGAATAAGACTTAATCCCTAGGAATTCATGTCTAAGTCTTAGATATATAATTTGTGATTAAAATAATAAAACATAGAATCAGTATACATTTTGCAATTATAAATAATATAAGATTTAATTGACACATAACTCTAGTACCATAGGCATACACATGTTATATATCTGTAAGATATAGATGTATTACTTGTTAAGCATTATCAATCATGTTTTTCATCTTATCTATTACAAACTTTTCTTTCCATGTTCAATGTACATTCCCAAATAATAGTTTATGTTTAAAAAAATGACAGGTTGTTGTTTACCAGAAAAATTTTATTCTTCACAAAAATGAAGGGAATGTTTTCTGTCTTGATCTATCTTTCAAGAGAGAAATCCTACTGATTTTATGATGAGCTTCAAGGGGCACAGAGCAAGATGAAACAAGCCTAGCACTACTGAAATGTGCCAGGCTTCAGGCATGATTTGGTAAATCACTGTGGTCTCTTAAAAGAGAGCAATAATATATGGTGTTTGGGAAATTAATACTATGAATTTCCCTCCATTTATACTCACAGTGATATTTTTTGTGAGTGACTTTCTTGTTCCTGAAACAAAATTCGTGATGACTTGCAAATTGTTTTAGTAATGAAACTTATTTTTGTAACTCATATAAGAAAGTAACATAGAAAACAGAACAAGTTATATCTGTAGATTAAATAATTTGTTGCATTATTTAGGATAAATTCCATATTGTTCTGGAAGTGTGTTTTTAACCATGCACCCCAAAATTTAGTCATTCAACCAACTTTTCTGTAAAATTGACCAAGCTCTTTATATTGGACTAAATATGAAAGATACAAATGTGATTTAGGCAAAGTTTATTCTCTATGGATGTTTACAACCTGGCATGGAGAGTTAAAAAAAAAAACTTGGTAAATATGTAAAGTAGGGCTTATCAATACAGCCTTCAGCAATGATAGAATTATTGAATGTCTGTGCTGTTCATTAGAGCACCCACTAGGCATGTGTGGCTATTGATCACTTGAAATTTGGCTAGTATAACTAATAAACTAATATTTAAATTTTATTTAAATTTAACTAATGTAAAATAAATAGCCATATTTGTTTAGTGCCCATCTTATCGGACAATGCAGATATATGATAAGACATTTTAAATGTTGTTGTATATTGGGAAATAAATATACATTATACATTTTCATAAAAAAAACCAAAAAAACTGATTTTTGAACATCTTCCTTCTGGCACTTTTTTTAGAAGATGGGGATATATCTGAGAATAAGACATAGAGAGTAAAGAAGTTCATTTCTAGAAGAGTGAAACAGAAAATAAATATGTACTATGTCTGGTGAGATAACTGTTATGATCAAAGATGCTAAAAGAAGGTAAGATAATAAAAAGTGTCTACAAGGTACTCATTATATGTGGGGGGAAAGTTAGGATTTTATGATAAATTAATATTTGAGTACAGGTTTCAGCAAAATGAGAATAGAGAGTCATGTTGATATTTGAAGAAAAATATTTCAGGGAAGATATAATAATGACAGGTGCAAAGACCCTGTGGCAGACACACTCTAAGGAAGTTCCATAATCCCCAATTCCTGATATCTAATGTCCTTGTTTCATCTTGAGTGTGGGCAGAAACATGACCTTCTATTAATTAGTAGAATAATGCAAATGTAATTAGATGTCACTTCTCTAATTATGTTGAAAAATGTTGTAGTATCTACCTTGTTAGAACACTATCTCTTTGACTGGCTTTGGTGACACAAGTAGCTATCTTGAAGAGGATCACGTGGCAAGAAGCTGAGGACAGCTTTCAGCAAGCAACTAGCTAGGGAATGAGGGCAGCCTCTGGTAGAGAGCCAGGTCCTTCAGAGCCACTGAAGAAACCAAAGTTCTCAGACCAAAAAGCTTCAAGGAACTGATCTCTGCCAACATCTGAGTTTCAAATCAGATCCTTCCAAATCTAACCTCAATGAGACTGCCACCACATCTATGTTGCTTGCAGCCCTGTGGAGCCCTGAAGAAGATGACCCAGTTAGGTCATGCCTGGACTCCTGACTTTCGGAGGCTGAGATGTTAAATGAGTATTTTAAACTGCTCTATATTTATGGCCATTTTGTTATGCTGCAGTAGGTAACTAATACAGACCTTAAGGAAAGACCATATTTTGCATGTTCTAAAGCAGAATGGTAGTGAACGGGGTCAAAGAAGAAGAAAAATGTCAGAGTCTGGGAACTAATTTGAATTTTGATTTAACTTGATTAAGAATAAGATTATAGCCATTTAAAGTGTTTTATTCAGAAGCTTATCATGCTGTGCATTTAGAAATATCCGTATATATACTGGGTTAAGAAAAGTCCACCAGAGGTGGGGGGGGGAAACATAGTAACAAGGAGGCCTGTTACTTGGCTATTGGAATAATTTTGATGAAAAATGAAGATGTCCTGAACTAGAGTAATAGTTGTGAAAGTGCTGGGAAGTGGAAGAATTTTGAATAGTTTGGAAAACATGGCACAAAGGATTTGCTATTACTAATGAATTGGAATGTGAGTTATGAAAGAATGAAAGAGATTACAATGACCCTAAGATTTTTGGATTTCTAGCTTTGTACAGCAATTTTCATTGAACACATCTATTTGTGATATTTTTTAATATAATTATTCAAAAATATATTTTGATTATTAGTTCAACTGTACCTATATTTAAATGCCTACTTACTATATGTCAGAGTAAAGTAAATGACATTACATATACACATAAACACAAATTGGGCAGGCCTACCAAAATCTATTATCAAACTTGTGTGTTTATATATTTTGCTTCTTACTGTTTTAATAGGGATTATTAATATGAAATCAGTGGATTTAAACCATAAAGAAAAGGAATGTGAATATATTATAATGGTATATCATTGAGGAGGAAAACAAGTGCAAAAATTATTAGGTTTTTACTTGTTTATTAATTCATTAAAATTTTCAATACAAGTAATAAAATATATTCTATCATCTGTTAAAATAACTACATAGTTGTTTTAGTGTTATATTTTAAAATCAAATTAAAACTCTAAAATGCAGTGAAAAGTGGCCTCATGATTCACTTTTTCTAAGAACAACCAAATACTGATTACAAATACAAACATATTTACATACATAAACACAAAAAGTATTTTAAAGTGTATAAACCCCCAAATATATCATGGATACATATTTTTGGCTTCATTTGTATAATCTTGTGTTATTTTTGTTCAACTTTCTCTTTTCTTGCAAACACAGAACATGTACAAAATTTTCAGTAATAGAAAATTTAGATAATTAGAATAATTACATAATTATAAATTAAATGAAATAGTCTTTACAAAATAAGTAAAATCATATTTTCCTAAACAGGCATATTTAAAACCATTCTTCATAGACTCAGCCCCATTATCTCAGGAAAAGAGATGAACTGCAATAGTAACTTAATGATAACGTATGAATAGCATAGGCAGGATTGGTCTTTGATCATGCAAGAGTCACTTCTTTTATGAAGTGGCTTAGTATTTCTTCTTCAAAAATCCTCAACACAATACAATAGAGCAAAATCAAATAATATATTTAATATCTATCTGTCATCTATCAATCTATTTATCTATATATGTATAGTCATACACATACATATATGTGTGGAACAAGGTTTCGTGAATTTATTTCTTGAATGGATGTGTTTTCATCTTTGACTTATTTAGCAAATAACAGTTTTAAATAATTCACACATGATTGTTGCAGAATAGTTATTACTTATTTAATAAAGTTTAAGTACACTGGAAATCAAGCATAAAATTGTTTGTAGTACAGACTTTTGAAGATTAGTAGCTGTTAAAAAATCTCACATCTTAAGAAAAACAGAGTAAGATTTTTACCCATGATATCTCAACCACATGTGTAATTCATTGGCCTAGAAATATTATGGTGGTAGATCCCTAAATCACTTGACTGTGGATATAAATATATTACTGATTAGTGGAATGTGTTGTGTGAGGTTACAATGGGAGGGATAAATTAGGCAAAATCAAAAGTGTACATGTACCCTTTATGGATAACAATATGTAATAGTCTAAATTAACTTTAAAGAATATTGCATGGTATTTTGAAAAGCATTATAAAGTTTTACAGAAATAATTCAAATAACATACTTCTAAGAATAAATTTTTAAAAGTATAACGAGTTGTGTCCCTTTCTGCATTTCAGGATCTCTTAAATATAATATTTCAGTGAAAAATTACACATCATATTTTATTTCTCTAGCAATAAATGGAATATTTTCAAACCATTATTTGTATTTACTATTTTTCTTTAGATCTTTCTCTTTTAAAATATGGTTATATATGATGCTTATGGAAATCAAGAATTATAGATACTCTCTGGAACACTGGTGCCATTCCTTCTCTCCTTTAATCATGAACATAAATGGAAAGAATATAGGCTCAGCCACTTGCAATGAAGTTACATGTTAGGCAGTAAGTAGTTTTCATATGTAATCTCACTCACAGGTTATAAAATAAAGTGCAAAATGGAATAAAAGTGTTGATAGAAAGTATGCCAATGAACAAGTGACTTTTGTCTGTTCCTCCCCAAATGTGGTCTAAGAAAATTCTGATGAACACCTACTAATTTATTATTTCTGAGCATTAGGTTTGGACATCTGTATTTTAACTCAATCGTTATGCACAATAACATTCAAAATGCACTTAGTTTTATTGTCTAAAAATATAAACTATTTGTAAATTGGATTTTATAGTTTCATAACGTTACCTTCCTAGACTCCCTTGTTGCTCTTTGTTTTATGATTAGCTTGAAATATGGAGTCTCATAAATGGGGAATGAGGGAATTAAGAAATATATGCTTCTACCAAAATACCATGAATCTGAAATATTATTTAAAAAGCATCTTATTTTGTTATGAAATTATCATGTAATTATAGATAACATGCAAACAATTATTATCTTTCTTTTTGAAAATCAAAGAATAAGAAAAAAATGTATGCCATTTAAAGCAGCTGACTTCCTTAAAGGAAACAATTAATTCTGAATGTCTTTGTATTTGAGTAATATTTGTCTCTATCGGGAAAAACAAAAATTCCTAATGTACTCTCTCCAGGGAAAGGTTATCAAATGTTTATTTAGAAATTAATTTTTTTATTTGAGTGAACTCTTATTAAAAAAAAGAAGCCTAAATAAAATGCAGACAAAAACATGTTCCACTTTCTGCAGCCTCCCTTAAATCACCCTGTGGAATTCTCCATGACTTTACATAACACAATTTGAAAACCATCCTTCTAAGCACGTAAGCAAACTAAACTTCCTTCAGTGTATATAGGTAATGAAAACATGTGATAGGAGTTAGGTGTAAGATAATAAGTGTGATATGGCTCATGCTGCAATAAACCATTAGAATGCTTAGACACACTGCCTTTAAAACACTGTAATCAGAAGCTAAAAAATGCACAGCTCGGGGCAAATCATAGCATTTGCTACCACCACTTCTCTATGTTCTAGAGAATGTATCGTGTCTGAAGTTTCAACAAACTCAACTACTACTTAATAACCATTGCTATTGTTAAGTTTCTTACAAGTGTTTAATCTGAAAATTATATTAATTTTGCTTCTCCAGAATCTCCAATCTGGTGATGTTATACATTTACTTACAGTCAAGTAACTGGATTTACCTTCAAGTCTGCAGAAAAATTGTCTTCCAGAGTGAAAGTCCAGGTTATAATCATCATAGTTAAAAACTCCAACATTACTGAGTAAAAGATTAATAATCTTTCTTAATGTTAAATATTTTTGCAAGTAAAATTATGAACTAAGTTTATAAGTATATATAGAGATGGATATTTTTTATAAGGGTATTCAAAATTTATTTTATTTCCCTAATATATGTGAATACATGTTTTCAGATTTGTACTTTTCTTAATGAAAAGTAAAGATATAAAACTTAAATAGACAATGTTCAAATGTACACTCTAAGAGCAAGTAGTTACTATAGAATGTAACTTCCTTAAAAGGCAGAAATATTATTTAATAACCACAAGTGTATCTTATCTAATAGCAAAAATGAAAAAGGAATTTCATACTCAGTAGGAAGCTAGAAGACAGCATTTGCATTTGCCATACAGTACTAAGATGTACTGAAATTATATTGACAATATCCACCCAAAGAAGAAAGGATATGATTGCCAACTACCATTTTATTCTGAAAAATTCTGAAAAATATGGATACGGTAATTAACAGCTACCTAATGTCACCCCAAAGAAGGATGCTTAAGAAAACCATGACTCATAAGACAACAGAGCTGACCTATTTGTCATACCTGTGATGGTCAGGTTTTAAAAAGGAAGAAAGGGGCTTCCCTGTTGGTGCAATTGTTGAGAGTCTGCCTGCCGATGCAGCGGACACGGGTTTGTGCCCCGGTCCAGGAAGATCCCACATGCCGCAGAGCAACTAGGCCTGTGAGCCATGGCCACTGGGCCTGTGCGTCCGGAGCCTGTGCTCCGCAATGGGAGAGGCCACAACAGTGAGAGGCCCACGTAGCACAAAAAAAAAAAAGAAAGAAAGAAAGAACTAGAAAAACAGCACTGTCTCTTCAGTCAACTTATAGCAATGTTCAGTGTTTTTAAAAAGCGTCTTTTCTGCTAAGTCTAATCAGTAGTCATTTTCTAGCTGGTGTACTAGAGACCCAGCTAAAGCATTCTCTCCCTAAATGTGATTATAAGGCCCCCTGTACAGGTGAAAGACATCTTGTCATTTCTCTTGTTTGACTTTTAAGCCAATTTTAAAGCCCCCCAAAAGATCTAAAAAACAAGTATTATTTGATAATTCCAGTTGTAGCTATGTTACTGAGTCCAAGCTCCTACTAGCTGCTGCACAACAGGCCAATAAATCAAGAGATGAGTTGCTGGGGCAAGGAATAGAGACTTTATTCAGAAGGCCAGCAGACTGAGAAAATGGTGGACTAGTGTCCCAAACAACCATTTTTCCCAGGCTTGGATGCTAGTTTCTTTTATAGAACAAAGAGGGGGAGGTAAAGAGGTAAATTTAAACATTGATAAGTTGTTGCAAATATTTCCTGGTTCTGGCCAGACTCTGAAAGGGATATGTTTCTTTCTTCCTTCCTGCAGGCATTCACAGGTGGGCCTGGTCAGGATGTTTCCTGTGAACTTAAACAATGGCATTTTAGCTTAACACTCAGACAGTGGAGGTAGGGTTTCCTGGAGGTGTGACATTATGTATACTTTGATCTACAGACAGCATTCCTTTAGTGATTAACTTAGACCACAAAGATTAAAGTAAAAGAAAAGATCCAATATGGAGTCAGATTTGTTCTTCCCTATTACAGCTACAGGTATAGGAAGGGAATAACTTAGAATGTAGTCACCAACACAAAGAGCCACAGTGTGTCTCTGCAGTGGAGTTACAGAAAGCCCAGCACCACATTTTAATACAAAAACAGAACAACCCTTTTGAGCAACTGCACTGGACACAATGAATCCAGGAATTAGAATGACACAGTGCTGGATATTAACATTTGCAATTACACTGACAGAAGAAAATATGATTTTATCATGCATTGAAAATAAAATGTGTACTAATTTGTTCACTTAATAATCTCTTTACATGATACTGTGATATATGAATGTGCCTCTCTTAACATCACACAGAAAAATGTGAAAAAAGAAAATGTTAGTACAGAAACGATATCTCTAGAAAGGAGAAACTGCATTAGACTTAAATTTTCCAGATGTCTGAATATTTTGTGTTTTAAATCTAACATTTAAAAAAAAGTTTCAGGAAATGAGATGATTTTCCCTTTATCCACATAATATATAATAATCAGGAAAATAGTTTCATATTACATATAATATAAGCATATTTTATATAGGTATAGGTTGAAGATAGAATATTTTAGTATATGGTATGTGATTTTTTACCTACAAAAGGAATAAACAACACATTAATATTGCTTGATATATATATATATATATATATGCATATATGTCTACATATATTTTTAGGACAGCTCTAGTGAATTGCTTGTATTTGTTCAATTTCCATCTGGGCCATGAAAGTGACCATCTTCATTTTCTCTAACAATTTGAAAAAAAATTCATTCCAGTTAAAAGTAATGTTAAAAAAATTTTTAAAGTCCAGCATTATCTTTTATTTCAAAGTATTGTGCATGATTTAACTCTACATAAAACATGCTTTAAAATAATAAAGTCTTTCTGTTTCTCTTACTCTAACTTGTTATTTGGAATAGCTACAGAATTTCAAATCTACTGACAAGCCAGGAATGCTAAACATTGGACTTGAGGAGATTTCCTTGCTATCTGCTTGTCTGCTGGTTCCTTCCTGTATTAAGGAATTTAATTATGGAAAAACAGATCATAGACCAAGCGAGTGCACTAACCCCAAGTATCTGGGTATATATTCAGTCCTTAGTATACCCAGGACTCCCTTCTATGATGACCATGTTAGGGCATTCATCCTTCATAGATATCTTTTTCTATTTTCTTTTTTGTTTGTTTTACTTTCTATTTAAAAAAACAATTTAGATTCACTGAATCTAAAAATTGCAAATATAGTACAGAGAGGTCCCATGAACCCTTCACCCTGTTTCTCCCAATGATTGTATCTCATATAACTAATATTTAATATTAAAGCTAGGAAATTGACATTGATAAATGTGTGTGTATAGTTCTATGCAGTCTCTCTTTCTTGTGTATAGATTCATGTAAGCACTAGCACAAGCAAGATGCATGACTATTTCCATCACCATAAATATCTCTCTCTCTAGCCACCGCTCTATGTACTTCCCCTCCACCATCCCTAACCCCTGTCAACTACTAATTTATTCTCCATCTCTATATTTGTGTCATTTTGAAAATGTTATATAAATGGAATCATGCAATATGTGACCTTTATAGATTGGATTTTGCAGTGAACATCAGTGCCTTTGAGATCCATCCAAGTTGCTACATGTAATTATAGCTTACTCCTATTTTTTCCTGAATATTTCATGGAATGGATATATCACATATTGGATAACCATTCACCTACTGAAGGACATTTTGGTTGTTTCCTGTGCTTTGACTATCAAATATGAATAAGGCTACTATAAACATTAGTGTCAGAATGTTTCATGGATATAAGTTTCATTTCTCTGGGATAAATGCTCAGGAGTGTGATTGCTGAGTTGTATACAATTGTATGTTTTCCAGACAGCCAAACTGTTTGTCCAGAGTGCTGTTGCAATGTACATTCCCACCAGCAAGGTATGAGAGATCCAGTTTCTCTGTATTTTTGCCAGCATTTGGCAGTATCACATGTTTTTATTTTTTTTTCTTTTTGGGCTGTTCTGATAAGTATGTAGGAATTGCTCATTGCTGTGTGAGTTTTCATTTCCCTATTAGCTACTGATGTTCAATACCTTTTAATGTTTCCACATACCATTTTGATGAATCAGTGAAATGTCTCTTCTTTCACCACTTTCCTTATTGGATTTTTTTTATTGTTGTATTTTGATAATTCTTTCCATTTCTAGATATTACCCTTACATTTGTGGGATAGATCCCAATGGTTAAAGTATGAAATTCCTTTTATTTATTTCTAAAACCTGTTTACCAATAGTTTAAGGATTGTTGTGTCTATATTTTTGAGGAATATTGCTCTTTAGTTTTTTTTTTTTCTTTTTGTACTGTTTTTGTCTGGTTTTGATATAAAGGTAATACAAGTTTCATAAAATCATTCCACATGACTGTCAGCTATTAAACTTTTGAATAGAATAAGTTACCAAATAATCCAAATTTTTCAAATGTCACTTTTTCTTTCTGTGTGAATTTGTGTACATTAAATTTTTAAGACTTTATATATTTAAAGCAATTTTAGGTTCAGAGAAAAATTAAGGGGAAGGTACAGATATTTCGTATATATACCTAATCTCTAGCCAGGCATAGGCACTCCCATTAGCAACATTTCCCACCAGAGTAGTACATATACTACAACTGATGAACCTACATTGACACATCATAATTACCCAAAGTCTATAATTTACATTGAAGTTCAATCTATGAGTTTGGACAAATGTTTAATGACATGTACCCAACATTATAGTATTGTACAAAGCATTTTCACTGCCCTAAAATCTTCTGTGTTCTCCCTATTCATCCCTCCTTCCCAACATCTGGCAACCACTGATCTTTTCACTCTCTCCATAGTTTTGCCTTTTCCAGAATGTCACATGGTTGGAATCATACAGTATGGGTTCTTTTTAGGTTGGTTTCTTTTGCTTAGTAATATGCATTTAAGATTCCTCCATCCATGAATTTTAATTGCTTGATTTCATTTTAGTAATGAATAATGTTCCATTGTCTGGATGTACCACAGTTTATGGATCTATTTACTTACTGAAGAACACCTTAGTTGCTTCCAAGCTTTTACAAGTATGAATAGAGCTATTACAAACAACTGTGTGCAGGTTTTTGTGTGGATATAAGTTTTTCATTACTTCAGGTAAATACCAAGGAGTATGATTGCTGAATCGTATGGTAAGAGTATGTTTAGTTTTGTAAGAAACTGTCAGTCTTCCAAAGTGGCTGCACCATTTTGTATTCTCAACAGCAATGAATGAGAGTCCCAGTTGCTTCTCTGCATCCTCATCAGCATTTGGTGTTATTGGCGTTCTGGATTTTGGCCATTTTAATAAGTGTGTAGTGTTATCTTACTGTTGTTTTAATTTGTATTTCTCCGATGACATATGATATAGTGCATCTTTCATATGCTTATTTGCCATCTGTATGTCTCTTTTGGTGTGGTATCTGTTAAAGGCTCTGGTTCATTCTTAAATCAGGTTTTTTTGTTTTATTATTGTTGAGTTTTAAGAGTTCTTGTGTATTTTGAATAACCATCCTTTATCAGATGTGTCTTTCCCAAATATTTTTTCCCCAGTCTATGGCTTGTCTTCTCATTCTTTTGATGTTGTCTTTCACAGAGCAGAATTCTAATTTTAATAAAGTCCAACTTATCAATTATTTCTTTCATGGATATTCCTTTGGTAATGTATCTAAAAAGGCATAACCATACCTGAAGTCTCTAGGTTTTCTACTAAATTATATTCTAAGATTTTTATTGTTTTATGTTTTACACATAGGTATATGATTCATTTTAAGTTAATTTATTTGAAGATTGCAACATGTCTAGATTCTTTATTTTTTCTTGATGTGGATGTCTATTTGCATGAAATGATTTTAATATTAATCTGTAATATAGCCACCCAAATTACTAAAAAATACTTAGCATCACAAGAACGTATAACATTTATAACTGAATACACAATGAACATTTAAACATTATTTGTATAAATACATTTCATAAGATAGCATAAGTGTATATATGAACAAAAGTCTGCCTTATATATTATCCAGAATATATAACCATATAGGAGAATAATTACTACATATTTATTAATACATACTTGACAGTTATTTATGAAGTGTTTTAAGTTAAAATATACCTGTTTTATTATTAACAGTTACTGTCAGTGAAGAAAATGCCAATGCTATACATAGATAAAATGGACTTTTTGTGCTTATATCCAGAGAAAATTAAGTTAAATTTGCACTTGCACTCAATGATATATGAAATTAAAGCACTGTGCTTATTTAAATAAGAACTTTGATTCTGAAATTATTTCCACTCCTTCCTGTGACATCAAATTTTTTCAATCATGAATTATTTCTATTATCATAAAGTTGTGCTCCAAATTTCCTATCTTAAAACAAAATTCCCTGAAACGAAAGTCTCTTACTCCAATATTTCCTTTCTATGATACTCCTTACTATACTCTACACAACAAAAATTCTGAGACAGTTGTCCAGAGTTTTTCTCTCAACACTTTCACCTTTAATTTTTTGTCAACTACTCTACTTGCACTTTGGCTCCCACTACATCACTGAATTGTGTTTATCTGGTTATAAAAAGCATCCCTATTGTCTAGTCCTGTGTCCATTTCTATTTTCTTCTCTATTTAATGAGTTTGATCCGTTTGCCCACATCTGCCTTCATGAAACATTTTCTTCTCTTGGCTTCATCCCTAAATCCATAACTGCCATCTAATCATGAGAAAATATCAGAAAAACTCCACTAGAGGAATATCATACATATCGACCAGTATTTTTCAAAAAGGGAGAATGTCATCCAATCGAGAGCCCTGAAATACATTCACACAAGTATATTCAGCTGATCGTTAACAAAAAAAAAAGCAAAGAAAATTCAATGGAGAAAAACATAAGCTTTCAATAAATAATGCTGGATGTACATATGGACAATTGGATGTCCATATGGGATAAAAAAGAACATATATACAGGCTTTATACCTTTCACAGAAATTGAATGAAAATGGATCACAAATATTAATTTAAAATGCAAATTATAAAATTTTAGAAGAATACACAGAATAAAATCTAGGTGATCCTGGGTTTTGCAATGAATCTTTAGGTACAACACCAAAAGCATGATACATGAAAGAAAATAATGATAAGTTATAATTTATTAAAAATGTAAGTTCTTCTTTTTGAAAGATACTGTTAAGAGAATCAAAAGCTAAGCCACAGACTTGGAGAAAATATTACAAAACATATACTTTTATACAAAGTGGGTCAATGGATAAACTGTGGTACATCCATACAATTGTTTATTATTTAGAGATTTAATTTAATGAGGTATCAAGGCTCATTTAATTAAATCTCTAAATAATAACCAATTATTATAATAATAATCCATCAAAGAGACATTGATGGATTGAAAGAAACCAGTTTGCATCCCTTCACTGTCCAAAGTAGAATGCTCCCACGAAAAGATTAACACACAAAAAAATAAATTATATGCTATATCCATCTGAACTTTAACATTTGAATGTTTGCTATTTACTACACTTACTTACAACGAAACAAAAATTTTCATGAACAATTCTAGTATTAGTATGCTTGGGTAATAGTGAATAACTTGGTCAGGTTAGTTGCTAAAGCTATCTTCAACTTTTTAATCATATTTATTTTTATATGATTTACACATTTCCTCTGTTTCATAATGATCCGTCATTTGATCAGGATTGGTATAGTATCTGTTAAGAGTTTTCATTAAAATTTGGTATGTAACTTAAATTTCTCAAGTCAAATGGCTCTACAAATCACTGTCAATGAGCTTATTGACATTATAACTAATTGGCCACACATTATTTATTGATTAAGGATCTTAGACAGGGAGACAATAAGATTTAGAACTCAGTATATTTTAAATAGTTCTGTATATGATTACAATGCATAACCAGATTCAAGAACTTGCTGGAAAGAATAAAAACTTCAAATACAGAAAAACTTTAGAATAAATTCCTTTTCTGTGACCTGCAATAATTAAACTGAGATCAAGTATTTGACATCTCCAAATCTCCATTTCTCTATTTTTTTAACATTCAAACACTGTGAGTGCTCCAGAAAATTTTATTCATGCTTTTCTCTTTCCTCCATTCCCCTTCCCTCTTATCTCTTCTCTTGCCTCACTTTTGTATTTTCTCTGTCTTCCTAGGTGACCACATCCGATTTTATGGATTTAATTACCACTTATATGTGACTAATTCAAGAACTCCAGCTCAGAGCTTTTCCAAAAACTTCACAATCTTATTCAGTACATTTTTCTGCCTTTTTGACATTTCCACATTGATAAATTTATAAATGTCCCAAATCCAACCTGTAAACAAATGAATCTCTGGTTATCCCCTTCCCCCTTTTCCTCCCGCAATTTTCCATCTCTCCATCCTTCCAATTTCTCAAGTCCATAATCTTGAAGTATTTCTTAAATTAACTCTTTTTGTCACACTCCATATCCAGTCTACTTGCAAATTATTTATGACTCTATCTTCAAAATGTATGAAAGAAGGCACTTATCTCCTAATCATCTACTAATTCCTGAAGAATCTCTCACTTAGACTATTTCAACAACATCTTCACTGGGCTTTCTGATCTTACTGTGCCTCTCCCAATAATCTACTCTTCATAAAGGAGCCAGATCTAGTCATCTGAATTATGTCCCTTTTTTGTTGTTGTTCAAAGCTCAATGGCTTCCCAATACACTGAAAGTGAAAGACAAGATATTTACATTGATTCTCACCATTGATCACATCTCCTATCTGACTCCCTAGCTTACTGTTCTCAAGGTACTCTGACTTTCTTGCTATTCTTTGATCATGCTTTGCACTTATTATTTCTTCTTCTCAGGATACTCTTCATAGATATATTTGGCTTGCTTCCTGAATCCTCACATGGCACTCTTTCCGGACTCTCTGATCACTTTACACAAAATAGCATCCCCCCAATCTCCGATACTTTCTACCTCCTTTAATCATTCTTAGTTCTTCACCATGATACTCATCATCAACTGATGTACAATACATGTATTTGTTTATATAATTGTTGTCCATCAATCCCCACAAAACTATAAGCTGTAACACTGAAGGGGTTTTAGTTACCGAATCCTCAAGACCTAAACTAGCACTTGACACGTAGTAGGCTCTCATTAAATATTTGTGAGATGAAAAAAATTACTATTTTCGTCCTTGATATGAAGTTAAGAATTCTAAATTGCAGGTTGTCAGTGAAGTTTAAATTATTACCTTGATACATGATGGATGATCAGCGGATATTAGTTTCTATCTTTCACTCTCTGAATTGCTTTACATTCATATTATATGGACAATGTTTATTGAATATGTACCTATAACAGGATTTACTACTCTTGCAAATTTGTCAGAACAGGAATTCAGGCATTGTTGAATTACATGGAATTATCTCTCTGATTACATATTCTAAAGTGTGTCAGCTGCAATTGCCTGTCTCTTTGTGCTGGCTTCTTTCTGTCTCATCTGTGTAGTGGCCATGAAGAGATTTTACCCTTTAATTGACTCAATTTTACCTGAAGAAAAAAATTGAAAGCCCTATAATTATTAAATATATTTATTTCCATACAGTTTGTTTTGTTGTTTGTTCATTTTTAATGATCAACTCTTCAAAATTTTATTTGGCCATTGAAGAATGGGGTTTGTTTGTATAGATTACAAGTACTGTAGTATAGACACCACCTGCAGCAGTTTTCCACTCCTGGATAAAATCATTGAAACATAAACTGGTATTACATGTCCAAAGGGAAATCCACGATTTTAAATATCTATGAAATGCCTACTATTCCTTGTGTTACATATGCCGGGCCCAGTCTTTCCCTTTCATTTCTGTATTTTATGATTACTTTTAACTATTTGAAATGAAAAAAAAAATGTTTCCTTCATTTTAAAATCATCAACACTGAAATAATACATTTATTTAACAATAAAAATTTACTTTTGATGTAAAAACGGGAATCTACTGATTTTTGAAAAGAAAACATTGTAAAATCTATTTATATTTACTTTACTTCCTATTTCCCTAATAATTTTTATCTTGAGTGTAGCATATGAATAAACAATTTTGAAATAATACACACGTTTCTAATATCTGTTATAATCATTCATTATATTTATATTATATATTTAATTATATATTTATATGTTAATGCTAAAAGTGCAAGATTAATACAATTTAAAGACCACTACTCCAGATTATCTGTCTAAAAGAGCACCTGACACACAGTAAACATTTCATACATATTTGTTGAATTTAATTGGAATCAAATTTCCTTGCTTTGTCTTATTTCTACACTCTGAAACATTGTGGTTATACCTCTAAACAAAAACTTATCATTTCCCCTTGTATTTATTCCTTAATTGATTAGACAAATATTTGTTCTATGAACTCTCACTATGTTAGGAATTTGGTATGCTAAGTTGAATAAAATACAGCCCTTGCCTTTAAACAGTTTATATCATATTGGAAAAAAATTAATTCTGCACAGCAAAAGAAACAATCAAGAAAATGAAAAGGCAACCTACATAGTGGGAGAAAATATTTGCAAACCATATATCTGATAATGAGTTAATATCCAAAATATATAAAGAACTCATAAAATTGATTAACAAAATAACAAACAATTTAAAAATGGGCAGAGAAACTGACATACAAATGACCAACAGGTACATGAGAGGTAGATATGTAAATTGGTGTAGCCACTATGAAAAACAATATGAAGTTTCTTCTAAAATTAAAAATAGAACTACCATATGATCCCACAATCCTAGTTCTGGGTATATATCCAAATGAAATTAAAACCATATTTTGAAGTTACATCTGCACTCTCATTTTCATTACAGGATTATTCAGTAGAACCAAGATTTGAAATAAACTAAGTGACAGTCAACAGATGACTGGATAAAAAAGATATGGTATATGTGTACAATGGATTAGTTTTCAGCCATAGAAAGAAGAAAACCCTGATATTTGTACCAACATGGTTGGTCCTTGAGGATATTATGCTAAGTGAAATAAGTCAGACAAAGACAAATACTGTATGATATCACTTATTTATGAAATCAAAAAGCCAAAATCATAGGAACAGAGTAGAGTGGTGGTAACCAGGGTCTGGGGAATGGGGGACATAGGGGGATGTTGGCCAAAGGGTACAAACTTCCAGTTAGAAGAAGAGGAAGTTCTGGGAATTTACTATTGTGATTATAGTAAATGATATTGAGCAATATTCATAAGGAAACATGGGTAAGAGATTTAATAAAACCGGAGAAGGGTTTTGCCTGTCTTTAATGAGGGGATATTTGTGTTCAGCAGTAAATTTAATTTTAAATGAATCACCGACAGTTAATAGATATGAGGAAAAGACCATTCCATGCAGAGGAAGCAGTATATGCAAAAAAGTACAGATCTTTTGACAGATTCAAAGTAAGGTAATTATATTTGGGCTGGGGTATATAATATAAATAACAATAATCACAATAACAATTATTTTTGCTTTTACTGAATGCTTTGCTTCCAGAATTGTTTTATCCCAGTCAGATACACAATTTTGTTTGCTTACATTAATTTTCATGGCAAGTGTTAAGTACATTTATTAGGGATTTTTTGATAATTATTTCTATTTTTCTTGGGAAAAAGGCCACATTTGTCACCTTATCTCTACAAAGAGTAATAGTTGTGTGAATTTTAAGATTCAGAGTCAAAGGCTTGGTGGGGGGAGCTTCCAGGAAGATGGCGGAAGAGTAAGACGCGGATATCACCTTCCTCTCCACAGATACACCAGAAATACATCTACACGTGGAACAATTCCTACAGAACACCTACTGAATGCTGGCAGAAGACCTCAGACTTCCCAAAAGGCAAGAAACTCCCCACGTACCTGGGTAGGGCAAAAGAAAAAAGAATAAACAGAGACAAAAGGATAGGGACGGGACCTGCACCAGTGGGAGGGAGCCGTGAAGGAGGAAAGGTTTCCACACACTAGGAGCCCCTTCGTGGGCATAGACTGCAGGTGGGAGAGGGGAAAGCTTTGGAGCCATGGAGGAGAATGCAGCCACAGGGATGTGCAGAGAAAAGCAGAGAGATTCCCGCACAGAGGTTCAGTGCCAACCAGCACTCACCAGCCCGAGAGGCTTATCTGCTCACCTGCCGGGGTGGGCGGGGCTGGGAGCTGAGGCTCGGGCTTCCGTCAGAGCGCAGGGAGAGGACTGGGGTTGGTGGCATGAATACGCCTGTAGGGGGTTAGTGCACCACGGCTAGCCAGGAGGGAGTCCGGGGCAAAGTGTGGACCTGCCGAAGAGGCAAGAGACTTTTTCTTCCCTCTTTGTTTCCTGGTGCACGAGGAGAGGGGATTAAGAGCTCTCCTTAAAGGAGCTCCAGAGACGGGCATGAGCTGTGGGTAAAAGTGGGTACCGCAGAGACGGGCATGAGATGCTAAGGCTGCTGCTGCCGCCACTAAGAACCTGTGTGTGAGCACAAGTCACTATCCACATCCTCCTTCCGGGGAGCCTGTGCAGCCCGCCACTGCCAGGGTTCCTGAATCCAGGGACAACTTCCCCAGGAGAATGCACAGTGAGCCTCAGGCTGGTGCAACGTCACTCCGGCCTCTGCCGCTGCAGGCTCGCCTCGCACTCCATGCCCCACCCTCCCCCTGACCTGAGTGAGCCAGAGTCCCCGAAACAGCTTCTCCTTTAACCGCATCCTGTCTGAGCGAAGAACAGATGCCCTCCGGCGACCTACACACAGAGGCGGGCCCAAATCCAAAGCTGAGCCCCTGGGAGCTGTGAGAACAAAGAAGAGAAAGAGAAATCTCTCCAAGCAGCCTCTGAAGCAGCAGATTAAAGCTACACAATCAACTTGATGTACCCTACATCTGTGGAATACGTGAATAGACAATGAATCATCCCAAAATGAGGAGGTGGACTTCGAGAGCAAGATTTATGATTTTTTCCCCTTCTCCTCTTTCTATGAGTGTGTATGTGTATGCTTCTGTGTGAGATTTTGTCTGTGTAGCTTTGCTTCCACCATTTGTCCTAGGGTTCTAGCGGTCCATCTTCTTTTGCTTTAAATTTTTTTCTTAATAATTATTTTTTATTTTAATAATGTTATTATATTTTATATTATTTTATTTTACTTTATCTTCTTTCTTTTTTTCCTTCCATCCCTTCTTCCTTCCTTCCTCCCTCTTTTCTTTTCTTTTTTTCTTTCTTTCTTTCTTTCTTTCTACTTCTACTAATTCTTTCTTTCTACTTTTTCCCCATTTTATTCTGAGCCATGTGGATAAAAGGCTCTTGGTGCTGCAGCCAGGAGTCAGTGCTGTGCCTCTGAGGTGGGAGAGCCAAATTCAGGACACTGGTCCAAAAGAGACCTCCCACCTCCAAGTAATATCAAATGACGAAAAACTCCCAGAGATCTCCATCTCAACACCAGCACCTAGCTTCACTCAACGACCAGCACGCTACAGTGCTGGATATCCTATGCTGAACAACTAGCAAGACAGGAACACAACCCCACCCATTAGCAGAGAGGCTGCCTAAAATCATAAGTCCACAGACACCCCAAAGCACACCACCAGTCGTGGACCTGGCCACCAGAACACAAGATCCAGCCTCATCCATCAGAACACAGGCACTACTCCCCTCCACCAGGAAGCCTACACAACCCACAGAAACAACCTTAGCCACTGGGGACAGACACCAAAAACAACGGGAACTACGAATGTGCAACCTGCAAAAAGGAGACCCCAAACACAGTAAGATAAACAAAGAGAGAAGACAGAAAAACACACAGCAGATGAAGGAGCAAGATAAAAACCCATCAGACCTAACAAATGAGGAAATAGGCAGTCTAACTGAAAAATATTTCAGAATAATGATAGTAAATATGATCCAAAATCTTGGAAATAGAATAGACAAAATGCAAGAAACATTTAACAAGGACCTAGAAGAAATAAAGATGAAACAAGCAACGATGAACAACACAATAAATGAAATAAAAAGTACTCTAGATGGGATCAATAGAATAATTGAGGCAGAAGAACGGATAAGCGACCTGGAAGATAAAATAGTGGAAATAACTACTGCAGAGCAGAATAAAGAAAAAAGAATGAAAAGAACTGAGGACAGTCAAGAGACCTCTGGAACAACATTAAACACACCAACATTCGAATGATAGGAGTTGCAGAAGAAGAAGAGAAAAAGAAAGGGACTGAGAAAATATTTGAAGAGATTATAGTTGAAAACTTCCTTAATATGGGAAAGGAAATAGTTAATCAAGTCCAGGAAGCACAGAGAGTCCCATCCAGGAAAAATGCAAGGAGAAATACACCAAGACACATAATCAAACTGTCAAATATTAAATACAAAGAAAACATATTAAAAGCAGCAAGGAAAAAAAAAAAAACACACAAGGGAATCCCCGTAAGATTAATAGCTGATCTTTCAGCAGAAATTCTGCAAGCCAGAAGGGACTGGCAGGACATATTTAAAGTGTTGAAGGAGAAAAACCTGCAACCAAGATTACACTACCAGCAGTATCTCATTCAGATTTGATGGACAAATTAAAAACTTTACAGACAAACAAACACTGAGAGAGTTCAGCACCACCAAACCAGCTTTACAACAAATGCTAAAGGAACTTCTCTAGGCAAAAAACACAAGAGAAGGGAAAGACCTACAATAACGAACCCAAAACAATTAAGAAAATGGGAATAGGAACATACATATCGATAATTACTTTAAATGTAAACGGACTAAATGCTCCCACCAAAAGACACAGATTGGCCGAATGAATACCAAAACAGGACCCATGTATATGTTGTCTACAAGAGACTCTCTTCAGACCAAGAGACACATACAGACTGAAAGTAAGGGGATGGAAAAAGATATTTCATGCAAATGGAAACCAAAAGAAAGCTGGAGTAGCAATTCTCATATCAGACAAAATAGACTTTAAAATAAAGACTATTAGAAGAGACAAGGAAGGACACTACATAATGATCAAGGGATCGATCCAAGAAGAAGATATAACAATTGTAAATATTTATGCACCCAACAAAGGAGCACCTCAATACATAAGGCAAATACTAACAGCCATAAAAGGGGAAATCAACAGTAACGCATTCATAGTACTGAACTTTAACACCCCACTTTCGCCAATGGACAGATCATTCAAAATGAAAATATATAAAGAAACACAAGCTTTAAATGATACATTAAACAAGATGGACTTAATTGATATATATAGGACATTCCATCCAAAAATAACAGAATACACATTTTTCTCAAGTGCTCATGGAATATTCTCCAGGATAGATCATAACGTGGGTCACAAATGAAGCCTTGGTAAATTTAAGAAAATTGAAATTGTATCAAGTATCTTTTCTGACCACAACGTTATGAGACTAGATATCAATTACAGGAAAATATCTGCAAAAATTAAAAACACATGGAGGCTAAACAATACACTACTTAATAACAAAGTGACCACTGAAGAAATCAAAGAGGAAATCAAAAAATACCTAGAAAAAATGACAATGGAGACACGACGACCTAAAACCTATGTGATGCAGCAAAAACAGTTCTAACAGGGAAGTTTATAGCAGTACAGTCCTACCTTAAGAAAAGGGAAACATCCCAAATAAACAAGCTAACCTTGCACCTAAAGCAATTAGAGAAAAGAACAAAAAAACCCAAAGCTAGCATAAGGAAAGAAATCATAAAAATCAGATCAGAAATAAATGAAAAAGAAATGAAAGAAATGATAACAAAGATCAATAAAACTAAAAGCTGGTTCTTTGAGAAGAAAAAAAAAAAAGATAAACCGTTAGCCAGACACATCAAGAAAAAAAGGGAGAAGACTCAAATCAATAGAATTAGAAATTAAAAAGAAGTAAAAACTGACACTGCAGAAATACAAAAGATCATGAGAGATTACTACAAGCAACTCTATGCCAATAAAATGGACAACCTGGAAGAAATAGACAAATTCTTAGAAATGCACAACCTGCCAAGACTGAATCAGGAAGAAATACAAAAAAAAAAAACAGACCAATCACAAGCACTGAAATTGAAACTGTGATTAAAGTCGTCCAACAAACATAGGCCCAGGATCAGATGGCTTCACAAGAGAATTCTATCAAAGATTTAGAGAAGAGGTAACACTTATCTTTCTCAAACTCTTTCAAAATATAGCAGAGGGAGCACCACTCCCAAACTCATTCTACATGGCCACCATCACCCTGATACCAAAACCAGACAAGGATGTCACAAAGAAAGAAAACTACAGGCCAATATCACTGATGAACATAGATGCAAAAATCCTCAACAAAATAGTAGCAAACAGAATCCAACAGCACATTAAACGGATCATACATCATGACCAAGTGGGGTTTATTCCAGGAATACAGGGATTCTTCAATATACGCAAATCAATCAAAGCGATACAACATATTAACAAATTGAAGGAGGAAAACCATATGATCATCTCAATAGATGCAGAGAAAGCTTTCGACAAAATTCAACACCCATTTATGATAAAAACCCTGCAGAAAGTAGACATAGAGAGAATTTTCCTCAACATAATAAAGGCCATATATGACAAATCCACAGCCAACATCGTCCTCGATGGTAAAAAATTGAAAGCAGTTCCACTAAGATCAGGAACAAGACAAGGTTGCCCACTCTCACCACTCTTATTTAATATAAGTTTTGGAAGTTTTAGCCACAGCAATCAGAGAAGAAAAGGAAATAAAAGAATCCAAATTGGAAAAGATGTAAAGCTGTCACTGTTTGCAGATGACATGATACTATATATAGAGAATCCTAAAGCTGCTACCAGAAAACTACTAGAGCTAATCAATGTATTTGGTAATGTGGCAGAATAGAAAATTAATGCACAGAAATCTCTGGCATTCCTATACACTAATGATGAAAAATCTGAAAGTGAAATCAAGAAAACTCTCCCATTTACCATTGCAACGAAAAGAATAAAAGATTTAGGAATAAACCTACCTAAAGAGACATAAGACGTGTATGCAGAAAATTATAAGACACTGATGAAAGAAATTAAAGATGATACAAATAGATGGAGAGATATATCATGTTCTTTGATTGGAAGAATCAACATTGTGAAAATGACTCTACTACCCAAAGCAATCCACAGATTCAATGCAATCCCTATCAAACTACCACTAGCATTATTCACACAACTAGAACAAAAAATTTCACAATTTGTATGGAAACAAAAAGACCCTGCATAGCCAAAGCAGTTTTTAGAAAGAAGAACGGAGCTGGAGGAAGAAGGCTCTGTGACTTCAGACTATACTACAAAACTACAGTAATCAAGACAGTATGGTACTGGCACAAAAACAGAAATATAGATCAATGGAACAGGATAGAAAGCCCAGAGATAAACCCACACACATATGGTCACCTTATCTTTGATAAAGGAGGCAGGAATGTGCAGTGGAGAAAGGACAGCCTCTTCAATAAGTGGTACTGGGAAAACTGGACAGGTACATGAAAAAGTATGAAATTAGATCATTCCCTAACAGCATACACAAATATAGGTTCAAAATGGATTAAAGACCTAAATGTAAGGCCAGAAACTATCAAACTCTTAGAGGAAAACATAGGCAGAACACTCTATGACATAAAACACAGCAAGATCCTTTTTTTGACCTACTTCCTTGAGAATTGGAAATAAAAACAAAAGTAAACAATTGGGACCTAAAGACACTTCAAAGCTTTTGCACAACAAAGGAAACCATAAAGAAGACCAAAAGACAACCCTCAGAATGGGAGAAAATATTTGCAAATGAAGCAATTGACAAAGGATTAATCTCCAAAATTTATAAGCAGCTCATGCAGCTCAATAACAAAAAAACAAACAACCCAATCCAAAAATGGGCAGAAGACCTAAATAGACATTTCTCCAAAGAAGATATACAGACTGCCAACAAACACATGAAAGAATGCTCAACATCATTAATCATTAGAGAAATGCAATTCAAAACTACAATGAGATATCATCACACACCTGTCAGAATGGCCATCATCAAAAAATCTAGAAACAGTAAATGCTGGAGATGGTGTGGAGAAAAGGGAACCCTCTTGCACTCTTGGTGGGAATGTAAATTGATACAGCCACTATGGAAAACTGTATGTAGGTTCCTTAAAAAACTAAAAATAGAACTACCATATGACCCAGCAATCCCTCTACTGGGCATATACCGTGAGAAAACCATAATTCAAAAAGAGTCATGTACCAAAATGTTCATTGCAGCTCTATTTACAATAACCTGGAGATGGAAACAACCTAAGTGTCCATCATCATATGGATGGATAAAGAAGATGTGGCACATATATACAATGGAATATTACTCAGCCATAAAAAGAAGTGAAATTGAGCTATTTGTAATGAGGTGGATAGACCTAGAGTCTGTCATACAGAGTGAAGTAAGTCAGAAAGAGAAAGGCAAATACTGTATGCTAACACATATATATGGAATTTAAGAAAAAAAAAATGTCATGAAGAACCTAGGGGTAAGACAGGAAAAAAGACACAGATCTACTAGAGAATGGACTTGAGCATATGAGGAGGCAGAAGGGTAAGCTGTGACAAAGCGAGAGAGAGGCCTGGACATATATACACTACCAAACGTAAGGTAGATATCTAGTGGGAAGCAGCCGTATAGCACAGGGAGATCAGCTCGGTGCTTTGTGACCGCCTGGAAGGGTGGGATAGGGAGGGTGGGAGGGAGGGAGATGCAAGTGGGAAGAGCTTTGGGAACATATGTATATGTATAACTGGTTCACTTTGTTATAAAGCAGAAACTAACACACCATTGCAAAGCAATTATAATCCAATAAAGACGTTTAAAAATAAAAAGGCTTGAGAGGATGCTCATAATAAAACCAGGACAAAGCTTTTTAAATGTTCAGTTTTATAAGCAGAAATATAGATTTGAATATATGTAAATTACAATCCTTTTACTTTCATTTGCAAAGTTAAAAAGAAGGCAGGCTGGTTGGAGTGGTCTTTTTTTTTTTAAATCACATCAATTCAATTAATATGATAAGCAGTTTTGTTTGAATTGGCTGATATTTGTTGATGACCCTAGGTAACTTTTTAAAAAGTAAGTCTATTGTGCTTTCACTCAATTCTTATTTTCAGTTCTGGATTCCATTACCTGAGAAATGTTCTAGTAAATAAATCATAAACTGATAATATTTATCCATTCTGGTAACAAACATTTCTTGAACTCTGGCAATGTGCCATATTTCTTTTTATATAGATAGTGGTGAATAAAGACGGCTGCATTTTGAAATATTAATTTTAAATTTGAACACGTTTGAGGCTCAGAGAGAAGAATCTCAATTGGGGAATCTATAGGTTGTGAGAGAAGTGATGTGAGAACTCTTTGGGACTGGGCTTTTTTCCTTTTCTCTTTCAATAATGTCATATAGGTTATTGACACCTCCCTCTACTTACTAGAAATGATTAATCAAGCACCTGTAGCTAACTACAGGTGGTATCATAGTTTAGTTCTTGTTTTCAGAGATTTTACACTTATTTTATTAACATAGTATCTATCTGTGTGCAGAAAAATAATTTATAGGCACAGACTCTGTCTATTGAAGAAAAATAGAATTAATGTAATTCATAAAAATGGTTGAACTGGTTAATGAGGCAATAAAACTAGTTCTAATGGCAGCAATCTATTTATCTCAATAAATAAAGTGCACCTCTGCTCATCATAGGAAATTAAATGACCGTGGCTAATGAAAATTTTAATTCTTATTTAATTGAATACTTGAAACTACTCCCTGCTATGCATTATTGCTATTTGTGAAGATGACCATATCTCACATACAAATCCCTTTCTTGATTCCTATTTAACAAAAAATTCTGTTTCGTTTAATTTTTTCTAGGCAGTTGGAAATCTTGAGTATCAGGTTAAATATTTTAAAATTACAAAAATAACTGTGTTGAAAACAAATTTAACACAATGTTTCTAAAATGAATATTGCTGAATCCTCAAATATACTATTGGGTTAGTGTTTAAAGACTTTAGAAACAGTACTGGATTTCCCCTAAATTACAATACAGGGTTGCAGGAAATGTGAAAGCAAACTGTGTTCTCAAGATCCCCAAAATAGTCAAGCACAAGAAATCAAAAAAGTCATGGGATGTTAAATCTCCTGCTCACTAGAATTTGATCATCCGACTTGCCTCCTAAATAACCGTTATAACAATGAAGTAATGAAAATATCAGAGAAAGATTTAATTATAGTAAGTATTCCTCAACGATTAAACTTAAATCCAGGAAAAATACAGAGGGCGAGATCCAGATGAATAATTTAGAGATGTTAGAAATACACAGATAAGAAATACAGTTCTCTAATAGCTTGTCATTATATCTAATGTGGAAATATATAGAAAACCAATTGCCTACCTCAGAATAAAAACTCAGTAGGAGATTCAGTAGAGAACAGGACTTGACAATTCCTTCCCTGACATTGAGCCCACCTACCCAGTCACTGCTGGAGCCCGTGGTAACTTTGATTGTCAAGTCTTCTGTTTGCAGTGTTCTAATTGCCAGCGTCTGTTCCAGGTAATCTGACATTTAATCAAAAGTCAGTGTACATTCCTTTAAATCAAGTTTTTAATGCTAAAGTGGATATTGGGTGTTACATTACTATTAGACATAGAATTCAGCTACCTCGCAGGTTAATCAGAATTTTTCTGTCTTTCTCCTGGTAACACATATTTCCACCTATAAGTAGATATCCATGATTAAATTTTTTTTTTCAAGTAGCATTTTCCCCCTAAAAGTTATTCAGAAATAGTGCTGCACCATTCATGCATACAAATACAAAAAAAAAAACAATTAAACTGCAAAATAATGTGTGTGTTTGTGACTATATATATATTGCATATAAACACAGACTCATATATACATCTGTGCATATAAGTGTATATGTAATAAGAGTTACATGAATTTGTGTGTGAGTATGTATGTGTAAAGAAACACACACTCACATACACACCTATGATATTTTAGTGTAACACATAGCTTTTTGGTAATATGAAATGGTTAAAATTGTAAAATATTCCTTTTCTGGTTGTATATTCAGCAACATGTTCCTCCATACAGATGCAGTAAACCAGCTTCACCATAATTTGCAAGTAACAAATCTAATTGAATTACACATACCAAGTTGAACACAATGCAGTTAAGAAGTGCAAATTCAAGCTTAGAAGAGGAGCTGTTCTTGGAGTATTTCAAATCAAATTTTCGGGGGAATGAAAGCAATCAGAGAAAAATAAACTATTTTTCCACATTAGAAATATAAACATAAATATACATATATATATAGATAGCAAAGGAACACATTTCCTTAAACTAGCAAGAGCTAAACATTATTCATAGACTATGAATATCACACTCTATTTATTTTAACCCACAAACCATAATATATATTGCTATATAATCTAATCTTACTAAATATAAGATATTCAGATAGAATGCCCAATTTTTCCATTTGTAAATGTCATTACCATAAGAAACATGTCCAATTATGTAAATCAGCTGAGAAAAGTGACCTACTCTTTGGAACTCAGCAAAGTTGGTTATTTACAACCTCAGGCACTCCTATCAATCAAAGCTTTTCATGCCCGAAAATAAAGATGAAATTTTCAGGTTACTGTGTAACCAGAGAAATGTGATCATATGATATTGTTCATGAATACCTGAAGTGTTATTGCAAACAGAAAAAGTGTCTCTCAATTCATGCTGAATAATCAACTTTAAAAGGAAAAAATTAGCGAGCCCAATATTGAAAGTTCAAGTACTAAGAACAAGTCTTCAACAATCAGCAAAAATCAATAAAGATAGCATTTTTCTTTCATGATAACAGCTATTGATATCATTTCAATGCCCCCAATTAAAGTTAAGAGCATAACATAATACCACTTTACAAAAAAAATCTGTACAGACGTACACTAAAAATACTGACCTAATAGTTCTTAGTAACTTCAAAGAAGAATAAAATCTGAAATAAGAGGAGGTGCCCCCTTAATAGCAATCAATTGACAATGTCTTATGGCAGGGGCATAGAAAAGAAATACAACTGCTATGAAATTATTCCCAAGGGCAACTCTGTCATGAGACTGGAACTGTTCATTCTTTAAAGGAACTTCCAAAATCACATAGTATTTTACCCATTATAATGATGATGAATTTCAAAAGAAAGTATAAATAGCATGGTAAAGGAAAGACTGTATATATATATATATATTATATATATATATATAATATATATATGTAAAATATATATACATATATATTTTTTATCAAATTGGTATTGCATATAGGATAGGCAGAGATTAAGGTTTCAGGAACTTTAAAATTTGTACATTTTCTTCTAACATGAATATAAGAAAGAGACTTCATCACATGTCTCAAAAGTGTGTGTGCACGCAGACACACACACACGTATTTATTAAATAGCAATAATAATATACATAATATGACAGTAATATATATTATCTATACATATATAAACAGTTCAATTATTTACTAAAAGCTTGCTTTTCATCTCAGTGACATAAAATAATATGACATTTTTTATTTATCTCCAGATATATCTTAGTTTTAATACCTTAAAGAAAATCTAAATCTTACTGAATAAGAAACTAAAGTATAATATATGGCCAGGCAACCAATTAATCAGTGCATACTGAGTGCCTTTTATTTAATTCTAAAAAAAAATTCTATACTAGGGACTGCAACATATATATATATATAAAACATCTGAATTATTCTCCTGGAATTTTCAAGCTATTTGAAAATGAAGAAAAAATAGAACTTAAAAGTTTGAATATAAGCATTATATAATTATGTGTTAAAATATAGTTCAAAAAATGGAGCTCAAATGGAAATTATGTATTCAGTAGTTGAAGAAGTGACAATACAATAGGTTCTTAATTAATAAATGCTGTTGAATACATGGCTGAAAAATTATGAGAAGGAACATGAAAGAGTAGGGAGGTAGAAGGGAAGAGAGTGAAAAATACTGACCATTTTTTAGCTATATTTTAAAAGATGAATCAATTTACAATGAAAATAAAGTTGCAAAAATGGTATTTTGAAGGTTTAACTGAAGCACACAAGGAAACAGAAGTCAGTACAATATGTTTATAAAATATGTGATCAATTTCTTTGAAGACCTGAGTGAAGAGTAGTAAAAATAAAGATTGAATATATACAAAATGGTGGCCAGAATCATAGCAATAATAAAGGTTTTACACCAATAGACAGTCTAGAAAATTAAAATGGACTCTTTATTGGTGTGATTTAGTTTTATTAGAGCAATATTAAATCAAACACTGAGATCATAATTCTGTTTTAATATGAAGATCATTTCCATATAAATTGTAGTAACATTCTTAGCCAGAACTGAAAAATAATACACTACGATATAATGGGGAAAAAACTGTACTAAAGCAAAAAAGCTTGGTCATGCTCTTTCCTTGGTTCTTCATTTAATAACTCTTTATATGCAAAATTTGCTGCTCAAAAGTTGTTAACTGTATCTACTAAATCAACATATTTGTGTTTCAGAGCCTCCATCTGCAAAAGAGGATTTATAATGCTTTCTTCATCTATATAAGGTTGTTTTATGGATTAAATTAGATAATTAATATAAGGAAGTTGGAATTTAGAACACCACACATATCTGGCACATAGAAGGTACTTAATAAGTGTTATGTTAAAATTATTGATAATCACATTATCTCCACCACCAGTTTCCTTCATTTTGATTAGATTTTTAATTTTGGCTCTAAACTGTTGTCCCATTTATTTACATATTTTCATAAGAGTACTTCCTCCACATTCCTATGAATAACTTACAAAGAAAAACAAACATGCACTTGCAGACAAAATTGTGGGGAAATGTTCTGAAAACTGGTACAAATTTTAAGAAAAAAGAAGTCAGCATCAACATGTATTACATGCCAAAAGACAGTTCATATATCTTGACCTGGTATCACTACTACAGAACTATTAATAAAAATGTGTGGGAGTTATATGCAAAATGACATACAAATATTACTTATAATGTAGTACTATTGGAAGCATTGAAATGTTCATGTAGATAAATGGTTAATTAAATTATAAATTATGGCACATCTTCCTAATGAAAAACTATATGCCTATTAGAAATGGTAATTAGAAAAATTATGAAGTACTACTGAGAAAAATGAGTATCATGTGTTAAGTGAAAAAAAGGCATTATAATATGAATGTACATTAAGAAGGTAATTTTGCAAAGGATGTATATGCATAATAAAAAACACTGAAATGGGATGCATACAAAATAAAACATTAGCTATGTTAACCTGGTGGAACCAATGATTTTTCCTATTTTCTGACAATCTGTAATGTCTAAATATTTTTCAAATAAAAATTATTCCATTTTCCTTTGGTTGCTTAAAGACTCAATGCTAATTCCATATTATTCAAAAAGGAAAATATCAAATTCTTACCACGTCAGGGAAGGTATATCACCAATTTATCATAATCTACTTTGTAGGCTCATATCCTGTTATTCCAGTTCATGTGTATGATTTTTCTGTTATGTGAAGTTTCTTATTATTTCTCTAAACGTCATGCATAGAAAGTTCTGCTCCTGAAGGAGTGAATTATGGATTAACATAAATATGATAATAATACGAATCACACTGTGGGATTTCAAACATGATATGATTTAATACCTATGCTTAATTTTGCTCAGGTGTAAAATAGGGATGAGGGGTGATAAAAGTATGTACAACATAGACTTTTTAGTATTAAAAGAGTTAATACAAACAGGGCACTTAGAAAGCTTACTGGCATTTGATCACTACCATCAAAAAAAACACAAAAAAAACCTAAATTTTTTTTTAAATTTAGGTTTAATCAAAAATAGCTAAACTCATTCAACACTTACACTTTGTGTTTTTTCTTTCTTTTTAAGCAATTCCATGCATGCTTTTGTTTAACCCTCTCAAGAATTCTATGATAAGGATACTATTATTATGCTGATTTATATATGAGGAAACCAAGGCACAAGTGAGTTGAATAACTTATCTGTTATCAAAGAGCTAAGGAGTACAAAAAGGAAGAGGTTCTTTACTTAATACTGGACATATTTTGTCATTATTTTTGCTGTTATGAAATTAGGAACCAAAGGAAGAGCATAGCCAAGTTTTCTGACCTCCAATCCAATTTTTTTTTCCCATTATATCATACTATATTATTTAGCAGTCCTGGAAAAAATGTCATTCTAATATGTTTGGTTATGATGTTCATAGAAAAAAATGATTTATAATCTGTTAATTTTTATTAAATTATTATCTAATAAAATCTAGTTAATTCTTATTTTCAGAGAATATTTTTAGGTAGTAGAAGCTTTAAGTACCCTGGGTAATACATGAATTTCTGTTCCTCAAAGTTATAAATTTTTTCTCCAAATATAGATTAAAAGAGGTATGGGGTTTTTCCATTGTAACCTTTTTTTTTTTTTTTGATGTAAAGTTTAGTGGTATTAAGAACAATCATACTGTTGTGAAACCATCTCCCCATCCATCTCCAGAACTCTTTTCATCTTGCAAAACAAACTATAACCATCAAACAATAACTCCACATTACCTACTCCCTGCAGCACTTGAAAAACACTATTGTACGTTAACTCTGTGAATTTGATTAGCTACTTTATACAAGTGAAAGCATACATTATTTGTCCTTTTGTGACTGGTTTATTTCACTTAGCATAATGTCCTCGTGGTTCATCCATGCTGTAGTGTAACAGAGAAGAACAAACCTGATTCCATATTAGATCTATTCCTTTTGCTCTAAGCTTTGTGCTCTGTTGCCTGTGCTTAGCCACTCACTCTGCACCTTTGTAAAAGAATGCTTCCCATAGCCTGAAATATACATGATAGCACATTCTCAAGGCTCTACCTACCAGGCTTGACCTTTAAAGGCATAACACTTTTCATTCATATAGAGATAAATAGTTGCAAAACAGAGAATCTATTTTGTTGGAGGTTTATAAGAACATTGTGACCAGAAAAAGTGGACAGCTATAAGAACAAAGGATTCAGGCACCAAGACCTTTGCAATAACCAGCCACACACCCCCCTCTTTCAGTATAAGAGAAACCTGAATTCTAACTCAGGAAAGATGGCTCTTTGGGGCACTAGTCTGCCATCTTCTCAGTCTGCTGGCTTGCCGAATAAAGTCACTATTCTTTGCCCCAGCACCTCATCTCTCAAGTTATTGTCCTCTCATGGGGCCAGCAGTATGAGCTTGTGTCATACTGTAACAGTAACATGTATCAGAATTTTTTTCTTTTTTAAGGCTAAATAATATTCCATTATGTGTATAAACCACAATGTATTTATCCAGTTATCTGTCAGTGAACACTTGGGTCACTCCCATCATTTGGCTATGGGGAATAATGTCATTAAATCACAGGTGACACATATCTCTTTTGAGCCCTGCTTTTAATTGTTTTGGGTATATACCCAGAAGTGAAATTGTTGTATCATATGGAAATTCTTTTTTAATTTATTGAGGAAACACCACACTGTTTTCTATAGTGACTGCACCATTTTACATTTCCACCAACTGTGAACAAGACTTCCAATTTCTCCAAATCCTTGTCAACACTTGTTATTTTCTGGGTTTTGATAGTAGCCATCCTGATAGATGTGAGGTACTATCTCACTGTAGTTTTCATGTGCATTTCCCTATGATTAGTGATGTTGAACATCTTTTCATATAGCTGTTAACCTTTTGTATATGTTCCTTGCAGAAATGACTATTCAAATATTTGCCCATTTTTAAATCAGGTTGTTTGTTTTCTTATTATTTAGTTGTAGGTGTTCTCTATATATTCCAGGTATTTACCGTTTATAAAATATATGATTTAAAATATTTTCTCCAATAGGTAGGTTTCCTTTTGATGCACAGAATTTCTTTTTTTTAATTTTCATCAAGTCTATTTTTCCTTTTGTTGTCTGTGACTTTGGTATCATATACAAATTTTTTTTTATCCTTTTCTTTTTACCTTGTTTATGTCTTTAGATCTAAAGTGAGTCTTTTGTAGATAGTAAATTGGGATCATGTTTTTTATCCATTGGGTCCAGTTATATTTTTATCCACAAAATAAAAACTTACACATTATTTGTTTTCTCAATGTTATTGAGTTATAGTTGATAATTAAAAATTGTATATACTTAATGTATATAAATTAATGATTTGGTATATGAATACACTGTAAAATATTCACAACAATCAAGCTACTTAACATATCCATCACCTCACATAGTTAACTTTTTTTTTTAGTGAGAACACTTAACAACTACCCTCTGTGCATATTTCAAGTATGCAAAACCATATGGTTAATTATAGTCAAATTATTGTACCTTAGGTCTCCAGAGCTTACTCACCTTGGATTACTAAAACATTGTACCCTTGATCAACATCTCCCCTTTTTTTCATTTTTCTTCCCTCAGTCCCTGGTAACTACCATTCTATCAATACTTTTGGTTTTTATGAGTCTTACTGTTTCAGATTCCACATATGAGCTCATGCAGCATTTGTCTTTCTGTGTCTGCTTATTTCACTTAACATATGTCCTCCATGTTCTGATGGTGAGAATGTAAGTTGGTACAGATATTATGGAAAATAGTATAGCGGTTCCTCAAAAAATTAAAAATAGAACTACATTATTATGATCATTGCGAACCACCTTACCTTCTGAGTATATATTCAAAAGAAATGAAATCAGTATCTTGAAGAGATATCCTCACTCCCATGTTCATTTCAGCATTATTCACTGTAGCCAAGATATGGAAACAACCTAAATGCCTGCTGATGGGTAAATAGATAAAGAAAATGTATATGTATATACACACATATATTTTGCATTTATGATAGCATGGGTAAAACTGGAGGATATTATTCTAAGTGAAACACACATTTTTCATTACCCTAGTTAATATTTGCTATCATATATATATTTATGTATGTATGTATGTATGTGTGTGTGTGTATATATATATATATAAACAATCAATACGTTTTCAGATGCAATATTTTCTTTAGGACTTAGTTTCCACAAACTGCAGTTCAGTTTCCTGAGGACGTACAAGGAAGTTCTGACCTGAAATAGCATCATGATTGGGCTAAATGTTTTCAGAAATCTTCACCACTGAAATTCTCTAAGTTATTAAGTTGACTAGAGGAAGTTTCTTGGTGACCTAGTTTTAGGATTCCTGACTTTCACTACCATGGCCTGAGTTCTGGTTCTAAGGCTGAATATTGCTGATGGCTGATGTAGAATTTCGAAGAAAGAGATTCTAGACAAAGACATCCATCTAGCTAGGTCCCCACAAGATGACAAGGACTTATTCGGAGTTAGGATCATTGATTCATCTAACAGACTAAATGCAAGTAAATTAATGAATACAATAAAATGTTAATTTTTCCAATGCTAGATATGACATTCCAAAGAGGGTCTTCAGCCTGACCAGCCCACTCTATTCCTGCGGATACACTACATGGAAGGGCAAACATTCATGATGTGGTTTGGTGAACAGAATTTGAAAAAAATATACATTGTTAATAATGTAACTCAAAGTTATAATGTCAGGCTCTGGAAGACTTATGTACATATCTTTGCCATAGGATTATACTTGGCAGGAAATTCAGATGATGGGTTCAGTCTGGCAAGCCATTCTTTCTCCTACACAGGGCTTGAATGGATAAAGCCCTTCTGAATAATTTAACATTTTGGTTTAGACTCTGTCCTTGAATATTACATTAACTTAAAATTTTAGTTGCACTATGTTCTTGATTTAGTTCACATATTTGTGTTCTTAAAATATAGTCCTTAATACATTTGTACTCAAAGAATTTTGAGTATAAATATATTTAAATCTCCAACCTACTTGAATATTTTTAGATTCTGATGTGACTTGGTGATTTGTGTCATTTAATTTTTCTGTACTTTTATAATATATCTGTAAAACCAGATGCACACTGGAATGCTGTCATAAGTTACATATGTCATTTTCTTCACTTACATGAGGAGAGAGCAGCAATATTGATCATCATTGAGTTTAAATAAGTGTTTGAAATGTAACTGTATCATGTGTGACAATAAGCAATGCGGGTTCTATAGAAGTGGGGCAGAAAGTGCAATTGTTCAACTTATGGAAGGATAATTACTGAAATACAGGAGGAGTCAATTGGAAGATCACAGGGATACCCATATCTTGGCTGCTGAGGGCTCTTGAAGCTTTGAAACTATCCCTCCTCTACACAGTAGAAGAGAATACCTTATGCAGGTCACTCAGTTTAATATGATAGACCAAATTGAGCACTTTCATTTTCAGACTTATCTACACTGACAAAACATCCTAAAATAGGGGATTACTATTGTTTGAAGCCATGAAAATTGGTCCCCATTTTCAAACCAGATAGCTTATTCTAGCTGTTACAGCCTTCCTTCTCAAGTTGGTTTTATTTAAGCAGTTTAGCAGTAATAGATTTATTTGAGCAAAGGGTGTATTTGAGGTTGATGTCTGTTCAGAAGTCATTTCAACATAACACGTTCTTGCCTACTTCAAGCATATGTTTTAAATAGTTCAGAAAAGAAAGAGCTACAAAATCTATGGCTAATTAAAAGCTATTGAGAAGTTATAGATTAAGGCTCAGTCATCCATATCCATATCTACCCAGTTAAAAGAGAGAGAGATGGAAGGAAGAAATCCAGTTAGTTGACTAACTGGAAGACAAATAAGTAGGTAGATACATACATACATACATAGCTATATACATACATACATACATACATATATACATACATACATACATATGTATGTGGCCCTGATATTTATTTCCTTTATCTGAGTAGTTATTTATGACTCTATGTTAGATAATACTTTTTACACTGTTCTTTATTCTTTAAAAAATTCAGATTTACAAAGTGATAGTAAGTTTGAGAATTGGTTGATGTCAAAAATTTTGATTGACAGTTGTGGCCCTATGAACTGGCTAGGAATTTGGCTTTCCACAGAAAGAGCATAATTATTAAAATCAGTAAAAAAAAGAAAAAGAAAAAAATTATGAATAAAAGGATAACATGTAATTTTATTGACATAAACTTTAGAAGTAACCAGATTTACTGTAATAGGAAAATGTTTCTACTCATATAGCATTTTCTAAGACATTATTGAATTTCATTACAATAGTTCTTTATTATAATTTACAATCATTTTTGAGGTTCTGTTCTATAGGTACATTTGCCCATAGTGCTATAATTACTGTTTTCAAAGAGCTTTTTAAAAATAAATTACTGAAAAAAGTATGATAGGGAATTCTCACCTAAGCCCTCACATAATTCAATTCATTATTTATGCTTTGAATATTGAAGTATTTAAAAATTATTTTAGAATTATGAGATACTACAACCAGAATATTGAGTTGTTTCCTCTGTGCTAAGTCTCAAAAGATTTTAAATCATCCGTGGTCATGTTAATAAATGCTGTTAATGTTTTTAATTTTTTATGCAATTTTGAAAGGTTACTTTCCATTTACAGTTATTATAAAATATTGGCTATATTCCCCTTGATGTACAATGCATTCTTGAGCCTATCTTATAGCCAGTGCTTTGTACCTCCAACTCCCCCATTCTTATATTGCTCCCCCCACCCCACCACTGGTAACAACTAGTGTGTTTTCTATATCTGTGAGTATGCTTTTTCTTATATTCATTAGTTTGTTGTATTTTTTATATTCCTTATATAAGTGATATCATACAGTATTTGTCTTTCTCTGTCTGACTTATTTCACTTAGCTTAATGCCATCCAAGTCCATCCATGTTGCTGCAAATGGCAAAATTTTGTTCTTTTTACGGCTGGTATTCCATTTTGTATATGTAAACATACATATATACACATACACAAACACAACACATCTTTATCCACTCATCTGTTGATGGACACTTAGGTTGTTTCCATATCTTGGCAATTGTATATAATGCTGCTATGAACATTAGGGTGCATGTATATTTCCCACTTAGTGTTTTTGTTTTTTTTCAGATATATAAAATATATACAGGAGCAGAATAGCTAGATTGTATGGTAGTTCTATTTTTTTATTTCTTTTAACTAACTTCCATAATGTTTTCCATAGAGTTTGCACAAATTTACATTCTCACAAACAGTTTATGTGGGTTCCCTTTTCTCCACATCCTCACTAACATTTGTTATTTGTAAACTTTTTGATGATAGCAATTTTGACAGACATGAGATGATATCTCATTGTGGATTTGATTTACGTTTCCCTGGTGATTAGTGATGCTGAGCATCTTTTCATGTGCTTATTGGTCATCCGCATTTCCTCTTTGGCAAAATGTCTATTCAGTTATTCTGCCCATTTTTAATCAGGTTGTTTGTTTTTTTTGATGTTGAGTTTTATGAGCCATTTATATATGTTGGATAATTTTTTCTTGTTGTTGTTGTTGGTTTTTGTTTTTGTTTTTTTACGGTATGCGGACCTCTCACTGTAGTGGCCCCTCCCGTTGCAAAGCACAGGCTCCGGACGTGCAGGTTCAGTGGCCATGGCTCACGGGCCCAGCTGCTCCATGGCATGTGGGATCTTCCCGGACCGGGGCACGAACCCGTGTCCCCTGCATTGGCAGGCGGACTCTCAACCACTGCACCACCAGGGAAGCCCTATATGTTGGATATTTATCTCTTATTGGGCATATCATTTGCAAATATTTTCTCCCATTCAGTAGGTTTGTTTTTTTCATTTTGTTGATGGTTTATTTTCCTCTGAAAAAGCTTTTTTTATTAGGTCCCATTTGCTTATTTTTGCTTTTATTTACTTTAGGAGACAGATCTAAAAAATATATATTGCTGTGATTTATGTCAAACAGTGTTTCCCTCTAGGAGTTTTACAGTATCCAGTCTTGCATTTAGGTCTTTAATCCACTTTGAGTTTATTATTATTATTTATTCTTCTTTTTTTTTTTTTTTTTTGCGATATGCAGGCCTTTCACTGCTGTGGTCTCTCCCATTGCGGAGCACAGGCTCTGGACGCGCAGGCTCAGCGACCATGGCTCACGGGCCCAGCTGCTCCGTGGCATGTGGGATCTTCCTGGACCGGGGCACAAACCCATGTCCCCTGCATCGGCAGGCGGGCTCTCAACCACTGTGCCACCAGGGAAGCCTGAGTTTATTTTTGAATATGGTGTTAGAGAATGTTCTAATTTCATTCTTTTATGTGTAGCTTTTCAGTTTTCCCAGCACTACTTATTGAGGAGACTATCTTTTTCTAGTTTATGTTCTTTTCTCCTTTGTCATAGATCAATTGGCCATGCATTTGTGAGTTTATTTCTGGGCTCTATATCCTGTTCCATTGATCTATGTATCTTTTTTTTTTTTGCCAGTACCATATTGTTTTGATTACTGTAGCTTTGTAGTATAATGTGAAGCCAAAGAGTGAGATTCCTCCAGCTGTTATTCTTTCTCTAGATTGTTTTGGCTATTCCAGTTCTTTTGTGTTTTGATACATATTTTAAGATTATTTGTTCTAGTTCCCTGAAAAATGCCATTGATATTTTGATTGGGCTTCCATTCTATCTGTAGATTGCCTTGGGTAGTAGGTCATTTTAACAATATTGATTCTTCCAATCCAAGAACACAGTATATATTTTCATCTGTTTTTCTTGTCTTCAATTTCTTTCATCAGCATATTTTAGTTTTGGAGTACAGATCTTTTGCCTCCTTAGGTAGCTTTATTCCTAGATATTTTATTATTTTTGATGCAATGGTAAATCAGATTGTTTTCCCATTATTGAACATTTATTATTTCCCAGAAACTCTAAACACATTGGTGCCTTATAGTTCTCATACCAACCTAATGAACTTGATAATATCCTGACTTTGCAGATGAGCAAACTGAGACTCAAATCAGCTTTCCTAAAACTGCAGTTTGTAGGAGAGAGTACCAGGGATCAAATCCTTGGCTGTTTGATTCAAAAGACTATATTTGCTTTTTTTACCTGTGGCAAAAATGAAATTAGAAAATTCTCTAACACCATACACAAAAATAATCTCGAAATGGATCAAATACCTAAATGTAAGTCCAGACACTATAAAACTCTTAGAGGAAAACATAGATAGAACACTCTTTGACATAAATCACAGCAATATCTTTTTGATCTACTTCTTAGAGTAATGGAAATAAAAACACAAATAAACAAATAGGACCCAATTACACCTAAAAGCTTTTGCACAGCAAAGGAAACCATAAAAAAAAATATAAAGACAACCCACAGAATGGGAGAAAATATTTGAAAAAGAAGCAGCCTGACAAGGGATTCATTTCCAAAATATATAAACATTTCATGCAGCTCTATGTCAAAAAAACAAAGAAACCAATAAAAAAAAAATGGGCAGAAAATCTAAACAGACATTTCTCCAAAGAAGACATACAGATGGCCAAAAAGCATATGTAAGATGTTCAACATCACTAATTATCAGAGATGCAAATCAAAGCTACAATGAGGTATCACCTCACACCAGTCAGAATGGTCACTATCAAAAAGTGTACAAACAATAAATGCTGGAGAGTTTGTGGAGAAAATGGAACCCTCTTACACCATTGGTGGGAATGTAAATTGGTACAACCATTATGGAGAACAGTATGAAGGTTCCTTAAAAAACTAAAAACAGAACTACCATATGCCCTAGCAATCCCACTCCTGGACATATACCTGGAGAAAACCATAATTCAAAAAGATATATGCACCCCAATATTCAGTGCAATACTATTTACAATAACCAATACATGGAGGCAACCTAAATGTCCATCGACAGATGAATGAATAAAGAAAATATGGTACTTGTATGCAGTGGAATATTACTCAGCCATAAAAAAGAATGAAATAATGCGATTTGCAGCAACAGGGACGGACCTAGAGATTGTCATACTGAGTGACGTAAGTCGGAGAAAGACAAATATAATATGATATTGCTTATATGTGGAATCTAAAAAACATGATACAAATGAACTTACAAAACAGAAATAGAATTTCAGATGTAGAAAACAAACTTTTGGTAACCAAGGGGGAAGTGGAAGAGGGATAACTTCGGAGATTGGGATTGACATATATACACTACTATATGTAAGATTGATAACTAATAAGACCTACTGTATAGCACATGGAACCCTACTCAATACTCTGTAATGACCTATATGGGAAATGAATCTAAAAAAGAGTGGATGTATGTATATGTATAACTGATTCACTATGCTGTATGGCAGAAACTAACAAACACAACATTGCAAAACTACTATACTCAAATAAAAATTAAAAAAAAAAGATTATTTTCTCATCCCCTGGATTCTCCTGTTTTCTGATTATTTAGTCTGAGTAGAATTATACTGTTTAAAACACTGTTAAAGTCAACTACAGAACAAAGTCCATATAATGCCCAATTATATTCTTTCTGCTGACACATAACATGTACTTTGTCAATATACCCAATTCCTTGTTCCTTGCAGATGGTGTATCAAAGCTCTCCCCTACCCCACTCCTTAGGCTGGTCATCTCTATTTGATGGAATCACACAAAGAGTATCCAATCTAGTATGTACTCTCACAGATGAGGCAAATTTAGCACATAAGTTTAACACATAGACAACAATAATCAATATGAGATGAGATAAATATACAAATTCTATCAAAGCTCTAAGAAGTAATTGATTCTGCATGTGATGGTAGGAAAATGCTTCCAGAAGTCTTGCAAACTGAGGAATGAAGCTTAGAAATGTTAATTAGTTTAATTTTACTAACTGGTTTGTTAGAAAAGACCAATCTAATTGTTTTCTAAAATATATACCTAACTTCCACAGAAACATGTTTTGGTCTGTTAAAAATCTACATATTTTTAGTAGCATAGTTGCCATACCAAAAAAAAAAAAAGTGAGCATTTTGTCAAATATATAAATTCTCCTAATATTAAAAAACAAATGCTGAAACAAGAATCCAAGAATACACAAAGTGAACTCATTCCTGCTTATGATTTTCTATGAAATAATTAAAATAGGTGGGCGGCAAAAGGGATAATGTTGAACTCATGCATATTCAGTCAGAATGCAGTTAGAGGGAAATGCAATCTCAGGAAGCACTTTATAGCAGGGTCAAAAATCAGAAACTCAATAGAGATGAGTGCCTTAATGTTATTGCCAAACTCCTAAGGCACATCTGAGCTGGTGGACCAGAATCATATATATTGTTACACAGAAAATAAAGTAAAAGGAAAAATTAAAAAGTCAGAAAACACTCTATTGTTGAAGCATTCTTTTTTATGTAACCACATATTTTTTTCCCTATTTGCAGTAGGTCCTGGCTCTTAAAGGTTCTAAACTATGCTTTTTTTTTTTTTTTTTTTTTTTTGCCTCTGCATCACTTGTCAATGAAGTCATCTAATTTAATTTCCATTCAAGGTATTCTGACAAGGCTGGGGTCTATTATGAAAGACATAAAATAGACATATTTGTTATGTGATTTGTTCTCTTTTCCTGTTAAACTTGCTGTAATGGCTAACTGAAACTAATGCATGAACAAGCATCCCCTGGGCACAATTGCACCTTTTCTTTCTTCAAACTGACTAGCCTCTTGTTAGCTTCATGCATTTCTTTGTATGGGTTCTCTTTTCATTTTACTGTAGTTACATTATGGTATTTTTTTGCCTCCTCTTTATTTTTTTCATTTTTGTACATTCATCTTGGTTTGCCCTTCATGTCTATTGTTTCCTCCATATATTTAAAAATATAAGTTTTTTAAAAAAATTAATTCATGTCTTCATTCTTGCTTCTCTTTTATCCCTTCTAATCCATTTTTGTCTTTTTTTTTCCTATAACTTCTTTTATGCTGCCCCCGTCCTCTTTTCTGATTCTGCAATTTATTATTTTTTGTATCCTCCCTATTTTCCTTCTTAAAAATACCTTCTGTCTTTCATCTTTGATATTTTCAATACTGTTTTATCTTTGTTCTTATATTGATTTAACAACACTGTTCTCATATCTTCATGTTATTTAGTCTTGTCCATTGCTTATTGCTATCAATAAGGAAGAAGACAAAATGAACTATAAGTGTTTTCTTGCTTCATATTTATTAATTTATACCACCTTGTCAGCCTGGCCACTATTACTCATTATTTTGAACAGACTGGACATGAGCTGGTAAGATTTCTTGGACTCAGATAAGGTAAGTGATATTTTAATTTAGCAATCATAAATGACAGATACAATAGATTGCCTTTGTTACTAAAAATGAAATTGTTCCATAAGAGTAAGTAAGAGATACAATTACCCATGTTAACACTATTGTTACACACCATGCTATTTCCTATACAGAAACAAATTAAATTTAGATTGAGCCTATTTAAATCTATGTCATGTTCTATTGTAATTAGGAATTTCTATGGAGGTCTAGAATTAGAATTACTATTTTTATTTTAAATAATTGCCTGAACGTGTTAAAACTTCATTGTCCCATGCCACTGTGATGTAAAAAATAGTCCATATAGAAAAATATATATTAAAGAGAACACCAAAAAGCTTTCTATAGATTTTTGGATATAGGATCTTATCCAGTGACAAGTGAGTGAATAAAAATACGTGGGAAAGTACAGGGACTTGGAAAACTAAAATGGGTTTTATACACAGAATCAAGCTATTCATTAATTATTCAGTTATATATTCAAAGTAGAAGTTTATAAAAGTTGTCAGATATTTGAAAGATTAAATAAAAGCATATAATGTAAACAATTGTACCTTGTAAAATATAATGCATGAAATGAATGTTTATTATTGGTATGAGAAGGAAAAAAGAAACATTTACAAATGTCTACTTAAGATCCATTTAGACATTGTAACCTCCAGAATTAAAGACCTATCATTCTGTGTGTTTTTATAATAGACTAAGGGGATTATTATAAGGCTGTGTATGCTTTGGAAATATATGTATTCACTTTATTTGTATTATATAAATAATATCCATTTGGTAAAGAGAATGTCATAGGAATCAAATAGCTTAAAGGACTTTAACCAGACTGTTGAAAAATTCCAGATCATTATTTCTCATGAGTGTTAGAAAACATTATGCAAATATGGCACAAATTTTAAAAGCAATTATTTTTCAAAATATCAAAGTTAGTTTTCATATTTTTAGCAGGAGTCAAGCTATTATATTTTGTTGACAAAAATTTCTGGTAATATGATTGTTTTGAAACTCAATCCTCAAATTACAGTTACATTTTGACAGCTTTTAAATAGCACATGACCCGCTCAGAGTAACATAAATACAGCTTTTACTCAATTTTGTATTATTTTATTGGATATAATTTAGATAATTTCCAAGATAAAAAAGCTAATTATCACTTATCCATAGGGAGAATGTTCATTAGGCCTTGAATAATGCTTATAGTTCCACAGAGGAAACAAAAAATTAGACTATCTAATATCCACATAGTCATTGAATCTTGATCTTTTCCTTACGTATACGGAAAACATCAACTATACTTATTTTTCACAAATTAGGTATATTTTGATGCTGAAATCTTATCTGTTTGGTTTGGGGAGAAATTTTGAGTCTTTCCTTACCCAGAGTAGTACAAAGGCCTGGAATCTATTGATACATATTACCTTAGATGTGATCTTTATGTTTTCATTGGTCTATACCAGCTTATTGACAAAATAACTATTATTCTAGTCTACAGAGTGACTTTAGTTCTATGACTCTGTTCCTTTTATATTGTTAGTGGGGCACATGAATCTTTTGTGAGGACCCACTTTGTGGGATAGGTTGTTTAGTCATACCAGACAAAACCAGTGGCTACCTCTTTTCAGTATTGTAACTGAATGTTCTTCACCCTATGCAGCTTGCAGGACTCTAGAAGTTTACATTCTTCCACCATAACGTCACAGGGTGGGTGCTGTTTTTGTTCTGTTTAGTTCTGTAGTAGAGAAAAACAAACCTGATGACATATTGGATCTATTCCTTTAGCTCTAACCCTTGTGCCCTGTTGCCTGTTCTAGTTATGCTGGTTCTTTGTAAAAGAATGTTGCCTATAGCCTAAAATATATATGATAGAAAGGTATAACACTTTTCATTCATATAGATATAAAAAGTTACAGAACAGAAAATAACATTTGTCTTGTTAGAGGTTTACAGGAATATTGTGATCAGACCTAAGTGGACAGCTGCAAGACCAAGGGATTCCTTCACCAAGAAGTTTGCAACAACAAGCTACAACCCCTCCCCTTTTAGTATAAGAGAAACCTGAATTCTAAATCAGGTAAAATGGTTCTTAGGGACCATAGCCCACCATCTCTTCAGTCTTCTGGCTTTCAGAATGAAGTCTCTATTCCTTGCTCTAACACCTCATCTCTCGATTTATTGGCCCTTTGTGCTTGTGGCAAGTCTGGACTTGATGACAGTTACAGTTAAAAAGAATTACTGACTCACTTTATATTTTTTCTCAAAGTCTGCAATCTAATCTTTTACACCAGGATATATAGCACAATGTCTTAGAGGTTTACTTTGAATCTTTTGTACAAGCCTCTTCTGAGGGAAGGGGGTCATGAGGAAAATCAGAAAGTAATCATAAATTTGACCCTCCTCACATGTGCTTTTATTTTTAAAGCAGGGTTCTTTGCATGCTGTGCTGAATAGTAACATAAGTATGGCATAGAGACCTGTATTTCTATGCTAATTGCTCCCTGTAAGCATCTTTGCAAGTTAGAACTTCTGATGTAATATTTGTGAGAAAATCTAAGAGCAGAAAGAAAGATGAACTAGAGTATGTTGGGCCTTGTTTGATTCATGTTTTCCATAATTTTATGAAGTAAATTCTTTTATAGGTCATCTTGTGTCTATCTAGAGAAAATTAAATTTTAAATTGATCCTTTCACCCATCCCTATGATATTGGCATAAATATTATCATGGAAAAATGATTTCTTATTTAGATATTATTTTTCAATTTGAGGCTATAGGAGGTTTGCAAGCCTTACTGTCTACATTCTAAATGACTATGTTTAAGCATGACATTAATATATTAATTATTTCCAGAAAACATGTGTTCTTACATTAGACATTTTCAATCATTAGTCAGCCAGTTGGATCGAATGACAATAACCTGGAAATTCAACTAACAGTTTATGTTTCTCTATCTGATCTAATCATAATCCTTTGTTTTCTAGGGGAACATCATAGTAGAAGAGAGCTTCGGAATATGAGCAGGAACAATATTATGATAACTCCTCAAATAATGAATAAATGTTTTCCTTTGAAACATTAAATGTGTTTTGTTGTTCTATTTTGTTTTGTTTTGATGAATGTGTAGGTGTATGTGGGGTCTGTGTTCAGAGGAGAGGGAAATAGCATGAGGATAACATTAAGAGTTATCCACCTCCATAGCTCCCCAAATAACTCTATTTAGGTGGGTTCTAATGGTGCAAATAAGGAAAAGACACTCAATCATCACCTAAAGAAATCTCTACCATTGTCTATTTTTAAATCTCTGACAGGTCCAAAAATCCAAATAAATGAAGGCTGGTTTGAAGAGTGTACATAAGAACTAAAGTAGTTTATACAGATATAGGAAATAAATTAGGAAGCAGCTGCAGTAGTCCAAGCAAAATTAATGTGTATATATATATATACACACATTACATTAATATATATATATACACATTAATTTATATATGTATATATATACATTAATTTATATATATATTACATATAATATATATATAATTTATATATTATATATAATTATATTTATATTATATATATATATATAATTGAAATAGCATTGTAAGTAAGAATGTTAAGACTAAAAGAGGTGTTGGACTTGGCAGGATGTGGGAAGCAGACCAGATTATAAACAGCAGGATTTGTTGACTAATTTAATATGGAAGTAAGAGAGAAGAGGATATGACAGAGTTTAGGAATAGTAGTACATTAATGGTGACATAACTAATGACTAGAATCACAAATATGTTACATATTTACAATATTTTGTTTTATCATGCAATATGATCTAATTGTGATTTTAGGCACAAATAATAAATATCATAAAATATTCCCCAGTTTCTGTCTTAAAACTAACTGGCTGCTATCTAAGTCCATGAGAATTGTGAACTAACTTTCCTGTGTTTCTTTTCAAGCCCCTGTGCTGGATTATATTTTGGTCATTGTGACCTTATCTACTGGACTGTGAAAGCAGCCGTCCTGGAAGGACACCTTTGAACAAGCTGTAAACTCTCTACTTTGGACAGTCTCACATTTGCACAACCCCTCTATTTCCCCGAGAAACACCATGTTTGGGGTCAGGACATGATGATTCACCCTTTTTTAGGGTTTCTTACCATTTCTTACTGGTTTTTTACCATTCTCTTAGGAGAGCCTTTTCCTCATGTTCTCAGAAACTGCTATATTTCTCAGCATTTAAGGCATGCAGGCAATAAAGAGTTACCAAAATAGGGAAAATTCTGACAAAAAATAAAACATCAGCACTTTTTTTTTTTTTTTTTTTTTTTGCAGTACACGGGCCTCTCACTGTTGTGGCCTCTCCTGTTGCGGAGCACAGGCTCCGGACGCGCAGGCTCAGCGGCCATGGCTCACGGGCCCAGCCGCTCCGCGGCATGTGGGATCCTCCCAGACTGGGGCATGAACCCGTGTCCCCTGCATCAGCAGGCGGACTCTCAACCACTGCCCCACCAGGGAAGCCCAAAACATCAGCACTTTTTAAAACAGGTTTTGAAAGTAATTTTAGAATTACTTTGTTTTGAAAACATATTTTGTTGATATAAATATAATATGATATACAATGGAATCCTATAGTAATGCATAAGTTTTATATAAGCATTAATATTATACTAGCACTGAAAAATAATTTAAGGTTATTTAATGAGAAACAATCATGTATTTATATACTGGAAAATACTAGGCTACAAAACCCTGTATAAGCTAATACCATAATATATTTGAGTAATGGTGGTAACTAGAAAGCAAGACATAATATACAATAAATTTGAATGAATTTCTACATAGCACATGCAGATTTGGTAAATAAGAGTAAATATTCATACAAAGCAAGCAGGAAAATATAAATTTTAACGAATTCTTATATAGTTAGCCTCAGTACATGTAGACAAACAAATATTTCACTAAAAATAGTTCCCAGTGCATAAAAAAATGTATTTGAAGGAATTCTAATGGCATTCCCATTGAGTCAGTGAAAGTAAATATAACTAAATATTAGTTCACTGTAAGCAGTAAGAAGTATTTAAATTAATGTTTACTAGTCACAAGCGTTAAGGAATATCATAGCTTTATGACAATAGCAACAAGATCCTTTAAAAACGATCTCAAAGATTTCAATCTTTATTTTTAAATCTAAGAAATCACATCAGCAAAGCCAAGTCATCATACCATTAAGGTCTGAAACCGTGGTTGTACGCTAGCCATTTTTGTCAAAGGATTTTATAGCAGGAGGGGATCTGGTCCACTCTTGGAAAGGTTTCATAGAATGTCCGCAGACCTTTTCTGGAACAACTCCTCTCCCTCAAAATCCTTCATTCACAATCCAGAACTGGGGGTTGGGGAGTATGCAGGATTAACCAGACTCAGCATAGCAATTAGTGTCTGTAATAAATAGCCATTTGATGTAGCATACTTTTCATCTCTTTTCTTCTGGTGGGAGGGGAATTCCATTTTCCATGATTGTAAAGTATATACTTAATGCTGACATTTGTGATTCGTTTTTTTGATACTAAGATCTTGGAACTCTTCAAATGTCTCAATCAAATATGTAATGGCCCCAGTGCAAGCAGTGGGAATTATACCTTCTTCTTCTCTTCATGTGTAGCATCAAACTCACTGTATCTTTAAACTTGAAACTCTTTGTTACTGGTATTCTAAAGGAATAGAGCATTTAGAATTGCAATAGGATTGCAGCTCCTGTGCTATTCCTGTTGTTGGAGACACAGAGAATGATGGTAAGAAGCCACTAAGGCAGAAAATCTGGAAGAGATTGGAGGGATATTCATTCCATCAATTTAGATGAGTTCATTCCACCTATTTAGAAAAGCTCTTTGTCCCATTCTTCTTCATTTTCGTATAATACTTGCCTAAGATAGAAGATCCTTGAACAGCAGAAACTTCATCAGTAATATTGACTATCAATTTACACAAGTATTCATTTCTTTCCCTTTTCACAGTTTTCTGTTTTTTGTATAATAAACATCTTTTATTGGTTTCTGCATCTTCATTGCTCAGACTATCATAATTAGAAGAAATCCTAAAAGTGTTGTATATCCACAGCCTCCACCAAATAAACTGAATGCCCTTTTCATCCACTGTGATTACTAGCAATGACACTGAGTAAATACTTTCTAAATAAGTATAATAAGGTCTTCAATTTTAAATCTTTCCCCATGTTAAGCTTTCAACCTGACAGTCCTGCTTGTTGTAGACAGCCCGTCTGTCATTAATAGTAACCTGTCACCTACAGGCATAGAAGCTTAGAGCTGCCAAGTTCTTGGACTTGACAGAGTCCTAAAACTATAGGTATATCCATAAAAAGTAGCTGAGTAAATATTTATGCTGATACAATTTTAATGGTTTTGCCCCACCACCCAACATCAATTACAGAAAACAGTCATGTTTAGTTATCCTTCTCATAGTATGGCTCCAACTTTCACTAAGAGTATCCCAAAGGAGTGAAAGGATCTTAGAATATTCATATTATCATTAATTTCAAAATGTGCTATTTGATAAGAATATTAAGTTATTTGCTGTTTATTTATTTCAAATATTATCATTGAATAAATTTATTTCAATAGCCATATCAGATCATAGATTAACAACAAAATACTCCTTATACTGTGAACAAGTAATACAGCCTTACATATGATTCTTCTTAGCTGACTCCTGGGCAGCACTGAGTGAATTGTTAGTGTTGATTCATAGGTGGTAAGACTGGGGTAAACAGAGACTGCCAAGTTTTTCTGACAGAATGAGTTCTTCTTTTTATAGGGTAATAATCAACAAGTATTTCTTTAGAATCTGCTCTATGCAGCCTACTGGATTAAATATTATAAGGATATAGAGAAACAGTGGTACTTATATTGTAGTCATTATAATTAAACTAGGGTTATAAAGATTAAATATCTGTGAGTAGATAAGGAAAGATAAGATAAATAGGTTGGTTAGAGAACCTTCATAGGAAAGCAAGCTTTGAATTAGTTTCTGTTGGAAAAGATGGAAAGGAATTGTCAGAGTTGTGGAATAAGGTTTTTTTTTTGGAGAAATAGCATGAAGAAGGGCACGCCAGGAGATAGTAAGTTGTAGAAGACATATTTCTATAGAAGCATATTTTCTAGTAGGTATTCTTTAATAAAGTATTCACTAAAGATGATATTTTCTCCTAAATTTAGCTCTCTCTTATTTTGTAGCAGAATCTATGTTAATATTTCTTGCTCTATTCTTACAAAACTGCATTAATATTTTATTGATTACTTCAAAAGATATTAAAGTAGCACCATCTCTACAAGGAATAGACTAAATTTTACCCATTAAATAACAAAATGCTAGGTAAGAGAAACAATGAATCTTGTGGGCACATTTATATGTAAAGAAAGTCAAATGACTGTGGAATGGTTTGGAGAAACCTATATCCTATATTTTGGGTGGGTAAAAGATAATCATCAATACAGCTTTCAAGCACGTTAGATCTATTATCTGGGATATTTAGTGAAATAAATTTAATCAATTGTTAATATTTAAAATAAGACACAAATAAAATGTTTGTTATATTTTTTGCAATTAATCATACTATGAATATTCTAAAATATAAGGTAATGATTACACTTTACAAATTCAAAAAGAAAAAAGAGTCTAATAAGTATATAAGCCATTTTTAATTCCAATAGTAGTCAAAGAAATCCAAGTTAAATTAAAATGAGACTCTTATTGAAATGCTGAATATTTTAAAAATGATAATGTTTAGTGGTGATATGCTGAAGAAGTACTTTTATGAAGAAGAGAGTAACAGAAGACTCAACTAACAGAGGATAACAGATAGATATTTATGTCTCATAAAACAAAAAGACTGAGGTCAGGCTGTTCAAGACTAGATTAACAGTTTGAAGATGTCACCCACTAGGAACCTCAGCTTTGTATCTCCTTTTACCCCACTACATGAATCCTTTGTCTTCATGGCCATCACTTCAAGATCACAAGCCAGATGCAGCAGAATTTTACTGCTGCATAGTTTTTTATTCATAAGCACTATAATTATTATTTTTATAGTGTGCATTTTACAAAAATATAATTGTATTTTATGTCTTATAATCTTGCTCTTTTGACTCAATTTTATATTAACTTTTACATTGGTTGTATCTAGTTGTTGAACGAAGCTAGGTTCTTTCTTCTTACTGTATGCTTCACTATGAAACTTCTGACTTAGGTGTCCATAGATCATCTTTCTTTTAAATATTTTCCATCCCTTTATATGTCTGTACTTCCTTCTTAATAATATTGTTAGATATTTCTTCTAGATTATTAATTCTCTTATTAGCTCAGTACAAATATGCTATTCAATACATATCATGAGGCTGTAATTTAATTGTTTAATTTTTATAACTAGGAATTTTGTTTTTAAATAAAGCTTAATATTGTCTCATATTTTCAAGTCTTCTTTATAACTTTCAGCATATTAACCATATTAAATTTATATCCTAGGACTGATAATTACAATATCTGAAGTTTTGCACTCTTAATTCTATTTTTGTCATGAATGATTTGTGTGTCTTTCCTTAAATGTTTTGTGATATTTGATGATGAAATGCTTATTTATTGTAAAATTTGCCTGCTAGATTTCTTTGAGTCTTAGTATGGAGGTAGATTCCTCACATAAGTTTAACATTCTTTTTTTTTTTAACAACTTTATTAGAGTATAAATGTTTTACAATGGTGTCAGTTTCTGCTTTATAACTAAGTGAATCAGCTATACATATACATATGTCCCCATATCTCTTCTGTTTTGCATCTCTCTCCCTCCCAGCCTCCCTTACCCACCCCTCTAGGTGGTCATGAAGCAGAGAGCTGATCCCCTTGTGCTATACAGCTGCATCCCACTAGCTATCTATTTTACGCTTGGTAGTGTATATATGTCCATGCCACTCTCTCACTTTGTCCCAGCTTACCCTTCCCCCTCCCCGTATCCTCAAGTCCATTCTCTAGTAGGTCTGCATCTTTATTACCGTCTTGCCCCAAGGTTCTTCTGACCATTTTTTTTCTTTTTTCTTTTTTTCTTAGATTCCATATATATATATGCTAGCATACGGTATTTGTTTTTCTCTTTCTGACTTACTTCACTCTGTATGACAGGCTCTAGGTCCATCCATCTCACTACAAATAACTCAGTTTTGTTCCATTTTATGGCTGAGTACTATTCTATTATATATATGTGCCACATCTTCTTTATCCATTCATCTGTTAATGGACACTTAGATTGCTTCCATGTCCTGGGTATTATAAATAGAGCTGCAATGAACATTTTGGTACATGACTCTTTTTGAATTATGGTTTTCTCAGGGTATATGCCCAGTAGCGGGATTGCTGGGTCGTATGGTAGTTCTATTTTTACTTTTTAAGGAACCTCCATACTGTTCTCCATAGTGGCTGTATCAATTTACATTCCTACCAACAGTGCAAGAGGGTTCTGTATTCTCCACACCCTCTCCAGCATTTATTGTTTCTAGATTTTTTTGAGGATGGCCATTCTGAACGGTGTGAGATGATAACTCATTGTAGTTTTGATTTGCATTTCTCTAATGATTCATGATGTTGAGCATTCTTTCATGTGTTTGTTGGCAATCTGTATATCTTCTTTGGAGAAATCTCTATTTAGGTCTTCTGCCCATTTCTGGATTGGGTTGTTCGTTTTTATGATATTGAGCTGCATGTGTTGCTTGTATATTTTGGAGGTTAATACTTTGTCAGTTGCTTCATTTGCAAATATTTTCTCCCATTCTGAGGGTTGTTTTTTTGTCTTGTTTATGGTTTCCTTTGCTGTGCAAAAGGTTTTAAGTTTCATTAGGTCCTATTTGTTTATTTTTGTTTTTATCTCCATTTCTCTAGGAGGTGGGTCAAAAAGGATCTTGTGGTATTTTATGTCATAAAGTATTCTGCCTATGTTTACCTCTAACAGTTTGATGGTGTCTGGCCTTACATTTAGGTCTTTAATCCATTTTGTGTTTATTTTTGTGTATGGTGTTAGGGAGTGTTCTAATTTCATTCTTTTACATGTAGCTGTCCAGTTTTCCCAACACCACTTATTGAAGGGGCTGTCTTATCTCCACTGTATATTCTTGCCTCCTTTATCAAAGATAAGGTGACCATATGTGAGAGGGTTTATCTCTGAGCTCTCTATCCTGTTCCATTGATCTATATTTCTATTTTGTGCCAGTACCATACTGTCTTGATTACTGTATCTTTGTAGTATAGTTTGAAGTCAGGGAGCCTGATTCCTCCAGCTCCATTTTTCTTTCTCAAGATTCGTTTTGTTATTTGGGGCCTTTTGTGTTTTCATGCCTTAATTATGTTGAGGAAAGTTCCCTCTATACCTACTTTCTGGAAATTTTTATCATCAATATATGTTGAATTTTGTCAAAAGCTTTCTCTGCATCTATAGAGATGATCATTTGGTTTTTCTCCTTCAACTTGTTAATATGGTGTATCACATTGATTGATTTGCATATACTGAAGAATCCTTGCATTCCTGCGATAAACCCCACTTGATCATAGTGTATGATCCTTTTAATGTGCTATTGGATCTGTTTGCTAGTATTTTGTTGAGGATTTTTGCATCTATGTTCATCAGTGATATTGGCCTATAGTTTTCTTTCTTTGAGATATCCTTATTTGGTTTTGGTATCAGAGAGATGTTGGCCTCATAGAATGAGTTTGGGAGTGTTCCTCTCTCTGCTATATTTTGGAAGAGTTTGAGAAGGAGAGGTGTTAGCTCTTCTCTAAATGCTTGATAGAATTCGCCTGTGAAGCCATCTGGTCCTGGGCTTTGGTATTGGAATATTTTTAATCTCAGTTTCAATTTGAGGGCTTGTGATTGGTCTGTTCATATTTTCTATTTCTTCCTGGTTCAGTTTCGGAAGGTTGTGCATTTTTCATAGTTGGTCCATACCTTCAAGGTTGTCCAGTTTATTGGCATATAGTTACTGTAGTAATCACTCATGATCCTTTGTATTTCTGCAGGCAGTTGTTACTTCTCCTTTTTTATTTCAAATTCTACTGATTTGAGTCTTCTCCCATTTTAGGTTGATAAGTCTGGCTAATCAACTTTCTTTATCTTCCCAAAGAACCAGCCTTTAATTTTATTGATCTTTGCTATCATTTCCTTCATTTCTTTTTCATTTATTTCTGATCTGATCTTTATGATTTCTTTCCTTCTGCTAACTTTGCGGGTTTTTTGTTGTTTTTCTCTAATTGCTTTAGGTGTAATGTTAGGTTGTTTATTTGAGGTGTTTCTTGTTTCTTAAGGTAGGACTGTATAGCTATAAACTTCCCTGTTAGAACTGCTTTTGCTGCATCCAATAGGTTTTGGTTCATTGTGTTTTCATTGTCATTTTTTCTAGGTATGTTTTGATTTCCTCTTTCATTTCTTCAGTGATCTCTTGGTTATTAAGTAGTGTGTTGATTAGCCTCCATGTGTTTGTATTGCTTACAGATTTTTCCTGTAATTGATATCTACTCTCATAGCATTGTGGTCAGAAAAGATACTCGATATGATTTCAATTTTCTTAAATTTACCAAGGCTTGATTTGTGACCCAAGATATGATCTACTCTGGATATTGTTCCATGAGGACTTGAGAAGAATGTGTGTTCTGTTGTTTTTGGATGAAATGTCCTATAAATTTCAATTAAGTCCATTTAAAGCTTGTGTTTCCTTATTTATTTTCATTTTGGATGATCTGTCCATTGGTGAAAGTTGGGTGTCAAAGTACCCTGCTATGATTGTGTTACTGTCAATTTCCCCTTTTATGGCTCTCAGTATTTGCCTTATGTATTGAGGTGCTCCTTTGTTGGGGGCAAAAATATTTACAATTGTTATATCTTCTTCTTGGATTGATCCCTTGATCATTACGTAGTGTCATTCTTTGTCTCTTGTAATAGTCCTTATTTTAAAGTCTATTTTGAGTGATATGAGTATTGCTATGCCAGATTTCTTTTGATTTCCATTTGTATGGAATATCTTTTTCCATCCCCTAACTTTCAATATATGTGTCCCTAGGTCTGAAGTGCATCTCTTGGAGACAGCATATATATGGATCTTGTTTTTGTATCCATTCAGCCAGTCTATGTATTTTGGTTGGAGCATTTAATCCATACACATTAAGGTAATTATCAATATGTATGTTCCTATTACCATTTTCTTAATTGTTTTGGGTTTGTTACTGTAGTTCTTTTCCTTCTCTTGTGTTTCCTGCCTAGAGAAGTTCCTTTAGCATTTGTTGTAAAGCTGGTTTGGTGGGACTGAATTATCTTAGTTTTTGCTTGTCTGTAAAGATTTTAATGTCTCCATTAAATCTGAATGAGATCCTTGCTGGGTAGAGTAATCTGGGTTGTAGGTTTTTCTCTTTCATTACTTTAAATATGTCCTGCCACTTCCTTCTGGCTTGCAGAATTTCTGCTGAAAGATCAGCTGTTAACCTTATGGGGATTCCCTTATGTGTTAACTTGCTGTTTTCCCTGGTGCTTTTAGTATTTCTTCTTTGTATTTAATTTTTGATAGTTTGATTAATATGTGTCTTGGCATGCTTCTCCTTGGATTTACCCTGTATGGGACCCTGGACTTCATTAACTATTTCCTTTACCATATTAGGGCAGATTTCAACTATAATATCTTCAAATATTTTCTCAGTCCCTTTCTTTTTCTCTTCTTCTTCTGGGATACCTATAATTTGAATGTTGGTGTGTTAGTGTTGTCCCAGAGGTCTCTGAGACTGTCCTCAATTATTTTCATTCTTTTTTCTTTATTTTGCTCTGCAGTAGTTATTTCCACTATTTTATCTTCCAGGTCAATTATCCATTGTTCTGCATCAGTTATTCTGCTCTTTGTCCCTTCTGGAGAAATTTTAACCTCATTTATTGTGTTGTTCATCTCTGTTTGTTTACTCTTTAGTTCTTCTAGGTCCTTGTTAAATGTTTCTTGTACTTTCTCCATTCTATATCCAAGATTTTGGATCATCTTTACTATCATTATTCTGAATTCTTTTTCAGGTAGACTGCCTATTTCCTCTTCATTTGTTAGGTCTGGTGAGTTTTTGCCTGCTCTTTCTTCTCCTGTGTGTTTTTCTGTCTTTTCATTTTGCTTATCTTACTGTGTTTGGGGTCTCCTTTTCACAGGCTACAGGTTCATAGTTCTTGTTGTTTTTGATGTCTGTCCCCAGTGACTAAAGTTTGTGGGTTGTGAAGGCTTCATGGTTGAGGGGACTAGTGTCTGTGTTCTCGTGGATGAGGCTGGATCTTGTCTTTCTGGTGGACAGTTCCACGTCTGGTGGTATGTTTTGGGGTGTCTGTGACCTTATTATGATTTTAGTCAGCCTCTGTGCTAATGGATGGGGTTGTGTTCCTGTCTTGCTAGTTGTTTGGCATAGGGTGTCCATCACTGTAGCTTGGTGGTTGGTGAGAGGAGCTGGGTCTTGGTGTTGAGATGGAGATCTCTGGGAGATTTTTACCATTTGATAGTACATGGAACTGGGAGGTCTCTTGTGGACCAGTGTCCTGAACTTGGCTCTCCCACCTCAGTGGCACAGCCCTGACACCTGGCTGGAGCACCAGGAGCCTGTCCTCCACATGGCTCAGAATAAAAGGGAGAAAACAAAGAAAGAAAGAAAGAAAAAGATAAAATAAAGTTATTGAAATAAAAAATAATTTTTAAGGAGAAAACATTTTTTTAAGTAAAATAAAAAAAAAATGGACAGAGAGAACCCTAGGACAAATGGTAAAAACAAAGCTATATAGACAAAATCACACACAGAAGCATAAACATACACACTCACAAAAAGAGAAAAAGGGAAAAAAAAATATATATCATTGCTCCCAAAGTCCACTTCCTCAGTTTGGTATGATTTGTTGTCTATTCAGGCATTTCACAGTTGCAGGGTACATCAGGTTGACTTTGAGGATTTAATCCGCTACTCGTGAGGCTGCTGGGAGAAATGTGCTTTTCTCTTCTTTGTTCACATAGCTCCTGAGGTTCAGCTTTGGATTTGGACCTGCCTCTGCGTGTAGGTCGCCTGAGGGCATCTGTTCTTCGCTCAGACAAAATGGGGTTAAAGGAGTAGCTGCTTTGGGGGTTCTGGCTCACTCAGGCTGAGGGGAGGGAGGTATATGGATGTGGGGTGAGGCTGCTGCAGCAGAGGCCGGCATGACATTTCACCAGCCTGAGGCGTGCTGTGCCTTCTCCTGGGGATGTTGTCCCTGGATCATGGGACCCTGACAGTGGCGGGCTGCACAGGCTCCTGGGAGGAGAGGTGTGGAGAGTGGTCCTTGCTTGCACAGAGGTTTCTTGGTGACTTCACCATCACTCTTAAAGTCTCATGCCCGTCTAAGTGGTCCAACCTGATAACCGTGGTTCTTGCCCGTCTCTGGAGCTCTTTTAAGGGGCACTCTTAATCCCCTCTCCTTGTGTAACAGGAAATAAAGAGGAAAGAAAAAGTCTCTTGTCTCTTTGGTAGCTCCAGACTGTGTTCACACGGCCAACACCAGTCCTCTCCCTGGGATCCAACTGAAGCCCAAGCCTCATCTTCCAGCCCTCACCCATCCAGGCGGGTGAGCAGACAAGCCTCTCGGGCTGGTGAGTGCTGGTTGGCACTGATCCTCTGGGAATCTCTCTGCTTTGCCCTCCACACCCCTGTTGCTGTGCTCTCCTCTGTGGCTCAGAAGCTCCCCTCCTCCGCTACCAGCAGTCTCCGCTCGTGAAGGGGCTTCCTAGTGTGTGGAAACCTTTCCTCCTTCACAGCTCCCTCCCACTGGTGCAGGTCCCTTCCCTATTCTTTGTCTGTGTTTTTTCTTTTTTTCTTTTACCCCACCCAGGTATGTGGGGAGTTTCTTGCCTTTTGGGAGGTCTGAGGTCTTCTGGCAGCATTCAGTAGGTGTTCTGTAGGAGTTGTTCCACATGTAGATGTGTTTCTGATGTATTTGTGGGAAGGAAGTTGATCTCTGTGTCTTACTCTTCCGCCACCTTAAAGATCCTCCCACATTCATTTATATTAGCTACCTAGTTGACCACTCCAGGTCTCCCTAAAAATAAATTCTGATCTTGAGAATTTTGGATCATAGTGGTAGTGTTTATTTGTGCTGCACACCAATATCCAAACTAGATTGTAGATAGAAATTCTCAGGAAAAATGATTTGATTTGATTTTTCCCATTTCTACTTTTGAGGATAGTAATTTTTATTTCAGTTGATAAGGAGAGCTTAGTTAGAGGACATGTCATTCCTTATTCACTCTTAGGGGAGGGCTAGTCCTATGGAAGAACAGTTTAGGGAGGATACTTAGTAGCCTACTCACCTTAATGATTGTTTGTTGGTTTTGCTTCCTAGCCTTTGATGCTTGTGAGAGAGATTCTGTGCTAACTTATTTGGTGGCCAAGCATTTTTCAACTGATTTTCAGTTCAACAATTTATTTAAGGCATTTTTTACTGTTATTTGTGCAAGATTTTTAATATATTTCATCAGGAGAGTCGATCCAGATATTTAGTCTAAAATACAACAAGGAATGGACCTGTGTGCAGTGCCTCAACAGAGTGTAGAAATAACTAGTTTTGACTGGAAACAGAGTGGAAAGTAATAACGTCGGCCTATTATTTAAAGGCCTAAGAATTAAAATTTGGCAATACTTAATAATATTTTCTAGCCATATTTCATATTATAAATCTAGTATATTTTTATTATTTTGATTTTTTATATTAACTATTTTAAAACTAAATTATTATTATTCTATTAACTATTTTAAAACTAAATTATTATTTATTTTAAAACTAAATTATTTTTAAGGAACTATTACATTATTTGCCTCAAGTAACAGCTACTTTTATTTTCAAATGGATAGACACAAAATGTATATGATGTTGATATTGATTTACCTAAATTATTCCAATCAATTTCAGTCACAATAACTTCATTTTAAATGTTCATTTTTAAATTAATTGGAAGATAAAACTTGAAAAACTTTTGATTTTCAAGCCCAAAATTAAATTGGTAGGATTTGTTTTAATTTATTTGGGCCAACTTTCTAGTTTCTGTTCCAAATGGAATGAATTAAGTTTTTGCAAAACTAATTTGTACAAATTAGCCAAAATATATATTTTAAAAATATTTAAAAATAAAAGTAAAATTTCAAATACAGATAAAAGGATTTAAACAATCTTAAACAGTTTTGTAATGCTAGCAGAATATTTCCTAAGGAAACACAAATAATACATTTCTGATATTCAACTCAGATGTACACAGCAGAGTATCAAAGAAGGGTCCTTTTTTATTAGTAATATTTCACTAAAACTTGGAATAGAGTCAATTTTTCTTTTTAATCTATTCAGAATTTATTTGGGAACAATAGGTGAAAGAAGAATATGTAAAGGGATTATCCAGCTCTACACTATATTTCAGTGCCATTCAGATGGGAAACAGCATTTCAATGTGTGTGCCATTTGTTCCTGCATCCTGCTTATGGTGTCTTTCTTTTATTAGAGCTGTGCTCTAGAATTCTAGAAAGAGGCTATAAGCAAGATGCGGTAAACAAATAGTGTTAGAATGGTGAGTGAACACTTACTTCCTACTTCTTTCTGTTTTCAGGAGGATCTCCACCAAAATGAACAGCCCTAACTGTCTCAGTGCACCTTACCCATACTTCCTCTTTCCTACTGCAATTCTGCATGTATCTGTCATGCTGTTGTTTTTATAAGAACAGATTTTTCCCTGGTTGAGTGAAGCTTGCAGTAGTCTCACAATGGTTATTATTGTGTTCAAAGACTAATCCTTGTGTTCACTATACAGGATGCCTACATACTTAGCAATGCCCTCCACCCTATACTTCATCCATAATAACATTCATATTTTTGGGACTTCCCTGGTGGAACGGTGGTTAAGAATCTGCCTGCCAGTGCAGGGAACATGGGTTCAAGCCCTGATCCAGGAAGATTCCACATGCCGTGGAGCAACTAAGCCTGCATGCCACAACTACTGAAGCTTGCACACCTAGAGACTGTGCTCTGCAACAAGAGAAGACACCACAATGAGAAGCCCATGCACCACAAGGAAGAGTAGTCCCTGCTCGCTGCAACTAGAGAATGCCCACATGCAGCAACGAAGGCCCAACATAACCAAAAATAAATAAATAAATAAATTTTGTTTAAAAAGAAAAAAATAATGGATTTCACCAGTTTTTTTTAAAAAAATCATATTTTTGTATCTGCTAACCTTATCTTCTGTTTGTCTCTTCATTGGTTCTGAATTTGGGTAGAAAATATTCTATTGACCCAATGGTCAATATTCATGTATTTGTTCCCTCTCAAACCCCAATATGATATAAATATCAATATATAGAATTTCAGGACTTAAAACTTGTACTAAATATCTTATTGAAACAACAAGAATTTATTTAGAAAATAGATAACATAGTATAATCCTCTAGCATCTACTTTATGTATTACAGTTACTGAAAAACAGAAAACTGTATAAAATGATTTTCCATGTTATTTCTGGCTAATTTCTACTTTTAGTCATTCTGTTTTTACATAAATTATAGGGGAAAGAGTCTACTTTAAGGAAATTCTTTATTTTGTGAAAACTGCAAACAAGCTTAAAAACTGTTTATAAATATTTTTTCAATATTCATGAAAGGAAAGTAGCCTGTTAGAAAATAAGTATCATAAGTGAAGGACATAATAGCCGACCAGAGATAAGACATCTAACACTAATTTGATTTTACTTTATCTAGTCATCTGATATTGCTGAAGAATTATTGTTTCTAGTAATACAAAATTTGCAGAAACATAAATTCTTTTTTCTTTCTTTTCTTTTTTTTTTTAACAAAGCCTATATGTTCTTGGACATATTATTACTTAAAAAAAATATTTGCTGAGGAGGAGCAGGACCTATTGTCCAAAGGAAAATCTTGAGAGAACTTTCTCCCATAGACAAGATTCATGGGTCCAGGAATCAAGGGGTATAAATAAGAGTGACACCACTCAATATTACCTCTAGTGATCCTCTAGCAATTTTTTTGCTTCTTGTTCTCACAACTTTATGTTCTGCCGGTCCAGACATCTTAATTCCAAAAGGAAGTATGCTTTCATTGGACAACACAACAGTGATTGTATTTAACTGGAAACTAATACTGCCACCTGGCCTGTTTGGGCTTCTTTACATCATAGTATTAAGTTACAGGACATCAAGGAGAAGAGTGAACATCACCCATGGACTTTTTATCCTTTGATAAGGAAAGAGTTACTGCATAAGCAGGACAGTTGTATCATTTTAGGCAGAAATATGACCATGTTATTATCTTTATGTGAAGATGAATTATGGTGGAAGGAGGTATATATGTGTGGCAAGTTAAAGAGTAGACTGTGATGATTAAGTTTATGTGTCAACTTGGCTAAATTATGGTGCCAACTGTTTAATCAAACATCAGTCTAGATGTTGCTGTGAAGGTGCTTTATAGATATGATTAACATTTAAATCAGTAGGTTTTGAGTAAAACAGATTACCCTCCATACTTTGGGTGGACCTTATCCAATCAGTTGAAGACATTAAGAGAAAGGTCTAAGATTTCTGAACAAGAAAAGTTCTGTGTCTAGACTACCTTAGTACTTCAGGTTGCAGCATCAACTCTCATGGAAATTTCCAGCATGCTGACCTGCTCTGAAAATGTTATTGAATTGGTTCAGCTGCTTACTGCTTTTTAAAACTCACAAATGTTGATAGAAAGGAAAGTGGCCTTTAATCACCAGAGTGCTGGCAATCTGGTGAGATGGTGGAATCAGTATCCCCCAAAAACCACCTCTGAAGATTCTGCTCAGCCATGAAATCTTTCATAGGGAAACAGGGAAGTAATCTCAGTTAATGACTGAGATAGGGGGTCAGAGTTGTCTCCATCTCCCACTGTTTTCAGGCTTCTGTGCAAGTTTTTCGACTCCTCATGATCTTTCCTTAGATGACATTTTGTTCACACAGCTTGCAATATTACTGAAGGGGAAGCTAGGGAAGAGATCTAGTCATCTGTTAATTACTTATTCTTCACTTCTACTTCTTTAATCTACAGAAAGAACCAACATGTTAGGCAAATATTGTGTGATCAAAAGATGTGCCAGGGCTGGAGATGAGTAGAGCATTGGGGTGTCTGCTTTAAGATTAGTGTAAAGACAAAGGGCTGCCTCCTGCAGAAAGCTCTTTCTTTCAGAGACCTTTTTCCTGCCAAAACTGCTTACAAAAATGTCTGACTTGACAACCCCACAATCCCTTGAGCCAAGTACTTAAAGTCAGTTGATAGATAGATAGATAGATAGATAGATATCTGCAGAACCCTGACTAATCCTCTCGAGAACTCTGACTAATGCATAAGGTAATATTTAAATAGCATATTTTGTATGACACTTTATTTGATGACTGAATTTAACTATTTAAAATCATAGAGAATGAGTCATATGTTTTTGCAGGCTACCAGCATCTATGAGAATCTAGATTCTTAGAGAGTTTTGGAATATTTGGTCTAAATTCTGTAAAGTTTACCAAAAGAAGAAAAACAGGTACACATTAAAATATGATGTTTTCAAGGATCACAAAATTTGCCAACAGATTTGAAATAAAAAATTCAAGGACTTTCTTTTTCTTCTTTAGCTTCTGACTCCAGGACAAGTATCACCAACTTAAAAGCATTAAGTTACCTTCAGTCAGGCAAGCACTCTACACAATAGCCTTCTTAAGCACTTTGTCTGAGCTTTGTAGTAATAAAAAAAGCCCTAAAGTATCTCACAAAGTGTACATGACTTTTAAAGCAAGAAGAATCTTTTGTACGGTTTTGGAATTGAAAATGTAAATTACAGAGAAGTGGTATTTTTAACTTTTCCATGAAGATGGAAAATAAAATCCAGAATTACTTGATTAAGAGAGAAACAGATTAATGCTTTATTGCTATAGTTAAACATGTCAAATCTCTGCAATTTGGGGAAGAAAATTATCTTAAAATAATTTTGTATTAAGTATCATCTGCATATTGAGAGAGTGTGGTGTGGTTTATGGGAGGGGTGTGTTCTTAACAGTTTGGGGTACTTAGTCTTTCATTTAGTTTAAGGTCCATGTAGGAATCTACAATGCTCTGAAACAAACTAGCCATTCTTCCTTCTTACCTCCATATTTGAGTGACAACTATGTTGGTTATAATGTCCAGGGTTCTCAACTGTATTTAGTGGTAGGATGAGGGAAAAGTACATCTATTTTGCCAGAAATAATAAATCCTTTCATGCTATTTAAAACTCATAAAATTTATTTTGCATACAGACTGTAAGGGTAAATAAAACATTTTTTTTCCACTTAGAAAAAGCAGAGACCATTTCACCCATCTCTCTTTTCTTACACTGTTTCCTTAGATACATGTTGTATTTGGATCCTTACTCTAACCTTTGGAGAATAGATAAATCTCTAGGGATTAAGCCTTGTGTCAATTTTTTACAATGTAGAAAAATCTCCAAAGTCATGATCCAAATAACCTCTACATATGTAAACACACACCTCTGGAGTTAACTCAAAGCTCTTTCTACTGAGATGGACAGGTGACTGCTGTATGGTGTAGCCTTTATGTCTTGAGGAGATAAGAGAAATTAATGTACTATTGTTACTGGGTTGGCCTGCGTTGTGTCAAAATAGCTTCAACAGAGGAGGTCAGTGAAAGACCCAGACCAGCAATCTCGCTCCTTGTGACAGCAAGCAAAGAATTGCAGACTACCACTCCAAGCTTAAGTGCAAAGCAAAGTTTTATTAAAGCGTAGTTATACTCTCAGAGAGTGAGAGACAGCGGGCTATTTCTGCGAAGTGAAACCAGCATTTCTGTGGGGACTTAAGGGTGTTTTTAAGGAACGTTCTTTGAGGAGGCTGGGTGCAATCATGGGTTAGTGACAGGGGATCATTATTTGATCGACAGTCCTGAGCTATGTAACAAGTTCATTATTGCACATGCCCTTACTCTTGATTTGCTAAGAACAGCCCACGTGGGGGGCAGGGCAAAACCACATGCAGATTTTATTATAATGATGGTATAATGAGTTTGGGTTTACTATAGGTTATATGTCAGTCTGGATATGCGCAGCCTGGGGAAGTTCCCTTGTGTTACCATGCTCCATTTTTATTAGGATAATTTGCCCACTACATGATCATAGTTCAGCCCATTCTGGATGGGGTCACGGGACGGTCCTCAGATGGTTGGGGTGTAACTCGACTACTCCTCTCTTGTCTTTTCACCACAGTCACCTCCTTGCTGCTAATGTCTGACTAACTACCTAACATTGTCTTCTACTTTGCTCTATAAATTATGTGAGATTTTGTAGTCAGTTTCTTGCTACCTTACATGCATATGATCTATGATTGTTTACTGCCAAATAGAAATTGTCACTTGCCACCTGCCTCTGAAAGGATTAGGTCACTAGTCATTGCAGTTGCTGACCTTCTGACCTTCAACACACCCTGAAAGGAGTTCAGGGTCGAGATCAAGAATGAGGCATTGTGTGCCCTGGGAAACACTGGCAGAACAGGCCTTCAGATAGTTAGATATTTTCAGAAGTTTCTATGAGCCCAAATTCTTATATTCTTACATGTAGAAAAGCACTAAAATCATTAAGGGAGACATCTGTTCCTTGTGACTAGCAGCAACCCTCTGCCAAATGTGTGCTTGACTGCACTTATCCCCCTTCTCTAAAGTCGTATATAATGTTGACCTTCCCTGCTTACTTCTTTGGAGCAGTTCCTCAGAATTATCTGTGAGGCTGTCTCCCAAGTTATAGTCCTCATTTCTCCCCAAATAAAACTTAACTCACAATTCTGATGTTGTGCATTTTTTTTCAGTTGATATTACTCAACAGTAAATTGTGTCTTCTCCCTTTTCCATAGTGAAATGAAGGAGTCTTTTTATTGGCAGGATTGTTTTATTTGTCCAACAGTGTTTTAATATGAACGGTTGTCTGATAGTTCCTAAATTGAGTGGACCAGTTGAAGGTTTTTGTGGCCACTCAACAGTCAATGAGAGAGAATGAATTATAAAAGTAGCTCTTCTAGCTTTCTTTTCTTTAGGGAATGCTATCCATACAGTGAATAGTCCTCTCCAAACACTAAATTTTATTATTAAATATGTATGTTAATACTGGCTCATCAGGATTACTATTAGTTTTAATGTTAAATGCTGATATGTCTCTGTCATATTAGGAACAGGTATATATATATATATATATTATGTGGACAAGGAAGTGCAGGGATTAAAACTATCTTCCCTCTCTGAAGTCTGGAACCCTGTTCCCTTCTATGATACCTCTGCCCTTCTCAGTTCTATGTCTCCATCTCTCTCTGCCTGAAGCTGAACCCTGGGGATGGGAAAGCAAGGATCTTTTAGATGGGCAATTCCCTTCCTTTGGAGGGTTCCCTACAGGGAAGGATGAAGGTTAAACTGCTTTAACAGGTTATGAATTACCACCTCAGTCTGAGGATATTGGATGAAGCATCCTGGCTCAGATTTCACTTAAAAAAAGATTCCTTTCACACACCAAGTAGCTAAAGAAGCAGAAATAATAATAATAATAAAAAAAAACTGTTCAAGCAGAGGATAAATGAGAACCTGCACAAAAGACAGTGATCCTGTATAAATATATCAGAATGGAAAGTAGCTGTGCTACTCACTTGGAAAAGAGTAACGAAAGTGTAGTTAGACTATATATATTTCATGGAAAAACAAAAAAAGATAATGCCATATAACTCTACATTTTTCTTGTTAAAATGAAAGGAAAGCAAGCTTTTTAAATTTGGATCACCAGTGAATCTGATGCAATTAAGAAGCTACCAGAGGTCATCTGGAGGATCTGAAATCTTAAGAGTATATATGCCTTATCCCCAGCTGATATCACCAATTTAAGGTTTACTTTCCATGCTCCAGGAAGTGCTACGTGAGTCTGTGGAAACACCCCTCAGAGTGTTCTCGAGTGGTCTTGGCCTGTAGCAGCTTGAAGCAGGGTTTCGGTCCAGGACATAGCTCAGGCTGCGGCAGTGAGATTACCAAATCCCAGCCACCAGACCACCAGGGACCAGTGGCCAGTCACAAGGCCCTGGCTCCTCAGCTGTGTAGAAATAAATTTCCACATAGAGACAGAAAGTAGTGAGGCAAGTAAAGTGTTTATTAGGAGGAAAAATAGTACAGTACATGTGGATAGACACACGGGCGGTCTCAGAGAGAGAGTATCACCCTCGTGGTAGTTTGAATCACTTTTATGGGCCATTTTTTCCAGGTTTCCTTTGACCAATCACCTTGTTTTGCCTGGTTCTGAGTCCGTAATTGGTATATCTCAGGGTCCATCTCCATGGGTGTGCTCCCATCTCTTAGCCCGGTTGGATTCTAGCAAAGAGGCCTATAGGTGGTTGACATCACTTACTATGAGGTGACGCCTCTTCCCTTTTGACCTCCAAGGAGCCCTTCTGCGCGTGTGTAGTTGGGGAGATCTCCTTGACTTCAAGAATGAGGAATATGTGGTTTTTTATCTCTTTTCTGGGCAGTGCCCAACCTCCTCCAACATCCTGCTTTTATGGTGTTTCTGCTATTATGGAATTTCTGTCCATAAGGGAGAAACTGTTGAGACTGGGACCCATCTAGCTTCTACCTCAAGAGTGCTTACACCTCCATACAAACACTACAAGGTTATACGTTCTGACACACACACCTACTGTGTTGAATCCTTCTGACAAAAGACTTTGCTTGTTTATTGATGCAAGCACTTTAGGGGCCTATTAATCCAACACCCCAGGAGACGCCATGGCCACAAAAGTTTAATTATCCATCAACCCTGGAAATGAAGGCAGGGATAAAAGCACAGGGCCCACCAAGAAGAATTGCAAACAACTATACTTCAAGCCTTTCTGCAAAATGAGAGCTGAGAGGAGTGCACCTTTGTGCTCAGTAATCAGGTGAGTTCCCCACTAATTTTCGTCAGTGGTTTGTTGAAATTTCTTCATACTTTACAGGAATGGATCCAGGGGCAGGTCAAAATTTCCCTCTGGTTTTGTCTACTTTCTTTGCAGCTCTTTTCAACTCTTTTTGTGTACTATTCTACTACAAGTTAGCGAAAAAAAAAAAAAGGTTGGCAAGAACAAAGATTATTGCTGATGGAAGTAACTCCTACTCTGGTCAAACTATGAAGGGAAAGAAGGAAGAGGAAAATTAATGTGTCATTACTGTAGGGAGCTAGGGTTTTGGAAAAGAGATTGTAGAAAGAATATGCAGATGCTATCAGAAAAAACAAGGGACAGAGCCACTCAGTAGGGAATAATTGAAAAATGGCTCAAAATTGACAGATTGGGAAAGTCTTGGAGTTAGGAACTGGTGAACCATATGTTTCTATAACTTTTCCTCTGGTTAAACTTTCTTACCTCTCCTGATAGATACTTGTACTCTGACATTTCCACTGAAATTTCTCTCTTTTTCCATCTGATGACAGATCAATACAGGTCCTTTCTATTTCTGATTACCTTTCACCTTGATCCCTTTTCACCCTGGTTCCTGTACAGATAGATAGGACCACTGAAAATGTGACATGCTTTCTTAACTTCTCCTGATTCTCCTGTAATCTACTGAGGAAAATCTTACCATGAAAATTAAAAGCTACCGTATTCAGTACTCAGGCACATGAGGCTTGATTTGGATATTAGGTGCCTTCATTTTAAAAAGCGGGGGTAGGGACTAGGAGTGAGTAAGAATCTCACTCCAATCTCAAGTGCACTCTGAGCTGAAACATCATTTTGTGCCCTAGGGGATGATAATACAGGCTTACCTTTTTTTATTTTTTAGAGTGATAAAGCTTTTATTTTAAAACACCATTTTTAAAAATTGAAGTATACTTGAGTCACAAGGTTGTGTTAATTTCCACTGTACAGCAAAGTGATTCACATATATATATATATATATGTGTGTATATATATATTTCTGTGCATACACATATTTCTGTGTATGTATATATATATATATATATATATATATATATATATATATATATATATACACACACATTCTTTTTATAATATACTTTTCCATTATGGTTTACCATAGGATACTGAACATAGTTCTCTGTGCTATACAGTAGGACCTTGTTGTTTATTCATGATACAGGTTTAATTGCAGATATTGAGCCAATAAAGTAGCTTATCAAAAGGATAAACTATGGACATGTGTAAACAATATCCTGTGTCAAAAGCTCAATTAGAAGGAATCAAATCAATTATAAAAGAATTAAAAATACAAAGTATACAAAATCTTAGGGCAATAAATAATTTTGTAATCAGTTTCAATAGTTCCTTTATTCCACATAAAGTATGCTTTTTCAATTATCCTTTGAACAGCTTATATTATCTGCTGATTCATCCACATCACATAAATAAAATACAGATTTAACATTTGTACATTTTCATGATTTTCTCCTTTCCTGAAAACTATCTCTTAATATTTTTAGAGGTCTTCCATTGGGATGCCCACTGGATTCACCTACGAGAGCCTGGTAAACATTGTCAACAGGGAAGTGTACGTCCTGGGTGGTATAAAACCACTTATCTTTTCTCAATTTCTAGAGATGAATCCAAAGCAGCAATAGAATTCTGATTCCCTCTTTTTCAAATTTTAATTTTCCACTTCACTAATTTTGTTTTTCTTTCTTCAAAATCTAATAAGTCAATCCCCATTTAGAATTTGGCTCTAGGTTCTGTCACTTCATGATCTCTGTAAATTGATTGGTGATTTATGGACATCTATTTTCTGTTGGGTAAAAAATGACAGAATCTTTATTGTTTTTAGATTTTCTCTTTAACAGCTTACCTCTTTTCCTCACAAATCAATTAAATCAATTTTGTGCCCACTAAAAAGACTCACTCACAAAACTAATTCATTGGTGAGTTTTGCATTTCTGTGTTTGTATTTGACTCATGGCTAAAATTTTAGAACTGAAAAAATAAGCTGTCTTCCCCTGTCTTTCTGTCTCTTTTTATGTTCATAATTCAGAAAAGTATTACCCATTGTGTGAGCATGTATTATTTTCCTGCCTCCTAGTGATATTTATAAATTAGATTATAAAAGATTCTTAAAGAAACACTACTCAGATTGGCTTATTGAAATAAATATGTGATTTATAAATTGAACATTACTAAATTTCCCAGAAAATAACAAACTTGTACTTATAATACTTTCAATGTGCTATGAAAGTATTAACATAGAAACATTCCTAAATATCTTAAGAATCCAAATTCACATAATTTAGGTAAAATTTTTGCTACTGAGACTTTAATAATTTTGGTTTACTAAAAATATATATGTCATATCTGGTTATCAATGTTATATATAGTACCAGCATACATTTGTATTCTAGTTGGATACTTTCTTCTTACTTATTAACAATGCCTATGTAATGTTTCAATTTAATGTTTAAAATTATGAGAAAAATGTATGTCTGTATTTAACTAAGTTGAATTATTATTCTGATGAACATTAATACAACAGTAGTTATATTCTTAGTATATAAATTTAAAAATAATTTCCAAGAGTTTTAGGTAGCTTAAAATCATGGACTACTATTAAAATGAGTTTATGGCACCCATTATTAATACCTAGGTTATTTTTAAGTAAGAAAGAATACTGAAACATGAATTGGTAAGTGCAATTTTGTATAATTTTACTATTTATTTTTACACTAAATAGAGGCTATGTATTTGAGTCTGTAAATAAGGGTTATTTTTTGTCACTTTGAGAATGTGATAATATTAAGAGGTGGAGCCTTTGGGAGGTTATTAGGATCAGGTAAGGTCACAAGGGTGGAGGCTTCATGAATGGGATTAGTGTCTTTAGAAGTCACAATGGAGCCTGTTTCCTCCCTGTGCTTTCAACCATATGAGGATGCAAGAACAAGTTGGCAGTCTGCAACACAGAACAAGGCTCTCACCAGAACCTGACCATGTTGGCACCATGATCTTGGACTTCCAGCCTCAGAAACTGCGAGAAATAAATTTTGGTCATTTATGAGCCACTAAGTTTATGATATTTTGTTACAGCAGCCTGAACTAAGACAACAACTTTATCTAAAACCTGGTGGCAAAAGACTTTAACACCTACAGAAGCTAGGAGTTTCCACTTAGTTATGGCTTCAGGATGGCCTGACATTTTTTCCTACTCAAAAGCAGATTCTTAAAGAGTGGTAAAGTCTCTGCTGACAGTCGCATTTCTTTGGGAAGATAAGAGCATGTCAAATCAGAAAAAAAATCTTTTATTTACAATATTACTCATAAATTTCTCATTAATTTTATTTATTTATTTGTTGTTGTTGTAGGGGGCAGGAGTTTTATTAATTAATTTATTTATTTTTGCTGTGTTGGGTCTTCGTTTCTGTGTGAGGGCTTTCTCTAGTTGTGGCAAGCAGGGACCACTCTTCATCACGGTGCGCGGGCCTCTCACTATCGCGGCCTCTCTTGTTGCGGAGCACAGGCTCCAGACACGCAGGCTCAGTAGTCGTGGCTCACGGGCCTAGTTGCTCCACAGCATGTGGGATCCTCCTAAACCAGGGCTCGAACCCGTGTCCCCTGCATTAGCAGGCAGACTCTCAACCACTGCGCCATCAGGGGAGCCCACTCATTAATTATAAATTACATAAATGTTTGCAAAATATTTCACTTAGCATAATGCTCTCAAGGTCCATCCCTGTTGTTGCAAATGGAAATACTTTATTCTTTTTTTGTTTAAATCATATTCATATATATATATATATATGTATATCTCACAATTTCTTTATCCATTCATCCATCAGTGAACACTTAGGATGTTTCCATATCTTGGCTATTGTAAATAATGTTGCAATAATCATGGGAGTGCATATACCTTTCCAAGTTAGTATTTTCATTTTCTTGGGATAAATACTGAGAAGTGGAACTGCTGGATCATAAGGTAGTTCTATTTTTTATTTTTTTGAGAAACCTCCATACTCTTTTCCATAAGGACTGTATCAATTTACATTCCCACAAACAGTGCACAAGTGTTCCCATTTCTCTACATCATCACCAACACTTACTTTCTTTTTGATAATAGCCATTCTAACACGTGTGAAGTGAGATCTCATTGTGGTTTGGTTTTGACTTGCATTTTCCTGATGATTAGGGATGTTGAGAATCTTTTCATGTACCTATTGGCCATCTGTATGTCTTCTTTGGAAAAAAACGTTTATTCAGATCTTCTGCCCATTTTTTTTAGATTGCTTTACTTAATTTCTTATTGCTTTATAGTTTGCTATCGACTTGCTGGATATTTCTATGGCTACATGTTGTCTAGGGAAGAGTAAATATGACAATGAAAACCCTTAGAAAGTTGTAATGTTGCCATAAAAAGTAACAAAAGAGCAATTGTAAAGGTAAATGAAAATGCTTTTCTTTGTTTATAAAGGGCAAAGAGACGACTTACCCTGTCTTTTCTGAGTGTTTCCTTGGAGACACAGTAAATCTGATTGTTCCAACACTGGAAAATAGAAAAACCTCTCTAGGGGTTAAGGCCAGCCTCAATTTCTTCAATTTAGAGATATATCCAAAGTCACTTGCTAACTAAACTTTAGATATGTAAACAAGTACCCCCAAAATTAAATCAGAGTTTTCTCTCATGGGATGGATAGGAGACTGTTGTAAAGTGCAGACTGTCTTTTCAGATGAGAGAAATTATTGTTCTATTTTCTACTTTAGTGTACAAATTGTGTGAGGTTGTGTCCTAATTTGTAGTCATTTTCTCACTACCTTACATGCATGTGATGTGTTAATGTCTACTCAATAATAAATTGTTTGTTCTCTCTTCTATATTGGTATGGAAGGATCTTTTTGTTGCCAAGATTGCTTCATCTCCCAAGTAAATTCCACTAAATTGTGTTTGTAAATGCACTGCCTATATACTTAATAATGGTTTTTGAAGAAGGCATTTTCCCTCTCTAGGAAAATGTATACACACATAGATTTTATTTCTTTCTTTAAAAACTCATGACATATACTTATTGTCTAAATTGCTCCCCACCCCCAACTTAACCATATAAACTCAAGTACTATTTTACCCGTTTGCAACTAAATTACAGTCATGACACAACTCATAAATAATCTTACATACATGTTTAAAATATAAAGATATTCTCCTACATTACTCCTATACCACTGTCATACCTTACAACATTATCCATAAATCCATGATATCATCTAGTACTATCCCACAAGCAAGATTTTTTTTTCAATTTTCTCTATAGTTCAATATAATCCAATTATCCCTTCTTCCAGCAAACTAAATATTTTACTTGCATATTTTGTAACCTCCTGCACTAGTTAACATCTTTAGAATGCTATTACAGTAAGTCCCCTACATACGAACCTTCAAGTTGTGAACTTTCAAAAATGCAAACATGCGTTCTAGCCCCTGTATGCCAGCTGTTGACTATACGACTGTACTTTTCAAGGTACTGTACTGTAAGATTAAAAATGTTTCTTTTTTTGTGTTTGTTTGCTTTTTATAAATGTATTATTTGTGTGAAAAGTATAATAAACCTATTATAGTACAGTGCTATAGAGCTGATTGTGTTAGTTGGGTACCTGGCTAGATTAGTTGGACTTACGAACAAATTGAATTTACGAATGTGTTCTCGGAACTGAACTTGTTAGTATGTAGGGGACATACTGTACGTTTTTTTCACCCACTTCCAAATTCTTTTGTTCAGTTTAAATGTCATTGAATATATACCACCAAGGGATTTTTAAATTTTATTATATGGAAACTTTAACATGGTCCCTCTCCACAGATTTATACTAAATTTAGAATAACTATATATTTAACTTTAAACATAACTACATGTTCTAAGTATAATTAGTCATAATGAAAAAATTAAAATCAACTTTTTGAAGTAAAATTTACATGTGATTATTGAAATATTTTTAAACCCTTTACTTTCCCAGTCTTAAGATTTATGAGCTGAATTATTTTTCATTACACCAAGATATATGCAACCCAAACAGATTTACTCCAAGATTCTGTATAATTGGTTTATGTTTTGTCTTTATGCAGTTCATTAGATATATTTATAATACTATTATAAAGAATGTGGGGGGGGGGACCTTGAAGATGGCGGAAGAGTAAGACGCGGAGATCACCTTCCTCCCCACAGATACATCAGAAATACATCTACACGTGGAACACCTCCTACAGAACACCTACTGAACGCTGGCAGAAGACCTCAGACCTCCCAAAAGGCAAGAAACTCCCCACCTACCTGGGTAGGGCAAAAGAAAAAAAAGAAAAAACAGAGACAAAAGAATAGGGACGGCACCTGCACCAGTGGGAGGGAGCTGTGAAGGAGGAAAAGTTTCCACACACTAGGAAGCCCCTTCACGGGCGGAGACTGCGGGGGGCGGAGGGGGGAGCTTCGGTGCCGCGGAGGAGTGCACAGCAACGGGTGCGGAGGGCAAAGCGGGGAGATTCCCTCACAGAGGATCGGTGCCGACCGGCACTCACCAGCCCGAGAGGCTTGTCTGCTCACCCGCCGGGGCGGGCGGGGCTGCGAGCTGAGGCTCTGAGGCCCGGGTTTCGGTTTCGGACCGAACGCAGGGAGAGGACTGGGGTTGGCGGCTTGAACATAGCCTGGAGGGGTTGGTGCACCACGGCTGACTGGGAGGGAGTCCGGGGAAAGGTCTGCACCTGCCGAGGAGGTAGGAGACTTTTTCTTCCCTCTTTGTTTCCTGGTGCGTGAGGAGAGGGGTTTAAGAACGCTGCTTGAAGGAGCTCCAGAGACGGGCGCGAGCCGCGGCTGAGAGCGCGGACCCCAGAGACGGGCGGGAGACGATAAGGCTGCTGCTGCCGCCACCGAGGGGCCTGTGTGCGAGCACAGGTCACTCTCCACACCCCTCTTCCGTGGAGCCTGTGCAGCCCGCCACTGCCAGGTTCCCGGGATCCAGGGACAACTTCCCCGGGAGAACGCACAGCGGGCCTCAGGCTGGTGCAAAGTCACGCCGGCCTTTGCCGCCGCAGGCCCGCCCCGCACTCCGTGCCCCTCCCTCCCCGCCGGCCTGAGTGCGCCAGAGCCCCCAAATCAGCGGCTCTTTTAACCCCGCCCTGTCTGAGCAAAAACCAGACGCCCTCCAGCGACCTACACGCAGTGGCAGGGACAAATCCAAAGCTGAGCCCCTGGGAGCTGTGAGAACAAAGAAAAGAAAGGGAAATCTCTCCCAGCAGCCTCAGAAGCAGCGGATTAAAGCTCCACAATCAACTTGATATACCCTGCATCTGTGGAATACCTGAATAGACAACCAATCATCCCAAATTAAGGAAGTGGACTTTAGGAGCAAGATCTATGATTTTTTTCCCTTTTCCTCTTTTTGTGAATGTATATGTGTATGCTTCTGTGTGAGATCTTGTCTGTATAGTTTTGCTTCCACCATTTGTCCTAGGGTTCTATCCGTCCATGGTTTTTTTAAAATTTTTTTTTTCTTAATAATCAATTTTAATTTTAATAACGTTATTATACTTTACCTTTGTTCTTTCTTTCTTTCTTTCTTTCCTTCCTTCCTTCCCTCCTTTAGACAACGAATCATCCCAAATTGAGGAGGTGGTCTCTGACAGCAAGATTTATGATTTTTCCCCCTTTACCTCTTTTAGTGAGGGTGTATGTGTATGCTTCTGTGTAAGATTTTGTCTGTATAGCTTTGATTCCAACATTTGTCCTAAGGTTCTATCCGTCCCTTTTTTTTTTTCCTAAATAAGAATTTTTAATTCAATAATTTTATTATACTTTATTTTATTTTTACTGTATCTTCTTTTTTTCTGTCTTTTTTCCTTCTTTCCCTCCTTCCTTCCTTCCTCCCTCCCTCCCTCCCTCCTTTCTTTCCTTCTTTCCTTCTTTGCTTCTTTCTTTCTTTCTTCCTTCCTTCCTTCCCTCCTTTCCTTCTTTCTTTCCTCATACTTCTACTAATTCCCTCTACTTTTTCTCCCTTTTATTCTGAGCCGTGTGGATGAAAAGCTCTTGGTGCTCCAGCCAGGAGGCAGGGCTCTGCCTCTGAGGTAGGAGAGCCAACTTCAGGACACTGGTCAACAAGAGACCTCCCAGCTCCACATAATATCAAACGGCGAAAATCTCCCAGAGACCTCCATCTTAACACCAGCACCCAGCTTCACTCAACGACCAGCAAGCCACAGTGCTGGACAACCTATGCCAAACAACTAGCAAGACAGGAACACAACCCCACCCATTAGCAGAGAGGCTGCCTAAAATAATAATAAGGCCACAGACACCCCAAACACACCAGCAGACATGAACCTGCCCACTAGAGAGACAAGATCCAGCCTCATCCACCACAACACAGGCATTAGTCCCCTCCACCAGGAAACCTACTCAACCCACTGAACCAACCTTAGCCACTGGGGACAGACATCAAAAACAGCAGGAACTACGAACCTGCAGTCTGCAAAAAGGAGACCCCAAACACAGTAAGATAAGCAAAATGAGAAGACAGAAAAACACACAGCAGATAAAGGAGCAAGATAAAAATGCACCAGACCTAATAAATGAAGAGGAAATAGGCAGCTTACCTGAAAAAGAATTCAGAATAATGATAGTAAGGATGATCCGAAATCTTGGAGATAGAATGGACAATAGAATGGACAAAATGCAAGAATCAGTTAACAAGGACCTAGAAGAACTAAAGATGAAACAAGCAACGATGAACAACATAATAAATGAAATTAAAAGTACTCTAGATGGGATCAATAGCAGAATAACTGAGGCAGAAGAATGGATAAGTGACCTGGAGGATAAAATAGTGGAAATAACTACTGCAGAGCAGAATAAAGAAAAGAGAATGAAAAGAACTGAGGACAGTCTCAGAGACCTCTGGGACAACATTAAATGCACCAACATTCGAATTATAGGGGTTCCAGAAGAAGAAGAGAAAAAGAAAGGGACTGAGAAGATATTTGAAGAGATTATAGTTGAAAACTTCCCTAATATGGGAAAGGAAATAGTTAATCAAGTCCAGGAAGCACAGAGAGTCCCATACAGGATAAATCCAAGGAGAAATACGCCAAGACACATATTAATCAAACTGTCAAAAATTAAATACAAAGAAAGTATATTAAAATCAGCAAGGGACAAACAACAAATAACACATAAGGGAATCCCCATAAGGTTAACAGCTGATATCTCAGCAGAAACCCTACAAGCCAGAAGGGAGTGGAAGGACATACTGAAAGTGATGAAGGAGAAAAACATGCACCCAAGATTACTCTACTCAGCAAGGATCTCATTCAGATTTGATGGAGAAATTAAAACCTTTACAGACAAGCAAAAGCTGAGAGAGTTCAGCACCACCAAACCAGCTTTACAACAAATGCTAAAGGATCTTCTCTAGGCAAGAAACACAAGAGAAGGAAAAGACCTATAATAACGAACCCAAAACAATTTAGAAAATGGGAATAGGAACATACATATCGATTATTACCTTAAATGTAAATGGACTAAATGCTCCCACCAAAAGACACAGATTAGCTGAATGGATCCAAAAACAAGACCCATATATATGCTGTCTACAAGAGACACACTTCAGACCTAGAGACACATACAGACTGAAAGTAAGGGGATGGAAAAAGATATTCCATGCAAATGGAAACCAAAAGAAAGCTGGAGTAGCAATTCTCATATCAGACAAAATAGACTTTAAAATAAGGACTATTAAAAGAGACAAAGAAGGACACTACATAATGATCAAGGGATCGATCCAAGAAGAAGATATAACAATTGTAAATATTTATGCACCCAACATAGGAGCACCTCAATACATAAGGCAAATACTAACAGCCATAAAAGGGGAAATCGACAGTAACACATTCATAGTAGGGGACTTAAACACTCCACTTTCACCCATGGACAGATCATCGAAAATGAAAATAAATAAGGAAACAAAAGCTTTAAATGATACATTAAACAAGATGGACTTAATTGATATTTATAGGACACTCCATCCAAAAACAACAGAATACACATTTTTCTCAAGTGCTCATGGAACATTCTCCAAGATAGATCATATCTTGGGTCACAAATCAAGCCTTGGTAAATTTAAGAAAATTGAAATTGTATCAAGTATCTTTTCTGACCACAATGCCATGAGACTAGATATCAATTACAGGAAAAGATCTGTAAAGAATACAAACACATGGAGGCTAAACAATACACTACTTAATAATGAAGTGATCACTGAAGAAATCAAAGAGGAAATCAAAAAATACCTAGAAACAAATGACAATGGAGACACAACGACCCAAAACTTGTGGGATGCAGCAAAAGCAGTTCTAGGGGGAAGTTTATAGCAATACAAGCCCACCTTAAGAAGCAAGAAACATCTAGAATAAACAACCTAACCTTGCACCTCAAGCAATTAGAGAAAGAAGAACACAAAAACCCCAAAGCTAGCAGAAGGAAAGAAATCATAAAAATCAGATCAGAAATAAATGAAAAAGAAATGAAGGAAACAATAGCAAAGATCAATAAAACTAAAAGGTGGTTCTTTGAGAAGATAAACAAAATAGATAAACCACTAGCCAGACTCATCAAGAAAAAAAGGGAGAAGACTCAAATCAATAGAATTAGAAATGAAAAAGAAGAGGTAACAACTGACACTGCAGAAATAAAAGAGATCATGAGAGATTACTACAAGCAAATCTATGCCAATAAAATGGACAATCTGGAAGAAATGGACAAATTCTTAGAAATGCACAACCTGCCAAGACTGAATCAGGAAGAAATAGAAAAAATGAACAGACCAATCACAAGCACTGAAATTGAAACTGTGGTTAAAAATCTTCCAACAAAGAAAAGCCCAGGACCAGATGGCTTCACAGGCGAATTCTATCAAACATTTAGAGAAGAGCTAACACCTATCCTTCTCAAACTCTTCCAAAATATAGCAGAGGGAGGAACACTCCCAAACTCCTTCTACGAGGCCACCATCACCTTGATACCAAAACCAGACAAGGATGTCACAAAGAAAGAAAACTACAGGCCAATATCACTGATGAACATAGATGCAAAAATCCTCAACAAAATACTAGCAAACAGAATCCAACAGCACATTAAAAGGATCATACATCATGATCAAGTGGGGTTTATTCCAGGAATGCAAGGATTCTTCAATATACGCAAATCTATCAATGTGATAAACCATATTAACAAATTGAAGAAGAAAAACCATATGATCATCTCAATAGATGCAGAGAAAGCTTTTGACAAAATTCAACACCATTTATGATAAAAACCCTGCAGAAAGTAGGCATAGAGGGAACTTTCCTCAACATAATAAAGGCCATATATGACAAGCCCACAGCAAACATCATCCTCAATGGTGAAAAACTGAAAGCATTTCCACTAAGATCAGGAACAAGACAAGGTTGCCCACTCTTATTCAACATAGTTTTGGAAGTTTTAGCCACAGCAATCAGAGAAGAAAAGGAAATAAAAGGAATCCAAATCGGAAAAGAAGAAGTAAAGCTGTCACTGTTTGCAGATGACATGATCCTATACATAGAGAATCCTAAAGATGCTACCAGAAAACTACTAGAGCTAATCAATGAATTTGGTAAAGTGGCAGGATACAAAATTAATGCACAGAAATCTCTGGCATTCCTATATACTAATGATGAAAAATCTGAAAGTGAAATCAAGAAAACACACCCATTTACCATTGCAACAAAAAGAATAAAATATCTAGGAATAAACCTACCTAAGGAGACAAAAGACCTGTATGCAGCAAATTATAAGACACTGATGAAAGAAATTAAAGATGATACAAATAGATGGAGACATATACCATGTTCTTGGATTGGAAGAATCAACATTGTGAAAATGACTCTACTACCCAAAGCAATCTATAGATTCAATGCAATCCCTATCAAACTACCACTGGCATTTTTCACAGAACTAGAACAAAAAAGTTTGCAATTTGTATGGAAACACAAAAGACCCCGAATAGCCAAAGCAATCTTGAGAATGAAAAAAGGAACTGGAGGAATCAGGCTCCCTGACTTCAGACTATACTACAAAGCTACAGTTATCAAGACGGTATGGTACTGGCACAAAAACAGAAAGATAGATCAATGGAACAGGATAGAAAGCCCAGAGATAAACCCATGCACATATGGACACCTTATCTTTGATAAAGGTGGCAGGAATGTACAGTGGAGAAAGGACAGCCTCTTCAATAAGTGGTGCTGGGAAAACTGGACAGGTACATGTAAAAGTATGAGATTAGATCACTCCCTAACACCATACACAAAAATAAGCTCAAAATGGATTAAAGACCTAAATATAAGGCCAGAAACTATCAAACTCTTAGAGGAAAACATAGGCAAAACACTCTATGACATAAATCACAGCAAGATCCTTTCTGACCCACCTCCTAGAGTAATGGAAATAAAAACAAAAATAAACAAATGGGACCTAATGAAACTTCAAAGCTTTTGCACAGCAAAGGAAACCATAAACAAGACCAAAAGACAACCCTCAGAATGGGAGAAAATATTTGCAAATGAAGTAACCGACAAAGGATTAATCTCCAAAATTTACAAGCAGCTCATGCAGCTCAATAACAAAAAAACAAACAACCCAATCCAAAAATGGGCAGAAGACCTAAATAGACATTTCTCCAAAGAAGATATACAGACTGGCAACAAACACATGAAAGAATGCTCAACATCATTAATCATTAGAGAAATGCAAATCAAAACTACAATGAGATATCATCTCACACCAGTCAGAATGGCCATCATCAAAAAATCTAGAAACAATAAATGCTGGAGAGGGTGTGGAGAAAAGGGAACACTCTTGCACTGCTGGTGGGAATGTGAATTGGTTCAGCCACTATGGAGAACAGTATGGAGGTTCCTTAAAAAGCTACAAATAGAACTACCATATGACCCCGCAATCCCACTACTGGACATATACCCTGAGAAAACCGAAATTCAAAAAGAGTCATGTACCAAAATGGTCATTGCAGCTCTATTTACAATAGCCCGGAGATGGAAACAACCTAAGTGCCCATCATCGGATGAATGGATCAATAAGATGTGGCACATATATACAATGGAATATTACTCAGCCATAAAAAGAAATGAAATTGAGCTATTGAGGTGGATAGACCTAGAGTCTGTCATACAGAGTAAGTAAGTCAGAAAGAAAAAGACAAATACCGTATGCTAACACATATATATGGAATTTAAGGAAAAAAAATGTCATGAAGAACCTAGGGGTAAGGCAGGAATAAAGACGCAGACCTCCTAGAGAACGGACTTGAGGTTATGGGGAGGGGGAAGGGTGAGCTGTGACAGGGCGAGAGAGAGTCATGGACATATACACACTAACAAACGTAGTAAGGTAGATAGCTAGTTGGAAGCAGCCGCATGGCATAGGGATATTGGCTTGGTGCTTTGTGACAGCCTGGAGGGGTGGGATAAGGAGGGTGGGAGGGAGGGAGACGCAAGAGGGAAGAGATATGGGAACATATGTATATGTATAACTGATTCACTTTGTTATAAAGCAGAAACTAACACACCATTGTAAAGCAATTATACCCCAATAAAGATGTTAAAAAAAAAAAAAAGAATGTGGTATGGTGGAAATAACTTGTTATAGTGATTTTATTTAGTTGTCTCTCATTATCATTTCCCTGACATAAAAAAAATAAAGCCACTAATGAAAAGTCATCAATTTCTTCCTCCTTTCCCATGGAGTATGTTTTCTCTACATAGAATGTTATAAGATTTTTAAATTGATATCATTTATATTATTTGTGCCATCAGCAAATCATGTCTAGGTTTGTGTCTTCAATTTACATATGCATATAAGTATGCATTTATTCAACAAGGACAAATGTTTAAAATCAGAAAATGTATGTTGTTCTTCAGAATAATGAAAAGTTCACTCTTTTTACTTCTTTATTTTTCTCTACACAATCATCAGTTCACATACTCTGGTTTTGCTTTCTGGATCTACAATTATATTATTAATGTATTACACCCTCTTGATTTTTTTCTCATTTTTTTTAACTTTTCACTTATTTCTATTTTGTACATGTTATAAAATATTTCTCTGATTGAAGCCTCCAAAACATTAGTATTTTTATTAAAATAAAAATTTTATGAAAGTAGAATTTAAATCTAAATAATCAGATCATCAATATTCAGCTGAATGAGTTTTGACACTTGCATATACTCATGTAATCACCTGAAAAAACACAAACATTCATTACATGTGATGGACTATGAGAAAATCTTGGCAGTTGGGACTGTGTGTGGGACTTTTTTTTTTTTTAATTGTAGTTGCTTTACAATGTGGTGTTAGTTTCTGCTGTAGAGCAAAGTAAATCAGCTACATCCCCTCATTTTCTGGATTTCCTTCCAATTTAGGTCAACACAGAGCACCAAGTAGAGTTCCCTGTGCTATACAGCATGTTCTCATTGGTCATCTATTTTATACATAGTAGTGTATATATGTCAATCCCAATCTCCCAATTAATCCCACCTTCTCTTCACCCCCTGGTATCCATGTGTTGATTCTCTACATTTGTGTCTCTATTTCTGCCTTGCAAATAAGTTCATCTGTATCATTTTTCTAGATTCTATATATAAGCAATATTATAGGAAATTTGTTTTTCTCTTTTTGACATACTTCACTCTGTATGACAGTTTCTGGGTCTATCCACATCTCTGCAAATTGCACAATTTCATTTCTTTTTATGGCTAATATTCCATTGTATATATGTACCACTTCTTTTTTATCCATTCTTCTTTGATGGACATTTAGGTTACTTCCATGACCTGGCTATTGTAAATAATGCTGCAATGAACATTGGGGTGCATGTATCTTTTTGAATTATGGTTTTCTCAGGGTATACACCCAGTAGTGTGTTGGCTGGGTCATATGGTAGTTCTATTTTTAGTTTTTTAAGGAACCTCCATACTGTTCTCCATAGTGGCTGTATCAATTTACATTCCCACCAACAGTGCAAGAGGATTCCCATTTCTCCACAACCTCTCCAGAATTTATTGTTTGTAGATATTTTGATGATGTCCATTCTGACTGGTGTGAGGTGATACCCCATTGTACTTTTGATTTGTACTTCTCTAATAATTAGTGATATTGAGGATACTTTCATATGTTTGTTGGCCATCTGTATGTCTTCTTTGGAGAAATGTCTATTTAGGTCTTCTGCCCATTTTTGGATTGGATTTTTTATGGTTTTTTTTTGATATTGAACCGCATGAGCAGTAATCCTTTGTCAGTTGCTTCGTTTGCAAATATTTTCTCCCATTCTGAGGGTTGTCTTTTGGTCTTGTTTATGGTTTCCTTTGCTGTGCAAAAGCTTTGAAGTTTCATTAGGTCCCATTTGTTTATTTTTGTTTTTATTTCCATTTCTCTAGGAGATGTGTCAAAAAGGATCTTGCTGTGATTTATGTCAAAAACTGTTCTGCCTATGTTTTCCTCTAAGAGTTTTCTAGTGTCTGACCTTACATTTAGGTTTTTATTCCATTTTGAGTTTATTTTTGCTTGTGGTGTTAGGGAGTGTTCTAAATTCATTCTTTTACATGTAACTGTTCAGTTTTCCCAACACCACTTATTGAAGTGACTCTTCTCTCCATTGTATATTCTTGCCTCCTTTGTCATAGATCATGTTACCATAGGTGCTTGGGTTTGTCTCTGGGTTTTCTATCCTGTTCCACTGATCTATATTTCTGTTTTTGTGCCAGTACCATTCTGCCCTGTTTACTGTAGCTTTGTTTTATAGTCTGAAGTCAGAGAACCTGATTCCTCCAGCTCCATTTTTATTTCTCAAGATTGCTTTGGCATTTGAGGTCTTTTGTGTTTCCATACAAACTGTACAATTTTTTTTCTAATTCTGTGAAAAATGCCATTGATTATATCATAGGATTGTATTGAATCTGTAGATTGCTTTCTGTAGTATAGTCATTTTCACAATATTGATTCTTCCAATAAAAAAAACATGGTATATCTCCATCTCTTTGATTCGTCTTTTGTTTATTTCATCAATATCTTATAACTTATTGAATACAGGTCTTCTGCATCCTTACGTAGGTTTATTCCTAGTATTTTATTCTCTTCGTTGCAATGGTAAATGGGATTTTTTTTAATAATTTCTCTTCCTAATCTTTCATTATTAGTGTATAGGAATGCAAGAGATTTCTGTGTATTAATTTCATATCCTGAAACTTTACGAAATTCATTGATTGGCTCTAGTAGTTTTCTGGTGACATCTTTAGGATTTTCTATGTGTAGTATCATGTCACCTGCAAAGAGTGACAGTTTTCCTTCTTCTTTTCTAATTTGAATTACTTTTATTTCTTTTTGTTCTCTGATTGTCGTGGCTAAGACTTCCAAAACTATGTTGAGTAAAAGTGTTAAAGTGACCACCCTTGCCTTGTTCCTGATCCTAGAGGAAATGCTTTCACTTTTTCACCATTGAGAATGATGTTTGCTGTGTGCTTGTAATATATAGCCTTTATTATGTTGAGGTAAGTTTTCTCTATGTCTACTTTGTGGAGAGTTTTTTAATCATAAATGCCTGTCGAATTTTGTCAAAAGCTTTTTTTGCATCTATTGAGATGATCATAAGGTTTTATTCTTCAATTTGTTAACATGGTCTGTCACATTGGTTGATTTGGCATATGTTGAAAAATCCTTGCGTTCCTGGGATAAATCTCACTTGATGATGGTGTTTGATCCTTTCAATTCGTTGTTGTATTCAGTTTGCCAGTATTTTGTTGAGGACTTTTGCATCTATGTTCATCAGTTATATTGGCCTGTAATTTTATTTTTATGTTATATCTTTGTCTGGTTTATTTATCAAGGTGTGAGTGGCCTCATAGAATGAGTTTGGGAGTATTCCTCCCTCTGTAATTTTTTGGAAGAGTTTGAGAAGGATAGGTGTTAGCTCTTCTCTAAATGATTTATAGAATTTCCTTGTGAAACAATCTGGTCCTGGACTTTGGTTTGTTAGAAATTATTAATCACAGTTTCAATTTCATTACTTGTGATTGGTCTGTTCATATTTTCTATTTTTTCCTGGATCCGTCTTGGAAACCTATATATTTCTAAGAATTTGTCCATTTTTCCAGGTTGTTCTTTTTATTGGTATATAGTTACTTGTAGTAGTCTCCTATAATCCTTTGTATTGCTGGGGTGTCCATTGTAACTACTTCTTATCTATTTCTAATTTTATTTTATCAATTTGATTCCTCTCCTTTTTTTTGCTTGATGAGTCTGGCTAAAGGTTTATCAATTTTGGTTATCTTCTCAAAAAAAACAGCTTTTCATTTCATTAATAGTTGCTATTGTTTTATTTGTTTCTATTTCATTTACTTCTGCTCTGATTTTTATGATTTTTTTTCTTCTAATAATTTTGTGTCTTGTTCATTCTTCTTTCTCTACTTGCTTTTGGTGAAAGTTAGGTTGTTTATTTGAGATTTGTTTCTTGAGGTGGGGTTCTGTCACTATAAACTTCCCTCTTAGAACTGCTTTTGCTGCATCCTATAGGTTTTGGGGTGATGTGTTTTTGTTGTCAGTTGATTCTAAGTATTTTTTTGATTTCCTCTTTGACTTCTTCAGTGAGTCATTGGTTATTTAGTAGCATTTTGTTTAACCTCCGTGTGTTTGTGGTTTTTACAGTTTTTTTTCTGTAATTAATTTCTAATCTCCTCACGTTGTGGTCAGAAAAGGTGCTTGATATGAATTTAATTTCTTTAAATTTATGCATGCTTGATTTGTGAGCCAAGATGTGCTCTATTCTGGTGAATGTTCCATGTGCACTTGAGAATAAAGTATTTTCTGCTGCTTTCAGATGGAATGTCCTATAAATATCAATTAAATCTATCTTGTCTAATGTGTCGTTTAAGGCTTGTGTTTCCTTATTAATTTTCTGTCTGGATTGTTTGTCCATTGGTATAAGTGGAGTGTTAAAGTTCCTGACTATTATAGTGTTACTGTCAATTTCCCCTTTTATGGCTGTTAACATTTGCCTTATGTATTGAGGTGCTCCTTGTTGGGTGCATAAGTATTTACAATTGTTATATCTTCTTCTTGTATTGATCCCTTGATCATTATGTAGTGTCCTTCATTGCCTCTTGTAATAGTCTTTATTTTAAAGTCTATTTTGTCTGATATGAGAATTGCTACTCCAGCTTCTTTTGATTTCCATTTCTGTGGACTATCTTTTTCCATACCCTCATTTTCAGTCTGTATGTGTGTCTACATCTGAAGTGGGTCTGTTGTAGACAACATATATATGGGTCTTGGTTTTGTATCCATTCAACCAGTCTGTGTTGTTTGGTTGGAGCATTTAATCCATTTACATTTAAGGTAATTATTGATATGCATGTTCCTATTACAATTGGAACTTTTCTTAATTGTTTTGGGTTTGTTTTTGTAGGTCATTTACTTCTCTTGTGTTTCCTGCCCAGAGAAGTTCCTTAAGCACTTGTTGTAAAGCTGGTTTAGTGGTGTTGAATTCTCTGAGCTTATACTTGTCTGTAAAGCTTTTGATTCCTCTGTCAAATCTGAATGAGATGTTTGCTGGTTAGAGAAATCTTGATTGTAGGTTTTTCCCTTTCATCACTTTAAATATATCTTGCCACTCCTTTCTGGCCTGCAGAGTTTCTGCAGAAAAATCATCTGATAACCTTATGGTGATTCCCTTGTATGTTATTTATTTTTTTCCCTTGCTGATTTCAATATTTTTCTTTGTAGTTAATTTTTGTTAGTTTGATTAATATGTGTCTCGGTGTGTTTCTCCTTGGGTTTATCCTGTATGGGACTCTCTAAGCTTCCTGGACTTTTTTGACTATTTTCTTTCCCATGTTAGGGAGGTTTTCAACTGTAATCTCTTCAGCACCAGATCCTACAGGCAGTTAGCTGGAGCTGGGTCTTAGTGTCAGAGATGGAGACCTCTGGAAGAGCTCAAGATGATTAATATTCACTGGGGCTGGGAATTCTCTGGTGGCCCAGATTATTGGACTCAGATCTCTTAACCTGGAGACTCAGGCCTCACCCCTTGCCAGGAAACCAAGACTCTGCAAGCTGTGTGGTGCAGCCAATAAATAAAAGAAAAAAAGAAGAGAAGAAAGGAAAGCAGACAAACAAAACCCATGCCAAATGATAAAAGCAAAACCAAACAGACAAAAAAAAAAAAGAAAAAGAAAACAAGAAAACAAAATATCCCAAAACCAAAATAAACAATAAAAACAACACTAACAAAAAGAAAAAGCGAAAGTAAACTAAAATAAAACAAAGAAAACTTAAAACACACATAACAATTAAAAAAAAAACAAAACAAAACAAAGCAAAACTTTCAGTTATACATATATATGTGTATATATATATATATGTGTATGTAATATACATGTATGTATATATATATTTATGTGTATATATATGTGTGTGTATATATATATATATATTTCTTTTTCAGATCATTTTCCATCATACGTTATTACAAGACATGGAGTATAGTTCCCTTTGCTATAAAGTAGGTCCTTATTGTTTATCTATTTTATATATATATAATAGTGTGTGTCTGTTAATCCCAAACTCCTAATTTATCCCCCCTTCCCCTTTGGTAACCATAAGTTTTTTCTCTACTATTTTAAAAGTTTTTCAGAGTAGATGGTCTTGTTCTTATGTGTGTAATTTAAAATAATCACCCCAAAATAGTAACTGAATTGTTCAATAATGTGAGAACTTTTGGCTACTAAAATGACATTTAGGGTACTCTGGGTTATATTTGGCTTGTAACACAGAGCAAAAATATATCCAACACTTTTCCCAAAATTTCCTAACTGTTGTAAACTAAAAGCCTATTTTTTTTAAGTCTAAATTGATGTGTAATAACTTAGAAGTCATGAGAAGTCTCATGGTTTCAATTGTTTTACTTTGATTTTCTTTCAAAGTGCCGCTTAGCAGGTGTGAACCCACACAAACCAAAACAAAAAAGAAAAGGTGTTTGCACAGAATCTTTGGAAACTGAGATGCATGGTACTGACAGCTTTATTCAGCAACTCAAGTGAGCCAGTATGTCAGAATTGCAATCTATCACATTAACAAAATGGTGACTCCTCAAGCAGTTGGAATAAAATATTTAAAAACTAAAGAACAAAGAAAGCTTTTAATGACTCTTGTGTTTATGATTTCTGGCTTTACGATATCTGTGTGTGTTTTTGTTTTTAACAAGGATGGATGTGTTCTTTATAAAGAAGAGAAGTTTTGTAAAACCCCAAATGCTCAGGTTAAGACCCAAGGATGAGAAAATGTCTTCCTCACAGAGTATTCTTACTTTAAAAAAATGATTTTGAGTACAATGACTGAGAAACAAGTTTCCACTTGTCTAGATAATGCAGTTTGGGATCAAATGATACATCTTTAACACCATGTCTGTTTTACCTGGTTATATGTTTAATATCTTTAAAAGGGTCACTTCAGAGGTTTTGTACACATTGTCTTTTATTTTGTGTCTGTTTCATGGTCAATAAAGTTCGCCCTATTAAAAAAAGCAAAACAAAACAAAACAAAAAAGGCAAAAATCAAAACAAAGAACAAAAACAAGAAAAAACACAAAACAACAAAAAGTAAAGTTAAAAATAGAAAAATAAAAATATATTATTTTTTAAGACAAAGAAAAAATAAAACTAAAAAATAATTTAAAAAACCAAAAAAAACCCACAACAGAACAAAATGAAACAAAAAACAAAGCAAATCATATTAATAATAATAGTAATAATAACATTTTCCTGAGGCTTCTACTCTCAGTGTCCTTGCCCCCATGTTGAGCCAGAGCAAATACCTGCCTTCCCAGCAGGCTCTCCAATACTTCTAGGTAGGTCTCTGGACCCACTGTGGGCTCAGCTCAGACCCTGGCCAACTCCGGAGTGTATTTTTCTGCAAAGTCCACAGCTGTTAAAATTATACCTGTCTTAGTTATGGGAGCACTCATTGTCCATTCAGATATTCCACAGATGCAGTGTTTATCAAGCAGTTCATTGGGAATTAATCTGCAGCTTGTGCAGCTGCATATAGAGCTTTCTGTTTCTCTTCCTTAGTTGCACAGCCCTTGGGGCTCAGCTTTGATTTTGGCCCCACCTCTGCATGTGTGCCACCCTCAGGAGCCTGTTCCTTGTCCAGGTGAGAGGGGGTGAAAGCAGTGGCTGGTTGGGCACTCAGGCTGATTGTGTCACTTAATCACTCAGGCTGGGGAGGGATAAATCAGCCACAGCTGGGATGTGCATGAAGTGCCTGTGGTGGAAGACACCAGCAGGAATTTGCACCAGACTGGGAAATGCTCACTCTGGTGGGAGTCCCTCCAAGTGCCCAAAGAAGCAGGAAACAGTGGGTGGGAAAGGGTGTTGCCATGGCGGCCCTGTGCATTGCTTGCCACTTAACAATGGCATCTCATTTCCAAGGCAGCCCATGCTCCATCTAAGAGCATTCCTGGCCATGGAGCTCATCATTTCCATCCTTGTAGGTTGTCTCTGCACAGCCAACAGCAGTTGTTTCCCCAGATCTACACTCCTAACCCCACACTTTAGCACTCAGCTCCCACCGACATTGGTGGCTTCCCGTCCCAGGTGGGGCATCCAGGGATGATTCTGGAGGAGGCTTTAGGGGCACCCAGTGTAGATTCTGGAAGAGGCTTTTGTGTGGGCAGTGCATGCAGGGCTGTCATATCCTGTGCTATCAAAGAAGGCTTTGGTGGTGGCAGTGCTCAGAACCCTGGAGACTGCAGGAGTTGAGGAGGCCTTGGCTTGAGGGCAGGGCAAGCCTGCTCAGATGGGTGCCCCTACCAGTGCCTGTGGAGGCAGGAACCAGCAGGTGAGGGAGAGGGTTGCAATAGGAAAGAGAACAGTCTTTTCTATGAACATCTCATTATTTTCTTGAATTTGTTTAATTTAGATTTCTTTATATCCATAATTCTCAAATGTGTTTTAAACTTAAAATTTTGCAGCTTTTGTTTGCTTGTGTGAAAGTGATGATCTCTTTTGACTATATACATCCTAAACAGAAGCCAAAGCCCTAATTAGAGTTAAAACCATTTAAAATCCCCAAGTTTAATATTTGTTCTGTTTCTCATATCTACAATGTAGCATCATATTTATCTCTAGGTTTTGTCCACAATATCTAGGGACAATTTGTAAAGTTTGCTCTTCACCAAGTTAATTCAGTTTATCAAGTGAAAATTCCTACCCTCACTTTGTCCAAAAAATATTTTATTTCTTCTATTTCACTTTGTGTTTTCTTACAGTTTTTTAATGCTATTAATGTGTTTTTGATCTCTTTGTCAATTTAATTTTCTCTCCATATGGATTTCTGTTCCTATTTAAAAAAACACATTGATTAAATCACTAGGATGCTCAACATTTTTTATATATTTATAAGTATGACTTCAGAAGCATGCTATTAGAACCAGGCAAAACAAGACTAAGTGGAATGCAATCATATATTGTATTTCCTAATTAAGCACAAAAACTATGGGCCTATGTGATAGAAATATATGAAAATATTTTAGAACACAATGAAGCAGTAAACAGTTTAATTTGACCCAATTAATTGGTAAGGATCTAGGATTGAGGTTAAATAATTTTATATACTGTAATTAGACAATGAAGTTGGTACAAATGAAAAGAAAAATAAAAAGTAGTTTATATATTTTGTCTGCCATCACAAAATACCATAGACTAGGGAATAAACCACAGACATTTATTTTCTTACAGTTTTGGAGGCTTGAAGTCTGTGATAAGGTTGCTGACATGGTTGTTTTCTGGTGAACCACATATTCCTGGCTTTTAGGCACCCACAACTTTGTGAGCTCACATGACATTCTTGCGTGCACATGATGGGAGGAGGGGGAGAAAGGACAAAGCTCTGATGGCTCTTCTTATAATGACACTAACCTTATCCTACAGTGTCCCATCCTTATGATCTCAAGAACCTTAATTACTTCCTTGTAGGTCATATTTCCAAATCTAGTCATACTGGGGGTTAGGACTCCAACATATGAATTTTGAGAGGACACAATTCAGTCCATAGCACCACATGGCATTAAAAAAAAAAATTGATGACCATGGCAGTATTGGACATGAGATAAAACAGGTACTTGCTCTATAGCTCCAGCTCTCAATCACTGGCCAAAAAAACCCATGGATGTTGGAACGCTTATCCAGCTGAGAAGTTAACCCATAATTGTTTTAAAAGTAAGCTTTCATTCTCTGTTTAATAAGTACATTACCACAAGCCATGGTAATGTTAAAGAGAAATAAGGTAAATTAAAATTACAGTGTACATTTTATGTTCATGGTTTAGTAATTGATGACTATTTGGTAATTTAATTTTTATTAATTATTAAAAAAAATGTATCCATACATCACCAGACATGGACCTGCTCACAAGAAAGACAAGATCCATCCTCATCCACCAGAACACAGGCACTAGTCCCCTCCACCAGGAAGCCTACATAACCCACTGAACCAAACTTAGTCACTGGGGGCATTCACCAAAAACAACAGGAACTATGAACCTGCACCCTGTGAAAAGGAGACCCCAAACACAGTAAGTTAAGCAAAATGAAAAGACAGAGAAACACACAGCAGAAGAAGAAGCAAGGGAAAAACCCAACAGACCTAAAAAATGAAGAGGAAATAGGCAGTCTACTTGGAAAAGAATTCAGAATAATGATAGTAAAGATGATCCAAAATCTTGGAAATAGAATAGTGAAAATACAAGAAATGTTTAACAAGGACCTAGAAAAAATGGAAGAACAAACAAACAATGATGAACAGCACAATAAATGCAATTAAAAATTCTCTAGAAGGAATCAATAGCAGAATAACTGAGGCAGAAGAACAGATAAGTGACCTGGAAAATAAAATACTGGAAATAAATACTGCAGAGCAGAATAAAGAAAATAGAATGAAAAGAATTGAGGACAGTCTCACAGACCTCTGGGACAACACAAAATGCACCAACATTCGAATTATAGGTGTCCCAGAAGAAGAAGAGAAAAAGAAAGGGACTGAGAAAATATTTGAAGAGATTATAGTTGAAAACTTCCCTAATATGGGGAAGGAAATAGTTAATCAAGTCCAGGAACACAGAGACTCCAATACAGGATAAATCCAGGAGAAACATGACAACACAAATATTAATCAAACTATCAAATATTAAATACAAAGAAAAAATATTTAAAGCAACAAGGGAAAAACAACAAATAACATACAAGGGAACCCCATAAGGTTAACTGCTGATCTTTCAGCAGAAACTCTGCAAGCCAGAAGGGAGTGGCAAGACATATTTAAAGTGATGAAAGGGAAATAACTACAAGCAAGATTACTCTACCCAGCAAGGATCTCATTCAGATTTGATGGAGAATTTAAAACCTTTACAGACAATCAAAAGCTAAGAGAATTCAGACCCACCAAAGCACCTTTACAACAAATGCTAAAGGAACTTTTCTAGGCAGGAAACACAAGAGAAGGAAAAGACTTACAATAGCAAACCCAAAACAATTAAGAAAATCATAATAGAAACATACATATCGATAATTAACTTAAATTTAAATGGGTTAAATGAACCAACCAAAGGACATAGACTGGCTGAATGGATACAAAAACAAGACCTGTATATATGCTTTCTACAGGAGACCCACTTCAGACCTAGGGACACATACAGACTGAAACTGAGGGGATGGAAAAAGATACTCCACAGAAATGGAAATCAAAAGAAAGCTGGAGTAGTAAATCTCATATCAGACAAAATAGACTTTAAAATGAAGACTATTATAAGAGACAAATAAGGACACTATATAATGATCAAGGGATCAATATAAGAAGAAGATATAACAATTGTAAATATTTATGCACCAAACATAGGAGCACCTCAATATAAAAGGGAAATACTAACAGCCATAAAACAGAAAATTGACAGTAACATAATTATAGTACAGGACATTAACACACCACTTTCATGAAAGGACACGTCATCCAAAATGAAAATAAATTAAGAAACACAAGCTTTAAATGATACATTAAACAAGATGGACTTAGTTGATATTTATAGGACATTCCATCCAAAAACAACAGAATACACTTTCTTCTCAAGTGCTCATGGAACATTCTCCAGGATACAGCATATCTTGTGTCACAAATCAAGCCTTGGTAAGTTTAAGAAAATTGAAATCATATCAGGTATCTTTTCCAAGCACAAATGCTATGAGACTAGATATCAATTATGAAAAACTCTAAAAAATACAAACACATGGGGCTTCCCTGGTGGCACAGTGGTTGAGAGTCCACCTGCCAATGCAGGGGACATAGGTTCGTGCCCTAGTCTGGGAAGATCCCACATGTCACGGAGCAGCTGGGCCCGTGAGCCATGGCCACTGAGCCTGCACGTCCAGAGCCTGTGCTCTGCAACAGGAGAGGCTGCAACAGTGAGGGGCCCGGTACCACCACAAAAAAAAAAAAAATATATATATATATATATATATATAAACACATAGAGGCTAAACTATACACTATTAAATAAACAAGAGATCACTGAAGAAATCAAAGAGGAAATCAAAAAATACCTAGAAACATATGACAATGAAAACAGATAACCCAAAACCTATGGGATGCAGCAAAAGAAGTTCTAAGGGGGAATTTTATAGCAATACAATCTTACCTTAGGAAACAAGAAACATCTGAAATAAACAACCTAATCTACACCTAAAGCAAATTAGAGAAAGTAGAACAAAAAACACCAAAGTTAGCAGAAGGAAAGAAATCAAAAAATCAGAACAAAAATAAATGTAAATAAATGAAGGAAACAATAGAAAAGATCAATAAAACTAAAAGCTGCTTTTTTGAGATAAACAAAATTGATAAACCGTTAGCCAGAGTCATCAAGGAAAAAGGAGAAGACTCAAATCAATACAAGTAGAAACGAAAAAGAGAAGTAATAATTGACACTGCATAAATACAAACAATCATGAGAGATTACTATAGGTAACTATATGTCAATAAAATGGACAACCTGGAAGAAATGGACAAATTCTTATAAAAAGCACAAACTTCTGAGACTGAACCAGGAAGAAATAGAAAATATAAACAGAAAAATCACAAGTACTGACATTGAAACTGTGATTAAAATCTTCCAACAAACCAAAGCCTAGGACCAGATGGCTTCATAGGCGAATTCTACCAAACATTAAGAAAAGAGTCAACACTGATCCTTCTCAAACTCTTCCAAAATATAGCAAAGGGAGGAACACTCCCAAACTCATTCTAAGAGGCCACCATCACTCTGATTCCAAAAGCAGGCAAAGATGTCACAAAGAAAGAAAACTACAGGCCAATATCATTGATGAACATAGATGCAAAAATCCTCAACAAATACTAACAAAAAGAATCCAACAATACATTGAAAGTCTCATGCATGATGATCAAGTGAGGTTTATCCCAGGAATGCAAGGATTCTTCACTATACACAAATCAATCAATGTGATACTCGATATTAATAAATTAAAGAATAAAAACTATATGATCATCTCAATAGATGCATAAAAAGCTTTTGACAAAATTCAACACCAATTTATGATAAAAACCCTCTGGAAAATAGGAATAGGGGGAACTTCCCTCAACAAAATAAAGGCTGTATATGACAAACCCACAGCAGATATCATCTTAAATGGTGAAAAACTGAAATCATTTCCACTAAGATCAGGAATAAGACAAGGTTGCCCACCCTCATCACTGTTATTCAACATTGTTTTGGAAATTTTAGCCACAGGAATCAGAGAAGAAAAAGAAATAAAAAGAATCCAAATCAGAAAAGAAGTAAAGCTGTCACTGTTTGCAGATGACATGATACTACACATAGAGAATCCTAAAGATGCTACCAGAAAATACTAGAGCTAATCAATGAATTTGGTAAAGTAGCAGGATACAAAATTAATGCACAGGAATCTCTTGCAATCCTATACACTAATAATGAAAAATCTGAAAGTGAAATTAAGGAAACACTCCCATTTACAATTGCAACAAATAGAATAAAATACATAGGAATAAACCTACCTAAGGAGGAAAAGACCTGTATGCAGAAAACTCTAAGAGACTGATGAAAAAAATTAAAGTTGATACAAATAGATGGAGAGATATACCATGTTCTTGGATTGGAAGAATCAACGTAGTGAAAATGACTATAGTACCCACAGTAATGTACAGATTCAATGCAATCCCTACCAAACTACCACTGATATTTTTCACAGAACTAGAACAAAAAATTTCACAATTTGTACGGAAACACAAATGACACCGAATAGCCCAAGCAATCTTGAGAAAGAAAAATGGAGCTGGAGGAATCAGGATCCCTGACTTCAGACTACATTACAAAGCTACAGTAATCAAGACAGTATGGTACTGGCACAAAAACAGAAATATAGATCAATGGAACAGGAAAGAAAACCCAGATATAAACCCACACACATATGGTCACCTTATCTTTGATACAGGAGGCAAGAATGCACAATGGAGAAAAGACAGCCTCTTCAATAAGTGGTGCTGGGAAAACTGAACAGCTACATGCAAAAGAATGAAATTAGAACACTCCCTAACACCATACACAAAAATAAACTCAAAATGGATTAAAGACTTAAATGTAAGGCCTGAAAGTATAAAACTCTTAGAGGAAAACAGAGGCAGAACACTCTATGACATAAATCACAGCAAGATCCTTAATGACCCACCTCCTAGAGAAATGGAAATAAAAACAAAAATAAACAAATGAGACCTAATGAAATTTCAAAGCTTTTGCACAACAAAGGAAACCTAAACAAAAGACAACCCTCAGAATGGAAGAAAATATTTGCAACTGAAACAACTCACAAAGGATTAATCTCTAAAATTTACAAGCAGCTCATGCAGCTCAATATAAAAAAAAAAAAAAAAAAAAACAACACAATCCAAAAATGGGCAGAAGACCTAAATAGACATTTCTCCAAAGAAGATATACAGATTGCCAACAAACACATGAAAGAATGCTCAACATCATTAATTATTAGAGAAATACAAATCAAAACTACAAAGAGATATCATCTCACACCAGTCAGAATGGCCATCATCAAAAAATCTAGAAACAATACTTGCTGGAGAGGGTGTGGAGAAAAGGGAACCCTCCTGCACTGATGATGGGAATGTAAATTGATACAGCCACTATGGAGAACAGTATGGAGGTTCCTTAAAAAACTAAATATAGATGTACCATACAACCCAGCAATCCCACTACTGGGCATATACCCTGAGAAAACCATAATTCAAAAATAGTCACGTACCACAATGCTCATCGCTGCTCTATTTACAATAGCCAGGACATGGAAACAACCTAAGTGTCCTTCGACAGATGAATGGATAAAGAAAATGTGACACATATATACAATAGAATATTACTCAGCCATAAAAAGAAACAAAATTGATTTTTTTGTAGTGAGGTGAATGAACCTACAGTCTGTCATACAGAGTGAAGTAAGTCAGAAAGAGGAAAACAAATACTGTAGGCTAAAACATATATATGCAATCTAAAAAAAAAAAAAAATGATGATGAAGAACCTAGGGGCAGGATGGGAATAAAGACACAGACCTACTAAAGAATGGACTTGAGGATACTGGGTGTAGTATGGGTAAGCTGGGACAAACTGAGCGAGTGGCATGGACATATATACACTACCAAATGTAAAATACATAGGTAGTGGGAAGCAGCCGAATAGCACAGGGTGATCAGCTTGGTGCTTTGTGACCAACTGGAGTGGTGGGATTGGGATGGTGTGAGGGAGGAAGACACAAGAGGAGAGAGATATGGGGATATATGTGTATGTATAGCTGATTCACTTTGTTATAAAGCAGAAACTAACAAAGTATTGTAAGGCACTTATACTCCGATAAAGATGTTAAAAAGAAAAATATTACTATGTCCTCTTGAAAAAGAAAAAAATAAAATTTATCCAGATGATTAATAAATTATTCTATCATTAAAATACTTAATCAGATAATTGAATTTAGCTTATCATTTTAAGTAGAGATGTATAAGAAACTTTAATAATTTCAAAATAATAGTGAACTATTTATAATAACTTGAATTATTATACTCACAGGTTGAATTTGTCATGTACAAGTAATATTTAGGTAATAATAATTGTTTGGTCTTTGTGTTTTGCTTATGTTACCCAAAATATTATGAGAAAAATAACTTTATTTTCCTGACTCACCACCTGTAGAAACTGGGTCCCAAAATGTTCCGTCTTCTTAATGTCGTGCATATATTAATTGATGGAGTTAGGTTTTGGATCCAGGTATCTAATTCCATTGTTCATACTCTAAATAGCTATGCAATACTGCCTCTCACAGTAAGAAGTGCTATCATTAAATTATTAAATGTTTAATGTTATCATTGCTGATTAATATTAACTTTTAAAGTGAATAATGAATGAAGTATTGAATTCATGAATTAATGAATAAATAAATGTACATAAATTCTAATGAGTTTGTTTTACTAAACTCTACTTAAAGTCATTTTAAATTTACTCTATTTAAAAAAAAGAATAAATACATTTGTATGTCAAATTTTAAAATTTAATAAAAATATTTTTATTTGCTCACTTAAATTGATCATTAATTTTGAAAACAGTAGTAACCTCCAAATAGTGATTTATTTTTATATAATAGCTAACCGCATATTGACATGATTTTGTTCTGAGAATTTAGAATGTTCTATATCTCTTTTCTGCTGTAAATGCATTATGTATGAAGTTCAGGGATGCATTTCTTTATTTTTGACAATTAAATGGAATAAATTTAAATTAAATTCTTCTCAGATGGGATATTTGGAACATAGTTTTTCTGCTTACTCTCCAATGATATCAAAATGATATTTAGGATTTATAGTTGAAAGAAATGAAATGAGCACAATTCCCAAACTAATCCCAATTAGCAGGCACTCAACTGGTGTAGTTCTTCTTCACTGTAGGGACAGGATACTGAATGCTCATAAAGTCTATTAAACTCTATAACTCTCTGCATGCACAGCAGCCTCCACAAGTCCTACTGTTAACATTCATTTATATTCTGGAAACACTTGTGTCATCCACACTTTCCAGGTTGCAGGCAGTACATGTGCACCTCTATCCCACATGGCTTCCATTCCTAGGCATTTAAGCCCTCTCTTATAGTGTGTTCCATATCAAATTTAAATTGAATGACATTTTTTCTTCTTGAAGCCAACAAAATAATGTATATTGACAAGCATTATAGAAAATATTAATACAAGATATTAGTGAAAGGAACAAGGGAGATTGGCATTAAAGCATCCACAAATTATATCATACATATGACTGTATGACTGTTTTCCATGTTCAGGACGGCATGGTACCTAACATGAAATAGGGTGGAAACTGCCATAGAAAGAAAATATTCTGAAGAATTTTACCCTAGACTAATTCTCTTTGAAGATTTTTCCTTCTTGTTTAGCATAGATACATTTAATTGGTCAAGGTCTGAGAACATTTGTAGGATATTTCTAAGAAAGAGAAAGGTGTAACTTATTTGCTTTTTGATTAAGAATACCCAATTTGGAGGAGAAAAAATTGGCTTAAATTCCCATCCCCTCTACATAATAGATGAATTTGATCAACTAAATTAATGTTTCTGAACTTGAATTTTTGATACATAAAACAAATGCATTTCACTTCATATTTTTAGAACTTGAAAGATTATATATATGTACTCATATATAATATATATAAATATATGCATTTTGCACAGTTTGCTGCATATAATAAGGACTACCTGAACTGTATTATCTCCCATTACTCTAAATTTCTATAGCTTTGTTTGGACTTTTCATATGCCTTTTGTCATTTGATACATAGTTTTACCCGTATTTGAATATTCTGATAAGCTTTCAACTATTTAAGGTCATGACTCAATTTTATTTTGGTGCACCTGCATTGTATATATATATATATATATATATATATATAGCATAATAATAAAAATAATGCACATTTATAAGGCATTTCCTGATAGAGTCTAATAGAGTTGCAAATATTCACCATAAAATTTTAAAAAACAGGGAAGTTTGGTTTTGGAGGGAGTGAAATAATATCTTAATAACATCTCAATAATATATTTATTATTTAATTGTTAAGCCTTTATACTAATATTACATTTGAGAATATGGATTATATTTCAAAACTATTAATAGGTTATTGTAGGAAACTCATCAGTTACATCACCCAGATTATGAATGCTTTTTATCCCATTTCTAAGAATTCATACCACCATCATTTTGTAACTGAGTCTGTCATAATGAAATGCCAGTCTCCAAATATTAAACACATTAAAACTGTGATTCTAACATGGATCGATTCATTTTAAAGATGATTAGCCTATGTATTCAAATATAGAATTCAGGTATCTACTTACTGGATGAAGCTTCAGTAGTAAATATTGGGTCAGGCTACAGAATTTGAACTTGTAACAATAATAACAGATGCTTCTGATAAAGGAGATACTTTTCTGCTTTAGAAAAATATTCTCCCCTTCATTTAATATCAATACATACATTTCTAAAATCAAATGCATTATTTGCATTAAGATTATTTTATTAATGTTTGCAATTACTTTAGAGAGTCAAATGAAGTGGTGTTGACAGGCATCTGAGAGATCTAGGGGATTATCTGTCCCTGACTCAAGAGTATACCACCAAGGTACCTTCTAGCTTCCTTCTTTTAGTCACAGGAAACACACATCTTACAATTTTAAATTAGACATTTGTATCTTGCTGTTAGCTATGAAATAAAATTTTCCCTAGTCTCTTGCAAAATACCATTCAGTCAAAAAAATTGTGTATTTAAAAAGTGACTGTCGGGCTTCCCTGGTGGCGCAGTGGTTGAGAGTCCGCCTGCCGATGCAGGGGACACAGGTTCGTGCCCCAGTCCGGGAAGATCCCACGTGCCATGGAGTGGCTCGGCCCGTGAGCCATGGCCGCTGAGCCTGCGCGTCCGGAGCCTGTACTCCACAACGGGAGAGGTCACAACAGTGAGAGGTCCACGTACTGCAAAAAAAAAAAAAAAAGAAAAAAAAAGTGACTGTCAATTCCATGGTAATATTTTTATGTTTTTAATTTGTTTGCAAGATACTTGCTTAGAAACAGGACTGTCCAGTTCAGTATTAGACATTAGGAACCTATTGTTGCATAAATAGTTGGTAGTTATTTACAGAATTTATTTGTAATTAAAAATTGACTTTAAAAATCCATACAAATTATTTTAGTTGACTGTTACACTAAATTGAACATCAATTCCAGCTATGGAAGCAAAATACTGTGAAAAATTCAATTTACTTAATTGTGATATTCAACAGGTTCATGAGTAAAACTGTTTTCACATTGGTACATGATAGGAACATTCAATAAGATCATTTTATATTCCTATATAAGCAACATATCTTTATGAGGTAAAATAAACCTAAGGAAAATGAATAAAAGCTTTCATAAATTGCAGAGCTTTCTTAAAAGAAATTGCAAATTCTAAGTGTCATGGTACAAATGATGATCAATAGATTTAAATATATCTTCTTTATTTGTTCCAGGTATCAGAAATGAAATGTTTTAAAAATAGTGCCTAGGTACAATTTTATGAGTTGCATATTTTATTTAAATTTGAATTTGATTTAAATTAGAAGTTATTTAAACTATTCATTAAATTGAAAAAAATCACTCTTTTTGCACTGCCTGTTGATTCAAAAATCAAAGTTCCAACAAATTCCTGGTTCATTTAAAATAAATTCCAAATTTCTTACTAAGGTTTACAGAGTTGTGTAGGATCTGAACTTTTCTCCCTTCAAGACTGTATTTCATACCATTACTTCCTATCTCATTAGTCTCTCTCTCTCGTCTCTCTCTCTTTCTGTGTTTTCTGGTAGGTTGTGTGAGCTATAAGTTCTGGTTAACCTCATGTTTTACCCTGTAATTATCTTGACATACTCCAGATCATTAGACATCCAGAAACTTCTCTGAGTTAATGGGTACCTGAATCTTTGAGAATTGTATCTCCTTACCTCTGTTTCACACGTCTTACTAAAGTATATTAAATGTTTGTTACTTCTTGGACATTAGCTTTAAACAACTTAATACACTTAATGTAGTGGACAAATGTGTCATTTTGAGGAGTAAGACAGTTAAGATTTTCATGGTCTATATTATGACAGCAAAGGAGAGGTGAGAAAAGACTGTAAAAATCTATTTTTGGCTTTGCCATATTAAAACAATGACTACTTTTAGTCCTTGTAATTTTTTCAAAAATAAATAAAAAGAAACATTTTCCATGTTTAAAGCTATAACCCAGGTGCCAGATGCTATGTTGCTTTGCTCTAGCAAGGAATTCTATCTGGATCCACAACAGAAAATGGAGTCACAACCTGATCAGGTATGTGATGAGTCATAATAATTCACCAATCTCCACCTGTCTCCTTACAAGTCAGTCAGATGAGTTGATGGGGTTATGACAGTATTGGCTCCCCTTCCCCTTGCATCTTTTACAACTTTGTGGCACTTTTCTCTACAATTTCTGGAGCGATTTTGTTTACTATCTTAGGAGGAAAGGGACATTCCAGAGGCTTCTACATGACCCTTTCTACTATTATGAGAGTTCTTCCGTGGTTCAAAGTTCTCAATGAGTGAATGCTGTCAGTTGCTAACTATTTAAAAACTGAAGAAAAAAAAAATAAGAGTGTGCCTGTGGGCCTGCTGGGACTACTGGAATTTATATTAAGTCTGTATTATTTATTATTTATCTGATAATTTAGTATAACTAAATTATCCACTTAATTGTCTCCATTCTCCAATTTATTTTATCAATTAAGTTCTTACCCCAAAAAATAATTGTAGTCATTCAATACTTTGATTTAAGAATATAAAAACAAAAACATTGCCAGGATTTAATAAAGGTAGTCATCTTTACAATGCTTCAGAAACTCATTTATTCCCCAATGGATACTAAACTCAATACCATGTTATGTCTAAATCTATCTGTTAAAAAATTCACATGGAAACTACTTTTGGTTATTAGATTTTGAATTAGGTAGAGTACATCATTTATACCATCCAGGCATGTAATCATTCATTGATTTAATATGCATTGTAGGAGAGCCATCAATGGAAATAGAGGGTTGATATTAGAATGCGAAATTGCATAAAAGAAGATGAATGATAAGAAGAAATTTACCATAATTGTATCTGTTTTCTCCCTCACACAGGGTCTTGGCTCAAATTGTCTTGGCTCAAACTCTATAAGCAGAATTTAAATACTCTATATTGTTAAAGGGTTATATAACATATTTTTAATTTAAAATGTTCAGTTGTTAGAGAAACAATTTAAGAACACTGAAGTGCTTTGAAGTGCTTTTCAGATATGAATCTGTATATATTTTAAAATTGAATTGTTGGATGTAAATAGATTTATACAATGATAATGAAGTTTGTAAAAAATTCATAGGCACAGATTTGTATTTCAGTCTCCAGCCCCACACCCCAACACAGATATACAACTTACAAACTATAGAATTACTGGAGAAATAAAATTAAGAGAAAGCTCTTATTTTCCCTCATCAAATTTATCAGTTAAGTTTATCAGCCTGACAGTTTATGTGTTTGGTAATAGTTTGGTCTTTTTTATTATTTTGGTATTGGAGAAGGTTAATATATGGAGTATGGGACTAGCCAGGAAAATTATTTTGTTATGAAACAATGTCTGGAAGAAGTGAGTGTCTGTAGTTGACCCAGAGAAGTGTGGATAGGGTCATTCAGAGAACCAGAATAATGCCTTGATTAGGAGAAAGGAATAACAGGAAGATTCATACAAGGATTCCAAAGGAGAATGTAACTCACAATATCAAGAGTTTATAATGTGTAGGAAGTTAAAGATGAGAGAATGAGTCTGTTTTTCTTATTTTCTTAAGAAACTGTTGAGACCAGTGAGACTAAAATTTGCCTTAAAATAACACAACTCATAAGTGGCAGAGAAAGAGCTTGAGTTCAGACTTTCTCACAACAACATGTACCCATTTCCTCCTTGAAGACCAGACAATATCTGGTTGAGGACTAGGAATTATTAGAATTTAATATGTTGTATCTGTACCAGGAGAAATTTACTTCAATATGAGCATGAGCCAGGGGACTAATTAAAACAATCAGCATAAGACAAGAAAGGATCATAAAGCAAGGAGCTCACTCATCCCCAAACCAGCAGATAGACTCACTGATGTCACCTCTCTTTCCCCTCAGGATACAGCAGGATAACTGATGTTTGAAAGATAAACAATTACTCATTTTTACTCAATCCATGTGGTGTAAGATATAATGAATAGATAGATGATAGATAGATAGATGATAAATAGATAGTTGCCCCTACCTTTATCCATGACCATTTTCTCTGCGATCACCTCCTTCCTTCCCTCCTTGCTTCAACCAGTTCTTCAAAATAAATGTCGTTAGTAGTTTCTTTTTGTAAAGTCTTTTAAATTGCCCCCTTTCTCCTCGGCCACAGTTAAAGAGTCAAGCTTCTCTCCTTTGTCCCATTATGGTATCCTATGTATATAACTGATCTTTATCTTATGATAGTATATTACTTGCAACTTATTGTATTTTTGCTTTTTCAATAAAATCTGAACTATTCTGTGCAAAGACTGTGTTTTACTTACCACTGGGCCAAGAACGGAAATTATTTAGAACTTAGAGGTATAATTTTTTAAAGGAATGCTAGTTAATATCAATAAAAACTCCAATATATGATAGATATTTTTTGAAAAAATCAAAGTTTATTTTTAATTTATATAAAATATAATAGATGGTGGGATTTTGCTACAATTCATACCCTTTAGGACATGGATGTTCAAGAAAATGCCATCTTTACCATGTGTCTTAGCATTGACATCCAGCCACCAGTCCAAGGAAGAACACTGTGGAGTGTATGTGGTAGATTTTGTATGAACAAGCCTGAAGTAGTGTACATTACATCTGTTAGTATTTCATTGGCCATAACTAAGTCATATGGCTACAACTAACTGTAAGAAAGGTTCTGAAATGAACTCTAATGTGTAACCTAGAAGGAAGTTAAAAAAAAAGTTTTGGTGAACAACTAGAGAGGCTTTACCACAGAAGTGTTATGTAAATTTTAGTTGAATGATTTAATGAATGAGAGGATAACTGAATAAATGTATGAGTGAAATCAATATTTAATCAACCTTGTCAAGCTTCTCTGGAATCACCACAGCTTCCCACTATCTTTTCAAAGTTTAAAACTTTGTGACATTTTGTTTGTGCTGTTCTCTGCAGTAAGACTGGGTATCCATAAGCTTGGAATGAATAGCAAAAAGAAAGTTCCAGTTTTCAAACTTTTAATCTTTAAAATATAATAGTTAAATGACACATTAGGTGCTTCAGATAAATTCTCAATTCTCAAAAATGCTAATGCACAAATATTGTTATGTTATTTTTCAGATAAGTATATAAGAATATCATGGGTTATTTGCCAATCTTACTCAGCTAAAACTGGGAGACTATATAAGCCAAAGCCTGTCTCTTCTCATGGCATATGGCTACCTCACCAACATGCTCCTCTTTAAGATACAGTAGATTTACACCCTCTGCTCTCTCATTCCTGAGAGTACACTGACCAATTTTAGGTGATGTATTCTGGATAACGATCATAGAAAAGTGAAGTTCTTCTCTGATTTTTTTTTTAACTCTTCTGGAAATAATGATGTATAATAAAGTAAGCAATCCTACAGACAGTTATGCGAGATCAGAAAATAAGCAAGATAATCATGTTTTCACAATATGTTGTGTAGCATATTTAGAAATTATAATAATATTTGACATATTGATATTTTACATCTGAGCACAAGTTTTAACAAGAACCAAGGAAGCAGATGTCTTGTGATGTCTCTGCTTCTTTTGTAGTTTTATGCCTTTTGAAGATTTCTTGGGGAAAATAAAACAAAAGTTTGATGTTTTACCTCCTGAATCCACTATCTTTTGCGTCTGTCTCTACCAGATATTGGCTGCATTGCCAATTTTGTCAATTTTAAGGGAAATTCTACCTCTGCCTGCACACATGGCTATTCTATTAATGCCAGCAAAGGGTGAAGTAGAATATAGTCAAAGGGATCATTAAGCCATTTTTATCTTGATGTTATATTATAAGTTCATCATTACTTAGAGTAAAGGGGAATATGTAAAGAAAGTAAAGATTGCTTTCTATGTGGTGTGTATTAAATACTGAAATATACATAGCAGATATACTGAACTAATGTTATGATGACATCAGAAGGAATTACTGAATTACAAATGTATGATCATGACAAAAATTGAAAATAATTTTTAGAGTATTAAAACATTGAGAAATCAGTCAACCACTATTCATAACTATTTTTACCAAGCATTTTGGAGAACTAGAAGATTATACAAGAATGTATATTTCAATCATTATATATCAGTAAACCTACATTTATCTTAGAAGATAACTACTCAAGAAAAATATTGGACCAATAAAATTTATTACAAATATTTGTTTTACTTTAGGACTTCCAAAACTATGTTGAATAAAAATGGTGAGGGTGGGCCTCCTTGTCTTGTTCTTAATCTTAGAGGAAATGCTTTCAGCTTTTCACTGTTGAGTATGATGTTAGCTGTGGGTTTGACACATAGGGTCTTTATTATGTTGAGGTATGTCCCCTCTATGCCCACTTTCTGAAGAGTTTTCATCATAAATGGATGTTGAATTTTATCAGAAGTTTTTTTCTGCATCTATTGAGATGATTATATGGTTTTTATTCTTCAATTTGTTGAGGTGTATCACATTGATTGATTTGTAGATATTGAAAAAAATCTTTGCATCACTAGGATAAATCCCACTTGATCATGGTGTATGATTCTTTTAATGTATTGTTACATTTGGTTTACCCGTGTTTTGGTGAGGACTTTTGCATCTGTGTTCATCAGTGATTTGGTGAGGACTTTTGCATCTATGTTCATCAGTGATTTGGCTTGTAATTTTCTTTTTTTGTGATATCTTTGTCTGGTTTTAGTATCAGGGTGAGAGTGGTCCCATAGGATGAGTTTGAAAGTTTTCCTTCCTCTCTAATTTTTTGGAATAGTTTCAGAACTATTTATTTAGCAATAAAACATTTAGCAATAAATACTAGGTAGAAAACATGATGTCATAGATAATGTAAAATAACTGAGATGGTTCTTGTCCAGAGATGGATAGGTTCTATTAACTATAATAACTGAAAAAGAAATAAATCATGGAAAATTCAGACAGCAATTCATTTATTCTATAATATTTAGTGAGTACCCATGATATGCAAAAAGTATTTTAGCTATCTAAATACTTGGAATATGTCTGTGGGGGAAACTGACGTAAAAGAAAAAAAAAAAAAGCCAAGCCTGAATATCAAAGTCTATATCCTGTAGATGGTGGGAGAGACTATTCAAACACTCCTGATTCCTTGATAATGTTCTTAAACACCTGATTGGCAAATGTCCAAGGTCTTTTTTTCAAATTTCCAGAGGCCTAGTTACCTCATGGTGCCAACTCCTATTTGTATTACCACTTCTAGAGAGAAAAATAGAAGTTATTTTACACAAAGCATGAAAATTCTTTAATAATAGGAACAAATTCTCTACTATATTTTATAAAGTCAATAGATTATTGATTCTGGACTCTCAAATGTTTTTGACTGTAATAAAACAAATTACAGAATAAAAACATGAGTTTACAGGCAAACATAATATTATTGCATAACAGATACTATATTAATTGAGTACTCTATGTCATTTCTGTTTATTACTATTTAATAGAACCCCAGCTTTGATTGAGCTGTAATATTAATATACTTGGGAATAAATCATAATTAAACTAAGGCAATATTTACCAGTAATTGATCTAGGGATGGTTATCTGATTGTTTGCCACATAATACCTGGAGCTCAATTAGCCATAATGCAGAAAGAAGCAACAAGTCTGAGAATCAAAGCCAACATACTGGGGAAGATTTGAGCAAGTCTGCGTCATTGAGTAACTGAAGAAAATCCTGGTCTGCCTGCCTCCAGATACCTTAATAAAAATAGAATTTTTTTTATGATTTTATCTATGCATAGTCTGGCTAAAACATATGCCATGTGGATGGTGACAAGGGATTACATTACAGACAAGAAATCTAGTTTCCTTACAGGAAAAATGAAGACCAAACATTGACTTAAGTTAACTCATAGGGAGATTATAAAATAAAGCCTTTAATTTTATTCATTTATATAGGCACTTTTATTACAAAAAAAGAGGAGGAAAGTAATAATTACTTCTGGTATTTCTTAAAATGGAAAATGTGCCTCAAATATTCTGTGAATTATAGTAAGGCATTCTTAACTATAAGTGAAACTATGAATACACATTTCTTACACAAATTATTAGCTTCTTTTTTAAGTAAGTGTGCAAATTTATTTCCATACCCACAAATCTAAAGCCTGTATTATTCAGATTTATATAGATCATTAATCCTAAAATTTTGACTTCCACAATACCTTTGCAATTTTGACAGTTATTGAAGACTTCAAATAGTTTTGTTCATGTGTGTTATATTTATATATATTTACCAAAGTAGAAATGAAAATTGAGAAATTTAATTATTTACATCATTTTAAAAATTAAAAATAGTAAACTTGTTAACATATTTTATGAGAAATATTTTCTGAAATCATAAAATAAATTATTAGAATAAAGTTATTGTTTTATATTTTTTCCCAAATCTCTTTAATATCTGGCTCAATGGAGGAAAGCTGTTTTCTCATCTTTGTTTTTACAATCGTATTGTTGAGATATGCTGTTTTGATAGTAGTATCTTAAAAGAATCCTTACAAAGAAATGTTGTTGAAACAAGCCAGCCTTTTCAGATAACTGTGGAACTCTTTGATACTACACCAAAACTCAGCTAGCAGTAGTTTCTTAAAATATAGTTGTAATGTTGAATCTGAAATCGTCTGAAATTATTGAACTCTTTTACATTCAAATGCATTGTTCTGTCTTCCATTTGAATGCACATTTTACCCTTGTATGAATATGTAGCACTTTGTGTGGCTCATTTGGGAATTATTTACTCACTTTTCAAATTTTCTGAATTTTGATAAATTCCATTGTGATATACAAAATATAACATGAATTGATATCATGACTCATCAGAGATATCTTTAAGTATCAAGATGTTACCAAGTTCACAATACAGGTAAAACTTTCCAAATTCTAATGTTACTTGAAATCTTAATTTATAATTAGTTAAAAAATAATATTGAATCATTTTTGTTGAAATAGCTCAATTAGTTTATTTTAAAGAAATTTCTGCTAAGTAGCCAAATCTGAAAAAACAGAGTGTTTCTATTAGTTGTTATTTCATGTAAAATTGTTTCTCATGAAAATAGAATATGGTTTATTTTTTTAAACTAAAGTAGAATCACAATTGCTTCCTTTGGAGATAACCATCATACTTGGTAACAAAAGAAATTTATTTGTATCTCCCATTCAATCATACTGAATATTAAAATGTTATGTACACAAGGTCTGCAAATTAATAAAACTGAGTATATTTACAGCTTCATCAAGGACATTATTCAATAAAATTGGTTTTTGCTGTTGTTGGTTGTGGTGTTAGTGGTGGTAGTGGTGGTGTTGGTAGTAGTGAGCCTTCCCCATGCTTACCCCTCCCAGGATATGGCGTTGAAGAATTCAATGACTACCAGTGCAGTTTAGTGCCACTACCTTTATATGTAATCAGTCATCAAGAGTCTTACTCAGCACTATTTTGCAACATTGCTGGAATGGTTCATGGTTCACACAGAGGTTCACATACTGCCCTTAGAAGAGTACTGATGTAAAGCAACCTATAAATGCAGTGATATTAGTGCATTATTCTATTATTTAACTTATAGCTTATTTATAGTAGCAAACTTAACCTATACAATTTAATTGACATGAATTATGAATTAAATAATGGCACTTGACAGCATTTTTAGAAGGTAATGAAACTTCTTTAAGAGAAAAAGATTTGTTTCACAGTTTTAGTTTTTGATTACAAATCAGCAAAAAAAACAATATTTTATTTCTAGAACAAAAGTTGTTTCATGGTTAAACTTTCAATTTACCTGAGACTCAGCATAGCAAACAACAAATTCCAAGTTTCAATTTCACTCCTATTGTATATGTTCAATTGTGTGTCTTGAAACACAAAAAATATTTCATTTATTACTTTGTTTTGTTCCTCAAAGAAAACAGAACAATATAAAATATGCTTCTCATAAAATGGAAAGTCAGTACAAATGAAACATACTTCTGGGTATAACTAAACTTAGTTTACATAATTTCAGTATAACTTTACTGCAAAACAAGAGCTTCAACATATGTTACACATATTGATATACTAAATATAGATATATTTAAAGTCTTCGCTATGGCTTCCCTGGAGTGGAGAATTCTGGTATGCACAGTGCATTCTTTAGTATAATTGAAAATGATGGTTTACAATATGAATTTGACAATAAATTATAGAATGTAAACCTGCAAGCCATATTATATAATCAGTCATCAAAGGAAAATGTTTTGAAGTATATGCTTTAACTTTCAGATTTTAATTAATGTAGTGTATTGATCTTAAATTTTATGCATATTTAAGAGCTTTCATGGATTTGTTTTTAAAAAGAAGCTGATTCTCTAAAATTATTTACAGGAATATTTGTAAGTGAAATTCTTTTATTTATTCTTATCTACAACAGTCCAAATTAGAGCAGTATTTTTTTGTAAATATTCATAAGTGGTGTATCTGAGTAATATTGAGAAATAGGCAAATGACAGGCTGATTTTATGCAACTATGCAATTAAAATAATTTGCTCTGACTGTTTTCATAGGGTAAGAAACCAATAACCTTACTTCTTTACAATTTCAATTAGACCTCAAATTAATTGAAGACAAATTGCTTTGTTTTTTTGTATGAAAGTAAAAGGAAATGATAAAAAAATGTATTTTACATGGAGTTATAAAATATAACAGTGGTCAGGTCAAGGCACATCCAATTTAAAGTATTAATAGAGAGTAGAAAAAATAGCATCCAACATGTATTTCTTACTACTTTTCCTTTAAATCTAGGTATTGCTATATCCTTGAAGCAATCTGTATATGTTCTCTTTCCCTCAGAAGAGGGGTAGGAGAAATCCAGAACTCAGTGACAGTGATTGCAAGAAATTATCACCAATAATCAAGTTATATAATTATTTTTTATTTTGTCTCATAGCCACTGAAAATGTGATATCAATAATATTGTCAAATTTTCAACCAATTTCCACTATTACTACTTCTACTTCTTTCATACATTAATTACTGATTCACAATTACCAGAGAGAAATTTATGCTCTGTCTAAATTTTTACATTTGAATGCCAAATTATGTGGGAACTTTATTTCAAACATGATTAATTCATCTTATATTTTATGAATTTTATAGATGAGTAATGGAATGTATCAGGAAATATAAAGGCTCTGGTCAATGGACTTCATTTTATATATTTATTTTTATTTTTTCCAGCTTCATTGAAGTATAACTGACAAATAAAAATTGTATATACTTAAGAAAACAATATGGTGGTTTATTAAATATTTACTGAACATCTACTGAATGCTAGGTGTTTGAAATGGATTGGATAGTAAAAACTAGACTGGAACCCAGCATTCAGGATAATTACAGCCTAGTGGAAAAGACAGACATTTATCAAATATTCACAGAAATTAATGTAAAAGTGCAACCATAACTTGTACTTTGAGTGGTACATGTTTTTATTAAAACATGTGGCACAGCAGTTGAGAGTCCACCTGCCGATGCAGGGGACACGGGTTCGTGTCCCGGTCCGGGAAGATGTCACATGCCATGGAGCGGCTGGGCCCGTAAGCCATGGCCACTGAGCCTGAGCCTCCGGAGCCTGTGCTCTGCAACGGGAGAGGCCACAACAGTGAGAGTCCCGTGTACTGCAAAAAAAAAAAAAAAAAAAAAAAAAAAAAAAAGTCATAGGAGATATATTAGAGAGGTCATTTATGCTTATTTTATTTTAGGAAGATACAATTGAACTGATATGTGAAATACAAGAACAAGTTTACTACTTAATAAATATTTATCTCAGAGTAGTAGAAAACAGCTTTACATTCAGATGAAACAGCATAGGCAAAGACACTGGCAGGAGAAACTAAAAGATGGCCAGTGTGACCTGAGTGAAGAGATGAGAGATGACAGCTAATGCAGGAGGTAGTGGTGAAGACAGATGAAGAAAGTTTTTAGAACTTGGTAATGAATTGGATATGCATGCCTTATGTAAAAAGGAAGGTCAAATAAGACTCCTAATTTTCTGACTTATGCAATGATATAAATTCACTGGGATAGATGACATGGGACATTTGAAGTGAATCAAGGTTTATCTTTTGGAATGGAGAGGAGAAAAGGTGGTATGGAAAAGAGAATAAAAATCAGTAATTTGGTTTTGTACACTTGAAGTTTTATTTTCCCTGAAAATACCTAAAAGAAATATGAAATAGGACAATGAATAAAAAAGTGGAATTAATTGAAGAACTTTTAGGTAAATTTTCTAGTCTTCTTCATAGAGGTAAATATTGAAACTTTGGGCTTTAGAAATAAATAGTGAGGGGAGAAAGAGTCTTAGTACCAAGACTTGGGGGAACTCTAGGAGGCTAAGTCTGAAAAGGAGAAATAGGCCAAGAGGGCAGGGGAAGCCCCAGGACAGTTATGTGGTACAGAAGCCAAAGTAAGACAATATTTTAAGAAGGAAGGGTGATCAATAGTGTGCATGTCACAGAGAGATAAACTAAATAAGGTGTATGCCTTATATAAGGTACCTAAAATAGTCAAACTTATAGAAACAAAGAGTAGAATGGTTGTTGCCAGGGACTGGGGAGAAGGGAATTCATGGAGAGTTGTTATTCAATGGATATAACTTTTCAGTTACTCAAGACAAGTAAATTCTAGAGTTCTGCTGTACAATATTGTACTTATAGTTAACAAGACTATAATTGTACACCTAAAACTTTGTTCAAGTGATAGATCTCATTTTATGACTTCCTACAATTAAAAAGAAAATAAACAAGTGGAGAGTAAAAATATCCATTGGCTTTAGAGACATGGCAGTGAAATATAACATTTATAGGAGGGTTTTTGAAAAAATGGTAGCATGAAAGCCAGTTCAGAGTGGATTAATGAGTGAATGAAAGGTGATGAAACAGAGAGAGCAACTCTAGGAAGATTGAATGAAAGAACAGGTAAAAAAGGAAGAGTTTAAATCCAAGAGAGTACTATAGGTAACACATTCTTTAACAATGTCAGCTTTTCTTTCTAAGATTAAATAAAAATACTAATAGTTTTCAAAGATTAAACATTAAACAGATGTTATAGGTCACATATGGGAAGTACTGGAAGAGAAAGTTTTGTGGGTTGGAATTTTGGATCAGGATCATTTGTGGTAAAATATAACATGAGATCTATTATATTTTCTGCCAGTATAATATGCATTTAACTATTAGATTTAGAATTCTACATTAATGTCAATATTTTTAACATAATTTATAATATAATTAACATATCATGGAGGAACTATGGCCTCTGGAGATATCTTAGCATTTAATGGAAAATTGATGAAATATCAAAATAATGAAATGACCCATTATTGTAATAATGAGTACCTAACTGAACTTTGTTTAGAATTTTGATTTTTAATCACATATTTATTGACTATATTCCTATAATATGGAATTTTGGTTTACATTTCCAAAGTTGATACATACATCTATATAAAAGTAGATATGCATGTATATACCTGCACACACAGTTCTGGAATATCTCTTAGATATATTAGTATTTTATATTACCTCTTCATTAGTGAGATGCTTTACACATACTGACTTTTTTAAATCATTGGATTTAAAATCAATGGACAGTTTTAGTTTTAGTAAGTTTTTGATATCGTGTGTGAAATGTTCCTTTGGTAGTGAATATCACTTTATCTTTTTTTTTGCAGTATGCGGGCCTTTCACTGTCGTGGCCTCTCCCATTGCAGAGCACAGGCTCCGTATGCACAGGCTCAGCGGCCATGGCTCACAGGCCCAGCCGCTCCGCGGCATGTGGGATCTTCCTGGACTGGGGCACGAACCCGTGTCCCCTGCATCGGCAGGCGGACTCTCAACCACTGCACAACCAGGGAAGCCCTATCACTTTATCTTTACTTAGATTTTCCCATATATATATTTTTTTTCAGATAAAAATTAGAAATTCATTTTCCTAGGAGAAAATCAACAGTGGACTCTGCATAATAAAATGTACTAACAAAATCAGAGATTTAAAAAATGTATTCTATTTTATGATGCAATAATGCATGGTAGTGTTGACCTAACCAGTCAAGATACATGTCAAGGAGATGGGGTGTGAGACATACTGTTGGGATAAACTAATCTGGGCTAGCTGTCACACTGCACACATACAGGCTGATCATTTAATTTGATTACAGTTTAAATTTTTGACCTACATGGAAGTCTAACCAAGTAGCAGAATATATCTGAAGTTCACAAAATCATCCTAAATGTGGTTTATCTAGAAAAATATTTGGTATGTCGACTAAAAAATGTATTCACAACCTAAAAGTTGAGGGTTATGTTTTATTCTCCGGGAATTTTTAGGACTTCAAGCCCCGGAGGGAGCATCTCAAGTAACCTTGAGAGAACTGCTCCGAGGATGCCAGTGGTAGGAGCTAGGATATATAGGAGTTTTACAACAAAGGGCAGGTAGTCTGAATATCAAAAGATTATTGTTAATTAAAGAAAATCGGATATGTCAAGTTAAGGAATTTAGCACTTTTCTTGTATGGGAATATGCAAGAGTCTGAGCTCACTGAAATCATTCCTTTAATATGCACCTCAGCTACCTGGGGCCAATATCCTGTGTTTTCACACCCTGAGTTTCCTCAGGGCTCACCTTGGGGAGTGGCTACAGTCTGATGCCTGCTAGATGGCAGGTATTCTTTCCTTCCTGAGTTCCCTCAGGGCTCAACAGTTCACAGTTGGCAGAGGCTGCAATCACTGATGACTGTGACATCCTTTGTTTACTGATATGGTAGGCAGTATTCCATTTATCAGGTATAAGGCAAATCCAATAGCATAATGAGGATGAGTTGGACCATGGCAGGATAGTGACAAAGGCTAGGAGAACAGTTCCTGCTTCTCAGTAGCTAGCAGAGACGTTTTCACCAAGCTAGATTTCAAGAACAAGACTCAAGTTTCTGAGCATTGGGTAACATTCAGATTTATGAGGAACTCAAACCTTGGAATAACCTAAATTGTTAATATAAAGCATTGGCTCAGGTGTGTAAGACAGGAATTTAGTACCATAACTGGAGCAAAAAGTCCCCAACGTTGAGGAAATTAAAGGAGTTAGCTATATATATGGATTATCAAAATTAAACTAAAATTATTTACTATTTATAAAAAAATAAAATAAAGACTACTCAGAAGCAAAATATGTCCTATTTGTTAGCCTTACTTGTCCATGGAGACTATACATGGGGCTTTCCTAGGAGGAGGTGAAGATTAAAAAGAATCCTAATAGCACAGGCTCAGGAACTGAGTGTCCTTACCCATGTTTCTAAGATTAATACTTGCTTGATATTTTATATTCTTGGTTCTGGTGGAAACCTTAGTTAATGGATGAATCCTGTTTATACCTGATTATAAAGATTAATGAAATGGATTCTTAGAAACAGAACGTCAGTGAATATATTTTACAACTCTGCACACTTTCCCTCTTTTCCACCTGTAGAAATACTTTATTATTGAGCTTTAGTTTATTGTATTGTAAAAAGATAAATCACAGTAAGCAGATATCCATACAAAAGTTACCTAAAAAATACAAAATAATATACTAGTCCATCCATTAATATGATATATCAAAACTATAAGCTCTGATTTAATAATTTTAGAGCACATATGAAAGTGGCTATCAGAAATAGGGGTCTAGCTTTTCTTCTGTTGGTTATAAGTGATCTTGGATATTTCTTAAAGGAGACAAAAAAGTAACAACTTGACTCAATGGCGTGACTCTTTATCATCATTTGTTGTATGTAAACAAAAAGACAAGTGTCATTCATTTTTATTCAGTTTCCAGATTAAAGATAAGAGTTGGGAATTGGCACTGTTTTGCAAAATAGCATAGTATTGTATTAAGATTCCTGTTACTGTTGTAAAACATTACCACAAACAGTTGTTTTAAAGAAAGAAATTTTACTATTGCATTTTTGAGGTAAGAAGTGCAAAATGAGATTATCTGGACTAAAGTCAAAGTAATCTCATGACTCTATACTTTCTGGACGCTCTAGGAGAAAATCCATTCCCTTGCCATTTCCAGATTCTAGAGCCCGTCTGCATTTCTTGGCTTGTATCTCACTTCTTCTGTCTTCAAAGCTAGAAACATAGCATCTTCAAATTCCTCTCTGATTCTGCTTCTTTACTCACATCTCTTCCAATGACACTTTTAAGGACCCATGTGATTACATTGGGTCACCCCAGGTATTTCAAAATAATCTTCATATCCCATAGTCCTTAATCACATCTGCAAAGTCTTTTCTTGTGATATAAGGTAATACATTCACAAATTCCAAGGATTAGGATGTGGATATCTTGGTGGAGACATTATTGTGCCTACCACAGGTATTATATTACTTTTCCATTAGCAAAATACATCTTATCGTATTAAATAAAATGAAGGAAAATTTTTTATAAATTCCAACATATATTTAATGAAGCCTCATTAACAAGATCCTCATTATTAATTTTTCTTTGAACACCTGAATGCTCTCTTTATCACAGTTACTTGTAAGCACTCCACTGGCACCTCCTTAACATATTTCTATTATACTTTATAGCTGTATGAATATACACAAAATGTTTTTATGATATATTATATAATATATATTTATGAATATATATACATATTATATATAATATGTATATATTATATATATATATAAAATCTCAAAGGTTTAGCTGATTTCAAATCAAAAAGTATATTAGTTACTTAATTCAAAAACAAAAATATGTAGTCCAATAGGCAAACCACATATTCTTCTCATTATGATCTTACTCTAATTTTCATTTCATTTGTTTCAAGCCATGACAGGTGCTGAAAGCTAATAATACATATTTTAACAACAGATATTCGAGGTCATTAATACTGGAATTAACTCCAGAATCAAATACCAGATGAATATATTTCCTCCAGAATGTTAAGGTGTATCCGTGAGTATCAAATATCATAACTATGTCATCTGTTACATTTAAATTTATAAGGCAAAAAGTGTTACATAACTTTGGAGTGAGAACTAAAATTTAAAAAAAAATCATAAATGAAACTTAAGGTCTTAATAAAGAGAAAGTTAACTTGTGTATGAATGTGGATTGGCTCTGGAGATTGGTTCAAAATGGGGGAGTAGAAGGACATGCACTCACTTCTTCTTGTGAGAGTACCAGAATCCCATCTAAACTGCTGAACAATCATTGACAGAAAGACACCAGAACTCAACAAAAAAGATACCTCACATCCAAGACAAAGGAGAAACTGAATTGTGATGGGGGGCAGCCATGGGAGGAAGCCACAATCACGATAAAATCAAATCCCATAACTGCTGGATGGGTGACTCACACACTGGAGAACAATTATACCACAGAAGTCCACTCACTGGAGTGAAGATTCTGAGCCCCACGTCAGGCTTCCCAACCTGGGGGTCCAGCAAGTGCAGAGGAATCCCCAGAGAATTGGACTTTGAGACCAGTGGAATTTGATTGCAGGACTTCAACAGGACTGGGGAAACAGAGACTGCATGCTCTTGGAGGGCACACACAAAGTAGTGTGTGAACAAGAACCCAGGGGGAAGGAGCAGTGGCCCCACAGGAGAATGAACCAGACCTATATGATAGTGTCAGAGGGTCTCCTGCAGAGAGGGACAAGGACAGTGACAGCAGAAGTTCTGGGAAGTACTCATTGGCATGAGCCCTCCTGGAGTCCACCATTAGCCCCACCAAATAGCTTGTAGTTTCCAGTGTTGGGTTGCCTAGGGACAAACAACCAACAGGGAAGGAACACAGCCCCACCCGTCAGCAGACAAGTGGATTAAAGTTTTACTGAGCTCTTCCAACTAGAGCAACACCCACCTCTACCCACCACAACTTCCTCCCATCAGGAAGCTTGCACAAGCCTCTTAGATAACCTATTCAACCAGAGGGTAGACAGCAGAAAAAAGAATAACTACAATTCTGCAGACCGTGAACTAAAACCACAATCACAGAAAGACAGAAAAAATGAAAAAGCAGAAGACTATCTCCCAGATGAAGGAACAAGATAAAACCCCAGAAAAACAACTAAATGAAGTGGAGATAGGTAACATTCTAAAAAAAAAAAAAAAAAAAAAAATCACAATAATGATAGTGAAGATGATCCAGGACCTCAGAAAAAAATTGGAGGCGAAGATGGAGAAGATGAAAGCAATGTTTAACAAAGACCTAGGAGAATTAAAGAACAAGCAAACAGAGATGAACAATACAATAACTGAAATTAAAAAAAAAAATACACTAGAAGGAATCAATAGCAGAATAACTAAGGCAGAAGAATGGATAAGTGACCCGGCAGACAGAATGGTGGAAATCACTGCCCCAGAACAGAATAAAGAAAAAAAAAAGAATGAAAATAAATTAAAACAGCCTAAGAGATTTCTGGGACAACATTAAATGCACCAACATTTGTATTATAGAAGTTCCAGAGAGAGAAGAAAGAGCAAAAAACCCAAGAAAATATTTGAAGAGATTATAGTCATAAACTTTCCTAACATGGGAAAGGAAATAGCCATCCAAGTTCAGGAAGCACAGAGAGTCCCAGGCAGGATAAACCCAAGGAGAGACATGCTGAGACACATAGTAATCAAATTGACAGAACTAAAGACAAAGAAAAATTATTAAAAGCAACAAGGGAAGAATGACAAATAACATACAAGTGAACTCCCAAAAGGTTAACAGCTGATTTTTCAGCAGAAACTCTACAAGCCAGAAGGGAGTGACACGATATATTAAAGTGATGAAAGGGAAGAACCTATGACCAAGAATACTTTACCCGCAAGCCCCTCATTCACAGTCAAAAGAGAAATCATAATCTTTACAGACAAGTGAAAGCTAAGAGAATTCAGCACCACCAAACCAGCAGTACAACAAATGCTAAAAGAACATCTCTAGGCAGGAAACACAAGAGAAAGAAAAGATCTACATAAAAAAACCTAAAACAATTAAGAAAATGGTAATAGGAACATACATATTGATAATTACCTAAAATGTGAATGGATTGCGTGCTCCAACCAAAAGACACAGACTGGCTGAATGGATAAAAAACAAGACCGGTATATATGCTGTCTACAAGAAACCCACTTCAGACCTAGGGACCAGACTGAAAAATGAGAAGATGGAAAAAGATATTCCATGCAAATGGAAATCAAGAGAAAGCTGGAGTAGCAATACTTATTTCAGATAAAAAGACTTTAAAATAAAGAATGTAACAAGAGACAAGAAAGGACACTACACAATGCTCAAGGGATCAAACCAAGAAGATATAACAATTATAAATATATATGCACTCAACATAGGAGCACCTCAATACATAAGGCAAATGCTAACAGCCATAAAAAGGGAAATCAACAGTAAAACAATAATAGTGGGGGACTTTAACACCTCATGTACACCAAAAGACAGATCACCCAGACAAAAATTTAATAAGAAAACAGAAGCTATAAAAGACACAATAGACCAGATAGATTTAATTGATATTTATAGGACATTTCATCTGAAACAGCAGATTACACTTTCTTCTCAGGTGCACATGGAACATTCTCCAGGATAGATCACATCCTGGGTCACAAATCAAGCCTCAGTAAATTTAAGAAAATTCAAATTGTCTCAAGCATCTTTTCAAACACAATGCTATGAGATTCGAAATAAATTACAGGAAAAAAACTAAAAAACACAAACACATGGAGACTAAATAATATGCTACTAAATAACCAAGAAATCACCAAAGAAATCAAAGAAGTAATCAAAGAATACCTAGAAAGAAATGACAAGAAAAACAAGATGACAAAAAGCCTATGGTATGCAGCAAAAACAGTTCTAAGATGGATGCTCATAGCAATACAGTCCTACCTCAAGAAACAAGAAAAATCTCAAATAAACAACCTAACCTTACACCTAAAGCAATTACAGAGAGAAGAACAAAAATAACCCAAAGTTAGCAGAAGGAAAGAAATCATAAAGATCATATCAAAAATAAATGAAAAAGAAATTAAGGAAATTATAGCAATGATCAGTAAAATTAAAAACTTGTTTTTGAGAAGATAAAGAAAATTGATAAAGCATTAGGCATACTCATAATTAAAAAAAAAGGAAAAAGACTCCAATCAACACAATTAGAAATGATAAAGAAGTAACAATTGACACTGCAGAAATACAAAGGATCATGAGAGATTACTACAAGCAACTAATATGCCAAAAAAGTGGACAACCTGGAAGAAATGGACAAATTCTTAGAAAAGTACAACCTTCCAAGACTGAACGAGGAAGAAATAGAAAATATGAACAGACAAATCACAAGTAACCAAATTGAAACTGTGATTAAAAATCTAACAAACAGGGCTTCCCTGGTGGCACAGTGGTTGGGAGTCCTCCTGCCGAAGCAGGGGACACGGGTTTGTGCCCCGGTCCGGGAAGATCCCACATGTCGCGGAGTGGCTGGGCCTGTGAGCCATGGCCACTGGGCCTGCGCGTCCAGAGCCTGTGCTCTGTAACGGGAGAGGCCACAACAGTGAGGCCCGCATACTGCAAAAAAAAAAAAAAAAAAAAAAAATCTAACAAACAAACTCCAGGACCACATGGCTTTGCAAGTGAATTCTATTAAACATTTAGAGAAGAGCTAAAAGCTATTTATCTCAAACTCTTCCAGAAAATTGCAGAGAGAGGAACACTCCCAAACTCATTCAATGAGGCTACCATCACCATAATACCAAAACCAGACAAAGATGCTACAAAAAAGGAAAATTATAGACCAATATCACTGAAAAACATAGACGCAAAAATACTCAACAACATTTTAGCAAACAGAATCCAACAACACATTTAAAACACCGTACACCATGATCAAGTGGGGTTTATCTCAGGCATGCAAGGATTCTTCAATATACGCAAGTCAATCAAGGTGATACATGGTATTAACAAATTGAAGAAGAAAGCCATATGATCATCTCAATGGATGCAGAAAAATCTTTTGACAAAATTCAACACTAATATATGATAAAAAAATCTCCAGAAAGTGGGCATAGAGAGAAACTACTGCAACATAATAAAAGCCATATATGACAAATCCACAGCAAACATCATTCTCAGTGGTGAAAAACTGAAAGCATTTCCTCTAAGAGGGAACAAGACAAGGACATCCACTCCTATCACTATTACTCAACTTAGTTTTGGAAGTCCTAGAAAGGGCAATCAGAGAAAAAAGGAAATAAAAGGAATACAAATTGCAAAAGAAGTAAAACTGTTCCTGTTTGCAGATGACATAATACTATACATAGACAATCTTTAAAATGCCAACAGAAAACTACTAGAGCTAATCAATGAACTTGGTAAAGTTGCAGGATACAAAATCAATGCACACTAATCTCTTGCATTCCTACACACTCACAATGAAAGATCAGAAAGAGAAATTAAGGAAACCATCCCATTCACCATTGCAATAAAAAGAGTAAAATATCCAGGAATAAACCTACCTAAGGAGGTAAAAGACCTGTACTCAGAAAACTGTAAGACACTGATGAAAGAAAACAAAGAAGACAGAAACAGATGGAGACATATACCATGTTCTTGGATTGGAAGAATCAATATTGTGAAAATGACTATAGTACCCAAAGCAATCTACATATTCAATGCAATCCCTATCAAATTACCAATGGCATATTTTTTTTACAGAAGTAGAACAGAAAATTTTAAAATTTGTATGGAGACACAGAATACCTTAAGTAGCCAAAGCAATCTTGAAAAAAGCAAATGGAGCTGGAGGAATCAAGCTCCCTGACTTCAGACTGTACTACAAAGTTATAGTAATCAAGACAATATGGTATGGGCACAAAAGTAGAAATATAGATCAATGGAACAGGATAGAAAGCCCAGAGATAAAACCACTCACCTATGATCAATTAATCTATGACAAAGGAGGCAAGGATATACAAAGGAGGAAATATAGTCTCTTCAATAAATGGTGCAGGGAAAATGGGGCAGCTACATGTAATAGACTGAAATTGGAACACTCCCTAACACCGTACACAAATATAAACTCCAAATTGATTAAAGACCTAACTGTAAGACCGGGCACTATAAAATTCTAGAGGAAAACATAGGAAGAACCCTCTTTGATGTAAATCACAGCAAGATCTTTTCTGACCTACCTCTTAGAGTAATGAAAATAAAAGCAAAATAAACAAATGTGACCTAATGAAACTTAAAAGCTTAGGCACAACATAAGAAACTACAAACGAGATGAAAAGACAACCCTCAGAATGGGAGAAAATATTTGCAAATGAAGCACTGACAAAGGATTAATCCCCAAAATATATAAACAGCTTATGCAGCTCAAGATTAAAAAACAAAACAAAACAAAAACAAAAAAAAAAAAACAATCAAAAAATGGGCAGAAGACCAAAATAGACATTTCTCCAAAGAAGACATACAGATGGCCAAGAGACACATGTAAAGCTGCTCAGCATCACTAATTATTAGAGAAATGCAAATCAAAACTACAATGAGGTATCATCTCACACTAGTTAGAATGGGCATCATCAGAAAATCTCCAAACAACAAATGCTGGAGAGGGTATGGAGAGAAGGGAACTCTCTTGCACTGTTGGTGGGCATGTAAGTTGATATAGCCACTATGGAGAAAATTTTGGAGGTTCCTTAAAAAATGAAAAATAGAATTACCATATGACCCAGCAATCCCACTACTGGGTATATACCCAGAGAAAACCATAATTCAAAAAGACACATGCACCCTAATGTTCATTGCAGCACTATTTAAAATAGCCAGGGTGGAAGCAACCTAAAAGCCCATCGACAGACAAATGGATAAAGAAGATGTGGTACATGTATACAATAGAATATTACTCAGCCATAAAAAGGAGCAAAATTAGGTCATTTGTAGAGACGTGGATGCACCTAGAGGCTGTCACACAGAGTGAAGTTAAGTCAGAAAGACAAAAACAAATACTGTAAATTAACGCATATACATGGAATCTAGAAAAATGGTACAGATGAACTGGTTTGCAATGCAGAAATATAGACGAACTGGTTTCCAATGCAGAAATATAGACACAGATGTAGAGAACAAATGTATGGACACCAAGGGGGGAAAGCAGGGTGGGTGGGTGGTTGTGGTGGTAGGGTGAATTGGGAGATTGGGATTTACATATATATACTAATATGTATAATATAGATAACTAATAAAAACCTCCTGTATAAAAAAGTAAATAAAATAAGATTCAGAAAAAACACAAACAAACAAGAAATGCATTGAAGGTTTTGAAGTGGAAAAATAACAAATCCGAGAATGATTTAAGATGTATTTTTTCATTTATTTTGATGGTAGACTATGGATTTATTTGACTCTAAGTTTTCAAATTTCAAATTCTATAAACACTCCTAGCAGTGTTTAAAATACCATGATATAGAAAACGTTAATTATAGCAATCTAAAATATGTGAGAATAAACCTCAAATACAAATGTATCAAAACCACATTATATGTCATAAGATTGATACTGTTAGGTCTGTTTGCTTGAAAATTATTCAGGGAAGAAATATTGTGTTTTAGGAGAGCTAGTTAAAATTCTTATATATGAACCAAGAATAAAATCTATTCAAATCTATCCAAATAATAGATTCAGCCATATGTTTTTAAACAAAGTAAAAGTCACTCTCATGTATAATGAATTAATTAGAACAAGGGTCTGGTTAGTTTAAAATTAGCTCAGGATAATTTTCTATTTTCTAATGCAAAATGTCTCTTTCCATGTGCAGTACAAACAATGCAAGTTATTCCATTGAACCACCAAAAAAATGCCATATTTCTTTATTCTTCATTGTTAGTTCTAGAAACTACAGTTAGAGATGTAATACAATATCACCAAAGTAAATAACATATTTATATAAAACAGTTAGACATGGTTGTTGCTTATGTTTTATTTTCTACAAGGTATAAAATGATTGAATATTCATGTTAACAATCACAAACTGTCTTATAATATAGCAGTTTCAACAACAAAAAACATATATGTGCAAAACATCCTGGATCCAAAATTAAATCCACAATAGAAAAATAAATCAACTTTTAAGATATATACCTCAATTTGATTGTAACTTTGCACTAGATATATCTGTAACATCTGGAAGTGTTTTATCCATAGGGGAGTCTCTGCCATGCATTGGCATTAATATGTAGTTATGAGTAAAATCAAAGTTTTAAATTATATTTAAATATAAGGAAACTTTCTAATTAACCAAAATCTTGAAATGAGAGCCTTTATTGACCAATAGTGTGCCTAGCTAAGAAATCTATAAAACTAAATGCTTAGAAGTTAAATTAATTTTATGGCATTGAATGCCAGTTGATACCGGACTTGATGATATTTCTGCTAATAAAGTCATAGTTTGCTTTTGTGTCCTACAATTTAACTGAATTCTGGTACTATCTACCCTGAGATAGCCTCAGATCCCACAGGTTAAGGACTCTGTCTCACCTGACAGACAAACACACACACACACACACACACACACACACACACACACACACACACACACACACTTCAGATGCCAATGTCAAGCCCCAGGTTGTCGCTTATACTTCTGACCCACCAGCTATAAATCAGGGTTCCCACAGTCCCCTCCTCCGTAGGTTCAATAATTTGCTAGAGCAGTTTACAGAACTTAAGTAAACTGTTTACTAACTGTTACATCAGTTTAACATAAAAGGATACAATAAAGGATACAGGTGAACATCCAAATGCAAGAGATACATAGGGCAAGGTATGTGGAAAGGGGCGTGAAGCTTCCATGCTCTATCCAAGTGTGTAACTTTCAGCACCTCCACATGTTCACAAACTCAGAAGCTCCCTGCTCCCCATAGTCTTGGGATTTTTATGTAGGCTTTATCACATAGGTGTGATTGATCATTAACTCAATTTCCAGACCCTCTCTCCTCTCTGTAGAATGGGAGGTGAGGCTGAAAATTCTAAGCTTCTAATCATGACTTGGTCTTTCTGGTGACCAGCCCCCAACCAGGAGCCCGACAGTCACCTCATTAGAACAAAATACACTGATATCATTCAGAAATTTCCAAGAGATGTAGGGGATCTGTGTTGAGAACCAGGGTCAAAGACCAAATATCACCAAATAACTTCTTTTAACTTTTCTTGCAAGGCAGGTCTACTGGCAACAAATTTCCTCAATTTCATTCATCTGAGATTGCCTTTATTTATTCTTTAATTTGATGGATAATTTTTCATGATACAGACTTCTAGGATGGTACTTTTTCTCTCAACACTTTAAATATTTCATTGCATTTTCTTTTTGCTTGCTTGGTTTCTGAGGAGAAGTTGGATATAATTCTTATCTTTGTTCCTCTATAGGTAAACTGCTTCTTTTTTTTTCTGGCTTTTCTCAGGGTTTTTTTTTGTTTGTTTGTTTGTTTGTTTTATCTTTGATTTTCTTTAGTCTGAAAATGATATGCTTGAATGTATGAGGGTTCTTTTTGACATTTATTCCACTTAGCATTCTCTGCATTTGCTAGATCTATGATTTTGTGTCTAAAATTAATTTGTAGAAATTATTGTTTCAAATATTTCTTCTATTCCTGTCTCTTTTTGTTCTCTTTCTTATGCATATGTTATACCATTTTTAGTTCTCTTATAGTCCATCATAATTCTGTTTTGGTTTGCTTTTAGGTTTTCAAGGATTCTATTACTACATTTGAAGGTATTCAAATTGTGGTTGAGCCATCTTGACCTATCACCTTGTGTCTAATACAATCCTGCTCATGACGAGCAATCTGAGTCATGTGGTCAATTTGTGTTTAGTATTCAGGTATCTCCTTTCTAAATGGCCCCAAATCATGCCAAAAGTTATTGTTCAAAGAAATTCTCATCAACTCTACAAGTTACTTTTCCCCCTCACTCAGCTCCAACATAGACCGTCTACTGAATTTCATAGCCTACCAGGTTGAGTGTACTGCAGTATGGAGCTGCCATACAATCTCTTCCTACTATGGGTCTTATTCAAGTCTGGCTACCTTTTCTGTTATCCAGTATATCTGTAGAAGCAGCACTTTTTTATTTTTTATTTTTTGCGGTACACGGGCCTCTCACTGCTGTGGCCTCTCCCGCCGCGGAGCACAGGCTCTGGACACGCAGGCCCAGCGGCCATGGCCCACAGGCCCAGCCGCTCCACGGCATGCGGGATCCTGCCGGACCGGGGCACGAACCCGTGCCCCTGCATCGGCAGGCGGACTCTCAACCACTGCGCCACCAGGGAAGCCCTAGAAGCAGCACTTTTAAAAAGAGAAGAATGCTGCCTCCAGAACCTGAAGAGGCACCTCCTCTATGTCATAAAATATATGAAATGACATTTTCCTCTTTACTCTCAAGTGAATATACTGACATGCCACTGAGCAACGGAAACCTAAACATGTTATAGATATAGAAGGCTGCTGAATCTTTACAGAGTTTATCTTTCACCTTTGAGAATGCAGATGTTTTCCTAAACAACCAGTGTGATTTTCTAAACAACCACTTGCTTATTCTGACTTGTCAGCATAATATCACTAATGAATGTTTTAGTGATATTGGTGTCTCCACAAAGATATTCCTCATAGCCCTGATAAATGGTAGTTCTTTTGGGTTTTCCCATGGAATGTAATCTTCTGATAGGTCTTCTAGTCAGGCATATAATGTCCATTTCAGCTTGCTTTCTTCTCTGAACCATATGTCATGGCAATTCTTGCATTTCAACTTTGCTCAGTGTGGGACATCCTAGTAGCAATTCTCACCATCTGGAAAATTGTTAGAGTGCTACATCCTGTATGGAGAGTATACTCTCAACAAAACAAAACAAAACAAACAAACAAAAAAAACACAATACTCTTTCTTATCTAATTTTATATACTACTCTATGAGACAAGGATCCTCAAAGTTTACTCCCCTGCTCATTTCGTCAGATACTGCTGTTATAAAGTAGCTAGCTATTATTTGGGAAATAGCTGCTTTCCTCCCTTACGTGCATTGGCATATCTCAAACTGAGTCCTGCTATAACTTAATCTTAATTTTAAGTCCAGTGGCCAGGAGGAAAGAAGGGAGCAAATCCTGAGGGGAGATATTTTTTTCACTGTAGGGTAGAGGCTTCTATATTGTCTTTAAGTGCAAAACAGAAAGAAATTCTACTTTTTAACAGGTAGGAATGGATTACATGAGCAGGCTCTAAACGTTCAAAGAAATCTTCAAAATTAAAATCTTCAGGGCATCCATGCAGATGTAACCATTTGTTGTGTCGAGGAACCAGGTTTTTCCAATTAGAACCCTGACATTGTCAAAAATAGTTGCTTTTGTTAGACATTTAATCATAAATGATGTTTAGCCACTCACTCTTACGTCCTGGACTTGGTCTTGAACTTGTTCCTAGCCTCTATCATTATGATGTAAAAGATGGGAACTTCTTTGTATGAAATTAAGGATTCCCTCTAACTTTCACATCTTGCTTTGAACCTGCTGGTAGCCGAACTGTTTATTATTTTGCTTTAGAGCATTAATGGCAGTTAGCAATTGTCATCTAATCTTATTTTACTTATAACTTCTATTTCTTCTTTATATCTCAAGCATTTGATCTTACATAGCACCATCTATTTTATTCCTTTCTACCAGTACACCCTGCCAATTCACCATCAGTAAGGGTTTTGAAAGTTGAATAGCCAGGGGCTCTCTGTTTTCCATTTCCTGCTAGTGATGGCAGTTATCGTTTCAAACTGGATTAGCTTATAATTTATTTTCTCAGGCTGCTTCTGGCATCAACTCTTGAGGTTCTCTAGAAGCAGAAGTTTTAATGGAGTCTGGGGTACCAATTATTTATTATGTAGGAACAACTCTGCAAGGAACAAAAAGAGGCATGGATGGTTTAGCAGTCATAAAGGCTTTACAAAACCTTGTCCAGATTAGTAAGGTGTTGTGGAGCAAATAGGTTTCCATGTTAAGCTGGAAGTCCAGGCATTTACAGTCTTAAATTTTTCAGGAAATGACCTCAGGCGCGGCAGTTAGTTTCTGAAGCTGAGTTAGACCTTGAAGGAACTAAAAATGGAATTTGAGTGCTGATCGCGTTTCCCATAGACAGGTATCAAATCTTCCCTTAAAGGGGAACTGGACAGAGTATCTTTCTGTCTAACACACTGGCAAAAGAAATTGCAATGTGGAGAGGGTTAAATCAAAATATGCTTCTAGAAACTGAGCTTGAAATATTTCCTAGCTTATATTCCTGATGTTTACAACATCAAGAATTCAATAAAGTCTTCCAAAATTCATTAGAGAAAGTAGTATCTATTTTCAGAAATTATTACAGCCTCCAAAGAATCGTGGATATATGGGAAATGTAGAGAAAAGGCACATAAATGAGATTGGGGGGATGGAGAAAAGTGAAATCAAATAATAATTAAATGTAGTGATTGGTTTCTGTTCTGAATTTTGATGGTAGGTTTTTTTTTCTAATTATTATTTTAAAAATAGATTAGAGAGGAAAAAATCACCCAAGTAAGGGAACAGGATTGGCAAGGTCAACTTTTGTAGTATACAATTGGCTGAAACAATGCACGCTGGAAGTGAAATATCTGCTTTAGCAATAGGTATTAAGCTAGTAGTTAATTTAGCCCCTTGATTGAAGCCCAAGTGAAAATTTCCAAGAAATGCACCAGGAAACACGGGATAAGTTATGCATGTTGAATCATCAGGAATTTGTTGAGGAGTATTTTAAACACTAAAATGAAGAGTTTTAAATCAGCTTAATAATTTATATTCTATTGCTTTTGGTAATATTGAGAATAAACACTACACAGGGCTTCAGATATACACAAACAAGCCTGATGCTGCTGGCTGTTTATGTTTTATATTTTTAGGTAAGAAAGTGACATAAAAAGCATGATCACTTACAGGTATTCTGTTCATAAAATATGATTAAAGAAATAAAGTTTTTCTACATCTTGAATTAAATATGAGTTACAGAGCATACACAAATTATACATTAAATGTTACAGTGAATTCCCAAAACCATCTAAGGAAGTAAACATCTTAGAAAATGTAAAAAATTGATGCTTTTAAAAAATGCATAAATTTAAATGAAAAGAACATAATGAAGCTTTCTTCCCAGGATCTTAGTCATTTTGCTGCTTCTGTTTCTGAAAGGTACACATTTGTGTGAACTTTGAAAGTTAATACAGCCATATATAAAGGAAAAAATCAATGCTACATGTCAACATGTGTATATTATAGCTGAGCTTAGAGAAAAAGAAAATATATCCTATATCTATGTGTTGTTTTTGATATCTTTAATTGCTGAAATGCTATTTAATTAAAGCCATCTTTCTAATAGAAAATATTTGTTCTTCATTTAACCATCACTTAACAAACTAAATATGGTGATGTCCTTTTAAAATCTAATAGAATATTGAATTTTATAATTTTACCTCATCATGCAAAGACTGTAAACTCAATATTACCTTATAAACAATGGTTGCAACTAAGAGAGTATCTTTCATCCAAAATGTTTATTTTAGTTTGTTTCTCCAATTTTTTAATTATTATTCAGATGTCTCAGGTATTTGAGTGGGAATATAGCATGAAGGAAAAGTACCATTTACTGAATGCTATCATGGTCCTTGTGCTGAGCTAAATCTTTCACCAAAATCAACACATTTAATCTTAAAAATATACCCTGTGAGATCATTTTTTTGCCCTTTTTGAAAAGGAAGACAACCTGTCCCTCCCTTAAATTAGGGATAGGCTTTTCTCAGGTCCAAGAGGAGGGATGGGCTTTCATAGTGTCCAGAGAAATTCAACTGAAATGAAAAACCAATACCAAAAAACCTTAGAAAAGATTATTCCAAGATCATCATTGTTGGGACACAATTTTGCATGAGTCTCTTGTGAGCAAGAGCAAAGGACTTACAAAATTTTGTTTCAGACTACATTTTCAATACTTTTGTATCATAAACAGTCCTGTACAGTTTAGTATAAGCTCTCCACTTCCACTGTAGTTTCAGTAATATTGATGTTGCCAGTTTTTATGTTTTGCACTAGCATTTGTGGTTGGGGTACAGAAAGGTGTCACTGTGGTTTTACTATATAGTGCCCTAATGATTAGTCATTTGAACATCTTTGTGCTCATTGGTATTTAGGATCGTCTCATGTAAAATTCCTTTCAATTTTTGACATTTTTTTTTAAATTAGGGGGTCCTGATGAGACCACATGACCATAGTTCTCCAGCATTATATGTTGGTACAAGTTCTCTGAGAAGGACACAGCTTTCTCCACTCATCCCGCATAAAGAGCATAGTCACATCTTCGAAAACCACTGACACCCGAGACCTTGCTTCCGTCTGCTCAATAGCCATATCCTGTCTCCCGGCTCTTTCTCCTGAGAAGGAACAGTCTCCAGAAAACAAATATCGCCCAGGCTTCTGCGGTTCCACAGCCTCTTGCCTGCGGAACTGCTCCTGCTGGACTGCTGCCCCAGGGGGCGGGACTCCTCCCAGGGTGATGCGTGGATTGACCTCAGGCCTGGAAGCTGCTCACTCCAGCGGCAAAAGCTTGGTGCCCCATTTTTGACATTTAAAAAATGGATTGTCTGTCTTTTAAAAAAATTGAGTGTATTTTATGTATTATGTGTAAGAAACTTTTGTCAGATTGATGCACAGAAACTATATTCTCCCTTCTGTGACTTGTCCTTTCACTATTTTAATACTACATTTTATTTTAAATTTAAAAAAATATATATTTTCATTTATTTTCTTTAGGGTTTTTACTATGACTAACTATAAAAAGTATGAAATTTCAAAGCAAAGATTCCACTGAAAGTGCTACCTTCTCCCTCCTAACACATTTTCTTTTTTTTTTTTTAGGTTAAAAATATACATAAATTTTTTAATTTTTAAAATTTCTCTAATAATTAGAGATATTTTTATCCGAGTGTAGTTGATTTACAATGTTGTGTTAGTTTCAGGCGTACAGCAAACTGAATCAGTTATACATATATCCATTCTTTTTTAGATTCTTTTCCCATATAGGCCATTAGAATGTTGAGTAGAATTCCCTGTGCTAATACTACATTTTAATACGTAGAAGATAATAAATTAATGAAATTCATTTTAGAAATCTTTGCTGTTTTGGTTTGTATTTTTTGTGTTCTCGATTAAAAAAAAAAATCCCTTTGACCCCCTCCATATCATAAAAATATTCTTCTTTATTATCTTCCAGGAGACATAATTTTGTCTTGCAACAACTTCAACTTGATTGTGATTTTAATTTTTAACTATATAGTATAATTTCTTTAAGTAACTTTTTTTTTTGGTTTTTGTATCTATTTTCATGACAAATATTAGACTATAATTTCCTTTTTTATAAATATCCTTGTCAGATATGCATAAAAATATTATGCACTCTTTACAAATTTTGTTGAGAAATTGTTTTTTATTTTTTCTTTACTATGAAATAACATATAGATTTAATATTATTTTGTTCTATATGTTTGGAAAATTCACAAGCAAAATCATGTAAGTCTGGAATTTTCTTCTTGAAAAGGTTTTTACATTCGGATTCAAGTTTTTAATAAATATAAAATTGTTCATACATTTGCTTCTCTTATAGTTTTTATTTGTTGTGTTTTTCACAGAATTCCTCATTACAACTAAGTTCTCAATAAATGTATTCACAAATTTTTAAAGAATATATTCCTTGGTCTTTTAAAATTACTATAAACATCTATAGCATTGCTTCTACTCCATTTGATTTGGAAATTGCTGACGTCTCATTTTTCCCTTAAAAATATTACTAGAGTTTTAGTAATTATTTTAGTTTTGATGGACACTGTTACATACCACCCAGATCCTTTTTCCCTTAGCTGCTGAGATTACTGCTGGAAGATGGACCTAGGTTATTAACCATCATTGTCGATTGCCTCAGAATTGAAGAATTACTTCATCCAAGGTCATCAGTCTTTCCAGGAACAGATCCATCCAAAGAATAATCAATACAAAGATACAAAATCTCAGCCCATCAAGACAACTGGGGACAAATCTAAAGGGTTTTCCTAACACTAAAGCTCCTGCTGAGTTGAACTAAAGCCTTCATTGGGATGTATGGTTCTATAACCTGATTGTGCAGGACCTAAGGAGCTAGAACATAAATTTAGATAATAAAAAGCTTATCATATGTAAGCCTGCTCCCAATATACATGCTTTAGCAAGAAAATTTGTATAAATATACTGCTAGGATAAATCACAAAAGCAAGGAATAAACAGTGGCATAAACTGAGGTAAAAATAATACAAAGTCTGTAGTAGATGGTAAAAGAAGGGATTGAAAGGCTGAGAGAAATGGGACTACTGAGTGAATTCACTGAAGCCAACAAACACACCAAATGACTTTGTTCCACAGGAGTGCTCAGATGATATATCTGTCACTTACCAAGACCCCAAGAATGTGCTGCTGAAGGGGCCTCAGCATAACCAGAAGTTCCCATGGCGACTCAGTTCTGTAGGCAAAGATTGATAGTAGGAGATGTCATTAGAATGTGTGACCCATTAAAAGTAATGTAGTAATTGTAATAGAGTAACAGCAATAGTATTAGTAATAGTAATAGAGTCTCCACACTATTACTCCACTCCTAGTAATGATACTAGGAGGTATCATTTAACTCAGACTACAAATTGGCTTTTCATAATAATTGGTAGAGTAGAGCTTTTCACAGTCACTTAGCCTCCTTTCTGAATTTTCCTTCATTTTTTCTACTGTTTCAAACTAGATATTTTCTACTGGCCATTGTCCAGTCCACTGGATATTTTCTACTGGCCATTGTCCAGTCCACTTATCCTCTCTTCCGCTGTTTCTAACATTCTTTCAAATTCTTAAATTCTTTCAAATTTAAGTTCTAATTTATGAATTTTAATTATTGTGTGTTTTTAGTTTTAGAATTTCCACTTGCTTTTACTTTTCTGGCCAATTCTTTTCATTGATTTTCTTCAATATTTTAATAACAGCTATAAATCTGCCTTTAAAAAACTACAACATATAAATGACTCTAGGTCTGTTTCCATTGCATTTTTTCTCCTGTTGAACTTTAGTCATATGATCCTGTCACCTGGAATGACTGCACTAATTCAATGTTGAGTTTGGCATATGAAAAACTTATGGTCTGGGGGGAGCAGTATTACTGTTCTCCTTTTATTTTCCTCTGGAAGGCAAGTAAAGTACAGGCAGATCAGTTTGATCAAATCATGATTAGATTTCAGAATTTGGAAAGGTTATACTATTTCTGGTTTGCTTAATTCCTTGGACACAGAACTTTAGAGACAACATCAGAAAGTTTGTGTTTTACTAGAGCCCCACTACTTGGCATGCCCTTATTTCTGTGTCTTGACTTCCCTAACTGTGGGTCTGACACAATTTTAGCTTGTTGTTTTTTAACACCACAGTAGTTGCTTTCTATATTGTGTTTCCTTCTCTAAATTGATACTTGACAGCTTAGGTCTCAGCAAAAACTCTGAAAACTAATTACATCTATAATGTAATGTGGATAATGTGATGCATTTTTCTCAGGTCCCTTTTCTCAAGGATTTAATCTCTTAAATTCTGGCTGACCCAGTAGCCTTGATGTGAACATTTTCTCAACCTTGTCGAGTGAGATGGTTATACTTTCTAGGCTGCTGTATGCCCCATGCTGTGAATGACTAAATGTCTTCATGAGGATGGGGAGGAGAAACAATGGGAAATGTAAGGCTCACTTTAATGGATTTATTTGATCTCTAAGATATTTGTTCCTAAAGCTATGACAGTCTTGGTCAATCATTGAATTTCTAGCTTTTATAGTTCTTTATTGTGGAAGAACTCCATCATAGTCAGAAGAGATACCTTAAAATCTAAATGTTTTCTGAAATGTCAATCCATTTTATAGTTTCTCCATTCCTAGGAATGTTTCATTTCTCGCGCCCATCTCCTCTTCATTAATACAGTTGTATAACATTTTCCACATTCCTTCAAAATAGAAATATATCTTCCCCCAGTTTTCTTTTTCTGCCAAATCTCTATTTACTGTAGCTTTCTTGTGGAGAGGATACATATCTTATATGTCTTGATGTTGAACAGACCTCATGCCTCATACTTGACTGAATCATTGTTGCAATTATTGAAATGGGAGATGTTCTGTTTTAGGGAGTATATTTATCCACCTGATATAATTCTTAAGTTTTTAGTTATATAATGGATGGTAAGATTTAACTGTCATCAGCTGCTTAAATTTTTCTGCATACTTATTCTCAAAAATAAATTGAGAGTATTAGTTTATTCTAGTTGCTATACTTACAAAAAGATCCAGTTCAACCCATTAAGCATAAAGACAGAATAAAACAGAACTTTCCAAGTTTTAATGCTTCTGTTTTTATGATCTTTGAAAATTTTATGAATTTTAAAAAAAGTTTGTGTAATATATTACATAAGGGGTGATTATTTTCATTGCTGAAAATCATGTCAGTGAATTAGAGATTTAAAATTCTCTTCACAAATAATTCATTTTAATGTGATCATATTAGCATCTTAAAAATATATGAAGTATACATTTAAGTGTAAATATTTGCATCTTTTCTGTTTAAACAATTGACAGAAAGGTACTTTTTTGAGAATAAGAACCGTTTCTTCTCTCATACATATGCCACATAATAAACGTGTTAAGAAATGTGAGAATATGTTTGTCTTCCATGTTCTTGGTAATTTTTCCCCAGGACATCACTGAAGATATACAGATAATTTTGATTTGTTTAGAAAAAATAACAAAAAAAACTTGTAGTTCCTGTTCCTTTGGTATAGATGTTATCTTTGATATGAAGAATTCCCAAGTCTCCAGACTTCAGCAACTTCAATCTAGGATTCAGACTTCTGAAATGGCATAGCGTATGACTTTCAGCTAACATAAACTTGAAAATTTCAGGAAAACATTCTAAATGAGGTCAGATAGAAGCTAAGGTCTGAAGAATCAACAGAGTACCCAGAAAAAGGAGTTAGTTGTTTTCCAGGAATATTTATCAGGTCCCAGGGAGCAAAGGGTATACAGAGGGTTCTGACAATTGTGTTAATGTTAGATTCACTACTTGCTTTTCCTCCTATAAACATTCCCATAAATCCCTCAGCCATTCAGATACACAGATAAAAATAACATATTATGGATTAGTTATTGAGAGATCATGTGGATTTTTTTCTTGTCATAAGTTTGATTTGTGACTATTTCTATTTTATTATTCCATTTAAAATTAAATGTGGATTAAATAAACATGTTAATTACAGTATTAATATCATGACAAACCCCTTTAATGTAGAATTATTTTTTCAATATTATAGCTTAATATGTTTTATATTATGAAAAGTCTTCCTCTATTCCAAAAATAGCTAATCAGCATGGAATATTTAAATCATGGACAGTATGCTGTATGTTGAGTAATATTTCGAGCAAAAAAAAAAATGAATTGGGTCAATTACTTTATCTTTCTTAAGAATTTTTAAAGATGAATTCCTGAGATGAGGATATTGTTAATATCTAAAGCAGAAGTGGATAGGTTGCAAGAAGAGTGATGAAAGTAGTGTGGGTTAGAGGAAGTTAGGGTAGAATTCTCCCAGAAACTCTAAATTATAAGAAAGTAGACAATTTGATTTAAAAAGAAGATATGATGTTGCAGCTTTATTTACAATAGCCAGGACATGGAAGCAACCTAAGAGTCCATTAATAGATGAATAGATAAAGAAGATGTGGCACATATATACAATGGAATATTACTCAGCCATAAAAAGAAATGAAATTGAGTTATTTGTAATGAGGTGGTTGGACCTAGAGTCTGTCATACAGAGTCAAGTAAGTCAGAAAGAGAAAAATAAATACCATATACTAACACATATATATGGAATCTAAGGCAAAGGAAAAAAAAAAAAGAGTCATGAAGTACCTAGGGGTAAGATGGGGATAAAGACACAGACCTACTAGAGCATGGACTTGAGGATATGGGAAGAGGGAAGGGTAAGCTGGGACAAAGTAAGAGAGTGGCATGGACATATATACACTACCAAATGTAAAATAGATAGCTAGTGGGAAGCAGCTACATAGCACAGGGAGATCAGCTAGGTGGTTTGTGACCACCTAGAGGGGTGGGATAAGGAGGGTGGGAGGGAGGAAGACACAAGAGGGAAGAGATATGGGAACATATACATATGTATAACTGATTCACTTTGTTATAAAGCAGAAACTAACATACCATTGTAAAGCAATTATACTCCAATAAAGATGTTAAATATACATATATATGATGTCGAAAAAATTAACATAAAATATAGAAAGTAGAGATGGTGCATTGGGCACATGTCCAAAATGAAGATTAAATAACATGAGAAAGAGAGAAAAAAAGTGCTATAAGAGAAAAATCAATTCCTAAATCTTCCTCAGCTCCCATAAACTTATTTTTTAAAGGTTTATGAATGTTTACTTTATGTTCTCAATCTATATAAAATGTTATATTTTTAAACATGACATTAACTTAATGTTTCTATTGAAATAAATAAATTTGAGGATTTTTGTTTTGAGATATTGAAGATGGTTTAATATTTTTTTTTTTTTTTTTTTTTTTGCTGTACACAGGCTTCTCACTGCTGTGGCCTCTCCCGCTGCAGAGCACAGGCTCCAGACGCACAGGCTCAGCGGCCATGGCTCGCAGGCTCAGCAGCCATTGCTCACGGACCCAGCTGCTCCACGACATGTGGGATCTTCCCGGACCAGGGCACAAACCCGTGTCCCATGCATCGGCAGGCGGACTCTCAACCACTGTGCCACCAGGGAAGCCCAAGATAGTTTAACATTGAGTCCTTTCCCAACTGTCCCAACATTAAGAGAGAAATTTACATATCAACATATATTAACTAGTGACTGGAGTCCATAACTGTATTATCTGAAATAAGGAAGAATGTTGCTTAAGAGTTTCTGCACCAAACATTCTAACACTAATGATATTTACCAATAACAGATAATATAAGTGTTCCTTTAAAGATGATTTAAAACTAAGTAGACACTATAGTACTATCTTTGAAATTCAAAACCAATTTTAAGTAGTCAGAAATTTTAAGAAAGAAATGCTCAGGAACATCTCCTATAGTTTACATTAAAATTCAGTAGGACCTATTGCTTGTTGACTACTGGTTCATAATAGTATTTAACTATTGTGTTAGTGCAGAAGATATCACATTTAGTCCAAACCAAATGATAAAGGCTTTCAGGAAAAGAACTGGTAAATATATTTTATTATGTAAGAAACTCTAAAGATAACATCAGTGTTAGTTACAATGAACAGAATATTTTACGAAATAGTAAATGAATCATCAGAAATGTATGTGGGAAAGATGATGCACATAAACAAGGAAATATATACAAACACACATAACACGGATCTAGAAAAATTTCAGACTTGACCATTGCGTCAAATATTTCATCAGATTAATATTAATTTTAAAATGGTAGTCTACTCGGGGACAACATTAAATGCACCAAAATTCTAATTAATTATAGGGGTTCTAGAAGAAGATGAGAAAAAAAAAGGGAATGAGAAAATATTTGAAGTGATTATAGTTGAAAACTTCCCTAATATGGGAAAGAAAATAGTCAATAAAGTCCAGGAAGCTCAGAGAGTCCCAAACAGGATAAATGCAAGGATAAACACACAAAGACACACATTAATCAAACTATCAAAAATTAAATACAGGGCTTCCCTGGTGGCACAGTGGTTGAGAGTCCACCTGTTAATGCAGGGGACACGGGTTCGTGCCCCAGTCCAGGAAGATCCCACATGCCACAGAGTTGCTGGGCACATGAGCCATGGTCACTGAGCCTGCGTGTCCAGAGCCTGTGCTGCACAACGGGAGAGACCACAACAGTGAGGGGCCCATGTACCAAAAAGAAAAAAAAAAAAATTAAATACAAACAAAAATATTACCAGCATCAAGGGAAAAGCAACAAATAACATACAAGGGAATCCCCATAAGGATAACAGCTGATCTTTTAGCAGAAACTCTGTAAGCCAGAAAGGAGTGGCAGGAGATATTTAAAGTGATGAAAGGGAAAAACCTAAAACCAACATTACTCTACCCAACAAGGATCTCATTCAGACTCAATAGAGAAATTAAAATTTTCAGAGACAAGCAAAAGCTAAAAGAATTCAGCACCACCAAACCAGCTTTACAACAAATGTGAAAGGAAATTCTCTAGGCAGGAAACATAAGAGATGAAAAAGACCTACAATAACAAACCAAAACAATTAAGAAAATGGTAATAAGAACACACATATCGATAATTACCTTAAATGTAAATGGGCAAAATGCTCCAATGAAAAGACATAGACTGGCTAAATGGATACAAAAACAAGACCCATATATATGCTGTCTAAAAGAGACCCACTTCAGACCTAGGGACACATACAGACTGAAAGTGAGGGGATGGACAAAGATATTGCATGCAAATGGTAATCAAAAGAAAGCTGAAGTACCAATTCTCATATCAGACAAAACAGACTTTAAAATAAAGGCTATTAAAATAAACAAAGAAGGACACTACAAAATGATCAAGGGATCAATCCAAGAAGAAGGTATAACAATTGTAAATATTTATGTACCGAACATAAGACCAACTCAATACCTAAGGAAAATGCTCACAGCCATAAAAGGGGAAATCAACAGTAACACAATAGTAGTAGGGAACTTTCACCAATGGACAGATCATCCAAAATGAAAATAAATAAGGAAACACAAGCTATAAATGACACATTAAACAAGATGAGCTTAATTGATATTTATAGGACATTCCATCCAAAAACAAAAGAATACACTTTATTCTCAAGTGCTCATGGATATTCTACAGGGCACATCATATCTTGGGTCACAAACCAAGCCTCAGCAAATTTAAGAAAATTGAAATCCTATCAAATATATTTTCTGATCACAATGCTATGAGACTAGATATCAATTTTTTAAGAAAAGCATCTGTAAGAAATACAAACACATGGAGGCTAAACAATATACTACTGAATAACCAGAGATCACTGAAGCAATCAAAGTGGAAATCATAAAATACCTGGAAACAAATGACAATGAAAACACAGCAACCCAAAACGTACAGGATGCAGTGAAAGCAGTTCTAAGAGGGAAGTTTATAGCAATACAATCCTACCTGAAGAAACAGGAAACATCTCAAATAAATAACCTAACCTTACACATAAAACAATTAGAGAAGAAAGATCAAAAAAAGGCCAAAGTTAGCAGAAGGAAAAATATCATAAATATCCGATCAGAAATAAATGAAAAACAAATGAAGAAAATGATAGCAAATATCAATAAAATTAAAAGCTGGTTTTGTGAGTAGATAAACAAAATTGATAAACCATTAGCCACACTCATCAAGAATAAAAGGGAGAAGACTCAAATCAGTAGAATTAGAAATGAAAAAGTAGAAGTAACAACTGACATTGCAGAAAAAAAAATGGATCATGAGAGATTACTACAAGCAACTATATGCCAATAAAATGGACAACCTGGAAGAAATGGACAAAATTTTAGAAAAGCTCAGCCTCCCAAGACTTAACCAGGAAGAAATAGAAAAAGACCAATCACAAGCACTGAAATTGAAACCCTGATTAAAAATTTTCCAATAGGGGCTTCCCTGGTGGCACAGTGGTTGAGAGTCTGCCTGCCGATGCAGGGGACACAGGCTCATGCCCTGGTCCATGAAGATCCCACATGCCATGGAGTGGCTAGGTCCGTGAGCCATGGCCACTGAGCCTGCACATCTGGAGCCTGTGCTCCGCAACAGGAGAGGCCACAACAGTGAGAGGCCCGCGTACCAAAAAATATATATATATATATATTCCAACAAATCAAAGCCTAGGACCAGATGTCTTCACAGGTGAATTCTATCAAACATTTAGAGAAGAGATAACACCTATGCTCTCAAACTCTTCCAAAATATAGGAGGGTGAGGAACACTCCCAAACTCATTCTATGAGGCCACCATCACCCTGATACCAAAACCAGACAAGGATGTCACAAAGAAAGAAAACTACAGGCCAATATCACTGATGAACATAGATGCAAAAATCCTCAACAAAATACTAGCAAAAAGAATTCAACAGCACATTAAAAGGATCATACACTATGATCAAGTGGGGTTTATTCCAGGAATGCAAGGATTCTTCAATATATGCAAATCAATCAATGTGATAAACCATATTAACAAACTGAATGATAAAAAACATATGATCACCTAAACAGATGCAGAGAAAAGTTTTGACAAAGTTCAACATCCATTTATGAACAAAACTCTCCAGAACGTAATCATAGAGGCAACTTATTTCAATATAATAAGGGCCATATATGACAAACCTACAGGCACCATCATTCTCAATGGTGAAAAACTGAAACCATTTCCACTAAGATCAGGAACAAGACAAGGTTGCCCACTCTCACAACTATTATTCATCATAGTTTTGGAAGTTTTAGCCACAGCAATCAGAGAAGGAAGAGAAATAAAAGGAATCAAAATCATAAAGACGTGAAACTGTCACTGCAGATGACATGATAGTATACATAGAGAATCCTAAGGAGGCTACCAGAAAACTACTAGAGCTAATCAATGAATTTGGTAAAGTAGCAGGATACATACTTAATGCAGAGAAATCTCTTGTATTCCTATACATTAATGATGAAAAATCTGAAAGTAAATTTAAGGAAACACTCCCATATACCATTGCAACAAAAAGAATAAAATACCTAGGAATAAACCTACCTAAGGAGACAAAAGCCCTGTATGCAGAAACTATAAGACACAGATGAAAGGAATTAAAGATGATACAAATAGATGGAGAGATAATACCATGTTCTTGGATTGGAAGAGTCAACACTGTGAAAATGACTATACTACCCAAAAGCAATCTACAGATTCATTGCAATCCCTATCAAACTACCAATGGCATTTTTCACAGAAGTAGAACAAAAAAGTTCACAATTTGTATGGAAACTGAGGAGACCCGGAAGAGCCAAAGCAATCTTGAGAAAGAAAAACAGAGCTGGAGGAATCTTGTTTCTTGACTTCAGACTATACTGCAAAGGTACAGTAATCAAGAGAGTATGGTACTGGCACAAAAACAGAAATATAGATCAATGGAACAGGATAGAAAGCCCAGAGATAAACCCACAGACATATGGTGACCTTATCTTTTATAAAGGAGGCAAGAATAGACAGTGGAGAAAAGACAGACTCTTCAATAAGTGGTGCTGGGAAAATTGGACAGGTACATGTAAAAGAATGAAATTAGAGCACTCCCTAACACCATGCACAAAAATAAACTGAAAATGGATTAAAGACCTAAATGTAAGGCCAGACACTATCAAACTCTTAGAGGAAAATGTAGGCAGAACACTCTATGACATAAAATACTGCAAGATCGTTTTCGACCCACCTCCTAGGGAAATGGAAATAAAAACAAAAATAAACAAATGGGACCTAATGAAACTTAAAATCTTTTGTACAGCAAAGTAATCTATAAACAAGACAAGACGATAACCCTCAGAATGGGAGGAAATATTTACAAAATATTTACAACAGAAGCCACTGACAAAGGATTAATCTCCAAAATATACAAGCAGCTCGTGCAACTCAATATCAAAAAAAACAACAACCCAAACCATAAATGGACAGAAGACCTAAACAGACATTTCTCCAAAGAAGATATACAGGCGGCCAACAAACACATGAAAGGATGCTCAGCATCACTCATCATTAGAGAAATGCAAATCAAAACTTCAATGAGGTATCACCTCACAGCAGTCAGAATGGCCATCATCAGAAAATCTCCAAACAGTAAATTCTGGAGAGGGTGTGGAGAAAAGGTAACCCTCTTTTAGTGTTGGTGGGAATGTAAGTTAATACAGCCACTATGGAGAACCGTATGGAGGTTCCTTAAAAACTAAAAATGGAACTACCATATGACACAGCTATCCCACTACTCGGCATATAACCTGAAAAAAGCATAATTCAAAAAGAGTCATGTAGGGCTTCACTGGTGGCGCAGTGGTTGAGAGTCCACCTGCCGATGCAGGGGACACGGGTTCGTGCACCGGTCTGGGAAGATCCCACATGCCACTGAGCGGCTAGGCCTGCGAGCCATGACTGCTGAGCCTGCGTGTCTGGAGCCTGTGCTCGGCAACAGGAGAGGCCACAACAGTGAGAGGCCCACATAGTGCAAAAAAAAAAAAAAAAAAAAGAGTCATGTACCACAGTGTTCATTGCAGCACTATTTACGATAGCCAGGACATGGAAGCAACCTACATATCCGTCAACAGATGAGTGGAAAAAGAAAATGTAGCACATATATATAATGGAATATTACTCAACCATAAAAATAAATGAAATTGAGTTATTTGTAGTGAGGTGGATGGACCTAGAGTCTGTCATACAGAGTGAAGTAAGTCATAAAGAGTAAGCAAATACCATATGCTAAGACATATATATGGAATTAAAAAAAAAAACGGTTCTGAAGAACCTAGAGGCAGGACAGGAATAAAGCTGCAGATATAGAGAATGGACTTGAGGACATGTATAGGGGGAAGGGTAAGCTGGTACGAAGTGAGAGAGTGACATGGACATATATCCACTACCAAATATAAAATAGATAGCTAGTGGGAAGCAGCCACATAGCACAGGTAGATCAGCTCAGTGCTTTGTGTCCACGTAGAGGGGTGAGGTAGGGAAGGTGGGAGCTAAATGTAAGATAGAGGAGAAATTGGGATATATGTATATGTATAGTTGATTCACTTTGTTATACAGAACAAACTAACACACGATTGTAAAACAATTATACTCCAATAAAGATGTTAAAAAGAAAAATAGGAGTCTAACACATTTTCCAATTCCATGAAGATATTCTTAAAGACTCTCAAATTTTCAAATCTATTCTTCTTGGCTAATGCCATGTGAAAGGGATCCTTACTTATGAGCTGAACTGCAGATACTCCTTGCAGTTTTTTTTGTTCCTCCTTTCTACTCTCAAAATAAAATGTTTTCTAGGCCGTTTAAGCCAACTTAAGCCCTACTTACTAAAAATATGCACTACCATCACCCTGAACATTCCTTAATATGATGCAACATATCAGAGGACTGATTGTAGTGTGTGTGTGTGTGTGTGTGTGTGTGTGTGTGTGTGTATTATATATATATATATAGTGTTTTGACATCTTAAAAAAACTTTCTGGATGATGAGAGACTGCCCCTCCATAGGCCAGTCCATTCTTAGACATAACAAACGGTCCAGCTGAGACCATTATGTGAAACTATCAAATCCAGAGGCATACCTCTTCTTTCTGATCCATGTACCTCAAAGGGGAATATTCTTCTGCTATAATTATCTCTCTGTCAGGCACCAATCAGTTCAAGACCACTCCTATAGCCCAAAGCTCACTGAAGAAATTATTCAACTAGCCAATATTAAGCTGTCTACTATGGCCCAAAATGAAAAGCCAATAGAAGCTGCTTTCAGCATCCCCATCCTCACACCTGTCTTCTGCCTCCTCACCACCCTGATGCTTTTCCATGTGGTTCTGCATGTCAGGCCATACCTCCTGTCTCTAGACTTGGGAGTATAATAAACTTTGTTTGCTTGAAAAACAATAGAGCCTCAGAAGTATTTTTTAATTCTATCATTTCAGAAAATTTAAGTTTCAAAGTTGTTTGTTTAAAATTCAATTTGTATATATTTCATTTTTTATACAACTTTATTGGAGTATAATTGCTTCACAATGTTGTGTTAGTTTCTGCCGTACAAAGTGAATCAGCTATTCACACACATATCCCCATATACCTTCCCTCTTGCATCTCCCTCCCACGTTCCCTATTCCACCCCTCTAGTCATCACAAAGCACTGAGCTGATCTCCCCATGCTATGCAGCAGCTTCCCACCAGCCACCCATTTTACATTTTGTAGTGTATATTTGTCAATTCTACTCTCTTGCTAGGTCTCAGCCTCCCCTTCCCCACCTGTGTCCTCAAGTTGGGTCTCAACATCTGCATCTTTTTTTCCTGCCCTACCACTATGTTCATCAGTTCCATTTTTCTAGATTCCATATATTTGTGTTAGCATACAGTATTTGTTTTTCTCTTTCTGACTTACTTCACTCTGTATGACAGACTCTAGGTCCATCCACCTCACTACAAATAACTCAATTTCTTTCCATTTTTATGGCTGAGTAATATTCCATTGTATATTTATGCCACATCTTCTTTATCCATTCATCTATTGATGGACACTTAGGTTGCTTCCATGCCCTGGCTATTGTAAATAAAGCTGCAATGAACATTGTGGTATATGACTATTTTTGAATTATGGTTTTCTCAGGGTATATGCCCAGTAGTGGTATTACTGGGTCATATGGTAGTTCTATTTTTAGTTTTTTAAGGAACATCCATACTGTTCTCCATAATGGTTGTATCAACTTACATTCCCACCAACAGTGCAGGAGGATTTCCTTTTTGCCCTACGTTCTCCAGTATTTATTGTTTTTAGATATTCCAATGATGGCCATTCTGACTGGTGTGAGGTGATACCTCATTGTGGTTTTGATTTGCATTTCTCTAATGATTAATGATGTTGAGCATTTTTTCATGTGCCTGTTGGCCATCTGTATGTCTTCTTTGGAGAAATGTCTATTTAGGTCTTCTGCCCATTTTTGGATTGGGTTTTTGTTTTTTTTATATTGATTTGCATAAGCTGCTTTTATATTTTGGAGATTAATTATTTGTCAGTTGCTTAGTTCGCAAATATTTTCTCCCATTCTGAAGGTTGTCTTTTCATCTTGTTTATGGTTTCCTTTGCTGTGCATAAGCTTTTAAGTTGCATTAGGTCCCATTGTTTAGTGTTGTTTTTATTTCCATTACTCTAGGAGGTGGGTCATAAAGGATCTTGCTGTGATTTATGTCAAAATCTGTTCTGCCTGTGTTTTCTTCTGTGAGTTTTATAGTGTTTGACCTTACATTTAGGTCTTTAATCCATTTTTGTAATGAAATGCTATTCTTTTCCTTTTTATTTATTTATTTATTTTGGCTGTGAAGGATAATTAATAGAGATGCAATAAAAACCCTGAATTGAATATTTACACTTACACAAGTTTACAACCTTTAAAAGATTATTAATAATTTCTTAAATTCTTAACAACCTTTTTAATGTTCATCAATATATGTGTAGGCAATTAAAATGCATGCTTAAAAACTTCCTTTCTACTGTATGCATTAACCATCAAGCTAACCACCCTGAACTATCAAGTCACTACCTTAAATAAAATCCATATTTCCTGCCTTCACTGAAAGACTCCTCCACAGTTTGGCTCCAATTAAACTTCTAAAAATCATTTTCCTCTTTATTTCAGTACCAATACTGATACATCTAATATTTCCTGTATAGTATGCTTTATTCATTCATATATAAGATATTTTATCCCTGGAAGATATTAATTATAGTTATATTTATTCTAGTATTAAAAATAGTTTTTCACTTTTTCTAGTGTTCTTTTTTTAATTGTAAAATTTATGGAAATTTCTATTACCACAGAAGTCCAAAGCAGTTTGAATATGAAAAAATTGAATAAAAAATTAGCAAATCAATTTTCCCTTTATTAAAGAGTACTATATTTTACAGTACGTAGAGGTTACACAATTTTTCACCTGTGTTTATGCTATCTAGAAAGAATTAGAGAAATGAAATTACATGTTTTAAAATATTTTATGTCTATAAAAATTACATACATAGTAGTCATAATGAAAATGAGAGAGTAAATTATTTTTGCTTTTTACAACTTTTAAGTCTAAGAAGGAATGAAAATCTATAGTTGTATTTACATCTTTAGAATACAAAGAACTGTATAATCAATATTCAACTGTAGTCACTGTAAGTCATTAAACCAAAAAAAAACCAAAATAAAATTGAGTAATAAAAGTTAAAATCCATGCATTATTACAAGATATTTAGTTATATTTCTGTAATTTTAGGAAAATTTCCTAAAATTTTAAACACTTATGTGTTGCAGTAACGTATATTGTTGAAATCTTTTCTCTTTGGGTGCGTTTGAACACCACCTGATCCTTTTGTATTCTGGGAAAGACTGTGGCTTGCTTGTCAAAGCAGACACAAGCATAAATTTTAAAACATTGACTGAAATGTTATTATATAATTTTCAACAAACACTGTGTTTACAGCTTTTCCAGCATCCTACAAAGATCAACTCTTGACTCTTGTAAGAACTTCACTGTAACACTATTGGTTGTATTTGATGACTAATGTGAAAATAGTAAACAGCATATGCTAGAAGGTTGAATATCTGTTTAAAAAAATCCATTTTCTTATTTCTGTTGCTTATCAAAAGAGGGATTAAACACAACAAATATCTCAGGAAAACAAAAATTATAATAAGACAAATATGTATTTCCTAATAAAATAATCACCTACTATATTTCATAGCTATAGAAATGTACCCAGAGAAAAATAAAAAAAAATAAATTGTCTAAAAAACATTTATTGAAATGGTGCAACGTTTTGAATATTCTGATAGGAAAACTTGAAGTCTATAATGGCCTATTTCAAAGTGTGTGAAAGTTCCTAGTTATTTATGAATATTTGAAATTACTTTCTTCATTCCTTGTTAATTGCTTGTGACAGCCAAGAGATAAAATATGGGTATCCTATTATATAATGTAAGAGAACAGCTGCAACACAGTCTGCTTCTGCTGATGCTCTTGACAATGTGCCTCCTAACGCCCTAAAATCAGTTTCTCCAGTCATGGCTGTTACTTCACACTTTCAGGCTTGAACAATTGGCCTACTGAAATATTCAAGTACCACACTGAGGCAAATCCATTTCCACCCATTGCAAAGAGATAGCAAGACAAATTTGCAGTGAGGACAGAAAAACAAAGCAAATTATTGACAGTCATGGTTGTCCTGGTTTCTTGAGGAAAAACCAAAATATGTTAACTTTTTGAAGAAATTATCAACACTGTTCATAGGTAAAATTGTTCTAGGAAAATTATTTAAGGTATTCAAAGAAAGAAAGGGATTATAGAAAAGTCAAAAAAAGTATTACAAAGATGAAACAGGTAAAAATTTAAGTCTAGTGTAAGTAGTAATTCACTTGTTAAAATTATGGAGGTCAATGACAGGAAACCCTTTGAAGATATTTTGCTTGTTCCATGGGAACTTTCATGTGAGCCTCTACAACAGATTAAAATTTTTCTCTAGACAGGTGTCATATGACTTGAGTCAGGGACCTTTCCTCACTCCACCAAGATAAATCCCCCCACAGATTAATATCAGAATCAAGATGTACAGTGTGTCTCTTGCTAGTGAGGACTAGCAGTTCATGAAATAATTTTCCTGGGGAAATGCTTATACCCACCATCTTTAATCTTTTTTTTTTTTTTTGGTGGTATGCTGGCCTCTCACAGTTGTGGCATCTCCCATTGCAGAGCACAGGCTCTGGACGCACAGGCTCAGCGGCCATGGCTTACAGGCCCAGCCTCTCCACGGCATGTGAGATCCTCCCAGACCAGGGCACAAACCCACATCCCCTGCATCGGCAGGTGGACTCTCAACCACTGCGCCACCAAGGAAGCCCTCATCTTTAATCTTTTAAACTTAGTTTAGACAAAACTCTTAATCTAACATAGGAAAATACACTTCCTGATCAATTGTGAGCTCTGTGAACCTGTGTCTTTCCTTTTAAAAGGCTGTATGTTTGCATATAGATGTCTTGATAAATGATTCTTGGATCTTGATGGAAGTAGATAAAATCAAAGGCATAGTGGAAGGAAACAAATATATCTTATTTCTGTATATCAATTTATATTTACCATCACATATTAGCAATAGTAAAAATACTTAATCAAAAGTTTTGAGTTGAATAGAACTCTTCTATATAAGTACTTTCACTCATAATTAAGAAAAGGGTTCAAATCTGCTATCAACATATCTAATTGATATACTTATATAAATGAGCCTCAGGACAGAGTGAAAATATGCTCAATTACTTGGAACAAATACCTCAGGACAAAAGAAAAGTAGAAAACACTCTATAACTAAGTAGATTTTAGAATATGTAAAATGTAATCCTAGAGAAATTAAATAAAGCCAGAAAACAGTGAGAAATGTTAATTCTCAACAGAGACAGCTAGAGACATATATACACAGAGGTTAGTACTAGAGTTTTAATAATATTAAATGTTTATTAAACTTTTTAATTTTAGTTATACTTCAGAAAGTATAACTGAGCAGTTTATGAAAATAGAGGAACTTCATTACACAAAATTGGTAATGAATCGTAAAAGATTATCTGGCAGAACATGTGATAAGAGGAGAGTTTACTCCTGAGAAAATAAATGGATAAGAGAAACTGATAAATGTAAAACAATCACCAGGTTTTGCTTAAGTCTGCCTTTCCCTTAGAACAGTGCCTATTTTAACAAGAATCACACTGATTTCCAGATTATAGAATCTAAAAATCAAAAGATATTTATTTTTAAAACAATGTAAAAGTTCTTGATTTATTTTTAAATTATGAATATGGCAGTAAAGAAAAACATTATTACTTTGATGCGGGTGGAAATCTGTATAGGGTAGCCATTGATAACATATTGCAAGTTAGCTCTTATTTATGTAATTATTGCTAATACTTCATGTCAGTTCTTTAATTTTCTTTCCCATATGGATAGATTGTTTGTGTGTACTGTATTTGTATTTCATATGTTGTTGAATATAAAGTTTTCCAAGTCATTTCTTTCAGTTAACAATAATATATCATACAAATAATCATATCATTATATAGTTAGAAAAAATAGTTTTAGTGATGTTGTAGTATCTTAAACATCATTTACTATTTACTATGTTCACTGTGTTACATACCCACATAAATGTTGCTGAATCTCAGGAGACATGCAATTTTTACATATATCACTGAGGTTTTCCTTAAGTCAGTTTCCTGGTTACAGGATCAGATTACAGATAAAAGGATATCAATAGTTGCATGGCTTTTGATAACTACTGTGAATCTTAAATTTTTTTTTCACAATTTACCCTCTCAAAATATTAAAAATATTTAAATTCTTACTACTCCATATAAACAAATATATAAAAGTTTCTTAATCAGCTAAACATAAATAGAATCTACCTTAGGCTACTAGTGAAGTTCACCATTCCGACAATATACTTACTGCCATTTCTTTTCTTTCTTTCTTCTCTTTTTTTGAGGAGGAGGAGTTAACCAGTCTTACACATTGCCTTGTATTGAAAATAGGTGTTACATATATATTTTTGCATTGCATATGATTTCAAATTATCAAGTGATCCATCCTAGTTGTTGCTGATTTTAACTGAACAACACAGTCCTATAGAGTTGAAAATAAAAGTTCTCTTTCATTTGATTTCCCATTCCCCAGCTTGTGAAATATCTAATACTGCTTGTTGCATATTATTCAACATTTTAGAAATTTCACCTTTATATGTATATTTAGATTTATAGGATTATGTAAATATTATGTATATTTTAGAACATTATATATAATACATAATTAAATAAAATCCAGAAAAAAATATATGCACATGATTACCTTTAAGTATTATATAATAAATGCATAATGATCTATGACTTGTTTCTTTCTAAATTAATAATATATTAGTAACATTGTTCAATTTAGCATATATTGACTTGTCTCATACTTTATTAGCTATATAGTAACCCATTTTTGGAAATAGCAAATATAAATGCTGATGTTATGGGTTGAGTTGTGTTCCCCAAAAAGATAAAGAAGTCCTAAACACCAATACTTCAGAATATGAAACTATTTGGAACTAGGGCCATTGTAGATGTAATTGGTTAAGATGAGGTCATACTGGAGTAAGATAGTGTCCTATTTCAACATGATTGGTGTCCTTACAAGAAAAGGAAATATGATGTGAAGAGAAACACACAGGGGAATATCATGTGACAACAGAGGCAGAGACTGCAGCTCTCCAACTGCAAATCAAGAGTACCAAGGAATGGCAGCTATGGTGAGAAGCTGGGAAGACAGAAGGGAGGATATTCCTTAACAGTTTCAGAGTGAACACAGCCCTGCTAATGGATTTGAGTTTGGACATCTAGCCTTCAGAACTGTGAGATAATGAATCTCTGTTGGTTTAAGCCATGCAATCTGTGATATTTTGTTATAGCAGCCCTGGGAAATTAAGACTGCAGATTTGGAGATTTTTGTTTGTTTGTTTTATTTTGCTATTGTGTTCTGTGTGTGTGTGTGTTTCTATATATGAGGAACTATTTTCATAGGATGGAATTCTTAAGTAGAATTGCATTGTTTTAGCAATGCCATCCAAACATTCTCCCCCAATTTAGTATTGCACAATAAGTATATAACATTTGTTTTCCTCCAATATTGTACAGTCAGGGTAGGGTGGATTAATATTTAAATTTAGGAAAAAGAGCTACTTTGGTATTACGTTAATTGGCATTTTTCTGCTCATTAGTAAAGTTGTATATTACATTACATGATTATTAACCCTTTATGTTTCTCCTGTAGTGGACCCCATATTTAAATATATTTCTGCCATTGTCTGATGGATTTATTTGCCCCACCACGTTTCATGAATTTATATATGGTGTATATTATATACCTTATCAGCCATATACACTATGATTAATCTTCCTTTGATTCACTGGAATTAATACTACTTGAAATACCTATGGCTGCTTTCCCTTTAAAATGGTAGAATTGAGTAGTGACATCAGAGATGATATGGCCCCCAAAAGCCCAAGGTATTTTGGGTATAGCTTTTTACAAAATAAATTTCTTGATCTCTGTTCTACATGGTATTCAGAATATTTATGAGTGGTCAAAATATGATAGTATTGGCACAAAAAATATACAATCTAGAACAGAACCTGTATTCTAGAATTTAAAATAAACTAATTATTGCATACATTTAATTAATTAGTATGTCTTTTGAGTAAGAAGTAAGGATTAATATTGATCAGAATAAGGATTTATCTTAATAAAAGATTAAATTGCCTCAAGAAGGTAAAGTGGTAACTTGATTTAAAACAAACAAAAACTCCTTTGTAGGTCTATGGGAACTTATGGGGAAGGATAAATGAGAAAACAAGAGATGAACCTATATGGAGATCAGATTATTTAAGCAACACAAAAGAAAAGAGACAATTCACAGAGATTACCTCCTTTAAAAATGTTAAATATATTTATCGAAGCTGTACTGCAAAAAATCCACAAATAATTTTGCAGTAATGATTGTATCATTTTCTGCCAATGCCAATATAATAAAAAAGTCCTGATCATGAAGTAAATATTAATGTGCAGCTTGGCAGCACTGAAAAAATCGAGGATGTGATAGCAACATGTGATCTTGCAGATAAGAACTTTGCCATGAAGGAAAAACAAACTTTAGTTAAAACAATTTTCTTGAGTTTGCATCCTCAAGATCTGCATCCTTGAATCTGCTTCTGCTCATCTATTTCTTCTCTTGTTCTCTGATAATGACAGTATAAGTCATATTAAATACTGCCATATAGTTTTAATTGTTCTATCTGCTTGCAACTCTCTAAGATAAACAATAACACAAACAAAATTCAGAAATGAGTTATCCCTGCCTGCTAAAATATGATTGCTTAATCTTCTCAAAGTATAATTCTGTGAAATTTATTTCCTGTTAAATACCATCATCCTACCACCACCACCACCACCACCACCACACGCATTACCTCTTCTGATAGAGTAGAGAATTAGATAAGAGAGAAAAATATGTTGCTGTTAGTGTGTGTAGAAATATGTGACAGAGACAATATTCCAAATCAGGGAATAAAACAGATTATTTAACAAATTGTTGATTAAAAAGAATTCCAAGTCGAGGAACTTATCAAAGAAAAATGGGGTTAAGATGACCATTTTTCTTCTTTATTCACCTCTTAATATAAAACAGTAATTAATGAATAATTACTGATAATTAACAAACAAAATTTTAATGTAAAACAAACCTGAATTCCTGGGATAAACTTCACCAGTTCATGATTTTTTCTTTTTAATATTGGTAGGTTTGCATATATTTTCTTAAGTTCTTTTGTTTTCTTAATGTCTTTCTTTTTTTTTTTTTTTTTTTTTTTTTGCGGTACGCAGGCCTCTCACTGTTGTGACTCTCCTGTTGCAGAGCACAGGCTCCAGACGTGCAGGCTCAGGGGCTATGGCTCACGGGCCCAGCTGATCCGCGGCATGTGGGATCTTCCCAGACTGGGGTACGAACCCGTGTCCCCTGCATCGGCAGGCGGATTCTCAACCACTGCGCCACCAGGGAAGCCCAATGTCTTTAGATTTAAGGACACATATAGTCTCTTGACTCTGAAAGTGAAGAGATGGGGAAAAAATCTATGCAAATAGTAACCTGAAGAAAGCAAAGGTAGCTATACTGATATCAGACATAATAGACTTTAAGTTAAAAATTGTCATAAGACTTAAATAAGGACATTATATATAATGATACTAGGATCAACTCACCAAGAAGCTATAACAATTCTAAATATATATATACACCTAACATAGGAGCAGTTAAATATATAAAGCAAATATTGAGAGAACAGAAAGGAGAAATAGTAATACAGTAATAAAAGGGGATTTTAATACTATACTTTCAATAATGGGTAGAACATTCAGAGAGAAAGTCAGTAAGAAAAAAATGAACTTGAAACAACACTATAGACTAAATGGACCTAGCAGACATATACATAGCATTGCATCCCAAAGCAGCAAAATATACACCTTCTTAAGTGCACAAGAAACATTCTCCAGGATAGATCACATATTAGGACACAAAAAAAATCAATAAATTTAAGAAGATTGAAATCATGCCAAATATATTTTCTAACCACAATGGAATGAAATTAGAAATCAATAAGAGAAGGAAAACTGAAAAATTCACAAATATGTGGAAATTAAACACCACACTCTTGAAAAACAAATAAGTCAAAGAGCAAATTAAAATGTAATTTAAAAAATATACTGAGACAAACAAACATGGAAGTACAATGTACCAAAACTCATGGGATACAGCTGAAGCGACTCTAAGAGGGAAGTTCAAAGTGAAAAATATCTGCATTAAAAATATATATATATAATAGACATATGACTTTACACCTCAGGGAGATAGAAAAAATATATGTCAAAAGTTGGCCAAAAGAAGAGAATAATAAAGATTAGAGCAGAAAAAAATGAAATGTAGACTAGGAAAACAATAGAAAAAATGAAGGAAACCAAGCACTGCTTTTTTTTGGTTCTTTTTAGTGAAACAAATGTTTATCAGGAGGAAAAAGAGTACACGTGAACAGGCACACACAGGCCAGCTCAGAGAAAAAGTTGCACCATCATGGTAGTTTTAATCACTTACATGGGGCATATTTTCTGGGTTTCATTTGGCCAATCATCCTGCTTTGCCTGAGTCTGAGTCTGTATTTGGTTTATCTCAGGGTCCTCCTTTGTGTGCGTGCATATCTCTTAGCCAAGGTGGATTCTAGCAAGGAGGCCTATGGGTAGGTTGACATCACATCCTCCAAGGAGCATTGCTGTGCATGTAAAGTAGGGAAGGTCTCCTTGACTTCAAGAATGAGGAATATGTGGTCCTTTTATCTGGGCAGGGCCCAGCCTCTCCTATTATCCTCCTGCTACTGTCTTCATCCTGGAGTATCTGTCCACAGGGGACAAACTCCAGCTGCTCAGCCTGGAGCCCATCTATCTCCTGCCTCATTATCATTTGCTGGATTGAAGTAAGACTTTGCACCAGTCCTGGGCAAAGTCCTGCTGGCCCTCGGATTCTTTCCTCACTCTTCTCCTACTTGTTCCGAGCTATAGATGGACTTCCCTGTGAAAGAGGTTTTCCAAGCTTCTTTTTTTTACACACACACACACACACACACACACACACACACACACTGTGTTTTATTTTTACAAGAGATAAATAAACTGACACCAAGCATTGTAAATGGATGACCACAACAAAAGCAACAATGTTTGCAATTACCAAACACGAAACACACTCATACTATGTCATAATATTGACATTCAGTCCAGTAATCCTCCACTGTAACAACTCCTTTACTTTGCAGTGAAAATTGATTTGTATATTTTTTGCCTCTGAACCCTTGTGGGATTTTTTTTTTATTCAAACAGAAAGTCACAAAAATTATAATCATCCTCATCAGTTCACTCAGTCCTATGTAATTAATTTTCTTTTTTCATCTTGATCTTTTATTAGCACTTTTATGAATTCACCAGTTTTCCATTAGAGTTCTGAAAATGCTTATTCATTCAGCACAGCAGTATAGTCAGTTACCAGAAACCTGTACTTGTCAGAGTCCTTTCCATGAATTCCTTGAAGATGAAACTCTTTTATAGGAACATTTTTGCAAAAGCATCAGAGTACACCCATAACTGTCTGTAAATGACAAAAGACTTAAAAATGACCATGGTTAAAGATTTGATGAAAGTTCATTAGAATGCAATTGACAAGGAAACTTAGTTATTTCTGAGATATACCTTTTAAAGTAATAACTAGAATTATGATTTATAACTTTATACCAGAACATATAACCATTTTAGAAATTTCATGTAATGTCTGAAACATTTATATTAACATATTTCCATACAAATAACCCAAGAAAGTTTAGTATTAGTTGTTTGTTTGTTTGCTTGTTTTTCTTATACTGCAGGTTCTTATTAGTCATCAATTTTATACACATCAGTGTATACATGTCAATCCCAATGGCCCAATTCAGCACACAACCATCCTCACCCCATCACAGTTTTCCCCACTTGGTGTCCAAACGTTTGTTCTCTACATCTGTATCTCAACTTCTGCCCTGCAAACTGTTTCATCTGTACCATTTTTCTAGGTTCCACATACACGCATTAATATACAATATTTGTTTTTCTGTTTCTGACTTACTTCACTCTGTATGACAGTCTCTAGATCCATCCATGTCTCAACAAATGACTCAGTTTCGTTCCTTTTTATGGCTGAGTAATATTTCATCGTATATATGTACCACAACTTTTTTAAACATTCATCTGTTGCTGGGCATTTAGGTTGTGTCCATGACTTGGCTATTGTAAATAGTGCTGCAATGAACATTGAGGTGCTTGTGTCTTTTTGAATTATGGTTTTCTCTGGATATATGTCTAGTAGTGGGATTGCTGGATCCTTTGGTAATTCTATTTTTAGTTTTTAAGGAACTTCCATACTGTTCTCCATAGTGGCTGCATCAATTTATATTCCCACCAACAGTGCAAGAGAGTTCCCTTTTCTCCACACCCTCTCCAGCATTTGTTTTTGTAGATTTTCTGATGATGCCCATTCTAAATGGTGTGAGGTAATATCTCATTGTAGTTTTGACTTGAATATCTCTAGTAATTAGTGATGTTGAACAGCTTTTCATATGCTTCTTAGCCATCTGTATGTCTTCTTTGGAGAAATGTCTATTTAGGTCTTCTGCCCATTTTTGGAATATGTTGTTTGTTTCTTTAATATTGAGCTGTTTATATATTTTGGAGATTAATCCTTTTTCCATTGATTTGTTTCCAAATATTCTCTCCCATTCTGAGGGTTGTCTTTTCGTCTTGTTTATGGTCTTCTTTGCTGTGCAAAAGCTTTTAAGTTTCATTAGGTCCCATTTGTTTACTTTTGTTTTTAATTCCATTACTTTAGGAGGTGGATCAAAAAGACCTTGCTGTGATTTATGTCAGAGTGTTCTTCCTATGTTTTCCTCTGAGAGTTTTATATTGTTCAGTCTTACATTTAGGTCTCAAATCCATTTTGAGTTTATTTTTGTGTATGGTGTTAGGGAGTGTTCTAATTTCATTCTTTTACATGAAGCTCTCCAGTTTTCCCAGCACCACTTATTTAAGAGACTGTCTTTTCTCCATTGTATATCTTTGCCTCCTTTGTCATAGATTAGTTGACCATAGGTGTGTGGGTTTATCTCTGGGCTTTCTATCTTATTCCATTTACCTATGTTTCTGTTTTTGTGCCAGTACCATATTGTCTTGATTACTGTAGCTTTGTAGTATAGTCTGAAGTCAGGGAGTCTGATTTTTCCAGCTCTGCTTTTCCCCTCAAGACTGCTTTGGCTATTCGGGGTCTTCTGTGTCTCCATAAAAATTTTAGGATGATTTGTTCTAGTTCCGTAAAAAATGCCATTGGTAATTTGATAGGGATTGCATTGAATCTGTAGATTGCTTTGTGTAGTATAGTCATTTTCTCAATATTGATTCTTCCAGTCCAAGAACATGAAAAAACCCTCCATCTGTTGATATCATCTTTAATATCTTTCATCAGTGTCTTACAGTTTTCTGCATACAGGTCTGTTGTCTCCCTAGGTAGGTTTATTCCTAGGTATTTTATTCTTTTTGTTGCAATGGTAAATGGGAGTGTTTCCATAATTTCTCTTTCAGATTTTTCATCATTACTGTATAGGAATGCAAGAGATTTCTGTGCATTAATTTTGTATCCTGCAACCTTACCAAATTCATTGATTAGCTCTAGTAGTTTTCTGGTGGCATTTTTAGGATTCTCTATGTATAGTATCATGTCATCTGCAAACAGTGACAGTTTTACTTCTTCTTTTCCAAAATGTATTCTTTTATTGCTTTTACTTCTCTGATTGCCGTGGCTAGGACTTCCAAAACTATGTTGAATTATAGTGGTGAGAGTGGACATCCTTGTCTCATTCCTAATCTTAGAGGAAATGCTTTCAGTTTTTCACCATTGAGAATGATGTTTGCTGTGGGTTTGTCATATATGGCCTTTCTTATGTTGAGGTAGGTTCCCTCTATGCCCACTTTCTGGAGAGTTTTTATGATAAATGGGTGTTGAATTTTGTCAAAAACTTTTTCTGCATCTATTGAGATGATCATATTGTTTTTATTCTTCAATTTGTTAATATGGTGTATCACATTGATTGATTTGCGTATATTGAAGAATCCTTGTATCACTGGGATAAACCCCACTTGATTGTGGTTTATGATCCTTTCAATGTGCTGTTGGATTCTGTTTGCTAGTATTTTGTTGAGGATTTTTGCATCTATATTCATCAATGATATTGGTCTGTAATTTTCTTGTTTTGTAGTACCTTTGCCAGATTTTGGTATCAGGGTGATGGTGGCCTCATTAAATGAGTTTGGGAGTGTTCCCTCCTCTGCTATATTTGGAAGAGTTTGAGAAGGACGGGTGTTAGCTCTTCTCTAAATGTTTGATAGAATTCACCTGTGAAGCCATCTGGTCCTGGACTTGTGTTTGTTGGAAGATTTTCAATCACAGTTTCAATTTCATTACTTGTGATTAGTCTGTTCATATTCTCTGTTTCTTCCTGGTTCAGTCTTGGAAGGTTATACCTTTCTAAGAATTTGTACTTTTACCAGGTTGTCCATTTTATTGGCATAGTGTTGCTTGTAGTAGTCTCTTAGGATGCTTCGTATTTCTTTGATATCTGTTGTAACTTCTCCTTTTTCATTTCTAATTTTATTGATTTGAGCCTTCTCCCTCTTTTTCTTGATGACTCTGGCTAATGGTTTATCAATTTTGTTTATCTTCTCAAAGAACCAGCTTTTAGTTTTATTGATCTTTGCTATTGTTTTCTTTGTTTCTATTTCATTTATTTCTGCTTGGATCTTTATGATTTCTTTCCTTCTGCTATCTTTGGGTTTTGTTTGTTCTTCTTTCTCTAGTTCCTTTAGGTGTAAGGTTAGATTTTTTATTTGAGATTTTGGTTGTTTCTTGAGGTAGGCTTTTACTGTTATAATCTTCCCTCTTAGAATTGCTGTTGCTGCATCCCATAGGTTTTGGATCATCGTGCTGTCATCTTCATGTGTTTTTAGGTACTTTCTGATTTTCTCTTTGATTTCTTCAGTGATCACTTGGTTATTTAGTAACTTATTGTTTAGCCTCCATGTGTTTGTGATTTTTTACATATTTTTCCCTGTAATTCATTTGTAATCACATAACGTTGTGGTCAGAACGGATGCTTGATATGATTTCAATTTATTGAGACTTTATTTGTGACACCAATATGTGATCTATCCTGGAGAATGTTCCATGTGCACTTCAGAAGAAAGTGTAATCTGCTATTTTTGATGGATGTCCTATAAATATCAATTAAATTTATCTGGCCTATTGTGTCATTTAAGGCTTCTGTTTCCTTATTTATATTCATGTTGGATGATCTGTCCATTTGTGTAAGTGAGGTGTTAAAGTCCCCCACTATTATTGTGTTACTGTCAATTTCCTCTTTTATAGCTGTTAACTGTTGCCTTATGTATTGAGGTGCTCTTACATTGGGTGCATATATATTTATAATTGTTGTATCTTCTTCTTGGATTGATCCCTTAATTTTTATGTAGTGTCCTTCCTTGTCTCTTGTAACATTCTTTATTTTAAAGTCTATTTTATCTGATATGAGTATAGCTACTTCAGCTTTCTTTTGATTTCCATTTGCATGGAATATCTTTTTCCATCCCCTCACTTTCAGTCTGTATGTGTCCCTAGGTCTGAAATGGGTCTCTTGTAGACAGCATATATATGGGTCATGTTTTTGTATCCATTCGGCAAGCCTGGTCTTTTGGTTGGATCATTTAATCCGTTCACGTTTAAGGTAATTATCGATATGTATGTTCCTATGACAAATTACTTAATTGTTTTGGGTTTGTCTTTGTAGATCCTTTTCTTCTCTTGTGTTTCTCACTTAGAGAACTTCCTTTAGCATTTGTTATAGAGCTGGCTTTGTGGTGCTGAATTCTCTTAGCTTTTGTTTGTCTGTGAAGCTTTTTGATTTCTCCATCGAATCTGAATGAGATCCTTGCAGGGTAGAGTAATCTTGGTTGTAGGTTCTTCCCTTTCATCACTTTAAGTATATCATGACACTCCCTTATGGCTTGTTGGGTTTCTGCTGAGAAATCAGCTGTTAACCTTATGGGAGTGCCCTTATATATTATTTGTCATTTTTCCCTTGTTGCTTTCAATAATTTTTCTTTGTGTTTAATTTTTGCCAATTTCATTACTATGTGTCTCAGTGTGTTTCTCCTTGGGTTTATCCTGTATGGGACTTGCTGCACTTCCAGCAGTGAATTCCACCATTTTGTCTTCCAGGTCACTTATCCGTTTTTCTGCCTCAGTTATTCTGCTATTGATTCCTTCTAGTGTAGTTTTCATTTCAGTTATTGTATTGTTCATCTCTGTTTGTTTGTAGTTTAATTCTTCTAGGTCTTTGTTAAACATTTCTTGCATCTTCTCAATCTTTGCCTCCATTTTTTTTCCAAGGTCCTGGATCATCTTCACTATCATTATTGTGAATTCTTTTTCTGGAAGGTTGCCTATCTCCACTTCATTTAGTTGTTTAGTTGTTCATTTAGCCTTTTCATCTCTCTGTGAACATGGTTTTTGTTCCATAGGCTGCAGGATTGTAGTTCTTCTTGCTTCTGTTCACTGTCCTCTGTTAGATGAGGTTATCTAAGAGGCTTGATGGGAGGGACTGGTGGTGGGTAGAGCTGACTGTTGCTCTGGTGGGCAGAGCTCAGTAAAACTTTAATCCACTTGACTGTTGATGGGTGGTGGTGGGTTCCCTCCCTGTTGGTTTTTGGCCTGAGGCAACCCAACACTGGAGCCTACCTGGGCTCTTTGTTGGGGCTAATGGCAGCTTCTGGGAGGGCTCACGCTAAGGAGTACTTCCTAGAGCTGACACTGCCAGTGTCCTTGTCCCCACGGTGAAACAGAGCCACCCCCCACTTCTGCAGGAAACCCTCCAACACCAGCAGATAAGTCTGTTTCATTCTGCGGGATCCCTGCTCCTTCCCGTGGGTCCCAATGTGCACATTACTTTGTGTGTGCTCTCCAAGAGCCAAGCACTGGCTTTTGAGAAAATTGACAAAACTTTAACTAGACTAAGAAAAAAAAAGTGATAAAACTCAAATAAAGAAATTTAGAAATGAAAGTGGAGACATTACAATTGACACCACAGAGTAAATAGGAATGAATAGGACTATTATGAATAATTATATAAGAACAAATGGGATAACTTAAAAGAAATGAATAAATCCCTAGATACATACAACATATAAATATTGAATTATGAAGGAATAGAAGATATGAACAGACCAATAACAAGTAGAAGACTGATTCAGTAATCAAAACTTACCAGTAAAGAAAAGACCTGGACCAGATAGCTTCATTGGTAAATTCTCCCAAACATTTAAATAATTTACACGAATCTTTCTCCAACTCTTCCAAAAACTGAAGAGGAGGGAACACTTCTGAACTCATCTTTTGAAGCCAGCATTATCCTCATACCAAAGCCAGACAAAGACATTACAGGACCACTTCCCAAGTGATGGTCACACACCTGCAGCAACACTGTTGGTGGACTCTGTGGGGCACGCCCCGGATTGCCTACTGCCCATCCTCCAAGCCAGGTTTTCCCTGGATCCGCCAGCAATGGCAGGTAGATGGCAGGTTAGCTATTCTCAATTACTTCTAATTCTTATTTTAAAAATAAACCAAAGCCTAGCATAAAATGCCTCACACAAAGACTTTGATAAAGGAAGCTCTGCATTCCAGTGCACATTATTTGTCAAAAGGAAAAAAGGCTTTCTCATTTTGAAATTCAACAGAACAGTCCTGGATGCTGTTACAAACTATCAAGATGTATCCTTCAGGTGAACTTGCTATCAGAGTGACGGTACTTCCTCTTTCAGTAAAAATAAAAATGAAAGGGTCACCTGTTCTCCAGCCCTTTTCTCTACCCCTGTATTTCCCCACCCCCACCCCCCAATAAAAATAGGAAACACTAGCAAAAAAAAAAAAGACATTACAGGACAAGAAAATCAATAGCCGAGATGAACATAGATGCAAAGATTCCTGAACTACTAGCGAACCAAAGCCAACAGCCCAATAAAAGAATCATAATACAATGTGACCAGTAATGTTTATACCTATGATTCAAGAATGGTTCAACATATGCAAATAAATAAGTGTGATACACTATATTAACAGAAGGAAGGATAAAAACTCTCAGTGAATGAAGTATAGAAGAAAAGAAGAGAAAAGTTTTATGATATTGGTCTTGGCAATGGTATCTTGAGTATGACACCAAGAACACAGCAACAGAAGTAAAAATAGATAAGTAGAACTATATCAAACTAAAATCCTTCTGCAAAGGAACCAATCAACAGTGTTAGTCAATGTTTTATAAATTCCTTTAGAATTTAATAATAACAATGCTTAAAAATTAATAACATTTTATGAATGTGTTTTAGATATATATATAGAGATAGATAGATAAAGAAAACCTCCTCCAGACAGTAGATAAAATGACCTATCACTGACAGCTTATTAAAGAGTCAGAGATTACTAGTAATTTTCTCTTTGTCCCTTGATTTGTTTCATTATTTTGTTTTGATATAATATTAATATTTTGACCTCTTTTCTTTCCTTACTCCCACTTTGATTTATTTTGCTCCATATATTTATTCAATTAGAAACAATATCCAGTTCCCAATATGTTCATCTCACAGAGACATCATCCTGCCTCATTTCTTCCTTGTTTCAGAATCAGCACCTTATCCTTCATGTAACTGATAAACTCTGATTAGAGATAAAATATATTTTGTCAACATTAAATTTTATGTGCCTGGCAAATAAAATTATGAGTCTCTCAAAAATAAACTCTGGAACTCTATTAAAACAAGTGATTTATACTTCAAACTTATATTGTTTAAATTGGGAAATGCTAAATCTTAAATTTACCTTAATATTTTAATTGATTTTAACTCACTTATATCAAATGCAGAGTTAAATCTGTACACTTCTAACATTTAAAGAAAATTGATTAAGATTTTCTCTTTCACTAAATATTAGAATTTTGTCTATAATTTGTTTTGTTTTGTTTTGTTTTAGTTTTTAAACCTATAAACTTTTCTTCGTTCAAGTCTTTTTTTTAATTAAAATATATTTGACATATGACACTGTATATATTTAAGGTGTATGACATATTAATTTGATACATATATACATTGTAATATGATTGCCATTGTAGCAATAATTGGCACCTCTATCACATTACATAATTATTCTTTCTTTTTAGTAGTTGGTATTCAGTCCTCATATTTTCACATAGTTGAGGTCATAATATCTATACAAATTTTTTATAGATGATTCATAACAATTCACAATGATGAGTACTAAGTAAATAACATTTTGTTAAGAATGTGTTGAAAATTTTCATTCCTCAAATATGAGCTTGCTCTTAAAAATATACAGGCAGTGCTGAATTGTCCAAAGCAGTCATTAATAGGCATATCAGAAACACAGCATATATAGATCAAGACCTCATATTAATCATTTCTTTCTACTGCCTGCCTGACAAAGTTCTTTCTACTATCAGTGAGATTAATGAGATTATTTAAAAGGTCTCTATACCTCAACACATAGCTGCATTAATACAAGTAAAATGCAGCCCTATGAAAATTTTAAACTGTGTTATTTGTGAAATACAACAATGCAAAATTTCCTATTGTTGGAAAGGGGGAAATTAATACAAACAAAAAAAAAACATATTATTTCCATCTAAGATCTCTGGAGAAAGTAGAATTTATGGCATCTCAGATTCTGATCTGCTGTTGAACCATGACATGGCCTGAATCTGATGTGAATAAATCATAGCTATGTAGCTTCTAAAATCAGAAGATGATATTTCTGATTAATAAGTTAAAAAAATATGAATGTACTGTCAGTTTTCAGACCAGAATGCAGCTAGAAGAAGATTTGACAGTACATTCAATGTAGGAAAGTTATTGCCACCAATTCTGTTGCTGCTATTATTATTATTATCGTTTTGTGTGCCTGGTTGTGTGAATGACTTTTATTTGTTTACAGGAAAGAATAGTTTCAAAATATATACAAATGAAGAGTTATTTATAATTGATTCTACCTGTACTAATTATTGGTGGCATATGCTGACACATTATTTTTCTTTTCATTGCATGAGCAATGTGAACATCGAATGGAAGAATAGAAAACTAATTCTCACACGAATTTTGTATTACTTATATATTTGAAAAAAGAGACTTGGTGTTTAATGTTTAAACAGTTTGTTTAAATATGATTATCACCGGGATATTTTTTAAACAGTACACTTCAATTTTTAAAAATTTCTCTTAAAGTATATTCAGATCACATGTGAAAAACTTGTTTATCATTCAGAAAACTTACTGTGCTGTGGCAGGCAAAAGGAAAGAGAGGGACTCAGCTTTTAACAAAGTAGTTGGTAATATGCTCTGGTCTTTATTTGTCCTTGATCAGGACCAGAATACTAACAGCCTGAAAGATGGATCCTTTTGTATTTCAGTGTTTCTGAAGTGTTCTTTAAGGAATTCTTTTATTACACTCACTATTTAAACAGCATGAGATTTCCTTTTCTCTTGTATTCTTTATATCTGAAGCATTTTACTGGCATTTTCATTCTTCAAGGATATTGGAGTCAACAATTTGTTATTTCTCCTTCAAACTGGGGATTATAATCTTCACAGTTTGGGTGAGGAACGTGAGATAAAGGAACTAAGTGTGGGCAAACATTTATATTTGCCATTTAATTTATATATTTCCTCAATATTGTACACCTTCTTGATATTCTCTTTGAAATAATATACTCCTTAGATCATAAATTCCTGAGATTGGAGATATATAATTTAAACATGACTGTGGTTTTCCCATTCATACACAATCAATAATGACTACTAAATAACTAGTGTGTCCCAGCCCTGAGATATGTTCAAAGAGGATATAACTTATGTAACTTAATGATAATGAATTAACCACTTGCTAAGTGCAAGGCACTGTGGTCCATACTATGTATTTGTGAGTCCCTTTAATAACACCATTCAGGAGAGCATTACCCACTGGCCTGGGGAAATTGTTCTCCATTTTTGATTTGGTAAGAGAGAACAAGCTTACCAAGGGAACTCTGCATTGTAACTGAATAGCATCAGCATATTTTCTTATCTAGTCTTGCTAAAAGGAAGATTATTCAATTCTGAAAATTATCTTGTTTGATGACGGGGGAAGTTCAATTCTGCAAGAAATAAAAGAATTGATGAGAATTTAATCCAAGAAATTCTGAAATCAACCTCCAGCATATTCCACAAAGCCTTATCTCCCCACTAGACAGCTTTTGTTATTAAACATTTTTATTAAAATTGAAAAAAATTAAGCACAACTATTGATATTTTGAATAACAGTGGTATATTAGTATCATATTAGCTCTGTAGCTGAAAAAAGTACAATGTATCCCACCACTGATAGAATCAAACTCACCTTCCCAGCCTTGATATCAGAACATAAGGCAATCTGACACCTATGTCCAGCCTACATCATCCTTCTTCATTTCCTGACAGAGATCCTCCACTTTAACTAATCTAAGCAAAATGAAATAATGAATCTAGCCGTTAAGTTTAGTCATGCCAGCTTTTTTTTTTTTTTTTTTTTTTTGCAGTACACGGGCCTCTCACTGTTGTGGCCTCTCCCGCTGCGGAGCACAGGCTCCGGACGCGCAGGCTCAGCGGCCATGGCTCACGGGCCCAGCTGCTCCGCGGCATGTGGGATCTTCCCGGACCAGGGCACGAACCCATGTCCCCTGCATCGGCAGGCAGACTCAACCACTGCGCCACCAGGGAAACCCGTGACAGTTTTTTTTAACAAGGATTATCTTTGTCACATTTTCTGACTAGTTTTTCAAAAACCTACTCATTGTTTTTAATAATAGTATTTTATTTAATATTGAATATAGATATATAGATAGATATCCAATATTTAGTATTGTATTGATATGTACCTATATGTTAATATTAAATCAGATACTAGGGTGAACGATGAAGAATATAAAAGTGTACTCATGACCCAGGTTAAGAAAAAATATATTTTAATCATATATAGAAAGCTTGTATACTCCAATTCCATCTCTGCTTCCTCAGAGAGAAGAATTTTCCTGTATTTACCCTTGTATTCTCTTTTATAATTTCACCACATATACTTATATCCTGAACAATAGAACACTTAATTTCACATGTTTTTGAAATTAGTTAAATAGAATTATGTATGCATTCTGAAACTTTGTTTTTAGTTAATATTGTCCTCATATTCATCAATATTGTCTCATAGAGCAATAATTCACTCTATATGGTATCCTATGCATGACTGTATTTCAATCTATTTCTCTCTGCTACTGTTGATAGATACATCAGTTACTACTTTTCGTTTTAAAAAATCGTTGCTATGAACATTTTTGTGCATTTTGCCTGGTGCATATGCAGAAGTCATTCTCTGCAAGAAACACAGTCGTGAAATTACTGAGTTATAGAGAAATTTTCAACATTTCTGGACAATGCTAGAATGTTTTTCAAATTGGATTTAGGAAAATTCAACACCTTCTGCTGTGGATAATATTTATTGTTTCTCTACATTGTCACCAACACTGAAAACTATTAGCCTTCTAAAATATTTGCCAAGCTGGTGTGTATCTCATGTGGTTGACTATGTGATTCCTTGATCACTAATGTATTTCAGGCTTAGAGACCATAGGTTTCTTCTTCTAGGCTATCCCTGTTCAAATTGTTTGCCCATTTTCATATTAACAGGTTTGCCATTTATCTTCATTGGATTAAGAATTCTTTATCTTTTATTATCTATATGAATGCAAAGTCTTTTCCTAATTTGTACAACCTGATATACTTAATTTCAATGTAGTTAAACTTACACAGATATTTTTTTATTCTGACTTACTGCTTTGTCATGTCAGGAATTTAATTATGTGGACCTGTTTTTGACACATTCATCAAATCATTTATTTCTACACCCATAAATTATTGTTTGGTTAATGTAGGTTTATGATATTTGATAACTGGTAAGCTATATTTCTTACTGCATCCTGTTCATGATCTTTTTAAATGTCTTGGTTACTGTAAGCCATTGTTCTTCCATATACATTGTGATCAGGTTTTAAGTTTTCACATAAACCTGTGGTGTTTTCCTTTAATTTGTTTAGAATCCATGATAAATATTGGGATAATTGATATGTTTATGATATTAGATCCTACAGCCCAGGATGTGGTATAGTTCTTCACTTATTTATGTATCTTTAATTAATTCAAAAAAATGTAATCAAATTATTTTTGAATGACAATTTTACTTATTTTTATGGTTCTTATATCTTTTTTTGCATACTTTAAATCTTTATTTTATTTTTTTAAAAAAGAACTTAAATAGAAAAATTGAATGTTTGCCAATTATTTTTACCATGAGAAAAACCGTTAGAGAAGGATAATAAAGGTGGGGAAGTTCACATTTATACATTTCTACTTCTAGGGTTTGCAAGGACTGTAAAGATGGTCATTCTGTCAGCTCTGGGTGACACTGGTTCAAACTTGCTGGAAACCACAGTTGGGTCAATGTGTGGTCATGAATATGAGAAAGAGACAGAGCCACATCTTCCAAATAAATCAGGAGTCTTCCAGTTCAAAAAGCCATGACCTCAGGGCAAAACCAAATCCCAAACTGAGACAAATGGTCAAGGCTCAGGAGTGAGCTTTGGTGGCATGACATACTTCCCGAAGTGTTATTTGTCATCCAGGGACAAAGATGGGCACCTTAGAAGTACTTTTATTGTTCTTTATGAACACTATACTAGCTAGAACCTCAAGATTAGTGTTCAATAGTAGTGGTGATATTTTGCATTCTTTATTTCCAAATCAGAAAAATATATCTCAATATTTTATTACATATTAGGTTTACCATAGACTTTCATTGATATAGTATCAGAATGAGAAGAACACTTTCTATTCCTAGTTTTCTGAGATTATTTTTTAGTCACACATGAGTACTGATATTTTTCAAATGTATTCTCTGCATCTATTTAGATGACCATTTTTTGTTCTCTTTTATTAACAGGATGACACTGATTGATCCACAAGCTATAAATTTTCAGTATCATTCAATTTGTAATATTTTGTCATTTGTATTGTACTATCTGCTTTAACTTATGTATGACTCAGAAATGTGCTTATATAAATGTGTTTATATTTCTTTGTGTTTATCTCTACCATCTTATTTGTATTCTACCTCCCCATACCCCTTCTTTTCATATTTATATTCCCTCATTAATTGCTTTTTTTTTTTTTTTTTTTTCCCTGGTATGCCGGCCTCTCACTGTTGTGGCCTCTCCCATTGCGGAGCACAGGATCCGGATGCACAGGCTCAGCGGCCATGGCTCAGGGGCCCAGCCACTCCACGGCATGTGGGATCTTCCCAGACCGGGGCACGAACCCATGTCCCCTGCATCGGCAGGTGGACTCTCAACCACTGAGCCACCAGGGAAGCCCTAACTGCTATTTTTGTATTGATTTTTTTGCACTAACTTTTTTCTTCAAGTCATCTGAAAGTTGAACACTATAATTCTAATTGAATTGCTTTTAATTTTAAAATACATATATCTGTTTTCAATATTTGAATTTAATCAGTGTATATACTCTCATTCCAAATAATACAAAAGGTTGTAACTGTTTGATTCTCATCACCTTCCTCTTGTGTATTTATTTATGTGGTATTTCAGTTTGAAAACTTTGAAACTCAAAAGCAATTATTATTAATTTTTACATTCAATAATCATTTATGTTTAACATATTTATCATTTTATTTGCTTATTAATGCTTCTTATAATCCAGCTCTTCCACTGAGATCTATTTTATTTTATTTTATTTTATTTTATTTTATTTATTTCTTTATTGAAAGAGGCGGTACGTGGGCCTCTCACTGTTGTGGCCTCTCCCGTTGTGGAGCACAGGCTCCAGACACACAGGCTCAGTGGCCATGGCTCACGGACCCAGCCACTCCGTGGCATGTGGAATTTTCCTGGACCGGGGCACAAACCCATGTCCCCTGCATTGGCAGGTGGACTCTCAACCACTACGCTACCAGGGAAGCCCTAAACTTTATTTTATTTTATTATTATTATTTTCTTTTTTCAGTACGCAGGCCTCTCACCGTTGTGGCCTCTACTGCTGTGGAGCACAGGCTCCGGATGCGCAGGCTCAGTGGCCATGGCTCACGGGCCCAGCCGCTCTGCGGCATGTGGGCTCTTCCCGGACCAGGGCACGAACCCGCATCCCCTACATCAGCAGGTGGACTCCCAACCACTGTGACACCAGGGAAGCCCCCTAAATTTTATTTTTAATCATCTTTACAATTTCTATTAATGAGAGTCATTGTAGTAAACACAGCTTTTGTTTGATCAAAAATATATATTTTTTGTCCCTTTCACAAATGATGAAATGAGGCAATATTTCATCATATGGAAGCTATGTGTCCATTATCTTCTAATTTGCATTATTTCTGAGAAGCTGTGGTGGAAAATCTCGAAGATGGACCACAGTTATTCCTACCTCCTGATTCTCCTTATGTCCCTCGTCTGTAACTTATTCCAGTATGGGAAAGACCCATGACTTGCTTCCACCCAAGAGAATTTGATAAAAGTTGCCACAGTGTTAAAAGTTGTAACACTTAAGTAACAGTAGTGTTACTTAATATTATAATGTCAGTTTTTCAAGGTCTCTCCCTTGCTGGCTGAGGAGAAGCACACTGCCAAGCTATAATCTGGTTTTTGACAAGGAACTTATGGCAGCCTTTGGCTATCAGGCAGTCAGATGCCCACGCTCTCAGTCTGAAAGCCTGCATGCAACTGAATGCTGCCAACAATCCACATGAGGTTGGAAGTAGCTCCTTCCCCAGCTGTACTTTCAGATGAGCACACAGACCTGACCAACACCATCACTGCAACCTTGCAGAGGACCAAGCTAAGTCATATCCAAACTTCTGGCCCACAGAAGCTGTGTGAGATAATAAATGTGGTTTTTTATTTGTTTGTTTTGCTGCTAAGTTTGTGGTACTATTCTTATGCAACAATGTATGAAACACATTTTTAATACTTGAAAGAGGTTGCTGTGGTAACAAATATTTAATTATGTGAAGGTAACTTTGGAAGTGGGCAATGTGCTGAGGCTGAAAGAATTTTGATGATATGACATATAAAGCTTAATTTGTCTTGAACATTTATTATTAGAAATCTTTATTTTGAGGGTACTATCACTGAGAGTGCAAAAGGAAGTAAAGAACATGTTGAAAATTGTTGTTTCCAATATGTTGTGACAGAAAACAGTAAAAGTTTGCTTATAGTTAGGTAGGAAGCAGAACATGTAAGTGATAAATTTGGTTGGGTAGCTAAGGAGTTTTTCAAGCATAGTGTTGAAGCTACATTTTGTTTCTTCGTGTTTCTTATTGTAAAGTATAATAGACAACAGATACTTTGAGACACTGTTAAACAAAAAGGAAACCTGACTTGATTCCCAACCTCTTCAATTTCATGGAAGATCCAGAAATTCAGAAAATTACTTCCATGAAAACTCTGCCAACTTAGTTGAAAGAGGCAGAGAGAGTAAAATGAAAATAGTTTTTTGGGGGCCCCAAATTCTATCAAGAATCAAGTTGGTAAAATGTGCTCAGCTTCAACATGTGATACATTTCATGAACTACAAAGGATGACTCAGAGGACAGCAAACCATAGTCCAGAAGAGAGAGATAAAAAGTCAATGAGAATTATTTTGTCAAACTGGATTTCAGAATTGCACTAGACCAGTGGCTACATTAGTCCTCTAAGATTACCCCTTTTTGAATGGTAATTTTTATAACTGTTATCTATAGCTATCTTACTACTATATGTTGGATACATGTGTGGGAACAGATGGTAATCTGCAGCAGATACACTCTCAGGTGGGTCCCAATTATCCCCCCATCCTTGTATAAGATCCTTCTCTTGAATGTGAACAAGACCTATGCCTTGCTTCTAACCAGAGTAATATTAATTTTATTAGGTTTTCTCCAAATTAAAAATTCTCATTTGAGTTGAGTCTCATTTGCCCAGGTATTAGTTTCTAACTTAATGTTTTTCTTGGGTAATTTTTGTTCTATTTGATTAAATCTACTTGGTTATGTTTTAAAGTCATTTGATCATTATTTACACGTTCAGTCCAATTTTTTTTTTATCAAACACAGTAAATATTTCACATTCTTGACTTCTAATATGTGATGTGATCGTAACAGTAAAGCTTAGCCTGTCTATTATTTAATTCTTGCTTTTATTCATGCTTCCTTGTTTCCTTATATTTTTGAACTCCTACTTCTTGAAAAATTAAGTGTAGGCTTTGTGAATACCTAAGTTGCAATTGTGTTCCTTAGAGAAGATTTGTGATTTTTTTAATGGCAGGAACTTGTGCACAGTATAATTCCTATTACTACTTTACAGTATATTCATGACTTGAAATTTTAATGATCAACAAAGTGACTTTTATTAGGGCTGAAAACTTGGCTCGGGGTTTGCTTGTGTTTACCAAATCTCTGTGGAGACTTTCCTGTGCATTTAGCATATTTTTCAAGCAGGATATTGTCTGAAATTTTCTCAGCAGTGGGTAAAATTATTTAAAATTTATACTTCATTAATGCCCTGGGCTATAGGATACCACTTTTTTGCCGGAGGGAGAAGGAAGTGGGAGTCTTCTACTATGGGTGGACCCTGCACAATTTTCTCTAAGGCCATGAAAAACAGACAAACAAACTTGAATTCTCCTACTTCCTCAAATGTCTTCAATGCAAATGCAAGTTTTTGTCTATTCTTGCCCCTCTGGGTTCCTGCTTTCACTTAATATTTGGCTTCAGAGTATTAACTATGAACATTAAATGAGCGTTTTAACAAAACATTTTAGCAACATTTTTACATTCTTTCAGAGGATGGGTTGATCAGGGTTAAAAACCAGACAACCTGTTAGAAACAGAATTTCCTCCTCATTTTTCATACTTTTATTCAAATTTCACAGGCTTCATGACCTAAATCCCACGTACCTCCAACTTCCTTAAATTATTTATGAAACTTATAGTCTAAAACACTGCTATTGATAGAATTGTGTACTCTCAGAATTCATAACTTCCAATGTGACCACTCAGGAAGGAAGCTCTCATCAAAGATGTGACCAACACTTTGACCTTGGACTTCCCACACTACAAAACTGAGAGAAATAAATTTCTGTTGTTTGAGTTACACAATCTATGATATTTGTAATGGCAACCTATGCAGAAATATATGGATTTTGGTATTGGGGGTGCGGTGCTTCTCTAACAACTACTAAACATGGCAGTAGCATTGGAACAAGGTAGTGGGTAGAGGGTGGAAGAGTTTTGAGGTGTCAGTTAGAAAAAAATGAGGTTAGGGCAACTCTAGCGAGGTCTTAGATGGAAATGAGAACATGTATTGGAAACTGGAGAAAAGACAATCCTTGTTATAAAATGGCAAAGACAAATAAAAATAAACAAACAAAAAAACACACTTCAGCTGAAATGTGTTCTAGTGTTTTGTGTAAGGTAAAACTTGTGAGCAATGGAATTGGATATTAGCTGAGGAGATTTATAAGCAAAGTTTTAAAGGAGCAGATTGGTTCCTTTTGACTGCTTATAGTAAAATGTAGAAAGTGAGAGATAAATTAAAGAAATAAAGGTTAAGCATAAAGAAACCAAAACTTAAGATATAGAAAATTCTCAGCTTATCCATATTGCGAAAACATGAGAAAGTGTGTTCTGAAGAGGACACTAGGGATGTGGCTGATAAAGAGATCATGAGTGTGACTCATGGACTTATCACCTATCTCAGCAGATGCCAGGAATATAAATGAAATTACACCAGCAAAAAAAACTGCCAGTCTGAATTAAAAGGGACAGAGACAGTGCAACAGAATAAAATAAGTTTGTTGACCTTCTTGTATTCTACAGGGTTGGATGATGGAGTTATTGGATCATGGCTACAAATGTGTGTTATTTTTTCAAGGAAAGGAAGAATGACCCCAATGTTGATTCAGAGATTAGAGAGCTACATGGCTCCTTAAGATACAAGGATTGATGAAAGACTCTTCTACTTGTTAACATTTTATGTTTTTTACAATCTTCTTAGGAGGACCTAGTTTTCTATCTTCCAAAGTATGATATGTATTGTTTTCCATCAGGTTTAATATTTAATAAATATTTGAAAATTGATTCTTTTTTGGAAATGAAAATAAAAAGCTTTCTGACAAGAATATGACTTTCCCTACTTTTAGTGATTCTTAAATTTTACTTTTTATTGGACATAGCTGGATTTGGCCACCAGATGGATCCATCTTAGTGTTCTATTAGATAAAAATCTCTGCTTTCATTAGAAAAAACTTAGGGGAATATAGGAGTGAAATTCTTCTGATGACTAGATGCTAGTATTCTTATAATGACTTTAGACTGAAATAAAATAGGTCATGGCTTGTAGACACATAATTGAAATAATTCTTACCCTAAGTACATTATTGGTCCATACTTATGCCTGAATTTCATCTGAAAAGCAAGGATAATTTTTCTGTCAAATAATTCCAAAATGACATTGCAAGTGTACTCTTTACTTCAATTTTAAGGAGATTATTAGACAAATCATTATCTAATGCAAAGTTATTAATACTTCATGTTGACTTTCTTGAAAATTACACAAAATAATCCTACCATAAATGGTCCTTGGCATATTAGATTTTGCAAAAATACCATCCCTTTCTCTATCTTTATTTATTTTCCTGACATTACATTTCTTAAGACAATTGCTAAATCAAGGACAAGAGTTCTGGCCTTGACCCTATAATTAAGTCAAATATTTTCCTTAGCCAAATCTCTACCATCCTCTAGGTCTGAATTTCCTTTAATACAAAATGAGAGTTCTGGTAAATAGACTATCAAACCTTCAATTTCCTCTAGACCCTTAGATTCTCTGCCATATATCTCATTGTTTTGATTGCATAGTGCCTACCTTATTACTTCTATATAGTTAATTACTTGACTAGTCACCATGACATTTATTTTCTACATTTTTCTATTGTTATTAAAAGCCCCAATGAAAAAATAGTTCAAAATTTGAAGATAACTTTCCTTTTATGGAATCATTCCAGCCCTGGAAGTAACCATCAGAATAGCGGACCTCAGAGTACTAAGGATGAGAAGCAAAACTTTTGAAAGTGATTCTATAGGAAAAATAATTTGATGTACACATCTACATTTTGACTTCCATGTCTTCTTGAAATTGGAAATACATTGCTATATGTATAAACATGACCTTAAAACCTTCCTTTAGTTATACAGAGATAATGAAATATGCCACTAGGGATTATAACCACAGGGGGAAATTTTCATTCCAAGATTCCTTTTTCCATTTCTGTTGGGTTTTATCATAACACATAACATAAAACTCAATCTTTTGTTGTTTTTTCAACTTGTCATAAAACTTTAGGTAAAATAAGAATATGTGGTTAGTAAAGCAACATCTTGCACTATTTTTTTTGTATCTTTATGCCCTAAGGGAGGAAAAAATGGCTTCAAGATGCAGAGGAAAAGAAATGTTTTGCAAAAAGAGTTAGAAATGATACAGAAATCTTTCTCAGAAATCTTTCTCTTTCCACCTCACTCCAGTCTCTGTGTATAGGAAGGCTGGGTGTATAATAGATTTACTTATAACTAAGCTTCGGTCAGTGTTCAAGAGGCAAGGTGTTGATGCAAGAAAGGTTTTTCTGAGGTCTTTGATTTTGAAAACATAAAAGAAATCAAGATTACGTCTACTGAGAGGCAGAGCAAATGCAAAAAAATGTATATTATCAGAATGATGTGGCAAACTTCATCTGAAGGAATAAGTGGCTAAATCTCATTGGATCAGCAGAGTTGGAGAGAGCTGAATCAAGGAAGATGATGTGCTATTTGGTCTGACAAAGCTTAACTGAAAGAGCACTATGCATTGCTGAAAAGGTTTGGCAGCATAATGAAGACTGATTAGACACATAGAAATGTCTATTCCCACCTCATCCTTATGGGCAGGGGTCAGGATATTGGTGAAAAATTTAAATCTATGTTGAGATTATTAAGTCAAATTTTCTGAAAAACTAATGGATTTAAGTAAGAAACCATCTTTGAATAAATTAAACTCCTTGTCATCAGTAAAGCTAAGGGTTTAAATACAGCAATTGTATTTTTTAAGAGAAAGTGCATTTCTTTACAGTTGAATTATATTAATTGTTATAACTATAGAAGCCAACCTGTTACATCTACAACATTTTTGTTCATTTGATTGTCACATCAATGATTTGCATTGATATGACCACATAAGGTCAAAAGTTAACTTGAATTTGGAGTTCTAAGTGTCACTAAGCTGAAAAAAAATCTCTACTTTCATATAACATTGAAAGGAAAAAGTGTACAAGGAGCAAAGAAACAGATCTATTCAACTTAAATTAGCTCCATGCAAAGTAAATATTACTTGCTATAGAAAAAAGAAAAACAAAAAAATACTTCCACAGATGTTTTTCTTGTTAGGTAAAAATCACATTTTTAAGAGGAAGATTAGTTTTTTAAAAAAACAGAAAAAAGAAAATCTGTGATTCGTTTTGCCAAAGACATGTAAGTGACTTATGTATCATGAATCATGAAATGATATTAAGGATGGTAAAACTAACAAATGTTTCACAACATTGTCAAAGTCACAGTGTTCAGTGTGATTGAACTGAGTCATGTGCTGTAAATTATGTGATGATACCAATATCTGTTTGTTCATTTTTTAAGAGAAGCAATATTCAAACATTATATAATTTAGTTAAAGAAAAAAAATAAAGAGATATGGGTTTAACCCAATAGGAAAAGAGGATGAAATCACAGTACACTTTATAAATAGTGTGTATGTTCTGGGGACAATAAAATTATATACCGTCTAAACACTTAAAGTGAAAATTTGAATGTCCCTATGATGTATCTAAGCACTAATGGTTAAATTGTATACAGAAGGATTTTAAAAAATTAAGTAATTTTATTTTTTATAAGTAGTCATAGGTCAAAATTTTTTTTAATTAAAAAAATAGTAGTCTTTGATCACAGCAAAATTGAGTGCAAAGTACAGATTTCTATGTACTACCCTGCCCCCAAGCATACACAACATCCCCTATTGACATCCCACACTACAGTAGTACATTTATTACAATTGCTAAGCATATATTAACACATTATTACTCTCTAACATCCATAATTTACATTAGGTTCACTCTTGGGGTTATATGTTTTCAGGTTTGTATAAAGGTATAATGACATATCCACCACTGCAGTGTCATACAGAATAGTTTCACTGCCCTAAAATTCTCTGTGTTCCCCTCCTTTCTCCTGCTAACTCCTGGAAAACATTGATCTCTATACTGTGTTCATGGTTCTGTCTTTTACAGAATGCCATATATTTGCAACCATACAATATGCAGCATTTTCAGATTGGCTTCTTACACTTAGTAATATTTATTTGTTTCCTCCATGTCTTTTCATGGGTTGGTAGATCCTTTCTTTTTATCACTGAGCACTATTCCATTGTCTAGATGTACCACAGTTTATTTATCCATTCACCTACTGAAGGGCATCTGGTTCCTTCCAAGTTTTAGAAATTATTAATAAAGCTGCTATAAACATTATTGTTAGGGCTTTTGTGTGGACATAAATTTTAATTCACTTGGGAAAATTCTAAACATGGACTGACATCTATACACTATTGATACTATGTATAAAATAGATAACTAATGAGAACCTACTGTATAGCACAGGGAACTCTACTCAATGCTCTGTGGTGACTTAAATGGGAAGGAAATCCAGAAAGAGGGGACATATATATATAAGTATAGCTGATTCACTTTGCTGTACAGTAGAAACTAACACAACATTGTAAAGCAACTGTATTCCAAAAAAATTTAAAAAAAAACATGAAATTGCTGGTTTGTAGAGTAAGCATATGTTTCGCTTTCTAAAAATCTACCAACATATCTTACAAAGTGGCTGTGCCAATTTTCATTCCCATCAGCAATGAATGAGAGTTTCTCCTGCTCCACAGCCTGGCCAGCATTTAGCATTGTCAGTGTTTCAGATTTTTACTATTCTAATAGGTATGTGATGATAATACATTGTTATTTTAATTTTCAGTTCCCTAATGACCTGTTATATTGAGCATCTTTTTTATATGCTATTTGCCATCTATGTATTTTCTTCGGTAAGATATCTGTTAAGGTATTTTGCCCATTTTTTAATCAAGTTGTTCATTATCTTACTGAGTTTTAAGAACTCTTTCCATGTTTTGGATAATAATGCTTTATCAGATACATCTTTTTCAAGCATTTTTCCAAGTCTATGGCTTCTATTGGGTTGGCCAAAATGTTCATTCGGAGTTTTCTATCAATATCTTACAAAAAACTAAAAAAAAAAAAAATTTGGCCAGCCCAATATTTTAATTATTTTGATATTGTCTTTTGTAGAGAAGAAGTTTTTAATTTTAATGAAGTGCAGCTTATCAAACGTTTATTTTAAAGATTATATCTTTTGTATTGTATCTAAAATGATATCACGATAACCAAGGTCATCTAGGTTTTCTCCTATGTTATCTTCTAGAAGTTTTATTCTTATGCATTTTATATTTAGCTCTATGATACATGTTGAATTAGTTTTTGTGAAAAGTGTAAGGTCTGTGTCTAGGTTGATATTTTTACATGTGAATGTCCAGTTGTTCCAGCACCATTTGTAGAAGAGTCTATCTTTGCTCCATTGTATTGAGTTTGCTCCTTTGTGGAAGATCAGTTTACTATATTTATGGGGGTCTGTTTTGGGGCTCTTTATTATTAATTCAACAATACCACTGTGCCTTGATTTTTGTAGAGTTATAGTTAAGTTTTGAAGTCATATTGTGTCAGTCCTCCAACTTTGTTCTTGTCCTTCATTATCGTGTTGGGTATTCTGGAATTTTTGTCTCTCTATTTAAACTTTAATATTAATAATATTCAGCAAATACTCAGTAATTGGAAAGATAATTTCAGGTGAGTCCAAGATTCTATTGTGTCTATACTATGAAGCAAATTTGGATCATACTTTGTATTAGCTGATCTGCATGAGATTCCTCCGTTGCATTATAGTAATATCATAGATGCTTTATAATCATTAACAGCTTAGACTCTAGAATAAAATTTCTGGGCTCATATCTATGCTATGTCACTTACTAGATGTATAACCTTGCAATGGTTAAATTCTCTGTGCCATAATGTTCTCATGTGTAAAATGATAAAAGTTGTATCTATTCCATAAAGTTGTGGTAAGGATTAGATGAAGGATGACATTTATAAAATTTCTGTATCTGTTAGCACTTGCTAGTACTTGTCTCAGGGGCCTACTTTTTCTGTTGTGCCAAGTTCCTATTGTTCCTGTCATATTTCTATATTGTGGTAAGTCAGGAATGTATGCTGATTTCTCTGTGGTTGTGTTTTCCTGTCTACTAGTGAAGATGCTTCTTACCCACTCTCTATGTTTTTACTCTTGAACCCTCAAAATCCATTCTCCAAATAGCAAGTAAAATGAAGTAAAACTATAAATCTATTTAGGCTACATCTTTGCTTAAAATCATCAAGTTCTTCTGATTGGTCTTACAATAAAATCCACAAATTTTGTTTAGCTTATAAGATTTGATCTCAGTTAAATACAGTTAAAATATTTCTTTAGAAATCTCTTGTTGAACTACTATAAGAACCAATCCCAGCATCAACGTTTTATCTCTATATCTATACTACACACTTGCCCCCTCCTACACACACACACACACACACACACACACACATCACCACACTTTTGCACATCATAGTAACGTGTTATAAAGCATTTTTCAGTTTGTTATTTTGTGGTTTATTTGTTTACTGGATTATGATTTTCACCACTATTTAGAAAGTAAACTCTATGAAATATGACTTTTTTGTTCATCTAAAAGTTAAGTCTAATACAAGCCTGACCCATGGCATATAATATGAATAATTATTAAATAAAATAATATAAATAAAAATAGTTCCCTGTGGGCTGCCTAATGATTTTTCTTCAAGAGATTTCAATTTAACAGTAGCAATTCATTTTTTTCAGCTAAATGGCCATGATCTTGGATTTCCATTTATCTCTATATACTCAAATGTGGACAAATTTAAACTTTTCACATATTGCTGTGGAGGGAAACATGAGATAGATGGAAGAAATAAAAAGGAAATGAGCTAGAAAATATACAATTATTTTTTCCCAGGTTTATATTCCTACCTTACTTCTATAATCCACACTGATGATGTAGATTATAATTACCAAAGAAGTTTTTATTTTATTTTTTTAAATTATTTTTATTGGATTATAATTGATTTACAATGTTGTGTTAGTCTCAGGTGTACAGCAAAGTGAATCAGTTATACATATACATATATTCACTCTTTTTTAGATTCTTTTCCCATAAAGATCATTACAGAGTATTGAGCAGATTTCCATGTGCTATACAGTAGGTCCTTATTAGTTATGAATTTTATATATAGTAGTGTGTATATGTCAATCTCAATCACTCAGTTTATCTCTCCCCCCTTCCCCCTTGGTAACCATCAATTTGTTTGCTATATCTGCGACTCTATTTCTGTTTTGTAAATAAGTTTATTTGTACCAATTTTTAGATTCCACATATAAGTGATAGCATATGATATATGTATTTTTCTGTCTGACATACTTCACTCAGTATGGCAATCTTTAGGTCCACCCATACTGCTGCAAATGGCATTATTTCATTCTTTTTATGGCTGAGTAATATTCCATTGTATATAGGTACCACATCTCCTTTATCCATTCATCTGTCGATGGGCATTTAGGTTGCTTCCATGCCCTGGCTATTGTAAATAGTGCTTCAATGAACATTGGGGTGCATATATCTTTTTGAATTGTGGTTTTCTGCAGTTATTTGCACAGGAGTGGGATTGCTGGGTCATATGGTAGCTCTATTTTTAGTTTTTTAAGGAACCTCCATACTGTTCTCCATAGTGGCTATACCAATTTACATTCCCACCAAAACTGTAGTAGGAGGGTTCCCTTTTCTCCACACCCTCTCCAGCATTTATTGTTTGCAAATTTTTTGATGAAAACCTTTCTGACCAGTGTGAGGTGATACCTCATTGTAGTTTTGATTTTCATTTCTCCAATAATTAGTGATGTTGAGCATCCTTTCATGTGTTTTTTGTCCATCTGTATGTCTTCTTGGAGAAATGTCTATTTAGATCATTTGCCCATTTTTTGATTGGGTTTTTTTTTTTTTTTTTTTTTTTTAGTTTTCTACAAAATCAGAATTTTCACAAGTGTAGCCAATTACTTACATCTTCATGGAGCTCTACAGATTATCCTGCTTTGCATTCTGCCTGTAAATAGGGCAGCTTTGGGTCCAAATAATAGTTGGCTTTTAGAACAAATGTAAAATCATTACCTGCTATTTATGCTAATCTATTGAATATGAAATATCTGTTAAAACTTCCCAAAACAATCAGTTTTGAATGATCTATACTTCCCAATGGAGGTATCAGATTAGACTGAATTAGACGAAGCAGAACCGCTGTGAAAAAGTCATTATTTATCTCCAAAGGACTGAAACAGGGGAAAAAATAGTGCATGTCTTATCCCATCTATCATGCACACAATTTTAAATAGGTTGTAAGAAAACTGCAGATTAATAATAGATTTCTCTCTCAGAATTTTGGAAAATGTTTTAACTTATTAAATTACAAATATTCAGAAAGACTCATTATATTTGAATCCTGGAAACAAATAGGCAAAAAGACTTTGAGTCATCTTATACCACTATTTTTATCAACTATATACCCACTTAAAGGATATCAAAATCATTCTCCAAAATGAATTTTGAGAAGTTGTAGTAAGAGTAACATTATTATGGGAAACCAATCAGAAAGCCAACTTGATAGTCTGCTGCCCCAAACTATTGTAAACACAGGCATTGGTAACCGATAGACATATCAGTGGAGCTTAGGTACCAACCATTTAGTAATGGTAGTGAAATGTGGTCTCAGTGTGGTGTCTGATGACTCAGTTTGTTGTATATGGAGACATGGTTGAAGGGACTTGTTCAAGACCTAGTATATTAAGGTATATTTGTAGATATAGTCATTCATTCAATCAATATTTATTGAGTGCCTACTATGTTCCAGGCATTATCTGGAGATATATCAACAACGATAAAAATAAAACACAAATTAGTCCTTCTCAGTTGGAGTAAGACATAGTAAACTAAATAAATAAGTTAATCATATAGTAAATTACAAAGTAATAAAGTGCTGTGAGAAAAACTAAAGGAAGGAAATGAAACTGGGTGTACTGGAGAGAGAGGTTACAATTATAAATAAGGTGGTCAGGTGGGGTCTCATTGAGAGGGTGCTATTTGAGTAAATAGTTGATGAACTTGAGGAAGTAAGCCAGTGGATATTATCAGAATACTTCAGGAAAAGGAAATAGTGCAAAGACCTTGATGTGGGAGTATGTCTGGAGTGTTCAAGGGACAGTAAGGAGGCTGAATAAAGAGTAGTTTATAGAATAAGCTACTCAGTAAGGAGCTAAAGTTAGAGGGATTAACAAGAGACTGAATTGCATAAAACCTTGTATGACATTTACTTGGAGTAGAATGTGGTTCCATGGAGGTAGTGGAGGCTGAAAATATACTGACATGATGTGATTAAATATTTAACAGGAAAACTGTGGTGACTACATTGAGAATAAAGAGTAAGATTGCAAGAATATAAGCAGGAGAAACAGATGGAGGCCTTTACAATCTACTGAGTGAAAAAAATTGTGTCTTGAACTAGAGTGATAGTGGTAGAAAAGTTGATGGTGACAGATCTGAGGTTTAATTGGAAAGATTTCCTAAATGATTGGATATAAAATTGGAGAAAAAAAAAAGGTCTTTAATCTTGAGCACATTAACTCTGATTGGGAGACTGTGGTAGGAACAGGTTTGAATAAAATGAATCAGGGCTGGACAATATTTTGATGCCTTTTAGGAATCCAATTTAATTTGTAAAGACAAGAGGTAAGTAGGTAGATTCTTTTGTTTTTTGAAAACATTGTGGAGAACTAAATTTCTTAAATATATTGGAATTTTTAAACTATTTTCACATATATTTAAACCAAATATTTTGAATATGACTTAATAAAATATCTAATATTCCTTCTAATATCAAACTTTTATTTTAATCAATTTGTGAACAGTAAACATATATATCTATTCTAGCCATGAATATTCTAGAGGTTTTTACATAATATTTTTTAAAATGATTGTTTTTGCATTCACCTTAAATATTAAGCAAATAGGTAAACATTTTTTTACTCATTTCTCTGGAAAAGGTAAGAAAACTCTCATATGAATAAACTGCATATTAATATCTATCTTTGAATATTCATTAACAACTTAGGAGCAGTTCTAATTTGGGTTGATTTGTTACTACTTTTTAAAGAAAATGTATAAATCCCAGAAAGGGTGTCATTATAATATTTCATACAGAGAAAAGCTAAGAAAAATTTTTGATTTTGCTGATCATCTCATCTTAGTAAAATAAATACTAAGGCTTTCTTAAAAATTTACTTTTATAATATGTTATTTTATGATAAATAAAACAAGTAAAATTTTTACAAAACCATGTTGCAACACTTCTGTCAAATCCTATTAAATTTTTCATAAGGGACTCAATACTAGAAATAAATTGTGATGTTTAAGTATGTAGTACTATATTTTATTAATTCCAATATACCTATAACATCAGGATAAGCCTTGTAATTTGAATTTCCTGAGCTTTATTTTTTTAATGGTACTTAAAGGTTTTAATTATTAAAATTTAGACTGAATAAATTATAGTATACTAACATTTATTAAATTGTATCACGTATCAAACACCATACTAGTTTTTTAAAATATGTATACAGTATTCTTTCCCTTTGTAAATGAAGATACTGAGTTCTAGAGAAGCACAGTCAATACCTAAAATGACACAGGTAATGACAGAAACAGGGTCATTCCCAGGTCCTACTGTGTCCAAAAGTGTGATCTTATTCACTATACTGTATTTATTTCAACAAGTTTCCATGAATGTCATTGCCACATAGATTGAAGGTTTATGAAGCCCAGCTTTTACCTTCTTAAGGCCAAGTGGGGCTATGGAGATGAGGGGAGGCAAACAGAAGAAAGGCATATTCTGGCACTTTATATTTTTAGTTTCCTCAAAGACAAATCTACCATAATTAATGACCAATTTTAATGCCTTGGCAGTGTCTTTATTTTCTCCCACAGTCAGTTATAATACATAGTTCAAGCTTTCCTGAGCCAACTCTGGCACAACTGTCTTGGGCATTCTCACCAAGTAGTGGATTTCAATAAGAGTAACAAGAGGAACTTCATTCCTTGCATTTACACTAAGTCCTTTGGGTTTCTGAGATATCAACAGTATTTGTTATACATGCTGCAAAAGTTGGAATTCACATCAGTTTCTAACTTATAATTTGAATCTCTACTCAGTTACATCAAGAATATGGGATGAAAAAGAAAACTAATATTTATACCTGTTCTGTTCCTGACCTATGAATAATACCTATTCATGATTGAAACTACACCCCCAGCAGTGGACTTAGATGGAACATCAGACTCTATATCTATGCTTAAATCTCCAAAAAGATATTTGGCCTGTAAAGCAAAAATATCACGTTGTGGTGATAAGTGTACTTAAATCTCAGTAGCACTACTGGAAGTGGCCTGTCACGCCGAATGAATATGGTCAGGCCAGCCACCCAAGTCTTAAATGACTATGGAATACTCACAAGTGAAAGCAGAATCATACATAACCGGATATTGCTTTCATCATGTTATTTAAAAATACTATGCATTTCTTGAAGTATAAACTATCAGGGTGATTTCCTTTCTGAATGATATGAGATTCCAGTAACTACCAAGGAGGCTTAATGCTGATTTCCACTTGGGAAATAATCTGGTCCAAAATTTTTGCTTAAAGATAATTCTGATCTCAAGAAAGAACTATAAAATATGTAGATAAGGCAGTCAATTCCAATAACAAAACCAAAAAGGAAAAGATAAAGTATATGTTGGAAACTAAAGGAATTGGAGGAGTAGGAATGTGTAAAATGGCAAAAGAAAAAGATGACTCTAAACGAGCAGGAGTGAGGGGAGAAAAGGAGCAAGATATGGGTGTGAGGAAAGAACTCTCAGGAGTGAAATATTGCAAATTCAGCTTCCTAGCCATTGAATTCTATGTGGCTTTCATTCTATATCACTGTGGACAGAGCTTTGTGGTTTCTGCCTCCTCCCAGCAATGGAGATCAGACTGAGAAAATAAACTAGATTTAACTATAGTTTACTGGCTAGAGAAATGGAGGTAAAACAAATAAATTTAGTGTGACTTAAAAAAAGAAAGGAAAAAATGCATTTACTTAATGTTACCAGTGTTTTCAATTTCTACTCAATCACATGTTAAAGTGTTTAAATGGGACCTAAAATCTAAAAACAGGGTTCTGTTTGTTCTACTAGCAAAACAAATATCCAATCAATGAAACAAAATATTTTAGGCAGTTTGTTCTTCTTTTAACCTCAATGAAAAAATTTAGAGTAACCCTTTATATCCCCTCATTTTCATATTCTCCATATTTTTATGAAATCTAAAAGAATATAAAACACATTTTTCTTATTAGTTAATATTTAATTCCAATATATATTGTACATAGCAATGTTATCTTAAAGATTTTTCTGGCATAAGATCTTGGTGTAATTGAACACATATCAGTCATAATTATGTCATGTTAATGTCAATTTGGTTTGAATACAGTCTAGCTTTCTAAATTATATTTTTAGAAGGAGAATTCTTAATTATTTTTGTGTTTCATGAACATCCTAACTTGATGGTTTTGGAGTAAGTATTCTATGTATGCATTCATCCTTCTTTGGCAAAATCACCCAACTAAAAATAATGTACCTATATCCCTAGTGCTGGAGTTTCAAAGATAATTAAGTCACAAACATAGAACTCAAATTAGTCGAATAGGGAAAACATGACAAATAAAGAATTTGGGAGGATGTGATAGATAATATAAAAGAGATTTGTGCTAAAGAAAAACAAATGAAATAGAGAGTGATTCTTTCTGGATGGTTTGTAAAATGTTCTAGATAAGCATACTCAATCTGGTTCATGAAAATATTTCACATATTCACAAAGAAAGCAACAGCAATGCAGTTATATTGTCTAATTGTATTTCTTTCTTTTTGGATTTGCAAAACTAACACCATTAATAAAATTTTGTTTAAAAATCACACACTGATAAAGTGTTATGAACAAGTGTCCCTTATCCTCACAGAGTTCTGATTGTCATATTACACCTATTTTTCTTAATTGTAATAGGTTTACCATTTTGAATATGTTAATTAATGTTTTGTATATTCATGCTTCTTTTCCATCAAGTAAAATTACAGTAACTATTGTGCCTATATAAAACATATATATCCAAACAACCAGCATTTTGCAAATAATTGAACAAAGTGTGCTCTATACTTTCTCTATGTTAAAGTACAGATTTTCTGTCTTAAGAAACATTTCTTTTTCAAAATTTGAGAAAAAACACACATAAATAATTCCATTGGATTAAAAGCGCTAACATATTATATTTTTAAAAGATCTCAACCTTAGAGACCAAAGAATTTTACAGGTGTCATTTAAAAGAATGTATTTTTACTCTCTTGGAAACTTTGTACTTTGTATTTTTACTCTCTTGGAAACTTTGTAAATATTTATTTCCCTTATTTCAAGTGCAAAACAACATTAGTCAAGTTATGTCAGTAAAATTCCTAACTCATTCAAATCTTATTTATAAGCTGTATTTAGTAAGTTAGAGATAGCTTAATGATTATTAATGTAACATAATATTTACATAGCATTAATTTTAACATAACAATTTTACAACTATAGTGAAGGAATTTCCTTAATGCATGGCTACTTTTTCCCCATAGAACAAAGCTATAAAGAAAGGAGTGATTAAAACCATAAATTGGATCTATGTTTTTCTATTAAATTATATAATTAACATGACAATTGGTTTAATTTTAATGTAAATAGTCACCTATAAATGATTTATCTATATTTTTAGATTAATAAATCTACTTTATTCCTAGGTTTTATAAATATGCATGGAGTTGTATAAATAGACAGAGTTTCATTTCTTAATGTATTGCTTTTTCTTCTGTGCCTTAAAATTCTCTTTAGGTTAGTATAATATTTTGAGTAAAGATTTCAAATATACATCAATTTAACTGTGGCTAATTACAGAAGTAATGGATATTTGTTGTTGATTCCCTTAACTTTTATTCAGTGATGTACAAGAAATGTAATTTCATTTCAAGTTTCATTAGATGAAGAATACCTTTATAACCCCTTAATTTTTGGCCAGATCTGCCATTATATTGCATGCTCAGGATTTACATATTTGATATGTTCTGACTTTCTTTCTAATAATTTGAGAAGAAAGCATCCATAAATTATGTACTTAAACATAAATAAAATATGGAGCATACTTTGTTTAATTATTTAAAAAATACTGATTGGATATATATGCTCTATATAAACACAATAATTAGATGCTAATAATTAGAGATTATTATGCACAATAACTAGGTGTTAGAATTTTTAGTATAAATTGAAAGAAATAAAGGAAGAACTGAAATGTTTTAAGCACCAAACTTGTATTTGGTACATAATAAATGGTCATTAAATGCTTGCTAAATAAACATATTGTCACTTAACACATTTTTTCTCTTTTAAAATCATCCCTTTAGGTAAGTATTATCACTATCAAAGTTGGGGTCAGGAAGTTGCATCAAGAAGGCTAACCTCTCAAAAAATCAAATAAAATATTAACTTGTCAAAATATACTGTGTAAGTAAGTTAAAGCTGACTACCAGCAAAACGCTGTGCCTTCCCTTTGATTTTTACATATGATATTACACCCACAGCTAGGCAGCCAATTGTAATTAAACCTTTAACTCTAAAACAAGAGAGAATAAGTGTTCACAACTGATTCCTACACAAAACTACTTTATTGGATTAGTTACATCCTTCTATATCTGCACCACACCTGCACACATCTTTTGAAACCAAGATTATTATATTCATGATGGTAAACTTTCTAAGAAGTATTATGGTGCTTGACAAGAAATTCTCAGAATCACCTTCAATTTTGTTTTCCATCGATTAATGGGAATTATTCTGTACCTACAGAATCAGTATTTTATAAAGACTCAGATGTTTTAAATCATAATATGTCAGGATTTAAGAGACATTCTCAATAGATTAATCTATTTAAGCAAAAATTGAATTAATTTATTGACCACCTATTATAGGTAAGACACAATTTTAGAAATGGTCACTGTTTTTTAGAAGTTTGAGTTCACTATGCTTTCCAGACTGCAAATTTTAGAATTATCTGTGCAGAGATATCTCCTTTTGTTAAAATTCCTCTTAGACTCATATTTTCTTATCAAAGCTCACAGTGTAATACACTCTTGGTTTCTTATACGTACAGGTCAATCACAATTAAGTGTTTCATTCTGACTTTAATTGAACTATGACAGAATCAGTGTTCAATTCATTATTCAGATAATCATCAACTTTTTGCTATTTTGCTATTGTGGTTATCACAGTAAAATTTCTAACTAAACACCTTCGTTAATTTAAAAATTATTATTAATTGCAGTCCACACCACAGTGGTTCAACTGAAGGAGATCAGACTTGTTCTAATTTTAGCTCACACTGCCAATTGCTGAATTGTATAATTTCTTTTAACCAATATTTATTGAGTAACTGCCAAGTTATTTTCTGGATTTGGAGCATCCATAGACATATAAGCATGGGCCCTGACATCAAATGTGTAAAATCTTGAGGTGAAGGGAAACGTCTATCAGTTAATCTCATTACAATCTATTAAGGTGTAAAATCTACTCACAAGGGTCTCCTAAATCAAAATGGATGCAGTTGTATACTATGATAAAAGCAGTGTTGTGTGGTAGTAGAAAATCTGTTGATCCTGAAGTTCATGGTTCACCATATTTTATATGAATACTATATATGTGTATCATTTCTATTTTCTGAATGAAATAAGAACAAAGAATAAGGGTTAACTTTGCAAAGCTATTTTGGCAATTAAGGAAGTATATGTGGCAAGAGCCCTGTGAGGCAGCATGGGATTATAGGTGGGATTTGAAATGTAGTGTCAAATGTACTAAGTCTGATAGCTGTGCGTTTAACTTGGAGAAATTATGAAGATTCTGGAAACCTCCACATCTTCATCTAAATATTTGAATATGTATTTATTATTTGTGTAGAGTATCTATCACACAGAGGGCACTAAATAAGTAAAAATATGAATGGCCCTCTCTTTATAAACTGTGAAATTTGTACATATTTTCTTCCCAGTTTTCACCACATCTATGACACACACAACTGCTGTTTTGTGTTACTTCTATCTAGTCAATTACTCTCAATTCACTGACACTTTTCTTGTCTTAACTCTCAAAAAAGCATTCAATGCACACATTCCAGAAAAAAATCCGAAGAGAAACTACTTTCTTTTCTAGCCCCATTGTCTAATAATTTCCTATATAGGTACTAAAGTCCTGAGAACAGTTTCTAGACTCATACAGAAGTTTACTGGATCATTCTAGCTTAAAAATATGTTTACCCAGCTAAATGTTTTAAGTATATAAATGGATGATATGTGATATTATAAATGTAGACAGTACACAGATGGTCTTTTTTTTTTTTTTAACCCACTCAGCCACCTTACGTCTTTTGATTGCAGAATTTAATCCATTGACATATAAAGAGATTATTGGTAGGTAGGCAAGTGTTGCCATTTTGCTACTTGTTTTCTGGTTGTTTCTGTAGTTCTCTGACTTTTGTCTTCTTTTAGTGTCTTCCCCTGTGGTTTGATACTTTTTAGTGTTAGTTTTAGTTTAGTTTAGTTTTTAGCATGTATTTAGTTTTTAGTTTTTAGCATGTATTTAGTTTAGTTTAGTTTTTAGCATGTATTTCTTTTGCTCTAGTTTTCGAATATATATTGTAGTTTTTTTATTGTGATTACCACGTAGTTCATATATGTTGACCTATGGCTATATCATCTTGTTTTAAACTGATTATCATTTAAGTCCGAACACATTCTAAAAGCTCTAGATTTTTACCCCACCCCCATGTTTTGTGTTTTTGATGTCATATTTCACATCTTTATGTCTATCCCTTACCTATTTACTGTAGTTATAATTGATTTTACAAATTTATTTTTTTAACCTTTGTCCTAGCTTATTTAAGCCTTTACTATAGATTTGCCTTTACAGTGGGATTTCCACAATTTCTTATTTCTTGTTGTAGTCTCCTTTTTCACTTAAAGAAGACTATCTAACACTCTCTAACTTTTTTGTTCTGTCAGTTTAGTATTGATGAACTCTTAGTTTTTCCTAGTCTGAGAATCTCCTTATGTTTCCTTCAATTCTGAATGATAACCTTGCTGGGTAGAATATCCTAAGTTGTAAGGTTTTTTTTTTTTTTAATTTTTATTTATTTATTTATTTTTGCTTTTAACATTTTAAATGTGTCATGCCACTCCCTCCTGGCCTTCAAAGTTTCTGCTGAAAAATCAGCCGATAGCCTTATGGGGGTTCCCTTGTATGGGACTCTTTGTTTTTCTCTTGCTGCTTTTAGAATTTTCTATCTTTCATATTTTCCATTTTAGTTTTAATATGTCTTGGTGTGGGTATTTTGGGGTTCAGCTTGTTTGAGATTCTCTGTACTTCCTATACATGAACATCTGTTTTTTTCTTCATGTTCAGGAAGTTTTCAGCCATAATTTCATCCCTTCTGGGACCCCTATAATTTGAACATTAGTAGATTTGATGTTGTCCTAGAGGTCACTTAAACTATTCTCATTTTAAATTTTTTTTTTCTTTTTGCCATTCTGATTGAGTGATTTCCATTATTCTATCTTCCTGATAGCTTATGCATTTTTCTGTATCACTTAATATGCTGCTAGTTCCCTCTTCTTTTTTTAGTTTCAGTTACTGTATCCTTGAGCTCTGACAGGTTCTTTTTATATTTTCTAGTACTTTTTTGAAATTCTTGCTGTGTTCATCTATTCTTTCCCCCAGCTCAGTTAGCATTCTTATTACTATTCTTTTGGAATCTTTATCAGGCAAATTATTTATGGTTTCATTAGGGTTTTTTTTCAGAGTTTTTTCCCTGTTCTTTCATTTAAATCATATTCCTCTGTATTCTATTTTGTTTACTTTTCTTTGTCTCTATGAAATTGGGTGAAACAATTACCTATCTTGGTTTTGAAGGCATGTTCTTTTGTGAGAGCATCCCTATGCCATCTGCATGTGCCCAGTGGCTTTGACGGGAGAGCTGGATCTGAAATGAACACAAGCCGTGTCTTCCCCCTGGGGTGTCCTTGGCGGGAGGTAGGACTGGAGTCAGAGAGGCTAGAGTCAGAGCCAGGTGCAAGCCAGGGCTTCTCCTATGCTCAGTGGGTATCATCTCCATTTGGGTGCAGGAACAGGGCCCAAATGTCTGAAGCAGGAGACCTAGGGGAGTTGGGTTTCTCCCAGGTGTGATGGCATTCTCTGCCTTGATTTGTGATGTTACCAGTGCTGGATGGCTTGGGGCTGCACTTCTGTGCTCCTTTCACTTTTCCCTTGATGTGCATGCCTTGGTTAGAGGCTGGGTCAGGTGCAGAGAGGTTGGTGCAAGACTACTGAGCTGGTATCACACTCTCCAAATTGTGCACAAGGACATGTGCCTGCTATGGTAGTCTTCACACTGGAGCTAGCTTAGCTCTCTACAGAGTATGTGCAGGGACACACCAGCTAGCAATGATTGCCTCAGCCCTGGTAAGAGGCAGGGCAGTGGTCCCAGCTGGTTCCATTCCCTCCAAATGTGTGCAATCTCCTTGGCAGCACTGCCTTCTCCTTAGTGGGGAGCAGCATCAGAGCAAGAGGGGCTGGAGCAGGAACCTGGTGTGGGCTGGGTGGCATGCTCTGGTGGTCCTGGCAAGCTGGACAGAGCCCCAGCCAGTTTTCCATCTGCTGTGACTGAGAGTGAATACGTCTGTACATGCATTCTTTAAGAGTGGAGTTTCAGTTTCTTACAGCCCTCCAGTAAGCTTCACTAGTTTTCAAGCCAGCTAAGGGGGCTCATCTGTCCCATATCAGACCCGTTTCTGGGGTGTCTAATATGTGATTCGAACCCCTCACTCCCCAAGCTTATAATACCACTTTCCTCTTCTGTATCTCCCCATTAGGGGTGTGGGTTTTACTTAGATTGCTTCTTCTGCCTTCCTACCAGACTCCATGTGTAGTTTTCTTTTTATTCTTGGTTGTAGAAGAGCTGTTCTGCTAGTCCCATGACAATTTCAGTGAGAGTCACTCTATATATAGTTGTAGTGTTGACGTGTTCAGGAGGGGATGTGAGCCCAGCATCCTCCTACTAGGCCATCTTAAACTCTGCACCTAACTTTGTTGACACTAACACCTAACAACATATAACAGAGCATTCAATTAATTTGTGATATATATCATGTAATATATATATATATATATAATCATGTTTTATATATAGTATATATAACATATATTTTTAACATGTAATATATAATGTTCTGTTTTGTGATGGAAATTTCGTATGCACTCTATGACTTTGGGGAGGAAAAGTGAAGACAACACCTGCATGGTATCCAGAACTTGTTTAAAGAAGAAACAATTCACAATTCAATTCTCCACACAACAAAATGCTAACTTTTTAACTGGTCCTGTAGCATAAATGAGAGAGCACTCATATACTCTTTTAAGCTATAATGGAAATGCATTCAATGTAATTGATGAGTAGCTGACTGATCATATATATCTATTAAGGCAATTTAAGTGTTGTAACAGATTTCTCGGAATCCCTTAGAGCACAAAATTATTTTCTGTATAATTTGAAAATTACCTTTGAAGCAAATAATGGAATAGAAATAAACAACAAAAATAATGCAGTTTATAAATGTTTCCTCAGTGTATTTGAACAATATTTCTGAAATGCATAGTTATATTTTATCCTCTCGTTTCCTTTGATCTTCATAGCCTCAGAGTATGAGAATGAATATGCATATCTGTCTAACTATATATCTATCTCTGCCTATATATAAGCTCTGTATTTACACAAGCATATATAGACGAACATACATATAAATATATGCATTAGAAAAGAAATATATTAAATATCTTTACACACAATCTACACACAGACACAAGTATGGGATGGGGGGTAGGGTATCACATTTGAGAAGGAATATAAATATATCAGATTGAAATGTGTCCAGATGGAATAGTGTCATCCTGATTGTAGAATATGAGGACCCATAAACCACTGTTGCAACACATACTGTAGGTAATAAATATAGTGAGTATATACGTGCTTTCATATGTTTTTTTCCTGGAATGTTCTTAGTTATGTTGCAGTTGACATGTACATATTGCTTATTTGCTTTTAACTAAGCAGCAGTTTCAAATATTACATGTAGATAAAATGTAGGTAGCAAAGCTTTATATCCTTACTTGCTGCCTTTTAACAGTACCTACAATTTATTTATATCATACATATGCCTACTTGTCTCTCAGAATTTGTATTTTGGCTTAACTGTGAACATTTTCCCTGCATTATAAACTCTTTCTTGTTACATAGTTTCACGATTTTGAAGTAGATTCAAAGATACTAGATTAGACATTGCTATTAATACATTGAAATATGAATTACTAAAATGATTTTTAATAAGCTAAATTAGTGGATATGGACTATACATTAAGCCTCAGGACTGATGACAAATGAACATCTATCTTTGTAGTTTTGGGGTATCATTAACATAAAATCAGGGTCTCATAGGAACTGGCTTCACATGTTCTGCATTCAGTGGCTCATTGATAGCCTGATCAGTACATTACAGTTTTCATTATGGAGTATTTATGTATTGTATATTAAGGTTAAAGACTGAACTTGTGAAATAACCATCTGCTCTTAGAGCTATTAGACTACCATTTGTTTAAAAGAGATTTTAAATAGAGAAAAGTAAAATCAGTATTGATTAGAAATTCTGTAGAAAGTATCCTTAGAATAATAATTTCATTTATTTAGATTTAAATACCAAGTGATGTTTATTGATAATTTAATTAAATGATGAAACTAATAAAATATTTTCTGTTGCAATTATAAGATGTTATCAAGAGAAAATTAATAATATAAAACATTTATTTATTTACATATTATCTGAGACTATACAGTACCATAATAAGAAATACCTCTCTATTTCCAGAAAAAAGTGAGAAATATCTGTAAGGATGCATAAACATAAACATGTAAAATTTAAAAAATGCTCTTAGTGAAAACCAAATAAACAGTAGATTCATTTCAATTGCAATGTAAGGGACAGCGAAACAATCAACTTTCTCATTCTATGCATTTTGTTTGAATAAACACAGCTGAGGAGTAAATTGCTTCCTGTGTTAACTACATATTGAGAATGCTTATCTTTCAAGATTTACTATGATGCAAAGCCACAATATCTATTATGTGTTTCTTATAGACCTTTATGTTTTCTAATTAAAATGTTTCTTCTCAGTATTGAGTTATTCCTTAGACTCTCAAAAATGTTGAGACCAGATTCTGTCATCCGCTGTTCCTGATATTATATCTCAAATTTGAAAAGTGTCCTATTAATGCCTCTTTCCTAGTCATAATTAACTGTTGAGTGAGGCAGGACCAGGAGCTTGAATGTCACTAAATGTGTTTGTTAATGTTCACATAAATCTGTTAATCAAAAATATCTTTGGCAGATGATGTTATATAATGTTATATGTCAATTATATGTCAATAAAATTGTTAAAAATAACTTTTATGTTACGTGGATTTTTACCACAATAAAAACAAATAGAAATTATTGTCTATGTGAAGAGAATTCAATAGGCAAAAAATATTCTTTTTTAACCAATGGTGTTGAAGCAACTGATATTTCCATGTAGAAGACTGAATTTGGACCCCTTCTTTACACTCAAAAATTAATTCAAAATGTATCTTAGGCCTAAATGTAAGATCTAAACTATATAACTTTTAGAAGAAAACATAAGATTAAATGTTTACACAGGATTAGATCTTGGGTTAGGCAAAGTCTTTTCTAGTGATCCTAAAACACAAGTGGCAAATGAAACTAGGTAGACTGGACTCCATCAAAATTTAAAATATTTGTGTTTCAAAGAACACCTTCAAAAAACTGATAAGATTACCCATAGTATGAGAAAAACTATTTGTAAATTATATATCTAAGACTCCTGTGCTTCTTTTATTCTGTTCTCACTAGTGCCCCATATGTTATCCATCTCACTAGTTTCTAATTTGTCATTACTATATTTCTTTATGTTCAAATGAGCAAATATATGTATTTTTCCTAATTTTTCCTTCTTTATTTCACAAAAAGACACATACCGTAGATATTCTTTTGCAGTTTGAATTATCCACTGGATGATATATCATGAAAATCACTCATATAACTTCACAAACATCTTCCTCCTATATAATTTTTGTTAATGCCTAATACTCCACTGGGTAGAGACACCATCATTTATTAAGCCAATTCTCCTATTTATGAGCAGTTAAAGTTTTCCTAAAGTTTTACAACTAAATCTATGCATTCTTTAATGGCATTGGCCACAGGCCCTTTTGGCCATTGGAGGCATATATACAGAGTAAATTCCTAGAAGTGAGATCATTAGTCAAAGGTCAAAATGTAACTTATTAGATATTTCCAAATTCTGCTTCATAAGGACTGTGCCAAAGTGCATTCCCATCAGCAATATATGCAAGTGAAGTTTCCCCACAACCAGCCAATGGAGCAATTTTTATTTTTTTGTTAATCTGATAAGTGAATATATTGATCATCATTTTAATTTTCATTTGTTATATTATTAGTGAGAGGAACATATTTTCACATATTTAAGGACCATTATTATATGTTTTGAAAAGTGGCTATTCATTAAATTTACCAAGTTTTCTATCAAATTTTTTAAACATCTCCTCAATCTTTTGAGGTTACTTTGAGCCTTTTGTCTACATTAGATATAACAAGTATTTTCCTCCAGTTTGCTAGTTATATTTCTATTTTTAAAGTTGCTTTTGTTTTGGAAGGTAGAGGGTTTTTTTTTTGCTGTTGTTGTTTTTGTTTTTTTAAAGTGAAATTTATCAATCTTTTATTTTATTGCATCAGAATTTTGAATTGTACTTAGAAAGCCTTTCCCTATACTTGGATTAAAGAGAATTTCTTCTATTTTATACATTATTTGCAAGATGTCTTTCTTTATTTGATCCAGTTGGAAGATATTTTGGGGTATGATTACAAGATTAGTCCTCATTCTCTCATTCTATCTTTTTCAAAATAGCTAACCAGTTGCCTTGACGCCTTTTACTTAAAAAAATCTCTGCCCCAGATTTCTGGGATACCACATTTATCATATAGTATTAAACTTTTATATGTATTTAGTCCTTTCTACTGGTATACTTATTCATCTGTCATAATTTTGCTATTTTGACCACAGAGTTTTCATAGTAAGATAAGTCCTTCCTACAATTCAACTTTTAATTGTAGACCTCAACAACTTGACAAAAATTTTGTTACATTGCATGTGGAAGTTTTGGAGACATAGGTAATCTTTATTGAACTTGGGAATACAGGATATTCAAATGTCTTTCTTGATATTTTTTATCATTATGGAGAAAAAAAAACTTTTCAAAGAGCTACACTTAAATCATAAGAGTAAGTTCAGAGCTTGGGAGAGATGAAACAGAACTGCTTAAAAAAGGCATTAACAGAAGAAATAAATTGCCTGAAAGTTAAAATCCTGAAGAAAGAAAATGAAGAAGGATCAGGAGATACTCTTCAAGAATATAATTGCAAATTTTGAATTGAGTAGCACTACTATAGTTTGTTTTCCAGTGTCTTAGTATTTACTGAAAATAAATAAAAGCATATGTAACGTCTTATAAAAAAAAGGATTGCACACTGATGTTTATAATATCTTTGTTCATCTAATAGCCAATGTATGAAACACTCAGGTATCCATTATTTTGAGAGTAAATAAACAAACAATGGTGTATTCATATGATGGAAGACTACTTAACAACAACAAAACAAATCAACATACAAAACTAATTCATGATAGAGAAAAAGAAAATCAGACCAGTGGCTGTCTCTGGTTGTTGAGGGTAGAAACTGTCTGAGAAGGGGTAGGAGGAAACTTTCTGAATTTATGGTAATATTCTATATTGTGGTAGAAGTCAGCATTTTTGTATGCAAATGGGCATGCATTTGTATATGTTATGTATTTGTCAAAATATACACAAAGATTTGTGCATCTCACCTGATTGTAAAAGATTAATTGAAAAGAAGTATGTAAACTGATATTGAATTCTAGCTAATGGTAGGTATGTTGAACTATTTAAGGAGAGATGTAGGATTATATTTGGTGTCTGTAATTTGTTTTGAAATGCATCATAAAATAACATAGACTAAAATGATCAAAGGTGGATAGATTATAAATGTGATAAAATTCTATGTAAATATATTTAAGAAGGACGAATTATATTTCTATCTCTTTCTTCTGTATCATTGCAAGTCATTTTACATCTCTGGCTTCAGTATTTTATCCATATGGAGATATGGGTATATGCGTCATGTTACTATTTAAGAAAGTTGATATAGAAAATAAATACGATCCAGACAGGCATGTCCAAATATATCTGAATAACATAATTTCAGAGTATAAATTTAATTCTAAAAATAGAAATAGAAATAAGACTTCCAGTGAAAGACTTAGACATTTGGGGAAAAATAAATAAATCATGCCGCCTAAGGTCCCTAGCAAAGTTAAGAGAATTGTATGTATATTTAGTATTCACTAATACTGTAACTGCAATAATCACAGTCTTTCTCATGTCTCTATTATAACATTCAGACAATAATCCTTAAAATGCCACAAATCTTGAAAAGAATATGGATCTTTAATTTTGGTTTAGTTAAAGGGGTTCTCCAGAGAGTTTTAACATACATCTTTCCTAAAAAAATCTTTTATCTCTTTCTCTCTATGTGTCCCCATTGACTTGCAGGCTTTGAATCTTTTCAAATTCTCCTTTTACATCCTTCTCCTTAACACACATCTTCCACAATTTTTAATTTTTTACTTAGGCTACATCTGCCATATACAGTTCACATGCAAGAGCTATGTCCATTTATTTATTTATTTAATCCCCATTTCTTGAGTCAATTATAAACATTGAGTTAGGACCTAGTACAGGTAAATGAATTCTTTCTCAATACAATAATATTTTATAGAAGAGCTAAAATAGATTAAGGACAAATAGGGACGGTTTTTGATATATAAAGGGAAAAGAAAGTGAGACATAGTGAACATTTTATATGTGCTAGTAACTGATTCTGCATTTTGCATAGAATATTATACAAAATACACTGGGATAATATTTGGGATGGTAATAATTTTGTCTCCATTTATTCACAAGGAAAACAATGCCATGGAAAGTTTGTAACCTATCTATTTGTCATTACCTATCTCATTTGCTTTCTACTAATTTTTTTCTCCTTCATCAGGGACTTAAAATGAGAAGTAATTAGCAAGATTTTAATATATAAAATTACTATATTATAGATGAAGTTAGTGCCCTTTACAACATTAAAATTTAGTAGAAAAACAAGTTTGTATGTTTTATAAACTACAAAGAGTAAGTTTTAAAAATAACAAAGAAAAGAAGCACATAATTTTGCCCCTTTGATCAGAGAAAGAAGTCCACAGGGAACTAGTCTTGTGCTGAGCCCTCAAAGATGAATAGATTTGGCAAGTCAAACAAAAATCAGAGAAAACAGAGGAAACAGGAGGTTCAATAACACAGACACTTGGAAACACATAGCATAATGTAAGAGGAACACAGGGGAGGGTGGGACAAATTGGGAGATTAGGATTGACATATATACTACCATGTGTAAAATAGATAGCTAGTGGGAACCTGCTGTATAGCACAGGGAGCTCAGCTCGGTGCTCTCTGATGACCTAGATGGGTGGGATGGGAGGGTGAGAGGGAGGTCCAAGAGGGAGGGGATATATGTATACATATAGCTGATTCACTTCTTTGTACAGCAGAAAGTAACACAACATTGTAAAAGCAACTATACTCCAATAAAATAATTAAAAATAAATAAATCTTTTTTTTTTAAATAAATTGATGGGAGATGAGGTACAATTGAAAGCATGGTAGGAATAAGACAGAAGAGATTTTTGGAGCCAAAATTTCAGCTGTATGATATAAAAAGATGAGTGCTATTTCAGAAGTAAGGAAGGAACATTTGTTCTTGAAATGCATAGGGGGGACTGGTTAATACCCATAGGAGTTATTAAAGATGTAACCTTGAAGTGGGCTTCACAGAGGAGAATTTCATTGTTTGATCCCTGGTAATTCCTTGATCCCTAGCAACTTCTCATGTACTCTGAGCGCTGGGAAGGAGAGAACTTTCATTTTTCTTGCATCTTCCTGCAAGTGGGGAAATGAGATTGAATGGAAAGGATATGAAAAAAATGTGGTATTAAAAATACTTCACAAAAAAAAACTTTACAAATGTTATAGAACTTTGGTTATTTATCTCCTTTATTGATTGAAAATACATAAAAATTAATAGAGAGAATTTCTAGATTTAAGTGTATTAATTTCCTCTAGAGGTGAACCTTGGACACATCACAGGTTGAGTTCTAGATCACAGCAACAAAGAAAGTCTCACAAATGTTTTGGTTTCCCAGTGTATATAAAAGTTATGTTTATACTATACTGTAGTGCATTAAGTGTGCAGTTGCATTATGTTTAAAAACAAACTCTAAAAAAAAAGCATTAATTGTAAAACAAAGCTGTTAGAAGAATGGTGCCAATAGACTTGCTCATTGCAGAGTTGACACAAGTCTTCAATTTGCAATATCTGCAATGTGCAATAAAATGAAGTGCAATAAAATGAAGTAAGCTTGTACTATATTCACATCTCCTCCAAGTCATATAACAGATATTTTCAGACTAGTTGCTAAATATATTCTAACACATTCTGAATTATGTAGTGTAGATTTGGTAAAAATATGTTAGAATATTCTCATTTTTGCTTCATTAAAATACTCATGAAGAGGTTATTGTCCAGTCCATTTTCACATTAGTCTGAATACCAGTGTTTTGATGTTGCATTAGTTGGAATAGTTTTTGAATACTGCATATTCAAGCTGAATAAATGTACCTTTGTCCACTCTTTTTAATATCAATTGATATAAAAATAAATTATATATTTTAGCATATTTATTGATTCAATAAAACATTCATAAAATTTTGTTTAAATTTCAAGTTATTTTATAACCTTAAATAAAATAAGTGAATTATATTTTCAACTATTTAATGTTCACAATTCCCTAATGGAAAATGTATTAGCTCTTGCAGCAACAAAATATTTCACAAGGTATGTTTTTCTTACAGTTTTAAAAATTTCCTTCTTGCAATTCTAGGTAGGTTACAAGTTGTATTTGAACACCTTCAATGTACTTATTTTTCCTGCGTTTTCTCAAATGGCTTCATACAAAATTAAATATGATATAGAAACTCATCTTAAAACACCAAATAATTCCATTGTCTGTTAAAATAATTTGAAAATAATTTCAAACAATCATTTCAGAATGATTTGGAAAACAAAATTCATCATTATATTGTAAATATAAAAGAAAAAGAAAAATTGTGCTAAGATTTGCAGGGAAAAAGAGAAGAAAAAAATACTCAACTATGTACACCCTGAGGAAATGCAGAAAACTGTTAAGAAAATTAGATGATTGAGGGCTTTGGTTCTTTTGTTTTCAATAGTGAATGTAAAAGTATACTGGGATATATGTCAATGTTTATTTTTATTGTAGTTGAAATTGGAATTATATAAACATTATAGTAATCTATGAGGCAATTTTATTTTTGACAAATATCTCACTGAATTGTTAGCATTATTGGCTTAACACAATATATTAAAATTTTTTTCTATCCTTCCAGAAATACAGAAAGAAAGGATGCTATTTGCATTATAGTTTGTAGTAAGACCCCCACATACTAGAATTTCATGGCTTAAGTCAATAATTACTTTAAAAAAGAGTATTTCTTAATTTGTGCTTTATGATGAGATTGGAGGCCAGGATTTAATTAAATTTAATAGTTATTCTGGTGTCAAAATAACAAATTATAGGAACAGTCATACAATATCTGAATAATCGTAATCAATTTGTGACACCAGAAGGAGTATCCCCTCATTGAACAAACCCATTTGGTACTCCTCTTATTATCCCTGCTTCTTAGAGATTATGTTTTTGCGTAATTTCCATCTGAGGGTGGGAAGCACCTGTTACTTGCTTTTCACCAATGGAATATGGCAAAGGTGTTGAGAAGTCACTCTGTGATTGTTACATTATATAAGATTGTGCCTTGCTAACAGTTTTAATCAAGACTCTCTTCCTATCTGCATTTGAGGAAATAAGTGACTGTGTTGAGAAGTTAATATGGCAAGAAGATGACACCAGTAGCTAGGAACTAATGGTGCCCTCCAGCTGACAGTCAGCAAGAAATATTACCTTCGTTCCCTACAACAATGAGGTAATGAACTCTCTGCCCACAAAATGGAGTGAACATGGAACTGATTCTATGTAGTCAAATCTTCAGATGAGAATACAACCGAGTTGACACATTGATTATAGCCATGTGATACCATAGTCAGAGAACCCAGTCTCTCCAAGCCTGGCTCCAGATCCAAAAAATTATAATAAATGTCTGCTCTTTTAAAATTTAAGGTTTTGTAATTTGTTACAAAGTAATAGATAACTAATATAATTCCCAAAACTTTTTAAACAAGAAGACTAACACAACAATATAAAGCAATTATACTCCAATAAAGATGTTAAAAAAAATATTGCAAGAGCAAAGAGTAAAAAATCAGAACTTAGGAAGTGTCAATCTTTATCATAACTTTAGAACGTAAAAAGTCATCTAAACTCTGAACAACAATTTTCTCATTTTTAAAAAATTGTGATATAATTGACATATTAGTTTCTGGTGTACAATATAATAATCCAACATATATAAATATTGCAAAATGACCACCACAATAAGTCTAGTTAACATCAGTCACTACACATAGATATAATTGTTTCTCCTTGCAATGAGAACTAAAATTTACTCTCTAGTAACTTTCAAACATACAATACAGTATTATTAACTATAGTTACCATGCTGTATATTACATCTCCAGGAATTATTTATTTTATAGCTAGGAGTTTGTACCTTTGACAACCTTCACCCACTTGACCCAACCTGAAACTGTTCGCTGTAACTGTGAGTTTGGGTTTTTCTTGTTTATTTATATGTTTTTAATTCCGTATAGTCATCATACTGTTTTTATCTTTCCCTGTCTGGCTTATTTCACTTAACATAATGCCTTTGGTGTCAGTCTATTTTGTGACAAATGGCAGGATTTCCTTCTTTTTTATGGCTGAATAACATTCCATTGTGTAAGTATATAAATATATATACCACATATTCTTTATCTAGTTATTCATCCATGGACTCCTGAGTTATTTCCATGCCTTGGCTATGATAAATAATGTTGCATTGAGCATAATGATACAGATATCTTTTTGAGTTAATGTTTTTATTTCATTTGGATAGATACCCAGAAGCAGAAATGATGGTTCATATAGTAGTTCTATTTTCAAATTTTGAGGAAGCTGCATACTATTTTCCATAGTGACTACACTAATTTACATTTCCCTTTTCTCCATATACTCATCAACATTTGTTATCTTTTGTTTTTTTGATAATAGCCATTGGAAAATGTGTGAGGTGATTTCTCATTGTAGTTTTGATTTGAAATTTGCTGATGATTAGTGATGTTGAGCATCTTTTCATGTACCTATTGGCCATGTGTATGTCTTCTTTGGACAAATTTCTATTTAGATTGACCATTTTTAAAATTAGATTGTTTATATTTTTGCAATTGAATTATATGAGTTCTTTATGTATTTTAGATATTCTTTATCAGATATATATTTTGCAAGTGTCAATATTTTCTCCCACCTCATGGGTTTCATTTTGTTAATGGTTTTCTTTGCTGTGAAGACACTTCTTAGCTTGATTTACTTCCACTTTTTTATTTTGGCTTTTGTTGCCTTTGCTTTTAATGTCAAATCCAAAAATGTTTTACCAAGACCAGTGTCAAGGAGTTTACTGCCTGTATTTTCTTCAAGGATTTTTATATTTTCAGGTCTTATGTTCAAATCTTTATTGATTTAGAGTTGATTTTTGTGTATGGTGTAAGATAGGAGTACAGTGTCATTATCTTGCATGTGGCTGTCCGGTTTTCCTAACACCTTTTATTTAAAGAAGTATCCTTTCCTCACTGTATACATTTGGCTCCTTTATTATAAACTAAATAACAATATATGCATAGATTTATTTCTGGGTCCTTTATTTGGTTCCAATTACCTATATTTCCGTGTTTTTGTCCATACCATATTATTTTGATAATTATAGCATTGTCATATAGTTTGAAATCAGAAATTTTGATGCCTCCAGCTTTGTTCTTCTTTCTCAAAATTGATTTGGCTATTCAGGGTCTTTTATGGCTCCACACAAATTTTAGGATTGTTTTTTCTATTTCTGTGAAAAATGACATTGGAATTTTCTTAAGTATTTCATTAAATTTGCAGATTGCTTTGGGTAGTATGTTCATTTTCACAATATTAATTCTTCCAATAATTATTAATCTTTTATCTTTTATAATCAGTGACTTTGACTATTAAAGAAAATCATGCCACATTATTTTTTTAAATGTGAAATGTACGTGACATGATACTAATAAATTACTAATTTTATGCTAATCAAAATAGAAATGATTTGTAAGTGTGTGATTTTATGGTTACCATATTTTAAAAATATACTTTGCCACATATTTCATTGAAAAGATTAATTTTTGTAGAAACTATAATAAAATGAGATTTCTTTAAATACAGTCATGAAAAGTTGGTGAGACATTTTTTAAGAAACAATTTGAAAATAACTTGGGGTATACACCTCTTCCTACTGGCTTACATGGTTATCTCTCTTACAGTGGCCAGCATCATTATTTTCTCATTTTAATAAACACCACATGCATAGGGAAAAGTCCTGGTTTATGTTATAAAGTAATTTTACCAATTTTCTGCTATGCCTTCAGATTCCTAGTTAACCCATTTGTATTTTGAAATCTTTCTGTAATTCCAATGGAATAAAATGGTAATTGTGAACCCAAAGTGCATATCCAATAAGAAAATATATAGACATTTCAGAGTAGGGTAGAAGGGAAAATGGTTTTAGATAATTTAGAAAATGTAAATGCTATTTCTAATCTGAGAGCCCTTATTGCTGTTATTGACTGGTTTTATACCAACTAGGAAATCTAAATTATTTCTGTAAGACCTCATTTCAATTAGTAAAACATAAAGTAAAATCAGTCCATTTTATCATCCTTCATTTCCCTAAAACAAAAAAATACACTATGGTCATCAAAGGCCCAGTGTGTGTTAACAAAGAATACCCACTAGTGTTATAAAAGGCATGTGTCAGATGAAATGTCTGGCATTGTGTAGATAAACCTTGATGAAAAGGCAACTACGAAGGACAAACCAGTTAACATTTAGAATATATAAAGTCAATTTTGAATAAAGGAAGAGGGAAATATAATAGTATAAAAAAGAAGCAAAATTATTTCATACAATGAAATAAAGCAGAGGAAGAATGATGTGTAACAAATATTTGAAAGACTGTTTAATCAAATGAACACTATTTTATACCTTGGAGTATTGCATAAAAGAAAGTGAGAATAGATTAAAAAGCACACACAGAGTACATCAAAGTGGCAGAAACCTTCAAACAATTTGCATTGTTTCTCTTCAAATAAAAAGATTTTATATGATTATATTATTTTAACTATAATGTTGCCCCATATTTAGCAATGTTGTGGATTATGCTATTGAAAGGGCTTTCTGTACTGTGGAGATGACAGCGGTGTTGTCTATAACTAATAGTACTGGAATATCTAGTCAAGGGCCAACAATGCAAAATGGATGGATAACTGTTTTCAGCAGCCTACACTTTTTATATTACTGTACTTCTGATTCCCTTCAAACCAGTTTATCTCACTGGTAGTGTCAATAGCCACTTGAATGGCTTGTCTAGTTTAATGAAATTTTGATAAATGATAGTTCCCTTGTATGAAAGAATCTAATAAAGTATCAAGCAAAGCATTTTATTTGCTCAAATCTGTGTGAAATAGTTACAAATCTTCAAAGTAGAGTGTTTAGTACATGGAAGCTTACATTGCCAAAATCATGGAGATTGTAAAAAGTGCCATAAATATCTACTAATTCACACTCTTTACTCCCTAGATTCAGAATAAGCTGACAGAGTTAGAGGTGAAATTATTGGATCAAGTTTGTGCATCTAGACAGAAACAAAGCCAGAATAATTCCAAGGATTTATTCCCACAAACCCCAGTCCTTTCCCACTATACCACACTGCGTTGATGTGTATATTAACTAATTTTAATTTTACTAATATGTTTGTTATTCCTTTTAAGCAGTCCAAGGAGAAAAGAATTCCATATTTTATTTTCTTTCTATTTTTATTTGAAGAAAAAGTTTTACTTCTATAAAAATTCATACAAAATTAGCATATTTCAGAATTGTCATATTGATGGTTGATCAGAATAATTATTTTATAATAAAGAGAACAACTATTCATTATACTCATGCCAATTTTTACTTGTGAAATTTATTTTATTATACATTTAAAATATTAATGAAAATGTTTTGAGAAAAAACAACAAAAGAGAGATGAAAATATACACTCATTAATATTTGCCAAGTAAAAATTTTTTTAGATAGTATTTAATGGATGCTCTCAAATTAGATATACATTGTGAAAATATGCATAACAAGGTTATATACTTGACAAACTTAAGTATAAAGAAACTGGATATATTAAAGGAGGAATTGCATATAAACTAATATTAATGCAGCAGAAATAAAATATCCATAAACCAAATTTAGAAGCTGAAAAAAATGTAAGAGATGATGATAACAGAGTTTCTCAAATAATATGTTGTCATTATAACAACTTTAATGAACTTTTTGTTATTAAATATTGTTTTATTTCTATTATATCTTCAAAGTGAATTTATATTTTAAAAAATAACTAAAGTAATATTACCTGCTTTTAAATCTTTTTCTCTCATTTTTTATTTAATAGTCTCATAATCATTCATATTGTATTTCTGAAATTCTGTGATTTTGTTTAGTCCATCACTCATTCTACCCAGAGTTCTCAGACATTAATCTTCAGAAATAAAAAAAAAATACAAAAATAATGTGTGATATTATTTAAACATTGCAAACATACAGAAAAATCTACTCACATCATACTTAAGTGAATGTATAGAAGATATTCACTGCACATTAAATATATGAAGCACATTGGACTATATGACTGCACTTTTTTACATACACACACAATTAGACCTAATAAATAAATTCAGTAAAGTTGCAGGAAAAAAAATCAACATACAAATTCATCTGTTACTAAACACTAAAATTGAACTATCTAGAAAGAAAATTAAGAAAATAACTCTGTTTACAATAGCATCAAAAAGAATAACATACTTAGGAATAAACTTAATGAAAGGTGAAAGACTTACACACTGAAATCCAGAAAAATATTTCCAATTTTTTTTGAAATAAATGAAAGATACAAATAAATGGAAAGATGTTTCATATTCATAGTTTGAAAGATTTAATATTGTTAAAATCTCCACACTGCCTAGAGCAAACTATGACTCAGTGGAGTCCTATCAAAATCTCAACAGCATTTTTTTATACAAATAGAAAAAAATTCTAAAATTTATATGGAACCACAAAAGACCCCAAATAGCCAAAGAAATCTTGAAAAGAAAAACAAAGCTGGAGGCATTACACTTCATTATTTCAAAGTATTTTACAAAGTTAAATTAATTAAAGTAGTGTGATACTGGTATAAAAACAGGCATATAGACCAATGGAACAGAATACACTGCTCAGCAATGAAAGCATACATATATAGTCAACTGATCTTTGATAAGCGTGCTAAGAATCCACAAAAGAGAAAAGAGAGTCTCTTCAAAATAAGACATTGAGAAAACTGGCTACCCACGTACAAAAGAATGATAATGGATTTTTAACTTACATCATGCATACAAAAAAACTCAACATGGATTAAATACTTAAACATAAGACTGAAACTATAAAACTCCTAGATGAAGACCTAGGGGAAAAGCTTCATGATACTGCCCTTGGCAAAGAATTCTTGGATATAACACCAATAGCCCAGCCAACAAAAGCAAAAACAAACAAATGGAACTACCTCAAGCTAAAAAGCATCTGCAGAACAATGGACACAAGAGTGAAAGAGCAATCTACACAATGCAGGAAAATAATTGAAAAATTTACATCTGATAAAGAGTTAATATCAAAAATATGTAAGGAATTCCTTCAATTCAATAAAAACAAACAAATAACCCAATTAAAAAGTGAGCAATGGAAATGAAAGACATTTTCTAAAATGGTCAACAGATATATGGAAAGATGCTCCAGATCATCAATCATCACAGACATGCAAATCAAACTACAATAAGGTATTGACTAACATCTGTTAGGATGGCTATTACTTAAATAACAAATTATGACAAGTTTGGCCAGAATGTGGAGAAATTAGAAGTTGTGCAGTATTGATGAAAATGTAAAATTGTACAGCCAGTATGGAAAACAGTATGGGGGCACTGCAAAAAAAAATTAAAAACAGAACCACCACATGGTCTAGAAATCCCATTTCTGGGTATTGATCCAAAATAATTGAAATCAGGATCTCAAAGAGATAGCTGCACTCCTAAGTTCATTGGGACATTTTTCACAGCAGCAAAACAATCTAAATGTCCATCACAGAAGCATGGGTTAAAAAAAAAAGTGACATAAACATAGGATAGAATATTATTTAGTCTGAAAAGGAAAGAAATCCTGAAATATACAATATATGAACATGGGGGACAGTGCTAAGTTAAATAAGCCAGTTAGAGAAGGAGAAATACTCTCTGCTGCCACTTACATGAATTATCTGAAATATCCTAACTCATAGAAGCAGAGATGGATAGTGGTTGCAAGGGGATGGTGGGGAGAGGGAAATGGAGAGCTCCTACTCATAGGTATAAAGTTTCAGTTACACAAGATGAACAAATTCTAGACATGTGTTGTAACATATCATGTCTGTAGTTAACAATACTGGACTGCACACTCAAAAAGTGTTAAAAAGGTAGATTGCATGTTAAATATTCTTACTAATTTTTTTTAAAAGTGTAAGTGAGAACAAATAAAGCAACTACTGAATTTGTTGAGGCACTTTTTTTTATAGACTACATGTATCTTTTAAATATCTCATGACAATAATCACATGATTATGATAGAATTTAAGCTAAGGATATTATTTGATCAATAGAACAAACTGACATATCTGTAGTAGGACAGTTTCCTAAGTATATGTTTTACCCAGAATATTAAATAGCTCCATAAATGTAAAATTTTAGTAGGGAGAGACTAATAAAAAAGTGGTACAGAATGGAGTTAAGATGGTGGAGGAGTAGGTGGACATGGAGTTCATCTCTCTCCATGGATGCATCAGGAATACATCTATAAATGCATCAGTTCTCACAGAACACCAGCTGAAAACTAGCAGAAGACCTTGGACACTGGAAGGACTATAAAGATCCTTCTATAACTGGGTAAGATAAAAAAAGAAGGGAGAAGGAGGAGGAGAGGAAGCGGGATGGGAGCTGCACCCCAGGGGGGGGAGCTGAAGAAGAGGAGAGATTCCTGAATCTGGGGAAACCCTCTCTCTGGCGGGAAATCAACTGGGAAAGAAGGGAAGCATTTCAGGCTGTCAGAGGAGGGTGAAGTGGCCGATATGTGTCAGATGGGACAGAGTAAGAACTACACAGACAGTCTGTACCATGGCCCTACACCCTGGACTGGGACATGTGTTCACAGGTTTGCAAGGGGGCTGGGAGCTGGAATGTGGGGATTGGAGAACAGGCCTGGGGTAAGAACTGCAGTTGGCTGCGGGAGATGGACTGAGGGGACAGGAGGGAGGAAATCTGCAGCAAGGAATGCCTACAGAGGAAGACCGGACTGCTATGGAAGCAGGCACTACTGCTGAGTCACACGCAGGGGGAGGAGGCAGTAGTGTAGCCTCTCTCTCCCCACACTCTGGTGCCTGCTGATGGACAATAAAAGGAGCCCTCTCAGGGCTGGCCCTCATGTGCCAGCTGCCGAGCAATAGAAAAAGCTCTCTCAGGGCTGACCCTCATGTGCTGGCTGTGGGACAAAAAAAATAAATCCCTCTTAGGGCTGGCCCTTGAGCGCTGGCTGTTGGGTAATAATAAAACCCTCTCAGGGCTGGCCCTCATATGCTTGCTGCTGGGCAATAGTAAATCCCTCTCAGGGCTGGCCCTCACGTACCTGCTGCCGGGTGCCACAGAAAGCCTGGTCAGAGCTGACTCTCAAGTGCCATATGGCAGATGCCAAACAACACCCTTGCTAGGGCCATATCTTTTGTGCCCATGGCCCCCAGTCTCCCTGTGCCTTTGGCTCTACAGGGGCTCCCTCGATCCAAGCAGCAATACCAACTCTGTGCCCTCTCCTCACTGGGGCAGACCCAAGAGCCCCAAGGCAGCCTCAGAACCAGACTCCTGTGGCTAAGCCACACTCAGAGGTGGAGAGAAAACCAAAGCTGAACCCCAGGGATGGGATGACTAAGGAAGAGGATAGAAAATCTTTCCATCAGCTGCACAAGCTGCATATTAAATTCCCGTGATCAGCTAGATTAACCCTGGGTCTATGGAATATCTGAGTAGAAAATGAGTGTTTCCACAAATGAAAATGGTCCAGCTCTGACAGCTGTGGACTTTGGGGGCAAGCACATGCAGGAATTGGGCCAGGCCAGAGTCTGAATCATCACCACAGGACCCACTGCAGGTCCAAAGAACACCCTAGAGACAGAGGAGGGCCTTTTGGGGAGACAGAGGTAGGCTGTGGCTCACAGCAAGTGCAAGGACACTTACAGTGGAGACCCCAGTGAAACATAATTATTACTATTATTTTTATTATGTTTTGATTCATTCTGTTGTTGGTTCTGGCTTTATTTTTTTTTTTTTAATGTTGTTTCTGTATTTCTTTTTCTTTAGATTTTTGGGATCTTCGTGATTTATAACATATTTTTTTTTAATTTTTGTTTTACATATTTCTACTTTTACTTTGCTTTCTGGTTCTTCTGTGTTCTTCTCCCTTATTTGTTTTTTTTTCTTCTTCTTTAATATATTTTTTTTATATTTCTATTTCTATGTTGCTTTTCTGTTGTTCTGTGTTTTTTCCCCCTTTTTTTTTTTTAATCATTTTTATTAGTTTGTTCTGTTTCTTTGATTTATTCTTCAGTAGGCACACTGCTTTGGTTTTGTTTTTAGGTATTGGTTTTTGTTAGTTTTGATTCTAATTGATTTTGGTTTTGAGTTCTGTTGTTTATCTGGTTGTTCTCTTGCTTTTTGTTTTATTTGGTTATGTTTTTGGTTCTCTTGTGTGTGTGTCTTTCCTTGTTTCTGTTTTTGTTTGCTTGACTTTGTTTTTAATATTGGGGTTTTGTTTGTCTTTTTTCCCCCTCTTTTTATATATTTCTATGTCTATGTTGCTTTTCTCTTTTTCCATATCCTTTCTCCTTTTTCTTTCTTTTTTTTTGTGGTACGCGGGCCTCTCACTGTTGTAGCCTCTCCTGTTGTGGAGCACAGGCTCCAGATGCACAGGCTCAGCGGCCATGGCTCACGGGCCTAGCCACTCCATGGCACGTCTGTTTTATTTTGTTGCTTCATGCTTCAGTTGGCATTCTGCTTTGGTTTTGTTTTCTACTTTTGTTAGCTTTCTTTTTAGTTGATTTCATTCTTGGGTTCTTTTATTTAGTGTTATTTTACTTTTTGTTTTATTTCGTTCTGTTTTTATTTCTTTTGTGTGTGTGCATGTTTCCTTGCCTCTTTTTCTGTTTGTTTGATTTTACTTTTTATCATTTGTCTGGTGTTTTGTTAGTCTTCTTCTTCTTTTTTTTTCTTAATCCCCTTTATTGCCATGTTGAGTGATTTGTGTGGTCTTGGTTTCTGAACAGAAGTCAGGCCTGTGGGTCTGGGGTGGGAGCACCGAGTCCAGGATGCTGGACCACCAGAGAATTCCCAGCACAGAGAATATTAATTGCTGAGAGCTCTCACAGAGACCTTTATCTGAATCCAAGACCTGGATCCACCCAACTGCCTGAAGCTCCCATCACTGGACACCTCATACCAAACAACAAATGAAACAAGAACACAAACCCACCCATCATCACACACACTACCTAAAGTCATACTAAACTCACAGACACCCCAAAACACATCACCTGATATGGCCCTGCTCATCAGAGGGAAAAGATTCATCTCCACCCACCAAAAACAGGCACCAGTCCCTCCCATCAGGAAGCCTACAGAGCCACTGGATGAACCTTACCACCAGGGGGCAAAGAATAGAAGTAAGAGGAACTAGAACCCTACAGCTTAGGGAAAGGAGGCCTCAGATACTGTAAATTACAGAAAATGAGACAACAGAAAAATATCTTGCAATCAAAGGAGCAAGATAAAAGCCCACAAGACCAAATAAGTGAAGAAGAAATAGGTAAACTACATGAAAAAGAATTCAGAGTAATGATAGTAAAGATGAACCAAAATCTCAGAAATAGAATGGAGGCACAAATTGAGAAGATACAAGAAATGTTAAACAAAGACTTAGAAGAACTAAAGAACAGATGATCAGCGATGAACAACACAATATCAGAAATGAAAAATACACTAGAAGGAATCAACAGCAGAATAACTGAGGCAGAAAAACAGATAAGTGAGGTGGAAGATAGAATAGTGGAAATAACTGCAGCAGAGCAGAATAAAGAAAAAAGAATGAAAAGAAATGAAGACAGTCTCAGAGACCTCTGGGACAGCGTTATGTGCACCAACATACAAATTATAAGCATCACAGAAGAAGAAGAAAAAATGAAAGGGTCTGAGAAAATATTTGAAGAGATTAGAGTCAAAAACTTCCCCAACATGGAAAGGAAATAGTCAAGTCCAGGAAGCATAGAGAGTCCTATACAGGGTAAACCAAAGGAGAAAAATGCTGCAACACATATTAATCTAACTAACAAAAATTAAACACAAAGAAAACATATTAAAAGCAGCAAGGGGAAAGCAACAAATAACATACAAGGAATCCCCACAAGGTTAACAGCTGATCTTTCAGCAGAAACTCTAGAGGCCAGAAGGGAATGGCAAGGTATATTTAAAGTGCTGAAAAGGAAGAAGCTACAACCAAGATTACTCTAGCCAGCAAGGATCTCATTCAGGTTCAATAGAGAAATCAAAAGCTTTACAGACAAGCAAAAGTTAAGAGAATTCAGCACCACAAAACTAGTTTTACAACAAATGATAAAGGAAATTCTCTAGGCAGGAAACACAAGAGAATGAAAAAACATTTGCAAAAACAAACCCAAAACAATTAATGAAATGGTAATAGGAAGATACATATCAATAATTATCTTAAAGGAAAATGGATTAATGTCCCAAGCAAAAGACACAGACTGACTGAATGGATACAAAAATAAGATTCATATATATGCTGTCTACAAGAGACCCACTTCAGACCTAGGGACACATACAGAATGAAAGTGAGGGAATGAAAAAAGATATTCCTTGCAAATAGAAATCAAAAGAAAGCTGCAGTACCAATTCTAATATCAGACAAAATTGACTTTAAAATAAAGACTATTACAAGAGAAAAGGAAGGACACTAAGTAATGATCAAAGTGTCAATCCAAGAAGAAGACATAACAATTGTAAATATGTATGCACCCACCATAGAAGCACCTCAATACATAGGGCAAATGTTAACAGCCATAAAAGGGGAAATCGACAGTAACACAATAATAGTGGGGGACTTTAACACCTCATGTACACCAATGGAGAGATCATCAAGACAGAAAATTAATAAGGAAACACAAGCTCTAAATGACACATTAGACCAGATGGACTTAATTGATATTTATAGGACATTTCATCCAAAAACAAAAGAACTCACTTTCTTTTCAAGTGCACATGGAACATTCTCCAGGATAGATTACATCTTGGGTCACTATCAAGCATCAGTAAATTTAGGAAAATTGAAATGATATCAAGCATCTTTTCCAACCACAATGCTAAGAGGCTAGATATAATTTACATGAAAAAAACCTGTAAAAATTAGAACACAGAGAGAATGAACAATATGCTACTAAATAACCAACAGATCACTGAAGAAATCAAAGAGGAAATAAAAAAATACCTAGAAACAAATGACAATGAAAACGTGACAATCGGAAAACTGTGGGATGCAGCAAAAGAAGTTATAAGAGTTGAGTATATAGCAGTACAATTCTACCTCAAGAAACAAGAAAAATCTCTAATAAAAAACCTAACTTTACACCTAAAGCAATTAGAGAAAAAACAACAATAGAAAAACAAACAAACAAACAAACAAAAACACAGAGTAGCCAGAAGGAAAGAAATCATGAAGATCAGATCAGAAATAAATGAAAAAGAAATGAAGGAAACAATAACAAAGACCAATAAAACTAAAATCTGGTACTTTGAGAAGATAAACAAAATCAATAAACCATTAGCCAGACTCATCAAGTAAAAAAGGGAGAAGACTCAAATCAACAGAATTAGAAAAGAAAAAGAGGTAGCAACTGACACCACAGAAATACAAAGGATCATGAGAGACTACTACAAGCAACCATATGCCAATAAATGGACAACCTGGAAGAAATGGACAAATTCTAAGAAAAGTACAAGCTTCCAAGACTGAACCAGGAAGAATTAGAAAATATGGACAGACCAATCATGAGTAATGAAATTGAAATTGTGATTTAAAATCTTCCAACAGGGGGCATCCCTGGTGGTGCAGTGGTTGAGAGTCCGCCTGCCGATGCAGGGTACACAGGTTTGAGCCCCGGTCAGGGAGGATCCCACATGCCGCGGAGCGGCTAGGATGTGAGCCATGGCTGCTGAGCCTGCACGTCTGGATCCTGTGCTCTGCGATGGGAGAGGCCACAGCAGCAAGAGGCCCGTGTACCCCCAAAAAAACAAAAATAAAAACAAAAAAAATAAAAATAAAATCTTCCAACAAAGAAAAGCCCAGGGCCAGATGGCTCACAGGTGAATTCTATCAAACATTTAGAGAAGGGCTAATACCTGTCCTTCTCAAACTCTTCCAAAATATAGCAGAAAGGAACACTCCAAAACTCATTCTACAAGGCCACCATCCCCCTGATACCAAAACCAGACAAAGATGTCCCCAAAAAAGAAAATTACAGGCTAATATCACTGATAAACATAGATGTAAACATCCTCAACAAAATACTAGCAAACAGAATCCAACAACACATTAAAAGGATCAAATACCATAATCAAGTGGGGTTTATCCCAAGCATGCCAGGATCCATCAATATATGCCAATTATTCAATGTGATACACCATATTAGCAAATCGAAGGATAAAAACCATATGATAATCTCAATAGATGCAGAAAGAGATCTCGAGAATATTCAGCACCCATTTATGATAAAAACTCTCCAGAAAGTGGGCATAGTGGGAGCCTACCTCAACATAATAGAGGCTGTATATGACAAATGTACAGCAAACATCATTCTCAATGGTGAAAAATGGAAGCATTTCCTCTAAGATCAGGACCAGGACAAAGATGTCCACTCTCACCACTATTATTCAACATAGTTTTGGAAGTTTTAGCAATGGCAATCAGAGAAGAAAACAAAATAAAAGGAATCCAATTTAGAAAAGAAATAAAACTCTCACTGTTTGCATATGACCTGATACTATACATAGAGAATCCTAAAGATGTTACCAGAAAACTACTAGAGCTAATCAATGAATTTGGTAAAGTAGCAGGATAAAAAATTAATGTACAGAAATCTCTTACATTCCTGTACACGAACAACAAAAATCTGAAAGAGAAATTAAGGAAACACTCCCATTTACCACTGCAACAAAAAGAATAAAATAGTTAGGAATAAACCTACTTAAGGAGGCAAAGGACCTGAATGCATAAAACTATAAGACCCTGTTGAATTAAATCAACAATAGAAACAGATGGAAAGATATACCATGTTCTTGTCTTGGAAGAATCAACACTGTAAAAATGACTATACTACCCATAGCAATCTACAGAATCACTACAACCCCTATCAAATTCCCAATGCCATTTTTCACAGAACTAGAACCAAAAACTTTATAATTTGTATGGAAACACAAAAGACCCTAAATAGCCAAAGCAATCTTGAAAAGAAAAACGGAGCTGGAGGAACCAGGTTCCCCACTACAGACTATACTACAAAGCTGCAGTAATGAAGACAACATGGTACTAGCACAAAAACAGGTATATAGGTCAATGGAACAGGATAGAATGACAAGAGATAAACCCCCACGCATATGGTTACCATATCTTTGACAAAGAGGCAAGAATATACAATAGAGAAAAGACAGCAACTTCAATAAGTGGTGCTGGGAAAACTGGACAGCTACATGTAAAAAAATGAAATTAGAACATTTCCTAACACCATACACAAAAATAAACTCATATTTGATTAAAGACCCAAACGTAAGGCCAGACACTAGAAAACTCTTAGAGGAAAACATAGGCAGAACGCTCTTTGACATATATCACAGCAAGATCTTTTATGAACCATCTCCCTGAGTAATGAAATGAAAAACAAAAATAAACAAATGAGACCTAATAAAACTTAAAAGCTTTGGTACAGCAAAGGAAACCATAAACAAGACAAAAAGGCAACCCTCAGAATGGGAGAAAATATTTGCAAATGAAGCAACTGACAAAGGATTAATCTCCAAGATATACAAGCAGCTCATGCAGCTCAATTTAAAAAACAAGAACAAAAACAATAACAAAACAACCCAATCCAAAAATTGGCAGAAGACTTAAAAAGACATTTTTCCAAAGAAGACATACAGATTGCCAACAAACACATAAAAAGATGCTCAACATTACTAATCATTAGAGAAATGCAATCCCAAACCACAATGAGGTATCACCCCACACTGGTCAAAATTGCCATCATCAAAAAATCTAGAAACAAAAAATGCTGGAGAGGGTGTGGAGAAAAGGGAACCCTCTTATACAGTTGGTGGGAATGTACATTGGTACAGCCACTGTGGAGAACAGTATGGAGTTTACATAAAAAACTAAAAATAGAACTACCAAATGACCCAGCAATCCCACTCCTGGGCATATACCCTGAGAAAACCATAATTTAAAAAGATACAGGTACCACAAATTTTTTGCAGCACTATTTACAATGGCCAGGTATGGAAGTAACCTAAATGTCTATTGACATTTAGGTTATATCAATGGATAAAGAAGATGTGGCACAGGTATAGAATGGAATATTACTCAGCCATAAAAAAGAAGGAAATTGAGTTATTTGTGGTAATGCAGATGGACCTAGAGTGTGTTACATAGAGTGAAGGAAGTCAGAAAGAGGAAAACAAATACCACATGCTACCACATATATATGTAACCTAAAAAATGGTACTGATGGACCTAGTGGCAGGGGAGAATTAATGATGCAGACGTAGGGAACGGACTTGGGGACACAGAGCTGGGGAAGGGGAAGCTGGGTCTAAATGAGAGAGTAGCACTGACATATATACACTACCAAATGTAAAATAGATAACTAGTGGGAAGCTGCTGCATTGCACAGGTAGATCAGCTCTGTGCTTTGTGATGACCTAGAGTGGTGGGATACGGAGAATGGGAGGGAGGCACAAGAGGGAGGGGATATGGGAATATATGTATACATATAGCTGATTCATTTTGTTATACAGCAGAAACTAACACAACATTGTAAAACAACTGTACTCCAATAAAGATGTATGAATTTGGGAAAAAATGTGTTACACCTGTGAGAATGAGTGTAATCCAGCTGAGAGCTAATGAACCACATTAAGGGCAACAGCACTCAAAGGATATAAGCAACTTGGAAAAATTTGCAAAGGAAGATTGTGATAATAACAAAAGATTTTTGAGTACCTGCTTTCTGTAAAGTATTATACTAAGCACTTTACAAACTTTTAATCACCTCACATCTATGAAGTACATTCTACTATTCCTCCTGTTTTGCAGATGATGAGACAGACTTATGAATATAAACCAAATATTAAGCGGTAAGTGCAGACATAGAATGGAAGTAAGAATTTGATGTCAAGTAACATTCTTAAATACTATCATATACTGGCTCCCTAGATATCCCTAATATTTTCTTATCTCATTGTACCTCTATTTGTCAATTCCTATTCTGCTGTTCTCTGGCCTGTGTGTCTAGATCAAAATTAGATTGAAACCAAATTCCTAATTCTCTTACACCCCTGTCCTTCCACCATGCTTACCTGGGAATATGTCAGCCCTCTACTTGTGCTGTATTTTGCTTTTATTACTTTTAAACACAAACATTCAGTACTGCTAAAATTGAACATAAATATTCAGATTACGTCACTATACAAATATGATTTTGACCTTGGTTACTTTTTCAAACAGAAAAGAATCCAGTGCCACTCATAGTTTCCCATCTTTTCTCATCCTGTCCCCCAGTCTTGAAGTCTGCTTAATTGAAGAACTAAAGCTTTTTTTGCACGATCTCCTACAACCTCCTGACACCTCTCTCACTACATACCTAGATATATGTATCTACTCTCTTTTTGTGCAAATCATCTACATATACTATTTTATAGATATCCCAGAATAATATCAAGCCACTATTTCAAAATTTATTATTGTCTATCTCTTGGAAATTTTTCTTTCTGCAGTATTCTGGGCCTCAGTTCACAGCACTATGATCTATCTAGCTACTAATATTAGAAAATTGGGAGCTATGGTTAAAGACGTATTTCTTTCAAACTAATGACTTATTTATTAAATATGCTAACATTGGGTTGTTCTCCATTCTACATATGTGAAAATTAGGCTAATATTTAGGTCTTTGATATCAGCACTTAGGTGACTGACTAAAATTTCTAATGTTGTATAATGGCTCAACTTTTTTATAAAATATTTTGATACTGCATACATTTTTACTACATAATAAAATAAACTATTAACTCATTTGTATATTTCCATAAAACATATATGTGCCAAAGAAGAGCATCAGGGTCTATGAAGTTGGTCACAGAAGGATATGGGCTAACACAAACTTTACTGCTGCAAATGATATAATTTTATAAGGTATGAAAGTTATGAAGGCAAACTCTAAAAAACTTACAGAACCTTTTCTAAATATACATAGTACACTTACAAGAGAAAGTGAATTAGAGACAAGAAAAGGGTAAGTGCAGGAATAAAGTAGACCAGCGCTAAGATAAGGCAGTATTTGAAAACTTGTGCCTGTGTATAGCTGTATCCTAGTGTCTGATCTTAATTTTTGGATGCTGAAGCTCTGCTGGCATATATGCGATATCTTCTGTAAATGCCCTGTTATCTAGTTTCCAGTAATTCTCACAGTCTTGCTTTGAAATCTGGACCTTCTCATTCCCTTCAGTTTGGCCTGGCATCAATGGTTCTGAACTTGCTTTATTCTCTAGAAACTTGGTAACCTTGGTCTATTTCTTTACTTATTAATGAAAAAACAGCTACCTATATCATCAGAATATATTAATAATACACTCCATTATTCAAAAAAAAACATCATTACAATGTTATTAAGTGTTGGTAAAACTAAACTAATATGAAATTTACAAATAAATTTTCATAATAACTTATTACAACTGAATCATGGATTCTGATACTTCTATTACTCAGAAAGACCAGGACAAAGAATGGATTACTGGGACTCAACAGAAGAATGGTGATAATATGAAGTGTTTCTGAGGCCATAGTCCTCCGACTGGACTTCTGGTATGAACATTTCTCCTCCTGAAGCATTTAATCCCCAAGGAACACTGGAATATCAACTTTGAATCTAAAAGTTGTTTGTTGTAAAATGATATAAATTGACATTTTTACAGGTTTTAATGGTTTTAAATGGGATTGATAAAGAAACATTTTTACACAATCTCTTGTTTAAAGGGGAAGGGATGAAGATAATATGTCTCATTAAAAGTATTAAAAAAATGTATAAAGAATAATCTTACCTAAGTTATTAGAACTGAAACTGAAGAATTCTTCGCTTATTTGATGTCATATGTATTGCAGATCCTAGGAATTAAGAATTACACTCCCCCCAATTAATTCTGTCCTTTCCAAGCCAAATGAAAAATTGACCAGTGGGCTGTAGCCAGAAGTGATTTTGCCACTAAGGAGCAAATGGAATACATAAACAATCAATTTTTTTTTTTTTTTTTTTTTTTTTGCGATATACGGGCCTGTCACCACTGTGGCCTCTCCCGCTGCGGAGCACAGGCTCTGGACACGCAGGCCCAGCAGCCATGGCCCACAGGCCCAGCCGCTCCGGGACATGTGGGATCCTCCCGGACCAGGGCACGAACCCGTGTCCCCTACATCGGCAGGCAGACTCTCAGCCACTGCGCCACCAGGGAAGCCCACAATAAATTTTTTTATTGCTTATTTCTCCTAATAACAACTGGATCTTGCATGTTCTTAGTTTTGATAGGGTAGTTCCAGATAAATCTTAGTTTTTCAAACTGAAACAAATATTCAGCTTAGGTGTCCATAGAAGATAAAAATCACAAGTTTTCACATGACAAATTACAAAAATAAATAGAGTATCACTGGTGATTTTGGATAGGACATTAATGAGATCATGATTTGGCTGCTGATTTATTCCATATTTATCTAAAGGAAAAACTCATCAGATTTTAAAACCAATTGTTTTCATTTAAGTTATTGTACATTCATGTAAACATTTAGGAAAAATATAACAGTGTTATCTGGTGAGTAAGAAAATGTCAAATTAGGGGAATGTCCTAAGATCAATATTATTCATTAAGTACGTTAAAGTAGGAAAAATTCCCATGAATTATTGAAAATAATAACATAATAATCAAAGTTATCTAAAGTAAAATTCTGGAATAAATTTTGAAAAGACTTCTGTAAGAATATAGTACCGCCATCAATTTATTTAAAAAAGCTTTAAAAAGAGACAATAAGGAAGAAAACCTAGTTAAGCCTAGATAAAATGAGATCTTGTTTTTAAGTAAGTTTAAAAATGAAGTATTAGGTATAGATGTGTGGCATGGGTTTTTATGTGTTTGTGTGGTGAGTTTTCTTCTGAGAATATTAATTTGTTTGCTTGCCAATAACTTGTTTGCTTGCCAAATACCCACTATTAAAGGCTATTGAATATTCTAAAATTACTTGAAATTTTATTTTACAAATCTGAATAATTTTGAATAATAGGTACAAATTCATTAATGACAAATGAAAATAGATCTGGGAAAATTGTTCATTCTCTTGCTCAATACCCCAGGTTATCATGAATATAATTTTTTACTGAAGGCTAGAACATACTTGGGCTGTTAATCAAAACTGTTTAGCTGAAAGATGGGGAAAATTGTTGAGGTTAAGCATATTTTCGAATCAGCTCAAGCAAGCAGTTCATTTTGTGCCTATCTGATTTAATTATACTCTAAAGACTAAGTGAAAGGCTTGATTAATTAAACTGAGAAGATAGTGCTTGTTTAAGTAATTCTTTCCTGTTGGCACATACTGTCAAATATTTCAGTTTTTTTTTAAAGCTGTAAATTGATCACATGATAAACTCAATGACACAATTTAGTAAGAAAAATCTGGAATAATCGTACAATGTAACCATAATGTTTTGATATAGACAAAAATGATCCCTCAACAAATTTGAAGGTTATAAGAAGACATCTTTTCTCTATATACTAGAGTCATTAGTATTATCTATAGGTCCTCGGATTTTTCATCCACTTTATTCATGAATTATTTAAAAATTAATATGGCTGCCATAAATCTGCTATATCTGTAACGAATGTATTCTTCCCATATTTTATTAGTAGTCCTCTAATAACTTTAAAAAATAATATTACGTTTTTTAGTAAAGTGAGTGGTATACAGCTTACATCACAGCTCAAAGAATACCTTCCCCAACGAAGTTTTCCTAACATTCCTCATTTGCAAGTATGAGCTTTACTTTCACTGTAATCTCAAATTTAAATGTTTATAAAATTCTGTATTATTATGTGATATAGAATGATTCTACTACAAGACCGTGAAATCTTAATAAAGTTATCTTATCTTGTTTAAAAAACGAGTGCTAAGTATAATGCCTAGCAATTAGAAAATACAAAATGAATACACTAGATTGATATTTAACTTAATAATAAAAATATAATTTATATTAAGTTTAGTACATGCAAAATACATTATGCAAGATATCTCATTTAATTCCCACCAAACTCAAGTAAAATAGCCTGAAATTATTATCATTTATCAGATAAAGATTATGACACAACACTTAAGGATACATAATGCCACTGTTCTGTGGAAATGCATAGGTGCAAGCAGAAAATAACTTTATTTAAATCCATTATGTATATACAATCTTAGGCATTTTCAATGACTTTGCTTTCAGAGTATAGAAAATGTCTGGTAACTTCAATGATGGAGTACTTATGTTTAGATTATTCAGTCATGTTAATCATCAGTCTTCTGGTGAGTCAAGGGGGTCACCTTCCTAGTAACCTTTTGAAGGTGGTCTCACTTACCATGAGTTGAGTAAGAAGCTTCTTCCTCGCCACCAACAAGAGGTACAGTCCAGGGAGTCTCTCTCACCTAACAGTCTTACCCCTTTGTGGTTTCTCCATCCTCAACCCTTTATATTCTCTAGAGATAAATGTGTGGCTTAAGATCACATACTAAGTGTTCAGCCACCTCTTGAAAGTACTGCATAGACATGCAAGACAGTTTATCTTATGACTTCACCAAACAGTAGTCAGAAAGAGTGCCAATTTAACCCTCTGTTATAGCTATCTTCCTTAAGATCAAGTGTCTAGTAAATGAGAGCTCAGTGTTGAAACCAATACCTTTAGGTCAATGACTATAAAGCTCAGTTTTAAACCCTGACATGATTCTGAGATATACCTTATACACTTTAACGTGAATTCCTGTCATCCTCATCATCTTGTTATACATATACTGTAATAAAGGAACGTTATAATGGTAACATTTCATATTCCTTTTCCACATGGCTTATTAGATTCATCTATATTGGGGATAACACATTTTAAAACATCAATCAAGTTAGTCATAGGTAATTGTAGGAGTTTAAGCATTCAGGTCTATGCAATATAGGTCTCTTTGTCAGAAAGAAGCATTAGTAATCTCCAATGAATTGTATCTTCTATGAAAAGCAGTTTCACATGAAAAGCACATTAAATGAATATTTTGTTAATTCCTCCTTATTTACTGTGGATATACTTTTTTTGTAGTTAAGTATCAGTTGAAGGTGTTAACCAAATTTTTTTGAGCCCAGGAAAACAATTAAATAATTATATTACGAGTGGAAATGTAAAGATATGATGTAATTCCACATGCTGTCAATTTAAATATTTAAATCATTTATAGTCATTGTTACATTAGTTACTGTTGCAGAAAAGCAGTATAGATCAGAAGCCAAAATGGTTAAATTTAGGCAATTAAAGTAAAATTTTGAATTATCAATGCCAGAGATATTATGTGCTATTCCAAGTGCTAACATATTTTTTTACTCATCCAATTAATTGTTTGCTTATTTTTTTTTATAATTCTCAAAATACTTTACTAATTTTATACTCCAAATTTGTCAAATGGCTATTGGGACCATATATGGAGACATACACACTGCATAACATTTTTTGAACCTTTAGATCCATATGATGGAGAGAATTCCAATTATACTTTGGGCAATATAATAGATAATTCTCTATAAAAATATTTTCCTTTTTAAAAATAATGATAGCCACTGGGTAATAAATATTTTAGTATTTCCATTTCAGTAGAGAAAGTAACAATTTTTAAAATGCACTACAGTTTTCTGATATTTAGAAGCATATAATTTCCTCATTTCTAAATATTTAAACACAAAAAAATCAATGCTAGCCTCTCTTTGATTCAGAGCTTCACTCACACTGTCCTTACTTAAAAGTATCCTTACCTTATCTGGACTCAGAAAGAAAAATTGCTTTATAAAAACAACATTATTACATAATGTTTCTACTATAGCATATATCAAAAGCATATATAATATTATGTACCAGGGGAAATTTCAGGATGGAGAGAAATAGTCTTCAACAATCTCTCCCTCTGGCTCTGGAGATATAGTTCAGGTTTACCAAGATTTTTATAATATTTACCATACCCTTATATCTTACAAAAAGTTACAGAATGCCATGTTTACATTATATTTGTTTACATTGTATTTACATTATATTTGACACTCATTTATAATGAACACTTTATAAATGTCTTGCCAACAGGATTTGTAATAAATAAATGTAAAGGATTCATATATCCCACCTGTGCCTATTTGTTCTTTATTATTCTAGGTGCCCAGTATATGCTGAATGATAATTGATTAAATGATTGATTTCTAGCTTGATCGATTATTGATAGCAGCAACAGAATGATAAAGGAGGTATAAGAACTCCTACATTTGGTTTCACCTGTGACATAATGGACTGGTTAATGGATTGGTGATACAGATTGGTGGATCTGCTGATCTTGGTTGGCCTGAGTGGGCAGCTCTAAGCAGGAGGTTGCAACTGGACCAGTTCTAAATGTCAATCATCCTCCTGGGACCTATGGGCTACCCAGGGAATGATTTTCTCATTGTGATTATAGCATCTGGAGGAAGTTGGAACCAGGTTAAACATCTTAAAGCCTAGATTCAGAAAGAGTACAATGACAATATCTCATGTCTTATCCAAAAGTGAAGAGGGAGCAAACTGCATACTACCATTATGAGAAGAATTTCAATGATTCACGACAAATGTTTGATTACAGGGAGAGGTAACAAAGCAGGGCCCATAATTCGATCAGCAAAACTGAAATTTTCAAAACCGGGTAAAATGGAGGAGTATAAAGGGGATCATTACTTCTATCAAGGGAAACTAGAAAAAACAGATAAAATACAGAAATCAACAGTTCAGAGGAATTAGAGAGTTGCCAAAATAAGAAGGAGCCAAGGGGTTGAGATCCCAGGAAATGGAGAATCCCAGAGAAATTAGTTTACCTTCTACAACTGTTTTTTCCCTGGCAACATTTGTTGACATGATTATTGGCAAAATGCTGAGAATATGACTTTTTCCCTTGTTGTGGGCTACTGCTTATTAACATAGAAAACAGCAGAGCTTTCTTCAAAGATGTGTGGATGGAGAGAAGGAATGGAAAGTAAGGGGCCTCAAAAACATTGTCTTAAAATAATTGTCTAAATCTAAAGCTGTGTGAGAGAGGAAGCTGAATAATTTATGCAAAGTGAGCAGAATTTTACTGTTCAGGAGACAAATGCTACCAGAGTGAGGGTCTCAAAAGAATAAATTTTAGAATAAAAAGTATTTCATATGGATGTGCTAGAGAGGTAGATGTTAAAAACAGAGGTGAATCAGAAATACAATGAATGTTGCCAGAATTTCAACCTGGCTTTGATTCCACTTAATTCTTAAATGAATTATGGTGATTAAACCACCCTAATCTATCTTTCTAGTGGAGGAATAAGGGACCTCCCTATGTAGAAAATAATAATAATAAATTTATCTTCCTATTTTTCAATTAATTTACTGTATAAAATTCAATCAAAAACCCAGGTACAAGAAGACAAGGCTGTATGACCAAAACAAAACAAAACAAAGAAAATAGAAAATATAATCAGAACTAGAGGTTTTCCAGACACTGAATTTAGGAGATAATGATTTTTTAAATAACTTTAATTAATAAAGTCAAGAATCTACACATAAAGGTGGGAGAATAATATTAAAATTTGAATCATTTTATCAGCCAATTAGAATCTATATAATTATAGAGAAATTATAGAAAATTATATTGAATTAAGAAAGCAATAAATTCCAGCAGAAGTAATGGTAGACACAATTTGTAAACTTAAACATAAAGAAAAAAATAATAAGAAATAGAGCAAAGAGCATAAGCAACATATCCATATAAAAGTAATTTGAGGCCCAAATGGGAAAAATAAGTGAAAAGAGGGCAGAATCTCTTTTTTTAATAAAATAATAGATGAAACTCTTCCAAAAGTAATGAGTATCCTCATGTTTAAAAATGTCTGTCTACAAAAATAAGGATAAATACAAAGAAAAATCAAAACTAGGCTCATCATATTCAATCACTAAAACCCAAGGACAAAGAGAAAAATCGTAAACTGAGCTGGAGAGAAATGATACTTTCTATTTGAAGAAGCAATAATAAGGCTAACCGTTAAATTCTCAGGAAAAAAGATTTAGCCAGAAGACAATGAAATTACACAATTTAAGAGTTGAAAGAATATAAACCTCAACTTAAAATTCTATATGCAAAAACAAAAAAATTCCAAAGAATGTAAAATAAAACTGTTTTCAGACACATTTATCTATAGAGTTTATGTAAATCCAGTTGAAACTCCAAGTTATTTTGTGGAAATACAAAAGCAGTTTTAAATTTTAATTAGAAATATAAAGATCCAAGAATATCTAAGATAATACTGAAGAGGAAGAACAAAGTTGAACACTTAAAAACAAAATGTGAAAAATATTTATTTTAAATATATAACTTAAGACAAGGAAGTACTAGTGAAAGAAAAGAGAGACCAATTAAAGAGAATGAGGAATTCTTAAAGAGATCCACAAATATATGATTCCCTATTTTATGATAAAGTTATCTCTACCATATAATGTGGAAAAGAGTGTATTTTCAATAACTGTGCCACATTAATTATCTATATAGAAAAAAGTGAATATTGATAACTATTTCACAACATACACACAAAAAAAGTAAATTAGAGCTGAAATTAGAACCAAATGTGAAAATAAAAACAATAAAGTTTCTAGAAGAATTCAAATAAATATCTCTTGAATTGCTACAGACAAAGATCATTTAAAGAAGATGCAAAAAAGCATCATAAATGAAGAAAAAAGACAAATTGGACTACACTAAAAAAATATGTTCAAAAAAGGACACAGTTCAAAAGTTGAAATTGCCAACTATAAATTTGGAAAATATTTGTAATAAATATATGTAAAAATATGCATTCTGTATACATATATACATACAGATAACATATATATACAACATATATATAACATGGACATAGAGTTTATAATGAATATGGAATATATAATGAAATTCTGTAAAGAAATAAAATAGACTCAAACATCCTAATATAAATAAGGACAAAAGACTTTTAAAAACATTCCATCAAAGACTGTATTTGAAATGCTCAGCATTATTATTCATCAGAGAAATTAAAGAAAACCAAAATACAATATAAACATAAAACAGTTTAGCTAAAATGAAAAAATATAAAGATAATACTAAATATTGGTATGATATATAGATCAGTTAGATCTATTAGGCACTGCTGGAGGAAAACATGGTTTGGCATACCTTCTTTGGAAAACTCTTCAGCAATATCTACCAAAATGTGCATACACATACACTATTGCCCAACAGTCTTACTCCAGAGGGCATATATGCAGAAATGCATACATATGTTCACTGAAAGTTTTATACAAAAATGTTCATGGGTAATACTATCCATAGTATCACTAAAATGGAAACAGCCTAAATATCTATCACCAGTAGAAGAGATACATATATTATGTGATATTTTTGCAGTCAGATGGCATTTGCAATGAAAAAATATCTGCAATTATCCAGAGCAATATGTTGATTCTCACACAAAAAAATTGTTACACAGAGGCAACCAGGCATAAAAAAAATACATAGTGTGGGCTTCCCTGGTGGTACAGTGGTTGAGAGTCCGCCTGCCGATGCAGGGGACACGGGCTCGTGCCCCGGTTTGGGAGGATCCCACATGCCACGGAGCGGCTGGGCCCGTGAGCCATGGCCGCTGAGCCTGCGAGTCCTGATCCTGTGCTCCGCAACGGGAGAGGCCACAACAGTGAGAGGCCCGCGTACCGCAAAAAAAAAAAAAAAAATGCATACTGTATGATCCTATTTACATAATGTTCTGAAAAATCAAGCTATGTGGCAGCAATAGAAGCAATGATGATAGTGACTCTTATGAGTGTGGGAAAACTAAAAGGGGACCAACGGACATTCTGTGGTTGTTAATGTCCTTTTTCTTAATGTGCTGGTAAAATTGATCTATACAACTTATAATTTACACATATTTCTATTTATAATTATATTCAATCCAAAAAGTACATCAAACATTTTAGTTACTATATAATTATAATCCCAGCTTCAACACTTACATTCCTCTTTGGATTTTTTTCTTTCTCCTCACTATTCGCTTTCTATTATCACAGGATTGCCCTGTAGAATCAAAACCGGGTGTGTTATATCATCAGAGGACTTACCTATCATCAAAGGACTTGTTTCTATAATCTAATTATGAAGTAAAAGGCATTGCAGTGATTTTCACAATTTGTGTAAAGTTTTTTCTGATGAAGAGACAGTAAACACAGTCTTGAGTATCATTGATTAGATGAATGGTTATCCTGGGTGTTCTAGTCCATGTGAATAGCACATGTTAAGGTTTAGAGGCAAAAGGAAGTGCAGAGACTTTTGAAAATTGCTGAAAATTCACTGTCACTGGAATGTAGATATCAAAGGTAAAGGAGTTATGAGAGTTATGTTTCATAACATTGCAAAGAAAAAATCATGCAAGAGATGGAACACATATCAAGGCATTTCTATATATTCTAAGAATAATAAAGGGCTATGAAATACTGGAGAGAACTGATTCCTATTTTCATCCTTTATTAGTTATTTTTACATATATTTTACATCTTCTTGCATATCTCTTACTAACAGAGTTTTCACTTTTAGTTTTTTTTGGTTGATAAAGTATGAATGAAAGTGTAATTTCCGAGTGGAAGTTGTAAGCACCAGTGCTTATTTTGTCACAGTTTCTCTTCCAGAAAGTGACTGCTCAGTTAATCTAGCTCTGGGAGGGAGGACAACAACAATTCAATTGCAGAGCCCCAGCAGACCAGAAGTCCTAAATTGCCAACACACGGTAGCACTTACAGGAAGCTTATTGAGTATATGTATAAAGACTGGCATTAGGCAATCTATATATCACTTGGAGAAATGTGGGCTTTTTTGTTGAGTTAGGACCCTGGGATTTACTGAACCCAACCATAAACAAGGGGATTAGCACTGCCAAATTTCATTGCAGAGCAAAGGGAAATTCACTTCAAACAAGCAGAGATTCATTATATGGAGTTGTCAGACATTGGCAGTTGCAAACTTTTCATTGTAGACTTTTTTTCTCCATATCTTGTCTCTGAGCCAGCATTATAAGCCAGAAATTTAAACACCAAAACTTGACTAAACTCCAAATTTTGTAGCTTACTTGTATGCAAGGTTTGGTTTTATTTAGTCAGTTTAGTTTTGTTTTGGTCACCTTAATATTCTTGGGTCATTGCTAGGCCAGAGTCCCCCAATTCCCTCCCCACTCCCCAGACTCAATCTCTATCTCAGGATGAACTGGTCCAAGGTCAAAGTGGAACTGAGCAAGTGGTTTTGGTGCTTGTAGACAGTTTAAATTTCCCAGCTCTATCTTCCCTCCAAAATATATTTTCAAACTGGTATTGATTATAACATAATCTCTGCACTAGGGTTCTCCAGAGGAACAGAACCAATTGAAAAATAAATAATATATATATATATATATATATATATAATAATCCCATATATATGTAGGATTTATTATAAGAAATGACTCACACAGTTCTGGAGGCTAAGTCCTACAGTCTACCTTCTGCAAAGTGGTGAACCAAGAAAGCCAGTGGTATAACTCTGTCCTAGACCAAAGTCCTGAGAACCAGGTGGCCATTGGTATAAGTCACAGAACTTAAAGACCTTAGAAACGGAAGCTCAAGGGCAGGAGAAGGTGTATGTTCCAGCTCAAGAAGAGATAGTGGGAATTTGCCTTTCTCCACCTTTTTGTTCTATTCAGGCCCTCAGTAGATTGGATGACTCCCACCTCCATTGGCGAGGACAAATGTTTTTTACTTGATCAACTGCATCAAATGTTAATCTCTTCTGGAAACATCCTCACATACACATCCAGAAATAATGTTTTACAAGCTACCTGGGTATCCCTTAGCTCAGCCAATTGACATTAACATTAACAGTTAGAATCCTTAAGCATAACTGTGATTTCTTGCATCCAAACTAAAGGTGGTGGATTCTATCCAACATCAGAAAACAAGGAAAACAGAAGTCTTTTTTTCATGGAGAACAAAGCTTCAACTTTAGTTAAAACGGAGGAAAATTTAAACGACCATAATACAAAATCCAAAAATTATTAAAGAAAACTTGATCGCAAAACATTGGTCTTGGAAGTAGTTTACATTAAAAGAAAATTTGAAAAGAATGCCTTTAATTAAAATTGCTCAAATAACAGTCTTTGTCTCCAGAAAACTCCTTTCTTCTTCAACCTTCTCCATAAACTAGGTATCTCATGTTTTTAAGTCTCTCCTATATCTGTCACAATAAAGAAAACAAAAATACAACTTTTAAAAGGCATATTTACAAAACTAGTTTTCTCTTTTTTTCTCAATAAAAGCAAACAATAAAATGCCTTAGAGGTCATCTGGTCAAACATGGTATTTTATAGATGAGAAGAGAAAGATACAATGCTACATCCTCATGACCTAATCATCTCCCAAAGGCCCCAATTCCAAATACCATCAATTGGGAGGTTAGGATTTCAACATATTAATTTGGGGGACACAGATATTCAGACCAGAGCAGCTACCAAAGAATAACATAGATTAGAATGAGACAACTCTAGAGAAGATTGTGTTAGAAATCGTACATATTGTGACACAGAAGAAAAGTTATGAAAGACTGAACTTTAAAGCTGTGATAGATTGAGAAAGAGTAAACTGTGAAACAGAGTACGTGCATTGAAAGGAGAAAGGCTCAGGTGATCCTTGTATTTCTTGCTTCATTAATTCAGAGAGTGGTGGAACTGTCCTCAGTGGTGGAGAACAGAAACAAACAGCAAAGTGAAAGAGGCAGAGAGTGATGTTTTCCAGTCTGAGCATGTTAAGATCCTTCTTTTCTTTTTCTTCCACTCACTAAACTTGCCAAATAAGCCTATGCCATTTTTTAATGGGAAAATATCATATTCATATTGAAATTACTTTGACATTTCTCAGTTGACAGTACACAATTTTTTCAAATAGGAAAATAAACTATTTTAATGTTTGAGATGCCCTTAAGACATTAAAATGAAGAAGAACATTATATAGCATTTCCATATTCCAGAGAAGCACAGACTAGAGGTTTTGAGCTTTAGGCATAAGGTTATAGTTGGAAATGAAGCTGTGTGTGGATGCTTTCATTCATTCTTGCCTTTCTCTCTTCCCTTATCCATTCATGCCATGAATATTTTGTGCCATACATTGTGTTTCAAGCCTTGTGATGGATGCTAGGAAAGACACTGTGCCGAGAGAGAGAGAGTACTCAGAGTAAGAAACAAAAATAGATAAGCATGTATCCAAAGGTGAACTGACTTCTGATTACCAAATAGGGAAAAAATGAAATATATTCAGAAAACAGGCTAAAGACATAGGCAGAAAACTAAGAGAGAATTATGTCATATGAAGAAAATATCAAGACAGAGGAAGAATACTTTTACCTGATTCTGTATTGTTTAAAATAAAAATTTCTTTACTCTCTATTGTTCTACATCAGTGATGTTCAAATTTGTATTGGACATAAAAATAATTCTTTAACAATAGCTTAAATGAGAACCTAAGGAATTGACCTGACATTGAGTACTTTCCAAGAGCACACACCCCGATTACTCCCTTATCCCATAATCCCTCAGGTGGTCTGGAGGAGCTTGAAGAACCACAAGAAAAAACCCTATTCAAATATCATATCTTGGATAATGCAAATTAAGACTTCAATATGTTATTAATAAAATGGTAGGATTTTTAAAAGGCAGAAAATTACACAGCACAGGCAGGGGTATGGAACAACTGACTCTCTAATGCAACATAGGTGGTCAAATAAATCAGTACAAGTACTTTAGAAAAGTTATTTGTCAATATCTACTGAAGTTGTATACATCCATACAAATGACCAGCAATTCCTCTTTAGGTATAAACCCATGAGAAATGTGTTAATGTGTTCATCAAAGATGTACTAGAATGATCTTAGTGGTACCTTTTGTGGCATCTGAAGCTGGAAACTACACAAATATCCAAAAAAATAATAGATGAGATCAATAATTTTGTGTATTCATACAAGGAAATACTATAGAACACTGAGAAGGAAAAATATTATATGGGATGATATATCTAAATCACAGTGTGTTAAGGTAATAACTCCAGATACAAAAGAATACATGCTGAATTATTCTATTCATATAAAAAAATCAGTCAAAACTAATAAAAGGTGTTAAATGCTGTAATAGTTTAACGTCTTGGGGAATTGACGACTGGAAAGGGACATGAGGATGTCTGCTGGGGTGCTGGCAACTCTTTTTTCATTGCATAATGATGACATAGATTTTTCATCTATAAAACATGTATGAAACTTTAGTAAAAATTAACATAATTATACACTTATGATAGGTGCAGTTTTCTGTATGGATATCTTACATTAATTAGAAACTTAAAAAGCTAAAAAATATTAAGTGTGAATATAATTTTTGGCACTTCAACTAGATTGCATATTTACTGAAACAAAGATAACATCATTTTCTATTTCATGTTTATCTCCAAACTGTCAATAGAATATTTATTTAGTACATTTTACAACTGCATATGGAGACTTTTGAAAATAACAGATGTGTTTCTTGCATTTTGAACAAATAATTGTAAGCTATTGTGACAAACTTAGAAAATAAATTTTCATAATGCAACAGCAATTTTCTACTTGAAAAAACACTATCCATCATTTCTTATGGTCACTTTTGATTTAAGACTGTCAACAAATTCTTCTAAGATATTGTAAATGGATTAAATTGGGGACTAGAAAACCTTAGTGCATGCATCTAATTTTTCTTCTTTTAAGAGATAGCTCCATTCTTTCAAGAGAGGATACACCATAAAATCATCTTGAAAGAAGTTCATCTGCTTCTAAAATCGCTTCTCCACTATGAATTAATATAAATGAAATTGCATGCTTATCATTTCTAGGAGCTAGCATGAATTAACTTGAATCTAGTGATTTAGTCAAGAACATACTGCAACAACATTTTGAAAACCTTTGTTTTGTCATGGTAAATGTTGTAGAATAATATATATTCAACCTATACAGCATCCCCAAATTTAGGCCTTTTTCTTGAATTAATACTTAGGTTCAAATACTTATTTCCATATCCATTAAGTAACATTTTGAGGTTTCATTATTATTAAATAAAATCAGTGAAAAATCCTTTTGTTTCATATTTGAAAGGAATTGTAAGGAGAAAACATGTGACTTACCTGTCAATCATAAGTTTACAACATATTCTCATATTCATCTCTGACCTATTATTTTCTCCTCAGTATTTTTCACTGTCAATAATTCTCTACATTTTATTTATCTTGTTTATTCTTACACCTTTAATATAATAGAAGATCATTTAAGACAACAATTGTTATCTATTTTGTTCTGTGCTCTACACTGGCATTTGGAACAATACAGAATACATAATAGTAGGTGTTCAACAAATAGTTTTGAATGAGTGGATGAACTGCATACAACTTAATAGGCTCAGGTTAAATATTAGAGTGGACTAAATCCACAGAAGATATTTGAACTTTCAGCAAACTGGTTTTTGCTGATGGTTTCCAAAAGAACTTGGATAACTAGTTATGTTCTAACTCTAAAACTATCCTTAGGTGGATATGAATGCAGTAAAACTCTTTGGATTTGAGGCTCTTCATTCATCCTCTTCATGTTAGAATGAAAAACAAACCTAACAGGGGGATGGACCAAAGCTTTTCCAGGCCTCCAGCCAGGGTTTCTGTAATAACTTTTGTTGATCATCAGCCAAAACACTTTTTAATTGCCTTGAAATCTTCCATATAACTGCCTTGTCTTCAAAGAAATGTGATATTCTGATGACAAAACGGCATCTATTTTCTGACTTGTCCTAGAACCAAGCACAAGATTTAATTCATAACAGGTGCTTCATAATATTTCTTAAGTTAGTAAACATGGTAATACTGTCTTAGAAAATTTCTAAATATTCTGTGTAACTATAGTGTGTAACTATTATTTAACTCCTGTTCCATGACTGAGTGTCCACTAATATGAAAGTTTTGGAGGGGGGATACGCATAGTATAGACTTTCTAATTATTTTAGGAAAGTACAGACCTGATGAAGATGTGAAAAAACTGTGGGAAAAAAAAATTCACTCCAAGAATAGATTTTCAATGAGATTTTTCATGTCTTCATTTTGATTCTATGTCTAAAATATATTTTCTAAATATGTATTAGTATACAGTACATTTTGTTCTAGAAACTTGGATTTTTTGGACTCACGTAGTTTACATTCTATCAAGGGGAAACAATCAATAAATCTAATAAGTAAATTACAAATTTTAATTAAATGTAATACATGATTTGATTTTTAAAAAGACAAGATGAGTATAGAGCATTGAATATTAGCCCCCTCAAAATATGTTTATAATGGAAAATAATCTGAAAAAAAATATATATATATGTAAAAAAAGAAGTTTGTCCAGTTCCTAATTTAGGAACCTGTGAACATGACCTTATTTGGAAAAGGGGTAGTTCTAGATGTAATTAAGTTAAAGATCTAAAGATAAAATCATCCCAGACTTAAGTTGGGACCTAAATACAGTAACAGGTGTTCTTATAAAAGAAAGGCAAAGGGAGATTCGAGACACAGAGATATACAAAGAAGAAAGCCACGTGAAGATGGAGGCAAAGACTGATGCTATGTATCCAGAAGTCAAGGACTTCCAGGAGTTCATACAAACTAAGAGACAAAAAAGCATTGAGATATCATCTCACACCAGTCAGAATGGCCATCATCAAAAAATCTAGAAACAATAAATGCTGGAGAGGGTGTGGAGAAAAGGGAACACTCTTGCACTGCTGGTGGGAATGTGAATTGGTTCAGCCACTATGGAGAACAGTATGGAGGTTCCTTAAAAAACTACAAATAGAACTACCATATGACCCAGCAATCCCACTACTGGGCATATACCCTGAGAAAACCAAAATTCAAAAAGAGTCATGTACCAAAATGTTCATTGCAGCTCTATTTACAATAGCCCGGAGATGGAAACAACCTAAGTGCCCGTCATCGGATGAATGGATAAAGAAGATGTGGCACATATATACAATGGAATATTACTCAGCCATAAAAAGAAACGAAATTGAGCTATTTGTAATGAGGTGGATAGACCTAGAGTCTGTCATACAGAGTGAACTAAGTCAGAAAGAAAAAGACAAATACCGTATGCTAACACATATATATGGAATTTAAGAAAAAAATGTCATGAAGAACCTAGGGGTAAAGCAGGAATAAAGACGCAGACCTCTTAGAGAACGGACTTGAGGTTATGGGGAGGGGGAAGGGTGAGCTGTGACAGGGCGAGAGAGAGTCATGGGCATATACACACTAACAAACGCAGTAAGGTAGATAGCTAGTGGGAAGCAGCCGCATGGCACAGGGATATTGGCTCGGTGCTTTGTGACAGCCTGGAGGGGTGGGATGGGGAGGGTGGGAGGGAGGGAGACGCAACAGGGAAGACATATGGGAACATATGTTTATGTATGACTGATTCACTTTGTTATAAAGCAGAAACTAACACACCATTGTAAAGCAATTATACCCCAATAAAGAGGTTAAAAAAAAAAAAAAAAAAGCATTCTCCCCTATAGCTTCCAGAGGGAGCAACTTGACCTGCACTTTGTTTAGACTTCTAGCTCTGAGAATGTAAACCTCTGTTGTTTTAAGCCAGCACATTTGTGGTAATTTGTTATAGCAGCCCTTGGAAACAAACACAATAAATAAGGGGCATACGGATTGCCATGGGTGGGAGGTGCTAGTGGCCACATTGAGGAGGTAATATTTTGGCAAGACTTAAAAGCAACTCACAGGATTAATTATAAATAAAGTTTTGAAGCACAACCTGGTTATACATTTAAAATTGGGAGATGACTATAAAATCAGTTATCGCTTTAGAATCAATTTAATGTACATTAACATGGGCAAGTCACATGTGAGTTAATAATAAAGAAACTTTCAACACTGGCAAAACCTGTGCAAACTCAAACACAAACATAGAGTTAGCATGGTGCAGTGATTAATATCATGGTCTTCAGATACTGAAACTACTGATTTTGAGTCCAAGTCCCCCATTTACTCTGTCCATGACCTTAGGCATATTATCCTGTGTCAGTTTTCTCATCTGTAATAGAGGAGTAATAATATGTTCATTGTAGAGATTATGTGAGTTAAAATCACAATTTAAAACAGCACCTGACAAACTGCAGTTGTTAGCTGTTATTTTACAAGGAAGAGAAATTTCTCTGAAAGGTGTAGTAATTGGTAGCAATACAAGTAATATCCTAAAGGAATTAGATTCTTCTGGAGACATGACAGGAAAAAGGAGAGCTATTTTATACAACCCTGATTTTAAACACCTAAGTATAGATCTAGATATTGGTCTTATTAGGAAAAAATGAGGCCTGAGTTAGGAGGAAAATTTTTCATTTTGGGATAATTCAGCATTATTGCCATGACATTTCATAAGATGGATAATAGAGATTCAATTTTGTTTATTAATTGAGCATGGTACCTCCTTTTGCTTCAGTTTCTTCTACTAGGTCAGTAATAATATTAATACCTCATGAGAAAATGTAGAGAATTGAGTGAAGTGTTTAAGTCAAATTCTTCCACAGGCTAGTTGTAAATTAGTTATTTCTGAAACTAGATTCTCCCTCCTACTACTGGTGTATTAATTTCTGTGGACTGCACAGGACTCTGAGGAAGAAGGAAGAGGGAGTGATTAACACATCTTTGGTAATTGTTCTATGCTTGGCTGTTCTACTCTGTTTATCTACACTGCCTGTTGCTGTCTCCTGCCAACTCTCATCAGTGTCCCATCCAGGCGCATCTCTGTGGAACAGACAACCTGCTGCCGAGTAGGATTCTAGGCAAGTTCTGTCTGCCTGACACTCTTCAAGAATACTGAGGCTTCCTTAGAAATTTGTTAGATGCTAAATTTGGAGGAGCTAAATGGTGATGTTGCCCATCCATCCTTTATATTTGCTCCATGATTCTTTAATGCAGCCTTCATGCCTCTCTTTTCCAATTGTGTGAAATATATTGCATTCTAAGCAACTCTCTACAAATGTGAACTCTCACAATTACCACTGACAGATTCTTAATCTTTTTGAAGTAAAAATCTCAGTTCTCCCATTCATTTCAATTGACTTTGTTTCTGTCTTTAGGTGAAGATTTTAAATAAGCTTCTCAAGTGTTTGCATATGAGGTGGAGAAAAATGGGATAGTTTTCTGGTCTATCCCATTATTCATCTGCCAGTCTTTGTAAAACCATTTGAGAATGTAGAGGAGGAAATTATTCTCACTCTAAGGAAAATGGGCTTCACCGTCAAATTAATTATCCAGATACAAGCTTTTTACTTACAATAATTTTTGGGACCAATTAATTAATTATGCTCACTCTATTTTAAATACATCAAGAGAAAAAAGGATTAGAAAACAATGACCAAGAAAATTAAGCAGACCAAAGTCTTTTCCTTGAACAGAGGTCACATGACAGGAGTGTTATTAAATTTCCCCATGACAAGATATTGATGAGGATTTGTTTATATAAATAAATTGCCACTAATTACATAAAGGCTAATTGATTTATATATTCTATGATATAATTCTATTCACAATTATCATCATACTGTTGTCTTATTGCCTAGTATTTTTTTATATAGTGCAGTCAAATGTGATTCAAATGAAGAAAATAGTATAATTAGAGCACTTTGTTCACCAACTAACTTTCATTATCATAATCATCACATTTTACAAAATAAAAATAACAAGAGTAATTTCTAATATCACTGTTAGAAATACACAGTTTACAAAACTATATATTATATATATATATATTCATAGCCCTGATTAATATATGTGCATATACACATACACATTACATATTTATGAGTTATTTTAGAGCTATCACCTTCAAAAAAATGTCATGGGAACTTCCTATCAGATATCAGCACTGTCATACAGAGGGCAATCAGTAAACTTTGTGTTCAAATAGTTCTAAGTTTGAATACCATCTCCTCTATTTAGCTGCTCTGTGACTTGGAATAAGACATTTAACCTCATTAAGCCACAGCTTTCTTACTTAACAAAAGGTGAAATGATTAATATGCACATTTAAGATTATTCATGGGATTAAATATGAAAGTTAAATGTAAAATATGTAGAGTCTATTTCATGGTACTTGATGAGTAAGTTACCCCTTGTTTAATTAGTTACTTAAATCTTGCCCAATATAAAATGGTGTCAGTAGTTTTTCATTGAGCATATGTATTTTTACAACTTTATACAACTGCTATTTCATACAATATTTTTAGCATACATTATCATGTATTCTTATTATAAGAAAATAGCTTGTATGGAATATTTTTAAATATAATAATTGCAACTAAAGTGATTTCTCAGTGTCTATATAATTCCCCAAGAGGAATATCAGTCACAAAAATCTCAGTGTAATTACTAAAGCACTCTCAAATAGCTTCAAATATAATGAGAGTGTATGGGGAAAGTCATGTGCTTCTGAAAGTGCTGACTTACTCCAGGAAATTAGTTGAAACAATGGGAAAAAAATCTGACTAGCAGATAATTAAAATGGTGGATTTCCTCTGCACAAACTTAATTATTGCTTCTCTATATTTGTATTCAGTTAGTCTCTTCTTTTTACCTTTGAAAACTATAGACCGAAGCATAGTTCAAACTCTCCATCCATTCTTTCCCTCACAGGGTGAAGCTGTCCTTTCCTCAGCATGAAAGTGTTGGACCATATATTGCTCTGTTCTACTGCTATGAAGTTAAGTTCCTACCATCTTATGGAAAATCGTGTCATTAGAAGACCAAGCATGAGGCATAACAATTTTATATACTGAACATACTAAAATAAGAATGAAAGTAGAATGACAGAAAAAAATAAAAATAGTGTTTTGTAGAATCATTTTTGTGAAATTTGTGCATGTAGTTTTCCATAGGAAGAGTATTATATATTAATGCTAGTTGTGCAAGCAAAGTAATTATATACCTAAAATATGTATGTGTGTTTTTAAATAAACTATTAAAATATAATTGTTTCACCAAGGGGTATTGATTAGTTACCTTCAGTTATTTCTAGAGCAAGCAGAATATATTGAATTAAAGCAGATACTTTAAAAAATATATTCTTTAAAATATAATTTTTTAAAAATCCTGAGTAAAAACAAGAGTTTTTAAGAAGAAAGATTAGATAGATATTTTAGAGAATATTCTGAAAAAGACTTTGAACTAACAGAAATTTTACAAGTTGATTATTATGTTCAATTTTACTTGACAATTTATGTTTGTTTGGTTTTTTTCCTTCTTGAATATAGAGCTCCAGTTCATACTGTTCTTATATTTATCAGACACAATTAAGTAAGTTTTTGGCTCATTATTATCCTGAGGGCAAGATAGAGGAATAATGAGAAGGTTAGAAAGGATAACAAAATGAGTAAATAACGTAAATTTATTCAACCGTCTGCAATGAATAAAATCATGTTGGAGACACTGTTTCCTCGGGAAGTTTGTAAAGGGAGAAAATGAGCAAGTGATATTTAGTTGTTGTCCATCTTTGCCAAACTACTTCTGGGTATCATTTATTAGAATGTTTTTGCTGATGTTCAAAACAAATTGTAGGATTGGACTGGTAAGATAGTGCTGAATTTGATAGAGGAAAAGGAAAACAATCTTTTGCACGTAGTTAGATATTATCGGATAGGTGTTCCAACTTTATAGCACTGTGCATTCAAAACACAATGAAGACTTTGCAGGTTGTTGTGGATATTTTGTTTGTTTCTTTTCTTTTCTTTCTTTTTTTTTTTTTTTTGCGGTACGCAGGCCGCTCAATGTTGCGGCCATGGCTCACAGGCCCAGCTGCTCCGCGGCATGTGGGATCTTCCAGATAGGGGCACCAACCAGTGTCCCCTGCATTGGCAGGCGGACTCTCAACCACTGTGCCACCAGGGAAGCCCTGTTTCTTTTTATGTTTTACTTTATTTTTATAATGCTGATCATGACACACCAACAGGTCATTGTCTTCAGTTTGAAGAAAACTTTGCCCAGGAGCTGCATTACCTATCTAATTTCTCCTGAGGAAACTTGCCAATGTGGAATCATCGATCTCTTGTGTCCAGCAACCCTGATGTCTCAGTGAATATTCAGGTCCCTCCTTGAGATTTTACAGGGGACATAAAACCAATACCTGAATTCTTTATTTTATGTTTGTATCACTTCTTCACAATTCCACTATATGTAGCCAGGTTTTCACTTCCTCTTTTTCCAGAAAACTGCTTTTTCATTAGTTTTAGAATCATATTTTTCCCAGGCACTGAGAGCTCTGCCATAATATGGGAAGGGCATCCACTCCAAATTATTAAAGAAACTGTATGACCCTTATCCAAACCATTGCTGTCTCTCCATTGAGACAAAGAATAGCCTGTTACCTAAACTCTGTTTGCTTTTGTCAATTGCCCATACTCCCTGTCGAAGTCAGACTGCTCTTTTTGAACTATCACTCAGATCATATCATTCCCCATGTTCAAATTTACCCCCTTGCTCTTGGAAAGAATCTACCACCAGTAGGATAGATCTATCACCAATAAGGATAAAGTAAACAATGTTCTTATCATTTGGCCCTTGATAATCCCTCAAACTTCATCTCATAATCCCCAACCCCATACTCACTATGCTCCAGTCACATGGGTCTTCTCCCTCTTCTTAGATCACAAAAAATGATTGTTCCCACCTTAGTGCCTTTTCTCTAGATACCTCCTTTGTAACTTTTAAGCCTACATTGTATGAATCTATACAGTATAAATGCAGTATTTTTTTTCTTCACCACACTGTTTCAAACATTGTTAAACTTTATTTAGCCATGAAAATAATTATTTAACTACAGTTTAAATGGAAGTCTAATAAACTGCATTGAGAGTAACAGTTTTGAGTCACTAAGAAAAGAAAATCTGTTTAACTATTTGACTTGTATCCTATCTTTTAACCTACATAGAAATAGTGCTCAACATTGAATTTGCTTCCTTTTAGTACAAACAATTGACTTGTTTCTGCAAAACTATTTTAAATTTTGCTATTGATTTTCAGGTTTTAGAAGCAAATTATAAACAAAGTTGAATAATTAAAATTATAGATCCATATGTCAGTATTCAAATATGCACATTTAAAAGTAATGATAAATGGACTTCCATGGTGGTGCAGTGGTTGAGAGTCCGCCTGCCGATGCAGGGGACATGGGTCCATGCCCTGGTCCAGGAAGATCCCACATGCCATGGAGCGGCTGGGCCCGGGAGCCATGGCCACTGAGCCTGCGCGTCCAGAGCCTGTGCTCTGCAATGGGAGAGACAAAAACAGTGAGAGGCCCACATACCGCTAAAACAATAAATAAATAAATAAAATTCAAAAAATAAAAATAAATAAAAGTAATTTTTTTTTGAAGTTAGAAAGGAAGAGTGTCCTTGTGCTCACATGAACCACAGCCATCCCCCGCCTCTGCAGGAGACCCTCAAGAAGTAGCATATACATCAAGAATACATCTATACGTGGAACAACTACCAAACACCTACTGAAGGCTGGCAGAAAACCTCAGACTTCCCAAAAGGCAAGAAACTCCCCATGTACCTGGGTAGGGCAAAAGAAAAAAAGAATAAACAGAGAAAAAATAATAGGGATGGGAACTGCACCAGTGAGAGGGAGCTGTGAAGGAGGAAATGTTTCCTCACACTTGGAAGCCCCTTTGCGGGCAGAGACTGCAGGTGGTGGAGGGGTGAGCTTCGGAGCTGCATAGGAGAGAGCAGCAACAGGGGAGCAGAGGGCAAAGCAGAGAGATTTCTGCACAGAGAATCGGTGCTGACCAACACTCACCAGGCTGAGAAGCTTGTCTGCTCACCCGCCGGGGTGGGTGGAGCTGGGAGCTGTGGCTCGGGCTACAGCTGGAGCGCAGGGAGAGTACTGACAGCCTGAACACAGCCTGAAGGGGTTAGTGCACCACAGTTAGCTGGGAGGGAGTCCAGGGAAAAGTCTGAAGCTGCCGAAGAGGAAAGAGACTTTTTCTTCCCTCTTTGTTTACTGGTGCATGAGGAGAGGGGATAAAGAGCACTGCTTAAATGAGCTCCAGAGACAGGTGCAAGCCACAGCTAACAGTGCAGACCCAGAGATAGGCGTGAGATGCTAAGGCTGCTGCTACCACCACCAAGAAAGCCAGTGTGCAAGCACTGGTCACGCTCCACACCTCCCTTCCGGGGAGCCTGTGCAGCCCATCACTGCCACGGTCCCGGGATCCAGGGACAACTTCCCCGGGAGAACGCACGGAGCGCTGCAGATTGGTGCAACATCAGGCCGGGCTCTGCCACCGCAGGCTCACCCTGCACTCTGTACCCCTCCCTCCTGACATGAGTGAGCCAGAGTCCCAGAATCAGTGGCTCTTTAACCCCGTCCTGTCTGAGTAAAGAACAGATGCCCTCCAGCAACCTACATGAAGAGGCGGGGCCAAATCCAAAGCTGAACCCCGGGAGATGTGCAAACAAAGAAGAGAAAGGGAATCTCTCCCAGCAGCCTCAGAAGCAGCGGATTAAAGCTCCACAATCAACTTGATGTATCCTGCATCTGTGGAATACCTGAATAGACAACGGATCATCCCCAATTGAGGAGGTGGACTTTGAAAGCAAGATTTATTATTTTTTCCTCTGTTTTTCTTTTTGTGAGTGTGTATGTGTATGCTTCTGTGTGAGATTTTGTCTGTATACCTTTGCTTTCACCATTTGTCCTAGAGTTTTATACGTCCATTTTTTTCTTACTTTTTTAAAAAAAAGTTCTTAATAATTATTTTTTTAATTTTACTAATTTTATTTTACCTTCTTTTCTTTTATCATTATTATCATTGTCTTTTTTTCTTTCTAATTTTTCTCCCTTTTTTTCTGAGCCATGTGGATGAAACGCTTTTGATGCTTCAGACAAGAGTCAGTGCTGTGCCTCTCAGGTGGCAGAGCTAACTTCAGGACACTGTTCCACAAGAGAACTCCCAGCATCACATAATATCAAATGGCGAAAATCTCCCAGAGATCTCATCTAAACACCAGAACCCAACATCACTCAATGACCAGCAAGCTACAGTGCTGGACACCCTATGCCAAACAATTAGCAAGACAGGAACACAACCCCAGCCATTAGAAGAGAGGTTGCCTAAAATTATAATAAGCCCACAGACACCCAAAAACACACCACCAGACGTGGACTTGCCCACCAGAAAAACAAGATCCAGCCTCATCCACCAGAACACAGCCACTAGTCCCCTCAACCAGGAAACCTACACAACCCACTGAACTAACTTTGCTGCTAGGGACAGACACCAAAATCAACAGGAACTATGAACCTGCAGCCTGCAAAAAGGAGACCCCAAACACAGTAAGATAAGCAAATGAGAAGACAGAAAAACACACAGCAGATGAAGGAGCAAGATAAAACCCACCAGACACAACAAATGAAGAGGAAATGGGCAGTCTACCTGAAAAAGAATTCAGAATAATGATAGTAAAGATGATCCAAAATCTTGGAAATTGAATAGAGAAAATGGAAGATATATTTAACAAGGACCTAGAAGAACTAAAGATGAAACAAGCAATGAAGAACAACACAACAAATGAAATTAAATATACTCTAGAAGGGATCAATAGCAGAATAACTGAGGCAGAAGAACAGATAAGTGACCTGGAAGATGAAGTAGTGGAAATAACTACTGCAGAGCAGAATAAAGAAAAAGAATGAAAACAACTGAGGACAGTCTCAGAGACCTCTGGGAAAACATTAAAGGCACCAATATTTGAATTATAGGGGTTCTAGAAGAAGAAGAGTAAAAGAAAGGGACTTAGAAAATATTTGAAGAGATTATAGTTGAAAACTTCCCTAATATGGGAAAGGAAATAGTTAATCAAGTCCAGGAAGCACAGAGAATCCCATACAGGCTGAATCCAAAAGAAACACATCAAGACACATATTAATAAAACTGTCAAAAATTAAATACAAAGAAAACATATTAAAAGCAGCAAGGGAAAAACAACAAATAACACACAAGGGAATCCCCATAAGGTTAACAGCTGATCTTTCAGCAGAAACTCTGCATGCCAGAAGGGACTGGCAGGACATATTTAAAGTGATGAACAAGAAAAACCTACAACAAAGATTACTCTACCCAGCAAGGATCACATTCAGATTTGATGGAGAAATTAAAAGCTTTGCAGACAAGCAAAATCTGAGAGAGTTCAGCACCACCAAACCAGCTTTACAACAAATGCTAAAGGACCTTCTCTAGGAAAGAAACACAAGAGAAGGAAAAGACCTACAATAACAAGCCCAAAACAATTAAGAAAATGGGAATAGGAAAATACATATTGATAATTACCTTAAATGTAAATGGATTAAATGCTCCCACCAAAAGACAAAGACTGGCTGAATGGATACAAAAACAAGACCCCTATATATGCTGTCTACAAGAGACCCACTTCAGACCTAGAGACACATACAGAATGAAAGTGAGGGGATTGGAAAAAGGTATTCCATGGAAATGGAAACCAAAAGAAAGCTGGAGTAGCAATTCACATATCAGACAAAGTAGACTTTAAAATATAGACTATTAGAAGAGACAAAGAAGGACACTACCAAATGATCAATGGATCAATCCAAGAAGAAGATATAACAATTGTAAATATTTATGCATCCAACATAGCAGCACCGCAATACAAAAGGCAAATACTAACAGCCATAAAAGGGGAAATCGACAGTAACACATTCATAGTAGGGGACTTTAACACCCCATTTTCACCAATGGAGAGATCATCCAAAATGAAAATAAATAAGGAAACAGAAGTTTTAAATGATACATTAAACAAGATGGACATAATTGATTTGTATAGGACATTCCATCCAAAAACAACAGAATACACATTTTTTCTCAAGTGCTCATGGGACATTCTCAAGGATAGGTCATATCTTGGGTCACAAATTAAGCCTTGGTAAATTTAATAAAATTGAAATTTTGTCAAGTAGTTTTTCCGACCACAACACTATGACATTAGATATCAATTACAGGGAAAACATCTGTAAAAAATACAAACACATGGAGGCTAAACAATACACTACTTAATAACGAAGTGATCACTGAAGAAATCAAAGAGGAAATCAAAAAATACCTAGAAACAAATGACAATGGAGACACGACAACCAAAAACCTATGGGATGCAGGAAAAGCAGTTGTAAGAGGGAAGTTTATAGCAATACAAGCCCACCTTAAGAAGCAGGAAACATCTCGAATAAACAACCTAACCTTGCACTTAAAGCAATTACAGAAAGAAGAACAAAAAAAACCCCAAAGTTAGCAGAAGGAAAGAAATCATAAAAATCAGATCAGAAATAAATGAAAAAGAAATGAAGGAAATAATAGCAAAGATCAATAAAACTAAAAGCTGGTTCTTTGAGAAGATTAACAAAATAGACAAACCATTACAAGACTCCTCCAAAAAAGAAGGGAGAAGACTCAAATCAATAGAATTAGAGATGAAATAGGAGAAGTAACAAATGACACTGCAGAAATACAAAAGATCATGAGAGATTACTACAAGCAACTCTATGCCAATAAAATGGACAACCTGGAAGAAATGTACAAATTCTTACAAATGCACAACCTGCCAAGACTGAATCAGGAAGAAATAGAAAAAATGAACAGACCAATCACAAGCACTGAAATTGAAACTGTGATTAACAATATTCCAACAAACAAAAGCCCAGGACCAGATGGCTTTACAGGTGAATTCTATCAAACATTTAGAGAAAAGATAGCATCTATCCTTCTCAATCTCTTCCAAAATATACCAGAGGGAGGAACACTCCGAAATTCATTCTATGACGCCAGCATCAGCTTGATACCAAAACCAAGCAAGGATGTCACAAAGAAAGAAAACTACAGGCCAATATCACTGTTGAACATAGATGCAAAAATCCTCAACAAAATACTAGCAAACAGAATCCAACACCACATTGAAAGGATCATACAACATGATCAAGTGGGGTTTATTCCAGGAATGCAAGGATTCTTCAATATACACAAATCTATCATTGTGATAAACCATATTAACAAATTGAAGGAGAAAAACCATATGATCATCTCAATAGATGCAGAGAAAGCTTTTGACAAAATTCAACACCAATTTATGATAAAAAAAACCTGCAGAAAGGAGGCATAGAGGGATCTTTCCTCAACATAATAAGGCCATATATGGCAAACCCACAGCCAACATCATCTTCAATGGTGAAAAACTGAAAGCATTTCCACTAAGATCAGGAACAAGACAAGGTTGCCCTCTCTCACCGCTCTTATTCAACACAGTTTTTGAAGTTTTAGCCACAGCAATCAGAGAAATAAAGGAAATAAAAGGAATACAAATTGGAAAACAAGAAGTAAAGCTGTCACTGTTTGCAGATGACATGATACTATACATAGAGAATCCTAAAGATGCTACCAGAAAACTACTAGAGCTAATCAATGAATTTGGTAAAGTAGCAGGATAAAAAATTAATGCACTGAAATCTCTGGCATTCCTATACACTAATGATGAAAAATCTGAAAATGAAATCAAGAAAACACTCCCATTTACCATTGCAACAATAAGAAAAAAATATCTAGGAATAAACCTGCCTAAGGAGACAAAAGACCTGTATGCAGCAAATTATGACACTGATGAAAGAAATTAAAGCTGATACAAATAGATGGAGAGATATACCATGTTCTTGGATTGGAAGAAGTAACATTGAGAAAATGACTCTACTACCCAAAGCAATCTATAGATTCAATGCAATCCCTATCAAACTACCACTGGCATTTTTCACAGAACTAAAACAAAAAACTTCCCAATTTGTATGGAAACACAAAAGACCCCGAATATGCAAAGCTATCTTGAAAACGAAAAACGGAGCTGGAGGAATCAGGTTCCCTGACTTCATATTATACTACAAAGCTAAACTAATCAAGACAGTATGGTACAGGAACAAAAACAGAAAGATAGATAAATGGAACAGGGTAGAAAGCCCAGAGATAAACCCATGCACATATGGTCACCTTATCTTTGATAAAGGAGGCAGGAATGTGCAGTGGAGAAAGGACAGCCTCTTCAGTAAGTGGTGCTGGGAAAACTGGACAGCTACATGTAAAATTATGAGATTAGATCACTCCCTAAAACCATACACAAAAATAAGCTCAAAATGGATTAAAGAACTAAATGTAAGGCCAGAAACTATCAAACTCTTAGAGGAAAACATAGGCAGAGCACTCTATGACATAAATCATAGCAAGATCTTTTTTGACCCACCTCCTAGAGAAATGGAAATAAAAACAAAAATAAACAAATGGGACCTAATGAGACTTCAACGCTTTGGCACAGCAAAGGAAACCTTAAACAAGACCAAAAGACAACACTCAGAATGTGAGAAAATAATTGCAAATGAAGCAACTGACAAAGGATTAATCTCCAAAATTTATAAGCAGCCTATGCAGCTTAATAACAAAAAAACAAACAACCCAATCCAAAAATGAGCAAAAGACCTAAATAGACATTTCTCCAAAGAAGATATACAGACTGCCAACAAACACATGAAAGAATGCTCAAAATCATTAATCATTAGAGAAATGAAAATCAAAACTACAATGAGATACCATATCAAACCAGTCAGAATTGCCATCATCAAAAAATCTAGAAACAATAAATGCTGGAGACAGTGTGGAGAAAAAGGAACACTCTTGCACTGCTGGTGGGAATGTGAATTGGTACAGCCACTATGGAGAACAGTATGGAAGTTCCTTAAAAAACTACAAGTAGAACTACCATATGACCCAGCAATCCCACTAATGGGCATATACCCTGAGAAAACCCAAATTCAAAAAGAGTCATGTACCAAAATGGTCATTGCAGCTCTATTTACAATAGTCCGGTGATGGAAACAACCTAAGTGTCCATCATCGGATGAATGGATAAAGAAGATGTGGCACATATATACAATGGAATATTACTCAGCCATAAAAAGAAATGAAATTGAGCTATTTGTAATGAGGTGAATGGACATAGAGTCTGTCATACAGAGTGAAGTAAGTCAGATAGAGAAAGTCAAATACCATATGCTAACACATACATATGGAATTTAAGAAAAAAAATGTCATGAAGAACCTAGGGGTAAGACTGGAATAAAGACACAGACCTACTAGAGAATGGACTTGAGGATATGGGGAGGGGGAAGCATGAGCTGTGACCAAGCGAGAGAGAGGAATGGACATATATACACTACCAAACATAAGGTAGATAGCTAGGGGGAAGCAGCCGCATAGCACAGGGAGATCAGCTCAGTGCTTTGTGACTGCCTGGAGAAGTGGGATAGGGAGGGTGGGAGGGAGGGAGACACAAGAGGGAAGAGATATGGGAACATACGTGTATGTATAACTGATTAACTTTGTTATAAAGCAGAAACTAACACACCAATGTAAAGCAATTTTACCCCAATAAAGATGTTAAAAAAAAAGATCAGATCAGAAATAAATGATAAAGAAATGAAGGGAACGATAGCAAAGATCAATAAAACTAAAAGCTGATTCTTTGAGAAGATAAACAGAATTGAAAAACCATTAGCCACACTCATCAAGATCAAAACGGAGAAGACTCAAATCAATAGAATTAGAAATCAAAAAGGGGAAGTAACAACTGACACTGCAGAAATACAAAAGGTCATGAGAGATTACTATGAGCAACACTATGCCAATAAAACGGACAACCTGGAAGAAATGGACAAATTCCTAGAAATGCACAACCTGTCAAGACTGAATCAGGAAGAAATAGAAAAAATGAACAGACCAATCACAAGCACTGAAATTGAAACTGTGATTAAAAATCTTCCAACAACCAAAATCCCAGGACCTGATCGCTTCACAAGCGAATTCTTTCAGACATTTAGAGAAGAGCTAACACCTATACTTCCCAAACTCTTCCAAAATATAGCAGAGGGAGGAACACTCCCAAATTCATTGTATGTGGCCACAATTACCCTGACACCAAAACCAGACAAGGATGTCACAAAGAAAGAAAACTACAGGCCAATATCACTGCTGAACATTGATGTAAAAATCCTCAACAAAATACTAGCAAACAGAATCCAACAGCACATTAAATGGATCATACACCATGATCAAGTGGGGTTTATTCCAGGAATGCAAGGATTCTTCAATATATGCAAATAAAACAATGTGACAAACCATATTATCAAATTGAAGGAGCAAAACCATATGGTCATCTCAACAGATCTAGAGAAAGCTTTCGACACAATTCAACACCATTTATGATAAAAATCCTCCAGAAAGTAGGCATAGAGAGAACTTTCCTCAACATAATATAGGCCATATATGGCAAACCCACAGCCAACATCATCTTCAATGGTGAAAAACTGAAAGCATTTCCACTAAGGTTAGGAACAAGAAAAGGTTGCCCACTCTCACCACTCTTATTCAATATAGTTTTGGAAGTTTTAGCCACAGCAATCAGAGAAGAAAAGGAAATAAAAGTAATCCATATCGGAAAACAAGAAGTAAAGTTGTCACTGTTTGCAGAAGACATGATACTATACATAGAGAATCCTAAAGATGCTACCAGAAAACTACTAGAACTAATCAATGAATTTGGTAAAGTAGCAGGATACAAAATTAATGCACAGAAATCTCTGGCATTCCTATACACTAATGATGAAAAATCTGAAAATGAAATCAAGAAAACACTCCCATTTACCATTGCAACAAAAAGAATAAAATACCTAGGAATAAACCTACCTAAGGGGACAAAAGACCTGTATGCAGCAAATTATAAGACACTGATGAAAGAAATTAAAGCTGATACAAATATATAGAGAGATATTCCATGTTCTTGGATTGGAAGAATCAACATTGTGAAAATGACTCTACTACCCAAAGCAATCTACAGATTCAATGCAATCCCTATCAAACTACCACTGGCATTTTTCAGAGAACTAGAACCAAAAATTTCACAATTTGTATGGAAACAAAAAAGACCCCGCATATCCAAAGCTATCTTGAGAACGAAAATCAAAGCTGGATGAATGAGGCTTGCTGACTTCACACTATACTACAAAGCTAGAGTAATCAAGAGAGTATGGTACTGGCACAAAAACAGAAATATAGATCAATGGAACAGGATAGAAAGCCCAGAGGTAAACACACGCACATATGGTCACCTTATCTTTGATAAAGGATGCAGGAATGTACAGTGGAGAAAGGACAGCCTCTTCAATAATTGGTGCTGGGTAAACTGGACAGGTACATGTAAAAGTATGAGATTAGGGCTTCCCTGGTGATGCAGTGGTTGAGAGTCTGCCTGCTGATGCAGAGGACACGGGTTCGTGCCCCGGTCGTGGAAGATGTCACATGCCACGGAGAGGCTGGGCCCGTGAGCCATGGCCGCTGGGCCTGCACGTCCGGAGCCTGTGCTCTGCAACGGGGGAGGCCACAATGGTGAGAGGCATGTGTACCGCAAAAAAAAAAAAAAAAAAAAAGTATGAGATTAGATCACTCCCTAATACCATACACAAAAATAAGCTCAAAATGGATTAAAGACCTAAATGTAAGTCCAGAAACTATCAAATTCTTAGAGGAAAACTTTGGCAGAACACTCTATGACATACATCACAGCAAGATCCTTTTTGACCCACCTCCTAGAGAAATGGAAATAAAAACAAAAATGAACAAATGGGACGTAATGAAACTTCAAAACTTTTGCCCTGCAAAGGAAACCATAAAGAAGACCAAAAGACAACCCTCAGAATTGGAGAAAATATTTACAAATGAAGCAACTGACAAAGGATTAATCTCCAAAATTTATAAGCAGCTCATGCAGCTCAATAACAAGAAACAAACACCCCAATCCAAAAATAGACAGAAGACCTAAATAGACACTTCTCCAAAGAAGATATACAGACTGCCAACAAACACATGAAGAAATGCTCAACATCATTAATCATTAGAGAAATACAAATCAAAACTACAATGTGATATCATCTCACACTGGTCAGAATGGCCATCATCAAAAAATCTAGAAACAATAAATGTGGAGAGGGTGTGGAGCAAAGGGAACACTCTTGCACTGCTGGTGGGAATGTGAATTGGTACAGCCATTATGGAGTACAGTATGGAGGTTCCTTAAAAAACTACAAATAGAACTACCATATGACCCAGCAATCTCACTACTGTGCATATACCCTGAGAAAACCATAATTCAAAAAGAGTCATGTACCAAAATATTAATTGCAACTCTACAATAGCCCGGCGATGGAAACAACCTAAGTGTCCATCATCTGATGAATGGATAAAGGAGATGTGGCATATATATACAATGGAATATTACTCAGCCATAAGAAAAACGAAATTGAGCTATTTGTAATGAGGTGAATGGACCTAGAGTCTGTCATACAGAGTGAAGTAAGTCAGAAAGGGAAAGACAAATACTGTATGCTAACACATATATATGGAATTTAAGAAAAAAAAAATGTCATGAAGAACCTAGGTGTAAGACAGGAATAAAGACACCGACGTACTAGAGAATGGACTTGAGGATTTGGAGAGGGGTAAGGGTAAGCTGTTACAAAGTGAGAGAGTGGCATGGACATATATACACTACCAAACGTAAAATAGATAGCTAGTGGGAAGCAGCCGCATAGCACAGTGAGATCAGCTCGTTGCTTTGTGACCACCTAGAGGGGTGGGATAGGGAGGGTGGGAGGGAGGGAGACACAAGAGGGATGAGATATGGGAACATATGTATATGTATAACTGATTCACTTTTTTATAAAGCAGGAACTAACACACCATTTTAAAGCAAGTATACTCCAATAAAGATGTAAAAAAATAACCACTAGTGGAAAAAAAATTAAAAAAAAGAAAGGAAATAAAGTAATGGTCTTGCTGAAACAACTACATAGGAAAACTTTTAAGGGCAAAAGCATGAAAGTTACTAGAAAGGTGATAATTTCCTCATCATACATAATAGATGAATATTGTGCTTTTATTTATTTTCTATGGTAGCTTATGTAAAAAGATTAAATTCTTAAATATTATTATAGCTAAAAACAGAAAAGTAGGAAATATCTAATTATATGTTTACATGTAATTTTAGTCATAATATTCTATAACTGAAAATAGTATCATCCTCATTTTATGGCATTCAATAAATGTTAATTAACAGTTAATTAACAGTAGTTACCATTAGATGATGGGATTACAGATAAATTTTTTCTTTATACTTTTAAAATTTTTAAATTAGACTTTTCCATTAAACTGTGATTTTTTTTTTGAAATCAGAATTGTTTAGAAGATTAATTGTTTAAAAATTTAATCTTAGTTATATTTTGTTTTTGTCATGTTTCATGTCAGACCTCCAAAGAAAAGTTATTTGAAAATTGAACAAAATAACTAAGTCCAAAATAACAACTTCTTTCCCTGTTTTTGTACCAGCTTTCTGTAATAGAAAGTCTTGTAACTGTGTAACTGAAAATTCTTCCCATTTCTGTACATACATGCCACCACTTACATCATGAGGTAGAGTCCGAGCTAGCCTTATGGTCAATAAAATAAAATTCAAGTAATATTTTGAGCTTCTGCCCTGTCATCTTGGAAGCTAAGCATCATGCCAGTGAGGAAGTCCATGCCAGGACTGAACTGTTAGAGGCCTTGTGGACGAAGGTTGACATTCCAACCTCAGCTGCTAACCAGCTGATTCAATCACATGAGCAATCTCACTTTATAAGATGTGGAGTAGGATATCAGCAAAGCTGAGCATACCCAACCTGCACAGTCAGGAAAAGGAATCAATAATTTTTGATTTAAGTCACTGAGTTTGGGCATGATATATGATGTGATCAAAATATTCCACTGGCTTCCCTTTCTCACTTAGGTTAAAACCTGAAAGTTAGTAAAATGGGATAGATTTTGCTCTGCCTGGCACACTTTAGGTATTATATTTATTTTAAACCAGGGAATAAGTTTCCTAACTTTGAAAAGACATTGACTTTGATAGAATTGCAATGTATTAACAAACACAACAGAGCAAATAGTAGTGCTCAAATAGTAATTCAAATTCAAGAAATTTGAACTCCTCTAACTGGTGCTGGCAAGGCATATGCAATAGAGCAGCACCTATGGACACCAATAGATTTTAATTCCTTCTTGGCCTATTATGATCTCATTTAGAATTCTTCCAGATAGAAATCATTCTGAGAATTGCTTTCAGTTTTCCAAGATGCCAGCTTAAGCAGTGCCTTTGCAGTGTATCTCCAGGGCATGCACTATGAGGTGAGGATGGAGGACTGTTTTGATTTTGTAATGACTTAAAGTCATTTGAAGATACTGTATAATTTTCTCTTTCAACTTTATACATAAAAAAATTAGATTGACCTAAGTTTAGCTCTTTGGAGAATTGGCATTTCAAATATAACCTTGACCAGCTATAATTTCAAGTGATTTTATCTTTTTCACTCCCTGCAAAATGTTTTGTCCCCTGGTTCTGGAGGCAAATTTCACCTTTTCTCCCTGAAAGTGTCATATTTTCATTCAAGGAAAAAGTCATCTTCAGGATCTGTTCTGCTATCTGAAGATGTTTCTATATCATAGCAAATTGTCAACATGTTTCACTAATAAGTTTTGATCTCCTTCATAATTAATTGCTGTTAAAGTTATAATTATATGCATACTTATATATATGACCCTCTGATAGTTTTTACCTATCACATAATTGTATCAAATAACTGTAAGATATATATATGTATATATATATATATATATAATATGTGGTTTTGATTGATTATTTTCATTATGTTAAGGTAAAAGTATTTTACTGTATAATATTTTAAAGGTACAATTTGCTCCTCTTAACATTACTTTCAAGGACAAATAAGAAAAATCTAACAATCTATTATTCTGAAAACTAACAGGTTATTTTGATTACATGACTTAGTCTTATTGATATTTTGTCATATTTTGTTTTTGCCTCCATTCAACACCTTCATTATGCTACAGACTAAGAAATTGACTAAGAAGTACTTTTTAAACACTTATTCTAGTGGTCCAACTGAAATTCATAATATTATACATTTGTTAAACACTAATTTAATTATCACAATACATTATGAATTAGGGAATGTTATTATTATTCCAACTTTGGATATGAAAATATAAAAACCAGGGAAACTATACACTAGTATATCTAAATGTCATTTGTTTCGTATTTAGATATTTTGAAGGCATTTTTGTTTACGACAATATTGAAATTATACTTAAGGACTCATTTTATGATTTTGAGCATTCATTTTTAAAACATTCTTGAAGCAATTGGCAGAGTTTTGGTAATAAGCACAATTTTCTTCACATAAAATTTGATTTTCATGGCTTTAATTTAAATTAAACTTATTTTGTATATTTTTTCATTAAGAATTTGTTTTAAAAATTAAAGTCAAAATGTTGCTTTTAAAAATATTATAACTGTATTCCTTTTAATTCAATAATTTTGATACAAAAATTTTTTTTCATATAATCACATTTAAATATATAATACTAAAGATAATGAAAGAATAATGACTACATTTTTTAAATATTAAAAATGAAATTCTAAATTAAATGGTTGTACAAATGCTAATGCTGGGCACAAAGAAAATATTATTTAACTTCATATCCACTCATTTTTAGTCAAAATAATTTATAAAGGTACTTTCACTGAATAGCTTTATGAAATATAAAGGAAAAAAAAGACTTGGAGTTATAAGACGTTTTATGAATCCTAACATTACATTATCCTGGCTAAGATATCCTAGCAAGTCACGTTAAGTTTCTAAGTCACAGTTTTCATGTCTATAAATTATGAAAAGTAAAATGCATTTCTATTATTATAGTATTAACTGAACTATAATTATCAAAAATATCTTTTATAGTTCTTGATAAAATGGAGGTATTTCTTTAAAATATTTAACAAAGTAAATCTAAGATTGTATACGCACTTTGAAACTCTTTTGACATTAACTATAATACTATATCAATCATAATAGATTTTTTTGAATTTTATTTTATTTTCTTATACAGCAGTTTCTTATTAATTATCTATTTTATACATATTACTGTATATATGTAAATCCTAATCTCCCAATGCACACCAACACCACCAGCACCTACCCCCCAATTTCCCCCCTTGGTGTCCATACATCTGTGTCTCTATTTCTGCCTTGCAAACTGGTTCATCTGTACCATTTTTCTGGATTCCACATGTATGCATTAACATACGATACCTGTTTTTCTCTTTCAGACTTACTTCACACTGTATGACAGTCCCCAGGTCCGTCCACATCTCTACAAATGACCCAATTTCATACCTTTTTATGTCTGAGTAATATTCCATTATATATACGTACCACATCTTCTTTATCCATTTGTCTGTCGATGGGCATGTAGGTGGCTTCCATGACCTGGTTATTGTAAATAGTGCTGCAGTGAATATTGGGGTGCATGTGTCTTTTTGAATTATGTTTTCTCTAGGTGTATGCCCAGTAGTGGGATTGATGGGTCATATGGTCATTCTATTTTTTGTTTTATTTTGTTTGTTTGTTTGTTGTTTTGCAGTACGCGGGTTTCTCACTGTTATGGCCTCTCCTGTTGCAGAGCACAGGCTCCAGACGTGCAGACTCAGTGCCATGGCTCACGGCCCTAGCCGCTCCGCAGCATGTGGGATCTTCCCAGACCGAGGCACAAACCCATGCCCTCTGCATCGGCAGGCAGACTGTCAACAACTGCGTCACAAGGGAAGCCCTATTTTTCGTTTTTTAAGGAACCTCCATACTGTTCTCTAGAGCAGTTGTATAAATCTACATTCCCACCAACAGTGCAAGAGGGTTCCTTTTTCTCCACACCCTCTCCAGCATTTGTTATTTGTAGATTTTCTGATGACGCTCATTCTAACTGGTGTGAGGTGATACCTCATTGCAGTTTTTATTTGCATTTCTCTAATAATCAGTGATGCTGAGCAGCATATCATGTACTTCCTGGCCATCTGTATGTCTTCTTTGGAGAAATGTCTATTTAGGTCTTCTGCCCATTTTTGGATTGGCTTTTTTTTTTTTTTTTAATATTGAGCTGCATGAGCTCTATATACTCTGGAGATTAATCCTTTTTGATTCATTTGCAAATATTTTCTCCCATTTTGAGGGTTGGCTTTTTGTCTTGTTTATAGTTTCCTTTGTTGTGCAAAATCTTTTAAGTTTCATTAGGTCCCATTGTTTATTTTTGTTTTTATTTCCATTATTCTAGCAGCTGGGTCAAAAAAGATCTTGCTGTGATTTATGTCAAAGTGTGTTCTGCCTGTGTTTTCCTTTAAGAGTCTTATAGTGTCTGGTCTTACTTTTAGGTCTTTAACCCTAATAGTTTATTTTTGTGTATGGTGTAAGGGAGTGTTCTAATTTCATTCTTTTACATGTAGGTGTCCAGTTTTCCCAGGACCACTTATTGAAGAGACACTCTTTTCTCCATTGTATAACTTTGCCTCCTCTGTCATAGAGTAGTTGACCATATGTGTGTGGGTTTATCTCTGGGCTTTCTATCCTGTTCCATTGATCTATATTTCTGTTTTTGTGCCAATATCATATTGTCTTGATACTGTAGCTTTGTAGTATAGTCTGAAGTCAGGGAGTCTGATTCCTCCAGCTACATTTATTTCCCTCAAGACTGCTTTGGCTATTTGGGGTCTTTTTTGTCTCCATACAAATTTTAAGATTTTTTGTTCTAGTTCTGTAAAAAATGTCATTGGTAATTTGATAGGGATTGCATTGAATCTGTAGATTGCTTTGGGTAGTAGAGTCATTTTCACAATGTTGCTTCTTCCAATCCAAGAACATGGTATATCTCTCCATATATTTGTGTCATCTTTGATTGATTTCATAAATGTCTTATAGTTTTCTGAGTACAGGTCTTTAACCTCCTTAGCTAGGTTTATTCCTAGGTATTTTTTGTTGTTGTTTTGTGATGGTGAATGGGATTGTTTCCTTAATTTCTCTTTCTGATCGTTCATCATTAGTGTATAGGAATACAAGAGATTTCTGTGTATTAATTTTGTACACTGCAACTTTACCAAACTCATCGATCAGCTCTACTAGTTTTCTGGTAGCATCTTTAGGATTATCTATATATATAGTGTCATTTCTTCTGCAAACAGTGACAGTTTTACTTTTTCTTTTCTAATTTGTATTCCTTTTATTCCTTTTTCTTCTTTGATTGCCATAGTTAGGACTTCCAAAGCTAGGTTAAACAATAGTAATGAGAGTGGACATCCTTGTCTTGTTCCTGATCTTGGAGGAAATGCTTTCAGTTTTTCACCATTGAAGATGATGTTGGCTGTGGGTTTTTCATATATGGCCTTTATTATGTTGAGGAAATTTCCCTCTATGCCTACTTTCTGCAGGTTTTAATCATAAATGGGTGTTTAATTTTTTCAAAAGATTTCTCTGCATCTATTGAGATGATCATATGGTTTTTCTCCTTCAATTTGTTAATATGGTGTATGACATTGATTGATTTGTGTATATTGAAGAATCCTTGCATTCCTGGAATAAACCCCACGTGATCATGGTGTATGATCCTTTTAATGTGCTGTTGGATTCTGTTTTCTAGTATTTTGTTGAGGATTTTTGCATCTATGTTCATCAGTGATATTGGCTTGTAGTTTTCTTTCTTTGTGACATCCTTGTCTGGTTTTGGCATCAGAGTGGTGGTGGCCTCGTAGAATGAGTTTGGGAGTGTTCTTCCCTCTGCTATATTTTGGAAGAGTTTGAGAAGGATAGGTGTTAGCTCTTCTCTAAATGTTTGATAGAATTCGCCTGTGAAGCCATCTGGTCCTGGGCTTTTCTTTGTTGGAAGATTTTTAATCACAGTTTCAATTTCAGTGCTTGTGATTGGTCTGTTCATATTTTCTATTTCTTCCTGATTCAGTCTTGGCAGTTGTGCATTTCTAAGAATTTGTCTATATCTTCCAGGTTGTCCATTTTATTGGCATAGAGTTGCTTGTAGTAATCTCTTATGATCTTTTGTATTTTTGCAGTGTCAGTTGTTACTTCTCCTTTTTCATTTCTAATTCTATTGATTTGAGTCTTCTCCCTTTTTTTCTTGATGAGTCTAGCTAATGGTTTCTCAAGTTTGTTTATCTTCTCAAAGAACCAGCTTTTAGTTTTATTGATCTTTGCTATGGTTTCCTTCATTTCTTTTTCATTTATTTCTGATCTGATCTTTATGATTTCTTTCCTTCTGCTAACTTTGAGGGTTTTTTTGTTCTTCTTTCTCTAATTGCTTTAGGTTCAAGGTTAGGTTGTTTATTTGAGATGTTTCTTGTTTCTTCAGGTAGGATTGTATTGCTATAAACTTCCCTCTTAGAACTACTTTTGCTGCATCTCATAGGTATTGGGTCATCGTGTCTCCATTGTCATTTGGTTCTAGGTACTTTTTGATTTCCTCTTTGATTTCTTCAGTGATCACTTGATTGTCAAGTAGTGTATTGTTTAGCCTCCATGTGTTTGTATTTTTTACAGATCTTTTCCTGTAATTGATATCTAATGTCATAGTGTTGTGGTCGGAAAAGATACTTGATACAATTTCAATTTTCTTAAATTTACCAAGGCTTGATTTGTGACACAAGATATGATCGATCCTGGAGAATGTTCCATGAGCACTTGAGAAAAATGTGTATTCTGTTGTTTTTGGAAGAAATGTCCTATAAATATCATTTAAGTCCATCTTGTTTAACGTATCATTTAAAGCTTGTGTTTCCTTATTTATTTCCATTTTGGATGATTGGTCCATTGGAGAAAGTGAGGTGTTAAAGTCTCCTACTATGAATGTGTTACTGTCAATTTCCCCTTTTATGGCTGTTAATATTTGCCTTATGTATTGAGGTGCTCCTATGTTCGGTGTATAAATATTTACAATTGTTATATATTCTTCATGGATTGATCCCTTGATCATTATGTAGTGTCCTTCTTTTTCTCTTCTAATAGTCTTTATTTTAAAGTCTATTTTGTCTGATATGAGAATTGCTACTCCAGCTTTCTTTTGGTTTTCATTTGCATGGCATATCTATTTCCATCCCCTCACTTTCAGTCTGTATGTGTCTCTAGGTCTGAAGTGGGTCTCTTGCAGACAGCATATATAGGGGTCTTGTTTTTGTATCCATTCAGCCAGTCTGTGTCTTTTGGTGGGAGCATTTAATCCATTTACATTTAAGGTAATTATCAATATGTATTTTCCTATTCCCATTTTCTTAATTGTTCTGGGCTTGTTATTGTAGGTCTTTTCCTTCTCTTGTGTTTCTTTCCTAGAGAAGGTCCTTTAGCATTTGTTGTAAAGCTGGTTTGGTGGTGCTGAACTCTTTCAGCTTTTGCTTGTCTGTAAAGACTTTAATTTCTCCATCAAGTCTGAATGAGATCCTTGCTGGGTAGAGTAATCTTGGTTGTAGGTTTTCTCCTTCATCTCTTTGAAAATGTCCTGCCAGTCCATTATGGCTTGCAGTGTTTCTGCTGAAAGATAAGCTGTTAACCTTATGGGGATTCCCTTGTGTGTTATTTGTTGTTTTTCCCTTGCTGCTTTTAATATGTTTTCTTTGTATTTAATTTTTGACAGTTTGATTAGTTTGTGTCTTGGCCTATTTCTCTTTGGATTTATCCTGTATGAGACTCTCTGTGCTTCCTGGACTTGATTAACTATCTCATTTCACATATTAAGGAAGTTTTCAACTATAATCTCTTAAATATTTTCTCAGTGCCTTTCTTTTTGTCTTTTTCTTCTGGAACCACTATAATTCGGTGTTGGTGCATTTAATGTGGTCCCAGAGGTCTCTGAGACTGCCCTCAGTTGTTTTCATTCTTTTTCTTTATTCTGCTCTGCAGTAGTTATTTCCACTATTTTATCTTCCAGGTCACTTATCCATTCTTCTACTTCAGTTATTCTGCTATTGATCCCATGCAGAGTATTTTTAATTTCATTTATTGTGTTGTTCATCGTTGCTTGTTTCATCTTTAGTTCTTCTTAAACTCCTTGTTAAATGTTTCTTCCATTTTCTCTATTCTATTTCCAAAACTTCGGATCATCTTTACTATCATTATTCTGAATTCTTTTTCAGGTAGACTGCCTATTTCCTCTTCATTTCTTAAGTCTGCTCGGATTTTATCTTGCTCCTTCATCTGCTATGTGTTTTTCTGTCTCTTCATTTTGCTTATCTTACTGTGTTTGAGGTCTCCTTTTTGCAGGCTGCAGGTTCGTAGTTTCTGTTGTTTTTGGTCTCTTTCCCTAGTGGCTAAAGTTATTTCAGTGGGTTGTGTAAGCTTCCTGGTTGAGGGGACTAGTGGCTGTGTTCTGGTGGATGAGGCTGGATCTTGTATTTCTGGTGGGCAGGTCCATGTCTGGTGGTGTGTTTTGGGATGTCTGTGGACATATTATGATTTTAGGCAGCCTCTCTGCTAATGGCTGTTCCTGTTTTGCTAGTTGTTTGGCATAGGGTGTCCTGCACTGTAGCTTGCTGCTCATTGAGTGAAGCTGGGTTCTCGTGTTGAGATGGAGATTTCTGGGAGATTTTCGCCATTTGATATTATGTGGAGCTGGGAGGTCTCTTGTGGACAAGTGTCGTGAAGTTGGGTCTCCCACCTCAGAGGCACAGCACTGACTCCTGGCTGCAGTATGAAGAACCTTTCATCCACATGGTCAGAATAAAAGGGAGAAAAGGTAGAAAGAAAGAAAGAAAGAAAGAAAGAAAGAAAGAAAGAAAGAAAGAAAGAAAGAAAGAAAGAAAGAAAGAAAGAAAGAAAGAAAGAGAGAGAGAAAGAAAGAAAGAAAGAAAGAAAGAAAGAAAGAAAGAAAGAAAGAAAGAAGAAAGAAAGCGAGAGAGAAAGAAAGAAAGAAAAAAGAAAGAAAGAGAAAGAAAGAAAGAAAAAGAAAGAAAGGAGGGAGGGAAGGAGGTAGTGAAGGAGGTAGGGAGGGAGGGAAGGAAGGAAGGAAGGAGGGAAGGAAAGAAGAAAGAAAGAAAAGAAAGAGGAAAGTGGATAAAATAAAATAAAGTAAGATAAAATAAAATAAAGTTATTAAAATAATTATTAAGAAAAATATTTTTTAAAAAGAAAAAAAAAAACTGACGGATAAAACCCTAGGACAAATGGTGACAGCAAAGCTATACAGACAATATCTCACACAGAAGCATACACATACACACTCACAAAAAGAGGAAAAGTGTAAAGTATAGTAAATCTTGCTCTCAAAGTCCACCTCCTCAATTTGAGATGATTCCTTGTCTATTCATGTATTCCACAGATGCAGGGTACATCAAGTTGATTATGGAGCTTTAATCCGCTGCTTATGAGGCTGCTGGGAGAGATTTCCCTTTCTCTTCTTTGTTCACACAGTTTCCGGCTCTCAGCTTCAGGTTTGGCTCTGCCTCCGTGTGTAGGTCGCCAGAGGGCGTCTTTTCTTCGCTTAGACAGGAAGGGTTTAAAGGAGCAGCTGCTTCGGGGACTTTGGCTCACTCAGGCCGGGGGTATGGAGGTGTGCAATTGCGGGGTGAGCCTTCAGCAGCAGAGGCCGGTGTGACTTTGCACCAGCCTGAGGCCTGCCGTGCATTCTCCCAGGGAAGTTGTCCTTGGATCGCCGGGACCCTGGCAGCGGCGGTCTGCACAGACTCCCCGGAAGGGGGGTGTGGATAGTGACCTGTGCTCGCACACAGGCTTCTTGGTGGCAACAGCAGCAGCCTTAGCATCTCATGCCCGTCTCTGGGGTCCGTGCTTTTAGCCGTGGCTCGCACCCTTCTCTGGAGTTCCTTTAAGCAGCGCTCTTAATCTCCTCTCCTCGCGCACCAGGAAACAAAGAGGGAAGAAAAAGTCTCTTGCCTCTTTGGCAGGTCCAGACTTTTCCCGGACTTCCTCCCGGCTAGCCGTGGTGCACTAACCCCTTCAGGCTGTGTTCACACTGCCAACCCCTGTCCTCTCCCTGTGCTCCAACCGAAGCCGGAGCCTCAGCTCCCAGCCCCGCCTGCCCCAGCAGGTGAGCAGCAAAGCCTCTTGGGCTGGTGAGTCCCAGTTGGCACCAATCCTCTGTGCAGGAATCTCTCCGCTTTGCCCTCTACACCCCTGTTGCTGTGCTCTCCTCTGCGGCTCTGAAGCTCCCCCCTTCCGTCACCCACAGTCTCCGCCCGTGAAGGGCCTTCCTAGTGTGTGGAATCCTTTCCTCCTTCACAGCTCCCTCCCATAGTGCAGGTCATGTCCCTATACTTTTGTCTCTGTTTATTCGTTTTTCTGTTGTCCTACCCAGATACGTGGAGAGTTTCCTGTCTTTTGGGAGGTCTGAGGTCTTCTGCCAGCGTTCAGTAGATGTTCTGTAGGAGTTGTTCCACGTGTAGATGTATTGCTGTTGTATCTGTGGGGAGGAAGGTGATCTCCGTGTCTTACTCTTCTGCCATCTTCCCGATTCCCCCCATAAATTTTTATTGTTATGTTTTTCTTGTCATTTATCTCCAGGTGTTTTATGATATCCTCTTTGATTTCTTCAGTGATCTCTTGGTTATTTAGTGATGTATAGTTTCCCCTCCATGTGTTTGTGTTTTTTTATATTTTTTCCATGTAATTTATTTCTAATCTCATACTGTTGTGGTCGGAAAAGTTGCTTGATATGATTTCAGTTTCCTTAAATTTACTTTTGTGACACCAGATGTGATCTATCCTGGAGAATGTTCCTTGTGCACTTGAGAAGAAACTGTAATCTGCTGTTTTTGAATGAAATGTCCTATAAATATCAATTAAATTTATCTGGTCTATTATGTCATTTAAAGCTTGTGTTGCCTTATTAATTTTCTGTCGGGATTATCTGTGCATTAGTGTAAGTGAGGTGCTAAAGTCCCCCACTATTATTGTGTTATTGTCAATTTCCTCTGTTATAGCTGTTAACATTTGCCTTATGTATTGCAGTGCTCTTATGTTGGGTGCATAAATATTTATAATTGTTATATCTTCTTCTTGTTTAGATCCCTTGATCATTATGTAGTGTGCTTCCTTGTCTCTTGTAACATTCTTTAAAGTCTATTTTTTCTGACATGAGTATTGCTACTCCAGAATTCTTGTGATTTCCATTTACATGGAATATCATTTTCCATCCCCTCACTTTCATTCTGTTTGTGCCCCTAGATCTGAAGTGGGTCTCTCTTAGACAGCATATCGATAGGTTTTTGTATCCATTCAGAGAGCCTGTGTCTTTTGATTGGAGCATTTAATCTATTCACATTTAAGGTAATTATCCATATTTCTGTTCCTATTACCATTTTCTTAATTGTTTTGGATTTGCTTTTCTAGGTCCTTTTCCTCTCTTGTATTTCCCACTTAGAGAATTTCCTTTACCATTTGTTGTAGAGTTTGTTGGGTGATGTTGAATTCTCTTAGCTTTTGTTTGTCTGTAAATCTTTTGATTTCTCCATTGAATCTGAATAAGTTCCTTGCCAGGTAGAGTCACCTTGTTGTAGGTTCCTCCCTTTCATCACTTTAAATATACCTTGCCACTCCCTTCTAGCTTGTAAAGTTTCTGCTGAGAAATCAGCTGTTAAACTTATGGGAGTTCCCTTTTATGTTGTCATTTTTCCCTTGTTGTTTTTAATAATTTTTCTTTGTCTTTAATTTTGGTCAATTTGTTTCCTCTGTGTCTTGGCCTGTTTCTACTTGGGTTTATCCTGCCTGAGACTCTCTCCCTTTCCTGGGTGGTTATTTACTTTCCCATGCTAAGGAAGTTTTCAACTATAATCTCTTCAAATATTTTCTGGTTCCTTTTTCTTCTTCTTCTGGAACCCTTATAATTCAAATGTTGGTGTGTTTAATGTTGTCCCAGAGGTCTCTTAAGCTGTATTCATTTCTTTTCATTCTTTTACTTTATTCTGCTCCATGGCATGAATTCCACCATTCTGTCTTCCAGGTCATTTGTCCGTTTTTCTGCCTCATTTATTCTGCTATTGATTCCATCTAGTGTTTTTTCGTTTGTTTTTTTGTTTGTTTGTTTGTTTGTTTTTGTTTTTGCAGTACACGGGCCTCTCACTGTTGTGGCCTCTCCTGTTGTGGAGCACAGGCTCCGGACGCGCAGGCTCAGCAGCCATGGCTCATGGGTCCAGCCACTCCGCAGCATGTGGGATCTTCCCAGACCGGGGCATGAACCCATGTCCCCTGCATCAGTAGGCGGACTCTCAACCACTGCACCACCAGGGAAGATTTGTCAAGTGTATTTTTCATTTCAATTTTTGTATTGTTCGTCTCTGTTTGTTCTTTAATTCTCCTAGGTTTTTTTAAAGATTTCTTGCATCATCTCAATCTTTGCCTCCATTCTTTTTCCAAGGTCTTAGATCATCTTCGCTATCATTATTCTGCATTCTTTTTCTGGAAGGTTACCTATCTCCACTTCATTTAGTTGGTTTTCTGGAGTTTTATCTTGTTCCTTCATCTGGGACATTGTCTTCTGCATTTTCATTTTGTTTATCTTTCAGTGAATATGGTTATCATTCTACAGGCTGTAGGATTGTAGTTCTTCTTGCTTCGGCTGTCTGCCCTTTGGTGGATGAGGCTAAGAGGCTTGTGCAAGCTTCCTGTTGAGAAGGAGTAGTGGTGGGTAGAGCTGGGTGTTACTCTGGTGGGCAGAGCTCAGTAAAACTCAATCCCCTTGTCTGATGATGGGTGGGGCTGAGTTTCCTCTCTGTTGGTTGTTTGGCTCACTGCTGAGACAACCCAGTACTGGAGGCTACAGGCACTTTGGTAGGGCTAATGGTGGACTGCAGGAGGGCTCATGCCAAGGAGTACTTCCCAGTACTTCTGTTGCCAGTGTCCTTGTCCCCACAGTGAGCCACAGCCTACCCCACGTCTGCAGGAGACCCTCCAACATTAGCAGGTAGGTCTCTTTCATTCTCCTAAGGGATCCCTCCTCCTTCCCCCTGGGTCCTGATGCACACACTACTTTGTGTGTGCCCTTCAAGATTGGAGTCTCTGTTTCCCCCAGTCCTGTCGAAGTCCTGCATTCAAATTCCACTAGCCTTCACAGTCTGATTCTCTGGGAATTCCTCCTCCTGTTGCTGGACCCCAAGGTCTGGAAGCCTGACATGGGACTCAGAACCTTTACTCCAGTGGATGGACTTCTGTTGTATAATTATTCTCCAGTTTGTGAGTTACCACCCAGTGGTTATGGAATTTGATTTTATTGTGATTGTGCCCCTCTTACCATCTCATTGTGGCTTCTTTTTTGTTTGGATAGGGGGTATCTTTTTTAGTGAGTTCCAGTGTCTTCCTGTCAATGATTGTTCAGTAGTTAGTTGTGATTCCAGTGCTCTCGCAAGAGGGAGTGAGTGCAAGTCCTTCTACTCTGCCATCTTGAACCAATCTCCTCCTCAATCATAATAGATTTTAATGTTGTGTCTAAATGTAAGAAAGCTGATTGTCCTTGCACACAATGAGCATTACACTAAAGTCTCAAATGTATAGACCTGTCAGATTGATTTGTTATAGTAAATAGAATAAGAGATTAGCAAAAGTACTTGGCATTTTCTATAGGAATAAGAAAGTTGAGTTCCAGGAATGAATACTAGAGTATCAGAGACAGAAAAACATGAAAAAAATTGAATTTAAAAAGTGTAAAGTGCAAAGAAACTTAAGTGAGGTAATAGAAAGGAATTTGGCATTTTCAATAGTAAAGAGTAGAGTGAGCAAAAGAGAAAATCAAATAATTGTTATGATAGTTCAACTTGAGTTGCCCTCCAAGATAGGAAAGAAAGCAAAGCACAAAAAATGTGATTAAAATGAATTATTAAATATAACAAATAGGATGATTTAGAAAATGTATGTTCAAACTAGAAAATCAAGATCCAATTATGGTTGAAATTAGGACATTGAACAAAAATCTATTCAATTGAACCTGAGCTGGAAAATATCCTGAATTTGCAAATTAAAAGAATCAACTCTTTGAGGTAAAAGTAGCTAAATAAGCACAATATCATTTGAAATGAAGAAAAAATATATATATAATTTCTGGAGAGAAAAATTGGGTTTTATGCAGAGTCAAATGTGCAAGTTTATGACAGCAACTTTAAGATTCTAGACAAATGGACAATCTAACTGAAAAAAAATTACCAAGTTTGTCTCAACTAGCAAGATGGAAATGTAAAAAATTTAATGACCATAAAAAATTAAAAATAATCAACACAGTTTAAAAAATAAACGTCAAAATGTCTGGAAGGTTTAAGGGCATTTGGCAAATCTGCAAGTACCTGAAACAAATTTTATGTTGTATAAAAATGTCTCAGAGAATAAGCCAAACAGATAACCTGAAAACTCATGAAGTTCATTAGATTAAAATGACACACAGTAAAATAAAACAAGGGTTTATTTAAAGGATGTGCAATCCTGCATTGCTTTGTTTATATCGTTAAAAATAAAAGCCCCTTAAATCTCATCAATAGGACAGTGGTTAAATAAAATATGGTACATCCAAATTATGGAAAACTATGACAAAGTTTAGCAGAATGATAGAAACCTAAAAATAATAATGGAAATATCCTCAGGCATATTTTTAAGAAATAAAAGGAAGTCCAAGAACAGCACATACTGAAAAACAGCATTTGTATAAGGAAAAAGAATTATGAGCATCTGCATTAATAAGCAGACTGAAAAGGAAAAGGTGAGTAGAAAGGGAATGAAAGAGAAACAATTTTTGCTTTGAATTATGATGTATTGCTTGATTCTTTTATAATGTTTCTATACATATGTATACATGTTACTTGTGTGCAGAAGTTGCTGAAAATCAAAGCAAAATGACCATTTCTATGTGGAACAATTTTATTTATATCGGCTTTTCTCACTTCAATCTCTTAGTTCATCCTGACCAGTTTTGAAGTTTGTCATAAAACATTGGCATTATTAAATAACAATAATTTTGAATGATTTATTTTTATATGAGATTAGAGTCTAGATTTTCTGTGTTGTAATATTCCTCTTTTTCACATAGATTTGAATATTTGTTCTTGTGCAGGAGAGAAACTGGGGGATTCAGAGCTAGTACTTTTGAATGTTGCATGGATTTAGATATGTAAATAGAATGTGTTTATAATCATCAAAGAAGCACAGAAGAACAAATAAAAAATATTAGTTGTTTAAATAATATAACATAGGAGTTCTGCTAACTCATGCTAAATGCCTAATGAGGGTTAGGTAGAGGTTTCTGCTCAATTGCAGTCACTATGCAGCACAGGCTGATGGAGCCACTGCCATCTTGAATGTTCTCAATCTTCAGTGTGCAAGGAGAAGAGAGATGTACAGGTTTTGCAATTTCAAGGAAATACTGTAGCCTGGAATGGGATACTTTGGTTTGTTCACAGCTACTTGGATGTGAATTCACTCAACCCCAAAAAGGCCAGGAAATCCAATTTTATGATGTGCTCCAAAGGAGACAATTTGGGAATATTTAGCAAATAACAGCAATGACCACCACAGTGTTATTGTAGTTGGAAGTTGAAAACTGCTGGTCTATGTAATCCATAGATATCCAGAAAAATATTTGATGTATATATTTATAGATATAATATTTAACTGCATTAATATATTATTAAACTGAGCATCATAGATTTATGGATATAAGAAGGTTGTGTTTAGAATCCTACCTAAGGCATATTAATTTTGTGAACACGGACATTTTAATTGAATAGTATAAATTTAATTATTTTTTTTAAAGAGAGGCAATAGTATGTAAGACAATTGCTTTTTCCTACTTGAACTTGATGTGATTATCTTTATGAGGCTTTAAATACGGTGGTTGCCTAAAACTGAGCATTCACCATTAGTGGTTATAGTTGTGACAGTGGCATTACATGCTCTAGTTTTATGATCACATAATAGTCAAATATATTTTAAAGGATTTTCAGATATTTTAATTCAACACATAATCATAAACATTAAAGTACAGATAAGATTATCCCCTATTTATACCTAAGACAACTGAATCTCTGACTAACTTGCTCAAAATTACCGACAGTGCCTTCTTCAGTGTCTCAGGTCAAGGAAATGGAAGAGCCTAGAATCAAAACCTGACCAACAGATCCTACTACAGATTTAAAAAACAAACAAACATACAAAAAAACAAGAGAAAAGGAACCTGTGTACACCATGTATAGCATGTAGCTGAATCTTGAAAAAGGTTAAAAAACATATCTTATTAATTAATATTGAATCAAACAACATTCCATTTCCACATCAGTAATGATATGAAGCCTACGAATTGTTTCAAGATGTAAATTGTGATGATTCAATGTTAACCTTGATTGACATGCAATGCCTCGACATACAACGTTGAGGAAACATAAAAAATAACAATAAATACAGTATCATTTTTAGGAAAACAGTCTTCCTTACCCTCATATTTTGCTTGTTTCTCTGATCTTCCACATTATAAGAATACTTTTTAGTACATTTCAACTTTGGTTGAATGGTTAATTACATTTCTTCTCAAATTGATATAGATAGTACTCTTTACGGTCCTATTCTTGGACTAGATAACCTTACCCACAAATTGCCTACAGAACTGCACTCCACTGTGATTTTTTGGACATAATGGGTCCCACTGTGCCCACTACCTGTCTCACTGGCTTCCAGAGGTGTCCAGAGTCCCTGTGTCTTGTTTCTTTCAGAACCAAATGTTCTTGACACGTTACTGTCAGTACTCTCATTTAGATCTCCTGTTACTGTTTCACTGTTTCCTTGCCATTTCATAAGAAGAACATCTTATTAAAGAGACAGTAGTCAAAGTTATACTCAGGATGTTGATTGAAAACCAACATTGCATAGCACTTCTAGCCTGAGGCAAATGCTCAATCTATTTTTGACAGGTACCATGGTCCTGTAGGTAGGTAAGCGGGATCTATAACCATACATCCCACACTGAAACTGTAATAATTGCAAATTTTAGATAGCTAGGAGTTCGAAGCATATTTAATTATATCATGGTAAGAAAGATTATTTATATAAAATGTCCTGAAGACAGTTATTAAAAACTTTTATGATATAAGACTCAAAATCATAGCAGGTCTTGGGACTTCCCTCGAGGTCCATTGGTTAGGACTCTGCAATCCCAATGGAGGGGGCACAGGTTTGATCCCTGACTGGGGAACTAAGATCCCACATGTTGCATAACACAGCCAAAAAATAAATAAATAAAATAAAATCATAGCATATTTGTGTGGGTTTGCAATTCAATACAAATCCTGGATTCATATCAGTTTCACCACAATCAATACTTACAACCCATTTCAGGTAAAATATTCTTAGCTCAAACTATGATATAGGTTCTGCTCTAGGATCCCATTTCATAAGGAAGGAAAATGAAGCTTATCCAGTTTAGGTCATTTCTCCAGAAGGTGATAAAATGAATGCAGACAGCTACCTTCCAAGGCATTGGTGGTTACTGTATCAATAAAGCATGTTCTTTCTCTTGTCTCAGAATGCTCTAAGATACAAAACACTCTGATCTTGTCCTAGTGTGCTCTAACGTTTCCTAACCAAGGCACTATTGAAATTTTGGGGCAAATGTTTTGTTCAGGGTAGGGGAATATACATCCTAGGTACAATGTTTAGCAGCAAGTCTGGCAAATACCCACTAGATGCCAGTAGCACCTACCCCAAGTTGTGACAATCAAAGATGTCTCCAGACAAAATTGTATTTGGTTGAGAATCACTGGTACTGGTATAATAAAAAATCTATTATAATGTGACTGATTTTAAATAGACTATTTTTTCTTTAAAGACAATATACTACCGTTTAAGGATGCAATATGACAAAAAATAACAACAGAATACATGTATATCTTTTCTCTACATATTTAAGAAGAAAATATAAAGGACTATAAATAGAAGAAACTGCAATTTATCAGTTTATTATTACTACTGTAGCCAGTGCTAGTAATAACTTTTTGACATCTTTTTGTATTACATGGATAACTTTTTCTGGGTGATTAGATATGTGATTTTGTCAGATTGTTAGTGACAAAGAATACCTTTGACTTTTGCATATATAACGTGTAAATACAGACCTACATAACAAAAATTATAATGTTGTGCTTACATATGGTTTATTGAGTTGGATACAATCTCACAATTTTTCTGCTGTAATTTAATTTTTTGTTTCTGAAGACTTTGGTATTACTTTTGTTAACAGACAGTTAAGATTTCTAGCAAAACAACTTTTTAATAAAAGTTTAACATTGGAAAACACTGTATTACTAGATATAAAAATTTTAAACATATTTTTCCCCTCTATCACCTGATAGGGCAACACATTAACTTATTTTTATTTTATTCAGATCCTTTCTCATCTCTGTTCAGAAGTAGTGAATTCAAATGTTTTCTGAATAGAGGTGGAAAAATATACAGACATATAAGAACTAAACATATACAAAAATAAGCTATGTGCTATGTAGAATTATTTTGTGATTTAAATAAACTAAAAATGTGGGCAAAATAAGAATGAGAAAAAAGAGATGGCAGTCTGAATTCAAACTCAGAATCTGTCTTTTCAGTTGCCAGCAGGTGAAATCTCTGTTTAATTCTCATATCTTCAGCTGAGCTGCTTAGAATCCACCTGCCCCACAGAAGGTTCCTGATTCAGCCAGACATTTGGGTCTATACACTGTTCATACTCAGTCTACGCACAGATTTAGACCCCCTTTCTTGGCTCTGCTCTTTGAGGTTTTTCCTTCCTCACTGTCCAGAGGCCGTAGGAATCCCGAATTTGGTTCTCTAGTTCTTCAAGCCCATAGGACTGTAAGTTGCTTCCAGAATTTTAGTATTAATGGTGTCAGCTGGTGCCTTTCCTCTGCCAAAAAGCTGGAATAAGAAAAAACAAGAAAACCTTGGCAAACTCACCAAGTATCTTCACTTGTTCCTATTTTTACCTGATTTTGGTTGTTTTCATTGCCTTTAAGTTGCTTTTGTTTGTATGTTTTCTTTTTAATCTTTTTCAGTTCCTATGCAAGTGAGAGCGAGTCTCATAAAGGCAGTTCCTCTATGATTGGGAGCAAATCTGCCAACACTTTCAGAGTTCAAGGTGAACCTCAGGCTCCAAATCTGAAGTTTTACATTTTTTTCTCCAATCTTGCTGATTTAAGAGCATATTTAACTCTCGTAAATGTACCTACTTTTGGCAAATGGAATTGCATGCTTTACTGATCATAAGTTGTAGAGTGTATATTATTTGTGCCCATTTACATAATTTACTGATTAAAGTACATATTTAATCTATTGACCTTTACACTTATCTTACTTATACAGACCTATAATCAAGGCATCTACTTTACTGGATAACATTTATATCTTATCAAATTACTTACCGCTTATTAACCTTTGAAATACTGGAGACTGGCCCATATCCTCTCTGCTAATCAGGGGTCCACAGTTTCTTCTGTCAAAAGTGCATACTTTTTGTTGGATTTGTCTCATCTCTCTGTTCTTTTACTTAAGTTCTATTGCATTAATTTGTCTTTCTTTTCTTTTACTATTCTTTTCTCTCTCCTGTTTTCATTGGCTTTATTTCTGTATAGCCATCTCTCTTTATGCCACATTCTGATCAATTCTACATATACCTTTGATAAGCTCCGAGGTATATGGAGCTAAAATTTGTTCCCTGAATTTTTAATGCGAACATGATCTTGCATGGGCAGGTCAGCTTGACTGTTTAGTCTTTCCTCTGATTGAGGATAACCTTTTAAAATGTATTTTTATATTGAGTAAACATTCTCAAGTTTGGTATTTGAGAGGGGGAGAGAGGTAAGGAAAGAAACAATTTTAATATGGTAAATTAAATGTTATGACAGGTGTATCCTTAATGTGCTGTAGTTGCATGTAGGAGGGACAATTAACCCATAGTTGCATGGAGAAAATATATCAAAAAACAAAACTGGAAATGGTCTATGTGCACTGACTCTTGAAAAATATCTTGTTGCCTTAATAAATTTAACTACTGAAGCAACATTTTTGGTATTAGACATTTTCCACTGTGGGCTGTTCTTTTAAAAATAAAATGATAATTCAGTAAAGCATAAACTGGAGTGATGTTAAAGGTCCCAGATACTCACACATTTTCTTAAAATGCTAAAGATATGAAACTCAAAGAAGTTAATTGATTACCCAATGCCCAAAGCTAGATACTAGCAGATTTGGAACTTGGTTGTGAGACTGCATTTTTAAACTTTGATGTGATTAGGCATAGAGTTTCTTGCCTGAGAATAAAAGTAAAAAATAAATTTTAAAAATTGATGATGGTTTATTAGATTAAGTAGCTCAAAGAAGAGAAAGGAAGACCATTTATGAATGAGAGTGGTAAAGTTCTAAATAGATAAATAGGATTGAAATCTAGGACCTCTGACTGAATTATTAGTACATGTCAACCTGTCATACTATCAAGCTTATTTTAAAATATATTTCTTAACTTCACAAAACACAAATCCATATAACAGTAGACTATTTGTTGTTTTAATGCATAGCTATTATTAAGAAACTTATTGTAGAATAGTATTTGATTTACAGAAAAAATTTGAAGATAATACAGAGATCCCCATGTACCTCACACCTAATTTTCACCATTAGTAACATCTTGCATTATTAGGTACAATTTTTTACAATTAATGAACCAATAGTGGAACATTGTTATTAACAAAACTCTTTTATTTATGTTTTCTTTTTTACATAATACTTTTCCTCTTCCAGGATCCCACCCAGAATATTACATTATATTTCTTCAACACGTCTCCTTAGGCTCCTTTACTGTGACAATTTCTCAGACTTTCCTTGTTTTTGATGACTTTTCTAGTTTTGAGGACTAATTGTCATATCTTTTTTTTAGAATGTCCCTCAGTTAGGATGTGTCTGGTATAGTTTCCATGATTGACTGGGATTATGTTTTTTTGGGAAGCAGACCACAGTGGGAATGTGTCGTTATCATCATATTATACCAAGCGTACAGTCTTTCAACATGGCTTATCTCTGTTGATGTTTACCTTGATGGCATGGCTGAGATAGTGTTTGGAAAATTTCTCCATTTTAAAGTTAATCTTTTCCCCCTTTTCAATATTGTACTTTTCAAAGGAAGTCACTATGTGCAGGCCACACTCTAACCGTGGGAATTTATTTTCCCCCTCCTTGAGGATTCAAGCATCTACATAAATATTTTGAACTTCTCCTGCAGAGGAAATTTGTCCAAAATTTTCAATTGATTTATTAAATCACTTGTTTATATCAGTACAGACTCACGGATATTTATTTTATATTTTAGGTAATAATCCAATACTACTTTATTTTGTTTCCCAATTATTTCAACTTTGGCTATCGTGGGCTCTTTCAGTCAGCTCCTGTATTCCATTTGAAATATCACCATCATTGTGTGTGTGTGTGTGTGTGTGTGTATGTGTATGTGTGTGTTGAACACTTCCTTATTTTCTGACAGTACAAGATGCTCCAGGATCACCATGTGTAATAGACTACACCCTAATCAACATCCAGCATACTAATCTGTGCCTCTCAGAATGTTAAGGAAATCCAACCTGTGGCAATTCCCATTTATATAGTTAAACTTGGTTAAATATTTTTTTTCTATTTTCCGTAGTAGAATATTATGGAGACTTTAAAATGAATTATATAACTATGTCCATCTCTATTGTTATATTTATCTACACATTTATATCTATTTAATATGTATATATTTGTATGTTTATATAATCAATATCTATAGAATATATTTAATGCCCAAGAAAGATAATTTTGGTAAAAATGAAAATTTTCAAGAGACTATACTTAGTGTGATTATGACATAAATAAAATCACAGCACCATTGGTTTAAAGAAAAGATCTGTCTGAGTAAATATCAAACAGGTCCTGTTGGTTTTGAAGAATGAGGTAATATGGACCTTTTCTTTCTACATATTTTTTTGCTTAATATTTTGTAATGATTATGTGCTATGTTTATAATAAGAAAAAATGATTCCGAAGGCCATAGTAAAATTCCTAAATGCTGATGATGATTGTTATGTACTGAATTATGTCTACCCAAAATTATAGGTTGAAGTATTAAGACCCAATGTGACCGTATTGGAAATAGGAATTTAAGGAGGTAATTAAGTTTAAATAGGGTCATAGGGGGTGAAACTCTAATCCAATAGGCCTGATGTCCTTATAAGAAGAGGAAGAGATACCAGGAGAGTACACACACTGAGGAAAGGCCATGTAAGAACACTGAGAAGGCATCTGTCTGCAAGCGAGAAAGAGAGGCTATATCACAGACCAGTTATTCTCGATATTGAACTTGGATTTCCAGTCTCCAGAACTTTTAGAGGAAAAAAAAATCAGTTGTTTAATCGACCACGGCTGTAGTATTCTGTAAGCAGCCTCAGTAAATTAATGCAATGATAATAATAATAATGCCATAATTAACAACATTTTACTTAAATTTTGCAAGTGTTCCTATTTGTTGTTTTTTCCTTTATTTTATTTTAACATCTTTATTAGAGTATAATTGCTTTACAATAGTGGGTTAGTTTCTGTTTTACAACAAAGTGAATCAGCTATACATATACATATATCCCCATATCTCTTCCATCTTGCGTCATCCTCCCTCCAACCCTCCCTATCCCACACTTCTAGGTGTTCACAAAGCACTGAGCTGACCTTGCTGTGCTATGCGGCTGAATCCCACTAGCTATCTATTTTACATTTGGTAGTATATATAAGTCCATGCCATTCTCTCACTTCGTCCCAGCCATTCTCTCACTTCATCCCAGCTTACCCTCCCCCCTCCACGTGTTCTCAATTCCATTCTCTAGTAGGTGTACATCTTTATTCCCTCTTTTTTTTTTAATTTCATGTGTCTGTATTAGCAAATGGTATTTGTTTTCCTCTTTCTGACTTACTTCACTCTGTATGACAGATTCTAAGTCCATCCACCTCATTACAAATAACTCAATTTCATTTCTCATTATGGCTGAGTAATATTCCATTGCATATATGTGCCACATCTTGTTTATCCATTCATCTGTTGATGGACACTTAGGTTGCTTCCATGTCCTGGCTATTGTACATAGAGCTGCAATAAACATTGTGGTACAGGCAATTTTTTCAATTATGTTCCCTCAGAGTATATGCCCAGTAGTGGGATTGCTGGGTCGTAAGGTAGTTCTATTTTCAGTTTTTTAAGGAAGCTCCATACTGTTCTCCATAGTGACTATATCAATTTGCATTCCCACCAACAGTGCAAGAGGGTTCCCTTTTCTCCACACCCTCTCCATCATTTATTGTTTGTAGGTATTTTGATGAGGGCTATTCTGACTGGTGTGAGGTGATAACACATTGTAGTTTTGATTTGTACTTCTCTAATGATTAATGATGTTGAGCATTCTTTCATTAGTTTGTTGGGAATCTGTATAAAATTGGAGAAATGTCGATTTAGGTCTTCTTCCCATTTTTGGATTGGGTTGTTTGTTTTTTTGATACTGAGTGGCATGAGTCACTTGTAAATTTTGGAGATTAATCCTTTGTCAGTTGCTTCATTTTCAAATATTTTCTCCCATTTTGAGGGCTGTCTTTTCCCCTCGCTTATGGTTAACTTTGCTGTGCAAAAGCTTTTAAGTTTCATTAGGTCCCATTTGTTTATTTTTGTTTTTATTTCCACTTCTCTAAGAGGTGGGTCAAAAAGGATCTTGCTGTGATTTATGACATAGACTGTTCTGCCTATGATTTCCTCTAAGAGTTTGATAGTTTCTGGCCTTACATGTTGGTCTTTAATCCATTTTGAGTTTATTTTTGTGTATGGTGTTAGGGAGTGTTCTAATTTCATTCTTTTACATGTAGCTGTCCAGTTTTTCCAGCACCACTTATTGAAGAGGCTGTCATTTCTCCATTGTATATTCTCCCCTCTTTTATCGAAAATAAGGTGACCATATATGCATGGGTTTATCTCTGGGCTTTCTCTCCTTTTCCATTGATCTATATTTCTGTTTTTGTGCCAGTACCAGACTGTCTTGATTACTCTATCTTTGTAGTATAGTTTGAAGTCAGGGAACCTTATTCCTCGAGCTCCCTTTTTCTTTCTCAAGATTGCTTTGGCTATTCAGGGTCTTTTGTGTTTCCATACAAATTGTGAAATTTTTTTTTTCTACTTCTGAGAAAAATGCCATTGGTAGTTTGATAGGGATTGCATTGAACCTGTAGATTTGCTTTAGGTAGTATACACATTTTCATAGTGTTGATTCTTCCAATCCAAGAACATGGTATATCTCTCCATCTGTTTGTATCGTGTTTCATTTCATTCATCAGTATCTTATAGTTTTCTGCATACAGGTCTTTTATCTCCTTAGGTAGGTTTATTCCTAGATATTTTATTCTTTTTGTTACAATGGTAAATAGGAGTGTTTCCTAAATTTCTATTTCATATTTTCATCATTAGTGTATAGGAATGCAAAAGATTTCTGTATATTAATTTTCTATCCTGCTACTTAACCGAACTCATTGATTAGATCTATTACTTTTCTGGTAACATCGTTAGGATTATCTGTGCATAATATCATGTCATCTGCAAACAGTGACTGCTTTACTTCCACTTTTCCAATTCGGGTTCCTTTTATTTCTTTTTCTTCTCTGATTGCTGTGGCTAAAACTTGCAAAGCAGTGTTGAATAATAGTGGGGAGAGTGGGCAACCCTGTTTTGTTCCTGATGTTAGTGGAAATGCTTTCAGTTTTTCACTATTGAGAATGATGGCTGTGGGTTTGTCATATATGGCCTTAATTATTTTGAGGTAAGTTCCCTCTATGCCTACTTTCGGCAGGGTTTTTATCATAAATGGGTGTTGAATTTTGTCAAAAGATTTTTTCTGCATCTATTGAGATGATCATTTGGTTTTTATTCTTCAATTTCTAAATATGGTGTATCACATTGATTGATTTGCATATGTTGAAGAATCCTTGCATTCCTGGAATAAACCCCACTTGATCATGTTGTGTGATCCTTTTAGTGTGCTGTTGGATTCTGTTTGTTAGTATTTTGTGTAGGATTTTTGCCACTATGTTCATCAGTGATATTGGCATGTAGTTTTCTTTCTTTGTGACATCTTTGTCTGGTTTTCATATCAGGGTGATGGTAGCCTTATAGAATTAGTTTGGGAGTTTTCCTCCCTCTCTGATATTTTGGAAGAGTTTGAGTAGGTTAGGTGTTAGCTTTTGTCTAAATGTTTGATAGAATTCGCCTGTGAAGACTTCTGGTCCTGGGCTTTTGTTTGTTGGAAGGTTTTTAATCAGAGTCTCAATTTCAGTGCTTGTGATTGGTTTGTTCATATTTTCTATTTCTTCCTGGTTCAGTCTTGGTAGGTTGTGCTTTTCTAAGAATTTGTCCATTTCTTCCAGGTTGTCCATTTTAATGGCATATCGTTGATTGCAGTAATTTCTTATGATCTTTTGTATTTCTGCAGTGTCAGTTCTTCTTTTTAATTTCTAATTCTATTGATTTGAGTCTTCACTTTTTTTTCTTGATGAGTCTGTCTAATTGTTTATCATTTTTTTCTTATCTTCTCAAAGGACCAGCTTTTAGTTTTATTGATTTCTGTTATTGTTTCTTTCATTTCTTTTTCATTGATTTCTGATCTGATCTTTATGATTTATTTCCTTCTGCTAACTTTGGGGTTTTTTTGTTCTTCTTTCTCTATTTGCTTTAGGTGTAAAGTTAGGTTGTTTATTTGAGATATTTCTTGTTTCTTGTTGTAGGATTGTATTGCTATAAATGTCAGTCTTAGAACTGCTTCTGCTGCATTCCAAAGGTTTGGGTCATCGTGTTTTCACTGTCATTTGTTTCTACGTACTTTTTGATTCCCTCTTCGATTTCTTCAGTGCTTTCTTTGTTCTTAAGTAGTGTATAGTTTAGCCTCCATGTGTTTGGTTGCTTTACACATTTTTTCCTGTAATTGATATCTAGTGTCATATCATTGTGGTTAGAAAAGCTACCTGATACAATTTCAATTTTCCTAAGTTTACCAAGGTTTGATTTGTGACCTAAGATATGCTCTATTCTGGAGAATATTCCATGAGCACTTGAGATTAAACTGTATTCTGTTTTATTTGGATGAATGTCCTATAAATATCAATTAAGTCCATCTTATTTAATGTATCATTTAAAACTTTTGTTTCCTGATTTAATTTCAATTTGGATGATTTGTCCATTAGTGAAAGTGGGATGTTAAAGCCCCCTACTATGATTGTGTTACTGTTGATTTCCCCTTTTATGGCTGTTAGCATTTGCCTTATGTATTGAGATGCTCCTATGTTGGGTACATAAATATTTCAATTTTTATACCTTCTTAGATTGATCCGTTGATCATAATGTAGTGTCCTTCTTTTTCTCTTGTAATAATCTTTATTTTAAAGTCTATGTTATGTGATATGAGAATTGCTACTCCATCTTTCTTTTGGTTTCCATTTGCATGGAATATCTTTTTCAATCCCCTCATTTTAGTCTGTATGTTTCCCTAGTTCTGAATTGGGTCTCTTGTAGACATCATATATACAGGGCTTGTTTTTGTATCCATTCAGCTGGTCTATATCTTTTGGTTCTAGCATTTAATCCATTTACATTTAATGTAACTATTGATATGTATGTTCATATTAGCAATTTCTTAATTGTTGTATGTTTGTTATTGTAGGCCTTTTCCTTCTCTTGTGTTTCCTGCCTAGAGAAGTTCCTTTAGCACTTGCTGTAGTGCTGGTTTGGTGGTGCCGAATTCTCTTAGCTTTTATTTGTCTCTGAAAATTTTATTTTGTCCATCAAATCTGAATGTGATCCTTGCTGGGTAGAGTAATCTTGGTTGTAGGTTTTTCCCTTTCATCACTTTAAATATGTCCTGCTACTCCCTTCTGGCTTGTAGAGTTTCTGCTGAAATATCAGCTGTTAACCTTATCAGGATTCCCTTGTACGTTTTTGTTTTTGTTTTTCCCTTGCTGCTTTTAATATTTTTTTCTTTTTGTTTAATTTTTGATAGCTTGAGTAATATGTGTGTTGGCATGTTTCTCCTTGTATTTATCCTGTATGGTACTCTCTGCACTTCCTGGAATGACTAATTATTTCCTTTCCCATATTAGCGAAGTTTTCAACTCTAATCTCTCCAAATATTTTCTCAGAGCATTTCTTTTTCTTTTCTTATTCTGGGACCACTATAATTCAAATGTTGGTGTGTTTAATGTTGTCCCAGATATCTCTGAGACTGTCCTCAATTCTTTTCATTCTTTTTTCTTTATTCTTCTCTGCAGTAGTTATTTCCACTCTTTTATCTTCTGTGTCACTTAACTGGTTTTCTCTCTCAGCCTTTCTGCTATTGATTCCTTCTAGAGAATTTTTAATTTCATTTATTGTGTTGTTCATCATTGTTTGCTCTTTGGTACTTCTAGGTCCTTGTTAATCGTTTCCTGTATTTTCTCCATTCTATTTTCAAGATTTTGGATCATCTTTAATGTTATTTCTCTGAATTCTTTTTCAGGTAGACTGCCTATTTTCTCTTCATTTTTTTGGTCTGGTGGGTTTTTACCTTGCTCCTTTGTCTGTTTTTTTTTTTTTTTTTCTCTCTTTCTTCTCATTTTGCTTAACCTGCTGTGTTTGGGGTCTACTTTTTGCAGGTTGCAGGTTTGTAGTCCCTGTTGTTTTTGGTGTCTGCCCCCAGTGTGTAAGTTTGGTTCAGTGGGTTGTGGAGGCTTCCTGGCAGATGAGACTAGTTTCTGTGTTCTGGTGAATGAGGCTGTATCTTGTCTTTCTGCTGTGCAGGTCCAGTTCTGCTGCTGTGTTTTGTTGGGTCTGTGACCTTATTATGATTTTAGGCAGACTTTATGCTAGTGGGTGTGGTTTTGTTCCTGTCTTGCTAATTGTTTGTCATAGGGTGTATAGCACTGCAGCTTGCTTGTTGTTTTTTTGTTGTTGTTGTTGTTGTTTTTGTGGTATGTGGGTCTCTCACCGTTGTGGCCTCACCCATTGCGGAGCACAGTCTCTGGACGTGCAGGCTCAGCGGCCATGGCTCATGGGCCCAGCCACTCTGCAGCACGTGGGATCCTCCCAGACCAGGGCATGAACCCGCGTCCCCTGCATGAGCAGGTGGACCCTCAACCACTGCGCCACCAGGGAAGCCCTTGCTGGTTGTTTAATGGAGCTGGGTCTTGGCATTGAGATGGAGATCTCTCAGAGATTTTCACCGTTTGATGTTACATGGAGCTGGGAGGTCTCCGTTAGACCAATGTTCTGAACTTGGCTCTTCCACCTCAGAGGCACAGGCCTGACACCCGACAGGAGCACCTAGACCCTGTCATCCACATGGCTCAGAATAAAAGGGAGAAAGAAAGAAAGAAAGAAAAGAAAGAAAGAAAGAAAGAAAGAAAGAAAGAAAGAAAGAAAGAAAGAAAGAAAGGAAGGAAGGAAGGAAGGAAGAAAGAAAGGAAGGAAGGAAGAAAGAAGGAAAGAAAGAAAGAAAAAGTTAAATAAAATAAAATAGTTATTAAAATAAAAACTAATTATTAAAAATAAAAAAAATTAAAAGTGTTAAAAAGAAAGAAAGAAAGAAGAGAGCAACCAAACCAAAAATCAAATCCATCAATCATAATAAGTGCTACAAATTATAGTAAAAAGAAAAGAAAGAAAGAAAAAAAAAGGACAGATAGAGCCCTTGGTCAAATGGTAAAAGCAAAGCTATAAAGACAACATCACACACAGAAGCATACACATACACACTCACAAAAAGAGGAGAAAGAAGAAGAAGAAAAAAAAAGAAAAAAGAAAAAAAAAATATATATATATATCTCTTTGCTCCCAGTGTCCACCGCCTCAACTTGGGATGATTCGTTGTCTATTCAAGTATTCAACAGATGCAAGGTACATCAAGTTGATTGTGGAGATTTAATCCACTGCTCCTGAGGCTGCTGGGAGAGAGTTTCCTTTCTCTTCTTTGTTTGCTCATCACCTGGGGTTCAGTCTTGCATTTGTGCCTGCCTTTGCATATTGGTCACCTGAGGGCATCTGTTCTTTGCTCAGACAGGATGAACTTGAAGGAGCAGCTGATTTGGGGGCTCTGGCTCACTCGGGCTGGGAGGAGGGAAGTGTAGAGAATGCGGGGCAAGCCTGTGGTGGCAGAGGCTGGCGTGACGTTGCACCAGTCTGAAGTATGCTGTGTGTTCTCCCAGGGAAGTTGTCCCTGGATCACGGGACCCTGGCAGTGGCGGACTGCACAGGTTCCTGGGAGGGGAGGTGTGGATAATGACCTATGCTTGCACACAGACTTCTTGGTGGCTGCAGCAGCATCCTTAGCATCTCATGCCCATCTCTGGGGTCTACGCTGATAGCCATGGCTCATGCCCATTTCTGGAGCTCGTTTAGGCAGTTCTCTTAATCCCCTCTCCTAGCACACCATAAAACAAAGAGACAAGAAAAAGTCTCTTGCCTCTTCGGCAGGTCCAGACATCTTCCTGGACTCCCTCCTGGCTAGCTGTGGTGCACTAGCACCCTTCAGGTTGTGTTCACACAGCCAACCCCAATCCTCTCCCTGGGATCTGACCTCTGAAGTCTGAGCCTTAGCTCCCTGCTCCCACATACCCTGGCGGGTGAGCAGGCAAGCCTCTTAGGCTGGTGAGTGCTGGTTGGCACTGACCCTCTGTGTGGGAATCTCTCCACTTTGCTCTCTGCACCCCTGTTGCTGAGCTGTCCTCCATGGCTCCAACGCTTCACTCTGCCACCTGCAGACTCCACAAGTGAAGGGACTTCCTAGTGTGTGGAATTTTTTCCTCCTTCACAGCTCTTTTCCAGTGGTGCAGGTCCCGTCCCTATTCTTTTGTCTCTGTTTTTCTTTTTTCTTTTGCACTATGCAGGTACGTGGGGAATTTCTTGCCTCTTAGGAGGTCTGAGGTCTTCTGCCAGCATTCAGTAGGTGTTCTGTAGGAGTTATTCCACATATAGTTGTATTTCTGATGTATTTGTGGGGAGGAAGGTGATCTCTGCATCTTACTCTTCCGCTATCTTGAAGGTCTCTCCCTAGTTAAGTTTTGTGAGTGTAACTTCCAAAGAGTTATTTAAAGATTTAAAAGTTTAAATGCAATTACTGTTTTATTCAAAAGACAAAATTATCATCTTGACAAATAAGACCATTGAGGAACATATCTCAGCATTTATTACAACATATATATATATATATATATATATATTTCTTTTACTGTCTGTATAATTTGTACTACTTCAAAATTTTGTTTGGTTTATTTTTACATGCCCGGTTTTATTAGAAACCATTATGAATTTGCTGTAAACATATATATTTTTTTCATTTTGTATTGTTAATCAATTCTTGCATTGATTATGTGTGAATCAAACAATATGTAAATCCTAAGGTCATGATACATCATGAAATTAATTAACTTGAATTTCATGTATTTGCACAATATTGTTTACATAATTTTGTTGTCATGTTGTTGTTTTTGGAACATATCAAGTATTATTTTTTCCCATTGCAGAACCATGGTTATTACTCACACTTAACTAGTTTGATAGTGTTCATTGAATAGCTTAAGATTTTCCTAAAACGCTAAAATGAGATAATTCATACTGTTATGACTATTGTGGTAATATTACCAAATGTTTGTCAATTTCATCAAAGGCATGACTATTGCTGATTATAATATTTTTCCACACAATATTCTCTGTTTGTAGTAATATTTTAAACAGGCAGAACAAGGAACGATGTTTAGAATAAAATGTGCAAATGCCAAACACATGAGTTCTGCTGCATTAGGAAGGTTCACTCAGCTTGTTATCATTTTTAGCCAATTGTTGATGCATTACCAGAAATTGTCAAATTTTCAAAACAGATCCACATGAGTCACAAGTTTTCCCCAACATTAATTTGTTAATAATGATTAGAGGATGATACAAACAACTAAGAAACAACCACAGATTCGTCATCAGTCTCTGGAAGTTCCAGATTTCCACAAGTTTCTTTTAGCACTCTGGGATGTAGTTTTATTTCAAAGTGACAAATGACAACTATATGTTGTACAGATTAACACAAGGAAGTCACTTAGGTTTGGGTTCTTTTGGGTTTTTATACTGTGATTGTCATGTAGCTAGAGGACCTATGGGACCTGCCTGCACCAATCACTTGATAATTTCCATTGTTAATCAAGCTTCATCCCATAAATCCAAATCTCAGTTTCATTTAAAGTAAAAAATCAAGTTAGAAAAGAACTTAGAGAGGAACCCAAATGCCCCTTAGCATGTTTACAAATACCTCTTGTTGGGGGTTCAAAAGTGGGGTTCCTAAGGATGTAGAAAGGAAATTAGAGACTCACTATTAGCTGTTTTCTTCCTAGTTGCCATGTAGGAAGTCAATGGAGGAAACTGAATCTCATTTCTTAAAAGGAGAGAGAAATTCCAATTTTTATATGAAATTTCCTATGCATAATAGTGGTAGAAATGTTGTATAGGATTTAGCCCATAGGCTGCCAGATTGTTTTTTCTACTATAGACATAGTGAAGTCTTCCCCCTCTCTTACTGTTTTCCTGAATCAGACACAACTTTGGATTTGCTCAGTGAAGAGCATTGTGGCACCATCGTTTTAACATTTTAATTATGATGTTTGTCTTCCATTAAAAGAAAGCAGACAAATTGGATAAAATAAGAGGAAGATATGTTATTCTGTATAATAGGAATACCAAAGGCAGGGCAATTTGTAGATTGGTTGATTAAGCTGCCCAGCAACTGAGCTTCTCTCCTTGTTCTTCCCTTTGTTTCATGATGTTCCCAAGGTTCCTTCCTCGTAGAATGTCAAATAATAGCATAAAAAAAAAAAAAATCACTGGCCTATGAACCCTTTTAAGAGTGAGATAAAATTTTAGGAAGCACCCAGCAGCCTTTCTCTCATATCTCAATGACCAGAATTTTCAAATATGTCCCTGCCTCAGTCAATCGCTTGGTGAAAAGATTAAACCTACCACGACTAATTTTGAGCAATAAAGATAGGAAGGTGGGCTTTTGAAGCTACCAAGGAACATTGTTTCTACAGAAAGACATGGCCTCTTTCCAGGTGTACTGAGTCAAGAATAAGAAAAGAAGGACAAGCAACATCTATCTCATTTCCTCCTTACAACAATTTCAATTAATATAACCTATGCGAAGCTATTTTCTTGGCCAGTCCCACAAAATTGCTGGCTGATTTACTCATTTTAAGACCTGTGTCTTTCTTTTCTTAAGTTGCCATCATGTTACAATATGTCATCAAATTATTGTCCTGAATAAATTAGAACAAATTTCCTCTCTATATCTTCATATGTCACAGCAATGTTTTTGGAATAGGATGGATGTCTTGACATTTACCAACATTAAGTTTGCCCATGTTTTAATACTTTCAAATTATATGATGGTACAGAATGTGATGGTGTCCTCTGTAGCCTTTGGCACAGTATTATAAATAGAAGAGATTTGACATATATTAATTCATCGATTTAAATATCAAATTGTTAATAGTCTGAAATAGGTTCATGTTTACATCTGATGTATCCCTTCAAAACTAGTTTCATATAAAGCCTAATACTATAAAATTCTTTTATTTCTGCCTCTACTGGAAATTTACACCTTTTCTGAATACTTCGTTTTAGAATGTAGTCTCCATTGCTGCTATTTTCTTACATTGCACTCTTTACAACCCCTAAGATAAAAACCAAAATTACAATCTTAGGACATGACTATTATTTAGAAAAAAAATTAATATGTGTTTGTACTATATCATTCGCACTATACATTTATTATTCAATAAGATGTTTTAAATTTTTATGCTTCCTAATATGGGTGTGTATATGCAGTGGTATCTTCAGAGTTTTTGTTGTCATTTGTATATTTCTACAAATAATACCACAAATAAAAAATACATAATGCACAGCATAAATCACTAAGAATATAAAATTTCAGAATGCTTAAATTAGAGCACGAGTTTTTCCTATAGGAAAATTAAAGTTTTCTTTAAAGTTTTTTTTGAGGTGGGGGAGAAAATATTATGAAGAGAAAATTGTCATTTGTAATTTTGTTTTCTCCACAATCTTAAGCAGTTTCTATGGGTAAGCTAGGAGCCATCATGGAAGAAGGAGGTCTTTTGCAATACACTAGAAATTATTTGGAATATCTTAAGAAGCACGAACATACAGTCATGTTGAGACAATCCCAAGTATTATTTCCACTCTGTTATCGAAGACAGATAAATGTATCAGAATATGTCTGACATTCACTGTGCACTATCTGTCAGTTATTTTTCTATGTGCATTTCACATACTAATGGTTTGATCCCCACAACAAACCTGGAGAGGAATTTCATCAATTTCCATATTTTACCTGTGAAGTCACAGAAGCATAGTAAAGTTTAAACATATCACTTATGATCAGGTCTTATACCTGGTAAAGTTGGAACCAACACCTCCTCAGGGCTATACAGGGATTTTATATGAATTAGAATTCAAAAAGCATCTCTTCTTCCATTAAAGTGATTGTGAGTATAATATTAATTTCTTAATAAAATGTAAATTAATGGTAAATATCTGGCATATAAATTATAATAATAAAATTATTAAACATAAAACAAAATGAAATTTAATCAAATTAATTAAGAATTCAAAACCAATATGATATATATTTTTAAACAAATGATTATACATCTTGCAATATCAGAAATGAAATTTACTGTGGAAATTTCAGTGTATTTTCCTTACTCAGTAATTTTCTTTTCTATAGAACTATTGATAGATTTTGCAGACTTTTTTGTGGCAGTAAACCTTAATTAGCTTTTTTTAAAAGACACTTTTAGAGCAAATTTAGGTTTATTTCAAAATTAAGAGGGAGATACAGAGATTTCCCATATACCCCATACTACCACACATACATAGCCTGCCCCATTTCAAAATTATTCATCAAAATGGTACATTTTTTGAATAGGATGAACCCACACTGACATATTATTATCACCCAAAGTCCATGCTTTACTTTATGATTCACTTTTGGTGCTGTACATTCTTTGGGTTTGGACACACTTTTAATGACATATATTCATGATTATAGTATCACATAGAATATTTTCACTGCCCTAAACATCCTCTGTGTTTTGCCTATTCATCTCCCCACCCCCTCCACACTGATATTTTTACTGTCTCCATAGTTTTGCCTTTTACAGAATGTTATAGAGTTGGAATCGTACAGTATGTAACTTTTTCAGATTGTCTTCTTACACTTATAAATATGCAAAGTTACTCCATGTCTTGATAGCTCATTTCCTTTTAGCTCTGAAAAATATTTCATCATATAGATATATCACAGTTTATTTATTCATTCACCTACTGAAGGACACCTTTGTTGCTTTCCAGTTTTGGTAATTATGAATAAAGGTATATAAACATCCCTGCACAGGTTTTTGTGTGGATGTAAGTTTTCAACATATTTGGGTAAGTGCAAAAGAGTGTGATTGCTGTGTCTTACACTAAGAGTATGTTTAATTTTGTAAGAAACTGCCAAACTGTCTTCCCAAGTGGCTGTACCATTTTCCATTCCTACAAGCAACATATCAGAATTCCCGTTGCTCTACTTCCTTCCCAGTATTTAGTGTTGTCAATGCTGACTTTAATCAACACTGATTTTGGTCATTCCAATAGATATGCAGTGGTATCTTATTCTCATTCAATTTTTTGATCTATTCTGAAAATCACTATCTTTTACTTGGTGCCTTTAGACCATTGTCATTCAAAGTGATTATTGATATAGCTGGATTAATATCTACCATATTTGGTGCTGTTGCCATTAGTTGCCTTTGTTCTTTTTTCTTATTTTTGTCTTACAATCTTTTCTTTTGTGGTTTTAACTGAGCATTTTATATTATTCCATTTTGTCTCCTTTCTTAGCCTATCAGTTACACTTTTTTAAAAATTTATTTTAGTGGTTGCCCTAGAATTTTCAATATACACTTGCAATTAATAAAAATCCACTTTGAAATAACATCAGAGCAATTCACGTGTAGCATATATACTTGTATACTTGCTGTTCTTCATTTCAAGTATCTATGATATATATGATATATAAAATATATACTTAAGAAATGATAATCAACACATTGTTGCTATTATTATTTTGAACAGTCAAGTAGTATCTGTTAGAACAAATAAGAAATATAAAAGTTTTAATTTTACCATCATGTACTCCTTCTTTGATTCTCTTCCTTTCTTTCTGTACATATGAGATTCTGACCGATATAATTTTTCTTCTCTCTAGAGAAATTATTTAACATTTCTTGCAAGGCAGGTCTGCTGGCAACAAATTTCCACAATTTTTGTTTGTCTGAGAATTTTTTTTCTCCTTCATAGTTAAGGACAATTTCACAGGGCTTAATTAGTTTTTAAATGAGTTTTCATTATTAGAAGCAATATTTCCCTCATGAGAATATTGGCAAATTTAAATACGTTCTTTAAAATTATTCAAATCAATATGTGTTCATTGATTGGTATAGACTAAAATCTAAAAGAGTTAAGCTCTTTAGTTTGTAATACATCAATATAATACGAATAGTAAATATTCAACAGTTAATTTCAAATATAAAATTTTACTTGATGGGAGAAATTCATGATTATTGTAATTTTTCATTCAAAAATTATTGTCAGGATTACTGAAAGGATTATTTCAGTTAATATATGGTGTTGTTGTATATGATAACAAATAAAATGAATTTGATATTTAGTTTTTGATTGTAGACAGGTTGATGATAATAATCATAGTTAAAATGTCTTCTTTGACAATTAAAAAATTTTGTTTTTAATAGGTGTGGAACTTGCCATCAATGTCAAGAAATTCTGCAAGAGTAGTGCATGTTTCATGTAACTGAGATTTTACAAATAATGACATTGATTCAACTTTTCCATTTTGAATTCAATTATATTTTCAAAATTATGTTGAATAAATAAATAGTTTTGCAATTTATTCCAAAGTTTTATCAGAATCAAAAACTAGTTAGATGTTAAAATAAAACAGTGAAAAAAAAAGAAAGCAGTGGTGTCTAAATAGATTTTGTGCATTGTTATTTAACAAGGTAAAATAATGCAAAGTTTAAAAATGTATTAAATTTGTGGAGAAACGTCTTTTTTACTTCTACTATAATTTTGTTGCTTATTTGCACAATATTTACATCTAAATTATTTTAGGTCAGGCTCAATTTCTAGAATAGATTACTTATATATATATATATATATATATATATATATAATTTCTTTCAATTTGTGTTACCTCCTAAAGAATATTCCAGAAAAAGAAATGTTCAATAATCGGAAAATAATTATTTCAGAAATCCAAAATTTTAACAATATTTGTTCACAGCTCTGCATGGCTTTTATTGTATCTTACTTAATCTTTTACCTTAATCTCGTAATGTTTAGCTTTTGTTACTTAATAAAATATTTGTTCATTTATCAATTACAAGTTGAATTATTCTGGGGAGGGGGTTATCCATGTGAATATTTAACATCATTTGGTATTGATATTTTTCATTTTGCTAAAACTTGCCATAATTTTAGGAAATTTTGCTGTGACTGCAAAAAGATAAAAATTCCCACTGATTCTCTTAAAGTTATTTTGGTCAGTCCTCTGGGTACATGTCATTGTCTCACCCCGAACCAAAAGATATTTATTATATTTTCAGCAACAGCAGAGTAGACTTATTTGTTTCACAGAGTTAGATTCTGTACTGCAAAAAATAGTTACATTTTTCAGGACAAACTTTAATTTTAATATTCATCACTATTATTGATACACATTTCACTTTATACATGGATTTTTAGAAAATGTTCCCATGCCCTAAATAATACTTTGAGGTAGATAAAGTAACAAAAGTCCAGCAATACTTTCTCCATTTAAACTGATCTGAACTAGTAAATTTCTTACAAAGCCCTACTTACATACCTTTTGGGAATTTCTGGTGTTTTGTCTATGAGATTTTATTTTCAACAAGATCACCTAGATGTTTTATTATCATATTATATTTCCAAGTATCTAGTAATGGCAGAGGGTACTGTTAATTTACTTTAATATGAATTATTTTAATCTCATTTTCTCCTGAAATTCAACATTCTTACACAGAGAGATACTAATAAATTTGCATCTTGCACCAACAGTGATTAATGTGCAGTATATTCTGCTGAAATTAATTGTTCTCATTTTTTTACCCCTATTTCCTGCATTCCATATAATTTCTCCAAAAATATATTCCAGAATCAGAATTATTTAATTGTTTTCTTTTCAGATGGCTTTCTGTTTCTGTGACCTTATCCTTTTCATTATTTTTATTTTTCCCCAGCATCTGGAGAAAATAACATTGTGCCTTAGTACTTTCAGCTTTGATTTTTAGCATTTTAAATTATTGAATACATGTTAACAGTGGTTAGTTTCTTGCTGAAAAATTTTCCTTAGCAAAATTTTAAAACTCCAAGCTATAATTATGAAACGTTTCTTTACTTATGCATTTGCCATTTTAATTTATGGAATACTAAATGATTATGAGCTATTATATAGTGATTCATGTCATAATAAAATAAAACACTTGTCCATACTATTTTGGATTTAGTATATAAATATCAAATGAAATAAATTGACATATGCAGCATCAAATGTAGTCAATTTTCCCAACTAATGAGTGTAGTTTATTAATTACTAACAACCAGTAAATCAATTAAAAAAGAGGTCCTTCCTTAAAATCATGAGTTATTTTAGATGTTTGGGGTCAATGAGATCTTTAAATTATCAAACATATTTTTCCTTTGTAATATGATAAAAATGCTATTATTCCACTTTCTCATGTCATTTTATTTAATTTTGACAAAATTGCCATAATATACTAATTCTGATACAACTGATCCCTGTTTTCTAAAAGTAAACATGTTTATAACAGGTTTATAAATAATTTCCAATATGCCATCAACATGAGCATGATAAAAATGAAAAAAGAACTTTTATGTGCACAACATGAACCAACTCATAAGACAACTCCATTTAGAGCCTGCATTCAACCTTAGGCAGGCTAGCTCCAGGGCAAGAGGGCCCAAAGGTATGAAATAATGTTATTTAGATGAAAATGACATTTATCTTTAAATTTCGACCTATATCTTTTGAGGTTCACATTACTTTTTCCCTTCCTGGCTCTTGTTTCCTCTATTATCTTGTTTTATTTGGAATTTGATTATAATTACTGATATAGGTTGAATTGCATCCCCCCCCCCAAAAAATATGTTGAAGCCCTGAACTCCACTACTTCAGAATGTGACCTTATTTGGAAATAGGGTCTTTACAGATGAAATTAAGTTAAATGAGTTCATTAGGGTGGACGCGATTCTAATATGACTTTAATAAGTGTAAATTTAGACACAGAGGTGGAATGCCTACCTAGAAAGAAGACGATGCGAAAACATACAGAAAAAAGACAGTAATGCAACTAGAAATATGACCCTGCAAGCCACAGAACACCAAAGATGGCAAGCAAATGTCATGCTAGAATTGTCAAGAAATAATTTTCCTTTAGATCACAGCCCTGACCACTCCTTGAGTTTGGAGTTCTAGCCTACAGAACTGAGACAATGGACTTCTATAGCTTTTAGCCACCTGGTTTTTGATATCTTTTTATGGCAACAGTAGTAAACTAAAACAGCTACTAAATTATATGTGATAGCTCATATGATTTAAGGGAAAGTTACTTTAAAATTAGGATTTTTTCATGGAATTTCTAAAGACCAGAGATTTGAAAACTTTCAGGGGTCAGATAAATATCTAATAATTTAAGTGTTTGGAAAATATCAGTTTATAGTAGATCAAGAAATTCTTGCATCTCTAAATTTTGTTCAGCATCCAAATACCAAATTCAAAGACATTTTTTGCACTCTAACATTTCTCATCCTCTCATCTTCCTATACATCTACACCTGAATTGAAAAGTTTTAAGTTCACCCATTTTACATTACAAGGCAAAATTTATTATAGCCATTATCCAACTACATTTTAATATTTTCCAATAATTATTGAAAACACAAATGATTCAAAATTTTTTTTCTTTGCTTGAGTATTCATTTATATGGTTTCCCTATAGTGGATTTGACTTGTTATGATAGAAAGAATTCAAAGATTTTGCTCATGGGTCTTCCCTGGTGGCACAGTGGTTAAGAGTCCGCCTGCAGATGCAGGGGACACGAGTTCGTTCCCCGGTCCGGGAGTATCCCACATGCCATGGAGCAGCTGGGCCCGTGAGCCATGGCCGCTGAGCCTGTGCGTCCGGAGCCTGTGCTCCACAACGGGAGAGGCCACAACAGTGAGAGGCCCGCGTACCGCAGAAAAAAGAAAAAAAAAAAAAAAAAGATTTTGCTCATGAACTTCACCCTTGGTTGTTACTGCAGTGATTATATTATTGCGCGGCAAAAGAGATTTTGCAGATGCAATTAAGATTACTATCCAGGTAGACTTAAACTAATCACATGAACACTTTAAAAATGAAGATATTTTTTCTGGCTGGTAGCAAAAAAGGAAGTCAGAGAGATTCAAAGATTGAGAGGGATTTAATGCGAAGAAGCTGTCCTACTATTGAGAAGGGGTCATGGGACATGGACCTGAGAACAACCTCTAGTTGCTGAACGTGATCCTTGGCCAATAGTCATGAAGAAAACAGAAAATTTATTCTTAATGTCACAAGAAACTAAGTTCTGCCAACAACCTAAATAAACTTAGAAGCAGACTACCCCAAAAATGCCTCCAGTTAAGCATTCAGCTTGGTTGACATCTTGACTGCAGCCTTACAAGGCCATAAGCAGATAACCTTGTTGAGTTTACCAGAATTTCTGGTTTTCAAAACTGTGATGGTAAAAATGGTGTTATTTTAAGCCAGTCAATTTGGAATAATTTGTCACTCAATGATAGAAAAGAAATGCACTTAATAGTTATTTCTTTGAATAAAATTAAATTTAATTTTACTTTTTAAATGATTCCTATCTAAACTAGTAATAAGTTATGTGTGATTACTTGTCCGTCTGTCATTAAAATATTAAAAAAAATATTACAGCAGATATTCTAAATGCTACATAATTTTGAACATCTTCTGTAGATACACTGCAATCTCCTCATTCTCAAACCACATTTTACCCCTTTCTTGTTTCCTAAATGTAGCAAGATATTTAGGTCAATAAATATTGAAAAATAGGTTAAGAATTGACTTGTACAAATATAAATTCGGTTGAGGATAAAGTATGTGCCTTTGTGGGTATACATATACACACATATACATTTATATATCTGTATCTATATGCACATATTCTCTCTCTCTCTCTCTCTCTCTATATATATATATATATATATATATACACATATATATGTGTGTGTGTGTATATATATATATATATATATATACACACACACACATATGTATCTCACTGGTAAGGAACTATATGTGGTTTGCTAAGATCTGAATAAATTAGAAATTCGGACTTATCTCTAAGTTTTAGCATGTGAAGGTATAGTAAAACTGAACTGGAAATAAGGATATAAGGAATTACTATTGACTCTGCAACTGATTTGATTTCTAATCTTAAGACAATCATTTAAATATTTTGGGCTCTTGTTTGTTCACTGGTGAAACAAAGGAGATGTGTTTTAGTTCTGTGACTATACAATGTTTAGGGGTATAAACAACTGCTCAATCCAATGAATAGTGTGAACCCTTAAGGGACAAGGAACTCAAATAGTCATATGGTTCAGACAGATGCAGTTGTGTTGGTTTGAGTATACTAATTGCTGTAACAAATATGTCCTTAACATGTATAATTGTTCAAACATAGTAGACATTTATATCTTCTTAATTTAACAGTAAAAGACATATGATTGTGCACAGTGTTAGGCTCTCCTCCATTTGATGATTTAGAGAATTTGTGCCTCCTCCAACTTCAGCATTTGATTTCTAAGGTCACTCTTACCTGAACCAAGAAAATAACACAGAAGAACACAATAGGCAGTTTTTATGGGTCAAGGATGTATGGTACGTCACTTTTGCTCATTTTTTATTAGCTAGAAGTTAAACACTTGGCTACATTTAATATAAAAGGTAGTGAAAAGGTAGTCTTAGTTTATAACCAGTAATAAGGAGAAATGGTGTTTTGATGAAAAACAGGAAGGTTGCATCCAGTCACTCAGTACCAGCTTGCTCCCTTCTTATTTTCTATATTTCATCTTCATGTTCCTCCAGAGGTGAGGAAACACAGTTTGTCATCCAGTTACTAAATGTAACTAAAAGTCAAAATTTATCTTTGGTGTGATATCTTCTTCATCAATCTGGTTATGGCTCCTGTGATCTAGTGACTTTTAGAATAAATTTATCTTCTCTCCTCACACCATCTTACTCAATATGCAATGGTGTTGAAGAGACAGGAAAAAATTGAAAGCCATCACTCAAAAAAGAAAAATGGAAAATCCAAAGCAATATTATATATCTATCAATTGTAAAAAAGATTTTAACATTGAAAAGGCAGTTATTTTGGAAATGGAGGATCTTTGCTAGGAATGTGGATTTTCTCTCTTAGAAGAACTCCTATGCCAATTGTGCTCTGTGGTCCCTGGATGTACTTTCTTATTCATAATTATCCATGATCTAATCTGAGGGGGACACTGGGGAATCTTCCCTCTTTGGGAAGTGTACTACATTTACAACCATTTTCTAAATGGTTAAATTTAATGGTACTATGACTGTGCTTCTTATGGTCTCCTTAGTAATGCAATAACTCAAAAATACATTAGATTTCTGTTCTACTTTATTTTTATCAGTACCATGTCCTAGTAAGCAAAGTACTTTAATAGATACAGTTTTAAAATCTCTTTATTTTTTTCATCACTTTGGTGATATAAACTGCACACAATTAAAGTATGAATTTAAATAGATTTTGACATACGTATACATCCATGAAAGTTTTACCACAATTAAAACAAGAAATATGTCCAATACCCCAATATCCCATACTCCTTCATATTCCTTTAGTGTCTCTCCCTTTCTCTCCTTCCCATCTTCATTCCAGCTATATTGTCAAGCAATCATTGATTTGTTTACTTGGCAATATAGGTTAGTTTTCATTTTTTATAGTTTTAAATGAATATAGTCACAAAATGTGCAGTTTTCTGCCTAGAATTTTAACTTTTTTTACAAATATTTCATTACTTTTATAAATATTTCATGTCTTCTACAAATAAAGCTGCTATAAATATTTACACATTTGTTGTGGACATAAGTTTTTATTTCTCTTGTGTAAAATACTAGGAAGGCAATGGCTAGATTACATGGTATGTACATATTTATTTTTTTAAAGAAATTTACAATTATTATCCAAAGGATTGCACCATTTTACATTACTTTCAGAAACGGATGAGAGTTTCAGCTGCTCCACCACATTCTTGGCAACAAGTGGTAAGGTCTTTTTTTTTTTAATGTTTATCATTCTAATAATTGCATTGCAATATATCACTGTTGTTTAAATTTACATTTCTCTAATGACTAGTTATGTTGAACATTTTCTATGTGATACTCTTATTTATTCTTTTTTGAAGTGTCAGTTCAAATATTTGCCCAATTTAAAATTTGTTGTGCATTTTATTATTCATTTTGAGGGTTCTTTATGAAATCAAAATATAGGTCCTTTATGGGATATTTGAATTTCAAATATTTTCTTACTTTTTTTTTCATTTTCTAATAAAATTTCTGCAATAGTATCCTTTAAATAACTTAAATTTTAAAGCATTTAATTTCACCATTTCTTCTCTTAAACTCAAAAAAAATAGAACTATAAAGAAGGTTGAAAATAGTATAACTGTATTCCCAGAAAGAATAGGAAAACAGATTTTGGTGAACTAGACAACCATGACTTTCAAAACTTTCAAAACATCTGTCAGGGTTTTTTTTGTTGTTGTGGTGGTGGTCTTATTCTTGTTTTCCTACTTGTATTGAAGTGTGTGTGTGTGTGTGTGTGTGTGTGTGTGTGTGTGTGTGTGTGTTTCAAATGAAGCTACTGAGGTCTGAGATTTGATATTAAATGAAATTCAAACTAGTTGATAAAAATAAAATATAAGACTAATTTCTCACAACCAAAATTTGACTATTCCAGAACAAAGGCTCTGAAGGACTCTGAGCTAGGTTTGTAGGAAAAAAAAAAAAGTACAGACATTTCCCTTATATAGGTAAATAGGTTTTCCACACAGATTAAAAAAAAAAAAATTCATGAAATTTGCTTTCTGATCTAAAGGACCAGTTTGATATTTTCATCATTTGTGCCCTTGTAATATGACTTTCAAACTTCATCTTTACCAAAATTGTTTCATATAATTGCATTTTCTAGGCATTCTAGTTTATGAGTGTATTATATTATCCAGGGTTCTCCAGAGAAGCATACACAGTAGGATCTATTTATCTATTTGTCTATCTATCTATTTATCTACCTATCTGTCTAGATATTAAGGAATTGGCTCATCTGACTATGGAGGTTAACAAGTCCCAAGCTCTGCAGTCTCTGTAGTCAGCAAGCAGCAGACACAAGTGATCCAATGGTGTAGTTCTCCTAAAAACAAGAGCCAATGGTGGTTTGGCTCACCTCACAGAAACACAGAATAATGTCTGACTAAATATCTAGGAATCTCATGGTTCAGTCAAGTTGACACCTAAATTTAATCATTACAATAAGTATTATTCCATTTTGGTTAAGCTCTAAGAGAGAACATTAGAAATTCATGAGAAAAATAACAGTAAACCTCTTTCCAGAGGACAGTTAAACGTACCAATACAAATTTAATTTTGTTAATGAAATTATGAACATAATATTAAAATACAAGCAGTGACTGATACAGTATAAAGCATGCATTATGAATCAATATTTTAAAATATTCGACTCAGCTAATTACCCATTTTATTCTAAGTATGTTTAATGTAAATTTGTCTATAAATATGACTGTTTTTCTTTCAAAAATGTTATTTGTGAGGGTAAAAGCCTTGGAAGAGTCTCTCAGGACATAGTTTGATCTTACAAAATATAGCAAATGATTTATATCACAACTGACATGACTCATAAATTCAAGTATTCCCTACTGTATTTCTTGCCCCATTTTTAAATACCAACCGTATAAGTTTATCTCTTTGGTCCTTTGACTATATTTAGCTGTATGTGAATGGTGGAGAGAAGTAAAAGAGGGTTGAATTATTCATTGTGCTGTAATTCTGCATTGATATTAAAATGAAAATATGTAACTAATACACTGAACATAGATTTAGTAAAGCAAAAAAAAAAAAAGTTTTGGAAGGACTTCTAGGAAGGCCTAACATATAACTTGGAAAAATACATAAGCATGCATCCCCTCAGGCAAAAAATATATAAAATATATTATTTTACACAAAGCATGTATTTATGGAAATATTCCTTGCACCTATTCTTGTCATAGGAAATTCATTAAAAAGGAAATTAATTTAAAATTATGTCATTTCTTGGGCTCCCCTTGTGGCGCAGTGGTTGAGAGTCCGCCTGCCGATGCAGGGGACGCAGGTTCGTGCCCTGGTCCAGGAAGATCCCACATGCCACAGAGCGGCTGGGCCCGTGAACAATGGCTGATGAGCCTGCACGTCCGGAGCGTGTGCTCTGCAACGGGAGAGGCCACAACAGTGAGAGGTCCACATACCGCAAAAAAAAAAAAAAAAAAAAAGTCATTTCTTTTGTATTTTTAATTTATTTGATAAGCAGACAAGTATAAATCATTAAGGAGAAAAAAATAAAACTTGTATAAATGCAATGACCATCACAATGTTTTGCAATAATTGAGTCACAATTTACTAGCAGGAGTAGAGAGATAGAAAAGGTCCAAGTTATGACAATGTTCATGATCAACAACTTTTTATGGGTCATACAGGAGCTATATAAAAATGTTTCTTTTGCTGATATTGAACAACACTACTTCTAGGCCTTTACTTTTCTCCTTTTTCTGTATAAATTAAATGAGTCTTTTTCCCCTCTTGCCAAATCATACAAAAATGCTAGAGAAGATGTTGATCATATTTGGACTATAATTTAGATGGTTTGACTTAAATTAGGTCCAAAGGCATAAATAAAATCCACTTGGGGAAAGGCCAGAGGAAGGATCTTTAAGTAATAGGCAGCTTCTCAAAAGATATTGAAACTATGTTACCTCTGAAGTTGCCAACTGTAGTTTAGGAAATGTGGAAATATATGTCACATATATTTGTATTACAGAGATAAAGGGAGCAAATTAATTTTCAATATAAGCAACAAATGATAGTCACAATGATAGAAATTGTAAAGTCTGGGTATTCATTTCTAACTGAGCTTCTTCTCCTTTAAGAAATTCCATGTAAGGCACTAAAGATTTAAATTTTAAGTTCATGACATTGTCAAAATATTTCAAACAATTATGTAAATAACATTAAATTGATCATGGATCTGTTTCAAAGCTATAAAACATTCACTTTTGAAAAAGTGTAGACAGCTGCATTTTAATGCACATAGTAAGAAAATCAATTTTCTTGCCCAGAAATAAGTCCAAAATTCCATAACCCTGAGGTTCTTCTTTCTTTCAGCATCAGGAGTTTGCAAATTAAATTCAAGAACTGTCTAGGAATTGTATAAAAACATAGGGAATAAGAAAGAAAGGTCCTTTGTTCTTTATTTCTTTGAAGAACATATACATCTTGTTGCAGTCATAATGACAACTTTGTTCTCCCAAGTAACTGAATTTTTTTGACAAGTTACACATAAAGTATAACATTATTTTAATATGCTTACAAGATGGAGTAATTTGTCAAATTTGGTACTGCTCAAGGCACTCCTTGCAAAGTATATACTTTAAAATGTGTAGTACAAAGTAATAGAGGATGATATGATAGTAATTTTTATGTATGAAAGGAGAAAGTTTAAACATTACAGTTGCATGGAACTCATGCCCATTGAGACCATTTAGACTTTCAACACAACAAAAACAACAACAAAAATAAAATAGAGAAAAAGTAACAGTGAAACTTTGAGTTGTCCTCTATTTTCTTGTTTATTTTGTGTAAAGAATATAAAATATCAAACTATGAAGTCCATTATCACACAGGTTTTGCACAATTTGCCCTGAATGCATAGCTTTATATACCTATTAATATCCTTGTTATTTAGTTACATTATCAACTGACAGAAGTAAGTAGCATTTCTGTTTAGCTCCTTTAGACAGTTACTGACATCCTGGTAAGGATACTTAGTACATAGCACTTGATAAGGAAGATAATGTTCCAATTTAAAATAGAATATAATGCATTCATTCAGAATTTCCTATATGCTTTCCTTCTCCATAAAAGACACTATTCTTTCATATACTTTATGTGTCTGTACTCAAAATGCAGAGACACTGTAGCATATTCTGAATGATGATACAGAAAATCAAAATTTTCTGCATAGGATGCAGAATGTTATCAAAGTTAGAAAAATCAATGCTGTGCTGCACTTTGCTCCATGTGCTGTACACAGAAACTGCATTTTCTTCTCAGAAGCAGCCAAAAGTGCCAAAAATTCAAAGTGAGGAAATAAGATTTTTTTCAAATATTTTAGAAGATTTTTTTTCTTTAAGTTACCAGCTTCTGTGTCTAAGAAGGGAGACAGAGAGTACCTAGCTGTCCTTCAATTACACTGAAATAAAAAAAAATCTCAAATTTGAAATTGGGTAGGTCTGATTTTTAGGTGGTTAGATTTCCTGCATCTTTTCAAAAGAGGCGGAATCAAAGACACAAGAAAACTGGAGCAGATCTTATATGAAGAGCTGTATAATTTTGTCCTTAGGCTATTCTCTATGGACAATATTTAAATGTGATACTGTGTTTAAAATAATGCAGACACAGGCAAAGGAGAAGACTTGTAGCATTATTCACTTACTATTATATAGGTAATAGGTATAATTCAATTTAGATAAATATGCATATTCTAATACTTTCATAAAGCAAGGTGTGAAAGTGCCTGTACTTTAATTTTTCAGTTAAATTTTTTCAACTATCTTGCATATATCAGTATTTCCTTAATGCATACAATTGAAAAATCTTAGTGAGTAGATAAATTATTGAGTGTGATGTTTAAATATTCTTTTTTAAATAAAATACCTGGTAGATATTAAAATGGTATTTTATATGCAGTTAAATCTACTTTTGTGTTTGAAAATTATAAGTTAAATTTAATTCAAAATATGTGTTTAAAATGTGTAGATAATAAATTATTGAAGTATTTTTTATTACACCCAAATGGCAACTTCTTATAAATGATAGCACTCTATAGAAGACTAATAGTTGTTCTTTTATGGGAGATTTAATTAGTGGACTCTCAATTCAGTGATATATAGCTTCCAAATCTGTTCTCTCACTGAATCTCCACAGGCCTGCTGGGTTCTACAGAGGCACAGTTTAATCTAAATCCTTCAGGGGAAATTGTGTAACAAGTTTTCTTATTTCTGATTGAACAAGGCAATGAAAACCACTGCAGTTTCTGTCTTTTGACCTGATTATTGTTAAAGTCACATGGCTAGTATTCTTGATATGAATTCTAAAGAATTATACCCAAAAGTCACATTGATATTACTCAAATAGCAGGCAGGCTCTAGTTTGACTGTGGGACTGATAAGCCACAAAGTTAAACAGGGGAAGAAAAAAGTTCGTTACTTATGTGATTCTCACTTTCATAGTTTCATGGGAAAATACAAGTGAATGTCTGCCGCTGACATCTATTTATACTTAGTAAAACAAAATTAACTCTATCGTCAAAGAAACAGAATTGAATGGACTAGAGAACAAATGGTTCATTTAAATGTTTTATTATGTATGTTTTCCTTCTTAAAAGATTTTATTGGAGTATAGTTGATTTAACATGTTGTGTTAATTTCTGCTGTACAGCAAACTGATTCAATTATATATATATATATTCTTTTTCATATTCGTTTTCATTATGATTTTCCACAGGATATTGAATATGGTTCCCTGTGCTATACAGTAGGACTTTATTGTTTACCTATTCTATACATAATAGTTTGCATCTACTAATCCCATACTCCCAATCCATCCCTTCCCTGCCCTCCTCCTCCTTGGCAACCATAATTCCCATTCCTTTTTTTTAAATACTTTTAAAAAAAAATTATTGGATTATAGTTGATTTACAATGTTGTGTTAGGTTCAGGTATGCAGCAAAGTGAATCGGTTATATATACATATATCCAGGTTTTTTTGGATTCTATAAATAAACAAATAGATGTTTTATTACATATTGGTATTTTTAACTTAGGTAAAAATGCACATTATTATATATTACACATATGTATTTATCCTTAAACAAACTGATAAATTTGTTGTGTATCATCATTACAAATATCTGTGTAATCATTTCTATCCATTTATCCTTTCTGACCTTCTATCCCATAAATTTTGGATGAATTTCTCAATGTTTAAGGGTCAACAAGGCCCTAGTGACTCTATGAAGTAACTTTAACACCTGAAATGGAGACTGGCTGTCAAGCCCAAGTCTTCATTTCTTTTTAGATTCAAATTTTAATTTCTTTCAGAAAGCAAAGGTTTTGGGGGCCCAACAAATTCAAGTTTACTCAACATCTTACACCTTACTGTACAAGAACAGGAGATACATATTCTGATACATGAATGAGGAAAAGGAATAGAGAATAGAGAAGCTGAGGTCGGTGATGGGTGTGGGGAAACATAAGGGTAATTTTACCTATTTATAGTTTTGACTAGAGTTGACTAGAATTTTAAGTACTAGCGTCATGTCCTACAAAATTGGCATCACAGAAAAACAATATGTTAAAGCTCTAAAATGACCGAATAATCAAACTGATTTGTTCCAGTACCAATCCAGAAGTGATGAACATCTTGATGATTATTTTGACTTTTTTTCTTGTGACTTACATTTTTTGAGCAGTAAAATTTCTTTAGAATTACAATGCAGTTTGGATTTATTAAGGATTCCTTTTCTAGGATAACAATAAGCAGCAGGTGAGTTGAATATACCTCACAAACACAAAATATTTCTAATGATTAAGTACCAGATAATAAGACTTTATATTTCAAATAGATGGCATAGAGATGATCTTGAAATAATTAAACAGATTTTCATATGTTGACTACTAAGTTTTTAATCAAACTTTATCTCTGAAATTTCTGTTCTAGAAAACTTCTGCTATGGTAAAACCATGAATTTATTCAAATAAATACAACATAGTCTAAAAATCTCATGAGTCTTACATTTTTATTCTCTTGCTTACACTGGCCCCTCGATTTGCATGACTCCTCATTCTGTTTTATTTAAAACATATTTCCTTCACAGTTCAAGTCAGTTCCTAACATTTCTCCTTAACAGCTTACTCAACTTACATTAGATTTTACTCTTCAAAAAACTGCCCTGCTAGATACATTTTTTCCCCACAGGACCTATTTTCACAATTAGATTGTAAACACTACAGAAAATATATGAGTATTTTTGTAATCCTTATTTATATAGACCTAAAATAACTCATCAATTTAGCATGTATTAAGGTTTGTTCTAGATAATAGTCATATTTTTGTAAAGTATGTTCATTATGGAATTATTAGACAGTTTTTTTTGTGTGTGTTTGGGGCAGAGAAAGAGAGAGTGAAGGTAAAATACTCATTTTCTATGAGACATACAATATAGGGTCTCCAGAATGAGAAAGGGACATTACTGTTAAAAAAATTTTTTTTGATACCAATATATTAAAATATTTTATCAAAATGAAAATGTTTATGTTTTCTTTCATAAAGATAGTATAGTCTTATTTAATAGTTCTAGCAATACTGAAAAACTTAAAACATTTTATTGTTTTCTTTTATTAAATATATCCCCCCCTTTTCTTCTCTCTCCTTCTCTCTCATCTATTTCTCTCCATGACTGCCTAAATGATGACATAAGTGCCTTGCAAATGTGCATGTGTGTTTACATATGTGGATATAATTGTGTAAACATGGGGACTTTCTGTGACAACTCCTCTTTTCATTTAGCAATGTATCCATCTCAGATATACTTTTATATCCTAAGTTAAAGACCATGCTGGAAGTCACCCAGAGTGCATCAGACAGCCAAATGCTTATTTATGATTGGCTCACATGTGGTAACCGCTATTAAATACTTCTAATATCAACTATTCAAATTGATATAACTGACCCTTTATTAATAGCTTCATAAAACTCCATTTTGCAGATATTTCTTATTTATTTAATCAATCCAAAATTGTTGGTTCCAGATTTTTCTAATATGAGAAACCCTATTTTAAACAGTTTTATAACATATCTTAGAATACTTGACTCATATCTCCTTGGGATAAATTTAACAAGTGGCATGAGTGATTCAAATAAATTTTGACACATATTTTCAGAATGTCCTCCTAAGAGTAGTTCTAATTTACATGACTTCCAAGATTGCATGAGACTACCTCTTTTCCTTAATCCCCACTATCAAAACCCCACACCAGATTAGCACGTTTATTACAATCAGTGAATCTATATAGATGCATCATTATCAACCAAAGTTCAGAGTTTACATTAGGGTTCTCTCTTGGGGTTGCACAATCTAAGAGTTTGGACAAATGTATAATCACATGTATCCACCACTGTAGTGTCATACAGAGTAATTTAAGTGCCCTAAGAATCTTCTGTGAACCACCTATTCATCCCTCCCTCCTCCTAACCCCTGAAACACTGATCCTTTTACAGTCTCCATAGTTCTGCTTTTTCCACAGTGTCATAGTTGAACACCCTGAAATAGTTGAAGTCATATGGTATGTATTCTTTCCAGATCAACTTCTTTTACTTAGTAAAAGAAGTATTTTAGTAATTTAGCATTTAAAGTTCCTCCACATCTTCATGACTTGATAGCTCGTGTATTTTTAATATTGAATAATATTCCATTTTTCAGATTTGCCACAGATTTTTTTTCCATTCACCTATAGAAGGACATCTTGGTTGCTTCCAAATTTTGGCAATCATGAATAAAGCTACTATAAACATTCATGTGCAAGCTTTTGTGTGGACATGTTTTTAACTCCTTTTGGGTAAATACCAAGAAGCATGATTGCTGAGTCATCTGGTAAAATTATGTTTAATTTTGTAAGAAAATGCTAAACTGTCTTCCAAAATGTCAGTACCATTTTGCATTTCCACCAGAAATGAATGAGAGTTCTTGTTGTTTCACATCTTCACCAGCTTTCTATCTTGTTTGTGTTTTTTCTTTTCTTTCTTTTTTTTCTCACCATTCTAATAGGTATATAGTGGTATCTTATTGTTACTTAAATTTGCAATTCCTTAATGACTTATGAAGTAGAGCATCTTTTTGTATATTTATTTGCCATTTCTATAACTTCTTTGGGAGATGCCCAGGTCTTTTACACATATTAATTAATTGACTTATTTCTTTACTTATTATTGAGTTTTAAGAGTTCTTTGTATATTTTGAATACAATTTCTTTATCAGATGTCTTTTGCAAATATTTTCTACAAATCGTGGCTTGTCCGCTTATTCTCTCTTTTTTTTTTTTTTGCAGTATGCGGGCCTCTCACTGTTGTGGCCTCTCCCGTTGCGGAGCACAGGCTCCGGACGCACAGGCTCAGTGGCCATGGCTCACGGGCCTAGCCGCTCCGCAGCATGTGGGATCTTCCCGGACCGGGGCACAAACTCGTGTCCCCTGCATCGGCAGGCAGCCTCTCAACCACTGTGTCACCAAGGAAGCCCCCGCTTATTCTCTTAACAGTGTCTTTTGCAAAGCAGAATTTTTAAATGTTAATGAATTCCAGTTTATCAATTTTTTTTCTTTCATGGATTGTGCCTTTGGTATTGTGTCAAAAAAGCTTCATTTGTTTTTTTCTGATTTTGTTTTTTTCTGATTTTGTTTTATAAATATGTAAAATATTTGAGTAGTCTAATATTTTGGAAAAAGTCAGTCAGACATATGCTTTAATATGCCTTCTCCATCCAATTCTCTAAAACAGTGGTCCCCAAACTTTTTGGCATCAGGAACCAGTTTTGTGGAAGACAATTTTTCCACGGACCAGGGTTGGAGGGGGATGGTTTCAGGATGATTCAAGCGAATTACATTTAAAGTGCACTTTATTTCTATTATTATTACTTTGTAATAATAATACACATATATATTATTGAAATAATTATATAAATCACAATAATGCAGAATCAGTGGGAGCCCTGAGCTTGTTTTCCTGCAACTAGATGGTCCCATCTGGGGGTGATGGGAGACAGTGAAACACGAAGTGTGTTGCTTATGTCCAGTCTACTCCATAATCTCGTTTTGGTTGCTGTCACTGCAGAAAACCCTGCTTCACAAAGATAGGATGTTGGAAATGGAAATAGGCTTTTCAGTGTTTTCGTAGCAATCTCAGGATATTCTGCCTTTAATCCAGAAAGTATGGAGATTTGAAGTTGTCTCAAATATATTTTTAAGGTCACCGTCATTCTCAAGCAGTTGTTCTTCTTCTAGCATGGACAAAATCGATTCACCTGGCTTATTCACAAATGGGTTACAGATCCACTACTTTCCAGTTCGGGTTTTTTTTTTTTGTGGTTGGGAAGTTATGCTCAAACTCTTCTGAAAGCTGAGATAGGTGATCATACACCAGCTGGGAGAAAGAAGGTCCTGGCTCAGTCTCTTTCAAAATCCCTGCTAATGTTTGAAACATATCAAAAATCCCAATGTTCATTCTTTACCCCCACAATTCCAGTTTGGCTTTGAATGCAGCCACCTTATCTGCTGACTTGAATACAGTTGTCATTCTCCTCTGAAGTGACACATGAGCAGGTTGAATATGTGACACAAGTAAGCAAGTTTTAAGGCCCATTCTGTGTCACTGAAATGCGCCGTCAGTGGTGACTGTTTTTCTAAAAGAAATCTCTGGAGTGGCTCTCATAACTCAAAAACTCTGGCCAGTGATCTACCTTTAGAAAACCATCTCACTTCTGTGTATAAGAGAAGATGTGTGTTCCATCTCCATCTCCTCACAAAGCTGCACGAAGAGACATGAGTTAAGGGCATATACTTTAATGTGTTTAATAATTTTAATCACATCGTGCAAAATGTTGTAAAGTTCAGGTGACATTTTTAGGCTAGCCAGCATTTCTCTATGAATGACACAATGCATAGACTCACATTCAGAAGCGACCTCTTTGACCTGAGTAGTGAAACCAGACAGCTGTTCAGTTATGGCAGCTGTTCCATCCGTGCATATACTGACATAAAATGACCAATTCAGTTTTCCTGCTATGTAATCTTTCAAAGACTCGAATAGTTCTGAAGCTGTGGTGTTGGTTGGCAACAAAAGTGCACGTAATATATCCTCATGTACATCCTCCTGAAAAATATATCATACAAAAAAAGCATTGTTGCCTTGTTGTCAACATCAGTAGACTTGTCAACCTGGACGGCACACCACAGTGATTGGTAATCCTCTCTAACAATTGTGCCTCAATATCCTCTGCTATTTCATCAACTCATCCAGTTATGGTGCTAGCTGAAAGAGGAACACGTGCCCCTTTTTGAACTGCAGCCTCTCCTAAAAGTTCATGACCAATGTCCTTAGCAGCAGGCAAGATCAACTCTTCACCAGTAGTAAAGGGCTTCTTAGCTTTAGCAATGCGGTTAGCCACTAACTATTATGCTCTCAGTACAGACACATTTGATGAAGTAGTGGCCTTCAGTAACTGCTTCTGTTCTTTGTGTTCACATTTTTTTTTATTTTGAAAAACACCAAAGGCTTGTGTTTTAATGCAGGGTATTTTGTCTTCATGTGGCAAAGAAGTTTTGGTTAGTCAGTCACCACATATTATACAAAGCGAGCTTGGAGAATGTGAACCACCTGTTGCAATGGACCTGTAATTTAAGTAGAACTCTTGGTATTTTCTTTTAAATGCAGCTTTCTTTTTGTTGGCAGTCTTAGAGTCTTCTGCTGTCTCATCATTGGGTCTTTCCACCTTTTCAAAGAAGCTCTCCAGAAACATTTGTTTTTTACTCATTTTGGGTAGGGTTAGATTAAGGGCTTACCAAAACGGTGACTGAGACAAGTGCACAGTGCAGGAAAGAGGCGCGGATGGAAGTGGTAAATAAAATAATGGGTGGGCCACTCACAGACTAAAATAAGTGTTGGATTCTGACTTAAAGTCTGCCACCAGATGCAGCTGTACAATTGAAGTACATCAACTCACTTACCACTATAAAACCTGCCATCAGATGCAGCTTAATTTTCACTTGCCACTCACTGATAGGACTTTGATATGAGTCTGCAAGCAACTGATTTATTATGGTCTCTGTGCAGACAAACCTCTCTGCTAATGATAATCTGTATTTTCAGCCACTCCCCAGCACTAGCATCACCACCTCAGCTCCACCTCAGATCATCAGGCATTAGATTCTCATAAGGAGCACACAACCTAGACCCCTTGCATGTGCAGTTTACAATAGGGTTCATGCTCCTATGAGAAGCTAATGCGGCAGATGAACTGACAGGAGGTGGAGCTCAGGGTGGTAATGCAAGCGATGGGGAGCGGCTGTAAATACAGACGAAGTTTCGTGGACTTGTCCATTGCTCACCTCCTGCTGTGTGGCCCGGTTCCTAACAGGCAACGGACTGGTACCAGTCCATAGCCCGGGGGTTGGGGACACCTGCTCTTAAACATATGTACACATATTTTCTGTTAGCACATTACAAATACCAAACTACTAAACAAATCAGCAAAGAAATTTTATGAAATTGTAGAATCAGAACTAAAATATATCTTTAAGGAAATTAATTTGTATGAAAACCATGCAAATATTATTCAGTTTCTACAACTTTTGGTTCACTAAAAATAATATTTACTGGGTGTCTAATATATGCTGGGCACTAACCTTGGTACTAAGTATATAACAATAAATAAAATATAGCCCACTTATTCATGGAATTTACAATTAAAAAGACAAAAATAGAGTATGGTAAGGTAAATAGAGGGCTCACGGTGGATTGGGTTTGTGAGAAGTCCTCAGCATTAAGATGAGAATGGAACAGAATTATGAAGGAACCGATCATAAACATATGAGGAGGAAGAGTCTTCTATGCATAAGTTTTGAGAGTTTACAGGCTTGTGAGAAGGATGTGTACTTGGTGTAATCAAAGAAAAAAATAAGGAGGCTAATGTGGTGATAGATGAAATAAAGTCAGAGATGAAGAGGGACTGGGAAAGATCTAGTGTGACCTTATTAATCATTGTAAGGATTTTGAATTTTACTTTACATTAAATAAGAAAATATTGCAGCATTTTTGAACAGAGGTGAAGCATGGTTTAAGTTATATTTTAAAATAAGCACTCAGTCAACTATGTTGAGCATAGTGTGTGTGTGTGTGTGTGTGTGTGTGTGTGTCTGTGTGTGTTTGTGGTTTGGTGGGAGAAAGGAAGGAAGATTTTCTAAAAAGTACTGGAAGGAGTAAACTGGGACACATTGTAAGTCATATCTCAATAATACACGATTGTTAGGTCAAAAATAAAGAGTTAACTCCAATAAGTCTGTCAAACACAAATGTTTAAAAGCATTTATGTTGATTAAAGTTAGAATGCCTTTCATCCTTAGAATTTTTTTTTCTTTTATGTATATCACCCATGTAAAGTTAGTCGCTTTACCTTTTCTATTTTTTTTTCTTTTCCTTTACCATCTCAGTGTATGTTGAAGTGGTATTCTACTCTTCATTTAGATCCTTATACATGTACATCATAAACATAATCAGACAATAAGTGAATTTATATAGAAGTATAGGGTTTTTCCATGAACCAAATGCCTTTGCTTCACAATGTATGTGCTATACAAAGGAATGATGGAAAGTTCCTGGTGAGGTGGAAGGCGAAGGAGGGATAGAATAGGGTGAAAGAAGTGAAGATCTGAGCTCCTGACTCACTCAGAAGTTCCAACTGTAGTAATTCTGCTCCCAGAGATTGCCTCACCCACCACTCTATCTGTAGACTCAGAGTCAGGAGTATGTCCTGATTTTCCTCAGAGAAGGGCTATAATTCATGTATTTTGAATTACAGCTTATATTATTTTCTCCATAACTTTAATTTCTTTTCTCTTTTTATATTATCCATGGGCAATTTAATACTATGATGTTCTTGTTTTGTTTTTTAATAGTTATGGTTTCTTACATGGAAGTACTTTTTCTCTAATTTCAATAACATGGAATATAAGAGAGATATCTACCCTCAGTCTACTTCATGCAAGCAGAACACTAGTTTTTGTTCACACCATGTTTTTAATTGTGCCTATATGCAAATTACCAGGTCTCCACAAATAGAATGTGTAGCAAATCTTACAAACACAGATACATGCATAGTTCAAGAGAGAGAGAAGCACTGGATTGAAAACACAACATTAATAGCATTAAATTGTCATTTTTCAAGGTTGGAATTACCTAATGAAATGGCGACTATGAAAATTACTAAATTATCATAGTTAAATGTGTCTTGGATGGCATTTTGACAGCACTTAAACCTACTGGTCTAGCTCAAGAGATGAGGTAGAATACTGAATTATTTTTGAAAATTTAATTATTGAATATATTGTCAAATATATTTCATAGCATTTTACTAAACAAAGCATGTGTTAAAATACTAAATACATAAATAGTCATGCATATAAAAGTATAAATAAATGTTAATGTTCTCAGACAAACAAAGAAAAAAATAATTGAACAACAGCAAATGGCTATATTAAATATTACCATTTATGAGTCACTATTCAAACTTGAGAGGTCAATAATTTAAAGAATCCTAAAAAAAATACTTGAAAATCTTACTGTTAAATTTCTTCAGCTTTATGTAGGTCTTTTAATTTCATAAAAGATGACATATGCCAAATATTTAGAGAAGTAGCCACAATCAACATTGTTCCTTTCTTTTCCTCATTTTTATAAAACATGCAATTTAAACAAAATAGAAAAACTACTTCATTGAGATAGACCTCAAAACTTGAAAATTACCTGTAATCAGATTGATAATTATAATAATAAGCAGGAATTTTTCTTTCTAACAAACACCAACAGACACAGACTACTATAGTTCAGACAGTGTATGTATCAAAACTTCTGTATTGTGCTTTTAAAAAAATTATATTACTATTTCCTGTGACAGAACCCCATGAGATAGAAATGGAAATGCCTTTTTCTTGCAGAACAATCAGGGTGTGATTGATTATGCCTGTCCATACCTGTCTGATGGATTTTAAAGTGATAGTATCTCTAATTGCACATCAAATACTTGATTAATGTTGCTCTGAGGTTTAGTGACCTTTTAAAATAGAAAAGTATTTCACATCAATCCGTGTATTGTTACTCATCAGAATATCCATTTTTACTCATTTGGTTATGTGCTGCTATTGGGCAATGTGTCATTACTCCTTAACAACTGGGGCTTAAACTAGTAAACTGCTTTTACATAGGCAAGAAGCAATGCAGATGTAAAACATGTAGACTCCTCTGATTCACAATGTTCATTATAAGTAGAACATTCTTCTGGAAAACAGGAATCTGAGTAGAGCAGTTTATAACAGGTTTTTTCATGGTAAGCCACAAAATGCCCTAGACCTTAGCAACATCTCTGATAAGATAAAGAAAACTTCACAGGTGCATTAGTGATACACACACAATAGGAATTCATTAACAGTGTGTATGAACAAATATAATACTGACATTTTATGCAACCATGTAAATTTATGCAGTAGTGTCAGAATTAAAAAGCTAAATTATACAGGTAGACAACTAAACTGTAATTATTAGTAAGCAATTTCAAGCATTTAGGTTGTTTACAAGTAAATGTTATGCAAATATGTTTGAATCAAGAATTAAAAGCTAAGCAAACATGCTAAACTTTCAAATAAATGCTAACATAAATGTTAATCTGACACAAATACTCTTTTGTTATTTATTTTACTTGTCAGACACTCTGTGACCTATGTTAAGTAGAAATCACTACGTGCTCACATCTTACAAAGATAGAATAAATCTACATATTTTTAATTCTCATTTTAAATCAAGAGATAAAATGGAATATCACTAAGTAACACAGATATTGAAAATAAATATTTCTTCCAAACTCTGATTTTTACAGCTCTATTGAGGTATAATTGACATAGAGTAAATTGAATAAAGCTTATGATTTCATATATCTTGACATCTGCATACAACCATAAATCCATCATTAAAATGGTAAAGAATATATCCATTTCCCCCAAAAATGTTCTTATGTGCCTTTTTTTAAAACATCTTTATTAAAGTATAATTGCTTTACAATGCTGTGTTAGTTTCTGCTTATAACAAGGTGAATCAGCTATACATATTTATATATAACCATCTTGCATCTCCTTCCCTCTCATCCTCCCTATCTCACCCCTCTAAGTGGTCACGAAGCACTGAGCTGATCTCCCTGTGCTATGCAGCTTCTTCCCACTAGCTATCAATTTTGCATTGGTAGTGTATATATGCCCATGCCACACTCTCACTTTGTCCAGCTTACCCTTCTCCGTCCCCGTGTCAACAAGTCCATTCTCTAGTAGGTCTGTGTCTTTATTCCCGTCCTGTCCACTGGTTTTTCATAACCACTTTTTTTTTAAGATTCCGCATATATGTGTTAACATACAGTATTTGTTTTTCTCTTTCTGACTTACTTTACTCTGCATGACAGACTCAAGTTCCATCCACCTCACTACAAATAACTAAATTTCATTCCTTTTTATGGCCGAGTAATATTCAATTGTATATATGAGACAAATCTTTTTTATCCATTCATCTCATGATGGACATTTAGGTTGTTTCCATGTCCTGGCTATTGTGAATAGTGCTGCAATGAACATTCTGGTACATGTCTCTTTTCTTTTTTTTTCTGTCCTTTTAATGTTCTGCATAGAACTTTTTTTTTAAAACATCTTTATTGGAATAGAGTTGCTTTACAATGGAGTGTTAGTTTCTGCAGTATAACAAAGTGAATCAGCTGTACAGATACATATATTCCCATTTCTTCTCCCTCTTGCATCTCCCTCCCACCCTCCGTATCCCACACCTCTAGGTGGACACGAAGGATGGAGCTAATATCCCATGCCATGCAGCTGCTTCCCACTATCTCTCTATTTTACAATTGGTAGTGTATATATGTCCATGCCACTCTCTCACTTTGTCCAGCTTACACTTCCCTGTACCCGTGTCATCAAGTCCATTCTCTAGTAGGTCTGCTTCTTTATCCCCATCATGTCCACTGGTTTTTCAAAACCATTTTTTTTAAGATCCCACATATATGTGTTAGCATACAATATTTGTTTTTCTCTTTCTGACTTACTTCACTCTGTATGACAGGTCCATCCACCTCACTACACATAACTTAATTTCATTTCTTTTTATGGCTGAGTAATATTCCATTGTATATATGTGTCATATCTTCTTTATCCATCCATCTGTCAATGGACACTTAGGTTGCTTCCATGCCCTGACTATTGTAAATATTGCTGCAGTGAATATTGTGCTACATGACTCTTTTTGAATTATAGTTTTCTCAGGGTTTATGTCCAGGAGTGGGATTGCTGGGTCATATGGTAGTTCTATTTTTAGTTTTTTAAGGAGCCTCCATACTGTTCTCCATAGTGGCTGTATCAATTTACATTCACACCAACTGTGCAAGAGGGTTTCATTTTCTCCACAGCCTCTCCAGCATTTATTATTTGTAGATATTTTGATGACAGCCATTCTGACTGGTGTGAGGTGAAACCTCATTGTAGTTTTGATTTGCATTTCTCTAATGATTAGTGATGTTGAGCATACTTTCATGTGTGTGTTGACAATCTGTTGATCTTCTTTGGAGAAATGTCTATTTAGGCCTTCTGTCCATTTTTGGATTGGGTTTTTTGTTAAAATTGAGCTGAATGAACTGCTTATAAATTTTGGAGATTAATGCTTTGTCAGTTGCTTCATTTGCAAATATTTTCTCTCATACTGAGGGTTGCCTTTTCCTCTTGTTTATAGTTTCCTTTGCTCTGCAAAAGCTTTTAAGTTTCATTAGGTCCCATTTGTTTATTTTTGTTTTTATTTCCATTTCTCTAGGAGGTGGGTCAAAAAGGATCTTGCTGTGATTTATGTCATAGAGTGTTCTCCCTATGTTTTCCTCTAAGAATTTTATAGTGTTTGACCTTACATTAAGGTCTTTAATCCGTTTTGAGCTTATTGTTGGATATGGTGTTCAAAAGTGTTCTAATTGCATTCTTTTACATGTACCTGTCCAGTTTTCCCAGCACCACTTATTGAAGAGTCTGTCTTTTCTCCATTTTATATTCTTGTCTCCTTTATCAAAGATAAGGTGACCATATGTGCGTGTGTTTACCTCTGGGCTTTCTATCCTGTTCCATTCTGTTTTTGTGCCAGTACCATACTGTCTTGATTATTGTAGCTTTGTGGCATAATCTAAAGTCCAGGTGCCTCATTCCTCCAGCTCCGTTTTTCTTTCTCATGATTGCTTTGGCTATTCAGGGTCTTTTGTTTTTCCATACAAATTGTGAAAATTTTTGTTCCACTTCTGTGAAAAATGCCATTGGTAGCTTGATACAGATTGCATTGAATCTGTAGATTGCTTTAGGTAGTAGAGTCATCTTCACAATGTTGATTCTTCTAATCCAAGAACATGGTATATATCTCCATCTGTTTGGATCATCATTAATTTCTTTCATCAGTGCCTTATAGTTTCAGTATACAGTTCTTTTGTCTCCTTAGGGAGGTTTATTCCTAGGTATTTTATTCTTTTTGTTGTAATGGTAAAGGGGGGTGTTTTCTTAATTTCTCTTACAGATATTTCATCATTAGTGTATAGGAGTGCAAGTGATTTCTGTGCATTAATTTTGTATCCTGCTACTTTACCAAATTCATTCATTAGCTCTCTTAGTTTTCTGGTAACATCTTTAGGATTCTCTCTATATAATATCATATCATCTGCAAACAGTGACAGCTTTATTCCACTTTTCCGATTTGGATTTATTTCTTTTTCTTCTCTGACTGCTGTGGCTAAAACTTCCAAAACAATGTTGAATAATAGTGGTGAGAGTTGGCAACCTTGTCTTGTTCCTGATATAAGTGGAAATGTTTTCAGTTTTTCACCATTGAAAATGATGTTGGCTCTGGGTTTCTCATATATGGCCTTTATTTTTTGAGATAAGTTCCCTCTATGCCTATTTTCTGGAGGGTTTTTATCATAAATCGGTGTTGAAAATTTTCAAAAGCTTTTTCTGCATCTGTTGAGATGATCATATGGTTTTATTCTTCAGTTTCTTAATATGGTGTATTGCATTGATTGATTTGCATATATTAAAGAATCCTTGCATTCCTGGGATAAATCTCACTTGATCATGGTGTATGATCCTTTTAATGTGCTGTTGGATTCTGTTTGCTAGTATTTTGTTGAGAGTTTTTGCATCTATGTTCATCAGTTATATTGGCCTGTAGTTTTCTTTCTTTGTGACATCTTTTTCTTGTTTTCATATCAGGGTGTTGGTGGCCTTGTAGAATGAGTTTGGGAGTGTTCCTCCCTCTGCTATATTTTGAAAGAGTTTGAGAAGGATAGGTGTTAGCTCCTCTCTAAATGTTTGACAGAATTCACCTGTAAAGCCATCTGGTCCTGGGCTTTTGTTTGTTGGAAGATTTTTAATCACAGTTTCAATTTCAGTGCTTGTGATTGGTTTGTTTATATTTTTTATTTCATCCTGGTTCAGGCTCCAAATGTTGTGCTTTTCTAAAATTTGTCCATTTCTTCCAAGTTGTCCATTTTATTGGCATATAGTTGCTTGTAGTAATCTCTCATGATCCTTTGTATTTCTGTAGTGTCAGTTGTTACTTCTCCTTGTTCATTTCTAATTCTATGGATTTGAGTCTTCTCCTTTTTTCTCTTGATGAGTCTGGCTAATGTTTTATCAATATTGTTTATCTCCTCAAAGAACCAGCTTTTAGTTTTACTGATCTCTGCTATTGTTTCCTTCATTTCCTTTTCTTTCTTTTTCTTTTTTTTTTTTTTGTTTTTTTTTTTGTTTTTTTGCAGTATGCGGGCCTCTCACTGTTGTGGCCTCTCCTGTTGTGGAGCACAGGCACTGGACACACAGGCTCAGTGGCCATGGCTCACGGGCCCAGCCACTCCGCAGCATGTGGGATCCTCCCAGACTGGGGCATGAACCCATGTCGCCTGCATAGGCAGGCAGACTCTCAACCACTGCGCCAACAGGGAAGGCCTCCTTTTCATTTATTTCTTAGCTAATCTTTATGATTTCGTTCCTTCTGCTAACTTTTAGGTTTTTCTGTTCTTCTTTCTCTAAGTGCTTTAGGTGTCAGTTTAGGTTATTTAATTGAGATGTTTCTTGTTTCTTGAGGTAGGATTGTATTGCAATAAACTTCCCTCATAGAACTGCTTTTTCTGAATCCCATAGTTTTTGGGTCATCGTGTTTTCATTGTTTCTAGGTATTTTTTATTTTCCTCTTTGATATCTTCAGTGATCTCTCAGTTATTAAGTAGTGTATAGTTTAGCCTCCATGTGTTTGTATTTCTTACAGATTTTTTCCTGTAATTGATATCTAATCTTTTAGCATTGTGGTCAGAAAAGCTACTTGATACAATTTCAGTTTTCTTAAATTTACCAAGGCTTGATTTATGACCCAGTATATGACCTATCCTGGAGAATGTTCCATGAGCACTTGAGAAGAAAGTGTATTCTGTGTTTTTGGATGGAAAGTCCTATTAATATCCATTAAGTCCATCCTGTTTAATATATCATTTAAATCTTCTTTTTCCTTATTTATTTTCATTTTGGATGATTTTTCCTTTGGTGAAAGTGGGGTGTTATTTTCCCCTACTATGATTTTATTACTCTTGATTTCCCCTTTTAAGGCTGTTAGCATTTGACTAATGTATTGAGGTGCTCCCTTCTTAGGCGCATAAATATTTACAATTGTTATATATTCTTCTGGATTGATCCCTTGATCATTACATATTGTCCTTCCTTGTCTCTTGTAATAATTTTTATTTTATATTCTATTTTGTCTGATATGAGAATATCTACTCCAGCTTTCTTTTGGTTTACATTTGCCTGGAATATCTTTTTTTATCTCCTCACTTTCAGTGTGTATGTGTCCCTAGGTCTGAAGTGAGTCTCTTGTAGACAGCATATATATGGGTCTTGTTTTTGTATCCATTCAGCCATTCTATGTCTTTTGGTTGGAGCATTTAATCCATTTATATTTAAAGTATCTATCAATGGTATGTTCCTATTACCATTTTCTTAATTGTTTTGGGTTTGTTATTGTAGGTCTTTTCCTTCTCTTGTGTTTCCTGCCTAGAGAAGTTCCTTTAGCATTTGTTGTAAAGCTGTTTTTGTGGTGCTGAATTGTCTTAGCTTTTGCTTCTCTGTAAAGCTTTTAATTTCTCCTTTGAATCTGAATGAGATCCTTGCTTGGTAGAATAATATTTGTTGTAGGTTTTTCCCTTTAATCACTTTAAATATGTCCTACTAGTCTCTTCTGGCTTGCAGAGTTTCTGCTGAAAGTTTAGCCGTTTACCTTGTGGGGTTCCCTTGTATGTTATTTGTTGGGTTATTTTTTTCTCCTTTAAATATTTTTTCTTTGTATTTAAGTTTTGATAGTTTCATAGATCTTGACATGTTTCTCCTTGGATTTATGCTGTATGGGACACTGCACTTCCTGAGCTTTATTAATTATTTCCTTTCCCATGTTAGGGAAGTTTTCAACTATAGACTCTTCAAATATTTTCTCAGTCCCTTTCTTTTTCTCGTCTTCTTCTGGGACCCCTATAATTCGAATATTGTTGCTTTTAATGATGTCCCAGAAGTCTCTGAGACTGCCCTCAATTCTCTTTTTTATTATATTTTTGTTGTTGTTGTTGCAGGACGTGGGCCTGTCACTGTGTGGCCTCTCCCATTGTGGAGCACAGGCTCTGGACGCACAGGCTCAGCAGCCATGGCTCACAGGCCAAGCTGCTCTGCAGCATATGGGATCTTCCAGGACCGGAGCATGAACCCATGTCCCCTGCATCAACAGGCCAACTCTCAACCACTGTGCTACCACGGGAGCCCTGTCCTCAATTCTTTTCATTCTTTTTTCTTTATTCTGCTCTGCAGTAGTTATTTCCACTATTTTATCTGACCAGTCACTTATCTGTTCTTCTGCCTCAGTTAATCTGCTATTGATTCTTTCTAGAGAATTTGTAATTTCATTTATTGTGTTGTTCATCATTGTTTGTTTGCACTTTAGTTCTTCTAGGTCCTGGTTATAAGTTTCTTGTATTTTCTCCATTCTATTTCCAAGATTTTGGATCATCTTTACTATCATTACTCTACATTCTTTTTCAGGTAGACTGCCTATTTCCTCTTCATTTTTTTGTTCTGGTGGGTTTTTACCTTACTTCTTCATCTGTTGTGTGTTTCTCTGTCTTCTCGTTTTGCTTAACCTATGGTGTCTGATGTCTCCTTTTACAGTTTGCAGGTTCGTACTTCCTGTTGTTTTTGGTGTCTGCCTCCAGTGGCTAATGTTGGTTCAATGGGTTGTGTAGGCTTCCTGGTGGAGGGGACTAGTGCCTGTGTTCTGGTGGATGAGGCTGGATCTTGTCTTTCTGCCGGGAATGTCTGTGTTCAGGGGTGTGTTTTGGGGTGTGTGTGACCTTATTATGATTTTAGGTAGCATTTCTGCTAGTGGGTGGCATTGTGTTCCTGTCTTGCTAGTTGTTTGGTATAGGGTGTCCAGCACTGTAGCCTGCTTGTCATTGAGTGAGCTGGGTCTTGGCATTGATGAGATCTCTGGGAGATTTTCACTGTTTGATGTTACATGGAGCTGGGAGGTCTCTGATGAACAAATGTCCTGAACTCGGCTCTCCCACCTCAGGGGCACAGGTCTGACTCCTGGCTGGAGCATCAAGAACCTGTCATCTGCAAGCCTCAGAAATAAAGTGTGGAAAAAAGAAAGAAAAATAAAATAAAAGTTAATAAAATAAAAAAATAATTATTAAAAATTAAAAAAATAAAGTCATAATAAAAAGAAAGAAAGAAGAGAGCACCCAAACCAAAAAACAAATCCACCTATGATAACAAGCATGAAAAACTATGCTAAAAAAAATGGACAGGGAGAACCCTAGGAAAAATGGTAAAAGCAAAGTTATACAGACAGAATCACACACAGAAGCATACACATACACACTCACAAAAAGAGAAAAAGGAAATATATATATATATATATATATATATATATATATATATATATATATATATCTTTGTTCCCAAAGTCCACCACCTCAATTTGAGATGATTTGTTGCCTATTCAACTTTTCCACAGATGCTGCATACATAAAATTGATTGTGGAGATTTAATCCACTGCTCCTGAGGCTGCTGAGAGAGATTTCCCTTTCTCTTCTTTGTTCGCACAGCTCCTCTGGTTCAGCTTTGGATTTGGCCACGATTTTGTGTGTAGGTCCCCTGAGGGCATCTGTTCTTCACTCAGACACAACAGGGTTAAAATAGCAGCTGATTATGGGTCTCTGGCTCACTCAGGCTGTGGGGAGGGAAGGGTACGGAAAGAGGGGCGAACCTGCAGTGGCAGAGGCCAGCATGACGTTGCACCAGCCTGAGGCTCACTGTGTGTTTTCCCAGAGAAGCTGTGCTTTGATCACAGGCCACTGGCATTAGTGGGCTGCACAGCCTCCTGGGAGGGGAGGTGTGGATAGTGACCTGTGCTTACATACAGGCTTCTTGGTGGCTCCAGGAGCAGCCTTAGCATCTCATGATTGTCTCTGGTGTCTGCATTAATAGCCGCAGTTTGCATCCATCTCTGGAGCTCGTTTAGGCGGTGCTCTTAAACCCCTCTCCTAGCACACCATGAAATAAAGGGACAAGAAAAAGTCTCTTCCCTCTTCAGCAGTTCCAGACTTTTTCCGAGACTCCCTCCCAGCTAGCTCTGGCACACTAGTCCCCTTCAGGCCATGTTCACGCAGCCAACCCCAGTGCTCTCCATGGGATCTGACCTTCCAAAGCCTGAGCCTCAGCTTCCAGCCCCACATGCCCCAGTGGTTGAGCAGAGACACCTCTTGGGATGGTGAGTGCTCATTGGCACCAATCCTCTGTGCAGGAGTCCCTCCACTATTCCCTCTGCACCCCTGTTGCTGTGCTCTCCTCCATGGATCTGAAGCTTCTCCCCTGCCCACCCCCAATCTGCACCAGTGAAGGGACTTCCTAGTGTGTGGAAACTTTTCCTCCTTCACAGCTCCCTCTCACTAGTGTAAGTCCCGCCCTTATTCGTTTGTCTCTGATTTTTTTCTCTTTTCTTTTGCCCTACCCAGGTACGTTAGTAGTTTCTTGCCTTTTGGGAGGTCTGAAATCTTCTGCCAGCATTCAGTAGGTGTTCTGTAAGAGCTGTTGCAAATGTAGATGTATTTCTCATGTATTTGTGGGGAGGCTGGTGATCTCCACGTCTTACTCTTCCGCCATCTTGAAGATCTCCTCTTATATGCCTTTTAATCCATCTCGTTTTTCTGTTTCTCCCCACGTACCCTAAACCTCTTACCTTCTTCATGTAATCAGTAGTCTGTTTAATGCTACTATATATTAATTTGCATATATAAAATTTCAGATAAATGGAATCATACAGTTTATACATTTTTTCTGTGTTATTTTTAAGTCCACATAAGTTTTTGAGATATAAGCCTATATTAATAATTTATTACCTTTATTACTGAATCATGTTTCATTTTATACAGTTATCAAAATTTGTTTATCCATTCACATAATGATGCATATTTGAGCTATTTCTGTTTTACAAATATGTTATGAATATATATGTACGGGTCACTCTTTGGTCATATGTTTTTATTTCCCTTGGGTAAATATCTAAGACTAAAGAAGTATGTTATTTAGTTTCAAATATTTGGGGATTATCCAGAATTTTTTTTTTTTTGATTTCTAATTGAAGTCTAATTTGATCAAAGAGATACTTTAAATAACTTGAATTATTTTTACATGTATTAAGCTTTACTTTATGGCCCATAATGTGGTCTGTTTTGGGAAATATTCCAGATGTACTTGCAAATAAGGTGTATTCTGCTGATGTTGAATGGAGTGTTGTATAAATGTTAATTAGATCAAGATTATTAATAGGGTTAAGTATTCTATAACATTACTGATTTTAATTCTTCTTCTGTTTTAGAGGAAGTAGTATTCAGATGGTCTCTCTAACTTATAATGTGTCTATCTGCAATTTCAGTTGCATTAGATTTCACTTTATGTATTTTTAAGCTCTATTGTTAGATACATACCCATTTAAGATCAAGTCTTCTGGGCTAATAGACACGTTTACCATTATGAAATAACCATGATCATGTGTTAATATTATGTGCTCTGAAACCTGCATTGTCTTATAGAACTATTCCCACATTTTTCTTAAAATTAATATTGGTATGATATATCATTTTGCATTCCATTACTTTTATCTAATGTATATTTATACTTAATGTGAGTATTTTGGTAAACAGCATATAGTTGGGTGTTGCTTTGTTTTCCAATCTGACAATGTCTATCTTTCAGGTGGGGTATTTATACATTTATATTTAGCATGCTTATTGATATGATTGACTTTAAATCTGTCAACTTGCTCTATCTGTTGTAGTTTTTTTTTTCTTTTCCCCTCACCTCTTCCTTGTTCCCCTTTTCCTACTTTCTGCCTTACTTTGTATTAACTATGTTTCAAGATTCAGATTTAAGTCATTTATCAGCTTATTATCCATTACTCTTTTCTTTGTTACTTAAGTTATTGCTTAATGGTTTATAATGTATATATATGTAAATTGTCACCCTCTTTCTTAAAGCTGTATTAAACTCCTTCATATACAAGATTCTTACATTATTGTATTTCTGTTTCTTCTCTCCAGGACTTTGTGCTATTGTAGTTATATATCTTAATTCTACCTATTTTATATCTTCCAAACAATATTGCATTTATTTTTGTTTAAAGTTAATTATCTCAATATATTTATTAAAAAACATATATATATATGTATATATATATATATATGTTTACCATTTATAAAGCCCTGATGGTCATTATTCACTTTTATTTACCTAGATTTCTATCTGGCATAATTTTCTTTCTGCTTACAGGACTTCCTCAACATTTTTTTATTGTACAGATCTACTGATAATGAATTTTTTTGATCTTTGGCTTGTCTTAAGTATTTCATCTTTGCTTTTGAATAATACTTTCACTGAGTATGGAATTCTGTATTAATAAGTTTTATTTTCAGCATTTTAAACATGCTGCTTCACTATTTTCTCATTTGCATTGTTTCCAATGGAAGATCTGCTACTATATTTAACTTTGTTGCTCTGCACAAATGTCATTTATCTCTGGCTGTTTTTTAAAAATTATCTTTATCACTAATTTTGAGCAATATTATTATGATGTTCCTTGGTGTAGTTTTTGTAATGTTTATTTGTGTGGAGGTTGTAGTGGAAGGTTGTTACACTTCTTGAATCTGTAGATATATAGCTATCAACAAATTGGGAAATAGTTTAGCCATTATTTTTCAGATATATTTTCTGCTCCCATGTCTTGTATTCTACAGCAATTCCAATACATGTGTTTTAGGCCACTTAATGTGGGCTAACATGGATGACATGCTCATTTTCAAAAATCTCTTTTCTTTATTACAATAACATCTTTTGTTAATAACATCCAGTATATTATTCATTTCAGACACTGTAGTTTTCATCTCAATACAGTTAGTTTGGCTCTTTTCCATATCTTCCATTTCTCAGTTTAACATAATTAATTTTCCCATTAGCTTATTTAATGTGTTTATCTCAGTTATTAGAGCTTGTATACCCTTGTCCACTAATTCTGACAACTGTGTCAGTTCTGGGTCAGTTTAGATTGATTGATCCTCACCACAGAATGTCTTCCCAGTTCTCTCTTGATTCCTTTTCCCTGTACTGCAGCTTGCAAACTCATCTAAGACAGTAAATTAGGGAAATTGTAGATTTTATCTCATTTTTTCCTATTTCTTACTTTTCTCCTTTGCATAATATATATTTTCTTGAAAGTCATTGTTTCACATATTTTTTCCCAATTGTTTAGCTGTTTGAGGCAGGAGGATAAAGCTGATTCCTGCTATTCCATCTTGGCCAGAAGTGGAAGTCATGCCTTTTATTTTATGTCAAGTCTTCAATTATTGAATTGAAAGGTTTGGAGTCAGGAACACAGTAACTGTACCTAAAAATCTTTAACAATTTAGTTTCCATTACAGCAAAATTGCATTGATATTTACCATTGGCAACTCTTTTGTTGCTGTTGTTGTTTTACCAGTGTCTTTTTATCAATGATGGCAAAATAGTTTTAGAATTATAAAGAATTAAACATTAATCTTGGGTACTTTACACTAGAAAATCAGGTAGATGAATAAATATAGTATTTCTTCAAATACTATTCCCCCAAATAATAGAGTGATTTAATGTACATAAATGATTTGTTAAGAACAAGTGAAAATTTGCCTAAAATACAATAAAAACCTTTCCTTACAGGTATTGAAGAAATTTTGAGACAGTCACAACTTCAGATATTAAGATGCACAAGAGAAGGGAATTGCAGAGATAGATCAACACTGCACTGTTTTTACCTGTAGGACATCTTTAAGACCAAGATGGCAAGAAATTGAGCAAAAGCAATTTGTAAATAGGAACATTTTTATTCAGCAACCTCAGAGTCTTAAGAAACAAAAGTGGCCCTCAAAAATCCACCAAAGATATGGTTCTGATAGCACCTAAGTTTTTCAGTTGGAATTTCTTCAGTTCTATACTTAGAAATGAAGGAAAACTAAGACTGACACTTAGCCTGTAGTCAATTAAATTCCTTATTTGATTTAGATTATCTGACCCTAATTTAGCTCCCTGATGGAAAATACGATAATTTTTTTGCTAAGAGCAAATGACAGTATCTTAAAGCTCTTTTGTTTTTCAGATCTAACAGTTGACATCTAATAAAATAAATAAATAAATAACAGGCATTCCAAGACAGAAGATCACAAGAGAAAAAAAGAAAAAGAAAATAGGAAGTCATGAATAATCTTTATATTGGAGTTTTCACATATAGGATTTATAATAACAGTGATTAATACATTCCAGAAGATAGACAAAAATTAAAAACCTTACTAGAGAGCTTAAATCTATGATTAAGAAACAATGAAAAAAAAAGAAATAATGGAAACTCTATTCGAAATTGAGAACAGTGGAGATTGGAAATAGCATGAAGAGAGAATTACAGAATGGGAAGATAGGTAAATAGAAAATATACCATCTGAAAGATGAATAATTAAAAAAAATTAAAATACAGAGAAGGGTGGAATAGACCTGTGGGACACAGTGAAAGGTCTAAGTTATATTTATTTGAACTTGTGAAATAGGAAGAGTGGAGAAACGGAGCAAATACAATGTTTGAAGTGATAATGGTTAGGAATTTTCCAAAGAAATGGAAAAACATTACACCACATATTTAAGAACCTCCACATATACCAAGAGGAATGAATGGAAAGAAAATTACACCTAAGCACATCATAGCAAAGCTACTGATATCCAAAGATAAATATAGCATGAGTATTAGGGCAGAGATGGAAGTGGATTCATTATATTCAAAACAGCAACAGTGAAACTTGCAATTTTATTCTCCCTATAAATGAGGAAAACCACACACACACACACACACACTCATATCATATTCATAGTGTTGAAGGAAAATGCACTACAATATAAAACTCTACAACTATGGAAATATTTTAAGCAGTCAGAGTAAGATAAAAATATTTTCATACCTGTGGAGGGAATAGTGTTTAGAAAATTGACAAGAATTTATTCTGGAGTATTTTTTATCCTATGGAGAGTGATCCCAGATGAGAATAAATAAAGAATAAATAAAAGGCAAGATATGTAGCTATATCTAAATAAATAATGGTGTACAAAACTTTAATATTAATGCTGTCTCTTAGACTAAAATATCTGGAAAACTAAAATGCATGACAAACACAAAATGCAAGAGAGTTTAAGGAAGTTAACTCGAAGTTAACTGGAATTCGATGTTCCAATTGAATTAAACAGAAATATGGGTAAAGTACTAATAAGGTTGGATTTACATTATTACATTGGAAGGAATTAAAAGAGCAGAAAGTGAACAAACAGAAGAAGAGTAGAAAAATACAAACAAGCAGAAGCTAAAATAAGAGAATATTAATAATAAAATACTTAATCCAAATGTGTCCTAAGGAGAGCTTACAGAAATATAGAAGGGATTGGAAAAACAGAAAACACATTTTTAGATTGAATCTATAAATTAAAATATCAACAACTACATAAAATTCACATGAACTAAATTTCTTAATTATTAAAAAACCCGTAACATGGGTACACACATCTTATAAGAGATACACACATATATAAGTAGATAGGGAGGGTTAAAGGAAAAGTATGGATAAAATAAGATATAATGTGAAATTTTAAAAAAATCTAACCATGATAAACTAATGTATCTATATTAAGATAATTTAAAATATAAATTTAAGGGAAGAAAGATTTATAGAAACAAAGACGTATGTACGGAAAAATAAAAGGTTAATCCTCTCACATTATACAACAGGTCTACCTAAACATCTATGTATAACTAGTATTATGGCTTTTAAATGTATAAAGGAAAAATTAACCAATATTGAGGAGAAATAAAACAATAATGTCACCTTTCTCATTAAAAATTATTAAGAAACAAAACAAAAATTAAGAAGCTAGTAAAACATCTGAACGATCTGATTAACAGTACTCACGTAGAATACATATTATAAAAGTGTACTGAACAATGACAGAATAAATATTCTTTGCAGTATTCTTTTACCAAAATTGATGACAGGTTGATTTTAAAAATGTCTCTACCAATTCCAAAGGAATAAAACATGTATTTTAACCATATATATTCCAACCTCAGTGGAATTCAGGTAGAACTCAGTAACATCAGATAACTAGAAAAATTATTATCTCTATGTATTATCTCCATATAGCTATAAATTATTATCTCTACATAAAACAACAAAGACATTTACCAATTCAAAAATGAGATTTAGAAAATATTTTCAACTATATAAAAAGTGAAGCATATCAAAAAGTGTGCATGGAAGCTAAAACTGTGCTTACAGAGAAAGTCATAGCTTTAGATACAAATGTTGGAAAAAAAGAAAGGATAAAAATTCAATAATATATGTATACCTCACAACTAGTTAGGAAAATCGCAGGAAATTAAACCCCAAAAACGTGAATAAAGGAGATGAAAATTTCTATAAACAGAAAACTATAACATATTTTCAGACTAATTAAATACCTAAATATGTGTCTTCTAAAAGCCACTGATTCGGAAAAGTCATTTGCTTACATTTGTGAAGCATTTCTACACAGAATTGATTAGAGTTATCCTATGAAATCATTGGTTACCATCCATTTTTAGAGTTTTTTTTTTTTTTAATCTGGACCATTTTTAAAGTCTTTATTGAATTTTTTGCAATATTGCTTCTGTTTTATGTTTTGGTTTATTGGCCGCAAGGCATGTAGGATCCTAGCTCCGTGACAAGGGATCGAACCCACACCCCCTGCATTAGAAGGTGAAGTCTTAACCACTGAACCTCCAGGGAAGTCCCACCATCCACTTTTAGAATAAAATATTTTTTTAGTCCTCAAGCTAATATTAAGTTATCATAAAATCAATAATAAACATACAAACATTCAAATAAAAATAGGTAAAATATATAGAAACATCACAAACATGATAGTAAAATGACAAATAATTAATATATGAAAGAAGCACAATCCTTAGTCAACAGGAAGATCCAGAATGGAGAGCAACTTAAGGTATGGACAGTTTTGTTGGGAGTTTAAATTGGTACAACTACATTGGAAAACTCTTTGCTATGTGTAATAAAGTTCAATATATGCTTACTCTTTGAAAAAGCAATTCCACTCATGGGTATATACAAAACGTGTGTGTGTGTGTGTGTGTTGCAAAAGACATGTTTAAGAATATTTGTTTATAATGGCTCTACACGGAAGCAACACCTAGCTCCTGCAACTGTGTATAGATAATATGTATGGTATATTTTAAAACAATATTATAAAGCAATGACAGTGGACAGACGACTGCTACATGCAATGACATAAATGAACTTCTATATATTAAACAGAAGAAGCCAGACACAAAAGGATACATACTGTCCATCATTGTAAAGTTTAATCAGGCAAAACCAATGAATAGGGACATAAATCAAGCTCAGAGCTAACTTTGGGAACTGAAAAGAGAGGAGACTGGAAGAAGGTATAGGGATATATTGAATGATACTAATATTTTGTTTCTGGATCTGCATGGTGTTCATACAGATCTTGACGTTGAATTAAAATCACTGAGCCATAAAAGTTTTTCACTTTTAATAAATATGTTGTATTTCCATAAAAATTACTTAAAATAAATATGATTAACTTTCCTCCCTCTCTGTCTTCTCTGATCATTGATATATACACTGCCCTGTCCTTTCATTACTCTTACATTTCATTGAAGCATATAGCAATTTAATGCTATAGGAAAAAAGTTCAAATTCTTAGAATAAACAGGTGAAGAATTTTCCACTGAAAAGGAGCAAAGTCTCTATAAAAAATTACTTCAGACTTGCCTCTGTTATTATATTCTTCTAAACTAAATGTAAGAAATGAGGGAAAGAAAGAAGAGAAAATGCAGGGAGGGAGGGATGCAAGAAAGAAATAGAAGGGGAATGAAGGGAACATGAAAGAGGAAATGGGCAAGAACTGAGAGTAGGGAAATTAATGAAATTAATATGCTAAGAACAAAAGGAAATAAGAAAGGAAAACTTTCTATTTGGTCTTTTTGCTAAATATTAAATACTATTATATTAAATACTATTTATAATTTTGATAATTATGTACATAACTATAAACTTTAATGATTTTTTTTAATTTAAAGACTGCTATGTGTGACAATGACTAGAAAGTAAATCTACTTAATAAATCTCTTTTACTAACTCATAGTCCTTTCATAAGAATTATTTCAACACCTCATCTTCAAGGTAAATTTCTCAGCCTATATTTTAAGCTAAAATTTTCCTTTTGCTGGGGTTTACTGCTTACAAAGTTTTAACAAAATCATATCAAAACTTTTTATATCTAGATGAGTAAAATATAGACATATTTCTCCTTATATTTTAAATCTATGTATTTTTAAGCTTTTTATCAGTGCATTCATACCTTCAATTTTGAGTGTACTATGTTTCATGAAGAGTTGATATTCCTCTAAAATTTCAAACATTTAACATATCTGTATTACTAATTAAGTATATTCAAAGAGAAGTTTTAATGTTTTGAAATATACATGAGTTTTATTAGAACAAATTTGGAAGTGTAAATGTTGTATATATACAAATACATACATAATACTTAGGAGTAAATATCTTCCCAATAAGAAAAAGCAACATGAGTTAGTAGAAAAAATTAATTTAATAATGGAAACAATTATATCTATATCTTAGGATAAAATTTTTACCTGAAATACATAAGAAATGATTCTATTAGTTCTAAGCAAATATTTAATTGACACTAAGAAATGTATTTTGCACAGCTAGTATTTCTAATAGTGAGATATATCTGACAATGCTAACAGTCTTACAGTAAGACTTTTAGCAGTTATGACAGATCTGTCATTACCTGCCATGTATGACCTTGGTCTCAGTTATTCATACCGTAATTACTTCAATTGAATCATATGCATTATTGGAAATACACATGTCAAGCTTGATTACCATTGAAAGTGTCTTTTAATATGTTCAGCTGTGTCTCAGCATTGAAACACAAACTGTTATTGTGTATGCAGAGGCACAGAAGCAGAACTGCAGGGCATAAGTAAGACATTAGTGAGCAAATACTCATCATTGAAGGAATTGCTGTAATTTCAAATTTTCTTGAAAGTGACAAGCAAATACTTCATAGCCCTTAAGAAAGGAAAGCACTCCCAAATAGGAAAGTCATCTTATTTTATTACACTGAAACCTGCAAAATAATTTTCAATCATTGCCCATAGGAAAAAAGGAAAGAGGAAATTGTCAAATTCCTAGTAATATCTGAAAAAAATAAAGAGAGAGAAAGAGACTACTATAAACAATGTATATCTTGTTTAGATTACCAGTTTGTTAGAACATCCCAGTGATTTTCTACAGGGAAGCTTAAATTTCAAGAACAAGTAAGTACCTTGATTAAAGAAAAAACAAAAACAAAAAAAAACCTGTGAATATAGTCAAATAAAACATACTCATGTAATACCAACATAAAAATTTGAAAACATGTGTTTCAATAGCTTGGAATAAATTCTGGAGACTTTAATTAAGTATTTGTCTAAAAATTGCTGGATAACCAATACTCATAAGGACATAGAGTATTGCATTATGTGAAAATGTGAACTGGTTGATATGAATAGAAAAATTAATATAGAAGATTTAGGCTATGAAAGGGAGGGAATTTTAGATATTTTTAAATCATTTGCCATGTATACATTTTTTGTTTATATATGCTCAAAGTTGGAATGTGAAAAAAATATAAGAAATTTAAAATAGCTCATTTAATAATCAAAATATTTCTACCAAACATGAAGGCAAAAGTTTAGAATACACAGGCACTAACTCTGCTAAAGAAGCATTTATTTGTGAAAATTCACAGAAACAGATACAATAGAAGGAACAAGGGCTCATTTGGCCCATTGCATTTTGGGGCAGAACACAGTGATTTAGCCAAGCTGGATGTTAGTGTTGGAAAGAAACAGAACTTGAGGGGGTTTTAGCTGCATAATTAAAGAAGCTCACACTCTCCCTCAGTAAGAAGCAGTTTATGGAACTTATTAAAATATGATACGGTGGAAACATGGGTCCAGTTCTATATTAAAATTTCATTATGCATGTTTTGAGGAATATCAGCTCTTCCCCTGCATGATCACAAGCCTGGCGTCTATCCATTGGGATTGTAGCAGAAAATAAATGATAAGTTTGTCATCAGTATTTATGAGGGAAAAGAAAACAACTGGGTTATAGCGCAATGTACATTGTTCTTCTCTTACATGGTAGTAAGAGAAGAACAATGTTGTCCATTTCAATTCCCTATTGAAGAAAACTGATGGTCACATGGCTTTGGTTTCCATATTGATTTATACTCATATATGCATGAGTATAAATATAAAACAGTATTCTAGGGCTTCCCTAGTGGTGCAGTGGTTAAGACTCTGCCTGCCAATGCAGGGGACACAGGTTCGAGCCCTGGTCCAGGAAGATCCCACATGCCATGGAGCAATTAAGTCCATGCACCACAACTACTGAGCCTGCTCTCTAGAGCCCACAAGCCACAACTACCGAAACCCGCATGCCTAGAACCCATGCTCTGCAACAAGAGAAGCCACCATAATGAGAAGCCCACACACTGCAAGGAAGAGTAGCCCCCACTTGCCGCGACTAGAGAAGGCTCCTGTGCAGCAACAAAGACAAAATACAGCCCAAAATAAATTAATTAATTAAATAAAATATCATTAAAAAAAAAAACAGAAAAACAAACCAAAAAAAACCAGTATCCTAAACTTGTTCCAGAAAATAGTAATAGATTTAAGGGGGTTTTGCTTTGCAACTTCCTTGGGATCTTTCCAGGGATAATCTGAAGTCAATCTCCCCTACAGAGATCAGGGAGAGACTGAAGAAAGAGGCAGACCACCCTAGATTGATCAAGTGGCAGAATTAATAAGCAAGAGAACTTACTTATTAAGCTAGACTTGGATTGTCACCAAATGAGCAGATTTCCTCACCTGCCCTCCAGAATGTTAAAAAAAAAATAATATATAGAGGCCTTAGCTGGGTTCAATTGTGTATTCAGTGCAGACAATCTCAACACCACATTTCTATTTCAAGGTTGTACTTTTGGAGCAGCTTCTGGACTGTGGGCAAGGCAAGCTGAACACACATTCCAAGGACAGGGGAAGGGGTGGGAGCCTCCATTTGCCAGGGTCCAGCTTGATATTAACTGGCTTTCATGTATTTTTGATGACCTCCTTCAATAAGAGGAATATATAATGATGGGGTTGAAGGAAGACCTCCGCAAGAAGTGTTACTCTGGCACACAGGTTATTTTGAGCTAAAAATAAGCAAGGTCCAAAAGACTCATAAAGATCTTTTAAACTTTCCCCAACTGTTTAAAAGAATTGAATCTGTAGATTGCTTTGGGTAGTAGAGTCATTTTCACAATGTTGATTCTTCCAATCCAAGGACATGGTATGTCTCTCCATCTATTTGTATCATCTTTAATGTCTTTCATCAGTGTCTTATAATTTTCTGCATGGAGGTCTTGTCTCCTTAGGTAGGTTTATTCCTAGATATTTTATTATTTTTGTTGCAGTGGTAAATGGAAGTGTTTTCTTGATTTCATTTTCAGATTTTTCATCATTAGTGTATAGGAATGCCAGAGATTTCTGTGCATTAATTTTGTATCCTGCTACTTTACCAAATTCATTGATTAGCTCTAGTAGTTTTCTGGTAGCATCTTTAGGATTCTCTATGTATAGTATCATGTCTTCTGCAAACAGTGACAACTTTACTTCTTGATTTCCGATATGGATTCCTTTTATTTCCTTTTCTTCTCTGATTGCTGTGGCTAAAACTTCCAAAACTATGTTGAATAAGAGTGGTGAGAGTGGGCAACATTGTCTTGTTCTTGATCTTAGTGGAAGTGCTTTCAGTTTTTCACCATTGAGGATGATGTTGGCTGTGGGTTTGTCATATATGGCCTTTATTATGTTGAGGAAAATTCCCTCTATGCCTACTTTCTGCAGGGTTTTTATCATAAATGGGTGTTGAAGTCTGTCATACAGAGTGAAGTAAGTCAGAAAGAGAAAGACAAATACCGTATGCTAACTCATATATATGGAATTTAAGAAAAAAAAATGTCATGAAGAACTTAGGGGTAAGACAGGAATAAAGACACAGACCTACTAGAGAATGGACTTGAGGATATAGGGAGGGGAAAGGGTAAGTTGTGACAATGCGAGAGAGAGGCATGGACATATATACACTGCTAAACATAAGGTAGATAGCTAGTGGGAAGCAGCCGCATAGCACAGGGAGATCAGCTCCGTGCTTTGTGACTGCCTGGATGGGTGGGATAGGTAGGGTGGGAGGGAGGGAGACACAAAAGGGAAGAGATATGGGAACATATGTATATGTATAACTGATTCACTTTGTTATAAAGCAGAAACTAACAAAAAAAAAAAAACCCTTTAACAATCAAAAAACTAAAAGATAAAAGAATTGAAGATAGAAGACCTGTTCCAAGAAAGAGTTATCACCCATAGATAATTACAGAAAATATGAACTCAGTGTGGTAGACAGGGAGGAACCTAGCAAGACCGTTTTGATCAAAGTCCTCTCTGTCTCCCATTGTCTTTAGATGGCCCAGCAAATATTTGTTACCAAATATTAACTCTTTTCATCTTCCTGTGAATTACCTTACTTCCCTTTGAAACCCCTTAGACCTCTACCTCCTTCTCCTCAGTCCAGAATGACATATATACGTCATCTTGCTTTACTGTCCTTAGAATTCCTTATGCTTATGTTAATTCTCCATACCTATGTATTAAATTTGATTTTCTCCTGTTAATTGGCCTTATATCATTTTAATTATTCAACCAACCTAAGTAATCAAAAGGGGAAGGAAGAAAATATTTACATCCCCCATAATAACATCCTTTTCCCCTTCATATATTGCTGTATACATATAATATATATTAAAATTTGAACAATCCTTGGCTACCTTTTAGCTATCTTGTCTTATAAAAATTTAAATAACATAAGGCATGACCGGAACCTACCATTAATAACATTAAATGTAACATTTATTCAATTATTGCATACACTTTTTACCTCTAATGTTTCTTTACTATGTTCTTTATGAGCTTGTTATTAAAATGTTTCATTTTTTTACCATTCTAAAGACAATTTTTTTATGTTATATTGACATCCTCAAATCTGGTAATAAATATTTTACAGTAATGCAATGTGATTATTTAATGTTTTCTTTTTAATAGTAAATAAAGACCTTGATTTGCTTAATAAGTTATGCCTAAGTAAAATCACTTATATTATCTTACATTTTTATCAGCAAAAGAGTGTCATCTCAGGATCCAGGATCAAAGATCTTCTGGAAATATTAGTAATGTAATTTCTGGGTTTGCACTTAAACTGATATACTGCATAAAAGAATATAGTCTTTTGAAATTCTCATTGCTTCAAATAAATGGTGACTGAGGATGTATGAATACTTTCCTTGAAAGTATCTCTTTAGCTCTGATATGATACATTGTTTGTCAGATGTTTGTTATAGATTTTTTTAAGTATTCAGTAGTCTATTCACTTTGGATATATGTTTCTTTTAAAGTTTAGTACAATCTTTTAAATTTAAAAAGTTGAAGTCTTTCCATACTATTCAGCCTTATGTCTGCATTTCACTAATTTACCACATCCAGTTTCGTTATTCATTATTGTTGAGGTCTTTCAGTATTTATTAATAAAATCAACAGTCTCACATAATTAAAGGTAGGTGAGGACATGGCTCCTTTTTGCTACTGAGATATCAAACTGTGTATTACAATAAATGCATATCCAATATCAAATTATATCGCAAATAAAAACAAGTATTGACAATATCACACAAAAAATAATCATGTAACTTTATCTTACAGGATTGATAAAAACCTAGATATCCACTGTAAGAAGTATTTTTAGAGTATACTCTAGACAGACCTGACAGTACTATATTTTAGGTTTCAGGTCATCTTCCAGTCAGGCCATGTGACAGAATCCCCTGTTTATGATAGAATGTGGATGTGGTCAATGTTCTAGGCCTGTGACACAACACCAAAGGGTGAGAATAGTTCAGTGTTTATATATCTTCTAGCATGCTTGTTTTTTTTAAATTTTGTAGATAGATTTATCAGCTTCAAAAGTATGTGAAATACCTTCAAAGGTATTGTTCAAATGTTATGAACAATTATACCAACTGTTTGGTAGAAGACCTCACAAGGATATCACCAGTCAGTTTCGTAAATTTTCAAAGCAAATAATCTTTATCAAGACATCATTAGGAGGAAGCATAGGCATCAAGGAATCATAGTTATACAAAATGCTTTCTTGCTCTTTAAATATAATCTTTAGGAAAAGGCCTGATTAAATCACATTCATTTATTAGTTGAGCTAATAAATATTGAGAACTACATATAGAAATCTGTTAGCATTCACCTATGAAAGACTTTACCTAATAAATGAAATAGTTACATAATTCATCAACTATCACACAAACTCACTGTTGACTTTTCTGAGTATTTCAGGCCAATACTCACCTAGGTCAGTACTTAGAGCCCAAACGATGTGAAATAGTGATTCCACATTTAAATATAAATGGATTGGAGAATTCTAGGAAAATAGTATTAGTAGCATAATTTGTGAATCTCCTTTAATGTCTCCTTAAAAATGCAAAAAAAAAAAAATGGACAGAACAACTAGATTAGCAAAACAAAAGATCGACTAAACTAAGGGATATATTGTTCCCACCAGCTGCCAAATATGCATGGAAGGAGGCTGATACCTACACCATTGATAACTGTAAGAGGAGGAGACCGAAGGGGCCTTGGGCTTTCCGTGGCTCTTGAACAGATAAAACTCTAAAACAGATAAAAAGTACTTACTAGAAAGCACAGCAGGTGAAGGTGAGGACAACAACTGCACCTGGACAGTGATTGTGCAGGTCATACATGAGTGAGTGCAAGGGAAGCTGTGACATGTAACATCTTTATAACTGGAGAATTTGGAGCCTTGTAATCTCTTCCATTTAATATAAAACCTCAAACTCAGAAGAAACTGCTTATAGTAAGATCCAAATTAATCAGGGCAGGGACATTAGAGCAAAACAGCTGAGTCAAGGGAAATTGTTGGGGGTGGGCAGAAGAATGTCTCAGAAAGTAAAAGATCATTAATTCCATCATTCAGCAAAAACAAGAAGAGAGGAAATTTGAAATCCAGGAAGATAGAAAAGTAATCTTGACCCACTTCTCCCTCTAAGAGAATAAGAGCACTTCTTTTCACATTAAAAATGAGCAAGAGAAAAGCATTTAATGTAATCCCACACAAAGTTTACAAAGGAAAAAAGAGAATAAAGAGCAGAATAACACTTTTATCATTTATGGAAGAATGCTAGAAATGCATTATTATAAAAATAGATGGAAATAATGTTAAAAATTTATAATGTAATAAAATAGATTAAGAAAATTATAGAAGCAATAGAGAAAAACAAAAATTAGTATTAGAAAAACTCATAAATTTGTGGTTCAGATAAAAATAATATTTGAAAATAGAGGTGACAGATCTCAGGAAAACAATGTAATGAAATGTAGAAATTCATAACAAATATAAAGACTAAACCAGAAGGGACTCAAGGGTATATAAGTTCAAAACATGCTTTAAGAGAAGCAAAATGGGAAAGTAGTAAAATTTTAAATATTAAAAGAAATGAGAGAAGAAACTAATAGTATTAAAAAGAAGTGAGAGTTATAGTAGATAAGGAAAATGTACAATGTACTTATAGGAATATTCAAAGAAGAAAACAGAAATGAAAGGATTATAACAAATATTCAAAACAATACAAGAAAAGTTTACTGAAGTGAAAATGAACTTGAAACTGCATGTAATATATACCTGAAAAAATAAATCAACCCACAGTAGAAAACTCTGAGACATTTTATAGTAAAGATACTGGCTTTAAAAAAATCAGTGGGTATCCAGGCAAAAGGGTAAATCACTTTTAAGTGGCAGAAAATCAAATTGCCATCATAATTTTTGATAGGAATTTATGCTAGTATAAAGTTGAGTAACATGTAAGATACTCAAGAAAATAATGTGAATCATAGATTTTTAATAAAGACAAAATGACCTTAAAGAATACTCAAGCACTCAAATATGCAAGACATATTCAGGTGGTGTTCTTATGAGCCCTTTCTGAAGAATTTAGTAGAGAATGAATTTTAGACAAGAAAATGACTGGTAATAATTCCACATAAGGAGCAGTGGCAAACATTAAACATACATTTACCTCTAGAACAGAGTCTAAATTATGGCTATATGGGAGAGAGTAGAATATATCATAACCATAGACTCTCATCATTGCATTTATAGTACAATGATTACACAGCACTGTAAGGCTATTACACTAAGAAAATCTAGATAATAATCTTTACCAATCAGATTATTGGAAGGTCCCACAGACTAAGATATTACATGTGTCTTCATTAAACCTTAATAAGTACCACTAATAGGTTTATATCAAGTAAATTAAAATATTAATCAAAATGTCTTGATAAACTCTTGTTAAAAACCCTTATTCAAAGACATGTTTATCCTCAATACACCAGCACTTCAAGTGTGGTAAACTGGGAAAAATGTCTGGATTAAGTACAAAGAGACTTGGACTTGTGGATCAATGTTGGCTTCATTTAAATGAACTTCCTAGTACAATCCCAAAAGACAAACAAGTAGAAATACTATGATAAAACCAAATGATTTTATATATAAAGTAACCTTATAGCACACCATCCTTAAAATTTCTGAGGATGATTGCCTGCCAAGAATAATGACTATTTTCTATCTAAAGAATTCCTGAATTAACCCCAAAGAGCATCCTGTGATAACTGTAGATGGAGAGAAATTGCCCTGGTGTAGAAGGATGAAAGACAAGAGAATAACAAGGTCAGAGTAACAGGAATTTACATACAATTCATCCACTCAAAAACAGAAAAAAAGGAATTGTTGAATATCGTGGAAATGCCCAAGCAAGAATGGTGGTTTGGATGAATTAAGTTTCATCAATTTGTCTGATATAAAAGATATGATAAGGCCTGTGACTAGGGTATTTTTAGATATCAAAGAGAGTTTAAACAATAACATGAAGTATATCTAAGAAACAACAATTTGTACTTTCATTCCTAAGTAGCTGTTGTGATACATTTAATCACCAAATTACTAAAATAATAATTTTAAAGCAATCTAAGTAGTCCATCACAAGGAGGAAACAAGGAGAAAGATATTGAGAAAATTATGAGTAGGTAACAATTTTGGAGGATATCTAAGTAAAGAACTGAACATTATCATTTCTTTCCAACAGAAAATGCATCTTCATGTAGATGGGAAGTCCTGCAAACAAACAGGGGAAGCTCTACCCTAGAGATAAAAATTAATCACTGCAGATTATATTATAGATTTTTTTAAATCCCTCCGTTTTGACTCCTAATATAACCATTCACTTAGACAAGAGTCAGTAACTTGTAAAGGAAGTTGTCTGGGGGGAGAAGGGGTTCTGGATATTTATTTGTATGTTTTGATAACAAAAGGAAAAGTACATGAAGAAGGAATCAAATTATCACCATTTTAATCAATTGCCCAATCTCAATATAACTCATATTGGGGAGAAAAAATGCAGCATACTTAATGAAAAATTAAACAGTAAATATCATGTATAATACAATATTAAGACAGAAAAGATTAACTTAAGTCAAGACTTTTGTTTTGACTTCCCATTTTAAAAGAATTACAGGGAATTGGAGTAATTTAAACTTCACCTAAAGAGGTCAGTCAGATACATCTGCTCCATTAAACAAATAAGAATATTATTTACAAAAAGGACTGTTAAACGTTGAAAGAGTATGGAGACATATAACCAAATGTGATTGGTCCTGACTTAGATCTTGATATGGGGAAATGAGCTGTAAAGATAATATTAGAGGAAAACTGTTAAGTTGGAATATTTAATGAATTACTATTAAATCATCACAAAGTAGTGATAATTTAATCTTCACAATATAAGGGAATGTCTTCTAGAGAATCATACTGAAATATTTAGGGGTTGATAATTATATCATTTATAGTTTTCTTTTAGAAATGTTAGCCTTAACTGTAGTTATACATGGGTGTAAATTAGTTTCAATATACAACCTAGAGTTGGTAGCTCCTATTTGAAGTATACTAAGAAAAAATATATACTATAGGCAATTTTTTTTTAGGATTCAAAGAATTGAGTCAGAGATATATCTTTATCTCTGTAGTATAGTATGTCTTAATTAGCCTAATTCATATTAGAAGTATTATAGTTTTCCATTTGAGTGGTGTTCAAGACATGTGGTTTGAAAGGAAATATTGTTCAAGTACTCCCATCTTTCATGAATAATGCTTTAGAAATCTACAAGAGTCAGAAAGTGACCCTTCAAAAGGATGCCCTAGGCGTGGACCCACATCCCATTCTGTATATTTAGCCAGTAAGATTTTCACACAGTCAGATTAAAGTGTAAGCTAAAGATTGCCTGTAGAATATTGCCATAATAATATCAAATAAACATTCCACACAAGAGACTTTACAGCATGGTAAAATGACAAAGTTAAAGCTTTATCAAAATTACAAGTTATATGATATTTTTTTGCCTTCTTACGAATGCATGTTCTTGTGTGTCAAAATCTCAATCTATCAATACATTTCCTTCTACTTGGTAGCAGGTTTAGGTAGGGGGTAGGGGAAATACTTTTATCCATAACTTGTTTCCAATTATTTAATGTTATTGATATCTGACAAAAGAATGTAAATACCAAAATTGCCTTAACTATGTTTGCAATATTTTCAAACCATAAATGTCAGTTATTTTCTTTGTTATTATTCCCTTCATATTTAAGTGCTCTAAAGTTTCCAATTCTTTATGTTAGGCAAACTTCCTGCAGTTTTGCCTTACTGTTAAAACAATATCTTTTTAGTTACAGAAATTTTCTTTAAATGATCTAGTCACAGCTTATTACTTTCTTTACCATAATAAAAATTTGCTTACCTAATTGTTTCAGAGCTCTGTATCCTGACATAAACACTAATCAAAAAACAGAAACAAAACAAAACAATAAAACAAAACAAACAAAAATAAACCCTAATTTTATGTATTATCCATGAAATATTTTTCAATTTCCTATTTACAAACTACCAGTGTCTGAGAAAACTATGCAGCATAAAGTAGAACTATATTATTTATTATTAAGTTCAGTGGAAGATGTAGAAGTAGGCTTCTTTATTACTTATGACTACCACAGTGATTAAAGTGTATTAGATGGAAAACTTGTGGGTGGCAAAAATATGAAGGATATCTATGAAATATATATTTCTAAAATCTAGCCTATTAAATTTTAAAAGAGAAAAAGTATTCAACCTTAAACAAGAGTCAGTTACATATCTGTATTCTGTTTCAGAAATAGTTATTCTGTTTGTTAAATATGAAGGATATGAGTAAATCAATGGTAGTTCAAATTGTGTGCTTAAACAAATGGGGATACTTGTAAGCTGATGTCATGACCACATTTGGAATATTTTGCCAATGAAGTAAAGTCAGCTTAGTTAGTAAAATTCTAATCCTGATAGTAATTCAATCATCCCCAGAAAACGAATCATACTTCTGGGAATCACATCTCATTTTCAGCCAATGCTGAGTGGCTAATAGGGTTGTGTAACATTTTTCAGACTGAATAAGATTTTTCTTCCTAATTAATCATCTAAATGGATGCCCAGGTTTCTTCACCTTCATTTCTGAATATGAATCAATTTCAAACAGAAGCTTAATGAGAAAGATAGCAAGGAAAATTTTGCTTTGGAAACAAGTTATGTACAAAGGGTCAAAATACTCAATCAGCACTGTCCTCATTAGGACTCTTTGCATAGATGAAGACTAAATATTTTTTAGATTAATAGAAAAAGTTTATTATAGCATCCATTAGCTTATTTTCCTTTGTGAAATCTAATTATTAAAAATCATCGATACCTTACTTATTCACATGCAGAGTAACCATTGTTATTCCTCTGGATTACTTTCTGATTACTTTTCTGATTTGTGACACCTAATTGTAGGAGTATTGATATTTGTGGTATAATTTATGGTCATTTTTCTATATGTATAAAAATATCCAAAAATAATGACATTTATACCTAATCAGTCATACTCATCAGTCACATGATTTGATCCAGAGACATGTCTAGTCATCTTCCGTACTTCCAACCAAAAAATTAATTTAGTTAGGACAATAATGTTGTAAACACTGCAGATAATGTTACTTTGATATTGGCTTTCAGTTCATATGTTTATTAATATAGTGCAATCCTTCCCACCATTCTCGGAGGTATGTAGAGAAGTTTTTACTTGACATTTATAAAGATTTTGATGACTAAGATGAGGGTCAGACTGGGTAGAGAAGTAGCAAATGATCACATAATTTGATAATGACAATGCTAAGACCTCAGCTCAACTCAGAATATTTTGACCCCTATCTAGTGTATTTTAAGCTACCATATACTGGTTTTAACTTGGTGTATTTTGCTTGAGAATCATCTTAAACCCAAATCTAAGAGAACTTAATAAAAACTGTTATTACTGAACACTCATTAAGGCAAAATATTCAACATTTGTATTTCATCTTATCAATAATTATTCAAATTGTTATTGCCTTAACAATACATTCACCTTATATATCCATTCTTCTAAATATTTTACTCAAACATTTTTCACTTAAACTTGACCATGACGCTATGATAAAAGTAAAAAATATATCTTCCAATTTGAAAATGAGAAAACTGAAATTTAGAGAAGTTGTGACTTACTAAGTTTACATGGCTAGGAGGTTGTAGAACAACATGAATGGTGTTCCACATTTGAGAACTTGTGTTTATAGTGATAATGACAAAGGTGATGGTATGATAATTTAATGAATACAATTATGAGACAATGATGTCAATGATATTAAAATGATTATTGATTAGGAAGATGTTGATGAACAAATAAGTAAGGTGATATTAGAAGGGATAGTACTTGTTTAGGTATATTTTGGGTTTGGAGTTTATTTTGTCTGCATTTAAACATGAGCTTGGTCACTTGTCTTCTTTCTGACCATGAATAAATTACTTATGCTTTAATCGTCTTATTTTAAAAAATGGGTAAAATAACACCCATTACCTCATAGAATATTGCTGTCAGGGTTTGTATAGGTTATCACATGTAATCCTCAGCAATCACTCAATGAGGCAATTTTATAGATGGTTGGAAGAGCAAGGCTTGGGAAATATAGTTAATAAATTTGTTCATGCTTTCATAGCAAGTATGTGAACAAATTTGGATGCATACCCAGATTTCTCTGACATAAAGTTCACCTTCTTTCCACTGGGCCACATAGTTTTCCTAGCAGCATACTAAATAAAACACAATATCACTGATGATATATTTGTAGAATCTTTGAATGAAATTTCAATGCTGATGATTTTTAGCCAACTATAGAAATACAGAAATTGCTCTGCCAGAAAGCAATGTGTAACCAATTCAAGTGATACCAATGGTTTTTAGAAATTGTACACAAAAGGCTTTTCACAAAATGTTTGATTTTCCCAATACACACATCTGGATATCTCACAGCCTTTTTAAATAGAGAAATATAATTTTCAGAAATGTAGGTTTACAAAGCATGGTGGTCATGAACTCTTCTCCATATTTCAAAACTGGGCAGTCAGACACAGAGCTCTCTGGGCAGTTGGCCCAGTAAATCATGTCACAAATATAGTACTGGTCAAAAATACAGTGTGCCAAACTAAACTCCTGATGTTCTATTTCAACCCAGCAGATTCTATTGTGGCTGATTTTGGAAGAAAGGCAGGTTGGCTTACTGCCATATTTCTCACTCAACCCTGCATTGGAAGCAAAGAGCCAGACTTTGAGAGAAATCTGTGGGGATTTTTAAAATTCATTTCTTTTATAAAATTACATAAATTAATTGAAACCCACTGATTTTTGGGAAAACAATTCAAAAATGAGATCTTTCTGTCTGTTGACTGAATAGTCAAGACGACAATTGGTTCACATTTTGAGTATCTTTATGAGCAGTTGAATTTAATTATGTATGGGAAATATAAGTGAAGAGACATTTGGTTCCCTAAATTTAAGGAGACAATGCAACTAAACAAATAGCAGCCAACTGGTCTCAAAATAGTTTATAACAGGACCAGAAATTCCAAGAGTAACTAAAAGATTACCTTCTTATAGTCTTCTGGTCTAAATATAAGAATAGAGCTTAAGTTGCAGTAGATTCAATGGTAGTCAGTGTCATAATCAATTAGAAAAGAAACCTGATGAGAAATGCGAATACCTACATTGTCAGCATTGGCATAATAATTCATTTTGATTCAATGTATAGAGTTGTTATGCTGACATACAGTTTTCTTGGGTCACACCTCTTTCTGTCTAATCTACTATTGTCTCTACATTTAGTAATCAGCTCTTCAAAGTAAAAAGTAGAGACAAAACACAGGTAAGACATTAATTATTCTCATGTCTTGTCACTCATTTTTAATCTCCCTCAATTTATGTCTCAAATTACAAAATTGGAAAGTATTTTTCAACTTTTACAAATGAAATAATATTATAAACAAAGTGTGATATTTTTGAGTACCACAGCTTTATATTTCAGAAAATTAGATTATTTCAAAGATGCCGCGAAAATGATGAACAAGAAAAGTAAAAATTATCATCAGATAGATGACTGTAATACTGAAAAACATAACAGTACCAGTATTATTGTAATCCCCTAATCCATCTTGTATTATTTGTGAGAGACAGGGATATCCTCAGACATTTCCAGAAATACACTTGAATCAAGAAAATAGCTCCATCTTTAGATCTTTTGATAGATTTAAATTTTTGAAAATATGTGTAAGAAAAAATAGTTGTATTAAAAGGATTTGAATTTAGCTGTTCTATGTTGTTATCAAATTAATAAATGTTACACTTTTAACCTTCACTTCAAAAACTATGCCCATTAAGAAAATATTAAAAATATAGGTCCTACCACTTATGGTCACCAGGGATGTTTTTCCCATACCTAGTTTATCATGTAAGTCTGCCTATCTGTTGTCTATCTATCTATCTATCTATCTATCTATCTATTAATTGATGACTTCTGTCCTCTTAAAGTTAAGTAAGTAGCTTAATTTAAATTGAGAATTGGAATCTCAATTGCCTCTGTTATAGACAGCTATTTTACCTAATTTAATCTACTAAGTTATTTAACTATCTAACTTTCTACCTATTTTTTTTATCATTTTCTATTTATTTGTAAAGTTACTTAGTTTTCAACTTGAACCAGACTAATAAAATTCAAGCAATTTTCTATTTTTTCCTGAAAATACTTCATTATTTTGAATTTAAAAATTTCAGTATTTTATCAATCCAGTCACATGTTATATAAACTGCTTTACAAATATATTTTGTTATAATTTTATCCAGGGTTATTAACTAACAAGAAAGGCAAGAACAAGATGTTCCAAAAATTGAAGTGAATTCAGGATTGATTTACAGCACAGGTCTGCTGTGAGTTCTCTTTCAGTTGAATGATGAATATATGGTAATACTGACATCTTAAAAAGTAATCAAAGGTATTGAAGTATATTTTACTTCTTCCATGTGAGTCACCCTGAAAGGGAGTAAGACTATTCTATTTGGAATAAGGGGTTTTGAATATGGTATCATCTGAAGTATGCTGACATTTAGTTGGTATAAGCCAGACAAAGGAGATGAATAGGAGAAGTCTGAGTTGCTGAAGGAACTTATTCAGAAAACAGGGCAGTTTCCAAATGACACTTTGGTGGAGACAAAGTCAGTGTGTGAAAGTAATAAATATAATAAGGAAGCATTAAATTTAGCAACAAAGGGATCAAGGTTCTTAAAAATCAAATCAAAAAGCAGTAATATGCTACTTAAGAACAAAATGTTTTGATAATTGGGGAGCTGTAGTTTATTTTGAAGAGAAGGAGTATTGACAGATCACAAGAAACTCTAAGTCACCTACAGAAATTGTTCATAGCTAAACATCACTCTGATATGACGAGTGATTATGATGCTACTTTCATATCATGATACACCACAGAAGAAACACCTTTTCTTTTATGAAGCTTCACCAATATTGATGAGCTAACATTTTATAAAGTCTCATCTCCATTTTGAGACTATAAGAAAAAACTAGAGTTGCAAAGATTAAAGACGTGTTTAAAATATGAATGAGAAGAATTTCCTACTAGCAAATAAAATGTATTGCAATAATTTCTTCAAGAAATAAAAATATTATATAAAAAATTTAAACTGGCTGACATATATGCTAATGACCAGCACCCTGAGCAAAATACAAAACTGGTGAAAAAAACAGGTACAGTATAATAATCCTTAATTTTATTGTTCATTTTACTTTTTTTCTAACACCTCAAATAATTGAATGCTGACATATCTAACATTTTTAAGGCTTGCGTAAACAACAATGAATTTAAAATATTTAAAATATAATATTATATTATACATTTAAAATATAATATTATAAAGAGAGGAGATTCTCCATTCATTTAAAATAATACATCTCACACATCTCACACATCACAAAATATTGCATTTATTTTTCACCATGTCATCATTCCTTATTTCTTAGAGTCTTGCATTTTCTATATTTTAGTTCTGTTAATTGGCAGTTTACCAACTGTCTGCATTGTACTCTTTCATCACCTCTGTAAACACCCCTATTTGGAGACAGCGTCATACAATATTCACTTACAAATCTTATAAAATAACTGGCTACATTGTGCACTGTATGGGGCATATGTGGGGTTTAGGGGTTTTAAAACCAAAGTTATTTGTGTTCCCCATGCTGTGCAAAGGGATGTTTCAGAGTCTGAGAGAAGAGCCTACTTTAAAAAAAGGTACAATTCTTAAATGATGTTGCTATTTTATATGGACTCTTGGAAAGAATGATATGACATGCTTGTAACTGTTAATAAAACAAACATGAGGCAGTTTGTACGTAAAGTATAAGATTTAGGAATATGATTTTTTCTAACCCTCCAAACCCAAGATTCCAAGGAATATATAAATCTCATGTACAGTATATAATTGTTTTTCATCCAAGGAAAGCAAACCCCTGATCCTTTCTAGTGTAGATGCTCTTTGTATCTACTAACTTAGTTGGGAGGAAGTGTGCAGAAGAGAAATTTAAGGATCTGCATGTGGACAAAATAGATTGTGTTTTATATTCTGATAACAAAATAATTTTTGCCTCTTGTGTATTTTTTATAAAAATCATGTATTTAATGGCATATTCTTATTTTTTAACCATTTTATGTGATTATCAAATATGTTGCTGTTGAATTTTATTGAACTAGCTGTAAGTCAGAAAAATAAAGTAGCTTCTCATGCTTTTCTATACTAAATACACAATATCAAGCAAAGGATAACAGAACAACTGGCTATTTATGTGCTATCACGTTATTATACACATCAAAAAATTCACATACTCTTAATTTAAAAGAAATTTCCTGGTGTGATTTTCACACTTCTCCATACTTTTAAATTTAATTTTTATTTTTTATTGAAGTACAGGTTATTTATAACATTCTGTTAATTTCAGGTGTGCAGCATAGTGATTTGGTATTTTTGCGGATTATATTCATTATAGATTATTACAAAATATAGGCTTTAATTCCCTGTGCTATACAATATGTCGTTGTTGCTTGTCTATTTTATATATAGTAGTTTGTAACCATTAATGCCATACCCCTAATTTGTTCCAACCCCTCTCTCTTCCCTTTGGCAACCACAAGTTTTCTATATCTGTGAGTCTGTTTCTGTTTTTGGTATATATTCATTTATAGTATATATTTTTTAGATTCCATGTATAAGCAGTATCATACTGTATTTGCTTTATCTGACACTTCACTAAACATAATATTCTCTAGGTGCATCCACATTATTGCAAATGTCAGTGTTTCATTCTTTTTTTACCACCGAGTAATATTCCATTGTATACCTAGGAATATACCACATATTCTTTTTTTTTTTAACATCTTTATTGGAGTATAATTGCTTTACAATGGTGTGGTAGTTTCTGCTGTATAACAAAGTGAATCAGCTATACATATATAACTATATCCCCTCCCACTTGCTTCTCCTTCCCACCCTCCCTATCCCACCCTCAAAGTGAACAAAAAGCACTGAGCTGATTTCCCTGTGCTATGCGGCTGCTTCCTACTAGCTATCTATTTTACATTTGGTAGTGTATATATGTCCATGTCAGTCTCTCACTTCGTCAAAGCTTATCCTTCCCCGTCCCCATGTCCTCAAGTCCATTCTCTAGTAGGTCTGTGCTTTTATTCCCATCCTGCCCATAGGTTCTTCAGAACTTTTTTTCAGGTTCCACATATATGTGTTAGCATATGGTATTTGTTTTTCTCTTTCTGACTTACTTCACTCTGTATGACAGACGCTAGGTCCATCGACTTCACTACAAACAACTCAATTTCATTTCTTTTTATGGATAAGTAATATTCCATTGTATATATGTACCACATCTTCTTTATCCATTAATCTGTTGATGGACACTTAGGTTGCTTCCATGTCCTGGCTGTTTTAAGTAGTGCTGCAATGAACATTGTGGTACATGACTCTTTTTGAATTATGGTTTTCTCAGGGTATATGCCCAGTAGTGGGATTGCTGGGTCATATGGTAGTTCTATTTTTGATTTTTTAAGGAACCTCCATACTGTTCTCCATAGTGGCTGTCTCAATTTACATTCCCACAAATAGTGCAAGAGGGTTCCCTTTTCTCCACATGCTCTCCAGAATTTATTATTTGTAGAATTTTGAGGATGGACATTCTGACTGGTGTAAGGTAATACCTCATTGCAGTTCTGATTTGCATTTCTCTAATGATTAGTGATGTTGACCATTCTTTCATGTGTTTGTTGGCAATCTGTATATCTTCTTTGGAGAAATGTCTATTGAGGTCTTCTGCTGATTTTTGGATTGGGTTGTTTGTGTTTTTGATATTAAACTGCATGTGCTGTTTGTAAATTTTGCAGATCAATCCTTTGTCAGTTGCTTCATTTGCAAATATTTTCTCCCATTCTTAGGGCTGTCTTTTCATCTTGTTTATGGTTTCCTTTGTTGTGCAAAAGCTTTTAAGTTTCATTAGGTTCCATTTGTTTACTTTTGTTTTCTTCCCTATTCTCTAGGTGGGGGGTCACAAAGGATCTTCCTGTGATTTATGTCATAGAGTGTTCTGCCTATGTTTTCCTCTAAGAGTTTTATAGTGTCTGGCCTTTACATTTAGGTCTTTAACCCATTTTGAGTTTATTTTTGTGTATGGTGTTAGGGAGTCTTCTAATTTCATTATTTTACATGTAGCTGTCAGGTTTTCCCAGCACCACTTATTGAAGGGGCTGTCTTTTCTCCATTGTATATTCTTGCCTCCTTTATCAAAGATAAGGTGACCATATATGCATGGGTATATCTCTGGGCTTTCTATCCTATTCCCTTGATCTATATTTCTGTTTTTGTGCCAGTACAATACTGTCTTGATTACTGTAGCTTTGTAGTATAGTCTGAAGTCCAGGTGCCTGATTCCTCCAGCTCCGTTTTTCTTTCTTAAGGCTGCTTTGTCTATTTGGGGTCTTTTCTGTTTTCAAACAAATTGTGAAATTTTTTGTTCTAGTTCTGTGAAAAATATCATTAGTTTGTTAGGGATTACATTGAATCTGTAGATTGCTTTGGGTAGTACAGTCACTTTCACAGTGCTGATTCTTCCAAAAAAAGAAGATGGTACATCTCTCCATCTGTTTGTATCACCTTTAATTTCTTTCATCAGTGTCTTATAGTGTTTTGCATACAGGTCTTTTGTCTCCTTAACTTGGTTTATTACTAGGTATTTTTTTTCTCTTTGTTGCAATGTTAAATGGGAGTGTTTCCTTAATTTCTCTTTCTGATTTTCATCATTAGTGTATAGCAATGCAAGAGATTTCTGTGCATTAATTTTGTATCCTGCTTCTTTACCAAATTCATTGATCAGCTCTAGTAGTTTTCTGGTAACATTTTTAGGATTCTCTATGTATAGCATCAGGTCATCTGCAAGCAGTGTCAACTTTACTTCTTTTCTGATTTGAATTCCTTTATTTCTTTTTCTTCTCTGATTGCTGTGACTAAAACTTCCACAACAATGTCAAATAATAGCAGTGAGAGTTGACAACCTTTTCTTTTCCTGATATTAGTGGAAATGGTTTCAGTTTTTCACCATTGAGAGTGATGTTGGCTGTGGGTTTGTCATATATGGCCTTTATTATGTTGAGATTAGATCCCTCTATGCCTACTTTCTGGAGGGTTTTTTTAATCATAAATCAGTGTTGAATATTGTCAAAAGCTCTTTCTGCATCTATTCAGATGATCATCTGGATTTTCTTTTTCAATTTGTTAATATGGTTTATCACATTGAATGATTTGTGTATAGTGAAGAATCCTTGCATTCCTGGGATAAACCTCACTTGATCATTATTCATGACCCTTTCAATGTGTTGTTGGATTTTGTTTGTTAGTATTTTGTTGAGGATTTTTGCATCTATGTTCATCAGTGTTATTGGCCTGTAGTTTTCTCTCTTTGTCACAGACAAAGATGTGACACCTTTGTCTGGTTTTCATAGCAGGGTGATGGTGATCTCTTAGAATAAGTTTGGGAGTGTTCCTACCCCTGCTATATCTTAGAATAAGTTTGGGAGTGTTCCTACCCCTGCTATATTTTGGAAGAGTTTGATAAGGATAGGTGTTAGCTCTTCCCTAAATGTTTGATAGAATTCGCCTGTGAAGCCATCTGGTCCTGGGCTTTTGTTTGTTGGAAGATTTTTAATCAGATTATCATTTTCAGTGCTTGTGATTGGTCTGTTTATATTTTCTATTTCTTCCTGGTTCAGTCTCCAAAGGTTGTGCTTTTCTAAGAGTTTGTGCATTTCTTCCAGGATGTCCATTTTATTGACATATAGTTTCTTGCAGTAATCTCTCAGGATCCTTTGTATTTCTGCAGTGTCAGTTGTTACTTCTCCTTTTTCATTTCTAATTTTATTTATTTGAGTCTTCTTCCTTTTTTTCTTGATGAGTCTGGCTAATGGTTTATCAATTTTTTTTTATCTTCTCAAAGAACCACCTCCTAGTTGTTTTTTTTTTTTTTTTTTGATCTTTGCTATTGTTTTCTTCATTTCTTTTTCATGTATATCTGATCTGATCTTTATGATTTCTTTCCTTCTGCTAACTTTGTTTTTTTGTTTGTTTGTTTGTTTGTTTGTTTTCCTCTTTCTCTAATTGCTTTAGGTGTAAAGTTAGGTTGTTTATTTAAGTTGCTTTTTGTTTCTTAAGGTAGGATTGTATTGCTATAAACTTCCCTCTTAGAACTTCTTTTTCTATATCCCATAGGTTTGGGGTCATCATGTTTTCTTTGTCATTTGTTTCTTGGTATTTTTGATTTCCCCTTTGATTTCTTGGTTATTCATTAGTGTATTTTTTAATCTCCATGCGTTTGCATTTTTTACAGATTTTTTTATGTAATAGATATCTAGTCTTATAGCATTGTGGTCAGAAAAGATACTTGATATGATTTCAATTTTCTTAAATTTACCAAGGCTTGATTTGTGACCCAAGATGTAATCTATCCTGGAGAATGTTCCATGAGTATTTGAGAAGAAAGTGTATTCTGTTGTTTTTAGATAGAATGTCCTATAAATATCAATTAGATCCATCTTGTCTAATGTGTCATTTAAAGCTTGTGCTTTCTTATTTATTTTCATTTTGGACGATGTGTCCTTTGGTGAAAATGGTGTGTTAATGTACCCTACTATTAGTATGTTACTGTTGATTTCCCCTTTTATGGCTGCTAGCATTAGCCTTATTTATAAAGGTGCTCTTATGTTGGGTACATAAATATTTACACTTGTTATATATTTTTTCTTGGATTGATCCATTGATCATTATGTAGTGTGCTTCTTTGTCTCTTGTAATAGTCTTTATTTTTAAAGTTTATTTTGTCTGAATGAGAATTGTTACTCCAGCTTTCTTTTGGTTTTCATTTTCATGAAATATCTTTTCCCATCCCCTCACTTTCAGTCTGTATGTGTCCCTAGGTCTGAAGTGGGTCTCTTGTAGACAGTATCTATACATGTCTTATTTCTTTTATCCATTCAGCCAGTTTAGGTCTTTTGGTTGGAGCATTTAATCCATTTACATTTAAGGTAATTATCAATATTTATCTTCCTATTACCATTTTCTTAATTTTTTTTTTTTATTTTTGTAGGTCTTTTTTTTCTCTTGTGTTTCCTGCCTAGATAAGTTTTTTTTTACCATTTGTTGTAAAGCTGGTTTGGTGGTGTTGAATTCTCTTAGCTTTTGCTTGTCTGTAAAGGTTTTAATTTCTCTGTTGAATATTACAATATGAGACCCTTGCTGGGTAGGGTAATCTCGGTTTTAGGGTTTTTTTTTTCCCTCATTTTAAACATACCCTGCGACTCCTTTCTGTCTTGTAGACTTTCTGCTGAAAGATCAGCTTTAACCTTATGGGCATTCCCTTGTATGTTATTTGTTGCTTTTCCCTTGCTGCTTTTAACATTTTTTCTTTGTTTTTAATTTTTGTTAGTTTCATTAATATATGTCTCTGCATGTTTCTCTTTTGGTTTTTACAGTAAGGGACACTCTGCCCTTCCTGGACTTGATTGACTGTTTCATTTCCCAAATTAGGGAAGTTTTCAACGATAATCTATTCAAATATTTTCTCAGTTCCTTTTTTTCTTCTTCTGGGACCCCTATAATATGAATGTTGTTGTGTTTAAATGTTGTCCCAGGGTTTTCTGAGACTGTCCTAAATTCTTTTCATTCTAATTTTTTTATTCTGCTCTGTGGTATTTATTTCCACTATTTTATCTTCCAGGTCCCTTATTCGTTCTTCTGCCTCAGTTATTCTGCTATTGGTTCCTTCTAGAGTATTTTTAATTTCATTTATTGTGTTGTTCATCATTGTTTATTTGCTCCATAGGTTTTCTAGGCCCTTTTTAAACATTTCTTGTATTTTCTTCATTCTATTTCTGAGATTTTGGATCATCTTTACTATCATTACTCTGAATTCTTTTTCAGGTAGACTGCCTATTTCATCTTCATTTGTTTGGTCTGGTGAGTTTTTACCTTGCTCCTTCATCTGTTGTGTATTTTTCTGTATTCTCAGTTTGCTTAATTTACTGTATTTGGGCTCTCCTTTTTGCAGGCTGTAGGTTCACAGTACTCATTGTCTTGCTGTCTGCCCCAGTGGCTAAGGTTGGTTCAGTGGGCAGTGGAGGCTTCCTGGTGGAGGGGACTGGTGCCTGTGCTCTGTTGAATGAGGCTAGATCTTGTCTTTCTGGTGGGCAGGACTGCATCTGGTGGTGTGTTTTAGAGTGTCTGTGAACTTATTATGATTTTAGGCAGCCTCTGTGCTAATGGGTGGGGTTGTGTCCCTGTCTTGCTAGCTTTTTGTTATGGAGTGTCCAGCACTGTAGTTTGCTGGTCCTTGAGTGGAGCTAGGTCTTAGCATTGAGACAAATATCTCTGGGAGAGCTCTCATCGATTGATATTATGTGGGGTCAAGATGTCTCCAGTGGACCCATGTCCTGAACTTGTTTATTCCACCTCAGAGCCTCAGGCCTGACACCCAGCTCAAGCACCAAGATCCTGTCAACCACATGACTCAATAAATCTGTCCAGTGCAGTTTTTCTTTGGTAATTCCTATGCACATGGAAAAAGAATTATGTCCCACAGGATTCCAGTGGAGGTGCCACTCATGCAAGTCACAGGTCTCAAGTGATGCACTTTGGCAGGTATATCATGTAAGAGATGCTGTGTTCTTCTTACTGCATCCTATCAGGGGTACAAAATTTCAATTTGTTGCACTCCTTGTGATGTTAACTTTGTTTACTTGATTCATTCAATGAAGATGGTCTCTGCCAGATTTCTTAGTCCTCAGAATCTAAGATCTGGTTGCTAAGTGGGCTCCTTGCTTTGGGATGTTGCCACTCCCAGTCCCGCTCAGTGGATAAACCTGAGATGATGGTGGCTTCGACTAGGGTGGCAGAGGTACTAAGAAGTGGGGAATTCGGGGGAATTGCCTGATGGTCCAGTGGTTAAGACTCTGTGCTTTCAGTCCCGAGGGTGAAAGTCTGATCACTGGTCAGGGAACTGGAGGCTCTTGGGAAGAACCTGCTTCTAAACTTATTCAGGTTGTTGGCAGAATGCAGTCTTGTGGCTACAGTTCCAACATCCTGTTTCCAGGCAGCCTGGGAGCTGGGAGCTTCTCTCTGTTCCTACAGGCTGCCTGACCTCCTTCCTGACTATTACACTTCAAAGTGTCAGGTCTCAGAAAGAAAAGATTAAGAAATTGCTGCAAATTGGAGTCAACTAAAGAGATAACAGCTACCTGAGTTTGACCATGAGGTGACTTGACTTAACAAATGTCTTCTAAACTTCACATTTTCAGTGTTGGTTGAGACACAACATTCATCTTTACCTATCTCCTGAGGCTCCAGTAAAGAGTCATAAGATGCATGGTAAATCCTTTTAATTAGTCAGTTTTCCTACTGTGTGTGTGTCACAGCAGGGTGATGTCACGACCACATATTCTCAATCCAATACTTCATTGATGCGCACTTGGGTTGCTTCCATGTCTTGGCTACTGTAAATAATACTGCTATCAACATGGGGGTGCATGTGTCTTTTTGAAATATAGTTTTCATTTTATTTACAGATATACACCCAGAAATGGAATTACTGGATTATATGATAGTTCTATTTTTAATTTTTCAGTAACTTCCATACTGTTTTCCATAGTGGTTGTACCAATCTACATTCCCACTGCTTATGAGGGTTCCCCTTTCTCCACATCCACTCCAAAGTCTGTTATTTGTAGACTTTTTGATGACAGTCATTCTGACAAGTGTGAGATGATGTGTCTTTAAACCATTTTGAGTTTATTTTTGTATATGTTGTGAGGAAGTGTTCTAATCTTATGTTTTCACACGTGGCTGTCCAGTACCATTCGTTGAAGAGACTGTCTTTTCTCCATTGTATACTCTTGCCTCCTTGTCATAGATTTACTGACCATAAGTGCATGGGTTTATTTCTGGGCTCTCTATTCTGTTCCATTGATCTACATATCTGTCTTTGTGCCAGTACCATTCTGTATTGATTACTGTCATTTTGTAATATAGTCTGAAGTCTAGGAGAGTTACACCTCCAGCTTTGTTCATTTTCTCAGGATTTCTTTGGAAATTCAGGGGTTTTGTGATTCCATATAAATTTTAAGACTATTTTTTCTAGTTCTGTTAAAAAATGTCATGGTATTTTGATAGAGGTAGCAATAAATCTGTAGATTGCTTTGGATAGTATGACCATTTTAACAATATTAATTCTTCCAATCCAAGAGCAAGGGATATCTGTCTATTTCATTGCCTCATTTTCAATTTCCTTCATCAATGCTTTATAGCTTTCAGTGTATAGGTCTTTCATCTCCTTGGTTAAGCTTATTCCTAGGTTATTTAGGTATTTTTATGTGATTTTAAATGGAATTTGTTTTTACCTTCTTTCTCTGATATTTCATTATCAGTATATAGAAACACAACAGATTTCTGTATATTGATCTTGTATCCTGCTACCTTGCTGAATTCATGTATTAGTTCTTAAGATTTTGGGTGGAGACTTTAGGGATCACTGCATAGAGTTTTATGTCATCTGCAGATAGTGACAGTTTTACCTATTCTTTTCCAGTTTGGATGACTATTTTTTTCCTTGTCTGATTACTGTGGCTAGGACATCCAATACAATGTTAAATAGGAACAGTGGGAGTGGCATCCTTGTCTTGTTCCTAAATTTAGCAGGAAGGCTTTCAGCTTTTCACTTTTGAGTATTAGCTTGTGTGTTTGTCATAAATGGACTTTATTATGTTGAGATATCTTCCCTCGGTACCAACTTTGATTAAAAATTTTATCTTGAATGAAGGTGGAATTTTGTCATCTGTTTTATGTGTCTATTGAGATGATCATGTTATTTTACCATTACCCTTTGATGTGGTATATCACATTGATTGATTTGCCTCTGTTGAACCATCCTTGTGACAACGGAATAAAGCCAACTGGATCATGGTGTGTAATTCTTTTTATGTATTGCAGGATTTGGTTTGCTAATATTTTGTTGAGGATTTTTGCTTCGATATTCATCAAAGATATTGACCTGTTCATTTAATTTGTCTATAGCTTTTTATTACTGAGGTACTCCCATCTTTGTAATCTTGAAACAATCACTAATTAATTACATTTGCTATCCCTCAAGAAGTTTCTGCTTTTCAGAGAGAACAGCAGTTACAAAACTTGACAATTCATTTCAAACATAATGCAAAAATAACTTGGGGAACAGCAAATTACTGTCTTTGTGTTCCTGACAAAACATTTAATATTGATGAGGATCTAACTTTTTATTAAACCAAATAAGATAATAACTTGTGTTTATGGTATTAAGTTAGATAAAATTTTACAAAAACACTTTAAAAATCAGGATTATAATCCAAATGGAATAAGAATTCAGTAACAATTGTTTTGTTTTACCATAAACATGATATGCTTCTAATTTTTATAATAAAAATACAAATGGGCTGGAGCTTCAAGATGGAGGAAGACTAGGACATGGAGATCACCTTCCTTCCCACAAATACATGAGAAATACATCTATATGTGGAACAACTCCTGCATAACATCTACTGAACGCTGGCAGAAGACCTCAGACCTCACAAAAAGCAAGAAACTCTGCACGTACCAGGGTAGGCAAAAAAAAAAAAAAAAAAAGAAAAGAAAAGAAAAGAAAAGAAAAAACAGAGACAAAATAATAGGGATGGGACCTGCACCTCTTGGAGGGATCTGTGAAAGAGGAAAGGTTTCCACACACTAGGAAGCCCCTTCCTGGACAGAGAATGTGGGTGACAGAGTGGGAAAGCTTTGCAGTCATGGAAGAGAGCACAGCAACTGGGGAGTGGAGGGCAAAGCAGAGAGATTCCTGCACAGAGGATCGGTACTGACCAGCACTCACCAGTCCAAGAGGCTTGTCTGCTTACCTGCCGGGACAGGTTGGTGCTTGGAGCTGAGGCTTGGACTTCGATGGGATCCCAGGGAGAGGACTGGGGTTGTCTGCATGAACAGAGCCTGAAGGGGGCTAGTGAACCACAGCTAGCCACGAGGGAGTACGGGAAAATGTCTGGAGCTACTGAAAAAACAACAGACTTTTTCTTGCCTCTTTGTTTCCTGGTGCGTGAGGAGAGGGGATTAAGATCACCGTTTAAAGGAGCTCCAGAGAAGAGTGAGAGCCACGGCTATCAGCACGGACCACAGAGACAGGTATGAGATGCGAAGGCTGCTGCTGCAGCCACCAAGAAGCCTGTGTGCAAGCACAGGTCACTATCCACAACTCCCCTCCAGGGACACTGTGCATCCTGCCACCGCCAGGGTCCCATGATCCAGCGACATATTCCCTGGGAGAATGAATGGCATGCCTCTGGCTGGTGCAATTTTACACTGGCTGTGCTGCTGCAGGATTGCCCAACATCTGTACCCATCCCTAATGAGCCAGAACCACCAAAACAGCTGCTCCTTTATCCCTGTCCTCTCTGAGCAAAGAAAAGATGCCCACAGGCCCACACTGAGGCGGGTCTAAATCCAAAGCCTAACACAAGGAGCTGTGTGAACAAAGAAGAGAAAAGGAAATTTCTCCCAGCAACCTCAGGAGCAGTGGATAAAATCTCACAATCAACTTGATGTACACTACAACTGTGGAATACCTGAATAGACAATGAATCATCCCAAATTGAGGAGGTGAACTTTGGGAGCAATGATATATATATATTTTTTCCCCTTTTTCTCTTTGTGAGTATGTATGTGTATGCTTCTGTGTATGACTTTCTCTGTTTAGCTTTGTTTGAACCATTTGCCCTAGGGTTCTGCCTGTCCTTTATTTAATTTTTTTTTATAACTTAAATTTTTTTTCTTCCTGATTATTATTTTTTATTTTAATAATGTTATTTTATTTTACTTTTTTAAATTTTATTTTATCTTCTTTCTTTTTTTTTTCTCCCTTTTATTCTGAGCCAAGTGGAGGACAGGCTCTTGGTGCTCCAGCCAGGCATCAAGGCTGTGCCACTGAGGTGGGAGAGCCAAGTTCAGGACACTGGTCCACAAGAAACCTCCAACCTCCATGTAATATCAAATGGTGAAAATCTCCCAGAGATCTCCATCTCAATGCCAAGACCCAGCTCCACTCAATGACCAGCAAGCTACATTGCAGGACACCCTATGCCAAACAACTGGCAAGACAGGAACACAACCTCACCCATTAGCAGAGAGGCTGCCTAAAATCATAATAAGTCCAGGGATACCCCAAAACACACCACCAGACGTGGACCTGCCCACCAGAAAGACAAGATCCAGACTCATCCACCAGAACACAGGCGCTAGTCCCCTCCACCAGGAAGCCTACACAACCCACTGAATGAACTTTAGCCACTGGAGAGAGACACCAAAAACAACAGAAATTATGAACCAGCAGGCTGCAAAAAGGAGACCACAAACACAGTAAGTTAAGCAAAATCAAAAGACAGAGAAACACACACCAGATGAAGGAGCAAGGCAAATACACACCAGACCTAACAAATGAAGAGGAAATATGAAGACTACCTGAAAAAGAATTCAGAATAATGACAGTAAAGATGATGAAAAATCTTGGAAATAGAATGGAGAAAATACAAGAAATGTTTAAAAAGGACCTGGAAGAACTAAGGAGCAAACAAACAGTTATGAAAAACACAGTAAATGAAATTAAAAATCTCTAGAAGTGTTCAATAGCAGAATAACTGAGGCAGAAGAATGGATAAGTGAACTGGAAGATAAAATAGTAGAAATAACTACTGCAGAACAGAATAAAGAAAAGAGAAAGAAAAGAAGTGAGAACAGTCTCATAGACCTCTGGAACAACATTAAACACACCAACATTAGAATTATAGGGGTCTCAGAAGAAGAAGAGAAAAACAAAAGGACAGAGAAAATATTTGAAGAGATTATAGTTGCAAACTTCACTAATATGGAAAGGAAATGTTAATCAAGTCCAGGAAGCACAGAGAGTCCCTTACAGGATAAATCCAAGGAGAAACACACCAAGACACATGTTAATCAAATTATCAAAAATTAAATACAAATAACAAATATTAAAAGCAGCAAGGGAAAAACAATAATACATAAGGGAATCCTCATAAGGTTAACAGCTGATCTTTCTGCAGAAACTCTGCAAGCCAGAAGGGAGTGGCAGCACATATTTAAAGTGATGAAGGAGAAAACTCTACAACCAAGATTACTCTACCCACCAAGGATCTCATTCAGATTTGAAGGAGAAATTAAAAGCTTTACAGACAAGCAAAAGTTGAGAGAATTAAGCACCACAAAATCAGCTTTACAACAAATGCTAAAGGAATTTCTCTAGGCAGGCACCACAAGCGAAGGAAAAGATCTACAATAGGAAACCCAAAACAATTAAGAAAATGGTAATAGGAACATACGTATTGATAATTACCTTATATGTAAATGGGTTAAGTGCTCCAACCAAAAGACATAAACTGGCTGAATGGATACAAAAACAAGATCTGTATATATGCTGTCTACAAGAGACACACTTCAGACCTAGCAACACACACAGACTGAAAGTGAGGGGATGGAAAAACATATTCCATGCAAATGGAAATCAAAAGAACGCTGGAATAGCAATTTTCATATCAGACAAAATAGACGTTAAAACTAAGACTATTATAAGAGAAAAAGAACACTACATAATGATCAAGGGATCAATCCAAGAAGAATATATAAAAACTGTAAACATTTATGCACCCAATATAGGAGCACATCAATACATAAGGAAAATAGTAACATCCATAAAAGGGGAAATTGACAGTAACACAATTATAGTAAGGGGATTTAACACCCCACTTTCACCATTTGACAGATCATCCAAAGTGAATAAAAATAAGGAAACACAAGTTTCAAATGATACATTAAACAAGAGGGACTTAATTGATATTTATAGGACATTCCATCCAAAAACAAAAAATACACATTCTTTTCAAGGGCTCATGGAACAATCTCCAGGATAGATCATATCTTCGGTCACAAATCAAGCCTTGGTAAATTTAAGAAAATTGAAATCATATCAGTATCTTTCTGACCACAACACTATGAGACCAGATATCAATACAGGAAAAAAATCTGTAAGAAATACAAATACATGGAGGCTAAAAACACACTACTTAATAACCAAGAGATCATTGAATAAATCAAAGAGGAAATCAAAACATAGATAGAAACAAATAACAATGAAAACACAATGACCCAAAACCTATGGGATGCAGCAAAAGCAGTTCTACGAGGGAAGTTTATAACAATATAATCCCACCTCTAGAAACAGGAAACATCTCAAATAAAGAACCTAACCTTACACCTGAAGCAATTAGAGAAAGGAGAACAAAAAAACCCCAAGTTAGTAGAAGGAAAAATCATAAAGATCAGATCAGAAATAAATGAAAAAGAAATGAAGGAAAATGATAGCAAAGATTAATAAAACTAAAAGCTGGTACTTTGAGAAGATAAACAAAATTGATAAATCATTAGCCAGACTTATCAAGAAAAAAAGGAAAAAGACTAAAATCAATAGAATTAGAAATGAAAAAGGAGAAGTAACAACTGACACTGCAGAAATACAAAGTATCATGAGAGATTATTACACGCAAATATATGCTAATAAAGTGGACAACCTGGAAGAAATGGACAAATTCTTAAAAATGCACAAATTTCCGAGACTGAACCAGGAAGAAAAAGAAATATGAACAGACCAATCACAAGCACTGAAATTGAAGCCGTGATTAAAAATCTTCAAACAAATAAAAGCCCAGGACCAGATGGCTTCACAGGCAAATTCTATCAAACATTTAGAGAAGGGCTTCCCTGGTGGCACAGTGGTTGAGAGTCCACCTGCTGATGCATGGGAAATGGGTTCGTGCCCCGGTCCAGGAAGATCCCACATGCCGTGGAGCAGCTGGGCCCGTGAGCCATGGCCACTGAGCCTGTGCGTCCGGAGCCTGTGCTCCGTAGTGGGAGAGGCCACAGCAGTGAGAGGCCCGTGTACCACAAAAAAAAAAAAAAAAAAAAAAACCAAAAACATTTAGAGAAGAGCTAAAACTTATCCTTCTCAAACTCTTCCAAAATATAGCACAGGGAGGAACACTCCCAAACTCATTCTACGTGTCCATCATCACTCTCATACCAAAACCACACAAAGACGTCACAAAGAAAGAAAACTACTGGCCACTATCACTGATGAACATGAATGCAAAAATCCTCAACTAAATACTAGCAAACAGAATCCAACAGCACACTAAAAGGATCATGCACAATGTTCAATTGGGGTTTATTCCAGTAATGCAAGGAGTCTTCAATATACACAAATGAACCAACGTGATACACCATATTAACAAATTGAAGGAGAAAAACCATACGATCAACTCAATAGATGAAGAGAAAGCTTTTGACAATATTCTGCACCCATCTATGATAAAAACCCTCCAGAAAGTAGGCATAGAGGGAACTTTCCTCAAAATAATAAAGACCATATATGACAAACACACAGCCAAAATTGTCCTCAATGGTGAAAAACTGAAAGCATTTCCACTAAGATCAGGAGCAAGACAATGTTGCCCACTCTCACAACTATTATTCAACATTGTTTTGGAAGTTTTAGCCACAGCAGTCAGAGAAGAAAAAGGAATAAAAGGAATCCAAATTAATGCACAGAAATCTCTTGCATTCCTATACACTAATGATGAAAAATCTGAAAGTGAAATTAAGAAAACACTCCCATTTACCATTGCAACATAAAGAATAAATATCTAGGAATAAACCTACCTAAGGTGACAAAAGACCTGTATGCAGAAAATTACAAGACACTGATGAAAAAGTTAAAAATGATACAAAGAGATGGAGAGATATACCAATGCTCTTGGATTGGATGAATCAACATTGTGAAAATGACTATACTACCTAAAGCAATCTACAGATTCAATGCAATCCTTATCAAACAACCACTGGCATTTTTCACAGAACTAGAACAAAAAAAATCACAATTTGTACGGAAACACGAAAGACCCCGAGTAGCCAAGTCAATCGTGAGAAAGAAAAACAGAGCTGGAGGACTCAGGCTCCCTGATATCAGACTATATTACAAAGCTACACTAATCAATATAGTATGGTACTGGCACTAAAACAGAAATATAGATTGATGGAACAGGATAGAAAATGCAGGGATAAACCCAGGCACGTATGGTCACCTTATCTTTGATAAAGGAGGCAAGAATATACAATGGAGAAAAGAGAGCATCTTCAATAATTGGTGCTGGGATAACTGGACAGCTATATGTGAAAGAATGAAATTAGAACACTCCCTAATACCATACACAAAAATAAGATCAAAATGGATTAAAGACCTAAGTGTAAGACCAGACACCCTCACACTCTTAGAGGAAAACATAGGCAGAACAGTCTATGACATAAATCACAGCAAGATCCTTTTTGACACATCTCCTAGAGAAATGGAAATAAAAACAAAAATAAAGAAATGGAAACTAATGAAACTTAACAGCTTTTGCACAGCAAAGGAAACCATAAACAAGATGAAAATACAACCCTCAGAATGGGAGAAAATATTTGCCAATGAAGCAACTGACAAAGGATTGATCTGCAAATCATACAAGCAACTCATGATGCTCAATATCTAAAAACAAACAAACAACCGAGCTTCCCTAGTGGTACAGTGGTTATGGATCTGCCTACAAATGCAGGGGACACAAGGTTCGAGCCCTGGTCTGGGAAGATCCCATCTGCCATGGAGCAGCTAGGTCCATGTGTCACAACTACTGACCCTATGCTCTAGAGCACATGAGCCACAATTACTGAGCCCACGTGTTGCAAATACTGAAGCCTGCATGCCTAGAGCCATTGCTCAGCAAAGAGAGAAGCCACCACAATGAGAAGATTGTGCAACACAATGAACAGTAGCCCCCAAACTCCACGACTAGAGAAAAATCCCACTCAGCAACGAGGACCTAACACAGCCAAAAGTAAATAAATTAAAATAAATAACTTTTAAAAATAAATGTTTAAAAAAACCAAACAGCCCAATCCAAAAGTGGGCAGAAGACCTAAATAGACATTTTTCCAAAGAAGATATACAGATTGCCAACAAACACATGAAAGAATGCTCAACATCATTAATCATTAGAGAAATGCAAATCAAAACTACAATGAGATGTCATCTCACACCGGTCAGTATGGCCATCATGAAAAAATCTATAAACAATAAATGCTGGAGAGGGTGTGGAGAAAAGGGAACACTCTTGCACTGTTGGTGGGAATTGATACAGCCACTATGGAGAACAGTATGGAGGTTCTTTAAAAAATATATAAATAGAACTACCATATGACTCAGCAATCCCACTACTGGGCATATACCCTGAGAAAACCATAATTCAAAAATAGTCAGGTACCACAATGTTCATTGCAGCACTACTTAAAACAGCCAGGACATGGAAGCAACCTAAGTGTCCATCAACAGATGAATGGATAAAGAAGATATGGCACATATATACAATGGAATATTACTCAGCTCTAAAAAGAAATGAAATTGAGTTATTTGTAGTGAGATGGATGGATCTAGAGTCTGTCATACAGAGTGAAGTAAGTCAGAAATGGAAAAACAAATACCATATGCTAACACATATATATGGAATCTAAAATAAGAAAAAATGGTCAGAAGAACCTAGGGGCAAGACAGGAATGAAGATGCAGACCTACTAGAGAATGGACTTGAGGATATGGGGAGGGGAAAGTGTAAGCTGAGACAAAGTGAGAGAGTAGCATGGACATATATACACTAGCAAACGTAAAATAGATAGCCAGTGGGAAGCAGCCACATAGCACAAGGAGATCAGCTCAGTGTTTTGTGACCATCTAGAGGGGTGGGATAGGGAGGGTGGGAGGGAGGGAGATTCAAGAGGGAAGAGATATGGGGACATATGTATATGTATAACTGATTCATTTTGTTATAAAACAGAAACTAACACACCATTGTAAAGCAATTATACTCCAGTAAAGATGTTAAAAAAAAAAAGTCTCGATAAGAAAAAAAAAAATGGAATACAATGTTTTTTGTCATCTAAACCCTGACTTAACAGGAAAATAAATGTAACCAAAGTCATATAATATATGGTGAGTACAATATGAGTTTTATAGAAGCTTTTATATTTGTCTGGAGTAGTTGGGGAAGAAAATAAAAATAGATCAGTTGAGAATCTATATAGTATGTTGTCTTATAATGTCTAATCACTATTATCAATGTTCTACAAGTGAAAGAAACAAAAAGAGAATTACTTATATTGATTCATTTATTATTTTATTTTTAACAACACTTTATTTTTTTAAATATTCTTTTTAAAAAATGATCACTAGGAGCCAAAGTATATGCTAGAAATCACGGACATACGAATATAAGCATTTGATTCTGGGCATTCGATAATGTCAAAGAACTTTGACAGTTGTATAAAATCAAATATAACATGATAACTGTATGCTATATATAAGATAGAATGAGGTTAGAGATAGTGCAAAATAACATAACTTTCAGCAAGAATCAAATCTGAAGTAGACTGATACCTGTGAATATCCCCTTTCCAAACTTCTTCATCCCCAGAAGGGTGATATTTAACTTTGGTTCTCAAAAACAAGCAGAGTTTCAGGCAGAGAGGATTAAGTAGGATGTTATAGTAGAGAAATTAGCATGTTCAAAATTAAAGTATACATTAATGTAGTGGTAACAAAAATACACCACTCAGATTTGCTGCTGAGGGAATGTATTTGGCGGACAGTCACAGTTGCTGCATTCTGAATCCATCAACACGTTCTTGCTTAGGCTATACTTCCCACATGCAGCTCTCCACCAATGACTAAAAACAGTAGGCCATACCTACTAGATATGAAAATCCTCTGTCCTGAGACTTTGGATCAAATACACCCAAATGGGGCTTCCCTGGTGGCGCAGTGGTTGAGTGTCTGCCTGCCAATGCAGGGGACACAGGTTCGTGGCCTGGTTCGGGAAGATCCCACATGCGGCGGAGCAGCTGGGCCTGTGAGCCATGGCCGCTGAGCCTGTGCATCCAGAGCCTGTGCTCCGCAACAGGAGAGGCCACAACAGTGAGAGATCCGCGTACCACAAAAAAAAAAAAAAAAAAAAAAAAAAAAAAAATATATATATATATATATATATATATACACACCCAGATGTTTTAGGCAAAACCTTCCTAGAACTACACTGCAGTGTGAGAGACTATGCAGCCTCCTTATTTTCATCTGCTTCACACACTGCAATGCATTCCCACAGCTCTTCTGCCCTCTCTGGCTGCCTTTCTTTTTTCTGTAACATGTGTTTCGCAATATATTACATTCACATTCGTTCCTATTTTGGTATCTGTTTCTCAGATGATCTGAACTAACTAGAATATTATGGGGAAATGTGAGCAACACATTATATTTACATAGTGTCATGTTCTGCATCAAGTAAAGATGATTTATATCTCTTTGAATTATTTAGTTAATATATAGGAGATTGAACAAAGCTCTGGTTAAAGACAGATAGTAATCATTATACCTCTTCCTGGGGCAGATTAAAATGAATTGATACACCAAAATGAGTCACTTACCAAGTTGTTAGTATAGTGTTATTATTCTAATAAAATACCAGTAGTTAATGATTGTAGCTATCCTATGATCTGTCCGATTTTTGCAGAAACTTGACTGGGAATTAAATTGCGATCTGATAGGGACCTTCATACCTGCATTCTTTAGGTCTTTGGAAGTGGCAATAATCTTAGCCAGTTCACCCAGGTTTGGTATTGTTTCTGAGTTACTTTCTTGGATATGTTGGCTAACAGTTGCATGGTTAGCCTTTTCTTTCTAATGACTCCACTATGAAGGACCAATGTAAGTTTTTCAGCTTCTATGTATATCTATTATAAGTATGTACTCAGAGAACAAAGGAACTGCCACAGAATAGCCCCCATCCATTAGATCCATTATGAGAAGGAATTAGGCAAGGACTTCACTTATCATTTTGCTCTTTATGATCCTAATTTAATAGTGAATAAATGAGAGTGTTTGGACTTTCCTGTGATCATGTCGGGTGAGACCAACATCCCTCAGAATATGTTTGTATTCCCTTTCCCCCTTCCTTCAGTGTACAGTCAGTTTGATATGGCCATAGCCATATATCACTCTAGGAAAGGACTGGGATTAATAGATGCTATATACAGTCTTCAAGAGGGTACAGCCTTCCATTCAATTGATGGGCCTCTGGGTCTAAGAACTGGCTCAAATCCAGATATTGGGCAGGGAAATTGGGACTCTCTATTGCAGGAGCTGACTTTATGGCCACTTCTTGTTGAGTTTTGAGGTTGTGTAAGTAAAACAATTTTCTCATTGACTGTCCATCTATGTTCTTAGAGCACTATCTTTAATAAGCTATTGTCACAGATGTCTATGATTCAATGTCCCTGTTAACCATTTCTAGCTTGCTGTCTATTAAGATAATTACATCCAACTTGTTGCCAACAGCTAAGTTCCATTACCTGCTCTATTATTCTGTAATTTCATTATCTATATTTATACTTAGGCAGCTAAGTTCTAGTAGCATCCAGTTTCTACCATCTGGTCTACTGAGCACAGCCACCACTAAATTTCTCAAAAAATTCCACTGATCTCCCCTTAGTATTATAATTTTTCCATTTATTGAAATAGTTTCCTTTGGATCTTCTCAGAAAACATAGTTGGCTAAGCTGTCCCTGTCAATGCAAGAAGAAGCTGGAGTAGGTATCCTCTAATGTTTAGTCATTATTGGTTGGGAGTGGCTTTGGATATTTGATGAGCTTTCATTTCTGCCTTGCCCTGAGCATAAACCATACACCCTTGTGAAACCAGAGAAAGTCTTTGGACAGAAATCCAGGTGCTTTCAGTAAGAAACCATTGGCTTGTGCAAAGATATGAATGATAAAACGTTAATGGTTGAGACATCAAGAGGTGTCAGCTACACAGGTGTCACCAGCAAGGATAGCTATAATCCTCCCAATTTAAAAAAATATCCTCCTTTACATACCTATCCACTGTGCTTTTGAGATATATTTTTAAAATCTATCTGTATGCCAAAAGACATCAAGTTAATCACTTCTAAATGACTCATAGTATTTTATACTAAATATTCGTGACATTTTATACATAAATTTCTTCATGCTGGACACTACAATTGTTTCCAACTACTTGACAAACATTCACTGATAACACACCATTCTAATTCAAGTCCTACTATAGACGTGTAAGTTTTCCTCAAAGAAATATATTTATAAATAGAAAGCTGGAAAACAAGACAAGAATTCACTTCTTACTACCAGATTTGTTTCAAGAATGCTTGCATCAATTTACACTTCTACAGAGCATAGTTAGCCATGTTAGACAATTTTTGCCTTTTGATTTTTTTAATTTTATGATATTCATTGCTTTTTAATTTTTCCAGATCTGATGATATCTTTCTTCCCCTTTACTTGTTTGCTTTTAGGTTTTCACTTTGAAGAACTGCCATTCCTATCCTTTGCATATTTTTTCTTATTTTTCTTCCTTTTTCTTCTGACTTGCATATTTTCTTGCATATCATATTGATTAATTTCACATATTAGAAAGTAGAAAGACTTATAGTAGTTGTTTACTGATAGTTAACCTGTACACAACTCAGACTTAACCCTGAACTCTGGCTGGTTGGGATACACCAAACTAGTATAAAACAGTGTTTGATAATTAATCTCATGATTACACATGGTCACAGTTTCAGGCTAAATCCTGTCAGATCATATACAAGAGAGAGCCAAGATAGAATAGACACATTTTTGAAAAGTGAACTGATTTAGAATAATTTCTCACAGAAGGTGATGTAGAACTTTCAGTGTGAATGTAACCAGATTTATCGTGTTCTAAAATATATGTACCTGGGGCTTCCTTGGTGGCGCAGTGGCTGAGAGTCCGCCTGCTGATACAGGGGACACGGGCTTGTACCCTGGTCCGGGAAGATCCCACATGCCACGGAGTGGCTGGACCCGTGAGCCACAGTCGCTGAGCCTGTGCGTCCGGAGCCTGTGCTCCGCAACGGGAGAGACCACAACAGTGAGAGGCCCGTGTATCGCAAAAAAAAAAAAAAAGTACCCAAAATATTATAACAAGGCCTGGAGTCTATACAGCATAACCTCTACAATGTTCAGAAAATCCCACATAAGTTAACATATAAAGAATGAGGAAAATGTAACAAATTCTAAAAAAAACACAGCAGAACTCAATCCTGATATTACAAAAATATTGGACTTCTCAGACAACTACAAAATGTATATTACTATAACTGTGATCCATGAAATGAAGGTAAATACATTTGAAATGAATTGAAAGACATATTTATTAAATGGATATAAGCTAAACAATATAACAAATGGAAACTTCATAATTAACATATATGAAGTTTTAAAAATACTCAATTGTATAGTAGCAGAATGGAAGTTATAAAGGAAAGACTCAATTAAATTTAAACTAGAGCAACATAAACTATCCAATATGAAGAACAGACAAAATTAAAAAATAAAAACAAATACCTGAAGTTCTAATATCCAAATGTATTCATGTCATTGGAATCTCAAGTGAAGAGGAGAATGAAATTTGTCCAGAAAAAAATGAAGAAATAATTTCTAAACTTGGTGTAAGACATAAATGTACATACTGCATTTACAGAAAAAGCTCAGTGAACCTCCAATAGGATAATGTAAAACTATGACTAGACAAATCTTAATGAAACTGCTGAACACAAAAGATAAAGAAAACAATTTGAAAGCAGCAAAAATAAAACACTAGAGCCAAACAATACATACAAGGGCAGAATGATTGAAATGTTACTGGATTTCTCAATAGAAATCACAGATGGCAAAGACATTGCGACAATGTAGATACAATTCTTAAAGAAGAGAACTGTCAAACCTAAGTTTAATATCTCTTAAGATATTTTTCAGGATTGAGGATGAAATAAATAGATTCTCAAATGACTGAAAACTATGAGAAAACTTTGCCAATAGGCTTGATAGATATGAAATGCTACAGGCGGAAGGTAAATGATATCAGAGGGAAACTTTGATCATCAAAAATGAAGAAAGAGCAACAAAATGGTAATTATCTAGGCATGTATAAAAGATAATTACTTTCATCTTTTAAAAAAGTATTTCCAGTATTTATTTTATATATATATATATATATACATGTGTATACACATTTATATAAAATACAGCAAATATAGAATAGTGACATTAGAAATTCTACTTATAGAGATAAGACACTGGAAAATGTAGAGTTTCATAATATTATTCTTTATCTGCTACATAAACTTTTTTTTTTCTTTTTTTTTGCGTTTTGCGGGCCTCTCACTGCTGCGGCCTCTTCCAATGCGGAGCACAGGCTCTGTACACGCAGGCTCAGCGGCCATAGCTCACAGGCTCAGCTGCTCCACGGCGTGTGGGATCTTCCCGGACCGGGGCACGAACCCGTGTCCCCTGCATCAGCAGGCGGACTCCCAACCACTGCGCCACCAGATAAGCCCATAAACTTTTATTTAAGATATAATATCCAGAACCATCCTTTCCATTTATATAGTAGCAAAACATGCTATATATATATATATATATATATATATATATATATATATACACTTATAATTCAACTTTCATTCCAGTGATCTGTCCAAATGTTGAAAAATCAGGATTTTTGAATGGTGAAACAATTTTTTAAAAATTATTTTACATATACACATTATCGAGACAATGAAGTTTTAGCAATTTATGGATATGAAATGTGAATGAGCAATTTTATATTGTGAGTCTGATTATAATTTGGGGAGATTTGATTGGATCACATTTATAATGAGATTAATAAATGACACAGGTCCACTTTTTTTTGTTTGTTTCTAAATTAGTCACTCCTGTACATATACACAACAACAAATATAACAAAGCCTGCACATTTGTTGGATGTTCTTCCTTTCATTCAGTAACTATTAGACTCTTCACAGAAAGACTGATATAGCCAGAGAGGGAGAGGAAGAGGGAAAGAAGTTATAGTCCCTTCTAGTTGCTTGGGTTTTATGCAATTAGTCATTTTTGTGCTTTGCATCTAGTTTTAAGCATGATCATAACATATTTATCTTTAAAATGCTTACTTGTTTCAAATTTTTGTGAAACCAGAGAGAGCTTTACTCAGGCAGATTGTTTTGCAGGGCAAAAGAACTACAGTTCACTAGTGTGATTTGCTAGAAATTCATTTCGTGATTTTAACAATGATAACACAAAACACCACATTAAAAACTCAATTGACCTTTGGCAAATTCGGCAGCTGTTTGTTCAGGATATCAAAGCAATGCCAATGAGAAAACAATTTATAAGGAGAGAGAAAAAAAAAAACAGCGACAAAAGTAATTGAAGAAAATAAAACAATCAATAAATAACTGAGGTATACTATTCTCGTTTTGTTCTCTCTTGCTTCTCGTCCAGTTTTTGGTCCTGTGAAACCAGTCCATTTGAATGTCATTCACTTTCAATGAATTGAATCGGTCATGCTATTCATGAGAATAGTGAACTTATATTCAAATATACTTTGTACTGGATTTTCTCTACATGCAGTAGTGGCTTTTTTTTTTTTCTACTATTAAGTTAACATGTTCTCTGATGCCAAATGCACTTTTATATTCACTATTGTAAATAGCTTAAAGAATATTTGTATACTACATATTTCTATAATGTCATAATAATTAGATTTAATGTATTATAGAGTGTGAGTATTTGAAGTTAATGGCATCTTAAAGTTCTTTATATTCTCACTGTGAGTCTCAAGTACAGGAATTTTTACCCCCTGAGACCACTAAGGACCCCCAATTTCAATCTTTGAATATCCCTTAAACTCTGGCAAGAGGATGCAGAGCTTTTAGAAATCATACCCCGAAAAATGCTTACCTTTCTGCTCACATGGAGAGCACATTATTGCTTCCATTAACACACTGTGAATATACGGTCTTATATTGTTTTGAAAAATGACAAAATTACCCCAGAGCATCAGATTCTGGCTGTTGTTTCTTTCTTTCTTTTCTTATTTTTTTTTCTTTATATTCAGTATCAAATGCGGGTGGAAATAGAAATAGCAATAATAGAATTAATCAGAGATGGACCCTATAGTTGAGTCATATAAGTACTTTCCCTTTCAATGTAACTTAGGAATATTCCATATATATACTTTTAAAACACTATACAGAGGGTATTAGGATGATTAATGGAAATTTGTGTTTTCAAGTGGTCATACTCTAATAGGAGAGGTAACTTAAAAACACATGTATGATTGATAATGTTAGTAGTCTCAACAATTCATTCCGTCCCTGTAAGAGGATCAAGCAATCCCTTCCATTGTCCTGTGTAGGCAGAAAATACTTCCCCACCTCACATTCAGGCATGACCCATGTGACTTTGTTTGTTTGTTTTTTAACATCTTTATTGGAGTATAATTGCTTTACAATGTTGTGTTAGTTTCTGTTTTTATAACAAAGTGAATTAGGTATATGTATACATATATCTCCATATCCCTTCCCTATAGCGTATCCCTCCCACCCTCCCTATCCTACCTCTCTAGGTGGTCACAAGCCACCTAGCTGATCTCACTGTGCTATGCAGCTGCTTCCCACTGGCTATCTATTTTACATTTGGTAGTAGTGTATATATGTCAGTTCCACTCTCTCACTTCATCCCAGCTTACTATTCCCTCTCCCCGTGTCCTCAAGTCCATTCTCTAAGTCTGTGACTTTGTTGAATCAATGTAAACAGAAGTGACAACGTGCCAATTTTGAGCTGATCATTTAAAGGAACCCATGTTTCTGCTACTTTTTACTCTTTCACACGGCCTCAAGAGCAACATCTTCCAAAAAAATATTTAATCTTCAGTGCTAGTATCAGAAGAAGAAATATGGAGAAATTTCAACAACTCAAGTTCAGCTACGATAAATAATGTAATTTGAAAATACATTTTTTTGTTATACACTAAGATTTTGAATTATGTGCTAATGAAACAAAGCTGAGGGATACAATATTGTTCTAATATATACACTCAGTGTTCAATTCTATTTACGTTGGTGGAATATTCTGAAAGACACAGAATGCCTATGCATTTTTTTTCAGTCAGTATTTCAAAGGACCTTTAATTGGCATTAATATAGTTTTGGAGATAAAATAACTGATCTCTTAGCCACCAAATGTCACTCAGAAAATTGAAATAATACAAATAATTGTATGTGATAGGATTGTCAATAATTTTATATTTGCTCATAATCTGACTTCTGCTGTACAAAACGATGGAGAGTTTAATTTATATATTTATCTCATCAGCTTGTATATGTTATCATTTATTTCAACACTGAATTCTTTCAGTTTTGGAAATGTGTCTTTTTTGGTGTTTATCTTCATTTTTATCAGTTATTTACAATATTGCATATCATAATTTCTTTATTATAAGTCAAATAATTAATATGCTTAAAAATATTGATGACCAGTGCTTTCAATGGAAGAGCACACAAAATTTTATCTATCAGGTGGCCTGAAAACAACTTTAGTCCTATAACTGGAATTTTCTGACAATGATTTAAGAAGAACTGCCTGTGCTTTTGGTGTGACAGTCAAGACATCATTGCAAGGCCAATGTCATGAAGCTTTTAGCCTATGTTTTCTTCTAGGAGATTTATAGTTTCAGGACTTATACCTAAGTATTTAATCCATTTTGAGTTGATTTCTGTGTATCATGTAAAAAAAGTCTAAACTCATTTGTTTATATGTAAATATCTAGTGTTTCCAACACAATTTGCCGAAGTCTCAATCCTGCCTCCATTGTATACACTTGAGAAAATGTCAAATATCATTTGACCATGGAAGTGTGTTTCTATTTCTGGACTCTATTCTATTCCATTAGTCTATAGGTCTGTCTTTATGCCAGTACCATACTGCTTAAATTACTGTATTCTTTCTAAGGGTTTTAGGCTATTTGGGTAATTTTGAGATTCCATATGAGTTTAATGACATTTTTGTCTATTTCTGTAAAGAATGCCATTGGGATTTTGATAGTGATTGCATTGAATTGCACATCAAAAAACTTCTATACACTGTTTGTAGGAATAGTACATAGTAGCTACCACAGAAAACAGTATGGAAGTTCTTCAAAAAATTAAAAATAGAAATACCAAATGATCCAGCAGTCTTACTTCTTGGTATTTATCCAAAATAATTGAAATCAGAACTGCAAGGAGATATTTTTCACTCCCATGTTCATTGCAACATTATCTACAATAACCAGGAGGAGGAAACAACCTAAATGCCCATCAGTGGAAAAAGGAAAAAAAAAATGTGGTATGTATGCATGATGGACTGCTCTTCACCATTAAGAAAGAAACTCTGCAATAAGGAATAATGTGGGTGAATCTGTAGGACATTACACTATGTTAAATAAGCGAGTCACCGAAGAAAAAACACTGTATTATTCTACTTATATAGGGTACTGCAAGTAGACTAACTCATAGAAACAGAGAGTAGTATGTTGGTTGCCACTGTGGTGGGGGAAATGAAGAACTACTCTTCAAGGGATATAAAGTGTCAGTTATGCAACATGAATGAGTTCTAGGGATCTGCTGCACAGATCTGTGCCCATAGTTAATAATACTATATTGTACACTTAAAACTTTGAGGGCAAATCTCACATTAATTTTTCTTACTACAGTAAATAAAATTTAAAAAGAATAGCTACAGTAAATCTATTAACATATCATATAAATTGAAGTTTTACTTCATTCTGGCATAATTGAGAGTGTGGTTCCACTATGGAATTTCTCTTAACTCTCAAAGTTGAGTTCCTGGAACTACATGTTTTGGAGAGTTTAAAGAGCAATTCATTATTAGGATTATTACTAGTATTATATTTTTGTCTCCTAAAGTATGATATTGGCCAAGTCATTTTTACATCCCTTGAAAAGTTTTTGTAAGACACTCATTACCTTCCGCTTGGTTGTGCCACATATCTTTTACTATATTATTTCCTTCCCAGGTCTCATTACCACTTTATATTAATAGTACTGAATGCTACTAGCACTTTAATGTCAAACGTATTCTTGTATTACAACATTTTTATATTATATAACTGAGACATTGCTAGTTAGTTTCATTTTTTAATCTTGGAAACACATTACAGTCATTTAACTAAGTAGTATATCTACTATCCAGAGACAAATTCAAGCAAATATATAACAATATAAATATATAACAATAAAATGTTATTTTTTTCTTTATTTCATCTGTCCTGTATTTTCAAACCATAGCATACTTTTACTATAATGTTTTTTACTTTATAATTTTTCTATTCTGACAAGCAAATAGTTACTGCAATCTAATCCTTCTTTAAGTAGAACATTGTAGATTGTAAACAAAATATGAACCATAATGGTGCCTGTTTTCCTTAATGCTATACCACTAATACCTAGACACTGCTTAGCATATAGTAATCAAATGGATACAAGTAGAAGGAAAGGAAAGAAAAGGAGGATGGAAAGAAAAGGAGGAAGAGCCAAGGTAGATATTGAGTTGTTAACCAATTAACACAATATGTCTACTTCTCATTATCTACTCATATACATCTAAAAACAGAGAGACAATTTATAATTTCCAACATTAGTTTCTGTTGTTAGCTTTCCTCCTGACCTGTGTGAAATTAAGTTAAATATATATATATATATATATATATATATATATATATATATATATTACATTTGAGATCCTAGTTGAGAATCAAAATGTACAGATTTAGCAATCAAATACAAAATACAAAATTCCATTTCCCCTTCATTTTCCCTCACCCATTTCATTGTATCCCCCAACTTCCACCTCTGTGTCCTTCCCTCCCATACATGAAGACCTTACTAGTGTATTGCAGTTGGAGACTCAGAGAAGAGAAGATACCCTCAAATACAGAAGCAGTGAATGTTTCATTAGGAGCACTTTTGGACCATGGTCAAGGGTAGCAGGATTGTGGGAGGGATGCATTAGGAGTGGGTTTATTATAACTAACATTGCTTAGAATTGTCAGCAAATGGTAATAATTTAAAGCATATGGATTTTTAGATTCTCTACTGCTCCCACTCTTTCTTGCTGCACATTCTAAGATATTGTATTTTAACATAAAGGGACACATTTACTTTATTTAAATAATAAGCCATACATATATACATTATATATTTTATTCTACTTTTCAATCAAAACCCTTCTGCCTTGTATTCTCATTCTTCAGTTGCTACTTACCCAGGAAAGATATTGAAGATCATCAAGTCATACTCAGGCACCATCACAATGGCACCATGTTTTTGTTTATTGGGTCTAGTTGGGAGCTCATGTTTTCCATGCTAGCTACTAGCTTTTTGAAATAATAGACATTTCTAGAAGTTTTGGATCACACTTCTTCATATCTTTCATTTCTGGTATGCTTTTTATTTACCTCCACGTTTGCTCTTTATACCTTATTCTCATATCCATCTACCTAAACAAGAGTCTTTAACACAATTCAAACTGGGTGATCATAGAAAGTTGGGATTTATTTATGAATAAATATGTACAAACCTTGACATAAATCACTTTTTAATGTATAAACTAATATTGCCAGTTCATACTTATATTTATGACTTCTTAACATTTAAAACGTTCAAAATTACCTCAAGGAAAGATGAAAAGTGAAACTAATGATTATGTATATATGGGAGATGAACATATGCTAGGAGCATTAAATCCTACCACAGAGAATCTTGTCATCTGCCTAAAAAAAAGAAATTGGGCTTGCCTTGTGGCACAGTGGTTGGTAGTCCACCTGCCGATGCAGGGGACACGGGTTTGTGTCCTGATTCAGGAAGATCCCACATGCCGTGGAGCGGCTGGGCCTGTGAACCATGGCTGCTGAGCCTGCACATCCGGAGCCTGTTTTCTGCAATGGCAGAGGCCACAACAGTGAGAGGCCCACATACCGATAAAAAATAAAAATATAAAAAAAATAAAAAATGAAAAAAAAAGAAGTTGATTGGATAGTATACTGGGTTAACTAGTATCCCTCAAAACTCATGGCCACCAGAAAAACAGAATGTGAACTTATATGGAAAAAAGAACTTTGCAGAGGTAATTGGTTAAAATCAAATAGCCAGTTGAATTTAACAGCAAACTAAAAGGATCATATAACATGACTAAGTGGGATTTATCCCAGGAATGCAAGGATGGTTTAACATACACAAATCAATCAATGTGATAAAACACATTAACAAAATGAAATTTCAAAATGACATGATCATCTCAATAGAAGCAGAGAAAGTATCTGAAGAAGTCCAACATCCATTCATGATTAAAACTCTCAAAAAAATAGGTATAGAGGAAATCTCCCTGAACACCATAAAGGCCAGGTATGAAAAACACACAGATAACATATTAATGGGAAAATATGAAAAGCTTTACCTCTAAGATCCAGTACAAATCAAGGAAGCCCACTCTAACAACTTATTGTCAACATAGCACTAGAAGTCCTAGCAAGGGTAAATTAGACAATAAAAAGAAATAAAAGGTATTCCAATCAGGAAAGAAGTAAAATCCTATGTTTGCAAATGACATGATCATATATACAGAAAACCCTAAAGACGCAACAAAAATTGTTAGAATGTTTCAATGAATTCAGTATAGTAACAAGATACAAACTCAACACATAAAAATCAGTTACAGGGGGACGAGGGGAAGATGGCGGAAGAGTAAGACGTGGAGATCACCTTCCTCCCCAGATACACCAGAAATACATCTACACGTGGAACAACTCCTACAGAACACCTACTGAATGCTGGCAGAAGACCTCAGACCTCCCAAAAGGCAAGAAAGTCCACACATACCTGGGTAGGGCAAAAGAAAAAAGAATAAACAGAGACAAAATGATAGGGATGGGACCTGCACCAGTGGGAGGGAGCTGTGAAGGAGGAAAGGTTTCCATACACCAGGAAGCCCCTACGCAGCCAGAGACTGAGGGTGGCGGAGGGGGAAGCTTCGGAGCTGCGGAGGAGAGCACAGCAACAGGGGTGTGGAGGGCGAACCGGAGAGATTCCCGCACAGAGGATAGGTGCCGACTGGCACTCACCAGCCCAAGAGGTTTTTCTGCTCACCTGACAGGGCAAGCGGGGCTGGGAGCTGAGGCTCCAGCTTCGGTTGGTCGGAGCACAGGGAGAGGACTGGGGTTGGCGGCATGAACACAGCCTGCAGGGGGTTAGTGCACCACAGCTAGCCTGGAGGGAGTCCAGGGAAAACTCTGGACCTGCCGAAGAGGCAAGAGACATTTTCTTCCCTCTTTGTTTCCTGGTGCGTGAGGAGCGGGGATTAAGAGCGCTGCTTAAAGGAGCTCCAGAGATGGGCACGAGCCGAGACTAAAAGCGTGGACCCCAGAGACGGGCATGAGACACTAAGGCTGCTGCTGCTGCCACCAAGAAACCTGTGTTCAACCACAGGAAACTATACACACCCCCTCTTCTGGGGCGCTTGTGCAGCCCGCCACTGCCAGGGTCCCGGGATCCAGGGACAACTTTCCCAGGAGAAGGCACGGCACGTCTCAGGCTGGTGCAACATCCCACCGGCCTCTGCTGCTGCAGCCTCGCCCTGCACTCCTTACCCCACGCTCCCCCCAGCCTGAGTGAGCCAGAGTCCCTGAAGCAGCTGCTCCTTTAACCCTGTCCTGTCTGAGCGAAGAACAGACGCTCTCTGGCTACCTACACTCAGGCGGGGCCAAATTCAAAGCTGAGCCCTGGGAGTTGTGAAAACAAAGAAGAGAAAGGGAAATCCCACCCAGCAGCCTCAGAAGCAGTGGATTAAAGCTCCACAATCAACTTGATGTACCCTGCGCCTGTGGAATACATGAATAGACAACGAGTCATCCCAAATTGAGAAGGTGGACTTTGAGAGCAAGATTTATGATTTTTTTCCCCTTTTCCTCTTTTTGTGAGTGTGTGTCTGTACCTTCTGTGTGAGATTTTGTCTGTATAGCTTTCTTCCACTATTCTCCTAGGGTTCTGTCCATCCATATTTTTTTTTTCTTTTAAAAATTATTTTTTCTTAATACTTATTTTTTATTTTAATAATTTTATTTTGTTATCTTACTTTATTGTATTTTATTATGTCTTTCTTTCTTTCTTTTTTCCTTCCTTCCTTCCCTCCTTCCTTCCCTCCTTCCTCCCTTCCTCCCTTCCCCCCTCCCTCCCTCCCACCTTCCCTCCATTCTTTCTTTCTTTCTTTTTTCCTTCTTTCTTTCTTTCTTACAAATTGTTCTCCCTTTAATTCTGAGCTGAGTGGATGAAAGGCTCTTGGTGCTGCAGCCAGGAGTCTGTGCTGTGCATCTGAGGTGGGACAGCCAACTTCAGGACACTGGTCCACAAAAGACCTTCCAGCTCCATGTAATATCAAATGGCAAAAATCTCCCAGAGATCTCCATCTCAACACAAATGCCCAGCTTAACTCAATGACCAGCAAGTTATAGTGTTGGACACCTTATGCCAAACAAGGAGCAAGACAGGAACACAACCCCACCCATTAGCAGAGAGGCTGCCTAAAATCATAAAAAGTCCACAGACACCCCAAAACACACCACCAGATGTGAACCTGCCCACCAGAAAGACAAGATCCAGCCTCATCCACCAGAACACAGGCACTAGTCCCCTCCACCAGTAAGCCTACACAACCCAATGAACCAACTTTAGCAACTGGGAACAGACACGAAAAACAATGGGAACTACAAACCTGCAGCCTGGAAAAAGGAGACCCCAAACACAGTAAGATAAGCAATATGAGATGACAGAAAAACACACAGCAGATGAAGGAGCAAGATAAAAACCCACCAGATCTAAAAAATGAAGAGGTAATAGGCAGTCTACCTGAAAAACAATTCAGAATAATGATAGTAAAGATGATCCAATATCTTGGAAATAGAATAGACAAAATGCAAGAAACATTTAATAAGGACCCAGAGGAACTAAAGGTGAAACAAGCAATGATGAACAACACAATAAATGAAATTAAAAATACTCTAGATGGGATCAATAGCAGAAAAACTGAGGCAGAAGAACGGACAAGTGACCTGGAAGATAAAATAGTGGAAATAACTATTATAGAGCAGAATAAAGAAAAAAGAATGAAAAGAACTGAGGACAGACTCAGAGACCTCTGGGACAACATTAAATGAGCCAACATTCAAATTAAAAGGGTTCTAGAAGAAGAGGAGAGAAAGAAAGGGACTGCAAAAATATTTGAAGACAATATAGTTGTAAACTTCCCTGATATGGGAAAGGAAAGAGTTAATCAACTGCAGGAAGAACAGAGAGTCCCATAGAGGATAAATCCAAGGAGAAATACGCCAAGACACATATTAATCAAACTGTCAAGATTTAAATACAAAGAAAACATATTAAATGCAACACGGGGAAAAACAACAAATAACACACAAGGGAATCCCCATAAGGTTAAAAGCAAAACTTTCAGCAGAAACTCTGCAAGCCCGAAAGAACTGGCAGGAGATATTTAAAGTGATGAAGGAGAAAAACCTGCAATCAAGATTATTCTACCCAACAAGGATCTCATTCAGATTTGATGGAAAAATTAAAACCTTTACAGAGAAGCAAAAGTTGAGAGAGTTCAGCACCACCAAACCAGCTTTACAACAAATGCTAAAGGAACTGCTCTAGGCAAAAAACACAAGAGAAGGAAAAGACCTACAATAAAATACCCAAAACAATTAAGAAAATGGGAATAGGAACATACATATCAATAATTACCTTAAATGTAAATGGACTAAGTACTCTCACCAAAAGACGCAGATTGGCTGAATGGATAAAAAAATCAAGACCCATATACATGCTTTCTACAAGACACCCACTTTAGACCTAGAGAAACATACATTCTGACAGTAAGGGGATGGAAAAATATATCCCATGCAAATGGAAATGAAAAGAAACTTGTAGTAGCAACTCTCATGTCAGACACAATAGTCTTTAAAATAAAGACTATTAGAAGAGAAAAAGAAGGACACTACATAATGATCAAGGGATCAATCCAAGAAGAATATATAACAACTGTAAATTTTTATGCACCCAACATAGGAGCACCTCAATACATATGGAAAATACTAACAGCCGTAAAAGGGGAAATCAACAGTAACACATTCATAGTAGGGGACTTTAACACCCCACTTTCACCAATGGACCGATCATCCAAAATGAAAATAAATAAGGAAACACAAGCTTTAAATGATACATTAAACAAGATGGACTTAATTGATATTTATAGGACATTCCATCCAAAAACAACAGAATACACATTTTTCTCAAGTGCTCATGGAACATTCTCCAGGATAGATCATATCTTGGGTCACAAATCAAGTTTGGTAAATTTAAGAAAATTGAAATTGTATCAAGTAACTTTTCCGACCACAACGCTATGAGCATAGACATCAATTGCAGGAAAAGATCTGTAAAAATTGCAAACACATGGAGGCTAAAAAATACACTACTTAATAACGAAGTAATCACTGAAGAAATCAAAGAGGAAATAAAAAATACCTAGAAACAAATGACAATGGAGGCACGATGACCCAAAACCTATGGGATGCAGTAAAAGCAGTTCTAAGAGGGATGTTTATAGCAGTACAATCCTACCTTAAGAAACAGCATACATCTTGAAAAAACAACCTAACCTTGAACCTAAAGCAATTATAGAAAGAAGAACAAAATACCCCAAAGTTAGCAGAAGGAAAGAAATCATAAAGATCAGATCAGAAATAAATGAAAAAGAAATGAAGGAAACCATAGCAAAGATCAATAAAACTAAAAGCTGGTTCTTTGAGAAGATAAAAAAAATTGATAAACCATTAGCTAGACTCATTAAGAAAAAACGGGAGAAGACTCAAATCAATAGAATTAGAAATGCAAAAGGAGAAGTAACAACTGACACTGCAGAAATACAAAAGATCATGAGAGATTACTACAAGCAACTCTAGGCCAATAAAATGGAAAACATGGAAGAAAAGGACAAATTCTTAGAAATGCACAATGTGCCGAGACTGAATCAGGAAGAAATAGCAATTATGAACAGACCAGTCACAAGCACTGAAATTGAAACTGTGATTAAAAATCTTCAAACAAACAAAAGCCCAGGACTAGACGGCTTCACAGGTGAAGTCTATCAAACATTTAGGGAAGGGCTAACACCTATCCTTCTCAAAATTTTCCAAAATACAGCAGAGGGAGGAACACTCCCAAACTCATTCTACAAGGCCACCATCACCTTGATACCGAACCCAGACAAGAATGTCACAAAGAAAGATAACTACAGGCCAATATCACTGATGAACATAGATGCAAAAATCCTCAACAAAATAATAGCAAACAGAAATCAATAGCACATTAAAAGGATCATACACTATGATCAAGTGGGATTTATTCCAGGAATGCAAGGATTCTTCAATATACACAAATCAATCAATGCAATACTCCATATTAACAAATTGAAGGAGAAAAAACATATGATCATCTCAATAGATGCAGAGAAAGCTTTCGACAAAATTCACCACACATTTCTGATAAAAACCCTGCAAAAAGAGACATAAAGCGAATGTTCCTCAACATAATAAAGACCATATATGACAAACCCACAGCCAACATCGTCCTCAATGGTGAAAAACTGAAAGCATTTCCACTAAGATCAGGAACAAGACAAGGTTGCCCACTCTCACCACTCTTATTCAACACAGTTTTGGAAGTTTGAGCCACAGCAATCAGAGAATAAAAGGAAATAAAAGGAATCCAAATCGGATAAGAAGAAGTAATTCTGTCACTGTTTGCAGATGACATGATACTATACATAGAGAATCCTAAAGATGCTACCAGAAAACTACTAGAGCTCATCAATGAATTTGGTAAAGTAGCAGGATACAAAATTAATGCACAGAACTCTCTGGCATTCCTATACACTAATGATGAAAAGTCTGAAAGTGAAATCAAGAAAACATTCCAATTTACAATTGCAACAAAAAGAATAATATCTAGGAATAAACCTACCTAAGGAGACAAAAGATCTGTATGCAGCAAATATAAGACACTGATGAAAGAAATTAAAGATGATACAAAGAGATGGACAGATATACCATGTTCTTGGATTGGAAGAATCAACATTGTGAAATGACTCTATTATCCAAAGCAATGTACAGATTCAATGTAATCTCTATCAAACTACCACTGGCACTTTTCACAGAAACAGAACAAAATATTTCACATTTTGTATGGAAACACAAAAGACCCCGAATAGCCAAAGCAATCTTTAGAACGAAATACGGAGCTGGAGAAATCAGGCTCCCTGACTTCAGACTATACTACAAAGCTACAGTAATCAAGAGAGTATGGTACTGGTACAGAAACAGAAAGATAGATCAATGGAACAGGATGGAAGGCACAGAGATAAACCCACACACATATGGTCACCATATCTTTGATAAAGGAGGCAGGAATATACAGTGTAGAAAGGATAGCCTCCTCAATAAGTGGTGCTGGGAAAATTGAACAGGTACATGTAAAAGTATGAGATTAGATCACTCCCTAACACCATATACAAAAATAAACTCAAAATGGATTAAAGACCTAAATGTAAGGCCAGAAACTATCAAACTCTTAGAGGAAAACATAGGCAGAACACTCTATGACATAAATCACAGCAAGATCCTTTTTGACCCACCTCCTAGAGAAATGGAAATAAAAAGAAAAATAAACTAATGGGACCTAATGAAACTTCAAAGCTTTTGCACAGCAAAGGAAACCATAAAAAAGACCAAAAGAGAACCCTCAGAATGTGAGAAAATAATTACAAATGAAGCAACTGACAAAGGATTAATCTCCAAAATTTATAAGCAGCTCATGCAGCTCAATAACAAAAAAACAAACAACCTAATCCAAAAATGGGCAGAAGACCTAAATAGACATTTCTCCAAATAAGATATACAGACTGCCAACAAATACATGAAAGAATGTTCATCATCATTTATCATTAGAGAAATGCAAATCAAAACTACATAGAAACAATAAATGCTGGAGAGGTTGTGGAGAAAAGGGAACACTCTTGCACTGCTGGTGGGAATGTGAATTGGTACAGCCACTATGGAGAACAGTATGGAGGTTCCTTAAAAAAACTACAAATAGAGCTATTGTATGACCCAGCAATCCCACTACTGTGTATATACCCTGAGAAAACCATAATTCAAAAAGAGTCATGTACCAAAATGTTCATTGCAGCTCTATTTACAATAGCACAGAAATGGAAACAACCTAAGTGTCCATCATCAGATGAATGGATAAAGAAGATGTGGCACATATATACAATGGAATATTACTCAGCCATTAAAAGAAAGGAAATTGAGCTATTTGTAATGAGGTGGAGGGACTTATATTCTGTCATACAGAGTGAAGTAAGTCAGAAAGATCAAGACAAATACCATATGCTAGCACATATATATGGAATTTAAGAAAAAAAAAAGGTCATGAAGAACCTAGGAGTAAGAGAGGAATAAAGACACAGACCTACTAGAGAATGGACTTGAGGATATGGGGAGGGGGAAGGGTAAGCTGTGACAAAGTGAGAGAGTAGCATGGACATATATACACTACCAAACGTGAAATAGATAGCTAGTGGGAAGCAGCCGCATAGCACAGGGAGATCAGCTCGGTGCTTTGTGACCACTTAGAGGGGTGGGATAGGTAGGGTTGGAGGGAGGGAGATGCAAGAGGGAAGAGATATGGGAACATATGTATATGTATAACTGATTCACTTTGTTATAAAGCAGAAACTATCACACCATTGTAAAGCAATTATACTCCAATAAAGATGTAATTTTAAAAAAAGAAAAAAATCAGTTACATGTTTATACACAATTAATTTTTGAAAAGGAAATTAAGCAACAAAAAATAAAGTAAAATTCATAGGAATAAACTTAACCAATTTTACTTATGCACTGAAAATTTTAAAACATTGATATAGGAAATTAAGAAAAATAAGCAAAAAGACATCCTATGTTCATGGATCAGGAGCTTAATATTGCAAAAAATGTCCATATTACCCAATGTGATCTATAGATTCAATACAATCCTTATCAAAATTCCAATGGCACTCTTTATAGAAATAGAAAACTCAATTTTAAACTTTATCTGGAACCACAAAAGGCTCTGAATAGCCAAAACAGTCTTGAGCAAGAAGCACAAAGCTGGAGGCATCATACTTCCTGATTGCAAAATATATTTCACAGTTACAGTAATCAAAGCTGTATGTTACTGGCATAACAACAGGCATATAGGCTAATAGAACAAAATAAAAACCCAGAAAATAATCCAAATATCTTTGTCTAACTGATTTTCAACAAGGGTGTCAAGAAAACCCAATGGTAAAAACATAATCTCTTCAGTAAATGGTTTTTGAAAAACTAGATATCCACATGCCTCCTTATATGTAAGACTGGAAACTGTAAAACTACTAGAAGAATACAGAGAGAAAAAATTTCTTGACATTGGTTTTGGCAATAATTTCATGGCTATGACACCAAAAGCACAGGCAAAAAATGCAGAAATAAACTTCTGACTGCAACAAACTAAAAAGCTCTGAACAATAAAGGAAACAGTCAACAGAATAGAAAAAGCCACCTATGGAATAAGAAAAATGTTTGTAAACCGTATATCTGATAAGAGGTTACTATCCAAAATATATAAGGAATTCCTACAACTCAATAGAAAAATAACAACCTTATTACAAAAATAAAAATTGGGCAGGTGTTTGGAAGATGGCGGAAGAGTAAGACGCGGAGATCACCTTCCTCCCCACAGATACACCAGAAATACATCTACACGTGGAACAACTCCTACAGAACACCTACTGAAGGCTGGCAGAAGACCTCAGACTTCCCAAAAGGCAAGAAACTCCCCACGTACGTGGGTAGGGCAAAAGAAAAAACAGAGACAAAAGAATAGGGACGGCACCTGCACCAGTGGGAGGGAGCTGTGAAGGAGGAAAAGTTTCCACGCACTAGGAAGCCCCTTCGCGGGCGGAGACTGCGGGAGGCGGAGGGGGGAGCTTCGAAGCTGCGGAGGAGTGCACAGCAACGGGTGCGGAGGGCAAAGCGGGGAGATTTCCGCACAGAGGATCGGTGCCGACCGGCACTCACCAGCCCGAGAGGCTTGTCTGCTCACCCACCGGGGCGGGCGGGGCTGCGAGCTGAGGCTCTGAGGCTCGGGTTTCGGTTTCGGACGGAGCGCAGGGAGAGGACTGGGGTTGGCGGCTAGAACATAGCCTGAAGGGGTTAGTGCACCACAGCTAGCCGGGAGGGAGTCCGGGGAAAAGTCTGCACCTCCCGAAGAGGCAGGAGACTTTTCCTTCCCTCTTTGTTTCCTGGGGCGTGAGGAGAGGGGTTTAAGAACGCTGCTTAAAGGAACTCCAGAGACGGGCGCGAGCCGCGGCTGAAAGCGCGGACCCCAGAGACGGGCGCGAGCCGCGGCTGAAAGCGCGGAATCCAGAGACGGGCGCAAACCGCGGCTAAAAGCGCGGACCCCAGAGGCGGGCGGGAGATGTTAAGGCTGCTGCTGCCGCCACCAAGGGGCCTGTGTGCGAGCACAGGTCACTCTCCACACCCCTCTTCCGCGGAGCCTGTGCAGCCCGCCACTGCCAGGTTCCCGGGATCCAGGGACAACTTCCCCGGGAGAACGCACAGCGCGCCTCAGGCTGGTGCAAAGTCACGCCGGTCTTTGCCACCGCAGGCCCGCCCAGCACTCCGTGCCCCTCCCTCCCCGCCGGCCTGAGTGCGCCAGAGCCCCCGAATCAGCGGCTCTTTTAACCCCATCCTGTCTGAGCAAAAAACAGACGCCCTCCAGCGACCTACACGCAGTGGCAGGGACAAATCCAAAGCTGAGCCCTGGGAGCTGTGAGAACAAAGAAGAGAAAGGGAAATCTCTCCCAGCAGCCTCAGAAGCAGCGGATTAAAGCTCCACAATCAACTTGATATACCCTGCATCTGTGGAATACCTGAATAGACAACCAATCATCCCAAATTAAGGAAGTGGACTTTAGGAGCAAGATCTATGATTTTTTCCCTTTTCCTCTATTTGTGAATGTGTATGTGTATGCTTCTGTGTGAGATCTTGTCTGTATAGTCTTGCTTCCACCATTTGTCCTAGGGTTCTATCCGTCCATGGTTTTTTTTTTTTTTAATTTCTTTTTCTTAATAATTAATTTTAATAACGTTATTATACTTTACCTTCTTTCTTTCTTTCTTTCTTTCTTTCTTTCTTTCTTTCTTTCTTTCTTTCTTTCTTTCTTTCTTTCTTTCTTTCTTTCTTTCTTTCTTTCTTTCCTTCCTTCCTTCCCTCCTTTAGACAACGAATCATCCCAAATTGAGGAGGTGGTCTCTGACAGCAAGATTTATGATTTTTCCCCCTTTACCTCTTTTAGTGAGGGTGTATGTGTATGCTTCTGTGTAAGATTTTGTCAGTATAGCTTTGCTTCCAACATTTGTCCTAAGGTTCTATCCGTCCCTTTTTTTTTTCTAAATAAGAATTTTTTAATTCAATAACTTTATTATACTTTATTTTATTTTTACTGTATCTTCTTTCTTTCTGTCTTTTTTCCTTCTTTCCCTCCTTCCTTCCTCCCTCACGCCCTCCCTCCCTCCTTTCTTTCCTTCTTGCCTTCTTTCCTTCTTTGCTTCTTTCTTTCTTTCTTTCTTCCTTCCTACCCTCCCTTCCTTCTTTCTTTCCTCATACTTCTACTAATTCCCTCTACTTTTTCTCCCTTTTATCCTGAGCCGTGTGGATGAAAAGCTCTTGGTGCTCCAGCCAGGAGGCAAGGCTCTGCCTCTGAGGTAGGAGAGCCAACTTCAGGACACTGGTCAACAAGAGACCTCCCAGCTCCACATAATATCAAACGGCGAAAATCTCCCAGAGACCTCCATCTTAACACCAGCACCCAGCTTCACTCAACGACCAGCAAGCCACAGTGCTGGAAAACCTATGCCAAACAACTAGCAAAACAGGAACACAACCCCACCCATTAGCAGAGAGGCTGCCTAAAATCATAATAAGGCCACAGACACCCCAAAACACACCACCAGACGTGAACCTGCCCACTAGAGAGACAAGATCCAGCCTCATCTACCACAACACAGGCACTAGTCCCCTCCACCAGGAAGCCTACACAACCCACTGAACCAACCTTAGCCACTGGAGACAGACATCAAAAACAGGAGGAACTACGAACCTGCAGCCTGCAAAAAGGAGACCCCAAACACAGTAAGATAAGCAAAATGAGAAGACAGAAAAACACACAGCAGATAAAGGAGCAAGATAAAAATGCACCAGACCTAACAAATGAAGAGGAAATAGGCAGTCTACCTGAAAAAGAATTCAGAATAATGATAGTAAGGTTGATCCGAAATCTTGGAGATAGACTGGACAATAGAATGGACAAAATGCAAGAATCAGTTAACAAGGACCTAGAAGAACTAAAGATGAAACAAGCAACGACGAACAACACAATAAATGAAATTAAAAGTACTCTAGATGGGATCAATAGCAGAATAACTGAGGCAGAAGAACGGATAAGTGACCTGGAAGATAAAATAGTGGAAATAACTACTGCAGAGCAGAATAAAGAAAAAAGAATGAAAAGAACTGAGGACAGTCTCAGAGACCTCTGGGACAACATTAAATGCACCAACATTCGAATTATAGGGGTTCCAGAAGAAGAAGAGAAAAAGAAAGGGACTGAAAAGATATTTGAAGAGATTATAGTTGAAAACTTCCCTAATATGGGAAAGGAAATAGTTAATCAAGTCCAGGAAGCACAGAGAGTCCCATACAGGATAAATACAAGGAGAAACATGCCAAGACACATATTAATCAAACTGTCAAAAATTAAATACAAAGAAAGCATATTAAAAGCAGCAAGGGAAAAACAACAAATAACACATAAGGGAATCCCCATAAGGTTAACAGCTGATCTCTCAGCAGAAACCCTACTAGCCAGAAGGGAGTGGCAGGACATACTGAAAGTGATGAAGGAGAAAAACCTGCAGCCAAGACTACTCTAGCCAGCAAGGATCTCATTCAGATTTGATGGAGAAATTAAAACCTTTACAGACAAGCAAAAGCTCAGAGAGTTCAGCACCACCAAACCAGCTTTACAACAAATGCTAAAGGATCTTCTCTAGGCAAGAAACACAAGAGAAGGGAAAGACCTATAATAATGAACCCAAAACAATTTAGAAAATGGGAATAGGAACATACATATCAATAATTACCTTAAATGTAAATGGACTAAATGCTCCCACCAAAAGACACAGATTAGCTGAATGGATACAAAAACAAGACCCTTATATATGCTGTCTACAAGAGACCCACTTCAGACCTAGAGACACATACAGACTGAAAGTAAGGGGATGGAAAAATTTATTCCATGCAAATGGAAACCAAAAGAAAGCTGGAGTAGCAATTCTCATATCAGACAAAATAGACTTTAAAATAAGGACTATTAAAAGAGACAAAGAAGGACACTACATAATGATCAAGGGATCGATCCAAGAAGAAGATATAACAATTGTAAATATTTATGCACCCAACATAGGAGCACCTCAATACATAAGGCAAATACTAACAGCCATAAAAGGGGAAATCGACAGTAACACATTCATAGTAGGGGACTTAAACACCCCACTTTCACCCATGGACAGATCATCCAAGATGAAAATAAATAAGGAAACACAAGCTTTAAATGATACATTAAACAAGATGGACTTAATTGATATTTATAGGACACTCCATCCAAAACAACAGAATACACATTTTTCTCAAGTGCTCATGGAACATTCTCCAGGATAGATCATATCTTAGGTCACAAATCAAGCCTTGGTAAATTTAAGAAAATTGAAATTGTATCAAGTATCTTTTCTGACCACAATGCCATGAGACTAGATATCAATTACAGGAAAAGATCTGTAAAAAATACAAACACATGGAGGCTAAACAATACACTACTTAATAACGAAGTGATCACTGAAGAAATCAAAGAGGAAATCAAAAAATACCTAGAAACAAATGACAATGGAGACACAACGACCCAAAACCTGTGGGATGCAGCAAAAGCAGTTCTAAGGGGGAAGTTTATAGCAATACAAGCCCACCTTAAGAAGCAGGAAACATCTCGAATAAACAACCTAACCTTGCACCTCAAGCAATTAGAGAAAGAAAAACAAAAAATCCCCAAAGCTAGCAGAAGGAAAGAAATCATAAAAATCAGATCAGAAATAAATGAAAAAGAAATGAAGGAAACAATAGCAAGATCAATAAAACTAAAAGCTGGTTCTTTGAGAAGATAAACAAAATAGATAAACCACTAGCCAGACTCATCAAGAAAAAAAGAGAGAAGACTCAAATCAATAGAATTAGAAATGAAAAAGGAGAGGTAACAACTGACACTGCAGAAATAAAAGAGATCATGAGAGATTACTACAAGCAACTCTATGCCAATAAAATGGACAATCTGGAAGAAATGGACAAATTCTTAGAAATGCACAACCTGCCAAGACTGAATCAGGAAGAAATAGAAAATATGAACAGACCAATCACAAGTACTGAAATTGAAACTGTGATTAAAAATCTTCAAACAAACAAAAGCCCAGGACGAGATGGCTTCACAGACGAATTCTATCAAACATTTAGAGAAGAGCTAACACCTATCCTTCTCAAACTCTTCCAAAATATAGCAGAGGGAGGAACACTCCCAAACTCCTTCTACGAAGCCACCATCACCTTGATACCAAAACCAGACAAGGATGTCACAAAGAAAGAAAACTACAGGCCAATATCACTGATGAACATAGATGCAAAAATTCTCAACAAAATACTAGCAAACAGAATCCAACAGCACATTAAAAGGATCATACACCATGATCAAGTGGGGTTTATTCCAGGAATGCAAGGATTCTTCAATATATGCAAATCTATCAATGTGATAAACCATATTAACAAATTGAAGGAGAAAAACCATATGATCCTCTCAACAGATGCAGAGAAAGCTTTTGACAAAATTCAACACCCATTTATGATAAAAACCCTGCAGAAAGTAGGCATAGAGGGAACTTTCCTCAACATAATAAAGGCCATATATGACAAGCCCACAGCAAACATCATCCTCAATGGTGAAAAACTGAAAGCATTTCCACTAAGATCAGGAACAAGACAAGGTTGCCCACTCTCACCACTCTTATTCAACATAGTTTTGGAAGTTTTAGCCACAGCAATCAGAATAGAAAAGGAAATAAAAGGAATCCAAATCGGAAAAGAAGAAGTAAAGCTGTCACTGTTTGCAGATGACATGATCCTATACATAGAGAACCCTAAAGATGCTACCAGAAAACTACTAGAGCTAATCAATGAATTTGGTAAAGTGGCAGGATACAAAATTAATGCACAGAAATCTCTGGCATTCCTATATACTAATGATGAAAAATCTGAAAGTGAAATCAAGAAAACACTCCCATTTACCATTGCAACAAAAAGAATAAAATATCTAGGAATAAACCTACGTAAGGAGACAAAAGACCTGTATGCAGAAAATTATAAGACACTGATGAAAGAAATTAAAGATGATACAAATAGATGGACAGATATACCATGTTCTTGGATTGGAAGAATCAACATTGTGAAAATGACTCTACTACCCAAAGGAATGTACAGATTCAATGCAATCCCTATCAAACTACCACTGGCATTTTTCACAGAACTAGAACAAAAAATTTTGCAATTTGTATGGAAACACAAAAGACCCCGAATAGCCAAAGCAATCTTGAGAACGAAAGAAGGAACTGGAGAAATCAGGCTCCCTGACTTCAGACTATACTACAAAGCTACAGTAATCAAGATGGTATGGTACTGGCACAAAAACAGAAAGATAGATCAATGGAACAGGATAGAAAGCCCAGAGATAAACCCATGCACATATGGACACCTTATCTTTGATAAAGGTGGCAGTAATGTACAGTGGAGAAAGGACAGCCTCTTCAATAAGTGGTGCTGGGAAAACTGGACAGGTACATGTAAAAGTATGAGATAGATCACTCCCTAACACCATATACAAAAATAAGCTCAAAATGGATTAAAGACCTAAATGTAAGGCCAGAAACTATCAAACTCTTAGAGGAAAACATAGGCAGAACACTCTATGACATAAATCACAGCAAGATCCTTTCAGACCCACCTCCTAGAGTAATGGAAATAAAAAGAAAAATAAACTAATGAGACCTAATGAAACTTCAAAGCTTTTGCACGGCAAAGGAAACCATAAATAAGACCAAAAGACAACCCTCAGAATGGGAGAAAATATTTGCAAATGAAGCAACCGACAAAGGATTAATCTCCAAAATTTACAAGCAGCTCATGCAGCTCAATAACAAGAAAACAAACAACCCAATCCAAAAATGAGCAGAAGACCTAAATAGACATTTCTCCAAATAGATATACAGACTGCCAACAAACACATGAAAGAATGCTCAACATCATTAATCATTAGAGAAATGCAAATCAAAACTACAATGAGATATCATCTCACACCAGTCAGAATGGCCATCATCAAAAAATCTAGAAACAATAAATGCTGGAGAGGGTGTGGAGAAAAGGGAACACTCTTGCACTGCTGGTGGGAATGTGAATTGGTTCAGCCACTATGGAGAACAGTATGGAGGTTCCTTTAAAAACTACAAATAGAACTACCATATGACCCCGCAATCCCACTACTGGGCATATACCCTGAGAAAACCAAAATTCAAAAAGAGTCATGTACCAAAATGTTTATTGCAGCTCTATTTACAATAGCCCGGAGATGGAAACAACCTAAGTGCCCATCATCGGATGAATGGATAAAGAAGATGTGGCACATATATACAATGGAATATTACTCAGCCATAAAAAGAAACAAAATTGAGCTATTTGTAATGAATTGGATAGACCTAGAGTCTGTCATACAGAGTGAAGTAAGTCAGAAAGAAAAAGACAAATACCGTATGCTAACACATATATATGGAATTTAAGAAAAAAAATGTCATGAAGAACCTAGGGGTAAAGCAGGAATAAAGATGCAGACCTCCTAGAGAACGGACTTGAGGTTATGGGGAGGGGGAAGGGTGAGCTGTGACAGGGCGAGAGAGAGTCATGGGCATATACACACTAACAAACGTAGTAAGGTAGATAGCTAGTGGGAAGCAGCCACATGGCACAGGAATATTGGCTCGGTGCTTTGTGACAGCCTGGAGGGGTGGGATAGGGATGGTGGGATGGAGGGAGACGCAAGAGGGAAGACATATGGGAACATATGTTTATGTATGACTGATTCACTTTGTTATAAAGCAGAAACTAACACACCATTTAAAGAAATTATACCCCAATAAAGATGTTAAAAAAAAAAAAATTGGGCAAAGGACCTGTGTAGGTATTTTTCCAAGAGAACAAGCAAGTAGCCAATAGGTATATGAAAAGGTGCATAGTTTCACTTATCATCACCTAAGTACAAATCAAAACCATAAAGATATATCACCTCACACCTGTTAGAATGGCTATTATCAGAGAGACAGAGATAGTAAGTGTTTGTGAGGGTGTGCAGAAAAACCAACTCTTCTACACTATTGGTAGAAATGTCAATTGATATGGTCATTATGGAAAATAAAGTGGTATTTTCTCAAAAACTTTAAAATAGAATTACTTTATTTTCCAGGTATATATCCTGGGTCTATATCCAAAGGAAATGAAATCTGGATCCCAAAGAGATATCTGCAATCTATGTTCATTTCAGCATTATTCACAATAACCAATACATAGAAACAACACAAATGTCCATTGATAGATGACAGGATTAAGAAATGTAGTATATCTGTACAATGGAATATTATTTAACCACGATAAAGAAGGATTCCTATCATTTCTGACAATATGGATGGATCAGGAGGGCATTATGCTAAGTGAAATAAGCTAGACACAAAAGGACAAATACTACATTAATTCACATATGTGGAACCTAAAAGAGTTAAATCCTAAAAGCAGAGAGGAGAAGGGTGGTTTTCAGAGGCTGTGGAGAGAGGGAAATAGGGAGATGCTGATCAAGGCATACAAAGTGTCAGTTATGCAAAATGAATAAATTCTAGAGATCTAATGTGCAATGTGACTTTAATTATATTTAATAATACTTCATTGAATACTTGAAATTTGCTTAGAGAGTAAATAATAAGTGAAAGAAAAAATTAAGGAAAGAAAGGAAGAAGAAGAACAAAAGAAAGAAAGAAAGAAAGAGAGAAAGAAAGAAAGAAAGAAAGAGAAAGAAAGAAAGAAAGAAAGAAAGAAAGAAAGAAAGAAAGAAAGAAAGAAAGAAAGAAAGAGAAAGAAAGAGGGAGGGAGGAAGGAAGGAAGAAAGAAAAGAGAGAGAGGGAGGCAGGGAGAGAGGAAGGAAATCGTATTGATGTGTGGTGATGGATAGACAGATTTCCCCCACTATCCAAATGTACAGAGTTCCTATAAAACCTTTCTCAAGCTGAGATGGTATGAAGAGAAGAAGTGATTACCTTAGGGCACATCTTGCTAATGGCTGCACAAAGTAAATTGAGATCAAGCACAGATGCTCACAGACACAGTTCAAAGTTATGAAGCCTTGAGGCTGAGATGTTGAGTGTAGTTCCAGGGGAAGGAGCTTGGCAGTGCCACTTAACCATCTGGGTGTGTGCTGCCTCTATAGACTCACTGCAAAACAAACACTGAATGCTATTTTTAATTCTTGCCTTTCTTCATGAAAGCAAAAATCTTCTTTGAATTTCTTTGTTAGTGAAAATAGGCACTAATGTAGGTCTTTCATAAGAGCCAATAGGCTCAGAGCAAACTTTCAAAAAACGGGGTGTTCTTTTATTAATTAACTTAATCATCATGGTTATTTCACAATGTGAAGATACCCTCAAGTTTCACACCTTAAATATGTATAATTTTTAGTTGTCAATAATACCTCAAATAAATTATATTTATTATGTATTTAGTTATAAAGTTTTAATATAGTAGATATATGCATGTGTATATAATCTGAATTTAAATAATTTAATTTACTAAAAACTGGAACTTTATATTTAAAAAGCAGAAAAGTTAAACAGGTTTTGAGAACAAGTAAATTGGTGTAAAATTTCTCATGAGATATCATTACATAAAGACATGTACAGTTCAAAGGTAAAAAACAAAAAACTGTGCTTTGAGATTTAAGTTTAAGTGAATAAGAAAGTGTGGACGAGAATAAAGAAGATGTAGAATAGAATAAAATATTAGAAACTTTGTAAGAGTTTACTCAAAGATTTTCAGGAAAATCAAGACTCTAAGAAGAAATAATATCTTAATGAAGAAATAAAGTATCTTAATATCTAAATAAATAAATATTTTATTTTATTAAATAAAATATCTAATGAAGAAATAAAATATCTTAATGTCTTCCTTAAAGACTCTAGGAAGAAATAAAACATCTTAAATTGAAAAAAAAATCACTTTCAAAATATTGAGTTTCCAAATTGGCAGGATTTTTCAAGTTTTAAAGAATTTTGAGGAAAGGAGAAATGGCTAAATAATATCTTGTGTAAGTTAATGTAAATGATACAACCAGATCACAACTTTAAAAAAAAGAAGAAAGATAAACAGGTATCTTTGAGGTAGGATTTGCATTAGGACATGAAGCCATGAAAAAATTAAAGTTGTATAGAAAGACAAAATATGAAGAGCAATACATTTTACAATTCTAGAATATAGAGAATAATTTCATTTTTGCCTATTTTTTATTATCTTCCTATCTGGGGAGTCTTCCCTAATTCAAAAGGTTTATTCACAGAATAACTGAATGTGTTAAACATGTTCTCAACAATGACTAAACCAAATTCCAAGTTCATTTAGAATTACATTCATAGAATTTGTTCAGAATGCAATCATATACACCATTATTTAGAGGATATATTTATAATATATTACAGGAGATAAATACATCAGCAAAAGACTGTCTTTATAATACAGTATCTTGTGTGAATATATTTTATATAGATTATGATTTCCTATTCATAAATATGCACTATGAAAATAAATTACAAATCATAAATATAACAAAATAACCATGGCAAGAAAGAAAACAAATATAAATGCTTGATTTTTTGCGTACTACAGATTTTACACAATTTTATTATCATATAAATAGCTCACATATATAACCTTTCATGTGTTAATTCTGATAAATGCAACAGTAAAAATTAAGATTATTAATAGAGTCTGCTTTGAAAGGTTTGCTACAAGTTATATCTACAGCCCTCTTCAGCATGGTTGCATTGTGCTCAGAAAGTTTGTGCATTTTGTTAGTGATTTACGATATCTGCTAACTTGTGTTTTTATAAACTGTTAAACTATACTTTTTTCTTATTCTAAACTTTTGATGCCCAGATTTTTGCAAGTTACAAATCTTTACAAATATGCTGATCATAAAAGAATAAATTAAAAACTGTAACATTCAAATGTAGTAATTAAAGAAAACAACTATTCATAAGCACTACAATAAAGTCTGTAGTGAGCTAGTCATATTTTCTTTGTTATTATTAACATTACACATATCATTTTTATCTTATTAAATAAGTAATTTATTAATTTGGTGAACATTTATTATGTAAAAGCATCTTCCATGCACAGGTCATTGAACTACACAGGAAAATACAATAAAACAATAATGCATTCACCTAACTCAGGAGATTTACTCCCTGTTTAGAAAAATATGCATAAGGAAAGTATTATAATAAATTATTACAAAAGCTATGGAAAAAGCAAGTTGGTGGTAATATTGGAATACACTAACATAGCCTGGAAGTCAGGGAAGACCTCTAATAAAAGTAACCTTCAACATAACCTTGGATATGAGTTCAGGTCAGGTTGACTTGGGTGTGGATTAGGATTTTAAGAAAAAGGAATCTATATGTACAAATACACATGTTGCAAGAGAACATTTCTGGAACTTGAGATCACTGGGTATACTAATGTATTGAATGCTGGAGTTTGTATAACTAGAAATATAGCTTGGATGACCAATGAAGATAAGATTAGAGAGGTTTATAAATCAGGGTAAAAAAATGATACTACTGAAGGCAAAAGAGAGACGTTGAAATGTTTTAAACAGAGAATAAATATTTACTATACATGCAATTAGAAGATCAACCTGAGGAAATATATTGGCTATTATTTCTTCAAGTATTTTTTCTTCCCCATTCTCTTTCTCTTCCCCTCTGGGATTATATTAGGCCTCTTATATGTCTTATTCTCTCTATATATCTCCTGTCTTTCTTTGGATGTTTTACTTTCGGTAATTTCTATTAACACAACTATCTGACAATTTATAATTACTTCTGGCATCTCCATTTGACTATTTCAGTTTTCACCTCTTTGCTGAAATCTCCTGTGATGGTTAATTTTATGTGTCAAATTGCCTGGATCACAGGATGCCCAGGTATTTGGCTAAATATTTTGGGTGTGTCTGTGAGGATACTTCTGGATGACATTAACATTTTAAATTAACTGGAGAAAACAGAATGTCCTACGCAATGTGTGTGGGCCCAGCCCAATCTTTTAGAGGCCTGACTACAACAAAAAAGTCTGAGTAAGGGAGAATTTATTCTTCTCTGTCTGAATATATTGAAGCTGGGACATCTATCTTCTCTTGCTGTGAGACTGGAATTTACGCCATTGGTTCTCCTGGGTCTCCAGCTTGCCGACTGAAAAACTGGGAACTTCTCAGCCTCCATAATGATATGAGCTAATTCCTTATATTAGATCTCTCTATAACATATATTTTATATAAATATATTAAAATTTATTTTTATATAATACATAAGATATATTATAAGAAATATATCATATTGGTTCTGTTTCTATAGAAAACCTAGGCTAAGACATCCCCCTATATTCATGTATGTTGTACACCTTTCCCACTACATGCTTTAATATTTATATCAAAGGTGTTTAAAATCTCCTGTATGATAGTTTCAATATCTGAGTCATTTATGAACTGGTTATATTTTTTGCTTTGTCTCTTTATATTAGGTTGACTCCTCTTGTTTTTGTGTGTGTGTTCTTAAATTCTTAATAGAATGTTAGTTGTTTTGTGCAGTCAAGCTGTAGAGACAGATATACAACAGTCTCAGCTATTTCTGAATAAAAAGCTAGGTTGCTTGGTGCTCAGCAGTTCTTTATAATTTAGCTGATTACATTTTATTGAGGCCGTGCAGACATTCTTTTCCCCGTCCTCCACCACAGTTGAGATGATGCTCATGTTTAATCATTCTCCAGAAGTGACTTGTCCTTTTCTTGAATTTTAGGTTACATGGTTGTTTTGTGACCTCAGATTTCTGATGGGACTCAAAAGAAATATTTTAGTTTAATCAGTGTTTACTCATTTTTTGTGTGATAAACATATTAATTGCAGCTTTATACAACCTAAGGGAAATTGGAAGTTCTCACTTTTTAAAAAAATCTCCAATATCACAGATTTACTCCACAAGTTTTCTTCCTTTGTGTAAATTAACGTTCCCAATACAACTCTAAAGTTGACTGATCTCTTGGTCTCAATGTTCTACTTTTGCAGCAAATTTTTCTGTTGATAGAGACCTACTTACAAGATGGAATTGCTTTTAATCCAAAGAGATGCTTATCTGATTTTTGATATGATTTTAATTTAAAATGTGTTTTAAAATATTTTTGTCCAGAATGATATGCAGTTCTTGGGAGGGAAGGAAATGTTGCTTGTTTTCTTACACTCTCTTCTTGACATTTGCACAGTTTTTTAATAGCATTGCACTTGACCTTTAAGCAAAATTCACCACATTTTCCCACTCTAACTTCTAGAAAAATCTCCCTTGCTTTAGATTAACCTCTCTCTTTCTTGTTCTCCCTCTCTCTCTCTCTCTCCCTCTCTCTCTTCCCTTTATCCAATACATTCAAATACATATAAACTATGACCACCAACTAACATATCTGGAATTCAAAACTACCCTGAGTTCTAACTTTGTTTCGAGTTAACTACTAGATATTTCCACTCAGATGTTTTAATGGACTTTAGGCAAAATATATCCCAAATGTAATTATTGATATTTCCCATAAAGTTTCTTTTCCTTCAGACTTTCCAGTTTATAAATGATGATGCCATTCAGCTGTTGAAAATGGAAAGTGAGCCCCTGTGGCTCTTCTTTCTCCATCATCCACCTGTCAATTACCAAGTTATGTTGACTTAACTTCAAAATATATTTCAAATCTATCCAATTTTCTCTTTGGCAACTGCTATTTCTCTAAATCAACTTACAATTATTTCTTGACAGTGATTCCTCCTAATTGTCTCTTCACTTTCAACCCACCCTGCTCCTCTATTCCATTCTCCTGAAGTTAAATTTTCTTCTCAAAATGGAAATAAATGTGTATTGTTATCTTTCTTAAAATTCTTTGAGGGCCCCTCAGTAAGCATGGTATAAAATTCAAATTCCTAAATTTTACCAAGTCCCTTCATGATCTGGAAACTCTTTAGTCTCTTTTTGTATCAGTTTTACCCTCCTCACTAATTTCCAGCCATGCTGGCTTACTTTCAGATGATTGAATCCACTAAGCTCTTTTATCATATCTGGACATAGAAGCACATGATGCTTCCTCTAACTGCAGCGCTCTGAACTGACCCTTTGTTGATAGCATTTTGTTTTTCTTTCAGGTCTTCCCTTATATATAAATTCTTCTGACATGCCTTCCATGAGCCCCACTACAAATTTGGTAAACCTCATACTATTGTATATTTTCTATAGATAAATAATTACAGTTCGTAGTTTTGTGTGTATTTGATTATTGCTTCAATGTCTTTTTCTCCTATACTGTAAACTTTAGCAGATCAGGACTTGTGTCTATTTAATTATCACTGTATCCTCTGTACTTATAACAGTAAAGGAATACAATCGATTTATAATACATATTTTGACTGAATGAGTGAATGAATTTTTAAAGGTATAGTATTATGTTTTAGCTTAAATTAACAAACAAAAGCATTAAATTTGCTCCTTTAAAAATTTGATGTTTTATAAAATGCCCCAAAATAGGGAAACAGTTTACTAATTTATGATATATTATATGGCTGGCTTTAAGTGATGAAAATGTCTTTAAGTGTTAAATAATCATTTTTAGAAGAGTCTATAAAAGTAAACATTATATATTTGGCCAAATATTCCAAGCAATAACTTTATATTATTAGTATAATCTTCCATATAATGGGGAACAAGAATCTACCCTAATTATCTTTAGCCGCAAGAAAATCTAATAAATATACAGTGCGGTTTCAGAACAGGAAAAAAAAAAAAAAAAGCATGTCACTGTAACTTTTCCCTATTCTAAATGTTCCCTGTTGTCTTTCTCTTTTCCCAGGGTTTGTTGTTTCACTTAATATTCTCTCTTTATTTTGTTGTTATTGCTGTACCTATATATCAAATTTTATATTATGTTAAACTAGATCACAAATAACCCAGCCATTAATTTCCATTCTCTCTTTGTCTGAACAGTCAATAGGTAAATTCACTTATGCTTCAGTGAGTATAATGACATTAATTCAAATTTTTAAGGGTTAAATAACAAAATTGGATAATAAAAAATGTTTCTTTCCAAATAAAAGCAGCTGTGGTGCAAAAGTAAAGGCTGAGTCTATTTACACAATAGTACTTTAAGGGACATATCTCTGCCTTCCTTAACTTCTCTGTTGTTCTTTAGCATTTTAAAATGCATCTCACATATACATTCCTCTAAAGGGAAATGACAATAAATTTCTAGCCAAATTTCCAGTTGCAGTGACAATATTTTGCAACAAAAGTATCACTGATAAATTATATTCAAAATAAATAAACATAGTATTAAAAGGCTTGCTTCTTTTTCTAGAACATACTGTTTATATTTGAGTTTGTCAGGAATTAAATAGCCATGAATTTTTAATGAAGAATGGATGAATATGCCAATCACTTGAGAGTTATTGATACATCCATATCCATAGTATATTGTCTTATTAAATTATTCGTGTGCTTTCCTTAATAGGTTTTATACATTCAGTATTAATAATAGATGACCATTATAAATTTACTCCTATTGTTAAATCCTATTTATACTCTTGCAGGAACATTATTAAAACTGGTTTTATAAAACTTATTTCTTAAGGTGTAAATGTATGTGTTACTGTTCTTTAAAATAAAATTATATGTGACTAAAATTTCTAAAGCATTATAAATAAATTGTTCATTTGTTAACTGACAGAAATTACTGTTTATCTTGCACAGTTCTCCTTGAATGTGGCCTCAGGAATGATTTACTTATCATTATACAAGGAATACATATAATACTAATCTGTTAAAAAAGAGACATTACTCACCTTGCATGCTCATCTTTAGTGAAATGCTAATCGAATTTAACTTCCAGGTCTGAGGTAATCTTTATTTTGCATAAATGAGCTGGAAAATTTACAGTTTGCCAATAGATGTAAGCAATTTAAAACTTCAATATCTACTTGTGTGTTTTGATTCTCAGACGCAGAGACAGCAAAGGAGTAACCCTGGATCAGTTTGTCCATAAAGTTACAGTAAAAATACCATAAATTGTTGAGTGATAAATGTGTCTGTCGTACTGCAATTTTGAAAATAAGAAATAGACTTTCTCAAACAGTGTTCTGCTAGAGAAACAAAATGCAAATAGGAAAAGTTACTTCTTTGATGTAAATGTCCAATGAAATAGACCCCAAACTCTTTGCATTTATCCTGTCAATATCAAAATGCCTGAACACCCATTTCACGCTGTGCAGCCTTGACTAGGACAGTGGAGAGAAATGAACAAAATCACCCCTTTCCTGCCATTAATAACCTATAGTGAGAGAAACATACACAGCCAAATATTCAAAGGAATAATTATATATTACAAAACATGATCTGCACTTTGTTGGAAAATTACACCACATTTTGAGAGAGTATTACAGAAGGATACATTTTAGGTTCAGGATAGAGAGAAAGACTCTGAAGAAATACCATTTAAGTTGAAGACTTAAGGATAAGAAAGAGTTAGTCAAATATATAAGAAAGAAAGAATATTCCAGAAGAGGGAATATTATGTGCTCAGGGAGAAGATACATGTTATTAAAAATTTACTATTTAAAAATTTTCATTCTATTATTCAAAAACTTTATACTTGGTTTGGAGGTTCCAATGCAAACACAGCATACATAGTCCCTGCCTTTATGAAACTTGTCACCTAGTGAAGTAAAGATAATTAAAACCATTATTAAAGAGCATGGGTCAGTGATAGTCAGATTATGAGGTGCCAAACCCAATCTAATGTGTAGGTTGTGACATGGAAGGATCCTCATAAGAACTGACATATCCAAATGAATAACAGCTTTAGTCAGGATAAAGAGAGGCACATGTAGTACTTGTGATGTGGCTAGAGAAATAAATAGCACTTTTCCTCTTAAAGGGTCTCTCCAGACAAGTTTGTGCTTTAAAACTGTAAGGCCTCAGCAGGAGAATGACGTGAATTGATTTATATTTTTACATAAATAAAATTGGTTTTACATAAGGACTCTATCTATAGGTGGAGACTAAATACCTTGAAAAGAAAACTTAAATATAGGAAAACAGTTAAAATACTGTTGTAATTTTCTGAGTATTCAAGGACACTGGTCTGCTGAAAAGTATAACAGAAAATTTGAAAGAAATTTAGAAGATAGAAAGGAAGTTTAACAGGTAACATTGATAAGAATTAGCATTTATTCAGTAAAGTTAAATTAAATTGCCAATATGTCATTTAAATATTGTTCTGTATAATATATCAAATGTATTTATAACAAAATAACTACAGTGTGTATCTCTGACCTCTAAAATAATTATCCAATTTTTTGAGTTTCTCTGTTTTTAAAGGTATTTAAATGAGTGTGTTAATTCCTATAGTAAGAAAACATGAACTTTTATATAATATAGGAAAATTTGTTGAAAATGTCCGCTATTCAATTGATTGCATTTTCCCACTGAGTAACCCAAAAGAGTAATTTGCAGAACTTCTTTGATAATAACTATAGATAAAAATGTCCATTATTTTTCTTTAAAGGCAAAAATATATAAAATTCCAATTTCATTAATTTGTTCATTATTTGGGTTAAAGTGCCTGTCAAAAAATTTATAATAACATAAATTATATTCTTTTTACTTTATTTCTTCTTCACTTTTGAAGCATAATTTAACAGGCCACAAAATTCTAGACTGTGTTACTGTTTTTGTTTTTCTCTCAACACTTCAAATATTTCTCTCCAATCACTTCTTACTTGATTGGTGTCTGAAGAGATGTTGGATATAATTCTTATCTTTGTTCCTCCATAAGTAATGTGTTTTTGTTTTGTTTTGTTTTTCCTTCTGGCTTCTTTCAGGATTTTTTTCTTATCTTTGTCTGTATTTTTGAAAATGACATGCTGAAGTGTAGTTTTGCTGGCATTTATCCTCCTTGGTAATCTCTTTCTGGATCTGTGGTTTGGTGTCTGACAATTTAAGGAAATTCTCAGCCACTAATGTTTCAAATATTTCCTCCTTTCCTTCCTTCCCTTCCTTCCTTCCTTCCTTCCTTCCTTCCTTCCTTCCTTCCTTCCTTCCTTCTTTCCTTCTTTTCTTCCTCCCTTCCTCCCTCTCTCCTTTCCTCCCTCCCTCTCTCTTTCTTCTTTCTTTCTTTCTTTCTTTCTTTCTTTCTTTCTTTCTTTCTTTCTTTCTTTCTTTCTTTCTTTCTTTCTTCTCTGTTTCCTTTCTTTTTCTCTCTCTCTTTCTTTCTATTTTTCTTTTTCTTTCTTTTCCTTCTGGTATTCTTACTATAGGTATGTTACATATATATATAGGTATGGTTGCCCCACCATTCTTGGGTATTCTTGTCTGTTCTTTTCAGCCTTTGTTCTCTTTGCAGTTTGGTTTTTGAGGATTCTATTGATATATCCTCTAGCTCAGAGGCCCTTTCCTCAGCTGTATCCAGTCTACTAATAAGCTCATCAAAGTCACTTCATTTCTGCTACAGTGTTTTTTATCTTTAACATTTGTCTTTGGCTCTTAAGATTTCTATCTCTTTATTTACACTGCCCATGTGTTCTTGCATAATGTCTACTTTTCCATTAGAGCCCTTAGCATATCAATCAGAGTTCTATGATAATTCCAATATCTGTGTCATGTCTGGCTCTGATGCTTGCTTTCTCTCTTCAAATTGTGTTTTTTTGCCTTTTGGTATACCTTGTAATTTTTCCTGATAGCCAGACTTAATGTTCCAGGTAGAAGGAGGTGCTGTGAGTAGGCGTTAATAATGTGATGGTGAGCTCTGAGGAGAGAGGCAGAATTCTATAGTCCCATGATTAGGTCTCAGTCTTTAAGTGAGCTTATGCCTCTGGACTGTGAAATTCAGAAGTGTTTCTCAGGGTTTTTTGTGTCCCCTATTTAGGTGGGACAGAATGGCTAGAGTGAGCTGAGCTGGATATTTTCACTCTCTGAGTTAATTAGGCTCTGATAATACCCCAATAGGTTAGGTTCTATTTAACTAGAGAGCAGGCCTTGTTTAACAAAAAAAAAAAAAAACGTGCTCCAGTGTAGTTCAAAATGCTACATTTTCCCCTTCCACTGCTGGAAGAACAAAAGTATTTTTCTCTATGTTTACTACTGGGACTTTGACAAGCTCCTAGAGGTTTACCCCACAATATTGTGCCCCCCTACACCCCATGACTAGATCCATTTGGAGTTTTAAACTCTCAGAACTGTCCACACTGAGCCTCTAATAATTTGTCAATTAGAGTTCCTGTTTTCCTACCCTGACACTGGCTCTCAATGTGGTTTTCACTGCACTGGTTCCACTGCTCTGGCAAATTTCAGCTCTCTATTTGCCTGTCTGTGTTTCCAATCACAGTGGTTTGCCCCATGTCCTTCTCTTTGTATTTTTGTTTTGTTTTGTTTTGTTTTGTTTTGCGGTATATGGGCCTCTTACTGTTGTGGCCTCTCCTGTTGCAGAGCACAGGCTCCGTGCAGGCTCAGCGGCCATGGCTCACAGGTCCAGCCGCTCCACGGCACGTGGGTTCCTCCCAGACCAGGGCACGAACCCACGCCCCCTGCATCGGCAGGCAGACTCTCAACCACTGCGCCACCAGGGAAGCCCCTTCCCTTTCTTTTGGACCCAAGAAAAGTTGTTTATTTTTTGTTCTATTCAGCTTTTTACTTGCTATTAGAATGAAGTGGCAACTTCCAAACTTCTTATTTGTGGAATCAGAAACTATTATATCTGGTAAATATAGAAGGTATATTTTTACAGGACTCCTTGTCTTTACCATTATCTTCCCAATTTTGAAGTTAGATCTTTTGAATATTGATGCTATCCATAGTTAATCTTAAGTTCTTCATGTCTCTTGTCCTTTGTGAGAGCTAGTTTTATGAAAGAAATTAAGTTTGATCTAGGTAAAATATATGTCTAATTCCAAACTTTAAGAGCACTTGTTTAAACTCATGCATTATAGGTTTCATTCAGTTTCTGAATGAATATAATTTTATGTCTAACTTTTAGATTACATGCATCTGGAAATCAGAGTACACATAGCTATATCTTAAACTGAATTAGGTCAAGGATGTTTCTTTTGTTTTATTGGTAAATAATACACATAAAATAATTCCAAACTATAGCAACATTTTCTCAAGGATGTATTTTCTCATTTAGCAGGGAGTGGGGAAGAGATCATTATCATGCAGTTTGATATATTTTCTATAAAATATCTACCTAAAAAGAAAAAAAAAAGGTAAGAATGTTTTCTATCATTAGTTTTACTTTTGTGTTTCTGGAATGCCTAAAATAAATTCCTGTTATATTAATGTTTTAAAATATCTACTTGCATCATTTTCTTTTTTCAGTGCTTAAACATTTTCAACTATATTACATGGTACCCATTTTTTCTTTTTCCAGATGAAAGGAAAAGGTCTCATTAGTTCTCAACAAATCCAAGGTCACTATTTATTGTTTTAGGGCAACAGGTGTAGGATTTCTAATTTATGGTGCCCTTTGCAAGTTTTATGCAACATACTTGATTTCTGCAGGCTTCTCCCACATACTCACTTGCAGTTTCCTATCACTTCCTATTCTACACATGTCATTCAGAGAACTCCATTAACACCAGGGTAGTTCTTAATTACCTTTTTGTTATCATGGGTGATTTGCTTTACAGATTCTTTTTTATCTGATAAAATGTTCCCTTTTCCAATTTTTAAAGATTTAGTTTAATCAGATCTCTGAGCTTATGAATATCATGTTTAAAGCTATTTAAAGTCTGTTTAAATATTTGATGATACTATGGAATAAGTTGAAAATTTGCTGAATTTTTGTTTTTATTCAAAAATATTAATAGCTTTTAAAGTAATGAGTCTAAACACATTTACTTTGTAAACAAATTACTTTAGACTATACATTCAGAATCATTTTTTAAATAAAGTACTGCTTTCTTTAAATAAGAGAGTCTAGAGCAGATTGGTACTAAAGGAAGTGTTGCTGGTAATTGAAAATCAAAAGTCTAGAAGAAAAATTCCTTGTCAATGCCAAAATACATCTAAAGTGTATGTCTGGATATTTTCCTTCTTTTGCACTTCACTTTGTCTCAAGGGTAAAAATCCACTTGATTGTAAATGGAAAAAACAAATCTCTCATTGAATTTAAAAATTAAAAGTATTTATCCTTCTTATTATATTGTCTCTATATTTGTAGCAGAAACCTTCTATGTCTTACACTGTCATACTTATTCATGGGAAATAATTAATGTTTAACTTTCTCAAAACTGAATTCTACTAGTGCACTTCCAGGCCATAAGATAATAGGTTTCTGAAGCACTATAAGAAATGTCTCCAGTTAATCCAAAATCACAAATATCCTCGCTATATACATGGAATATAGAATGCGGAATAACCTCATAATAAAAAGAAGAGGAAGAAAAGAGTATAGTAATTGAAGACTGGTCTTTTCATTTTACTTTAGAGGCATTGTATTCAGTAATATATGTCCATTATACTTCTTCTTAACCATATTAAAACTCTATCCCTACATTAAAAGCGTCATCGATTCTATTCTCATGCATCTGCCACGTGTGTGGTGCCACCTGTTCTGTGACAGCATAGCTCCAACACCTGGCCTTCCTCCTTTCTGTATTATTCATCAAACACATGTGTAGAGGTTTTATGTTTGCAATCTGTTCCTCATGTGAATCCTCAATTTTTTGTGAAGTTGTGATGTATAGGGGGTTAAGAATAGAACTAGAGAGATCAGTTGGCTTTATGTATAGCCTGACTAGGTGTCTGCCTATATAGTGTGATCTGAAATCTGCCTGCAAGCTAGCACATCCTGAAATATGCCTCAGTCAATCCAAAATGATGCCTGGAATGTGCCAGTAGAGCAGAAATGCACTTCTTATTTCTATACATTTTACTTTCCCAAACAGTAAGTTGAGGAAAAATAATTATGTAATTCAATTAGAATTAGAAAGAGATATATAAGTCAACTATTATAGTGGGTATAAGGTAAATGGAGTTATTGTAATTTTGAGTATAATGACACAAAAATCTCAGAAAATAATAAATAAGAAGCAGTAGCATTTGTAAAGGAAAAAACTAATATGTAACCACAATTAACCTTTTGGTGTTCTTGATTCTTAACTCTGTGTGTACATATGTTTGAAATAAATATATGTACATATATTTATATATATGTCATATCTATTTAATTTAAAACAGATTTATCTTGAAATAACATGATAAAACATACATAATTATGGATTTATTATTTTCATAAAAAAGTGGTTTCTTATTTGACAAACTTTTGTTTGTCATTTTGTTCTCAGGGCTTGATTTAGTGTTTAGTACATAATGCAGTAAGTATCTATTTAATAAACTAAAAACTTGTTTGTATACATGATATATATTTGTTGAATTATTTTCTTTAAAAGTTGTTTTCTTTACTATATCAGAGAAGTCTAAATCTGTGGTCTTACTCACTGGTTAGCAATAACTTTAAAATTATGACTGTGGGTCTCCACAGGAAATACACTACTTCCTAAACTGTGTTTTTATAAATCAGTAGAGAAAAGCTATTTCCATTTTCAGAAAATGGGATGTGGAGGCATTCTAGGTTTTTAGTGGATTGAACCAGAGGTGCTTGGAATCCTGTTAGACATGGGACTACCCTGTATACCAAATAATTATTTTGCATTTTCTATGATGCTTGTATGTCCCAATGTCTATGAATATAAATGAAAAACTTATTTGTTGGTATCTGAGCATAGGAATCAACCTTGTTTTATACAAAAAATCCTTGTGCACATTTTATTATAAGTTTAATTCTAAAATCCAACTGTCTTGTGAATTGGGGGGAGTTTGTTCTTCATTTTATTCAGAACTTTATCATAGTGATTCATTATTTAAGTAAATCAACCTACTAATGGTTACTTTACTATTGTACTGGATCAACAATATTAAAATATGGTTTGTTTTCACATGGTGATTGCAGCTGCAAATGTGAGTAGTTCATTATTATTTAGTTTAATAGTACCTAAGCATATTAAAATGCATATTTACTATGAGGTATTTATATTTAGTTCTTTTTATTTTTAGAGTATTATATTTATTTGGAAAAGTATGTGCATAAATAGATTATATTATCCTTAAATTAACTTTTAAGAGAGTGTCATGGGTTGAATTTTGTCTCCAAAAATGATAGGTTGGAGTTCTAATCCCAGGTGATTGTCTGTGGGATGTCTGTGAATGATGTCTGTGAATGTCTACCTGGACATAGGTTCTTTGCAGGTGTAGTCAAGTTAAGAATGAGTCATATTGGATTAGGGTGAACTCCAAGGATTGATATTTTAAAAAGAGAAAGGAGAAGGAAATTCACATACAGAAGCAGAGAGATACACAGATATCTAGGGGAGAAGGCCCTGTGATGACAGAGGTAGAAATTGGAATTATGCTCCCACAAACCAAGGAATACTAAGGATTGCCAGATTGTCCCTCTAGAAGACAGGAAGAGGCAAGAAAGAATTGTTCCCTAGAGCTTTCAGAGGGATCATGGCCTGGCTAACATCTTGACTTTAGACTTATAGCCTCCAAAACTATAAGATAATACATATCTCCTGTTCTAAACCACTCATTTTGTGGTACTTTGTTGTGACAGTTCTAGGAAACTAATACAGAGAGTAAAAGGGGTGTTAAAAAGTGTTTTCAAGGAAAAGATGAAGATTGGGTTCACAGCAAGAAAAACCATGGAAATATTCATAAATTTTTATAGACTGTACTGTTGACTTTCATGACCCTTCAGGATGTGCTGGGAACTTACCTTTTCCAACTGATCATTTCACAACTACCATTGTTGCAATTTACCATTATGTGAACACACACAACATCTTTACGTGTGCTCAAAATTCTGCCGGAAATGATAATCCCCTTATCTCTTTATGGTTAAATAATAACTATTTCATACAGCACATCTCAAAGGCAAACAAACTCCCTCCTCTGTATCCTACCAACCAAGTGTGTTGCTAGTATGATACTTTGTGTTTTCTTTTTTTATAACAAGTAAACAAGTATATACTGACTTGTATTATGTTTTCATTATACAAATATATTCTTCCATAATTTTTTGAGAACAGAAACTACATCATATTGATCTTTGAATCCTCAACTTCACTGACCATAGTACTTTGAATACTATTTGTAATCAATTAAATAGTTAGATAGATAGATAGATAGATAACTGTGTGTTACAGAAAAAGTGTTTTTAAAAGAAGAGCTCTAGGAGATTAACTATTTTTCTGGGAGAGTGTCAAAAAATGGAATCATAAAAATTTAAACAATAAAAGAAGTTGAGGATGACCATTAAAGAATAAGACTAAGAAAGCATTTGATTTAAAAATATGACAAACAGTGAATAAAAGATGCATATGACTGGAGCAAAAGCATATTTTGTCCAAGGTAGGCAAGGCAGAAAGCAAAATTTACATTTCCTATCATTGCCTACCATGTTTATGCATAGATGGCCAAGGCCTGGGAATGACCTTCATGATGTCATTAGATGATGGACCTGAGTGACTTAACATTTTTTAACAAGTTATGTAATCCATGCCCCCCCCAAACACGTTTATGCATCTCCCTTCCTCTTCCTCCTCCTCCCTTCCACTTAGGATATGAAGACTAGTGTCATTGCTTCAGAATTAGACTATTTCAACAAATAAGGCAATTTTATTATAGATATCATCTGCAATACATATTTGGTAAATCTTAATAACATCCTCTTACACCTACACAATAAATTACTAGTAAAGACTGCTTTAGCTGTGACATTTTCACTATTTGCATTATCATAAACTCTTACATAGGCATACATTCCAATTTTGAAAAGAAAAACTTTTACAAACAGTATGACATTTGATTGAATTGAGTAACTTAAAAAGAATGCATTACTAAAATATTTTCTAACATCAGATTTCTCTTAAACAAGCAGCATTAGGAACGTTTATAATTGTAACTAGCACTCTTCCCTCAAGATAGCTAATATGTTATTTCTGTATACTGATTTTCTATGTGTCTTCCTCTCTCTTCCTCTCTGTCTTCCACAGTTAGTGACTTAAATTGTCAAGTTAAAACTTTAATTTCCTCACACTCATTGTTCCTCAGTGCACTATTCATAACCTATAAAGAGATGAACATGGCATTTTATAGTCAAATTTGAATATATTTTTATAAAACAATATTTTAAAATCACTCATTTATTCTTATTCACTAAGCTATTTGTATTTTGGAGAAGATTCCCTGATGTCTTTAAACCAAAGATATAAATAACTGGAATCCCTGGAATTTTAAACGGCATAGAAACTAACTGGGTAGATGACCCCATGAAAACTTCTCAATAACGCAGGCTGCCTGGGGCTCCACTCCATATATCTACTTGATCTGACTTCTATCTCAGGTGTTGTTGTTGCATTTTGTTTGTTTGTTCTTTTCATTTTGTCGGAGCTCATATATTTTCTTTCAGTGCTTAAGTGAGCATAAAACAGTTGAAAATCATAAATGATTATAAAAATAGCTAATATTGTATTAGTTGTACAGCAAATTTTAATAATTTCACTGAGCACTGGTTTAACACTTTTAAACCAGTGCTTCAGAACTGGAGGTCATTTTGCCTTCCAGGAGACATTTGGCAGTGTCTGGAGACATTTTTGTTTGTCACTACAGGAGTAGTGCTCCTGGAGTCTAATAGATAGAAGCCAGGGATGCTTCTAAACATCCTACAATGCACAGAAATTCTCCCTGCAACAAAAAATTTTCTGGTCCAAATGTCAATGGGACCAATACTGAGAAACTATTATTTAGTCTTTTCACAATTCATATGAGATAGGTAGAGGTTGCCTCTAGTTTAGTGACTGAAAAACATGAAGTGATTATAAGGCTAACAATTTGACAAGATCACAAAGGAAATAAATTATTGAGCTAGAACATAAACCTAGACAAACTCAAGCAGTTTGACAAAATGTACATGGTTGTAGCAACTACTATGCTGTCTCACTGACACTATGATAGACAACTTAAGGAATGACTTGCAATGACACTTAACTCCTGGTGTTCATACTATTGTATAATACCTTCTGGGTGTAATATGGACCTAATAACTTGTTTTTAGAATGGAATGCAGCAAAAATTTTGTAAGATCACTTCTAGCATTAGGTTATGAAAGACAGTGACTTCTCACTGTGGTTTTGATTTGCATTTCCTGGATGATTAGTGATATTGAACACTTTTCATGCACCTGTTGACCATTTTTATGTCTTCTTTGGAAAACTGTCTATTCAAGTCCATAGCCTACTTTTTAATCAGGTTATTGCATTTTTGCTATTGAATTACAGGAATTCTGTATATATTTTGAAGATTAACTCTTTATATTATACATGGTTTGCAAATATGGTCTCTCTTTCTGTAGGCTCCCTTTCCACTGTCAGTTTTTTCCTTTGGTGTGTGTAAACCTTTTTTTTTATGTAGTCTCACTTATTTATTTTTGTTTCTGTTGCCTGTGATTTGCTGTTGTATCATGGAATCATAACCAAATTAACTCAGAAAGAGAAAGACAACATATCACTTATATGTGGAATTAAAATATGACACAAATACACTTATCTATGAAACAGTAACAGACTCACAGACATAGAGAACAAACTTGTGGATGCCAAATTCGTGGGGGTTGGGGGAGGGATGGATTGGGAGTTTTGGATTAATATATGCAAACTATTATATATAGGATAGATAAACAATAAGGTCCTATTGTCTAGCACAGGGAACTATATTCAATATCCTGTAAAAACATAATGGAAAAGAATATGAATAAGAATATATATATATATATACACACATATATGTATATATATAGATAATTGAATCACTTTGCTGTACACAAGAAACTAACACATTTTAAAACAACAATACTTCAATAAAATAAAATTTTTAAAGTTATAAAACATGAAATCATAGCTGAAACCAATGTTATGAAGCTTCCCTTTATGTTCTCTTTTAGTAGTTTTATAGTTTCAGATCTTACATTAGAGTCTTAATTCTATTTTGAGTTAATTTTTGTATATGGTGGTGTAAGATAAAAGGCTAATTTTCTTCCTTTGATTGTGTATTTCCAGTTTTGCTAGTATCAATTTGTTGAAGAGGCTGTCCTTTCTGTGTAGTGTATTCCTTGCAAGATGTCAAAGATAATTGATCCTATATTAAAGAACTTAACTCTGGGCTCTCTATTCTGTCCCATTGAGCTATATGTTTCTCTTTATGCCAATGCCATACTGTTTTGTTTTGATTACTGTAGCTTTGTAATATAGTCTGAAATCAGGAAGTGTGAGGTCCCCAGATTTGTCTTTCTAAGGATTAAATTGGTTATTCATGGTCTTTTGTGGTCCATATGAATGGTAGATTTTTTTTCTTCTATTTCTGAAAAAAATGTCTTTAGGTTTTTGATAAGGATTTTATTGATCTGTAGATCATTTTGGATAGTATGGAGATTTTAACAACATTAAGTCTTTAAATCCATGAACATGGGAAGCCTTTCCATTTCTTTGTATCGTCTATAATTTATTTCATCAATCTTTCATAGTTTTTAGTACATAAGTCTTTCATCTCCTTAAAAATAGAACTTCCATATAACCCAGCAAACCCAGTTCTGGGTATTGATGCAAAAAAATTGAAAGCAGAATTTCAAAGAGATATTTGCACTCCCAGTTTCATTGCAGCGCTATCCATAATAGCCAAGTTGTAGAAACAACATAAAAATCTATCAACTGATAAATAGATAAAGAAAATGTGATATGTACATACCATGGAACATTATTCAGCCTTAAAAAGAAGGGAATTCTGCAATATGCAACAACAAGGATGAAACTTGAAAACATTAATGTAAGTGAAATAAGTCAATCACAGAAAGGCAAGATTTTTGTTTTAATTTAATTTTTATTTATTTATTTATTTTTGGCTGCATTGGGTCTTCATTGCTGCATGTGGGCTTTCTCTAGTTGTGGGGAGTGGGGGCTACTCTTCATTATGGAGTGCAGTTTCTCATTGCAGTGGCTTTTCTTGTTGTGGAGCATGGGCTCTAGGCACGTGTGCTTCAGTAGCTGTGGCACGTGTGCTTCAGTAGTTGTGGCATGTGGGCTCTAAATCACAGGCTCAGTAGTTGTGGCACATGGACTTAGTTACTCCACGGCATGTGGAGTCTTCCCGGACCAGGGCTCAAACCTGTGTCCCCTGCATTGGCAGGCGGATTCTTAACCACTGTGCCACAAGGGAAGTCAAAGACAAGTATTAATACTTCATGATTCAATGTATATGAGGTATCTAAAATGGTTAAATTCACAGAATCAGGTCATTACCAGGGACTGGTAGGAGGGGGAAGTGTACAGTTACTAATAAACTGGTATAAAGTTTCAGTTAAGCATGATGACAAAGCTTTAGATATCTGTTGTGCAATATGGCACTTACAGTCAATTTTAATGTATCATACACTTAAATTTTTTTTAAAATGTTAGATCTCATCTTAAGTGTCCTTATCACAGAAATATAAAATAATTTTTTAAATAAAACACTTTTTTTAAAATGACTGTCTTTTTTCATTTAAAAGTCATTTAAAAATGAATTTAAAAATGACTTTTTTCTTTTTTAAAAATTAAAACATAGTTTATTTACATCATTATATTAGTTTCAGGTGTACAGCACAGTGATTCAATATTGTTATACATTATACTCCACTTAAAATTATTATAAAATATTGGCTATGTTCCCTGGGTTGTACAATATATCCTTGTACCTTAATTATTTTATACATAATAGTTTGTGCCTCTTAATGCCCTATGCTCATCTTGCCTCACTCCCTTCTCTCCCCATCGGTACCCACTAGTTTGATCTCCATATCTGTGAGTCTTTTTTCTGTTATATTCATTTGTTTATTTATTATTTTTTTAGATAAGTTCACTTAAAATGCATCTTTGAAAAATGTTCACAGCGTTTTATCTTTTTTAGAGAAAGAAAGTACACTGTAAGCTATATATATAAAGTACCTTTAAACTGCTTTCTGCACATTATTGGTGTAAATAAATTAATGAAGTAAAATAATTTAGTGGATATTTAATATTATCACTGGCAATGTAACTGTCATAAGTACTACAGCATTAATCTATATACAAGTCATCTTTTAAATGTAACATGTCAATCACAATGATTAGAGATCAAAAGTTTTATTATTTTGTTATTGTCATAAGTGCTGATGTAAGTTAAATAATAGCTAATAAATATTATAATTGCTCAATCCCCAAAATATGTAACCTGGTTTTAAAGTCTAAAGAAAAGAACATTAATTAACAAAATTGGCAGAAGATAGTGAGTAACTTAACCACTCTTTTTGTAAAATTACATATCTTCTAACTGAATATTCTTGATCAAGATTGTAAATATACATAACCTACCAGTTTGATTTACTTCTCTCATCATATGAAACTTTAGGGACCTGCTCTGTCAATATTCTACAGAAATCAAGCATCAAGACAAGCTCTTCTTGTGTAATTTACAGCTATGATTTATTATTGTAGTTATTATTCTTAAATATTTATTAATTAAATATCAGTAAAATAGGAGCAGGAACATTGCTGTGTCTTGAGCTCTCCAAACAGTGTCTGGTACACAGTAACGCCCAGTCTATATCTGTTGTCATATTAAAACTGTAACTGTTTTAAAACTATATTAAACTGTATTTAAACTTTTTAATCACAATAAAAATACACAATAATATAAAAAATATCAACAATAAAAATGTAAAAAAGAAAAATTATGATTCAGTAATACAGCAATAATGTAAGGCTTTCTAGTTATGTTTCTATGTATATTAGTTAATTCAATTGTGAATTAATCAAAAATCTGTGTTAAATGCCTACTCTGTGTCAAGCACAATATTAGACTCTAAGGACACGCTATTGGAAAAGAAAGAAAACAGACATTTTTATACTAATGGACTCTTACAGAAGAGTTGAAAAGACAGAAATTAAACTAATTAAAATACAGTTATATACTAAATTAAGTGCTTTAAGAAAGCAGGGTTCTATGAGACAGGAAGACCATTTTTTTAGGAGGAAGCTGTCAAGGAAAACCTTGTAGAGGAAGAGACATTTCAAGTTATTACAGAATGGTGAATGGCTGTTACCAAAAAGACAGACAGAGAAGTGTTCCAAGCAGCAAGTACAAAAAGTACAGGCTCCAAAGTTTCAGGGGGAAGCCATAATCTTGCTAGAATCTTGGATCAATATCTACTAATTATTAAAGGGCTGATGGAACCATGTTAAGAACAAATGATCTCCAAGTACATTTGAGCAGTTAACCTACAAAATTGAAAGAATTTAAGGATGTCTTGTCCTAACACCACTTTATGCTCCACTTTTATCCTAATAAGTGATGCATTGCATTATTGTACTCTTTAATTTTTTTTTGTTAATTATGAAAATGTGTTCTTTACTAAGTCTTAAAGTGCTGCCAATTTATATGCTGTGAGGCTGCTCCTTGACTTCCATGTACCAGAACGTTCACAACAATTTGTCTCGAGGCAATGTGGTTATGATAATCAAAAAGCTGCTAGGCACAGAAGTCATTTAAAAAGTGCCACCCAAAGGCCTTCTATATGTCTTCTTTTAGAAAAAAATAAATGTAGTTTTACCATTATCCCTGGTGCCTGAAGACACAATAAAACTTTCCCCATAGCCTTCCCAGTTCCAATATCATATTCTTTTTTTCCTGTTTACAAAATTACTCTAACTGTACCTGAATCTTTCAAATAGCAAATCTGTTAGTACATTTGGGAGACTATTAGATTTTATTCCATGTTTTTAATACATATTACTTTGGTACTTATTTTTTGTAAAATCTTTGGAATTCAGCCACAACTAAAGATAGACACAGCCCTTCTCTAGTAGAATTTGAGGTGATATAAAGACAATTAAAATAGGTAATTATACTAAGGTGCAAAAAGTATTGTGATGGGGTAATATTGGATGAAATAAAAGTGAAAAAACAGGTAGAACTTAGTCTTAGGGCCAGAAAAGTGTTCTAGAGGAATATCTATTTAAAGGAAAGATTTGAAAGGTAAATATGAATTACTCAGAAAAAGTGGAGAAATGCAGAGAAGTATGGGTGGTGGGAGAATGAGTAATAAAAGACTCATTTTTGGACATAATATATGTGCAAAACTTAAAAGGAAGAGACAGCAGGTCACTTTGGTGGGCAAAGATAGTTCAGTATATCTGAGGTACAGAGTTTATGGGTATTGAATGTGTGATAGAGAAAAGGCAAGATATGAGGTTGGAGAGAAAGGAAAAGCTTTATGATATAAGACCCCATAAGGCAGGCAGCCTTATTCTTAAGACAATGGGAATCCAAAGAAGGAAATACAGCTGTGCAGAAATTATTTAAATTACGATCTTACTACAGTGTTCAAATTGCATAAACCCATTTAACAGTCTGTTGTACTAATTCAGGCAAAAGATGATCTGATCATTGTCCTTACTAGACAGATGAGTAGATATGAATTTGCTAGATGCTTAGGAAATGAAAATGTCAGTACTTGGTGTTTGAATAGTGTCAATAAGGACAAAAAAAGAAATAACTGATGATTTCCAGGGTTTTAGCTTTGAAAATAGGTTTAAAAATGGAGTCATTTATTGTGAGGAGAGAACCTCATGTTAGAACTAAATATAATATATTTAATTTTGATTGTATATGGTGATGTGTCAAGCAGAAATGACCAATGAGTAAGAAGCTATAATTTCTACCATTTTTCAGAGTAAAGTGGAATGTGTTAATCTTCTGAAAATATTAATGTACTTCCTTCAGTAATTTTTCTTCAATGTTGATCCATTTCATACAAAGGGATAGATTACTTATGCCTAAAGTTTGTTTCACAACTGCTCTTAAGACAGAAAATGAGATAATATTGAGGAGCCAAGGTAAGACATGAGATGCTAACTTATGAGGTGGGTGAGTTAGACAATGAGTTATCTGGAAGTACCTTGAATTATGGTACCCTATAAATGTTTCAATAGCAATTACATTCATCTGTATTTAGTGTGGCAATACTCAAAGCCACCCATATGTTCTTCTGGAAATCTCTTTACCAAGATTGGCATGATATAACTTTTTGATGTTTTTGATAACTTTCCAGGCACCTCTGTATTCTCTGGACAAGTCAAAGAGAAAGACTGTGGAAGAAAAATTTGGAGAGGGAGAGGGAATAAATAGAAGAACAGGAATGTTCTCTTTTGTGAGGACACATCTTCTTCAACTGCAATTTTCAATCCTGGATGTACAAGGGATAAGCCATGGAAGTTTTAAAACCTCCTTGTTCTAGGTCCACCTAATAAGCACAAAATCAGTAGCTGTGGATTCAGGTGCCAGGCATAGTTCTCTTTTAAAAAGCCCCATTATTTATCTTGAGAACTACCCTTTATTTGGAGCAGCCAGTTTATTATTTCTATTGAAAAGGGGAAAATTCAGGAAAGATTAAAATATTTTTGATACATATTTTTTTCTTTTTAGACATATTATAATTTATTTGGCCAAACCACATGGCTTGCAGGATCTTAGTTCCCCAACCAGGGATTGAACCCTGGACGTTGACAGTGAGAGCACCAAATCCTAACCACCGGAACGTGAGGGAATTCCAGAAATATTATAATATTTAAGTGTGAAATGTCATAAGGACAATTGGACTTAAACATATTGGCTTATTATTTTCCTAACAAATAAGGGTTTTCTTTTGGGAACACAATTCCTGAAAGCACAACAGTAAGGTTATCTACCTTGAATCTAATGCTGATTTCTTGAAAAAATTTTGTTTTTTAATCAAACCTATTAATGGTGATTTGTTTTCTTTCTTGGAGTGATACTATAGGCCATTTAATAATAAGTAATATGTAATAATACATAATATGTAGTTTGTCTCAGACTAAGGTTGGTTAAGTATCCTTAAAAATAATATTTTTTTCATAGAAATAAGACAAAGAACAAAAATAAATCCTAATTATAATATTTTGAGAAACACTATTTTATATCAGCTACTCCTTAGATAACCAACTGGAGTAAGAATTTATACTGTATTTAGAAAAGGGCCTGCCCCAGGCCCCACAATTTCTAGTTTACTTTTTCTTCTACTCAGGGAGAGCCAGGCAGTGATCATAACTCTTTGGTGCTCCAGACCGAAGCAGAACTACACCAAAGCAGAAAGAAGGGGTAAAATTAAAACAAGACTGACTGAGTTTTTCTGTATTTTTTGTGCTTGGGTTTTCTTACCTTAAAAATGATGAATCTCTTCAACCTGATTTTATTAAGCTAAGTTAGCTACAAGTTGCTTATAATAGATTAAATTTTCTCTCTGATTTTCTAATCAAAGATCCCTGACTTAAATAAATCTTATACTTCAGTATCTGAATGAGTACTATAATTTAATTAAAGTTAATAGGATTCCATAGAGTTTTTACCTATTACACTAAGATAAAAGCTGAACCCTGGAACTTCAGGAGGACCAGCTGAGCTCCATCCACCCAGAGCCACCCAAAGAAGTTATTTAAAAATACATTTGTTGGCAGACATAGAAGACATAGCATCTCTCCAGGTAAAAGTTAACAATATTTTGAAACACACATAACATTTTGAAGAATATCTATTATTGTGTTGATAACATAACAAACATTATTATATATTAATGTAAAACCAAATAGACATCTTTGTTAAGTAGGATTTTAATGTGTAGGTCATCTTTTCCAAATATTTATATTGCTTATTCTAACAAAAGTTATATCAGCAAAACATTGTTGCTATAAACTACCAAGTGAGAATGGAAATTGATTTGTTATATAAAAATCAACTCAAAAATATTTGTTTAAATTCTGTTTTTACATTAGAATAAGCTAAAATAAAATTAATTATATTGTATAGTTCTTACTCTAAGTGTGATATTCCAGCAACTTCATTTCTATGTAATTATTTTACCATGTGCTTAAACAAATAAAAATAAAATGTAATGAAAGAGCTTTGAATAGTTATTTTCAAGGTAGGTAACAAAAAACAGTACCATAACCTGAAGTAAAATAAATAGATTCATATGAGGATACACCTTTGAAAATGAAGTATGTAGATGACAGCAGCCTTAACTTGTTACCAACATTACATTTATTTATTATTTATTGTCTACTATAAACCTGGAAACAGAGATAGAATAGTGACAATATCAGGCAAAGCAGAGAGCGTACAGTCTAGTGAGAAAACTGTTAAAACCATATGCTTATTTTATTAGCCAAAAAAAAAAAAATTCTACTTCAACCTTCTTTAAAATGTGTAAAAATTTAACATTATTCATAATTTTATCTTAACTATGAAGCATATGTGGAAATATGCCACATAATTAATAATAAAAGTGTTTTAGATCCAAATATATATTTTCTCCATAGCCCCTTTCGAAAAGTAGTAAAATAAATTATCATTTAAAATGACAAATAATATTTACAGACTCTGGAAAATAAGGAAACTTGTAGTACTGACTTTACCAGAAAGAAATATGACTTAAGACTCTAATACAAACTTGTTTCCTATTTTTAGGCAATTATAACACCTTAAAAAATCAGCATATAGGAAAATGCTTTTATAGTTGCCTACTTACACCACAAGTATTAACACTGTGTTAAGTATCCTACCCATAGGTCCCTGAGCTCCCTCGAAGTCCTGTCATGATTTTGATCTGCTATACCAAAGTCTACTTTTGGTTAACTCACAGTCTGTGCATTTAGTGATTGTGACACAAAAGCATTCTGAATGACTTCATGGAATTTAAAATTCATATAGATTGTTTAAAAACCATGTTACGGGTTTTCATGTGGAGACTTATTAGCAAAGAAAGGAAAGTTTCCCCAGAAACATTCAAATTGATTAAAGAAATGTCAATCATGCCTAGCCACTAGAAAGGGAAGGTAACCCCAGAACCATTCTTAATTTAGACAAGATGGCATATTAGCATGGGGTTGATGATCTTCTGCCCACAACTCCACCAGGAAGAGTATTAAACCACACTTATCATAGAAAATTAAAAAATAGACTTGGGATTAGGCTGTGTGTGTGTGTGTGTGTGTGTGTGTGTGGTGGTTGGAAAGGTGGGATTTGCTGTAAAGAAATCTGGGAAGAAAGCAAGACAGTTGCCATGGGCTGAGTTTTCTAGCAGTGTCCTTCCTATTCCCAGGTTTGTCCCATTCATCATCAGTTCAGAATAAGAAAATACAAATGCTTAGATCAGGAGTGATAATCAAACAGTATGAACCCAGGAGAAGTGTGGAGAAGATAATGAAAGGGGAAATCTAACTAGTTAGGTCCTAAGCTAATGACACTCCCCAAACCAAAGGGTAACAAAATAACAATTGATTCACCTTTTCAGGAAAAAATAAAGTTCTCAAGATACAACTTCTGAAAGTTTTACTTGATTCATGGTCATTTCTTTAAGGAAAGAATATGGCAAATAGGGTGTGGTTGAGTCTGGGCTGAGAATGGAAGAATCCCCCTTCCCACAGGCACTTAATAATATTGCCAACCCACTCTCAGATATCTGGGAAGGCAGTATTAGGTGGGTTCTAGGCTTTCACCCCTCCTTCTACATACTCATTTTGTGTTTTGGTTTAAAATTGTCTCAACCTAAGAGGACCTTACAAAAAAATTAATAAATTGCAAGTGGTGCATGAACTGTAAAAGAAATATCTAAAGCTGATTAGTGTATGGCATAAGTTATTAATTAAATGGGGGCAAACTAATCCAGAATTATAAAAATCATAAGAAAACACCCTAATAACACATCTCTGAATTTCACCTCAGAGATGTTGTAAGCTGGAAAGAGGTTTGCTCTCATCCTTAAAATAAGGAGAAAGATGGAAAAATTACAAACTTATTTTTTTTTCTAACATACCAGGGAGGTTTCAGGCAAACCATATAAACTTAAAATATAAGGAGTGATAGACACCTGCAGGTAAAAACAGGACATAAATATTTGCTCACCTGGGGTACATACTGCTATGTGCCATATAAGCCAGTTAAAAAACACAGCTGAAAAAATTTAATCAATTTCTAAACCTAAGTGTGAATTATGTGAGAACTTGAAATCTGTGGAGTCTGCTCTTGTAGGAGGATTCACACCTATTTGCAGGCTTTTCCTCTTTTAACCCCATAAGGAATTGGCAGATAGAAGTGGAGATAATCCTAAGAATGCCTTTATGGTGATGCTGGCTGGGACAGGGAAATAGCAGGTATTGCTGAAGTTCTACACAGACCATCCCATCCCCTCATTCTTCAAACAAAATGTTTAATCTGTAGAGGGAAGAACAACAAAAATCTTTCCCTTGGAGCACTGGTGCAAATACATTGCACATTGGGGAAAGAGAACAGGGGTAAAAGTAACAAAAAGAGATAATAACTCTGAACAATAATATATGCTGGGTCCAGAACTATCATTTAGAAGAAAACTTGCTCAGGTAATAGTCCCCACACCCCCAAGACCGAGGGACAAAATGCCTGTCTGAAACTGAGGCTTAATCAGAACATTAGAGAATGCCCCACTTTTCTGCCCCCACCACCATATGAACAAACATCGAGTAAAAATGATAGTGTAACAGAGATGAGAGAGCTGCAAAAGGCAGAACTTCTCTGGGTTACAGTATGAAGGAAGGACTAAAAAGCCAAGAGGGTAACAGCCATTAAGGAAGAAAACCTCTGGTCCTGCAGGTATGTTCATCAAATGAATACTATCACAGGTGTGTTGTACCAGAGAATCCACATCTAAAATGACAATGCTGAAAATAATGAGCTAAATGTTTGTCACAGTTTGACATAGCTATCCAAGGATTCTATGGAATTATAGGCTGCTTTAGTGGCAGAAAGTTCCCTTTTATACCAAATGGATACATATTAAATCTATTCAACACTGGTTGTACCACATTTTGATTTCTGTTGCAAACCTGAAGGGCAACCTTTTAGAGAGGCCTACCGCAAGCAAACGTTCAATAGGTTGTAATTTAATGTGACAGTACTCAAAACAATTCAAAATGAATTTGTTTGAAAAATCAAGGCATGTTTAATCATGAGAAAGAAAAGCCTATGGAAGATATCCTATGTGTTCAAAACCACTGAAAGGATTTTCAGATGGAAAATTCCACATTTTGTGTATGATATTGAAGGATAGACATCATTAGAACCAATGTGAATAAATCATTGAGATATATGCTTTCATTCAGAAATAACTTAATTCATCATAGTAGCCTAAAGATAAATATACCACTTTGGAGTTGTACCATTAAAGATACTCAAGTATATGTTAGATAATCAATATTGGGAAATATTATTAAGTAATTTACCATTATTAGATGAAATTATATTTAATACCACTGATTGTATTACTGTATCAGAGGTGACACATATTCCAAGTTTTTCAATTCAAATTTTATATTGATGTCTTTTGAGAAAGAAAACTCATGATGATATTTAGGTTAAAAATTCTATGTAATATTAGATGCTAGAAATTTCCTAAGCTAAATTATTTGGCAGGAGTAGTGCTAACTTTTTAGTTCAATGGAAATACAAAATTCAGAAGAGAGCAATGTAAACAATTCAGAAAAAATCTTTTCAAAATGGACAAGAGATTTATTTTTATTTATTAAATATACTAAAAATAGTGAAGCTACTTTGTATTATGTATCGCTTATGTTTTAAGAATGCACTTTCTTCTAAAGGAAAGCGACCTCAATACATTCCATGAATCATCCTTTAGACAGGAAGCACTCCGATTTGCCAATATCAGTGAATGTGATTCTCTCATTAGTTTTCTTTTTGTCTCTGTCTTCCACAAGATTTAGATACATTTAAAAATACCATTTGACATTCAAAGAATATATCGTAGCTTATATTTAAATATGAAAAACTCTATAATTTAAAGGAAAATTTGACAATGTTTTGTAGCTTGTGTTTATAAGGAAGACTTCATGAAACAAGACGCAGAACTAAAAATGGTTTTTGGTTTTGCTTCTGCAAAAAAGGAATTTGCTGTCAGGAATAACAGAATGTGAAACAAGACTTGCAATTCATCAATACAATTTTTGTTTAAGCTGCAGCAGAGTTTGCTGAACAAATGTAGTGGGATTTGTGTGCAGGAAGGGAAAACTATTCTGGATTCACACAAAAGGGTTATTTGTTCACTGCAGAGTCCTGTGGGTTGTGTATGGTGACAAAGCAACACCTGTAACCCTGGCTTATTCTCCTGAGTTGAAAAAGCACAAGAACATTATCTGTCTATGTTTCCCAGTAAGAGATTGCCTGGAATTAAATTTAAAAATAAATATAAAAAAACATGTAGCAAGCACTATTTTTTAAATAAAATTATCTCAATTAATTATTAAAACTCTAGGTTAAAGTAAAATCCAATGAAAAGACAACTGAGTTTACTTAATAAACACAAATGAACTACTTGTTTTTACTATTTTAATAATTTTTCAATAATAATTATGTTAATTCATATATTATATTTCATTTAATTCACATAAATGTCAACACATCCAAACCTAACAGTTTTAAGCAACTTTGGGGAAAATGAACAGGCAAACTATATAATCAACTTTGTTTTCTGCAATGTTTCTGTTTTCTGTTACTTTTACATTTATCAGTAATTGATGCAAATGAAACCAAGCTATAACATGGAGAAGGTCCTTTCTTGATCAAGCACGTGCATCTTGTGTCCAAGAATGAAACCAAAACAAACAAACAAAGAAGCAAAAATCCCTGATCACTCAACATAATGTACTTGGAAATGACACATACTCCCAATAGCCAATGGCACACACATTCCAATTAACAAAGCAGGTTGCATTGTTAAGCCTTATATCAGTATAATTCTGCTGCAGGAAAGGGCCCAGGAGAAAAAGGAAAGAAATATTTTTAATCAATAATAGAATCCAGAACATATGTAGATAAAGATATAGTTGTATCTTAACACTCATGTAGAGATCTCAGTTCACATCCTCATCCTCAATTTCAGATAAGTGTGCTAGAACTTAGTATGGAATTTTAACAGACTCTGGTTGGATAAGCCAGGTATTTCTCCACAATTATTAACAGTTAGTATACACGAATGGCACACACTTAATTGAAAATGAAAAGCAAAGGAAACACTGTCCTAAAAATCATAATTAAAAATTGCACTGAATTGTAAGCAAATGTTTATTAACCTTCAACGTGGCTATGAGAAAATATAATTATGAGCACTGGAGGGGATGGACAAAAAATACTGAGGGTGATCTCAGTGAGATTTTTAAAATTCATCAGTATCTTGAGAAATTGATTACATTGGTGTATACCATCAATAATGTGACAGTACCTATGACCCAAATCTCATAATCAGTGCATCATTAATTTATCTTAAGCTTCTCTTAAATTAACAATGAGGATTGTGGTATATTTGTCTCTTAATTTAAACATTTGTTTAAAAAAAATGAAATAGAGAAAAAGGTCCAGAGAAAAGAAAGTAGGAAAAATATTACATGCAGAACACCCAAAGAACTAGAAAAAAAATTTAAAAACAAAAGAAGAAAGATGTATATATGAAAAATTATTTGGTAAATAGAACAATCTGATTTAAGAGCTGTCAATGATAGAACAAAAGGGGAGTAATAAGATAGGCAATTGATATCTTTGAGACAAATAAATACCATAGAAAACCTAGTGAGTATAGTTTATATATCTGCCAACACTTCCATCTTGGGTCAAGAAAAGCTGATTTGTTACATAAATTGTGAGTGATGAGGATTAGGAAAATGCAGGGCCTTTGTAGACTATAACAAAGAAAGGAAATTAAAAAATAAATAAATAAACTCTGTATTCTTATATACAACCTACATACAATTCCTTTGTACCTAAAAGGGGATGATATGTTTTAATTGAGCAGTAAAATAGAATTAAAAAAAATTATATTCACATTGCGACTTCCTGAAGAAGAATAAAAAGGCAAGGAGTTCTAAGTTACAGACAGTGAACTATCAAAGTATATGCAAGCAGGAAGTCTTCCAAGAAGTATCAAAAAAAAAAAAAGAAAGTATGATTTGAACAAATGGATTAGTGAATAATAAGAAAACCTATCGTTCTTATGATTTTTTTTTGTTTTAGTATTGAAAGACTTTAACATTGACTACCTATGTGAGCTACAAGCGTTCTATATTCCCAAATCAGAACATTTATTTTGACACTTATGTTCAAAATAAGTGAATGTATATGTGAACTTCAAAGAAATAATAAGTGGGTGAATTTAACATTTGTAAGTTTAAAGAAAATAACTTTTGAGATGGAAGGTATTTTTCACAGATTATGATGAGATCTAGTTAGATTTTTATATAGTTATTCTATTTTTTGTTTGTTTGTTTTACCTTTGTTTTGCCCCTTTCCTGAGTGTATGGACACTGTTTTTTAAGTATCATGCTAGAAGTTTAGCAGGGGAGCTGTGGGGGGGTGGTTTATAAGAAGATCACATGGTAAGTAGACCTAATTACAAAAGAATATTTAAAACTCTTCTTCCACCTTGTAACACACAGAAAATTTGAAGTTTGTGATGCACCTCTCAAGCAACCAGAGTAATGTTGTTGAAAACAGGATTTAACTGGAAATGGGAAGTAGTATTAAAAGATTTATATAGAGTTGAAGCTAGGCTTAATGTCAGTCCTTTCCCTCCCAAAAAATGTAAACACAACATTGAATTATAAGAAAGTAAAAAGTATTTATGTACTCAGCCATAAAAAGAAAAGAAATTGAGTTATTTGTAGTGAGGTGGATGGACATAGATTCTGTCATACAGAGTGAAGTAAGTCAGAAAGAGAAAAACAAATACCATATGCTAACACATATATATGGAATCTAAGGGGAAAACATTTTTAAAAAGGTCATGAAGAACCTAGGAGTAAGACGGGAATAAAGACACAGACCTACTAGAGAATGGACTTGAGGATATGGGGAGGGGGAAGGGTAAGCTGTGACAAAGCGAGAGAGTGGTATGGATATATATACACTACCAAATGTAAAATAGATAGCTAGTGGGAAGCAGCCACATAGTAGAGGGAGGTCAGCTCGGTGCTTTGTGACCACCTAGAGGGATGGGATAGGGAGGGTGGGAGGGAGGGAGACGCAAGAGGGAAGAGATATGGGAACATATGTATATGTATAACTGATTCACTTTGTTATAAAGCAGAAATTAACACACCATTGTAAAGCAATTACACTCCAATAAAGATGTTAAAAAAAGTATTTATGTTTATAAAGTGAGGATAATAATATCTTTGTCATATTGTTACATTTCTTCACAGCTTACTTCATTTTTATGCTAGTCTTATTCAATATTTGAAAAAATACAGAAACTTTTAGAATCGAAAGAATCCCTAGGTAGCATATATCCATATCTCTCACTTTGAAGAGAGTAGAAGAAAGTTTATAATATCTGGATGAGGTGTCTAATGTCATGTAAGGAATTAGTAGCAGATCTGGAATTTTACTATAGTTTTAAAACCATGGTAAATTGTGTTGTAACGCATAATCTAATTTATGTTTACTTATACACACTTGGAAGTGGTTTACAATTTATCTAGGTTGCACTGAATGAAAACCACATACTATGTCTGTTCAGCAAATTATTTATCCTTAGTTCTACATTTTCATGAAGTGCCAAGAGGCAAAGAATAAACTCCAATAATAGTGCTCTCTTTAGGTATATTGTACTCTATCCTTGCTGCACATTACCAACCTTATGAGTAGGTGTTAGGATAGATAATCCTCTGCTGTAAAGGTACACAGATGGACCCTTAAAGTAAAAGCATATTAACCTTACCTGCTTTTTATGGGCTGAATTGTGTTCCCTCCCAAATACATATGTTCATTGATATATTCTAAACCCCAGTGCCTCATAGTGTGGCCATATTTGGAGATGGGTGGTTGTCTTTGAAGAGATGATTAGGTTAAAATGAGGTCTTTGAGGTGGACCCTAGTCCAATAGGACTTGTGTCCTTGTAAAAACAGAAGATTTGGACACATAGATAGAAACATGAGTTACATGTGCATGCAAAGGGATGACCATGTGAAGACACATCTGCAAGCCAAGGAGGGAGGCCTCAGAAGAAACCAATCTTTCTGATACCTTCATCTCAGGCATCCAGCATGAACAACTGTGAGAAAAGAAATCTCTGTTGTTTAAGCAAGCCAGTCAGTGGTAATATTTTTTTTTTTGGCAGCCTTACCAAACTAATACGCTGCCTGTTTTAATTTGTGAATATGCATCATATGTAATTCACTGTTTTGGGCCTTTTGGTTTCTATTATTTATTTATTGCTACAAATACACTTGTCATTGTTTCACCTTCACTGGAATAACCAGTTCAGAAGCAGGAAAAAATAAGAAGTTATCTTTTGTGTACAAGCACCATGTGCAGCTTGAAGCTTCTATACATAGTATGCTGCTATAGCTAAGAAGATGTGTTCAGGAACATAGCAATAGGTCTCATTATCCTGTCTCATCTCAGACTATTAGAATCCATCTCGCCTCAGAGTTCTGCTGACCACAATTCCTGACAGAAGGTCGGTCCATCATTCCAATTCAACCTAAAATATCATTTATATATATTTCCTAACCTAATCCAATCCTCCTTCCCTTCCTGCTCTCTACATACCTCTTACTACTTAAAAACAACAACCTTGCCTATATTTGCACAATTTACTATTGTTCTGAAAAACCACCTATCAATTGCACAATAACTTCCCCTATAGCCTCATTGATCTGAAACTATTTTTGTTGTTTTGAATACCAGTACTTGGAGGGTAAACTGATACATCTTTGCTTGCAATTGTTGCTGCTGCTGGACCTTTTCTGTCCTAAAATATAGCAACAAAAACAACAACAAAAAAGTAACAACAAAATTTCTCTTTCATGTATATTACACAAGGTTCAAACATTCTCACCTCTCTTAAATACATTCACCTATTTACCTCTTAGTCAGTCTCTTTGCAATCACTGAAGAATTTAAATACTTTGTAATCTTTCTTCTCATCTCAAACTCTTATTTTCGACAATATCAAAATCCACATGTATAACATTTCATCAGTTAGAATGCTCATTTCTCTATTAGTCTTCTTTTAGTTTCCTGAAGTAGACAAGCTCTTTTCTACATCTGAGCCTTTATATCTATTTCCCAAAATTATCTTTTCATGCACAAAATTTTAACGCTAACTACAGCTTAGAAAATATAGATTCTATATCATGCCTTTTCTAGGTCAAAAAAGGTCATAAAGGAAGAAAAAGAAAGAAAGAAAATAGAGAGAGAGAAAAAGGAGAAAGAAAAGAGAAAGAAAGAACAAAGGAAAGAAAGAAAGATCAGAAGGAGGAAGGATAGGATGGGATTTGGGCATTAAGAGCAAAGGATGATTAATATAAAAGTGAAGCCCCTAAAACTTTTTGAAGTATAGAGCAGGAAGGAAAATATAATCTAAACCATATTTCCCATCCTACTTTTAATATACACAACTAGGCATGTTATTTTTAATCCACATGTCTTTAACTCTCTACGTTAAAAAAGTAAACCCCTTTGGCCATGCTCTAGATAAAATTCATTTTTAAAAGACTTTACCCAACTATGGCCTCAGGAAAAAAAAATATTAGCTACTGAAATACATAAATTTCAGAACTTGTGAAATGTGCATAATGGAATACAGAATGAAAGTGATGTCATCAAAATTTGGTGTCTGGCACTTTTTAGTCAGAAGACAAAGTTTAAGGGGAAGAGTATATCTAAAATTCATTGAAGTAACAGGACAAGGATAACATCATGAACCATTTCCAAAGAATTAAAAGACCAATTTTTATTTTTTGTTATGAAAATATTGGCATGTTATGCTTCATAATTACATCACATGTGAAGCCATACCAGGAGTCAAAGATAATTCAGGAAGTTGATTAAAAAATATACCTTTCAGCCATCTTGCTTTCAGCTTATCTGAACCTGACACTTGCAGCCGTTTGCCATTAATATTGAGGCAGTGAAATGATTTTTATTAAAACACAGTTAGTGTAGTCAATTTGTTTCTAAAACTTGGTCTTGGCTAAAAGGGACATTTCTTCCTGCATATTCGCCACCCAATTCCACAGTGTTTGTATTTGCTTGGTTTGAATATTCAATTTCCGGTTTTCAATTGAAAAATTCTTATGGAAGAGATTTTTTTTTTTTTTTTTTTACTACAGAAGGTAACAAAAACACCACACAAAGTAGATGAATAAAATCTGCAGAAATCCCATTTAAACAACAAGATTATTTTTCCTGAATAAAACAAAATATATTATTTAATACTCTTAGATAGATTTTTCAATCATAAATGCTCCTGTTTAGGATGGCACTTCCAAATCATGATTTTACTCCACATCTTTATTTTTCTGCAATTTCCCTTTTTATTTTCACTCTTTTTGCTCACTTGTATATAAATATGATATTTCCTGGTTTGCAAAACTTTTGAAGAATACTTTTTGCCCAAGTGTGTAACAATAACATATACTTAATAGAAAAGGAAATCTGGTTTCTGATATAATAATTTGCCAGTTTTCTTCTCACTATATTTTCACTGCCATCACCATTCATCTAACTTTAACTTCTAAGCCCCATCTGTTTAAAAATAAACTTTATAATTGTGTTACAGTGTTTGGGGAAAAACAAAAAGGAAAAGGGAGAAAGTATCTTCCTGAGTGGATACCTTTTATAAGATAATTTTAGAGGAATGTTTACTAATGGAATTTGTATTAAATTTCACACAGGAAATACAATAATCTTTAATATAGAAAGGACACACAAAGAAGACATAAAGATGTAAAAGGTCAAAAAACTTTAATTGCTTGGTACAAAATAAAAGTGAAAAGATGCCACGGATATACACATATACATTCACACACATTTATTGGTAAAAGCTTGATAGCAAGTGAAAATAAGTGAGAGCATAAAATAAAAGATACAAGCAAAAAATGTAGCAGAAAGGAATGAGACAGGAGGGATAATAGCTTGCTATAAATTAGGACTGAAATAAAATTAATGATGTTTTTAGTAGCCAAGCTACTGAATTAATATTTTAGACTTGTCTTGAAGGGAAAAAATGGGAGAAAGAAGTCTAGACATTTGGAGAGTAATGGAGATGAGACTAATTGCAGTTTTAAAAGTCTGATAAGAAAATAGAGTACACCTAGAATTAAATATGTAAAATGGTAGAGTTCAGGTATAATTTGTAATAAAGTAATAAAATAATTATAAGCTCCTAAGAATGTCTTAGAAAATCATATAGCACAGAGAGAAATATAGCCTTAGCTTCAGAGAAGCTAAAAAGCTAATACCCAGGAAATTATTTCTCATCTAAATCTAATCCCAATAAATACCTCAATAATATAAACATTTACTTAAAGGAAAGAATACAAACATTTTGCCTAGCTGGCAATAATACATTGGGAGATTTCTTTGTAGGAAAATACATAATTATTTTGTCTTTTGAAGTAAATATGCTGATAATGAAACCAAACAAGCAAATACACAAATATACAATGAAACATTTTCAACATAAAGCCATAGATATTGAAAATCTAAAAAGGAAAATGTTTTTCCATGTGAACATCAAACATAAAAAAAGCTGAAGTGACTCTACTAATGTCAGAAAAAGTAGATTTCAAACAAACACAATAGTACCGAACATGCATAAGGCCCATTCATGTTGACAAAACAGTTTAATATTATCAAAAATACTTACAGTGTGAAATATATATGTATGCAATCATATAGATCCCAGATAAAGGAAAAAAGACATAATTAAAGGAAGAACAAACACATCCACAGACAGTTGCAGACTTTAACAATGCCTTGTCAATAACTGAAAGAAAAAGTAGACAAACAAATCTGAAATGGTGTAGGTAATTTGAACAACACAAATGACCATGGTGATGTAATATATATGTATAGAAAACCCCATTCCACAAAAACAGAGTGGATTCCTCTCAAATGCATATGAAATATTCACTAAGAATGAAAAAAAACAATGTCTCTATAAATTTCATGATATTATGTGAAGCATGTTTCCTGAAACACAAAGGTGTACTAGTAGAAATAATTAACATCAAGATATTTACCAAATCTTCAAATACTTGAAAATGAGACACAACACATCTCTATAACAGTGTCAAAGAAAAAATTAAAAGAAAACTTAAAAAAATGCATTTTAATTGAATAATATTAAAAACACATCATTCTGATATTTGTAGGATATTGCCCTAGCAATCCTCAGAGGCAACTGTATGACTTTTAACATCTAAAATAGGAAAGAAAAGAGACTTAATTAAAAAAAGAATCTGACAATAACAAATGTTGATGAAGGTGTGGAACTACGTAAACTTTCTTACTGATTGGAGTAAACAGGTCCAAACATTTTTTTTTAAACACTTGGGCAATTCTCATAAACTTAAAGATTCACTTACCCTTTAATTCAGCAATTCCAATCTAGACATTATTATTTTTTATTATTTTTAAATTATTATTTTTTATTATTTAAAAAAATTATTTTATGGTAGCATATAGTTAATTAACAATGCTATGTTATTTTCAGGTATACAGCAAAGTGATTCAGTTATACATATACATATATCTATTTTATTACATATTCTTTTCCCATATAGGTTATTACAGAATATTGAGTAGAGTTCCCTGTGCTATACAGTAGGTCCTTGTTGATTATCTATTTTATCTATTTTATCTATTATATTTATATTTTTATATATATATACATTAATCCCAAACTCCTATGGATATTATTTTTTTAATGAAAATATGTTCACAGTAAGCCTTATCCAAGAATGTTCAAGGTAACTTTACTCATACTAGCAAAAATCGGATACATGCCACAATTCCATCAACAGGAAAACAAATACACAATCTATTCTATTTATACAATGGAATACTATGCAGAATTATGTGGATAATATCAAGAATATTAAACTGAGTAAAAGAAGTTAGATACATAATTATACATAACTACATAATTCCCTTTGTAAAGATCAAGAACAGACAAACACATGGAGACAGAAATCAGAAATGCTTATGTCAGCAAACGTGGGCATTAACTGATAATGAGCAAAAGGAAGACTTCTGGGATCAAGAAAATATATATTGATAGGGATGTGGGTGATACAGGGTTTTCCTTTGTCAAAACTAATCCTAGTGTAAACAGGGTCAGTGGGTTTCACTGATTTTCAATTATGTCAATAAAATAAACAAAATTAATGTCTTACAAAAATAAAAATCCATTTATAGGAGCAAAACACACAGGAAAAATAAATGGAATCCAAACGTGACACTAAATATCACAAGGGAATAAAACAAAAGAAGAACGGGGGTGGGGGGAAGCACTAGAAAAACAACACCAAAACAATTAACAAAGTGGCAATAAGTACATATTTGTCAATAATTACTTTAAATGCAAATGGACTAAATACTCCAATCTAAAAACTTAGAGTGACTGAATGGATAAAAAAAAAAAAAGATCCATATATACACTGGCTAAAAGAGACTCACTTCAGATCTAAAGACACACAGACTGAAAGTGAGGGGATGGAAAGATGTATTCCATGCAAATGGAAATAAAAAAATGTCTAGAAGAAAATGTAGGCAGTACTCTCTTCAATATCAGTCTTAGTCATATATTTTGGATATGTCTCCTCAGGCAAGGGAAACAAAAGTAAATTTTTTTAAAAAAATGGGACAACATCAAACTAAAAATCTTTTCACAATGAAGGAAACTATCAATAAAATTAAAAGGCCACCGACTGAGTGAGAAAGATATTTGCCAATGATATATCTGACAATGGGTTAATATAAAACATATACAAAGAACTCATACAAATCAACATAAATAAAGTGACCCAGTTAAAAATGAGTATAGGATATGAATGTATATTTTTCTAAGGAAACATATAAGTGGCCAACAGGCACATGAAAAGATTCTCAACATCACTAGCCAACAGAATAATGCAAGTCAAAACCACAATGAGATATAACTACATACTCGTCAGAATACCTATTATCAAAGATAACAAATAATAAGTTTTGGCAAGGATGTAGAGAAAAGAAACCTTCATACACTATTGTTGGGAATGTAAACTGGTGCAGCTACTATGAAAAACAAAATGGAGATTTCTTAAAAAATGAAAAATACAACTACCACATGATCCAGCAATTCCATTCCTGGGTATTTATCCAAGGAAAACAACACACTCAGATATATGCTCCTTTATGCTCATTAAAGCATTGTTTACAATAGGCAAGATATGGAAGCAACCTAAACGCCCATCAACAGAACAATGGATAAAGAAGGGTATCCAATGGAATACTACTTAGTCATCAAAAAGAATGAAATTTTTGGCATTTGCAGCAACATGCATGGAACTAGAGTGTATTATGCTAAGTGAAATAAGTCAGACAGAGGAAGACAAATCCTGTATGATTCCACTTATATGTGGAATCTAAAAAACAAAACAATGAACATACATATAAAAACAGAAATAGTTATAAATACAGAGAACAAATAAGTTGTTGCCAGAGGGGAGGATGGTAGAGGGAAGAAAGAAATAAGTGAGGGAGATTATGATGTACAAACTTCATTTGCAAAATAAATGTTATGGGTACAAAATGTACAGGGAAATATAATCAATATCTATGAAATATCTTTGTATGGTGATATAACTACACTTATTGTGATGATCATTTTGAAATGCACAGAAGCACCAAATCACTATGTAGTGGTAACAGGAACTAACATAAAGTTGCAGGTCAAGTATACTTCAAAAACAAACAAACAAACTCATAGAGAAATCAGATATGTGGTTACAACCAGAGGTTATGGGTGGGGGAGTATGATTTGGATGAAGGCAGTCAAAAGGTACACACTTCCAGTTATGAGACAAATAAGTACTAGGAGTGTAATATACAACATAATAAATTAACATTGCTGTATGTTATATATTAAAGTTGCTGTATGTTTACATGAAAGTTGTTAAGAGAGTAAATCCTGAGTTCACATCACACACAAAAAAAAATATTTCTTTTTTGTATTTTGTATCTATATGAGATGAGGGATGTTCACTATACTTTTTGTGATAATCATTTCATTTTGTATGTAAATCAGATCATTATTCTGTTCATCTTGAACTCATACAGGGCTATTTGTCAATTATATCTCAATAAAACTGGAATAAAAAAATAAAAACATGTTTGAAGTTACCATCACTCCATTAGGAAAACCTAGAATATGCCAAATTTATATCAGTTGTGTGAACTGAAGAATGGTGAACCACTGTAGTTGAGAATATAAAGGAACTTAAGCCATTCTATTTATAAATAGTTGTACTCAAAGTAGGTGTAGGTAAAAATCCTGCTTCTTAAATACGTCAACTTCAGCAATTCTCACATACATAGATGTTTGAGGAAATTCGTCACAGAGTTGTTTATGGTAGAGGGAAGTTGGAGGCTACTCAGAAATCCAGCACTGGGGGAATAAAACTGTGATGGATATACACCACTGTACACAATGCAGCAGTTAGATGCAACCAATATGAGACATGCATACTCACCCAGACATGGACATCCTCCAACATGGATATTCCCTAAAGATATTATTGAGAGAAAATTAGGGTCTATTGAAAAATACTACTTGCAAATATTACAAATAAATGTGCGGATACAAGTAGAATTGAAGACTTGGTGGCAGGAATTTGGAGTGGTTGCTTCTGACAGACTTTATTTTTTCTATGAAGTAGAAACAACATGTTATGAAGTTACCATCACTCAATTAGGAAAACTTGGAATATGCCAAATTTTGCATCAGTTGTGTGAATTGAAGAATGGTGAAGCAGTGCAGTTGAGTGAAATAGGAGGCAAAGTCATCTGCTGAGAGTCGTGCAGGTAGAAGAGTGGAGAACAGAAAATTTGCCCATAAAAACTAGACAAAACAAATGTAATAATAAAAATTTCAACAAGTATTGAGGTCCAGCTGAGGTCAGTGACTATGAATTTATATTGCTAACAATCTTCTCGGCGTGTGATTTTTCTCCGACTGTTTTGACCTGTGCAGTAGGAGGCTGGGACAAGGCTGATAGTGTATCAGTAATAAAAGGAAAGAAAGAAATGCATTCATTTATTCAGGTAAATAGACCGATTCTTCTTATTTTTTGTTAAAGTTATTTAGGTGATACTTATTTTAGATTTAGTTGATGCTCCGAGTGGAAAGCATAAAATGAGACAAGATTAAAAATGGCAGAGCTTGAAACAGATAAATTTAAAGAAGGCTAAGTTATGTTTGGAAAGCTAATCAAAAGTATGATTTCAGGTAGTTACCTTAAAAAAAAGCTTGCTTTGAAATGGAACAGATACTATGTAACTTATGAGGGATGTATACTAATCTTGCCACTATCTAGTGAGCTTTGTGAGTTGAGATCCCTTCCTAACCCTTTTGAACATTCTAACATCAACAAAATTAAATGATCAGATTATTGGTCTTTACATCGCTCCCAGATGCAGTCCAAGTAAGGCAAAAGATTCTAGCTGAAACCTCCCAAATTGCCACCCACCAAATTCTTTCTTTTTTTTTTTTTTACATCTTTATCGGAATATAATTGCTTTAAAATGATGTGTTAGTTTGTGCTTTATAACAAAGTGAATCAGTTATACATATGCATATGTTCCCATATCTCTTCCCTCTTGCGTCTCCCTCTCTTTCACCCTCCCTATCTCACCCTTCTAGGTGGTCACAAAGCACCGAGCTGATCTCCCATTTTACGTTTGGTAGTGTATATATGTCCATGCCACTCTCTCATTTTGTCACAGTTTACCCTTCCCCCCCTCATATCCTCAAGTCCCTTTTCTAGTAGGTTTGAGTCTTTATTCCTGTCTTACCACTAGGTTCTTCATGACATTTTTTTTTTGCTTAAATTCCATATATATGTATTAGCATACAGTATTTGTCTTTCTGTTTCTGACTTATTTTACTCTGCATGACAGACTCTAGGTCTATCCACCTCATTACAAATAGCTCAATTTTGTTTCTTTTTATGGCTGAGTAATATCCCATTGTATATATGTGCCACATCTTCTTTATCCATTCATCTGATGATGGACACTTAGGTTGTTTCCATCTCCTGACTATTGTAAATAGAGCTGCAATGAATATTTTGGTACATTACACTTTTTGAATTATGGTTTTCTCAGGGTATATGCACAGTAGTGTGATTCCTGGGTCATATGGTAGTTCTATGTGTAGTTTTGTAAGGAACCTCCATACTGTTCTCCATAGTGTCTGTACCAATTCACATTCCCACCAGCAGTGCAAGAGTGTTCCCTTTTCTCCACACCCTCTCCAGCATTTATTGTTTCTAGATTTTTTTTTGTTTGTTTTTTGTGATACACGGGCCTCTCACTGTTGTGGCCTCTCCCGTTGCGGAGCACAGGTTCCGGACGCTCAGGCCCAGCGGCCATGGTTCACGGGCCCAGTCGCTCCGCGGCAGGTGGGATCTTCCCAGACTGGAGCACGAACCCGTGTCCCCTGCATCGGCAGGCAGACTCTCAACCACTGCGCCACCAGGGAAGCCCATTTCTAGATTTTTTGATTATGGCCATTCTGACTGGTGTGAGATGATATCTCATTGTAATTTTGATTTGCATTCCTCTAATGATTAATGATGTTGAGTATTCTTTCATGTGTTTGTTGGCAGTCTGTATATCTTCTTTGGAGAAATGTCTATTTAGGTCTTCTGCCCATTTTTGGATTGGGCTGTTTGTTGTTTTGTTATTGAGCTGCATGAGGTGCTTGTAAATTTGGAGATGAATCCTTTGTCAGTTGCTTCATTTGAAAATAATTTCTCCCATTCTAAGGCTTATCCTTTGGTGTTCTTTATGGCTCCCTTTGCTGTGCAAAACTTTGAAGTTTCATTAGGTCCCATTTGTTTATTTTTGTTTTTATTTCCATTTCTCTAGGAGATGGGTCAAAAAGGATCTTGCTGTGATTTATGTCACAGAGTGTTCTGCCTATGTTTTCCTCTAAGAGTTTGGTAGTTTCTGGCCTTACATGTAGGTCTTTAATCCATTTTGAGCTTATTTTTGTGTATGGTGTTAGGGAGTGATCTAATCTCATACTTTTACATGTACCTGTCCAGTTTTCCCAGCACCAATTATTGAAGAGGTTTTCCTTTCTCTACTGTATATTCCTGCCTCCTTTATCAAAGGTAAGGTGACCATATGTGCGTAGGTTTATCTCTGGGCTTTCTACCCTATTCCACTGATATATATTTCTGGTTTTGTGCCAGTACCATACTGTCTTTTTTATTTTTCTTTTTGGGGGGAGGTACACGGACCTCTCACTGTTGTGGCCTCTCCAGTTGCTGAGCACAGTCTCCAGATGCACAGGTTCAGTGGCCATGGCTCACAGGCCCAGCCGCTCTGCAGCATGTGGGATCTTCCCGGGCCAGGGCATGAACCCGTATCCCCTGCATTGGCAGGCAGACTCTCAACCACTGTGCCACCAGGGAAGACCTACAATACTGTCTTGATTACTGTAGCTTTGTAGTATAGTCTGAAGTAAGGGAGCCTGATTCCTACAGCTCCATTTTTCATTCTCAAGATGGCTTTGGCTATTCAGGGTCTTTTGTGTTTCCATACAAATTGTGAAATTTTTTGTTTTATTTCTATGAAAAATGCCAGTGGTAGTTTGATAGGGGTTGCATTGAATCTGTAGATTGCTTTGGGTAGTAGTCATTTTTACAATGTTGATTCTTCCAATCCAAGAACATGGTATATCTCTCCATCTATTTGTAACATCTTTAATTTCTTTCATTAGTGTCTTATAATTTTCTGCATACAGGTCTTTTGTCTCCTTTGGTAGGCTTATTCCTAGATATTTTATTCTTTTTGTTGCAATGGTAAATGGGAGTGTTCTTGATGTCACTTTCAGATTTTTCATCATTAGTGTATAGGAATGCCAGAGATTTCTGTGCATTAATTTTGTATCCTGCTACTTTACCAAATTCATTGATTAGCTCTAGTAGTTTTCTGGTAGCATCTTTAGGATGCTCTATGTATCGTAACATGTCATCTTCAAACAGTGACAGCTTTACTCCTTCTTTTCCGATTTGGAATCCTTTTATTTCCTTTTCGTCTCTGATTGCCGTGCCTAAAACTTCCAAAACTATGCTGCATAAGAGACGTGAGAGTGGGCAACCTTGTCTTGTTCCTGATCTTAGTGGAAATGCTTTCTGTTTTTCACCATTGAGGATGATGTTGGCTGTGGGTTTGTCATATATGGCCTTTATTATATTGAGGAAAGTTCACTCTATGACTGGTTTCTGCAGGGTTTTTATCATAAATGGGTGTTGAATATTGTCAAAGCTTTCTCTGCATCTATTCAGATGACCATATGGTTTTTCTCCTTCAATTTGTTAATATGGTGTATCACATTGATTTATTTGCATATATTGAAGAATCCTTGCATTCCTGGAATAAACCCCACTTGATCATGGTGTATGATCCTTTTAATGTGCTGTTGGATTCTGTTTGCTAATATTTTGTTGAGGATTTTTGCATCTATGTTCATCAGTGATATTGGCCTGTAGTTTATTTTCTTTGTGATATCCTTGTCTGATTTTGGTACCAGGGTGATGGTGGCCTCGTAGAATGAGTTTGGAAGTTTTCCTCACTCTGCTATATTTTGGAAGATTTTGTGAAGGATAGGTGTTAGCTCTTCTCTAAATGTTTGATAGAATTAGCCTGTGAAGCAATCTGGTCCTGGGCTTTTGTTTGTTGGAAGATTTTTAATCACAGTTTCAATTTCAGTGCTTGTGATTGGTGTGATCATATTTTCTATTTCTTCCTGGTTCAGTCTTGGTAGGTTGTACATTTCTAAGGATTTGTCCATTTCTTCCAGGTTGTCCATTTTATTGGCATAGAGTTGTTTGTAGTAATCTCTCATGATCTTTTGTATTTCTGCAATGTCAGTTGTTACTTCTCCTTTTTCATTTCTAATTCTATTGTATTGAGTCTTCTACCTTCTTTTCTTGATGTGTCTGGCTAATGGTTTATCAATTTTGTTTACCTTCTCAAAGAACCACCTTTTAGTTTTATTGATCTTTTCTACCAATTCCTTCATTTCTGATCAGATTTTTATGATTTCTTTCCTTCTGCTAATTTTGGAGTTTTTTTGTTCTTCATTCTCTAATTGCTTTAGGTGCAAGGTTAGGTTGTTTATTCAAGATGTTTCTTGTTTCTTAAGGTAGGATGGTATTGCTATAAACTTCCCTCTTACAACCGCTTTTCCTGCATCCCATAGGTTTTTGGTTGTCGTGTCTCTATTGTCATTTGTTTCTAGGTATTTTTTGATTTCCTCTTTGATTTCTTCAGTGATAACTTCGTTATTAAGTAGTGTATTGTTTAGCCTCCATGTGTTTGTATTTTTTACAGATCTTTTCCTGTAATTGATATCTAATCTCATAGCATTGTGGTCGGAAAAGATACTTGATACAATTTCAATTTTCTTAAATTTATCAAGGCTTGATTTGTGACCCAAGATATGATCTATGCTGGAGAATGTTCCATGAGCACTTGAGAAAAAGGTGTATTCTGTTGTTTTTGGATGGAATGTCCTATAAATATCTATTAAGTCCATCTTGTTTAATATATCATTTAAAGCTTGTGTTTCCTTATTTATTTTCATTTTGGATGATCTGTCCATTGGTGAAAGTGGGGTGTTAAAGTCCCCTACTATGAATGTGTTACTGTCGATTTCCCCTTTTATGGATGTATTTGTCTTATGTATTGAGGTGCCCCTATGTTGGGTGCATAATTATTTACAATTGTTATATATTCTTCTTCGGTCGTTCCCTTGATCATTATGTAATGTCCTTCTTTGTCACTTCTAATAGTCTTTATTTTAAAGTCTATTTTTTCTGGTATGAGAATTGCTACTCCAGCTTTCTTTTGGTTTCCATTTGCTTGGAATATCTTTTTCCATCCCCTCACTTTCAGTCTGTATGTGTCTCTAGGTCTGAAGTGGGTTTCTTGTAGACAGCATATATATGGGTCTTGTTTTTGGATCCATTCAGCCAGTCTGTGTCTTTTGGTGGGAGCATTTAATCCATTTACATTTAAGGTAATTATCATTATGTAAGTTCCTATTCCCATTTTCTAAATTGTTTTGGGTTCGTTATTATAGGTCTTTTCTTTCCCTTGTGTTTCTTACCTAGAGAAGTTCCTTTAGCATTTGTTGTAAAGCTGGTTTGGTGGTGCTGAACTCTCTCAGTTTTTGCTTGTCTGTAAAGATTTTAATTTCTCCATCAAATCTAAATGAGATCCTTGTTGGGAAGAGTAATCTTGGTTGCAGGTTTTTCTCCTTCATCACTTTAAATATGTCCTGCCAGTCCCTTCTGGCTTGCAGAGTTTCTGCTGAAATATCAGCTGTTAACCTTATGGGGATTCCCTTGTGTGTTATTTGTTGTTTTTCCCTTGCTGCTTTTAGTATGTTTTCTTTGTATTCAATTTTTGACAGTTTGATTAATATGTGTCTTGGTGTATTTCTCCTTGTATTCATCATGTATGGGACTCTCTGTGCTTCCTGGACTTGATTAACTATTTCCTTTCCCATATTAGGGAAGTTTTCAACTATAATCTCTTCAAATATTTTCTCAGTCCCGTTCTTTTTCTCTTCTTCTTCTGGAACTCCTATAATTAGAATGTTAGTGTGTTTAATGTTGTCCCAGTGGTCTCTGAGACTGTTCTCAGTTCCTTTCATTCTTTATTCTGCTCTGCCATAGTTATTTCCACTACTTTATTTTCCAGGTCACTTATACTTTATTCTGCCTCAGTTATTCTGCTATCGATCCCTTCTAGAGTATTAATTTCATTTATTGTGTTGTTCATCATTGCTTGTTTCATGTTTAGTTCTTCTAGGTCCTTGTTAAATGTTTCTCGCACTTTGTCTACTCTATTTTCAAGATTTTGGATCATCTTTACTATTATTACTCTGAATTCTTTTTCAAGTAGACTGCCTATTTCCTCTTCGTTTGTTAGGTCTGGTGGGTTTTTATCTTCCTCTTCATCTGCTGTGTGTTTTTCTGTCTTCTCATTTTGTTTATCTTACTGTGTTTGGGGTCTCCTTTTTGCAGGCTGCTGGTTCGTAGTTCCCATTGTTTTTCATGTCTGTCCCCAGTGGCGAAAGTTTGTTCAGTGGGTTTTGTAGGTTTCCTGGTGGAAGGGACTAGTGCCTGTGTTCTGATGGATGAGGCTGGATCTTGTCTTTCTGATGGGCAGGTCCACATCTGGTGGTGTGTTTTGGGATGTCTGTGGCCTTATTATGATTTTACGCAGCCTCTCTACTAATGGATGGGGTTGTGTTCCTGTCTTGCTAGTTGTTTGGCATAGGCTGTCCAGCACTGTAGCTTGCTGGTCGTTGAGTGAAGCTGGGTGCTGGTGTTGAGATGGAGATCTCTGGGAGATTTTCACCATTTGATATTATGTGGAGCTGGGAGGTCTCTTGTGGACCAGTGTCCTGAAGTTGGCTCTCCCACCTCAGAGGCACAGCACTGACTCTTGTCTGCAGCACCAAGAGCCTTTCATCCACAAGGCTCAGAATAAAATGGAGAAAAAGTAGAAAGAAAGAGGATAAAAGAAAATAACATAAACTAAGGTAAAATAAAATAGTTATTAAAATAAAAAATAATTATTAAGAAAAACAATATATTTTAAAAATTAAAAAAACACAAGAAAACAAATAAAAGACAGATGGATAGAACCCTAGGACATATGGTGAAAGCAAAGCTCTACAGACAAAATGTCACACAGAAGCATACACATACACTCTCATAAAAAGAGGATAAGGGGAAAAAATAATAAATCTTACTCTCAAGAAGTCCACCTCCCCAATTTGGGATGATTCGTTGTCTATTCAGGTATTCCACAGATGCAGGGTACATCAAGTTGATTGTGCAGCTTTAATCCGCTGCTCCGGAGGCTACTGGGAGAGAATTCCCTTTCTCTTCTTTGTTCGCACAGCTCCCAGGTTTCATCTTTGAATTTAACCCTGCCTCTGCGTGTAGGTCGCCAGAGAGCGTCTCTTCTTTGCTTAGACAGGACGGGGTTAAAGGAGCCACTGATTTGGGGACTCTGGCTCACTCAGGTCAGGGGTAGGTAGTGGTACAGAGTGCGGGACAAGCCTGCGGCGGCAGAGGCAGGCATGAGGTTGCACCAGCCTGAGGCGCACCATGCATTTTCCCGGGGAATTTGTCCCTGATCCGGGACCCCAACAGTGACAGGCTGCACAGGCTCTCAGGAAGGGAAGTGTGGATAGTGATCTGTGCTTGCACACAGGCTTCTTGGTGGTGCCAGCAGCAGCCTTAGTGTCTCATGTCTGTCTCTAAGGTCCGCTGTTAGCCGCAGCTCATGCCTGTCTCTGGAGCTCCTTTAAGCAGCGCTCTTAATCCCCTCTACTTGTGCCCCAGGAAACACAGAGGGAAGAAAATGTCTCTTGCCTCTTTGGCAGGTCCAGACTTTTTCCTGGACTTCCTCCCGGCTAGCTGTGGTGCACTAAACCCCTGCAGGCTCTGTTCACGCCGCCAACCCCAGTCCTCTCCCTGAGCTCCACCGAAGCCTGAGCCTCAGCTCCCAGCCCCGCCTGCCCCAGCGGGTGAGCAGACAAGCCTCTAGGGCTGGTGAGTGCTTGTTGACACTGATCCTCTGTGTGGAAATCTCTCCATTTTGCCCTCTGCTCCCTTGTTGCTGTGCTTTCCTCCACGGCTCTGAAGCTTCCCCCCTCTGCCACCCACAGTCTCCGTTCACAAAGGGGCTTCTAGTGTGTGGAAACCTTTCCTCCTTCACAGTTCCCTCCCACTGGTGCAGGTCCTGTCCCTATTGTTTTGTCTCTGTTTATTCTTTTTTCTTTTGCCCTACTCAGGTACGTGGGGAGTTTCTTGCATTTTGGGAGGTCTGAGGTCTTCTGCCAGCGTTCAGTAGGTGTTCTGTAGGAGTTGTTCCATGTATAGATGTATTTCTGATGTATCTGTGGGGAGGAAGGTGATCTCCGCATCTTACTCTTCTGCCATCTTCCCCCTCTCCTCCACCAAATTCTTAAACAAAGATACACTCTGCTGAAGTTAGTTAGGTAAACATTTGTATGTGGGAACATAATAATTAGACAATGTTTACTTTTGAATAAGAATCTCAAGCCTGTTAAGCTAGAGAATTTAGACTGCATTCTCTTTATCTTCATTTCCTGCACTAAGAAGACTTTGAAATTAGATGCTGGTGGTCACCAAAACCTAGCTGGACCTATTCTTGTCCATAAAATCAAGGCTGTAGGGCTTCCCTGGTGGCACAGTGGTTGAGAGTCCACCTGCCGATGCAGGGGACACAGGTTCATGTCCCGGTTCAGGAAGATCCTACATGCCATGGAGCTGCGGTCCTGTGAGGCATGGCCGCTGAGCCTGTGCATCCAGAGCCTGTGCTCCCTAACGGGAGAGGCCACAACAGTGAGAGGCCCACGTACCACAAAAAAAAAAAAAAAAAAAAAAAAAAAAAAAATCAAGGGTGTAGAGGCAGTTAACATTTGCTTTCTGATTTATCTGAAATAGAACTACTATGGAAGTTATGCATTTATGAGTATACCTATTCATTATGTACTCTCTGAATCTTTTGGTTGCTTCTAGTCTTTTCTATGGATCCATTTTATCTCAAATACCTTGCCCAGAGTAATCTGAAAAACAAACAAACATATTATTTTGGGAGTTCATTTTTCTGAAAATAAAAGTAAAAGGTATATAAACCATGATTCTTCTTTGTGAAAAAAATGCAGAAGTAGATACAATGAAATAAATTAAAGTTTCAAGCCCAGAACTAAACCTCATGTATAAGACATGCACCAAGGAAGCCATAAATCTGATATCTCAACCAATAAAATTTAAAGTAATCCCATTTGTTTTTTGCAGACACCACAATTAAATTACCATAAGAGAAAAGAAATATGGGCAAAAATATTCTAATTATTTTTAAAAATGTGTACCCTAAACTATATTTTCCTGAAAGGTGAAAATAATAGTGTGAGGGAAAATGGTTTGATAAAAGTGAAATTAGGATTTGCTATTGTTTGATTTCTTTTTAAATTTTGACTCAAGAAAAATAGTAACAAAAGATGCAAGATGGCAAAATTAAAACATTTCTCAAGCTCATCTAACATCATCACACATGTTAATGTTTAATCTTCAAAATAAAGAATACTATATACATACATACATATTATATGCGTATATACATATATATTTATGTGCGTAGACAATCTACATCCACACATATACAAATGTATGTTTGCTCACATATATCTAGTTTTTTTTGTGTTTTTTTTTTTTCTTTCAGGTCCCAGGATTATATTTCCTACCCTTATCCTTTAGCTAGACAGTGCCATGCAACTAATTTTGGCCAATGGTTTGGCGCAGAGATGGCATGTGTCCTTCATGGCCAAAGCTTTCAATTGCTAGTGCAAGATTATTCTCTCTTGTGGTGATCATGGAAGCATGTGTTGAGATGTTTAAGCCACAAAATGGAAGTCAACTCCCTTGGCAATAACCCAGAAAAACCTGCAGCAGATTTTGTATGAGCAAGGGAAAAAGTACAAAAAATAAATAAATAAATGAACACAAACAAAACCTTAAAGTCCCTCAATTAAAAACAGAGAGATACTGGGCTCCCCTGGTGGCACAGCGGTTGAGAGTCCGCCTGCCATTGCAGGGGACACGGATTCGTGCCCCGGTCCAGGAAGAACCCACATGTTGTGGAGCAGCTGGACCCGTGAGCCATGACTGCTGAGCCTGCATGTCAGGAACCTGTGCTCCACAATGGGAGAGGCCACAACAGTGAGAGGCCCAAGTATTGCAAAATAAATAAATAAATAAATAAAATTTAAAAAAATAATAAAAATAAAAAAAGAGAGATACTTTGGCTGCATTAGCTACTAAGATTTTATGCTTATACAGAACACATAGCTTATATTGACTGAGATAATAATCATCATAAGGGTTTCCATTTTTTAAGTATATTGAGAGCCTCAATGATAATACACCTGAAATAGCTCAACAGCAGGCTACGGTGGTTTCAAGTAGCTCAAGAATGCCACATTTTATGATATAATATGTGCTCTTGTTTTTATAAATATGATTACCGTTGTTCTACTATTCTATGAAAAATTTAAAATATTCATGATTCTTATCACCTTGTAGGCAATTTTTAATCATCTAATTTATTATCATGTTGACAAACTGGTAGGTGTTATTTTCCTTTTGTTTCTCAATCAAAGCAAAATCAATTTTTTTCAAAGTTTTAGATTTATTTTTCTTGAAATTGTTTTCCCCATTCTCTTTAATGTAAAATAAATGACAGTACCAGTTTATAATCAGAAGTTGCTTTTTTTTTGTTTCTAATAGGTTATTACTTATAACTTTTGTTATAGATTTTTCAGAGATATTTGTTAAAACTCTGAATGTCAGATTAAACAGGTCCACTTATTTTGGTCTTCATTTATACTGAAGTTCAACTTTCTATGGAAGAATTTGGACTGTTTCAACTAGTGTGTCACTGACTGATTGATACACCTTAGAACATGGAGATTCTTCCGCTTTATTGTTATTCAGTGTAACATGGTATGAAAGTACAACAATATTGAAAAAAATATCTGTGCTCTTAATGTCTCATCAAAGGTTCTGATCAATTCTGAAGAGGTTATCCTTCCATAAACAGATGGTTGTATGTGAACTCAGCCAAGGCAGCCAAACAGATATTTGTACTGAGGTCATCCCACCACAGATTAGAAGATGCGTAAATGCTAATCCAGATCTGAGTTAGATAACATTTTTTTTCAGTAAAATTGGATCAATTAAATAACCTGATTTTTGAAAAGCAGTTTTCAGAAAATCACAGCTGTTTGAAAATCACAGGCTAGGCTCTTCACTACAACATCTCAGTGCTTCTAATGTTGATATTTTATAAAAGTAAAAAATAAGTTACAACTATTTTTTGCCACATTCTGAAATTCCTAACTTTGTAGAAAAGATGATTGTAAATGATCTTTTATTCAAATCTAAAAGACATAATTATCTTGTTAGGAAGGGCCACTTTAGAGTTATTAGTGGCTAACTGGAGTGATAGAAGATCTGTTAATTTATTGGTCACATTTGTAAAAAAAAATTTTTTTCTACAGAATATCAAGTAATTTCAATGTTTCAGTGATTAATTCTCTAAATTACATTTGGTTGTTGTCCATTAGGAAACAAATATCAGCCTTATGGTGTAAATCCAGTCATAATTAAATAATATATTTATTTATTTCATTCCACAAACATTTATGAATACTTAAATGTGCCAGTTACCCTTCTTTGTCACCCTTAACTACTATAGCTTAATTGAGGAAAATAATAAGGTTGTTGCTATATATTTCAAGGTCAGGTCATCAGATTGGTGATTTTCATAGTGAAGACAGCAAATACTGATGCATCTAGAAGACTGTTTTAGAAAGAGACTTTGACTTTTTCTGTCATATATAAAGTGCCCCAAATTTTATAAAGCAAATGCACATTTCATTATAATTCAGTCTCTAAACTTCCTTAATGTGGGAGATGAAAAGATGCCAGAGACTCCCTCTTTACTTCTATTGACTGTTTGTCACTTTCATAAGAAGTTTCCCTTGTTTAAATCCTCCTGATTGTCTTATTTTCACTTAAGATTATACTCCCCCAAACCAACTTACAAGTATATTCAAGTATGGCTTGTGGTTACTTCTATTTTTATTATGACTGACTGACCATTCCAGTTAACAAAATTGATACATATGTTCTCCTCCAATCCCATTTTACTTAATGTTTAATTTGACTCTTGTTAATTACATTTAGACAGAAAAAATCGTACTTTATTTTCAAAACAAACAGCTTTTTATTAAAGTACAGTTGATTAACAATGTCTTGTTTGTTTCAGATATAGAGCAAAGTGATTCAGTTACACATATGTATCTATTCTTTTTCAGATTCTTTCCCATTATATGTTATCACATATATTGGATAGAGTTTCCTGTGCCCTGCAGTAGGTTTTTATTGTTTACCTATTTATGTTGAGTAGTGTGTGTCTGTTAATCCTAAACTCCTAATTTATTCCTACCCACCCCTTTCCTCTTTGGTGACCATAAGTTTTTGTTTTTTTGATCTGTGAGTCTAAGAAATAATAATAACAGTAAGTAAAACTTTCTTTTATCTCAGTTTATTTCAGATGGATCCATTCACCTGGTAAATAAATGTTATGGGAAACATTCAAGATACATAATTTAGAACAAAGGCAAAATAAAGTTATATTCAAACAGCCACTGTATGTTATGCAGAACTATATGCAATTGTGACTAAGAAATAAGGGATTATAAAACCCTCATTTCCAATGAACTTGATATGGGTTAGTATATAAGAAATATAACTAAAATTTTACAAAAACACTAAGAGGAATTTTTATGTCCATAGCCACTAAATGTGTAGCTGTGTCAATGAATGCTATAGAAATTCTGATAAAGGCCACTTTCCCTGGTGGACTGTTGGCAATGGACACCCAAAATTTGGGCAGGAAGGTGGGATTTTAGTTAGCACAAGAATATCAAGGGCGTAGATATGCAATTTTTAAAAGTCATGTGATTCTTTGTGATGTGTGCATATAATTTTCTTGTCGGGAAAAGGCATGAAGATATATTAGGAAAAGTAAACCTGAGCAGGTTAAAAAGCATTCTGAATATCAGTCAGAAGATTTATATTTCTTACTTTAATACATGGAGAACCACTGAAGACATTTGAAGAAATACATGTAAATAATATCTTGCATTTGTGTAAAAATAATTTGTGTAAAAATAATTCAGTAAGAAGTGTAGATTAGAGAAACTGTCACGGTTTATGATTTGAGAAGAAAACTGCAAATTGTCTAGGCACAATTTTGTTGCTTTTGGGAGGTAGTTTTACAGACACTTGAAATTAAAGGAGACTCTTACTACATGGAATATATTAGTAGGAAAGAATGAGTAATGAGAACAAAAAACTATTCATAAATATTCTAATCACATTATTTATAATGATTAAGCATGTAAAAATTACTTTCTCAGGCACAAACTTGAATTATACATGTATGTATATTAATGAGTAAAATTAATATTTATACTCCTCTACTAAAGAAATGAGAATTAACTTCTGAAATTGAGTATGCCAAAATTATATTGTATCTTATAATGTGTTATTATAAAGTATTTAAATTATGATTTTGAAAAACATAAACTTGGAAAATACTTATGATATAATGCTAAATAAAGAACTAAAAACAATATGTAAAGTGCATAGATAAAAGATGTTATAAATGTACCAAAACACTAGCAGTGCAGTGAGACTATGATTTTCTTGACTTTTTTCTGTTTTTTTAAACTTCTATTAAGTGAGTATATGATATATGCATTATTAAGTAAGTATATATGTGTTATTGAAGCAAAATACAATAGTAAAACCAAAAACAGGAAATAAGAGAGAGTTCAATCTTCACTTAAGAACTAGGTACAATTTAATCAGTTACTTAGCATCTTTTTGACTCAGATTACTCATTTTTATTACAATAAATATTGCCTTAGTGATATTTAAGACCTTTTCACAAAATATTATTTTAATAATTTAATTTGATACTCCATGTTGATAAATTTGGTTTGGTGTAATTTTGTTTCCTGCTTATCATAGACAATGACACATGATAGTTGTTCAATAAATCTTAATTAAATAAAGACACCAAATAAAAGCAACAAAAGCAAATATAAACAAGTGGGACTACATCAAACTAAAAAGTTTCTGCACAGCAAATGAAACCATCAAAAGGTGAAAAAGCAACCTATTGATGGAAGAAAATATTTGTAGATCACATATCTCATAAGGGTTTAATATACAAAAAATATATAAAGAACTCATACAACTCAATAACAGAAAAGCAATCTGATTAGAAAATGGGCAGAATATCTGAATAGACTTCTTTTTTCAAAGAAGGCCTACAGATGGCAAACAAGTACAAGAAAAGATGTTCAGCATCATTAATCATCAGGGGAATGCAAATAAAACCACAATAAGACATCACCTCACACCTGTTGGAATAGCTATTATCAAAAAGACAAGAAATAACATGTTGACAAGGATGTGGAGAAAACGGAACCTTCATACACTATTGGTGTGAATGTAAATTAGTACGTCACTATGGAAAAGTGTGGAAATTCCTCAAAAATTGAAAATAGAATTATTTTATAATCCAGTAATTTTACTTCTAAGGGTTAATCCAAAGAAAAAGAAAACTAACTCAAAAAGACATATGCACCCCCACATTCATTGCAGTATTATTTACAGCAGTTAGGATATGGAAACAACCTAAGTGTCCATCAAGGGATGAATGGATGAAGACATTTTGATTGAAAATATATATATACATATATATATATATTTCAATTGAATATTTCTAGCCATTAAAAAGAACAAAATCTTGTCATTTACAACAACATAAATGGGCCTTGAGGGCATTATGCTAAGTGAAATGTCAGAGAAAGACAAATACCATATGATCTCTCTTATATATGGAATCTAAAAACAACAACAAAACCAAACAAAGAAACCAAGTTCACAGATAGGAAAACAGATGTGTGGTTGCCATAGGCAGGGGGTGGGGAGTAGGATAAATGGGTGAGGGGGGAAAAAAAGAAAGAATTTTAAACAAGGAATATCAAAGTGTCAAAATCGATACATGTGTTGTGCTTAGATAGTTAATCAAATCATAGAATTAGAGACTATATTAAGAGGCAATCAGAGAAGGCAAATATTTCAACAAGGCAATTTTAGACATGAGGGAAATCGTAGTCAAAAAAGTGAAATTACTTCCCAAAGATCACACAAAGATCGAGAAATTCCCTTCTAAATTTGAATGCTCAGAAAAAAATGCAGAAAGTTTTGTTAAACCTGTATTTTTAAAACTATGATTGTATTTGCTATTAAACAATGTTAAAGCTGCCATGTATTTCATGTGCTTAAAAGTACCTCAATTACCTTATTTTATAAATTTTGTAATATCCTAAGTATATTTTATATAAAATATATTTTATATTTAAATACATGTATTTAAATATAAAATATATTTTATATAAAATATACTTAGGATATTTTATATACTTAGGCTATCTATTCAGTCAAGTATAATTGTAAATAAACATAGAGTAACATCATGTATTTGTAAATTATGCCCATAAATTCTTTATTTCATTTAATATACCTGAGAATAAATACAAACATATATACACATATACATGTATCTATCTATATATATGCACACACTATATATAAACACACAAACTTACAATTGAAAATATACATATTTCATAGATATTCTATTTATTTAAAAAATTATTTTATAGTAACGATGCCTTGAATGGAAGTTTATGGATCAGAAGAAGGTAACATTCTCTCCTGCAGTATCTATCAGAGCTCTCCAGGAGTGACTTAGGCACTGGGATGAAGCTGGCTTATTATTTCTCTATGTCAGTGACAGGGAGAGAAACAACAAACCCCTGGCAAATACACCTGTTCTCAAGCAGAAAATGAACTGATTTTGTTCTCTCACCAGGGCTATTTGTGCTAGATGTGGCTAATGGTCACAGGTGGTCTGATCCAATCTTTTCCTATTTTAGTTGAGAAATAGCTTTTCACACTTAGGACAGTTCACTTCTATTTAGCTCTGAAAATAAGATGTCCTTGCATTCGTGACAAAACTGAATTCACCTTCCTTTTATCTTGATCATATTGCCTCAAAAATTGACCTTGGAAAAACTTTTCATATTCAGAGGGTAAAAAAATTGTCTATAATATACACAGCAAAAAGTAAGGTATAGATGTGGTAATTTGATCAAATTTTACTATTAATTTCACATTCAATATTTATTTTCACAACTTAATACTCAAAATGTTCTATACCAAGTATTCATTGAAATAGTTATTTTGATATGAGCTATGTGTCAAAAATGATTTTATTTTCATAATTCTCAATTAAACTATTAGTTCAAACATTATTGATATAAATTAAAATTGTGCATGGAAAACAATTAAGGATATTCCTAGCAAAGGTAATATACAGAGAATAAGGTCATGGATCTGGAAGTGGAGTAACTAGATGTATGGTCAGACATTTTCTATTTATTTGACAATATTTCTGAATTTTAAAAGTAAAGACTAAAGTAAAGTAATATTGAATTCATACTAACTTCTTTGTGTCTGAGTGGGGGGGAAAAAACAGTTATTCCCTAATATTCTAACAAAAATCACAGCCACATCAGGATTAGCTGTTTCTTTGAGTCAGTGACTCTGCTCTACTATGCTTGCAACCACAGATGTCCCTGAGTATCAGCAGGAGATTGGTTCCAGGACCCCCTCCCAAGGCCCCCTCCCCCCCGACATGAAGACACCAATATCCTCAAACACTCAAGTTCCTTCTGTGAAATGGCTAGTGCAGTACGCTCTCCATATCCGCAGATTTAGAATCCGCGATACGGAGGGCCGACTGTACTAATAAACCAAGTGTGGGAGAGATAATCTAAATGTCAGATTAAGAGATCAGCTATCTCTGAATCAGTAAGTTTTGAGGAATGGATCACACTGGGACAAAAGCTATGTATTTATTCTTTCTAATAAGAACACAATACAATGAATAAAATAGAAGAATTTAAGAAAGCCACATCTTTCAGGATTCTTAGCTCATTTGCATTTTCTCACTTTCAGGATTCTTTCAGTCTACCTTAATTGTTTTCAAGTCAATCAGTAAAAAAATGAATGTTTTAGGTACTTCAAAATTATGTTTAGTATTCAAGTAAGTTATAAATGAAAGACAATCTGCACGTATTTTATGATATTCTGGTAAAAATATTTAAATCAAATATTAAAATGTATACTATTTAAACACAATAATGTTACTGTGAAGATTTTGCTCAGGCAAAATTATTAATACTTTAAGATTTTATTGATATATCATTTTCCTCCAAGGTTCTGTGCTATGCTATTCTCTTAAAGCTGTTTAATGCTCTTTATATTTTATGTTCCTAAGGCTCGTATTTTTACAAATATGTGATTTAATTTTCAACGGGGGCACTTGAAAAGAAATAGAAATACATTCTATAATGACAAACTCTGAAAATTGTTGCACACATATCCTTACATTTTCTGATGCCACAGAACAATGTTCACTCATTTCTTTTGCCATTCAGCACCACCCTTCATAGACATTAATAAATTGTTTTTTTTTCTAAATAACCCATCCCACTGATAGCATGCCTGATTATTTTTCCTCATAAGCTTTAGTTTGTATATGTCCCACTTCAACTAATTATCCCTTTATCACTATAAAATGTAGCTCTTTGACTTCTTCACTTTGTAATATATTATGCAAACTTCCATTAAGTATCCCCATTTTATAAATTTTATGAAAATCTTATAAAAAATGTTTGCTCTTTCAGATCATTAATAACAAAGTTATCTGAGTCTTCCATCAGGAAGTTGGTGTTTATGTTGATGTTTACCATAAACATTCTCCTACGGTCTGTTATTTGACAATCCATTACTATAGTTCTGATATGGGTTTATATTGTATTCATGAATTCAAGCATATGAATTTATATTGTACAAAAGTTATATGACACATTATAAAACTCTTTGCTAAAATCAAAACTGTTATTCTTCTTAATACTTACAACTAGTTTAATTTACAAATAAGTTTTTTTCTTAAATATACTTCATTTATTATACATGATTTATTTGCCCTGTCAGGGATTAAATTAAATACATATTTATAAGCTACAACATATGTTGTTTCCTTTATCCAAGGCACTACATTTATTTAGTTCCTAAATGTGCACATGTTGTAGAGTACACTTAGTGTCACAGATAATTTGGTGTGGAATTTTGATATTATTCCAATAATTATTCTAATAGAGGAATATAGATCATGGGTACTAACCATTTTATTGAGTTTATATACCACTTCTTCCAAAAAGGATTTAAGATGTTGGTTAAATTATGATTTAGGATGAATGTGAGTAAATCTGGAAGAATATGTATTTTCATATGTTTGATTGAATAAGGCTACTAACTCTTGATTTTTTGCGTTTTTCTGAAAATTTTCCAGAGTCATTTTTGTGTCAAGAAATTTTAAGAGAAAAATGCATTGGTGGGACCTCATTTAAACAGTCAAAAGAAAGATAACATGGCACAGTATAATAACTATAAGACACAGTCTAGATAAACCTTGATTTCTGTGATGGATTATCATATCTGAACCATGATAATTCATCATTTAGGTATGACTTTGTGGTACAAACTATAACTCAGAATAAATGTTCGGTAATTGACAGTTATTTTTACTTTTCATGATTATGACAAAGCAATTTCCCAGAATAACTAATAATTTCCTATATTTTTCTATCTATATTTTTTGTTTTATTTGATTGTTTTGTTTTACATCTTTCTACTTAAGATTTCTATAATTCATAACAGAAGGGAAAGTAATAGAAAATAAATTAAATAAAAAACAATGAAATGAATTGCAATACTCTCAAAGCCAGATAACAAAATGTATTGATGTGAATCATGTTAAGTTTAGTGATGCTTGGTCTATGGTCTATGTTGGTGAATGTTCCATGTGAAGTTAATAAAAACATGCACTCTCCTGATGCTGGATGCTGTACGTTATGGCAATTTGGTCAAGTTGATTGATTTTTTGAGATCTATATCCTTACTAAATTTTTGTAGGTGTGTTCTCTATTTTATTAAAAGGAGAGTTAAAGTCTAGAGTTATAATTGTGGACTTATCTATTTCTTTAAATTTTAAAAACACTTTTACTAACTGTATATTTAAACTCTCTTTAAGTGCACATGTATTTAGAATTGTTACATCTTCTTGGAGAATTAACTCCTTTATTATGTAATGCCGGTTTTTATCCTAGTGATATTCATTTTCTGATAACTACTGTGACATCTACTCTGTCTTTTAGTTAGTGGTCCACCCTTTTACTCTTAACCTATGTTATTGTATTTAAAGTGACATTTCTGTAGTTAGAGCAGAATTAGGTCCTCTTTTTTTCCTCAATCTGACAATCTCTTTTAATTGGCTTGTTCAGAACATTTATATTTTATGATTGTTGCTATGTTTGGATTAAAATGTAACATCATGCCAGCTGTCTTCTATTTGTTGCATCTGTTCTTTTTTTTGTTTTGTTTTTCCCCCTCTTTATCTGCCTTCTTTTGGATTAATTGATCATATAGTATAATCCTGTTTACCTCCATGTTGACTTATTTACACATACCTCTTTTTAAAATATTGTTTTCTTTATTTTTTGCAGTTGCTTTAGGATTTACAATATAGTTTTAATTAACCAGAGTCTACCTTCAAACAGCAATACACTTCTTCATGTATAGGAAAAGGACTTTACAACAGTATGTTCCCAATTTCTCTCTCCCATAGCTTGGTTTAATGCTGTCATACATTTTTTTTCACATATGCTATTAAAATATATTGCTATTAATTTCCCGGGCTTATTGGACCAACTGTTTTGTGTTATTGCTTTTCTCAACACATATGATATTCTTTTTTACCCAGTGTATAGCTACCCAAACAATGGCTGTGCATCTCTTTAGAAAAGAATTAGGAGATTCATTACCAATAGAAATTTACATTGTTGTTTCAGAGCTTCTTTTTCCCTCAGTCAAAGTTTACTGGTCTGAGAACTGGCTCAATATGGAAACAGAGCAAGGGATCATGATATTTTATTGGTACCACCTCCCTTATCCTCTAGATCACCCATGTTAACCAGAGAATCAGACTCTTTAGGTAGAAGGATGTAGATCACCCCACTAGGTAAGCAGCCTAGACCTGCAAAGCTCTAGCTAAAAATAAGGGGAATTTAGAATGGTTGGTAGAAATGAGGAGAAAATAAGTGATGAACAACAGTTGCAGCCTCAAGACCAATGGTACATTTTTCTCACCAACTTTCCTACTGTATGATTCCCCAGGTGAAAAACAGATAAATAAACAACAAACAAACAAAAACAACCAGAATCTTAAGGAGCTGTTCCCAGATGGGATAAAATTACTGTACAAAGCAAGAGGACTTGAGCAATGCAAAGGATGGAAAATAGTGTATGCTGTGGTCTGACAGCCTACTCTGTTTAGGAATTTGACACATTTCCAGTCAGACTGTTAGTTGCTGATAGCTCTTAGTTGAGCACTTACGTGGGGAAGGTTACAACCCCTAACCAGCTAACCTTAAAACATTGACTGCTAGTGCAGGGTACAGTAGCCTAGCCCTCCAATTTCAATACTCACAAATTCTAAGGTACCATCAGCTCCAGAGCTCCTGCTAGGATTAGCCAGTGTGTCTGATGTTGAGTCACAGTTCAATGTCTCACCTTCTCCAAATTTGCCCCACTTACCCTCTTATATGTACTGTAGTAAGAGCACTCTGCATATCTGACCTGCTTGCAAATATCTTCCTTACAGTTTATTTCCCAGTGAAGTTGGCCTAAGATGCCGTACTAGTAGTAAAGTACATTTTTTCTTGACTATGTATGATTTCAGCGTTTTGAATAGATTTTCTGCTTCATTCACTTTTTAGACCTAATGACCTTGAACTGTCAGCCAGAAACTTCGTGTGATAAGACTTCAAGCATATGGCATTTGTGATTCCCTTTCTTCCAAGTTATCCAGCCTCTCTCATTTATTAATTCATGTATTTTGCATTTCTTCATCATTTATTCCCTGGTTTTATTGTTTTCATTGTTGTTTTGGAAGAGTTAATACTTAAGGCATTTACTAAACTTTACCTCAAATTCTCCAAGTATTGGATAAGCATAGTAGTACTTGAAGAAGTGTTGTGAGAAATAAATGAAATAATGTATATAAACCATTTTTAACAGAATCATTCATAATAGCTATAATTGTTATTTTATATCCTCTCTTTTCTGTACTTTAACATAAGGATGTCGAGGTCCTTGGCATATGGATCTTTTATAGGATATTCCCAGTCTATTCAGCCAAACACTCTTATTATACATTTGTTAGTCCTAGTCCATGACACTAGTTTCCATAAGGAATTAAGAAAGAAATAGGAAAAGAAATTCCCCTCATATGAAACAGGAAAATTTTCAGTTCCTAGTTACAATTAACAAAGCTGTTTATAGAGGGTAGACAATTTGAGTGAGAGAAGATGTGTCTTTTTTGCTTCCCAAAGCATAGAAATATATATGAATTTATGTGTATGTATGTATATGTATATAAATAAACACACAGAGATATATATATGACATATATATCCACAGGCACATACACACACACACTCACACACATAGTGGGTTTGGGTCTGCCTTTCTTATGGGAACTTGAAGATAGATAGGATAGGATCAGGAAAAATAAACTGGAAAAACATAAAAATAGGGGGTTCGGGGGAAGATGGAGGAAGAGTAAGACACGGAGATCACCTTCCTCTCCACAGATACACCAGAAATACATCTACACGTGGAGCAACTCCTACAGAACACCTACTGAACGCTGGCAGAAGACCTCAGACCTCCCAAAAGGCAAGAAACTCCCCACGTACCTGGGTAGGGTAAAATACAAAAAGAAAGAAACAGAGACAAAAGAATAGGGACGCGACCTGCACCAGTGGGAGGGAGCTGTGAAGGAGGAAAGGTTTCCACACACTAGGAAGCCCCTTCGTGGGTGGAGACTGTGGGAGGCAGAGCGGGGAGCTTCAGAGCCACAGAGGAGAGCACAGCAACAGGGGTGCGGAGGGCAAAGCGGAGAGATTTCCACACAGAAGATTGCTGCCCACCGGCACTCACCAGCCCAAGAGGCTTGTCTGCTCACGCGCTGGGGTGGGCGGGGCTGTGAGCTGAGGCTCGGGCTTTGGTCGGAGCACAGGGAGAGGACTGGGGTTGTCTGCGTGAACACAGCCTAAAGGGGTTAGTGCACCACGGCTAGCCAGGAGGGAGTCCGGGAAAAGGTATGGACCTGCCGAAGAGGCAAGAGACTTTTTCTTCCCTCTTTGTTTCCTGGTGCGCGAGAAGAGGGGTTTAAGAGCACTGCTTAAAAGAACTCCAGAGACGTGCGTGAGCCACGGCTAAAAACGCGGACCGCAGAGACGCGTGTGAGCCGCGGCTAAAAGCGCGATCCCAGAGACAGGCGCGAGCCGCGGCTAAAAGCGTGAACCCCAGGGACAAGCAGGAGACGCTAAGGCTGCTGCTGCCACCACCAAGGTGCCTGTGTGTGAGCACAGGTCACTATCCACATCCCTCTTCCGGGGAGCCTGTGCAGCCTGCCACTGCCAGGATCCTGGGATCCAGGGACAACTTCCCTGTGAGAACGCACGGCGGGCCTCAGGCTGGTGCAACGTCACGCTGGCCTCTGCCGCCGCAGGCTCGCCCTGCACTCTGCACCCCTCCCTTCCCCCGGCCTGAGTGAGCCAGAGCCCCTCAATCAGCGGCACCTTTAACCCTGTCCTGTCTGAGCAAAAAACAGACGCCCTCCAGCGACCTACATGCAGAGGTGGGGCCAAATCCAAAGCTGAGCCCCTGTGAGCTGTGAGAACAAAGAAGAGAAAGGGAAATCTCTCCCAGCAGCCTCAGAAACAGCGGATCAAAGCTCCACAATCAACTTGATGTACCCTGCATCTGTGGAATACATGAATAGACAACGAATCATCCCAAATTGAGGAGGTGGACTTTGAGAGCAAGATTTATGATTTCTTTTCCCCTTTTCCTCTTTTTGTGAATGTGTATGTGTATGCTTCTCTGTGAGATTTTGTCTGTATAGCTTTGCTTCCACCATTTGTCTTAGGGTTCTATCCATCCTTTTTTTATTTTTTTAATTTTTTCCTTAATAATTAATTTTAATAACTTTATTATACTTTACCTTCTTTCTTTCTTTCTTTCTTTTCTTCTTTCTTTCTTTCTTTCTTTCTTTCTTTCTTCCTTCCTCTTTCTTTCTTTCTTTCTTTCTTTCTTTCTTTCTTTCTTTCTTTCTTTCTTTCTTTCTTTCTTTCTTTCTTTCTTTCTTTCTTTCTTTCTTTCTTTCTTTCTTTCCTCCCTTCCCTCCTTTAGAAAACGAATCATCCCAAATTGAGGAGGTGGACTTTGAGAGAAAGATTTATGATTTTTTCCCCTTTACCTCTTTTTCTGAGGCTGTATGTGTATGCTTCTGTGTAAGAGTTTGTCTGTATAGCTTTGCTTCCACCATTTGTCCTCAGGTTCTATCAATGCCTTATTTTTTTTTCTAAATAATTATTTTTTAATTCAATAACTTTATTATACTTTATTTTATTTTACTGTATCTTCTTTCTTTTTTCCTTCCTTCCCTCCTTCCTACCTTCCTTCATCCCTCCCTCCCTCCCTCCTTTCTTTCCTTCTTTTCTTCTTTCTTTCTTCCTTCCTTCCTTCCTTCCTTCCCTCTTTTCTTTCTTTCTTTCTTTCTTCCTACTTCTACTAATTCATTCTCTCTACTTTTAATACTTTTTATTCTGAGCTATGTGGATGAAAGGCTCTTGGTGCTGCAGCCAGGAGTCAGTGCTGTGCCTCTGAGGTGGGAGAGCCAACTTCAGGACACTGGTCAAGAAGAGTCCTCCCAGCTCCACATAATATCAAATGGTGAAAATTTCCCGAGACCTCCATCTTAACACCAGCACCCAGCTTCACTCAACGATGAGCAAGCTACAGTGCTGGACAACCTATGCCAAACAACTAGCAAAACAGGAACACAACCCCACCCATTAGCAGAGAGACTGCCTAAAATCATAATAAGTCCACAGACACCCCAAAACACACCACCAGACGTGAACCTTCCCACTAGACAGACAAGATCCAGCCTCATCCACCAGAACACAGGAACTAGTCTCCTCCACCAGGAAGCCTACACAACCCACTGAACCAACCTTAGCCACTGGGAACACACATCAAAAACAACGGGAACTACGAACCTGCAACCTGCAAGAAGGAGACCCCAAACACAGTAGATAAGCAAAATGAGAAGACAGAAAAACACACAGCAGTTGAAGGAGCAAGATAAAAATGCACCAGACCTAACAAATGAAGAGGAAATAGGCAGTCTACCTGAAAAAGAATTCAGAATAATGAGAGTAAACATGATCCAAAATCTTGGAAATAGAATGGACAAAATGCAAGAAACATTTAACAAGGACCTAGAAGATCTAAAGATGAAACAAGCAATGATGAACAACACAATAAATGAAATGAAAAAGACTCTAGATGGAATCAATAGCAGAATAACTGGGGCAGAAGAACGGATAAGTGACCTGGAAGATAAAATAGTGGAAATAACTATGGCAGAGCAGAAAAAATAATGAAAAGAACTGAGGACAGCCTCAGAGACCTCGGGGACAACATTAAACACACTAACATTCTAATTATAGCAGTTCCAGAAGAAGAAGAGAAAAAGAAAGGGACTGAGAAAATATTTGAAGAGATTATAGTTGAAAACTTCCCTAATATGGGAAAGGAAATAGTTAATCAAGTCCAGGAAGCACAGAGAGTCCCATACAGGATGAATCCAAGGAGAAATACACGAAGACACATGTTAATCAAACTGTCAAAAATTAAATACAAAGAAAGCATATTAAAAGCAGCAAGGGAAAAACAACAAATAACACACAAGGGAACCCACATAAGGTTAGCAGCTGATCTCTAGGCAGAAACTGTGCAAGCCAGAAGGTAGTGGCAGGACATACTGAAAGTGATGAAGGAGAAAAACCTGCAACCAAGATTACTCTACCCAACAAGGATCTCACTTAGATTTGATGGAGAAATTAAAACCTTTATAGACAAGCAAAAGCTGAGAGAGTTCAGCACCACCAAACCAGCTTTACAACAAATGCTAAAGGAACTTCTCTAGGCAAGAAACACAAGGGAAGGAAAAGACCTATAATAACGAACCCAAAACAATTTGGAAAATGGGAATAGGAACTTACATATCAATAATTACCTTAAATGTAAATGGACTAAATGCTCTCACCAAAAGACACAGATTGGCTGAATGGATCCAAAAAAAATACCTGTATATATGCTGTCTACAAGAGACCCACTTCAGACCTAGAGACACATACAGACTGAAAGTAAGGGGATGAAAAAAGATATTCCAAGCAAATGGAAACCAAAAGAAAGCTGGAGTAACAATTCTCATACCAGAAAAAATAGAGTTTAAAATAAAGACTATTAGAAGAGACAAAGCAGGACACTACATAATGATCAAGGGATCAATCCAAGAAGAAGATATAACAATTGTAAATATTTATGCACCAAACACAGGAGCACCTTAATACATAAGGCAAATACTAACAGCCATAAAAGGGGAAATTGACAGTAACACATTCATATTAGAGGACTTTAACACCCCACTTTCACCAATGGACAGATCATCCAAAATGAAAATAAATAAGGAAACACAAGCTTTAAAGGATACATTAAAGAAGATGGGCTTAAGAGATATTTATAGGACACTCCATCCAAAAACAACATAATACACATTTTTCTCAAGTGCCCATAGAATATTCTCCAGTATTGGTCATATCTTAGATCACAAATCAAGCCTTGGTAAATTTAAGAAAATTGAAATTGTATCAAGTATCTTTTCCGACCACAACGCCATGAGTCTAGATATCAATTACAGGTAAAGATCTGTAAAAAAATACAAACACATGGAGGCTAAACATTACACTACTTAATAGCGAAGTGATCACTGAAGAAATCAAAGAGGAAATGAAAAAATACCTAGAAACAAATGACAACGGAGACAAAATGACCCAAAACCTATGGGATGCAGCAAAAGGAGTTCTAAGAGGGAAGTTTATAGCAATACAAGCCCATCTTAAGAAGCAGGAAACATTTCGAATAAACAACCTAACCTTGCACCTAAAGCAATTAGAGAAAGAAGAACAAAAAAACCCCAAAGTTAGCAGAAGAAAAGAAATCATAAAAATCAGATCAGAAATAAATGAAAAATAGAGGAAAGAAACAATAACAAAGATCAATAAAACTAACAGCTGGTTCTTTGAGAAGATAAACAAAATTGATAAACCATTAGCCAGACTCATCAAGACAAAAAGGGAGAAGACTCAAGTCAATAGAATTAGAAATGAAAAAGGAGAAGTGACAATTGGCACTGCCGAAATACAAAAGATCATGAGAGATTACTACAAGTAACTCTATGCCAATAAAATGGACAACCTGGAAGAAATGGACAAATTCTTAAAAATGCAGAAACTGCCAAGACTGAATCATGAAGAAATAGCAAATATGAACAGACCAGTCACAAGCACTGAAATTGAAACTGTGATTAAAAATCTTCCAACAAACAAAAGCCCAGGACCAGATGGCTTCACAGGAGAATTCTATCAAACATTTAGAGAAGAGGTAACACCTATCCTTCTCAAACTCTTCCAAAGTGTAGCAGAGGGAGGAACACTCCAAAATTCCTTCTACGAGGCCATCATCACCTTGGTACCAAAACCAGACAAGGATGTCACAAAGAAAGAAAACTACAGGTCAATATCACTGATGAACATAGATGCAAAAATCCTCAACAAAATACTAGCAAACAGAATCCAACAACACATTAAAAGGATCATACATCATGATCAAATGGGGTTTATTCCAGGAATGCAAGGATTCTTCAATATATGCAAATAAATCAATGTGATACACAATATTAACAAATTGAAGGAGAAAAACCATATGATCATCTCAATAGAGGCAGAAAAAGCTTTTGACAAAATTCAACACCTATTTATGATAAAAACCCTGCAGAAAGTAGGCATAGAGGGAACTTTCCTCAACATAATAAAGGCCGTATATGACAAACCCACAGCCAACATCATCCTCAATGGTGAAAAACAGAAAGCAGTTCCACTAAGATCAGGAACAAGACAAGGTTGCCCACTCTCACCACTCTTATTCAACATAGTTTTAGAAGTTTTAGCCACAACAATCAGAGAGGAAAAGGAAATAAAATGAATCCAAATCAGAAAAGAAAAAGTAACGCTGTCACTGTTTGCAGATGACATGAGAGTATACATAGAGCATCCTAAAGATGCTACCAGAAAACTACTAGAGCTAATCAATGAATTTGGTAAAGTAGCAGGATACAAAATTAATGCACAGAAATCTCTGGCGTTCCTATACATTAACGATGAAAGATCTGAAAGTGACATCAAGAACACACTCCCATTTACCATTGCAACAAAAAGAATAAAATAGTTAGGAATAAACCTACCTAAGGAGACAAAAGACCTGTATGCAGAAAATTATAAGACACTGATGAAATAAATTAAAGATGATACAAATAGATGGAGATATATACCATGTTCTTGGATTGGAAGAATCAACATTGTGAAAATGACTACTACCCAAAGCAATCTATAGATTCAAGGCAATCCCTATCAAACTACCACTGGCATTTTTCACAGAACTAAAATAAAAAATTTCACAATTAGTATGGAAACACAAAAGACCCTGAATAGCCAAAGCAATCTTGAGAACAAAGAGCGGAGCTGGAGGAATCAGGTTCCCTGACTTCAGACTATACTACAAAGCTACAGTAATCAAGAGAGTATGGTACTGGTACAAAAACAGAAAGATTGATCAATGGAACAGGATAGAAAACCCAGAGATAAACCCACGAACATATGGTCACCTTATCTTTGATAAAGGAGGCAGGGATGTATACTGGAGAAAGGACAGCCTCTTCAATAAGTGCTGCTGGGAAAACTGGACAAGTACATATAAAAATATGAGATTAGATCACTCCCTAAAACCATACACAAAAATAAGCTCAAAATGGATTAAAGACCTAAATGTAAGGCCAGAAACTATCAAACTCTTAGAGGAAAACATAGGCAGAATACTCTATGACAGCAAGATCCTTTTTGATCCAACACCTAGAGAAATGGAAATAAAAAGAAAAATAAACAAATGGGACCTAATGAAACTTCAAAGCTTTTGCACAGCAAAGGAAACCATAAACAAGACCAAAAGACAACCCTTAGCATGGGAGCAAATATTTGCAAATGAAGTAACTGACAAAGGATTAATTTCCAAAATTTACAAGCAGCTCATGCAGCTCAATAACAAAAAAACAAACAACCCAATCCAAAAATGAGCAGAAGACCTAAATAGACATTTCTCCAAAGAAGATATACAGACTGCCAACAAACACATGAAGGAATGCTCAACATCATTAATCATTAGAGAAATGCAAATCAAAACTACAATGAGATATCATCTCACACCAGTCAGAATGGCCATCATCAAAAAATCTAGAAACAATAAATGCTGCAGAGGGTGTGGAGAAAAGGGAACACTCTTGCACTGCTGGTGGGAATGTGAATTGGTACAGCCACTATGGAGAACAGTATGGAGGTTCCTTAAAAATCTACAAATAGAACTACCATATGACCCAGCAATCCCACTACTGGGCATATACCCTGAGAAAACCAAAATTCATAAAGAGTCATGTACCAAAATGTTCATTGCATCTCTATTTACAATAGCCCAGAGATGGAAACAACCTAAGTGTCCATCATCAGATGAATGGATAAAGAAGATATGGCACATATATACAATGGAATATTACTCAGCCATGAAAAGAAACGAAATTGAGCTATTTGTAATGAGGTGGATAAACCTAGATTCTGTCATACGGAGTGAAGTAAGTCAGAAAGAGAATGACAAATACCATATGCTAACACATATATATGGAATTTAAGAAAAAATATATGTCATGAAGAACCTAGGGGCAAGATAGGAATAAAGACACAGACCTACTGGAGAACAGACTTGAGGATATGGGGAGGGGGAAAGGTGAGCTGTGACAAAGCGAGAGAGAGGCATGGACATATATACACTAACAAACTTAAGGTAGATAGCTTGTGGGAAGCACCCGCATAGCACAGAGATATCAGCTCGGTGCTTTGTGACGACCTGGAGGTGTGCGATAGGGAGAGTGGGAGGGAGGGAGACACAAGAGAGAAGAGATATGAGAACATATGTGTATGTATAACTGGTTCACTTTGTTATAAAGCAGAAACTAACACACCATTGTAAAGAAATTATACCCCAATAAAGATGTTTAAAAAAAGAAAAAAAACACATAAAAATAAATATGCCTGCAGATTTTCCTCAGTCCTTTTTCAAGGAAAGAGATAGAAATGATTTTTGGCTTCATTCTTTATTTCCAAACCGATTAACAACAGTAGAAAAAATCGGGAGTAATTCAAAGTAAAATAGATTTGTAAGTGAATAATACACTATTATGGAAGCCAGCAAAGTTTTTCTCTACAGGGCTAGACTGTAAATATTTTAGGTTTCCAGGCTGGCCACCTAAGTTCTCTTGTGCATATTGTTCTTTGTGTTTGTTTTGTTTTCATTTATTTTTGCAGCTCTTTTAAAATGTAAAAAATATTTTTAGCTCATGAGCGATGCAAAACAGACCATGAGCTAGATTGTGCAGGGGTGGGGCGGGGTTGTGCTTAGTTTGCCAAGTTCTAATTTACAGCATTCTCTATACTGTATAGGTTATGAATGTAGTAAGTGCAGCCAGTGATGTCTGGATGGGATATGGATTCAGCAAAGGAAAGAACACTCTATGATAATAAACTTGACCTCTGTTAATTCAGTCGAGCACAGTATATAGGCTAGGAGTAGTAAACACATTTCTTGCTTGAACTTTCAACTATTGAGTCAGGATGGTTATAATTAGAACCAATATGCTCACCATTATTTAGCACCCTGATTTTACATACAGAGTGACACCTTGAGCAAAGAAAACCTATCAATATTTTTACCATTTCCCCTTAATAATGCAGTTTGGAGTTTCTTAGTAATTATTTTTTTTCTATGACATTCTTAAAATGTGACCTGTTGATGGAGAGTAATCATGGATGATGATGATACCTTAGATATTGATGCTGCCCCCCATGTTTCCAAAACTTAATTGAAATAAGGCTGACTCATTGTCAGAAATAATAAAATCTTGGCATTCTGTGCTGTGACTAATAAATGGCTATGGAGTAAAAAAAAAATCTATGAGATGGAACTGAGAGAATTAAAACTTTTCTAAAAACAGGAAGACCACAAGCAAGAATTTCCCCCAAATTATAATGAAAATAAATATAAATTTTACTTTTAGTCATTGGAAGCTTCAACAAGAAATGTATGTCCCTTCAACAGTTTATGATACAAGTCCAATACTTGCTGCCTTCTTTTAACTATTTCAAAAATGTTATTCAAGATAATGATATGATGATGATTAGAATAATAGTCTGAATCTCTATAAAATGTATCAATTTGATTGAATTGCAAGTAACTTGAATTCCATATCCCTTAGCACTTCCAAACACACTTTTAGACTTGAAGCACAAGTCAATCTAGAATTTGATGCATTTATTCTTTTATTGAACTGCATGAAAAGATAAATTAAGAATTTATTAATACCAAAGTTAAATTTGTAATGGTAGAGAGCTCAGGGCATTTGACTTAAAAATCGCTATTACAGCAATGAAAATAAGTGTCGAAGGTTTAGCCAGTAGCTTCAGGTATAAAAATGTGCATTATCCTGGCATAAGGGAAGTTTTAACTAACTGACCCTTAGATTTGCAAAAACATCCTGGAAAAATGTATGTAAGAAACAAAGTCCATCAATCTATTGTAAAGATTTTTCATTAAGTATGCTGTTTGGATGTCTTACCAAGTGTTAACTCAACATTCCCAAGAGTGTGTTGAAGGTAATTTTCATAGTTGGGAAAACTATTCTGGGTTGCTTAATTATTCTTTTTGATGGTTTGTTTGGGTTTTATATTTCTAAAATTTGGTATAACATTTTTTAAAACATCCTTACTTTAGAATTTTGTCTATAAACTACTAAGGAAGAACCAGAGACATGGAGATGTTAAGAGGCTTGCCCTTCGGGCGAGTCAGTTAAGAAGAAATGAAATTCTAAAGCACAGATCTCTTTTCTTTAAGTCGTCAGGGTTATTTATTGGAGGATATTGTATAATTTCTAACATTGTATTGAAATTCTATACATATAATATGAAAAAACATTTGTTACACTAAAATTAACATAAAAAACATTCTTTTTATTTAAATAATGTGTTAAGTGATGGGAAAGTTAAGTTGTTCTAGCATGAGACCATTTGCTTTTTGATCTGAAAAGTAATAAATTGAGTAATATAGGTACTGAGTAATATAGGTAGTGATTATTACTACTTAGTTTAAAAGATGATATGCATGTTATTTTTTTCTTCTGAGGGACAGATTTTGAGACTTAAAGTTGTAGTTGTTTGCATTAATAAGTTTTTAAATTTAGTTTACTATTGCAATTGAATTATTTTAAATGTATTTTGAGTACCAAAAAAAATTTAGGAGTCTTGACTATTGTATGATTTTATCACATTGCATATCCTTTGTTGTATACCCCAAACAAGCTCTTGCATATGCAACTCTTTTCATCAGCTGCTTCTTAAAATCATAAAGCCAATTGTTCATTTAAGCTAGAGAATGAACACCGGGCATGTTCATCCATCTAAACAAAGCACATTTCCAACAGAGTTATAAGGACAGATTATTCTTTAAACTGAGGTGATGGATGTGAATGTTTCAGAAATTATTAATTATTGAAAAGCACACAGTTTAATGTATTGCTCTCCATTCCTCTAATCTTATTTTTGAGATATATTATTGACTTTGGAGTATTTTTACTATTATTTTCAAAACAACATTAACATTAAAGTGTTCCCAGATTAACAGAAGGTAACTACAACCATGAAAAAATGCATTAAAAAGACAATTGAACATTAAAGAAATAAAAACTCCATATACAGGATCGTTTTAAAGATATCTATTTACCCATAGTGAATTAAAACAAACTTAAGGTACATTAATTAATTTTGTTTTAACTAAAATTTATGTGTCAAAAATAGAACAAGAAATTCTCAATAAAGTTTAGCCATGATATTAAAAAAAATAGAATAGCAAGATCACTGTTGTGCCTAACTCAATTAAATTTATTTAATCTTACAGTGATATTCTTACCTCTTGTATGAGCCCATGCTACTATGAAAAACCTACAGGATATGCATAGTAAATTTTAAAAGACAGTTTGTATTTACAAAAGTGCAAAATAACAGAAATGATCTTCTCTACAAGTAAGTTAGTCAGTTAAAGTGTTGTCCTTAATGGAAAGGAGCATCTCTTTTATATGTATGAGGTGAAAATTTAGCGCAAGTTGAGTTCATGCGAACTAAGAAAGAAAAATGTTCAAAGTGTAAGTTAAATAATTTGTCCTCAGCTTTGTGTGTGTGTGTATGTACGTGTGTGCTTTGAGGGGCGGGGGAGCTTTCCTCACTACTAATTTTCTTTTGAAATAAAAGGTCAGAATTTGAATGAAAAGGAAAAGGGAATTAGTAAAACTGTTTACAAGGTACAAATAAGAGTAGAAATTGGAGATAATAAGTATGCTAATGAGAAGACAGAAATTAGTCCAAGAAAAATTGTGGCACACAAAGTACTTTTCTTTTTTAATCTTTAGAAAGGTAGTTCATGCAATTAGAGGTAATCATTATGTTCATAGAGTAGTACACAAAGACTTGGAATGATCTCCAGTTGCAGCAAGCAATTTATCCACATTGCTGAACATTATCCTATATCTTTGCCTGTTCAATTTTGTGCACCCAAAGTCTTAATTTTGACCTAAAACCCTGTCTCTGAAAAAAAAAAACTTTCTATGTTTGAAAAATCACATCCTCTAAATATTATTTTTAAATATTCGTTCTTAATTGTTTTTCAAATTTATTTTGGGATATTAAAATTTAGAAATTCTATCAGAATAAAGATTTTCATGTTGGTAGGCCTGCTTTATAATTTTATAGAGGTTCAAATAATACAGTTTGTACCCTTGTGTTGGCTTCTCCTGTTCAATAGTTTAATTATGGGATTTATCTATATTGTTGACAATTATTTAAAGTATTAATTCTATACTTCATACATATTAAGTGTTGAAGAAATTTTAGCTACTGTTAGGAGTATTTTACTTCTTTTTTCTCTCTCTCTCTCTCTTTTCCTATCCTTTTCCGCCTCCTTCCCATTACTTTCTCATTCATGGAGCAGTAATCTTCCCCTATTTCTCAGTTTATACTTTTTTTGGTGAAAAATAAATCCAGTTGATTTGTAAAATGGACCCATGGAAAATATCTTTTTAAAGTTCTTGTTCATCATTAAGTTATTTAATCTATACCCTCACTTGATTAGAATAGAAATCTCCACTATAAATAGTTTTCACTAAGAAGTTTGAAATTATGGCTCCTTTTTTTAATTCTCTTTTCATACTGATATTAAGTTATTGTTTATTTCCAATCCTTGTGTACTTTTTTTTTCACTCCGGAAGGAGTTAGGATCTCTATTTTACTTCTGTTGTTCTGAAAATTCACACTGACTTATGCCTTGGGCTGCATCTTTCTTTTATTTCTTTCTTAGGGTCCTGTCTGGACCTTTTCACTCTTGAGATGATTACTTACTGTTGAAAAAATGTTTTCCTGGTTCATTATTTGAATATTTTCCCCTTCATTTTGTGTATTCTTTCTTTCAGAAAATGCTGTTAGTTGGAAGTCAAACTTCCCGAATTCATCTGTTTTCCTTTCTATGCCTCAAATTTCCTCCTACACTCAATGATTTTATCTATTTAATTTTCAAACTATCAAATTACTTATTTTGACTCTGGTATTCAATTTTTTGTGATCTTTTATAGGGGCAATAACTTTTCTGTTTGAGGCCATAAATTAGAGTTTACATTCCTGACAACTTATTTTATTGAATTTACTGTCTTCCTTTCCTCTCTCTACTATTATTTTTGATTTGTTTTGTTTGGCTTCTTTCCTGATGAATGTTTTCAACAAATTCTACTGATTCTTTTTTGGCTTTTCATATTTAAAAGTTAAATACTAAAAATGTGAATGAAAGTTCTGTTAAGAACAGGTTTGCTTATCTGGTGGAATTGATGGTGAGAGAGTGAGATTATTTAGTGGAGGCACACTAAAAGTCAGTATCCATATGTTTTCTCTCTAAAACTCTAATTTTTCCAGGAAAGAAGATCCTTGAAATCACTGAATAGGGGAAATCAATCTTGCAGAGTTCTCACCTTTCATTTAGCTACTTTTTATTTAATATCCTACCTTCTCTCTACTAGTTTAATTCTGCCGTACACTGTGCCTATGCCTACCAGTCCAGAGATTTTTACTTCAATTTCTCCAATTTATATTCTTCCTGATTCTTAGGATGAATAGATAGAGAAGACATTTGTGTTTCTGATTGGTTGTAACTTTCTGAGGATATGATTTTTCTTTCTCTATGTTCTTTAGATCAACCTCCCACCTTTTACTGCCTGTTCTCATGCCTATCTTCCACAGTACCTCATGTAACCACTTTCTGTACATTTCAGGAGTTCTTCAGGGAAAGCTGTCTTATTTCTAATTGAGACCACCCTCTGCAAGCAGCAAGGATTTCACTCAATCTGCTAAGGTGCTGACCACTCTGCCCACTTCCAAATTTATCTCTTCATCTATCTGACATTTCATGAGAAATTTATAATGAAACTCTTTACCAAAAAGTCAAAATTACCAGTAAGCATAGTGATAATGGATTATCTCGTAAGTTGCATACCATGTCCCATTGGCCTACAGAGTTATAAACATCTACTAGCTATTACAAATCAAAAGCACTTGGCTCAAACACCCATAAAGTGGACATAAGAATATTGGCTGATTGCATTCATGCAAATTTTTTATACCTGAATTGATCGCATTGAATTATATATTTAAAATCTTGGTTTGAAAAAAAGACCCAGAGGTAGAAATTTTAGGTAATTTTTGGAAATCTTTTATAAATCATATATATTGTATCCATCCATGTATTTTGTCCAGTTCTTTCTATTATGAGTATGATTGCATATTTCCTAAGTTCAGATGGTAGAAGCACCTCTTAAACTGACCTGTGTTTATGTAGATTATTCTGGTAAATATTACACAACTTTTTTATGTTGTTTTGTTGTTCTGTGTTTCATTAGTCTTCTCAATGAGCACAATCAATATACTTTATGTTTTCATGCATATCTGATCACAACTGGTGGCCTTACACAGGAGAGGGAAACCATACACACATTCTAAAAGGTACTGAATAATTCTACTCTCCTCTTGTGTTTCACCTTTTTCTAAAATTAACCACTCTTGAAGAAAAATGTAGCACTTTGGTTCAGCTGTTTCAAGAGTAGCAAGAATTTTATGTTAAACTAGCTTGTCATTTAAATGTATTCTTTGCTTTCTAACTGACTTAGTTAACTATTCTTCTAAAAGTTCCATCATTTTACTAAAATGCTCATACTGACAAACTAGATAAAAATATATCTTAATAAAAATTTAAATTATATAGTTAATTTTTATATATTTTGAATCATTTTATATCATTGTATAGGAAAACCAGGACACCAGAAACAATTTTTTTTGTATTTAACAATTTGGAACACTCAGTAACTTTCAGGTAAATATTTCACAGAACATTTCAGAAAACTCAAGTTTCTGAACTCTTGTTCAGGATGTAATGTAATAATTAAGTAACAAACTTAATTATTGTATTTTATATTTTTATTTGAAAACATTGCTATTACAATATTTTCCTATGTAATATATTTTAAGAAGAACCATGTAATCATAAGGGTATATATGCATTTTCCTCACTGAGATATAATTAAATTATAATCCTACATTTATGCAGTATTTGAAAGTCTAGTCTTCTTTAGGATCATATTCTCATTGGAGATGTAACCATTCAGGCAAAATAATTAAGAAAATCTGTCAATGTGAGCAATATCAATGTATAGTCAGAAAGACTATATATTTTTTGGTTAAGTAAACAATACTCCTGGGGAGGGGGCAAGAAAATAATTTAGCTAACCATCTTTTATATTTAGGGCTATACTAAAATTACTTTTATATCTGAAGGACAGCTTGGCAATTCACAGCATTTCAAAATTTGTACCCAAAGCAAATTTTTATAGAAAAATTATTGAGAAGGTAAAAAGGAGTTAGTAACAAAAAATGCTAACACATCCATAACTAGACTCATGCAACCAGGCTTTGCTATAATAAAGCACAGTTTTATTAAGCACTTAGTTAATTGCCACATTAAAATGATAGAGACCCAACTTATAAAAATGACATGAGAATGCAGGCTTCTTTTGCTGTGTTAACTGAAAATGCAAGCTGTACACACCATTTAATTAAGAAAAATGTAATCAAGCAATAGATAGTGTGGGTATTCAGTTTGGAACAAAACCTGCAGGTGTGTGGGGATAAGGAAATGTGATCATGACTTTGTTAGCTGACAGTACCATTTACTGGAAGTGGTTCAAGCTAAAGATTCATATATTTATCAAACCGAAATCAATAGAGGTGCTCGGAGGTTTTATGCTGTAGATATTACTTACTTTTAATTTTTAGTTTAGAGTTGCGTTTAAGACATGTATACAGGAATCCTACCTGAAGACCATATACCCAGTGTAATTTGAGGCTATTTGTTGAAAGCCAGCTTAATAATAATAAATATTTAAGTTACTCTATTGCAAATATTGAACTAAGGACTTTATATGGATTGTTATTTCTCTCAACAATACTTTCAAGTTCTTTCCAGTTTTACAAATGGAGGCTTGGGGACATTACATTACTTTTCTAAAGCCACACAACATGTAGTGGAGGAGACAGATTCCTAACAAAGCAAATATGCATGACTGTGTAGCTTGTGCATTTAAATTTTATGGCCTCTATCACTGTTTTAATTCAAATATCACCTGTGAAATAGTGGTCATTTTCAAGCTCTATGATATGAGATCTGGGGCAATAGATTCTTGTGTATAAGTTTACCCTAATTTCTTTAACTTTCTTTCCAGGAATAAAAAAGACAAGGGAGAAATGATAGTATATGTTCAGAGACTGTAAGGGTGACTGAAGACGATGGGAAATGTGGTTTTCCCTGGTGGTTAATCTGGAATACAAATACAATTATCCTTCACCAGAGCTGATTCAAAATTCAAAAACTTACTCTTGTCTCCTTTTAAAAATGGGAGATACTGCTTATTACAGACATTACATTAATGAAATGAAAGCTGTACTTTTTTAAAGAAATAAAAGTCTTTAGCTGGCCCTCCCAGAGAGTTATTCATCTCCATCACAGAATTATAGAGTAATGCCTCACCTAATCCTCATAAAATGTTACAAAAGAGTGAGCAGTAGACAGTCATTAGGATTAAACTCACAGCTAATTCACTGGGTTCTTAAAATCTTTTCTTAATAGAGACCACAAATTTTTAGAATATTTTACTCTCCTTCAGATTCTTTGTCAACTTTCCACCACCCTCCCCCATTTTTTAGAAAATTATACCTGAATTTTAGCTCTCACTTGGATCCAAACTATGATCAAGATAGTTTAGACACCATGGTAAGAAAATTTAAATATGCCTTACAGAATATACTATTTCTTAAACTCAACAATATTTTATACTAAAAAAGCAAGTAAAATAAAATTTAATATTATATTGAAATTTTGCTGATCAAGACATTTGCTCATAAAAAATTCTCCTTTAGTGATGACACAGCAAAATTTTAAAATTAAAATGACAATTGTCATTTTTCTTCAAATATTCAAATCCTTGACCACCAAAAAGTTATGATTTGTGTTCTTAAGGTATAGCTGGAAAACTGAAGCAGCACAATATTTAGATAATTTTTGCTACATTAAATAGCACTATGCTAGATAACTGAATGATAATATAGTTTACAGCAAAATTATTTTAAAACTTCTAATGTAACATTCTATAAATGTAGTAAGAAGAAAGTTAAGAAACATAAAGTGAGAATTTTAATGAACAACAAAAACTACAAAACAAAAATTAATATATTTCTCAAAAATAAGTTTTAATAAGTGCATTTGGAATTTATAAAATAACACTGCCAGAAAAAAATCAATTAGTTTACCTGATTCTCAATGAAGTGTTTGTCTGTTTTCAAGATGACATAAATGAGACACTGTGAAACAGTCATTTGGTTTTAAGTTCCTTATGAGTGTCCAAAAGAGCAGACAATAACTATATTATTTTTATTCACTATTTTTCTCTTTCCAAATAGTGGATCCATTTGCAAAGCTTCTACATTCAAAATTCTGCCAAGTTCCTAAGGGTTCTTTCTTTCTTCATGGCTCATTTTCACTGAAACTAAACTTTAATGCCTCAGGAAAGAATTTGGTTTAATGGATTGCAGATACATATTTTCCAAGTGGTATACACTTAACACACAAAAGACCAATGAATTGTATGTATATATGTTTTTGGTATGGGGGTATATTTATACTATTTTATTGGCATTATTCCAAAAAGTAGTCTTTTCATTCTATCTATTCTACTTATCTTGGTCACCTTCTTTCCTTACTTTGTCAATTAAGAATAAATAAGAAATGTCAAGAGATAGTCCCATAGGGAGAAATTCTATTTTAGTGGAAAGAGCTAAAGATATTTGATCAAATGACAAAGTTTGCCTCCTAACTTTGTGTCTCAGACATTATATAATATTGAACAAGTCACTTAACTCTTCAATATTCATTCTTCAACTAAAAAATGGAGATAGTTTGATGTGTCTCAGTGAGGCTTGTCCCTCTCACCTCCACTCATTCTCTAGTCATCTTTTATGACTCAGATATCTAAATTTACCCTAAATGTCATTCCATATCTTTCTTTTCAGAATAGATCATTGAGGTCTCTGTAGTCAGCAATTTTTTTTCTGTAAAGGGCCAGATAGTAAATCATTAAGGCTTTGAGGGCCATGTAATTTCTCTGTCACATTTCTTTTTTAAATTTCTTCCTTCCTTACTCTCTTCTTTCCTTCTCTCTGTCCTTCTTTCCATTCCTTATTTCATTACTGTCTTCCAGGGTTTTTCTTTTTATCTTTTACAATATTTAAAAATGTAAAAATTATTCTTAGCTCACGAGCCATGTAAAAAGGAAAAAAAACTACAAAAACTAGAACTAACAACATACTTAATGGAACAAAACAGGCAACATTTTTCCAAAAATTGGGAAGAAGACAAGAATGTCCTCTCTCACCACTCCTATTCAACATCATTGTGCAAGTTCTAAATAGTGCAATAAGACAAGAAAAGGGAATAAAACTATACTAAATGGAAAGAAATAAATATGTCTTTATTTGAAGATGAAATTATTGTCTGTATAGAAAACAACATAGAATAGAGCAACAACAAAACCCCTCCTTAACACAGAAGTGAGTTATACAAGATTGTAGCATAAAATGATAATATACAGATATAAATTGTTTTCTTATATAGAAACAAATAAACCCTTAAATTTGTAATAAAAATACCATACAGAACTTTATCAAAAATAAAATACTTAGTCATTAATCTAACAAAATATACTTAAAAATATGCATGTGGAAAATTACAAAACACCAAAAATGATTTTTTTAGTAATTAAATATATGGATATAGATTCCTCAATCATTGGTTGAAAGACTTAGAAGTGTTAAGATGTCAATTTTTTCCAACTTGATCTAAACAATCATTATCACCCTATTCAAAATCCCAGAAAACTACTAGTAGGTACCAACAAACTGATTTGAAATTTATATGGAAGGTCAATAGACTTGAAAAAATCAGCACATCATTGAAAGTAAAGAATAAAGTTACAAGACTCACACTAGCTGATTTCAAACTTTCTAAAGGCTATATTAACCAAGAAAATGTGATATTGGTGGAAGAATAACACAGAGATTAATGGAAAAGAATATAGATAACAGAAATAAACAACCCAAGTACCCATCGACAGACAAATGGATAAAGAAGATATGGTATGTATATATTCAATGGAACACTACTCAGCCACAAGAAAGAATGAAATTCTGTCATTTGTAACAATGTGGATGGACCTAGAGAATATTACGCTTAGTAAAATAAGTCAGACAGAGAAATACAAATACTGCATGACATCACTTATATGTGGAATCTAAAAAATAAAATAAACAAATGTATATAGCAAAATAGAAACAGACTCATAGATATAGAAAACAAACTAGTAGAGAGAAGGGGGAGAAACAAATTAGGGGTATGGAATTGAGATACAAACTATTACGTATAAAATAAATAAGCAACAATTGTATATTGGATAGCACATGGAATTTTATCCATTATCCTATAGTAAATTTTAATGGAGATAATCTGTAAAAATACTGAATCACTGTGCTGTACACATGAAATTAATATAATATTGTAAATCAACTATACTTGGTTAAAAAATAAAGAATATAGATCCCAGAAATAGATCCAAACAAATATAGTCAACTGTTTTTTTGACAAAGAATCAAATACAAATCAATAAACGTAATCTTTCCAATCCATGGCATGGGAACAATTGGTCATCCATATGCAAATAAAAATTAACCTAGACCTTACACATTATACAAAAAAAAAGACTTAAAATGGATTCTAGACCAAAATGAAAAACACAAAGCTATTAAACTTCTAGAAGATAACTTAGGAGAAAATCTACATGATCTTGGATTTGGAGATAAGTTTTTAATATGTAACACCAAAAGCAATATCCATGAAAGAAAAATATAGTTAGACTTTATTACAATTAAAAACTTGTTTATGAAAGACACTGTTAATAAACTAAGAAGACAAATCATAGACTGGGAGAAATACTTGCAAAATACATGTCTGATAAAGGACTTGTATCTAAAATATACCAAAAAAATCTTAAAATACAGCAATAAGAAAACAAAAAATGCAATTAAAATGGACAAATATCTGAACAGACATCTCACTAAAGGAGACATACAGATGGGAAATAAGCATATCTCAAGATGCTCACATCATTTATCTTTAGGAAATTAAAAATTTAAACAGCAATGATTTTTCCAAACTCACATTTTACAATGGCTAAAATTCAAACAAAACAAAGACTCTGACAATATATAATGATGTGGAGCATCAAGACTCTCATCAGTTTCTGGTGGGAATAAAAATTGATACATTTACTTTGACAGTCTGGCAGTCTCATAAAATTAAACATCATCTTAGCATATGATTCAGCAATTGCCTTCCTGGGAATTTACACACTAACTTGAAAACTTATGCCCACAAAAATATATGCACATGTTTGTAGCAGCTTTATTCATAACCACCAAAAATGGAAACAATGAAGATATTCTTTAATAGGGAATAAACAACTTCATTTTATCCATATGAATATGGATATTATCCAGTGATAGAATGAAATGAACTATCAGGCCATGAAAATACATAGATAAATCTTAAATACTTACTGATAAATGAAAGAAGCTAGGCTCAGAAAGCAGCATAATGTATGATTCCAATTATATTTTAATCTGTTAAAGACAAAACTATAGAGAAGGTAAATGGATCAGTGATTGACAGGGACCTGTGTGGAGAAAGTTCATAGGTGAAACATAAAAATATTTTAGGGCAATGAAACTATTCTGTGTAATATCACAATTATGAATATAAAATTTTAAGCATTTTTCAAAACTTATGGAACTTTACAGCACAAAAAGTAAATTTATTATATATACATATATTTTTTGAAAAAAGAAAGCATTCATGAGATCATGAATTTCCTATGCAGAGTGCAGAATGTGACAAAAATATAAATGTAGTACAAATGTATGAAACAACCTCACCAAAAGGAGTGGGGAATAAGGGGCTAACCTAAGTCACTTTGGGAATAAGCAGATTCTGTAAGACTAAAGGCAAAAGAATCTGTACACTCTTGCTGATAAAGTATCACATGGTATTATGGAGAGTATATTTGAATGTTGCTAAGGGAGTAGACTTTTAAAGTTCTCACCACACACACACACACACACACACACACACACACATTGTAACTATGTAAGGTGATAAATATCTTAACTAACTGTATTGTGGTAATCATTTTGTAATATATACATATAAAAATTACTCTATTAAGTATACCTTAAAGTTACATAATATTATATGCTGATTATATCTTAATATGGCTGGAAATACATATAAAATATATATTTTTAAAATTCTGAAACCATTTTACAAATAATTTGACTCTTCAACAGCAGGGGTTTGAACTGCAAGTCCACTTATATGTGGATTCTTTTCAATACTGCAGTTCTACACGATCTGCTGTTGTTTGAATCTGTGGATGTGGAGCCCCAGATACAGAGGCTCGAATATGAAGTTACACACAGATTATCAACTGAACAGAGGGTTGCACTTCTAACTCCTGGATTATTCTAGGGTCAACTGTATACTGTAATTAAATGACTGAGTAAATGAAAGGCAGAATCTTGGATCCAGATTTCTCATTGCTCGCATGGGAATTTATAGGGGAGGAAGATAAGATGATGTATGTTGTAATGGATTAGAGTTTGAGACATCAGTATGAACTCAGGTTTCATTTAATATAGATGCAGATGGTTATACATGGAAATATTTATAAATATGTGTACACATATCTATCTCCTTGCTCTGTCAGCTAAAAGAGCCTAGATGTGAAAACTTCCCCAAAGCAAAAAGCATATCTCATATCCAGCCCTCGGTTTCTTATATGATTTTCCAATTTAAACAAACAAAAGCAAGGGTCATGGATGAAATCACTAATTCTAGGACTGAGGCAGGGAATATAGAAAATGAGCACAGAGCATCACATATTGCCAGAGAGTATGAAAATGCTGAGGGAATAAAACAGAAAAAGAAAGAAAATCCACAGTGTGTGTGTGTGTGTGTGTAAAAGTGACATAGGTATAAAATGAAAGAGCCCTCATTTGACAAATTCGCAATTATTTAGCAACAAAGTTAATAAGGTAGTATGGAATCATAATATAAACTATAAAATAAATATCTATGAGTCTATATTGATATAGATTGAAAAATAAATGAATAAGTAAATAAATGAATAAATCTCTCATGCAAATGATCTCTAAATAACGTATGTAGATACTTTGCCTTTAATGAGGTGGCTCATAACTCCTATCCCTTGAGTGAGAGGTATACACAGTGATTTACTTTCTAAAGCAAAGGAGAAAGGGTAAACAAAACAGTAAGTTTATAGTGGAGGAACATGATAAACAATATTTCAAGCCAGGTGATTAGTATTAATAATTAGTCATACTGTTAGTATGTACTCCTGACTGATGTGATGAGAATCTTACTTCCTTTTGTAGTCTTCCTCCAAAAACACACTTCTTCACTGTAATAGTGAGAAAAACAACAAACAAATTCCAATGATTGACAATCTATAAAATATTCTACCAGAATTCAGTCATCAAAGTACAAACATACTTTGAAGATATTGCCGGTTTGGTTCCAGATTGCCACAGTAAAGTTAATATCATAATAAGGCAAATCACACAATATTTTTGTTTTCCTAGTGCATATAGAAGTTATGTTTACACTTTACTGTAGTCTATTATGTGTGCAATAGCATTAGACTAAAGAAACAATGTACATACCTTAATTTTTTAAATACTGTATAGCTAAAAAATGCAAACCATCATCTGAGACTTTAGTGAATCATAATTTTTTGCTGCTGGGATCATAATTTTTTGGTGCAGGAGGATCTTGTTTCGATGTTGATGGTTGATGACTGATCGGAGTGGTGGTTGCTGAAATTTGAGATGGTCATGGCAATTTCTTAAAATAAGACACAATGATGTTTTTTACATCAATTGACTCTTCCTTTCATGAATGATTTATCTATAGCATGCTGCGCTGTTTGACAGCATTTAACCCACAGTAGAACTTCTTTCAAAATTGGAGGCAAGCATCTCAAACCCTGCTGCTGCTCTATCAGATAATGTAATATTCTAAATAATTTGTTGCCATTTAAACAATCTTCACAGCATTTTCACCAGGAGTAGTTTCTATTTAGAAAAGTCACTTTCCTTGCTCATGCATAAGAAGCAACTCCTCATATGTTCAGTTTTATGAGACTGTAGCACTTGTGTCACATCTTCAGGCTTCACTTCTAATCCTAGTTCTCATTATTTCCACCACCTCTACAGTTACTTCCTCCACTTGTCTTAAACTTTTAAAGTCATTCATGAGGGTTGGAATCAACTTCTTCCAAACTCCTGTTCATGATGATATTTTGACCTTTACCCATGAATCACGAATGTTCTTAATGACATCTATAATGGTGAATCCTTTCCAGAAGGTTTCAATTTACTTTGCCCAGAATCTGTCAGAAGAACCCCTATCTATGGCAGCTATAACTGTACAAAATGGATTTCTTAAATAATAAGACTTGAAAGTCAAAATTACTCCTCCACCCATGGGCTGCAGAATGGATGTTGTGTTAACAGGCATGAAAACATTAATCTCATCCATCTCTATCAGAGCTCTTGGATAACCAAGTACATTGTCAATGAGAAGTAATATTTTGAAAGGAAACTTCTCTTCTGAGAAGTAGGCCTCAACAGTGTGCTAAAAATATTCAGTAAACCAGGTTGTAAACAGATGTGCTGTCATCCAGACTTTGTTGTTCCCATTTATAGAGCACAGTCAGAGTAGATTTAGCATAATTCTTAAGGGTGCTAGGATTTTCAGAATGGTAAATGAGCATTGGCTTCAACTTCAAGTCACCAGCTGCATTAGCCCCTAAAAAGAGAGTCAGCCTGTTCTTTGAAGCTTTGAAACCAGGCATTGACTTCTCTTTAGCTTTGAAAGCCTCAGATGGCATCTTCTTCTAATAGAAGGCTGTTTCTTCTACATTGATAGTGTAGAACATTTATTAATTATTCTAGCTCTATCTTCTGAAAAATTTGTTGCAGTTTCTACATTAGCTCTTGCTGCTTCACCTAGCACTTTTATGTTTGGAGATGGCTTTTTCCTTAAACCTCATGAACTGACCTCTGCTAACTTTCAGCTTTTCTTCTCCAGCTTCCTAACCTCTCTCAGCCTTCACAGAATTGAAGAGAGAACCTTGCTCTAGATTAGGCTATGGCTTAAGGGAATGTTGTATCTGGTTTGACCTTCTGTCTAGTTCACTAAAACTTTCTCCATATCAGCAATTAGGCCGTTTTGCTTTCTTATCATTCTTGAGTTCACTGGAATATAATTTTTAATTTATTTTAAGAACTTTTTCTTTGCATTCACAGCTTGGCTGTTTGTCCCAAGAGGTCTAGCTTTGGGCTTATCTCAGTATTTGACACGCCTTTCTCACTAACCTTAATCACTCTTTCACTTGAACACTTAGAGGCCATTGTAGTGTTATTAATTGGCTTAATTTCAATCTTATTGTGTCTCAGAGAATAGGGAGGCCCAAGGAGAGAGAGAGCAATGAGGGAACGACTGGTAGGGGAGCAGTCAGAACACATAACATTTATTAAATTTGCCATCTTATACATGCACAGTTTATGGCACCCCAGAACAATTACAATAGTAACATCAAAGGTCACTGATCACAGATCACCATAACAAGTACAATAATAATGAAAATGTTTGAAATATCTAGAGACATAATGTGACATAAGGTTAGTAAATACTGTTAGGAAAATGGTGTCAATAGATTTGCTTGATGCAGGGTTGCACAAACCTTCAATTTGTAAAAAAAAACACAATATCTGTGAAGTACAATAAAGTGAAGTGCAATAAAATGAGATATGCCTATAAAAGTCTAAAAAACTGTCACAATCAAGAGGAGCCTGAGAAGACATGGTTATTAAATGTATAATGGATGGGGTCTTGGGACAGAAAAGGGATATTCATTTAAAAAATTAAGTAAATTTGAATAAATATGCATACTCATTAATTATAATGTATGAATATGTGTTCACTAATTTTGACAAATGTATGATACAAGTGTAAGATGTTAATAAATGGTGAATATAACTGTAGTTTCCATACTATTTTACTTTTTAACAGCTTTATTGAGATATAATTCATATTCCATACAATTCACCAATTGAAAGCATAAAATTAATACTTATTAGTATTCCACAGACACATGTAACCATAGTTACAATTAATTTTAGAAAACTTACACCACCTCAAAAAGAAATCCTGTACTCTTAATCTCTCACCCACTATTCTTCCAGTTCACCTCCCCAACTATAAGCAAACACTAGTTTACTTTCTGTAAATATAGATTTATTATTCTAGATAATTTATTTGAATGAAATTATGCAATCTGTGATCTTTTGTGATGGGCTCCTTTCACTTATAATAATGGTCTCAAGGTTCTTCCTTGTTGTAGCTTGTATCAGTATTTCACTCCTTTCTGTAGTTGAAAAATATTCTATTGTATGTATATAGACATTTTTACCCATTCATCAGTTAATGGACATTTGGGTTGTTTCCAACTTTCCCCTATTATGAAAGCTGTTACTATAAACATTTGCATTTTTGTGTAGAAATAATTTTCAACAATTTTTTCTAATTTTTTTTCTCTCAGTCTTCTTATTGTTCCTCTTTTGATAACTAATTATTGCATAGCAATATATTTTTATTATGTAAACAAGATATATATTAATAGACCACTATGTCTTAGTCTTAAACATTTTTATACCTTGGTCAATATTTGGAAATATTAATTTGCATTATGGCATATGTAAATTTTGTGTTGTAACGAATGTATGAAATGTGACATGTAATCGCCTTACCTCTTTGTTAGCAAGAGCTGAGAAGCCCCAGAGATGTATGATTGACTAGATATCTGTATCCAAATGAGTTTCATAAATTTTAAAGCAGAGCTTTTAGATGTATCTGTCATATCTACTTCCTTCTACTTGTATTCTAAGTATTTAAAATGAAGATATTGTGTAGTATGATTCATAACCCTATCAGAAATGTTAATTTCCTTCTTTATGACTCTGTGACATATGTTCTATACAGCTTAGAACAATTCTGATAAAAATGTTAAAAATGTATAAGTTGCTCTCCTCCTCTTCTTCTTTTTTTTTTAAATAACATTACTGAAACATAATGCGTAGTAGCCAAAAGGATTCCATATAAGCCCATGGCAGTTCTCAGAGTCTTATAAGCAACAACATTCATTATAACTTCAACAAATATTCCAATTAACCTTGATGCCTAAACTCCAGCTAAAATGATGTCTAAACATCTATAACAAGTAGATGGTTTACTACCCTATAGACTACAATATTTCCAAATTCTTGGACATAAACTGAAAGGCATAATTTCTTATATTTCCTTACCTTTATTAGTCATTTCCTGTAATTTTCTTATAGTCAGAGAAATTAGTGCTCTTTATTATTGAATTCACATATTGTCCCAATCAGTGTAGTTGAATGATTGTATAATTACAAACATAACAACAAATTAAAAAAATTAGTTTTTCTTTTTCATTTTGTTAATTAAAAATCCACTTTTGTATAAATATCCATGTCAATACCTAAATAAACTTGAATTAAAGATGGCTATAATATAATTTAGACCAAAGAGGTTTGATTTAAAATGAGCTAAAATGTTTTTTAAGTTATAGCCACAATTGCTTATAGCTTACTGCTTCTTAACGGGCAACATACACCTGAGATAAGAATATTTTCTATTACTTTTTAACTGGATAAAAGTCTTATTAAATTCGTGTGGAAGGAAAAACAATGCTATAATGCTAGATGCCTTCCCCTTCTCAGTCTTGAGCTCTTCTTTCCCTTTTCTTACACTGGACATGAATTAGCAGCTAGCTACTTTAATTCACTAATCTATCCATTTAATTATTCACAGCACACATGAAACATCTGTTATATAGCAAATACTGAGTTTTATTAGCTAAACCACTTTTTTTTAATTATGGAAAATGAAGGCTCATAATACGGACTGATGTCCTTGATGCTCCCTATGAGTTTCTATTGATAACCCTTTATTTTACCATTTTAACAGGAAATAAAAGGAGGAAAATAGAGTACAAAATATTTTATGAAACATGTAAGAGATAGAGATAGCTATAAGATAAAATATGCAAATGAAGAAATACATATATAAATTTTTCACAAATAAAAATAGTAATGTTCACTTGCTATCAGACTCTCATCTAAATGACAGTTTTTTGAGGGTAAAGTTTAGCTCAGATGTAGTGCTAGCTCCTCTCCATCTCTTTCATTGTTTTAAATTATTTCTTTCACCATTGTCACTCATCTTCCTCAAACATTCTATTGCCTTTTTAACAGAATGCTTAATTAATCAAATGCCTATTTAATAAACACCTATTTTGTGATAGATACTGTAGAATTAGAAAAAAAAATTTCTCACAAATGATTGGAAGACAGGGACACATATACAGTTATGGTACGTTAATATAGTATTTATATACTTATGTTATAGTGGGTTGTATGGTGGCCACCAAGAATATATGTCCACATACCAATTCACAGAACTTGTGAGTACTATTTTATATGGTAAAGAGTGATTATTACTGTATTCAACAAAATATGTGATTCATCAAGAATTTTGAAAGGGTATGCTTATTTTGGATCATCAAAGTGAGCCCTAAATCTAATAACAAGCATCCTCGTAAGTGTAAGGAAGAAAGAGACCGATAGATAGGAGTAGGCGATAATGTGACCACAGAGGCAGAAGTTGGAGTGATGCAGCTATAAGTCAAGGAACACCTGGAATTATCAGAAGCTGAGACAAGAAATGAATTCTCCCACAGAATCCCCAGAGACAACAGGGCCCTGACAAATTTTGGGCTCCAGAACTGTAAGAGAATAACTTTCTGTTGTTCTCAGCCTCTAATTTTGTAGTAATTTGTAACAGCAGTTTCTGGGGTATGTATGTATGTGTATATACATATATACATATGTATATGTATATATACATATATATGTAAGAAAAAATAAAAACAGGTATTAGAGGTATGCACAAGACGACTGGCTCCCATTAAACTACTTAGATTTCAACCCAAACATCACCTCTCCTATCTGCTTTCATTCACTATGTTTTATATCTCCTGTTTAATATCTTTCATATCAGTTATCCTCTTTGAAAATCATTTTTTCACTAATTTATTTGTCTATCTTTTGTTTGTTTGTATATTTTCCATGTCTTGTCAATAGAACACAAGGCCCTTGAGGTCAAAGAACTTATCTTTCAAATAATAAGTGATAAATACATGTAATAAATGAAATAAATGAAGAGTCTTGCTGGGAAAGAGGGTAGACTAGAATCCACTTGTACTGTTTTTTCTGAAGAAACAAATATCAAGACACTAATCTTACTTATTAGATTAACTGAATACTCTATTTCAGTATAAAATACTGAAATGATAATTCAGGTGTTTGCCCCTTCCTAACAAAAAGTACTTCTTTCTCCTACTTCTTGTAAAGATCTATTATTTAGTTAACTATGGTGGAAGTTTCTGTTAACCTTTATTTCTTTACCTCTCTTAAATCATCATTAATCAAGTTAATTGCCAATTTCAAAAGAAGTCATCTAAAGCATCAATGCATATAGTATGATTCTCTTTTGTAAAAAATATACCTCAATATATGGAAACACATGCTTGTACATTTTTACTCAAGTAGAGATAACAAAGCATAAGGATACACATCAAGAGGTTAAAAATCGGTTACCTAAAGGACGTGAGAGAAAGTGTTTTTTGTGTGTATGTGTGTGTGTTTTGAAGGAGTAACAGAAGAGATTAACTTTGCATTTCTATATTTTGTATTGCATTTCAATTGTTACAATGTACATTATTTCTATAATTTGAAGATCAAAAAATTTTTGAAAGAATAATTCTTCTTTGTGTTCTTTTTTAAATTTTATTCTCATTCAAATTCCAACTATCTTAACTCAGCTTGAAGTTACCTTAGCTTTGAAATAGAGTTTTTTCTCATCCTTCTGCATCTTCTCATTTCAGTCCATCCTACACATTTCTTAGATGTAGCTTCATATAACTCAAAAACCTATTATCTCTCTTTAAAGGCTATAAAATTATTAACAAAAGCCTATATCACATTCATAATGTTCAAAATGAGGCTCTTTTAAACTTACTATTCTACTACTTTCCTATCCTTTATAGAAAAACCTCATGTTATTTCCAATGATAGAGACATCATGGATTTAGCCATTTGTAATTATCTAAGCAGACATAAGCCATCTGATATTGAAACAAAACTACATATTCATCTTAAAACCTCATGCTTTTTTTTTAATGCATTAAAGATTCTTGTGAACTTGGATTTTTAAAAGCAATAGTAAATTTTTCTAGTACTTTACAAGCTGTTTTTCCCTATATGAGCTCATTTGATACTGACTGTGCTGTGTTAGTCAGATATTAGTATATTTATTTTATAACTGAGGAACCTAAGGCTCACAAACATTAATTTGACCAAAATCATACAAAGCTGTCAATTGAACTTCAGTTTTCTGCCTCTAAAATGTGTATTCTTCCATTAAACAATAATTCATCTCATCATTCTCAGTTCTTTCAACTTGATTGAAAATTCTTTGATAAATAAAGGTCCTGGTTTTATTTATCTTTATATCTCCAAAAGTAAATGAGAAAATACTTTGAAAGACAATTTCAATAAATGTTTTTAATTAAATAATGTATTTGTCCTTCAGACAAACTGACTAAATTCTTTTTTTTTTTAGTGGCATACCCAACCTTCATTTTTTTTTTACTTACTTAATTAATTTATTTATTTTTTGGCTGTGTTGGGCTTTCTTTAGTTGAGGTGAGCGGGGACTACTACTCTTATTTGCAGTGCGCAGGCTTTTCATTGTGGTGGCTTCTTTTGTTATGGAGCATGGCTCTAGGCACACAGGCTTCAGCAGTTGTGGCACGTGGGCTCAGTAGTGTGGCTCACAGACTCTAGAGCGCAGGCTCAGTAGATGTGGCGCACGGGACTAGCTGCACCGTGGCTTGTGGGATCTTCTGAGACCAGGGCGCAAACCCATGTCCCCTGCATTGGCAGGCGGATTCTTAACCATTGCACCACCAGGAAAGTTGCCCTGACCATATTCTTAATGATATCACTTTAGACAGTACCAGAAAATATGGTTATATGCTTAGATAGTTTTAATCAGTTGAATAAAACAAAGATTCTGTACTAAAAATTTTCTGATAGACTGGAAGAATGGGCTAAAATTTAATGGGATAATGCAAAGGTTTTATACTTTGTTCCAAAACAGAGCTCTCTGAATAAAATAGAGAAAATGGCATGTGATAAATCTTTAAGATTATTTAACATATATATGCTTATACAGTCAATTCTTGTTATTTATGTTTGTCAATAGTCATGTTCTATAAAGATGCTAGAAACACTAATTTAGTGAATACTGAACTATGGTTCCTTGATAAAATACAGGTGAGTTAGGTTCCTGTGAGCTTCTGGTTACATTTCCATCCACTGATCAATATATTACCTTGTTTTATATGTGTTTCTGTTTAAAGACAGCTTATGTTATTATTGATTCTTTATTATTATACAATAGTGACTCTGTCATTAAAATCACATTAAAATCATTAAAATATTATTGACTCTTTAACATTAAAATAACAGTAGCATGGCTTCCCTTGTGGCACAGTTATTGAGAATCCACCTGCCAATGCAGGGGACACGGGTTCAAGCCCTTGTCCGGGAATATCTCACATGCTGCAGAGCAACAAATCCTGTGTGCCACAACTACTGAGCCTGCACTCTAGAGCCTGTGAGCCACAACTACTGAGCCCACACACCACAACTACTGAAGCCTGCACACCTAGAGCCCGTGCTGCACAACAAGAGAAGCCACTGTGATGAGAAGCCCACACACCACAGTGAAGAGTAGTCCACACTCTCTGCAACTAGACAAAGCCAATGCACAGCAACAAAGACCCAATACAACCAAAAATATAATTTAAAAAAATTTCTAAAAGAAATAAAAAATAACAGCAGCACTATTACTCATGACAATAAAGCTAATCTAACAAATATTTTATTCATAAGATCATCATAGCCTTCTTTTGATTAAGAACACTAGACAATACTTCAGCACTATGTTTGGGGGTTATTTTTAAAACAGAAATTGCCAACAACAACAACGCAAAAACTTGACAAGCCTGGTATTAAATAGATCATGAAAAGAACACTTGTTTACAGTATGAGAGCTTAAATAAGAAAGAAGAATGTCCCTTCTTCAGCCTCAGCTGGGAACTTGCGTACTGGGTGATGCCAATTTTCACTGCCGTGCTCAAGTGCATGAATGGCATGCAGTGAAAGTGCCACGAGTATTGATCTGAGGTTACAAATAAAGTTTAGCAAGCAGGTAAATGTGCAAATACAGAATCTGCCAAAAATGAGGATTGGCTATATTTATGCATATCATTTTAGACAGTTTAATTTTCTTAAAAAATGCATGTTTTGTGTTAATGTGAGATCCAAGAAAGTAAATAGGTTCACCCTGTCTGTTTTTATTTTTTGCTAATATATCTAAAAGGTTGTGATTACTATCTTATAAATTAGTAAAATTGAGGGGCTTCTGATGTTTTTGGAGTCAGGTGAAAATTATACACTTCATCTGTAGAAGAAATGTACATGGAAAAAGTAGTTTGCACATAGTTTCAGGTAGTTCATGAAGTTTAGGGACACATAGTCACACTATTGTAAGTTCCCTTGACTTAGAAAATTACATTCAGTTTTTTTTTGTGTGTTTTTTTTTAAAGTATGTCCTTGTTGGTTATCTATTTTAAGTATAGCAGTGTGTACATGTCAATGCCAAACTCCCAATCTATCCCTCCCCACTTAAATGTTCTATTAAGCACATTTCTAAAAGATTATAAAAATAAAAATGAAAATAAATATAAGACAAAATGAAAACTAGAAGCTATATAGCATGGCTCAAAAAAGCAAGACAGTTAAACCAGAGAGTTTTTTAATAGTCATCTGCATGTATATTAAAGGCTACCATATGGAAATTGCTTTATTCACATCTATGTAAGAATTCATAGCACAGAAGAATAATTAATGAGGGGAAGCTACAAAGGACTATAAAAAGTAATCTCTGGCCAACAAAATTATCCAAACATCAGTGAACTTCCCCAGAATGTAAGTAGGTACCTGTCCCTAAAGTCTTTAATAAAATTATAAATGATTATTTGTTGGATATATTGAAGGTATTCAAACATCATATGGGATTTACAAGGATACTTAATGTTGAATATTTAGAATCAGAGATTTCATAATTTATGAAGGTTAAATTTTATTTTTTCTTTAAGTAAAATATTAATAAGCAAGAAGAAATAGTTCACAAATAAAATAATGTCTTTCCCTTTCCCTGAAAATGAAACTTCAAAATAATGTATTAAAGTTTTAAACTTTTGATTTTTTTTAAAACTGTTATATCATATAACAATGTTTTGTTTGAGGAGAAATTTATTGGAGCTACAACACTCTTACATCCAATTCAAACAAAAACTCCCTTTTAGTATAAAGAGTATCATCCAAATGAGCTGCTCTTATTTATTTTTAATATAAATGATATTAAGCAACTTACATTTACTAATATAGAGACCCCAGCTTAACTTGGAGATATTCTCTATTGTATAAATGGGTAAGAATAATATCTTTATTTATGCTGGGTTTTATAAAAATTAATAAACAGAAAGCTCAAATAGAATTGGAAGACCAGAATTGGGAGCTCTCATGGCCTGCAATGATAGTTGAGCCCAACAGGAAAAAGAAAGACTCTTCTTTTCTGGCGAGGACTCAGCCAATGAAAAGCCATGGACTTTTTGTTTACTATAGCCCTCCCATCTTCCTATTTCCCTTCTATAAAACAGTACTTCTCTTGCTATGTGGGGACTTGCACATGACTCACCATGTTTGCAGACACTGAATTTCAATCTTCTGTTGATTCTGAATAAACCCATCTTTGCTGGAGAAATATCTAGCAGTCTATTTGTTTTAGGTCAACAAGTCATAACAATTATTTCATTTCTGAATTTCTCAACATCATTTTTTACATTAAAAAATTATTTTGTAGCTCATTTTCCAAAGTAAATTTCACTTTTATTTTTGTATTTCTTTTCAAGTTTTTCCATAAATCACAATATGAGAACAATCATAAAATACTAGTTTCATAATTCAATGGGCATTCAATAAATGTAAAGTGTCTTATTTTTATTGAAAACAACTCTGAAAAATCAGTCCAACTATTTGTGTTGATTTCTTCACTGATTAACATTGTTGAATTGAGACTGAGAAAAATTCTCTGAGAAATTATAACTTGGATTGTCAATCAATGGGTAAATAAATATGTCCCTTTGATAACTTTATCCTCAAAATTTTCTCAGCAAATAAAATCAGCTATCCTTAGAGGTATTCAAGAAGTGAAAAAAAATATCAGTGGATCTGAGACAGAAATAAAAATAGAATATACAATCATATGATTAAAATATATTTCAAAGTTATTTCCTGTTAATGTTAGGTTATTACAATCTGAAAGGAGAGTAAATCAAGATTATTATAAATGTGTTGATAACAATAGGGAAGTATTTTATATATTTTAAAATATTACTATCCCTCTTGTATATACATATACAAAAACCCTTCAACATCAGGGACAGTTGTAAGAGGATGTTTTATAATTTATACACTGTTTTTGTGAAATGTATCCTTTTTCACACAATAAAATCATATGAAACTTTGTGGATTTCTTTTCTATTTCACTGGGATGGAGGAGAGAGAGCGTGGAAGTTTTGCAGAAGTAATTCTAACAAGTAACTGAGCTCTGTTTTACAGTATGGTAGAATTTGTGTCTCTTGGGTAAAATTATCCAGAGAAAATATAATAAAAGGAATCCTTAAAGTTATTGGAAAATAACATATTTCATTCATTGAATTTTTCTTTCACTATGTTTTTTGAGGATTTGCTTCCAAGATTACTTACATGGTTTTTGCAGATGCAATTCCTTCTTGGGTTTCTGACCTGAAGCCTTAACTTGCCAGCTGTCTATTGGCTGGAGCCTACTCTAAGTTCTTTGCTGTATTGACGTTGAAGATCAGAATATACCACCCCCAAAATATGCCTCTTGGCATAAATGTTATTTTGAACTGGTTAATTCTAAGAAATGGCAAATATAGGGAGAACTCTGAAAACTGAGTGGAAGTTACCCTTTCATAAGGAAAGGGAAATCTTCATTTGTAAGGGTATCTCCCTCTCTGTACCAGGAAGAGGAGGATGACCAAATCTTTAGAAACTCTTATCAATGGAGAAGGTACAGACTTAAATCTGCATAACAAGCATAACATTGCTTACTGTGCTTTTCCTGGTAACATTCCATAACCTCTCCCTCCCCCATCCCCAAAATTTTCTTTTGTCTTTATAGCTGGAGATGGTATTTAAGGGGATGACTTGGGCAATTTCAGGGAGTTACACAGTTGCTTCATTGTCTACCATGTATACAGGAGGTGTACAAGTTATTAAACATCTGTTTTTCCCTTGTTAATCTCTCATTTTATTATGGGGATGGTGTCTCAGCCAAGAACCTAGAAAAGTAGAGAAAAAAATTACTTTTCTTCTGCAGAGACTCCTACAATATTGTGATTTATAAGAAATATACCTGGCCATTCAGATGACCAAACTATATTCCATATATATTTGGTCTTAATCCATGGTCCCTGGCTTACAGCTCCATAAGCCCTTGGGATTTTCTAAAGAATATGGACAATGGAGGCAACATTTGTCTTTTGTTATTATATTTGGTTTCTTATGCTCAGTTCCTAAAAAGCTTCAGAGCCATAAATGTGAAATACGTGTTTTGTTATTTATAACAAGCCCCTTTCAACTTCATCTGAGTTTATGTTAATAAGTGACTTAGGGGGAACCAACATTGAGTACAGGATTGGAATCTTCAGTCCCACCCCCTGATTTCCAGGGAGGACAGAGGGCCTGGAGTTTGAATCAATACCAACGGCCAATAATTTAATCAATGGTTTAATGTCTATGTAATAAAGTCTCCATAAAAACCCAAAAGAAGGGGGTTCAGAGAGTTTTCAGGTTGGTGAACGAGAACACTTCCACATGCCTCCATGCCAGGCCCCAAACTCCAAAACCGCAGAAACTTCTTTCTTCAGAACCTCACCCTATGTATCTCTTAAACTGGCTATTGAGTCATGTCCTTTGATATCCTTTATAATAAACCAGTAACCTAGTGAGTAAACTGGTTTCTTGAGTCCTGTGAACTCAGTCCTGTGAATTAATAGTCAAGGAGGAGTTCATGGGAACCTCTGATTTATAGCCAGTCAGTCAGAATACAGTTAACAACCTGGACTTGCCATTGGCATCTGAAGTGGGGGAAAGCAGTCCTATGGGACTGAGACTTTAACCTGTGGAATCTGGTAATATCTCCTGGTAGATAGTGTCAGAATTGAATTGAATTGTAGGATACCCAGCTGGTGTCCCAGAATTGCTTGACATTGTGAACCCCCCAACCCCCACCACTGACATGTTGGAACTGGTAACCAGAACACTTATCTCTTTAACATGGTAACTTGCTTCATCAAAGCCAGAAAGGAAGAGACTAGTAGCAAGATGGAAGTCAGTATTTCTCGTAATCTAATAAAGAAAAGACATCTACTCAAAGTTGAGATATTCTAAGAAGCAAGTTACTCAAAGGGATGTGATTATACAAGGCTGAGAATAACAGGAGTTGGGATTATGGGTTGAGGTAGAGCATTTCAGAAGCTACCCAGCAAACTATGCATCCAATAAATATGAATTTACTCTTTTGCCTTGGGCACTGTTTTAGCTACTGAGGATACACTGGTGAGCAAGACAGATCAAACATCTTGCTTCATAGTACTTAGTCTCCTTTAAGAATAATAGTCATACTGCTGTTAAAGTCAGCCATGTGGGCAGGACAAAAGAATGATTAAAGGAAGGTCTTGGAGAACAGTTGGATGGCTATAATAATCCAGAAGAGGAAAGATGAGTGTGACATACAGAATTTAGATTAGGGCAATATATAGCCTTGGGCAACTTGTGACACTACCAAAATAGGGTATGTCTAAAGTGATGGAAGGTATAGGGTAAAATGGATGAATCATTTGAATTTGTTGAATTTGAGAAGTGTGGATGCCAACATAGAAAGTGCCACTAGGCTACTAATTACAGAATTTCTGGAGTTCTAACCTAAATACACTCTGAAAATCACATCACATAATATCTACTTTCTAATACCTTCAAATAAATTTTATCAACCTACATCCATTCAGAACTCATCTTGTGTTCTTTCTTATTTTTTTTATTCTTTTTTGTTTTGTTTTGCTTCCATGACTGTCCTTCTCCATTTTCTTCATTCATCACTGTGCTCAAGACACTAGATTTAATATATCTTCCTAATATCCTTTCCACAGTTGATTTATATACTAAAAATCTACACAGGCATTAAAAAAAGACTTTCCAAACTACCTTCCATGCATGGATTTTCCATCTATCCTTAAAAATATGATTTTGGTTTCAGAGTACATATATTAAAATTTATGTTAATAGTATCATAATTTTCTCATTCTATTTTTTAACTTTTTTATTGAATAATATGCTATAGCATTTCTCCATATATGTACATCTGGTTTATTACTTCTGGCAGCTGCATAAATTTTCATCAAGTATACACAATTTATGTTTACATTCCTCTAATAATGAATGAACTAATATCTCTATCTGAGGCTTTCTCAACATAACACTTTAGTAAATACTTTAAATGTGGCTCCTTGATGATGTGTCCCAGAGGTTTACTGTGCTAAATACTTTGGAAAACTATTGCTAGTATGTAGTATGTACAAAAATTCATTTTCATAAGTAATTTCAAAGAGCTCTCCTGCAACTCTTTATGTTCTTATCAGCATTTAAAATTATTTGACTTTTTTTAATGTTCACAATCTGATAGATATACAGTTATCTATCTCATTGTATTTAAATTTGCATTTTTCAGATATAAAAAACTCATGTATCTGTTTATAAAATTATTAGCTATGTAAAAGGGTTTTCCTCTTTTATGCTACCAATTGAAGACTACCATATGTTGTATAAATATATATCTTCAATTTTAGTAAGTAGTGTCTGTTTTCTAAAGCAGTACCATCTATTTTCACTCTCATAACAATGTATGAGTAGTCCAGCTATTCCACATCTTACTAACATTTTCCCCCAGCCTATGCTTAATTAAATACACACACACATCCACACATCCACATGCAAATCAGATACAACCATTTCTAGAATTCCTGCAGATTTCTCACAGTGTGTGTGTGTGTGCATGTGTGTTTGTGTTTATGCATGTGCACACGCATATGTCTCTATATATGAGAGAGAGTGGAAAACATCAAATAGGCCATCTTCACTGTTCAGTGTTGGATTCAGAGAAAGGAACCAGAAACTCATCTATTTGAAAAATATTCCCAAAATTTAGAAAGTAATACTTTTTATCTTTTAATATTTTAATTCTATGAATATGAAAGACTTTCACTCCCTCATCAAGATGCTCCTAGTATATATGCTACAATTTAAAACTTTCTTCCTCCAGATACATTCTTTCTAAAAGCAAGTAGAATTGCTAACATAAGTTCAATGTACTTTTTTCTTTAGTACTAACTGATGCATATATATATACATGTGTAACAAACTTGATGTTTTGTTTCAATTTTTTGGTTTATATTTTCTGACATCCACAAAATATTTTTTAGAAATATACTTGGAAATTTTGTGGGTTAATGAGGTTTGCCTTCTGAAAAAAATAGTTCTTAGAGCTAAGTTGTAGATTAAAATATGTCAGAGAGGAATATCTTGGAGCGACTTGAGTCTTATAGTTTTGAACTGACACTTTCTTCTCCTGACCTAGGATGTGTATTTTGTTCTTCTTCATAGCTTCTCTGCATACATTTGCATCCACAGCCTTTATTCCAACAGTTGTTATCATCGTTACTTGTGATTCCTAAGAGTTTAGCCCCTCAATGGTTATTTACCAACAGGTCTAGATGCTTCTTTTGGTGGCACAAGGTAACACTCCAGGGTTGACAGTTCACAGAAAATGACCCTGCTGTCCTAACTCTAAATAAAGTAGCAAGACTAGTGGTTGTCATACTCTATTCCTTGATAGGAATCAGGTTTAAAAAAAAAAAGGATTTGCTTAAAATGACCTTACAATAATTTATTTAAATTATGTGTTATTGCAAAAGAAGCTAGTAAGCCATTTTTTGTCATATGTGCTTACTATGGAGATTTTTTTGGTGTGATTTAGAAAACATTTTTAGTACACCCTTCTATATAATATTTTGTAAGGTTGGCTGTCAGTAAGGAAATCACCTTAAACATATTTCTTCAAAAAAATATTGTTGCTACAAAAATTAAACATGCAATATACTATAAAATGTTATAATTAATTCAATTTTAAGAAATTAATTTAAAATATTTTGTTTTCACATATGCTAAAAATGTGTATGTTCTATGCATATGGTGTAAACAATTCCCTTTCATATTTTTCTCATAAAATTTAAGATAAGCAAAGTAATTTTTTTTTTTGCAAAGTAATTTTAGGAATACAAAAATATGAGTTTTGAATACTTTCTAATATTGAAAACATATATATAATGGGCTGGGAAAATTTTGAAAGTATTCATTTGTTTTATTTTTGCATATCTATTTGAATTAATATAATGAGAACTATCAGAGGTTGGCAATTTTAGTTAGAGTATGTGAAAATGCACAGAAATAGAAGGTAAAATTCACTAGGAAAGGGACTTTTAATTATGTGGAGTAAAAAAAAAAAATAGTGAAAATAATACGAGACCAAAAAAGTGCTATCTTTATTTGTTTTCATTTATTTAATATATTTTATTTCTTTCTTGTTTGGAATTTTAAAAAACTTTATCACAAATATATGCACAGGTCCAAATTCATCAAAATATAGACATTAAATATGTGAACCTTTTTGTATATTAATTATATTGATATTTTTGTATATAATTAATATACTTTTGTATATTAATTCCTCATTAAAGTTGGAAAAAAAATAACCTCTCTCTATCCTGAGAGAGGTTAAATGGATCATCATGTAAAAATTCAGATTATGAAAAAAAAAATCAGATTATGGTTCAGTTGGTCTTTTTTGGATCTTGGCAGTAGAATGACTGTATTAATTTCCCATGGATGCTGTAATATATTACCATATACTTTGTGGCTTAAAAGAACTAAAATTTATTCTGTCACAGTTCTGGATGCCCGAAGTCCAAAATCAGGGTGTCAGCATGGCCACATTTCCTCTGGGGTTCTAAGGGAGAAGACATTCTTTGCCACCTCCAGCTTTTGGTAATTGTTAGCATTCCTTGCCTTGTAGAAGCCTCGCTCTGTTCTCTGCCTCTGTGGTCACAATGCTGCCTCCTTTTATATCTATCAAATATTCCTTTTCCTCAGTCTTAGAAAGACACTCATCATTGGATTTAGAACCCACTCAGACAATCCAGGATAATCTTATCTCAAGTTCCTTAACTTAATTACATCTACAAAGACCCTTTTCCCAAATAAGGTAACATTAACAGGTTCTGAGAATTAGGATGTGAATACATCTTATTGAGGAACCACCATTCAACCCACTTCAATGACCTAAAGAGAAAGGCACTAAAATAAATAAATAAATAAATAATGTTTCATATGTAGTTTGGAAAAGAAAACAACTCTTTAGTAACATTTATACTATTTTATAATCATGTTCCTTCTAAAATTATCTTTGTTCCTATCTTTCATTCCTATCTGTGGTTTTCCTCCCAGTACCTTCTCCCAGTAATTTTTCTCTATTCCCCATATTTTCTTCTATGTTTTTTTAACTGATTAAGCTGAGGTTTGTGTAATGGAGGCACTTCAATGTATAGGAAAAATAGTACAAGAATTTCTGGAAAACATGCAGAATCAGGTAAAGCTACATGGAAATAAGCAGCAGACTTCTATTTTAGGAAAAATCACAGAGGAATTCTCACATGGACCTTCAACTCTGAGGGCAATCCTCATGGAAAAGAACACAGAAGATTTAAAGAACATTAGTCCATGTTTGAAAGGAGTTGAAATATGTGTTCAATCCAGCCAGTGATTGGTGGAGGGTTTCAAAATACATTGATGTAATCAATGAGTAATATATACATGAGAATTAAGGACAAGTAATGAGAAGACAGAGACCAGGAAGACAGAGAATACAGCTTTGAGGTACAACTCATGAAGCCACCTCTGTCAATGAGAATAAAAATTAGTCAAATAGGGCTTCCCTGGTGGCGCAGTGGTTGAGAGTCCACCTGCCAATGCAGGGGACATGGGTTCGTGCCCCGGTCTTGGAAGATCCCACATGCCGTGGAGCGGCTAGGCCCGTGAGCCATGGCTGCTGAGCCTGCGCATCCGGAGCCTGTGCTCCGCAACAGGAGAGGCCACAACAGTGAGAGGCCCACGTACCGCAAAGAAAAAAAAAATTAGTCAAATACATAGTGGACTGAAGTAACAGGAAGGACACAATAACTAGAGGCATAAGAAATAAATTGAATTACTAAAGAGCAGGAAAGAGATAAGACTCTAAACTGATTCTCATTAACTATGAAATAGGGAATAAGACAGAAGGTCCATACATAAGTGATCAAGAATAAAAAGCAACATCCATGAAATTTGACATGTGGCAATTTATTTTCCCACTTACAATGGCCAGACTTACTGGGTCTAGAAAGGACAGAGCTGAGAGTGTAGCCTTCATGTTAGAGAAAGCAATAAATGAAATTATTTTATAGTTCTGTATGCTTTCTTTTCAAGTTAAAGAAAAATAGTAAAATTCATCCAGTAAAGATAAAATAAAGCATATAAAACTTAAATTGTCTTCGCATATGGCTATCAATGAGGTTAGAACATAAAAAGAAAAAAATGAGTTCTTGAAATTTTAATCTAAGTTACTCTGAGAGAAAATAACTATTATAGGTATGAAAATGGATATATTTATCTCTCATGTAATTAAATATACACACACATTAACCAAATGTTATTTTTAATAAGCTGGGCATTTTACAAGTTTGAAAAAATTTGGTAAATAATGAAAATAGTGAAATTATTGAAATTATAATATGAAAGGGGGCTATAATAATGATATGTAGGCAGAAGCTTGAAGACTATGTTAGATTTCTTACTTCAGGAATAAATGAGTTAGTTATGTGGGTTGTTGCACCTATGAAGCTAAAAGCTCTTTGAGGTCATGGTGAATAATCTTGTATCACCCTTATCAATGGGCACAATATTTTGTGAATAATATTTAGTCAAAATATTGATTCAATGAATAAGTGGATAATTAATAGGATAATAATTAATAGGAACCTCTCCAAGACTATTTATGTTTCCCAAGCAATAGAAGCAAGAAATATGGGACAAAAATAGAGGAAAGAGAGAAATTAAGAGATGAAGGAAAATGGAAGTGAGTAAAAATGCATTTGAATCACAAAATGACTAAAATCTGAGAAATCTACAGCAATAACGTCTTGTTAGGTGAAACAAAGTTTTGAATTGGGTCCTTTCTTTCCAGATTTTGACAAAGTGAAACTAACTCGAAGAAGGTTAAATGTAGACATTGAAAAAGGGGTAAAAAGTCCATAAAACCACCCTTTCATGGCAAAGATATAAAAATATGGGAGTTAGACTATGTGTGAAGACCGTTCTTGAGAAGGATTTCTTTGGAGAGAGCTATTAGCGTCAACTGTGAATCCCAAACCGCAGTAGAGGCAGAAAGGAAATGCTTCCTCTTTTACCTTAAGACAAGGAAGAGAAGAATTGTGAAACCCGTATTGTGAGAGCTTAGCAAGTGTTTTCATACTAAACAAGGTATGAAAAGACACAGAAAAATAGTGTCTAAGTAAATGTCTGAGAAATCTAAAGAACAAGATTAACTATAGTTTGAGAGTTACCTGTACTCAGAGTGGATGAAGGATGCACAAGTTCTCTATATCTAACAGGGCCACCCAGTGAGTGAGAGCTAAATATAGACTTTCATATACTGGGGCTACAAAAGGAATGGCAAATAACTAGCCATAAAACTTAGTAATTCTTGTGGGAATTTAAGATACTTAGAGCAATAGACACTGCAGGAGTGAAGGTGGGGTGTTGGTGTCTTCAACAATGCATAGAAGTGCCCAGAAAAAAGAAAACTGAACATACCTTAAGTACAAGGAACAGAGATTATAGATAACCACAGTGTTATAAGTCTAGCACACATTCACTCCCAAATCTCTTATTTTGCCTCTCAATATTCCAACTTTGGAAGCTTCAGAAACTTAAGGTAACTAGCTGGATGACAAGGATTAGAAACAGGAAAGATGACAAGGTCAAAAAGTAGAAGCCAGGGGCTTCCCTGGTGGTACAGTGGTTGAGAGTCCGCCTGCCGATGAAGAGGACACGGGTTCGTGCCCCGGTCCGGGAAGATCCCACATGCCGTGAATCAGCTGGGCACGTGAGCCATGGCCGTTGAGCCTGCGCGTCCGGAGCCAGTAAATAAGTAAGTAGAAGCCATCTACACACTATTTATCCTGGAAAAGGCTAAAGAGGAGGAATAGGAGAAGGCTTCAACTACAAATCAATCTTAGAGTTTTGACTATTATAAAGAAATTGACATTCTACTTATTAAATTGAACCTGATTTTATCATCTGTATTAGTTTTCCCATTGTTATTGTAAACTTACCACAAATTTTGTGGCTTAAAACAGCATAAACTTTTTTTTTTATTTTACAATTCTGTAGGTCAAAAGTTCAATGTAGGTCTCACCGGGTTAAAATCAAGGTGTTGGCAGGGTTGTTTCCTTCTAGGCTCTAGGGGGAGTCCTTTTCCTTATGTTTTTCCAGTTTCTAGATGCCATACACACTCCTTGACTCATTGCCCACTTCTTTCATCTTCAGAGTCAGCAATATTGCATCTCTCTGACCATTTTTCCATAGTCATATCTCCCTCTAACCGTAGTCAGGAAAGGTTCCCCGGTTTTAAGAATCCATGTGATTACATCCTAGATACTCCAGGATAATCTCCCTGATTCATGGTCCTTAAATTAATGACATTTGCACAGTCTTATTTGCCATACAGGTAACTTAGGTTGATCTGACTAATGCATTTACTCAAGTACAGCAGAGAATTGCAATTTGTGGTCTGCAAATATGATGAGCAACTTGCAAGTCCCCAGAAAAAAAAAAAAAAAAAGGACAGAACTCTTTTATACAGGGGAAAAGAAAGTTAGGAGGGATACAGTAAACAAAGAGCCCATGGCTTTTCATTGGCTGAATTGTGACAGTTTCTCATTAGCTGAACTCTTGCCAGGAAAGAAGTCTTTCTACTTCCTTTTGGGCTCCACTACCTTCTCAGTGTATGAGAGCTCCCCATTCTGGTCTTCTGATTTTATTTAACTGAGTTTTCTGCTTATTAATTTTTTACATTTTCCATTTTTTATCAAAAATTTTATCTAGAAGTTCACTGATCAAGAATTAAGTTTTCTAGTTTCAGCTGCTTTTACTCCTTCATTGCCAGAACGGAGCTTTCCTGGATAAAGTGTTGTATGTTGGAAAGTGCACAGATTGCAAACATATTGAAGACAAACTTGAGTAACTCTCAGGCAGTTTTGAAATCTAAAATCTATATGTTATCAACATCATAAACACTGGATATCACTGAAGCTTTATGTCATCATTAAAGGTCTGGCACATAAACTTTCAACAAGGCCTGCTACAGATATCTCAGAAGAACTGTCTCATCAGATGTTGTCTGTTTCAATCCCAGAAAATCTTTACTGTTGGGTCTCTTAATTGATGTTTAGTGGCACAGGCTTAGTTAGCAGTACCTCATAGGGGTCTTTCCAATGAGGTTGAAATGTACCCTTCTGGAGATATCTTTTTAACAGAGGAAATTTTCAGGTCACAATGTGTGATCCTTAAGTTATTCATCTCCTAAGTACACATGTGAAGATTCCTCTGGCAAAACATGGTTACTTTTAATAGAAACAATTAGGCCTTTGCAATATTAGAGTATCTCTCCTTTTATCAGCAGTGAGTCAAAAGGGGAAGGAGTGAAGTGCATTGGGAATTCTGAGACCATCTTAGAGAGTGAGGGTTTATGAGTTCCAGTTGGGGTGGATCGAAGATTTAGAAGGACCAATGGAGATACTTTAGGTCAAAGTATTTGAAGGACCTCTACAAATTTTGCCAACTAGGTCTTAATAATGTCATTACTATGTTTGACTAAACCATAGAAGTGAGGGTGATAAGTGCAGTGAACATGTTGTAAAACTGGTTAAAGAGCAAAGACTTGTCAAAGTGCCTGGTTAGTAAAATGGTTTCCTTGATTTTGATGAAGTTCTAAGGGAGTTCCACAGGTAGGGATAATATTTCCAAATGAACATTAGCCTCAGAAGAGGCAGGAGCCTGTCTGCAAAGGAAGGCTTCAGTCCAGCATGAAGACATGCAGACAATGACTAAAACATATTTTTATATCCATTAGATGGAGGGAGTTATAAGAAACCCATTTTCCAGAACTTGAATGGTCCATTAGGCAGTTAAAAATATTGGAAAGAAGTATGAACAGGCTTCCCTGAGCTGTACTTTGAACAAGTAGGTCAAGTAGGGTAAGCACCTTTTTCAGCCTTATTAATTTTTCCACACATATATTGATTCATGAATGGTATCATTTTGTCAGTAGACTAAAGGTTTAATGTATGTACATAAAGAGGCATGGGGATTTTAGAGTCTGGGTTGTTATTTGGTCCAAACCAGAGCTTTCTCTCTTTATCAATCCAGAGCTTTCTCTCTTTAGCAACCAGAGTTTTCTCTCTTTGCTTTTCCTTTCCTGAGGCCAATTATTAGACTTCTCTAGTCAGTTCTTCTAAGTCATCATTTAGGGAAACATCCTTTTGGACCATGACAGAGGTTTGATTGCTGCTAGTCCCTAAAAAGCAGCATTCCTTTTAGAAATGTCAATAAGTTGATTTACCTTAGCTTCCAGAGAGTCAGTTTTAGCATGTCTCCAAATCTTAAGGCAGGTAAAACTATTTCATCCAATAATTCCTAAACATAACATCTATTTTAAATTTCATTTCTGCTGAAAGTCAGGAAGCCATATTGCTTCCACAACATTACAAGGTCTTGAGCTACTCTGAAACCATATCTACCATCAGTATAAATATTGGCAGTTTTGTCCTTGGCTACAGTACAGGCACATGTAAGAGTGTATAATTTGGCCTGTTGGGCTGACATAACCATAGGTAAAGATGCTGCTTCAACAACATCAAAAAGAGTTTCAATAGCATACCCAGAACAATATTTGCCATTGTCACCTTTTAAATAAGAACTGTCTGTGAACTATGAGAAGCCAGTATTACCCAAAGGAATTTCCTGCAGATTATCACAAGGAGTCAGGTGGTGATCTGTCAGTTAAGCAGTCAAGAGGGACTTCTTCAGGGATGGAGGGGAGAAAAGTGGGAGAGTCAAGGTTTTTGCAACATAAAAGAGGGAACAGGTAACAAAAGTATTTCATAGGAGGTAGGCAACTGACTGAGAAATGTTGAGTGTGATGAGAATTCAGGAGGACTTCTACTACATTAGGTACAAAAATGGATAAAGTAGATCTCAAAACAATTTCTTGGTGACCTTCACCAAAAGCGTAGTGGCAGTAATAGCTCTAAGGCAAGGGGTGTATTCCCACGCCACAAGGTCTAAATGCTGGCTATTATACCCTGTGGGTTGATGGTGGTTCCTCTGTTTTGGGGTGAGTATGCCAAGGGCATCCCCTTCTTTACTTATATGAAAAATAAAAAGGGAATCTGATAATTGGGATGCCCATGGACTGGTAAGCTAATTAAACTCTCCTGTAAAACCTTAAATGTTATGTTGTCAAGTTCTTCCCATAAAACTGGGTCAAGGTTTTTTTGTTTAGAAAAACATACAGAGGTTTGGCCATTAGAGAGAACTTTGAAATTCAACTTCAGCAATAACCAACTAGTCCAAGAAAACCTCACAGTTGGTACTTAATTTTGGATTTGGGGAAACTAAAGTCACTTCTATAAGTGACTTCTACCTGGATCTAGGTATAGCCCTTGTTCAGATGCCCTAAATATCAAACCTGGCTAGGAAAGATGTGACTTTTTGGTGACCTTATTTAAGGCTAAAGGCTATAGCTCCTGGATGCTATCTTACTGTGAAAAGGATTGAGAAGGAGAATGAAGAAGCAAGTCCTTCATATAGTGCAGCAAAGTCAAAACTCTGGCCTTCAGAATTTGTGAGAAATAAGGTCTCTGAGTAAAGCCACAAGGCATTAATGTCCAGGTGAATTGTTTTTCTTCCTAAGTGGAGACAAAAATGTATTGGCTAGCTTCATCAAATGGAATATGGAAAAATGCACTGAATAAACAATTACAGTAAAAATTTGCTTTCAAGGGAGTAGATGTTAGAAATGTATGAGTGTTAGTTACAATAGAGTGTCAAAAGGTAATTTTTTTGTTTTTGTTGCTCTGACGTCCTGGACAAATCTCCACCCTCAACCCTTAGGTTTTCTCACAGGTAAAATAGGAGTATTACAGAGTCTAGTACAATAGATAATTTGAGTCCTGTAATCTTCTACTATATGCTTTATATCTTGAAAGCCTACTTTACTTATAGAATATCAATTAATTCTGGGGAAAGGTTTTGAGGATTCTATTTGATTCTTGATGGGAGGTATGCTGTGAATTTTGCCAATATCATTTGGAGACTTTGCCCATAAGGATGGTAGTATCTGATTCAGTAAGGACAAATAATCAATATTTTTTGAATTTGCTCTAGTACTGTCAGAGATGAAGCAAATAAGAGATGTTAAAGGCTCATTTGATTCACCTGGTTGTCTGCTTTGATGACTACTGCCAAGTTCTATAATTATTTTCCTCTTTTGGAGGAAAGAAATGTTGGCATGATTCTTCTCTAAGAAGTCTCAGCCTAATAAATGGGTAGGGGTGGAAAAATTATGGATATAAGGATGTATATCCCTCAAAGGTCCTAAACAAAAGGAGGTTGGTTCAGAGATAGGAACCTCTTGGGGTACGTTAGAGATCCCCACAATTGAACTGCTTTAGTCCTCTAGAAAAAGGCTCCTCTTAATCAGAAGGAGGATAGGGAAGAGCCTCTGTAGTTTCTTGAGCCCTGTCATTAAGAATTGGGAGAACTTGTGAATGATGGTTAGAGGGCTGAAGATGCCTAAAACAATTTGTCACAATCTCCTTTCCAATATTCTGTTTCTTTGTAATAATAACAGAATCTAGGTGGGTTTTGGTTTTGCCTAGAGGTATTTATTTGCTGAAGTTGATGATGAAGAATTTTAGTGATCTTCATTTTAGGTGACTCATCTATAACGCAAGAGAGGTGGTTTGCCAGATTGACTAAGTCTGGAGTGGACATTATTTCCCATTCCATCTTGGTCCTTTTAGTAGAGGAGAAAGGTCCTGTTGCATCTTACTAATAAATATAAAGTTAAAGGCTACCTGGGTGGAATCAACATTAAAGGAGACTAGATTTTTTTTAATCCTTTGGAATTGCTCAATGAAGTTACCTAACAATTGCCAGAGCCTGATTATATAATAAGTTAGCAGGCTGACCTCCCTGTTGTAAATCTAGGACCTTTCAGTATTTTCCCAAATAGCAGTTTCCACCCAATGCTAGACCTAGCCTTCTCCAATAAGCATATGAGCTAGCTGATATAAGTCAGAGAAACCAGGTTGATCAGTTTTAATGACTATATGAAATTCCTCAACAAATCTGTGAGGATCTTTGGTTACTTTGGGGAAATTGTCAGTATGACTTTCAGTTCAGCTTTAGTCCAGGGAATATGTTAAGAAGGCTTAATTTTAAAAGAACAGTTATGACAAGTTCAGAGGAAAAGGAAGTGGAGACAGTTTCAGGGAAAAGGGGAAGTTTGGTGAGAGAATTAATATGGGGGTATTGAGGGTATAGTTGAGGTGCAGGTGGTGTAGGAGGGAAGGAGAAGGATGGAGCTGCCAACAGTCTGACCATGAGGAGTCAAGGGAGTAACAAGATAACGTCAGAAGTTGAACCTGAGACAGAGAAATCAAGGAAGAAAAACACTGGTCTTTGGAACTCATTTTTAACTTTCTTTAATTTTTTGTATGCCTGGGTTAATCTTAAAATCTTATTTTGCAGATAGGCAATTATAGGTTCTTGATAATTGTTTGGAAGCCTGCCAAAACCAATCAAAGTTGTTTTACCACTTAGTTTTGAAATTTCAGAGCCATGGTGGTCCAATTTGTTTTTACAGTAAGTAAATTTGGGGGTTTCTAAAGCTCCCCAAAATGGCCATTAATATTCTAAAATGCCTTTGGTTAGGTTGATCCAATTAGTTAGAAATGTGCATGAGAAAGGATAGTGGTTTGTAAACATGAAATTGGCCAGGGGCCATGTTGGGAGGTGAGGGGTTCCCTCTAAATATTTAGATAACTGGGATCCCATTTCTCAGGGACTTTTCTCTAGAGTAAAGAATAATTTTCAAACCACCTAAATACCTCCAACAGCTCAAACAGCCTACAGTCCTAATACCAGTCAGTTCTAAGGGATGAGATTGGTCCCAGAGGCCCAGGACAAAGGCTGCTCAGTACAGCTGTGATAGAACAGAACTTATTCCAAAGTAACAGACTGATAGCTAGTTGGCAGAGTTTCAGTGAAACAGCCCTTGTTCCTGAAGGAATGGGCTGAAGGCCAGCCAGTACCAGTTGGCACAGTCAGATTTCAAAATCTGACCAAAGTGCCAAAAAATACTCATATATAGAACAAAGCCTTAATCAGAAATGATGAAGTCTTAAAATAGATCCCAGATACAACTCTGAAGAGCTTCAAAACACTAAGAGGGCAGAAGCTTGGATCCAGAAGAAAGACTCACCCTCAAGCTGCAGGGTTAGAGAGAAAAGCAATGAGAAACAATGGGCTCAATATGTTACCACATCTGTTTGCTCACTAGATTTGGAGTCACTGGAAGTACACTAAGGAATAGAGCCTGAACCAAAGACAAAGAGAAAAATAAATCAAGGGCTGGAAGAAGGTATTTGAAGGAGGCAATGGATCAAGTTCCTGGGAGATGACATTTCAGGAAGAAACAAACCAGTCAGAGAAATAAACTGCACAAATTACCTAGGAAGAATTTGGGAACAAGACATTTTATTCCCAAATGACTTCTAAGGCTCTCTAAATGTCTCTGTAAATTCAATATGTAGCCACCCTAATGTTTGCCTTTGTACACACACGTGCTCAACCAACAGTAAATGAGGAAGGCTCAATGGAACTCCCATTTATTCTATGACATGGAGAATGTCTACTCTCATTGGGTGTCATCCAACCAACAAGCCAAATAGGTTACTAAGAATAATTAATTTTTTTAAAATATCTTAGATATCTATAGGCTAAGTACTTTAAATTTATCAAGTTCATATTATATGAGAAATTTGATAGTTTATTATGACATTTGTTTAGTATAATGTCAATCTTTGCTTTTAGAATAAAGAGGAGCTCTGAAACTGAATCAACATCTGAATGTATACAGGTTCCCTAACTTTTCACCTTATAATGTAATATCTCACTTACTTTCCTCAATTCCTAAAATAAGACCAGCAATAGTATCAAAAACTACTTACCTCCGTATTCACAGCTCCCTATTTTAGCACCATCGTATATGCCAGTATTCACTGACCCCTGACAGGAAGAATATCTTCCCCTTTTCTTTCAAAAGATGGGATCTCACTATTGTCTCTGACACTGGCTAATTATTAGCTCTATGGGAAAAATTAAATTTTAATGTCATTGTAAAACACCAGGGTCTTTCTCAGTATGATAAGGTATCATAAAAGTTTAAGTTGTTTTGGTAAGTTGGCCACCTGTTCAGATGTTTAAAAATTAACACAGTCTTTCCAACTTCACATGTGTTCATCTTTTATATTGATATATGTAGTCACTATATTAATATGGTTTGAAACAGTCCCTCTTTAAGACACCCGCTGAACACGTATTTTAAACTGCAAATGTTATTCAAATTTTTCAAAAATAATTTATATATTTCAAAATCTTCCACGTGATACCTTGTGAGAAGTGCCACTAAGAAATTAAAATTTCTCAGAAGGAAGTAACCTAAAATTGGAATAACCTAAATATAAAATCATATAGTAACCTCTGGGCTGTAATTAACATTCAACATTTAAAATAAAAGCAGACAGTGCACACTGTCAGTTAACCACATGCCTAATAATAAACTTTTGAAGATATTCTATGAATTTCCTTTACCTAAAGTTCACCATAAAGAAAAGATGACTAATTAAATAGTTTGGCTGGAGCTTTAACTAACTATTTTGATAAAAACAATCATATTCTATCATAAGTCAAATGTGTTGCCTTATCATTAAAGATTTCCTACGTTTAATTGAACCAGGAGAAAAAGGTTATAGCCACAAACCTCATTTCTATTAATGCATTTATTTAAATATAAGATGGAATTGCAAGTAAGTTTCTATTTCAAACACTAGTTATAGACACTTTTCTTGTGAGACACTACTGTAATATTTAACATGCCTAAAAACTTACTGTATGTAAACTATTCCAAGAGAACCATGGAACCACATAAAGAAAATAAGAGACAAATCCTTTGTTCTCAAGTAGCTTACAATTTATATGAGGTTTATCTTCATGGATATAAAAAATTATACAGCAACATTGTTTTGAAAATAGACCCACTTCAAAAAAAGTGTTACTTTACAGAAATTGAACCATGTTAAGAAAAGCTGAGTAGAGTTTGATGATGAGACTGAGGAGAATCTCCTAGGATTAAGAGAAAGATAATAGAAAGATAAAAGTTTTGTATTAGATTCAAACATTAATTAATTAATATTCAGCAAATATTATTGAAAGTCTCTCATGTATCCAACAACTTTCTTCACACTGGAGATGTAACCATGAACAAGTCAGACATGGAATATGCCCTTATTGAATTTAAGGTAATAAGCTGACATAAATGCAGTGATAGGAGGAATACAAGCTGCTATGAGATCACCTACCCAGGGTGAATTTCCAAAGCCAGACAAGGATGAAAACTTTTAAGGAATAATAATAATAATAATATAAAATTGTAATAATAGTAATAAAGATATAAAGAGCTAAAATTGCCCAAGAACATACACTATGAAGTGCATTTGTATGTACTTTTTAGGTATAATAGGAAAAAATATTCTGACACTTGTTAAGATGGAAAGGCAGGCTTTATTCTGAGGGACTACTACAGTGGAGATTTGTAGTAAGGGAGAGAGATTAAACTCAACTCTGAAAACAATAAGTTCAAATGGAGATTTATAGCCAAAAGCCAGGGTGGGGTCAGTGGATGAAAAATTACTAAAACATAATATTAAGGGTAAGAGGATTATGACTAAATCAATTTTACAAAATTTTTGCTAAAGGCAGGCCGAAGTGATAAGATATTGAAGATGGAGGATAAGACATTTGATCATATTTTCAAGGATGGGGGATTTTCACTAAATTGATGCAGTAAGATCTTACTAAAATTGGACTAAATTGGCTTAGGGCAGAGTCCAAGGGCAAGACCTAGACAAAAAGAGGTCTCAGAAGAGCTTTGTCAAAGTTTGGTCAAAAGAGAGAGGCTTTGTCATAAGTATTAGGCCACTTATCCTCATAACATGTAAGACAGGCATTAGTAATGGCATGGTTTTTTTTTTTTTTTTTTTTTTACTGATAAGATAACTGGGGAACATCTAGGTAAAGTCAATTGCTGATGATCACAAGACAAGTAAATGACATAGCTAGGTCTCAAGTCCAAGCTATCTCTCTGGAGCCTGGGCTCTTAGTCTTCTAACTCAATAGATATTTTCCCAATCAGAGAGATGTCATGCACAACTTATTGGAATTGCAGAGGAACATGTCAGTAACCACATTTTATAATTTAGGGTATATGTAAGATTCATTTCCACATTGTTTTTGTTCATTTTAGTTTGTGTGTGTTTGTGTGTGTGTGTGTGTATCTAAACCATTTTATTTATTTATATAGCATTTAAAAATTACCCATTATCTTTATGAAACTGAACTACAAAAAATTATTACAAAGTCTTCATTCTATAAATATACCTAGGTTTTCACAGTCTTTTTACTCTAACTTTTTACTATAATTTGGCCCTGAAAGTATTTCCAATTCTCCATTTCATATTATTTCAAATTTAATATTCACTTTTTAAAATGCTATTCCTGAATTTTATTTCCTATGACCAAGTTTAAATGGAAATTACCATGTCTTATCTGCCCTATTATTTTTTAAAGGAAATTTTATAACAATTTATGTTCTTTTTCATATTTATATGACAGGGCCCATTTATTTGAATATTTTATTTTTAACCATTATAATTTCCTTTAGATATTAAATTAAATAGGTGAAATATATATTTATTGCTGACTTTTATTGATTTTATTTTTGTGTGTTGGAATGTTTCTATGTTTCTATTTCCTATTTTATCAATCTGTATTCCATTTTGTGAACTGTCAGTATTCTTGCCCCATATTTTAAATCGAGATCTTGTTTTTTGTTCACATTTACTGAGTACATATTGTGTGCTAGGCACTGTGGATACAATAACATTGTCTATAACTGTGAAGGGGAAGTCAACAGGGAATTAAAAGGAATCACAGTAGAGTGGGATGAGTATTGGGTATGGTGAGAGCAAAGAGAGGCCTCTGTCTTGCCTCTCAGAGATCTCTGGATAGAATGATTTTTTAAACTGCCTGTGGAAAGAATGGGACTTAGTTATGAGTTGGGAATGTTTTTGCATTTAATTTAGATAGTAGCATGTTTAAAGTCTCAGAAGGGTAGGAATATGGTGATTCCAACTAATATGTGGCTGAATCGAAGTGTAAGTCTAGGAGTAGGGTGTGATGAAAGATGAGGATCCAGAGGTAAGCTGAGAGTACATGATGAAAAGCAGTGCAGTCTACCCCAAACTGCTTATACGCATGCTTATCTTATCAGCTTGCATTCTATTTCTATTTTAAATGTCATAAGTATTTAACATACTTTCCCAATGTGTTTGCTTCTGTTTATAATGTGTTGGGCATGCATATATTTTCTTCCTTGTAATCAAATCTGTCCCACTTTTCCTCTACCATTTCTTCCATTTTTCTACAGTAATTCAACATTGTTTTTAAAAATAAATGGATGAGGCCACCCTGTACTGCTTATATTTATTTATTTCTGAATTAACTCATCATATTTAATACACTTACAAAGGAAACTACATATTTGATGGAATAGAACAGCAACAATTGTATTTATTTTAGTAATTAAATGTGACCATATCTAGAATAATAATTTCAAGATCTCTCCAGCGTTCCCAGTAGTACCTCATGAATATTCCATAAGCTGTTGAAAATGGAATGTTCCAAGACTTCACAGGTGGTTTGGAAACCCCATATAAATGGAAAATTTTGAGTATTAGAATTATAGCTCAGTTGGTGTTACAAACAGCTTCTTCCCAAGTTAAACCAGCTGCATTCTGGAGAGTTTCCACAGCACAGGGCCATTTAAAGCTGTTTATGCTGCTAGCAATTCTCATTATAATAAATGTACCTGATGATACAGTAGTTTCATCTAGATCCAAGTTGTCTTTGATACAAAGCATGGAAAATAATTGGTAGGTCATTTCAGACACTTATTGCCTGATAATAGTATTTACTGTTGTTAAAAAAGGCCCCAAATGGATTCACTTGTGCTAAGCCTTATGTCAGCAAACCAAAACTTAATATCTAACTTATTTCAGCCTCTCCTAAGAATATAACCTTTAACCAGTTAATCTGGTATTACTTGGTCAGCACTAGTGAGGTAATCTGCACAAGAGACAGACTCCTTCCCTCCCACAAAGGAAGGTGACCTTGCCTGAAACAATATACTTTTTTTTTTGTCTTGCCCCCTTTCTAACTATAAAAGCCTTCCATTTTGTACAGCTATTCAAAGCTCCTTTCTAATTGCTAGATGGATGCTGCCTGATCCATGATTGTTGAATAAAGCCAATTAGATCTTTAAATTTACTCAGATTGAATTTTGATTTTTTAACACTGTTAAAGGTTATTATAATACTTACCAGGGAATTTCAGAAACATGTTGATATTCCTAAAACCAAATATTGAGAAACACAAAAATACAGATATTATATTTCAAGTGAAATTGTTTATTCTTAAAAAAAAACAAAAAATAAAAAAACAACTATACTTTCAATCATCTTGTTCAGGAGCATAGATTTATTTTAACACTTATTAGTGATATCTTGTGGCCCTAAAATAGAAAGGATGGAGGATGTACTGATTTCTGACCACCTGTGTCTTTAAAACTCTTATTTTCTAATACAAGGAGGAAGTAAAGAGAAACAGTTATTGATACCACCACTGATAAAATAATGCTTAATGTGTCCTTATTGATATCATGTTTTGGACTCTATTTTAAGCATTTTACTTATATATTAACTTATTTAATATGATAAAAACTTCAAGAAGCATATATTATTGTCCTCACTTTTATACATAAGAAAATTCAGACACAGCAATATTATATAACTGTTCCAATATTATGAAGATTCTGAGTCATAGCTATGGCTCAAACCCAGGCACCTGGCTCTTAACTATCCTAATACATGACAGAAACCACGTGTTAGGTATGTGTCATATATAAAGTTATTTAGTTCTTACAACATTTTGAAATAACTTGTTATCCATGTGTGACAAATGAAGCAACTAATATTTAGAACAATTTAATAACATGGTAAGTTGAACACAGATAGTTGATGGCAGAACAGGACCCAATCTAGCTTGAATATAATGGCCTATGCAACGCTGTGCCTAATTTTCCTAAAGCAAATTTCTCACTCCAAGAACTATAGTAACCATGATGCATGTAAATAATAAATTGAAAGGATCATTGAAGCCATTAAGTCCTAATTTTATCTAATTCTTTATTATTGACCTCATAAAACTTTACTAGAACAATACTCAAGTTTACCTTTGTGCCTTAATTCACTGTCATCTTTTTCTTTTTCTCTTTTTCTTTTTTTTTTTTATTTTTTTAACATCAGACAGATGTGATCATTATTAGCATATAGTCACAAAAGAGAAGCAGGAACAAAGGGTTTGAATAATTAGGAAATGAAAATTATATACAAAATGGTAAGAATTTGCCCTTGCATAAACTATGACCTGTTTGAAATCGGTATGCATTTCATACTGTTAAATATATAGTGAGAGAAAAGCACAAATTATTATATAAATACTCAAGTTCTATGGGCATTTTAATCTCTTTATAGTGTATTTATTATATGATTTTTGATTTCAGATACACATCCAAATCATGGGTAATTATTATTCCTCTTTTTTTGTTAACCTATCACCGACACATAATATTAAATTGATAACATGTTAATTTGTCCTTAACAGTTGTAGCTGCACTATATCACTGTCTGGAGTTTATTGGCTGGTAAAAGATGGTTACATTTTAACCAATACACCTCTAAAGATTTTACTGAGTGTTCAGAGCTAAAAGCCTTCACAGAGTTTGCTTCCCACTCTCCCCTCATTTAAGAAAAATACTGTCTAATTATTTCTTCAATTGAGAAAGAAATGGAGATTAGAATGTTCTATAAATTTTTGGTTTATCCAGAAATTTCATATCTAAATAGCTGTAACACACAAAATAAATTTAAAACTTTGGAATCAGAGATCTATAGAGACTTGATACTGTGGTTAATTTCTTGATGATATTAAGATTACCTACTAACCCTACTGAATATTTTGATTTGAAAAGATGTGCAACAATAAAAAAAAACCCTAAAACAAGTGAAATATTGAATATATGTAATTTTAAAAATGAGTAGTCTAGAAAATTATAACTCTAAATATTCGAGTTTGTATCCTCAAGAAAATATTCTTATTTTAAAACATAAAATCAAAATTAATTTATCAATCTTTAGAAATATAATGATAATTTCTTTTTTAATTATTTTGAAATTTTGAATTTTATTTATTTTTTTATACAGCAGGTTCTTATTAGTTATCCATTTTATATAAATTAGTGTATATATGTCAATCCCAATCTCCCAATTCATCACACCACCACCACCCCCTGCCATTTCCCCCCTTGGTGTCCATATGTTTGTTCTCTATATCTGTGTCTCTATTTCTGCCCTGCAAACCGGTTCATCTCTACCATTTTTCTAGTTTCCACATATATGCATTAATATACGATATTTGTTTTTCTCTTTCTGACTTACCTCACTCTATGACAGTCTCTAGATCCATACACGTCTCTACAAATGACCCAGTTTCATTCATTTTTATGGCTGAGTAATATTCCATTGTGTATATGTACCACAACTTCTTTATCCATTCATTTGTTGATGGGCATTTAGATTGCTTCCATGACCTGGCCATTGTAAATAGTGCTGCAATGAACATTGGGGTGCACGTGTCTTTTTGAATTATGGTTTTCTTTGGGTATATGCCCAGTAGTGGGATTGCTGGGTCATATGGTAATTCTACTTTTACTTTTTTAAGGAACCTCCATACTGTTCTCCATAGTGGCTTTATCAATTTACATTCCCACCAACAGTGCAAGAGGGTTCATTTTTAATATCAATAAATATGATTAGAATTCCAAGTTCATCATTTATTTCATAAATTCATCTTGACTCTTCATTTGTTGGAAATTATATCAAACAATGCCCATATATGTTAGTCTTTTAACTCTCCTTTTTCATTTATAAGTGCCCCAACTCTTTTTTGTTCTGGAACTATTTGTGATAAAGAATGCAGGATATCTGTTGTAAAGAATTCTCCACCTGCTGGATTCTGATAATTGATTCCCTGTGTTGTGGCTTAACTTGGCCCTCTGTCTGTTTTGTTTCTTTTAAAATTTTAAGGCAGAAGCCTTGCTCAGATCCATGTTGGAGTTGTGGCATGATTAACTAATAGAAAATGCTCTATACTTCCTATTACACATCAGAGTTGCACAGTATCTGGTGGTTTCTCTCTTGGTACTTTTAAGGTTGATCAGGGGTTTCAGGTGTTATCATCCCAATTTTTCCAATAGATATAGCCTTCACCTCACTTGGTCAGGTTGACAATAGACAGGTGCTGACAGACTCCAGATGTTTCTTGAATTGGTTGGTGCTGTACCAGGAGACTGCAACACTCACACATTGTACACTGGATGATGACAAATGAAGACAATGCTGTCTCAAGTCCCTTACAATCTCAGGAATCTGTAATTTTTTAATTCTATATATGTTTTCATCCTAAAAGTTATACATTCCATAGTTAATTTATTTCAGTCTGGGATAATTTTATTGTTGCTCCTCTTCTTTTTATATCAAAATATTCATTAGGTTTGGTAGACTATATATACATACAGATATATTAGACTTGGTAGACTTTATATATTATATTTATATAACATATCTAATATATATAACATATATAATATGATATATAATATATTTTATATTACACATACTATATATTATAATTATACATATATGTTATGTTATATATACAAATAAAATATATTATATATAGTACAAAAAGATAATTTTCATATTATATATCATATGTAACATAATATATTATAGTTTTTATATTATATATGCTATATATATATATAATATATAAATATATATAATATTCAGGGCTATCCAAGAACTAATCACATAGATACAAAAGATAGATACATCCAAAGAAATTTATTGTCAGATTGGCTCACTCAAACATGGAGGCTGAGAAGTTCCAAGATCTGCTCTCTGCAAGCTGGAGGCCCAGGAAAGCTGGTAGTGTAGTTCCAGTCCAAGTCTGAAGACTTGCGAACCAGGAACACAAATCCAAGTTCAGAAGTTGGATGTCCCAAGTCAAGTAGAAAACAAATATACCCTTTCTCCACCTTTTTGTTCTATTTGGGCCCTCAACAGACTGGATAATACTCACCCATTGGTGAAAATATCTTCTTTTCTCAGTCTATTGATTTAAATGCTAATCTCTGGAACGTCTACTCTCACAAACACCCTTAGAAATAATGTTTTCCCAGCTATCGAGGAATCTGTTAGTCCAGTCAAGCTGACACATAAAATTAACGGTCACAAGTATACACACATATATGGATTTTACTTAGTATTTCTTGTAGAGGGTATGCTCTTTGAAGTGAATTTAGTGTTCTTGTATATGATTTAATTATATTTTGAAATAATTATTTTTCTATTTGAGAATCTCACTGAAACTTTCATAGAAAATACCATTCAACATATAATTTGCATATTACCCATAAATTTTCAGTGTTACACCTTATGCTTAAAATTAGTGAAAAAGTGTTTATTAGTGCAAAATATTTATTGAATGCCTTCTAAATTCCAAGAATTATCAGCATGAAGATGTATAGTAAAAAGCAGTGAAAAACTCCTACCCTATATATTTTCATTAATTTGTGTGTTTTTCTATTTTGTAAAAATCTCATTTATTTTATTGGCATTTATATATTTTATATTTTCAAGTGACTAATATGTAAGAATATTGATATTGGAGAGTTCAAATTACCTTGGCAACCTCATTTGCTGAGGACTTTAAAGACAATGAAGACCAAGGAGAGTTTTCTCATTTTAATACCAAAGAATGCAGCATGTTAGCATATTTTCAGTTAAAAAGCATGGGAAATCTTTGTCCAACCACATCTAGAAAACACAGTAACTTTCTCCTTAAGAGATATATATTTGCCAAACTGTAATGTATAAAATAAGTGTTTGTTTTAAAATATTGAAATTCATTCTGAAACTAAAAGAAATTATTAATTTTTGGCTATGTTTTATTTTCTAATAAGGTAAGGATATATTTTATTTTTCTCTGAGAGTGCCAAAATAATTTGAATATAAGGGGAGTGGTAATTGCCTTTATTTTTATTATTTTCTTTGGAAAGAGACTAAAAACTTAAAATAACATATGTATGTTTCATTCCAAAATTAATAGGATAAACTCAACTAAGGAAAAAATAAAGTATAACTGTACAGCCTGCCCCAAACTGAACTGTGTGTAAAGACTGACACCACTCTGAGTATTATCATAATCATGCATTAAGATGAGAATCAGAATAAATTAAAACCATTGAATAATTGGCCTAAAAAAGAATATGTTGAGATTAGCTATGCCTGTTCATAGCTATAGGGACTGGTTAGTAAATAATATCAAACTGCTTCACAATATACTATTAAAATGTAAGATCTAATGCCCTTCTCTCAGGACAATGTAAAAAAAAAAAAAGAAAGCATTATTCTAACAAATATTGTACCTTCTGACCTTGACAGTACTCATGCTTTTTCCAAAACTGTATATGTAATTAACATTTATTTGAAGGATACATAAAATTGTACATGTATCATATCAAATATAACTAATGATTATAAAAGGCATTAAAAATTATTTTTGCTACTGCTGAGACACTCTTGGACTAAGGACCATGATGTGTCATTGTATTATTGACGTATTAATGCACCCAGACTTCAGTTTCAACTGCAGTACTTACTTCCATAGACTTGTCAGTAAGAAAAAGACATGAGTGGCTAAGACTGTGTGACTCATGTACCCCACATGATAATGATTATGACAGAATTAAACAGCCAAACCTTGAGCTGAGCCAGTGTAGAAGGCAGTGCCATGATATATACATACACACACAAAAAAAATATCTGTTTTCAGGTTAAGAAATTGAGACAAGAAACAAACAGAAGATCAACAAATTTTAACTTTACCTCCCATTATTTCAAAGCATAGGAAAGGACAATAAATCTGTGGGTCAGAGAACACAGAAGGCTCAGATTAAAGAGAGACAGTAGAACAAGCAAAACCAAAGAAAGAAACAGAAAAAGGAATAGGGTGGATGAAAGAAAAGGAGACAGAGAAGGGATGGAAGGAGAGAGAACGTTCTTTGGGAAAAAAATAGGATTGATTTCTAGCTGTACAAACTGTTAAAATATTACAGATCTTCCTTGACTTACTGTGGGGTTACATCCTGATAAATCCATTATAAATTGAAAATATTGTTAGGTTAAAAATGCATTAATACACTTAACCTACCAAACATCATAGCTTAGCCTGGCCTATCTTAAACACACTCCAAACATTTACATTAGTCTACAATTGGGTAAAATCATCTAACACAAAGTCTAATTTATAATAAAGTGTTGATTATGTCATGTAATTTATTAAATACTGTACTGAAAGTGAAAACCAGAATGGTTGTCTGTGTCCAGAAGGGTTGTACATCTATGGGTTGTTTACTCTCATAATTGCATAAGCTAACTGGGTGCTGCAGCTTACTGCCCAGCACCACGAGAGAGTAAGGAGTCCCTAACGCTAGCCTAAGAAAAGATTTGAAGTTAGGTTTCTATTGAACGGGCATCACTTTTACACCATCTTGAAAAATCTTAGGTTGAACCATCATAAATCAAAGACAATCTGAATATAAATGTTTCAATATTTCGTATCAGTTATTAAGTAGGTGCTACCATAATTCACTTAGTGAGACCACATTGACTCAGATAGCTTTGGCTCCTCTTCCTGGACTCCCTAGACTACACATGATCTAACAATCTTAAAGGGTAAGATTGTAAATGGTACCCATATTTTATCAATTGTCAAATAATTTTATATTCTGATAATAAAAAAATTATCAGCATGGATTTTGTAAAATATTCAGGAAGAATAAAATAGCTAAGTAGTTAATTAAATAGTTAAGTAGTTAATTAATGTATGAATAAGGAACTATGTAAGAAAATTAGTGGGTTTAGAAAATTAGTGAGTTTTTTCCAAAGACAGAAAAAGCATGACATCTACCTAAACTTGAGTTCAACTTGTTGGGAAAGTCAATCCTACCATGTGCTCAGGAGAGAGAACCACTTATTTATGAATAGTCTTAGTAGCTACCATAGGATTGCTTCTGATTCTTTAGTGATAAGTATCAAGGGAAGGAGCATTCTGTCTATCTATCTATCATCTATCTAACTATCTATCTATCTATCTATCTATCTATCTATCTATCTATCATCTATCATCTATCTATCCATCTGTCATATTTTCTAAATGCTGTAATAAAGTATACATAGCTTTCAGTGTTTTTTCAATCATTCTAAACAAATCTTACTTCAGTTATGCTTTGATAAGTTGGACACACATAGAAGGCAAAATAAGATAAAGAGCATCTTATTGAGTGTGGACCATATTATACTTGTGCATTACCTTTTTTGTTTATCTATGCTCAGCATTTCGAAAGAAGGAATGGTCTTAATAAAACATCAGATTCAATTAAACAGACCTATGTACCAGGCACCATACTAGTTGATAAAGACAGTGAAATAATTATGGCAGAGTCCCTATCCTCAAGGAATTCAAACATAAGAGGAGAATGGTATCAGCCTTGATGCTATCAGCCTTGATGATGATGAAGATAAATCATTGTTATGAAAGGTCACTTAACTAAAACTAGGAGGAGGGAAAAGGAAGAAAAATCAAGGATTTTCCAACAGCACATGAAACTTCAACTAAACAGACTTGTAGAGTGAGGCAGGTAGACCTAAGTCCCCCACCTTTAATTATACATTCTCTATCACATGACATTGCCCTTAGAGAAAACAGCCACCACAGCTCCTCAGATTTCTCTGTGGAGGGATTTCAGTTAGACTAATACTCCTGTCCCAACCCCTTCCCCTAGAGTCCTCATTTATTCCTCTCCAAGGAAGAAGTGAGTTATCCAGCTAATGAGTTTGAAAGAGCACTCCACTTTGGAGCAAGCCTGCATATGGACAGATGTGTCTGACCTGCTTTCTCAGCTTTGTGGTGAGCTTGGGGTGCTGGTGATGCTCTGTGGGAACAGCTTGAAATTCTCCTAGTAACTGGGTAAATAAGTTGGTTCAGTTCTAGAAGGTGTTCTCAAATCTGTTTGGCTATGTATCTAAGCCATGTCCTTAAGCCTTTGATCTATTTTTTATTACCAATAAAGCTGACTATTTGGTCTCCATGTGTAAAACTCCTGTGTCTGTTCCTCAATTTATTCTAAGCATAGGCAGTAAAGAGGGCTAGTATTTAGGGACTTATTCACATTTCAATCATCACTTCCAATTTATTCTCTGAGGTTGTTTCAGTACATACAGTTTCATTTTGGTGATTAGTTCAGGAGCCTAAGCCCTGGTTCAAATTCAGTTTGGGACCTAATAGTATCTCCTTTCCAAGTCATAGCCAAGAACTATGCATCTAACAGGGACTGTAATTTTTTAATTGAATTAGTTGCTTTGATAGTATTAAGTCCAAATATTTCACTAAAATATGTACTATTTGACTTATTTTTTCTTTGTTTTCTCCTTTTTTTCAAGCAAAAATGTTGCCCATGATAGAGGCGAGAAAGAACCCAGGGTTACAAAACTCTGCCAGGAAAAAGAAGCTAATGTTAGTGTACATAGATTATAAACAGTAAGTAGTCAACAAGTATCTGCAAAATGTTCAAGGATGATGATCTCACAGCACTGGGTATTTGGGTAAACAATAGTCTAAATAAATAATATTCACATAAGTCATAGCATATTAATAAATTTTATCTATGCAATATAGATGCTAGGATCTTAGAAAAAAATGTTTACTTTTTCAAGCTCTGGGGCATTAAAACATACTAAATCTGTGTGCTTGTTTGAACAAATTAATAAATTATTTTGTGTGCATTTTTTTTTTTTCTTGGTACACGGGCCTCTCACTGTTGTGGTCTCCCCCGTTGCAGAGCACAGGCTCCGGACACGCAGGCTCAACGGCCATGGCTCACGGGCCCAGCCGCTCCTCAGTATATGGGATCTTCCCGGACCGGGGCACGAACCCGTGTCCCCTGCAACGGCAGGCGGACTCTCAACCACTGCACCACAAGGGAAACCCTTGTTTGCATTTTTACTTACTTATTTTCGTTCTTATAACTGATACTTCAGGCACTGTAAGAGTAAATAAATCTTAAAAATTCCTAATTTATGTCCAGGGATTAAGTTATTCACTAAATATGTCCAATATGTCCTTGCTTTGAGGCTGTAACACATACAGATAAAGACAAAGCTGAATACTTCTGTTGTTTCTTATTAGCTTATCTTCATTTCCTTGTAATATTCCTATATTTGACTGATTATTTTTACATTCATTTACAAATCAATTAATTTTTATTAAGTAAAAGAAGATAATTCCTAGGTTGTTTTCTTTAAGGTTTTTAACAAACATCTATCTTACTAATGGAGATCTTTGCATGACGCAGTAAAAATAATATGCTACCAATTAGAATTAATATTATTCAAATAGATAGAGGCCACAGCAAAACAAAAAAAAATAGAGACTGGTAAATAATTTAAGCCAGTACTGATAAGAGGTAAGAAAAAAATAAAACAGATGTGCTTCATTGATTTTAGCTTTCTTGCCAATGTGAAGTAAATAACCACATAGAATATGCTATTTTGACAATACTCATAGATATATCTTTTTAAAAGATGGTTTCTGAGAAGGTAAGCTGGGAGATATTAAAATAAATTATTTTATTATTTTCTTCTTGGAAAAACAATATTATGGTCAAAATTGATATACTCTTTCCTTGAGTCTCTTCCTAGAATGCTTTCCCAAGTTGCCTTCAGTTTATCATCCAGCAATATGCTCCCTGCCCCACTCCCCTCTGTTTCTCTTTTAGGAAAGCACCACTTCTGTTCATAGATCTTCAACCAGAACAAAAGGTTAGCCTAAAATGGCTTGGATATAATTCAGACAGTAGAGGCAGAAAGTACTGTGAACTTTTAAAACATTTTCACAACACAAATGCACATTTCAAATTGGAAATTTCTGTAAGATAAGATAAGGCCCATAGTGTTCTTTTATTGATGCACTATGCAATGCAATTTTTATACTCTCATATCTCCTGTAATAGAAATATGACCTGGAGGTACACATAACATTGATATTTGGAACCATTACAGGCCTTTGTAAAGTGTATTATGCCTTGGTGATACATTCAGAAGAAATCCAAAAGCATATAAATCTAACTATTGCCCTTAAGCTACACCCTTGGGTGAGATTCAAGTTTTCAGAATCTGAATGTTTCTTAGCACGTTAGAATTTTAGAACCATTGGCTGTTCCTCAAATGAATATTTGACCTCTGCCCAGATGGGAACTGGAAAGGATAAGAGAAGAGCATAAAGATGGAAAAGCTACTTTTATAATAGAGTCACCACAGTAATATTAAGGAATAGATCATCTATACATATAAGCATGTGTGTGCCCCCCATACACATGCTCGTGAAAACACATATGTATAAAAATTCTTTATCAACATTTTTCACTTTGACCTGATTTACTTTTCTAAATATCAACTTTCACCATTTGATATATTGAATGTGTAATAATTTGTCTTTTGTCTTATTCACCTATGTATCTACAGTGACACATAGTAGTTGTTAAATAAATAACTATGATAATCAATAAGTGCATACAAAAGGAGACTATGTTATTTTCCCTTATTCCATTATACTCTCTCTCAAAACACAAGCTCAGTATGAATTTATTTGATTTTTAAGCATCTTGGCATTTGTGTACCTACTAGATGCCCAATACTTCCTTGGTACCTGTGAGGCTACAAATAAGAGTATGACAAGAAACTGTCAAACATATCAGTTTTGTGAAATCTCTCTTCTGTTTGAATGTCTCATTTTATCAGTTTTCAATGGAGAAATAATCACCATTACCACAATGTTATGTAACAGATAGAATTTTATTGCTTAGTAGGGAAAAAAAATATATATATAAACAAAACCAACAAAATTGGTTACTTTTATTTTAAGTACATAAATACATGTGGGTAAATTTATATAAATGTATAACTAATACAAATTTTGCTGGTAAAAAAAAATATATGTGGGGAATCAGAGAATTATTTGGACAGGAGATATGATGATAACTATAAAACACCATTTTAATGTTTTCATTCAGTGGAATTTCTAGATTAAGGGAACATTTTTAAAACCTTTACATTATGGATAGATGTTCACTTGTGACATGGATATTACAGGTATAAGTATAATTTGATTTGATCCATGTAAAATTTGAAAGATGATTATCTACCTTAGATGAAATATAGTTATGACTAGAGGCAGAATCTTCTTTTTTAAGAAAGACATTTTAAGGATTCTTCATACTATCATTCAATTATTTTTAGATTAAGAATTTCCTTTTAATTATCTACATATCATGTTATTCATCACCCAAATACATTTGTATCTTTCCTAATATAATGCCAGCACATAGCAGATTCATAATTTTAACACCAGAGTTTGACATACTTCTATGGTTTACATTGTAATTATGCTTAAATTGAAATGCATGCTGACATAATATACCATATGAATTGTAAATATTTAACTCCTTTTACAGAATTTTTTGAAAAACAGATATTATTTGATAAAATTGATTAATATACTAATAGAGCATATGATTGTAAAATAACCTAAACTTATTCAATTAAAATAAATGTTATATATTTGTATAATTCAGGATTAAACACATTGTAGAAAATATTTCCCTGATTTTTCTTTCACTTTGCTCTCAGATGTCATGCTTGTTTTGAGGCAAATATCTTAGCACTAAAATATTTTAATGCAGCCCTTACATTTGTTTTACAAATAAGGAAATATTCAAAAAACATTATTCTAAAATATTTTAAGTGATTAATAATAAAAACAGTCAATTTTCAAAAATATGAACTGATTTTAAAATTGATAAAGTAAAAAAAATGTTTCTTAAATTATATAATGACTCTGAGTCTAAAGATTGCATTTTAAAATAAACAAATCACACAAAAGTACATTTTTTAAGACATATTTATACTTGCCCCACCAGGGTTAATTATCTTGTAAGCATGTTACTAAAAAACATTGGGTTAGTAATTAATTTTTGTCATCAACTAAAAGAACACAGAGATCACAATGTGTGTGAATAAGAATTGCAAACATGCTATTATGAGTGTCAACATTTTACATTGCAGGTATAAACACCTATGAAGTGCTCCAAGTATACTATTCTTTTTTGTGTGATTTCTTTACTTTTCAGACTGGGTCAAGATAAAAATGGAGAAGTCAAAAAAAAAGTGCAAAATAAAAGATGTTCATAATACATTATGCTGCTGTCACACATATGCTAACAAAGTTTTCCACACACCACTTTGAATTCGTAGAGAAAATTTGTGTACAAGAAACTGTGGAAGATACAATTCAATTTGTATATTATTACAGCCAACTTCAAAATTGAGGTTGTTCAGTGTTTCTAACTCCACTTTTTCTTTGAAACTATAATTTGTTGGTGGAGTGTTACCTTCCATAAACATTTTGGAGATAATAAACTATTACTTTTCTGAGCCCAGTTATACTTCTTAAAATAAGTCAATTGTCAACCTAATTTCTCTTCCTCCTTCCCCTCTCCTCCTCCTCCCCTTCTTTCACTTTCTCTCTCTTTTTCTCTCTCCCCATCTTTCCTCTGAACCAATGTTTACATTCCCTTTGTTGTTTTCAATATCCTAATAGATTTTGTTTTTTAGTAGTGTCAAAAGGATGGAGCATGGGCCTAATCAGTATTTCCTTTGTGGGAAGTGAAGGAAATGAGAAACGATTTCTCATAATATGATATCTACTGAAAGAAAAAAAAATAGGCAAAATTGTATGCAAAATTAGTTTAATGTTCTAGAAAAGTAAAAATGTGAAGCAGTATAGGTAAAGCACTGCAGGAAAAATATGTAACAGACTATTTCAAGTGGAGAGATCATTGTGGATAATAAATACCTTCTAGATTTCTTGCTATTGTTTGAAAAAACTCAATGAGAAAGGATTTGTCTTTAATTTACAAAAATATTATTTTTTATAAAAAATAGTAACATAATACCCCACTGTGTTACTTGTTCAATGTATTGCAGAGTTAGAAAATTGTCTTTCTACCTTGTTCAAAAATCTTTCATTAAAAGAATATAATTATCCTCAATTATAAGAAGTTGAAAAGTGAAAATACAGACTTACAGATAAAGAGTTTTGTATCTGCATTACCAAATGATTTAAAAAATAATTAATGAAAGAGAAATTTAAGTGGAAAATGTATTTAAGGCATTTAAAACACCTTTACACTTTTTAAGAAATGATTTACCCATATCCTTAAAGGTACAGTTAGTTTTCAAGAGTGATACATGGTCTGCTTTCTGTCACAAGAATTGTGTGGATGAAAAAGAACTAGAGATGTTCAACAATAGCCCAAATAATGTGACACATAGGGCAGAAAAAAAAAAAAAAAAAGATTCCAAGCAAAAATAAATGTCTTATTTGTGTTTGTAAGGGAAGAAGAAAGTATATTAGGAAATTAACCAGAGAAAATTCACATATTGTTAAAAGAAAGTATGATTAAAAGTAAGAGGAAAAATCTAGCTAAAAAGTATACTAATATAGAAAGAAAATCCTACAATCTTCCTTTGTTAAATTAAAATAGATAAATAAATAAATAAAACTTTGTCTTATATAACTTAGATGTTAGCACTGTGAGTGATATTTCCTTGATTATTTAGTTGAAAATATTTTTAATGTGAAAGAAATACATAAGATAGTAATTCAAAGACTATAGGAAAAAATGAGAAAGAAAGTAACTATCATGCTAAATCTCACTACTCGCAGATTATCGTTAACATTTTAATGAGTGACACACATACACCAAATTAATTACACATCAAGATGGTAAACTGGGGCAAAGACCGCTGTTTAGAAAGACACAAAATATCTCTCCATTTTTTAAAACGAATTGTCACCATAGCTGTAAATTTTATTCATATAGTCAGTACTCTTTTCTTCATAATATTCTTATATCTTATATATATATTTTTTGCTTTTATGAATGGTTTTGTTCATTATATTACCTATTTTTTTAATGTAGAAGATATTTATTAATATATATTAAAATTCATTGAGGCAATTTTTGTAATTTAAATAGTCATATATAATGTTTTATTCAGTCAAGTACTAATTTAGTCAAGTGTTAATGTTAATTTTATCAAAAAAAATATTGGTACTCTATAACTGTTTTACATAGTATATATATTTATTTGTTTAGTTATTTTTTTTTTTGCTTAGGTATGTTGGTCAACTTTTTCTTCGTGCTTATTTACTATTTCTAATACATTAAGGTTTCTGTTCAAATGTTACCTGTGTTCATAATGTGGTTCAATTAACACTCAGATTTTTCTTTCCAACAAAATTTATTGGAGATTGGTGCTTCCCAAACTTTGCACCTAAGTACTGGTGAATTTCACCAGTGTTAATGCATTATCTCAACTTAAATGGTACTCTAGAAACTAATCCACTGGCGAAGAGAGTACAATAGTTAAATGATACCAGTTTTGTGCAGCTCTAAGATTGTCAGTGAACTAACGGCAAAGAATCTCTGAATGGCATTCTCTAGGCAGTTATGTTCATACAACAGTATTTCAATTTCCACTGCAGGTTTTTAGTCATTTATGAAAATAAAAATCTCAAGATAAAACTGAAATCATAGAGATTATATTTTGGTCTTTCTCTCTCTAGATACAAAGTCATTCTATTACAGATGCATATCAAATTGGGCTTATAATAAGTACTCTCTAAAATAATATAGTGCTTGCAAATTTTCTTATTCTAGGGAACTGTAAATTGATAATGTGATGGCTTGTCTCAGTATCCCTTCATGTATTAAATTTAAGCTGTCAAGTCTAGAATCATTAAGTTATTCCTATTTATCTTCTAATATTTAAAATATGCAAACATATTTATGGATATTAAAAAATTAAATGTAGAGATAGAAGATAAAAACAGTTAAGACTATAGATTTTTTTCACATACCAGATACTTTTTTAAGTCACATATTTAATGCACATATTATCTTATTTCTGGAAGAGGAAACTAAGGCACAGAGAGTTCACAGAGTATGACTGAATTCACAATGCTAGGAAATGTTGAAGCCAGAATTCTAGCCCAGCAATCTGGTTCCAGAGAAAGTACTCTTAGGCACCATATTATACTCCTCCCAATGCAGTCACACTTTGTAGTCATCAGTCTATTGTCACTCAAAAGCATACATTATTCATTTTATTGCTGATTTTAATAAATTAGAAAAATCAAGGAGTAGAAAAATCCACCAGAGCAAAAAACTCAAGAAACTGTTTGTAAAATGATGGTAATATTTGCCAAAGTATTTAATTATAAATATTAATTTATTATTGTTACTACAAAAAATACTGGATATCCCAGTTGGGCATACTTGGGACATGTTTACACTGAAACAATTTTGCTGTTTATCTGAAATTCAAATTTAATTGCACAACCTATATTTTTATTGGCTAATTATGGCAACCCTAATTTCATAAATTAACAAATATTACAAATCATAAAAAACCTTAATTTACATTAAAAAGTTAATGGATTATATTGCATAGCTTCAACTTTTATAAACTCAAATATTTTTCAATTATACATTTCAAAGGTTTTAATGATTATAAATCTAAAGACAAAAAAAATTCTAAATTAGTGTTCCACTCTCATTCATAGCAAAAGACACAGAAGGTAGTTTTGTCATGGTTTATACCCCTCAGAAAGAGATACAATTAAAAAACCCAGAAACATATACACATATGTATATATGAACATGAGTGTGTATAAATATGTGTATATGTACATTCAAAACACATAATTGAGCTAAAGAAACAAAACGAATGTCTCCACAGACCAGAAATGGAAAAGAAATTCTAAATTTCAATGGAAGAGAGATCAATATCATCTATGCCTCACATCTGGAATCTGGGTTTGGCCCTTGATATGTAAGCACTGAAAGTGCTGTATGTAAGAAAGGAAGAAGCATGAAACATAAGAAAACATGATGTTCTAACTCACTGGAAATCAGAAAAATGCAAATTAAAACATCAAGGACAACATAAATGTCCATCGACAGAGGAATGGATAGGAAGATGTGGTATATATATATACAATGGAATATTATTCAGCAATAAAAAACAATGAAATAATGCTATTTGTAACAACATGGATGGACCTAGAGATTATCATACTGAATGAAGTAAACAAGACAAAGACAAATATTATATTGATATTGCTTATTTGTGTAATCTAAAAAACAAAATAGTACAAATGAATGTATATATAAAACAGAAATAGACCCACAGACATAGAAAACAAATTTATGATTACCAAAGGGGAAAGGGTGGGGGGAGGAATAAATTAGAAGATTGGGATTAACACATACACACTACTGTATGTAAAATAGATATACAATGAGGACCTACTGTATAGTACAGGGAACTATCCTCAATATTTTCTAATAACCTATAGGGAAAAAGAATCTGAAAAATAATTGTTATATATATATGTGTGTGTGTGTGTGTGTGTGTGTGTGTGTGTGTGTGTATAACTGAATTAATTTGCTGAACTCTCGAAACTGACACAACATTGTAAATCAACTATACTTCAATTAAAGAAAAAAAGAAAGAAATTTCAGACCAGAGCTTATCTAAAGAAAGGAAGTGCCTTTAGCAGATTGTTTCATAATTTAAAAAAAAAATGCCATCCAGTTATAACTATATGCATTTTTTTAATCCACCCTTTCCTTATCGTTTTCTTTCACTGAATAAAAAGCTGCTTTCTGAAACAAACAAAACATAATGAAATGGTATTTCTTCCCCTTGTTATGGGCAAAATTTTTAAATGACAATATTAAGTGTTGGGAAGGATGTAGAACAAAAGCAACTCCCATCTGCTGCTGATCTATCTGAATTAGGAAGATGACTGAGAAGACAATTTAGCAATATCTAATGTTATTTGAAGCTATGCATAATCTTTGATCAATTTCCTTATGGTAAGATACCTGTAATAGTTTTGCTCAACAACTTTTGCTGGGAGGTAGGTAAATGGGTTTATGCTATAATATTTTTAAACTTTTTTTTTTTTTTTTTTTTTTTTGCGGTATGCGGGCCTCTCACTGTTGTGGCCTCTCCCATTGCGCAGAACAGGCTTCTCCGGATGTGCAGGCTCAGTGGCCATGGCTTATGGGCCCAGCCGCTCTGTGGCATGTGGGATCTTCCCGGACTGGGGCATGAATCTATGTCCCCTGCATCGGCAGGCAAACTCTCAACCACTGTGGCACCAGGGAAGCCCTAAAACTTTTTTGAATCCTTGAATTGTTTGATAATAATTATTGAAAGTAAGGTAAATTAAAAGAGGATATTTTTGAACAGCTATTGGAGGAAAATTCCTCTAAATCTAACTAAATTTATTTCCAGAACCAAGGGAAGTTAGAGACAATTGAGCAATTTTGCAGGAAAAGTATTTTCAATCTAGAATTCTAAGCAATGAAGGATACTTATGTAGGATGAGTACAAATACACATTATCATTTGTATGATATTATTTATAATATCATATATTAACAATTTTACCCAGAAAGACAATGAATGCTGTGCACTAGTAAAACAAGGATGTAAAAGTTGGGAAGAGTAGGACCTTCAAGATGGCAGAGGAGTAGGATGTGGAGATCACCTTCCTCCCCATAGATACATCAAAAATATATCTACATGTGGAATAACTCCTACAGAAAATCTACTGAACCCTGGCAGAAGACCTCAGACTTCCCCAAAGGCAAGAAAATCTCCAGGTACCTGGACATCCTCAGGTGACCTATACATAGAGGTGGAGCCATATACAAAGTTGAACCCCAGGAGCTGTGTGAACAAAGAAGAGAAAGGGAAATTTCTCCATGCACCCTCAGGAGCAGCAGATTAAATCTCCACAATAAACTTATGTACTCTGCATCTGTGGAATACCTGACTAGACAATGAATCATCCCAAAATTGAGGCCATGGACTTTGGGAGCAAGTATAGACTTGGGGTTTCCTGTATGCTACAGACTAGTTTCTGATTTTTATGCTTATCTTACTATAGTTTTTAGTGCATTTTATCATTGGTGGATTTGTATATTGGTTTGATTGCTCTAATCTTTTTTAAATTAATTTTTATTTTTTTATTTTAATAATTCTTTTATTTTAATAAATTTATTTTATTATTATTTTTTCTTTCATTTTTCTACCTTTTCTTCTGAGTTGTGTGGCTGACAGTATCTTGGCACTCTGGCCAGGTGTCAGGCCAGAGCAGCTGAGGTGGGTGAGCCGAATACAGGACATTAGACTACCAGACACCTCCCAGCCCCATGTAATATCAATTGGTGAGAGCTCTCCCAGAGATCTCTGTCTCAACACTTAGTCCCAGATACACTCAATGACAAGCAATGACAACCAATGGCATGGGGTGCTGCCCCCCCTCCTGCCAGAAAACTAGAAAGACAGGAACACAACCCCATCCATTAGCAGAGGCTGCTTAAAATCAAACCAAGGTCACAGACACCACAAAGCACACCACTGGACACAGTCCTGTCCACAAGAAAGACAAGATGCAACTTCATGCATCAGAACACAGGCACATGTTCCCTCCAACAGCAAACCTATGTAACACACTGAACCAACCTTACACACAGGGGACAGACACCAAAAACAACGGTAACTACAAACTTGCAGCCTGTGAAAAGGAGAACCCAAACACAGTAAGTTAAGCAAAATGAGAAGACAGAGAAATACGAAGCAGATGAAGGAGCAAAGTAACAACCCACCAGACCAAACAAATGAAGAGGAAATAGGCAGTCAACCTGATAAAGAACTCAGAGTAATGATAGTAAAGATGATCCAAAATCTTGTAAATAGAATGGAGAAAATACAAGAAACGTTTAACAAGAACCTAGAAGAACCAAAGAGCAAACAAACAATGATGACAAACAAATAAATGAAATTAAAAATTCTCTGGAAGGAATCAATAGCTAATAACTGAGGCAGAAGAAAGTGTAAGTGACCTGGAAGGTAAAAGAGTGGAAATAACTACCATGGAGCAGAATAAAGAAAAAAGATTGAAAAGAATTGAGGACAGTCTCAGAAACGTCTGGAAAAACATTAAATACAACATTTGAATCATAGGGATCCCAGAGGAAGAAAAAAAAAGAAAAGGTCTGAGAAAATATTTAAAGAGATTATAGTTGAAAACTTCCCTAATATGGGAAACAAAATAATCAGTCAAGTCCAGGAAGCACAGAGAGTCCCATATAGGAAAAATCCAAGAAGAAACACACCAAGACACATATTAATGAAACTATCAAAAATTAAATACGAAGAAAAAAATATTAAAAGCAGCAAGGGAAAAGCAAGAAATAATATCAAGGTAATCTCTATAAGGTTAACAGCTGATCTTTCAGCAGAAGCTCTGCAAGCCAGAAGAGAGTGGCAAGGCATATTTAAAATGATGAAAGGGAAAAACCTACAATCAAGATTACTCTACCCAGCAAGGATCTCATTCAGATTTGACAGAGAAATTAAAACATTTACAGACAAGAAAAAGCTAAGAGGATTCAGCACCACCAAACCAGCTTTACAACAAATACTAAAGAAACTTATCTAGGCAGGGAACACAGGAGAAGGAAAAGAACTACAATAACAAACACAAAACAATTAAGAAATGGTAATAGAAACATACATATCAATAATTACCTTAAATGTAAATGGATTAAATGCTCCAATCAAAAGACATAGACTGGCTGAATGGATACAGAAACAAGACCCATATATACACTGTCTGCGAGAGACCCACTTCAGACCTAGGAACACATACTGACTGAAAGTGAGGGGATGAAAAATGTTATTGCATGCAAATGGAAATCAAAAGAAAGCTGCAGTAGCACTTCTCATATCAGAAAAACTAGACTTTAAAAAAAAGACTATTACAAGAGACAAAGAAGGGCACTACATAATGATCAAGAGATCAATCCAAGAAGAAGATATAACAATTGTAAATATTTATGCATGCAAAATAAGAGCACCATATTACATAAGGCAAATGCTAGCAGTCATAAAAGGGGAACATGACAGTAACAGAACAATAGGAGGGGAGTTTAACACCTCATTTTCACCAATGGACAGATCATCCAAAATGAAAATCAATAAGGATACACAAGCTATAAATGATGCATTAACCAAGATGGACTTAATTGATATTTAAAGGGCATTCCACCCCAACAAATCACAATACACTTTCTTTTCAATTGCTCATGGAACATTCTCCAGGATAGATCATATGTTGGGTCACAAATCAAGCCTTGGTAAATTTAAGAACATTAAAATCATATCAAGTTTCTTTTCTGACCACAACGCTATGAGACTAGATATGAATTACAGGGAAAAAACTGAAAAAAATGCAAACACATGGAGGCTAAACAATACACTACTAAATAACCAAGAGATCACTGAAGAAATCAAAGAGGAAACTAAAAAATACCTAGAAACAATGACAGTGAAAACAAGGTGACCCAAAACCTATGGGATGCAGCAAAAGCAGTTCTAAGAGGGAAGTTTATAACAATACAAACCTACCTCAAGAAACAAGAAACACCTCAAACAAACAACCTAACCTTACACCTAAAGCAATTAGAGAAAGAAGAAGAAGAACAACAACAACAACAAAAAAAAAGTCAGCAGAACGAAAGAAATCATTAAGATGGGATCAGAAATAAATGAAAAAGAAATGACAGCAAATCAACAAAAATAAAAGCTGGTTCTTAGAGAAGATAAACAAAATTGATAAACCATTAGCCAAATTCATCAAGAAAAAAAAAGGGAGAAGACTCAAATAAACAGAATTAGAAATGAAAAAGGAGAAGTAACAACTTACACTGCAGGAATACAAAGGATCATAAGAGATTACTACAAGCAACACTATGCCAATAAAATGGAGAACCTGGAAGAAATAGACAAATTCGTAGAAAAGCACAACCTTCTGAGACTGAATCAGGAAAAAATAGAAAATATAAACATATTATTCACAAGCACTGAAATTGAAACTGTGATGAAATATCTTCCAAAAAATAAAAACCCAGGATCATATGGCTTCACAGGAGTATTCTATCAAACATTTAGAGAAGAGCTAACACGTATCCTTCTCAAACTCTTCCAAAATATAGCAAAGGGAGGAAAACTTCTAACCTCATTCTGTGAGGCCACCACCACCCAATACCAAAACCAGACAAAGATGTCATGAAGAAAGAAAACTACAGGCCAATATCACTGATAAACATAGATGCAAAAATCTCAACAAAATACTAACAAACAGAATCCAACAGCACATTAAAAGGAAGATACACCACAATCAAGTGGGGTTTAATCCCCAGAATCCAAGGGTTCTTCAATATACACAAATCAAACAATGTGATACACCATTTTAAAAAACTGAAGGATGAAAACCATATGATTATCTCAATAGATTCAGAGAAAGCTTTCAACAAAATTCAACACACAATATGATAAAAACCCTCCAGAAAGTAGGCATAGAGGAAACTTTCATCTACCTAATATAGGCCATATATGACAAACCCAAGCACCTTGTTCTCAATGGTGAAAAAGTGAAAACTTTTCCTCTAAGATCAGGAACAAGACAAGGTAGCCTACTCTCACCGCTATTATTCAACATAGTTTTGGAAATTTTAGCCACAGCAATCAGAGAAGAAAAAGAAATAAAAGGAATCCAAATCAGAAAAGAAGAAGTAAAACTATCACTGTTTTTGGATGGCATGATACTATACATAGAGAATGCTAAAGACATTACCAGAGCACTACTAGAGATAGTGAATGAATTTGGTGAAGTAGCAGGATACAAAATTAATGCACAGAAATCTCTTGCATTCCTATACACTAATGATGAAAAATCTGAAAGAGAAACTAAGGAAACTCTCCCATTTACTATTGCAACAAAACGAATAAAATACCTAGGAATAAACCTACCTAAGGAGACAAAAGACCTTTATGTAGAATACTATAAGACACTGATGAAAGAAATTAAAGATGATACAAAAAGACAAAGAGATATACCATGTTCTTCGATTAGAAGAATCAACATTGTGAAAATTACTATACTACTAAAAGCAATATACAGATTCAGTGCAATCCTTATCAAACTACCAATGACATTTTTCTCAGAACTAGAACAAAAATTTTCACAATTTGTATGGAAAAATAAAAGAGACCTCAAACAGCCGAAGCAATCTTGAGAATGAAAAATGGAGCTGGAGGAATCAGGCTAGCAGACAATACTACAAAGCTACAGTAATCAAGACAGTATGGTACTGGCAGAAAAACAGAAATATAGATCAATGGAACAGGTTAGAAAGCCCAGAGATAAACCCATGCATATATTGTCATCTTATGTTTGATAAAGGAGGCAAGAATATTCAGTGGAGAAAAACTTCCTCTTCAATAAATGGTGCTGAGAATACTGGACAGCCACAGGTAAAAGAATGAAATTAGAACACTCTCTAACACCATACACAAAAATAAACTCAAAATGGATTAAAGACCTAAATGTAAGGCCAGATACTATCAAACTCTTAGAGGAAAACATAGGCAGAACACTCTATGACATAAATCACAGCAAGATCCTTTTTGACACACCTCCTAGAGAAATTGAAAGAAAAACAAAAACTAAACATATGGAACCTAATGAAACTTAAAATATTTGCACAGCAAAGGAAACCATAAACAAGATGAAAAGACAACCCTCAAAATGGGAGAAAATATTTGCAAATGAAGCAACAGACAATGGATTAATCTCCAAAATATAAAAGCAACTCATGCAACTCAATATCAAAAAACAAACAACCCAATCCAAAAATGGGCAGAAAACCTAAATAGACATTTCTCCAAAGAAGATATACAGATTGTCAAGAGACATATGAAAGGTTGTTCAACATCATTAATCATTAAAGAAATGCAAATCAAAACTACAATGAGGTATAACCTCACATTGGTCAGAAAGGCCTTCATCAAAAAAATCTATGAACAATAAACACTGGAGAGGGTGTGGAGAAAAGGGAATCCTCCTGCACTGCTGGTGGGAATGTAAATTGATACAGCCACTGTGGAGAACAGTATGGAGGTTTCTTAAAAAAATAAAAATAGAACTACCATACAACTCAGCAACCCCACTACTGGGCATATACCCTTAGAAAACCATAATTCTAGAAGTGTAATGTACCACAGTGTTTATTGCAGTTTTATTTACAGGAGCCAGGACATGGAAGCTACCTAAGTGTCCATCAACAGATGACTGGATAAAAAGATGTGGCACATATATACAATGGGATATTACTCAGCCATAAAAAAGAAACAAAATTGAGTTATTTGTAGTGAGGTGGATAGACCTAGAGTCTGTCATACAGAGTGAAGTAAGTCAGAAAGATAAAAATAAAACAAAAACAAAAAAACACAAATACCATATGCTAACCCATATTTATGTAATCTAAAAAGAAGAAAAAGATTCTGAAGAACCTAGGGTCAGGAGAAGATAAAGACGCAGACATAGAGAATGGACTTGTGGGCACAGGGAGGGGTAAGGGTAAGTTGAGATGAAGTGAGAGAGTAACATTGACATATATACACTACCAAATGTAAGATAGATAGCTACTGTGAAGAAGCCACATAGCACAGGGAGATCAGCTTGGTGTTTTGTGACCACCTAGAGGGGTGGGATAGGGAGGGTGGGAAGGAGACGCAAGAGAGAGGGGATATGGTGATATATGTATACGTATAGCTGGATCACTTTAGTTATACAGTAGATACTTTAGTTATACAGCAGAAACTAACACAACATTGTTAAGAAATTATACTCCAATTAAGATGTTAAGAAATATAAATAAATAAAAGTCAGGAAGTAGCAAGACTTGGAAGTGCAGAAAGCAGGATATCCAACATAGGTGATAAGTGAAGTAAAATCTTAGGATGACAGTATCAGAAAAGTCCTAACATAAGATTTGTGTAGTGAGCATAGTGAACAGAGTCTAAAGTAGAAAAAGGAAGTCAGAGAGCTCTATCAGTGATGGTTCTAGAAAGAAGAAAATGTAATTAATAGATAACAAAATGCAGTTAATTGTTTTAAAATTTTGTAAGGACTTTAGAGCCAAATGATTAAGAGAGCAGAGAAACCCAAGGCCACATAATTTTAAAGAATTTAAAATTAATTATGAAAATTATACAATGAAGGTTTAGCTATATGCAATATTTATATATAATGATATTGACACTGAACATTGTTGTATCCAAAAAAATGTGATAAAATCTTAAGAGAATTTGGGAATGTGCTTCCATACTAGAAAAAACTGAAATGCAATAATTTATAATAGAAGAGGAAAGCACAATTTTTTAGAGTAAAAAAAAAAACCTCTTTCCTTAAGAAATATTGAGTGAATATTAGAAGAATGAATTTGAAATTTGAAAAGTAATTTCCTCAGGGGCACAGAATCATGCTTAGGAAAGGATAGGCAGGAAACTATCATAATTTGTCATATAGTTGTAATATTTAAACATAATGATGTGCTTGTATTACTTTGAGGAAAAGAGAACTAATTGAATCTAACAAACTGCACAACCTTCACAGAGAGTATTATAAAACAATTTTTAATATATATAAGGGAGACAAGAATTAATAGAGAAATAAGATTTTGATTAAATAGTGGTTTCTGCTAAGCAGTATATTCACAAAATGAATACAGTAAATCAAAATAAATGAACCAAAGTTACTATACCAATAGGAATAAGCTTAAAAGCATAAGGGTAGGTGTAAAATGCAAGGTGCAAACTTAATCTATGATATCTTTATTACAATTTGAAGAACTGTGAAAAGTACTAAATGTTTTTGAATACTGACATATATAATAGTAGACTCAAAATATGTTTGAGAATTGTAAAAACCTTGTACAACATACTGATTGGCTCGTGGTAAAATAGAAAGAAAATAAATTGAACAGAGAATCCATGGGGTTATATGGATAATAATAATAATAATAATAAATAAAAATTAATAATAAAGAACAAAATATTAGTATTTGACAGAATTGAGACCTATGGTTCAGGTTTTTTTAGTATATGATTATTATATTTTTTCTATAAGGTTAAAATATTTTAAAAAATTAAAAACAGTATTATATATGTATATACATTAAATGAAATATATTTAAATTTATATAAATGTATAAATATATATTGACTAGGTGCAAACAACACCCTAGGCAAGGTGTTACATGCTTACCATATACATCTCTTTTAAACCTCTTGGTAAGTTAATTTGAAGACAATGAAATCAAAAATTAAAAATAATAAAATTCTCCTGCCAATTAAATGGTAAATATGAAATTCAATTAGATTTCCTATGACATCAACACTTACATATTTCTACTCTGTTCTATTGCCTTATAGTCCAAAATAAGGCAAATTTACAGTATCCCCAATTCCTGGTCCAAGATTTCTCAATTTCTAAATAAAGAAAGAAGAGGACCAGTACACAACTATTAGAATGACCAAAGTCCAAAACACACACAAGATAAAATGCTAGAAGGGATGTGGAACAACAGGAACTCTCATTCATCTCTGATTGGAATGCCAAAAGTGCAGTTACTTTGGAAGACAGTTCGGTGGTTTACAAAACTAAATGTACTCTTAACATATGTTCCAGCAAAGGTAAGAAGAGGAAAATTGGACACACACATACAGATTTGTAAAGAAAGGGGACAATGTGAAGACATACAGGGAGAAGATGGCCATGTGGTAATTATGGCAGGGTGATACACTTACAAGGAACACCAAGAATTACCAGCCAACACCAGAAGCTCTAGAGACAAGGAAGGATTCTCCTCTGCACATTTCTGAGGGAGCATGGTCCTGCCAACACCTTGATATCAAATTTTGTAGCTTTCAGATCAGTGAGGCAATAAATTTCTATTGTTCTAAACCACCCAGTTGGTGGTACTTTGTAACAGGCGGACCTAGAAGTGTAAATTACACACAAAAAGATAAAAGACAGGATATGATGTGAATGGGGCAGTAATGTATAGTGGAGAATGGGACAGGGTAAATGGGCACAAATTAATGCAGCCTAAAATTTGTTCAGATGGGCATAGTTGCCTATGGGAGTTGGTGGATAGAAGGTGGTATTCATAGTGTATGACACACAAATTAAGAATTTTGGAGCAGGGACCATGATTAATCATGACAAAACTCAGGGCACTGAGAGTGAGTACTAGTTGGGAAGAAAGGAATATGTTAATGTTAATGAAATAGGTTATAATGATAAGAAGAGGAGAATAGAGCAAATGTCAGTGGTCCTTATGTTAAAGATTTTACTGATACATGTGGATGACTAGAAATTCTAAAGATTATTCATTTCAAAAGAATAAGGTTCAGTATATTTTGATACTACGTGCTTCACAAGAACCATAGTTTATGAAGTCAGAAATAAGATAAATTATATGGGGCCAACAGTAATGAGTATCTGAAGGCATTGCCTGACAGGGTATTGCAAAAAGGCAGTCATGAGTAAACTACAGGAGAACCTGTGTCTTCTGAAGATGGCAAGTCTTCAGTTAACTCAAGCAATTTAAGGGAATATTAGAGGACTTACTTGAGGAGAGGAATTTGGTAACTCTAGACCTTGGGTTTCAGGGGCCACAGTGGAATGATTTGGAAAATTCTGAAGAATTGGAGACTGGATATGAGCAAAACAGAATGTGGATATGACAATAGCTGGTAACATGGTGACATGGGAAGATTTCCCTTTTGTGTATGATTGAGTCTTCTATGTCTTGACAGTTTTACTTCAAGTCATTTCATACAAGAGATTGAATCAAAAGAATAATCATTAATCCAGAATATTTAGTTGAATGTAATGTCATGTAGGTGATTGTATCTTCTTCAATCAGAGATAATATTGATAATGAGAATGTATGCCTCAGGATACAATTTAGTCACTAGAATCATGAGTTACTTATACTAACCTCTCCTTCAGAGCATGGTTCGGAAGCCTGAGGGAGTAAGGAGTTATAAACCCTGCGGGTTTATTTATTGAAAGAGTCAGATTCCAAAGAGAAACAAGAGATGTTCATATAGAACCTCATGCTTAATGTGTGTTGACCATAAATCTCTTTGAGATGCCTTCCCAATACCTACTTAATATAAACACTCAAAATTTCATATACTCTTGTTCAAAGCAGATGATTACAAATGTTTGTAAGATCATTTATCAATATCTCAAGACAGCTTCCCTGCCCCCAACACACACACACACATACACACACACACACACACACACACACACACACACATGATTTAATTTCCAGGTCCTAAAGCAGCATCTAGTTTTTGCTGGGTAGATTTCTCTTAATAAATGAATAAAACATATCACGAAGAGATCATTCATGTACTTGAAAATATACTATATAGATTTGGAGGATTCAGATTCTTCATTTATTTTGGTAGATAGTTGGCATGAAGGTCATTATAAATGAAGATAAATAGAAAGGTGATATGATTTGGGGCAGAGGCTGTTTGTTAAATGTAAGAAAGTGGAGCTTAGAAGCTGAATATTTAAATATGTAATAGTAGAAAGAAAGGGAGAACAGATAGATATAGAGAACAATGGAAATACTGATAGATTTCATATTAGATAACTGAAAACTCTGACACTATAGGGCTAGAACTTTGACTTTTTGAGCTTTAGTTTTGGGAACACTGAAGTGCACATAATATTGATTTATTGGCTGGTTGCAATGAGAATTAGAGATTGCAGGAATCCTGAGACCTAGCTTATTATTGAGTGGTTTCCAAAAATATCACAAAGCATGCTAACTAAATCAAATAGACACAATTAGTAGAGATTAATCAATGGCTTATTTGACTCAAAGGTCATAATCAATAAGTATAACAAAATTTTTCTCAAGAATATTAGAAACTTTTTATCTAATAATATAGAAATATATAGTTGGTCTTAATTGATGAATATGAGAATAGATTAAAGAAGACAAACTAAAAGAGATAGACAAATATACATAATTGAAAGATACATACATACATAGAAATTTTTACTCATATATATTATCTATATATATATAAGTATATAAATATATTACCTTTATACATACTATGTATATTTACTCAACCACTTTTGACTTCAAACAATTTTTTTTCTCTGCTATGCCTCCCCTGGTTCATGTAAAATTCATAATTAAACTGTATGACTAAAGAAGTAAGATTTTTAAACTTTTTTAAAACAATGAGTATGCTATCCTTCTAGATTTCTGTGATTCTCTCCAATACATAAACATGATTCTTTCACATCAACTTAAATAGAAATTATTTTATGGAATATCTTTACTGAGTCTTTCCAAATAATTTGACCTATTTTTAATAGAAGTAACAACTCTGCTTTATTATCATATTCTGCTTTTTATACAAGATTTAACTAAATTATAACATTTCAATTACACATTAAAATGGCATAAACTAATTTGGAAACAAATAACTGACATCTGATGATCATGTAGATTAATTACAAGAAACAAAAGTGTATGGACAGAGAACCAGAGAGGAGCTTCAAATGGTGGAAGAGTAAGATGTGAAGATCACATTCCTCCCCACAAATACCTCAGAAATACAACTACATGTGGAACAACTCTTACTGAACACTGGAAGAAGGCCTCAGACCTCCCAAAAGGTAAGAAACTCCCCACCTGGGTAGGGCAAAAGAAAACAGAGACAAAAGAATAGGGATGGGACCTGCACCAGTGGAAGGGAGCTGTGAAGGAGGAAAGGTTTCCACACACTAGGAAGGCCCTTCATGGGCGGAGACTGTGGGTGACAGAGGGGAGAAGCTTCGGAGCCACAGAGGAGAGCACAGCAAGAGGGGTGCGGAGGGCAAAGCAGAGAGATTCCCGTAGAGATGACCGGTGCCGACCAGCACTCACCAGCCCGAGAGGCTTGTATGTTCACCCACCAGGACGGGTGGGGGCTGGGAGCTGAGGCTAGGGGCTTTGGAGGTCAGATCCCAGCAAGAAGACTGGGGTTGGCTGTGTGAACACAGCCTGAAGGGAATAGTGTGCCACAGCTAGCTGGGAGTGAGTCTGGAAAAGTCTGGAGCTGCCGAAGAGGCAAGAGACTTTTTCTTGCCTCTTTGTTTCCTGGTGCGTGAGGAGAGGGGATTAAAAGTGATGCTTAAAGGAGCTCCAGAGATGGGCGCGAGCTGTGGCTATCAGCACGGACCCCAGAGATGGGCATGAGATGCTAAGGCTGCTGCTGCAGCCACCAAGAAGCCTGTGTGCAAGCACAGGTCACTATCCACACCACCCCTCCAGGGAGCCTGTGCAGCCCACTACTGCCAGGGTCCTGTGATCCAGGGACAAGTTCTCCAGGAGAACACACTTCATGCCTCAGGCTGGTGCAATGTCATGCTGGCCTCTGCCACTGCAGGCTGGTCCCATATCCATACCCCTCCCTCCTCCCGGCCTGAGTGAGCCAGAGTGCCAGAATAAGTTGCTCTTTAACCACATCCTCTCTGAGCGAAGAACAGATGATCTCAGGCGATCTACATCTGAGGTTGGTCCAAATCCAAAGCTGAACACCTGGAGCTGTGCGAACAAAGAAGAGAAAGGGAAATTTCTCCCAGCAGTCTCAGGAGCAGTGGATTAAATCTCCACAATCAACTTGATATACCCTGCATTTGTGGAATACATGAATAGACAATGAATCATCCTAAATTGAGGAGGTGGACTTTGGGAGCAGCGATATATATATATATTTCCCTTTTTTTCCTTTTTAGGAGTGTGTATGTTTCTGTGTGTGATTTTGTCTGTATAGTTTTGCTTTTACCATTTGTCCTAGGGTTCTGTCTGTTATTTTTTGTTTGTCTGTTTGTTTTTGTACTTAAAAAAATGTTTTTTTCTTAATATTTTTTTATTTTAATAACTTTATTTTTTTTTACTTTATTTTACTAATTTTTATTTTATCTTCTTTCTTTCTTTCCTTTTTTTCCCACTTTTATTCTGAGCCGTATGGAGGACAGGCTCTTGGTGCTCCAACCCGGAATCAGGGCTGTGCCACTGAGGTGGGAGAGCCAAGCTCAGGACACTGGTCCACAAGAGACCTCCAACCTCCACGTAATATCAAATAGAGAAAATCTCCCAGAGAACTCCATCTCAACACCAAGACCCAGCTCCACTCAACGACCAGCAAGCTACAGTGTAGGACACCCTATGTCAAAAAACTAGCAAGACAGGAACACAACCCCATCCATTACCACAGAGGCTGCCAAAAATCATAAGCCCACAGACACCCCAAAACACACCACCAGACGTGGACCTGCCCAGAAGGCAGACAAGATAGAGCCTCATCCAGAAGAACACAGACACTAGTCCTCTACACCAGGAAGCCTACACAACCAATTGAACCAAACTTAGCCACTGGAGAGAGACAACAAAAACAACGGAAACTACAAACCTGCAGCCTGCAAAAAGGAGACCCCAAATACAGTAAGTTAAGCAAAGTGAGAAGATAGAGAAAACACAGCAGATGAAGGAGGAAGGCAAAAACCCATCACCTAACAAATGAAGAGGAAACAGGCTGTCTACCTGAAAAAGAATTTAAAATAATGATAGTAAAGATGATCCAAAATCTTGGAAATAGAATGGAGAAAATACAAGAAATGTTTAACTAGGACCGAGAATGAAAGAGCAAACAAGCAGTGATGAACAACACAATAAATGAAATTAAAAATTCTCTAGAAGGGATCAATAGCAGAATAATGGAGGCAGAAGAATGGACAAGTGACCTGGAAGATAAAATAGTGAAAATAACTACTGCAGAGCAGAATAAAGAAAAGAGAATGAAAAGAATTGAGGACAGTCTCGGAGACTTCTGGGACAATGTTAAATGCAACAACATTCGAATTAAAGATGTCCCAGAAGAAGAAGAGAAAAAGAAAGGGATTGAGAAAATATTTGAAGAGATTATAATTGAAAACTTCACTAATATAGGAAAGAAAATAGTTAGTCAAGTCCAGGAAGCACAGAGAGTGCCATACAGGATAAATCCAAGGAGAAACATGTCAAGACACATATTAATCAAACTATCAAAAATTAAATACAAAGAACAAATATTAAAAGCAACAAGGGAAAAATAACACATAAGGGATTCCCCATAAGTTTAACAGCTTATCGTTCAGCAGAAACTCTGCAAGCCAGAAGGTAGTGGCAGGACATATTTAAAGTGATGAAGGAGAAAAATCTACAACCAAGATTACTCTACCCAGCAAGGATCTCATTCAGATTTGACAGAGAAATTAAAATCTCTACAGGCAAGCAAAAGCTAAGACAATTCAGCACCACCAATCCAGCTTTACAACAAATGCTAAAGGAACTTCTCTAGGCAGGAAAAACACGAGAGGGAAAAGACATACAATAATAAACCAAAAACAATTAAAAAATGGTAATAGGAACATACATATCGGTAATTACCTTAAATGTAAATGGCTTAAATGCTCCAACCAAAAGACATAGACAGGCTGAATGGATACAAAAACAAGACCCATATATATGCTGTCTACAAAGGACCCACTTCAGCCCTAGGGACACATACAACTGAAAGGCAGGGGATGGAAAAAGATATTCCATGCAAATGGAAACCAAAAGAAAGCTGGACTAGCAATTCTCATATCAGACAAAATACACTTTAAAACAAGGACTATTACAAGAGACAAAGAAGGACACCACATAATGATCAAGGGATCAGTCTAAGAAGCAGATATAACAGTTGTAAATATTTATGCACCCAAAATAAGATCTCCTCAGTACATAAGGCAAATACTAACAGACATAAAAGGGGAAATCAACAGTAACACAATCATATTAGGGGACTTTAACACCCCACTTTCACCAGTGGACAGATCATCCAAAATGAAAATCAATAATGAAACACAAGTTTTAAATGATACATTAAAAAAGATGGACTTAATTGATATTTAGGAACATTCCATCCAAAAACAATGGAATGTACATTCTTCTCAAGTGCTCATTGAATATTCTCCAGAAGAGATCTTATCTTGGGTCACACAACAAGCCTTGGTAAACATAAAACAAATTGAAATCATATCAAGTATCTTTTCTGAGCAAAACGCTATGAGACCAGATATCCAATACAGGAAAAATTCTGTAGGAAATGCAAACACAGGGAGCCTATACAACACACTACTTAAGAGATCACTGAAGAAATCAAAGAGGAAATCAAAAAATACCTAAAATCAAATAAAAATGAAAACACGATGACCCAAAACCTATGGGATGCAACAAAAGCAGTTCTAAGAGGGAAGTTTATAGCTATACAAGCCTACCTTAAGAAATAAGAAACATCTCAAATAAACAATCTAAACTTACACCTAAGCAATTGAAGAGAGAAGAACAAAAAAATCCCACATTTATCAGAAGGAAAGAAATCATAAAGATCAGATCAGAAGTAAATGAAAAAGAAATGAAGGAAATGATAGCAAAGATCAATAAAACTAAGAGCTGGTACTTTGAGAAGATAAACAAAATTGATAAACCATTAGCCAGATTTATCAAGAAAAAAAGGGAGAACACTCAAATCAATAGAATTAGAAATGAAAAAGAAGTAACAACTGATAGTGCAGAAATACAGAGGATCATGAGAGATACTACAAGCAACCTTATGCCAATAAAATGGACAACCTGGAAGAAATTGACAAATTCTTAGAAATTCACAACCTTCCGAGACTGAACCAGGAAGAAATAGAAAATATGAACAGACCAATCACAAGCACTGAAATTGAAACTGTGATTAAAAATCTTCGAACAAACAAAAGCTCAGGACCAGATGGCTTAACAGGCGAATTCTATCAAATATTTAGAGAAGAGATAACACCTCTCCTTCTCAAACTCTTCCAAAATATAGCAGAGGAACACTCCCAAACTCATTTTATGAGGCCACTATCACTCTGATAACAAAATGAGACAAAGATGTCACAAAGAAAGAACACTACAGACCAATATCACTGATGAACATAGATGCAAAAATCCTCAACAAAATATTAGCAAACAGAATCCAACAGCACATTAAAAGGATCATACCCTATGATCAAATGAGGTTTATCCCAGTAATGGAAGGATGCTTCAATATACATAAATCAAACAACGTTATACACCATATTAACAAACAGAAGGAGAAAAACAATATGATCTTCTCAATAGATGCAGAGAAAGCTTTTGACAAAATTCAACAACATTTTTAATAAAATCCCTCCAGAAAGTAGGCATAGAGGGAACTTTCCTCAAATAATAAAGGCCATATATGACAAACTGACAGACAACATCGTCCTCAATAGTGAAAAACTGAAAGCATTTCCACTAAGATCAGGAACAAGACAAGGTTGCCCACTCTCACCACTCTTATTCAACAGAGTTTTGAAAGTTTTTGCCACAGCAATCAGAGAAGAAAAAGAAATAAAAGGAATCCAAATTGGAAAGGAAGAAGTAAAGCTATCAATGTTTGCAGATGAATGATACTATACACAGAGAATCCTAAAGATGCTACCAGAAAACTACTAGAGCTAATCAATGGATTTGGTAAAGTAACAGGATACAAAATTAATGCACAGAAATCTCTGGCATTCCTATACACTAATGATGAAAAATCTGAAAGTGAAGTCATGAAAACACTCCCATTTACCACTGCAACAGAAAGAATAAAATATTTAGGAATAAACCTACCTAAGGAGACAAAAGACCTGCATGCAGAAAATTATAAGACACTGATGAAAGAAATTATAACTGAAACAAATAAATGGAGAGATATACAATGCTCTTGGATTGGAAGTATCAACATTGTGAAAATGTCTCTACAAAAGCAATCTAAAGCAATCTACAGATTCAATGCAATCCCTATCAAAGTACTACTGGCATTTTTCACAGAGCTAGAACAAAAAATTTCACAATATGTATGGAAACAAAGAAGACCCCGAATAGCCAAAGCAATCTTGAGAACGATAAATGGAGCTGGAGGAATCAGGCTCCCTGACTTCAGACTATACTACAAAGCTACAGTAATCAAGACAGTATGGTACTGGCACAAAAACAGAAAGATAGATCAATGGAACAGGATAGAAAACCCAGAGATAAACCCACACACGTATGGTCACCTTACCTTTGATAAAGGAGGCAAGAATATACAGTGGAGAAAAGACAGACTCTTCAATAAGTGGTGCTGGGAAAACTGGACAGGTACATGTAAAAGTATGAAATTAGAATGCTCCTTAACACCATATACAAAATAAACTCAAAATGGATTAAAGACCTAAATGTAAGGCCAGGCACCATGAAACTCTTAGAGGAAAACATAGGCAGAATGCTCTACGACATAAATCACAGCATTAGAGAAATGCAAATCAAAACTACAATGAGATATCATTTCACACCGGTCAGAATGGCCATCGTCAAAAAATCTAGAAACAATAAATGCTGGAGAGGGTGTGGAGAAAATGGAATCCTCATGCACTGTTGGTGGGAATGTAAATTGATACAGCCACTATGGAGAACAGTATGGAGGATCCTTAAAAAACTACAAAAAAACTACCATATGACCCAGCAATCCCACTACTGGGCATATACCCTGAGAAAAACATAATTAAAAAAGAGTCATGTACCAAAATGTTCTTTGCACCTCTATTTACAATATCCAGGACATGGAAGCAACCTAAGTGTCCCTCAACAGAAATTTCAAAAGAAATTTGCCAAATTTGTAGCATTATTCTTTCACCTTGTGAAATTCTCCTTTAGAAGAATGAATTTTAAAGAACAGAGTTCAGTTAATAGAGCAAGCCATAGCCGTTATTTAAGGGCACAACTATTTTTTATCATTGACCACATGCTCATATGTCTCTTTTAAATTCTTTCCCTTTCTTTCTTTTTTTTAGCTTACTTACTTAATTTAAGAACCTGTTAATCATCCATCATAGAGACTTAAGACTCTAAGCTGTTTACAGGTAGAGGAATCTGGAAGGGTGAGAATTACAGTCCTTTTTTTTTTTTTTGCTGTATGCGGGCCTCTCACTGTGTGGCCTCTCCCGTTGCGGAGCACTGGTTCCGGACGTGCAGGCTCAGCGGCCATGACATGGCTTACAGGCCTAGGTGCTCAGCGGCATGTGGGATCTTCCCGGACCAGGGCACAAACCTGTGTCCCCTGCATCAACAAGCAGACTCTCAGCCACTGTGCCACCAGGGAAGCCCTACAGTTCATGTTATAGCAAGCAATTCCGCAGAAATGATAGAGACTTCTGAACTATTTTGTGTAACAGGCCATTTGAGAATCTGATAAAGACTATTAAATTTCTCTTTAAATAGTCACATTCGTATGCACTAAGTTTTTATTCAATTTAAGAAGTTTTGCAGATTCCTGAAATGCATATACAGTCTTCTCTGGAACTTATTACTCACTAATAAAAATAATTTAGGGAAGCTATTATAACACTGATATTCCTCCCAAGCAATGGCATTATTCAGAGTATCATGTGGCAAGTGGCAAACGTATTCAAAAACTTTTACTGAGCACTCAGACTAAACCAGGAACTATAGTTTATTCCTGAAAAAAGCCATAAATAAAGCATAAGTTACCCTCAAGGTGATATAAAGTATCAATTACAGGACAGGGTAGCAATTTCTTAAATTGATACTAATGAAATTATAACACAGAGAAAGGGAGGTAGATGCAAGTACAGTTTTCCCGTATACTCCAGCAGAGTGCTTGCCAGTTAAACACACAGTCTGACCCCAAACAGGGGCAGAGACTAAAGTTCCCATAAAGGTAAGGTCATGAGAGTTCTTTTGGCAGACCAGGAAATATGGACTTTATCCATCAGAGAATGAATTGCCTAAGGCAATACATCCTACTGTATAAAAAGCATTTGCCTGAAAAAAATATATTTAAAATTAAGATTGTAAAAATAAGACATATATCTAACATGTTATCAATTTATTTTAAATACTGACAATAATGTAATTAAATTAATAATTTAACTTATATTTTAATTTTTTATTTGAAAATTATCTTCTGTACTTTTTCACAGGTAGTTCCTCCCTCTTTTCTAAGAATAATTTTTATTCTTTTTAAAAATTAACTGCAAGGATCATTATTTCAGTTCTAAGTGGGATTAATTTCTATTATTAACATTTCCTTTAAAATTATGCATATAGATGCATAACTGATCTCAACTATAAAAGGGTATCTCCAATGAGATATCATGTGACACTATTCAGAATGGTCACCATCAAAAATCTACAAACAAGGGCTTCCCTGGTGGTGCAGTGGTTAAGAATCTGCTTGCCAATGCAGGGGACACGGGTTCGAGCTCTGTTCTGGGAATATCCCACATGCCGCAGAGCAACTAAGCCCTTGAGCCACAAGTACTGAGCCTGAATCTGGAGTCTGTGCTCCGCAATGGGAAAGGCCACAGCAGTGAGAGGCCCACACACTGTGATGAAGAGTGGCCCCCACTTGCCACAACTGGAGAAAGCCCTCGCACAGAAACTAAGACCGAGTACAGCCAAAATTAATTTAATTAATTAAAAAAATCTACAAACAATGAATGCTGCAGTGGGTGTAGAGAAAAGAGAATCCTCCTACACTGTTGGTGGGAGTGTAAACTGGTACATCCACTATGGAAAATAGTATGGAGGTTCCTTAAAAAACTAAAAATAGAGCTACCATACAATCCAGTAATTCCACTCCTGGACATATATCAGGAAAAAAACATGGTTCAAAAGGAAACATCCACCTGAATATTCATTGCAGTGTTGTTTACAGTAGCCAATAAATGGAAGAAACCTAAATGTCCATTGACACATAAAAGAATAAAGTAGATGTGGTACATATATACAATGGAATATTACTCAGACATCAAAAAGAATGAAATAGTGGCATTTGCAGCAACATGGATGGACATGGAGATTATCATATTAAGTGAAGTAAGTCAGATAGAGAAAGACAAATATAATATGATATCACTTATATGTGGAATCTAAAAATATGATATAAGTGGACCAATTTACAAAACAGAAACTGGTTCACAGACTTAGAGAACAAATTTATGGTTACCAGGGGTGAAAGGTAGGAGGAGGGATAGATTGGGAGTTTGAGATTGACATGAACACAGTGCCATATTTAAAATAGATAACCAAAATAGACCTACTGTATAACACAGGGAACTCTGTTCAATATTCTGTAATAACCTAAATGGGAAAAGAATTTGAAAAAGAATAAATACATGTATATGTATAATTGAATCACTTTGCCATACACTTGAAACTAACACAGCATTGTTAATCAACTACACTCCAATATAAAATAAAAAAAATTAAAAATGACAGCTCCTTTGATGTATTTTGTTTGATCTGGTTAACCACATTAAAATTAATTACTGTACCTCTGAGGTGTTTTTTAACAACTTTGAATCACTTTCCACTACTGTGCTATCTTTTGGTCTAGCTATTGTCTTTAGACATTTTAAGTTAGTTTATTACATTATCCAAAGATTATTTTACCTAAAATCGCACCTTTATACTGCTTTTAATCATATTATTCAAATTATAAACTTATTTTAGGTTTTATGTGTAGGGATTATAGTGTTCAGGTGTCTGGAAAAAATTAAGCCTTGACGGTCTTGCTACCACATATTGAAGATTGTTCCTAAAATGATGACTGCACTTCAAATAACTTTTTGGATTTTTCACATTAAGTACTTTCTTTATTTCAATATCATTTTGTCCTTTCTCACTGATACTGTGTAATCTTGTCACTAACAATCAGCTATAGCCTTTAGCTTTATCTAGAACATCACCTCACACATTGCAGTGAATTTTCTTTCAAGTTTTAATTCTACTTGCACAAAACAATCTTGAATATCTTCTACTTAGTGAAATAGATGTTTCATGAGCTCTAAATTCCTCAGAATCCTTTCATGTCACCTTGGGTGAATGACCTAACTTCAGTGTGTTTAAGCTTCCACCTTGTGTGATAACATGTAGATAATAAAGTTCACACAGAAGCTGTGAAGACAATTGTATAGCACTGTACAAATGTAAAGTGTTGTATAAACAAGACAAAAATGAATGATTAAGTTATTTAATTTCATTCTGGCTTTCTCATAAATGTATCTTGCCAATGTGTTGCTATAACCTCAAGTGGACACAATAATTTTGCTTTGCCAACAGACACTTTAAGCAACTCCCATGCACATGCAGACATGCTGTACTTGGCACAAGATTTTGTTGATGCACCTATTCAGTGTATCTTCTAATCATGCTCTTTTTTTTTCTTCTACCTTAAAAATAAATGGGTTTCTTACAGCCGAGTTCTAAAGCCTGAAAAACAAAAATGCAAGGCACTCTTTACCCTTGGAAAAATGAAAAGAGCTTAAGCAGATGTGCCTGCGATAAAAGCATATCTTCAAAATTCTAAATGTTCTTTACAACAGTTCTTATGGAGTAATACACTGCATTACAATGAGAAGTGAAATTCAGAAGAGTAGTTGCAGGCCATTTCTCTAGAGGGTGACTTCTCGTTCCTGAGAAGATTACCTGTGAGATATTAGAATGTAAGAGAGAAGAATGGCTTTCAAATACTGTCCTTCTTTCCAAAATAATTATATAGAATAAAAAGAAAAATGCTTAGCAGCTGTTTTAATTTAGGGTTCAGGGACATCCAACGTAGCATTCATGATTTTTTAGATATTTAATTTCTACAATGAGTGACATGTGCTTCCTTACTAATGCTATAAAAAGTTATAATACCTAACTTTGCCACCAAGGAGTTTATAATCCAGTTCAGTGTATTTCAAGATAAAATACAAGCTGTTAACAAGAAACTAGTAATATTATAGTCATAATATTTTAATGAAGAAATTTATAAGCACATATATATCACTTTTTACCTGGAATTGATCTAGGATTGGTTGGACATCAACATCAACTCCTTCCACAGGATCCCCTATACCAAAATGCAGTGATTCTTAGAAAAATCCAGGACTATTATCCATCCTTCTAATGCTTCTTCTGCATAGGTTTTAGTTCTTCCAATCCCTCATTTCCACCTGTTAACGTTATTGAATTTACTAATGTACAAATCATTTTTTTCAAGGCTATGTAGAGGATTTAGAACAAGGACTAATTAAACAGACAAAAGGACCCTTATAACAGCTTTCATCTCTCTTGAATGAGAGGAGTAATTTCAACAAATTACAACTGCTTTAAGAATAATAAACATAGGAATGCCCTACAAAAGTCTTTAATGATAAAAAAATTTCCTTAGAAAATTTGTACTGCTTGTTATTTAGATGTTTTTAAAAATCATTAAAATGATTTCCCATGATTTATTATACATATTTCCAAGTTCACTAGAGTAATTCAGAAGAAATGCTAATGTGTGTTATAGGCTACAGGTCAAGAACTGGTACCCATAAAATAAAAATATCTAACTATACGTTCTATTGTTTTTTCCACTGGAACATTATATATATATATTTATTTATTTATTTATTTATTTATTTATTTATTTATTTATTTTATTTTATTTTATTTTTTGCGGTACGCAGGCCTCTCACTGTTATGGCCTCTCCTGTTGTGGAGCACAGGCTCCGGGCGCACAGGCTCAGTGGCCATGGCTCACGGGCCTAGGTGCTCAGTGGCATGTGGGATCTTCCCGGACCGGGGCACAAACCCGTGTCCCCTGCATGGGCAGACGGACCCTCAACCACTGCACCCCTAGGGAAGCCCAGGAACATAATAATTTTGAGCAATGTTAGTTCTTCATTATGGATGTGAATGTCCAGTTAATTCATCCGAGCTCTGCCTCTTTGAAGCATTTTATTTATGTCATTTGCTGAAATGGCATGCTTCCTTCAATGCTGAGTTGAAGTCTCTCCTTGTTAAGTTTTTCTTAATTTCCTCAGCCTTCTATTCATGACACATTTTGGAACATATGTGTTACTAACTCTAAACTAGCACTAAATATACTACAGATTGTGTTGCAGTTTTTGCTTTTTCTTGCAAATACATATCCTATAAAGTAATGCATTTTGGATTTTAAGAAAATGTTCTATCATCAATAAATCAAAGTGACTATTGAAAGCCTATATATTCTGAACATTTTCTTTTACTCTCACCACCAAAACTACTCAAAAAAGTGGGAGTAAAGAGAACAACATGATTTAGGCTTTAAAAGTATAATCTATCTTTAAAATCTTAAGAGATTAAATATAAGTGAAGAATAAGATACAAGCCACTCTAAATATTTGAGCAATATGTATGATAAAGAAGTAATGAATATCTAGTCTATTATGAATTTGGAAAAAAGTAAAATATTAATGAAAAAAAAAATTTTGTTCTTTAGTAAAATAATATTTATTGAGCATGTACCAGACTTTATGTTGAATAAATCATTAATCCTACAGAATAGATTTACATTGTAAAGATCTTGCAGAAATTGATAAATAAGTAGTCTTCTCCTTGAATTAGTTACCTTAAACCTAGCTTTAAAAATGGGATAATGTGAATACTACCACTAAGGAGTTTATAATCTCTTCAACTAGGGGGAAAAAGAAGAAAAACTCTATACAGGTAAATAATTTTTAAAAAGTTTAAAACACGAAACAGGATCAGGTAATAATATAGAACAAGGAAAATAAAATAATATGATATTTAAGGTCAATTTATTTAGTCAATAAAGATTTATTAACCACATATTTTGTGCAGGGCACTGTTGTGCTGAGGAAATAGTAAGTGCAAAAAAGACCCAGCAACAAGGTCCTACTGTATAGCACAGGGAACTATATTCAATATCCTGTGATAAACTGTAATCAAAAATAATATGAAGAAGAATATATACACACACACATATATAAATAACTGAATCACTTTGATGTACAGCAGAAATTAACACAATATTTTAAATCGATGATACTTCAATAAAATAAATTATTTTTAAAAAAGACCCAAAGAAGAGGGACCTGCTTGTCTGTTTTAGGAATAGTGAGAAGGTCAGTGTGGCTTGAAATTAGAGTGAGGGGAGCATAATGTGAGTACAAAGAGTAATACGAGAAAATATTCAAAGAAACAAAAATTACCAAAGTTTTTAATCTAAGCACCTAAAGCAGTGAGATTACATACACTGAGATGTGGATTACTGTGAGGGAACAGGTTTGATGACAAGATTAGGAAATAATGAAAAGAATGACAGGATTCTGTTCCAAGATGGTGAAATAGGAGGCTTCTGAACTCACCTCCTACCATTGACTCAGCAAATCTACAGCTACACATGGAGCAATTCCCATAGAAGAAAACCCAGAAATTATTTGAGTAACTCCTATGCGACGATGAAAATATCCACATTGAACTGGGTAGAAAAGGCTGAAACACACTCCCACCTAAACCACATCCCCAGTGCAGAGTCATAAAATCATGAGGGAACTCACAACTCTCAGCTTCTCCCTGAGGAGCAAAGGCATTGGACCCAATATATAGCACCTCATCTTGTAAAGCTTCCACCAGGCCACTGAAACATCAAGATCTGAAAGCCAATGGGGCTTGCATCCATGAGACCTACAAGACAATAGCAAACAAAGAAATTTCTTAATTGGCTCCTGAGGACTCACTGTGCCTATTCAACAAAGATTCAGGCTCAGAAAAGAGGGAGCAGACAGAAACACACTGTTCCCAGTCTTTCCCTGAAGGAGGTCTATTTGCATACTTCAGAAGGTGCTGCGGTATGGTCAGGCTTCTAATTTAGCACACATCAAGGAGCTGACTGTGATTCTCCAGAGAAACCAAGGAGTTCCAGCAGGTGCCATCTCCAAGTTCTCCCTCTGGCCCACTCCAGGTTGCCAGTGTCTACTTAGAAGGAGTTGTGCACTTATCAGGTGCCCAGCGATCTCTGGTTCAACAAGCCTTTCATATTTTTCTTATGTATGATATATTTCAGAATCACTGTTCTAAATAATTGTTTCAAAAAGAAGCAACTTTAACACAGAAAAACTGAAATGAAAGAAAGTGTTTAATATGTAATGAATTTTACAAAACATGGACTATATAAAATAATGATAAATTAATAGGTAATTTGTAGGGCTATAAAACAAAGAAGGAAATAAAATGCCATAGAATTCTGTGTATGTTAAAAATTTAAAACTAACTAATCATTAAAATAATCTAAATAGAATGAATTTACTCCAAATCAATAGAGAAGAAATAAGGTAATTAAAACCCAATTTATTGACAACCCCAAGAAAGGAATAGGATATTCACAATACACATATTTGACAACTTTAAAACATATAAAGTGTTGCGGGAAATCCATAAGCAAAAAAGTCAGATAATGAAAAAAAGAGGATAAAAATATTTTAAAAAGACACTTCACCAAAAAATGATATTATCAAAATGCCTAATTAATATATGTAAAAATTTTGTTCAACTTCATTAGCCATCAATAAAATGACAATTAAAATCACAATGCCTTAAAGCTAAACCGCAGAATGTCTCAAATGAAAAAGGTGAAAAATATTAATTGTCAGTGTCAGTAAGCATGGGGAGCAACCAGAATTCTGTGTACCATTTGTCAGAGTATACATTTGTGCAACCAATTTGGAAAATTATTTGATGATTTCACTTGAAGGTATATCTTCAGATGAAATGTGGAATGGGTTTACCAAAAGATATGTACTAGTGTATATAACAGTACTATTCATAATGGTCCCAAACTGTTAATTATTCAAATGCCTTTCAGCCATAGAATGAACAAGTTAACTGTGGTGTATTCACAAATAAAATAGAGCCACGAGAGTACAGAATCTACAACTACATGGAAAATAAGGATGGTTCTTATAATCATAATATTGAATGAAAAATCATACAAAAAGGACACATACTTCATAAATCTATTCATCTAAAGTACAAAAAGAAAAACTCATCTATGTTGCTAAAATTTTGAATAGTGGTTCCTCATGACTAGCTAGAGACTGGTAGGGAACATGAACATCATGGAATAATGGTGATACCCTGTTTCTTAATCTGAGTGCTGGACATAGAGGTATGTTCAACTTGTGATATTCAATGATTTTTACATTTATGTGCATTTTGATTTGCATATTATATTTTGATGAAAAGTTTTAAAAAACTCTAAAAACATTTCCCTATCAATACTAAAGAATTCAGGAAAGAAGAAAATGAAAAAGATAAATAATCAGCATATATAAAAACTATTCCAAATATATCAAGCCTCATGGTGAATTCAAATAGATTAACCATTCAGTTAGAATATAAACATAGGCAATCTTTTAATGAAATATGTATTTAACTCATAAACTCACCAACGGGTTGAGAGTAAAATAAGGTAAAATGATACAAGAACATTCTAATCAAAATGAAGATGGAGGGGTTACATCAGGGTTTCCCAACAGTGACACTATTGATATTTGGGGCTGGATAATTATTTGTCAGGAAGGATTGTCCTTGTAGGTTCTTTAGCAACATCCCAGGCCTCTACACACTCAATGCCAGTAGCACTACCACACCCCTGTTGTGACGACCAAAAATGTCTCCAGATATTATAAAATTACCCCTAGATTACAAAATCTCCCTCAGTTGAGGACAGCTGAGCTACATTAATATGATAAAAAGTAGACTTTAAGGCAAAGCTATTAATAGACTTAAAGAAAGTTATTGTGTAGTTTTAAAATATTTAGTTCCTATTTTAATTCAATAAATATTTACTAACCTCCTACAATATGATAGACACCAGGGAAACAATAAAGAAGCAGATAAAATTCTAGTTGTCACAGAGCTCATACTCTAGTGGGGATCAACAAACAATAAAAAATAAATAACTCATTGATAAGAGCTAGAAATAAAAATACAACATAGTAAATGAATGGATTTTGATATAGTGAAGTGTTATTTTATATAAAGTTCCCAGAGAAGATTTATTTAATGAATTGGCATTTCAAAAGATACTTCAAGAAAATCATGTTTACTGAAGATTGTTTAGGAAGAAGGCAAAGCAAGTATTATACTTGCATACGGTCTGAAAAAGGAGCTAGACATATTTCAAGTAACAAGAGAGAGGAGAGTGTGGATTGTTTAGGAAGAAGGCAAAGCAAGTATTATACTTGCATATGGTCTGAGAAAGGAGCTAAGCATATTCCAAGTAACAAGGAAGGGAAGAGTGTGGTTCAAGCAGAGTAATAGAGAGTAACTGAAGTAGAAGATAAAAGTAGTGTGGTTGGCTGGTCAAAGAATTTTGAATTAATTGGATACAGTGATTCTAACTTCATATTAGCTAAAAACAAAGAATGAAAATACACAGAACTACTATTGTTAGAATTTCAAACAAATTTATGAAAATCTATAACCACCTTTGGAGACTTTAAAACACCTCTCTCAGCAGCTAAAAGGTCAATCTGACAGAATATTAGCAAAAATCCAGAAAGGTTGAACAACATAAATAAATGGCTAGCTTCATCTAATAAACATATCCATAAAATTGAGAGTAAACACTTTATCCTTTATTACCCTGTATTCCTAATCTTAGTGAATAGCATTATCTAAGTCACATCATCACCAAACTCAAAAACTGGGTTGTTACACGTTAACCTTTTATCCTGTCCCCTCCCATCTCCCATATTTACACAATTATTGTCTCAAGGCTATCTTCAGAACTGCACTCATAGGTTTTTCTTCCTCTCCAACTGTTTTGCAAAAGTCCATGAACCTCTCACTATAATTTGCCTACAACACAGTTTCTGGAAAGCACAAGCTGTTTTTAAAAATCTATTCTTCATGCTAACAATATAACCTTCTTAAAACAAAAATAATACCATGCAACTTCCATACTTAAATCTTTCAACCAAGTCAAGGATAAAGCCCAAATTTACAGCAAACTCCCTTTCTTATTAATTCTGTCCAAATTATTTTTCTTATGTGGGTCTTAGCTTAAATGTCACTTAATCAGAAAAGGCTTCCTTACCACATCTTAATTTAAATGAGTTTTCTTATTAATTCTTAATTCTAGCTTTCTGAATTTCCATTTCTTTTTATTTGGGGAATTTTTAATTATATATTTATTTGTAAAATTAATACTTTACTATCAATCTTTCAATCAGACTGAAAATGTCATCCCTTTAAAGGCATATTTTATTTTGTTTACTCCATAAACTTAGCACAGTGATTAAATGAATGACTGATACCCTAGGATATCCAATGTTGTATCATGCTAGTCCTATTGAAGTCACACTAATCACTCCTATCTACCTACTAAAACATTATCATATTCTCTAAATTTACTATTTCACAGTTCTGTGTTTTTTGCTCAGAAACCTCATTACCTTTTCCCTCAAATGCCCTTCATGTTTACATGGTTAATCTGCTAAACACCTATAAATTTTTCAGGAACCAATTAAGAATCATCTCTTTAATTAAGTCATTTGGCCTTTCTATCTCCATTGTACTGTCCGTGGAACAGTGAGCATAGAAATCACAGCAGTCACTTTAGAAAAGATAAGTTAATATAAATATTTGTTAACTAAGTATTGAAGAATTTAAAAGACAAATAAAGGTAAATGAACGTGTTTTCTTAGGTAGGCTGCTACAGGGAACAGCTACATCTCTAATGCTGGAGGAACAAAAGGGGTTGGAATTTTTAAATCTTAAGAAATTTAGAGGAAGAGTCTTTCAAACTTTAACTCTGATGTCTGAGGAGAAGGTTCCTCTGCATTGGGTTATATGGTTCTGGTTTCATAAGTGTTGTGGAGATTGCTACTAATGGAATGAAGTGCCATGTTTAGGATAACCATCACTGAGCTCTGCTAAGGTGATGGTGACAGAAACAGGAAACAGACCACAACAAAATGATACATTCCTTTCTTTCTCTTTCAGATTTCTAGCTTCTGTCACCATCTATTGCAGAGACTTAGAAGGGAGCTATCTTACCTAAGAAAATATGCTTTGCAGAGTCTGAGAGTATAGAAAGTGTGTTTAAAGAAAATAAGATAGTAACTTAATAATTGGCAAATAGCTCTATATTTTTATTGTACTTATTTTTGTAAACTTTTCTTCATTTACTTTTTTGACAAATGTTTATTCATAACACACTCTGTCAGGTTCTACAGCTAGAGTGATAAATAGTAATTACTGAGATCCTGCCCTTAAGGTGCTTATTGTCTGAGTTTTCTGTTCCACTAAACTCCATACACTTTTAACCAGAGAACACACCTTTAAAGCATATATTATTTTAAAATATAGAATATTTTAAATATAAAAAATATAATACTACAGGAGACCATGACTGCAGTGACCCAGGTCTCTTTAGAACTGTGGTTCTCAACTGAGGATGATTTTGTCCCCACACCAGTGTACATTTAATAATGTATGCCAATAGTCAGCAAACTATAAGCTGATGGCCAAATCCTGTGAACTACTTGTTATTATAAATAAAATCTTATCTGAACATGGTCATACCTGATCTTTAGGAAATGTTTACATCTGCTTTCATGTTCCACAAGCAGAGGTGTGATTGTGACAGAGACTGAATGATCCACAAAGTCTGAAATAGTTAGTATTTGAAGCATTAGAGAAAATATTTGCCATTCTCTAGAACACATAATTAAAGTTTAGTACCAACACTTAAAAGGATATTATATAGGTAGATTTTTTAATGTATGTATGTAAATATATGTCAACAAAATTAACCAGAGGAAAGTTATTAATTTACACTTCAAATTGGAATAAATTTTGTGTAAATAACCAACTTCCCCAGAGCACTAAAATATTCAATTTTCAATTTTCACTCTAATTTAAAACATTTTCTGAAAAGAAATGAGGGAAGTCTCAGAGACCTCTGGGACAACATTAAACACACCAACGTTCCAATTATAGGGGTCCCAGAAGAAGAAGAAAAAGAGAAAGTATCTGAAAAAATATTTGAAGAGATTATAGTTGAAAACTTCCCTAACATGAGAAAGGAAACAGCCATCCAATCCAGGAAGCACAGAGAGTCCCATACAGGATAACCCCAAGGAGAAACATGCTGAGACACATATTAATCAAACTAACAAATATTAAATAAACAAACAAAAAAATAAAAATCAGGAAGAGAAAAGCAACAAATAACATAAAAACGGAATCCCCATAAGGTTATCAGATTATTTTTCAGCAAACACTCTGCAGGCCAGAAGGAAGTGGCAGGATTTATTTAAAGTGATGAAATGAAAAAGCCTACAACCAAGATTATTCTAGCCAACAAGGAACACATTCAGATTTGATGGAGAAATCAAAAGACATACAGACAAGCAAAAGCTAAGAGAATTCAGCACCACTACCCAGATTTATAACAAATGTTAAAGGAGCTTCTCTAGGCAGGAAAAACAAGAGAAGAAAATGACCTACAAAACAAACCCAAAACAATTAAGAAAATGGTAATATGAACATACATATCAATAATTACCTTAAATGTAAATGGATTAAATACTCCAAACAAAAGACACAGACTTGCTAAATGGATAAAAAGGAAAACCTGTATATATGCTGTCTACAAGGGACCCACTTCAGACCTAGGGACACATACAGACTGAAAGTGAAGGGATGGAAGAAGATATTCCATGCAAATGGAAATCAAAATAAGACTGGAGTAGCACTACCAAAGTTAAACAAAATAAACTTTAAAGTACAGACTGTTTCAAGAGATAAAGGACACTACACAATGATCAAGGGATCAATCCAAAAGAAGATATGACAATTATAAATACCTATGAACCTAACATAAAAACACTTCAACATAAGGCAGATACTAACAGCCATAAAAGGGGAAATTGACTGTAACACAATAATAATGGGGAACTTTAACATTCCATTGACATCAATGGAAAAACCATCCAGAAAAATTCATAAGGAAACAAAAGCATTAAATAACACATTACACCAGATAGAGTTAATTGATATTTATAGGACATTCCATCCAAAAACAGCAGAGTACACTTTTTTCTCAAGTGCACATAGAACATTCTCCAGGATAGATCACATCTTGGGTCACAAATCAAGCTTCAGGAAATTTAAGAAAATTGAAATCGTAACAAGCATCTTTTCCAACCACAATGCTATGAGATTAGAAATCAATTACAGAAGAAAAAAAACTGTAAAAAACAAAAATACATGGAGGTTAAACAATATGATACAAAATAACCAAAACATCACTGAAGAAATCAAATAGGAAATCACAAAATACTTTGAAAAAAAATGACAACAGAAACACGACGACCCAAAACCTATGGGATGCAGCAAAAGCAGTTCTAAGAGGGAAGTTTATAACACTACAATCCTACCTCAAGAAACGAGAAAAATCTCAAAAAAACAACCTAACCTTACACCTAAATCAACTAGAGAAAGAATAATAATAATAAAGAAAGTTAATAGAAGGAAAGAAATTATAAAGATCAGAGCAGAAATAAATGAAATAGAAACAAAGAAAACAATAACAATGATAAATAAAATTAAAGGTGATTCTTTGAGAAGATAAATGAAATTGATAAGCCATTAGCCAGATTCATCAAAAAGAAAAAGGGAGAGAACTCAAATCAATGAAATTAGAAATGAAAAAAGGAGAAGTTACAACTGACACCACAGAAGTACAAAGGATCATAAGAGACTACTACAAGCAACTATATCCTAATAAATAGACAATCTAGAAAAAGTGGAAAAAATCTTAGAAAAGTACAACCTTCCAAGACTGAACTAGGAAGAAGTAGAAAATATGAACAGAACAGTCACAAGCAATGAAATTCAAACTGTGATTAAAAATCTTTCAACAAACAAAAGTCCAGGACCAGATGACTTCACAGGCAAATTCTATCAAACATTTCGAGAAGAGCTAACACTTATCCTTCTCAAACTCTTCCAAAACATTGCAGAAGGAACACTCCCAAACTCATTTTATGAGTCCACCCTCACCCAGATACCAAAACCAGAAAAATATATCACACACACACAAAAAAAACACAGGCCAATATCACTGATGAACATAGATGCAAAAATCCTCAATAAAATACAAGCAAACAAATCCAACAACACATTAAAAGCATCATACAACATGATGAAGTGTGATTTATCCTGGTGATTCAAGGATCCTTCATAGTAAATTAATCAATATGATAAACCATATTAACAAACTGAAGAATAAAACCTACATGCTTATCTCAATAGATGCAGAAAAAGCTTTCAACAAAATTCAATACCCATTTATGATAAAATCTCTCCAGAAAGTAGGCATAGAGGAACCTACCTCAACCTAATAAAGGCCATATATGACAAACCCACAGAAAACATTATTCTCTGTGGTGAAAAACTGAAAACATTTCCTCTCAGATCAGGAACAAGACAAGGATGTCCACTCTCACCAGTGTTATTCAACATAGTCTTGGAACTCCTAACCACAGCAATCAGAGAAGAAAAAGAAATAAAAGGAATCCAAATTGGAAAAGAAGTAAAACTATCACTGTTTGCTGATGGCATGATACTATACATAGAACATCCTAAAGATGTCACCAGAAAACTACTAGAACAAATCAATTAATTTAGTAAAGTGGCAGGATACAAAATTAATACACATAAAACTCTTGCATTCATTCCTATACACCCACAATGAAAGATCAGCAGATAATTTAGGGAAACAATCCCATTTACCATTGCAACAAAAAGAATAAAATACCTAGGAATAAAACTACCTAGGGAGGCAAAAGACCAGTACACAGAAAACTATAAGATACTGATGAAAGAAATCAAAGAGGACAAAAACAGATGGAGATATATACCATGTTCTTGGATTGAGAGAATCAATATTGTGCAAATGGCTATACTACTCAAAGTAATCTACAGATTCAGTGTAATCCCTAAAATGTTACCAATGGCATTTTTCACAAAACTAGAACAACAAATTTTACAGTTTTTATGAAAACAAAAAAGATCCTGAATATCCAAAGCAATACTGAGAAAGAAAAACAGAGCTGGAGGAACCAGGCTCCCAATTTCAAAACTACAATAATCTTCAAAGCTACTACAAAGCTACAATAATCAAAACAGTATGGTACTGGCACAAAAACAGAATATTGACAAATGGGACAGGATAGAAAGCCCAGAGATAAACACATGCACCTATGGTCAATAATCTATGAAAAAGGAGGACAGAATACACATTGGAGAAAAGACCGCCTCTTCAGTAAGTGGTTCTGGGAAAACTGGACAATTACATGTAAAAGAATGAAATTAGAACACTCTAACACTACAGAAAAGTAAGCTCAAAATGGATTAAAGACCTGAATGTAAGGCCAGACACTCTAAAACTCTTATAGGAAAACATAGGCAAAACACTCTTTTACATAAATTACAAATTCACATAAATTGAATCTTTTTTGACCCATCTCCTGACGTAAGGAAAATAAAAACCAAACTCAACAAATAGGACCTAATTAAACTTAAAAGCTTTTGCACAGAAAAGGAAACCATAAACAAGATAAAAAGACAGTCCTCAGAATGGGAGAAAATATTTGCCAACAAAGCAACTGACAAAGGATTAGTCTTCGAAATATATAAACAGCACATGGAGCTCAATATCAAAAAAACAAACAAACCAATAAAAAAATGGGCCGAAGACCTAAATAGACTTTTCTCCGAAGAAGACATACCAATGGTCAAGAGGCACATGAAAGATATTCAAAGTCACTAATTATTAGATAAATGCAAATGAAAACTACAATGAGGTATTACCTCACACTCATCAGAATGGCCATCATTGAAAAATCTACAAACAATAAATGCTGGAGAAGGTGTGGAGAAAAGGGAACCCTCTTGGAATGTAAATTAATATAGCCAGTATGAAGAACAGTATGGGGGTTCCTTAAAAACCTAAAAATAGAACTACCAATTGAAACTACCAACTTTCAATCTCACTACTGTTTCATATACCTTAAGAAAACCATAATTCTAAAAGACACATGCACCCCACTGTTCATTGCAGCACTATTTATAGTAGCCAGGACAGGGAAGCAACCTCAATGTCCATCAATAGAAGAATGGATAAAGATGTGGTACATATATACACTGGAATATTACTCAGCCATAAAAAGAAATGAAATTGGGTTATTTTTAGAGACATGGATGGACCTAGAGAATGTCATACAGAGTGAAGTAAGTCAGAAAGAGAAAAACAAATATCATATATTAATGTATGTATGTGGAATCTGGAAAAATGGTATAAATTATCTTATTTGCAAAGCAGAAATAGAAACATAGACAGAGAGAACAAAAGTATGGACACCAAGGGTGGGGTGGGGTGAATTGGGAGATTGGGATTGACATGTATACTTTATTGATACTATGTATAAAATAGATAATTAATGAGAACTTACTGTATAGCCCAGGGAACTATACTCAGTGCTCTGTGGTGACCTAAATGAGAAGGACATCCAAAGAAAGAGGGGATACATGTATATGCATAGCTGATTCACTTTGCTGTACAGTAGAAACTAACACAACATTGTAAAGCAACTATACTCTAAAAAAAATTTTTAAAAATATTTTCAAGCATTTTTTTCAAGGACATTTAATGGAGGTTTAACTGATACAAGTTTTGTTTGTTCATTTGTTTTTCAGTTCCCTATACTATTTGAACAAGTGTGTCTTCTTAAGCTCACTAGATAAGAGACATTTTCCCTAGGGGTAGTTGAATTTGGTAGTATTTGGCAGATCATTTTTCACTGGAGACTTAACATATAAGATTGTACTTTATTTCTCCTTATGTGCCTGGTACTTCTGGTACTTCTATCTTTTTTGTTTATTAACACATTGATAATTAATTCATCAAAACATACTGCTGTAAAGGATACATTTAGCAAACATTAAATAGAATCTCAATCCATATATGAGCAAAATTTCTGTGTGAACCTACTAATTTAAAATGTTTTTCATTTGACTTAATATGCTACTAGCCTATGTAAAAAAAAAAAAATAAATTGCAAAGTTAGTGCAAAAACATAAGTAAACTCAACTAAAAAGAAAAAACATCACACTCTACATTGCCTTTTAATGTTTATTATTTTCATATGTTCAGAGATAAAGTATTACTCACTGAAATATATCTCTCATTTGAACTATCATTGAAATTATAAAATTGTTTGGGGACATTGCATTAAATATTTAATTATTTTGACAAATTTTTTTCTCTTAGACTTCTTTTTACTCATGTCATTTCACAAAGTGACAATATATAGATTTATTTATTTTACTTCTTTTTAAATTTTTTTAGAAACCAGTCCCATGTTTCTCTGAAAGAAATATTTTCTCTTTCACAAGTTGTATGAAGTGTAAGTACATATCATCTCTGCCCTTTCACACAAGAAAAGGGCAAAATCCTTCAAAGTATTCTTTTCTAATTGTATTCATTTTTCTTTATTTTTCTTTACAAGATGAGAATATAATAAGCTGACCTTCCCTAAAGCTGAATTTCCTTTGTGACATTAAAAATTCGACTAGTTCAAACCCTTCAGTCATTATATAGTATATTGTCATTCATACAACAAATATTTAGTCAGCCTTTACTACCTGTTAGGTTTAGGTTGTTTGGGATCTACATAATTGAAAAGGGGAGATCTTTGTCTTCAAGGTGTTTTCAGCATGACAAAGAGTCGGGAAAACTGACAATACATGGTTAACTCTAGCACAATAGTACATGATTAGAAAAATTATAATGTAAAGGCTAATGAACTATTTTAATAGCCAGAGTAGATTTTATTGAAGAAACAATGTTTGTATAAATTTTTATAGAAATAAAGACTTTTTTCAATAAATATAGGTAAAGAGGAGGACAAGTCATACCTGGCTGTGAGAAGATTATGTGGAAATCTTTATCTTGAGAGTCCATTTAAAGAGTTTAATGTTTATCTGTGTATCTGGAATAACAGATGTCATGCTAGGAAATGAGTATTATGAAAAATGTCAAATATGACTGCATAAAATATGCTGAAGTGTGATTTTACTTTGAAGACAATGAGGAACTATAAAGTAATTCTGAGCAAAATATAAACACTTAAAATATTATTGGGATAAAAAAATGATGGAGAAAATCATACACATAAGATAGATAATTAAGAGCTTGTATCTATACATCTTATTTAGTGATCAGATAAGGTAGATGAGGAAGAAGGAGGAATAAAAATTATTGCCAGGTAACAGGTGTGCTTCTGGATTGTTTCTGACACAAGGATAGCAGTGCCATTATCAAGGGGTAAGTTTGGTAGAAAATCTAATACAATATATTTGATAATTACATGCAGAGTTTTAAGTGTCAGGTAAGTCTACTAACTAGAGATTGTTTATGAGCCTCTTAGCATTAGGTGAAGTCATTTATATATATGCAGTTACCCAGGAACAGTGTATGAAGAACATGTATATTTATAAGATGTTGGAGGAAAATCATTCCATAAAAGAGGAGACAGTTTGGGAGTTTCTTACAAAACTAAGGTGTAATACCCAGCAATCCCACTCATAAGTATTCACATAACTAACTTGAAAACTTATATCCACAGAAAAACCTGCACACAAATATTTATAGCAATTTTATTCATAATTTTTAAAACTTGAAGGCAACCAAGATGTCTTTTAATAGGTGAATGGGTAAATAAGGTGTGATGTATTCATACAATGCAGTATTATTCATCAACAAAAAGAAAAAATCTATAGAAATACAAAACAAAACAAAACAAAACAAAATGAAACATCGAGGACCTTAAAAACACATTAAGTGAAAGAAACCAATCTGAAAATGTTAAATAATGTATGAATTCAATAATGCAACAATTTGGAAAAGGCAAAACTATGGAGACTGTAAGAAGATCAGTGGTTGCCAGAGGTTTAGAGGGAGTGAGGGATGAACAGGTGGAACAAAGGGGATTTTTAGGGAAGTGAAGTTATACTATATGATACAGAAATAATGGACATGTGTAATTACACATTTGTGAAAACCCATAGAAGGTACAATACAAAAAGTGAACCCTAATGTAAAGTATTGACTTTAGTTAATATTTGTATCAATATTACTTCACTGATCATAACAAAAGTACAATGCTAATACAAAATTTAAATAATAGGAGAAACGGGGTCAGAGACAGAGCATGTGGGAATTCTCAGTAATTTCATATCAATATTTTGTCCTATAAAATATTTATTAATATAAAAATAAATAAATAAATATTATCATAAAAGTACTGAAAAGCATAAAGAAGGAAATAAAAGTGACCTGAAATTTCTTAAAAGAAGTGAAAAATCGTCTATTGGCCTTTATATTTGAAAAAGCAAAAATGACTAAGTATAATATCAAAAAAACTAATGATGGTTGCTCATTGTCAGATAATGAAATAATGTATACAGGTAGATTTCACCATCTGGTAGCTTGCCTTAAAATTTGTGATATAAATAAACAAGATTATAAAAGCTGAATATTGAGAGGAGCCATGACCCGTTCTTTATTTTGCTAGAGTATTTAAAACAATTTTTAAAAGACATTTACCAAGACATTCAAATATTTTCTTTCCTCCATGAACACCTGTTTAATACTTTGAACAACTAATAGTATTGTGTAATTATATATTACCTGCCAATGTTTATTTCTTGAAGTTTAGCTTTTTTGAACAGTGATTCTGTGAAAACTGAGGGCTTTCATTATCTATCAGATTCCTTTTCCTTCTCTTACTCTTTTTCCAGATTCATAATATATGCTAATAATGACACAATAGCAGCAGGATAATAACATACTCTCATTCATTCATTTAAAAACTTGTAATAGGGCCTTCCCTGGTGGCACAGTGGTTGAGAGTCTGCCTGCCGATGCAGTGGACATGGGTTCGTGCTCTGGTCCGGGAAGATCCCACATGCCGTGGAGTGGCTGGGCCCGTGAGCCATGGCCACTGAGCCTGTTTGTCTGGAGCCTGTGCTCCGCAATGGGAGAAGCCACATCAGTAAGAGGCCCGCGTACTGCAAAAAGAAAAAAAAAAACTTGTAATAAATTTCTACCATGTGCCAGAATTTACTATGATGAGTGAAAATAAAAGAAAATATTGTTTATAAATTTAGATATCACAAAGTCCTGTAAAATACTCTGTCTCAGTGAAATCTTCCAAAAACTATGGAAGTTATTGTTATTAATTTAAGAGAGGGAAAATAGGAGTACATAGTTAGCAGGTAGTAGCTGACATTTGAACAAATAACATTGTATTTTAAATATCACATAAGTTTCATAATGGTGCAGAGATTTTTAAATTAAATATTGAGAGTTAAATGCTTTTCTACTTGTCACTACACTTTATTACATTCTGTTCCTTTTCTACAAACTCAAAATTTGCACAAGCTATAGCATAGTTTATAACTTTTAACTGAAATATTTTAAGAACATTTATTTGTCCATTTGACTTTGGTTGGTATCAAAGATATCATTAAATATATGTACTCACTCTTTATACATGCTATCATTCTTTTTTTCCTTTTTTTTTAGTGCTTTTAAGTTTTTTTTCAGTTTTATTGAGATATAATAGACACATAACGTTGTGTTACTTTTTTAATTAATTAATTAATTTATTTATTTATTTATGGCTGCGTTGGGTCTTTGTTGCTGCGCGCGGGCTTTCTCTGGCTGTGGTGAGTGGGGTATACTCTTCTTTGTGGTGCACAATCTTCTCATTGTGGTGGCTTCTCTTGTTGCTGAGCACAGGCTCTAGACACGTGGGCTCCAGTAGTTGTGACTCATAGGATTAGTTGCTCCACAGCATGTGGGATCTTCCCGGACCAGGGCTTGAACTCTTGTCCCCTGAATTGGCAGGTGGATTCTTAACCACAGTGCCACCTGGGAAGTCCCCATGCTACCATTCTTAAAGAATAAAATATATATATATATATTAAAATTTCTGTTTAGGAACAGCATGGCTAAGTGATGAAAATGTAGTTATGACTGATGAAAAATAGAGTATGATAATATGATTATGCTCTGGTGGCTTTCACTTCTCCCCAAGATCTGAATTTGTTCCTTGTTTACAATAACTTTTCCTCTAATAAAATAAAAAATAAGTTTTCCTCTAAGTTAGTCCAAGTAAATAATTTCTTGATAAGTCACCAAACATAGGCAACAAGAACTAGAATAAGTAGGACTATCTTACATAAGAAGATCATTCACAGCAAAGGAAATAGTCAATAAGTTGAAAAGGAAACCTGCAGAATGAGAAAAATAATATTCACAAAATATACATCTGATAGGAATTAATTCCAAAATGTATAAATAATCCATACAACTCCAGAGCAAAAAAGCAAATAATCCAAATGAAAAGTGAGCAAAGGATCTGAATAGATATCTTTCCAAAGAAGACAAAAAACTGGCCAACATTGTATATGGAAAAAGTTGAACATCACTTATCATCAGGGAAATGCAAATTAAGACCACAATGAGATATCATCTCACACACATTAAGATGGCTTTTTATCAAAGAGACAAGAGATAACGAATCTTAGGAAGATTGTAGTGAAAACAGAACCCTTATACCCACTGTTGGTGGGAATGCAAATTAGTACTACCATTATGGAAAAAAGTATGGTGGTTCCTAAAAAAAATTAAAAGTTGATCATATGATCAAGCAATACCACTCCTGAGTATATATTCAAAGAAATCAAAATCAGTATCTGAAAGAGATAACTTCACACCCAAGTTTATTACAGCATTATTCACAATAGCCAAGATATGGAAATAAATTTGTCCAGCAACAGATGAAAGAAAAAAGATGTGGTATATATGTACAATGAAATATTAATCAGCCATGAGAAAGAAGGAACTCCTGCCTTTTGCAACAACACGGATTGACCTTGAGGACATTATGCTAAGTGAGATAAGCCAAACAGAGAGTGACAAAACTGTATGATAACACTTATATGTGAATATGAAAAATCTGAACTTGTGAAAACAGAGAGTAGAGAAGTGATTACCAAAATATGGGGGGTGGGGAAATTGAGGAGATATTGTTGAAGGGTATAAATTTACACCTGGCAGACAAATAACTTCTAAAGATCTAAGGCACAACATATTTATTATAGTCAACAATACTGTATTATAACTTCAAGATTGCTAAGTTGCTAAGAGACTAGATGTCAGTTATCCTCAACACAAAAAGAGATAATTATGTGACATGATAAAGGGGTTAGTTAATGCGTCTGCATCAGTCATGCTGCACTATACAAATGTATCAAACCAAGAAATGGTATGCCTCAAACTTACACAATGTTATATTGCAATTATATCTCAATTTTTTAAAAATAAAAAATCTAGTTATATACAAAATAATTTGTAAGAAACTGAGCACATGCATATCTAGATGCCCTTAACTAATGATTGATGTCTTCCAGTAAAATGTCCAGATTCTTTCAATATTAAAGGTTCAGTACTCCCTCTTGAATATTATAGGCACTATATTAACTATTTTAGACCAAGTAGATATACACACAAATGTACACAGACAGATTTCCTAAAGTAAATACTATTTTTTTTCAAATGATAAAACATCTATACTCTGACTTCTGATAACTACTTCTCCAGAAGTTCTGCCTGATTACCAACTACCTGCAGTCCCCAGAACAACTTATTCTCTTTCATATTTTTAAACAAATTTCCCCTCTTTTCTGGAAAGTATTAGCCATTTTGTCTACCTGGCACATATTCATTCATCCTATAAAATCCAGACTAATCATTATGTCCTCTATGAAGAGTTCCCTGACTTGCCTTAAAACTTAACTCAATCCTTTGTTAGTTCAGTGCTTTTCTGTATCATTTCTATTGGATAGTATGCTTGTGTGTGCATGTCTGTCTCTGTGAGTGAGTGTGTGTATAGAAATGAATTACTAGAGAACATGATTATGCCTTTATTTTTTTTCATTTCTAATATTGCTCTATTTTTTTAAATAGATCTTTATTGGAGTGTAATTGCTTCACAATACGGTGTAAGTTTCTGTTGTACACTAAAGTGAATCAGCCAAATGCATACATACATCCCCATATCCCCTCCTCTTGAGACTCCCTCACATCCTCCCTATCCCACCCTTCTAGGTCATCGCAATGCACAGAGCTGATTTCCCTGTGCTATGCTGCTGCTTCCCACTAGCTAACTATTTTACATTCCGTAGTGTATATATGTCGATGCTACTTTCACTCTACCACAGCTTCCCCCTCCCACCATGTGTCCTCAAGTCCATTCTGTATGTCTATGTCTTCATTCCTGCCCTGCAACTAGGTTCATCAGTACCATTTTTTTGTTTGATTTTAGATTCCATATATATGTATTAGCATACAGTATTTGTTTTTCTCTTTCTGACTTATTTCACTCTGTATGACAGACTCTAGGTCCATCCACCTCAGTACAAATAACTCAATTTCTTTCCTTTTTATGGCTGAGTAATATTCCATTGTATATATGTGCTACATCTTCTTTATCCATTCATCTATTGATGGACATTTAGGTTGCTTCCGTGTCTTGGCTATTGTAAATAGTGCTGCAATTAATATTTTGGTACATGTCTCTTTTTGAATTATGGTTTTCTCAGGGTATATGCCCAGTAGTGGGATTCTTCGGTCACATGGTAGTTCTATTTTTAGTTTTTTAATGAACCTATATACTGTTTTCCATAGTGGTTCTATCAATCTACATTCCCACCAACAGTGCAAGAGGGTTCCCTTTTCACCTCACACTTTCCACCATTAATTGTTTCTAGATTTTTTGATAATGGCCATTCTGACCAGCATGAGGTGATACCCCATTGTAGTTTTGATTGGCATTTCTCTAATAATTAGTGATGTTGAGCATCTTTCATTTGACTCTTGGCCATCTGTATGTCTTCCTTGGTGAAATATTTCTTTAGGTCTTCTGCCCATTTTTTAATTGGATTGTTTGTTTTTTTGATATTGAGCTCTATGAACTGTTTGCATATTTTGGAGATTAATCCTTTGTCCATTGTTTCATTTGCAAATAATTTCTCTCATTCTGAGTGTTGTCTTTTTGTCTTGTTTATGGCTTCCTTTGCTTTGCAAAAGCTTTTAAGTTTAATTAAATCCCATTTGTTTATTTTTGCTTTTATTTCCATTACTCTAGGAGGTGGGTCAAAAATGATCTTGCTGTGGTCTATGTCAAAGAATGTTTTTCCTGTTTTCTTCTTAGAGTTTTATAGTGTCTAGTTTTACATTTAGGTCTTTACTTCATTTTGAGTTTATTTTTGTGTATGGTGTTATGTAGTGTTCTAATTGAATTCTTTTACATGTAGCTGTCCAGTTCTGTCAGCACCACTTACTGAAGAGGCTGTCTTTTTTCCATTGTATGTTCTTGCCTCCTTTGTCATAAATTCGATGACAATATGTGCATGGGTTTGTCTCTGAGCATTCTATCCTGTAGCATTGATCTATATTTCTGTTTTTGTGCTAGTACCGTACTATCTTGATTACTGTAGCTTTGTGGTATAGTTTGACATTGGGGAGACTGATTCCTCCAGCTCAGTTTTTCTTTCTCAAGATTGCTTTGGCTATTTGGGATCTTTTGTGTTTCCATACGAATTGTAAAATTTTTGTTCTAATTCTGTGAAGAATGCCATTGGTAATTTGATAGGGATTGCATTCATCTATGTTTGAACTGAAGTATAATTGATTTGTAGTATTATAGTAGTTTCAGTTTACAACATAATGATTCAATATTTTTATAAATTATACTCCATTTAAAGTTACTATAAAATAATGGCTGTATTTTACTGTGCTGTACAATATATTTTTGTTGCTTATTTATTTTATATGTAGTAGTTTGTATCTCTTAATCCTTTACCCCTACTATGCCCCTCTCCCCTATTTTCTTCACAATGGTAACCACTAGTTGGCTCTCTGTGAGACTATTTCAATTTTCTTATATATATTCATTTGTTTTATTTTTTTAGACTCTAGGTATAAATGACACCATAAAGTTTTGTCTTTTCCTATCTGACTTATTTCACTATGCATAATATACTCCAAGTCCATCCATGTTGTTGGAAATGACACAATTTCATTCTTTTTATAGCAGAGTAATATTCCACTCTGTGTGTGTGTGTGTGTGTGTGTGTGTGTGTGTGTGTGTGACATCTTCTTTATCCATTCATATGTTGACGGACACTTAGGTTGCTTCCATATCTTGGTTTTTGGAAACAATGCTGCTATGAACATAGGAGTGCATGCATCTTTTCAAATTAGTAATTTAGTTTTCTTCAGTTATTTGTTTTAATAGCTTTTTGGTAGACTCTAGGATTTCCTATATATAGTATCATGACACCTACAAGTAAGGACAATTTTACTTCTCCCTTCCAATTTGGATGTCTTTATTTCTTCCTGTCTGATTGCTATGGCTAGGACTTACTTACAGTACAAAAACATTAAATAGGAGTGATGAAAATGAACATCTTTGTCTTGTTTCGGGTTTTAAAGGAAAGGCTTTCAACTTTTCACCATTCAGTATGATGTTAGCTGTGGGTTTGTTATAAATGGTCCTTATTATGTTGAGATATATGCTCACTCTGTACCAATTTTAATGAGTTTTTGTCATGAATGGATGTTGAATTTTGTCAAATGTTTTTTTTTCCATCTATTGAGATGATCCTGTGATTTTTGTCCTTTCTTTTGTTAATGTAGTATATCACATTGATTGACTTGCAAATATAAAACCATCCTTGGTTCTCTGCATAAATCCAATATGATCAGGGTATATGATGCTGATTATATACTGTTGAAATTGGTTTGCTTGTGTTGTGTTGAGAATTTTTGTATCTGTATTCGTCAGAGATATTGGTCTGTAATTTTAATTTTGGAGTTTCTTTGGTTTGGGTAACAGGGAAATGGTGGATTCATAGAATGAATTTGGGAGTGCACATTTCTCTTTAATGTCTTGGAAGAGTTTGAGAAATACAGTTATTAGATCTTTATATGTGTGGTAGAATTCCCCTGTGAAGCCATCCAGTACAGGGCTTTCATTTGCTGAGAGGTGTTTTTTGTTTGTTTGTTTGTTTGTTTGTTTTTATTACAAATGGGAATTCACAATTAGTGATTAGTCTTTTGGGATTGTCTATTTTTCCTGATTCAGTCTTGACAGGTTATATGCTTCTAGAGATGTGTTCACTTTGTAGATTGTCCAATTTGTTGGCACATAACTGTTTATAATGTTGTCTTATGAGTTTTTGTATCTCTGTGTTATTGGTTGTTATTTCTCCTCTGTCATCTCTTATTTTGTTTATTTGGGTCCCCTCACTTTACTTCTTGAGAAGCCTGGTTAAATGTATATATAGTTTGTCATTTAGGACTACTGTTTCCTTATTGATTCCATTTGGATAATCTGCCCATTGGTGTAAATGGGGTGTTAAAATCCCCTACTATTATTGTATTATTGTCACTGTCTCCCTTTATGTCTGTTAATATTGGCATTGTGTTTATGTGCTCCTGTATTAGGTGCACATATGATAATGAGTGCAATATCCTCTTCTTCTATTAATCCCTTTATCATTATATAATATCCTTCTTTTATTTATTACAGATTAAAAAAAAAGTCTATGATGTCTGATATGAGAATCCCTACCCCAGCTTTTTGTCATTTCCATTTGTATCACTTATTTCCATCTCTCAATTTTTCTTGAATTTTATTTCATTTCTTTATACAGCAGTTCTTATTATTTATCCATTTTATACATATTAGTATATATATGTCAACCCCAATCTCTCAGTTCATCACAACACCAGCAACCAGCCCCCCCACCCCCCGCTTTCCTACCTTGGTGTCCATATGTTTGTTCTCTACATCTGTGTATCAACTTCTGCCCTGCAAACCTGTTCATCTGTACAATATTTCTATGTTTCACATATATGCATTAATATATGATATTTGTTTGTCTCTTCCTGACTTACTTCACTCTGTAGGACAGTCTCTAGATTCATCCACATCTCTACAAATGACCCAATTTCATTCTTTTCTATGGCTGAGTAATATTCCACTGTATATATGGACAACATCTTCTTTATCAATTCGTCTGTTGATGGTTATTTAGGTTGCTTCCATGACCTGGCTATTGTAAATAGGGCTGCAATGAACATTGGGGTGCATGTGTCTTTTTGAACTATGGTTTTCTCATATACTGGTATATGCCCAGTAGTGGGATTGCTGGGTCATATAGTAATTCTATTTTTAGCTTTTTAAGGAACCTCTACACTGTTTTCCATAGTGGATGTATCAATTTACATTCCACCAACAGTGCAAGAGGGTTTCCATTTCTCCACACCATCTCCAGCATTTGTTTTTTATAGATTTTCTGATGATGCCTATTCTAACCAGTGTGAGGTGACACCTTACTGTAGTTTTGATTTGCATTTCTCTAATAATTAGTGATGTTGAACAGATTTTCGTGTGTTTCTTGGCCATCAGTATGTCTTCTTTGGAGAAAAGTCTATTTAGATCTTCTGCCCATTTTTGGATTGGGTTGATGGTTTTTATAATATTGAACTGCATGAGCTATTTATATATTTTGGAGATTAATCCTTTCCATGGATTGTGCTTTTGTTGTTTATCTAAACATCTATTTTAAAAACCCATGGTTACATAGATTTTCTCCTATATTATCTTCTAGATATGGGATTGCAAGGACGAAATTGGATGTTTTAGTTAGGAGAAATATGATAATGGTTTGCAATAAGTTTGTGATATTGAAAAAGAGAAAGGGGACACATTTGACATATACTAATTTGCTGACAAACTGTTACTGTATATCTGTTCATCACCCAAGATAATTAAGTGCTGATATAAGCAGGCATTTAATGACTTATGAACATAGAAGAGTGACTGAATATGAATATATGAAATTTATCAGAGCTTCCCAAATTACACTGTTAATGTTGCCTTTAATTGAATAAAATGCAGGCTCTTGATGGGGCAAAAGCAAAACAACCATTTCTTGGAAAGCAGGGAATTCATGCTCTCAGAACAGACAGAAGAATCCAGCTGATCATTCTTAATTACCTGTAGAGAACTTTTTATTTTAGTAGAAGAATTACTAGAACTGTAGTTATTTTATTTTTCCCATACTAAATCACTTTCTTGTTAATGCCCTTACTGCTAATAAGTATGCTAAGGTTGTGACTTTCATATTGTAAAATGTAATAAGGAAGGAAAAGAAACATAGCAGAAGAAAAATGAACAATAGGAAGAGTGTAAAAATTTAATATTACTGGTCTCTGGTTCATATTACAGTTTAATATTTTACAATCAAAGCATTTGAGGCAGTCAAATTTGACATTTTTATTCCTATTGGACAAATATTTATCATTTCTTCAATAAATTTTCCTTAGATATATGGTGCCCATTATTTTAACAAATGCATACTCAGAAATAACATTAAGCAGTCAATTATAAACACCGATATGAAAATAAGTACAAATATAATGATATCAAAATTACTCAGGAGGAAAATTAATAAGGCTAACTACTGAAGGAGATAAGTTATGGATAGGGAGATGGTTAAGCGTCAACTTGGATATTATAGATGATAATCCTCGAATTTTCTACAGCAAGAGGCCATCAAGAAATTTGCCTAAGTGAGGAACTTGTTTATTATTTATTGCTTGAGTTAATTCCCTCTCTGTCAATCAGTCTCAATCTTGCGTGCTCTCTCTCTCTCTCTCCACAGCCCCCCACACTGGCCTTCAACATACATGAGCATGTGTGAGCTCGCATACACACACACGCACATATTCTACTGCATATAGAACAGAGAAAATTGGTAATCTGGAAGTTGCCCTGAAAATGTCACTAGTAACCACATACTAGGTGTTTGAATCTCACCCCTCTCCAATACATATATGGCATTTGACAATGAAAATTGACTAAATGGGCTTTTTGAACATTTATTTTCTTCCTAAATGCTAATTTTATCCATTCCCTTTATGTCTCTGATTTCATAATAAATATAAAGTATTAATATTCATTATGTAGTTACAATATGCAGAAAAAATTACAAATAGGGAAAAATTACACCAATTTATTCACATAAAAGCAGAGAATTGGAGTATTTTTTCACCCCATACACATTGAGTGTGTCTATTTTCGACATTTTTCAATTAGACAGGAAAAAAAGTTGTCTCCTTGAGGTTTCATTCAAATATGTTCATTATCAAAGATTCGCTTTCAAATCTTGCTAGCCAAATATCTGTTTCTGTTTTTGTTTCAACAAAGTAGTAGTTAACAAGAAAATGAATATAAAAAGTTTAGGGCAATGCAACTTTAATTAAGCGTACAATACCTTTCATTATGGCAACTGGGAAAATTATTTTTTCTTGTAACACATCTTTATATATTCTTTGACTCTTTCCAGGGTCCTGAGCATAAAAGTAGGAATGGGTAAAGAGAAAATTATATTTTAAATATATTATATCTTGTTGTATCTTAAATCTTGTATATTTTAATTTTTATTTTGTAAAATTTATCATCACTCTCTTATTGGCTTTTCCATTGGTTCCATGTTTAAAAATTCCTTGCTTAACTATAAGTAAATGTTTACAGCTAGTTTCTTCTATTAGATTGCTGTTAATGTTAACACTTTATGTTTTATGTTGTGTAAGACTGAATTATTTTATATTATAATTAATTCTCTTAACATTAGCATATAATCCCTTCACCCTTCATTTGTAATCCTGCCTCCATTATTTATTAAATTATTAAATATTTCTTAGAATCAAGTTTTTAAGGGATTATTTTGTACTATTCAGTCTATCCCTGGCTTAGCACTATTGCCATTTATTTTTATATAATTTTTCCGCTAACTGAATAAGTTTTATCTTCCCTGGATTTTTGTTCTTTGCTTTGTCAGTTGATGATTCTCATTGATTCATTGATGTCCCTATCCATTTTTAAGCACCTACTCTATATCATAGCCTGTGTTGTGTACTAGGGAATAGAGGAAGGCTTCAGGCACTAGGGCCATGATGTGCAGAACTAGAGGAACAGTTCTCATAGCTAGCCTCCCGTAAGTTCATCTGTATAACTGATGCTTGAGTCAGTTTTTATAGTAATCTTTGCTTTCCCAAGCATATTTCTTAGTTATTAAAATCTCATTATATGTTTATTAACTGTTATTTTTTATAAGTACCATAATGTTAACATATTTTTAAAAACATGTAAAATGCATGGCATTATTGTCTCAAACTTAACTAAATACTTATTTCGCTGACCAGCTCCATCTTGAATAATAACATCATTACTCACTTGGTCAATCAAATGTGATATCTGAAGCATTAGTGAGCACTGTCTTTTGGCTCAATCCCTTCATTTAATCAATTCCAAGTCTCTTTTTATTAACTCCAAAGTTAATCATATTCCTTTCTTTTTCCCATTGACATCATGATTCATTTCAGTCTCTTGTTGCTGGACAATTGAATAATGTTCTACTGAAAACTCTGGAATTTGCCTCTCTCCAATAGAACCCAAATATAATAAAGTCATCATATTCAGTAAAACTTTAGAAACCCTGCATATACTATACCTCACAGATATTTGGAATTTTAAAATATCAACTTTGAATTTTTCTATACTCCTCATTACCTATGACAACAGTTCTCAAAGTGTTCTACAGATGCTGGACATCTCCAAGGCATTTTTCAGGGGATCTTCAGGGTCAAAAATATCTTCATAATAATATTAAAAGTGAATATACCTTTCCATTGTATTGATATTTTGCACTATTGTTGTAAAAGTAATGTTGGGTAAAACTGCAAGCACATTGGCATGAAATCAAGCCAATGGAGCCAGAGTACTCTAAGAACCATGTTCTTCACTGTTACACAGTCTGTCTTATTTTTTAAAGTAACTGTTGCATAGGTTCATTTAAGAATGTCCTTGGTAAATCAGTACAAAATGTTAATTGCATTAAATCTTTACCCTGGGTACATTTGATTTCATCACACTGTGTGGAAAATGGGAAGTAAACATAAATAATTTCAGTCTTATCATGTAACAGTTGTCTTGAGGGAAACACATGAGTGCTTGTTTGCAGTATGAGCTGAACTACCTGCATTTTCATTGAACTCCATTTTTATTTTTAAAAAATGAACAGGGAAACTATGTAGACTTGGGTATTTGGTAGACATTTTCTAAAAAAGGAGCAAAGATAGTCACTTCAATGAAAATAAATAGCAGTATCTGATATCAATATTAACATGCATGCTAATTTTTCTTTTTTTTTTTTTGCAGTACACGGGCATCTCACTGTTGTGGCCTCTCCCATTGTGGAGCACAGGCTCTGGACGCGCAGGCTCAGCGGCCATGGCTCATGGGCCCAGCTGCTCGGTGGCATGTGGGATCTTCCCGGACTGGGGCATGAACCCGTGTCCCCTGCATCGGCAGGCAGACTCTCAACCACTGCGTCTCCAGGGAAGCCCAACATGCATGCTTTTAAATGAAAATTAGAGCTTTGAAAAACTTGTTAACTGTCATAACATCTAAATACTTACAAATTTTACAGAAAAGATTAGTAATGATATTAATTTTTTGATCTAAATTGAAATGTTAGTATATTTAAGATCTGCATGATGCAGTTAAATAATATTAAACTATTATTTTAACGTTTTCTCAGTGTTAATTTCCACTACAGAGATGATGCACCTTAAATATCCAACTAGAGAGACTAAAGCTCCTTGGATTCAACAATTTTTTTTAAGAGTGTAAAGAATTCTTGAGGCCAAAATGTTGAGCATTGCTTGTCTACAGGATAAAATCTAAACTCTTTAGATAGTTATATATTAATGTCAGCACCAGCTTCCTTTCCCAGAAATTTCACGAGTGACTCCTTCACACACCATAGACACTAAATAATCTATTGAAATGCCATATCTCTGCATACTTCCATGAAATCTTTCAAATGATTCCTCCATCATGTAATGCTCCCCTTCCTCACCTGGCATATTTCCATTTATATTACAAAATATTTAAACATTATTTATTCATATTGTTTCCTCTACCCATCCAAATATGGAATCACTTACTGTCTTACATATGTTCCCTCAATACTGCATAATATACCAATTATTATATATTTTAAATTGCATCATAGTTTTCAGTGTCCTTTTTGTTGATAAATATTAATGGACTGTGAGACAATTGAAAACCAACTTTACTATATTTTACTCAGGTTTACTCTTTAAACTTATGCTAGGATAGCTAGCATGTAAAAACTAAACTACTGAGTTTTACTGGTAAACCCTGGAGTCTCAGATTCAGTATCAACATTTATTTGAAAAATAAAAAGTACATTATTTTAAAATTAGGATATATAGATATCATTGAAATTTGAGTAATAATAGTATATTTTAGGTTATAACATGGCTTAACATTAAAGAATGTCAGCACCTTTCTTCCAGCTTTTATCAGGTTCTAGTACCCATAACTTGGTTTTTTGATAGGTAATGTGTTGACTTCTTAAAAATATATACCTCTGTGTGTTCATGTGTAATATGCTGACTTTCTCATTGTTGCAATAGTAATTCTAAAATGGCTGCTAGTTAATCCATATTCCCATTTATTATAGAAATCAGAGTATTAAACAAATCTTCAAAATGTGCAGCCTCTATTGTACATGCATAATTGAGAGAATTCAAACTGCTGATTCCAGTTACACAAAATTCTTCTAAGATGGAAATATAGCTCATATTGAACATGGCATGCGTTTCTGTAGAAAGCATGTTGCTTATAAAACTTATTTTTCAATGTGTATGTGTACAAGTTAACTTATAATGTCATCAGTGTCTAGTGGCTAATGTACATGAACAGTTTTTCAGTTGCATAAAAATTATAACATTTATTATTAAATTATGTGTATGTGTACGTTTTTAGCCTAACATTTATCCACCCTTCTTCTGGTGAAGTTTCTATAATATTTCTCTGGTAAATGTTCCTTCCTCGCTCTCAGTATATGGCTACTCTTAGGGTTGGCTCACATCCAAATTCTTGGAGCACATAACACAGACCTGTTCCATCAGAGTACCAAGTCATTGGCTACAGTGATCAATTCAGAGATACGTACAAATCAACCAAGTCAAGGAGAACCTTATAGGAGCTATTTCTTGACATATTTGGAAAGAAGTTCACTTTTTCCACTGAAGTTGTCAAAATGTAGAGGTGGAATCCCTGTCTGGGAATCGTGCCAAAGGGAGGTAAGCAGAGTCATGAGAAGAAGAAAGATTGATTTCTAATAAAATTATCTCAATCCCTGGATCCAATTGTTACTGAAGCCAAAACCACCTCTGAAATTTCTGGTTGTACAATATAATAAATTATTTTATTTCTTAAAGGCAGGTTGATTTCGGTTTCTATTTAATTGAACAGTGATAACTTACACAGTAAAATTAACTCTGCTTTTAGGCCAGTCTTGCCAGAAATATGTCACAAAACAGAGAGATGAGTTCATAGTATGCATGATGACTCTGTTAAGGATATCACTGATTATGTCATAGAAAAATATGGTAACAGGAAATAGTATTTTTTCCTGAAACACAGAACATGCTAAATTTCTTAACATATTTTCCCCAATAACTTCATGTACAATTTAGGGAAAAAATTGTGTCAGTTAAGTTGAAACAGACATTACAGCTAAATTACAATGTAATCCTTAATTATTTTTAGTATGTCTTTTTATGATGAAAAGAGAAAAGCAATTTTAATGCAGTGTCATTAGTTATCATTAGTTTTTAAATCTTCTGAATAGTGAATTAAGAAAGACTCTTGTAAAAATGATACAATAGCCATATGTATATCTCTGCTACCTCTAGTTTGCTTAACTCTAAAGCACAACAACAGTAATATTTTCTAGAGGTTACTGTAATTTATATTAAACTATTCAGTAGGTAAACCCAACTCAAGTGGTTTTTTTTTTCTATTCTACATTCATTTTATTATGTATAAAAACTTCTGTCATTATTTTAATCACTATCTCTGCTAAGCCTGAGTAAGATGCATGTCATACAAAATATATTGAACCACTGTCTGAAATTTAGCAAGATGAAGCATAGTGCTTTACTTATAAGTAACACTATTTTAATATTTTACTTATGTTCTATAACCAGTTTAATGAAGTTTGCCCCCCTCTTTTTAGGTTAATAAAATAATATTTCCACAACTGAAAAGCTTAGCTAGGTACTTCAATTCTTTAAAAATATTATATTAATGGAAAATGGAAAATGGAAAAATATAAATATTACACTCTGGTTTGGAACACATATAATAAACTTAAAACTTATATTTCTTACTGACAAAGAAAGACTATGATAGTTGTGCATGATTCCTTAAACTAGATGTGAAATTCATTAATCATTTTAAAGTATACAATCCACTGGTATTTAGTGTACAGTTCATTGGTATTTAGTGTCTTCACAACGTTGTGCAATCACCAACTCTCTTGTTTCAAATTTTTTTAATCACCTCACAAAAACACCACATACTCTTTACATAATCATCCATATACCTACATACTATTCTCTGTTAACCCCTGACCTGCTTTCTATCTCTATGGGTTTGCCTATTTTAGACATATAATATAAAAAGAATAATCCAATATGCCAGATTTTGTGTTTGTCTCCTCTCACTCACATAACATGTTTTCAAGGTTCATCCAAGTTGTATCATGTATCAATATTTCGTTCCTTTTTAAGTTCCTTTTTGATGTTATACATAACAGTATATACAACAATTTGTTTATCCATTCATCTGTTGAAGGATATTTAGGTTGTTTCTACCTTTTGGATATTACAAATAATTCTGAAATAAGCATTTGTGTACAAGTTTCTGTGTGGACATAATGTTTTCATTTCTCTTGGATATATGCATAGGAGTAGAATTGCTGGGTTATATGGTAATTCCATGTTTAACTTTTTGATGAACAATCAAACTGTTTACTATAGTGGCTGCACCATTTTACACTCCTCCTAGCAGTGTACAAGGATGCCTATTTCTACACATATTTGCCAGAACTTGTTATTTTCCATTTTCTTGATTAAAGCCATTCTAATGGACATGAAGAGTTGGCTCACTGTGGTTTTTGACTTGAATTTTTCATGATCAATAATGTTGATCTTTTCCTGTGCTTATTGACCATCTGTATACCTTCTTTGAAGAAATGTCTGTTTAAGGCCTTTGCCCAATTTTAAATGTTTTTTTTGTCTTTTTTATTGTCAACTTGTAACAGTTCTTTGTTAGAACACTTACAAGTTCTGGGTGCTAAACACTTAACAGATATATGATTTGGAAATACTGTCTCCCATTCTGGAGTTTGTGTTTTCATATTCTTGATATATCCTTTGATGAAAAAAAATAATTTTATAGAGTCCAATTTTGTATTCATGCTTTTCATGTCAAATCATAAAATTCATTGCCAGATCTGATGTTATGAGCATTTATACCATGTTTTCTTCTGAATTTAATAGTTTTAGCATTTATATTTAGGTCATTAATCCATTTTGAGCTTTTTTGTTTGTTTGTTTTTGTTTTGTTTTGCATATGGATATAGGTAGGTGCCCCACATTTTTTCTTTTGCATACTGTTATCAAATTGTCTTAGAATATTTGTTGAAAGACTATTTTTTCCCTATTGGCTAGTTTGGAAACCATTGTTGAAAATCTTTTGGTCACAAATATTTGGGTTAATCTGGACCCTTTCTTCTATTCTATTTGTTCATATGTCTATGCCTTATGCCAGTACTTTATGTTAGTACCACACCATGTTGATTACTTAACCTTGTACCAAGTTTTGAAATCAGGAAGTATGGATGCTCTCACTTGGTTTTCCTTTTTAAATATAATTGTAGTTATCTGAGATCCCTTGGAGGTTCATATAAGTTTTAGGATCCTGTTTTGCCTTTCTAAAAAAAATAAAATTTTGATAGTGATTTCATTGCATCTGTAGACTGCTTCTCCGGGAGAACACACGGTGCACCTCAGGCTGGTGCAACGTCACACCGGCCTCTGCAATCTCAGTCTTGCCCTGCATTCAGTACCCCTCCATCCTCCCGGCCTGAGTGAGCCAGAGCCCCTGAATCAGTGGCTCCTTTAACCCCGTCCTTTCTGAGAGAAGAACAGAAGCCCTCTGGCAACCTACATGCAGAGGCGGGGTCAAATCCAAAGCTGAACGCTGGAGGCTGTGCAAACATAGAAGAAAAAGGGAAATCTCTCCCAGCAGCCTCAGGAGCAGCAGATTAAATCTCCACAATCAACTTGATGTATCCTGCATCTGTGGAATACCTGAATAGACAATGAATCATCCCAAATTGAGGAGATGGACTTTGAGAGAAGATTTATTATTTTTTTCCACTTTTCCTCTTTTTTTGTGTGAGTACGTGTATGCTTCTGTGTAAGATTTTCTCTGTATAGCTTTGCTTTCACCATTTGTCCTAGGGTTCTATCCGTCCATTTTTTTTTCTTTTTCTTTTTTTATACTTTAAAGAACATTATTTTTCTTAATAATTATTTTTTAATAACTTTATTTTATTTTCTTTTTTCCTCTTTCCTTCTTTCTTTCTACTTTTTCTCCTTTTTATTCTGAGCTGTGTGGAGGACAGGCTCTTGGTGCTCCAGCCAGGAGTCAGTGCTGTGCCTCTGAGGTGGCAGAGCCAACTTCAGGACACAGGTCCACAAAAGACCTTCCAGCTCCACATAATATCAAATGGCAAAAATCTCCCAGAGATCTCTATCTCAACAGCAACACCCAGCTTCACTCAACGACCAGCAAGCTACAGTGCTGGACACCTCATGCCAAACAACTAGCAAGACAGGAACAAAACCCCACCCATTAGCAGAGAGGTTGCCTAAAATCATAATAAGTCCATAGATACCCGAAAACACACCATCAGACGTGAACCTGCCCACCAGAAAGACAAGATCCAGCCTCATGAACCAGAACACAGACACTAGTTCCCTTCACCAGGAAACCTACACAAACCACTGAACCAACTTTATCTACTGGGGACAGACACCAAAAACAATGGGGACTACGAACTTGCAGCCTGCAAAAAGGAGACCCCAAACACAGTAAGATAAGCAAAAGTAGAAGCCAGAAAAACACACAGCAGATGAAGGAGCAAGATAAAAACCAACCAGACCTAACAAATTAAGAGGAAATAGGTAGTCTACCTGAAAAAGAATTCAGAATAATGATAGTAAAGATGATCCAAAATTTTGGAAATAGAATAGACAATATGCAAGAAACATTTAACAAGGACCTAGAAGAACTAAACATGAAACAAGCAATGATGAACAACACAATAAATGCAATTAAAAATACTCTAGAAGAGATTAATAGCAGAATAACTAAGGCAGAAGAAAAGATAAGTGACCTGGAAGATAAAGTAGTGGAAATAACTACTGCAGAGCAGAATAAAGAAAAAAGAATGGAAAGAACTGATGACAGTCTCAGAGACTACTGGGAAAACATAAAATGCACCAACATTCGAATTACAGGGGTTCCAGAAGAAGAAGAGAAAAAGAAAGGGACTGAGAAAATATTTGAAGAGATTATACTTGAAAATGTCCCTAATATGGGAAAGGAAATAGTTAATCAAGCCCAGGAAGCACAGAGAGTCCCATACAGGATAAATCCAAGGAGAAACACGCCAAGACACATATTAATCAAACTGTCAAATATGAAATACAAATAAAACATATTAAAAGCAGCAAGGGAAAAACAACAAATAACACACAAGGGAATCCCCATAAGGTTAACAGCTGATATTTCAGCAGAAACTCTGCAAGTCAGAAGGGACTGGCAGGACAAATTTAAAATGATGAATGAGAAAAAACTGCCACTATCCTCTACCCAGCAAGGATCTCATTCAGATTTGATGGAGAAATTAAAACCTTTACAGACAAGCAAAAGCTGAGAGAGTACAGCACCACCAAACCAGCTTTACAACAAATGCTAAAGGATCTTCTCTAAGCAAGAAACACAAGAGATGGAAAAGACCTACAATAACAAACCCAAAACAATTAAGAAAATGGGAATAGGAACATACATAATGATAATTACCTTAAATATAAATGGATTAAATGCTCCCACCAAAAGACACAGAGTGGTTGAATGGATACAAAAATAAGACCCATATATATGCTGTCTACAGGAGACCCACTTCAGACCTAGAGACACATACAGACTGAAAGTGAGGGGATGGAAAAAGATATTCCATGCAAATGGAAGCCAAAAGAAAGCTGGAGTAGCAATTTTCATATCAGACTAAATAGACTTTAAAATAAAGACTATTGGAAGATACAAAGAAGGACACTACCTAATGATCAAGGAATCAATCCAAGAAGAAGATAAAACAATTGTAAATATTTATGCACCCAACATAGGAGCACCACAATACATAAGGCTCATACTAAAACAACATAAGGGGAAATCGACAGTAACATATTCATAGTAGGAGACTTTAACACCCCACTTACACAAATGGACAGATCATCCAAAATGAAAATAAATAAGGAAACAGAAGCTTTAAATGATACATTAAAGAAGATGGACTTAATTGATATGTATAGGACATTCCATCTAAAAACAACAGAATACACATTTTTCTCAAGTGTTTATGGAACATTCTCAAGGATAGATCATAACTTGGCTCACAAATCAAGCCTTGGTAAATTTAAGAAAATTGAAATTGTATCAAGTATCATTTCTGACCACAATGCTATGAGACTAGATATCAATTCCAGGAAAAGATCTGTAAAAAAATACAAACACATGGAAGCTAAACAACACACTACTTAATAACGAAGTGATCACTGAAGAAATCAAACAGGAAATCAACAAATACCTAGAAACAAATGACAATGGAGACACGACAATGCAAAACCTATGGGATGCAGCAAAAGCGGTTCTACGAAGGAAGTTTATAGCAATACAATCCTACCTTAAGAAATAGGAAATATTTCAAATAAACAACCTAAACTTGCACCTCAAGCAATTAGAGAAAGAAGAATAAAAATGTCCCAAAGTTAGCAGAAGGAAAGAAATAATAAAGATCAGATTATTAATAAATGAAAAAGAAATGAAGGAAATGATAGCAAAGATCAATAAAACTAAAAGCTGGTTCTTTGAGAAGATAAACAAAATTGATAAACCATTAGCCAGACTCATCAAAAAAAAAAAAAAAAAAAGAAGGCTCAAATAAATAGAATTAGAAATGAAAAAGGAGAAGTAACAACTGACACTGCAGAAATACAAAAGATCATTAGAGATTACTACAAGCAACTCTATGCCAATAAAATGGAAAACCTGGACGAAATGGACAAATTCTTAGAAATGCACAACGTGGCAAGTATGAACGAGGAAGAAATAGAAAATATGAACAGACAAATCACAAGCACTGAAATTGAAACTACGATTAAATATCTTCCAACACACAAAAGCTCAGAACCAGATGGCTTCACAGGCGACTTCTTTCAAACATTTAGAGAAGAGGTAACACCTATCCTTCTCAAACTCTTCCAAAATATAGCAGAGGGAGGAGCACTCCCAAACTCATCCTACAAGGCCACAGTCACCATGATACCAAAACCAGACAAAGATGTCACAAAGAAAGAAAACTACGGGCCAATATCACTGATGAACATAGATGCAAAAATCCTCAACAAAATATTAACAAACAGAATCCAACAGCACACTAAAAGGATCATACACCATGAGCAAGTGGGGTTTATTCCAGGAATGCAAGGATTCTTCAATATATGCAAATCAATCAATGTGATACACAATATTAACAAATTGAAGGAGAAAAAACCATATGGTCATCTCAATAGATGCAGAGAAAGCTTTCGACAAAATTCAACACCCATTTACGATAAAAACCCTGCAGAAAGTAGGCATAGAGGGAACTTTCCTCAACATAATAAAGGCCATATATGACAAACCCACAGCAGACATCGTCCTCAATGGTGAAAAACTGAAAGCATTTCCACTAAGATCAGGAACAAGACAAGGTTGCCCAGTCTCACCATTCTTATTCAACATAGTTTTGGAAGTTTTACCAAAGCAATCAGAGAAGAAAATGAAATAAAAGGAATCCAAATCAGATAAGAAGTAAAGCTCTCACTGTTTACAGATGACATGACACTATATATAGAGAATCCTAAAGATGCCACCAGAAAACTACTAGAGCTAATCAATGAATTTGGTAAAGTAGCAGGATACAAATTTAATGCACAGAAATCTCTGGCATTCCTATACACTAATGATGAAAAATTTGAAATTGAAATCAAGAAAACACTCCCATTTATGATTGCAAGAAAAAGAATAAAATATCTAGGAATAAACCTACCTAAGGAGACAAAAGACCGGTATGCAGAAAATTATAAGACACTGATGAAAGAAATTAAAGATGATACAAATAGATGGAGATATATACCATGTTCTTGGATTGGAAGAATCAACATTGTGAAAATGACTCTCTTACCCAGAACAATCTACAGATTCAATGCAATCCCTATAAAACTACCACTGGCATTTTTCACAGAACTAGAAAAAAAATTTCACAATTTGTATGGAAACACAAAAACCCCGAATAGCAAATGCAATCTTGTGAACGATAAATGGAGCTGGAGGAATCAGGCTCCCTGACTTCAGACTGTACTACAAAGCTAGAGTAGTCAAGACAGTATGGTACTGGCACAAAAGCAGAATGATAGATCAATGGAACAGGATAGAAAGCTCAGAGGTAAATCCATGCACATATGGTCACCTTATCTTTGATAAAGGAGACAAGAATATAAAATGGAGAAAAGGCAGACTCTTCAATAAGTGGTGCTTGGAAAAGTGGACAGGTACATGTAAAGTATGAGATTAGATCACTCTGTAACACCATACACAAAAATAAGCTCAAAATGGATTAAAGAGCTAAATGTAAGGCCAGAAACTCTCAAACTCTTAGAGGAAAACATAGGCAGAACAGTCTATGACATAAATCACAGCAAGATCCTTTTTGACCCACCTCCTAGAGAAATGGAAATAAAAACAAAAATAAACAAATGTGATGTAATGAAACTTCAAACCTTTTGCACAGCCAAGGAAACCATAAATAAGATCAAAGGCAACCCTTAGAATGGGAGAAAATATTTGCAAATTAAGCAACTGACAAAGGATCAATCTCCAAAATTTATAAGCAGCTCATGCAGCTCAATAACAAAGAAACAAACAATCCAATCCAAAAATGGGCAGAAGACTTAAATAGATATTTCTCCAAAGAAGATATACAGACTTCCAACAAACATATGAATGAATGCTCAACATCATTAATCATTAGAGAAATGCAAATCAAAACTAAATGAGATATCATCTCACACCTGTCAGAATGGCCATCATCAAAATATCTAGAAACAATAAATTCTGGAGAGGGTGTGGAGAAAAGGGAAGACTCTTGCACTGCTGGTGGGAATGTGAATTGGTACAGCCACCATGGAGAACAGTATGGAGGTTCCTTAAAATATTACAAATAGAACTAAAAATATGACCCAGGAATCGCATTACTGGGCATATACCCTGAGAAAACCATAATTCTAAAAGAGTCATGTACAAAAATGTTCATTGCCGCTCTATTTACAATAGTCAGGAGATGGAAACAACCTACGTGTCCATCGTCAGATGAATGGATAAAGAAGATGTGGCACATATATACAATGCAATATTACTCAGCCATAAAAAGAAACAAAATTGAGCTATTTGTAGTGAGGTGGATGGACCTAGAATCTGTCATACAGAGTGAGGTAAGTCAGAAAGAGAAAGACAAATACCATATGCTAACACATATATATGGAATTTAAGAAAAAATAATTGTCATGAAGAACCTAGGGGTAAGATGGGAATAAAGGCACAGACCTACTAGAGAATGGACTTGAGGATATGGGGAGGGGGAACCGTAAGCTGTCACAAAGTGAGAGAGTTGCATGGACATATATATACTACCTAATGTAAAATAGATAGCTAGTGGGAAGCAGCCACATAGAACAAGGAGATCAGCTCGGTGCTTTGTGACCACCTAGAGGGGTGGGATAGGGAGGGTGGGAGGGAGAGAGATGCAAGAGGGAAGAGATATGGGAACATATGTATATGTATAACTGATTTAGTTTGTTATAAAGCAGAAACTAACACACCATTGTAAAGCAATTATACTCCAATAAAGATGTAAAAAAAAAATGACATTTCAGGTTTTAAAAAGACAACTATATGTAGAATATGAGTGTGAATGGGTTCTATATCTAAACTTACCTCGGCAAAAGACAATTGGAATGCAATAAAAGTCCTAAGGATTAGTGTTATAGCTTAATACCTAATGCATAGACATTTTATTTCTAATATCTGATATACTTTATATTTGCCTAGATGCAAGTTATTAACAAAACACTCATAACATCCATATTTTTCTTGTTTGAACAAGATAAACTATTTTTCTTTTATACTTACAGGCAGGAAGAAATTTAGAAATGGTGAATTTGTTTTACCCAAATTAAAAGCAGCTGAACTCATCTCAAAGAGCATTTCCAATTCAGCTTTCTTGGTTATTTATATCTATAATTATTAACTGATGTTCCAAAACAGATGATTTCATAAGATCAAATTATGCACACACACACACAGAAAATGCACATGTACTTTTACTGGAACACTTCTGAGTATTTAAAAAGTTAATATACATTGTACATCTCCAAGTGAGGTTAAGCATGCAATATTCCCCAAACTTATTTCATAAAAGTGTTTTTTTAGCTGAACCTGTATGAAATTAAATGTGAACATTTTATCTGAACAAATATTTGGGAAAACTGGCAGAATACATTATCTTTACTCCTTTAAGGAATTGAGAATACTTCATTTTAATTCTTCTCATGGTTCAGTATGGATATACAAAGAAAAGTATATATATATATATGAAATATAAATATAATATATATGTGTTATAAAATTAAGATAATTTTAAATTTCCATAAATTTTGCACTATCTTAATTGTATTCATTTTGGTGGTTTAGGCCAAATGTGCCAAACAAAATACATTGGCAAATTATTTGCACTATTTGCAAAATATACTAAAGTAAATAAAAATATTGAGCAGAAAATGAGCTAGCCATATTTAAACTAAAATTTTCAACATTTATATTATTTTTATAAAAAGGCCACTCAACAAATATCCTCTTAGTATTTCCACCTAATGATCTTTTCTTTCTCCTGTTTATGTTGTATTTAGACTTTTTTTCCATCTGGGCGTTTCAAAGGCCATTTTTATCAAGCTTTCAAGGAATAATCAGTATGATTTTTAACAACGACTCAATATAATTAAATTGGATTTTATGTTTTTACAGTTCAGGTGATACATTATTTAAGTTCAAAAGAAGAAATGTTGGGACATAAAAAATTAATTGCTTAAAAATATGAGTACACAGGTATTTTCAGTTATGTCTTAGTGTTTTAATAACTAACTAAACAAAACTAGAACAAGATTTTTTGACGTAATTTGGAAATTTTTTTCTTTGTAGAACTAACCAAAATAGCACATGTAATTATAGTGATCCTTTAGGAACAGAGAAAAACATTCACAAGTTCAGAAAATGGTTTTAGACACATGGGGTTCCATCTGCTACCTGCTCTACTTTTAAAGTGCGAAACCCATATCATGGTAGAGTCAGTAAACTGTATTCAGAATCTGAAAATCCATCATTACCAGCTCTGCAAAAGTAAATATATTCCTCTATAGAATGGGAATTTTCTTTCCTGACCATCATTTTCCCCCACTTTCACAATAAAATCTGTTTTAATAGCTTGCCCCAACTTACAAAAAAATCATACTTAAGTGTGTTACTTTGGGTTAAAGCATCAGTATTCCAGGAGGCTCTTGTAAAATACAAATTTACTATCAGAAATATTCAGCTAACATCCCACCTGTTTCAGACTGTCTAGCACATATGATTCTGAAAGTTTTTTCCTCAGGACCACTTTACATTCTTAAAACTTGTTAACGACCCCAGGGAAATTTTGCCTCTGTTTGGTTATAGCTACCTATATTTTGGATTCAAAAATTTTAAATAACACGTTTTATAAATATTCACTGATTAACTTGAAAATAGCAATAATAAACCAACCACTTATTAACATCAATCCCATATATATATATATATTTTGTGTGTGTGGTACACTTGCCTCTCACTGCTATGGCCTCTCCCATTGCGGAGCACAGGCGCTGGAAATGCAGGCTCAGCAGCCATGGCTCACGGGCCCAGCCACTCTGCGGCATGCGGGATCTTCCCGGACCAGGGCACGAACCCATGTCCCCTGCATCGGCAGGCGGACTCTCAACCACTGAGCCACCAGGGAAGCCCAATCCCATACTTTTAATGAAAAAAAAACACATCTTTTTATGCTGGTCTCAGCATTTTGATAGTGAAGCTATGGAGTAGGAATGCCTAGAGCACTTGTCTGAACTTGTACTACTTATGGGGGCCCCAACGGACAGTTCCTTAGCCAGAACTTATGTTGTGGTTGAACCAACATTTTACTCCTTATGATTGCAAGATGCAGCTCAGCAACAATCATTATAGAACTTTGAAAAAACAAGGTGTATAACTCATAAGTCCTGAAGCATGCACGGTACACCTGGGGCCACATATCAAGATTATGGGGAGAGTGAGAGAGAGTGAACCCGCAGTTCTGCTTTTATGCGTGTAAAGGGTGAGGTGCCAAGGGTTTTGCAGATTCATCCTTTACTGGCAAATTTAAAACATGAGAGTGAGAATTAAAGCACGGGTGGGGAAAAGTAGGGTCATTCAAGCAGTCACTTACCTAGGTTAACCAGGGTTTTATAAAAGGAGAACTTTACGGTTGGGGCAACCAGACTCTTTATCTAGTTGTGTAGTTGGTAATATATTTAGTTCAGATGGATATCTTTAGAATGGATTCCTTGGCAATAAAAAGCTTAATGCCAGCTTCAGTTTACAATCAAAAAACCAATTATCAGGTACTTACACTATAAGATGAAAGTGATTCTTGAACAACACGGGTTTGAACAGTGAGGGTGTGCTTTTTGGTGTTTTTTATGAATGCTAAATGTTACATTACTATACAATTAGTAGTTGGTTGAATCCTCAGATGAGGAACTGCAGATATAGAAAACCAACTGTAAAGTTACACAGAGATTTTTGACTGCTCAGATGGTGGGCACCCCAACCACTGTGTTGTTCAAGGGTCAACTATATCTTCCCAAACAAAAAGAATGGTGTGAAGAGTGTCATTGCTTTACAGTTTTGTAAATTTCTTTAATGCTGGATTAATAAAAGACAACTGGATTGTCATATTAGCTCTGCATTCAAATTATTCTAATAATAGGACATGTATTTTTTGGAAAACTTCACCAAAAAATCCTAGTCTTGTAAAAATAGTTTTGACTTGATATACACCCTGGAAGTATTTTCTGGTGACTCCTAACCTCCCCTAGACTCTTCCAGAGTCTTTATCAAGTCAAAACTATGGTCTAGCAGATAGCACTATCTCTAAAAATGCCTCTGGGGTAAATAGAATGCAGATGTAAATCCTGGGAGAATAAAACCTGGACAGAAGGGTCTCAAGATGTCAATGAACATCTGGGAAAATGTATTAGAATGGAGATTATGTGAAGTTTCCAAACCAACTTCACTCATTTTACAGATATTCTCTGAGGTAGCTCTATCAAATATATTGTTAATTATTGAGATAAGATGCTTTCCTTGGCTTTTTATATTTAGCTTCATTTCTTATGTTGAAGTTGAATTAACACACTGAAATTATTGGGATACACTTTTATTAGTCTTTCCTACATTATAATAATATTGTCATTAAAAAAAAAAAGAAAAGCAAAACACTGAGTGCAAAAGATTACCATGTCCTATGACATGTAATTATTTCCCTTTCAGTCAGTTATGTTCCCTTCTTGAACACTACAACTTAAAGGGTACTGCAAAGGTACTGAGCCCAATCATGTATAATTGTTTTCTTCTTAGTTGAAAATTATCCACTTTTAACTTCAAAATGTATAAAAGCTGAGATAAAATAACCCAGTCACCGAGATCCAGAAACCATATACTTCAATATTTTTATCAGTTTCCTTTATACTTACTTTACTTTCCAGTTCTCTATATGAAAATAAAACATAAATTTATTACATATTTTATCATGATATATGAAGAATATAATATGGACAAAATCTGAATCCTATACTTAAATAGAATATATCTATATATTCTACTGTCTCTGGTTCTACTGAAAGTAATTAGTACATACATTACTCCATATCTTTGAAAGACAAAATCTAAAAACTAGAATAATACTTTAATCATATGTAAAAATATAAAATAGTCACATAAGTTCACAAATGTAAACAAAATTATATAACATATTGTGGCTTTAACAAAGGGGTTAAAGGGGACTTCCTTGGTGGTCCAGTGGTTAACACTCTGTGTTTCCACTGCAGGGTGCATGGGTTTGATCCCTGGTCAGAGAACTAAAAAAAATTTAAAAAACAAAACAAAACAAAAAGGAGTTAAATATAATTTTGTGAAATAACTTTGAATCTTATGTTATACACAAGCCATAGAATTTTTCTTAGGAAAGAAAGATGTTCCTAAATGTGATATTACAGAGTGAAAGAACAAAGAAATAATACAAAGAAGCATATTTGAGTAGTTTTAGGGTAGGAATTTATATACAATTTAGATTGTCCTATTAGCATATAAAATGAAATTTCTGCGAAAAATATAAGATGACTTTCATTTAAAAATGCTAAAACATATATTAAAATGTATAAAATCAGGACAGGTTAGTCTGTCGAGATGATTAACTATTGAATTTAGAATTTCTTGAATGAAAATAATGACAGAAATTGAAGGAATTGTTAAAGTCATATATACCTTCGGGTATTCACATTATACAATGGAAACAGGATGTAGGAGAGCATGTAGAGGTTGTTCCTGTGTTTCCAAGAGATGATAGAGTCGAACACATTGTGTGTGGGCATTGATTGCCCTTTTGTGATAAACGCAACAGGTGTGCTGCTGAGAAAGTTCTAGCGTCTACTCAAATGTGGTCGAGCTATAAAGTCTCTGTAGTTATTAAGGACTGAAAGAGAGACATTTTTCCAATCTATCATATGTCATTTGTAAAGAAATAAGACTCCGGAGAAAGATGTGTACCTTTGGAAAAGAAAATACAGTTTTACAGGTCTCTCCATTGCCACGTGAAGGTATTTAGTGAAGGTTGGGTGGGCTATTACAAATTTCTGCAGAATCTGAGGCTGTCACTGGATGACTAACAATCAGCCCTTCTGCTCTGCAGCCTTACTGAACCCTGAGTAGTAGACCAGGTACATGTCACTTAAACTTTACAATGTCAGAGAACATTTAATAAAGACATAAAATTTTGGATTTTGATTCAGAATATGAGGAACTCCTTTACTTTTTGATAAACACCCACTTCAAACTTATTAGAAGTTACTAAACTAAAGGTAAAGCAATGTTTTTAAAAAAAATTTGTATGAAAATAGAAAATATTTAAGAAATTGATTTTATTGGTGTCTGACTTTAAATACCAATTTTCACTGGTGTAAGTATAATTCAGAAGTGTAATCATTCCCATTGCCCCTACATTTAAGACTACAATTTGGAGATACACCATGTTTTGGTATGTGTTAGCAAAATTAAATGTCCTTCTTTTCCCTCCTAAGCTGGGAAACTTAGAAGAAATGCAGAAATAATACCATCCTTCTAGCGTTCCCATTTGTTCTCCAGTCTTTTATACTTTCCCGTATATTTCACATACGGTGTTCTATATATTTAGCAGCAACAGTGCAGGTAACATATATTTACAACAGGTATTGATGAATAAAAACAAATTAAAATGTATCAGCTCCTACATTTTGTGGTAGAATGGTTCCACTGTTGAGTTTTCCAAGCAGCTATGACAGTTTGCTTTCTACAGTTATTCAACAGCACCAACACTAGGAATCCAAACAACTGTGGGAAGTGTTGCTGCCCCTCAGGCTCTGAAGATGAGGACCATCTCTTCATGTTCTCAGCAATGTATTTATAAACATACATTTAATAACAATGCATATTATTTAATTCTCATATTTACACTACTGAGTTATTATCCCCATTTCCATACAAAATGAAACTGCCAAAAGTTAAAAAGCTGATAAAAATAGAACTGACATATATACTGAGGTCTTTTCACCTGGTTTAAATAAAAAGTTTATTAACCTAATTTTCTTTTTCTTTTTTTTATTGGATTTATCCCTTGATCATTATGTAATGTCTTTCTTTGTCTCTTGTTACAGTTTTTTTTGAATTTTATCTTATTTATTTTTTTATACAGCAGGGTCTGATTAGTCATCAATTTTATACACATCAGTGTATACATGTCAATCCCAACCTCCCAATTCATCACACCACCACCACCACCCCCACACCACATTTCCCCCTTGGTGTCCATACGTTTGTTCTCTACATCTGTATCTCAATTTCTTCTCTGCAAAACCAGTTCACCTGTACCATTTTTCGAGTTCCACATATATGCATTAATATACTATATTTGTTTTTCTCTTTCTGACTTACTTCACTCTGTATGACAGTCTCTAGATCCATCCATGTCTCAAAAATGACCCACTTTCGTTCCTTTTTAAGGCTGAGTAATATTGCATTGTATATATGTACCACATCTTCTTTATCCATTCATCTGTCGATGGGCATTTAGGTTGCTTCCATGACCTGGCTATTGTGAATAATGCTGCAATGAATATTGGGGTACGTGTGTCTTTTTGAATTATGGTTTTCTCTGGATATATGCCCAGAAGTGGGATTGCTTGGTCATATGGTAATTTTATTTTTAGTTTTTTTAAGGAACCTCCATACTGTTCTCCATAGTGGCTGTATCAATTTACATTCCCACCAACAGTGCAAGAGGGTTCCCTTTTCTCCACATCCTCTCCAGCATTTGTTGTTTGTAGATTTTCTGATGACACCCAATCTAAATGGTGTGAGATGGTACTTCATTGTAGTTTTGATTTGCATTTCTCTAATAATTAGTGATGCTGAGCAGCTTACCATGTGCTTCTTGGCTATCTGTATGTCTTCTTTGGAGAAATGTCTATTTACGTCTTCTGCCCATTTTTGGATTGGGTTGTTTGTTTTTTTAATATTGAGCTGCATGAGCTGTTTATATATTTTAGAGACTAATCCTTTGTCCGTTGATTATTTGGCAAATATTTTCTGCCATTCTGAGGGTTGTCTTTTCATCTTGTTTATGGTTTCATTTGCTGTGCAAAAGCTTTAAAGTTTCATTAGGTCCCATTGGTTCATTTTTATTTTTATTTCCATTACTCTAGGAGGTGGAACAAAAAAGATCTTGCTGTGATTTATGTCAAAGAGTGCTCTTCCTGGGCTTCACTGGAGGTGCAGTGGTTGAGAGTCTGCCTGCTGCTGCAGGAGACACGGGTTCGTGCCCCAGTCCAGGAAGATCCCACATGCTGCGGAATGGTTGGGCCCATGAGCCATGGCCACTGAGCCTGCATGTCCGGAGTCTGTGCTCTGCAATGGAAGAGGCCACAACAGTGAGAGGCCCGTGTACTGCAAAAAAAAAAAGAAAAAAAAAAGAGTGTTCTTCCTATGTTTTCCTCTAAGAGTTTTATAGTGTCTGATCTTACATTTAGGTTTCTAATCCATTTTGAGTTTATTTTTGTGTATAGTGTTAGGGAGTGTTCTAATTTCATGCTTTTACATGTAGCGGTACAGTTTTCCTAGCACCACTTATTGAAAAGACAGTCTGTCTTTTCTCCATTGTATATCCTTGCCTCCTTTGTCATAGATTAGTTAACTGTAGGTGCATGGGTTTATCACTGGGGTTTTTCTCTTGTTCCATTGATCTATGTTTCTGTTTTTGTGCCAGTACAATATTGTCTTGATTACTGTAGCTTTGTAGTATAGTCTGAAGCGAGGGAATCTGATTCTTCCAGTTCTATTTTTTTCCCTCAAGACTGCTTTGGCTATTCGGGTCTTTTGTGTCACCATACAAATTTTAAGAGTTTTTGTTCTAGTTCTGTAAAAAAATTCAATTGGTAGTTTGATAGGGATTGCATTGAATCTGTAGATTGCTTTGGGTAGTATAGTCATTTTCAAAATATTGATTCTCCAACCCAAGAACATGGTATATCTCTCCATCTGTTTGCATCATCTTTAATTTCTTTCATCAGTGTCTTATAGTTTTCTGCATACAGATCTTTTGTCTCCGTAGGTAGGTTTATTCCTAGGTATTATATTCTTTTTGTTGCAATGGTAAATGGGAGTGTTTCCTTAATTTCCCTTTCAGACTTTTCATCATTAGTGTATAGGAATGCAAGAGATTTCTGTGCATTAATTTTGTACACTGCAATTTTACCAAATTCATTGATTAGCTCTACTAGTTTTCTGGTGGCATCTTTAGGATTCTCTATGTATAGTATCATGTCATCTGCAAACAGTGACAGTTTTACTTCTTTTCCAATTTGTATTCTTTTTATTTCTTTTTCTTCTCTGATTGCCACGGCTAGGACTTTCAAAACTAGGTTGAAAAATAGTGGTGACACTGGACAACCTTCTCTTGTTCCTAATTTTAGAGGAAATGCTTTCAGTTTTACACCATTGAGTATGATGTTTCCTGTGGGTTTGTCTTATATTGCCTTTATTATGTTGAGGTAGGTTCCCTCTATGCCCACTTTCTGGAGATTTTTTAATCATAAATCGGTGTTGAATTTTGTCAAAAGCTTTTTCTATTGAGATGATCATATGGTTTTTATTCTTCATTTTGTTAATATGGTGTATCACATTGATTGATTTGCATATATTGAGGAATCCTTGCATCCCTGAGATAAATCCCACTTGATCATGGAGTATGATCCTTTTAATGTGTTGTTGGAGCCTGTTTGCTAGAATTTTGTTGAGGATTTTTGCATCTATATTCATCAGTGATATTGTTCTGTATTTTTCTTTTTTTGTAGTATTTTTGTCTGGTTTTGGTATCAGGTTGATGGTGACCTCTTAGAATGATTTTGGGAGTGTTCCTTCCTCTGCAAGTTTTTGTAAGAGTTTGAGAAGCATGGTTGTTAGTTCTTCTCTAAATGTTTGACAGAATTCACCTGTGAAGCCATCTGGTCCTGGACTTCTGTTTTTTGGAAGATTTTGAATCACAGTTTCAATTTCATTACTTGTGATTCATCTGTTCATATTTTCTATTTCTTCCTGGTTCAGTCTTGGAAGGTTATACCTTTCTAAGAATCTTCCGTTTCCTCCAGGTTGTCCATTTTGTTGGCATAGAGTTGCTTGTAGTAGTCTCAGGATGTTTTGTATTTCTGTGGTGTCTGTTGTAACTTCTCCTTTTTCATTTCTAATTTTATTTATTTGAGTCCTCTCCCTGTTTTTCTTGATGAGTCTGGCTAATGTTTTATCAATTTTATTTATCTTCTCAAAGAACCAGCTTTTAGTTTTATTGATCTTTGCTATTGTTTTCTTTGTTTCTATTTCATTTATTTCTGCTCTGATCTTTATGATTTCTTTCCTTCTGCTAACTTTAGTTTTGTTTGTTTGTTTGTTTGTTTGTTTTATATTCTTTCTGTAGTTCCTTCAGGCATAAGGTTAGATTGTTTATTTGAGATTTTTCTTGTTTCTTGAGGTAGGCTTGTATAGCTATAAACTTCCCTCTTAGAACTGATTTTGCTGCATCCCATAGGTTTTGGATCATCATGTTTTCATTGGTATTTGTCTCTAGGTATTTTTTTGATTTCCTCTTTGATTTATTCAATGATCTATTGGTTATTTAGTAACATATGGTTTAGCATCCATATGTTTGTATTTTTTACATTTTTTCCCTGTAATTCATTTCTAATCTCATAGTGTTGTGTTCAGAAAAGATGCTTGATATGATTTCAATTTTCTTAAATTTATTGAGGCTTGATTTGTGACCCAAGATGTGATCCATCCTGCAGAATATTCCATGTGCACTTGAGAAAAACTGTAATCTGCTGTTTTTGGATGGAATGTAGTATAAATATCAATTAAGCCTATCTGGTCTATTGTGTCATTTAAAGCTTCTGTTTCCTTTTCTATTTTTATTTTGGATGATCTGTCCATTGGTGTAAGCGAGGTATTAAAGTCCCCCACTATTATTGGGTTACTGTCGATTTCCTCTTTTACAGCTGTTAGCAGTTGCCTTATGTATTAAGGTGCTCCTATGTTGGTTGTATATATATTTATAATTGTTATATCTTCTTCTTGGATTGATCCCTTGATCATTATGTGGTGTCCTTCCTTGTCTTTTGTAACATTCTTTATTTTAAAGTCTATTTTATCTGATATGAGCATTGCTACTCCAGCTTTCTTTTGATTTCCATTTGCATGGAATATCTTTTTCCATCTCCTCACTTTCAGTTTGTATGTATCCCTAGGTCAGAAGTGGGTCTCTTGTAGACAGTATATATATGTGTCTTGTTTTTGTATCCATTCAGCAAGCCTGTGTCTTTTATTTGGAGCATTTAATCTATTCACGTTTAAGGTAATTATCGATATGTATGTTCCTATGACCATTTTCTTAATTGTTTTGGGTTTGTTTTTGTAGGTCTTTTTCTGCTCTTGTGTTTCCCACTTAGAGAAGTTCCTTTAGCATTTGTTGTAGAGCTGGTTTTGTGGTGCTGAATTATCTTATCTTTTGCTTGTCTGTAAAACTTTTGATTTCTCCATCGAATCTGAATGAGATTCTTGCTGAGTAGAGTAATCTTGATTGTAGGTTCTCCCCTTTCATCACTTTAAGTATATCAGGCCACTCCCTTCTGGCTTGTAGAGTTTCTGCTGATAAATTAGCTGCTAACCTTATGGGAGTTCCCTTGTATGTTATTTGTCATTTTTCCCTTGCCACTTTCAATATTTTGTCTTTAATTTTTGCTAATTTGATTACTGTGTGTTGGCATGTTTCTCCTTTGGTGTATCCTGTATGGGACTCTGTTCATGAACTTGAGTGGTTATTTCCTTTCCCATGTTAGGGAAGTTTTCGACTATATTCTCTTCAAATATTTTCACGGGTCCCTTATCTCTCTCTTCTCCTTCTGGCACCCCTATAATGTGGATGTTTTTGCTTCTAATGTAGTCCCAGATGTCTCTTAGGCTGTCTTCATTTCTTTTCATTCTTTTTTTCTTTATTCTGTTCCACAGCAGTGAATTCCACCATTCTGTCTTCGAGGTCACTTATCTGTTCTTCTGCCTCAGTTTTTCTATTTATTCCTTCAAGTGTATTTTTCCTTTCAGTTATTGTGTTATTCATCTCTGTTCTTTAATTCTTCCAGGTCTTTGTTAAACATTTATTGCATCTTCTTTTTTTTTTTTTGCGGTATGCGGACCTCTCACTGCTGTGGCCTCTCCCGTTGCGGAGCACAGGCTCCGGATGCGCAGGCTCAGGGGTCATGGCTCACGGGCCCAGCCGCTCCACGGCATGTGGGATCTTCCCGGACAGGGGCACAAACCCGTGTCCCCTGCATCAGCAGGCGGACTCTCAACCACTGCGTCACCAGGGAAGCCCTATTGTATCTTCTTGCTCTTTGCATTCATTCTTTTTCAAAAGTCCTGGATCATCTTCACTATCATTATTCTGAAATATTTTTCTGGAAGGTTGCCTATCTCCACTTCATTTAGTTGTTTTTCTGGGGTTTTATCTTGTTTCTTCATCTGGTACATAGCTCTCTGCCTTTTCACCTTGTCTATCTTTCTGTGAATGTGGTTTTTGTTCCACACACTGCAGGATTGTCATCCTTTCTTCTGCTGTCTGTCCTCTGGTGGATGTGGCTATCTAAGAGGCTTGTGCAAGTTTCCTGATGGGAGGGACTGGTGGTGGGTAGAGCTGACTGTTCTCACCTAATTTTCTTACTAAGTTTGTGCTGATAGCTAAAAAAGGCTATTGAAACTCAGTGTGAACACAAAAGACATTCTCCATGAAGAATGAACCATGAAGAAATGGTTCTTTTTTCATAAGAGCTGTAAATAACATTTGAAAAATCATTCACAAATTTTCTTTCCCAAAATATCTACTTTGATTATATTACTGTTATTTCACTGTTTTTTGAAAGTGGCATATAATCTGTAGCACATACTAACTCTTCATATTTCAATATCTTGTTTTTAAACTGATTCATGTGTATGGGCCATGCATAGCCAATGAAGCTTTAAGCCCCTAAAGGGTATTTGTTTTTCATTATTACTCAAAGCCCTTCACTTGTTGTTGCATATGTAGCAGTGCCTCAGTAAAGACTTGTTTACTAACAAAATAAGTAAAAATTTTAAAAAATGAACTGAAAATTAGTGTGCTCAATATAATATATAAAAATGGTAAGCTGTTTCATACTAGAGCAAGATTAAAAAATGAGAGCACTTGGCAAAAGATTTTCACAGATTTATAAGAAAAGAAGCATTGATCTTGCTATCCTTTTCCCCTCCCCCCTCAAAATTTATGATCTATTTAGTTTAGATCTAACCTTCAACAGATGTTATAAGAAGGTATTGCTGTGGAGCATCTTTTAATGTACTTATTAGCCCTTCATATATTTTCTCTAGTGAAAAGTCTATTCAAGTATTGTGCTCATGTATTAATTGGGTTGTTTTTCTTATTTCTGAGACACAAGAGTTTTGTTTTTTTAATGTTCTAGACATAAATCCCTTGTGAGACATATGACTTGCAAATTTTTCTGAATCTAATCTGTGGTTGTCCTTACATTTGATTAATGATATATTTTTATCATGTTTATTGGAATATAATTGCTTTACAATGTAGTTTTAGTTTCTGCTGTATAACAAATTGCATCGGCTATATGTATACATGTATTCCCATAATCCCTCCCTCTTGAGCCTCTCTCCCACCCTCCTTATGCCACCCCTCTTGGTGGTCACAAAGCAGTGAGTGCTGATCTGCCTGTGCTATGCAGCTGCTTCCCACTAGCTATCTATTTTACATTTGGTAGTGTATATATGTCCATGCCACTCTCTCACTTTGTCCCAGCTGACCCTTCCCCCTCCTGATATCCTCAAGTCCATTCTCTAGTAGGTCTGCATCTTTTTTTTTAACATCTTTATTGGGGTATAATTGCTTTACAATGTTAGTGTGTTAGTTTCTGCTTTATAACAAAGTGAATCAGTTATACATATACATATGTAGGTCTGCATCTTTATTCCTATCTTGCTCCTATGTTCTTCATGACTTTTTTTTTTTTAGATTTCATATATTTGTGTTAGCATACGGTATTTGTTTTTCTCTTTCTGACTTACTTCACTCTGTGTGACAGATTCTATGTCCATCCACCTCACTAAAAATAACTCAATTTGCTCCACATCATTAGTCATTAGGGACATGAAAATTAAAACCACAATGGATACCACTTCCTATGCAGTCAAATGACTATAATAAAATGGAAACAAAAGCAAGTGTTGAGGAGAATGTGGAGAAACTGGAACTCTCACACATTGGTGGTAGAGATGTAAACTGGTGTAACTGCTTTAGAACACAAGTTTTCAGTTTCTTACAAAACTACCATATATCCCAGCAATTCCACACCTATGTATCTACCCAAGAAAAATGAATCTATGTACACAAAAGGACTTTTAAATGAATGTTCATAGCATTTTTATAACACAAAAGCCCCGACCTACATTCAAATATGCATCAATTTGTGAGTACATAAACAAAATATGGTCTATCTATATACTGGAATACTCTTCAGTAATAAAAAATAATTGAAGTACTTATATATGCTACAACACGGATGAACCTAAAAAATATTATGCTAAGTGGAAGAATCCAGAAACAAAAGATTACATATTGTATAATTCTCTATATATGAAACATCCAGAAGAGGCAACACTACAGAGATATAAAGCAGATCAAAGGTTACCTGGAACTCAGATTTGGAGCAGGAATTGACCATAAACAGGCAATGGAGGTGGTGAGGAGGGGGTCTATGGGGATTTGTTGGGGTGATGAAAATGTTTTAAAACAAGATTGTGGTAATTTTTGAACATCTATATAAATTTACTAAAAATCATCAACTTGTACTGTTACAATGGGTGAATTCTATGAATTGTATACCTCAGTAAAGCTGTTAAATAAAAATAACAAGCACAGAATGGAAAGTGGGAGGTATAGATGAATCAAGTTTGGCAACATATTGATAATTTTTGCTGGTGGATGATGGTAATGAGGGATCATTATACTTTTCTTTTTCGCTCTTTGTGTACATTCAAAATTTTCAAATAAAAAATGATTTAAAAAAGAAGGTATTGTCATCTTTTCAGATAAAAATAACAAATGGGTTTTCATTAAATATAATAGATTCACAAAATATGCATAAAATCTTCTTGAGTTATGCTGCATATATGACCAAAGAAGAAATCCTAATAAGAAAATTTCAGGATCATAAACAATATTAATTGAAAGTCTGCATATTACATATCTCAGAACTAAATGTTAAAGTGATTTAGCTAGAAATAATTCACAAGCTTGTGAGAGCAAAATATACACTATATTTCCCTATTTTCCTTTTAAACCATTCAATATGTAAATTCCTTTGATAATTTGCTTTTACTTCAAGTTATTTCTATATTGTGTTGATACAAATTCATTCAAAATCCAGTTTTTGAGGTCTTTCTTTCCTTCCCAGATTTCCTATTATGCTCTTTAAGACCTCATGTATATGGTTAACAGTGTCCCCTACACATTTTTGTGTATGGTTTTATGACTTTACTCACAATCAGTGGTGAGTTCTCATCCACATTGACTGTCTGTAGTGTTTTTCAAATGGTGACAGGTACATAGGTAAGGAATGTATAGAAATTGTTTGCTGAATCTTCAACTTCATTTCTGAACAGCTACACAGAGACACCTAGGAGATATTCCTTATTCCCTTGGCCCAGACAGTTATGTTGACCCTGGTGTCAATGTGCGCAACTGACATTCCCATCTCCTTCATGGCAAATTCCCAAATCTCTTTGAGTGTACAAGGGACACACTTCTAGAAACCCACTCCATGGATGTGCTTCGGGATATTGATGCAATATTCTCTGGTCACCACCTCATTGATGGTAGAAAGACCCTTCTTGCCACCATTCTTTGCAGGAGCCATTCTGTCGGGCCCAGGTGGAAACCACATGCCCCCACACATTTTTTTTTTTTTTTTTTGGCGGTATGCGGGCCTCTCACTGCTGTGGCCTCTTCCATTGCAGAGCACAGGCTCTGGACACACAGGCTCAGTGGCCATGGCTCACGGGCCCAGCTGCTCCGCGGCATGTAGGATCCTCCCGGACCGGGGCACGAACCCGTGTCCCCTGCATTAGCAGGTAGACTCTCAACCACTGCACCACCAGGGAAGCCCCCACACTTTTAAATATTTCATTAAACCTTACTTTCACAATTTGAACCTAGTTGAAACCTGTCATTTTATAGAAACACTAGTCTTTCTCAGTCACTCATCGTAATTATGTGTGAAGAGTTAAAACAGATCTCCTTAATCTTCAATGACATTACTATTCCATATTTTTATAAAAAAATATATACATATAGCTAGGGCTTCTTCAGAGGGGAAGGGGCAGAATTCTCATCAGGCAGGCACAGCTGTGCTGCTCAGCTTCCAGAGTACAGTGCCAGGTGCAGTGGCTCTGCACATGATCTGCTGCTTCCATCATGAGTTGAGTGTCCTGGACAGCACTTCTGCACACCATCCAGAGCTGAGGTGTTGCCATAGCCATTTCACACTGGAAACTCTGGTCTGAGGTGCCGGGTCCAAGGTCTCTGCACATGACACTCTGTGAGCACATGAGACAAACTAAGCACAAAGGAAAAGAAAAAGGGAGAAGGAAAATTATATAGATCAGAAACTCAGATCTATGAGGAGAACGGAAAAGCATTCGAGAAGGAATAAATGAAGACTGGACATAGTTGCAACTCAGAAGCAAATTACTGAGGTGGAGAATTATAAAACTTTTCTTATCTCAGGAAATACATCTTGTCTATTTCTGAAGGGAATATATGAATTGAACAACTGAAATGTTTCTCAGGGCAGTTTTATTTGATTTAAATAGAAAATGATTCAATGGAACAATTTCACTTTTTTATTATAAAAATAAGAGTGGAGGAAACCTTCAAGAAAGTGGAGGAGTAATGTGGAGATCACCTTCTTCTCCACAAATATAAGAGAAATACATCTACATGTGGAACAACTCCTACAGAACACCTACTGAATGCTGGCAGAAGACCTCAGACTTCCCAAAAGGCAAGAAACTCCCATACCTGGCTAGGGAAACAGAAAAAAAAAAACAAAAAAAAACAGAGACAAAACAATGGGGACGGGACCTACAACTCTGGGAGGGAACTGTGAAGGAGGAAAAGTTTCCACACACTAGGAAGCCCCTTCACTGGAGGGGGTGGCTGGGAAGAAGTTTTGGAGCCATGGAGGAGAGTGGAACAATAGGTGTACAAAGGGCAAAACAGAGAGATTCCTGCACAGAGGATCAGTACTGACCAGCACTCACCAACCTGAGAGGCATGTCTGCTCATCCACTGGGGCGGGCATGGGCTGGGAGCTGAGGCTCTGGCTTTGGAGGTCAGATCCCATGGAGAGGACCGGGGTTGGCTGCCTGAATACAGCCTGAAGGGGGGTGAACCACAGTTAGCCAGGAGGGAGTCTGGGAAAAAGTCTGGAATTGCCTAAGAAGCAAGAGATCATTGTTTTGGGGTGCACAAGGACAGGAGATTCAGAACACCACCTAAACAAGCTCTAGAGATGGGCGCGAGCCATGGCTATCAGCATGGACACCAGAGACGGGCATGAAGCACTAACGCAGCTGCTGCAGCCACCAAGAAGCCTGTGTGCAAGCACAGGTTACTATCCACACCACCCCTCCTGGAAGCCTGTGCAGCCCCCCACTGCCAGGGTCCCGAGATCCAGAGACAGCTTCACTGGTAGAACACATTGCAGACCTCATGTTGTTGCAACATCACGCTGGCATCTGCCACTGCAGACTCGCTCCTCAGTCCATACCCCTCCCTCCCCTCAGCTAGAATGTGCCAGAGCGCCCTAATCAGCTGCTACTTTAACACTGTCACCTATGAGCAAAAACAGACGCCCTCAGACGACCTAGAGGCAGATGCAGGGCCAAACCCAAAGCTGAACCCCAGGAGCTGTGCAAACGAAGAAGAGAAAGGGAAATTTCTCCCAGCAGCCTCAGGAGCAGAGGATTAAATCTCGACAGTCAACGAGATGTATCCTGCATCTATGGAATACCTGAATAGACAACGAATCATCCCAAAATTGAGGGGGTGGACTTTGGGAGCAACTGTACACTTTGGGTTTGATTACTGCATCTAAGCTGTTTCTGGTTTTATGTTTATCTTAATTTCGTATTTAGAGTTTATTATCACTGGTAGATTTGTTTATTAATTTGGTTGCTCTCTTCCTTTTTATATATATAGAGAAACATATACATTTTTTTTCCTTTTTCTCTTTCTGTGGCTGTGCATGTGTGTGCTTTTTTGTGTGATTTTTGTCTGTATAGCTTTGCTTTAACCATTTGTCCTAGGGTTCTGACTGTCCTTTTTTTTTTGGTAAAATTTTTAACACTTGCTATCATTGGGGGATTTGTTTTTTGGTTTGGTTACTCTCTTCTTCCTTTCTCTTTTTTTTATTACTTTAATTTTTTTTTAATTTTTAATATTTTTTATTTTAATTATTTTATTTTATTCTGCCTTTATTCCTTTTTTTTCTCCATTGCTTCTGATCCATGTGGCTAACAGAGTCTTTGTGCTCCAGCTGCATGTCAGGTCTGTGCCTCTGAGGAGGGAGAGCTGAGTTCAGGACATATGTCCACCAGAGACCTCCAGGATCCATGTAATTTCAAATGGTGAAAGCTCTCTCAGGGATCCCCATCTCAAGGCTAAGACCCAACTCTACTTAAAAAAATGAGCAAGCTAAAGTGCTGGACACCTTATGCCAAACAACTACCAAGACAGTAACACAGCCACACATATTAACAGAGAGGATGCCTAAAATCATAATGTCACAGACACCCCAAAACACACCACAGGACGTGGTCCTGACCACCAGAAAGACAAGATCCAGCCTTATCCACCACAACACAGGCACAAGTCCCCTCCACCATGAAGCCTACACAACCCACTGAACAAACCTTAGCCACTGGGGGCAGACACAAAAACAAGGGGAACTACAAACCTGCAGCCTGCAAAAGGAGATCACAAACACAGTAAGTTAAGCAAAATGAGAAGACAGAGAAACACATAGTAGATGAAGGAACAAGATAAAAACTCACCAGGCAAAACAAATGAAGAAGAAATAGGCAATTACCTGAAAAATAATTCAGAGAAATGATAGTAAAGATGACCCCAAATCTTGGAAATAGAATGGAGGAATATGCAAGACACGTTTAACAAGGACCTAGAAAAACTAAAGAGCAAGCAAACAATGATGAACAACACAATAAATGAAATAAAAAATTCTCTAGAAGGAATCAACAGCAGAATAAATGAGGTAGAAGAACGGATAAGTGACAGCGAAGATAAAACAGTGGAAATAACTACCATGGAGCAGAATAAAGAAAAAAGAATGAAAAGAATTGAGGAAAGTCTCAGAGACCCCTGCAACAACACTAAACACACCAACATTTGAATTATAGGGGTCCCAGAAGAAGAGGAGAAAAAGAAAGATACTGAAAAAAATATTTTAAGAGCTTATAGTTGAAAACTTTCCTAATATGTGAAAGGAAATAGTCAATCAAATCCAGGAGGCACAGAAGGTCCCATACAGGATAAATACAAGGACAACAGGCAAAGACACATATTAAACAAACTATCAAAATTAAATACAAAGAACAAATATTAAAAGCAACAAGGGAAAAACAACAAATGGCATACAGGAAAATCCCCATAAGCTTAACAGCTGATCTTTCAGCAGAAACTCTGCAAGCCAGAAGGGAGTGGCAAGACATATTTAAAGTGAGGAAAGGGAAAAATCTACAACCAAGATTACTCTACCTGGCAAGAATCTCATTCAGATTCAATGGAGAAATTAAAAGCTTTACAGACAAACAAAAGCCAAGAGAATTCGGCATCACAAAACCAGCTTTACAACAAATGCTAAAGGAACTTTTTTAGGCAGGAAACATAAGAGAAGGAAAAGACCTACAATAACAAACCCAAAACAATTAAGAACATAGTAATAGGAACATACATAACGTTACTTAAGTTAAATGTAAATAGATTAAATGTTTCAATCAAAACACATAGACTGCCTGATGATACAAAACAAGACTCATATGTATGTTGCCTACAAGAGACCAACTTCAGATCTAGGAACACATAAAGACTGAAAGTGAGAGGATGAAAAAAGATATTCCATGCAAATGGAAACCAAAAGAAATCTGGAGTAGCAATTCTCATATCAGACAAAATAGACTTCAAAATAAAGACTACTACAAGAGACAAAGAAGGATACTACAGAATGATCAAGTGATGAATCCAAGAAGAAGATATAACAATTATAAATATTTATGCATCCAAAATAGGAGCACCTCAATACATAAGGCAAATACTAACAGTCATAAAAGGAGAAATTGACAGTCACACAATCATAGTATGGGACACTAACACCCCACTTTCACCAATGGACAGATCATCCAAAATGAAAGTAAAGTAGGAAAATGAAGCTTTAAATGACACATTAAACAAGACATATTTAGTTGACATTTATAGGACATTACATCCAAAAACAACAGAATACACATTCTTATCTTGGGTCACAAATCAAGCCTAGGTAAATTTAAGAAAATTGAAATCATAGCAAGTATCTTTTCTGACCACAACACTATTAGACTAGATATAAATTACAGGAAAAAAATCTGTAAAAAATACAAATACATGGAGGCTAAACAATAGAGCACTTAATAACCAAGAGATAACTGAAGAAATCAAAGAAGAAATAAAAATAACACCTATAAACAAATGACAATGAAAACACGATGACCTGAAACCTATGGGATGCAGCAAAAGCAGTTCTAAGAGGGAAGTTTATAGCAATAGAATCCTACCTCAAGAAACAAAAAACATCTCAAATAAACAAGCTAAGCTTACACCTGAAGCAACTGGAGAAAGAAGAACAAAAAAAAAAACAAAGTTAGCAGAAGGAAAGAAATCACAAAGATCAGATCAGAAATAAATGAAAAAGAAATGAAGGAAATGATAGCAAAGATCAATAAAACTAAAAGGTGGTTCTTTGAGAAGATAAACAAAATTGATAAACCATTAGCCAGACACATCAAGAAAAGAAGGGAGAAGACTCAATACAATAGAATTAGAATGGAAAAAGGAGAAGTAACAACTGACACTGCAGAAATACAAAGGAGCATGAGAGATTACTACAAGCAACTGTATGCCAATAAAATGGACAACCTGGAAGAAATGGACAAATTCTTAGAAAAGCACAAACTTCTGAGACTGAACCAGGAAGAAATAGAAAATAGAAACAGACCAACCACAAGCAGTGAAACTGAGACTGTGATTAAAAATCTACCAACAAACAAAAGCCCAGGACAAGACGGCTCCACAGGTGAATTCTATTAAACATTTAGATAAGAGGTAACACCTGTCCTTCTCAAACTCTTCCAAAATATAGCAGAGAGAGGAACACTCCCAAACCCATTCTATGTAGCCACCATCACCCATACACCAAAACCAGACAAAGATGTCATAAAGAAAGAAAACTACAGACCAATATCACTAACGAATATAGATGTAAAAATCCTCAATAAAATACTAGCAAACAGAATCCAACAGAACATTAAAAGGATCACACACCATGATGAAGTGGGGTTTATCCCAGCAATGCAAGGATTCTTCCATATATACAAAGCAATCAGTGTGATGCACCATGTTAAGAAATTGAAGAGTAAAAACCATATGATTATCTCAATAGATGTAGAAAAAGCTTTTGAAAAAAATCAACACCTATTTATGACAAAAAAAAACTTCCAGAAAGTAGGCATAGAGGGAAATTACCTCAACAAAATAAAGGTCATATATGACAAACCCATAGCCAACATCAATTCTCAATTCTCATCATTCTCAACATAGTTTTGGAATTTTTAGCCACAGCAATCAGAGAAGAAAAAGAAATAAAAGCAATCCAAATTGGAAAAGAAGAAGTAAAGCTCTCACTTTGCAGATGACATGATATTACACATAGAGAATCCTAAAGATGCTACCAGAAAACTACTAGAGCTAATCAATGAATTTGGTAAAGCAGCAGGATACAAAATTAATGCACAGAAATTTCTTGCATTCCTATACACTATTGATTAAAAATCTGAAAGAGAAATTAAGGAAACACTCCCATTTACCATTGCAATAAAAAGAATAAAATACCTAGGAATAAGGAGACAAAAGACCTGAATGCAGAAAACTATAAGACACTGATGAAAGAAATGAAAGATGACACAAAAAGATAGAGAGATATACCATGTTCTTGGATTGGTAGAATCAACATTTTGAAAATGACTATACTACCCAGAGCAATCTACAGATTCAATGCAATCCCTATCAAACTACCAATGGCTTTTTTTCACAGAACTAGAACAAAAAAGCTCACGATTTGTTTGGAAACACAAAAGACCCTGAATAGCCAAAGCAACCTTGAGAAAGAAAAACAGAGCTGGAGGAATCAGGATCCCAGACTTCAGACTATACTACAGAGCTATAGTAATCAAGGCAGTATGGTACTGGCACAAAAACAGAAATATAGATCAATGGAACAGGACAGAAAACCCAGAGATAAAGCCATGCACATATGGTCACCTTATTTTTGATAAAGGAGACAAGAATATAAAATGGAGAAAAGACAGCCTCTTCAATAAGTTATGCTGGGAAACTGGACAGTTTCATGTAAAAGAATGAAATTAGAACTCTCCCTAACACCATACACAAAAATAAACTCAAAGTGGATTAAAGACCTAAATATAAAGCCAGACACTATCAAACTCTTAGAGGAAAACAGAGGCAGAACCCTCTATTACATAAATCACAGCAAGATCCTTTTTTACTCACCTCCTAGAGAAATGGAAGTAAAAACAGAAATAAACAAATGGGACCTAATGAAACTTCAAAGCTTTTGCACAGCAAACAAAAACATAAACAAAATGAAAAGACAACCCTCAGAATGGGAGAAACTATTTTCAAATGAAGCAACTGACAATGTATTAATCTCCCAAATTTACAAGTAGCTCATTCAGTTCAATATCAAAAAAACAAAAACTCAATCCAAAAATGGGCAGAAGACTTAAATAGACATTTCTCCAAAGAGGATATACAGATAGCCAACACACACATGAAAGAATGCTCAAATCACTAATCATTAGAGAAATGCAAATCAAAACTGCCCCAGTTTTGCACTGGTATCACCTCACACCAGTCAGAATGGCAGTCATCAAAAAAGCTACGAACGATAAACGTTGGAGAGGGTGTGGAGAAAAGGGTACCCTCTAGCACTATTGTTAGGAAAGTAAATTGATACAGCCACTATGGAGAACTGTATGGAAGTTCCCAGAACTAAAAATAGACCTTTCATATGACCCAGCAATCCCACTACTGGGCATATTCCCTGAGAAAACCATTATTCAAAAAGGGACATGCACGCCAATGTCCATTGCAGCTCTATTTACAATAGCCAGGACATGGAAGCAACCTAAGCGTCCATCGACAGACGAATGGATAAAGAAGATGTGGCACATATATACGTTGGAATATTACTCAGCCATAAAAGGAAACGAAATTCAGTTATTTGTAGTGAGGTGGATGGGCCTAGAGTCTGTCATACAGAGTGGACTAAGTCAGAAAGAGAAAAACAAATACCTTATGCTAACACATACATATGGAATCTAAAAAAAAAAAAAAAGGTTCTGAAGAACCTATGGGCAGGACAGGAAAAAAGACGCAGATGTAAGAGAATGGGCTTGAGGATATGGGGAGTGGGAAGGGTAAGCTGGGATGAAGTGAGAGAGTGTCATGGACATATATACACTACCAAATGTAAAATAGATAGCTAGTGGGAAGCTACCTAGCACAGGGATATCAGCTCGGTGCTTTGTGACCACCTACAGTGGTGGGATAGGGAGGGTGGGAAGGAGATCCAAGAGGGAGGGGATATGGGGATATATGCAGACATATAGCTGATTCACTTTGTTATAAATTAGAAGTTAACACACCACTTTAAAGCAACTATACTCCAATAAAGATGTTAACTATCTAACTAACTAACTAAATAAAATGTACATATAAAATGTCTTTGCATTTTGTGCTATTTAGTGAGGTCCAGCTTCAATCTTCCATCTCTATCTCTGTTTCTGTTTATTTTCAAATACCTAGATATTCTACTTCATTCCTTGAAGACTTACCCCTTGTTCAAAATCTTCCTTTGCACATCAGAAAGGTTTTATGATCTGTTCAATATCCTGTCCTCCCTGCTTTATAATCCATACATCTCCAGTGTTTTGGGTTTTTTTTTTCCCTCTGCATTCTGTTCAGCTTCCTTCTCCATCTACCTTGCTATCACCTGAAAATCTTCAATCTCTGAAATCACTAAAGCAGATAATGTGGACTTTTCCGCTTTAAACACTCAGTACTTTTATCATATCTATGCTTTCATATCATTAAAATCTCCACCATATGGACCATTCCACACTTTCCTATTTCTCAGTCACTTCCTTACCTGTGGTCTATAATTTCAATATTTTGTCATAGGCCACAAGTCTCTTGCTCACTATATATCCATCCTATTTACCTGGATACCCTCTACTTGATTGAATTTAAGTACCTGTCAACAGTCTCCTAAGCATGTCTTGCCTTCAACCTTCTCTTTTTCTAATTCTACTCTTCTCTTCTATTCTAATAAAATTAGAATAACAATATTAATTATTATGAAATACAAATCTGATCACATTTTTTCCTACTTAGAACTCACTTTTAGCATAAAGTTCAGAATTTTTTATGGCCTAAAAATACGTTTGTGACCTGAACTCCATCAGCCTTGCAGATTCACCTTTTGTGATTGACTTTGCTCATTCCTTTCTTTCTCCCCAAGGCCTTTTTATTTGCACCTCCCCATACCTACTACTCTGATTTGACATATTTGCTTCCCTAGTTCAGATTCATCCTTTAGATCTCAGCTTAAACATCAACTTTTCTAGGGAGGGGAGCTGTAGTTATTTACCCTATATATGTCACTTCATTGATATCTTTGGTATGTTCACTACCACTGGGTATACCCCCTCTCAAAGCACTACAAATGATCTTTTCCAAGGTATCTTCTTGCTACTGGAGGGTATGTTCCTTGAACATACAGACCTGTTCATCTTGATCACCACTGTATCTTAACCACATAGAATAACACCTCACATATTATAGGTGTTTAGCATATAGTGTTAATGAAGGTTAATTTTCTACTAATATGACAGAATAGTGATCTAAGAACAACAATAAAATAAATGACTCAGTCTTTGAAAATGTTGAAATTAGATATGAGAGTTAATGTATATAAGGTATGTACATGTAATTTTTTTTTGTAATTACAGAACCATTTGGGAAAAACTATTACTATTGATAGATTTTAACACATTTACCTGTTGCTTATTAATTCTTGTTTTTAGTTTATACATATGCTTCTTAATTATTGATCAATATGAGTTACATGTTTCTCAGTATTCTCATGTAATTATCTAATGTTAAGCCGTTCAAGGGAAAGTACTACAGCTTTATTCAATCTTATTTCTCTCCAATAACATGATAGATCTTAAGGATGATTCCATGTGAACCCTCCTAAAGCCTGTTATCCCTGAAGTAGCAGAAATGTAGATGCCTTCCAAATATCATCTATCCCTTCTATCTTAGAAACAGAATCTAAATTTTATTTAATAAAGCAATGTTCCCAGCCAGAAAGGTACATTTCCTAGCCTCCATTGTAGCTAAATATGGTCATTTAACTAAATTGGGGTCAGTGAGATTAAAAAGAGAAATATTTGATGGAAGGATGCTTAGTCAGTTAGGAAGTGTAAATTAGGCTATTTCCTGCTTTTCCCTTTCCCTTTTTCATAAAATGAGCAATTGTAGCCCTACCAACTAGAAATGGTAGCCCTACCAACTATCTAAGAATATGAATTGAGTTTGAAGATAGAAATAATATTTCACAAATGTGAAAGAGATGATAGAAAGAGCTTAAGTCCCTTTAAATTCAACAAGCTTGCAAGACTCAAAAGAAATACCCTAAGTTGGTTAAATATAATTTGTTGTCACAATTACCATCTCCTCAGAAATTTTTCTGTGTGGCAAAACTTAGCTGAAAATTACATATCTTGTATATCATCACAGGTAGGATTATGTATGAAATGTTGTTTCAAAATTAAAGGAATTTGTGAGAGATTTGGAAAATACTAACCCCAAAATCCATCAATTTTCTTGTCTTTACATAAAATTGGCTATATTCTTCCATCACTGCTTCCTTGGTATCTGGTTTTTTCAGTACAAATTGTTATCACTGGGCTTTGTTTAACTGGACTTCTCATTGTTGCTTCAAGATATTCTCCCTTACTCTCATCTAAATCTCTAGCTTTTATACTCATTTACTTATAGGTTTTATGACGTTTCTTGTTCTGGTAATTTAACACACCCTGTTTATTCCCCAGCTCCTACCAATCCATTCCATTTCTGTCATGTTTACGCTAATGTAAATATTAAAAAAACAACTTTTCTAACTCTTAGGCCTTTCCATTCTATCCACAGCCCTCCAATGATGATGTCAACCCTATCTCAAACACTCTCCTAGTCATGCATGAAAGCATACCTTGGCATTACTAGTAAGAGCAATATTTTCATAAATCCAGTGTCATTCTATTCTCTGACTACTTCTTCCCAATTTTCAAGCTCATTCATTCTAGTATTACCAAATCCAACATTCTCTCAAGTCCATTAAGAGCTCCAATCCATTTATCCTATAACCTTTTAATTTTTACTAATTCACGATTCCTTCTTTCCATTTCTAACCTTTCAATAGAGATCACTTTAAAACATAAGCCACATGACTTGTTCCTCTCCTGCCATTCTCTTCTTTGTCCACATTTTTCCAGTCACATTGACGGCTACACTATTTTCAAATATGCCAGGAACAACCCTGCTTCAAAGCCTTTATAGCTACTTTTCTTTTTGCCTATTCCCCAGATATTTATTTAACCGGGTCACTCACCTCTTCAGGTCTTCAAGTCTTTGTTCATCTCATCTTCTCAATTAGGCTTACCTAACCAAACTATTTCATAAATCTTTCTGCCCTTCATTCCAATTCCTGCTTACTGTACTCTTGTTTTTCTTTCTACTCTTCCTTTTTTCTATTGATGTTATAACAAATTATAACAAACTTAATGGCTGAAAATAAAACAAATTGATCATCTTATAATTCTGTAGGTAGGATTTCAACATGGAAGTTCAGGGCAAATCAAAATGTCAGCAGGACAGTGCTCCTTTCTGGAGGGTCCAGAGAAGAATCTGTTTCCTTGCCTTTACCAGTTTCTAGATGCCAACAACATTCCTTGGCTCATGACCACTCTCCTCCATCTTCAAAGACAGGAACTGTGGGGAATCACTCTGATTTTCCTCTATAGTCACATTTTCCTATGTTTCCTTCCTCAATTTTTAGGAACTCTATGATTACTTTGGACCCACCCAGAGATAATCCAGGATAATCTCCCTATTCTAAGATCAATTGATTAACAATCTTAATTCTAACTTCAACATACATTCTCTTTGTCACATACCATAACATTTTCAAAGGTTTGTAAGAGTAGAATGTGGACACTTTTGGGAGAACACTATTTACATTCCGTACCACATATACATAAGTCTGTTTCATGACTATTCTGTTCCATTTATCTATTTACCTATTTTTACACCAAAACCGCAGTCTCAGTTACTGAAGTTTATCATAAAAATATTGATATCAAGTAGTTGAATCCTTAACACAGTCCTTTATTATTATTATTTTATCTATTCTAGGTCCTGTGGTTTTTGATAAAAAGTATAGAATAGACTTCAATTTATGTACAAAAGCACTTTGGGAATTTTATTGGGTTGCCTTGAATGACTATGAAGATAATTTAAAATGAGTAAGAATAAAACATTTTTTAAAGGAAACAAAAATGAGTTTCCCAATTTATTTACATAATATATTTCTTCATTTATATAGGTCCTGTTCAATTTCTCTTGGTAATATTTTATATTTTCATGTAGAAATATTAAATACCATGTATTACATTTGTTACTATTTTATTTTTTATACTATTGCAATGGTACAATTCTTAAATCTTTGTTTTCAAGTCTTTGCTACTAGTATATAAGGACAATTGATTTTTCTGTATTGACCCTATATCCTATGAGAAAGGTAAATTCACTTGTTTTAATAGACTTAAGTTAAATTTCTTAGGCTTTTCTATACAAACATGTATGTTGTCTTCCAATAGCAACATTATTACTTATCTCTTTCTGGATCTTATGCTTTTTATTTTCTTGTCTTGCCCTACTACAGTCTAGGACCTCCAGTATAATGTCAGATAGAAGGTGCGAGAATGAGGAAAGTTACCATTTACCCAATCTAACAGCAAAGGCACTTGATATTTCACAATTAGGATAAGAATAGCTGTAGGATTTTATTGCCAGCATTTAGCAGATTGAAAAAGTGCCTGTCTATGCCTAGTTGTCTGAATGGTATTTGTATTAAATAGCCATTTCTCTTACAATTAATTTGAGAAGAAAGAAAAATGTTATATTTTATATTTACTCTAATATTTACTATTTTAGGTGACATTAATTTCTTATTATAGATCCGATGTTCTATTTTATGCCATTCCCTTTCATACTGAAAACATTTTTTTATGCATTTCTTGTAGTGTAAGTGTACTAACTAAGAATTCATTAAGCTTTCATTTATGTTAAAAGGTCTTTGTTTTGCCCTCTGATTTAAGATATATTGCTACATGTAGAATTCTGAACTTACAGGTTTTTGTAAAGAATCTGAAAGTTTTTATTCCATTTTCTTCTCTCCATTGTTTTGCTGAGAATTCAGTCATCTTTCATATTATTTTTCCCCTTTGTGTAATGTATCTATTTTCCCCTCCACCTGCATTCAATTTTTTTTTTTCTATTTTGGTTTTCAGCAATTTGACTATAGTATGTCCAGATATGGTTTTCCTTCTTTTCATCCTGCTGGGTTTTGAAAAATTCTTGGGTCTATATGGTATGCTTTCAAAATTTTGAGAATATTTTAACCATTTTTTCTTCAAAAGCTTTTAGTCCCCCTTCTCAACTCACTGCAATTTTATCATTTAACTGAAATTAGACTGAGAGAAATCACCAATAAGTGTCTGTATGCTATATCCATCTAATGCTCTTTTCTTTAGTATTATTTTTTGAATCTTTTGGTTATAACTGTCACTGTTGACTATTTCTTTCTGACATCACTTTCTACCTCTATGACTTGTGAAAGATGACTTTTTCCAGGTTCTCCTCCAATATTTCAAACCTGTATTCTCTGTCTCTAATATTAGATATTCTTTATTATTATTAGCCTTAAATGATTGTGTCACCTAGACATCATGCCTTTAGCCTATTCATTTATTGTTATATATATTTTCTGGTGATTTCTGACAAATTTTATCTTTGACCTTGAATTCTTATTAAGACTTACCATTATATCCAACTTGCATTGAAACACTGCAAGCAAGTAAAAGCAGAACTCATTCGCAATTCTCTTTTTATGTCTTTTTCGACGGCATCTCCATTTATGCAATCACCCAAGCCAATGATTTTGGTGACCTTTCTAAATATATTCTCTTCCTCATTACTAGCCACTCTGATCAGTCATCAAGCCCTGCTAATTCTAACCCCCACTCTTATTTTTGTAATTTAATTCAGGCCCTTATCACTGTGACCTTAACCATTATAAAAGATCTGGACTTCTTTTTTCTATTCTCAGTTCTATTAAACAGCCTTCAAGGAAATGTACACATTACAAAATACAAATTGAATCTTCTCCTTTCACGGTTGTAAACCATTACACATTTCTCCATAATCAAAAAATACTAAACTATCTCTTCAGTCTGGAATAAATGTCATTCCTAACATGCCCCTGTATACCTCTCCAATTCTGACTCTTAGTTCCTTTAATTAATAATTCTTCTTATTATTTTCTCCAAAGCAAGATGATATGTCACCCACCCTATGAGGTGTTTTTTAACAAAGCTATTCATTCTCTTTCTTATTTTGCTTCACTTTTGAACAGAATAGTAATTTGCATTTGCCAACTTAATAATATTAGTCCATATCTGTGTACTTTCCTGTATTTTCTTCCTTTCATATTGTGTCAGCAGTGTTTAATAGAGCTCTTGGCTTATGATAGAAACTTATATTGCTTTTTCTTTTTTAAGCTTTCAGTCACTTTCAGTTTTTTTCTTTTCTCTGCTCTCCTTTTCCTTTTCAATTTTTTTTACTTTTGCTTTCTCTCCCATAATAATATTCTAATAGTAGAAAATTAATAAAAGATGTATTTACCTGTATATGAAAAATGTACATTCCAACTGAGTGATTTTTTTTTCTTAAAATCATGATTATGTAAAGTTAAAATGGCTATGATCAATGGCCTAAATACTTCCGAACCAAGCACAGTCTGGAGTATATATCACTTAATGCTCTTTTATTCAAGTGCTTAATTTAATCATGAGAATTTAATAACAATTTGATGTTTTTATTTTTTTCTCATTTTCAAAAGTATTTCCAAAAAATTATGTTGAAGATATAATGAACTTTTGTGAGCGTATTTTAAGTTATTCAACTTGGGAAAATCAGTATTTTTTGCAGTTTATTGCCACCATTCCATATGAAGATGTTTATGAAGACATTTAAGATATATGAAGATATTTATTTAGATGATGTGGAGATTAAAAAGATAGAGTAAAGATTAACACAAACAACTATATCTTTACAGTTTAGTTAAGGATCAAGTTCTTACAAAGATTATGATTTATCTTTCCTTTAAAATAGAAATATTCATTTTTCTCTATACTTTAGTTACTAAATATATTTAAGCTTTGAAATTATGACATGGAATAAAATAATGTTGAACTTTTGGGTTTTCCTGGTGGCGCAGTGGTTGAGAGTCCGCCTGCCGATGCAGGGGACACGGGTTCGTGTCCTGGTCCTGAAAGACCCACATGCCGCAGGGCAGCTGAGCCCGTGCGCCATGGCCACTGAGCCTGCGCGTCTGGAGCCTGTGCTCCGCAACAGGAGAGGCCACAACAGTGAGAGGCCCGTGTACCGCAAAAAAAGAAAAAAATGTTGAACTTTTTCTTATCCACGTCTATAAAAAATTAAGATATAAATATACTAAATAAAATTTCATAAATACCATGTACATTTTTTCTGATTAATCATTTTCCCTTCTGAATATAACATTTGCATTAAGAAATATAGATTTTTCTTCATATTTTGTTCAAGTCATAAAAATCTTAAAGATGATAATTTTTTTTTTTCCTTGTTTCAGAGTGTTCTCATGGAAAATTTTCTCCTCTGGACATATAACTGAGTTAGTTGACAAAATATTTGGTTAGTGGAATATAACAAATATTTTTTTCAGAAGGAAGAGAGGAAAATGTAACAAAACCTATTATTTCCATGAAAAAAAATATACATAAATTACTAAATATAACAATCTTATAGACATATACAGAGAGAGTGAAAGGGAGAGAGAGAGAGAGTTCTGTTTCCTCTGACTAATAAACATGATATAGTTAGACTTGACAAACTGCAACTGATTTCAAAATTAGTGTTATATGAATATTTCAAGGTTTTTTTTTTTTTTCATTGATACTTAACTTCAGTACTAATCATTAAGAATAAATGGGGGAAATGTGTGACTTTAAAATATTAGGCTCATTTTCAGCAAGTGTTAATTACCTAAATTTTATCACAGTCACAAAATCAGGGATATTTCAGTCTTTGAAAGTATTTTTGGCAGTACTATTGTTTGGAGATAATATGAATAATAACTCACCCCCCCCACCACCATAAAGCTATCACCTAATTTGATTTTGGTTAAATCCTAATTGGAAGAGAGGTGCAATAATTTATTTGCATTATTCCCAATATAAATTAGTTTTATCTATTACACAGTGAAAATAATAATAATGTTTATTTAACCCATTTCTAATTCTGTTTATTTAAAAGTTAAAGTGAAATCAATAGATAATTACATCTCCAACACTTTTTCTCTCTGAACAGGAAAGTATATGTTTAATTTTGTCATTTTTGTTTGTTTTTTTCACCTACTAGATCCTATGTTTTGTAGAATATCCCATCATTTTCCCAGCTAAAGTGCTTAGAAAACTTGCTGCAAAAAAACACAAAAAATACCCAGACATCTTTTCATTAAATGCATATTAAGCCATTCTAAGTACTTTTTACAAATAACAATAATCCCAGAAATTGTCTTTAAAATGAGAGGGCATAGTTGAAAAGAACAAAATCCACAATAAGAAATGATATAATCAACTATATAGAGTATATTAAAACTTAAATTATGTATTCACAGGATAAAATAATCGCCACTTGTTTTATATGTTAATTGTTAATTTCTACTTTATGGGAAATTACTGAAATTATTGTAACACCAAAATTGATATCAGCTTTTGTCTTGTTTTCTGAGACAGCCATCTACATCCCTCTATGCCGAACTTGCTCACTGCCTTGTAAAAAAATAAATAAACAGAAAACTGAAATAAATAGTTAGGAGACCAGAAAGGGGGAGTTCTCAAGCACTGCAGTGACAGAAAAGCCCAGCATGAAGAAGAAAGACTCCTCTTCTTTCCTGGAAAAATACTCAGCCAGTGAAAATCCATGGCATATTTTTTCATTATAGCCCTCCCAACTTCCCTTCCCCCTCTATAAAAGTGTTCTTCCTTTGCCCTGTGGAAACTCACAGATAGTTTGCCATTGTTGCACACTCCAAATTGCAATTCTTTGCTGATCCTGTATAAACTTATCTTTATTGAAGGAGTATCTGGGTATCTATCTGTTTAGGTAAATATTTGGTGGCCCATGTGAGGACCAGAGATTATCCCATTAGGCTCCCGGACTGGTAAGCAAACAGCTGCAATACTACAATTGAGCCCATTGTGTTCAGTGCTTTTCTTGCCAACCCTGGAGTTTGAAGATACTTCTTCCTTCTGGATCCAAACTCATGCTATCTTTGTCTTTTAAGTTCCTCAGGCCTTATTTGGGATCTATCTTAAGGTTTTATTCTTTATAGGTAAGGTCTTGTTCTGTATGGGAGTACTCATTTGCCACTTTTGTCTGAATTAGAGATCAGCCTGTTTCAACCAGACCTGGCTGAGGCACCATTGGCCAATTCCTTTGGAACAGAGGCTGTTGCATTGAAACTGTATCAGTTCAGTCTAGGAGCTGTTCTCTGGAAAGTGGGTGAAAAGTCTTTTACCTGGCTGCTCCAGGACTAAGCCATTTCCTTAGAATTGGCAGGTATTAGCTTGCAGACTGTTTGAGTTGCAAGGTGTGGAGCAGCTGTTTGAATTGCATGCAAATTATTCTTTTGCTCTAGAGAAAAATTCATGAAAAATGGGATCCCAGTTATATAAATATTTCTTAGATGACTACAGGGACTCTGGCTGATTTTATGTTTAAAAACTGTGGTCCTTCCTCATGAGCATTTCTCACTAAAAGGACCCATTGGACCAAAGATAATTTGGAATATCAATAGCCTTTTTGGAGAAATTTTAATATCCACAAACTTAATTTTCTCAAAATGAAACTGAACTACAATAACGCAAAATTTTCCAAAACTGGGGATAATGCTTATTTCAATTGGTACTTTGAAGCTTCCCAACCTTTATCAAGAGCCTAAAATTGCTGTTCTGCAGAAAAAGATTTTAAAAATAACATATCCAAACAAATAATTTAAAAAAGAGAAAATTGCTTCCAAAGATTCAAGCTCTTCTTCCTTGGCATCTCTATCTCAGGCTTTACCTATGATACCATCTTGTCTCTCTGTTGGCTCGTCATGGCCAGACTGTACCTCCAGCTCCATCTTCCTCCTTTCCTTCTACACCACCTGAATCTCAAATACACTCTCAATTTCTCTCACTAATTCTTTTGCCAAAGTTCCACTTTTCTACGAAACTCACCCCCCTTCCTTTTCCTCTGAACTTGTCATAACAAGTCCTTTTAAAATTAAGCTTCCTGAGGATCCAGAGTATAAATATATTTTGTTTTAATATTCTCTGGACTAAACCTGTGACTAAAGCTAAACTGTGAGTCATAGTGAAAGGTTTTTCCAAAGTAACCAAATTTTCTCACAGATTTGTTGAAGAATTAATAGTCATTCAAACTTTTCACCTTGTTTCTCTGACTAATATCAGCTAGTTCATATGCTTGTTGGTGAAGGCAGGGACAAGCATTGGATGAATACTACTAATTGAGAAAATCTTGAAAAATGTCTAGAATCACAACAGGGAGTCCAGCCAGCCTGCTAACTTATTATATGATCAGGCTTGGGAAATCGCTAGGGACTTCACTGAGCAATTCCTAGGGCTTTAACAAAGGCTGTTGACTGGAACAAAATTCACGATTGCACACAAAAATCTGACTCATCTATCCATGACTATTACAATTGACTTCAGAAATTTTTTAAAAAAAAATTGGTTGCATCTCGAGCCTTGCAGGATCTCAGTTCCCTGACCAGGGATTGAACCCTCGCCACAGCAGTGAAAACCAGGAATCCTAACCACTAGGCAACCAGGGAACTCCCAAATTTGAATATTTTTAAAGAAAATTCTGGTCTTCCTTCAGATGTTGATTCCACTCAAGTAGTTTTTAACTCTGTGCTTTTTAGTTGGCTGAACCAGGACCTTTCCCTTCTAGTAAAAATAAACAGGATTAAATGGAACGCTATGATCACTCTAGATCATAGCAAACCTGCTCTCTAACACACTTAAGAGCCACCTAAAAGGAAGGTCACCAAAATTTGTAATCTTCAAATCCACCAATTGAATGTCCCCAAATGAAACTAAAACCATGCTAATGTATGCTGTTATTGCAAAGAGCCAGGGCATTGAAAAAGACAATTACAAATTTAAGTGTTCTAGGTAATTTCAGTTCTCTGACCAGTCTTTCCAAAGTCCTCTGAGTTCTCAATGACATGACTCCAAGGAACTACAGAAACCCTTCACAATTCTTCCTTTTAATCAGCTTGTAGAAACATTTCTCCAGATAGGGGGCAAATCTCTTCTAGATTTAACTGTCATCAGATCACACTCTCAGTGCTTAACCCCACTGATATAAAGCAGCCCCTGCCTCAGAACACTAAAACAGTTCAAATATTTGAGATTGCTAATGAACTTCAAGGGGTTCCTGTCTCTGAACCCATTTCCTTTTGTTCAGGCTTTTCAAGAGACTCCTACTTTTTTCTTCTTAGTTTCACCACCTCTATTCACTTATTATGCTGTGACATCTTACAGAAGGCCCATGCTAGAATTTCTTTGTCCCCAAAGAGGGAAATAATTCTGGAAATTGTGAGTAGTCATCAAAGAAAACCAGCAAGTGAATTAAATAACCTCTGATATCTTTTATTTGTTCTGTCTCCTAAAGTACCAAAGCTGATCCTGAGACACTGATCATTTGTCCCAACTGAATCAGCTACCATGCTTATTATAGGAAAAATCTCCAACTGATATTGGCAAAATTCACAGTGTACCTCCTATAAAGATTTAAAGAGATTCCTCAAAATATTTTCCCAAAATTAATCAGTGCTCTATAAGTAAAGAAGTTCTTCAAGGCATAAAGCTATAATAGAAGATTATAAGGATCAAGGCTTCATTATTCATTTTCTAGCCCATGTAACACCCCCATTTTACCAGGAAGCAAACCTATGGACCAAAGGTGGAAGTTAAACCAGGACCTCCTATCAAACAACATTGTTTTCCCTTGACCCCCTGTCATTCCTAACCCTCATACATTACTAACATCCACTTCAACAGGAAGCAAGCTCTTTACTATAATTGATTTATGCAGTTCATTCTTTAGCATTCCATGTATAAAGCTAGCCAATACATTTATCCTTCACTTGGAAAGAAAAAATAGTTTACCTGGATAGTAATGCCTCTGGATTTACTGAGAGCCCTTATTTCTCACAAATGCTGAAGGCTGATAAGGATATAAAGTTCCCAAGAGTGTCTACTTTGTTTCAATATATGGATGACTTGCTTCTTTGATTTTCTCAAGCCTCCTTACTAAGGAAGACAATATCCACTTGCTAATGATTTTAGCCTTAAAAGGACAAAATTTGGCCAAAGAAAAATTGCAGTTTGCTCAAACCCAGGATTGATATTTAGCGCATGATATCAGAAAAAGTGCTATACCTAGATCCAGATAGACTTCATGGTATACTAAGCTTCCTAAAACACAAACTAAGTGACAACTGGGAGGTTTTCTTGTGTTAGTTGGTTATTGTCAAAATTGGATTCCAAATATCTGTCTTATGTCCAAATCTCTGGATACTTTATTCAATAATGATAATGCTAACACAATTTTATGGGAAAAACTGGAAAACATATTCCTCAAGGCCTTAAAGGAGAGTTTGATGAACCTAGCTACCCTTGGGCATCCAAATTATCAGATTCCCTTTCTTCTTTTTGTGCATGAAGAAGAAGGGAATGCCCTTTAGGTACTCACCCAAAATCATGGGGACCATTATCAACCCATAAAGTATTAAAGGCAGTAACTGGACCTTGTGGAATGGGGATAACCTCACTACATTAGAGCTGTTACTGTTATTGCCCTTTTGGTTAAGGCCATTGAAAAAATTATTGTGGGATCCCCTTTAATCATTTTTTCTTTTACCTCATGCAGTAGAAGCTCTTCTGAATTCTCATCACACTCCACATTTCTCAGCCAGCTGCCCCACCTCCTGTGAAGTCTTTTTGTTAACTGCCCCTCACATAACTCTCTTACTGTTGTAGTAACCTTAACCTGACTACTCTTTTCTCTCTGTCAACTAATTCCTCATGTCTGATTAATGCTGACAGCCCACACTTGAGGCCTCCTAATAATCTACATGAAATTCCATTGGGTAATGTTTACTTCTCATAGTTCACTGATGGTTCTTATTTAAAAGGTGACAGTGGCATATATTGCATTCAGTATGCTATAGCAACTCCTTTTGATACTGTTGAAGCAACATTTTTAGCTTTGGCTACTTCAGCCCAATAGGCTGAATTATAAGCTCTTACACAGGTTTGTACTTTAGCCATGGGCAAAACCGGCAATATTTATACTGATGGTAGATACATGCTTTTGAGTAGTTTATGATTCTGGAATGTTGTGGATGCAATGTGACTTCCTTACTTCCAGTGGAAATAAAATTAAAATGTCTCCTATATTCAGGAATTATTGGATGCAATACTCATACCTGCTGCTTTAGCTATTGTTAAGATTTTAGGCCATTATAAACTTGACTCTCTGGAAGGTAAGGGAAATCATATTGCTAATATTTCTGTGAGGAATGGTGACTTTAAGGAAACCAACAGCAGCTAAACCTCAGTCATGGTCCAAAAGTGTATTTCCCTAAATGATACTTAGTAAAACTGACCAGTGAAGCCCAACAATTGACCTCAGAAAAGAAAAAAAAAATAAAAGTTTGGAAATTTAACAATTGTTGGTTTGGTAAAAAGAGAAAGCTCTGGTTTGGACCAAATAAAAACCCAGTCCTACCAGAGAATCCAAAATTTCCACTTCTCACCGCCCTACATGCATTAAATCATTGATTTACTGACAAAAGGATAGCAGTCAAAAATCAATATTGGTGGGAAAACATTAGCAAAGCTGCAAACTTTCCTATCACACTTGTTCCACTTGTCTAAATTAAAACCCAGGGAGGCTTGTTCATACTGCTCCCTGCCAGTTCATACTACCTAATGGACAATTTCAAGTCTGACAAATGGATTTGATATAACTTCCTCTGTCTAATCGATAATAAATATGTTTCAGTCATGGCTTGTATATTTTCACACTGGACTGAAGCCTTCCTTTGCAGATAGGCTACTGCCTCTTGTGTGGTTAAAGTTCTTTTGGAAAAGATTATCCTTATCTGGGGAACTCCTCTCGAACTTCATAGTGATTGGTGCCTCAGCAAGTCTGTGCTGTTTGATTTGTTTTACTACACTTTCACTGTGCTTGCTACCCTCAATTCTCTAGTTTAGTCAAACAAACTACTGGCAATATTAAAACTCTACTGGCAAAATTTGTAGAGACTTTCCAAATAGCTCAGCCAAAATTTTTGCTGTTGGTTCTTCTAAATCTCAGATCTACCATTTTTCGAACTCGTAAACTTTTACCCTTTGAGATAGTCACAGGATGTCCAATGCACTTGGCTTCTGCTTCTTGAAGAGATAAAAGGAGAAATATTCCAATATTGTAAAGACCTAATTACTTCTATTAAAACTATCCTTAATCTTTTCATTTTTGCACTCTGGAGACTAAGACTTTCAGCATCACACCCTGCAACCTGGAGGTTTTGTTTATTAGAAAAGACATCTCCCGGAGAATTCTCTTTAACCTCTAATGGAAAGGTCCTTATCATGTACTGCTAAACAATCCTTGCTCAGCCAAACTCCAGGGAATAGACTCTTGGATTTATGTGACATTCCTAAAGAAAGCACCAAACCTGAAAGTAAAGATTTACCCAAATTGAAGCACATGACATATGATGAGACAGATTTCCCAAGATATCCAGACCACGTCTGTCAGAAATTTGTCACCAATTTTTTATGATGACAGAATTCTTCAGATGATCTCCAATGTCTATGATTTTGATAACATATGGACTTCAAATAAAATGGGGCAGAGAGTTTTCCCTCTTACCCCTCCTTATGACTCCAGTGTGGTTCCAATCTGTGCACTTTCCCTCTGACATGAGACACTACACTTGTGAAAGGTCTTTTTTGGCATCGAAGGACAAAAAAAACATGAAAACTAGAAAACCTGACTCTTGATCAGCAATGATTTCAGAGAAATATCTTTATCAAAAGGGGACATATAAAAAATTAATAAACAGAAACCTCAATTAAATAGAGTTGGAAGAAAAGAACAGAGGCCTCCCATACCCTGTAATGGTAGACCAGTAGGAGGAAGAAAGACTCCTGTTCTTTCCTAGCAAAAACTCAGCCAATGAAAAGTCACTGACTCTTTGTTTATTATAGCCCTACCAACTTTTTTCCCCCTCCATAAAAGTGTGCTCCTTCCCTTGCTCTGTGGTTACTTGCATGCGGCTGCTCTGGTAGCACAATCTGAATTACAATTCTCTGTTAATCTCAGATAAACCCAGCTTGGTTGGAAAAATATCTGGCAGTCTATTTTCTAGGTCATCAATGGTTATAACAGAAGTTATTTCTCTAAGTGGCTTTTTATTTCCATTATCTCTGAGAACTCTAACTTCTTCTATTTTGCTCATGTATTACAGTAACTGTGATTTTCTTTGGATCCAAGTTAAAAGTAATTTCTGCATCAAAATAAGCCAATAATACCACTGTAGTTCATAAAGAATACTAGTAAACTATTTGTTTTACTGCTTATCACTTTTTAGTTGATATCTTATAGGCTGTGTATTGAGTCATTTTGACTCTACCCAGGTGAGAGAGTTCTTTCCACCTTCTAATTAGATTCCTTTGGTCACTTATTACACTTCTTCACATGAATATCTTTTAAATTGCTCTCTGGTGTTTCCCTTGTGCAACTTACCATTTCTCAAAAACTTAACGAAAATTTTCCCTTTCTTTTCATTTCCTATCTCCTAGGAAACTATGTGAAAACTTCATCCAGGCTGGAAAGAGTTCTAATGTTTATATTGGCACATGTTAATTCTCGTAGCAGAAGGCTCTGTTTGTTTGTTTATTTTTGTTAATTGAATTATATTTTGAACTATTTTTTTATGATTTGTAGTATGTTAATATTTTCTGAGAAGTGTACAATATACTTAAAGAGTCATGGCAGATAGTTTTCATATTTTCTTCTTTGGCTTATCTTTTCAATTGGGAAATCCTCACTTCATAAAGAAACATTTGCCTTTCAATGACAATTTGAGACACCCCATTTTCTGGCTAGCATAAAGTAGTTACCACTAACATTATTGATATTTTTTACTTTACTGATACATTATTTAAGATGCAGTTTCTGTCTAAACTATGGAAAATGAATGCTACCTTTTTCTGGCTTCTCTTTGGTTTAGTTTTTCCTTTCCTCAACTTTTCTTTGATGTATTTCTTAGTTTTCTTAATCTTAAGCATCCAGTCTGCTGAATGGTAGCCAAATAACTGAGAAACTAAATATTCCTCGTTATTTGTTTTCTTCAATCCTTACACTCCAGGACAGAAACCCACCCAAAGGGAGCTCCAGAGTAGGCTTTGACCTAAAGTAGGAAAGGGTAAATCACCCCTCTGGGTTAGTATATGCCTCCCAACAACGTATCTTCTTGGCATCTGTAGGTTTTACTGATGAGATAAGGAAGAGGTTCTCCCAAGAGGCAAGAGGCAGAAAAAACACTCTGAAAGGATCAGCTTCCATCATTCTGATTGACAGAGTGGGGAGGTTTATCCCTGCAGTCTGCAAGGCTATGATTTAAATCTTAGCAAACAATGAACAGAGACAATTTTTTTTGTTCTTTTAGTATTTTTTCCCATCCTCATTTCTGGTGCAATTGTAACAGAATGTGCTAACTCCACATTGAACTTCTGAGATTTTGAATTTTAATCTTTCTGTCACCAACTTGCAGTGGAACCTCAAGCAGGTGACAATCTCAGTTCACTGTTTTTGTTTCCTTGGCAACTCGCTGAAATGACAAATTAAGGAAAGTAAATACACTAAATTGAAAACATGCCTATTTAACACAGTCATTTCTATAAAAAGAGTAAAAATAATGTTAAAGAATTTGTGTATATAACACAAAGAATTACCTTTTAGCAAAATTCAGTAATTTCCTAATTCAACTGAAATAATCTAAAGAGAATAGTAAATGTATGAAGAAAAATGTAAAATAGAAATATCAGTAAGAAAACTCCCTTTGCCAATAAGAAGTGAGTATTGATAACATGAAGATGAAAAAGTGGGATATAAATGAAGAGATCCAAATTTCACGACTATAACTTATTCTTGGTCATGTGCTAAATATTTTCACATGTGACATTTTATTCAATTTTCAAATATACACTATGCAATTGACATGCATTTTACGATGGACAGACAGACCTCAACCCAAGCTAATGCATCCTAAGAAAGGAGAAAGGCACAGCAGTTTTTAGGAAATGATTCTGCTGATGTACATACGTTATTTATTTATTTATTTTTCGTCCTACATATGGCAAAGAGAAAAAAAAAATCTGGTGACGAATGGCTAATTATTGAGTAACTGAGTCAGTCAGTTTAGTTTAGGAGCTATTAAGGTAGATACAGTCTCCATTTGCTTAGATAAAAAGTGTTCTAATTATTGTAACCATGAGAAAAGGGGACAACTTACAAGTTTTGGAGAAAATTTGTTGAGTTTCTTATAGTTAGACACCAAGTAGTAATAAATATCTTAATGTGAGACCACTAGGAAATTGGAATTATTTAATTTATTTAACGTATTAAAATTTCTGCAGTGGGAAAAGATTGCATATATTTGTGTGATTTGGTCTAGATTTCAGACAAATTTTTGTCATTTTTTTTTCTTTTACTATATGGAAGAAAGTAGCTAATTTGGAACATCTGAAAGAGTCAAAGTTTTAGCCTTTGTAAAATAGGCTTATCTTCAATGAGACCTTTAAATTTTGTGCATTAAATTCCGAGAGTTTCATCTTGGGGGTCCTCAATTTTTTTAATTAATTTTTATTGGCATATAGTTACTTTACAATGTTGTGTTAGTTTCTACTCTACAGCAAAATGAATCAGCTATACGTCTACATATGTTCCCTCTTTTTTGGATTTCCTTCCCATTTAGATCATCACAGAGCATTGAGTAGAGTTCCCTGTGCTATACAGTAAATTCTCATTAGTTATCTATTTTATACATAGTATCAATAGTGTATATATGTCAATCCCAATCTCCTAATTCATCTCGCACCCCCTTCCCCCTCAGTATCCATACATTTGTTCTCTATGTCTGTGTCTCTATTTCTGCTTTGCAAATAAGATCATCTATACCATTTTTCTAGATTCCACATATATGTGTTAATATATGATATTTGCTTTTTCTGTTTCTGACTTACTTCACTCTGTATGACCGTCTCTAGGTCCATCCACATCTCTACAAATGACCCAGTTTTGTTCCTTTTCATGGTTGAGTAACATTCCATTGTGTATATGTACCACATCTTCTTTATCCACTCATCTGTCGATGGACATTTAGGTTGCTTCCATGTCCTGGCTATTGTAAATAGTTCTGCAGTGAAAATTGGGGTGCATGTCCCTTTTTGAATTATGGTTTTCTCAGGGTATATGGCCAGTAGTGGGATTGCCGGGTCATATGGCAGTTCTATTTTTAGTTTTTTAAGGTCAATTTTTGAGTGCATCCCTGACAAACTTGGCATTATAAGAGTTATTTACATGGCCACATATTTTAAAAATAGTTTGAATTTACTGGACAGTAGGTTTACATTAAGGTTTAGGTAGAATGCCAACTACACAATTTAAATCACCAAAAACACATTATATATATATATATATATATATATATATATATATATATATATATATATATATATATACTTTTTTTTTTTTTTTGTCTAAAGTAATACACACTTGGGATCTGAAGAGCGACATCAACAAGATGGCTAAGTGGGAGACCCCAGACTGTGTCCCTGCAATAAGATCAAAAATTAGACAACAATAAAATTAGATCAACAGCTAAATCCACAAGCAAAAATAGCTCTGGGAGAGACCTGGAATCCATATAAGAAAATTCAACAACACTGAACAAAAAACCCTTGACAATAAATAAACTGGAGAAGGAAAAACTTTTATTTTGCTCACATAATCCCATCCTCTAAGGCATAATCGCTTAGCACCAAGGGAGAACTCCCCTGTTAAAAACAAATTCCCCTCACAAAAAAAAAAAAAAAGAGTGGGGTGATCAACAATTTTCCCAGACTTTGGGGGCACTGCACAAATGCCCTGCTTCAGTTTCACCTCACCCAGAGACCAGTAAAACTGAGACTATATAGACAGCTAGGGTAAGGAGGAAAAGCAGAAGCTATCATTGTCAACCATAAAGCAAAAGCCACTGCAGTACTCAGTTCTGAAGTGACAGTTGCATTGGACCCCCTGCTGATTTCAACAGCTTTCCCCTCACAAGGGACTTCTTATGACCTGAGTTTCAAAATATTCACATGTTATAGACGTATTTAGAAGTCCATAAATATTACCAACAAGAATAGATTCTTTACTTTGTCTTTTTCTCTACAATCTTTATTACTTATCTGAAAATGTCTAACAATTAGCACAAAAAAAGAATCATTGGAGATCTGGAAAAATATGTTTAGCTTTTAAAATATGCATGAAATACATAGAAGCTAAATAACTTATTTCCTTACTACTATAACCATATAGAAGAAAATATGTTTTGTAAAAGTCCATTTCACAATTCCACACAAAAAAAAATTCTCAGCAGTTTCTAAAAAGCTATATATACATGTACCTTAGGTAATTTGTATAGCCAGTACAAAATAGGAAGATGAAAAGTCCAAATGAAATACAACTTTGTTGCAAATAGATAAGATTTAGAACCAGCTGCTGAAGAGTAGGGATATTTAAGAGGAAAAATAAAAGAAATGGAAAAAATTCATCTCAAAGAAACACTATACCCAGAAAAACACTTTTTTTTTAAATAGTGAACATATTGATAGGGCCTTTATTAACAAAGAGTCTTTTGAACATTTTACATTTATTCTTACCTCTCCATGAGTTCTATATATCTAACCTCATGTTAGAGAAGAATGTATTGAACTAGAGAGGTTATAAAAGTGTGCAAGTGTGTATAACTAGTAAATAGTGAAGCTTTCAACCAGTGTTCTTAATACACTATTATACAGGGAATCTAAAAAGTGTTGTTCAATCTCATTTGCTATGGTCTTCATGTTTGTGTCCCCACTACCATTCATATGTTGAAATCCTAACATACAAGGGTGGTGGTGTTAGAAACTGGAGCGTTTAGATGGGGATTACATCATGAGGGTAGCGCCCTCATGTGTGGGATTAGTGTTATAATGAAAGAGATTCCTCCCTAGCCCTTCCACCATGGAAGAATACAACGAGCATTCTGAGAGGTGGGAGAGGACCTGGCCCTGCTGGCACCCTGACCTTGAACTTCCCACCTCCAGAATTGTGAGTAAAAAGTTTCTGTTGCTTATAAGCAACCTAGTCTATGCTACTTTGATATAGCAGCCTAAACAAAGAATGGACTGAAAATAGAATTAACAAGCAATTAGAACTTGGAAAGAAAAGCACCTATGAATTTTGAAAATTATGGAAGAAAGATTGAGCACTTACAAGTACCCAGGTTGATTACTTAAAAGAAATAGACAGCCAGATATTTCTCCAGCAAGGATGAGTTTATTTGAAATCAGCAGAGACTACCAATTCAATATGTGCAGCCATGGAGAGGCACATGTAAGTTCCCAAACAGCAAGGGAAGGAAAACACTTTCACAGAGAGTGAAAAAGAAGTTGGGAGGGCTACAGTAAGCAAAAAGTCCATGGCTTTTTATTGGCTGAGTCTCTGAGGGAAGAAGAGGAGTCTTTCTTATTCCTGTTGGGCTCTGCTGTCATCAGAGACATGAGAGCTCCCTCTTTTAGTATTCCCAACTTTACTTAATTGAGGTTTATGTTATTATTTTTTCACTCTTACACCTTTTGGTGTAAAATATTATTTTATAATTTATAAATAATTTTAATATATAATTTATAATAATATAATTTTCAATAATATTAGAAAATATTATTGAAAGCTTGGCTAATCAAGAGTCAGGTTTTCTAGTTTTCTAGAATTCAGAAGAGACTCTACTGCATGAGGTAAAAGAAAAAATGGTTAAAGGGGATCCCAGAATAATTTTTTCAGTGGCATTAACCAAAAGGGAAATAGCAGTAACAGCTCTAACGTAGTGAGGTTATCCCCATTCCACAGTGTCCAGTTACTGCCTTTAATACTTTATGGGTTGATAATGGTCCCCATGATTTTGGGTGAGTACCCAAAGGGCATTTCCTTCTTCTTCATGTACAAGAAGAAAAAAGGGAATCTGATAACTGGGATGCCCAAGGGTAGCTGGGTTCATCAAACTCTCCTTTAAGGCCTTGAGGAATATGTTTTCCAGTTTTTCCCATAAAATTGTGTTAGCATTGTCATTATTGAATAAAGTATCCAGAGATTTGGACATAAGACAGATATTTGGAATCCAATTTTGACAATAACCAACTAACCCACGAAAGCTTCCTATTTGGAGCTTAGTTGGGGTTTTGGGAAACTTAGGATGTCACGAAGTCTATCTGGGTCTAGTTATAGCCTTTGTTCTGATATAAGATGTCCTCAACATCATACCTGGGTTTGGGCAAACTGCAAATATTCATTGGCAAATTTATGTCCCTTTAAGGCTAAAAGCATTAGCAAGTGGTTGCTGTCTTCCTGTGAGGAGGCTTGAGGAGAGCAAAAATGTAAATTATCCATATATTGAAACAAATTGGAACCTCTCTTGGAACTTTATATCATTCAGATCAGCCTTCAGGATTTGTGAGAAATAAGAGGGTCTTGCAGTAAACACTGAGGCATTACTGTCCAGGTAAACTGTTTTTCTTCCCAAGTGAAGGCAAAAAGTTATTGGCTAGCTTCATGGACAGGAATACTAAAGAATGAACTGCATAAATCAATTACAGTAAAGAACTTGCTTCCTGTGGAAGTAGATGTTAGTAATGTATGAGTTTTAGGAAAAACAGGGTGTGAAGGGATGTCAATGTTGCTTATTGATTGGAGGTTCTGGACTATGGTCCTACACCCTTAGGTTTTCTCACTGGTAAAATGGTTCATCCCATTAAGAAGCATAGAGTTAATAGCTACTTGAGTGGAATGAACACCTGAAGGAAGACCAGAATTTTCTTTAAAAATATTCTGAAATCAATTGTAGTAATCATGGACAGGTGGGTCAGATTTTTGTGTTCAAGCTCGAATTTTGTTCCAAACAACAGGCTTTGTTAAAGCCCTAGGAATTGCTCAGTGAAGTCCCTAGCTATTTTTCTAGCCTGATCATATAGTAAGCTAGCAGGCTCGTCTCTCTGTTGTGATTCTAGAATTTTTCAAGATTTTCCCAATTAGCAGTGTTCATCCAATGCTGGGATTTCACCGACAAGCATATGAACTATCAGATATGTCAGAGAAACAAGGTGGAAAGTTTGAATGACTATATTAAATTCCTTAACAAATTTGTGAAGAAATTTTATTATTTTGGGAAAACTTTCCACTATAATGAAAGTGAGTATACAGTGAGTATATAGTAAGTACCATAGCTCACAGTTCAGCTTTAGTCCAGAGAATATAAGAAATTAAATATTTAGCCTCTGGATCCTCAGAAGGTTAATTTTAAAGGGACTGGTTATGGCAAATTCAGAAGAAAAGGAAGGGGGGAGAGGTTCAGGGAAAAGTGGAACTTTGGAAAAAGAATTAGTAAGGGAAATTGAGAGTGTATTTGAGGTGCAGGTGGTGTAGAAGGAAAGGAGGAAGATGGAACTGGAAGTATAGTCTGACCATGATGAGCCAACGAAGAGACAAGATGGCATCACAGGTGAAGCCTGAGACAGAGATGCCTAGGAAAAAGAGCTTGAGTCTTTGTGAGCAATTTTGTCTTTTTTTAATTATTTGTTTGCCTCTGTTATTCTTAAAATCTTATTCTGCAGAACAGCAATTTTAGGCTCTTGATAAAGTTGGGAAGCTTCAAAGTACCAAGTGAAATAAGCATTATGCCTTGTTTTGGAAAATTTTGTGCTATTGTAGTTCAGTTTAGTTTTGAGAAAATTAAGTTTGTGGATATCAAAATTCCTCCATAATGGTCACTGATACTCCAAACTGTCTTTAGTCAGGTAGGTTCATTTAGTTATAAATGCACATAAGGAAGGACCACAGTTTTAAACATAAAATTTGCTGCAGTCCCAATAAAAACCCATTAAATAGGCTGGGGGAGAAGTTAGGTGGGCTTAAAATACTTAGATAACTGGGATGACATTTTTCCTCTAGAGTAAAGAATAAATTTCAAATGCTTAAAAAACTTACAGCACAAAGAGCTCAATTTATATAGTTTACAAGCCAATCCCAGCCAATCCTAAGAAGACAGTTTGGTTCCAGAGGAGACAGGCAGAAGGCTTTTTTTTTTTAAGCCACCCTCCAGAGGATAGCCCTTCCAAAAGTATAAGCCAAAGGCTAAAAAACCAGCACAGTTTCATTTGAATCAGCCTCCTTCCAAAGGAAGAGGTGAAGACATTTTTGGCCAGCTTCATTTGAAACCATTTGATCTCCAGATCAGACCAACATGCCAAACAAGTACTCACATACAGAACAATACCTAACCATAAAGAATGAAACCTTGAAATTGATCTCAAATAAAGCCTGGAGAGCTTGAAAGGCAAAAAGAGCATGAGTTAGATCCAGAAGGGAGGCAAACCTTTAAACTTCAAGGTGGGTGAGAAAAGCAGAGAACACAGTGGGCTCAGTTGTGGTATTACACCTTGTTTGCTCACCAGCCCAGGAGGCTAATGAGGTCTTCTCTACCAAAATAGTGACCTAAAACAAATAAACTGCCAGATATTTCTCCAGGAAATATGGGTTTATTCTGGATCATCGGAGAATTACAATCTGTGGTCTGCAACCAGGATAAGTCATGTGCAGGTCCCCGAATGGCAAGGGAAAACAAACACTTTTATAGAGCAGAAAAGGAGGGTGGGAGGGCTGTAGTAAATAGAGTCCATGGGTTTTCACTGAGTCTGTTTTTGCCAGGAAAGAAGAGAACTCTTGCTTCTTCCTGTTGGGTTCTGCTATTGTTGCAGGGCATGAGATGTCCTCCTTCTGGTCTCTCAACTATAATTGATTGAGTTTTCTGTTCATCAATTTTTTACAGTATAAACAGACATTTAAAATATCACATTGGTGGAAAACAAACTGTCATAGAAATTGGTACATATAGCATCAAGACAATCTTTTCTAGAAATAAGTTTCCCAATAAAAGGAATTGACAACTCCTGTATAGACTCTGTAACAAATAGTATGGAAACCAGAGTGTAAACTGATAAGAAAGCAAAATCTAAATGTGATCTGGATCAAAACAGCAACAATTTCCTTAGATATAGTTGGCTGAAAGTGTTCTCAATCCCTTATGATGAGCTATTACTAGTGACTAAGAGAAATGCACCTGGAAGTTTCACTGTTAGTTTGATATATCCTTCCATAACTGTGGAACTCTTATTTTATTTAATTATCTTTTAGATATTCCTCTCATTATCTTATCAAATTATCCAATTAATTACTCAGTAAATAATAAATGAGTGATTGAATGAAAAACAGGTTCTCAGCCAGTGTAATCTTTACATTTTCTATTCCTATTAACTCAATAAAACCCAACGATGCAGCACGTATACAGAGGATAACAAAATATAAATTGGACACTGGGAAATGTTCAATTTTGTGCCTTCCTTCTTTTAAAACTAGAATCTTTTCATGGAGGAAAACTTTTTCTTAAATAATACAGAACAAGAGGGTAACTGATCACTTCCTCTCCATCATACCATATATCTAATCAATCACAATATCCAAAAGTTTCTTCTTCATTCTCCAATGTTTCATTTTCCTATATTTTAGTATTTCCACTAGTCTCAAGTTAACCAAAGTATTTGCCATTTTACTTCTAAACTCTTCTGAGTGTCACCAAAGTGATATCTTTAACTAAAATTTACCTGTACATGGCAAACTGTTTAGCCTTCCTAAGCTCTGCTTTCCCACCTCTTCCCTGTTCCAACACTTTATTTAAGCAGCCATTTTTCATAAAGTAAAAACTCATTAAAGAATCATTTAGTGTTTCATTGCCTTATCTCTAAGCTTGTTTTCCAAGTTGCTCTCTTTATTTAATCTAAGCATTCACACTGGATAACTAACATATTATATGGAACGTTTCCTCTCTGAGTAATTTAACCAATTTTTAAATTTTATTTTCAAAGATCTTTCTAATTGAAATCTGGAGAATAGATTAGAGAGTAGAAATTTTGAAACTGGGAAAACTATTTACAAGACAAACACAATTGTAGAGAAGAGAGATGAACTAAGGTAGTACTGGTAAGTGAAGGTAAGAACTAAAACAGTAAAGTAGCTAAGTCTCAAAGGTAACATTACCTTCATTGTTTCTTTTACTTCTGGACACTTTTTTTTTTTTTTAATTTTCTTGACTTTCTATGTACTGACTACTCTTTTCCTTCAAAGTTCTTCAAAGAAATTGTAAAACCCTTGTTGGGCACGTGAGGTATATACATGAGGTAATGGATTTTGTCTTCCTGAGTTCCAATCTGTACTAATCGCTGTCCAGTACATTGTACTGAAGACATCCTATCATTTCCAGAATATACAGGATGTGCTGTTTTTTCTTGTTTTATTTGGTTTTTGTTTGTTTGTTTTTGTGTTGTTTTAGTGCAACATAATTCCAGAGACTTTTTGAGAAAGATAGTATATAACACAATATTTTTGAGAGTTTGCATTTATGGAAATGCTTTACTCTACCCTCATACTTGAAGGATAATATAGGAAAGTTTGTAAACGATTATGTTAGAAATAAATGTTATTTGGATTTTAAATGATTCTTCACCTTACAAAACTTTCAGGTTTGCTTTGTTAAATTAACACCGTTATTTAATATAATTCTTTCAGAATAAAACTAACTCTCTCTCTCTTTCTTTCCCTATCTCTATTTATATTTTATGGAAGTTTTTATGGTCACTAATTTTTCTCAGGTATTTCAAAATTTTGTGGCCATTATACCTTAATATGGGTATTTTTCAGATTATTTGCCCAAGTACTTAGTGCAAACTGGCCATTCCCTGCCCCTCCATTCTGGGAAATTTTCTTGAATCATTTATTTTATAATTTCCTCCTGACCAGGCTTTCAATTTTCATAGAAGTCTTCTTAGTAAAATTTTTAAATTCCCAGGACTGATCCTCATGTTTTCTTATCATTTCTTTCTTATTATTTTTATATCACCATTTATTTCATTCTACTTTCTCAGTGATTCCCCAAAATGCCTCTGTCACTACTTACATTTATGTAATTTATGTTTCAGCTAACAATTTTCTAATTTCAAAAAAATGCTTTCTCATTGTTTCTTTATCATTGCTCTAGCTTTAAAAATTAGAGAAAGTCTCGCTGTTCTCTTTATTGATTCTGTTCCTTTTATGTTTATTTTTATTTGATGTAGATTTTCTCAGGTGTGTGACAATTATTGGATGCATTTCATAATATACTATGAAGCATGAATAAGCACTCTGGAAAATCTGTGAGCCTGGATAGGCATTGTGACCAAATGAGATTCAGTGTAAAAAGACTGGGTGGGGACTTGCAACTATCAATGCTTATAAATCTTTCTCTCAGCCTGTCATTGTCACCAGAAAGGAAAACAGCTTTCTTCCATCTTGAGAATATAAACCTATATATATTAGTTCACTGGGAGCTGATATGGCTACAGGCTGCACTTGTGGTAGCCTGTTTTTAATATAGAATTTGACTTAATCTCTCCACCTCTAATGAGCCCCTCATGATTCCTTCAATGCTTTCTGAAAACCCGAGTTCACAGTCTTTCAGATTTGATGTTTCAAAAACATAAAACTCTCCTTTCTTCAAGGCAGATTGAAGTGGGTTTGATTTTCAACAGATCCTTTCTCTTTTGGCTCCTCCCCTCACTCCCACACTCTGAAGTTCTTACTGCCTCCATTCTTTGCACATGTGCAGGTCCTCACTGAGAGACTGAGACTTGATCCTCATGAGCTTCCTCTGGCAAACACTTGGGCCTCTGTTTCATTTTATTGATTATGTCAGTTGCAAATTATTTCTCAGTTTTCCTTTTTTCATAATTTATTGACTTTCTTGTTTTGATATTTCTTATCTTCAGTTGTTTCTTCTTCATCCTTGGGGGTTTATATCATTTTAAAATATGATTCAATCATTTTAATGTTTTCATTTATTTTGCATTTTTCTGTAGGAAGTCGAGATAATCTATGTTTAGCCAAAAGTCCAGGTAACATATTTTAAATGGAATAAAGCATCAAGAAAATAAAATATAAATGGTTATGAAAAAGGTCAGCAATGAAAGACATGCCCTTTAGTGGGAAAAGGCAACACAAAGCAGTATGATGATGATGGTATGGGTAAGGACATTTAAGGGGCTCTCAATTTGACTGATGCCCTAGGTAAGGGACATGATTGAACTAACTGGCCTCATGGGTACAGGTCATCTCAAGGCATTCTCAATATCAAAAACCTGATAAAGATTGTAGATTTCAGTCTTTGATAGGTACTCAAGTACTACATTACTGAGAACATTTTTAAATGCTTTTTGATGATAACTCTCTCCAGACAGATCAAGATTAACTAGAATGCTCAAACTGGATGAATGTAACAGCCTCTGAATTTGTCTCTGAATTCAATCTTGTACATTTTAAATGATTCTAGACATCATAGCTAGAGTATCTCTGTAAGGCTGTAGTCTTTGAAAATTTAGAAAAAAAATATGTGTAAGCATCCTCTATAAAACTATACTTTATTTCCTAAACTGAAGAATGGAGAACAATTACAGTTCCTATGGTTTCATGTGCATGTTGTAAAAGCAATAACACAGAGTCCTATATTAGAAGGGTATTGGATTAATGTTCAGATTTTGCCATCCTAAAATTATTGACAGTTTTTGGACAAAGAGTCCCATGTTTTTGTTTTGAACTGGGTCTTCTTGCAAATTATATAACTGGTCCTGTTCTTACTTCACAGGGCTGTTGTAAGAACTAAAGGAAGCAAGCAGTACAGTGCACCATAGATATTAATCCTTCAGTAACACCAGAAGTCAGCCTTATTAGTATAATTGTTATTAGTAGCTATAGTAGTAGTAAGAATAGCACTTTATTCAGTAGTACTTGATTACAACATGCTTATTATTCACTCATTCTTCTACATAGAAGCATTCATTATTTCTTATGTGTTAGACACTGTGCTGGGAAATATCTTTAAATCACCTGTTTAACTGTATTCTCAATTAGACCCTAACATTCTTGAAAAAAGATAATTTATCTTGAAAAAAGAGAATTTATTAAGTGCCTTGCTATTTAATTTTTAATTTAGTTCTGCCCACCCACTCATTCCCCTTGGCAAATATTGCTAAAATTACGATTCCTTTAAATATATAGGAATGTATAAAAAATGTATAAAATGTATATAGGAATGTATAAAAAATGTATAAAATGTATAAAAAAATGTATAAGGCATCATACATGCTATATCCATTAGGGACCAGGTAAAATTCTCAAATTTGACATACTTAATATTGACAGGTTAAAATGGGACACTCATGCAATTGCATTATCTCACAAAATTGAAATCCCTTAATGACCATACTAGGAATAATCACTTTTACCAAATATCATGATGGTATAATGTCCAGTGATAGACATAATTTAAATAATTATAAAACTCTAAAATTCTTTTGCCACAATGTACAAAATATCAAATCACAATTGTATTAAATCTTTTAGGAAGATGGTTTCTGTCACAGCAAGGAAAGAATAGAATGTTATTTTGTTTTAAAGGCATTTCCTATTCAGAAGCTCAAAAGTTAACTCCAAATACCTCCACTTACAAAAAGGTCCAATTAAGCTGAGAGATCTTTGAAAATCACCCTTTTTAGAGATATTGGGAGATTATTGCCAAGAAACCAGATTTTTTACCTTCAGTTTGTATAGATTCTATATGCTCAGTGGGTTATACAATGTCCATAAGGTACTTCAATTCTCCAAATTGTGTAAAAATTGTAATTTGACTCTGAGGACCTTGCCATTTAAGAGATTCTAATTTTCTTGAAAATATTAATTATGTGTTGCTATACATGAAATGATCTACCCACGTGCCCTTGTGGTACTTTGAATCACTTATATGGGACATTTCTTCCAGGTTTCCTTTGGCCAATCATCTTGCTTTGTCTGGTTCTGATTTAACATTTGGTTCATCTCAGGGTCTTCCCATGTGTGCATGTGCATCTCTTAGCCAAGAAGGATTTTAGTGAAGAGGTCTTTGGGTAGATTGACATCACTTACTGTGGGGTGACACCCCTTCCCCTCCTTTTTGACCTTCAAGGAGCCTTTCTGTGCATGTGTAGTTAGAAAGGTCTCCTTGACATCAAAAATGAGAAATATGTGGTCTCTTTAACTCTTTTCTGGGCAGGGCTCAGCTCCTCTCTCGCTCCTGCTATTATCTTCACCTTGGAGTATCTGTCCACAGGTGACAAACTCCAGCTGCTCAACCTGGGGCCCATCTATCTCCTGCCTCAGTTATATGTTTAAAAAATAGTGGTAGCTAGCTATATTTTAGTTTTCAGTGTGTCAGAGCCTAAATGTAGTGGTAGATAATTTACTTAGAGTTTGAGTAACAGTCAAAAGTCAAAAGTTTTTGTAACTGTAACAGTCAATGCTTACTGCTTGATAATGCAAGTTTCCTTATTTCCTCTTCATATTCAAAAGCCAGCAACCCAATTTTAACTTCATGCAAAGAACATGAGATGCTGAATTTCCAAAGAAAAATAGCAGTTCTAGACTGTTCACAACTTTCATTTGTATGAAGTTCTTATTCAGTCTTTCAATAACAATTAAGTTCATTTCCTTGCAAAGAAAAATGGATGTGAGTATGAGTTCATGATGGAACACCATGGATACCTCTACACAGGCAAAGCCATGTGGTGCATTTGTAGGGAAGTCTGTGAATACACAAACCTTTTAATAGCCCTGGTTAATAATTTATAAATGCTGTATTTTTAAAGTTTGTTTTGCTTTCAGTTACTATTTCAAAGAGAATCACAAAATTATTTCTTTTTCTTTTTATTTTTTGCGGTACGCGGGCCTCTCACTGTTGTGGCCTCTCCCGTTGCGGAGCACAGGCTCCGGACGCGCAGGACCAGCGGCCATGGCTCACGGGCCCAGCCGCTCTGAGGCATGTGGGATCTTCCCGGACCGGGGCACAAACCCGTGTCCTCTGCTTCGGCAGGCGGACTCTCAACCACTGCGCCACCAGGAAAACCCCAAAAGTATTTCTTTACCACACAATTTGAACAATGCTAAATATACCTGAACTGAAATATTCTGTGATATTTTGTCTGACTATGTGGATAATAAAGAAATAGCTGTTACAGCTAGTCTCAGGGACAGATAAAAATTGTATTTCATTTCCTCCTAAAGCAAAAGTCTGCCGTGCAAAAAGTACTAGTGGCAGCTTTCCACCTACAAAGAAGAGAGAAATAATGACTTTCCACAATGACACATTTTCAAACTTTCCAAATTACCACAGCAGTATAAAACATCAATGATGTAATTTAGTAAGCTATATGTCAACTCTAAATTTATTGCTAGAAAGATTTTTATTAGAAAACAATTATACTTGTCCTAAAACAATTATTAATTTCTTAAGTAGTTAGCCCAGTTTTAAAAGTACTTATTTTGATTTATGTATAATGCCTTATTTCACAGGTCACTAATTTTTGCTTGAACTATCAAGCAAATATTATTTGAAAGACTCCTTACAGTGTATTAAATGTACAATGGTGAATAAGCCATTGTTGCTTCCCTCTATGAGCTTACATTTGAGGGGAGGAATGCAGACAGGAAATAAAGCTCAAGTAGAGTATGATAAACCTTAACAAAGAGTATACAGGTTTTGTTTCAATGGTACTATGCAGTCAAGAGTTGGTTGTGGCTATTTTGCCTTTTTAGTTAAACCCATGCAGGTACCAGAAGAAAACATTAAGTAAATGTCAAATGAAGAGACATTTGGGGTTGCATAGGCAGCCCTTCTTTGCAAGTAATTGAACTCTGATATGACCCAGAGGGCTATTGCCAGCAAATAAATAATTCAATAGGCATTTTAGAGGGGGAAAATATACCATATCTGTGCTAAAAATCTGTCAATGTAATTTTAATTAAACTTATATTTTACTCAACTTATTTTGAGTGGAATCCATAGTTACCTTTGCTACTTCTAAGACCCATACAGTATTGGTATGAAACTGTACTTAACCACATAGTTCTCTAAACAAACGTTTGTTTTAAAAACTACCATGGATACAATATAATACATCACTTTGAGAAAATATTCTCCAAAATGTTTCTTTAGAGGGTTACATATTAAGGTTAATTAATAACTATATGTTCCAATATATTTTTGACAAATTAGTATGGATACTCTTCAGAAAAAAGTGTATTCATTTATTTCATCAAATAAATAAAGGAGTATAAAGTATTAATTAAAAAATCATTTTTTAAAGAGCAAATATTTAAGGGAAGCCAAGTACTCATGGAAAATTTATCTATTTTACCTCAAATGATCTTTGATAAAGTCCAATTCTAAGCCCAAAGTCTCCTAAAAAAATATTCTGAAGAAACTGTTGAATAGATCCCATTTCTTTTAGACCTTCTGTCTGAGTCTTATTAATTTTGACTCTGCTCTTCTAAGAGCACCTTAGTCATCCATTGAAAAGATCTGGCTGATGCTTCAATAAAATGCATAAAAGTTCACTGCTACTTTGATCTGCAGGCAAAGAATCATGACATCCTGGGACACATGGGTGATAGCCTTCCTTATGTAATTCTGATGAACTGCATCAAAGTGCCCTTCAGTTTTGGTTGCCTCAGTAGCAGAGAAATACAGACAGATTGGAAGGACTTCAGAGAAAAAGCTCAAAATGACTAAGGGAATCAAGTGGCATTATAAGTAGAGATTGAAAAAAAAAAAAAAAAAAAGGATGAAGAACTTGGTCCAGTGATAACTAAAAAGTTACATGAAAGTATCCAGAAACTTGGTTTAAATACTATGGAAGAAAAGAACCAGCTAATTTGGTATTAAGAGAAATAGTATAAATAGAGGAATATCCAAAACGTTACCAGGTGATTTTAGATGGTAATAGACAGTTTTTAGGAGGTCAGTTACTCAACTTTATAAATATATTCAAAAGTATATGCACACATTTTACTTGACAATAATATATTGATCCAAGAAACTCTTATTATGTTCAAATGCATTCTACAATCAATAATTATTCCAAACTTATTTTTAAACATAGAAAGTAAATGATAGGGGTTAAATGATTTACATAAAGATAATAAATTGAATAAAACAGGAATACTTAGAAAATTATCCTAATATATCAGGAACTGTCCTAATTACATACACTAAATAACTAGTCTGTGAGATTATTATTATTATTCCCACCTTACTATTAAGGAAACTGAGCAAATAGGAGGAAAGATAACATGCCAAGGTCACACAGCTTGTTAATAGGAGACTCAGTATAAGTTGCTGTAGGCATCAATATTTATGATTGCATCCAGTAAACCTGTTGCTTCTCTGGATGTCAGTACCTATCTAATTCATCACATTCATAGCCTTCCTGATCAACTCACTCAAAATAAGTATTCGCACATCTGAAGATCAAGGTAGTGGGTTGCCATAGATATATGCCACCCAACGAGGCAGGCACTAGCAACATAGCACTACTGAGTGCTTGAAATGTTTACTCCAAATTATATGTCTGCTATAAATATAAAAAAACACAATGATTTTCAAAGACTTAGGAAAAAAAGAATACAAAATATCTCATTAGTATTTGATATTCATTATACATTAAAATGAAAATATTTTGGTTATATTGGGATCAATGAAGTATATTATTAAAATTAATTACACATGTTCTCTTTACATTTTTAATGTAGCTATAGAAAATTTTAAATGATATATGTGACTCACCTTTGTGTCTCGTATTACATTTCTACTGGAAAACATTCTTTAGATGAGCTCCGTGGTCTTTTCTATTTCACGTCTATAATTCTGTGGAAATGTTGTAAAATGAGGTTCCAGAAAACCTTTCAAAAAAGAATTTTAATTCTTATGACTGATTCTGTTGATAAATCTGAAGAAAGTATGTTATTAAATGAATGTTCTTTTCTAATTATTATTGAATTTCCTCTGTTAGTGTTCAGTACATTCCTATCCAAAGTAAGTGAATATTCTTTTAAAATTGACATGGTTTGAAATTTTCTGTTCTAATATGTAACAACAAAAGGGTTTTTTTCTATACTAATTTTTGACCTAGCAATTAAAAGAAAATGCAAAATGAGTGTAATACAAGATAATAGCTTAGAAATAAAGTTAAAAAGCATAGCAAAAGCCTAGTTAGAGTCTTCATGTGGCCTTGGATTTTTTTCCAGCTATTTTTATACTCATATTAGCAATCGGAAGAAGCCTCAAACTTTAAATGTGCAGTATTTTAATACAATAATTTTAATTTGCAATGGTCAGTTTGTGAAAACCAAAGAATAAAAGAAGATAACAATTGTCATCCTAAAAACCATATCTAAACTTCAATTAATTCTGGAAAATTGAGGATTAGGTTGACTCTGCCTATAATTGTCAGTGAATTTGAAAGATTTCAGGTGCCGAATTTCAAATGTGTTATTCTATGTTTCTATTCAATATATTATTTTAGTTACCTTTAAAAATGTATCCTAATGTACCTTCAAAACACCCCCAAAATGCATATTAAGTATTATGTTCATGTTTATAAGTAAATCCCAATTTAAATTGGGATTTATGAGCCTTGAACAATGCAGCAATTGTTACTATTTAATTTTTTAAGTCATAATTTTCTATTATTTTTTTTCATACAGGGCTGTTTTAATCATGAAAACTAAAACAATTAGTTTTTATTACAATGTTAAAGGAAAATAGGAACCCAAGTTTAAACATAATGAGAATGAATACCATTAAAAATTGTGTAGTGTGCTCTCTTTTTACTCATTTTACATATTAACTCAAAGTTTATTCACATCTAGCTGTTCAGCTTACAGAAAAAAAATAAATCAAACATCATCAAAGTGACAAAATGTTTTGATGAATATGACAGAAGACATCCGATTCATTGTACTTTATATCTAACAAGGGCACCCTACCTGTCATTTATCTTTCATTCATGAGATATAATAATTTTCCATGGTTGCAATATGAAGAAAAAGGATAGTTATTTGTTAGTGAAAATTATGTTAAAGGTTTTATTTAAAGTCAGCTAGATTTAAATTCAGCTAACACTTAAAATATGTATGCTATTAGTAAGCCTAGATAAGTAAAGTGAAATATTAGAAGGATTTTGAATTTATTCTTGAGACAATATTACCCATGTCTTTTTTAAACCTAAACCCAAACTAGAAATATCCTAGAGATCCATTTTGCCATATATATTAGCATACCTTGATGCCAGTATATTTGAAGGTTTTAAGAGTAAAAACATAAATATTTCAAATCAGTAATGCATTTCTAAGATGATAAATTCCAAACTATATTTAGTTTTAGACTCTAGTGTTCAGTCTTTGAGAGGTTTTAGTAAACAGGAGATATACATGGGCAATATTAACACATTAAATTTTGTCTAAAATCCCATTGGGTTTAGTTGATAAGCCTTTTCATGTATAGGTTCTCCTTCTACCTCTCTTTTTTCTCTTCATTACAATTTTTTTCTTGATGAACTTGGGTCATTTTCCCAAGCATAGTCTAAAGTCTGAATTTTGTTTAAGTTATGCCCATGGTGTTCTTACTCTTTTGTTTCGGATTTCCTAAAAAAATGCTAATTGGATCTAGATATTTGATTAGATTCAGGTTTGAAATCTGGGACAAAAATTCTTCATATGCCTTGTTTTATTTCAAAAGTTCATCTTAAGCTTTCTTTAGCTCCTGTGACATGCTTAATAACTAACTCAGATATCCAAAAGAGGTCAATGTCTTTGTGATACTGGAAAGTCCTTTTAAAAGTATAGGCATTATAAATACCATTTTTATCCATTTATTGAAATATGTACCACCAAGAGTCCCAAGGATAGATATATTTTACCTGGGTGAGATATGAAAAGTGTTAGTTACTTCAAGCCAAGGTATTGTGATGTGGTTTATGATGTTGTTTCTGATAGTAGTTTGGATAGTAGTTTCTGGTAAATAAAGGTCAGAGAAAGAAATAAACATGTGGGAATAGACCACAAGTAGTATTTGAATTAAAATACTTAGAAGCTTAAAATATCTATGTATTTGTTATATTATTGGAATAGTCTTTCTTATTTACCATATATTTATTAAATATCTACAGTGTTACAGAGACAGTTCTGTGTATTCACACCAGTGAACAGAAAATATAAAAAAACTCTAACCCCATTGAGTTAATATATATATATATATATATATATATATACCCTTCATTTTAATTAACATGTTCTTCTATTTAGAGTATTTATTCTTCATTTATGACTCACCTTTAGAGGTTTGGGTTTAATTTGGCTCTGATCTCAAACTGAATGAATTTAATGGTTTCAATTTAACCCATTTGTCCACATCACTGGGCTACAAATTTCTGGTAATAATACAAACTTGGAAGCTTTTGCTCAGGAGAAGCCTGGGATTTGCACAGCATTGCCAAACAGCTGGCAAATACTTGGCCTAGTCACTTGGCTCCTAACAGTACTATTAATTTCTTATTTTCATAAACTTAATATTCCACAAAATTGTGAAAAAAAGAGAAAATGTTTCAGTTAAAGTGCTGTTCATGAAATTGGATGGAAGGAAGACTAGGTTTATACAGAGTAAGACAACTGCAATTTACAAATAATTAAGACACCAAATGAGTCTAGGAAAAATTTACATGTAACTGAGATACCTGTCTTTTTCTTACATTATCTGGATAATTCTATCAGTTCTCCACTTGAAAGAATTATCTTCATGGCCAACTAATTTTGAGAATGCTTTCATACCTGATCATAATCACAGAGGTACTACTCAAAATGGTATTATACCCTTATTTCCCTTGTAACAGCTTGCTACAAATGAGGACAAAGAAGAATATACATCTCATATGTAAAATATTCCTCATATAAAGAGGCAAAATATGGCCTTTATGTTTGCAAAAACATGTTTTGCATGTGTTTGCAAAATTTGGCCAATTGCAAAATTTGGCCTTTTTAAGAAAAAGTTCTTATTTATTACTAAAGTTTTATCTGGATTCACAAGGAAAAAGGAAAATTCTCCAGAAGGTAACCAAAAAAAAAAAAAAAAAAAAAAAGGAGAGTTCTATGTGGCCTTGTTACAGTGCAGGTGCAAAAAGAATCACATTGAATAACAATTTAGTATATTTTACCTGACTGACTAATAATTAATTTGCTTTTTAAAAACAATTATGTATGGGGCTTCCCTGGTGGCGCAGTGGTTGGGAGTCCGCCTGCTGATGCTGGGGACATGGGTTCGTGCCCCGGTCTGGGAGGATCCCGCAGGCTGCGGAGCGGCTGGTCTCGTGAGCCATGGCTGTTGGGCCTAAGCGTGTTTCACAACAATGAAAGGCCCCCATACCACAAAAAAAAAAAAAAAAAAAAATTATGTATGCATTTAAGATTTTTTTTGATGCCTAGACTGTGGGTCCTACAGACATTTTATAAATAACGTGTTGGCATACCTAAATAACCATGTTATAATAAACAGCTTGTTCCAGGACTTTAAAAAATATTAAACCTGAATGTTATTAACAAATCTTGGAGAAAATTTTATGTGATGGTTAAATAATACTTAAGTAAAATTTAAGATGAGATAACACATAATATTTTTTTTTCATCTTTCTTATTGATTCTCCAGTTTGGAGAGAATGAACAGGATATTTCACAGCATCTTTGTGTTTTGTTCTATAATATTACATGGAAATGGCCCCATTCACAAAGTGAGTTTTTTTTTTTTTTTGGACTGTCATTCTATAGGATCGGTATAAACTGTAGGAGATTTGTGTGTGTGTGTGTGTGTGTGTGTGTGTGTGTGCGTGTGCGTGCACATGTGTATACACATCTAGTTACTGTAAAAGATTCAAATAAGAAGGCGCTTAATCAATTATAATTGCTTTGTCTGTCCTCTTCAGGAAAGATTGGAGTGCTGATAAACAACAAAATCAGATTAACAATATGTATTTAATTATATTATTTCTATTATAGATCATTATCTTCTAAAAATATCTTGATTTTAAAATAATTGAATCAACTATTTCACTTCTTAAAATATTTAAAATTATTAGTCTTTAACAAATAGTCTATTCACCCAATAATCTTAAGGAAGTGCTAGAAGTATACAATATTGATAAAATATTTTCTTTGTCATCTTTGAGAAACAAGTTAGTTAACATAATCACCACCAAAAGTTTTATTATGATAAATTATTAGTCAAAGGATTTTCTTATGAACATTAAGCTCATTAACAACTTTAAAAGTTTTCATGTGTTTTTCTGAGCACTACCTAAAAAATGTCCCACAGCAGATACTGTGCCCTACAGGTAGCAAACATTGCCTGATTAATGATGCTGAACTAACACCAAGTACAATAGCTAGTCATTACCCCAGAAGACATTCTGGTTCAGTGCAATATTTGCATAAATAGCAGCTGAGTGATAGTTGATGAACACAAACCAAAGAGAAATCTCAAACATATCTGAAGCCTTTTACCAAAAGAATGGAACAAATACATTGAAATTGATAAAATTTAGCCTTTTAGAAAGCAAACTAATTTATCAAAAATCCATAAATACATACTTGCTATATTAAAACAATACTTGTGTTTGTGAGTTAAACTATAGCTGTGCATGCCTAAGTATTCTCTATACGTGTGAGTATATACATGTGAGTTTTATAAGGTTTTCCATTTGAATTATTATAATAGATTCCCTGTGTCAAACAGTTCTTCAGAAGAAGGAAAAGATGAAAGGCAAATATATATATATATATATATATATATATATATATATGTATATATATGGTAGTTAAGTGGTGAGTTTAAAAGTAGACATATAAACATTTCTTACACAATCCTTGAATGTGCCAGCAAACATCAATCCATATTTAATGGATAATATAATTGATCTAAATAATTTAAATAAGCTACGTGAGCAGTTTTTATTTTCTCATACAAAAGAAAGCAAATACGTGAAATGAATAGCTTCCCTTTCCTATAGTAAGAAAGCTGCACATCCTAATGTTTTCTTATAATCAAATTGTTATGTCCTAGATATATGAGATAGAAACTCATGTGCCTCCTAGAATGAATTAATCTCTAATATATCTGATTATAGAGATTTTAATGAAGGATTTTTTTTCCTTTCTCACAAAGATGAAACACAGTATTTAAGAATCAGTTTCCAGTTGCAAATACTAACTGTGCTTAATTCACAAACAAAAGCAATAGTTTCAAGAAATTCATTCAATGAATAAAAGATAGGAAGCACAAACATCTATGAGGGAAAAAGCAAAAGAAGTTCAAACTTCAATCTCATTATTCTGAATGCACACTTTCAATGGTGATTTCAAACAACATAATGGAGAAGAGGTAGAAATAAAGAAAGCAAGAAAAGAGCGATTTTTTTTAGAAGAATGGTGTTTATTTTTTATGTGCAAATGAGGTGACATTTAAGAATATACAATTTTCTGTTATATGTTTCCTAAGTTCTAAGTTTGTGTAAATCTTGTAAAAATACTCCTGAATACTAAAAATTCTAAGGAAAGACAGTATTTTACTATGGTTAATATCTATGTTGGGTTCAAAATCTCTAATAATATTTAGAGGTCAAGAAATTACTTTTTCAATTCAAAAGTACCCTTAGGTATAAACAAACCAATATTTCACGATGAATATTGTAATTTTCACCCACTTGTGATTAATATATATTTGTTGCATAAATGTTTTCAGATTAAATAAGATTTATCTACAACGTATATTGAATGATCCAACATTGGACTCACATGAAAGGACAACTTAATTAGCTTTAATTATCAAGGACAGCCTAATCTGCCTGGCATTTGGACATTTGCCCAGTGGTCTGTTGAACTCAGGTGTACAACCTTAGTTGAGGGATCATGTCACAGCACCATCTGTTACTGATTCTGCCCAGATTTTTCTGCCCTTTGTGCTTGACTTCCTTAAACATTTCTACTTGGTTTATAAATTTATGGTCATCTTAGACAAAACTGTGAAGCAGATGATGTCTGTCCTTGGTACCCACACATTTCACCTTTAACCTCCCCTCAACTTTGTAGACATCCTATGACCTATTCCCCAGGTACTCATATGCTGTCCAAAGTCTTAAGCCATAGCAAACCATCTAAAGCTGGCCACATTTAGCAGTTCTCCAACCTCAAAATTATTGCTTCAGCAGCCAACTATTTCAGTCAGTATTCTTAGTTGTTAGCAACGGACACCAAATATGACTATTCTAAGCAAAAATATAATTCACTGGGAGAATACTGAGAATCAAAAAATTTTTAGGAACAGGGAGAAATTAAGTTCTGAGATTGAAGTAAAGGCTTCAGGATAGCTTGAGAGTCTAGGCAGCAAGCTCAGTAGCTGTTTTAAACAAGCTGAAGTTCATTTCAACACAAACACCTTACATAGTTTATTCAAGACTTGAATATCAAGAAGTCCTAACAAAAAGAGCTGGAAAAGGCAAACACCAAAATTCTTTCCTTCTGCTACTTTTCTTGATAAATCTACTTGTTTATAGTAAGACATAGGTGATGATAGAAGAATAAACTCCTATAATAAGAGAATTATCTATAAATAATTATGTGAATGAGTGTTTCTCTGAATCTGATTTGAGACAAATCAAGTCCGCTTCCATGGTAAAGTCAGGCATCATGTGGTCAGTATAATCTCCAAGAGTCTTTAAGTCATCTTGAACACATAACCCACATGATTCAAGGTTTCTTGACCAATAACTGAGAAGTAAGAAAGACTTCAGGTATCAGTATGAAATGTTTTGGTTTTTTTTTTAGGACAAAGGGAAAAAAAAACTGACAACAATAGAGAATTTACAGTAAAAAAGAATGCATGACAAAAACATCAAGGAAAAAACATGGTCAGCTTCCCTAATAACCAAATAACTTTATATTAAAGCACAATCAGTTTCCATTTTTAAATACTCAAATTTGTATGGACTTAAAAAATAAAACTGGCGGCTAAAAGCGCGGACCCCAGAGACGGGCGCGAGCCGTGGCTAAAAGCACGGGCCCAAGAGGTGGGCAGGAGACGTTAAGGCTGCTACTGCCGCCACCAAGGGCCCTGTGTGCGAGCACAGGTCACTATTCACACCCCTTTTCCAGGGAGCCTGTGCAGCCCGCCACTGCCAGGGTCCCGGGATCCAGGGACAACTTCCCCGGTAAAACGCACAGTGGGCCTCAGACTGGTGCAACGTCATACCGGCCTCTGCCGCCGCAGGCTCGCCCCACAATCTGCGCCTCTCCCTCCCCCCGGCCTGAGTGAGCCAGAGTCCCCGAATCAGCGGCTCCTTTAACCCCGTCCTGTCTGAGCAAAGCACAGACGCCCTCCAGGGACCTACATGCAGAGGCGGGGCCAAATCCAAAGCTGAGCCCCTGGGAGCTGTGAGAACAAAGAAGAGAAAGGGAAATCTCTCCCAGCAGCCTCAGAAGCAGCAGATTAAAGCTCCACAATCAACTTGATGTACCCTGCTTCTGTGGAATACATGAATAGACAACGAATCATCCCAAATTGAGGAGGTGGACTTCAAGAGCAAGATTTATGATTTTTTTCCCGTTTTCCTCTTTTTGTGAGTGTGTATGTGTATGCTTCTGTGTGAGATTTTGTCTGTATAGTTTTAATTCCACCATTTGTCCTAGGGTTCTATCCGTCCCTTTTTTTTTTTTAATTTTTTCATCATAATTAATTTTAATAACTTTATTATACTTTCTTCCTTCCTTCCTTCCTTCCTTCCTTTCTTTTTCTTTCTTTCTTTCTTTCTTTCTTTCTTTCTTTCTTTCTTTCTTTCTTTCTTTCTTTCTTTCTTTCTTTCTTTCTTTCCTTCCTTCCTTCCTTCCTTCCTTCCTTCCTTCCTTCCTTCCTTCCTTCCTTCCTTCTCTCCTTTAGACAACGAATCATCCCAAATTGAGGAGGTGGACTTTGAGAGCAAGATTTATGATTTTTTCCCCTTTATTTCTCTTTGTGAGGGTGTATGTGTATGCTTCTGTGTAAGATTTTGTCTGTATAGCTTTGCTTCCACAATTTGTCCTAAGGTTCTATCCATCCCTTTTTTTTTCTAAATAATTATTTTTTAATTTAATAACTTTATTATACTTTATTTTATTTTACTGTATCTTCTTTCTTTCTTTCTTTTTTCCTTCTTTCCCTCCTTCCTTCCTTCCTTCCTCCCTCCTTCCCTCCTCTCTTTCCTTCTTTTCTTCTTTCTTTCTTTCTTCCTTCATTAATTCCTTCCTTCCTTCCCTACTTTCTTAATTTCTTTCTTCTTTCTTTCTTTCTTTTTTCTTCCTACTTCTACTAATTCTTTCTCTCTACTTTTTCTCCCTTTTATTCTGAGCCATGTGGATGAAAGGCTCTTGGTGCTCCAGCCAGGAGTCAGTGCTGTGCCTCTGAGGTGGGAGAGCCAACTTCAGGACACTGGTCAACAAGAGAACTCCCAGCTTCACATAATATCAAACGGTGAAAATCTTCCAGAGATCTCCATCTCAGCACCCGCACCCAGCTTCACTCAACGACCAGCAAGCTACAGTGCTGGACAACCTATGCCAAACAACTAGTAAAACAGGAAAACAACCCCACCCATTAGCAGTGAGACTGCCTAAAATCATAATAAGTCCACAGACACCCCAAAACACACCACCAGACATAGACCTGCCCACTAGAGAGACAAGATCCAGCCTCATCCACCAGAATACAGGCACTATTCTTCTCCACCAGGAAGCTTACACAACCCACTAAACCAACCTTAGCCACTGGGGACAGACACCAAAAACAACAGGAACTACGAACTTGCAGCCTGCAAAAAGGAGACCGCAAACACAGTAAGATAAGCAAAAGTAGAAGCCAGAAAAACACACAGCAGATGAAGGAGCAAGATAAAAATGCACCAGACCTAACAAATGAAGAGGAAATAGGCAGTCTACCTGAAAAAGACTTCAGAATAATGATAGTAAACATGATCCAAAATCTTGGAAATAGAATGGACAAAATTCAAGAAACATTTAACAAGGACCTAGAAGAACTAAACATGAAATAAACAATGATGAACAACACAATAAATGAAATGCAAAAGACTCTAGATGGGATCAATAGCAGAATAACTGAGGCAGAAGAACGGATAAGTGACCTGGAAGATAAAATAGTGGAAATAACTACTACAGAGCAGAATAAAGACAAAAGAATGAAAAGAACTGAGGACAGTCTCAGAGACCTCTGGGAAAACATTAAAGGCACCAACATTCGAATTATAGGGGTTCCAGAAGAAGAAGAGAAAAAGAAAGGGACTGAGAAAATATTTGAAGGATTATAATTGAAAACTTCCCTAATATTGGAAAGGAAATAGTTAATCAAGTCCAAGAAGCACAGAGAGGCCCATACAGGATAAATCCAAGGAGAAATACGCCAAGACATATATTAATCAAACTGTCAAAAATTAAATACAAAGAAAGCATATTAAAAGCATCAAGGGAAAAACAGCAAATAACACACAAGGGAATCCCCATAAGGTTAACAGCTGATCTTTCAGCAGAAACTGCAAGCCAGAAGGGAGTGGCAGGACATACTGAAAGTGATGAAGGAGCAAAATCTGCAACCAAGACTACTGTACCCAGCACTGATCTCATTCAGATTTGATGGAGAAATTAAAACTTTTACAGACAAGCAAAAACTGAGAGAGTTCAGCACAACCAAACCAGCTTTACAACAAATGATAAAGGAATTTCTCTAGGCTAGAAACACAAGAGAAGGAAAAGACCTACAATAACGAACCCAAAACAATTTAGAAAATGGGAATAGGAACATACATATTGATAATTACCTTAAATGTAATTGGACTAAATGCTCCCACCAAAAGACACAGATTGGCTGAATGGATACAAAAACAAGACCCATATATATGCTGTCTACAAGTAACCCACTTTAGAGCTAGAGACACATACAGACTGAAAGTAAAGGGATGGAAAAAGATATCCCATGCAAATGGAAACCAAAAGAAAGCTGGAGTAGCAATTTTCATATCAGAAAAAATAAACTTTAAAATAAAGACTATTAGAAGAGAAAAAGAAGGACACTACATAATGATCAAGGGATCGATCCATGATGAAGGTATAACAATTGTAAATATTAATGCACCCAACATAGGAGCACCTCAATACATAAGGCAAATACTAACAGCCATAAAAGGGGAAATCGACAGTAACACATTCATACTAGGGGACTTTAACACCCCACTTTCACCAATGGACAAATCATCCAAAATGAAAATAAATACGGGAATACAAGCTTTAAATGATACATTAAACAAGATGTACTTAATTGATATTTATAGGACACTCCATCCAAAAACAACAGAATACACATTTTTCTCAAGTGCTCATGGAACATTCTCTAGGATAGATCATATCTTGGGTCACAGATTAAGTTTGGTAAATTTAAGAAAATTGAAATTGTATCAAGTGTCTTTTCCGACCACAACGCCATGAGACTAGATATCAGTTACAGGAAAAATCTGTAAAAAATACAAACACATGGAGGCTAAACAATACACTACTTAATAACGAAGTGATCACTGAAGAAATCAAAGAGGAAATTAAAAAATACCTAAAACAAATGACAATGGAGACAAAACGACCCAAAACCTATGGGATGCAGGAAAAGTAGCTCTAAGAGGGAAGTTTATAGCAATACAAGCCCACCTTAAGAAGCAAGAAACATCTCGAATAAACAACCTAACCTTGCACCTAAAGCAATTAGAGAAATAAGAACAAAAAAACCCCAAAGTTAGCAGAAGGAAAGAAATCATAAATATCAGCTCATAAATAAATGAAAAAGAAATGAAGGAAACAATAGCAAAGATCAATAAAACTAAAAGCTGGTTCTTTGAGAAGATAAACAAAATTGATAAACCATTAGCCAGACTCATGAAGAAAAAATGGGAGAAGACTCAAATCAATAGAATTAGAAATGAAAATGGAGAAGTAACAACTGACACTGCAGAAATAAAAAAGATCATGAGGGATTACTACAAGCAAATCTATGCCAATAAAATGGAAAACCTGGAAAAAATGGACAAATTCTTAGAAATGCACAACCTGCCAAGACTGAATCAGGAAGAAGTAGAAAATATGAACAGACCAATCACAAGCACTGAAATTGAAACTGTGATTAAAAATCTTCCAACAAACAAAAGCCCAGGACCGGATGGCTTCACAGGCGAATTCTATCAAACATTTAAAGAAGAGCTAACACCCACCCTTCTCAAACTCCTCCAAAATATAGCAGAGGGAAGAACACTCCCAAATTCCTTCTACGAGGCCACCATCCCCTTTATACCAAAACCAGACAAGGATGCCACAAAGAAAGAAAACTACAGGCCAATATTACAGATGAACATAGATGCAAAAATCCGCAACAAAATACTAGCAAACAGAATCTAACAACACATTAAAAGGATAATACACCATGATCAAGTGGGGTTTATTCCAGGAATGCAAGGATTCTTCAATATACGCAAATCTATCAATGTCATAAACCATATTAGCAAATTGAAGGAGAAAAACCATATGATCATCTCAATAGATGCAGAGAAAGCTCTTGACAAAATTCAACACCCATTTATGATAAAAACCCTGCAGAAAGTAGGCATAGAGGGAACTATCCTCAACATAATGAAGGCCATATATGACAAGCCCACAGCCAATATCATCCTCAATGGTGAAAAACTGAAAGCATTTCCACTAAGATCAGGAACAAGACAAGGTTGCCCACACTCACCACTCTTATTCAACGTAGTTTTGGAAGTTTTAGGCACAGCAATCATAGAAGAAAAGGAAATAAAAGGAATCCAAATTGGAAAAGAAGAAGTAAAGCTGTCACTCTTTGCAGATGACATGATACTATACATAGAGAATCCTAAAGATGCTACCAGAAAACTACTAGAGCTAATCAATGAATTTGGTAAAGTAGCAGAATAGAAAATTAATGCACAGAAATCTGGCATTCCTATACACTAATGATGAAAAATCTGAAAGTGAAATCAAGAAAACACTCCCATTTACCATTGCAACAAAAAGAATAAAATATCTAGGAATAAACCTACCTAAGGAGACAAAAGACCTGTATGCAGAAAATTATAAGACACTGATGAAAGAAATTAAAGATGATACAAATAGATGGAGAGATATACCATGTTCTTGGATTGGAAGAATCAACATTGTGAAAATGAGTCTACTACCCAAAGCAATCTACAGATTCAATGCAATCCCTATCAAACCACCACTGGCATTTTTCACAGAACTAAAACAAAAAATTTCACAATTTGTATGGAAGCACAAAAGACCCCGAATAGCCAAAGCAATGCTGAGAACGAAAAACGGAGCTGGAGGATTCAGGCTCCCTGACTTCAGACTATGCTTCAAATCTACAGTAATCAAGACAGTATGGTACTGGCACAAAAACAGAAATATAGATCAATGGAACAGGATAGAAAGCCCAGAGATAAACTCACACACATATGGTCACCTTATCTTTGATAAAGGAGGCAGGAATATACAGTAGAGAAAGGACAGCCTCTTCAAATAAGTGGTGCTGGGAAAACTGGACAGGTACATGTAAAAATATGAGATTAGATCACTCCCTAACACCATACACAAAAATAAGCTCAAAATGGATTAAAGACCTAAATGTAAGGCCAGAAACTATCAAACTCTTATAGGAAAACAGAGGCAGAACACTCTATGATGTAAATCACAGCAAGATCCTTTTTGACCCACCTCCTAGAGAAATGGAAATAAAAACAAAAATAAACAAATGGGACCTAATGAAACTTCAAAGCTTTTGCACAGCAAAGGAAACCATAAACAAGACCAAAAGACAACCCTCAGCATGGGAGAAAATATTTGCAAATGAAGCAACTGACAAAGGATTAATTTTCAAAATTTACAAGCAGCTCATGCAGCTCAATAATAAAAAAAGCAAACAACTCAATCCAAAAATGGGCAGAAGACCTAAATAGACATTTCTCCAAAGAAGATATACAGACTGCCAACAAACACATGAAAGAATGCTCAACATCATTAATCATTAGAGAAATGCAAATCAAAACTACAATGAGATATCATCTCACACCAGTCAGAATGGCCATCATCAAAAAATCTAGAAACAATAAATGCTGGAGAGGGTGTGGAGAAAAGGGAACACTCTTGCACTGCTCGTGGGAATGTGAATTGATACAGCCACTATGGAGAACAGTATGAAGGTTCCTTAAAAATCTACAAATAGAACTACCATATGACCCAGCAATCCCACTACTGGGCATATACCCTGAGAAAACCAAAATTCAAAAAGAGTCATGTACCAAAATGTTCATTGCAGCTCTATTTACAATAGCCCAGAGATGGAAACAACCTAAGTGCCCATCATCAGATGAATGGATAAAGAAGATGTGGCACATATATACAATGGAATATTGCTAAGCCATAAAAAGAAATGAAATTGCACTATTTGTAAAGAGGTAGATAGACCTAGAGTCTGTCATACAGAGTGAAGTAAGTCAGAAAGAGAAAGAAAAATACTGTATGCTAACACATATATATAGAATTTAAGAAAAAAAAATGTCATGAAGAACCTAGGGTTAAGACAGGAATAAAGACACATACCTACTGGAGAACGGACTTGAGGATATGGGAACTGGGAAGGGTGAGCTGTGACAGGGCTAGAGAGAGGCATGGACATATATACACTAACAAATGTAAGGTAGATAGCTAGTGGGAAGCAGCCACATGGCATAGGGATATCGGCTCGTTTCTTTGTGACCACCTTGAGGGGTGGGATAGGGAGGGTGGGAGGGAGGGAGATGCAAGAGGGAAGAGATATGGGAACATATGTATATGTATAACTGATTCACTTTGTTATAAAGCAGAATCTAACACACCATTGTAAAGCAATAAAGATGTTAAAAAATAAAAAAAAGTTAAAAATAAAACTATTTAGAGCTCAAGAAAATAGAGAATTAGGCTGTTTCATGCAGGAATAGTTTGATGTATTAATTGGCCCAGCCTTACTGATAGCTATTAAACACCTTCTATCAGCATTTTAAAATGTAAAAATAATGAAACCCAACAACAGCCCTGTAGAGATGTATCAGATAATAACTACTGATGAGAGCAAAGATGTATTCACAAGTTTATTATTGCAGTATACAAATAAAAAATTTGAAACACTTTATCCAACAAATGGAATACTATGCAGTCATTAAAAGAGCTATGATCAATATGGGGGAATGTTCAGAATATATTAAAGAAAAAAGGCCAGTTACAAAAGCAACATTCTAGAATTTATAAATTATCTACATTATGTGAGTTACATGTGAGTTGCATCTAGTAGATTGCTAAGGCTGCTGTAACAAAGTACCACAGAATGGGAACCTTAAACAACAGACATTTATTTTCTCAAAGTTCTAGAGTTTAGAAGCCCCAAATCCAGGTCTAGGCAGGATTGGTTCCTTCTGATGGTTATGTAGGAAGTACCTGTTCCAGGTCTCTCTCCTTGGCTTGTAGACAGACATCTTCTCCCTATGTATCCACATTGTCTTCCCTCTGTATGTATCTGTGTCCAAATTTCCTCTTCTTACAAAGACAACAGTCATATTGAAATAGTGCCTATCCTAATTATCTCATTTTAATATAATTCTGTAAAAACCCATCTCCAAAAACATTCAGATGCACTTGAGGTTAGGACTTCAACATATGAATTGAGGAGAGGGGCAGAATTCAGCTCATAACATGAGCATCCATATTTAAAAGTGTTTTTAAAGATAGCAGTGTTTGTACATGTATAAATGTGTATGTGTGGTATGCACATGTGTGTATGTGTGTGTGTACATGTATAAAAAGGGAGTATAGCAGGAATGCATATTCAAGCATTTCTACTGAAATACCACATATATGTCCCTGAAAAACCTCCATTCTACAAAACTACACATTAAAAAGTAATGGAGATGAATGGATAAAGAAGATGTGGCACATATATACAATGGAATATTACTCAGTCATAAAAAGAAATGAAATTGAGTTATATGTAGTGAGGTGGCTGGACCTAAAGACTGTCATACAGAGTGAAGTAAGTCAGAAAGAGAGAAATAAATACCGTATGCTAGCACATATATATGGAATCTAAAAAAAAAAAAAAAAAAGAAAAGAAAAGAAATGGTTCTGAAGAACCTAGGGGCAGGATAAGAATAAAGACACAGATGTAGAGAATGGACTTGAGGACACAGGGAGGGGGAAGGGTAAGCTGGGACGAAGTGAGAGAGTGGCATGGACATATATACACTACCAAATGTAAAATAGATAGCTAGTGGGAAGAAGCTGCATAGCACAGGGTGATCAGCTCGGTGCTTTGTGACCACGTAGAGGGGTGGGTTAGGGAGGGTGGGAAGGGAGACTCAAGAGGGAGGAGATGTGGGGATATATGTATGGCTGATTCACTTTGTTATAAAGCAGAAACTAACATACCATTGTAAAGCAATTATACTCCAATAAAGATGTTAAAAAGAAAGTGATAGAAAAAAATAAGTAATGGGATTTATGGGAAAATTAGGGATAGGAACAATCAGCTAAATCCTATGAAACTGTATAATCAAAGCACCAACAAAAACAATAACCTTTATAAAAATACTTGAATAGTTAAATTTCTTTGGGCATTTTACCTGTCATCAGCAGTGAGGAGTCCCTTTGCAGTCTTAAAACTGGGGGTCATACTTTCTCCTTTTAAATGAAAATTCTGAAAGATATTTTTAAAAAACAAACAAACAAACACAGGAATGCATCTTTATCATTTCCTTATATCAGCACTTTTGAATTCTCCAGACATCTTAACATTTTAATTGAAAGTGTAGTATTTTTTAATCCTCTAAACCAGTCACTACTTTTACAAATTATTTTCAGCTCTTTTGGAGGTTCTCTCTGTATTTGATTGTAAAATGTTTGCCCTGATCCCTTTAAAATATTAATGTGTTGAGAAATAACATGTAAGTTCAGTAATACAGAAGTGTGGCATCTGTAACAATTAAGATGTACAAACTAGAAATTACAACAGTTTTACTCAAGACGAACAATTAGTTTGTGCTAAAGATTGACATTTATAAGACTGAAAGTAAGACCATGTTAACTTAGTTGGTTACATACAGAAGGATGGAGTTGACTGCATTCATCTTAAAGGAGGTTGACAAACTGATGAAAGTGTAATGAACACTGTGGAACTTAAAGCTTTAGGAAGTTAGAATATGTGGTAAGAATCTTCTCTTTCATTTGATATGTTCCTTGTATACAAAACAACAATCTTGATCCTCTTTTAACTGTTATGATCTTAGTTGAATGTTCAGGTATCTTCCTTTTCCATTCAAGTTTTCCTAAGCCTTCCAAAATCCTTAACAGCTTTCCTGACAAAAAGATCTGCACACGACAAGTGAGAAGTTATAAACTGCAATTATTTCCTAATTAAGAGGAAGGCATACTTAATGCCTCTATATGAAGATAAATGTGGTCCTGAATATAGTATTTTTTTCCTGAAACTTTCTCCTCTGAATTTTTTACAAGTTGTAAAATGACTGTTATTTCAGGAGCACCAGGACAATTATTTAAAACCTCACCACCACCCAGAGTACTTCTGCATTTTCTGCTATGGCCTTCATAGTTAATGTAAAATAACAAAAAACGTATCATGCTGTCAAACAACATAATATTGGTGCAAAAATCACAAATATGTGTAAATGATTAACTTCAAATAATTGATTTAGAACCAGCCAATTATAGCAGGAAGAGAAAAATAAAAAGCCCAACACCTAGATGAAGAAATGTACAAAAACAAAAAATAATCAAATAAACAGGAATACTTTACTCCCTTTATCATTTAGTCTAGAGACTAGCCTTACACCAATATGTTGTTTTAAAAGAAATAGCAACCTAATATTATTAGGGAACTTTTAAGTATATGATTTAGAAAAATTCTTTTCTGTGAAGTTCTGAAGATTGGAGTTTACTGCATCTATCTATATCTATATATCTTTGGAGAGATAGTTTTACTATAGAAAATGTGTGCCAAATCCAATGTAAGGGCAGAAAATGATATTTTTTAATGTTTTGCCCAATTTTACTAAAGTTAGGGGACAGAAACATGAGTATTATCTGTTGTATTATTTTATCAAAAAAAGGGACTAGAACTTTTTTTCAAGAAATCCTCAACTTGTAGCAGCATCATACTCAATTTCAATGCAATCCCGTTGATCCGATTAAAAGAAGTTAAACAGGTGCATTATGTACTTCGCTTTGAAAGGAAAAGCAACAGACTTGATCAAAGCATGTCTCCCCATGGCTGCATTGTCAGACACGCCCACTTTTAGGATACTAACAGAAAATGTGAATGAGAATTGCTGTTTCCCAGAATTGTTAAATGAGTACCTAATAATGGGTATCAGATGTTCTTTCCATTTTCCTCCTAGTCTAACTCTGTTTACAAGATTCAATAAAAGGATCAGTAGGGCTTCCCTGGTGGTGCAGTGGTTGAGAGTCCGCCTGCCGATGCAGGGGACACAGGTTCGTGCCCCGGTTCGGGAAGATCCCACGTGCCGCGGAGTGGCTGGGCCCGTGAGCTATGGTCGCTGAGCCTGTGCATCTGGAGCCAGTGCTCCGCGGCGGGAGAGGTCACAACAGTGAGAGGCCCGTGTACCGAAAAAAAAAAAAAGAAAAAAAAAAGGATCAGTAATTTTGACTACAAATGTATCTGGCTTCCCGTTACCACCTACCTATGTTAATCCTGTGTGTATTTTATATATGTGTGTAGAAACACCGAGTGTTCTTTTCTCAATTGTGCATTATGAAGAAGTCTTAATAGCATAATATAAATAATATCTTCATTATACCATGAAATAACTCCAATACTCTTTGAATTGTTATTGAATAAATATATCATTCTAACAAAGAAAACATCAGATCATATTATTAAATTTGTGAACTAAACTTTAACCATATACATAATTATTTATTCAACTCTTATTTATTGAGTACCTGTCCATGTCCTGGGTGATTGCAATATAGCAGTAAACAAAGGAGGACAAAAAATTGCCTGTCCTCATCACAGTTCTATTCTAGTAGTAGTAGAAAAACAATAATCAAATACAAAATTGAAATGTGTGTGTGTGTGTATGTGTGTGTGTGTGTGTGTGTGTGTGTGGTGGTATTGCTTTTGTTTGTGGAAAAAATATAGAGAACAAAAGAGTGATAGAGTACATGATGGGGAGAGTGTCATTTTCAAATATGATTATAAGAAAGGTCTCATTTATGTGGTATTTTGATTAAGGAAATGAGAGATGTGTCCATGCTGATGCTTGCAGGAAGAGTATCCCAGGCACTGGCAGCAGCAAGTACAAAACCACACCAGCAGGGATAAGACATTTGGGGTATAGCCAGTAGGTAGGGCTGAAGCAAATGCGAGAGTATATGAATGCCAGTGAATGAGAGGTGCAGAGAAATAGATTATTTCAGGCCTGCTAGATCATTGTAAGGATTTAGCTTTTCTTTCAGTGAGATGGGAAGTTATCACAGGGTTTAAAGCAGTGCTGTGGACAATTTCTCCTGCTGGGTCACATGATGAGACTAGGCTGCTTGAGAACAAGTTTGTAACACGGCAGAACAGTTGCAGCTAAAACAAGCCTCTAGGTGAAAGATGATTATGACTTGAACAGGGTGAGTGAAATGATGTGACCATATTTTTAACATATGTTGAAGACAAACCCAATAGGGTTTGCTGTTGGAATGGAGATCTGGTATAAGAAAAAGAAATGTGAGAAACGTTACTACAAGGTTTTTGGTCTTACCACCAAAAAGAGGGAATTGCACTTTCTAAAATAAAGATTGTGGGAAAAACAAGTTATGAATGGGAATCAGAAGTCTGGTTAGGGATGCTTTAAGTTGCTTTGCCTGTAGGTATCTAAGTGGTAAATTTGAGTATACAGTTTCATATGTCAGCCTGGAGTTCACAGAGAGGTAAATTCCACTTTCACTGTTATCAGTTCATAGATGGTATTTAATGCTGTGAGAATGGATGATATCACAAAAAGAATGAGTGCAGGGAAATTGTGGGTAGGTTAGAGGACTAAGAGTTAGGGACATTCCAACATTTAGTGGTTGAGAAGATAAGGAAGAAACAGGGGAAAAATCTTTGAAGAGTTGGTCAGTGAAAAAGGAAGAAAATCACATATTTATGATTCTTTGAATTATATATATGTTATATTATATATAAATTATTGATCATATATAATGTTATAAATATGTAATAGTTCAATTATTTGATTAATATAAATAATCATTTAGCTATGTACTATATCAAATATAATATTTTCTAATATGTAAATTACAGATATTATAGACACTATATATTAAAATAATTTTTTTTTCTGGACATTGATTATAAAAGAAATATAAATACTAAAACTAAAATTGATGCCCTTGAGAAGGTTTTCCTTTTTCTCAGTTAGGCAGACAGGGAAGGGCTGTCACCTTAATTCAATCAGACTGATCCAGATCGGAGCTGGATTGAAGTTTCAGTTAAATTCAGCCTACCTCTCTTTTCTAATATCCCCAGGACAAGGTGTATTGTGTGTTTATTGCAGGTCATCCCTGTATTGGGACTTTGCCTCCTAAGCACCACTGAGGTGAGAGGACTCAGTTTGGCTGTCCAGCCCCCTCCACAACCCAGCATTCCACATCATCATCTGAGCATTTAGAAATGTCCTTTGGGGAAAACAGCCATGAGCTTGGAGCTCCTCTACTTGCCAACCCAGCATGTCAGTCCACATGTTCATCACAAGATTTGATGTCTTCTCTTCCCCCAGCTGATTAATCTACCTAGATTAATTTTGTGTTAGTTTTCCTAGATTATTTCCCCCTCTCTCTGCATTCAAATTACCCTAGGGACAGAAAAGGTCTGACAATCTCAGGCTTACCTAACAAGGGTTCTTTCCTGTCTTTCATTTTGGTTCATCTTGTTTTCTTAATCTCCAATATTTTAGAAAACACAAATTTTTAAATCATCTTGTATTTTTCCTAGTTGTTGCTGTGGAAGAATTTTGTCTTGCTAGAGATTCAACCTTACATCTAAGGGGAAGCCTAATTTTCTTTGTCCTTATCCACCATTTATAGTATTTGAGCATTTGAGAAAAGCTAATGAAGGATGAGAACTTCAACACGAGTGACGGGGCAGTACTGCATTGTATAACACTGTGTAGGTAGTATTGTATTAAAAAGCAAGGAGATCGGATAGGGGAGACGATTCTAGCAATGGCAAGTGGTGTGACTTTAAGCAAATTTTCTAAGTTCTCAAAGCATCGCATCCTTATTAGAGACTCAATAAAGGGAGCTATAATGAACATTTTTATTACTTGCCTTTGTTTAATTCCTTCACATTCTGATGAAAGCAGTTTTTTCTTGAGGAAACAACCATTTCTAACTCATTCTGAAACAATTTTTGTACATTTGATTCCACCTCTAGCTTCAGGGAGGGACCTATGACCCCAAAAACTAATCAGAGCATTTTATTCCCCTAGCCAGTAACACACTTAACTAGGGCAAGAGGCTCCTTGCTAAGGGTCCCATGCAACCCATTTTGATAGTCTTCTGAGAATTGTAGTAAAAGACATATCTTTTAGCTTATTTTAGTTTATTTTTGAAAAGAACAGAGTAGAAGCCTGAAACTATGGGTCTCCACATTACGACCTCATGGCAACATTCCCTCATCTGAGTGATGCAGCCCTTGGGAAAAGAGCCGAGAGTCTGAGACAGTGAGTCCTGATGGTTTCACAGGAGCCACCAGATCCAGATGAACCTGATCTCTTATGAAATTTCCAGTGAGCTATTCTCTTAAGCCTGTACAGCTGAATCCTTCACTCATAAAACAAAAAGTGCCCTGGCTAATATTTACAAGATCTCAACAGCAGCAAAAAAGTAAGCAGTTTCTTTCAGTAATAAAAAACAAACAAACTTGTGGAAAAAGAAGAATTCCAATTTCTACAAAAAATTCTGCATTTTCTCTAAGAAGATAAGAGAACTTTTTTTTCTTTTAACTGAAAAGACTGACTCTGTTAGCAAGTTCATGCTTTCTTGTATAAGCTACAATCTCGCTATCATGTACTGAAAGAAATGAGAAAATTCCATCAGTCAAATAAACTGGATTCCTCTCCAACAGTCAGTTTTCTTACCTATGTATTAGTGAGGTACTTCATCTAAAAACTAGTATCAATGGTACTCATTTGCAGTGAGCATCAATAAGAATATTGTAATCTGCATTTATAGAGCAAAATGCATAAATCATAGATTTTTATTATTTTTGCATATTATGAAAAATTATTACCATTAATATAAAATTTAGATACTGAGCTCTTAAAATTTATATTTGACATATTAACAGTGAAGCCAAGTTAGACATCATATGGAAAAATTTGATTTGTTTTCCTTCGCCTCAGGCATCAGAAATTAGATCTATAGATGAAAATCAGAGAGAAGATTTTGACTTAATACCACTTTCAACAATTACCACTGCTTAAAGTGGAAGTAAGCCAGGATAAATAATTATTAGTTTTATTTTTGCCTTTGGCTATGAAATTTTTTAAGTTTGTGATTCTTGATTGATAAATGGTGAAAGTTTAAATAATTGTTCTTAGAAATATAAATTGTATAGGAGAGAATTGATATTTTAATTGGTTAAACTGTGATAGGTTTTAAATATCTTCCCTTATTGTGAAAAAAAATTGAAAATAATTGTTAATCCCATTTTTATTGGTGAAAAACTGAGGCTTAAGAGGGTGAGATAACTTGCCTAAGGCCATAAACTGGAAAATTATAGAAGAGGATTACATCCTACAATTCATGTGTCTTTCTGCTACACAATCATGTTTATTCCATATCACACACATGACACTTCTTCCCAAAGATGGAAATATTGCCTTGACATAAGTAAATTATTCAGACAGATGCTTGGAGAGTATAGTCTTGAAAAATAAGACAAAAGGATAAAATTTATAAATATGTAAAATAATTACAAAGGAAGAAAATAAATAAATTATTTTTTTTGGTAAATTTTATTTATTTTTAAAACAATAAATACAAATAATAGCAACATATACTCATAATTCACCAAAAAATCTAATGGAAACAGCCACATTTGGCTTGACAGGGCCAAGGGCTCAGGAAACAGGAACTTACAAAGTGCTATCTCAGAACTAATTGGCACCAGTCAGAATCATATTTAACATCTATGCTAACCTGTAAGATTTTCATCATTATTTTCAGATTCTTCAATGTCAATAATATAGTCTTCCTCCATATCAAAAAATTTAGGCCCAGAGTTGATCATCCTGAAAATTTTTTAAGATCTTTTTTGTGAATAATATAACCATTTCTAGAATAGAGGACAATATTTCTGCTAAGGGCAGTTGCTAATAATAATATCACTTGTATGTTCTGAACATAGATATATCCTAGTTCAAGCTTGAAAATTGTATAAAAGAGTAGAATGTACTATCTATGTATTTTTTCCATAAAAGTAGATCTAATAGTTGATAATATTTTACTATACACTTAAAAATTTAAGAGGGTAGATCCTGTATTATGTTTTTCATAACAATAAAAAAGAGAGAACATTTAAATGAAAATAACTAAAGCCTTGAGGACATTTCATAACTGCAAATTTCCACATTTTGAAGGTGAAATAGTTCAGCACCTTACAAATCATGTCAGTTACTCAGGTTCTTAGAGTTTTGTTTTGTTTTGTACTGTAATCCTGAACATATTGGTTTAGAATTTAGGTGTGTTCTTTTAAGATTGCCTGGTACAGTTTTAGGCATTATACCCACTTGTGAAATCCGGTTGAGAAGATCTCCCACAGGTCTTTTAATTTGAAAAGAAATCATTTCCCAGAATGTCATGACCAGACTTCCAAGTCTTATTTGCCAATCTAGGACAATATGCCATATGCCTTTGCCCCAGCTCAGGGTTGGCTTGGAAAGCATCTGACAATTTCAGACTCTCTACAGGTAAACACTGTCTACAAGTAAATTAAAAAATCAAATTATTAAAATAAAATAATTAATTTCAAAAAGAAAAAGGATAGGGAGGGTGGGAGGGAGACACAAGAGGGAGTAGATATGGGTATATATGTATAGCTGATTCAGTTTGTTATAAAGCAGAAATTAACACACCACTGTAAAGCAATTATACTCCAATAAAGATGCTAAAAAAAAAAAAAAAGAAAAGAGAGGATAAAGGGGGGGTTGGGAATAGTTATTGGGTAGAGTTGGCAAACAATTCTGCTCCATACTTCTTACACTGTGCCATCTTCCACAAAGCGTGATCAAATATTTATGATTTGCTAATTAATCTATAGGTTAAATTTCTAAACTTATGCATCTTAAAATTATAAAAATAAAATTTGGTTTGTGTATTTCTTATTCAAACATCTGATCTTTAAAGCTATTACTGCATAATGTAGCAAGGAAAATGAAACAAAATGTAAGAGTATGTCAAGATTTTTAAAGTTAGCCTGAAGAAATAAACTCTCTTTTGAGTAATGTCTGCCTGCTAAATTCAAGTTTTTTCTCAGTATTTCAAATTTCCACCAATACCTCATAATGTCCAAGCATTCTTTAGTATATATTGCAGAAATAATTGCAAAGGTGGCTTTAGAGTGGAAAGGAAAAGAATCTTATGGTCCTGGGACCCTTAACTGCCAGGGCTTTTGACAAGGATTTACAATCTTGAATCTTTTTTCTTAAAACATACCTCCAAGATTATATAAGCATTGGGCCTCAAAACATTTCTATCCTCCACTGAGGACATGTATTATGCAATCTTATTGAGAAAGAATCAGAGTTCTTAGACTCAAGGAAAATTGCATCTAGAAACACACTAATCTCCACGAAGTTGTGGGTCATATGTCCTGAAACCTACACTGGTCAATTTTTTTTTAACATCTTTATTGGAGTATAACTGCTTTACAATGGTGTGTTAGTTTCTGCTTTATAACAAAGTGAATCAGCTATACATATACATATACATATACATATATTCCCATATCTCCTCCCTTTGGCGTCTCACTCCCACCCTCCCTATCGCACCCCTCTAGGTGGTCACAAAGCACCAAGCTGATCTCCATGTGCTATGTGGCTGCTTCCCACTAGTTATCTATTTTACATTTGGTAGAATATATAAATCCGTGTCATTCTCTCACTTTTTCCCAGCTTAACCGTCCCCCTCCCCGTGTCCTCAAGTCCATTCTCTATGTCTATGTCTTTATTCATGTCCTGCCCATAGGTTCTTTAGAAATATATATATATATATATATATATATATTAGATTCCATATATATGTGTTAGCATATGGTGTTTATTCTTCTTTTTCTGACTTACTTCACTCTGTATGACAGACTCTAGGTCCATCCTCCTCACTACAAATAACTCAATTACTTTTTTTATGGCTGAGTAATATTCCATTGTATATATGTGCCACATCTTCTTTATCCATTCATTTGTCCATGGACACTTAGGTTGATTCCATGTCCTGGCTATTGTAAATAGAGCTGCAATGAACATTGTGATTCATAACACTTTTTGATTTATAGTTTTCTCAGGGTATATCCCCAGTAGTGGGATTGCTGGTCAGTATGAGAGTTCTATTTTTAGTTTTTTAAGGAACCTCCATACTGTTCTCCATAGTGGCTGTATCAATTTACATTCCCACCAATACTGCAAGAGGGTACCCTCTTCTCCACACTCTCTCCAGCATTTATTGTTTGTAGATATTTTGATGATGGCTATTCTGACAGGTGTGAGGTGATAACTCATTGTAGTTTTGATTTGCATTTCTCTAATGATTAGTGACATTGAGCATCCTTTCTTGTGCTTATTGGCAATCTATACATTTTGGAGAAATGTCTAGTTAGGTCTTTTGACCATTTTTGGATTGGGTTCTTTGTTTTTTGATATTGCGCTGCATGAGCTGCTTGTAAATTTTGGAGATTAATCCTTTGTCAGTTGCTTCATTTGCAAATATTTTCTCCCTTTCTGAGGGTTGTCTTTTCGTCTTGCTTATGGTTTCCTTTGTTGCAAAAGTTTTGTTCCTTTAGGGACAATTTGCTTATTTTTGTTTTTATTTCCATTTCTCTAGGAGGTGTGTCAAAAGGATCTTACTATTACTTATGTCATAGAGTGTTCTGCCTATGATTTCCTCTAAGATTTTTACAGTGTCTGGCCTTAAATTTAGGTCTTTTGTTCATTTTGAGTTTATTTTTGTGTATGGTGTTAGGGAGTGTTCTAAATTCATTCTTTTACATGTAGCTGTCCAGTTTTTCCAAAACCACTTGTTGATGATGACATCTTTCTTCATTGTATATTCTTGCCTCCTTTATCAAAAATAAGGTGACCATATGTGCTTGGGTTTATCTCTGGGCTTTCTATCCTGTTCCATTGATCTATCTTTCTGTTTTTGTGCCAGTACCATACTGTGTTGATTACTGTAGCTTTGTAGTATAGTCTGAAATCCAGGAGCCTGATTCCCCAAGCTGTTTCTCTTTCAAAAGGTTGCTTTGACTACTTCATGGTCTTTTGTGTTTCCATGCAAATTGTGATTTTTTGGGGGGTCTAGTTCTGTGAAAAATGACCTTGGAAGTTTGAGAGGAATTGCATTGAATCTCTGGATTGCTTTGGATAGTATAATCATTTTCACAATGTTGATTCTTCCAATCTAAGAACATGAAATATCACTACATCTGTTTGTATCATGTTTAAATTCTTAAATAAGTGTTTTATAGTTTTCTGCATACAAGTCTTTTGTCTCCTAGGTAGGTATATTCCTAGCTATTTTATTCTTTTTGTTGCAGTGGTAAATGAGAATGTTTCCCTAATTTCTCTTTCAGATTATTCATCATTCGTGTATAGGAATGCAAAAGATTTCTGTGCATTAATTTTGTATCCTGCTACTTTACCAAATTCATTGATTAGCTCTAGTAGTTTTCTGGTAGCACGTTTACGATTCACAATATATAATATCATGTCATCTGCAAACAGTGACAGCTTTACTTCTTGTTTTCCAATTTGGATTCTTTTATTTCTTTCTCTTCTCTAATTGCTGTGTCCAAAACTTCCAAAACTATGTTGAATCATAGTGGTGAGAGTGGACAACCTTGACTTGTTCCTGATCTTAGTGAAAATGGTTTCAATTTTTCACTATTGAGAACAATGTTGGCAGTGGGTTTGTCATATGTGGCCTTTATTATGTTGAGGTAAGTTCCCTCTATGCCTACATTCTGGAGGGTTTTTATCAGAAACGGGTGTTGAATTTTGTCAAAAGTTTTTTCTGCATCTATTGAGATGATCAATGGGTTTTTGTCCAAAAAAATGTTAATATGGTGTATCACATTGATTGATTTGCATATATTGAAGACTACTTGCATTCTTTGGATAAACCCCACTTGATCATGGTGTATGATCTTTTTTAATGTGTTGTTGGATTCAGTCTGCTAGTCTTTTGTTGAGAATTTTTCCATGTATGTTCATCAGTGATTGACATGTAGTTTTCTTTCTTTGTGACATCTTTGTCTGGTTTTGGTGTCCGGGTGATGGTGGCTATGTAGAATGAGTTTGGGAGTGTCTCTTCCTCTGCTATATTTTGGAAGAGTTTGAGACTGATAGGTGTTAGCTCTTCTCTAAATGTTTGATAAAGCTCACCTGTGAAGCCATCTGGTCCTGGGTTTTTGTTGTTGGATGATTTTTAATCACAGTCTCAATCCCAGCACTTGTGATTGGTCTTTTATATTTTCTATTTCTTCCTGGTTCAATCTCGGAAGGTTGTGCTTTTCTAAGAATTTGTCCATTTCTTCCAGGTTCTCTCATGCTCCTTTGTATTTCTGCAGTGTTAGTTGTTACTTCTTTTTCATTTCTACTTCTGTTGATTCGAGTCTTCTCCCTTTTTTTCCTGATGAGTCTGGTTAATGGTTTATCAATTTTGTTTATTTTTTCAAAGAAACAGCTTTTAGTTTTATTGGTCTTTGCTATCATTTCCTTCATTTCTTTTTCATTTATTTCTGTTCTGATTTTTATGATTTTTTTCCTTCTGCTAACTTTGGGGGGGTTTTGTTCTTCTTTCTCTAATTGCTTTAGTTGTACGGTTAGGTTGTTTATTTGAGGTGTTTCTTGTTTCTTGAGGTAGGATTGTATTGATAAAAACTTTCCTCTTAGAAATGCTTTTGATGCATCTCGTAGGTTTTGGATCATCGTCTTTTCATTGTCATTTGTTTCTAGGTATTTTTTGATTTCCTCTTTGATTTCTTCAGTGATCTCTTAGCTCTTAAGTAGTGTACTGTTTAGCCTCCATGGGTTTGTATTTTTTTACAGATCTTTTTCCTGTAATTGATATCTAGTCTCATAGCAAGAACTCAGAAAAGATACTTGACATGATTTCAATTTTCTTAAATTTACCAAGGCTTGATTTGTGACCCAAGATATAATCTATCCTGGAGAATGTTCCATGAGCACTTAAGAAGAAAGTGTATTCTGTTGTTCTTGGATGGACTGTTCTATAAATATCAATTAAGTTGGGCTTCCCTGGTGGTGCAGTGGTTGAGAGTTCACCTGCTGATGCAGGGGACATGGGTTCGTGCCCTGGTCTGGGAAGATCCCACATGCTGCAGAGCAGCTGGGCCCATGAGCCATGGCTGCTGAGCCTGTGTATCTGGATCCTGTGCTCCCCAACGGGAAAGGCCACAACAGTGAGAGGCCCGCATACTAAAAAAAAAAAAAAATCAATTAAGTCCATCTTGTTTAAGGTATCATTTAAGCTTGTGTTTTCTTATTTATTTTCAGTTTAGATGATCTGTCCATTGGTGAAGTTTGGGTGTTAAAGTCCTCTACTATGATTTTGCTCCTGTCGATTTCCCCTTTTATGACTGTTAACAGTTGTCTTATGTATTGAGGTGCTTCTATCTCGGGTGCATAAATATTTACAATTGTTATATCTTCTTCTTGAATTGATCCCTTGATCATTCTGTAGTGTCCTTCTTTGTCTCTTGTAATAGTCTTTATTTTAAAGTCTATTTTGTCTGATATGAGAATTGTTACTCCAGATTTCTTTTGATTTCCATTTTCATGGAATATCTTTTCCCATCCCCTCACTTTCAGTCTTTATGTGTTCCTGGATTTGAAATCAGTCTCTTGTAGACAGCATATATATGAGTCTTGTTTTTTGTATCCATTCAGCCAGTCTATGTCTTTTCGTTGAAGCAGTTAATCCATTTACATTTAAGGTAATTATCGATATGTATGTTCCTATTACCATTCTCTTAATTGTTTTGGGTTTGTTATTGTAAGTCTTTTCCTTCTGTTGTGTTTCCTACCTAGAGAAGTTCCTTTAGCATTTGTTGTAAAGCTGGTTTGGTGGTGCTGAATTCTCTTAGATTTTGCTTGTCTGTAAAGGTTTTAATTTCTCCATCGAATCTGAATGAGATCCTTTCAGGTTAGTGTAATCTTGGTTGTAGGTTTTTCCCTTTTATTACTTTAAATATGTCTTACAGTCATCCACTCCCTGCTGTCTTGCAGAGTTTCTGCTGAAAGATCAGCTGTTAACCTTATGGGGATTCCATTGTATGTTGTTGTTTTTCCATTTATGCTTTTAATATTTTTTCTTTGTATTTAATATTTGATAGTTTGCTTAATATGTGTCTTGGCATGTTTCTCCTTGGGTTTATCCTGTACGGGACTCTCTGCACTTCCTGGACTTGATTGACTTTTTTTTTTTCCCCCATATTAGGGAAGTTTTCATCTATAATCTCTTCAAATATTTTCTCAGTCTCTTTCTTTTTCTCTTTTTCATCTGGAACCCCTACAATTCGAATGTTGGTGCATTTATTGTTGTCCCAGAGGTCTCTAAGACTGTCCTCAATCCTTTTCAATCTTTTTTTCTTTATTCTTCTCTGAAGTAGTTATTTCCACTCTTTTATCTTCCACCTCACTTATCTGTTCTTCTGCCTCATTTATTCTGCTAATGATTCCTGTAGAGAAATTTTAATTTCATTTATTGTGTTGTTCATCATTGTTTGTTTGCTCTTTAGTTCTTCTAGGTCCTTGTTAAATGTTTCTTGTATTTTCTCCATTCTAATTCCAAGATTTTGGATCACCTTTGCAATCATTACCCTGAATTATTTTCAGGTAGACTGCCTATTTCATCTTCATTTGTTTGGTCTGGTGTGTTTTTAACTTGCTCCTTCATCTATGGTGTGTCTCTGTGTATTTTCATTTTGCTTAACTCACTGCATTTATGGTCTCCTTTTAACAGGCCACAGGTTTGTAGTTCCCGTTGTTTTTTGTGTCTGCTCCCAGTGGTTAAGGTTGGCTCAGTGAGTTGTGTAGGCTTCCTGGTGGAAAGGACTAGTGCCTGTGTTCTGGTGGATGAGGCTGGATCTTGTCATTTTAGAGGGCAGGACCACATCCTGTGGTGTTTTTTGGGGTGTCTGTGACCTTATTATGATTTTGGGCAGCCTCTCTGCAATAGGTGTGGTTGTGTTCCTGTCTTGCTAGTTGTTTGGCATAGGATTTCCAGCATGGTAGCTTACCCATCATTGAGTGGAGTTGGGTCTTAGCATTGAGATGGAGTTGTCTGGGAGAGCTTTCACCATTTGATATCACATGGAGCTGGGAGGTCTCTGTTGGAGCAATGTCCTAAATTCGGCTCTCCCTCCTCAGAGGCACAGGCCTGACATGCGGCTGGAGCGCCAAAACCTTGTTAGCCACAAGGCTCAGAAGAAAAGGGAGAAAAATAGAACAAAAGAGGAAAAAAGTAAAATAAAAATAATTAAAGGTATTAAAATAAAAAATAAAGAAAAATATTAAAAAGTAAAAAGCAATAAAAATAGAAGAAAAGAAGATAGCAACCAAACCAAAAACCAAATCCATCAATGATAACAAGTGCTAAAATGTATACTAAAAAAAAAAAAAAAAAAAAAAAGACTGAATAACCCAGGACAAATGGTAAAAGCAAAGCAATACAGACAAAATCACCCAGAGAAGCATACGCATACACACTCATAAAAAGAGGAAAAGGAATGAATATATATATATATATATATATATATATATATATATATACATATAAGGGTGGAAGAGAGCAACCAAATCAATAAACAAATCTACTAATGATAATAAACTCTGAATACTAAACTAAGATAAACATAAAACCAGAAACAAATTAGATTCAGAAAGCAAGCTCCAAGTCTACGGTTGCTCCCAACACCCACCTCCTCAATTTTGAAATGATTCGTTGTTTATTCAGGTATTCCACAGATGCAGCATACATCAAGTTGATTGTGAAGATTTAATCTGCTGCTCCTGAGGCTGCTGGGAGAAATTACCCTTTCTCTTCTTTGCTTGCATAGCTCCTGGGGTCCAGCTTTTGATTGGCCCTGCCTTTCTGTGTAGGTCGCCTGAGGGCATCTGTTTCTCACCCAGACAGGACAGGGTTAAAGGAGCAACTGATTAATGGGCTCTAGCTCATTCTGAGAGAGGGGTACAGAATGTGGGTCAACTCTGCAGTGGCAGAGGCCAGCATGACATTGCAAAAGCCTGAGGTGCACTGTGTGTTCTCCCAAGGAAGTAAGTTTTCCGTGGATCATCGAACCGTGGTAGTGGTGGGCTGCTTAGGCTCTCGGGAGGGGAGGTGTGGATAGTGATCTGTGCTTGCACACAGGCTTTTTGGTGGCTGCAGCAGCAACATTAGCATTTCATGCCCGTCTCTGGTGTCCATGTTGATAGCCATGGCTCTTGCCCATCTCTGGATCTCATTTAGGTGGTGTTCTGAATCTCCTCTCCTTGCGCAACTGGAAACAATGGTCTCTTGCCTCTTAGGAGTACCAGACTTTTTTCCGGACTCCCTTCCAGCTAGTTGCAGTGCACTAGCCCCCTTCAGGCTGTGTTCAGGCCACCAACCCCAGTCCTACCCCTGGTAACTGACCTCCAAAGCCAGAGCCTCAGCTCCCATCCCCAACCTGCCCTGGCGGCTGAGCAGACAAGCCTCTCAGGCTGGTTAGTGCTGGTCTGCACTGATCTTCTGTGCAGGAATCTGTCCACTTTGCCCTCTGAACCCCTGTTGCTGCCCTCTCTTCCATGCCTCCACAGCTTCCCGCATCCTCCCCACCCTGTCTCCACCAGTGAAGGTGCTTCCTATTGTGTTGAATCTTTTCCTCCTTCACAGCTCCCTCCCCAAGGTGCAGATCCCATCCCTATTCTTTTGTTTCTGTTTTTTTTCTTTTTTCTTTTGCCTTACCAGGTACGTGGGGAGTTTCTTGCATTTTGGAAAGTCTTAGGTCTTCTGCTAGCATTCAGTAGGTGTTCTGTAGGACTTGTTCCACATGTAGATGTATTTCTGACATATCTGTGGGGAGGAAGGTGATCTCCACGTCTTACTCCTCCACCATCTTGAAAGTCTCCCCCCCTACACTGGTCATTTTTGAGTTCACTATTGTGATCTGGCTTTGGTAGAGGGAAAAGGGAGTGTCAGAACTACATCTCTGCCATTTACTTTTAGTCTCAAAGTAGCTGAATATGGTGGGCAATTTGCTTAACAGTGTATTGGTCTCTCTATATTTCTACCTCCTCTCTATGAATCATGTGGGTAAATTTGTACCACACAAAGCAGACCTTAGGAAAACAAGAATATTTCCTCAGACTCAGCTCCCACCCTCATCTATACTCTAGTACAATAATACAGGTCATTTTAGAAGTGATTAAATGCAGAATATACCCACAGCCTTTCTAACTATCTCTGGTATGCCTTTGGTTTTTTGCACAGAGAAGTCTTCAGAGATCTCCTTCCAGAATTCTAGATCAGAAGGGGTGCCAAAGTCCTCCATTAAATATCCTCTACTCTTCTCCTTCTCCTAATCTTTGGTCCCTAAGGATGAGATGGGAACAGTATAGTCATACTTAACTTCATCACCCTTAATTCTCCACAACACTTGGGCTACAAGCTTCATATTTCATTAAGAAATGACTTTCAAATAGTTTCTAATTGATGTCGATATATGGTAAACCAGAACGTGTGTGTGTGTGTGTGTGTGCGTGCGTGTGTTACCAAACTGAAACAAAGCTTTTATAAGCAATCTTGCCTTTGTTTTCTGCATTTCACTCTACTTTTCTACCTGTGTCTATTTCACTTAAAAAAATTTAGTTACAACCAGAAAATTGATTTCAAGACCTAGTGATGAGTCTCTACCGTGGTTTAGAAAATCACACCATCCTACTACATAGAGCAATAAGGTTCATAGTTTAGCTCTAATTAGAACAATCTCTACTATATAATAGACCAGGAGATTTAGATCTTGGTATGTATATGAGGTTTAAGGAAATTTTTAAATATCATTCTTAAAAAATCCTCAACACCGAAGTTTCACAGATATTATCTTGCTAAAAGAGGGAATATAAAAGTATTAAGATCCAGATTGATACTCAAAATATCTATCCCAGAGGTGTACAAACTTTTTCTTAAAGGTCCAGATGATAAATATTTTAGGCTTTGTAGGCCATACAATCTCTTTTGCAGCTATTCACTTCTGCCTTTGTAACATGAACATAGCCATAGACAATATGTAAAAAAATCACTGACTGTGGCCCCATGTTCTAATAAAACTTCATTTAACAAAATAAGTGGTAATTTGCCTATTATTGTTCTAAATAAAAATCTTATTTTTTTCTCTCATAACAGTATATTCTCCAATTATTTATTTATTTGTGTGTTTTCCTGTTTTTCACATTTTCTCCCCACTTAACTCCAAGCTCCATGAAAGTACAGACCTCTTTTGTCTTTTATCTTTGCATTCCCAGTACCTAGCACACAGTAGAGACCCAATAAATATTTGCTGTCTTTTGTCAGCTCCCAAAAAGGCCAGCAGAATAAGCAAAGCCAGGTTTAATCGATTTATATGTAAAGGAGAATAAGACAGAGACAGAAGCTTAGCAGACCTTCGGATAGACATAAGGAGAGGATATTTATTTCCAGGTTTTGGTATTTAAAAGAAAGTTACTATGAACACCAGTGTACAGGTTTTTGTGTGGACACATGTTTTCATTTGCCTAAGCTAAATGAGCAAGAGTACTATTTCTGGGTTGTATGGTTAATTTTACAAGAAACTTCCAAGATAGTTTCAATAATGGCTTTATCATTTTACAATTCCATCAACAATTTATAAGAGACCTAGTTTTTTGTTGTTGTTGTTGCTTTTGCAGTACGCGGGCCCCTCACTGTTGTGGTCTCTCTCATTGCGGAGTGCAGGCTCCAGATGCGCAGGCTCAGCGACAATGGCTCACGAGCTCAGCTGCTCTGGGGCATGTGGGATCTTCCTGGACCGAGGCACGAACCCATGTCCCCTGCATGGCAGGCGGACTCTCAACCACTGCGCCACCAGGGAAGGCTGAGACCTAGTTTTTTTACATCCTCTTCAGCCCTTGGTATTATCACTATTTTATATTTCAGCTTGCCTAATGGATGTATAGTAGTATCTCATCATGCTTTAATTTGCATTAACAGCTAATGAGGCTGAACATTTTTTCATGTATCTTATAAAATGGAGGACAGATTATGACAGAGTTTATACATTTGGATTGGTGGACCCAAAAAAGACTGAGTCTTAAAGCAGAGTATTGATAAGGAAATTTTTATTCGTTCAGTCATGAATTTCAGTAAAAGATATTTCTTTGAACAATTAATTATTTTTCTCTGATATTAATATGAAAAAGAAAAGAATATATGTTTCTTCCCAAACACTGGATCAGAAAAACATGTTAATATAGATAAAGAAAAGAATATTGATATCAATCAGTTCTCAATTAATTGAATGATAATTTGAATGTTATTATTTTGAGGTGTTTAGTTGTTTTCTCATATAATAGCAGTATATATCAAATTAGAAGTCTAAAATTTTAAATTCAACCAAAGTGAAATTAAGAAAGTAAATATTGACAATACATCATATGCATCATTTCAGAGGTAAATAATACACAATAAATATCATTATTTTTTCTTGATATTTTAACAGAAGTTATGACATTTAAACTCGCATCCCTGTTTATCATATTCCAGCACTAAAGTGATCTCAGAGTAACATAAAAGAAATATACTACTGCTATATATTGAGAAGTCTTGCTTTGGAGTCGTAACATTGCCATTCACCAGAAGTTTGTCATGGGTAACCATTCAAAATTTTAGTTTGCTCTCGTGCATAAAGGAATAAAATTTAAGGCTACTCACAGGGTAAATATAAAGATCAAATGATATACTATATAAAATACCTCTTTCATATGTAAGAGCTAAAACTCTATATAAATGTACGATGTTAGCAGTTTTTAGAATGACTCCCTGTTTGATACAGTATAGTGGTTAACAAATATGTCTAAAGTTGAATGACATAGGTTGTAAAACAAAGTTTTACCCCTTACCATGTATTAATCTATCTAAGCACCAGCTTCCTCACTACAAAGCATGATAATAAACTTGTATTCAGAGAAATCAAAAATAAGAGCTTATAAAGCGCTTCAAACAATGCTTGACATGGTAACATGATGTTAGTCATTACTAAATTACTAAGTCCTATTATTATACATATATATGTTTTAAAAAATCTATATTTTGCTCTCCTTCTTATTTTGCTAGTAGCTTACAACACTGAATCTTTCAGTAGATGATGAACTTTGCAATAGCAGGGATCAAGAAAGCCACCATGTTTTTGTTTTTTGTTTTTTGTTTTTCCTTAGGTTTTGTGGTAATTTTTATGGGAATCAGTTAATTGTATATAATTTCAAAAAAACAGGCATATCAATGGGTGATAGTGAAAGTATAAATAAAAAAGATTTTTTACTCAAATCGTTTCTGTATAGATTACAGTTATAATATATTTAAACATACATTGTAGGCAGTTCAATTTTTTCTGAGGTATAATTGACATGTAACATTATATTATTTCAGGTGAACACATATGATTACATATTTGTATACAATGCAAAATGATCACCACAATAAGTCTAGTTAACATCTGTCACCATACAGGGTTACAATTTTTTTTTTCTTGTGTTGAGAACTTTTAAGATTTACTCTCTTGGCAACTTTCAAATATACACTATACTATTAACTGACTATCATCACTGTGCTGTACATTACATTCCCATGACTTATTTTATAACAAGAAGTTTGTATCTTTTGAACCTGTTCACCCATTTTGCCACCTCCAATCCCTCTTCCCCTCTAGCAACCACCATTCTGTTCTCTGTATTGATGTGTTTTGTTTTATTTTACTGGTTGGTTTGATTTGTTTTTTAGATTACACATATAAGTGAAATCATATGGCATTTCTTTGTTTTGTTCTGCCTGACTTACACCACTTGGCATAATACCTTCTAGGTCCATCCATGTTGTCAAAAATGAAAAGATTTCATTCTTTTTTTTTTTTTTTACAACTGAGTAATATTCCATTATATATACCAGATCTTCTCTTCATCCATCAGTGGGCACAGGTTTTTTCTACCTCTTGGCTATTGTAAATAGCATTGTGATGAACACAGGGGAGCATATATCGTTTAGAAATACTGTTTTCATTTTCTTTGTATAAATACCCTGAAGTGGAATTGCTGGATCATATGGTAGTTCTATTTTTAATTTTTTGAGGAACCTCCATAATGTTTTCCATAGTGCCTGCACTAATTTACCTTCCCACCAAGAGTGCATAAGAGTTTCTTTTTTCCACATCCTCACCAACACTTATTTGTTGTCTTTTTGATCATAGCCATTGTAACAGGTGTGAGGTGATATCTCATTGTAGTTTTGATTTGCATTTTCCTGATGATAAATGATGTTGAGCATCTTCTCATGTAGCTGTTGACCATCTGAAGGTCTTCTTTGGAAAAATGTTTATTGAGATCCTCTGCCCATTATATAGGGTTTGTTTTTTCTGTTATTGAGTTGTATGAATTATTTATACATTTTGAATATTAACCCCTTACTGGACATATGATTTGCAAATATCTTCTACTTGTTTATTTTTGCTTTTGTTGCCTTTGCTTTTGTAATTAGGTCCAAAAAATCATCACCAAGACCCAGGTCAAGGAGCTTACCGTCTGTATTTACTTCCAGGAGTTTTATGTCTTTAGATCTTATATTTAAGTCTTTAATCCATTTTAAGTTAATTTTGTGTATGGTGTAAGATAATAGTCTAGTTTCCTTCTATAGCATGTGGCTGTCCATTTTTCCCAACACAGTTTATTGAAGAGATGTGCTTTCTCTATTGTATGTTCTTGCCTCCTTTGTTGTAAATTAATTGACCATTTACACATGGGTTTATTTCTGGGCTCTCATTTTTGTTCCATTGGTTTATGTGTCTGTTTTTAAGATTATACCATATTATTTTGATTATGATAGCTTTGTTATATAGTTTGAAATCAGGAAGTATAATGCCTCCAACTTTGTTCTTTCTCAAGATTGCTTTGGTTATTCAGGGTCTTTGGCTATTTCTAGTTTCATACCAATTTTAAAATTGTTTGTTTTATTTCTGTGAAAAATGCTATTGGAATTCTTTACAGAGATTGCATTTGAGTCTGTAGATTGCTTTGGGTAATATGGACATTTTAACAATATTAATTTTTCCAATCCATGAGCACAACATATTTCTATTTACTTGTGTCTTCTTTAATTTTTTTTCATCAAAGGACACCCATTCTTGAACTCTGCCAGGGTCTAGCTCAATGACTTGATTGTATGTTGTGGCTCATAGATACTTATTAATGAATCAATATGATATGAATCAATAATATAAGTTTAATAACAGTATAAAGTTTTATTTTTCTTAGTATTTATGTTAGTACTATGAATAATGTGTAATTTACAAATCAGGAGGCTTCAACCTTAGTCTTCTTTGTTAATTGCTTTAGGAAAAATTTCTTTCATACTGATATTTTCTACACTACTTAAAGAAACTGGTAATTAAAGTTCTTTTTTAACTGTGTATATATTTACTCTTCAACCTGTACAGTAAAGAGAAAGCAGAAGATTTTTAAAACAAAGCTTTGGACAATTTGTGGTCCCAGTTTTAGAGCCGAGATTATGATTCTTATAAACTCAGAGAAAATATATAGTTTGGGGGTAGACACAAGAAGTAACAGCTCCATATATATATATTTTAATTCCACTAAGTTCAAATGTATTTCCAATCTTTGTCTTCATCTTAATTTGGTTTATTTGTATATACCCAAATAATGATATTTTAATTAATTATGCTGGACTTTATTTTATTTTTGGACCTTTAGTTATGGATTAATATAAAAGCAAAGAGCATGATGATGTTCACAGTCAAGAATAAAACTTCCCTGAAATATAATACTGGAATTTCAAATTTCTAAGTGAGTATTTGGAAAAATAAAAATAAAAAAGTCAATGGAAATGTTTAAGGAAGGGCTATTCTCTTCACTTTAACTGAAACCTTTCTCTCTTATTACCTATAAAGGGGACAGACAACTCCACTTAGCCTCTTCTTAAATGAGTTTTCTTCAGTAAGGGGCAGGAGGATTTTTCCCCCTGGTACAATTATTAAAATAAATTATTTTTGTTTTTCTTTAGATGCTTTGCCTTTGAGATGGGCAAGAATGAACACAGAGCTAAGTAATATTTAAATGACCCATGTCAATTTTATTTTTGCTAATTTAATACACCTTATAGTTACTGACATATAATTTAACATTTATACCCTAAACAGCATAAGTCAGATACTGTTTCCTCATGGAGAGTGTAGCATAGAAAAATACTGAGGGAATATTTGTCATATAGATTAATTATTGCAGAAAATCAGAAAAGCAATATTACAACAAGCCTTGGAAATAACTTCGCCTAGAATCAGGATGCTGGATCTTACATAATTCAGAACCCTTAAATTTATTATAATGAAATTCTACCTGCATATGAATGGGAGGTACAATAAGACCAAAGATGAGGATAATTGTAGATTTCTCCCTCTCTCTCTCTCTCTCATACACACACACACACACACACACACACACCTTCCAACTTCTACTAGGAAGGTTGTCAGTTATTTAATTTAAGATAATTGACAGAATCATTGAGGTGTTAGTTCAGAACTGCTAACGAATATCATATCTGTACTACCATTTTGTCAGAAGGGCACAGACTCTCACTTCACCTGCCTGGAAAACACTTCTATCTCCTCTTTGCCAAATCAATTGCTACCAAATTTTCAGGATGTCAAATGAACCTCACTTAAAAAAAAACAAATGAACAAACAAACAAAAAACTCTTATTAAAACATATTTGAATAATCCAGTTTAGAGGAATTTCTCTTTTACTGAATGTAATAGCATTTAAAAGCTGAAGCACACAATTGCATTTGGATTGTTTTTGTTTTCTTCTTTTTTTTAAATTTCATTGTTCATCATTGATTTCAGGTTAGTTAATCTTGTCTTCCTATTATTACTTTTACATCAACCAGAGATAGAAATATCCAAGTAAATGCTCTATTGGTTGAACACTTTGAGGTCACTTGGATAATAACATTTAACACACCAAAAGAAATGTTTTCTAAAAATGATTTTCGGGACTTGAGAGATCATGCCTGCTCTAAAACCTGACAGACTTGTACTCTTATTACTAGGCATTAAAGGGATGTCAAATTTAGAAGTTTTCTTTTTTCCTTCCTCCTTCCCTCCTTCTCTTCCTCCTTCCTTCTTTACTTCCTTGCATTCTGTCTTTACATATTCTTTCTTAAGTCTTTACTCTTCTGCAATATTTCACTTCATTGATGGCATTTATAACAAGGGAAGTTTCAAAACTAATCATGTGATTATAAAGATAAGTTTGATGGTCAATGACTAAACTATTGAGTTTCTCTTCAAGCAGACTTTGTGTTTTGTTATCAAGATATCTTTATTGTTTTCCTTAGTCAAAGGAATATTATTCTAGAAAGGAAAATTGAGAGATATAAAGCTATCTTATAAGCTCATTCAAGAATGTGACATACTGTTTTTCAAAATGCTTATTTTATGTCAGTAAATAAATATTACTGAACATCATGAGAACAGGCTAAAAAATAGCAGCCTTGATGAATGAACAAGGTCAAATGTATATTTTAACATATTTTTTTGATCAAAGGTTGGACTTCAGTCAGTCTGCGTACTTCTGGTACTCTAAAATTTAGAAAAGGATAACAACATTATAGTAGTGTACAGATGATAAATTTCACCCAACAGAATTGGAGTTTAACTAAACTATCAAAATTATTTTATTTATAATTCACAGATGTTAAACTGATTTCTATGGAACATTTGGAAATACAGTTAGGTAGAACTCCCTATCTTGTACATTATTGATAAAAAGTGTATAAATACAAAATTTCTTAAATTTAATTAAGCTTTAACATATGTTTGATTTAATTTTTCTGTTAGCTGTTACTGATTTATCCATGTTTAGTTAATATGTCAAAATTAATTGCACTGTGTTAATTTGCACAAAAGTATGCATAACATATTCAGAAATACATTTCTTTTTATTTAATATTGTTCACTTTTAATACCAAAGATCAATGTATTTATTTAATGAGAAGAGGTTTCACAGTATTTCATTTAAATGAAATTTGAATTTATTTTATGTAACTGAAAAGTTTGATTGAAAGGGGTTTTGGTATAGTTTAATAAGACACTTTTCTAGAAAATTAAGGAAAATATTTAATTTTTTTTTGGTTTGGTTTATATTTAGTTTTTCATTTGCTTGCTGTTATATATAAAATGACATATGCTACAGGAAGACTTAGTAATGTGAAAGGAAGAGATAGATTATCACATACATAAAATAAATTAATGTATAAATAATATAAGCAAAGTAATTCTTATATTTTACCTAAGTAGACTGCTTCACAGTTTATAAGGTACATTCACGTATAATCTTTTTGACTTGCTAAGTAAAATTGGGAGGCAAAAAATGAGTTGAGGGGAAAATGTGACCAAAGAAGTAGAGTGAATAGAATCAGCCAGTTGTGAAAGGCAGGATAATATTCCCCCAAAGACACCTATGCCATAAGCTATGGAACCTGTGAATATGTTAGGTTACATGGCAAAGAGTCATAGAAGTTGAATCTGGACTCAAGGTTGCCAACCTGCTGAATTTAAGATTGGGAGATTTTCCTGGATTATCTGTTTGGACCTAATATAATTAAAAGAGTCCTTGAATATGGAAGAAGAAAGCAGATAAGAACGTCAGAATGATATGATGTTAGAAGGACTCAGTCACCTATTGCTGGTTTAAAGACAAAGGAAAGAGGCCATGAACCAAGGAATGTAGGTGGCCTCTAGAAACTGGAAAAGGCAAGAAAAGAGATTCCCATGTAAAGCCTCCAGAAAGGAATGCAACCTTACTGACATCTTGATTTTAGCCCAATGAAACCCAAGTCAGACTTCTGACCAACAGAACTGTAAGATAATTAATTTGTAATGTTTTAGCCACTAAGTTACTGTTAATTTGTTAGAGCAGCAATAGAAAACTAATGCATCAGCATTCTTTTACTGATTATTATCATATCTATTCTCCTAAGCTAATATTAGACTCCTTTTGTCTAATAAGAATAATAGTTTTAAAAAATGGGTTCACTTGATTTTATTTGTGAATTCAGGGAAAAATGGAAACTTTATATTATCAACCACTGGAATCTTTAACATTTTACTTATTTTTTTCACTTAGGACAATATATATTTTTGTTTATTTAAGGCATTCTTACATCTCAGTTGAATTTTTCTTTCATTTCTATACTGTTTATTTTTTATCTTTTAATTTTTTGTTGTTTTTGTAAGTAATGTTTCTTCTATTATATTTTACTTGCTTTTAATGGTGCTAACTTTTGTTATGTTCATAAAATCAACCAAATTTCTGAATTTAATTTTTTTTTTTAGCAATTTTTCATTTAAGTCTATTTGAGCTTCAGGTAATAATACTATCCTTAAGTAGTGAATTTTTTTCCCGCTTTAAAGTATATTTCTTTTCTTTTATCTTTAATTGCATTTTGTTAGTAGTTCCAGGACAATGTTAAATAATATTCAAGATCATTAGCATCCTTGCTTTTTTCTGACTTAAATCATGCTATTTTCAGGATTTCATCATTAAGTATGATGCTTAACATTTATTTGATTGTTCGTTTTAATTTTATGGTCATACAAAGCAAATAGAGCTAAATTCAGTATGCAACTCTGCTGCAGAACATTAGAAATGCAAAGTAAATATGAGATAGTGATTAGTCAATCTGATAAACACATTTTCTGCCTATGGAGAAGTACATTCTTACTCTGCCCATTACACATTGTGAATAGCACAGGATTGAGTGGGGTCACATTATCACAGACAGTGTTATCTACTGATAATCCTGGTAGGTAAATGTGAAGGCAACATATGTGCAAACTCCAAGAGTTTTTCAAATTAGAGAGAAAAAATAAAAATGTGGAAGTTTGAAGAATAGAAGACTGTCCAGAAAGTAGTGAGAGAAGGGAAATCTCAAGGTGGGAAAATTTTTGAACAAAGCACTCCCATTAGAAAACCACGGTGCACATTTTATTTAAATACACCTCCTCCTCACCTTTGATTGCAGGCTAAAATAGTAAATGGTAATATTTAAGAACTAACTTTTAGCAGGCATTTTGGAATATTTTTGGAAGATATTTCCCCCTAAATTGTAATTATTTTAAGATAATTTCCAAATTGCAGGAAAGGCTATTGCACATACTTATACTGGTGAATAGAAAGGAAAGCTTGGCATTGTCTTCAATCACCCTACTACTCAGATCAGAGCAGTGGAACTAGCATCATCTTAAGGAAAGATAGGAGTGCTGAAATTCCAGACTGTGATTAGCATGGAGCCATGGGGAAATGAGACAAACTCTTGTCCTCATAAAAATTACTTATTAAAGACACTGATTCCTGATGGGTCTGAACTGGGACTTGGAAATCAGGATATTATAAGGCAAGATTCAATTTATGATGAAGTTATTTTGTGAATATCTGAAATACAGCATATTTTCCCTTTAAAATTACACAAGTAATTCTATTACAAGTATTTCCATTTTCACTGTCGTGTGTGTGTGTGTGTGTGTGTGTGTGTGTGTGAGAGAGAGAGAGAGAGAGAGATGTATATTGACATGTATATTACAGTACAAGAGCATTGTTATTTGGAAAATTTTCTGAAATCTTCATTTATTTGAGTTACCAAAAAACTTTTAAAACATAACTTCATCTTTGCCATAAGCAAAAATTGTCCCCCAGTGGAATAAAATTTAATATTGAGAAATGATGTTTCTCTTACAATTAATTTGATCTGCAGGAAGTTTATGGAACTCATCATTTCAATAAGCAAGAGTAACCTGTTGTCTTAGTCCATTCTGCTGTAACAGAATAAAATAGACTGGGTGACTTTTAAACAACAGAAGTTTATTTCTCACAGCTCTGAATCCTGGGGAGTCCAAAATCAAGGTACTGGCAGATTTAGTGTCTGGTGAGATCCTACTTTCTTGTTCATAGATGACCATCTTCTCCCTATAATCTCACATGATAGAAGGGGCAAGGGAGTTCTCTGGGATCTCCTTATATGAACACTAATCCTATTCATGAGAGCTCCATCCTCATGACATAATCACCCTTTAAGTCCCTACCTCCAAATGTCATCACATTGATGTTAGGATTTCAATATATGAATATGCGGGTTGGGCAGGGGGTTGGTGGGGACACTAACATTCAGTCTTTAGCACCTGTCTTTTATGAAAACATATATACTACACATTTGAGTAATATCCAAATATGTAATATAAGACAATTACAGTACCCCATTATATAATTGTATTTTCATATTGATTAAAATACATACTTACCTAGTCATGGTTTTATTTATAATGGCTCAGAATTTTTCAAGACCAAATACCTCAAACACTTTATTTCAATAATTATGACGTCTAAAATGTAAATCAACTACCAAACTTATACCTATATAATTCAAAACATTCTATTTAGTTTTTAAAGTTACATTTTTAACTTGGAAGTGAGTTCAAAAGAAGAAATTAGACTAAGGTAGGTTATACCCTCAGCCTATGAGTCATTAGAATTTTAATAATTCAAAATAAAAAAAAATATGACACAGTTTGGGTAGTCCAAGAAAGAGATTCACACTGGAGTTTCTTTGGCAGACTCTTCATTAGCGAGTGTTCTTGGAATCAATGATTCCATGATGAAGGGGAAAGAGCAGTATGGTTCAGAGGGAGAAGTCCCGACAACCAAAGTATGGCCATGTCTGGAGCTAGTATGATTTATCAGAGTTATCCTGTTGGAAACCAAAATAGCCAGACCTTTATATTGTGCCTCTATCAGCCACTGGATATGAGCTGTGGGAAGAGTATGACTTGGATCTCCAGATCTGTACAGCAGAGGGAATCCCTGAAGGACCTGAGAGCTGAAGGCTATCTTCCAACAGCACTGCTAGCAGCACTTTCACTACTTTTAATAGAATCTAGGATACATCACAGTGTCCACCACTTGTACTGCTTGTACCCACTTCCTATACATTTTGGCAGCAGTTTTTCCAAAGTTTAGATGGGCCTCTGTTCATGGGGAATCTTAGAAGTAGGAGATTAATAAGACAAATTAAAGCCCCCCCCCCAATGTTTTAATGTTGCAATAGATACCTGTCTTCTTTTTCTCTTATTCATCCTCAATTCTGCTCCTCTTCAGCTTATAGTAATTCCTGTAGCAGTCTTGAAGTATTTCCTGATGACATGACACAGATGCTTGTGCCCAAGGGGTCACCATGCCCTTCTCAGGCAGAAGTTAATGTATTTACCCATTTACCATCAGAATTGGGCAGGAATGTACCAAAAGACATCCAAGCGTGTTCTCTGGGTGTCAAATATATCCCTTCCTGACCACATTGTGTAACAGAAGTTCTACCTCTGTCTGATGATCAGGGTTCCTGATTCCTGACAAATTGCTGACTCCTTTTTTTTGCCTGCTTATCCTTTGCATGAAGTCCAAAGTGGTCAGGTGTCAACGTGGTCACAGGACAATTAACATAAAAATAACATTCAAGCCTTTATTCACTTGCTGCAACAGTGTAAGCAAGAGACAAAATAGGCACTGCTTTCCCAATGATCCATTTTTCCCCATGGAATGGTAGCAGATGAGAGTCAGGTAAACTAGGGCAGATGAGGGAGCTGTCTTATTAAAAAGGGGTCCTGAATAAACTCCTGCCATTTATTGTTTTACTTTTTTGTAACTGGGGTCTGGAAGAGAAGAGTAGGAAGGAATAAGAGTGCAAATGTCCCAGGTCAGAGGGGAAAAAGTTGTCTCAGTCAATATCCCCTGTTAAGGAGGTGAAGGAAGAGCATCTCAGTTGATGCCTCCTGATTAGGAGGCCTCTGAACGGAGGTGCCTCAGAGAAGAAAGTGGATATGCATGGCTGATCCAGGGAAAAGACCTGAGTCCTTGACGATAACCATCTCCAGAAATCTGTAAGGCATGGCTGTACACTAAGTCTAGTGAGGGTAGGGATTTCCATGAGGCCTGCCAAACAAAGCCTTTGTAATTGCCAAAACTTTGGTCTGAAAAGTCATACAAGATTTTGACCTGAAGCCAGACTCCTTAACAAATAGCACCAGTCTCCTAGAATTCAGTCCAACTCTTGCTATGTCCCTCGGCTTAAATGTTTCTTCCATTGGGACCCAATCTTTCAGAAATAGAGTCAGATCCCACAGGTAAAGGGCTCAGTTCCAGAGACTGTCCTCCAGAAAGGCAATTGCAAGACCATGTTGGCAACTGTGCTTCTGACAGACTGCCTACAAATTGGAGATTCCAAGGACCCCCCCCTCCAACTCAGGATGCCAATAGAAAGTCTAGGTTGTTATCTGTACTTCAGACCAATTGGCTATAAATCATAGGTTCCCATTCCCCCCCACCTTGGGTCTGATTAATTTACTAGAACGGTTCACAGAATTCAGGAAAACCCAGTTTACTCACTAGATTATTGATTTATTATAAAAGAATATTGGAAAATAAGAATAAAGAGCAAGATGAAGAGATTCCTAGGGCAAGGCTTGGGGAAAGAGCTCAGAACTTCCATGCCCGTGTCACTCTCCTCAGTCTCCGCGTGTTCACCAATATGGAAGCTCCCAATACTTGTCTTTTTGAGTTTTTATGGAAGCTTCATTACATAGGCAAGATTGATTAAATCATTGGCCATTGGTGATTAATTCAACCACCAGCCCCTCTCCCCTCCCTGGAGGTCCAGGGTGGGACTGAAAGTTCCAACCTTCTAATCACATGATTGGTTCCCCTAATAGTCAATCCCCACCCTTGGCTGGAATCAAAAGTCACCCTCCCTGAAGAGTTTTCAGGAGCTGAGGGCAAGAGATCAAATATTCCAAGGGTTTTGGGAGATGTGAGCCAGGGACTATGGTTGAAGCCCAAATATATATGAGAAGTGTGTATTTTCTCATCTAAATGGCCAAATACATTTTTTCCTATAAGTCACAATATCACAGGGTACATGTTCTTCAGTGCTCACTTACATTGGCCATCACTTTTTCCATATTTTTAAAAGTTAATCTAGTAGAGTCCACATCATATCCTGAGATCCTTGCCAGAATCTTAAATTCTGCATCTTAAGCAAATACTACTAAATCAATAAACTCTCATTTATTTAGTTGGATGTTCCAGCTCTCATGATCAAGGACCCAAGACTTAAGTCCACTCACGATGTCATGATCTGTATTAAATCCTCTAAATTAAAAATATTTGAAACTCATAAACAAACAAAAATATTTATAGCTTAACAATGTTTAATTGAAATGAATTTAATAAATTTTATTAATGTTCTGTAATATCTTCAGATTCTTATGTTTATATATCTTAAAACACCAATATTTTGAATACCAAAAAGGGGATAATACATTTATAACTCTATATTTGAGACAGTTAGAGTGTAAAATTCTCCCTTTATATTTTAAGCTCCCACACAATCCCATAGCTGATCTGCATCAAAGTATAATGTTATCTGTGTGTTAGCAACAGTGATTGCAACTTAAGTTTATCAAGGGAGAAACTATAGATAACTAAATATAGCTTTATAAAATAGACTGAGTTATTTCTTTACTATTTTATTGTTCCAAATGTACCTTTTGGCATGGATGAGACTTAACAGTAGTCTCTTTCACACAGTCGTATCCTGCTAAGTGTAATGGAAATTCTCCTAGAGTGCTGAAAGAACCTCTGCGCTGTTGGCAACATTTCCCTATGCCTGATCTTGTGACAGTAGTTGTCCCAGATGACTTTCTCAAGGATATTTGTATAACAAACAGCCTTGTATGATGAATATAGGAAATTTCCCAAAGCCAGAGGGCAGATTTCCTGTTCAGGATTATAATGTGTCCTTCTGAAGAGACAGTTTAGGCAGGCTTTCTAGAATTCCCTTATATGATTTTAGGATTTCCTAATCTCAGGGTTCATCAGCTGTGACACAGACCCACTGCATGGGCAGCATCCACCAAGGCCTGCTTCTGCATTGTTCTCATGGGTTTTCAGCTGTGTTTTCTATGTCATATAACAGCTTACTACAATTTCATGGCTTAAGACAACATGCGGTTATCATCTTACACTTTCCATGGGTCAGGGATCCAGACAAAGCTCAACTTGGTCCTGTGATCAGGGTTTCACAAGGCTGCAGTTAAGGTGCCAGCCAGGATCCTTGGTCATCTGGAGTCCCAAAAGAGGAAGAATCTGCCTACAAGCTCCTTCAGGTTTTTGTACAATTACTCGTGGTTGTATGACTGTGGCCCTCAGTTTTCCTTGTTGTTGACTAGTGGTTGCTCACAGTTCTTAAAGGTCTCCTGCAGTTTACTGACAAGTGGGTTCTCCAACACAGGGTTTACTTCATTAAGCCCATAAACTGGATTTGGTATCCAGCTCCAATCTACTAAGATAGAGTCTTACTTAATATAATGTAATCATAAGGTGACATGTTATCACCTTTGCCATATAGTGTAATCTAACCATAAAAGGGCTGTATTATCATGTTCACTATATTCCTTTTGTTAAGAGCAAGTCATAGATCCCTCTCACACTCAAGGGGAGTGGATTACACAAAAGCATAAACATGAGATGGGTTACCTTAGGATCTTACCATCACAGTGCACTAGGGGAACTGAGGCAAAAACATGGTGTCTATGGCCTGGGAGCAATAAAGCCCTTTGCTTCTGATCAGGAGCTCTGTGTCTTCTGCCAGCATCTATGTATCTGTGGCAGGACAATTTTTTAGTTCACAAGTATAATAAAATCTGATTATAGTTCTTAACATTATTTTTTTCTAATCTAGTCTTTGATATATTCATAGGCTAATAAGAGCGTGAGATAATATTATCTTGGTCCATTTTCCCCCTTAGTAGTAGAAGATTATCCAGAGCAACTTCTATGTAACTACATAGTATCTCCATCTTCATTACTACAGAAAACCAGAAATTTTATATTTGTAAGGACAGGTACAGTTGGAAGCTGGTAGTTCACATCTTTTTTTTTTTTTTTTTTTTTTGTGGTATGCGGGCTTCTCACTGCTGTGGCCTCTCCCGTTGAGGAGCACAGGCTCCAGACGCACAGGCTCAGCGGCCATGGCTCACGGGCCCAGCCGCTCCGCGGCTTGTGGGATCTTCTCGGACCGGGACACGAACCCGTGTCCCCTGCATCGGCAGGCGGACTCTCAACCACTGCGCCACCAGGGAAGCCCGGTAGTTCATATCTTAGTCTTTACCTGTGTAAGCGCTCTTCAATCTATGACTTTAATGTTTAAATCAATTTTAATCAATTCATCTAGAGTATAGTTACATTACCAATTTACTTAATTTGAATCTTTTTAGACCCCTAGAGTACAACCAAAATGACTGTGGGAAAGGTAATATACCAGAACTCAGTAATGAAATTTAAGGCCAGTGAACTGAATGGAACATAATCTCTCTTTTCTAAACTTGACAGATTCTCATGTCTTTATAGAAACAATAAATATACCATCAAGGTGGTTTTGAAATGCAGGTTGCTTTAAGACTTGTGATAAAATGGCTTGTTTTTCTATAGACTACTTCCAATATGAGTTCAAAGATCACCTGTTGAATAGCCCATAAAAGGTCCATTATGTCATTTTGAACACATCTGTCTGCCAAACATTCAAGATCATAATAAGAAATTAAACAGTTTAAAGGAGATAAAGTTGTGAAAGTTAAATGGTGAGACAGTGCAGTGCTCTACTGTTAAAGAAGTTATTTCAACAGCATAAAGTGTTGACGGCTCTTTTGCAGCTTGCCTTAAGCATAGTCTTGTCCTATTGTCAAAGAAATACGGTGTGTAGTTCAACCAGGTATATTCTGTCTCCATAATTTGAAGGACTTCCATTCCTCTCTTCTAAATTATTCTTTCTATAATCATTCCAGAATTTAACAATAGTAGCCATTCATTGCCATTACATTAAAATAAAGAAGACAAAAGCTTCCTCCTTCATACTATAGGAAGCCTCTTGCTGGAGATGGGAAAAAATAAAAGATGTCTTTACTTTTCTTCAATCCCTGTAAATCTCCACATGAGCACTGCATCTGATTCTTAAGTGTTCCTTTTCTTTTCAACACCTCTCCAAGCATTCATTTTAAACTCCCAGAAAAGAAGAAAATATTCTTCATTTTTTCATGAGCCACGCAAAATCACTGGTTTCCTGGTTACCAGTTTCAATCCCACTACAAATCACCAGAGTCACCTTTTCACCTCAGAATCCTCAACAGCTTCCAATCATATGTTTGTCAAGGTTTCCCATGCTTTAGAGTATAGAAATATACCCTGGTGAAGTTGTGAGAAATACAGTCTTTCAGGCCCATGCCCATAGTGGCTAAGTCATAGTTCTGCATGATTTTGCACACATTCTAGTGTATAATTTTCTTAAAAACATTTTACTAGCAAAGCAGTTGTGTCTTGTTAAATGTTTAATAATCAACCCTGCAGGAAAAGAAAAAAAAAAGAAAGAAGGCAGGAATAATGAAAGAAAGAAAGAAAGAAAGGAAGAAAGAAAGAAAGAAAGAAAGAAAGAAAGAAAAGAAGGAAGGAAGGAAGGAAGGAAGAAGGGATGGATGGATGGAGGAAGGAAGGAAGGAAAGAAGGAAAGAAAGAAAGCAAAGGGACAACATTAGAAATTTGCAATTACCATGTTAATACTTCCAACATGGCCAATATCAAGCTACCAAAGTTATGTCATTGGAAACAAAATGAAGAAAATAGGTGCACAAATAGGTCTCTAAGCCAGTAGGGATCAGCTCCAGCACACCACTGCACCTAGATGACTGTACTTCTACTAAATTGCTTGCACTCATATATTATTTACTGCTAGAATCTGTGCTTTACTTGCTCCCTCTCTGGAATTTAGAACTTTCCTTTACATCTGCCTGATCATTTCCTAAGGCTACTAATAATCCATCTGGGAAGCTATTGTCCAAGCAGCAATCCCAAAGTTAGGGGTGAATATTTCTTTCATATGAATCACATTTTAGTGCAATTATCTATTTAAATGTCTATTTTTACCTTAAAGTATGTTATCAGGAACTATATCTCATTTATCTTGGTATCACCAGAGTGTAACAAAATGTAGGAAATAAATGTTTCTTTATAAAACTCATAACCCACCATAAGCAATTAATACTGACTCACCAATATCCAATATTAATTTATCATTGATTTAATATTGAGACATTTGAAATACATCAAAGAGAAGTTGGGATAGGGAAGTGATAAGGTGACTAGTGGATTTTAAAAGGATGGATAATTGGAAAAATATAAGCAGTGCCTTGCTCAGAGAAGTCAACTGGCAAATTTTTGAGGTTGAAAACTCACTGCTGGTTTTATAAATAGTATAATTGTATTTTATTCTAGTAATCACTTTTTTTAAAAACGGATTTATTTTATTTATTTTTATTTTTGTCTGTGTTGGGCCTTTGCTGTTGCACACAGGCTTTCTTTGGTTGCAGCGAGCGGAGGCTACTCTTCGTTACGGTGAGCAGGTTTTCATTGTGGTGGCTTCTCTTGTTGTGGAGCACGGGCTCTAGGAGCATGGGCTTCAGTAGCTGTAGCACATGAGCTCATTAGTTGTGGCTCATGGGCTCTAAAGCATAGGCTCAGTAGTTGTTGTGCACGGGCTAAGTTGCTCTGCGGCATGTGGGATCTTCCTGGACCAAGGCTCGAACCTGTGTCCCTTGCATTGGCAGGCAGATTCTTAACCACTGTGCCACCAGGGAAGCTCAGTAATCACTTTTATAATTACACCAGCCAAGAATAATGAAGGTAATCAAATTTTAAGATTTAATGCATAAGCCTGAGGTCAAGGAGAAGGTATTAACCTCCTATGTTATTTTCTTCAAAGCTTCAGGAGCTAGTCAATACTAAAATCTAAATATAAAACTGAATAGAGTATAAGAAAAATATCATTACTGAATGCATTTTAATAGTATATCACTACAGAGTACTCATGTTTCAAGCCTTTATACCATGTTAACTCATATACCTATATTTTCCTATAGAATGTAGTATAGTAAATGTTTCCTACCTTTAGAGTCAAACTTTAGAGTAGAGAAACTAACTCAATGGATTCTTCTGATACTATGTGCATCTCTAGGTACAACTTCATAAAGTGAAAGTCTGAGTATTGTCAATTCACAAGAACAATTAATTAGTTGTCCTTTTTATGAATAAAAAACAAAATCTAATTTTGTTAGCACTGAGATTTCCAGGGTTTTCTGTTAAAGAAGTGACCATGGAGGACATTATCTTATCTAGTACTTTAGGGTTCTTCAAATTCTATGGTTCTGATATTCTAATTTGTCAAACCTTGTCTGCAATAAGTACACAGTTTATGTTAAAATGGCAACAGAGGTAAACTTTCTGATTCTATATATCAGTAATTACACTTAATTTTAAATTAATGTCATGCAAAAATCTTGTTAATTTATCATTTTAATTGAAATTCCTTTTGAAGTTATCAAAGAATTTAGAAATTTTAATTAATTACAATTTTTCTTTTTCCTTCAGGACAGTTATGTATTTCCTCATGCCTCATAGTTGTCATTCAAAAACTTAGAGGTTACAAATTTCTAAAGGTAACCTTAGAAAAACTTATTTCTTAATTTCAAATAGATTAAAATCTGAAGATGTTTAAGAAGGTCTAAAAAAACCTCTTCTTTCCCATATCATGTTCACATCTAGAAAAGATTAGCATATGTTGTTCTGATAAATATTCTATTTTTTATCTATTTTCTGTTTCTATTATTAATTTTCTATTAAATGGACACACTGAAATGTGAGATTGTAAACATTTTATCAATCAGATTATATATATAATATATACACATATTCTTTTTTATACTTCTTTTTATAAGAGCTCCCCCCCAAAGAAACACAATATTTAGAAAACTAAGCCAAAGAACCAAAAGGTATTGAATCTAACAAAATTGTTTGGAAATAAATGAATACTGTTGGATTAAATAAATGACTTTACTAATAATATATCAGAATATTAATTTACCAGATATTACCTATCACACTAAAATAGTGCAGCATAACACCTGATAATATACAAGGAAATAATTTACATAGCCATCACCAAACTTATTTTAGTATACTGAAGAAATAAAATTATAATGATAGTTTAGATGCCTTTGAATTTTATATTTGTTTTCTTTTATATAAGAAGAGTGAGGTAGTGGGATTTCCAAAAGGCAGTTGTAGAAGTTTGGTTGACAGTCTTCTCAGTTAAACATCATTTACTGGTGAACATTATAATAAAAACTATTGAAATCTCTGTAAGTTATCCTGATGACATACAGAAAATTAATAAATTTCATTCAAGAAAATCTAAGACATCTCAGTAAGAACACTGTGAGTCCATAGCATTTGAGCCAAGAGTTATTCTCATCCCCCTCCCCAGAACAGTATGACAGAAGCTCTGCTCTGATTAGCTTCTGTCACGAAGGTGGGGGTCCCTCTTCCCCCAGCTCCCAGTCTAGGGCTACAGTTTCACTGTAGGTGAAGCAGATCAGCAACATGTCTCATCCTACTCAGCTCCATGTTGCAAAAGTTAGATTCCAAAAAGGTGAAAGTGAGAGGATAGAGGCTAACTCCTATCCCATCTCCATTGTGGGGCAGGAAAACAGTCCCAGATTGGACCTAGTCCAGCCAAGCATTTAAACAAATAAAAAAGAAAAATGTAAATAATAAAATCAAGATCTGAAGCAAGGAGTAGTATTAAATGCACAGAGTTGCTATACTATGTTATTTAACCAAAATAATAAAAAGACTTAGCAATCTGGTGGAAAGTATTAGTATCACAACTTGTTAAAATGCATTAAAGTGTCCATTTCTCAAAACAAAAAAAGCATGAGGTGTGAAAAAAAAACAGGAAAATGTGACTTATATACAGGAGAAGAGAACAGAAATATTGTTTGCATTTCAGGGAAGCCCAAAAATTGGGTTTAAGAGACATACGCTGTAAAGCAGATATTGTAAATACACTCAAAATATAGAGAAAATTGTGTTTAAAGAATTAAAGGAGAGTATGATGACAATGTCTCATCAAATAGAAAATAATAATCAGGAGATGGAAATTTTGAAAAGAAACAAAATGGAAATTCTGGAGTTGAAAAGTACAAAAGTTGAAATAAAATATTCACTAGAAATGCTTCACCGATTATTTGAACTGTCAAAAAACAAATTTGTGAACTTGAAGATAGATTGACAAAAGTACACATTGATGAACAAAGAGAAAAAAAATAAAGAAAAATGAACACAGCTTCAGAGAAATGTGGAAAACCATCAGCACATCAATGTATTTGCAACGGAAATGTCAGAAGCACAGGAGAGAGAAAAAGGAGCAAAATAATTTTGAAGAAATAATTGCTTTAGCTCTTTCCAAATCTGATGAAAGAGATTAAATTACACATCTCAGAGGCTCAATGAACTCAAACTAGAATAAATACAAAGATACACACACAGACACATCATTATAAAATTCTTTATAAGCAAAAGCAAAAAGAAAGTCTTGAAAACAGCAAGATAAAACAACTTACCACTTACAGCTCCCCCTTCAATAAGATTAATAGCCAACCTCTCATTAAGAACAATAGAGCCCAGAAGGCAGTGGGTAAAATAATCAATGTCCCACCCCACTCCCCTAAGAAAGCTTATCAAGCAAGAATGCTATACTATACCTAGGAAAAAATTCAAAAATAAAGATGAAATAAAGACATTTCTAAAGGCAAAACCTGAGAGAATTAATTGCTAGGTAACCCACCTTCCAAAAAATACTAATGGAATTTCTTTAGGCAAAATCATATAAATCCAGATAGAAATTCAAATCCATGTGAAAAAGAAAAAAATCACCAGTAAAGATAATTATGTAATTATAGAAGACAGTATAAATATATATTACTTTACTTCTTTTCTTTTAACATATTTAAAAAGCTATTTTATAAAACTATATATCTATATATAGATTTATATATATAATATAACTATACATATATATAATTGTATTGTTTGGCTTATAATACATAGAGATGTAATAGATTTAGCACCAACAGCTTAAAGAAGGTAGGTGAAAATCTAGCTGTTTTGGAATAAGGAAATACCACCATATATGGTAATTAAATCCTCAGGAAGAAATGAAGAGATACAGAAATGGAAAATGGTAAGTTTAATATAATAAACACTGTAAATATATACTTGCTCTCCTTCCATCTCTAAGCTTCTTTAAAAGACATAAAATTATAAAAATTAATTCCTGGAACAATGTATTCAATGTATTTGTAAAATATGTAGATGTATTATGTGTAATAACAATAACACAAAAGAGGGGAAAATAGAGCTATGTAGGAGTAACATTTCTATATCTCATTAAATTATGTTAGTATAAGTCTAAAGTAGATTCTGATAAATTAATATATATGTGGTAAGCCCTAGAGCAACTACTAAAGACATAATGAAAAAATCTATAGTGGAAAAGACTATTAAAGTAATTACAGTGTTAAACTAAAAACCATTCACTTAATGCAAAAGAAAGCATTAAAGGAGGACTGGAGGAACAAACAACATATGAGGAAAAAAATTTTTAATAAAATGACAAACAATTCCAATTACGTCAAAAATAAAACTAAATGTGAATGGATTAAGCAATCTGATGAAAAAACACATTGTCAGACTGGGATTAAAAAAAAGAGAGACCCCAACTATATATTTCCTACAAGAGACATACTTTACATAAAATATACAATTAGATGGAAAGTAAAATATTTTTTAAAAGATCATGCAAACAGCAGTCATAATAAAACTGAAGTGTCTATACTAATGTCAGAAAAAAGACTCTTAATCTAAAAATATTCCTAGAGATGATGAGCATTATTTTATAATAAAAAATATCAATCCATCTTGAAGATATAAAAATTATAAACATATATGTACCTCAAATACATGAAAACAAAAGACAGACATAAAAAATAGACAATTCAGCTATGGTAGTTGGAGACTTCAATGTCTCACTTTTAATAATGGATAGAACACTAGGCAGAAGATTAACATGTATACAGAAGACTTGAATAACACTATAAACCAACAAGTCCTAACAGACATACAGAGAGCAAAATACCCCAAAACGGCTGAATATACATTAATCTCAAATGCACATGGGGTACTCTCTGGAATAGACAATATTCTAGGCTATAAGTGAAGCTAAATGAATTTTAAAGTATTGAAATAATACAAAGTATGTTCTCTAAATACAATGGAATAAAATTTTAAAGATCAATAGCAGAAAGAAATTTGTGAAGCTCACAAATACATGGAAAAGAAACGAAACACTTGTTTGACCAAGGGGTCAACTAAGACATCACAAAAGAAATTACAAAATACGTCAAAATGAATGAAAATGGAGACATAACATACCAAAACTTATGGATGCAGCTAAATCAGTTCTTAGAAGGAAATTTACAGCTGTAACTCACTGTATTAAAAAAGTGGAAAGATGTCCAATCAATGACCTAGACTTGCACCTTCAAACACTGGAGGGGAAAAAATAGAGCAATCAAGCAGAAACACGGAAATAATAAATATTATAACAGAAACACATGAAATGGAAAACAGAAAAAGAAACCAAATGACCCAGCAATCCCACTCCTGGGCATATCTGGAGAAAACCATAATTCAAAGAGATATATGTACCCCAATATTCATTGCAGCACTATTTACAATAGCTAGGACATGGAATCTACCTAAATGTCCATCGACAGAGGAATGGATAAAGATGTTGTACATATATATAATGGAATATTACTCAGCCATAAAAAATAATGAAATAATGTCATTTGCAGTGACATGGATGGGCCTAGAGATTGTCATACTGAGTGAAGTAAGTAAAGACAGAGAAAGACAAATATCAATGATATCGCCTAATATGGAATCTAAAAAAAAAATGGTACAAGTGAACTTATTTACAAAACAGGAATAGACTCACAGATGTAGAAAACAAATTTATGGTTACAGAAGGGGAAGGTGCAGAGGAATAAATTGGGAGTTGGGATAGACATATACACACTACTACATACAAAATAGATAACTAATGGGAACCTACTGTATAGCACAGGGAACACTACTCAATACTCTGTAATGATCTATATGGGAAAATAATCTAAAAAAGAGTGGATATATGTATATATATATATATATATATATATATATAGTTGATTCACTTTGCTGTACAGCAGAAACTAACAGAACATTGTAAATCAACTATACTCTAGTAAAATTTAATTTAAAAAAGAAAACAAAACAAAAAATTAATGAAAGCAAAAGCTAATTCTTGGAAAACATCAACAAAATTGGCAAATTTTTAACTGAATTTAACAAGGAAAATGAAAGAAGACAAATTGCTAAAATCAAAAATTAAAGTGGGAACATTAATACTGACATTACAGAAATGAAACAAATTATAAGGGAATGTTATGAACAATTGTATGTCACTAAATTAGGTAATTTTGACTGAACGGCTAAATTTCTAGAAAGACACAAATGACTGAAAAAGACAATTAAAAATAGATAAAACAAAGAGGTTTATTGCTTACTAAGAGAATATAGGACACAAACACATGATCTTCTAAATAGATGCAGAAAAAAAAAATCTAACATTCCAATAGTCTACCATAATAAAAACATTTAAACATAAATAAATAAGTGGAAACTTCCTTAATCTGATAAAAAGTTATCTATCAAAAAACCCACAGTTATGGACTTCCCTGGTGGTGCAGTGGTTGAGAATCTGCCTGCCAATGCAGGGGACAAGGGTTTGAGCCCTGATCTGGGAAGATCCCACATGCCGCGGAGCAACTGGGACCATGAGCCACAACTACTGAGCCTGTGCGTCTGGAGCCTGTGCTTCACAACAAGAGAGGCTGCAACAGTGAGAGGCCCGCGCACCGTGATGAAGAGTGGCCCCCGCTTGCCGTAACTAGAGAAAGCCCACACACAGAAACAAAGACCCAACACAGTTAAAAATAAATAAATAAATAAATAAATATATAAACCCACAGTTAACATAATGCTTAATGTTAATGAAAAAGTAAAAGCTTTCCCTGAAGACTATTTGCAGACTGATTTCTAACTATATGGAGATTTCCCATGGTAGGGAAAGAAGAAGTATGCCTTCATCTTGATATATATCTTTCTCAAATGTCTATGTGTACATTAATCCCCACAGTGTCCATGTTTCTTCCTCTGTAAAATGAAAATACAAAGGGGCAAGATCAAGATGGAGGAGTAGGAGGATGCAGAGCTCACATCCCCCCAGGAAAACATCAAAAATATATCTACATATGCAGCAATTCTTACTGAAAACAAACTGGAGACTGATATGAAGACTGTTGAAAAGCCAAATCTGTAAGACAGATATCCACAAGGAGTCAAGTAGAATGGAAGAAAAAGTAATCAGGTAAGGGCCTGTGCCCCTGGGAAGGGAAACAGAAGAGGATGGGGATTACACAGGCTTGGAGATCATCTCTGGGGAGTGAATGGTTCAAACCACATATTGGACTCACCAGCTCTGAGGTCAAATACCAGGAGGGTGAGTCCCCTTAGCTGGTTTGAAAACCAGTGGGACTGACAGTGGGGCTGTAAGAAACCTACACTCTGCTCATGAAGATTGTAAACACACTTGTTTACTACTGAAACTAGGCAGAGGAAGCAGATTGAAACTGGTTGGGACTCTGGCCAGTTTCCTTTGACTACCCCAGTGCATGTGACAACCACAGAGCAGAGAATTTGTTCTTGTCCCTCATGTTCCAACAATACTCCCCTCTAGGGCAAAGGTGCCAATGCTAGGAGGGAGGAAAGCACACACTTAGAGGGAATAGAACCAGCTTGATCTTGGCCCTGAGGGTTTCTACTCCCACAACTTGGGCCTTGCTGCCACACCAATAGGATGGTATTGGTCTGAGCCCAGGAGAGGCCCCATCTTACAACTGGCTCTGCCTCTATTCCCTCCATCTCCAGCTCCACATCCTACCAAAGTGCTGTCAGCACTCCCTGGGGGAAGAGATCACTCATGGTCACATCACAGCAAGCTCTCTCATGAAAGCCACTGGGAACACAGACTGTACAGATATGCTCCACCACTTCAAGACTGGGATAAGTAACTGCTTCACCTAATGTCATAGAGATAGAGAAAGGTAAGCGAAATGAGAAGATAGAGGAATTTGTTTCAAACAAAAGAAGAAAAAAACCCTGAAAGAAGCAACTAATGAAAGAGTGATAAATAATTTACCAGATAAAGAGCTGAAAGCATCAGTAGTAAGAATGTTAACTTAACTAGGGAAAAAAATAGATGATACAGTGAGAATTTTAACAAGGAACTTGAAAATATGAAAAAGAAGCAGAAAGAAATGAAGAATACAATAACTAAAATGAAAAATACACCAGAAGGAATTAATGGGAGAGTAGCTGATACATAACACATAAGTGACCCGGAAGATAAAATAATGGAAATCACCAAACAGAACAGCAAAAAGAAAAACAAATTAAAAAAATGAGAACAGATTCTGGAGAAGATGGCAGAAGAGTAAGATGCAGAGATCACCTTTCTCCCCACAGATACATCAGAAATATATCTACACGTGGAACAACTCCTACAGAACACCTACTGAACGCTGGCAGAAGACCTCAGACCTCCCAAAAGGCAAGAAACTCCCCACATACCTGGATAAGTAAAGAATAAACAGAAATAATAAAGAAAAAAGAATAAACGGAAATAAATAAAGAATAAACAGAAATAAAGAAAAAAAAAATAAACAGAGACAAAAGAATAGGGATGGGACCTGCACCAGTGGGAGGGAGCTGTGAAGGAGGAAAGGTTTCCACACACTAGGAAGCCCCTTCACAGGTGGAGACTGCAGGTGGTGGAGGGGGGAAGCTTCAGCACCACGGAGGAGAGCGTAGCAACAGGGGGACAGAGGGCAAGGCAGAGAGATTCCCGCACAGAGCATCGGTGCCAACCAGCACTCAGCAGCCCGAGAGGCTTGTCTGCTCACTCACCAGGGCGGGTAGGGGCTGGGAGCTGAGGCTCAGACTTCGGTTGGATGCTGGGAGAGGACTGGGGTTGGCTGCGTGAACACAGCGAGAAGGGGGCTAGTGCACCATGGCTAGCCAGGAGGGAATCCGGGAAAAAGGTTTGGAGCTGGCGAAGAGACAAGAGACTTTTTCTTCCCTCTTTGTTTCCTGGTGCGTGAGGAGAGGGGTTTAAGAGTGCTGCTTAAAGGAGCTCCAGAGATGGGCGTGAGCCGTGGCTAACAGCGCGCACCCCAGAGACGGGCATGAGATGATAAGGCTGTTGCTGCCGCCACCAAGAAGCCTGTGTGCAGACTCAGGTCACTATCCACACCACCCCTCCCAGGAGCCTGTGCAGCCCACCACTGCCAGGGTCCCGTGATCCAGAGACAACTTCCCCGGAAGAACACACATCATGCCTCAATCTGGTGCAATGTCACGCAAGCCTCTGCAGCCGCAGGCTCGCCCCACATCCGTACCCATCCCTCCCCGTGGCCTGAGTGAGCCAGAGCACCCGAATCAGCTGCTCCTTTAACCCTGTACTGTCTAAGCAAAGAACAGACACCCTCAGGGGACCTACACACGGAGGCAAGGCCGAATCCAAAGCTGAACCCCCAGAGCTGTGTGAACAAAGAAGAGAAAGGGAAATCTCTCCCAGCAGCCTCAGAAACAACAGATTAAAGTTTCACAATCAACTTGATGTACCCTGCATCTGTGGAATACCTGAATACACAATGAATCAATCCCAAATTGAGGAGGTGGATTTTGGGAGCAAGATATATTATTTTCTCCCTTTTTCCTCTATTTGTGAGTGTGTATGTGTATGCTTCTGTGTAAGATTTTGTCTGTATAGCTTTCTTTTCACCATTTGTCCTAGAGTCCTGACCGTCTGGTTTTCTTTTTGATTTTTTTTTATTTTAATTTTTTTTCCTAATAATTATTTTTTATTTGAATAACTTTATTTTATTTTATTCTACTTTATTTTATCTTCTTTCTTTCTCTCTTTCTTTCTTTCTTTCTTTCTTTCTTTCTTTCTTTCTTTCTTCCTTTCTTTCTTTCTAATTTTTCTCCCTTTTATTCTGAGCCATGTGGATGAAAGGCTCTTGGTGCTCCAGCCAGGAATCAGTGCTCTGCCTCTGAGGTGGGAGAGCCAGCTTCAGGACACTGGTCCACAAGAGACCTCCCAGCCCCACATAATATCAAACGGCAAAAATCTCCCAGAGATCTCCCTCTCAACACCAAGACCAAGCTTCACTCAACGACCAGCAAACTACAGGGCTGGACACCCTATACTAAACAACTAGCAAGACAGGAACACAGCCCCATCCACTAGCAGAGAGGCTGCCTAAAATCATAATAAGGCTACAGACACCCCAAAACACTCTACCAGACGTGGATCTGCCCACAAGAAAGAAAAGATCTAGCCTTATGCACCAGAACACAGGCACTAGTCCTCTCCCCCAGGAAACCTACACACCAGTGAACCAAACTTAGCCACTGGGAACAGACACCAAAAACAACGAGAACTACGAACTGCAGCCTGTGAAAAGCAGACCCCAATCACACTAAGACAAGCAAAATGAAAAGACAGAAAAACACACAGCAGATGAAGGAGCAAGGTAAAAACCCACCAGACCTAACAAATAAAGAGGAAATAGGCAGTCTACCTGAAAAATAATTCAGAATAATGACAGTAAAGAGGATACAAAATCTTGGAAATAGAATAGAGAAAATGCAAGAAACATTTAACAATGACCCAGAAGAACTAAAGAGGAAACAAGAAATGATGAACAACATAATAAATGAAATTAAAAATAATCTAGAAGGGATAAATAGAATAACTGAGACAGAAGAACAAATAAGTGACCTGGAAGATAAAATAGTGGAAATAACTACTGCAGAGCAGAATAAAGAAAAAAGAATTAAAAGATATGAGGACAGTCTCAGAGACCTCTGGGACAACAATAAACACAACAGCATTCAAATTATAGGGGTCCCAGAAGAAGAAGAGAAAAGAAAGGGATTGAGAAAATATTTGAAGAGATTATAGTTGAAAACTTCCCTAATATGGGTAAGGAAATAGTTAATCAAGTCCAGGAAGCACAGAGAGTCCCATACAAGATAAATCCAAGAAGAAACATGCAAAGACAAATATTAATCAAACTATCAAAAATTAAATACAAAGAAAACATATTAAAAGCAGCAAGGGAAAAACAGCAAATAACACACAAGGGAATCACCAGAAGGTTAACAGCTGATCTTTTAGCAGAAACTCTGCAAGCCAGAAGAGAGTGGCAGGACATATTTAAAGTGATGAAGGAGAAAAAACTACAACCAAGATTACTCTACCCAGCAAGGGTCTCATTCAGATTTGATGGAGAAACTAAAACCTTTATAGACAAGCAAAAGCTGAGAGAGTTCATCACCACCGAACAAGCTTTACAACAAAAGATAAAGGACCTTCTCTAGGCAGGAAACACAAGAGAAGGAAAAGACCTACAATAACGAACCCAAAACAATTTAGAAAATGGGAATAGGAACATACATATTGATAATTACCTTAAATGTAATTGGACTAAATGCTCCCACCAAAAGACACAGATTGGCTGAATGGATACAAAAACAAGACCCATATATATGCTGTCTACAAGTAACCCACTTTAGAGCTAGAGACACATACAGACTGAAAGTAAAGGGATGGAAAAAGATATTCCATGCAAATGGAAATCAGAGGAAGCTGGAGTAGCAATTCTCATACCAGACAAAATAGACTTCAAAATAAAGACTATGACAAGAGACAAAGAAGGACACTACATAATGATCAAGGGATCGATCCAAGAAGAAGATATAACAATTGTAAATATTTATGCATCCAACATAGGAGCACCTCAATACATAAGGCTCATACTAAAGCAACATAAGGGGAAATCGACAGTAACACATTCATAGTAGGGGACTTTAACACCACACTTTCACCAATGGACAGATCATCTAAAATGAAAATAAATAAGGAAACACAAGCTTTAAATGATACATTAAAAAAGATGGACTTAATTGATATTTTTAGGACATTCCATCCAAAAACAACAGAACACACATTTTTCTCAAGTTCTCATGGAACATTCTCCAGGATAGATCATATCTTGGCTCACAAATCTAGCCTTGGTAAATTTAAGAAAATTGAAATTGTATCCAGTATGTTCTCCGACCACAACACTATGAGACTAGATATCAATTACAGGAACAGATCTGTAAAAAATGCAAACACATGAAGGCTAAACAATACACTACTTAATAACGAAGTGATCACTGAAGAAATCAAAAGGAAATCAAAAAATACCCAGTAACAAATGACAATGGAGACACGACAACCCAAAACCTTTGGGATGCAGCAAAAACAGTTCTAAGAGGGAAGTTTATAGCGATACAATCCTACCTTAAGAAACAGGAAACATTTCAAATAAACAACCTAACCTTGCACCTAAAGCAACTAGAGAAAGAAGAACAGAAAACCCCCAAATTTAGCAGAAGGAAAGAAATCATAAAGATCAGAACTGAAATAGATGAAAAAGAAATGAAGGAAACAACAGCAAAGATCAATAAAACTAAATGCTGTTTCTTTGAGAAGATAAAAGAAATTGATAAACCATTAGACAGACTCATCAAAAAAAGGGAGATGACTCAAATCAATAGAATTAGAAATGAAAAAGGAGAAATAACAACTGGCACTGCAGAAATACAAAGAATTATGAGAGATTACTACAAGCAACTCTATGCCAATAAAATGGACGACCTGGAAGAAATGGACAAATTCTTAGAAATGCACAACCTGCCAAGACTGAACCAGGAAGAAATAGAAAATATGATCACACCAAACAAAGCACTGAAATTGAAGCTGTGATTAAAAATCTTCCAACAAACAAAAGCCCAGGACCAGATGGCTACACAGGTGAATTCTATTAGACATTTAGAGAAGAGGTAAAACCTATCCTCCTGAAACTTTTCCAAAATATAGCAGAGGAAGGAACACTCCCAAACTCATTCTACCAGGCCACCATCAGCTTCATACCAAAACCAGACAAGGATGTCACAAAAAAAGAAAACTACAGGTCAATATCCCCGATGAACATAGATGCAAAAATCCTCAACAAAATACTAGCAAACAGAATCCAACAGCACATTAAAAGGATCATACATCATGATAAAGTGGGGTTTATTGCAGGAATGCAAGGATTCTTCAATATACGGAAATCAATCAACGTGATACACCATATTAACAAATTGAAGGAGAAAAACCATATGATCATCTCAATAGATGCAGAGAAAGCTTTCAACAAAATTCAATACCCATTTATGATAAAAAAAAAAAAAAAACCTGCAGAAAGTAGGCATAGAGGGAACTTTCCTCAGCATAATGAAGGCCATATATGACAAACCCACAGCCAACATCGTCCTTAATAGTGAAAAACTGAAACCATTTCCACTAAGATCAGGAACAAGACAAGGTTGCCCACTCTCACCACTCTTATTCAACATAGTTTTGGAAGTTCTAGCCATAGCAATCAGAGAAGAAAAAGAAATAAAAGGAATTCAAATCGAAAAAGAAGAATTAAAGCTGTAACTGTTTTCAGATGACATGATACTATACATAGAAAATCCTAAAGATGCTACCAGAAAACTACTAGAGCTAATCAATGAATTTGGCAGAGCAACAGGATACAAAATTACTGCACAGAAATCTCTGGCATTCTTACACACTAATGATGAAAACTCTAAACATGAAATTAAGAAAACACTCCCATTTACACTTGCAACAAAAAGAATAAAATATCTAGGAATAAACCTGCCTAAGGAGACAAAAGACCTGTATGCAGAAAATTATAAGACACTAGTGAAAGAAACTAAAGATGTTACAAATAGTTGGAGAGATATATCATGTTCTTGGATTGGAAGGATCACACCTTGTGAAAATGACTCTACTACCCAACACAATCTACAGATTTAATGCAATCCCTATCAAACTACCACTGGCATTTTTTACAGAACTAGAACAAAAAATTTCACAATTTGTATGGAAACACAAAAGACCCCGAATAGCCAAAACAATCTTGAGAACGAAAAACAGAGCTGGAGGAATCAGGCTCCCTGACTTCAGACTATACTACACAACTACAGTAATCAAGACAGTATGGTAGTGGAACAAAAACAGAAATATAGATTAACGGAACAGGATAGAAAGCCCAGAGATAAACTCACACATATGGTCACCTTATCTTTGATAAATGAGGCAAGAATATACAGTGGAGAAAAGACAGCCTCTTCAATAAGTGGTGCTGGGAAAACTTGACAGGTACCTGTAAAAGTATGAAATTTGAACACTCCCTAACACCATACACAAAAATAAGCTCAAAATGGATTAAAGACCTAAATGTAAGGCCAGAAACCATCAAACTCTTAGAGGAAAACATAGGCAGAACAGTCTATGACATAAATCACAGCAAGATCCTTTTGACCCACCTCCTAGAGAAATGGAAATAAAAACAAAAATAAACAAATGGGACCTAATGAAACATAAAAGCATTTGCACAGCAAAGGAAACCATAAACAAGACCAAAAGACAACCCTCAGCATGGGAGAAAATATTTGCAAATGAAGCAACTGACAAAGGATTAATCCCCCAAATTTACAAGCAGCTCATGCAGCTCAACAACAAAAACAAAAAACCCAATCCAAAAATGGGCAGAAGATCTAAATAAACATTTCTCTAAAGAAGATATACAGATTGCCAAGAAACTCATGAAAGAATGCTCAACATCATTAATCATTAAAGAAATGCATATCAAACCTACAATCAGATATCATCTCACACTGGTCAAAATGGCCATCATTAAAAAATCTAGAAACAGTAAGTGCTGGAGAGGGTGTGGAGAAAAGGGAACTCTCTTGCACTGTTGATGGGAATGTAAATTGATACAGCCACTATGAAGAACAGTATGGAGGATCCTTAAAAAACTACAAATAGAACTACCATACGACCCAGCAATCCCACTACTGGGCATATACCCTGAGAAAACCATAATTCAAAAAGAGTCATGTACCAAAATGTTCTTTGCACCTCTATTTACAATATCCAACACATGGAAGCAACCTAAGTGTCCATCAACAGATGAATGGATAAAGAAGATGTGGCACATATATACAATGGAATATTACTCAGCCATAAAAAGGAATGAAATTGAGTTATTTGTAGTGAGGTGGATGGACCTAGAGTCTGTCATACAGAGTGAAGTAAGTCAGAAAGAGAAAAACAAATACTGTATTCTAACACATATATATGGAATCTAAGAAAAAAAAATCATGAAGTACCTAGGGTAAGACGGGAATAAAGACACAGACCTACTAGAGCATGGACTTGAGGATATGGGGAGAGGGAAGGGTAAGCTGTGACAAAATGAGAGAATGGCATGGACATATATGCACTACCAAACGTAAAATAGAGAGCTAGTGGGAAGTAGCCACAGAGCACAGGGAGAACAGCTTGGTGCCTTGTGACCACCTAGACGGGTGGGATATGTAAGGTGGGAGGGAGAGAGATGCAAGAGGGAAGGGATATGTGGACATATGTATATGTATAACTGATTCACTTTGTTATAACGTAGAAACTAACACACCATTGTAAAGCAATTATACTCTAATAAAGATGTTTTAAAAAATGATAGGTATGAAGATCACATAGCAATTGGACAAATGTTTATGATAAAAGTTAAATAAACAAAGCAGGATGCAAAGTATTAGGCAGTTTGTGTTTGATTCCAAATAAAAAGCATAGTAAAAAAAATGTAATGATCATAAAAATTTATTAATAAAAAAAACTCACAGAAAATGAAAGTGTATGGACATAGTAGTTATGGGTGCATTTACTGCTGTTATTTATTTACCTCTGAAATACACTTTTTAACAAACATAGTGATTACAAAAATTGTAACATTTCAATGGAATAAATTCTAAATCTTCTAAATCTCTTTAACACAGGTAAGAGACAAATATATTGGTCAACTATATCTATTGTTAAAGAAATTTGCCAAATTTGTAGCATTATTCTTTCACCTTGTGAAATTCTCATTTAGAAGAATGAATTTTAAAGAACAGATTTCAGTGAATAGAGCAAGCCATAGCCATTATGTAAGGGCACAACTTTTTTTCTTTCTTTTTTTTAGTAACTTTTTTTTTTTTTACATCTTTATTGGAGTATAATCTCTCCACAATGGTGTGTTAGCTTTCACTCCACAACAAAGCAAATCAGCCATACATACACACACGTTCCCATATCTCCCCACTCTTGCATCTCCCTCTCTCCCACCCTCCCCATCCCACCCCTCCAGGTGGTCACAAAGCAGTGAGTTGATCTCCCTGTACTATGCAGCTGCCTCCCACCAGCCATCCATTCCACACTTGGTAGTGTGTATATGTCCATGCCACTCTCTCACTTTGTCACAGCTTACCCTTCACCCTCCCCATATCCTCAAGTCCAATCTCTAGTAGGTCTGTGTCTTTATTCCCGTCTTACCCCTAGGTTCTTCCTGACATTTTTTTCCCCTAGATTCCATATATATGCGCCAGCACATAGCACCATAATATATACCAAAATGTTCATTGCAATACTATTTACAATAGCCAGGACATGGAAGCAACCTATGTGTTCATCAACAGATGAATGGATAAAGATGTGGCACATATATACAATGGAATATTACTCAGCCATAAAAAGGAATGAAATTGAGTTATTTGTAGTGAGGTGGATGGACCTGGAGTCTGTCATACAGAGTGAAATAAGTCAGAAGGAGAAAAACAAATACTGTATTCTAACACATATATATGGAATCTAAGAAAAAAAAATGTCATGAAAAGCCTAGGGGTAGGACAGGAATAAAGACACAGACCTACTAGAGCATGGACTTGAGGATATGAGGAGGGGGAAGGGTAAGCTGTGACGAAGTGAGAGAGTGGCATGGACATATATACACTACCAAACGTAGGGTGGATAGCTAGTGGGAAGCAGCCGCATGGCACAGGGAGATCAGCTAGGTGGTTTGTGACCACCTAGAGAGGTGGGATAGGGAGGGTGTGAGGGAGGGAGATGCAAGAGGGAAGAGAGATGGGATCATATGTATATGTATAACTGATTCACTTTGTTGTAAAGCAGAAACTAACACACCATTGTAAAGCAGTTTTACTCCAATAAAGATGTTAAAATAAATAAATAAATAAAATAATAGTAACTAAAAAATAAAATAATATAATAGTAACTATGGGAAAAAATAAATAAAATATAAAATGAGAACAGATTAAGGAACCTCTGAGACAACATCTAGCATACCAACGTGTACATGACAGGAGTCCCAGAAGGAGAAAAGAGAGAGAAAAGGGTCAAAAATATATGTGATGCAATTATGACTGAAAAATTCCTGAAGGTGGATAAAGAAACAGATATCCAGTTACAGGAAGCACAGTGAGTCCCAACCAAGATGAACCCAAACAGACCCACACCAAGACATATTATAATTAAAATGGAGAAAGTTAAAAATAAATGAGAAATCTAAAAGCAGCAAGAGAAAAAGTGATTCCTATACAACAGAACCCCCCAGAAGGAGGTCAGCTGGTTTTTCTGAAGAAACTTTACAGGACCGAAGGGAGTGGCATGACATATTTAAAGTGCTGAAAGGGAAAAACTTACAACCTAGGATTCTCTACCCAGCAAGATTATCATTCAGAATTGAAGGAGAACAAAAGAAATTCTCAAGGAAGCAGAAACTAAAAGAGTTAATCTATACTAAAAAGACCCTAAAAGAAATATTAAAGGATATTCTTTAAGTGGAAAAGAAAAGGCTACAAGAATAAATAAGAATTTACAGGAAATGGAAAATCCCACTAGTAAAGTCAAATATATATTAAAGGCTGTGGATCAACCACTTAAACAAGCTAGTAGAAAGATTAAAGGAAAAGAAAAATGTACAATCAAGAGTAACTATGATAAACAGTTAAAGGATAAACATGAAGATGTAAAGTACAACATCAATAGCACAAAATGTGGGAAAGGGGAGTTAAAAATGTAGTTCTTTTAGAATGCTTTTGAACTTCAATTACAGCCAGTTTAAAACAAGTAGATATAGTTATGGGTCAACATATATGAAACCCATGGTAACCACAAACCAAAACCCTAGAGTAGATACACAAAACAAGAAAGAAAGGAACACAGGCATACCACTAATGAAAGTCATCAAATCACAAAGGAAAAAACTAAAAGAGGAATGAAAGAAGAGAATTATAAAAACAATGAGAAGACAAGTAATAAAATGGCAATAAGTACATACCTATCAGTAATCACTTTAAATGTCAAAGGAATAAGTGCTCCAATCAAAAGAAATAAGGTGGATGATTGAATAAAATAAAATAGACCCATCTATATCCTGCTTACAAGAGGCTCACTGCAGAGCTAAAGACACACATAGATCACACATAGATCTATGTGAGAGAATGGAGAATGATATTTCATACAAATGGAAATGGCAAGAAAGCTGGGGTAGCAATACTCATATTAGAAAAAGTGTATTTTTAAAAAAGTCTATGACAAAAGACAAAGAAGTGCATTGTATAATGATAAAGGGATCAATAAAAAAAATGGGATACAACATTGGTTAATATATACGCACCCAGTATAGAAGCCCCTAAATATATAAAGCAAATATTAACAGACATAAAGGGAAAGATTGACAATAACACAATAGTAGGAGACTTCAACACCCCACTTACATCAGTGGACAGATCATACACACAGAAAATCAATAAGGAAACAGTAATCTTAAAGGACACATTACACCAGTTGGACTTAGTAGATATCTACAGGACATTCCATCCAAAAACAACAGACTACCCATTCAAGTGCACATGACACCTTCAGAATAGATCACATCTTAAGTCACAAAACAATTCTCAACAAATTTAAGAGGACAGAAATTATATCAAGCATTTTTTCAGTGGAAAAGAATAGACATCCCAGAAATAAACCCATGCACTTATGGTCAATTAAACTACCACAAATGTTGCAAGAACATACAATGGAGAAAAGATAGTCTCTTCAATAAGTGGTGCTGGGAAACCTGCACAGTTACATGTAAAAGAATAAAATTAGAATATTTTCTCACACCATATACAATAATAAACTCAAAATGGATTAAAGAGTTAAATGAAGGACCAGACACCATGCAATTCCTAGAAGAAACCATAGGTAGAACACTCTTTGACATAAATCGTAGCAATATTTTTTTTGGCTCTGTCTCCTAAGGCAAAGGAAACATAATTAAAAATAAACAAATGGGACCTAATTAAATTTAAAGCTTTTGTACAGCAAAGGAAACCATGGACAAGACAAAAAGGAACTTACTGAATGGGAGGAAATATTTTCAAATGATACAACGAATAAGGGGTTAATAGCCAAAATACATAAACAGCTCATACAGCTCAATATCCAAAAAACAAGCAACCTGATAAACAAGTGGGCAGAAAACCTGAATAGGCATTTTTCCAAAGGAGACATACGTATGACCAACAGGCACATGAAAATAAGCTCAAGATCGCTACTCATCAAAGAAATACAAGTCAAAACCAAAATGAGATATCACCTCACACCTGTCAGAATAGTTAACAGCAAAAAGACCAGAAATAACAAACATTGGCCAGGACGTGGGGAAAAGGGAGCCCTAGTACACTGTTGATGGTAATGTAAATTGGTACAGCCACTAGGGAAAAACAGTATGGTGCTGCCTAAAAAATCTAAAAATAGAATTACCATATCATCCATCAATTCCATTCCTGGGTATATATCCAGAATATACAAAAACACTAATTTGAAAAGATACATGCACCTCAATGATTATAGCAGCACTATTTGCAATAACCAAGGCATGTCAGCAATTTAAGTGTCTATCAACAGATAAATGGATAAAGAAGATGTGACATATATATATATATATATGCATATATATACACACACATATATATACACAATAGAATATTACTCAACCATAAAAAAGAATGAAATTTTGCCATTTGCAAGAACATGGATGGATCTGGAGGGTATTATGCTTAGTGAAATAAGTCAGACAGAAAAAAAAACCAAATACTATATGTTTTTGCTTATATGCTGAATCTATAAAATAAAACAAACAAATGAATATATGAAACAGAAACAGACTCACAGCTATAGATAATAAACTAGTGGCTTCCAGTGGGGAGAAGGAAGAGGAAAGGGGCAAGATAGGGTATGGGACTAAGAGGTACAAACTACAATTCATAAAATAAATAAGCTACAAGGATAAATTGTACAGCACAGGGAATATAGCCAATATTTTACAATAACTTTATAAAGAGTATAATCTATACAAATATTGAATCACTATGTTGTACATCTGAAACTAATATAATATTGTAAATCAACTATACTTAAATTTTTAAAAAATGAAGATAAAGAAAGCACAAAAATCTCCTTATCCCTTCCCCATTCCTATCAGTTAAACAGGGAAACTGAACTTTAGTAACAACAAATGCAGGGAAATCTACACAGTGGACATGCAATAAATCTTAATAATTGTAATGATTATCAAGAATAACATCGCCCAATATAACACCTTATTTCATACTTGCAACTGTTACTCTATAGATTTTTAAATGTTTGAAAAAATTGAATGAGCAGTATTTGCTTATGCCATATCTGAAAGAATAATAAACTGGGTTACCACAGGGTTTACTGATTCCAGAAACTGAGAATTATTTAACTCCTTACTCATAAATGAGAGGGGAAAATGGAGCATTATATAGAAATATATTAAGTGTATTATATATGGTATGCTATACTATAATAAGTGGAATATAGTATGCTAGATTTTATTACTGTATCAATTATGTACTCCCTTCTCTGTAAAACCCCTTGCCATGTGACCTCCTCTTCCTTCTGTGAGAGGAATATTTCCCACCACTTTGTTATACTTTGGGATGTGAATTGACTTGTTCATTAAAGTGAGAATTAAATAGAATTATGCTTCAGAAATTACCAGCCTTTGCATATTTCCATCACAAGAACACCTTATACTAAATAAAGGTAGACCCTTTAGTCTGTGCTGTGGTAGAAAGAAGGTACATGGAATAGAGACACAGGCAACCTGTATCTGACAAGTTGCTGTAAGGCACTGAGGTGTTTTGTTTGTTTCATTTTTTTTAACAGAAGATAGAAGACTAAATTACATGTTTTTGGAAAATAATCATAAAGACATGAAAAAAATAGTCCTTTTTATATTTTTGATAAGTGAGAACAAACAAAGCCTCCCAACCATCTGTACTATATCTGTCCCCTGAGATCATTGATAGCACCAACATCTTACAAATGAAGACTTAGTTACTCCTAAGAAAAATAACTTCTTAATGATGCTGAGTTCTAAAACCTGAAATAAAAGTTGCAACAGAGATTTATGGTCACATATTTAAACAATGGTGCAAGCAAGACTATTAACCATCTGAGCTTTCTACTGGGAAAAAAAATACAGCAAAAAATAAAAAGACTTCTCTGAAGAGCCAGAGGAATATATTAAGAAATAATGTGTGCAAAGAGAACATGAAAATAGGAACACAAGTCAAGGTCTGAAATATGTGATGTTAACAGCCCATGCGCTGATGCTGGGTTTACACGCCTAGCAGGAAGCCAACGGGAGCTGTGAAACTCGGGCATCATGGTTCATTTGTAGGGTTGGCAGAATGGTAAGTCCTGAACCAAAGCAATCATCAACAAATGTAGTCAATAAATTGCTAAAAATACTTCACAGGAAATCATTGTTAGCTCCCAGTTTAGTGCCCCAAATCTTTGGTGAATAATTTGCATTTAATAATTGACAGATATTTGTCCCATGTTGCTCTCTAATATGTTTGGAATAAACAGGTGGAAAGCCTGTTAGATCCTAAAAGAAACAAGGAAAGTTGAATCATATATATGATATACATATATATACAAATATATTTTTAGTTAAATCTGGAAATTTAACTTAAAAATACAATGAACATATTTCAAAGAATGAACATACTTAAAAAAATAGATTTCCCTTCTTATGTTAGCTTTTTATTTCTGCAGTAAAAAATAACCCTAAATCTGGTGGCTTAGAACAGCACAAATTTATTGTCTCATTGTTTTGTAGGTCAGAAGTCCAGTAAGGGCCTTATTAAACTAAAATCAAGGTGTTAACAGGGCTACATTTCTTTTGGGGGGCTATAAGGCAGAATTCATTTCCTGCTCACTTGAATTAACAGAATTCAGTTCCTTGTGCTACAAGACTATAAGGCCATTCTCAAGTTCTTTAGGCTACTCCTTCCTCCACCTTCAAAGTCCATGGCTCCTGGCCCCATCCCTCTATCTTCAAAGTCAGTGACAGCAGTTTTATTCTCTATCAAGCTTCCTCCTTCTTCATTCTCTTTTCCCTAACCCCGTTGGAAAAAGTTATTCATTTTCAAGGAATCATGTGATAAACGGAGCCTTCTTGGATAATCCACTATAATCTTACAGTCTCAAGGTCTGTAACCTTAATTACTCCTGGAAATTTCATTTTGCTATGTAATGTAATCTATTCAGGGGTTCAGGTGATTAGAATGTGGGTGTCTTTGGAGGGACAGTATTCTGCCCACCAAACCTACTAAATGGTCAATCCAGCATTCATTAAAAAGAAAAAAGAGCGAGAGAAGAAACGAATATAACTAAGACAACATTTAGGCACAGGAACTGACACTTGCCTACATCACAGGAAACCTGAAATACCAGCATGAATTTGTCAAGGTTTAGAAAGTGAAGAACTCCTGAGGTGACAAAGACTGGAGACTGACAGACACACCTCTACTTCTACCTTATTCCTCCATAGCTGCCTCTATAATACAGGATCTGAAATCCGAAAACTCAAGTTTCAAATGATAGTACTCAGACTTCTGAATTTTTATCAGCCTCTACCCTAGTGTTTTTGTAAGCTTCATTTCTGGATCGCCTACAATAGAAGGACTTAAGGGCTTCCCTGGTCGCGCAGTGGTTGAGAGTCCGCCTGCCGCTGCAGGGAACACGGGTTCATGCACCGGTCCAGAAAGATCCCACATGCCGCGGAGTGGCTGGGTCCGTGAGCCATGGTCACTGATCCTGTGAGTCCGGAGCCTGTGCTCCGCAACGGGAGAGGCCACAACAGTGAGAGGCCCGCGTACAGCAAAAAGAAAAAAAAAAAAAAAAAGAAGGACTTAAGCTTCCAAAGACTTAAGCTTCCAAAGTGATTCTTATTCACAAAATTTTAAAATTTCTGCTACAGTAGCTAGAAATGCCTTTAGAAATCAGGGTTTTTGACAAACCATTTAAAAGCATTGGATAAAATAGGTAAGGAAAGAGGAAAAATGCTACAGGAGTTAAATATACAGTTATGTTTACTAATTACCTCTTTCTTTTTAGGTTAATACCTAAAAAAACAAAGAAAAGATATCTTAATAAAGGACTCCAACCATTTCTGTTTACATTATACCTATCAATGAATATTTTATTTTGAGAAATTAAGTAGACTGGCCTAGTATACACTAAGATATAGTCAGTAGTCTTAAAATTTTATTAATGGAGAGAAGTCTAATGATTACTAATAACTATTATTTTGAATTAAGAGTATTATTTTAATATTCATTTGGAGTAATTGCTAATTCTGTATTTGGACATCTAGTGGGAATGTAACACTTCAACTTTCATGTTAAAATCTTATTGATGCTTCTGATCCTAAGTAAATAAAAAAATTAAGGTGTCTATGAAGGTAACAATTGTTTCCATCCATATTATTTATATCACTCTTTCATAGTCCGTATCTTTGCATAGTGATGTGAAGACCATGTGCTTAAAGATGTTTTCAAATAACTTTGTATTTCTGTTGATTTTTAAAATAATTAGTGGTTATAACTAAGATCCCACTTTGGAAAAGCAGCAATATTTTACAACCATCAGATGTCAGCGGACTTTAGTTTTCAACTATAATATGATGAATTATTAGGTTGTTTGCAAAAGCAACATGAACTTACTTAGCTGCATGACAATTAGCTTACTGATCTTTGTTCTACCTTTTCATGCAAACAAGGAACAATTTTAAGGACATTTAAAAAGCAGTAGCAAATTTTTAATATCATGTTTCTATGCTAATAGTAAAAACAAAAATCTAATTAATTTAGCCTTGCTGCAGAACCATAGCAGAGAGATTCTAAACAGGGTGTTAATAAACAAATGCCTCGCCTTGTAAAAAGTGTCTGAGTGATCTATATATACCCACACAGCAGGCTTAGGAAAACTGTGAGGAAGGCCACAAGCCTGGACCTTCAATTACCCTGTAAATCACTCCTGCTTCATTCTCCAGGCGATAATGGGACCAAAATGAATGAGTGGTAGCAGAACACCCAAAGGTCTGTGAAAGAAAGATACAAATAAAACTGCATAGCCTAGCTCTATCAGAGACAGCATAAAACAATAAATTTAACATCATACCTGGAGCGAATAACAAATATTGAAATTGTAGGTTTCTAGAGGCTGGTTGGAGGAAAGAGTCAATATAATCTAGAAACATTCTATCAAATGTCACCATTTTAAAACTGCAGGTTTTTACACGAAGTTTGTGAGGGTGGGGGGTATTATTCAAATACATTTGTATCATGTTAAATTTAATTAAGATGACTTATCTTGTAAATAATTATTTTTCTTGTTCAATAGATAAATAAAATGTATATAAATCTTACCTGGTAACAAAATTGTTACCTAAATTTTCAATTCACAAGATACCGAAAACTTCATTAGTTGGTATGTTCTCTATGTTGCAAATATTTTGATATATATAATCAGGAAGCATGAAACCACAGGAATTAGGACACCATACGAAAACCAGGAATTCTGAAGAAGAAAAAAAAAAGAGATTAAGACCAGAGGCCCTTCACAGACCCAGGAAGATAATGAGTGGTTTCTGGAACCAAGTTCTCAGCCCAGAGAATTAAATACTGTAGATGCAGAACAGATACCTGTGTTTTTAATGGCCAGCATAGTGAACAGAACCCTTTGAGTTTGATGTACAGAAATTTAGGGTTTTATGGTAGGCTTAATTAATAAGCACATCTCTGTGTTCCTACATGTGGCATAAGTCACCTAGTCAAATAATTAAAAGGTATACTTTTAGGTAGCATTAAACAAAAATACAGTGCTCAGAAGACTCATGCTTCAGTAGCTGCCCCATTACATGAGGAAATCACTATTCTCTCTGTGCCTGAGATTCCTACCTGTAAATGAGGATCAAATTCATTTGATTCAAGTGAATTCTGTCAAATTCATTTTAATGGACACCTTTGATGTCCCACCCAGAACCTTTCAGATCCATTTTATCATTTATGTATTAATTTCCTCTAGCTTTGGTATACTTTTGCTTTTCCTTACAATAGCTTATAGCTGCAACTCTTCAGAGAAGTAACCTTGGTATCTTAGAGCCCATAGAGAGCCAGAGTTGCCTGGAGGATACAGTACATCACCCTGCATGCACAATCCTAGCAGCCCTGAGATAAGAACTGATAGGTATAGTAATATGAAAACCCAGCTTACTGACAGCTTCCAAGGCATAATTTCCCCAGCAGAGTTTCCTTGATGTATCAGGCTGAAGCTACACTCTGAGATTTTTCCTGAAATTTCACCCACGTCTTCTTCCTTGACTTCTTTTCTATCTGTCCTGCTTCCTCCACTCCTTCATGAGATTTGCCTGGGAAAATTTCTTTAATACATCATTTGCAGAAGAAACCTTGCCTCACTGCTTTGGGGTAGCCCAACCTAAGACACTTACAATGCTGAGTTTTAAAATGACTCTATTTCAACACAGAAACATTTAGTGTTAGATATGCCTCCTCAACTCTAGGACTCTACATGTACTACTTGTTCCAGAAAAGAAATAAAATATATAACTTCACACTTTCTCTATGAAAACTGGGTAAGGTATTTTTGCTTGTATTTATTTGTTTGTTTTTATGGACTTTAATGAGTCCTTTACCACTTATAAAATACATGCAAGCTCTTAAAACTATAAAGCACAATGCAATTGTAGAGTATGCCTTTCCTTAGTAATATGTATTTAAGGTTCTTCCATATCTTTTGGATAGCTTAAACCATTAATAATAGCAATGAATATTATTCATTTTTAGCACTGAATAATATTCTATTGTCTGGCTGTACCACAGTTTATTTATCCTTTCACTTCCTGAAGGACATCTTGTTTGCTTCTAAGTTTTGACAATTATAAATAAAGCCACTATAAACATCTATGTGCAGTTTTTGGTGGAAACATAATTTTCAACTACTTTAGAGAAATATCACTGAGTGTGATTGCTGAATCATATGGTAAGAGTATGTTTAGTTTTCTAAGAAACCACAAAACTGCCTTCCAATGTGACTACACGATTTTGCATTCCCACCAGTCATGAATGTGAGTTTCTGTTGCTCTGCATCTCACCAGCATTTGGCATTGCCAGTGTTAAAGATTTTGGTCATTTTAATAGGTGTGTAGTTGTTTCTTATTGTTGTTTTCATTTTTGTTTCCCTGATGACATATAATGTGGAGCATCTTTTCATATGTTTGTTGGCTATGTGTATGTCTTCATTGGTGAAATCTGTTAAGGTCTTTGGCCTATTTTTTAATTGGGTTGTTTGTTTTCTTATTGTTGAGTTTTAAGAGTATTTGTGTGTGTGTGTGTATTTTGGGTAATAAGCCTTTATCCAATGTGTCTTTTGCAAATATTTTCTCCCAGTCTATGGCTTGTCTTCCTATTCTCTTGACATTTTATTTCACAGAGCAGAAGTTTTTAATTTTAATGAAGTCTAGCTTATCAATTATTTCTTTCATAGATTGTGCTTTTGGTGTTATATCTAAAAAGTCATCCCCATGCCCAAGGTCATCTAGATTTTCTCTTATGTTGTCCTCTAGAAGTTTTATAGTTTTGCACTTTACATTTAGGTTTATGATCCATTTTGAATTAATTTTTGTGAACTAAAAATGAACTTAAATAAAGAGCACCTTATATAAAAGTTAAAACACACACAATAAAAGAGTAGATGTTAGCTATTTTCTAATACAGTCTATTGAACAAAAGATGCCTTTTTTATTTCAAAACAGAAAATTAAAAAAATTAATTACTTTTAAAAAATTTCTAACAAATTTTTATTGATCTACAAGTGTTGAGCTCAGTAATAATTGTTGGTTTTACAAGACAATAAGCTATAATTCTTTTCCCTCAAGGAAGTCCTAATCAACAAGACATTTGAATAATTCTCTAATACACTGACCAAAAATGGTTTATACTAAGGACTGCAAGTTATTTAGAAAGAAGTAAATTATTATTCCTGGTGAGAAAAAAAAAGTTTAAGGAAAGCATCCTAGAAATGATAAAATATGCATACATGTCTGATTGAGTAGTATTGAATCATCTAGGAGAGGGAAAGAGATTTTTCCAGAAAGAGATAGCATAGGGGAAAAAAAATGTGAGAAACCTACAGTGTATATGGGAAATGTTGCTATGTGGCTAAAACATAAGAGCATGAAGGAAGGTAGCAAAAGTTTAGAAAGGTAGATTATAAAAAATATGTTTGATATACCAAGGAGTATGACTTTATCATTTTGGTAATCTGAAATCATAACATATTATATTTAAAAACTTTGTAGAATCAAGAGACCTTAAATATGTTTGTAGACTAGATGGAAGAAACCAATAGAGATATTGTAGGTATAAGGGGTGAGGTGGAAAAAATAGTATCAGTGGTTTGCCCCTGAAAAGAGAAGGGAATGAATAATACTGGGTCTGAGAAAGAGGCTTTTATTTCTGGCTCTGAGGAAAAAGGGGGAAAAAAAGTAAAGATGAAATATTTCATAAACTTATTAGTATTTTTGTTAGACTGTTCTGTAGAACCTTCCTACTGTGATTAGGTATTACAAGAAAAATATTATTATCTGAATAAATTGAAAAATGCTAGATTAATGAATGGTATATTTTTCCTTAAGACAGAAAAACTCAAAGCCTCCAGCCTATCCATTATTAATCTCCTAATTAGACATCCTTTTTGCAATATTTTCCAAAATTGGCAGACCACAGAATGCTGTTTTAATGAAGTACCTCATATGATTGTAATTTCCAGAGTTTCTAATGTGAGATAAGTGATTTATATGCTATAGTCTTGAATATTGTCCTCCATCCCCAGAGTCTGTCAGTCACTTATATTATGCAGCATAAGCACTATGTATCTAGGTAATTAGCAAGAAAGTATGGGCTCCTGATAAAATATACAAGCCATGGTTTCTGCAGCTGAATTGCTTACTCCAATAGCAAGAGATATTTCCCAAACAAAATAGGACAAACAAGTTTGAGAATTAAATCCTGAATTACATGATACATATAATAATTCACATAATTATTCAAAGAAAATTAATAATGAGGCTTAGCACTCATGACAAAATTGTCATATATCTGTCCACAGGGTATTATACAGAGAATGGAGATCTGATCTTCCCAAATTCAGCCATTGAATGATTATAAAGAAACTTTCCACTTTCTGAAGCTCTGGGGTATAAATAATTATAATCTATGAAGTCATATGGAAAAGACTAAACATAAAAGATCATACTTGGGATAATACTCTACTAGTACAGTTAAGAATATTAAGAGAAAATTACTAATATATGTTGAAAGTGCATTATACAATAAACTGAAAATATAGAGATAATAATGCAGAGATTAAGGAAAAATTCAAAGCCAGGAGAAGAACACTGAAAGCATGTGTTTGGAAGGAAATAGAAATAGTCAATATTACTAGAATAGAAGGAATCAATATAGGTAATGTGGTTGGAAAGTTAAGTGGGAATCTGCCTAGAAGCCATGCTAAACAGACAAGGAAGGATTTGGAGTAAATGACTGACATGTTTATAATTATGAATTAGATATGTTGAATACAAAAGCCATTCTTTTACTCTGTTTAATAATATTCATTTTTCCAGGTTTCATTTTAATATCAGGCATACTTTAAAACTTTTAAATCAACTACATAAATACTAAAAAATAATTCTTCATACATTTTTAAAAAGAACTTGCCCACCCAGAATACATATATTGAAAACAACATGAAATAAATCAACCATCTTATTCAACAACCAAAATAAGCTTTTCATTTCCTGAAAACTAAGCCTATCATTTCATTTCATTTAACTAACAAATCCCTATAGGTAAGATCATTAAAACTATGTTATATCAAATGTGTGTTTCAATTATTTATCATACCATAACAAGTCACTCCAAAACTTAATTGCTTGAAACAACATCAATTTGCTATTTCTTGCAATTCTGAGTTGACTGGGCTCTGATGGATGGCTCTTCTGCTCCATGAGGTATCAACTGAAATCACTCACTTGAACTAAGCAGGTGGTCAAACTGGGTTAAAGATCCAAACTGCCTCACACTCATGTCTGGTCCCTAGTGTTCTTACACAAGGCCTCTCCACATGGTAGTTTGGGGCTTTCTTACAGCACAATGGTCTCAGGGTAGTCGTTCTTCTTACAAGAGACCTCCCTTCCCCAGAAAGCACATTAAGGCAAGCTTCCATGCATCTTAAAGTTTAGGCACATACAGAATTAAAACCAAAGTTTTTGCCACAGTTTTTGGTCAATGTCAGGCCAGCTCATATTTAAAGTTAAAGACTCCACATTTTGATTGGAGAAGGGAGGGATTAATATTGAGCATCTCTGATCACTATTTACTACAATAAGTATATATTATAATAGGCACAGTTTATTTTTCAGTAAAATTAAGGATCCTCCATTTCCATAGCTAGATATTAGAAGTATTAGAAGGCTCTATTTGACGACCACCACTAGACCAGGTAAGTTGAAATAGTCACTGGTAAGATCATAGAACTAGAGTTTGAATATAGGATTAAACTCATCCCGGACAATCATAAGTTCCACCCATATCCCACAGTGATTAGTCTTTATTTTTAATATGAAGCTATTCCTATTGGATGGTCCATGAATTTATAATTTTGTTCAAATAATTTTGAAAAATGATAAAAGGTACTTCTATTATCCTCTTAAAGACTTGGCAATGTTATATTAAAAGCTGTAAATAACTTTCTGATGGAATCTCAGTCTTACGGTCAAAATACAAGTTGAATGTAAGGCTGAGTTTCCATCAGAAAGAATTTCTATAAGTGGGGTTCTTTTTAATTGAAGTATAGTTGATTTACAATGTTATATTAGTTTCAGGTATGCAATATAGTGATTTGATATTTTGAGAGATTATACTTCATTTAAGTTATTATAAAATATTAGTTATATTCCCTGTGCTGTACCTTACATCCTTGTATCTTATTTATTTCATACCTAGTAGTTTGTATCTCTTAATCCCCTTCTCCTATCTTGCCCATCCACCACTCCTCTCCCCTCTGCTCACCACTAGTTTGTTTTCTGTATCCATGAGTCTATTTCTCTTTTGTTAAATAGAAATGGAGTTCTTAACCTGCCTGCATTTCAGGGAGTCAGTGAACTTTTGAAAATTTTGCACACATATATTTTTCTGTGCAGTTGATTCATTAGCTCTCTTTTCAATTTTGGTCCCCCTAAATTTTACATATCTCATTTTCTAAAGTCAGAAGAGCTATATTTGAACCATAACTTGATCAATCTTAACTAAATGTCTCATTTGTCAAATAAAAATAATACTACCTTGAAAACAATTGTATGAATATCAATTATCACTTGTGAAATAATTATTAAAATATTAGTTATTTTTAGAAACCTTTGGTTTTTAAATTATGATTTTTCTCACATGGGATCTGAATTACAAAAACCATTAAGTAACCCTTTGTCGCATTCAGATAAATCTCTTTAGTGCTTTAAAATTATTGTCTTATTTGGTTCTCACAGCAACACTATGAAAAAGATTTTATTAGGATTCCCAATTTACTGATAAGAAAATTTGGAGGATAAAAATTTTACTTACTGTTACATAGTCATCTAATACAGTAGACTGTCTTATTATTTCATTAATATTTAAGCCCTCTCTCTTTAGAAGAACTATATATTTCCTTCTTAAATTCAGATATGACCATGATACTTGGCTTATCTAATACAATGTAAGTACCAGTACCTGTCATTTCTGGGCATAAGCTTTCAGAACCAGTATAAAGTTCACCATGTTCTCTTTTACCTACTTCTGTGATCTTGGTGGGTGAGCCAAGAAGAGGCCTTCATAAATGAAGCAGATGTGTAGAAGAGTACCCTTGCAAACCCTTGAAGATGAAAGAGCTGTGAATGAGAAATTAAATTTAGTTATCTTACATCAAGAAAAAAATTGGCATGAGTTTGTTATCACAGCCAAACTTACCCTATCCTGACTGGTTACACAGCCAGTGAAGTGAGAAGCTAAGATCAGGACCAAGCCAATATGGCTTCCAAGCCTGAACTTTGAACTATGCAATATTGCCTTTCTTGATTTTACAAATGACCTTTTTTTCTTTTCTTAATTTTTTTTTCAATTCTTTACATTAACCCTTTAAGTTTTCTGAGGAATATTACACTGTTTTCTTAAGGGGACAGCAACTGCTTTGGTGCTAGTTTTCAGAGAACAATAGTTGGAAATAAGCATGAGAAACTGCCATAAAAGGCAATTTGAAGTTTGGGATAACCTCCAACACCAGAATGGGAAATCTATCAGAAGTGCTAAAAATATTCATGCAAAGTTAATCGAGGGAAATAAAAAAGAAATGTGGAACATAGGCTGTCCATAGAACTTCTACTCTTAAATTGAGGTTGCCTTATTAAAATAATTAAAATTTAGAAAACCTTTAGTACATAAAAATTTCTGTAAAGGTTTTGTAAAAGTACTTATAAAAATTTTTTTCTACTTGTACTCTGTCAAATTACTGAAAGAAACTGAAAAGATCAAGATCCTTTTTCTGAACTAAAGTGGCTAAAAATTGCTTTGATGATGATGATGATGATGATGGTGATGAAGATGAAGATAGGAGATAACATTTATCAAGGTCTTAGTGTGTGGCAGGTGATCTGCTAGTGATTTTCCTTTAGCAACCTTATCTGATGGGTGTGATTACAACCTCCATCATATAGAGGGAAAGCTAGCATAACTAAAGGAAGTATGCTGAAATTGGACCCAGGCAAACTGTCCTCAGAACTCCCATGCTTAACCACTCTAGTATATTTGCCCTGTGCAATCAAGATGAAACCTGTTTCTTCTCAGGTAAAGATTTCTTATGATGCTGGATTATAGACAGAAGTTCTTAATCAGAATCTCATTTCTCTTATTTCTGACGAAGACAAGCAAATTTGCAGTTAACAATGGGCCGAGCTGGACGGTCCTCCAGTTAATCTAGGACACAAAATCTAGGGTCAACAGTCTTCACAATAAGGGCTCAATACTTTTATATTTGGAGGAAAGGTTCTATTTTTTAACTTGTATACTGTTATTGTATTTCAGTTATAAACTAAGAATACTACAGTGTTCAGTATATAGTAGTCTCCAAAGTGTTCATATGACACAGAAAATAATCCAAAAATAAGCTGATTTGGGCTACTATTGTATCAGAAATCAGCCTTATATAAAATAGATGTTGAATGGAGCAAAGTACTGCTTTAAGTAAGGTATAGGAGAAAGAAAAATGGACTGGAGAGAGAGGAGAATCATTCTGTGAAATTCTACATGTTTGATATATTTCCTTTGTTAGTTTTAGTTTTAAAGTCTGAGTTTAAGGTCAATTAAGCATTTGTTCAATTATGCAGAGAAATAACTAATGCAATCACAAATTATAGTTAATAGACATTTAAATATTTATTTTATTATTATACATAAGTTTTTGTGTGCAGCATGCATTTCTATTCGGAAGTAAATAATATCAACTAGCATTGTATTTGTTTGTAGTTTTTTTTAATTTTTATTTATTTATTTTTTGGCTGTGTTGGGTCTTCATTTCTGTGCGAGGGCTTTCTCTAGTTGCGGTGAGCAGGGGCCACTCTTCATCGCGGTGCGCGGGCCTCTCACTGTTGCAGCCTCTATTGTTGCGGAGCACAAGCTCCAGATGCACAGGTTCAGTAGTTGTGGCTCACAGGCCTAGTTTCTCTGCGGCATGTGCGACCTTCCCAGACCAGGGCTTGAACCTGTGTCCCCTGCATTGGCAGGCAGATTCTCAACCACTGTGCCACCAGGGAAGCCCTGTAGCTTTCTTTTTCTTTAGAAATTATTTGTGAAAACACAGTATTATGTAAAACTAAATTTATGTATGTCTTTTTTTTTTTTTCTTTTCTTCCGCCAGTCTTCTAGGGCATGTGCTTATCTTACAAAAAGAAGTATTCATTAAAGAAAAAAGTCTACACAAATGGATTTCAAGCTTTAATTTAGGTAAATCAGGAAAATGCAAATATAGTATTTGTCATAGCGGCATAGTGGCTTAGCTTTGCTCTCTGATGCCTTTCATATATTTCTAGTTGCCATGGCTTCCTGCCTATCATGTTCATGACAAGCATTCAAAGCAGAAATACTGTAGGAGGACTGCTTGTCTGAGAACACACATACTATTTAAGGCCTTTATTCCTGGCTCACTGACACTATTCACCCAAACATAAAGAGTGAATGGTCAAACAAGCAACACTTATCTTTAGTTTCGTTTTGTCAATGTCAAGACCCTTTAACCTGGCATTTTTATTTTATACAGTGTTTTTTCTTTCTGTGTTCCTTATGCATTATCAAATCAGTGCCTCCTAATGGTCTGTAAGGATCATAACACCATTTATTGCATTGCTTTAATAAAAGTACACTTGGTGAGCCTCCTAATGCAGTAGTTTGGATCTGCAATAGTTAATCTAGGGCACAAAATATTTTACTAACCTAATATTTTCTTCAGTATATCAGTCACTTTCCCATTTCTACTGCAATTACAATGTCTACATTTGTCTTAGACAGAAATGGTCTCTAAATGTACTGTCTGATACAGTAGCCACAAGCCACATGTGGATTTTTAAATTAAAATAAAAATTAAATTAAATTAAGGGTAGAATAGACAGAAAGTCCTATTGAACTGTGCTGGTTTCTAAAACAAAGATAAAATTTATAGGATATATATTAATATGAGAACTTAAAATGATTTTTAATTAAACATTTTATATTATTTAAAATAAAATATATTGTCTTAAAATATTATTTTGTTGATTTTAAACAGATTTTTAAGTTTGCAAACCCCATGTTATACTTTGAAAATCTGGTCATTTGATATAAGTAGACTTTCTTTTGTAGCCTTTCTCCAGAAGGCATCTAGTATTTTGAACTGGAAATAGCAAGCAGACAGAACATTTTTTTTATTATTGAACTTCCAATTATAGCCCATTATAACTAAAATAATCTCTTTTCTTATTCATCTGCCTCTGAAGACATTTCTAGAATATACATCATATGAGATATTACTATCACATTTTTTTCTTTGAAGTTAATATATATATACATACACATATATAACATATATTTTTCTTCTTTCAGCTTGAATAGTAGTTTGACTATCATAAAAAGTTTACTTTTAGATGGCAGGAATGTACAGTGGAGAAAGGACAGCCTCTTCAATAAGTGGTGCTGGGAAAACTGGACAGGTACATGTAAAAGTATGAGATTAGATCACTCCCTAACACCATACACAAAAATAAGCTCAAAATGGATTAAAGACCTAAATGTAAGGCCAGAAACTATCAAACTCTTAGAGGAAAACATAGGCAGAACACTTTATGACATAAATCACAGCAAGATCCTTTTTGACCCACCTCCTAGAGAAATGGAAATAAAAACAAAAATAAACAAATGGGACCTAATGAAACTTCAAAGCTTTTGCACAGCAAAGGAAACCATAAACAAGACCAAAAGACAACCCTCAGGGTGGGAGAAAATATTTGTAATATTTGTAAATATTTGTAAATGAAGCAACTGACAAAGGATTGTTTTGTGTGTATATATATATATACACGTGTATATATATATACGTATATATATGTATAGATATATGTAGATATATACGTATATATATATGTATATATATATAAAATGGATGTTAAGAAGTTGCCCAAATCCTCCTTTGGGACTGGCAGTTTATTTGCCCACCACTGGGAGTGCTGCCAGCAGAGAGCCTTCAGCTTTCAGCCCTCTTTGGGAATTACCTCTGCTGACGATGCCTTTTTGCCCAAGGCCAAGCCCCTTTCCAGGGCAGGCCGCAGTCAATGATTGAGTGACAGCAGTATATAATTTCTCTCCCAAATTTGAGAAAGCTCCAAAAGTCTATCTCAACTTCAAAGCTCCCTGGAGAGTGAAGTAATGCCTTCCTGAGTGTGCATCTTAACCCAAATTCTCCTTGTGACAGTTCTGCCTTTTTCCCTTCTCTTCCAAAGGTGGTGAACTCACAAACACTTTCGAGTGAACTTCTTGCCTGCTTATCCCTGGCTCAGAATCGATGTCCTTTTGTACCTAACCTATGACACTTCCTGAAAATTTGACGTTTGTACAGGTGCTATCTTTTGTGAATTTGGTTGGATTGCTTCACTTTCCCAAACCTCGCATTCCTCATTCTTGATATTAGGGCTTTAACCCTGCCTGTAAAGGTAATCTGGAGGATTAAACGAGAAGATGCATATAAAACAGTTAACCAAATTTCTGAAAACTAGAAATCACTTAATAAATACTAATTGTAAAGAAAATCAGACAAATTTCAACTCATCCTCCCACATATGAAAAATGATATTTATGACTGCATTCTGCCATTTTTACACAAGCTAAATAATTACCCACATAATTATTGGCAGTTTTCAGGTCAATTCTCTGTTTTAGTTTGGTTACCCAAATCCTATGGTAGAAAGATTAGGATTCCCATATACCTATTCTTGTGAATATACTTCAAGAACCGTAGTACTGCATCTTGAAGTCTAAAAAAACTGACATTTCTACCAATAATTGACCATGAAAAATCCTCAAGAAAAAAATGCTTAACAATCTGTAATTTACATTTCTCAGTGGAAACTGATATTATGTTTATATTATAGCACAGATAACATTTTTAGTAGAATAATTGAGCCAAATGAATCATGACTGAAAATCTGATTACCAGAAGGCACCATGCTGATATCATAGACCTCACATGCTTTCTTCTTTCATCTTGTTGCAATATCAGATTTCTTCTGATATTTAGTAGGTATGCTTTGGTCTCTGTTTCTGATTTTTTATAACTATTGCTTTGATATTATAATACAATAATTGTGAATGATTAGCCTTAAATTAATTTACTATTTCAAAGCAGAATCTACAAACAAGGACAACTGTTTCTAATAAATTTATGTACAACTAACTAATGTGCAATTTGTTGCCTGTCAAATCATTGGAAATTATGTTCTTGCTTCATGTAAAATATAATTAGCCAATACTTTCAGTAGGCTGTGCAAGCAGAGGAAGTATTACCAAATTGGGACTACATAATCTAAGTTTATTCTCTCTTTGATTTTAAAAATAATTAAAGAAGCCCTATCTTCTATTCAAATGAAATCAAATAAAATAATTTAGCACATTCTTCTTGTGTCTGGCTGTATCATTTCTGATTTGATGACAAGCAGTGCAAACAAAATATGTAAAAGGAACTCACTTAGCATCTACTAACTAATAAATCATATAGTCTACTCAGATATATATGTATATAGATATACTTTGGCCCAAACTCTGTTTTTTTTAAAAAAACAGAAAGTTATTTGTTTTAGCATATTTTTGTATAATGGAAAATAAATATAAACATAGTCTAAAATTTTAGGGTACAGATCTTTACTTATATATTCCGTACATAATTTTATCTATAATCTTTGGTGCTTAGTTCCTTTTTCCTTTTTACTCTTTCAGTTCTCTCATATTCACAGGCTTCCTTTGATAAGCAACCAGAAGCATGAACTGTCTGTGTAAAAATACAATTCCAAATCACATAAAGACTGCCAAAAGTTGACCAAAGGTCTTCGCTGGTGGCGCAGTGGTTGGAGTCCGCCAGCCGATGCAGGGGTCACGGGTTCGTGCCCCGGTCCGGGAGGATCCCACATGCCGCAGAGCCTCTGGGCCCGTGAGTCATGGCCGCTGAGCCTGCACGTCCGGAGCCTGTGCTCCGCAATGGGAGAGGCCACAACAGTGAGAGGCCCGCGTACCGCAAAAAATAAAAAAATTAAAAAAAAAATAATAAGTTGACCAAGGTTTGGAATAACATCATTAATTAGCATTTATTAAGCATCCAAAATGATCTATGTACCATCCTACTACCAGATTTCCCTTTTAGACATAATATCTGCCCAGAATTATTCCTATTTCATAAAGGAACTATCCTAAGAATAAACACACTGAACAAGTTTTACAATCAAAAAATCATTTTAATATAGAGTAGACAGAAAGTTTGGTTCTGTAGTGCAGAGTGAAAAGGGAAACTTTGCCGTGATTTAAAAGTAGTTCTGAGTATATAGTTTCCGTTCTTTTTTTTTCTTTGTATTTTTTTTGAGTCTTTCTTCTTTTTTTTTTTAATCTTTTTATTTAACATCTTTATTGGAGTATAATTGCTTTACAATGGTGTGTTAGTCTCTGCTTTATAACAAAGTGAATCCGCTATACATATACATATATCCCCATATCTCCTCCCTCTTGCGTCTCCCTCCCACCCTCCCTATCCCACCTCTCTAGGTGGTCACAAAGCACCGAGCTGATCTCCCTGTGCTATGTGGCTGCTTCCCACTAGCTATCTATTTTACATTTGGTAGTATATATATTGAGCTGAAACCAAGGCAATTTCGGTGCCCTCTAGTACATAGTAGGTCCCTGACCTACCTTTCAGTTCCTTCAGGTTACACCTCCTCCTCTATAATTTTCTCCACACATGCCAAACAGCTCCTCTTTCATCTCTCTTATTTCCGTCAATGTTTTTCCTCCCATCTCAGTTCTGTCACCATCATTCTGTGTGGTTTTTAGGAAACATGACTGCAGACTTTGGCAAAAATCAACCAAGTCCCAATAAACAATTGGCTCAATTCTGATCAATAAAACTGAAGTACATCCAATAGGCCTGCCCACTTTATGGCTTACCTCTTCAAGGTTAGAGGGACAGCCATTGTTGAAAATATTTATGAAGAGGAGAAGAGGAAAGCCATCCTTGACAGTGGACCTCAGGTAACAATAAATCTCAGTCTTTAATTTTATTACTAACAGATTTCCCTTGTTTCTCTACATTGCCCTTTCAGCCAGAGTATTAATGGTTATGTATATCTTGTGAATTCTGTGATAAGCCCAGAGTACCAGAAGGAAGCTGAGGGTCAAAAGTAAGCCCTAAGTCTGAGCCTGCCTGAACGTAAAGCAGACAAGAAAGCAGTTTTCTCCCTACTTCTCCATATGCATAAGTTGCTCATTCAGACTATCAGACAGTCATAAAAATCTCTTGGAGAGGATTAATGAAGTCACGGTCAAAAGCCTCTGAGAGGGAGGCACCAGACCTCTAAGTATAGTGAGTTTTGGTTTTGCAGATTCACTAATGCCAGAGGAACAGAAAAGGAAGGTGAAGGAAAAGCTCCATACTAGGAGAAAAGTATTCTCTCTTCTGGAATGGGAAGTGAGCTGAGCACCATGGGATATTTAGAAGACATTTTATTAAATACTCCAGAAGACCTATAGACCTGTGATCAGTGATTTAAGAAATGATACTAAAAAAACATTAATTCACAGTACTGTGTTCCTTCCTCAGAGTCTATATGCACCGCTAATTGTGGCAGTGATTAAAAAGTCTGGAATATTCAAATTTGTGTCAATTAAAGAATAGTGAACAAAGATAGAACAATATGCTGTTCTTCAAACACACACACACACACAAAACAAACAAACAAACAAAACAACTTCTGAATTGCCTGGTAGAGAGACAGAGCTATATTTAAGAAATGGATACCAGTAGGAATCCTACTGTGGAAAAGGATAAGGGGATGCCTTCAGTATTTGTCCAGTAGGGTCATAATATTTGAAAAAGTGTTTTGGGTCATCTGGTGGAGGGCATGATCTTCTAATAGTTAATGAACTATTTGGAAGGACTGAATGTGGACAATATTATTTTTGAGAGGGCTTTGGAGAAACATAATAAAACTGCTTAAGGTAATTATGAATATTAGAGACAGGGCTGAATCTCTCATTGGACCAGTGACAGTGTTTTTTCATATAAGGATATAGAACATATCACATTCATCAAGGGATGAGCAGCATGTCCCAAACAATGCAACCTCATAATGTTGGGATGACTGCTATGAAGAAAAATAAAGGGAATGAATGGTGGCAGAGACTGCTGTGGAAAATAGCGTGGTCAGGGAATGTCTTATTGAGGAGATGACATTTAAGCAGACACTTGAAAGCAGTGATGGATTGATCCATTCAGATTTTGGGAGGAAGAACAAACTGGACCCAGATAACAGCAAATGCAGTATAAGAAGAGGCTCGCAGCAAGGAGTTCAGGTGGCTTTATAAATGATTATTCCTGTATAGCCAAACCTTATTAATGTGGCTGAAATATAACCATTCAGCTCAGCAGAGGCTAGCCAGGAGCTTTGGTGGTGAATGCAAGGAGAATTGGTGTCTCTGGTCTTTAGCAGTGATAAATAGGGAAACATATATAACCATTCAGAATTCAGGGAGGTCATCTAGATAATGCTTCTGTTTTAAATGTTATGGATGGCAACAAGACTTTCATATTGCACAAAAATGCAATTTTGGAAGCCATATACTTAAGTGCTTTCTGGGGAAAGACTTCAGTGACTGTTGCTAGTTGGAGCCTATCAGAATTGAAGGCATAATACTCTGTTTTTCTACATAAGTATATGATTCTAAAATAGGTGTGATATGGGAATGTTATAGCCTTCCAAGTGTGAATTGATATGAATACTATCAGACAACACAGTGTGGTGGCTTTAGCCAGAAATAGAAAAAAAGAAGTAGTAAATCCATGATTCACATAGTACATTGCTGTAATTATTTAATAACCAACTATAATAAGAACAAGCTATGATGAGAAGAGATGAAGGTTTTCTCTGAACACAGAGCTTAAGCCAATTAGGCAGTTACAGAGCTTCCTAGAAGTAGTGATGTCTAAAGAATTAGCTGAATCACAGGTATACTCTTACTTTACTTTGGTCCTGGTTAACTCCTACTAATCCTTCAATTCCAAATTGAACTGCCACTTTTTCAGATGCTGTTTTTGTACTTTCTTATAACATAAATTATTTACCTCTTGTTATTTTATTTCATTGCATCTTATTTTTTTTATAAAATTTGTCATAAATTATAATTTTATATCTACTTGTGTATTTTCTTTTTTCTCTTTATTTCTATTTTTTGCCTTCACAACTAAACTGTAAATTCTGAAGATTAGTTACTAATTTATTTTGATCAAAATAGCCCTCAATGAATATTGGTTGAATGAATTGAGTAGGCACAAACTTGGAAAAGAGATGAAGGTAAACATGAAAACAGAAATTATCAGGAAAAGGCATGAAAAGCCACAAAAAGAGAGAAAGTGTTTATTGCTTTCATGAAACTAAGAGACATTCCATTTGGGTGAGGTGAAATATACAAGCAGCTAAGTGCTGGGAAACATAAGGCTCAGCAGGCAATCACAAAGGGCATGAGGTAATGTTTGCTTATTCATAAAAAACAACCAGGAAAGTGTTTATGCGTTTACACATCAAAGTAAAATGAACAGATTACTCAGTTTGAATCATGGAGAATGGATTGAAAAGAAGCAAAACTGGAATGGAGAGAATAGGGTACCTGATACAGTAATCTACAGGTACAGTCTACAGAATCAAGATTGACTAAATTGCTGTGGGGGCAGAGAATGGAGATAAATAAATGTCCTTGTGATACTCAAGAGCCATAATCAGCAACACTAAGTAACAATTGAGCTAAAAAAAAAAAAAAAAGCTTGAAGAGAAAATTACATTTTTATACATGATGAATGGAAAAATAACTGAAATTTGAACTGATAGAAAATATCAGAAAGAAAAATATTGGCAAATTTTACTCTTTCTTATTTTAAAACAAACTATAAAAAGGCAAAGAAAATCAGAAAATATTCATGGTGAAAACAACAGGAAAGGGAGTTAATTTCTCTATAATATAAAAATTCCATGTAAATTTTACATAACTCAGTAAAAGCCAATTAACAAATAAGCAAATGAGAGACAGAATTTCACCAAAGAGGAGCTATATATATTTGTTAAGCCTGAACAACTATTCAACATGAGTTATTATCAAAGACATGTCTAAAATCACAATAAAATGTGTCTAGTATATTATTTGGAATCATCAGCCAATAAAATGATAAAAATTTCACCAAATCACAAAAGTAGGAAGGATTTATTGCATGTAACATACTGTATAAAATACTGATGAGACAAAAGCAACCTAAATTACTGTGTATTATAAATGCAATTCATTTTTAGAGAACACATCCTGATTCCTAGTGATTTTCTATTCCTATTCTATTTTCCCATAAACATTATACCATTATAATATTATTCATATAAATACGCATGAGGTTCATTTGAATTGTTCTATTTCTCCTTCACTTCTTTATGATGATGATGATGAAATATTTCAGATATATAAAAAGTGTACAGCCCTCTTTTTTCAAGCACTTATTCCTTATAAATAATCATAACGTGCATATTTTTACCTGTAGTTCTAGTCACGTTTCATCAGATTTTCATAAAACACAGTATTTGTAAATTAATTGGCTAAAAGGGCAAATAAAGCAGACTATAAATTACAGTATGATTTCTCATGTTTATAATGAGCATTTAAGATAATCTGAGTGTGTATTTGAAGAGCATTTTCTTTTCAACGTAGATTACGAAAATAAAAGTACCTTTGCTTGCTTAAATGATATTCCTTTCCTCATGCTACTTTTACCTGAGATTTAAAGTTTAGCCAACCAAAACCCAACCTTTAATTACCATTTAATTAGAATGTCAAATCAAACACATTTAATTGTTTGGATTCCCCATAAAGACCTTGAGTGCAGCAGGTGATGATAAGTGTTTTGCAGATGTTTACCAAGAGAAAATATTAAAACAATGGTCATCCATAGTTAATCAAAATTACTCTAAAGAGGGCATTTTTTGGCTCATGGGTAAGATAAGACAAAATAGGACCAATAATTTTTAAAGGAAAAAAATGTTAATTTCTATGAGCTTCTTACAGGTTCTTTCTAATTCCTTATATTTTAGTAACAATAGAATCATCAGAATGGAGTTTTTCAATTATAAAATTGATTACTCACCCTTGTTCCACCAATTTCTGCTTCCTTTAGTCTATGAAGAGATAAACTTCATCATCTTCCTCATCACAAAACATCATACAAACTATCAAGGACTTAATTTTGTGTGACATCAAAACAAAGAAAATACAAAGTCCCAAGTACTGACCCTTACATACAGTCCTCTTTGGCCAGCCCAGCAGAAACATTGGACGGAACTGTGGTTAACTCTTGCTCTTAAAATACTTTTATAGTTCTAGATATATGTATGTATGTGTATATATGTATATGCATGTGTGTGTGTTTATTTAAGATAGCAAGATCCTACTCTCTGAGAGTGCAAGAAACAATGTTAATGATGAAACATTATAAGAAATGTCCTAGCAAGGAGAAAAGCATTATACTTCAAAATGACCAAAACAGGGAAAAACCACAGGATGGCAAATACATTGCAGTACAACAGAACAAGCTAAACCTACAGATCAGGCATGCATTGAGGTGTAGAAATCCTAAGAAAGCTAATATAAACTTTCACTGCACCAGTGGATATCATTCAGTCCAACAAAAGCAATCTTCTGAATAATGGGAATAACATTAAGGAAAAGTCATAATTACATGGGTGGATACTTCACACTACAAATCCTACAGGGCTACCTAGTTCTTCAGTGATGCATGTCATATGTACTATGGAAGAATAACTTCCTTACAAATAACTATACAATCAGAGTGCAGATAATGGAGACCACAAGGCAACAGTATTGAAATATTCAGTCCCTAACTGCTCTGTGTCTGGAAAGTGATTGGGACACTTCAGGCGGCATTAAATACTTTAATGTCAGGAGGTGGCAATGGATGAACGTGCCTTTGTTGAACCCATTTAATATGGTAATGAGAAACATACTGCTGTAGATAACATCTGTGAATATAAAAAGCCACAAAGTGGCTAAAAACAGTGACAAATCTAGATTTATTCTTATTCCAAAATGATGAAGCTACTATTAAACAGCTTATTTTTCCCTCTACATAGAATTAAAATTAATGCCTGTCATAAAAACATATATGAGTACTAAGTTGGACAATTATTCCTAGTTATTGACCAAACAGTGTTGCCATCCCATCAGCCCACCGACATTACATAATGACAATGTTTTCTCAAAGATGTCAGAAATAATCACAGAAGCTTAATAATATTAATCTTGAGTTATATTTTTCCAACACTTACTAAAGATCCAAATAACTGTTAGAAAGTAAGAGCATGTATTGTTTTAAAATAAACATGTTTTGTTTTAGAGTAATTTTATAATATGTCAAGGTAAACTTTAAATTGATAATCATTAGCTACTTCCTTAATGTAAGAATATGTTAATTTTTTAACTTCCAGTGGGAAAGTATATTTTCAGATCAGTTTGTGTATCAAGCGACTGATCTCTTCCCTGATTTTATAAATTTCAACTTACTTGGATGAATAGTCTAAAATCAATTTCTGTTGCTTCATTTTCACTCATTTCCTCTCAAACCTTTTGACATTTGATGTTCATTTCAAAATGCTGATAAAGTTGCCTTCTCAGTGATCACCAAATGACTTATTTGATGTTTGATCTCCATCAAGCACTTACCGTCACCCATCTTTAGCCTCTTTCTTGGTTTCTACAGCACAGATCTCTCCTAGTATTTCTCTGAACTCACTGCAAGCCATATGCTTGATACCTTCTGTTGTCTCTCTCTTTCTCCAGTATTTCAAGTCTAGTTATGCCCATTTTCATTCCTTAATCCACAGACTCTTCCATGCACATTCATCACCTCACATGACTTCCATGCTCATGTTTTTGCAAGTGATTTCCAAATTTGGCATACTGGACTTCACAGATACTGCCCTTTTTTTTACAGGTTGAAGGTTTGTGGCAACTGCGCGTCAAGCAAGTGTATTGACTCCATTTTTCCAACAGCATTTGCTTGCTTCATGTCTTTGTGTCGCCTTTTGTTAACTCTTGCAATAATTTAAACTTTTTCATTGTTATTATATTAGTTATGCTGATCTGTGATCACTGATCTTTGATGTTACTATTGCATAAAAATTATGATTGGTTGATGATAATTACTTCAGATGATGATTAGCATTTTTTAGCAATAAAGTATATGTAATCAAGATATATACATTTTTTTAGGCCTAATGCTGTTGCACACTTAATAGAAGAAAATATAGTATAAACATAACTTTTATATGCCCTGGGAAATAGAAAAAAAATGTATGACTAGCTTCACTGCAATTTGTTTCATCACAGTGGTCTGGAACCAAACCCAAAATAGCTCTGTAAACGTGCTTTATCTCCCAAGCTCGATACTCCAAAGACACAGTGTGCAGTTACCTTAATCTCAACACGTCCCAAAGAAAACAGTATTTTCCCTGCAGACCTAAGTTCTATTTCTTAATGATTTTACTTTATTCTCAATTGCTTAAATTTGAATATTTTACATCATCAATAAATCCTTCCTTTCTTATAACTTCAGTTCCCAGTTCCTTAAATTTTATGTTGGTTATCTCTGTTCTGAAATTGTACAATAATTCCCAACTGGATTCCACAATTCGCAACATTTCTTGGTAGTTTTGTCAACATTTTCTTTCTAAAATCCTGGATCTGTAAGTGTCATACCTCTACTAAAAAACTTAATTCAGTGAAGAATAAAGCTTAAATTTCCTAGATTTCCATCATCTGACTTCAGTTACTCTTACAGCCTTATCTCCTCAAGGCATTGATACCAATTCTCCTTGCTTTCTAGCATAGTTATGCTAAATATTGTCTTTCTGCTGGCTTTAGCTTTCCAGAATACCTTTCACTAGGGATATATATATATATATATATCCCTATAGAAGTTTTTCCCAAGGCTCAGCTTTCAAGGCTCAGTTAATTACTGTCACTTAAGGGAAACTCTGCAGAGAGGATTAATTAGGTTAAATCTCTTTATTCTTGTTTTTCTCTACCCCTTTCTGTATATCTGATTTACAGCCTTAGTAAAATAATAGTATAAGAATATATAAATCTTATGTGTTCTCACTAAACTAAACTAAATTGTGAACTCATCAGAGCCTATATTGATTTTTTATTGACTAATTTTGGGTAGCAAATAATCATTTATTGACTAATTTTGGGTAGCAAATAAACAATAAATATTTTTAATTGTGTAAGTTAATGAGTTGTTTTCAGCTAGTGTTACTTAAGAAACTAGATAAGCAACAGAATAAATTTTTAACCACCCTCTTGTTTCTAATATACCATAATACTCTACTACCTATTAATCAGTATTGCTGTGTATACTTCTACTGTATTTAACAGACTGCTTATCAACTAAGCGCAATAGTATTTGTGTTCTCAATGATCTTTCAAGGTCTGTGAGGTGTGCAGTATTCAGCTCTATCCCCTCTCCCTGTTATATGTGTAATGAGGCAAAGAGTAGTAGTGATAATAGTATGAATTTAATAAAGTATAAACTCAAACAACTAGCATTCACATTAAAGGCATTTAAGAATATTCAGTGATAGGCTTCCCTGGTGGCGCAGTGGTTGAGAGTCCGCCTGCCGATGGAGGGGATACGGGTTTGTGCCCCTGTCTGGGAAGATCTCACATGCCGCGGAGCGGCTGGGCCCGTGAGCCATGGCCGCTGAGCCTGCGTGTCCGGAGCCTGTGCTTCGCAGCGGGAGAAGCCACAACAGTGAGAGGCCCGTGTACAGCAAAAAGAAAAAAAAAATATTCAGTGGCAATATGGAAAAAGATATAATTTTATTTCTAATGTGTCAGGGAAAGTAAGAAAATTTTCAATTTGAAATGCTATATAGCCAATCTCTTTGATTTAAAGCATGCTTCAAAATACTGCCTAGAAATACAAATATCTTCCAAAATGAATATATTGCCTTGTTTACTAACTGTTATTTTAAGTAACTACTCAGAAAGAATAGAACTGTCATATAGCGAATGGTATACTATATAGAAACTCTACTTAGTATTATCTATTTTTATACTACTTTTTTCCATGATGCATTGTTTTTTCTTTTGTAATTGTTCAGCATTTCAGCATGTAAGTCTGAGGTGTGGGAAAATGTCAGAGTGTGAAAGTGTGGCTGTCTCTGTACATTCTAAGTCTGCATTTATTACTCATATGTCGATCATGCTGTCATCCCACAGGGGCATGCCAACTGAAAATTTCCCTGTGTTTCAGCTTTTATGTAAAAAATGTATTATGCAAAATGAAGAATTGGCAGCCAAGAGGTAAATGGTGCTAAATGTCAACTGACAATATCATGAACCCTTGCACATGGGAAACTATATATTTTTACTATGTGACACTGTATTGACTGCAAGAACAGCTTTCAGTACTCTGATGTCTTGGAAGAAAGATTCTTTAGGAGAACAAAAATTGACTGCATGCAAATTTTTCTCACACTATTTAGAGAAATTTGTCTAAGTTTTAATAATATAATCCAAGATTGTTACTAAATCATCACATTTATACATTTTGGAAGAAACATTCATACATAGAAAATATGAAATTTCTCATAAAAATATTAAACTGTGATAATTACTGTGAGAGATTAAAAAGACAAATATATGATTACTGCCTACAAAAAATATTCAGCTTAGCAAGTGAAAATGCATGAATAAATATACTTTTTAAATAATTATAAAAATTCCAATCTAATAATCAGCCACATTTTATTCCAGTTATTTTGGGATTTCAGTTTTGTCTAATTTAGAAATGCTTATCACATGCTAAGTGCTATACAGGATATGTTATGAAAGAATTATTCACCAATGACAAATTTGTCATAAAATCAATTATGTAAACTGAGATCTCTTTTTGTATTTTTGCTTTTTCTATTGCCCTGGTTCTCTTTTAAGCACCAGTATCATACTGTCTGAAATTATTTGAAGTTTAGAATACACCTTATTATCTGGCCTTACAGTTCTTTATTAACTTTGTTTTACAATATTTTTTACTTTTTTTTCCATGTAAGACATTTCTATCAATAAAAAAAGAACATGGGATTTTATTGAAATTTCATGAAAAGGTGATATTCATCCAAAGAGAATTTTATTCTAGTTATCAATTAATGTATAACAAACTACCCCTAAGTTTAGTAGCTTAAAATGACATACATTTTATCATATCATATGATTTGGGAGGGGTCAAAAATTTGTACGGAACTTGACTAGGCAATTCTGCTCCATGCAGGTTCAACTAGGGTAACTTGGTGATATTTGAGTCTGACTGAGCTGGTCTGAAGGTTCAAACACAGTTTCATTCACATACCTAATACCTAATTATTCACATATATAATAATTCACATGCCCATAATTCCAACATGGATAGCTAGAAATCTCCCTCTCCATTTAGTCTCAGGGTTTCTCCATATGATTTCTTTGGCAGGGTTTTCGAACCAGATGCATGTCATCTCAGGATCCAAGAGACCAAGGCTTAAGCTTCCAGCTTCTTAATGGCCTGGTTTGGGAAAGAGTCACTTTTGCTCTGCTGTACTCGTCAAAGCAGTCATAGGCAGTCAAGATCCAAGGGGAAGATAACTAGATTCCACCGCATGAAAGAAAAGTGGCAAAGAATGTGTGGCTATTTTTAATCCATCATAGTTGGCCCTCTTCCCACAAATCATTTGCATGATTCCAACATATCAAATACAATTACCACCTCCAAGCCTTCCAAACTCTTGATTCCAGATCAAAAAAATAAAAAAGGTAATTTTCCCACGTAAGATATGATATGTAACATAATACACAATACAAGGCTGAAAGTCACCCGATACAGACTTGTGGTGCCACAACAGGTGTTGAATTGTTAAAGCACTGATACCTACCAGCTGAACTATTCCTGGTTGGTAGGACTATTCCCAGGGCATAGGAATGCATTTTTTTGGTTCTTACTCTGCAAACCCCAAGGCTGCTCCTGGACCAGAAATCCTGATCAATAGAGAAACTAGGTGTTCCCCAACTCATATTGGGCTACTAACTTATAAATATATAATGTGGTGTCCTGAGTTTTTCCTGCTCTTACCCATGGTGTGCTCTGGTGCCTGCCCAGCCTTCAAGTTGAAGCTGGCTCCACTCTGCTGAAACCTCGGCTACAACATGTACCAAACAGCTCTGTGCCTCTCCATACTGTGAAAAATTGAGAATTCAGAGGACAGCATGTTTTCTGTTCCTTCTCTGCATGTAAATTACCCCCCCAAATGGCAACAGCAGTGTCAGTGAACCCCCTCCTCCATTCTACAACATTATTATTCAATGAAAAATAGATTACCAATACGCTGTCATTTTCGTATCCATTTAAAATATTTGGTTGATCTGAAAATGGAAGAAATAAGATGTTACATGAAAAACTAAAATTTATAGATTTGAGCAGAAATAATACATTTGCTCTACCAGTTCTTATGCAAATATTCAGACTTTGCAAAATTCACTGATTTTCATTAAAAATAAAAAAAAAAACAATAATGCAGCTTGTTTACCAGGAAATGCTACATTAAGTCTGTTACAAAATAACTTTTCAGCTGAATTTATTTTCACAGTATCTGCAGAAAATCACAGAGAAGAATAAACAGCACTTTTGAAAATATGTATTTATGATCTTATCAACTTAACTACAACTTTCTTTATAGCATTCCTGCTTCAGTCTATATATCTGGAATTTCTCTAGTCAAAAATTCAAGGTCTATGTCCCTGGAAATGTATGGCTTTTTTAGCAACTTGAAGTAGCTTCTGACAGAGCCATTTATAATCCATTAATTACAACCCACACAGCCCACATCATTATGTGAATTGTGCTGCAAGGCCTTACCACCTGCTCATCTGTACAGAGCAGATCATATCCATGTCATTCACTGAGCACTTCATTAAATTATTCTTCCATTATTACAATCATAAGACTTCACCAATGAACCATATTTGGAAAAAACCCAATTAGAAAAATTTCCAATGCCTGAATCCTACTGGGATTTAGATTTCTGGCTAAACATTTTTTTGATTTATATTTTTGGTTAATTATGAAAAGGGGATCCTGTTCTCTTACTCTACTTAACAAGTTATTGTCAAATATGGGAAAAATCATTGCTTTTTTAATTCTTGTTTTAAAACTATCTTATTAACTAATCTTATTAACTAATCTTTTATTATCCCTGAGGGTATTTGAATAAATGTTTTTGCCCTTTCTAGATAGAATGTCTTACCTTTAAAATAAAAAGCGTTAGGCGTTTTTTTTATTATTTTATATCTTAATTTTATTATTTATATCTTTATATCATTATATCATTTATATCTTTATATCACTACTTTATATCTTATCTTATTACATTGGATGAAAATTCAAGATTAATGCAATAGCAAATTTCTTAAAATTAAGTGGAAATGCTAATAGATATACTTATGACATACCAAATAATACTTCTGTTCATATTTTATCAAAATATTTTATCAATGTTATATATTTAATTTTATCCAAGTTTTATCATCTACCACATAATTATATTTTTCCCTTTGACCTATGGTCAAATGAATTATGTTAATACATTGAAACATTAAAAGACTGATTATGTTATCGTTTCTGAGCACTCCCAGAAAATAATCCTGCATGATTATGCATTGCTGGATTTGTTTTGCTAGTTTTGCTATATATATATATATATATACATATGTATATATATATATATATTTGTTTTGTTTTGTTTTGTTTTAAACTAAGATGTTGCCTTTATTGTTCAAACATGAAATGTGTCTTTCGTATACTTTTTTTTTTTTTTTTTTTGCGGCACGTGAGCCTCTCACTGTTGTGGCCTCTCCCGTTGCGGAGCACAGGCTCCAGACGCGCAAGCTCAGCGGCCATGGCTCACGGGCCCAGCCGCTCCGTGGCATGTGGGATCTTCCCGGACCAGGGCACGAACCCGTGTTCCCTGAATCGGCAGGCAGACTCTCAACCACTGCACCACCAGGGAAGCCCTAGTATTCTTTTTTGTACTACTTTTGTCTTGTTTTGGTATCAGAGTTTTCCTAGCCTCATAAAATAATTTAGAAATTTGATATCCTAGTCTATACGCTAGAATGCCTTTAAAATATATCTTTAAAAAAACATTCTTGGCAAATTTTTAAAAATTTACCCTAAAAGTCATCTGATCCTGGTGCATTCTATTCAAGATAACTATTAGACAAATTATTTTATTACTCCTAGGATATTGGTCTAGTTTTATTCTCCACTTCTATAAGACCTACTAAACTTTATATTTTCTAAAAATCTTCTATTTTATTCTGATTTTTAAAAGTATTTTCTGAAAATATATTTACTAAATAGTTCAATTATAATTCTATAAAATTTTGACTTTAATTTTGTAGATTTTTCTGTTCTCAAATTAACTAGGAATTTAAGTTTTAATAATATTAAAAAGAAACTTTTATTGTAAATTCTGCTATTTAATTTACTAATTTTTTATTTTATCTCTATTATTTCCTCTTTCTTATTTTTATTTGATGTGGTCTGTTTTATACTACATTTATCCTCTGTGAATGCTTGATTTTGGCTGTTGTTTTCATTATTTCAGTCTTTGAGTACTTTGTTATATAGGTAAGTATGTTGTGGCATACTTTTTGAATCCATTCACATTTTAAAATCTCTTTACTACTGTGCTACCACCACAGTTCCTACGAGAAGAGCAAGTTGCCTAGTATTTATTTGTTCAGTTACACATTTCCATTTTAAGCTCTTTAGATTGGCCTATTTTTATTTATCAGTTAATGTATGGGAAAATACTTTTAGTTCAATAAATTTAATCTGATAATTTATTTTCAACTAATTTTCTTCAACACAAAGTAAGTCAATTTATCAAAACATCTTAATGCAGAATATTCTTATTTTTTTTCCATAATATCTTTCAATGTTTGTGCTCAGTTTTCTTTCTATTCCTTTCTTTTCTCCAGTATAATAATATCTTACATTTTCTTATTTTTACAACACTGGTTCATTTATCTGCACTGTTCAGAATGACTTTAACTCTGATATAGTATTTTGTTTCTATCATTATTCATCTGTTGTCTTTTTTTTCTTCTCAAGGGAACAATTAACAATTCAATTTACTGTTTTACTAATTCTTTCTGTTACATCTTTTTTCTTCCTCCCCCCCCCACCACAGAGCACATGTTCTGCAATCTTACTGATAACAAAAAGCAAATTTCTAACATATATTTTTCTATTCTTTGTAATTTCCCCCCCAGAGCATCTCCTGATCTTTGGATGCTACCATAATGTCTTATTTTATGTCATTTAGTTCCATATTATTAGTGGAAAGAATAGTTATGTGTCCACTCATCCCTGAGTGAAGTGAGGAATAGTCAAGCTTTGAAGACAGGTAGCTGGGTAACATTTTAGTGTTTTAGTCTGCTTGGGCTTCCATGACAAAATGCCATAGACAAAATACTACATGTATATATACTTCTCAAAATTCTGGAGGCTAAAAGTCTAGATCAGGGTGCCAGCATTGTTGGGTTCTAGTGAATGTCCTTATCATGGCTTGCAGATGGTTACCCTCTCCTGTGTCCTCACAAGGTAGAGAGAGCAAACTCCCATCTCAACCTCTTCTTCCTCTTATAAGTACACTAATCCCATCATGAGGATTCCATATCTATGACCTCATATAAACCTAATTACGTCCCAAAGGCCCCACCTCCAAATACCATCATGCTTGGTGTTAAGAATTCACCATATGTATTTTGGGGTTATATAAACATTCAGTCCATAACATTCCACCTGGACCTCCAAAATTCATGCTCTTCTCACAGGCAAAATATATTCATTATATTTCCAACAGCCCCAAAAGTCTTAATTCATTCCAGCATCAACCCTAAAGTCTATAGTCCAGAGTCGTGATGTGAGAGTGATGCCAGCAAAATGGTGGCATATGAATTTTGCCTCTTTTGCTCCACCCCCAGAAATATAAATTTGAACAACTATCTGCATGAAGAAATACTTTCACAAGAGCCAGGGATTACAAATGAGGGATTACATAACTAGGGTGGAACACAGAAATAAGAAAGGACCTATTGAGGAAGGTAGGAACGATAGATTCACACCACTTCCACTACCCCTTGCTCAAGCCTGGGAAGCCTAGCTGGAGAGAAACACATTCCTCATGGGAGAGTAAAGTGAACCTGACTTCATGGCAGACCCCAGAGCTGGCCAACCTGGGTACCAGGCGGAAACCCAAGGCCTTAGGTGGTTCCTCAACAGGCTCCCACCAGCCCATGTTCCCTCTCACCCTGGCACTTGCAGACTCCAGCGGTTCCAGGTAGATGCTGTGGCACCAGCCTCCGCATGGGCTCCTGGTAACCCAGGACTCCATCTTCTCAGCACCTGCCAACTCCATGAGCACAGGCAGGTCCGGTAAGGCCAGGCTCTCAACAAGCTCCCAGCTCATTATGTCACCCACCAGCTCCAGTGGCCCTAGATGGCATCTACAGCACCAGGCTTCCAGCAGGCTCATATGAACACAAACCACCTTTTCACCCAGGCGCCTGCCAGATCCAGAAGCCCTAGGTACCCCAGCAGCACCAGATACTGGGAGGGCTCCTACAAACACAAGCTGCCCTTTCCACCTGGTTCCTTCTGACTCCAGCAGCTCCCATGGCTTCAGGTAGCTTCCTTGGCTACAGGCTTTCAGAGGACTCCTGCAAAAACAGGCTCCTGGACCAATGGGACACTGGCCAGCTCCAGCAGCCCCAGTAGGCTCAGTGGTCACAGGTCATTCCCGAAGCTTAGACAGCTTGCTTAGCTCCAGGCCCTTAGAATATTCTCCTGATCCCAGGCCCCCGATCCATTCCAGTGCTGCTGCCTCCTGTGGCCCCAGGCAGCTCAGGTTGCCCCAGGCTCCCAGCCTATCCAGTGAACTCCCATGACAGCAGGCTCTCTGTGGGTTCCCATGAACACAAGTTCCTGACTCATCCCAACACTGGCCAGCTCACATGACCTGGGAATGATCTAGTGGTGCCAGGCTACCTGCAGGCTCCACCCAACCCAGGTTCTTGGCACATCCCAGTGTAAGGTGGCTCCTGTGGCCTCAGGTTCCCAATCAACACCTACAAGTCCAGGATCCAGGGGGACATCTGTGAACCCAGTGTTCTGATGGAGGCCAGTGCCAGGCTGATTAGTGTCATCCCAGGCTTTCCACCTATCCAATATTCAAGCACCAGGCCATCCACCTATCCAAGCACCAGGCCATCAAAGGACTCCAGCAGCAAGTTCTCCATGGAGACCACCAGACTGCCCACACAGAACCTAAGGAACAGCTGACTGGTGAAGGGATTTACTTGCCAAAATCAGTCTGTAAAGACTGGTATAGTTGCCTACCACCTCAAATGTGCAGATACTAAGGGAAGGCCACAGAGATCATGAATAATCAAAGAAACATGACACCACCCAAGGAAACTAATAAAATTCTAATGTATGCTCCTATCATGGAAATCAAAACCACAATGAGATATCACCTCATCAGAAAATTAGCTATTTTCAGAAAGACAAGAAACAACTTGCTGTTGAGGATGTGGAGAAATAGGAACACTGCACTGTTGGTGGGAATGCACATTTGTATAACCAGTATGGAAAACAGTATGGAGGTTCCTCAAAAAATTTAAAATAGAACTGCATAAGATCTAGCAATTCTACTTCTGGATTTCACAGGAAGTGAAAACACTATCTGCAAGGCATAACTGTACCCCCATGTTCATTGCAGCATTCATGACAATAGCCAAGACATGGAAACAGAGTAAGTATCCATCCGTAGATGAATGGATAAAGAAATGTGATATATTGTATATATATGGATGTATATATATATATATATGTGTGTGTGTGTGTGTGTGTGTGTGTGTGTGTATAAAATGGAACATTACTCAGCCATAAAAAAGGAAAACGCTGCTTTTTGCAACAACACTGATGGAACCTGAGGGCATTATGCTAAGTGAAATGAGTCAGACAGAGAAAGACAAATACAGTATATCTTCACTTATATGCAGAATCTAAAAATCTGAACTCATAGAAATAGAGAATAGAATGATAGTTGCCAGGGGCTAGGGAAGTGGAAGAAATGGGAAGATGTTGGTCAATGGATATAGACTCCCAGCTATAAGATGAGTAAGTTCTGGGGCTAGATGTACAGCATGGAGACTATAACTTAATTAATTAACAGTAATTATATGAAACTGTATAATTAAAAGTCACTAACATAAATGTTAATTAAATGTTACCACCATATGCAAAAATGTATATATATTTATGTATACATACATATATTTATAAACATATATATATGAATGGAAGTGTTACTGTTTTGCAATATATATGTATATCAAATCATCACATTGTACACCTTACATTTACATTTGTTATGTCAATAATATATCAATAAATCTAGAAAAATGTTTTTAAATAAAGTCCAATATCTTATCTAAAATATCATCTAAATCAGATATAGTTGGAATTTGAGATCTGATTTGTCCTGAGGCAAAATTCCTCTCTAGCTGTGAATGTGTGAAACCAGACAGTTTTTATGTTTCCAAAATATAATGATGAGATAGACATAAGATAGGCATTCCTATTCTAAAAGGGAGACAACACAATGATAAAGGGAATGATGGGTCCTAAGCAAGTTCAAAACCTAGCAAGGAAAATACCATTAGCTGTTAAGGCTCAGGAATAATCCTTTTTGATCTGATGCTCTGTTTTCTGGACCTACAGGGATGGCAGTTCCATCTTCCAGACCCTAAGTACTACCTTGAACTTTTTCTAGGAAGGATTTGCGCACGCAAGACTCTGGGAGGCCCTGTCCCCACAGCTCAAATGGCCCTGCCCTTATGGTTCCAGATAGCCACAATCTGGTCTGCTGACACTGGGGAGATGAACCCCCACCTCACCTTATAACCATAGAGGCAGCCCTGATGATCGTCGAATCACGTTCACGGTCATTCTTCCCTGTCTTGAAGAATAAGGCACATTTGTGGCTGAAAAGATTTATGATATGGTCCTGTACAGTCTAAGAAGACTGTCAGCCTTCCTTCATTTCATCCCTTCACTATCCCCTTTAGTTCATACTGGCAGTTTTTGTGTTTTGTTTTGTTTTCTTCTTGAATGGCTGATTTAGTCCAGGATTCACATTCTTACTTGTCTCCTTCTCATACGACTTTTTGTCCACACCCTTAGTGTTCTCTTCTGAACAGGCTTTCTCATGTTTTGAAATACTGATAGGCTGAGAATTTTCAAAATCTCCAAGTTATGGTTCCTTTTTGCTTAACAATTCCATCTTCAGTTTATCTCTCTCCTGTCAGGAGGAACTGAGACCCTCCTTCAAAACTTTGTTTAGAAATATCCTCAGCTAAATATACAGATTCATTGCTTGCAAGTTCTACTTTTCACAAAAACATTAGAACACTGTTCAGTCAAGAGTTTGCAACTATTTAACAAGAATTATCTTTCCTCCAGTTTCTGATAACATCTTCCTCATTTCCATCTGGGACCTCACCAGAATCACCCTTAACATACATATTTCTACCAACATTCTGTTCATAGGTATTTTACATATTCTCTAAGAAGATGGAAGCTCTTTCTATAGCTCTCCTCTTTCCTTCTTGAGCATTTACCGGAAACACCCTTAACAGTCCCTTCATAACAAAGTAGGCTTTTCCTAGCTTGTATCTCAAAACTCTTTCAGCCTCTACCCATTACCCAGTTCCAAAGCTATTTCCACAGTTTTTAGGTATTTGTTACAGCAACACCTCACTCTGGTTACCAAAATGTGTCTTAGTCAGCTTAGTTTGCCATAACAAAATGGCTTAAAAACAGAAATCTATTTCTCACAATTCTGGAAGCTAGAAGTCCAAAATCAGGGTGCCAGCATGATCAAATTCTAGTGGAACTCTCTTCCGCTTGCAGATGGCCACCTTATGCAAGCCACCTGCTATGTCTTCACAAGGCAGAGAGCTCTGATCTCTTCCTCTTATTTTAAGGACGTAAATCCTATCACAGTGTTTCTACCCTCATGACCCCATCTTAACTACTTCCTTAAGGCCCTACCTCCAGATGGTTTCAAATTGGGGGTTAGGGCTTCATCATATGAATTTAAGGAGCACACAAACATTCAGTCCATCAAAAGTAGGGTTATTCTTCTGTCACTTGGTTGGGGTTAAAATTCTCCTTTCTGGTTTTAAGCTTACATAGCCAGGAGGTATATATACTTTTCTATTTCAGTGGTTATTGTTATTCCAAGAAAAATAAAAGCTATTTCATGACAGAATTCTCTTCTATGGACCCTTTAAATCAGTTAATAGAGTTCAACATAATTTTGGGCACATACATATGTAATGTTTGCTTTATTGAAAAATGATGCAGTGATCCCTGAAGATGAAATGGTAATAAGGTAAAAGGTAATAAGATAAAAGGTAATAAGGTAAAAGGTAATAAAAATTCTTACCTAATTTTATATATATATATATATATATATAACAAAGTTCTTGATTTGCATTTATATAACTGTTTGTAGCATGTACTGCTGCGTGTAAATTTATGACTTGTGCTAAGTATCCTTTTTTCCGCAAAATGTCTTAAGTCCAAATACTTGGAATTGCTCTCTTATATACTAACTATAAGGTAATCACACAAATTTTCATAAATATATGTTCTTGAATACCAGAAAAAAATAAAATATAAAGCATATAATTTTAAATGTATTAAAATATAATTTACAACATGAAAAAGCAGCGTAAATGTTAGACTTTGTCTCTCAACCATCTACTACTTGTCTAGAACTATTGTACCCGCAAATGAGCAAGCACTGCCACAGTTAACAAGGCTCTTTTTGGAAAATGTGAGTATCATGGATCTTTTTTAATGCAGCTTTCCAAGTTTCAGTTTTTTGGCTGACCTTTAATACTTACATGGTCTATTGTTCAGTATCTGTATGTTTTGTATTCCCATATTTCTATTTGTCTAATCACTAATTTTCTGTGTCCAATCATTGCTAATATTAAAAACTTTGATTCGGTTTACATTACTGTTTTAACGTTTTGGTCTTTGAAAACCAAATGGCTCATATTCTGGTTTGCTTATTTATGTCTAGACTTCATATATATATATACACACACATACATACATACACATACACATATATGTACTTTGCTGTAAGTGTCATTTGCAAATATTTTAAGTCTAAGTTCACAAATTTTCCTTTCTCATTATTTACTTAACACTCTTGCTATCATCACTCAGGTATGTTTGCCCAGTATACCTATAGGGCCACCACTGCATTGTTTATATGAAATTTACTTGCATATTTTATCTCTCCAGTTAGAATGGAGGTCTTTTGTGGGTAGGGATCACATCTCACTCACCTTTGTGCCGTTGGTGCATAGTATACCACTGAAAACTGATAAATGATCTAGACAGTTTCATGAAATATATGCTATAGGCTATAGGTCCTATATTATCCAGAACCTAGTGCTATTCGTGGAAATAATCAGTAGTAAAGGCCTGGGTCAAGTCCCTGTTATTTAATGGCTATGTTTCTCAGACAAATTAATGTCTGTAAACCAAGCTAAATTATTTGCTTACCTCAAAGAGTTGTTCAGGAATTAACTGAGTTATGGTAGGTAAGCCACATAGCAAGTACTGAATAAATGTTAATCATTATTATTACCTGAGTATGTCAGTTAATTCGTAAGCAGTATTCTGAAGGGCAGCATTAATATTAGCAGAATTACTTTTCAGTGAGTTGTCATCAAAATGAAATTGAAAATTTTGTTTGTTGGTGACCTAATTCTAGTAACTAACTTTAAGTGGGGTTTAGGAGAAGATCAGTGGTAGATATATATGATGCAGCCATAAGGAAGATTTGAAACTCCTAATGCTTTGTAGTGCAAAAACTCACTAGCTCATTAAAAGCACATTAGCAAGTCCACATGTTTGTAAGACTATGGTGATCTGCATGTCTATTACTCTATCAATGTTTACTGCTCTATTTAGTGCATCTTTCTGGGCTATCATTTTATCTTTAAATCTATCATACTGGGTAAATATATATGTGGATGAATGGATGTGTTTCTGTTCCAATAAAACATTATTTACAAAAACAGGAAATAGACTATAGTTTCCCAAGCCCTGCTTTAACATTTGGGGGAAAAAAAAAAGTATAAGTCTTCCCTGGTGGTGCAGTGGTTGAGAATCTGCCTGCCGATGCAGGGGACACGGGTTCGTGTCCCGGTCCAGGAAGATCCCACATGCCGCGGAGTGGCTGGACCCGTGAGCCATGGCCGCCTAGCCTGTGCATCCGGAGCCTGTGCTCCGCAACGGGAGAGGCCACAACAGTGAGAGGCCCGCATACCGCAAAAATAACAAAAAGTATCATCAAATTTTACCAAGAAAGTATTATGGAGAAAACAATTTGAAAACATTAACTTGATTTTTTACTTCATCTTTGTTTTGTGCCATCTTAGCCTATCCATATCTAATGTTGTGGCTGGACCAGCCCTTGTGATTCTTACTATGATTGCAGGATACCGTTAGCAGTAACAACAAGTGAACTTCTGGAAAAAAAAAAAGAACAAGGCTTTATTACAACTACTGGAGGGTACAGGGCACACCTGGGTTCACACAATAAGGTCACAGGTAGAGAGAGAGAGAAAATGTAAGGGACTGGAGGTCTGTTTTTATTGGGGTCTAATGTGGAAGCCTAGAGTTTCTGGAGTTGATTCTACTGGTGAATTTGAAACATAACAGCGGGAATTAAAATGTAGGAAGGGGAAAACAGGGCTCCTAAATGGTAATTTATTGAAATCAACTAAGAGCTCTAAAACAATGGAGGCTGGGGGGCTGGCTCTTTATCTGGTCATGTGTGTGGCAATGTGTTTATTAGAGATAGCTGCCTTTGAAGTGGATGCCTCTTTGAAGTGAATACTTAGGCAATCAAAGCATAAGTCAGGCACTTGCATTACAAAGAAGAAAAACCAACTATCAAGGCTTATATTATAACCCTTTATAACATTCTTTTGCAGGTTTCCACCTCCACCAAGCCAAGAAATTTATTATCTAAAGGAAGAGGAGGACATTATCTTGTGTAAAAAAAAAGTGAGTAAGCTAAATTTCATTATCATTCTTTTATTTATTTATTTATTTATTGTCAACTAAAGATTTGAACTGGCAAACTTGATAATAAACTTTTAGATAAGGGAAGACCTAATCAGGCAGGAAGTAGAAAATAGAAAAACTGGTCCCTTCCAGTTCTTGAGGATTGTTTTAAAAATAGAGGAGAGAGTCTGTTTCTATACTTCAATACAAAAAAAAAAAAAAAAAAAAGAAATAGAGGAGAGAGAAACAGAAGTGCAAACAGCTCAGAATGTGTCCATCACAACTTCAGAAAAAATACAAAAAACATACATTCCTTCAGACTCCAGGATTCCATAGGAATGGTGTGCTAAAGACAAAGTTTACTGTCTACCACTCATGTACGAGACTCTAGGAGGAAATCACCTTCTAGGCTATTCCTTCACACCAACCCAGAGGATGGCCCCATCAAAGTACAGTGCTGTGTCGACTGAAAAAAAAAAAAAAAGCACAACCTAAAACTTGATAATTGTGTTTTATTCTGCAGGCTTACTGAGAACTATAGCCTGGGACATAGCCTCTCAGATAGCTCTGAGGGACTCTTCCAGAGAGGAAGGGAGAAGCCAGGATGTACAAGAGTTTTTGCTGGGGATAAAAAATGTAGTTGAACATCAAAAGATTAATGCTAATCACAAAAAAACAGACATCTCAAGTTTATGACTTTAATGTTTTTCTATGTATAGGAATATGCAAGAATCTGGAATTATTGAAATTATTCCTTTGATATGCACCTTAACTATCTAGGGCCAGTGTCCTGTTTTCCTCCATCCTGAATTCCCCTCAAGGTGCACTGTTGGGGGTGGCTGCAGTGACTGATGGATTCATGGCTCAACATCTGAGTTTACTGAAATGGCAGGAGATATATTTTGTCCACAGCTGCATACATCATGGTTACTTGAATCCAGTTTTGACTTTACCAATTGCCTCAATACCCACAGTCAGCCATTAGTCTGCGGAACCTTCTGGTGCTCCATAGAGGAGACTGAGAAAGTAGTTGATGTCAAGGTTAGCAGCCTGAATAAGGTCTGCTCTTTCAAAGGGAAAGTTTTCCCAGAAGTTGAGACTGCATGATAAGCAGAGGGGTCCAGGATTCAGGAGGACATGGGAGACACCCTGAGAAGCCTATGTGTGTAAGTTAAGGAACACCTGAGTCACTCAGGAAGCACCACTGATGCAGGAAAAAGCAAATGTTTGGTAACATCCCAGGTCACATCCAAGGTCATGTCCCAGGTCATGTCCAAGTCTATGGGATAGCTGCCAAGTGTGGGTTCTTGGCTTCACACAGGAAGTAATTCAAGTGTGAGCCACAGTAAAGAGAAAGAAGGTTTATTCAGGGAGAAACACACTCCATAGACAGTGTGGACCATCTCAGAATGTGAGAGAGGCACCAGGGGAGGTTGTCAGTTTTTATAAGGGTGGGTAATTTCATAGGCTAATAAGTGGGAAGAGTATTCCAGCTATTTTGGGGAATGGGTGGGGATTTCCAGGAATTGGGCCACCATCCACTTTTGACCTTAACATGGTTGGCCTTGGAACTATCTTGGTCCATCTTGGACCTAGTTGGTTCCAATCAGTTTATGTCATGTCTTCGGGCTATGTCATTCTTTTAAAGGTTGTGCCCTGTCCCCTTCCTGTCTCACCACCAGTACCTGGACTAGGGACCAGACAAGAGTTACTATAACCACTACAGCAGAGGCCATTAGATCGGCAAAACCTTACCTGCCTCCATATTCTGAAACACTTCTTTGGGACAGGGTGAAGAGAAGGTGGGAGGGCTTGCATATCTCAAAGGTAACAGACAAATCCTTTTTGCCTAAAAAGAATGAACATGTAAAATAGACTACTTAAATTATTATAAAACTAAATTTTCAAAGTTGAATTAAAAACTAGTGTTTTTCATTACATATTAGGTAGAAGGACTTATTTGTAAGATTGAATCAGTTACAGAACAAGTGCAAAAGCTCAGTTTTCTTTGCACATGTGAGTGGTTTCAGTATAGTGTATTGATTATACAATTCTGACTTTTAGAAAGCTAACCCTGAAGGAAGTAAAAACAAAAAGCAGGGGGAGAAAGCCAGAAAAGGGAAAAATTTCTGAGGCAGGGAGAACAACTAGGAGATTTGGTACATTATGATGAGAATTTAAACTAAAAAAAAAAAAAATTGCAATAAAAATGATGAAAAAGAGATGGATTGAAATTGGATTCTAACATTTTTATTCTTTTTAAAATTTTATGGCTTTATGATTTAATATCATATCATAAAAATAAGTGACTGCATGATTAGTGAAATATTTTTTTCTAACCTCATATTCATTTTTTAAAGGACAGATATAAATGTATCATGCAATTCCCTCCAAGTTTATTTTTCTCATTTCATTTTTTCCTTGACTACATGTTCCAAAATGTAAACTGAAGTCAAAGTCTCGACAATGTCTAGATAAAAAATTTAAGCTGTAGTGGGGAGAAACTTGCCACCCCAAAATGTGTCTCTTTGGCTTGAGGATTATTTTGGGCTGATTGTTTTTAAGAAGGAAACGTCTCAGGAAGAGCATTTACCTCCTCTTCTTAACTTCCTAAAATAATTAAGATAAAGGACCTGTTCTAGCAGAACTATCATCATAAATAACTAACATATAATATGAGCTAGGTGAGGTAGACTTGGGGAAACTTAGCAAGGCCTGTTTGATCAAAGTCCTCTCTGTGTCCCATTGTCTCTGCATGGCCCAGCAAACACTTGTTTACCAAACATTTGCTCTTTTTCATCTTCCAGCAAATTGCATTCCTACCCTTAGAAGTCTCAAACCCTTCTCCCCCTTCCTTCTATCTGATGGCAAATAAGCTTCAATTACTTAACTTGTCATTGGGCTTCATATTCTTATGGAACTCCCAGAGGTACATAATTAAATTTGATTTTCTCCTGTTAATCTGTGTCATATCAATTTAATTATTAGACCAACCAGAAGAAGGGTAGAGGAAAGTATTTTTCCTCCCCCCACAAAGCTATATACTAAAATCTATTTAACTGATAAAATAGTAAGACACATTGATGGATTTAATTGTGAAACAGGTAGTGGATATTGAGGAAAAGAAAGCAGCTGAGGTTGACTCTAGTGTTTCTTATTTGTAAAATTAAGTAAATGATGATATCATTAAGCAAAATGGCACAGGAGGAGTAAGACTTAGAAGTAGAGGCTAATGAATATAGATTGAATCATGTCAATTTGAAATTGTCTGTTAGATACACAGAAGATAGTGGAAGGTAGTGGATCTCAGAACAGAGGAAGAGTATAGATATGGCAATGATACATCTGTCAGAAGAACAGATGATTCTGAAGATGATTTCACTCAAAAACAGCATATGGGGAAAGAAGTGAGACAGTGTCTAACAGAGAGCACCAAAATTTACTGTGTGTATAAGGAGAGAGATCTGTTAAGAATCCTAAGAGGAGTAGTTATATTGATGATAGGAGAAGACCATGGAAAGGTAAGCTCATGAGATGCAAGGAAGAGGAAAGTTTCACAAATATAGTTGGGTGAGTAGCAATTTCAAAAGCTAATAATAGTTCAGACTCAATGAAAATTTAAGACCGGTTTTTGCATGGGTGACTTCAGTAGCAACAGAATTTTGGAATGGAAGTCAAAAGCTGTGGTTGAGATGTGAATTGATTTGAGACAATGGAGAATTTTATTCTTGTTTTGTGTTATTTTCAAGGAGTCTGGAAATGAAGAGAAATTGAAAGAAAAAATAATAGATAAGGAGGGAGGCTGAGGCAAAATGAATGAAAGAAGGTTTCAGATACAGATAAGTTTAATCTCGGGGCACTGAAGGAAGCAAACACTTTAAGCACTGTCTTACTCTGTTTATTTGCTCTGGACCAGGTTGAATAGGAGAATATGGAGAATTAAACTTTGTAATAGTTGCTATAGGAACTAGAAAAATGTCTGACTATGGGCAAGTACATATGTGGCAGCATGGCATTGGTATTGTAGGTGATATTTAGAAACCATCCAGTTATAATTATTCCGTTCTGCATTATTAATTATCACCTCAGTAACGTAAAAAAGAAAAATTTCATTTTAAGAATCCAAAAGTAAGAAAAAAATTCTATGGAATTTTTCTTGAATTGATCTCATTTGCTTATAAAAGTAAGAGTTCAGGGAATGTTTATTAGCAAACACTTAGAAAAAATCATGTTTTTTTTAAGGTTCTATAAGAACAAAAGTTGTATCAAGGATCTGACAAGTTTCAGTAAAATTAGTACAAAATCAGCTGTATTATTTAGCTAAACTTAAATTAGTACAAAGCTTCTTAGAATTAAAAAATATTTGTCATCAAGTGTATCTTATAAAATTGGAAGAGATGTATTTACCATCTGCAGAGGTAGATCTCCTAAAATAGCACTTGATAAGGAATAGGAAGACTTTAATTTAGGAATACTTGAAACCAAAATTGAATGATATACAATGTAGCTACAATATTATTCTTTATTTTAATTTGTATTATGGAATATCAGCATGATATAGTTTTTAATGCTGGACTTAGTATGAGAAAATCTGAGTTTAAATTATGGTTCAGCTTCCACTGTACTTTTTTTTACTTGCAGCCACTTCAGTAGTCAAAATCAATTGTTAGCATGGCTATGGCCACATTAGACCATAGCTAAGACAGTGGGTTTTTTTTTTATCTCTATTTGAATGAATTATGGTATGAAGGAATAGGTAAGCCATGTTTTGAGACTAGACGGTGTTAAAAAAAAAAGGCACTTATTGTTACTGTTTTTGTACACATTATTAACTTTTAAGGCCTCTTTATACACTAAAGTTTGTATCTCCCATGAATTAAATTTAGGGAGCAGTTTCATCCTACAGTAAAAAATAATAATTATTCCCTTTATAACCCTAAATTGATTTATGAAAGAATCCACATATAGTTTTTCATGATCTATTCAACTAATCAGCTAAAGTAAAAATATATGAATTTACTCTTATGAAAACCATGAGGCCAATTTTGCATCTAGGAAGTTAACAGAATCACATGGGTTAGCAAGGAGAGTGATGTTACAGCCAGAGTAATGACATTACAGAAATTTCATATCTATAGCAAATGCTTCAAAGCCTTTCCAAACTACACAAAAGCTTTTCTTTCCTCAGAACAAATATATGAAAATTAAATGAAAAACTAAACCAAACAAACTTTTACTTTCCATGTAGAATTGGTATAACTAATGAGGAATTTCTCATATTATTATAGTGTATGTGAAGCACTTTGTCTAAAACAAGCTTAATTTTTCTTTTTGATAAGACAGTACAGTTTCTAACGTGATTTTCTTAGATACAAGAACAATGAGGTGTCTACCTGAGATTCTCTTTATATTATATTGAAACATAAAATACCAAACACACACACTCACACACAAACACACAGGCACACACCACTTTAGAATGATATTTATTAATTTTCATTTTTGAAACAAGCTATAGTTGAGAGCTCTGTTAAAGTAATATTGAAGTTACAGTTTGTGTTCAAACCACAATAAGGGAACTCAAATTCTCAATATCAATGGTTATATAGCTGGTAGTACAGATGTTATCCTCTAGTTAAGTGGTTCTCACAAAAGCTTTCCCCAATGTATCTCCTACCTCCCCCAAAGGAAACAACAGCAAAATCTATAACAAAAACTGGCTGTGGACTGGAAAACAAAGTAATATCACTTACTTGTGAATAGAATAGTGCCCCATCGTAGACTGTTTGTTGCAAAATATTAAGAGGTTGTGTCAAAACCACTATTGTAAAGTGGACACAGCAATTCAAAGCAAAACTTCTCTGCTGATTTTGCATTGTTATATATATGAAATGGCTAGTATAAACACCATAGAAGCCTTGCAGTATTTTAGGAGACAAAGTATTAATCAACCACCGGGGAGCTTACCCCATATCAGACCCCCTGAGGATTCTGAAAGTATTTTCAGCAGAGCAATTCCAATGCCTTTGGCAATCAAAGGGTTTTGGTATGTTAAATTCAACTGCAATTTTCATTGAGTGTGGAGAGGGTGCTCTGGAATGCTTAATGTAGCAACATGCAGCTGCTAAAAAAGTATGGATTCTGTTGTTTATTCTCACATTTATCTTACCTGACAGAATCCTACTGATGTCCTAGGGTTTTAAAGTCATGAAACGCAAAGAGCGCCTGTTTTTTGGCAGTTAGGCAGACTGCATATTTACAAATAGAACTGAAAACAAAAGACAGCCAAAAGTTGTCACAAGTTCTCAAATTATTTTGTGGTAAACCAGCCTTGAACTTGGTCTAATGTTAGGTGACCATGAAAATGATTGGATTAAATTTTCCTTCTATTATCCATCACCTTTTGGATTTCTTGAAACAGTTTATTCCATTTTAATAATATTAAGTATTTTCATTACTACATACAGTCACTCAACTAGAGATATATCTTTTTAAAAGATCACTGATTATCAACTGACAACTGAAATAGAATAACTGACCTAGCATAACTGCCTTGAATTTGGAGAGTTAAAGGTAATTAAGATAATTTACCTAAGAAGTTAGAAATATAATAAATAAATGAGCATATAAATGGACCAATAGCATTCTCTACCAACTTTTTCAAATACACCGATCTCATGATCTAATTTTAACCTAATTTAGAGTGTGGGAATGGGGTTGAAGAAAAGGAATGGAAGTAAAAGGGAAAGCAGAAAGAGATGTTTCTCATTTACAGAGAAAGCAATTATAATGGAATGAAAATGTACCAGAGTTAAATCACCTACCAATTTAGCTCTTTCCAGTTCCTGCTCATCAAAATCCTTCAATACCAACATGTTGAAAAATATAGAAATGGTATAGTCATGCATAGAATATTTATCAAAGAGAATAAATATTTATTATGTGATATTGTGTTTGAATATATGAAAAAACATAAGTAAAATTCATGGAATCTAATATGAGCATTTAGAAGACATACCACTCTTCTAATTAACACCACTTTAATTAAAGTAATATTAGAATATTGCATTTGTACAGATGAATATGAAGTAATTTTGCTATGTTTTTATTGTCTATAAATACTGCATCAACTCTGCAGCTGCAGCCAAGTTATTAATGTTCACAGGTCAATTTTCAGTTATAAGATACAGTGTACATATATAGAATTTTCAGCACTGTGTATATATGAGTTATTGCAGATCCAGGTGGTATGCTTGGTCCCAAAGAAATGAAATGGGATTAAGCCCAAGTGACTAAACTGTGCTCATGCTCAGGAAATGTCTCAAATTATTCTCTTTTAATTTTTATGTAATTTGTTTTACCTCTTCTAGACCACACAGAATTTCCACTGTTTCTTTTCTTTTTTTTTTTTTTTGGCGGTACGCGGGCCTCTCACCGTTGTGGACTCTCCCCTTGCTGAGCACAGGCTCCGGACGCACAGACTCTCAACCACTGCGCCACCAGGAAAGCCCTCCACTGTTTCTTAAATCTTCTGTCCTTCCATTCTAAATCCAATGCTCCTTATTTCCATTTGTTAGCATTTCTATTCCTTAATAAAAATGTTAATATTGTAGCTATCGTTAGACGCCATTCTGTGTTGTTGCTATTGTTGTTTTTAAGATATTACTAAATTAAACTTTTCCTCTTCTTACTGAAGGATTATTTTAAGAGATTTGTCTCTGCCCGTTTGGCAGGACAGGTTAGAATGCAGCTGCTTTTAGACTAATTTCTCTAAGGATTACCAAACCTTACTATAATTTTTGATATTTCTTACAGATCCTTTTATAACACAAACAGAAAATATTATATGTATTTGTTGATAAACATATCAATACATTTTATACATTTTTTCACGTCCTAAAAGATTTAATTTTGCCCTCAGATGCAACTGCTGCTAATGCAAAATCTGATGTCATTTTGACTTTTGTTGTATCGTAGGTAACCTTGCTTTTGTCTCTGGATACTTTTAGAATTTTTCAACCTCCTTAGTGTTCTGACATTTGACCTGGGTATATTTAAGAGTGACTCTTGAAAATTTTTTCTTCTACTTTTATTCAGTGGAGACTTTCAGTATAAAGACCCACATATATTTTTTTCCACTCAGAAAACTTTTTTGTATTGTTGTTCCCATTAAATGAATAATGGACCTAGTAGGTACTTCTCCATATATATATTTTTAATATTCTTAATTCCACATTTTCCTTTATTTTGTATTTTTAAAACTCTGCAATTTTGACTCTAAACATTTGCATATTCTAACTTTGTCTTCAAGATTAATGAAGCTCAGTTGGTAGGTATATCGTTTTGCCATAGAACCACCTAGATTCAGAATGTGGATAACTAGCATTGTGTCATTACTAGCTGTAATAGTCTTAAGCTAGTCAGCTTCTCTCTGCTTCAGTTTCCTCATTTGTGAACTGGAGATGATGAGTATCAAATGATTTGTTGTGAGAATGAAATAAGTTAAGAATATATCAAGTTTACAGAACAGTACCTAGCCTATCATAACCACTAAATAAATAAACGTTGTCTACTTATTTTATCAAGAAGTTGGGTTTTAGCCCTGCTAATGTATTATTCAGTTTATTCAATAATTTCTATTTCAAAAATCAAGCAAATTTTACTTTCTTTCTTTGCTCTTTACTTAGTTATAGCAAGGTCTGTTTTTCAATGTGTATTTTAGACTAACCTAATCCTTCCTTAGACATGTATTAGAAAGTAGTGATATGATTGTTACTTTTAATGTTTTCTTCTTGAATTACCTGGTATCAACCTTGTCTTTTTTTCATGTCCTTGTTATTCTATCTACATATAATAATCTTTATTTCTTGCTTCATTTTTTTTATGAGAAAGACCAGGTCATTTAATATAGGATGTTGATACAGGTTTTCTCTTCAGTTCTAAGAGATGGCTTCCTAGTAAGGAAGGCTGATGAGTTTCTCCATGTAAGAGGATGGCCATGGGCAGGATGCTACCCTGCAGAGTGCCTGAACATAGCATGACTGCCAAAGTTCAGAAACTTTACTCTTTGACCACAAATGAGGCGAAGATGGTCTTGCATGTTTTCTAAACTTTTTCCCTCAGAAGCAATGATTTCTTTCTCTTTGTCCCCAACACCCACATTTGGAGCTACCCATGGCCTCTCTGTCACTCAATTTAAAGAGTGGGTCTCAATTATAAATCTGGCCACAACAGTTGCCGCCTGTGCTTTGTATGTAGGGCAAGGGGGTAGAAGAAGGCAAGCTCAGGCCAGCTCAGATGTTTTAATTAAAGTTTGGTAATAAATTACCTAGACAATTTCCTCTCATCTTCTCTTCTTTGGATTTATTGATTCTGAACTTAGAACTTGTCTGCTTGGGGAGGAAATTTTATCTCTGCTGTTTGCAGGTGCCGGTTGCTTTCCTCATTTATCTTCCTAAATCCAGCCCAGTTTATTTTTTTCTAAATTCAAGGAATTTTCTGATCAACTGCAGTATACATTTTTTAGAATGTTATGGTTGCATCATTTTATTATTTTGATATAAGAACTCATTATCTAAGAATAATCAATTCCAGAAAAAAAAAAGTCACTCAAAGTAAATCCACTTAAAGCAAAGATTAAAATTTTATGTGTAGAGAAAACAAAATAGGTTTGGGAGATTAGCTTAAAAATAAAAAAAATAAATAAATCTTTTCAAGATGCTGTGTAAATTTTTCATCATCAATGTTTATTATTTTTGTATTGACCTGTTTTGTATTATTTTACATTTGATTCTAGCAGTTGCAGTTCTCTGACACCACTTCCATCACTTTCATGAAATCCTGCATCTTTCTTCAGAATTTCAACTTTGATTGTTAAAAATATATGCATTTTTATTGTATTGGGGGATGTTTGAAATATAGGATTGTGAAGGAGATAATAGCTGAAGCAATTTTGATATGATAGACCAAAGAACAGCTGAAGTTAAATGGGAAGAAATATCTGTGGTCATATTATAAATGGTCCTTTGGCAATGACAATTTTAGCTCTATATGCAGCCTCATGGGGGCTCCACCAACAAAGACTCTGAGAAGGAAAACACCTATGTACATACTCTATCAATTCAATAGAATGAATGAAAAGGCTTTTAAAATTTTTGTTGTTCATTTTATTTTTAGTTTTGAATATTTTGGTGAACTTTTACTCTTTTATATATAAAAAGCTCTATTTTCTGGATTCCATAAAAATCAATATCTCAAATATTTTCTAGCTAAGTAGCTAATTATATTTAAATCCTATTGAGTATTTTTTCTTACCATCCTTTCTATAATATTATTTCCAGTTAAACAAATGATAAGTATTCAAATAAGAATTTAGAGGTAAATTCTTAAGACAGTGCTTCCTAAATTTAAAACAGTAATCAATCAACATTCATTCTGTATCATTTCTATCTATTACTTATATATACACATATTCTTTATGCTCACTTAATTTAAGCCAACCTCACTGGCAGGAGGAGAAACACTAAGATGTTGTTTTATTGGAAAGAATCCTGGACGCTTCCTTACCATGAGCTCTTTTTAATAGGGTAAGGCCTGAATGATTGCTGCTTTCTATGTAAATACTTCCTACCCATTATGAAATTTTCCAGTTTTTGCCCACCAACAATTAACAAAAGGTCCAAACTCTTACTAGTCTGTTACTTTCTGCATGCTATTTTCTTGGGACATTTTCAGGAGGTCTGGGACAAAACTGCACTCTCTTTTTGTCAAAATCTTTTCAGTTTTGTCTTGATTGAAATATATCTTGTTCCTATCTACAGGTATTCTCTGCTTACATATTCGTAAGAGTGCAGTAAAGATCTTAGTTTATCTACCCTATTTTCATAACCTACTTTTACACAGATAAATTTGCTCTATATATAATCCAGGGTCTTTTCATGGTACAAACCCATAGTCAACTGCTAACAAAGATTGTTATTTCATGGGGCAAAACACAGTAAAATTTCTCTGATACTTACAGTATATGTAAAACTTCGTAAATAACCTCTGTTATTCATGAAGGAAACTTGTTAATAAAATATGTGCAAATGATTTAAACCAAAAGTTTTGATCATGTTAACAGTTTCAGTGATTATTACTAAAACCTGACTAGATCTAAAATAATTTTTATAAGTTTGAATCTTCATTAATATACTTAATATAATTCCCAAGTAATTCTAACCCACGAGAAGCATATATGGATATGGAGTATAAATGTTAATTCTCCTCATTTCCTATAAAATTCAAGTTTGATTATGTTCATCCTTTCAGTAGAGAAGAAACAACTGAAGTAATACTCTTATTCATTAACTAGGATGAGAGAATGATTGATTGATTGCTTAATATTTAAACTGTTCTTCCATGTGCATTGAATTAACTCCTCTGTTGATAGGGCAGCTGTCATGCATACTGCTTAGACAGCTTAAATAACGAATTATTTCATTAAAAGAACTGCAGTATCATCATTGTTATTTGTTATTCATACAAATTATGCTAATGATTACCATGTCATATTTTAAGAAGCTTAAATGGAATCCTTTAAAATTAAACAATAACTTTAGGACAGTAAAGTAATACACTAAGACACCCCATGTGCAAAATAGGGGTTATGTAAGCTATGATTTTAGAAAACGGCCTTTAGTGTTAACTATATATTTCATTTGTTTATGTATCCTGGAGATTATGTGTGTGTGTATATATATATATATATATATATATATATATATATATATATACACACACACACAATACATATATGTCAAATATTTATATAAATAAATTTATTTATGGATCCTGAATATATTCATATTTATTTGGTACCATTTGTTTATGATGATTCATAAATGATAAGGCTTGAATACTTTTTCCTTTCTTAATTTATAGGCTCAATTGTTAACTCAACTGTACTAAGTATTGTTCAGACCTAGTATCTGGACTAGTGGAAGCCAGTTGAGAGTCAGAACTTGTGTAGCTCTTGTATTTCTTATGTACTAAGATAACTGAAGAGCCGTATTCCTAAACTTCCAGATGTTCAACTACTTTTCTATCAGAGGGAAAATAACACTGTTACAGGCACTATTAGAAAAGGGCAGACTGATTCATTTCAACTTTCATTCAGGGTATGCTATTTGTAAAACACTGTGCTAGACACTGTGGGGTAGGAATGAGAAAACCATCATTATTTTCTATATCTTTATAATTTCAGATGGAGATGAGTGATATAACAATTAAGCAGAGAATAATGCAGAACAAAATAAAATGTGTGTCATAGAAATTATACATAAATTACCATAACAGTTTAAGAAAGGAGCAATCATATCCAATTGTAAGGAATCAAGAGAGGATTTACAAAAATGTGGGCTTTCTGAGTGGGCCTTAAAGGATATTAAGGGATGACCTTATAGGATATCAATGTAAAGGATTGATATAATTTACACAGGTAGAGATGAGGTACTAAGATATTCTAGTTAAAAGGAAAATATTTAGGAAAACTTAAGGCATGCTTAAGGGATGGCAACTAGTTCAGGGTTAGAAATATAAACACAGTATGTATTATCTGATCACTACTTTATTTCATCTCTGATTTTTTATCACTATTACCTCTAAAGAAGTAAAATTCCACCTGAGAAGCAAAACCTGGGGAAGATGTGTCTTCCTCAGTTCTATGACTACAATACTCTAGGTTTTCTGTGTGTGTGTGTGTGTGTGTGTGTGTGTGTGTGTGTGTGTGTGTGTGTGAGAGAGAGAGAGAGAGAGAGAGAGTGTCTGTAGGAAAAAGCCTCTTTTATGATGCCAACCCTAAATGCAAGCTCCATATTCCTGAAGTAACTAAATGAATGTGCAATATTCTGGTAAGACTTCCAAGGTCAATAGTAGTGTGATATAGCTATTTATCAACTCTTCTCACAAATTCTCCAAAAAATAAACAATAAAGTATATATAAATTATAGCTTACTGGGCACATTTTCAGATAATTAATGTTCAGAACATTATGATTTAGCTAACTGTTTCTGAAAATAGCACATTTTAATGTATAACATAATCTCATACCTTCTTGACATCACAGAACACTATAAAATCATATTGCTGACTTTTTTGAGTAGTTTTGAGAACAGTCAATTTGAAAAGAAAAAATCTGGGACTGAGAGTAAAATATAAAATAATATTTCATGCAGGATATTTTTGATCCATTAGTATTCAAGTTCTTGATCCTACTATTCTTAGATGTCATGACCTTTTTGTTTCCTATTCGTCACATGCATTGTATTTAATATAATATATTATGACTTAATTTGAATTCATTAAACTATACAATTAACTGTATATATTTTTGGCTGCCTTTTTCCCCAAAATGATTCTCAGAGATTTACACATTAAAGGCAAATGAAATGTCCTTGAGAAAGATTCAGTAACTGGGCCTTAGTAAATATTATAAAAACAATAATTTCTTCATCAGTATGGGGAGCCAGTCTCAAAAAGCCTAAAGAATATGAATTAAATGTTCTCTGGGAGAAATGGAGAAGGTTAAAATTCATTTTAACTGATAGGCTTTCTATGGGAAAATAAGCGATGCAGACAATACCAAATATAGTTTTACTTTTATAGTCTTCCCAAATATGTCTTCTAACGGGAAAGTAATTATTTCCGTTGTAAACTAGCTTCTTATAATAGTTATAGATTTTATATTTAATTATCCTTAATGAGATATATATGAGTTTAAAAAATATTAAATGAAAAAATCTAACAGCTTTCTTTTAAATGCAGTACAACCCATGAATTGCAATTTTTTTTTTTTTTTTTTTTCAGTACGCGGGCCTCTCACTGTTGTGGCCTCTCCCGTTGCGGAGCAACATGCTCCGGACACGCAGCCTCAGCGGCCGTGGCTCACGGGCACAGCCGCTCCGCGGCATGTGGGATCCTCTCGGACTGGGGCACGAACCCATGTCCCCTGCATCGGCAGGCGGACTCTCAACCACTGCGCCACCAGGGAAGCCCATGAATTGCAATTTTAACTCTTTCATTTTTGATGTGCTAAATCTTATGCTTCAGTTAGGTTTGAGCCTGTCTTTCATGAGTACAAGGAATAGAATTAAATCTTAAGCTTAAAATATCAGTCTTCTAGGGAGCATGAAATCAGATTTTTTTTAAACTTCAGTTATTCTTTTAGATTTTCTTTGTTTGTTGGGGAGGAAAGTAAGAGAAAGTTTAAGGTCATCATCAGTCTCCTGGTTTGATTAATAAAAAAGAGAAATAGTAAAATATGACACCAAGATAAAGAATTTTTCTTAGGTTCCAACCTTGGTCTGACTAATGCCATGCCAAAGATTGTTCCTATCATAGAGAAGCTCTGGCTTTATTCCCTTTACTTAGAACAGAAATAAAAAAGTCCTCACTCCAAGACTAAATATTGCACTATGGATTAGGTACAGACAAGAGGAGTCTGAGAATTGGTATAATGAATAGGCATTTCTATTGAGACTTTGCTCATCTTGTCTCTTAGTTTCTCAAGGTAGCGGTCAAGAGGACCTTGGAGAGGCCCATGAACTGTGTTTCTAGCACAGCAGAAGAACACAAATATTCTGAAAATAGTTATGGAGAGGGATGTGACCTTATGGGGTACTAATGTAAAATCTTTGATTTTGTTTAAACAAGGGGAACGTGCTTTGGGAGCTTGTGAGAACTGGAGGAGGAATTGAAACAGCAGGATTGACATGAGTATACAAGGATATAGAATTCCTTATGTTTTGGGGTCTATATTTAGCCAATTTGAGTTGTAGGATTATTTAAGGGTGAAAGAAGACCAAGAAGTTTGGCTTTTACAGAAGTATTTGTGTTTATGTGAGTGAGAGAAAGAGAGATTTGAGAGAACATACGTGATTCTGATACTTGGACAAAAGCCAAAGTGAATCCCAAGGGCTAAGGTTAGCCAGGAAGTACTGAAGCAAAGTTTGGGAAGGACAGATTATGCTTAAATACACAGGTGGATACTGAGGGGAGGAATCCTTGGTCTTACTTGTGGAACTTCAATGTAAAAACATTCCCCGTGCCTGTTTTACCCCCACATTTATTCTTCTTGCCCAATATTTTTCTATCTAGCCTTTCATATCTTCTGTGATATCTCAACGTTTAAGAGAAATGGAATCCACTTATTAAAATACCAAATGGAGCATTCAAACCTAAACTTTTTCTAATCTTATTTTTAAACCTTAGATTTGTCTTCCAGATATGACTATGATTTAAATATTAACTAGTCCATTACAAACTGTGTCATCTTGGGAAGTTTTTTAGCCTCTCTGCATTTCTCATTTGTAAAATGGGGATAATCATCTATCTAAATTTTTTGGGGAGGACTAAATGACATTATACATAATAAACTGTCTAGTAAAAGTCAACAATAAATAAATAATTATTATCAACAACTGTAAAGTTCTAGTTCTATTCTTTTAATTTTGCAGTTCTTTAATTCTGCAACTTGCTAGGAAACCCAAGCTATAATTTCAGTTTTAGTGACATTTGGGGTATATAATCATGGCATAGTCAATTTTCCTATTTATCTTGGAAAATATGGAACTGTAACTGCTGTCCTTAGCTGTGGTGCTAGATTATTTTATTCCAGTACTGGAGAAGAGAGGAGTGAGGTCAACAAAATCTCCTCACCACCCTCAAGCTATTTACCATTATGAGCAATTAATTACCACTCTTGAATGTTTTCATATTAAGTCTCCATTGGACGTGAAAATAGCATAAAATATGAACTGGAAGTGTTAGCTAATAAAAAGTCTAAATAAATATACATCTACAGGCAACATAGATTATCTCCTCCTATGAATTTATAATTCTTATTTTAATGGAAATTGAAGTGGCCTGAATTATTGATATTATTTAAGTAGTTTTTACTATTGCGAGAGATTATTATCTTTAAGTTACTTAAGTACAATTATATCAAACATGGCTTAGCTGACTAGCTTTTACGTATGGTCTAATAAAGGCAAAATTAATCACAACATGTTCCATGCTCAGTAGTGCATATCTTTTGTTCACACAACATTTTTTTTTTTATTTTTTTTATTTTCTGTGGTATGCGGGCCTCTCAACTGTTGTGGCCTCTCCCGTTGCGGAGCACAGGCTCCGGACGCGCAGGCTCAGCGGCCATGGCTCACGGGCCCAGCCGTTCCGCGGCATGTGGGATCTTCCCGGACCGGGGCACAAACCCGTGTCCCCTACATCGGCAGGCGGACTCTCAACCACCGCACCACCAGGGAAGCCTCAACCATGTATTTTTAAAGTTCTGTTTTGTTATTACCATGTTTATTTAACTTAGTTGGTTAGCGTGTACTGCTGATGAAGCTGAGGGCATGGGTGACATCCATGTTCAGGGCAATTAGTTTTACTCTGTCCACAGACCCTAATCCTAACCTAAGGCAAGTTGTACTAAAATTGAATGTCCTCCATTACAAGGCAGTCACCACAGGGAAATATGTGGTTCTCTTATCCCAACTGGAAAAATAATTTGGTTTCTATGTCTGAACAAGTGAAATCACTGTATCGTACATAAACACAGCACATTATTATTTTTAAAATTACCTTTATTGTATGTTATTTTTTCTCAAACTGTTTTAAAACAAATTAGTTCATTGATATTAAATCCTTTTATTTTGATTACCCCTTGCATATACTATACTCTGAATCACAGAGAGATGAATGTTGCACTTAGAGTCATCATCTTACAAAAATAGTCTCAACTTTCATTTTATTCTCCAAGAGTCTACAAATAAAAAATATCATTTGAACATTCTGTTTTAGCATTAAGTTTGATCAATGACCTTTATTCATTGCAGTGGTGTTTTTTTGAGTTTGGTTTAAGTTTCCCATAAGGGTCTTGAGCTTTTAGAACTGCACATATATCTCCTACCATTAGTTAGTCCCTAAAAGTGTGGCTGAATATTTTAAAAGAGCTTATAAATCATTACAATTAACAACTTTTCGAACTGTCCATCCAAAGCAAATGGCTTGACATGCCATCTGTTATTTTTCCTTTAACGCCCTCTAGTCTGTTTCTCTAAGGCAGCCATTTAACATTTAAAATGATGTTCCTTTTTAAGATGTGTGATGGGCTGAGGAAGACAAGCTTTTGTTTTAATTATCAACAATTTCTGTGATGCGATATAATTTTTTCAGTACTCAGGGCCCTTTACAAATCAAAAAGAATCCAAGTAAAACAGTAATTAATGTCAAATCACTAGTCACAAAAGGCCCTATTTAATTAAAAAGTTCTAATCTTTGATTAAACCTCATCACACATTCTCCTGATTGCAAACTGTTGTCTGAAAATGGAATGTAATTGCGTACATAGTCTATTGTCTCTCTAAAATGACACCTGCAAATTATATAAAATGACTATGGTTTGCTTAAAGTTTGAAAATTATTCTTAAGCTATATTTTTATATTGATTGTTTTTCTCCTTTTGCCATTATAATTGGAAGCCTTCTTTTTCATTGAATAACATACCAGCTAAAAAATAGAGTTAAGTAAATTTACCTATGATTTATTAAAAATCTGTTGACAAGGATATTTTGGACCAACTATTTTTTGAAGTTGAAATTAAAGAGAGTAACTTTATTCTTATAAATTCAATAGAAAAGCTGTGAGAAAAATGCAATTTTGGGTCAAATTACTATGACATATTTTGTGCTTATATCTAGAAATATTTAAAAATCTAAGTGATTTTTTTTAAATTACCACTTTTTTTAATACTTCTCATATTGTAAGACATAGTGTCTTTTATTGCATATTGAAACCACTGATTGTTAATTCACTTTTATATATGCTTTCCATTACATTTATTTATTTTGTGATCATAGTGTTAGATTTAATTACAGTTCTCCTAAGTTTGGACATAGAAAATGTATTATTTTAATTAGATCATTTAAAAATAGGTATAGGCAAATTCCCTGGCAGTCCAGAGGTTAAAACTTGGTGCTTTCACTTCTGGGTCTGAATTTTATCCCCAGGTTCGATCCCTGGTCAATGAACTAAGGACCTGCAAGCCAGGTGGTGCAGCCAAAAAATAAATAAATAAGTGAATTTGGTAAAGTTGCAGGATTCAAAATTAATACACAGAAATCCCTTGTATTCCTATACACTAATGACAAAAGATCAGAAAGAGAAATTAAGGAAACAATCCCATTACCATTGCATCAAAAGAATAAGATACCTAGGAATAAACCTACCTAAGGAGGCAAAAGACCTGTACTCAGAAAACTATAAGATACTGATGAAATAAACCAAAGATGACACGAACAGATGGAGAGATATACCATGTTCTTGATTGGAAGAATCAATATTGTGAAAATGACTATACTACCCAAAGCAATCTACAGATTCAATGCAAACCCCATCAACTCACCAATGGCATTTTTCACAGAATTAGAACATTATGGATTAATCACAAGATAGTGAATATAGTCCCCTGCGTTATACAGTAGGACCTTGTTGTTTATCCGTCCTATATACAATAGTCTTCATCTGCTAATCCCAAACTCCCAGTTTATCCCTCCCCCACCCTCCCCTCACTTGACAACCACCAAACTGTTCTCTGTATCTGTTTCTGTTTTGTAGATATATTTGTTTGTGTCATATTTTAGATTCCACATATAAGTGATATCATATGATATATGTCTTCCTCTGTCTAACTTACTTCACTTAGTATGTTAATCAATAAGTCCATCCATGTTGCTGCAAATGGTATTATTTCATTATTTTTTATGGCTGAGTAATATTTCATTATATGTGTATATATATATGAACACCACATCTTTACCTGTTCATCTGTCGATGGACACAGGTTGTTTCCATGTCTTGGCTATTGTAAATAGTGCTGCTATGAACATAGGGATGCATGTATCTTTCAAATTATAGTTTTGTCTGGATGTATGCCCAGGGGTGGGATTGCTGTATCATATGGCAACTCTATTTTTAGTTTTTTAAGGAACCTCCATATTCTTCTCCATAGTGGCTGCACCAATTTACATTCTCACTAGCAGTGCAGGAGGGTTTCATTTTCTCCACACCCTCTCCAGCATTTATTTGTAGATTGTTTAATGATGGCCATTCTGACAGGTGTGAGGTAATACATCATTGTAGTTTTGATCTGCATTTCTCTAATAATTAGTGACAACATCTACACTTTAAATAAAAACTTATTTTGTATAGTTACCACATGAATATAAAAATAGAATATGTAAATACTTTTTATTATATTGATTAAAACCATATAAATTGTAATTGAAACTTTAACAGCAAGCTTTTGTACTTATGATAGTTTGTTATCTCATAAATTATTTTTAATTCTAAGATCAAGCTAATGACTAAAGAAATAGAAATGATGTCTTGAGTCTTCATCTTAAAGTAGAATTAAGCTCTTGATTATTATCATAACACATCTTAAACTATAGCATCAAGTCATTTATATGCATGATACATATGAGTGAAGCAGTTTGCTAAAATTTGTGGAGCTGACACTTCAGTAAAAAATGAAATTAACTTCATAAAGATAATTGAAAGAGTAAAGCAAGCTGAAAGGCATATAAAATGATTCAAAAATTAATGCTGTCAAGTATTTAACATATGGTGTCAAAATTGATAACTATCTATGGAAAATGAAAATATAAATATAAATTCTTATTGAATTTTGATGGCTTTCTTCTTTGAAAACTTAACAGACTATTATAATTCTTTTATACATAATAATGTAATAAATTGTCTAATTCTGGAGACAGTTCCTGTGATAAGAAAAATTCTACTAGATCAGTTAAACGGGCAATGAGACTATTAAAGACCTTGCAATAAGGGAGAAAGACTGAACTCAACTCCACTGAAAAAAATTGCAGGAGAGTTTTTAAATGCTGGGATGAGCTGGTACAAAAGGACTAGAGGACATTAGTGGTGAGGTTTGGTCACCGAGGTTATCTGTATTTGCTCATTTTTACTATAGAAATTAGCTGGAAGGTAGGGGATTAATTACCTTTAAAAGAGATGACTACCAAGTCCTCCAGAAATATATTCCTTGGTTGTCGAATATTTACATTTCAAAGAGGCAGAGAAAGAATTTACAGCTGCAAGTTTGTTAAGTAAATACCCTATGAAAAGTCAGAGGCCTGGAGTCACGAACAAGTCTGTCTGCAGTTTAGTCAAGCTAAGGGGAATGTTAAGGTCTTCTTGGTCAGATGATTTGTTTCACATTTTACTTAAAATGAACATTTTGTGAAGAGGTGGAGATGACACTAATAATAGTTTGTCAATTTTTTCTATTGCTCACTTTGGACTCCAATGAGTCCTTGTTAATTATTATATCTTAAATACCAGGATTTTAAAAAATATTAGGCTTCCTCCAAATGTGATTCCTATGACACCAGCACTGAACTGGATCATGTGTTATATCATCTGTCATAGACTCATTTAATGTCATTACAGCACCATAAAGTAGATATTTCTATTATCTCCATTTTATAGTTGAGGAAATGGAAGTACAGAAACATTAAAGTAACTTGCTCAAGATCAAACACCTAGCACTTGCTTGAGCTGAGATACAAACAGGAGCAGTGTTATTTGAAAAACTGGTTCACCTCTTGGTGGGTGTTGAGTCAAGAGACACAACAAAGACAAAGAGTAGAATGCTTGCAACAAGAAAGGAAAACACAGGGAATCTTTCCCGAAGCAGTGTCTCCCTGAACAGCAAAATTCAGGAAGTTTTAAGCTAAGGGCACATGCATATTAATGAAGGGGCTTGAGCAGAAGAGAATTCAGCATAGAATTGGGGCAAATGTCGACAGAGTCCAAGCTTTAGCTTTACCCCTGGGTTTAACATCCATGGATTCAACCAACCAAGAATGGAAAATATTACAAAAAATACTAGAAAATTCCAAACTGCAAAACTTGAATTTACTGCATGCCAGGAACTATTTACATGACATTTACATTGTGTTTACAACTACATGCATAACATTACATTGTATTAAGTATTATAATTAATCTAGAAATTAGTTAAGGAATACTGAAGGATGTGCATAGGTTATATGCAAATACTACTCCACTTTATGTAAGGGACTTGAAAATCCACTGATTCTGGTGTCTGTGGAGGTCCTGGAACCTATCCCCACTGGATACCAAGGGATGACTGTACAAGTAAACAAATACATTTCTGGATTTAATTTGAAAAGCATCTTTCAAATGATGAAATTAACATCACCTGTGAAAAGAATTGGGACCTAGTTAAACATAAAAGGTTTTTCACTGCAGAATAAACGATTGACAAAATGAAAAGACAACCTACTAACTTGGAGAAAATATTTTGAAATGATATGACTGACAAGAGGTTAATAACGAAAATATATGAACAGCTCATACAACTCAATATCATAGAAAAAAGAACCCAATTAAAACATGGTCAGAAGATCTTAATAGACATTCTCCCAAAGAAGATATGCAGATGGCCAACAGGCACATGAATGACTACATTGCTAATCATCAGAGAGATGCAAATCAAAACCACAATGAGATATCTCCTCATACCTGTCAAAATGGTTATCATCAAAAAGCCTACAAATAACAAATGTTGGGAGTATGTGGAGAAAGGGGAATACTATCCCACTGTTGGTGGGATTGTAAATTGGGACAGCCACTATGAAAAGCAGTATGGAGGTTCCTCAAAACTCTGAAAATAGAACTACTATATGATACAGCATTTCCACTGCTGGGTATATATCTGAAGAAAATGAAAAAAAAAACTAACTCAAAAAGATACATTCACCCCAAAGTTCATACCAGCATTATTTACAATAGCTAAGATATGGAAGCAAATTTTAGTGTCCATCAACAGATGAGTGAATAAAGATCATATATACAAAATGGAATATTACTCAGCCATAAAAATAATGAAATTCTACTATTTGCAACAACATGGCTGGACCTAGAAAGTATTATGTTTAGTGAAATAAGGCAGAAAGAGAAAGACAAACACTTTATGTTATCATTTATATATGGAATCTAAAAACAAAAATGAATGTATGCAACAAAAGAGTAATGGACTCACAGATATAGAGAACAAATTTGGGGTTACTAGTGGAGAGAGGGAAGTGGGGAGAGGTGAGATAGGAGTTTGGGATTAAAGAGAAACAAACTACCATGTACAAAATAAATAAGAAATGAGTATATATTATACAGAACAGGGAAATATAGCCATTATTTTGTAGTAACTTTAAATGGAGTATAATCTAAAAAATATTGAAACACTATGTTGTACACCCAAAAGTAATATAATATTGTAAATCAGCTATACTTCAATTAAAAAAAAAATAATTGGGGCTTTTTGTTTTTTGGCCTTGGAAAACAAAGTAGAAAAATCTAAATAGCACTCTGTGTATGTAAATTTTTCCTCTATATTGATTTGACATTTTACATTAGGCCATGTCATGTACCTTTTCCTTATAGGATGATTATGATTATGAAAATGATGATGATGATGATAAAAACTGAATTTATTATTATAACTCCTGGGCTAGGTAATTTGCATTCAGTAGCTGATTTAACATTGAAATAGCATCATGAGCTGTTTTTTTTCCCAATAGTGTTGATTTGATTTATTTCATTAGATCAATACCACTTACTTTTATTTTATATTACAATAATAGTAATAATAAAAACATTTATTTGTCACTTATTACTTGTCAAGACTTGTATCAAACTTTTACATCTAATAGCGCATTAACTAATTAACACACAGTCACAGATAGAATAAGAAAATGGCCTGCAGTAACACAGCAAGTAAATGGTGGAAACAGGATTCAAATTGAGGAAACCTTGCTTTGTAACCTTCACCCTCAAATGCAAAGCTCAGCTGCCTCATCTAATATTCCCAGTTTTATGTTATTAATACACAGTGAGTAAAAATAAAATAGATTCAAAATGTCATGAATCCTTTCGTTATATATCTGATAGCTCTGTGACCCTGGGAAAGTTATTTGATGTCTCTGATCCTCAGTTTCCTCTTTGAAAAATGAGAATGATAATTCCTGACACACCTATTTTAGGAGAGAATTGCATAATTAAAATAAGTATAAAAGTGTTTTATGAACTGAAAGATAGAATACAAGTTCTAGTTAATATCATATTTGTCATTACCTTCTCCTCCAAATATAAATATATAAATAAAAATAAAAATGAGTCTGGTAGACCCAGAAAGTTACAATTTAACCCCCAATTTTCAATTGAGGAAGAAATGCTTCATTTTATCCTTAAAAAGTGAATAAGTGCACTTAAACATATATTTAAGTTAAAAAACTTATTTTTGAACCCTTTAAACTTTTCCTACATTTATTTCATGTTTTTAAGCTTAATAGATTTATTTATTTAATGTAATATATTTATTGTTGTATAAGCAGAGCATTTGATTTAAGCTGTGGTTTGCTGCTTTATCAAGGTACTCAGTCTTACATAGACAAAAGTTTTTACTAATAAAAGAAAAGCTTCCAAAAAATCAAGCATACAATTAATCTTTAGAAGTGCATGCCTTTATAAATAAAAATATAAATTATATTAATTATCAAATTATTTTTAATTTGTCAGTTTGTCAACTGACAAAAATGTTTGATAATATCCACTAATGGGAAGATCCACAGAAATAGACAGTGCATACACTGTGGTGAGATTCTAATTTGGTCCTGCTTTATGTCTATAAATGTTGACAGTTTCAAATGTAAAGAATAACTGCAAAAATAATGAATAAAATAAAAAATAATAAAGGACTGTCATGTATCCTTCATCCAGCAAGCCCAGGTTTCCCAGTAAAGTCCTTTGTAGATCCAATCTGGAATCATTATAAAACCCAGTTATGTGTCACTGTCTTTGAACTGGGAACAGTCCTTCAATTTCTCCTTCACTTTCCCAAGTTTGGCATGTTTGAATATTACAAGTCAGTTATTTCTTAGATTTATTTGTATGACTTTCTTATTGTCACTGTAACAAATTGCCACAAGCTTAATGGCTTAAAGAAACACAAATTTAAAATAGTATTTTACAGTACTAGAGGTCAGAACCAAATGGGTCTCACTAGGCTAAAATCAAGGTGTCAACCTGACTGTTTTTCCTCCTAGAAGCTCTAGGAGAGAGTGCTTCTTTCCTTTTCCTTTTTTTTGAGTTAGAAGCCACATTCATTTCTTTTTGTTTGTTTGTTTGTTCGTTTCGGTACGCGGGCCTTTCACCGTTGAGGCCTCTCCCGTTGCCGAGCACAGGCTCCGGACGGACGCGCAGGCTCAGCGGCCATGGCTCACGGGCCTAGCCACTCTGCGGCATGTGGGATCTTCCCGGACCGGGGCACGAACCCGTGTCCCCTGCATCGGCAGGCGGACTCTCAACCACTGCACCACAAGGGAAGCCCTGAAAGTAAGTTTTATATACCATAGCCATTTACTTCTAAATATTTTAATACATATTTTCTCAAAATAAGAATATTGCCTTACATAACCCCAAGTACAGTTATTGGCTTGAAAACATGTAACATTGATACTTCTTTTATCTGATTGACTATGTGTATTCCAATTTTGTCACTTTATCCAGTAATGCCCTTTATAGCATTTTTTAAAAGAACAGGATTCCGTCTAGAATCAGGTATTACAATTAATTGTCATGTTTCTTTAGTCTGCTTTAATCTGAATTATTTCCAAAGCCTTTCTTTGTCTTTTATGACATTAACATTTATGAAGACTATAGTTCCCTTAACTTTCTAGTACATTATGTCTATACATTATTAAAATATGCATTTCTTTGGACATAGCTAATTAACTTCTCATAAATTAATTTTATGTGAAAATATTTCCACATGTATAGAAAAATATGTTAATAATTGTGTAAATTTCAACATTTTAAAATAAAACATAAAAAGAAATCTATATATCTATTAAGAGAGAATTAGTTATACACATGATTATGTGTCTACACAATGAAACCCTACATATTTATTCAAAAGCTTAATGTTTTAGTATGGAAAGATGTGCTTGATTTATCATTACTGGGAGAAAAATTACATAGATACCCTACCTATGTGGTATATCTTACCTATGTGGTAGGGTGCTGCTGCTTTTATAAATACTGACTGAACCACATTTTGAAAAATTTTATATTACTATAATTTTGTACTAAAAACTGTTTCATATCAAATACACAAATGTAGAATATTTTTCAAATTATATTTTAATTCTAATCTAAATAATTAAAACCTCTCTTACTAAAAAAAATTTAGAAATTTTACAATTCAGCAGTTTTCTGACATTAGATATCTATAAGAATTTTAGTGAGATCTAAAAATACTATTGAAACCTCAAATATTTTATGCATCATGGGATTTCTAATAGCAATTCTCTACAAATTCAGAAAAACTGTATCCACTGGCATTTTGGAATATGTAAGGTTATTATTAATTAATTTAACTGAAAAATTTTGGCAACATGTCCAGTATATAGTCCAAATTGCATGCTGAAGATAAATGTCTATGTGTTAAATATCCAAATAATGTGTAGAAGTTATCTTTTGCATCAACCTGTAGACATTCAGCAGAGAAAGCCCCATGTAGAAATGCCTTCACATAATCAAGACGCATGACAATTTCCCCCCCACACACACCAAAATCATGCAATAGGCAACAGAATATTGCTGCTAATTGGTATATATTTTTCTTCTAAAAGTGAAAATTCTAACCTTTTACTTGACAGATGTTTGGGTAAAATGCCTGTAACATTTTGAGAGCTTATCTGTGCTCTTTACAGTTGTGTTTATACTTCTACGCATTCAGGAGCAAATAAATGAAAAAGTAAACAAAAGTAAAAATATGACCTAGTTAGCTATTTACCGATAAACATATAGATCAAAAGCCAGTTAATTTCAAATATGTAAAATATTTAGTAGATTAATCAAATAAAATAGCGACCTAGAAAGCACATTTCTAAACATTTGGAACATTTGAGAACAAATGGCATGTAGGATGGTCAAGAGATTAGTAATCGTAAATAAACAAAATTATATATTTTTAAAACAAATATAATTCTTTTTTTTTTTAACATCTTTATTGGAGTATAATTGCCTTACAATGGTGTGTTAGTTTCTGCTTTATAACAAAGTGAATCAGCTATACATACACTTATATCCCCATATCTCCTCCCTCTTGCGTCTCCCTCCCACCCTCCCTGTCCCAGCCCTCTATGTGGTCACAAAGCACCGAGCTGGTCTCCCTGTGCTATATGGCTGCTTCCCACTAGCTATCTATTTTACATTTGCTAGTGTATATATGTCCATGCCAGTCTCTCACTTTGTCACAGCTTACCCTTACCCCTCCCCATATCCTCAAGTCCATTCTCTAGTAGGTCTGCGTCTTTATTCCCGTCTTGCCCCTAGGTTCTTCATGAGCATTTTTTTTTTTAGATTCCATATATATGTGTTAGCATACAGTATTTTAAAACAAATATAATTCTTAAATGCTCACTATACCCGTTTTTGTTATAATTTAGCTACAAAATGGACTAATAATATAATAGTTGTGAGAACTGTTTTTTAGAGTTAGTAAAATCCTTCCCAAATATCATCTGGTCCTCAAAAATTTGGGAAGGAAGAACATCAGATATTTTACCACTATTTCTGAGATGATAAAATTTAGTCTCTGGGAAGTTAACTGATTTACATACTGGACCAGATGAAACCAAAATCTCCCAGCAACACTTTCGACATCATTAATGATGCAGCCTATGCTGAACAGCCCACCCCTACACCACACCAAGGATCTCAGAAACTTTTAGGCACATTTAAGACTGCCAATGATCCTACGTATTTTATTATTCACTTTGGTTATATTTATGAGTGTTTTGTTGAATAAAGTTATTTATTTATTTATTTTGCAGTACGCGGGCCTCACTGTTGTGGCCTCTCCCGTTGCGGAGCACAAGCTCCGGACGCGCAGGCTCAGCGGCCATGGCTCATGGGCCTAGCTGCACAGCGGCACGTGGGATCTTCGCGGACCAGGGCACGAACCCCTGTCCCCTGCATCGGCAGGCGGACTCTCAACCACTGCTCCACCAGGGAAGCCCAATAAATTTATCTATTAATGCTTTTGTTGAAAATGCTCACTAAGAGTACATCAAGCAATTAGCTTTGTTTAGTTCTTTTGTCATAGATATCTTAAACCCATGAAGATAAATGATAGGTGTATTTAATAGGGCAGAAATGAAGACAACTTTGAGTTCCAATAATTTAATCCACACATTTATAAAAAATAGTATTTTATTAATGTGGCACTCATCTAATTGATTCATTAAAGAAACCTATCAAATATTGAACCTTACGCATACAACAATATTGAGACATAGCAATTAGGATGCCTTATCTGAAGACTAAAGTCACAAAAATAAAAGTGGAAGGTACTAATAAATCTTTTCCCTTTGAAATATTATGTTACAGCATACCAAGTCAATGGCTTCTTATTTCATGTACCTATAAATTAATTCTTCTCTTTAATGTTGACTGGTTTCCCACAACACACTAAATTAAAATGGAATATTTGTCATGGACCTACCCCAAGGATGATGCTTTTCTACTTGAAGGATAAATTATGAAGAATGTAACAATAGAAAACAAAAGAAAGTAATTACAAGCAATCAATTTTTTCTTGTGGAACTCCAGTGTTTTGGAAAACTGAGTGATCTCTGTAAGTAAAAGACTTGCCAGGTGGGAAGAAGAGCAAAAGCAAACATGGAAATTAATATTGTGTATATGAGAGAGAATGAAGTGACTGAAATTAAGACACTGGTGAGGGGAAATGGTACTACTAGGTTATTAATGTATTTTCTTTAACATAAATTTGTATGTTTTCATAATAGAAAATTTATAAAATTGATGATAGTAAGAAGTCACCCACCACCCTACCACCCAGACAAAAATGCTTATCTCCCCACTTAATTTTATGTACAAATGTGTATATACAAGTTTTAAGAAAGTTGTAATATTATATATACTGCCTTATTAAATGCTGTTTAATGTAAGTTTTTGTGTTGTTCTATTTTATTACTTTTTCTTATACTAACTTTTGAGTAGAATGCTAACATACAGCTGTTCTGTAAATTATTTATCTAACCCCATTGTATAAATCCCTTTGGCAAAATGCTCTTCCCAAAGATGTTCACATCCTAATCCCTGGAGTCTGAAAATATGCTACAGTTTGTGAAAAAGGGGACTTCACAGGTGTAAATAAGTTTACAGACTTTAATTGGGAGAGATTGTCTGAATTATTTGAGCGGACTCAATCTAATATGAACCCTTAAAAGCAGAGGATTTTCTCCAGCTGGAGGCAAGAGATGCTGCACAAGAGGAAGTCAGAGAGATTCAAAGCTTGAGAAGAAGTTGGCTTTGCTACTTTGAAGATGGAGAGGGCAATTTGACAAGGAATACAGACAGTCTCAGGGAACGGAGAAAAACTCTTGGCTGACACTAGCAAGGGAATGGAGGCCTCATTCTCACAGTCACACAGAAGTGAATTTGACCAACAACCCTAAATCATGGACAAAGGACTTTACTTGTCTGCCTTCTTCACTATTATGATTCCAGAACCTAAAATGTGCATCTCGTTTGCTAAATCAATGAATGAATTATATTTCTGCATTTGTAGATTGTTCTTTAATATCACTTCTACAATTTGTTTTGGCCTCTTGTGAAATGATTCTTTCATATATATATATATATATATGAAGGAGCCAGAAGTTCTGTATTAAATATGTAGTATTGTTAGAATGAGAAATTTAGAAGAGGAATCTATTTTGTAGGAGGAAAGAAATGCAACAAACTGGTTACTAGAAATAAAAAGAATTCATTTAGTAAAATCAGGAAAGCACTGTATTGTTTAGCCAAACTTACAGAAAGAGAAACAAAATAGGGAGAAGAAACATGCAGACTGTGGAAATTGCCCATTTACTCTGGTACAGGAGGGAAGAAGCAAGAATGCAGGACGGCGAGTAAAAATATATGGAGTCAAGGTTTTATTCAAGACTGAAGAGTCACTCCTGGTTACAGGGAGGAGTGTAGAATGAGTCTGTGTAATAAAGGAAGTCATGAGGAGAGAAATGTATATCATTTGTAAAAACTTAAATTGCGTCCAAATGCTGAATAGCTTCTGGGATGCTGTAGAGCTGTGTTTTCTACTACCGTTGGGCTACAATATTTGCCTACAAGTCAAGGAATTCTGCTTTCCATGCTGTCTTGCTCCTCTTCCCATCAACTTGCTCTCTGAAAATGTCACTTAACCTAGAAATAGCAGAAGCCCACCCTTATGTTGAGCAGTGGGTTTGGAACTTGAACAGATGTAGCAGCTGCTGCTCATTTGCTCTCTTAGCCCACAGGGTGGAGCCCACCCAGAGCAGCACGGGGGAACATCACTTGGAGATAACACTTAACAATATATTTTCATCATACTTGAAATTCAAAAATTAAAGGACTATTTCTGTGTTGGCTTTTACATTTTGCTTGGTAGTCAATAAGCTATTTTAATTAACAAAACTGGGTCTTTATTTACCCCCAAACTTTTTCCCTCATATTTTATGGTTATAGATCTTCCTTGTTTTCCCATTCTATTCTGTTCTCTCTTTTACAAGTTCTGTTATTTATTATTGTGTTCTGTTAATGGATACCCTGCACCTGTCATTGTATTTAGTTTTCTCTGATTTTATTTCTCTCCATGGGCCCCTTTTCTCTGAGTTACAGAAAAATATCCGATTTTTTCATGTATTTCTTTACATTTTTTCTTTAATATTCTTTCTGTTGTTGACTGCACCTACTGTAGTTTTACATTTTGCGGTTGTGACTTTTCAAATTTTATACTATTTCTCTTTCATGGCTACCTCTTTAAGTTTCTTGGATTCACTATCCCCAAAAATAGTTTTGAGAATATGAACTAAAATTTTGGAAAGACTTTCTGCATTAATTCCACTTCACAAGAGAATATATGCTTCCTGAATGTGGTCCTGAAACTGCCCTCCTCAGTACCTATCTTTCAGGATGATACACTTACCCTGTTCACCTTCAAAGAGGGAGATGATTGAGGGTAAAGACAATTTCCCCAAGAGAATGATCAGATCCTCAGATTTTGATCAGACCCAGACAAAAGTAAAGGCTCAGTCATCTGCTGCACATCCCAGAACTACTGATAAAACAAAATATGCAGCCACCCTCTCCCCACAGCCTACTCTTTTGGCTTCTTCTCTCCAGTGTATAAGATATTTATATTTTTCCTAAATCTCTTCCTCTTACTCCCAGGGAAGTGGCTCTGGGGAGCTAAGATTTGAGAAGTTTCCTTCCATCTAGTTCCATCTCAACTGTATCCATAAAACACTCCTCATTATTCAAATACGTCATCATTGCCCTTTCCACATGATGCACAATTTTCTTTATTTTTCCAATGAATTTTCAATGACAATTTAGCAAGGTTTGAAGCAAGGGAGGGATAAGTGACATCTACACATGTCACCAATTCACTTTGAAACTAATATTTCCGATTAAACAAGATTTTAGACTTGGATTAATCAGAATATTTATTTCTTTTAATGTATGTGTGCATTTCAAACAAAGTACTTTGATTACCTTTTCTTGAGTGTTTTCATTCTTAAACGAAACTACTTGGAGTGACACACTATGCTGTCCGCAGTGCTCAAGAGTCTTCTAATCTGGGGTCCGTGGAGCACAAGGAATTCCGTGGGTTGCTTATTCATAAATGCTCCCTTAAAAATTGTATTCTATTTTCAGTGCATGTTTTTATATACAAATGTACTGGAAATCAGTTCTAAAGCATTCAACAAATTCTTGGAAGGGCCCATGACTCAACAGTCTAGTGACCACTTTGGGAATATTGTTAATTTATACTTGTTGAAATGGCTGTCATAAAATAAACTTTTAAATCTTCACTATGTACATGCCTTTCTCTGACTGCTTTTGGCTGTTCACAGAAACAGTGCCTTTTACCTCTAACTAGACAGAATTGTATGTCCATCTTTCAACAGTCAGAGTGAGAAAGATCTTTATATCTCAATGGCCTTTTGGTTGCTAAACCTGAGTAGTAAAATGAAGAGGCTGCTCCCTAGGCAACCTTTTACTTCCCTGCTGCTTGTGAGATTCACTTGTATCACAATAGTTATAATCAATTAAGCTTTCCACTGCAAATGAGGCTTCTGATCAAAGTACAGGAAGCTTTTTCTTTTAAAAAATGGATTTTTCAATTATTAAAATATATCTCATATAGTGCCGTGCATCACATAAATTCATCTCACCTCTCTTAAAACTTTAATTTTAGCAGAGCAAAGCTGCTTTTGGATCTTTTTCCAAAACAGAATTATTTCAATATTTGTACACAGTGAGTTTGCTAATCACGTATGTAAAATTCCTACAAGTGTTTGTGAGAATATTTGTACAAACCAAATTTATAGATCATCATCAAACTTATTGGAAAGGGGTTCTATAGCATTCAGCAGATTCTCGAAAGTATCCTTGTCACAAAAGAGTTTAAGTAACACTGTACTTTATTGATACACCTTCAGAATCTAGTTAATTTATATTTGTATAAATGGCTGAACAGTGCAATCATTTTAAATTCTTTATTTTTTATGCTTTTCTCTGGTTCCTATGCCTCAATCAAATCATTTAGAAGGAAAAAAATAGATAATCTCAACTTATCTAATTATTATAGCCAATACATTCAAGAATTTAATCTGTACATTTTCTAAGATGAGTTGGCCAATATTTAAATAAGTACTCAAGCATTTAAATTCCTTTTGTTTAATACTATATTTATGTTTGTCACATAACAAACTTATACTGTGATGACCAACTTTAGTGAGAAATAAAGATATATTACTCATTTACTGCCAAAGTTGGATTTAAGTTGTTCAATGTTTAATTAAAATATTGCACATCATTATATTCCTATTTTAGTATTGGCAGTTTGTAAGTGACCATGGGCTTTTTTTCTCTCATCTTTTCTAGAAACAGTTAACACTGACTCAGAAAGATGTGGACACTCTCTGAGAATCTGAGGTTAGAAATTAGGTTTCAGCAGCTTCAAAAATCAACCCAGCCATGGTAATTTTAAAGGTGATTCATCCCAGTGATTCCTCTTACTTAACGTTTAGCATGATTTCAGAAACACTGCTTGAGTAAGAGCAGAAATAATTTTATTGGATGTGTACTTTTTATGTATATTTAGGAGGGAAAAACTAAACAAAGGTGCTCTACCTAAAGCAAAAGTCTGATATTTCCAGGGTGACAGACAATAGCTTTTTAACAGTGCTTGATTTTCAATTGAACTACTCAGAATATTTAAAAGATAAGAGGAAATAATATGCCTAGCTCACTGAAAAGAGGCATTTACATAAGTAGATCATAATTATCCAAGTAAGACCTTGTTGCTGAGACGTGGGAGGGTTAATGATTATGATGATAATTAAAATGCAGAGGATTTGTAGAGCACTTATTTGCTTTCTGAAGAGCTCAGGGTACTTCTCATATATTCTATTCTTCTCATTGATCTCTGTGTGATAGCTATACAACAGTATGTTTAAATACCTCAGAATAATGGAAGGAAACATCTGACCTGTTATAACCATAAATGATTATAATCTTTTGGGTTTTGCCTCACCTGAAAGGCAGGACCTCCAATGACATAGCTTTTTGAAACATCACTTCAGGTCATCACAGCAAAACTGACTCTGAGGAAAGAGTGCCACCTACTGAATCAAATTGCCCAGGTTCCCTCCAAGGGCTGGTCTCTCAGTTTTAGAATTGTCCTAACATGCTCAACTATAAGAAGTAATGGGATTGCTGCACCATGCATGAAATACTTATTATTTTTGTTTCCAACTTCAGTCAGTTTATTTTAACAATCCACCCATCACATCTATAATTTAACCATTTCATTCAGAAACTTTCCATTTGTTTTGAAAACTAGTATACAAAGACTGAACAAATCTAACTTTGTTATTTAATGAAGGGAATTTCCAAAACAAATACCTGTCTTTTTTATTGTCGAAGTGGCCACAAGGGGGAGCTAGCATGCAACTTCTTATGGGGCAGGAGAGTTGAGGTTTCATAATTAATTGAACCCTTTTATTCCTGGCTAAGGCAGGAGAAGATACAAATATGCTATTTGAAATTTATGAAGCTCAAGATAATTTTTCTCAGAATTACATTTTGCACAATGCAATCCAACTCCCCCTTTTAATATATGCTAATACATTAGATATAATGTAACATTTTTTAGTCTGACAATTCCTGTTTCTTCATGGCCTAACTCTCAGGTACTCTACACACAATTACATGCACACAGTTTGTTTAAACCACACCAAATAATTTTAAACTGTAAAACTTAAATACAAAAATTTTAAATTACCTGAAATTTGTCTCAATATTTTATTTTATTTTTAATTTTTTTTTTTTACTCTAGTACTTGGTAGTTTTATTAGTTTATTTATTTATTTATTTGCTAAAAGACAACAAAAACAAAACAAATAGTGTATGCAATCAATTAAATTGTTGAAATCTTTAAGTGATTGCCTCATTGATTTTCCATCATTGGAAACACATACACAAATAAACACACAAAAAATGAGATGAGAATTAGTGATAAGAAAAGTCTGGAACATATTATCCGGCAGGAAAAAATATATATATGTTGCAAGCAGAAATATTTCTAGAATAACTTTTACTATTTTAAAATAAACATCCTGATATGTGTCCCAGTTCAAAAGTTGATCATTGGTGACTAATTTATGAGTGTTTCCTTCTGATTGACATATATTTATAATACATAGCACCAGTTGGAAATTTAGTTTATTTACTGTGTGAATTTCAAATTAATAGAACTTCCATGTTTTTGTAGGGCTAATCCTGTATTTAATTTCGACTGTTCATTGGGAACTCACTTCCTATGTGTGGGAGGAGGGAACATGTATATGAACATGTTATATTGTAACATAACATACATATCATATAGAAGGGACTTGAAATATATCATTTCCTGAGAAATATTTTTTAATAGCAAGATTTAATAATTTTAATAAAAATGAGAAAAAATTAACATTTAATTTAATATACTGTTTATTTATGGATATAGTTTACACTTTTTCTTAGCTGTTGTATAGGAGAGATTTAGTTCTCAAAAATATTTTTAATTATAAACCATTTCTCCTGAAACTTAAAAATTATAGTTAATTTACATTACTTTATTAAAATTCATATTTATCATAAAGGGGAAAGATATGTTTTAGTGATTGTCCTGTTAGTAGTGTGAATTTGTCATTTGTTAAAAGGGGAATCTTTGATTAAAAGACAGCAGTTGGCTAATAGCTGTGTGTTAGAAGTGAGACTCAAATATCTCTGAAAGACAATGGAGACTAGAACTAGCTGTGAATGAAACACTATCCTTCACCTGTGGATTTAAATATGATATGGCAATCTTTGATACTTATTACATCTAAAACGTGTAGCTGTTAAAGTTATTTTTGAAAATTCTCTGTTAAATAAAAATATATGAAATCAAATATTGAAATAATGGTAAAAATGATGGAAAAGGAAATAGTGGAGAGAGAATTTTTCAGTCATATAAACAGTGGCTGTGTTGAAACTATCAGCAACAGAAATTTCTCTTAGGAACTGTATCTTATTGAATTCAACAATACAACAAACAGGACAAATTTTGGAAGAATGTTATAACTGCTACCATTTTGGCTACATACATAAACTCTCGGGGCTACATGCATGAACTCTTGGAACTACAACTACAGCTAGTCAATCTGAATTTTAAAGAGTCTCTCAGAGACAAAATTAAATACCTTATATAACAAAAAAGTCATAAAATAGCATTTTAAGATTATTAATGATATTCAATTATTGATTTAATGTAATAGCATTAATCAGCCTTGATCAGTCTATAAAAATAGACCTTAATACTTCTCTGTTTGAAGCTGTTCCAACATAATCAGTTTATTTTAAAACTCACCTAGAATAGCATAATATCTTATTAATGAAATAATGTTATGTTTATATGAGTATTTCTCAGTACTTTTTCTCAATGAGTGTGCATATATTTATATTTTGATGGAATCACACAAGCTTTTTGGATGTTCAATATATGTATAATAATAAAGGAATAATAATTTTGGTTTAAGGTTGAGACTATCATTTGCAATTACAACTCATGATTATCAACCAGTCTTTTCTTAGAAATATGAGATTCTAGGTATCGTGAGCTACACTCAACTCTGTGGTCCTCTGGATTCCTCAGCTAGAACGCTTATGTCCATAGCCTTCTATGGTATAAAAAACAATAGGATCTTTGAACTGTTTAACAATATTTATATCATCTCCTTTTTAAAAAATTGAGCTCAATATTTTAAGAATAGTTTAAAAAATACTCAAAATGGTATCTTAAAAAGAAAATTGTTTGGGGAAAAATAGAATATAAGAAAGTGTTACAAATTAGGAGTGACTACAGTTTTAAAAGTTGTATCTGGCTAAAGGGAAGTCAAACAATTGGAAGCTGATTTCATTTCCTTTAAAAATGAAATAGGGATGAGACATAAAGATTAAAATTAATTATTGTGGGTACATGTCAATCTTTAACAACAGAACTCAATACTTCAAATTAATATATGAGTAAGGTATCTAATATGTAGTAGTAGTTCTGTTTTGCTCCCCTTGGCTGAAACCCTGGGGTATTCACCATAATCATGGTAGTTCTCTCTATATACACTAGGGGGAGGTGTTACAATTACTCTGGAGGGGTGGTGGGCAAATTGGTGTCTATGAGTATGTGTTTCATATCTCTCACTGGTCTCTTCTTAGACACTGTGGTTTTCCCCTCGGTTGCATAACAACACTTCTAATTAAGAATAATCAATAAGCCATATTAACCTTTCCTTGGAAGTTTTTCATCCTTTTGTTTTTGCTTTATTGTAAACCTCAAGTAAGGATGTTTTATGACTTTCCTTGAATTAGTATGTATTGCAAAAATAAAAATCATAGATTTTTCATATTTAAAAAACAATGAGGGGCTTCCCTGGTGGCGCAGTGGTTAAGAATCTGCCTGCCAATGCAGGGGACACGGGTTCCAGCCCTCGTCCAGGAAGATCCCACATGCCACGGAGCAACTAAGTCTGTACGCCACAACTACTGAGCCCGTGTGCCACAGCTACTGAAGCCCGAGGGCCTAGAGCCCGTGCTCTGCAGGAGAAGCTACCGCAATGAGAAGCCCCTGCTCCCGCAAGTAGAGAAAGCCCACGCGCAGCAACGAAGACGCAACACAGTCAAAAATAAATTTAAAAAATTTAAAAGTAATGATTAAAAATGAGTGTGCATTCTCTATTCTTGATTTAAGTTAACGGCTGCTTTTAAAGCCTCTACACTTCAGATTTCAAGGTACATGCATTAGAACAGAGATACTAACCCCTTCCTGAGAAATGTAACGGTGAGGTTTCATGCGACGGTGCGGTTAGGCACCCACTCAGCAAAATAATCCAGATGTCAACAAAGCTGTAGCTCCCCTGTTTAGCAAAAGTATGTGCATGACAAACTATTTAAAAAATATAAAGACAGTTTAGGATTTGAAGGTCTGGCTGTAAAGAACACTTCTTTGAATTTTTAAACTGTTAAAGACAGTCTCTTAAGGGAGTGGTGAATTTTGGATCCAGATCACACTGCAAATTCAGACTGTAGGTTATCTCATTGAATCCTCTGGGAAATAAATAGCTCCTTTACCTGAATCTTTAAGCAATTATCCCAATAACAATCATCAGAACTTTCTTGTAATTGGTCTGGATTTGATTTTCTTTGAATTTTGAATGATTTATGTTACAGACTTATACGTTAGTCATTCACAAATTATAAATGGCAACTTTACTTCAGTATTTATGAATTGCGATCAATACTCTAGCAATCAAAACACTCACCTTTTCTATTTCAATACTTCAATTTTCTTTGGCGTTCTTTCCCAGAACGGCTGGATCACGAACAAAGCAGTCACCGCTTGTGGATGTTTGTGATAATAGTTTGGGGAGAAAGAATCTCTGAGATTAAGAACTGCAGAAGAAGTAGATGAATCAGGAGTCTCTCTCTCTCTCTCTCTCTCTCTCTCTCTCTCTCTCTCTTTCTGTGTGTGTGTGTGTGTGTGTGAGTGTGTGTGTGCGTGTGGTGGTAGTGGTATTACTTAGAAAGAATGAATCTTTTTTTTTCTTTCTTTATTAAGGTGCATTATCAGTAACTACCAAGTTAGAAAGGATGAATCTTAACAGATCTCCCACTGATCGGTCTTCACGGTTATGGTTCAGTTTCTACGCAAAGAAGCTTTGGCAAACGTGGTCATCAACACTTATGTGGTCTTAAGGATATAACATTCAAATTTCCATATGGACCTTTAATAATAAGGTCGAGGTAAACAAAACCCCTCGAGAACTATTATGAGTGCGTGTATGGATGTCCGCTTTACTTTAAATCTGGGCTGAGAATGCTGGAGACTGAAAACGGTAAAGCTCTAAGTATTATTTAGCCAGATTTGAGTTTTAACAAGCTACAAAGCTTTAATTGACCGTAAGCCTTTCTCCTTAGAGGAGAGGCACTTTTCCTCTGGGGAGACACAGTCTCTCTTTCACTGGGCTTTTGCTTTCTTCTGAAACACTATATAATCAAGTGACTTTCCTTGCCGCGGTGCCTGGGGACAGCTGATTTTTCTCCGAGGATAAAGAAAGTTACATATTGATTGCTGTTGCTCGCGGTGTGTTGGCAGTAGCGCGGGACAGAAGCGGGCGCGCTAGCCCTCGCATTTACACACACTCACTGAAATACACAACACACACACCCCGCCTCAGAAACACACACACACCCCACGTACATACACACACACCCCACGTACATACACACACATCCCTCTGCACCTCATTTAGATGGGTTCATGCGCAGGCAGAAGATCTGCTCCTCCCTTGGTGTGAATGAGTGTATGGTGCGCGCGTGTGTGTGTGTGTATACAGAACCCTATCAGGAAAACCGCAGCTACCCTATTCTGCAAGCTCGCTGCGATTCCGGTTTCCGTGTACACCGGATAAAACAATAAATAAATCGCTGCCAGACTTTTTTTTTTATTATTATTTCTCTCTTTTCCAGAGGAAGACGGTGGAGGCGTTTCTCCCGGTAGTTAAAGACTCAGGAGACCCTGCGGCGAGGCCCTGGGCAAAGCCGCCACAGCACACACGGGGCTCGGCTAGCCCGGCTGGTCTCCCACGTAACTGATCTAATCAATGGCTCTGAAGCTCGGAGGCTCCGGGCTCCGCCCCCGCCAGTCTCTCCTCCGCCTTCCATTGGGCGCGGGCCGAGGAGGCAGAGCCTTGCGCCTCGCGCGGATTGGCTGGCAGGAAATCAGTATCAATGTTTAAGCGGCGGCGTGAGGTGAATAGACTCAGTCAGCAAGAGACGCTGGGGAGAAAGCAGGGACTGCGAGCCCCGCGGATGCTGCAGCGCGGAGGGCGGCTGGGGAGACGCTACTCCAACTGTTGAATTTTCACCTTTCATTTCCACCGATGCTTTGCTTGCGGAGATGGATATATTTGCTTTGAAATCCGCACGTCTTTCGCAGGCTGTGAGCTGATCGTGACAGGCACCAGACTGAGAGACCACCCGTGACAAAAAAGGAGGACCCCCCCCAAAAAAAAACCAAAAAAGCAAAAACCTCCACAACGGACTGCACAATTAACTACGCACACCGGTGTTGGACTTTGTGAATAGAGAACATTGAGAGGAAAATCGTGAAATATGATGCGGGGCTAATCTGTGAACAGTCACTGTAATCCAGATTTGTTTTTTTTTTTTCCCCCAAGACTCTGAAAGATTTGGGGGTTCCTTACGCCTAACAAAAAGGGAAGGTTTTTTGTCGTTGTTTCGTTTTGTTTTTGTTTTTAAATAAATACACCTTGCAAAACAGACGCCTTGCTATCCAGAGCCTCGGACTCCGGCAGAAAGAGGTAGAGTAAAAGTGCTGCTGGATTCAGCTTCACCTCCTTCCTTCCCTCCCTCCCTTTCTCTCGCTTTTTCTTTTTCTCCAAAACATGAATCTGGCTTTTCTTTCTGTAGAGTGAGTCAGAGAAAGCGTTAGGAAAAAGCCACAACTAATGTCTGTGAAGGGAGGACGATGAGGCGAGAGTGAATACGATTCGTTCCGCTACTTCTGACTCATCCGGCAGATCGGAACACCTGCATTTCTGGATGTGTCATTCCCGTTTGTCGAGGCGCCTCGACAACCCGAAATAGTGTGTAGACAGACCCGTGCCTAGTATCCCCTGGGCGGTAGCTACCCGGGGAGGGCTCCCCTGGCTGGACCGCCGCGGCCGCAGCTCCTCGCCCGCTGCCCTCGCTAGTCGCCCAGAGAGACTGCGAGAGCGAGACTGCAGAATGCATCACGCCAAACCTTGATGCGTTCCTTTCATCCAGCCCACTCCTCCTACTATAGAAAAAATTGAAGAAAGAAAAAAAAAAAAAAAGCCCGCACTTTATTCGCTTCAAATATTCACCACTTTTATTCCTCTCCAAGGTTTTCTTTTCTAGATGAAGAGACCTGGGAGGCAGGGCCATTGGAAGGAGATGCTGAATAGAAAGAAAAGAGAGGCACTTGACAGCCCAGCCCTGTGAATGCAGAGACTGTTTTCCTTCTAGCGAGAGACAGGGAGAGTGTGTGTGCGAGGACTGGGAGGGTGGCTCCCCCTTCTTTTTTATTCCGCCTCTCCCTTCCCCTTCAAATCTGCACATCCAACCATGAGTTGCCTGTTGATTTCCTTTCGCCTGGGAAGAAAAGCAAACTGGAATTAAACTGCATCGAGAGAAGTCCTTGCTTGTGGGGAGAGAATGGGATGGTAGCGGCGGCTACTGGCTCAGCGTAGAGAAATTACAGAGTGTGTTCTACCATCAGAGGCGGAGATACATCTATACATTTTTTCCCCTCCCAGTAGACTCAAACCTCAAATGCTGATCAGGCTGTGGCTTTCTTGACTTGGGGAAGAGCCTTTTCCGAGGAAGAGAGGGAGGAGCCTCGTGGAGGGAGGAAACTACAAATCGGGACACTAGTTCTTTGCGCTGCATTTCCTCCCCTCCCTTTGGCTGCTCGGAAAGGAGAGAGAGAGAGAGAGGAAAAAAAAATATATCCTTGGCTGGGAGATGCAGTCTGCCGCCACCGCTGCCTCAGCCAGCAATGCAAGATTAGATCTCTAAATGCAGCAAAACACCGCCTGAAAACAGACCAACCCGCGAAGCAAGCAGATAATTCACAGGGCTCCGGCTATTTTGAAGCTTCAAATATATCTGACTGTCTCTTCGTTGTTCCTCATCCCCAGCAATTTCATCACAAGAGAGGAGAAACAAGTAAGGATTTCACTTTCTGATCTGCCTAGAGACACACCTCCCCGCTCCCTCCCCCACCCGATGTGAAGAGTATTCCGGAGGCAAAAAGCTGGAGTGGATTTGCAGCGCCCTAGCGGGAGCGAGGAAAACCTACGGATTCTTTAGCTCATTATCATCCTTCCCAAACGCGATTTCCTTCTTATCGCTTGTCTCATCGCTCAAGTTTGAGTCGCCCGAAGTCCGGGCGGGAGAGACAAAGCTCCGGGCTCGCCCCCAGCTGCAGGGAGCCGCCGCCTTGCTCAGTGCCCCTGCAGCTCTGCTGCACCGCTGCTTCTCGCCCAGTGCGGATGCTGTAGATCAACAGGTTCAGGGAACTTGAGCGGAATAAAGAGAGACCGCCGGGTGCCGCAGCCCGGGAGCGGAAGGAAGGAAGGATCCATAGACTTGTGGCTTGGATCGGGGTCGCACGCTGCGCCTGGGCCCCAAGCTGGCGCGCACCCATCCACTCGCCCCTCCAGTCCGGCTGCTCCTGACAGCACCCCACCGGTCTGGGATGTACCTTTCCATCTGTTGCTGTTTCCTCCTATGGGCCCCTGCCCTGACGCTCAAAAACCTGAACTACTCCGTGCCCGAGGAGCAAGGGGCCGGCACGGTGATCGGCAACATCGGCAAGGATGCTCGACTGCAGCCGGGGCTTCCGCCCGCAGAGCGAGGCGGCGGTGGCGGGCGAAGCAAGTCGGGTAGCTACCGGGTGCTGGAGAACTCGGCGCCGCACCTGCTGGACGTGGAAGCCGACAGCGGACTCCTCTACACGAAGCAGCGCATCGACCGCGAGTCCCTGTGCCGCCACAACGCCAAGTGCCAGCTGTCCCTCGAGGTGTTTGCCAACGACAAGGAGATCTGCATGATCAAGGTAGAGATCCAGGACATCAACGACAATGCTCCCTCCTTCCCGTCGGACCAGATTGAGATGGACATCTCAGAGAACGCGGCCCCCGGCACCCGCTTCCCCCTCACCAGTGCGCATGACCCCGACGCGGGCGAGAATGGGCTCCGCACCTATCTGCTTACGCGCGACGACCACGGCCTCTTCGCGCTGGACGTCAAGTCCCGCGGCGACGGCACCAAGTTCCCAGAGCTGGTTATCCAGAAGGCCCTGGACCGCGAGCAGCAGAACCACCACACGCTCGTGCTGACCGCTCTGGATGGCGGCGAGCCGCCGCGCTCGGCCACCGTGCAGATCAACGTGAAGGTGATTGACTCTAACGACAACAGCCCCGTCTTTGAGGCGCCGTCCTACCTGGTGGAGTTGCCCGAGAACGCCCCGCTGGGCACCGTGGTCATTGATCTGAATGCCACCGACGCCGACGAGGGTCCCAACGGCGAAGTGCTCTACTCTTTCAGCAGCTATGTGCCCGACCGCGTGCGGGAGCTCTTCTCCATCGACCCCAAGACCGGCCTGATCCGTGTCAAGGGCAACCTCGACTATGAGGAGAATGGGATGCTGGAGATCGACGTGCAGGCCCGAGACCTGGGTCCCAACCCCATCCCGGCCCACTGCAAGGTCACTGTCAAGCTCATCGACCGCAATGACAACGCTCCGTCCATTGGTTTTGTCTCCGTGCGCCAGGGGGCGCTGAGCGAGGCCGCTCCGCCCGGCACCGTCATCGCTCTGGTGCGGGTCACTGACCGAGACTCGGGCAAGAACGGGCAGCTGCAGTGCAGGGTCCTGGGCGGAGGAGGGGCGGGCGGCGGCGGCGGCGGCCTGGGCGGGCCGGGCGGTTCCGTGCCCTTCAAACTTGAGGAGAACTACGACAACTTCTACACGGTGGTGACTGACCGCCCGTTGGACCGCGAGACACAGGACGAGTACAACGTGACAATCGTGGCACGGGACGGGGGCTCGCCTCCACTCAACTCCACCAAGTCGTTCGCCGTCAAGATTCTGGACGAGAATGACAACCCGCCTCGCTTCACCAAGGGGCTCTACGTGCTGCAGGTGCACGAGAACAACATCCCAGGAGAGTACCTGGGCTCGGTGCTTGCCCAGGACCCTGACCTGGGCCAAAACGGCACAGTGTCCTACTCCATCCTGCCCTCGCACATCGGCGACGTGTCCATCTACACCTATGTGTCTGTGAACCCCACCAACGGGGCCATCTACGCCCTGCGCTCCTTTAACTACGAGCAGACCAAGGCTTTTGAGTTCAAGGTGCTTGCTAAGGACTCCGGGGCGCCCGCGCACTTGGAGAGCAACGCCACTGTGAGGGTGACAGTGCTAGACGTGAATGACAATGCTCCGGTGATCGTGCTGCCAACGTTGCAGAACGACACGGCTGAACTGCAGGTGCCGCGCAACGCCGGGCTAGGCTACCTGGTGAGCACCGTACGCGCCCTTGACAGCGACTTCGGCGAGAGCGGACGCCTCACCTACGAGATCGTAGACGGTAACGACGACCACCTGTTTGAAATCGATCCATCCAGCGGCGAGATCCGCACGCTGCACCCTTTCTGGGAGGACGTGACGCCGGTGGTGGAGCTGGTAGTGAAGGTGACTGACCACGGCAAGCCCACTCTGTCGGCGGTGGCCAAGCTCATCATCCGCTCGGTGAGCGGCTCTTTGCCCGAGGGGGTTCCCCGGGTGAACGGCGAGCAGCACCACTGGGACATGTCGCTGCCGCTCATAGTGACTCTGAGCACTATCTCCATCATCCTCCTAGCGGCCATGATCACTATCGCCGTCAAGTGCAAGCGCGAGAACAAGGAGATCCGCACTTACAACTGCCGCATCGCAGAGTACAGCCACCCGCAGCTGGGCGGGGGCAAGGGAAAGAAAAAGAAGATCAACAAAAATGATATCATGCTGGTACAGAGCGAGGTGGAAGAGAGGAATGCCATGAACGTCATGAACGTGGTGAGCAGCCCCTCCCTGGCTACCTCCCCCATGTACTTCGACTACCAGACCCGCCTGCCCCTCAGCTCGCCCCGGTCGGAGGTGATGTATCTCAAACCGTCCTCCAACAACCTGACTGTCCCTCAGGGACACGCGGGCTGCCACACCAGCTTCACCGGACAAGGGACTAATGCGAGCGAGACCCCGGCCACTCGGATGTCCATAATTCAGGTAGGAGACTCTTAGCATAACTGGGACTTTACATTTTGCTGGGTTTGGAGCTGTCCTGAAACCTTTGGAACAGGACTAGCCACACTGCTAGTAGCAGTGAGCAGGGAACTTTTTTAAATGAAAAGGATTTACACTTTTGCCACTGCGTGTACAACATATTCTATACATAACTCCTCCCATGTAAATAGTCAAGAATCTACAAGATGTAAATGTCTTATTTTTGCATTTTTAAAGTTTATTTTTATAGGTTTTAAAATGTTACCAGGGTTCACTATTTAATAGTTTATTTTACTTTATTTGTTGGTCTACATTTCTCTCCACAACAGAGGATTACTAGAGAGAGAAAAAAATTGTTTCAGTTAATTGACTTTAATATTTTTATTTCATTAAAAAAAAATCTGATGGCAAAAGAAAGAAATGTATACCCCAATATTAAGAAGTAAATTACCTGAAGCACAACATAGCAACCGGTCAGAATTCCAGAGCCTGAATCAATTTGATATAAGGTTTCACTCCCCACTCCCGGAAAAATATCAGTTTTTATATTTAAAAAGTGTTTTATATTTAAAAGTGCTCATGAATCTCATTTATTCTTCAGCTGAAACTGTAGCACAATGCATTAGTGTAGCTTAAGGGTTGGAACTGTGAATTATGCTCTGAAGATCTTTCAAAAGTTTGAAAAAATATAGGCTCTGGATAATGACTAGTATCTATCTATGAAAAGTTTATATTTATTTTGTCCTCTGATTTTTTTCCTGGTCTTCTTCCTTGGAGTCATTGAGGGATGAACAGAGTACACTAGAGGGGTGTACTCACTCTGTGCTGTTGAAAACAGAAGGCAAAGCTGCACTAAAGACACTGGTGCCAAAAAGAATTCAAGGTTGCATTTAGTTTGCATACTGAGTATTTTCAGTATATCTAGGTGATATTTAATATATATTAGATAGTATAATTTAAGGTTATTGGTATATGAAAAAAACTGACCCAGCATGGACACTAGACTCTAACAACAGCAGGTGACTATACTGTGTCTAGTTACTACCTAGTTTCTTTTCTCCACATACTGAGTTGTGTTATGAAAAAACCTTAATTCTTGCTTATTATGAATGCATGTTGCTACAAATTACTCTGGATGAACAATACTTGAAATACAAAATTGAGTTTAACTAAAAGTGACATTTTGGGAGGAAGATTAGTCTGGGACAAATGAAAATAATTTGTTCACAGTTTTGTGCTTTGAAAAAGCAAATACTGTTTTTATTATTAAAACAGAGTAGTACAATTTCATAATCTTATACTTTTTAACATAAGTGTAACAAGTAGTAAAACTCAGCAGAACATTTTCTTATAATAGGGTAACGTCCTCGTAAAACAGACTCGTACTTGACGCTACCAAATACTAGAATATCCACTGTAGTATTAAATCACACCTTTTACAGTGTTTACTACATACCAGTAATCATGAATTTTTGGAGATCTATATAAAACTGAACAAGATATTCCTCCCATAAAAACTGTAGTTTCTATGAAAGTCTATGAGTGTGTAAAACTGATATTTATGATAATTTCTTTAGAGGGATATATGTTAAATATATATATAGATCTTTTGCAGTCATTTTATAAATACACATTTGTTATATACCTTTCTTATATTTTTACCATTGACAGTTAAAAAGATATCACAGAGGGTTAATGCTTAATTTTTCACTTCAAGTACTATGAGTTGAATTCTTATTTAGGGTCCAGTAAAAATGAAGTTTGTGCAGTAGAATTCTCAGCAAGCCTGAATCCTGGTCAGATTAGTGAGGAACAATGTTGGATAGAAGTATCCAGGAGGTTTTGAGGGACAGGGGTCCCTATACAGTGTTTACACCTTACTGTTCTTGAAGCTGGTCATTGCCCAAGGGATGGATGATGATGATTCCTCTCATTAGCAGTAAAACTTGAGCCAAAGCAAATCTCTCTCTCTCTCTCTCTCTCTCTCACACACACACACACACACACACACACACACACAAAGGGAGAGAGAGAGTTTAAACAGCAAACAAAGGAGACAAACTTCCTTGCTATTCCCTTTCTTCTGGAATCTTAATTCATGCCATAAAGACACAGAAAATGTTTAAGTTCTTGAATTTGTTTCCATAGTGGCTCAGTTGCCCATATTGCTTCTGCCCTGGAAATATCCTCAATATAAAATGTTAAAACAGGCTCTTTTTTTTTTTCTATTGAATTTTTGTTGTCCTATGAGGGATGCCTTTTAAATTCCTAGTATGTTAATTTCCTTTTAAATGTGTCAGGTTTTTCTCAGTGCCTATTATGGAGAAAAGAGTAAGCTGACTACAGTGACCTTGCTGTCCTTCTTTTTTTTTAAACTAGTGTGCTGCACTTTGTGCTGACGTGACATGCCCAAATTAAAGTGTTCAGGTGTCCCATATTCTTGTTTCAAGTGCATTTATTAGCGTGTGTTTATTTAACACAGCCTGCTGAGGAAACACACTATTAATCTCATGTATATTTCTGAAGGAAGAATTTTAATTCACAGTGCAACTGGGCTGGCAGCTACTAGGTCTGGTTTATCTTTATTTTCCAGCATCTTGGGTGCTGTTTAGAATATTCCCAGAGTATTTCTATTGATGGAATGAAAATAATATCATAATTGTTTTGAGATAGAATGGTAAAGAGTGGTGATATGAAACAGGAACTTTAGGACTTAAAAAGACTCATGTTACAGCTCAAGTTCAAATTTCTCAAAAGATTTTGTGTGAATCGCAGGGTCTAAAATTTAAAGATTAAGATATATAGGTTTGGGAGCATAAGAGTATTTTTATTGAAAATGGATACAGAACAGTCATGTAAACTGGTGTAGAAACAGTGGTTCAGGAGAAAGTATTTTATGGCAGATTTTCTTCAAGTTTCTCAGTCCAAGTAAAGTCAGTCTATGAACTATTTAATCACTATTGACTAGTGATTAAAATATCCTCAGTGGTGTGAATCATAATATAACATTGTTATAATGAGATATTTTATTTATTTTAAAGCTACAAAAGTGATTTGTGAAAAATAGGAACATAGATTTTGTGATAGGTAAGGCAAACATATTATTAAGCAAATTTATAAAAGCACTCTTCATAGGAGCAATTTCCATGTGAATTATTTCATAGGTTAATATGAGAATCTGAAATCAAGTAGAGGTCATTACTAATTGTCACGAGTAACTGCTAATCGTGGTTTATCAAGAATTATTTGTCCCGGGGTAACTTTTCAACAGGTGTTTTCAATGAAGGTCATGCTGCGAAGAGGGAGGAGGCTGGGGACTTCTCACTGGTGGGAGAAATTTCCAGTTTTGTTGGAACATCTGTATTTTCAGAATTTTTTTTGGTAGCACGTAAAATGTAGTAATTTTAATATGCTGTCATAGAAGAAAATATATTGAGCCAGCAGAATAAGATCTATTGAAATACATTTTTAAAAGGTATACATTCTTACACAGTGTTTTACAGTTCAGTTTTAAAAGATTCACATTTCGGTTGACTTTAGATTTTTTATGCTGGAAGAGGAAATCCTTTTGATATAACTGGACGGCCTTTTCAATAAAAGCAAATTAAACACTTATAATCAATACAGATATATAAAAATGAGATTGAGGAATAGAGGGCTAAAGTATCATAGTGTAGACAATAAACTCAGTATTTTAGAATGAAAGGGTGAAAGAAAAAGTCTTTCCTAGCAACATTAACCATTGTCTGCCTTGTTACTACTTCTCTAATACAAGAGATTCTTGGCTTGAGACTCAGATGAGTTTTCAAGTCCATGATGTTCAAAAATTCATACTCTAGTATGTTAGTGATTTCAGTAACAAGCACAAAGTGTGTGAACAATTTTTTCATTTACGATTTTAAAGAGTTTTTACAGTGTTATTCCAATATGGCACAGTTTGATCAATTACATGCATTTATTTCCATAAACTTGATATACTTCTCTATTTCTAGGGGTTTGGTGGGCTGAGAAGGAAGGGGATATCCCTTTCTTACTGCATGCCTCTAGTACTATCTTGTCCACTTTTCTTTTTTTTTTAAAGTTTTTTAAAAGATAGGATTAATTTCTACTTCAAATTAACATGAGTACACAATCATAAAACATATATTTCTGTTTTACCGTATATTAAAAGTAGCACAAATAAAGTGGAAGCAAGTTTAACTAAAAAGATAATGATTAAAGTGGTTTGAGTTTCTTTGGAGAAGAGTTTAAAATCCAAATTATTATAATCATTCTTAATATATTATTTTTATTCTTAGTTTTGTGTGCACCCATGAAAATCTCAGCTTCAACGTAAATCTCTCTACATTTCTCTATTTTATAATAATATGAAAACACAAAACACATAACTTTTTTACTATATGAATTAGAAACCTGAGAATCTCATTTTTAATATTAGTTGATCTAACTACTCATGAGGTATTAACTTCTTTACCGATTAGTTTTTAGTTTTCAATACAATTCTCAAAATATTAGCTAGGTAGTACTTCATCATCCTTACAGTCTTATCCTTACATTCTTATCAGTCTTTTAAAAATGTAAGAGTAAGAAGATTTTTAATTTTACTTAAGGTCTTTTAGTGAGTTCTATAATTTTACTTGAATTCTATGACTGAATTTTATAATATCAATAAATATTGTCATATAGAAATCTGCACGGATGACTTTGAAATTTTATTCTTGGCCTCATCACGTTATTTAAGGCTGTGTGCGATCATGAAAAATATCAGATCATAGAAAAGTATGCCCTAAAATTCCTATCTCAACTTCTTGAACATATTTTCTGGTCAAGAAAAAAATTGTACATGTTCTAAAACATTACCTATTACCTATAACTATATTGATCAAGCCACACCCAAAAAATAAAATAAAAACATATTTTCTAGAAACTTTTCTTTATAAAGTTGATATTATAATGCATATTATTCACTGTTTTATGGTACACAGATACACATTTATATATGAGGCTAAAATAAATGAATTATTCTTAAAAGAATCCCAAATATCATCCCCTAAAGGACTAAGAAATATACATATCTTAAAAGAAAAACTCCTTAAAAATCTCCAGATAAATATTTAATATTGTTGAAAAATACAGTGTTTATACTTTATCGTGTTTCACTACCATTGTCAGGTTTCAAATTTTACAGTTGTTGCTGCTTGTGTAATATAATGCAGTAAAAATATATCTATAAAAGATGTAAATTAAGAAAATATTTTTAAAAATTTAAGATTAATAAAGGTTTACATGCATTTACTGCAGTGAAGGTCATCTCTGCCCATATTTATGAAAATGTGAGGAATCAAACTTCCTGGCAAAATTAACATATGTGTATATGTATATATATGCCTTTATATTTTCAGTATAATGTACATAAATACTCAAGCACAAATATTAGCCCATTTTTATACTTTTTTAGTTCAAAGGTAGTTCTCCTCTTATTAAGGATGAACTCAAACCTTTATTTTTCTTTGAAAATATTTTAAAACTTGATGACTCACTGTTTTAAAACTTCAAACATTTTGAAGTTCCTTAAAGTAGAGCTAGTTATTCCAGAGCAATTAAGGAACACCTGGTCTTCAGTGAACAATAGGTTGGAGTTTAGGTAGATTGAGAGAAAAAAAAAATTCATGCAAGTTTCTGATTCTTTGGTGAGGATGGTGGGATGGCTGGAGGAACTGTGAGAATATATGCTGGGAGTCTGATGATGAAACAACAGGACGAAGGTGAAGCCACTAGAACTGGGTTCATGCCAGTCGGGAAGTGAAGCTTAACACCCCTATGCTGAGAAGTCTTGCAATACACTCAGTTCTTACAGATGCACCTGCTAATTATGATATTAGTCATTGCTCCAGAATGTGTTCCCTTCAGTGATGCTTCTGTTTAATAAATCCCACAGGGCATTATCTTAAAGCCATATTTTAGTAAAGCCATTAGGGAATTTTTTTTTTTCTATTGAATTCCTTCAATCAATGACTCTATATTTGTTAGAGAATAGCGTCAAGGTAATTTTGCCTATCAATTTGAAGATAGTGTGACCCACCTACAAAACACTTTTAAATCTTCATCAGACCTACACTAATTTATTGTCAACCAGTTTAGAAGAGGAGACGCTGACAAGAATTCCCTTCAGTGGCACACAGTATTTTACAGTTAGTCATAGCTTTCACCAGTAGCTTTGATGGTGATATATTGCTATCCTTTGGTCTCTTAAAATGAAGAATCTATAATAAAGGAGTCCTTAATGACATCAACATTCCGTACCATGACTAAGCAGAAGCCTGCTCTCACCTCCTTGCTACTGCAGAAGTATAAATTCAATATTTTTAAGGTAAAGCAAAAAAAAAAAAAAGTAACAAAATACAAATGAAAAGTTGTGGCATTGTAGGTGGCATTTTTCGCTTGTGTGCCCCATGGTTTCCCAGTGATAGACTGTAAAATTGGTTTCAGACAGTGTTTGAGAAAATCTATTGATATACATGTGACACACTTCTATTTGTTCTGGTCCTAGTGATATTCTGATTACTGGTATTCAGAGGCTCTGCCCTGGATATATTCCAGGGAGCTTTATTGTATTGAAATGACTCTTACAGTTCATTGAGCATCTAGCATAAATGTACTAAATATGATTGGCACGTTTGCGTATATTTATTCAAAAAATAAGGCAGTTAAACAGCATAATTATGGGAAAGTGAATCATAACAATAAAAGACCATTTAAGTTAACAAGCTTTGTGATCAAAGGATAAATACAGGTTGGATAAATTAGACTTTAGATGTAACTAATCTACATAAATAGACTTTGGTCTGATTAGGGGAAAGGAATATATTAAAATAATTTAATGGTATTAGAAATGCATTTTATTTCAGACATTATGAAATATTTAAAAAAGAGTTATTTTCTTTATGTTTCTATTTGATGAAATGGTCATGAACCATATTTGTGTTGAATGAAAAATGGGCAAAGTAAAGATGACTATTATCTTGTAAACTTCTGTTTGGTAGAATATACCCTGTCTGAACAATATTTATTGTCTTTTAGACTTTTAATGTTTTTGATTGATTTTTAATTAGTGGCACACATTAAAGGGACCATTTAAAGGACAGTTTCTTGTTTACTTCCTTTATCAGCTAAAAGCAACCTTTGTAAAATATGAAAGTGTGAGCATTAAAAGTCTATTTCAAGTTTTCAAAGCTATATATTCATAATTGTTTTGTAGGTATATACTGTTTTTAAGAAACACTAGATACATGTTTGTAAATTATATTAATACTTAATGTAGGCAATGACTTTATGTTCTCAAACTTTCTAATGCTATTTTGATGGCATATATATGTTTAAATAACAGATTTAACTTAGGTGACTCAACTAATTTCTTTCCAACAACTGTGGTGCTTAGATATGTTTTCTTCAGCTTCATTTAGTGGTAACTTTTTAAAAATGTAATTTAAGCATAAGTCATCAATTGGTATACTTCTTTACAATATTTCTACCTGAATCCTTAATAATCATTGCTAAGCAATGATTGGGTTGGACTTATACCCAGAATTTTTATGCCCTCCAATTCAATAAAACTCAAATTGAAATATACACATATATCCTAAATTTTGATATCTTTCTTTTATAAAGCAGAAACACAAGTATTTTATTGTAGGGAGACATGTTCACAGGGTCAAAATTTATTTTTTTATTTTTATAATCCAATTTTAGACAATGTCTTAGAAAAATTCTTAAATTTTTATTTATTTGCAGTACGAACACTTGTATCAGTTTTGAAACCTAAAATTATAGTTTTCACTCTTAAGATATATTAATTCCTTTTCTCTTCACAGACCCCAATATAAATACCTTTGCTGAAAGCTCTTCATTTCATTTACCACAGAATATTTTACCAGAATATACTGAGATTATTTTAGGACTGCATATTTGGTAGACTTTTGCTATTTTTCCACAACACCAGAGCAATTGCATATACAGAGCTGATACTTATAAAGGCAGTTCACCTATAATTACCATGAGAAGGATTATCTAACCACAGTGTAAAGTGATCAAAATGCACTTTTACTGATGTCCCCATTTCAGTAGATGAGGTAACAGTAAGAAGTTAGAATGCTTGAGAAATAATATGTTTAAAATCTTAGCAAAACTTACTAAGAAAAAATGTTATCCTTTAGTATTTGGAAAAACAGGACTTAACTTTAAAAGGGGATATTTTCCTTTCAAACTTGATAATTGCTTAGTGATACATCTTTATATAAATATGAGGCATAAAAGTTTTCTGAAATTTTGAAATTTGAAAAATAATTAGCTTTGATTTCAATAGTTCTATCAGCAAACCCCCAAAAGATTATCTAAATATTGATGAATTCTATTACTGTGTCTTCTTGAGGCACAAAATTCTCTCTATTTTGCTTTAGCAGTTTTGCATCTATTTAAAAATAGTTTATCCAAAATTAACTTATTGAATTAAGAATGTGAATAAGAGGAGTTATAAGTCATGCAAAATGAAAGAGAAATCAGCCATCTATCATTACTAACATTCCCATTAAGACAGAATTAAAGATTATATGCAAACTTGCCTTCACATAGTTTGAAGGCAAGACACTTGATTTCTTTATTTTTATTATTATTTTAGCTTTTCATGACCTTGTGTAACATTAATGAATTGCTTTTTCTTTTTATTTTAAGCCAACTCTTACTCTCTTATTTTAATCTTTATTGATTAAATCAGAAATTTCTGATTAATGAGAAATTTTGGAGGTACAGTTGACTCTTACTTGGCATGATATATGCGTGGAATGCATTTGTAATTTTAGGAACTATGAAAATATTTTGGTGCTAATGCATGAACCTAAATGTAGATAAAGACAGGATGACTGAGAGCAGATATTGTATGAAAAATAGGAAATACTTTAATACAACACATATATTGAAAAAATAGTTTATAACCTTGCACTTTTAGTGTTGGCAGATGCACGGATAGTAATTATTAGCTAAATTTCGAGATCCTGAACTTCTAGGAAAGCTACTATTTATTCCTAGATAATAATAAGGCAGGAAATAAGAGAACTATCCTACTAAACAAATCTCACTCACAGGCAAGATAAGGGTTATTGACAAAAGCCTACTCTGCAGTGTGGCCCTGATATCAGATGTGCCAGTACCAACAAATGAAGCAAAATGGCTAAGTTGGGAGAAACTAAATGACAGGAAATACATTTAAGGAGACATTTTTTTTTCTGATTTTGAGCAATAGACTTTCCATGATTTTTTTTTTTTATAATTAAGGCAATTACATATTTATTTGGGTTAGAATGCATGCCTGGTTCCCTATCTCAAAACGCTATTTGTTACCACCTGTGGCTATTTCTATTTAAAAAAAGAAACATAATTACTATGAGTCTCAGCAGTCTTAGAGTAAATTTTTGCAATTACAATGCTTCCCTTGGGCAGATGTGTGAAAATGGCAGGTTAATTCCTGCCAGGATCTTTCTGTTCCTCGTGCATTTTTAGGTTTGGTGTTGCCTGCTTATTAGAGTGGCTCTGTTTGCTCTGGTTAAAGGTTATGTCAGTGTTTCCATAGTAAATCTCTAGAAATGAAGATCCACAAGTCAGCCATTAAATTTTGCCTTAGGTGAAAAGTTGACATGTAACTTCTCAGCAAAGGAGTAGATAATATTTTCCATCGCACTCCTCTGTTGTCTGATTAAGTTTGAAGTAAATGGTAGTAGTACCATTTGGCAGTGTTGAGAAAGCAGGACTTAGACTAGCAGGCAAAAAGAAAAGTGCACTCTTTTGAACTATAAAATAATATCTAGTCAACAGAAGTGGATGGAAGTATTTTAATTCTGTGCTTGATCCTAAAGCTACTTAATGCATAAGAATTTTAAAGAGCCACAATAAAAATATTGAGGCTGGATAGCTAACGAGATTTAACATTCTATCAATTTCCATTCATTCCTTCTTTTGATTGTGATATGTTAACTCTATTCTTTTTTTTTTTCTTTTTAATTGGGGTATAGTTGCTTTATAATGCTGTGTTAGTTTCTGCTGTACAACAAAGTGAATCAGCTATATGTGTATATATATATATATCCCCTCCCTCTTGAACCTCCCTCCCCCCACCATCCCAACCATCTAGGTCACCACAGAGCACCAGCCTGAGCTCCCTGCGCTATACAGCAGGTTCCCACTAGCTATCTATTTTACACGTGGTAGTGTATATATATCAATCCCAATCTCCCAATTCATTCCACCCTCCCTTCCCCCTGCTGTGCCCACACGTCCGTTCTCTATGTCTGCGTCCCTATTCTTAATAAAGATCTAATTGATCTACACACAAAATAATGTTATTAAGTCTGAACAATTTTAAACCTCTGGGTCAGTGTTGTAACTCTTTATTAGTAAAGTTAATTTGTCCTAAAGCAGTCTAGATAGGAGAATGCTTGAGGACAGTGACCACATCCACCTTGCTTGTCGTTATAGTTGAGAGAACCTAGCATGGTTTCTATTGCATAGTGGGCACTTAAAATATGAATTATTTGTAATGTCTTGTGATCACTGATCAGATATGAGCAGGAGCTTGGATTCAGAATTAGAAATTACTAAGGTCAAACCTAAGATATTACATACAGAAACATGCTGAAATAAGGATCTGTTGCTAAATAATCTATTTGAAGGTGGCCTATTTGATAATTTTTATTTAATAGTTGTTACCTTTTTAATAACTACAATGAAAATTCCTATACAGTTCTATTGATAATATTACCAATTCATGGAAAAAAACCAGGTGATCAAGGTTCACAATTATGAGCATCAATCTTTTCAGAATGTGTTTATATTTATGCGTGTATATGTTAATCCATATATATATCCATAAATGTATTTACATTGTATCAAGAGAAATAGTGTTGGTAAGAGAGTATCTTTCATCTTTTGTTCTGTTCCTTGGTATGGTTAATAAAATATTGAAACTATGCAATTCAGGTGTTATATTAAGGCTTTGAAAATCACACAGCTCTAGTAAATTAAGAAACTAATGTGATCCTTTTTTCTATGTTTTAATTAATTTTAAGATAATTATATTTATAGAGACCATAAAATATACACTTATTTTCTATATGAAATTTTAATGAAATTATAAACTGTAAATAGTAATTTTGATTACATTTATTTGTATTTGTTGACAAATACATTTATTTATATTTCTTATGATTTAATCACTTTGGTACCAGCAATTTGCCATTTGATGACGGGAAAAGAAAATCACCATGGGCAGTTATCAAATGTATGTAATAATACAAACTCAACTTACAAAACTTTTCTTGAAATTTCAGAATCTATCTTGCGTAGGTAATGTGAAATTTCAGTGCACATTTTGGGGAAACATAAACTACATGTTCATGTAAACAGTATTTTCCCATTTCAGTATTGTTATTTAAAATACATCCACAACCTGCAAAGTTGTTCAATCCATAATCATTAATTCAAGAATAAGTAATGAAATAATTTAAAGAGCACTTAACTGAAATACTTTACTACTTTTAAGCTACTGTAGGACTTAATTACTATTTATCTGAATTTTAAATTTTGATAGCAAAATTCAAGTCAAACAATAAGGAGGCTTGGTAGAATAAAGGCTTCAAGCAGAATGAGCTTTCAAACCATATTCAAAATTTAATTATCCTCATTTGCCAGAATAGCTGAGATTCAAAATGATGGGGAAAAAAAACAATAGAAAGGAGCATAGAAATATAAATTTAAGAAGTTTAGGATTCATTGTCAATTACCATTTATAAAGAAGAGAAGGACTTTTGGAAAGCTTAAACTAATAGTGTCAAATATTATGTAACATTAGCCTACAAATAACAAGTTCTCAATGGAGACATATATATCCACAATTATCTAGACATTATAGTTCAAGTCTATCTGTAAATTCACCCTGGAATATTTGGCATTTTGGGGAAAGAAGGCCCATCAGCAGTCAGAGCTGCTCTCTCCAGAAGGAAAACCAGGGTGGGTCTTGGTTTCCTGGCACTACAAGAGGCCTGTGTATCTGGGGAAGATATTCTTTTACACATAGTGGATCAGAAGCTGGACCTGTAATGCTTCATAATCTGTCTGAATTTTAATTCTTTCTCAGAATGTGCTTGTTCTTGAACTATCATACATGTGTTTTTTTTTTTGTTTTTTTTGTTTTTTTTTAGAAAAAGAATACAGCTGAGAAATCTTCTGGAAAGGTGGCTTCCAGATAATCTTGGTAGAATGTGAATGTTTCGCAAATATACTAGTTTTCATGAGTTTAGTCTTCACATAAAACCGTATAATCTAAACACATGTATCATCTGCTTAAATTTTTCAAAAGTTGTTTGTATAACTGAAAAGTATCATCAAAACACATAATTTGAGTGAAGCAAATGGAAAGGAATTATTATTTTGTCTTATACTGACCTGTTCTAATTCTTTTCTTCCTATCTTTGCCGTCTGGTCTCTTTTCTGTGATATCCATTCAGAAAATTTATTTTTACAGGGATACCTTAAGAATGTTGCACATTAGTATATAGCTTAAATATTTTAAAAGAATGTAGATATATAGGTTGATGAGACCATGGTGGTATTTATCACCAGATTAATATTTAACTATAGAGTTTTCCCTCAGTATTTGTGAGGAATATGTTCTAGGACCTCCGTGGATTCCAAAATCCAAAGATGCTCAAGTCTCTTATGTAAAATGGCATAGTATTTGCATATAACCTACACACATCCTCACATATACTTTAAATTATCTCTAGGTTACTCACAATACCAAATGCAATGTACATGCTATGTAAATAGTTCTAAATACAATGTAAATGCTAGTTAAATAGTTGCCAGCTTGCAGCAAGTTAAAGTTTTGCTTTTTGGAACTTTCTGGATTTTTTTTTCCCCAAATACTTTCTGTCTGAGATTGGTTGAATCTGAGAATGTGTAACCTGAGGATACGGAGAGCTTGACTACATATACATTTGGACTTGAGATTATATAGTTATTTTACATAGTGGAGCTATATGGGGTGGGTTGGATTTCAGATGGGTTGGATTGATAGTATTATGTTTAACATTATTAAAATGCATTTAATAGACAAGACACATATTTATTTAGTTAAAACTAAAAAGCTTCTTGGATTTCCCTTAATCTAGACTTGAGTATATATTTTAAGAAGTAAATTATTGATGTTCTTTTTTGTGTAAAAACAATAAAATAAACCTCTCCACATGACTCCCTCTTTTTGTTCTTCAGGCAAGAGTGTTCGCTATTGAGATAGAGTAGAGAAAGAATCCTCCGTCTGCCACTCCCGAAAATAGAATGCTTAGTTTTTTACCTCTGGATAAATCTTCTTCATATATTTATGCCTATGCAAGTCAGAGAAATAGACTAACATATCAGTTCATAACATAAGGAAGGTAAATTTATAGTTAAACTTCGTCAACAAATTCATTAAAATTATTTTCATTTGAAATTTTCCATTAAGCCTCAGTGAACCTCAGCTTTATTTAAATACTCATTGTTTAACTAGAGAAATTAAATCTCCAAGGACACATCTGTTTTTTAATGATATTATAGTTTGGGTTTTTTTGGTGAAAGCGTGGGATGGTGATGGAAAGGCACTAGGGATCGGAGAAGGAAAGGAGCTCTAATTCAATATCCCCAGGTAATATGATATAAATAATTGGAAAAAGGAGATATTATTTCAGTTGGTTAATTGTAATAAACCTATCTTATTAGAGCATTAAGGTAGAATCAACATGTTGGGAAACAGATAAAAGGTGCATGAAAGCATTTAAAATTCAATCATTATGTTTTATTGCACCTATCTGCTCCCAGGAAATGTAATTGGAAATTTGATTCATTGACCTTTAGTTGCCATTTTGGATCACAGTTCCAAAGCCTAATGTTTTCAAGTTGGACATTTGAAGTTAATTTGATAGAACCATAGTCAATACATTTTAACCCAATTATCTTTTTGAACAAAATTTCAAAAAATAAAATCAGGCTTAATGGGCTGGTGTGTATTTGACAAAGCATCAGCACAGTTATTTAATCCTGAATCTGGTTAAAGCAACTAATGTTCAACTTAAGGTTTCTATTAACTAGAAGGACTGGGAAACTTTTTACTGTTGTTTTATTCACAAACTCCTGCTTCTCATTAATTATTTTCTGGATCTATATTACACTACATTTATAGTTACAACATCCAATTACACTAAAATTACTTACCATGACATAAGAAAAAAGCAGTATTTAGTATTACAGGTGATTATCCTTAATTTCAAAAATTTGGGCACTTCCCAACCCCTTTCACCAACATAAGTATGATACCACAGGACCCTCCTAAAATATTTATGTCTTCACTCAGAAGGGTGATATATGACAAAATTATATGCCTAACAGGAGAAATACATTATGTAAATTGATCATGATTTCTTGTCAGCGTTTGTGTACTTCTCTGCTCACTGAAGTCCATGTAACTTGGAAAAGAATCATGATTAGATGGGTGTTTCTTCAGCCTATGAGATCAGATTTCTGAAATGTTTATATAGTGATGAGCCAGATGTACACAGCTTAACCTTATAATCCCATTTCACAGCTTTTCCAAATACTTGGAAACTTGTTAAGTATGAAATTGATTATTTTGGCAGCATAATTCCATTAATAGGATTCAGATCTTCCTTATTTACAATCCAGCGCTGTTAAAATAATCTAGTATGTTAAATTGACATGGAAACTGAAAAAAGAATCCATTTAAGGGCTCATTGACAGGGCAACTTTTCTCTAAAGCTTTCTAATTTTTTTTTTATTGACCATAATATTAGAACACACATGGTGCAGGTGAATGATGTAAAAGTTTTAGATACTATGCTACCACCACTTTGGTGTGAAGCAATTAGTACTCGGATTTCTCATAATTCTATCATAATCTTGATAAGCCATATAAGACCATGGATCTGCCCTTTACAAATATTCCTTTCAGCATTATCTCAGTTGCAAGGCCTTGCATGTCATTTGACATGTGAATGTATTTTAAATGCACTCATCCTTTTTTTTTAATGAATAGAGGCAATACAGAATAATTTAATAATGTGTCATGATTTTCATTATGCTTATTTATAGGTTCTGCAGTAATAGATGGAGAGCTTATTGTTATGCTTTCAGTTTGAGCTATTTATGCACCATGCTACTAGGTGCACCATTTCATATTTTTGATGTTCTGTCCTCTCAAGAAAAAGGGTATCAGGATCCGTAAATCAAATTAGACTGGGAAGAGTTTCATACTTTGTCTTTTTTATATTAAGTTCATAGTTTTATAAACTACCTGACTCTGCTTGAATAAACTCATGCTCCTTCAGAGAAAGGAAAAAACTATTTTTCAAACTATATATTACAACCTGATCCTCTGTTTTGTAAAGAAGGAAAAAGAAAACAAACAATCAGTGACGAGAAAAATTCTTCTTTTTTGGGAGAATTATCTACTTTGTGTTTTATATTTACACAAAAATGTGTCTAATGGACCCAAAATAAGGAGACATAATATTCTTAACATCTCTAATCGTTGGGGAAAGGCAAATCAAAACCACAGTGAGGGGGCTTCCCTGGTGGCGCAGTGGTTGAGAGTCCGCCTGCCGATGCAGGGGACACGGGTTCGTGCCCCAGTCCGGCAGGGTCCCACATGCCGCGCAGCGGCTGGGCCCATGAGCCATGGCCGCTGAGCCTGCGCGTCTGGAGCCTGTGCTCCACAACGGGAGAAGCCACAACAGTGAGAGGCCCGCATACCGCAAAAAAAACACAAAACACAGTGAGATATTACCTCGCACCCGTCAGAATGGCTACAATCAAAAAGAACACAAATAACACATGTTGGCAAGAATGTGGGGAAAAGGGTACCCTTGTACACTGTTAATGGGAGTGTAAATTGTTGGAGCCACTGTGAAAAGCAGTATGGAGGCTCTATGACCCAGCAATTCCACTCCTGGGTATATATCTGGAAAAAAAAACAAAAACACTAATTTGAAAAGATATATGCACCCTAGTGTTAATAGCAGCATTATTTAAAATTGCCAAGATATGGAAGCAACCTAAGTGTTCATTAACAGATGAGTGGATAAAGATGTGTTTTATATATATATATATATACACACACACATACAATGGAATACCACTCAGCCATAAAAAAAATGAAATTTTGCCATTTGCAGCCACATGGATGGACTTGGAAGGCATTATGCTAAGTGAAATAAGTCAGAGAAAGATAAATACTGTATGATGTCACTTATATGTGGAATCTAAAAAATATAACAAACTAGTGAATATAACAAAAATGAAGCAGACTCAGATACAGAGAACAAACTAGTGGTTACCAGGGGGTGGGTGGGGGCAGGATAAAGGTGGGAGTACAATCTATTGGGTGTAAATAGGCTCAAGAATGTATTGTACAACATGGGGAATATGGTCAATATTTTGTAGTAACTGTAAATGGAAAGTGACCTTTAAAAATTGTATTAAAAAAAAAAAAAACAGAAAAACCTTACAGGTCTAAAAATAATCAAAAGGACTTGGAAAAAAAAGAAAATCACTGTTTCTACCAGGAGAGGCACCTAACCATTCTTCATGGCCAAAGATACTGAAAATTAATTTCCATATTAATTGGCACAAGTCTGAAAACAGGTATTCTGAAAAGCTAAGGAACTTGTATTTGTCAAGGTAAACCAGAGAATATTTGTCCAGAAAACCTGGCATACCCAGAAATTATTCAGATAATGACATTAAATTTGTAAGAATAATTATACATTTTAATAAAATACTCATGCAAATCCCTACCAAAAAACCCACATAGAATTAGGTAACCACTAAAGAAGAGCTCTTCAAGGACAATTGATATGTAAATATGTATTGAAAAATAAGATTTTTGGAACCTTATTTTTTGTGTGTGACATATTTCAAAGATGAAGTTGCTCCACTGAGACTGTGCCTCAAGACCTGTGTGGTCATTGCTGGTCTAGTGTCTTTTGGATTTCAACTACTGTACTATCAAACTGGGAATTTATAGTCAGCCTCCAGGGATGAATTGGCTACATTTGACCACAGGGCCAGTTATTCCCTTCCTGCTTGATTTTAAGCAAGTTAACAGTTTTCTTAGAAGAAGATACTTTACTCTTGGGAAAAACAGTTATATACAAAAGCCTGATATGCAAAAATTGTTTTATTCATTAAAATAATTTCAAGTTATTTTCCAGTATATGTGACTTTGAGTTTCTCTTTTCATTTTTTTTATACTGACTATATTTTTTCCCTAATTTTAAGAGGAATTCTTACTTATTGCAAAAATTCCACTAAAAAAGCCATACCTAAAACAGTGTCCAGTATATAGTTAGAACTCATTATACACTTGTGGACTGAAGATAAAGTTGAATTTAAAAAGTTATAATTGCTTATAATTTAGAACTCAGAGGTAGCTATTGCTAACTTTTTTGGTTCAGTCCACAATCCCTTCTCTAATTTTGAAATCTAAAGGACTCAGGCCTGAACAGATTTAAGGCTATTTTAAATTTTTATTTATTCCACTTAGTGTTAATATCAATATTTATTTTACCGGAGAAATATTAATATGTTTAATTTTGAGGTGTTATACCAGTCGCCGCTGGGATGAGTAATACGTGACATACACCCACGCAAACACACACATAACTAGATTTTTACAATAAGTGGCATATACTACACAACATTGTAGCCAACTATATTTCAATTTTAAAAAGTGGTACATACAGGGCTTCCCTGGTGGCACAGTGGTTGCGAGTCCGCCTGCCGATGCAGGGTGCGCGGGTTCGTGCCCCAGTCCGGGAAGATCCTGTGTGCTGCGGAGCGGCTGGGCCCGTGAGCCATGGCCGCTGAGCCTTCGCGTCTGGAGCCTGTGCTCCGCAACGGGAGAGGCCACAACAGTGAGAGGCTTGTGTACCGCAAAAAAAAAATAAAGTGGTACATACAAAACATAATATATTAAAGCTGCTTTTTCCTCAAAATTATATAAATGTAGCATAGATATCTTTATTTGTCGATGATGTAGTTTCATATAAATGGTGGAATTCTTGGCCAATTAATGGATATCTTATAGTTCATATAATTCATCCGTCTCTGACTGACGGATTTTTTACACTGAGATTCTGTTCCCAATGACTTGGTTTTAAAAAAAACAAAACAAAACTTGCTTTTCAGTTCAGAGCAAGTTGCTTAACTTCTTTTTTCTGTTTTCTTATCAGGTGTAATAATATTTGTTACTCATAGGGCTGTCATAAGTGTCAAGAATGAAATATGATTGTGCCTATAAATAATATTGATGATGCTAAATTCTGAAGAAATATTAACATATTATTATTTTCTTTAACAATAAAAAATAAAATATTCTGGAGCAGTTAAACTTCAGGGTGCTGATATGTAGACATATTCCCTGTAAAAACAAAATTTCAGTTGGCCTCAACGTTAGCATTTGTACAAGAGTATAGTTTTATCCCAGATTACTTATGCTTATAAAAAAGTAATTTTCCTGGAATGCAAATGTATTTTACTGTACATTTCTATTTTGACTTCTTGGAACCAGAAGTGATCACTTTTGTTTTACTGTTAAATAGATATTTTAAAATGTGACTGATTTTTGATAGACTATCTTGTGAAAATTAATTTTTAGATGTCTAAACATTTTTCGGTACGCGGGCCTCTCACTGTTGTGGCCTCTCCCGTTGTGGAGCACAGGCTCCGGATGCACAGGCTCAGCGGCCATGGCCCACGGGCCCAGCCGCTCCGCGGCATGTGGGATCCTCTGAGACCGGGTCACGAACCCGTATCCTCTGCATCGGCAGGCGGACTCTCAACCACTGCGCCACTAGGGAAGCCCCTAAACATTCTTAAACTACGAAAGTTAACTCTGAAGTTGTAAGATAGTTTTAAGTCTTCCTTAAGAACTGTGCATTTTATGCAGGGAGATCCTGCAGGAAGAAAAACTCACAGTAGGTAGAAACTGAAGAGAATTTTCCACAAAAGAACTGTTTTAGGGCAATGAATACTAGAAAGTTAGAGACATTTGACAGCTCCTGATTTCATTTACACTTCTTTTCATGTGAGAAAATTGAAGCACAGAAATGTTACCGCAGCTTGCCAGGAATAGAGAACTAATGTCATCTGACTCAGAGTTTAGGGTTTTTACTCCTACACCAGTTGGGATATCATATTTGACATTCATTTCTATTGAGGTATCTATAGATTATGGGAACATCTTATAGCATGAAAATTGCTGCAATAAAGTAATACAACTTAGTCCCTAGACTGCAGGTCAATTTAGAAGAAAATTCTTTAAGGCTTCCACATAGGAAGTGTCAAAAACTCTGCTGGAGCCTATGTACAACATGTTGTCACAGGGTCTTTCAAATGGGAAACCAGCAGTAGTGTCAAGAGGTTCTGTAGTTGTTCCTATAGTATTTTCATTTGTAGTGAAAATACTTCCAAATTTTGGAGACTCCAGAAGCAGCCCTGGATTCTCAGATTTGATCACAGACTGGTTTTGATTCTTTTATTCTAATCAAAATTGTCCAGTAGATGTCATTGCTTTTATTTGTGTTTAATTCAGAGCTGCCCAGTTATAGGAATAAAGCTATTCAAGGGGTGTGACCTGGTATTAGAACTCTGTAGGGAGTGTTGATTAACAAGCATGATTAGAATGAAAATAATCTGTAAAACACAACAGACAATGATAAATAGAATAAAATAGAAAGCAAAGGACAATACACACAAAAGCAAGATGAATCATATAGTACTTGCAGGTTTTTTATTTGAAAGAGTGCAAAATGTTGAGTCAAAGTAACTCGTTCATATTACTTACTCATATTGGAACCTCCGGCTAGCGTTTCATGAATTCCACAGGCCTCAGCTTCTCCATACATAAAATAGAAATAATTATAATGGCCCCATCCAGTGAGGCTGAAAGGAAATAATACATTTGGAAGAGTTGAAATACTGTGACGACATCAACCTCTAAAATATGTAAGGAAGCACAGCAGAGTTCTCAGAACTGAAGAGTTCTTTTCTCTGGGAATGAATTAGTTACTCTTATTCTAAGTGCACTCTAGAGGAACCTGTAATACAATTCAGGAAACTTCATGCATCTGAGTGCATTTTGTTTTAGGTGTTCCCATGATGGTACTGTTTCCGCAGTTTTAAGTTGTTTGGAATTGAATATAAACATGCTATAAATCACCTAAAACCTAAATCACTTAAAAATATAAATCATTTTTCAATCAGGTACCTTCCAAGTGCATACTCTGTGAGGAAGTCTGTGTCCTTCAGAGGATGAAAATGACGTGTTTTTTCCTAAACCATGACCTAATTAAGCCTAGTGCATATGTAAAAATGCCTCATTACTATTTTATCTACAGGAGTGAGTAGAGTAAAGAAATATTAATTATATGGTTAAGAAGTGAGACTTCGTCTTTCTAAGTCAGGAGCCTGCAATTTTTTTTTTTTTTTTTTTAATGAAGGGCCAGATATTATATATTTTAAAGTTCGGGTATTGTACGGTCTCTGTCACAACTACTCAACTTTGCTATTGAAGCATGAAAGCAACCATAGACAACATATAAATGAAAGGGCATGGCTGAGTTCCAATAAAACTTTATTTTCAAATACAGAGAATGAGCCCCTTAGCCAGCCAGGATTCACCAACCAATTTTGTAAGTCATTACTAACTGTTAATAATATTTCTTAATTTTTTTTTATTTGAGTGTTTGCTAAAAAACTGCACTATGTAGACTTTAAATAGTTTCTAACAAAATCAAAATGATTATCTGTTATTTCAAAACCAGTTATTGGAGGAATGCTGGCTTATTGTCTCATGAAGTGATTCTCTAGATAACATTGCTTCTTTCACTAGAGGAGAAAAATTCTTAGAATTAAAGTCTTCAAGCAAAGAAAGAGCTGGGGATTCTTGAATTAGGTATTAAGTGACAGTCTGATAAAGAGTAGAGATATTTCATTTCATTTTATGCTAATGTTTAAAAATATGCTAACATTAGTAAAGACACTTAACTTTATTTTAATTTCAGGTATGAACGTCAACCTGAAATAGCTATTTCCACTGAATCATGCATTTTAAATGTGATACTTATATTTCAGAGGGAAAATGAAAAATATTCTAGTAATCTAATACTTACAAATTTGATTAATAATTAATTTTTTCTCAAATTTAGGAATTTCTTTTTCTTTTTAATATTCATTTCTGAGGACAAGTCTTCCAAATTCCTTGTATGTTATCTCCTAAATTTTCATAACTGTGCTTTCAAATTACTCTTGTTTTTAAGACAGAAATTCAAATCTAAAGGGTTATTTTTTTAATTTATAATTTTATATAATTTTTATGTTTTGGAAGGGGTTAGTAAGTTATCTTTGAAACTCATGCAAAAGGTTGGGGACTCAAAATTCACCCAAAGTATATACTAGTTATTGTAAAATATATTGGCTGTTTATCTGGTTGGCTGAATTGTTACTTATAAAGAGTTAAAAATTCTCTATGCTTATCAAGATTTAGAGGAAGGAAAACATTAGAAAGCTGCTGATTTATTCAATTTCACCTTGAATTCCTCCTATTTTTTCTCCTATTAAGAATTGGAATGCACCTGGACAGTTGATGACTTGAAAGGCTGATGCAAAATCAGATAAGAAACAGATCTTGTTGATCACTCTTTGTTGCATTTGCAAAATGTAATCATTTTTTAAATAATAATTGACTATCTTCTGATCAACAATTTAATATTTTGAGCAGCAAGACTGGTGAATTGTGTTTACCAAAATCATTGCATTCATAAAGTTTTTAATTTTAGTGTATTGTGAAAAAATAAACTGATGAAATGGATAGCAAGCATACAGTTTGATTTACTTTTTAAATTAGTTATTTGTCTTTTAGGAATTTCACATGATGATCGACTGAATGTAATACCTTTAATTTGCACTTTAAAAGTGAGTGTTCAGAAATGCCTATTTTGGCAATTGGTAATATATGACTATAATTATTGTAATTATACAATTAAGCCTACTGTATGCATTAGTATATTTGATAATAAATGGCCATTATTACCTTTTTATGTTATTGACCAAAGGAAAAATCTAGTCATTAGAGTTAAATATAATATTAAGCATATTAAAATAATTTAATGTGAAAGTATAAAAGGAAAGGTAGAGTACATAAAGAGCCATTTTGTTATTAGGGGTATAGTAGTACTATTTTGCTTAGTATGTAACAATAATTTTTAAGATCATTTCAAGGCAATTCACATTAATTTCTCATTAACTTATTTTTGAAAATATTGGTATGGATCATTATATTTCTCAGAGAGGCAGTATATCAACTGACTTGTCCTGGCAGTCTCTGGCAAGTGTTATTGTTCTACAATGAATTGGGTATATGACAAGCACTCCTATGAAAGTCAGCTGTAGTTTCTCTGCTTAAAAAAAATGTGGACAGTAATAGTATTGTCTCTCCTAGGGCAATTGAGAAGAATGAATAATAAATATCAATAATACCACTTTGTAGATCCTAATGTAGGACAGCATACTCCAAATCTCCAAGTACAGTATAGACACAGTTATACCATTTACATGTATTTAGATTCAGTGAGGTATAGTGTCAAGGCATGCCCATATTAGCTAAGTGAATTGGACTAAAGCTGGCTTAAATCTAAATAATTCAATTTTTAAAAATTTCCATATGCTTAGTAGCAAGTTTCTTAAAATTAATAAAATAAGATTTTAAGGAAATATATTTTGCAGAAAGGAGCATTCAAAAGAATGTGTCACTAATTTGTCTCCCTCTTTTTTCACTCTTTCTCTTCATATATGGAGTATTCCAGAAATTCAGGCTTGTAATGAATTTTTATTGGCAATGTATAATTTTTGAGTTGTTAGTCTTAGAGGCCCAACTGCAGAGAACGTAGTTTCAGATATTCCCTCCAGGGGGAAAATTCTTCTGCATTCTTAATAGAGATGGGAAAAGAATATGATAGGAGGAAAGCAGAGGAGAGTTTCCTAAGACTAAATGTCTGGCAAAGAGTTAGCAAGAAAACAGAAAACAACTCCAAACTTCCCCCGCCACTTGGAAGGAAAAGGGAGGACTGAATATTGGTTAGAGTTGAGATGGAGAGGCTTACCACCTTGAAGAAAATGGATTAATTAAGGATGTTGAAATTAACAATCTTCTAGTAAGTTTGGATTCTTTTCCTAAAATATCCGCTCATGGCATAATGTGCTGCTGTTGCTAGTGGGAAAGTACAGCTAGCATTCAGTGGTGCCTCGGTGGCCTCTGGGCTCCACCCTTCAGCAAATATATAAAAAGAATGTGCAGCATTCTCTATTTTGTATGCTTTTATAGATAACAAATAGCTCTCATCTTACCTTTTGCGTACTTAGATTTTCTTCTTTCTTGTCAAAGATGATTTTCTTTAAGATTCACAGATTACATAATTAAATTCTGGCACACCAGTTATTACTGAACTTATCAGTGCCATTTATAAAAGGGTTAACATTTGCAAGAGGTTTTCAGATACAGCCACATCACTTTAAAAATGCATCTAAGTCATCCTAATTGGGCAGTAGACTTGCAATTCTCACTTAACAGGATATGGCTGTTCTTGTCCTCCCATTTTTAACTTAATGTCAGTTTTTGCTAAATGTGGTAAGAATTTCTCACTTTTTTTCTTATACCTTTAGTACATAAGTGTGGACCACACTATATTTGTATAAAATGTATTATTTTGAAAATCACTGATAAATACAGTTATTGCCATACCTCATGCACTATAGAAATTTCAGAGCTATAGGTGCTGTCAGATAATTTTATAAGCGGTGGCTTAAAGTGCTGTTGGCTACTTCAGCAATGTGGAAAGAATCACACCATATATTCTGTTGAAGGCAGAGCTATCAGAAGCAATGTTGGTATGAAAAAGCTTAAAGTGAATTATTCACCTCTTAACACTCCCTTGTGTTCAGAGTGCTGCAAAGAGAATACTGTTATCAATGGGAAAAGCAGTGCCTTTGAATTAAGGGAAAAGTTCAACTTGTTTCGTTTTGTTTTCAACCCAGTGGCATCAATATATGCAATCAATCTTCTCTCCCTAATTCAAAGGAATTTTCAAAATTTCACTCCCCTGTTCCTCTGGATTAGGAAAACACTGATCATCTAAGTATAACTGAAGCTATAATGATGTGATTCAACACCATGACTACACATCCAACCCAAAATTAGTCTGTGAGAAGTTTTATCTTAATGATGACTTCAAAGAGTCAAATATACACTTTCATTTTTCTTCAATAATTCCAATTCTAGATCAATACCTCTAGAATGAAAGCTTTCTTCGTATTTGTATTGCAACCTCTGGGAGAGCCTTTTTGTATTTGACATATCTGTCTGCTCTCTTATATATTACAAAATTATAAAAAGGATGTGTACTCAAATATATAAAGCTTATACAGATAAACATAAAGTAGAAATTTAATATTAAATATATAATTGTTGAGACAGATGCTTCTAGAACTTGGTGCAAAATGCTACATCTTTTGCCCCTCATTGTCTAATCTGTTGTCAGTCTTATTCATTGTAATTTTTTTTTTTTCCGGTACGCAGGCCTCTCACTGTTGTGGCCTCTCCCACTGCGGAGCACAGGCTCGGGACGTGCAGGCTCAGCGGCCATGGCTCACGGGCCCAGCCGCTCCGCGGCATGTGGGGTCTTCCCAGACCGGGGCACGAACCCGTGTCCCCTGCATCGGCAGGCGGACTCTCAACCACTGTGCCACCAGGGAAGCCCTTATTCATTGTATTTTTAATTTCAAATATTATAGTTTTCACTTTTGGAAATTTCATTTTGCGTCTTTTGGGCCATCTATTTCTCACCTTTAGGCCCAAGATTGGGATACTGCAAGGGAAGTTCCTGGGGCTCAAAATTTGAGGCACTTACTCTCAGGGTCATGCTTTTACATTCCTGATCATATTTTCAAAATTCTAATAGATTTTAAGGTCCTTATTGGTTAATTCTGTCATCTTTTTCATGCCTGGGTCTGTTTTTATTGATTGATGGGTTTTATTGATTGATGGGCTATAACCTAGGTATGGGTTATGTTTTCCTGGTTTACTTCATGCCTTGTAATTCTTGATAGAATATCAGATACTGTGAATTTTACGTTGGTGGATACTAGATTTTTTATATTGTGCATGGTTTGAACTAAATGTGTATTTGTGGAATGAATTTACCTGCTGAGTCTCTGTCCCAAAGGTCTCCTCTTTGGTAAAGAAACAGATGTAGAAAAGCAAAATAATATCAAGAATGCCAGCAGTTTATAAACTACTGTCTTCTGTGTTTACACAACAATGATTCTGGAAATGCCAGAGATGTTTGGTTTGTCAAAATTGTTCTCTCCATAGGAAATTTCCTGACTGTCTCATGACTCTATAATGGGAAATATAAAATAATCCTGTTAAATAGAACCAAGGTATTGTGCATATATTTTTCACAGTTATTGCACTAACCACAAATTGAATTCTAGAAACCTTTACTTAAACAGTATCTGTGATGGTGAAAAATAACTATAGAATCCAGTTTCCTAATGCTCACAATATTTTTCTCTGTTCCTTTTGCAGGGATACATTTGGAGAATAGTACTCTGATACTTTTCTTAGAAATTCTTTAGAAATGAGATTCAAAAAGATGAGGTCTTTGTTTTTGTCATCGCATAGTTATCTCATTTTTTAGAAATTCAAGTATTGTCTTACAACTTACCAGACTTTCATCCAGTTATTGTTATTTCATGATCATTACAGTGCTGCTTATAAGATTAAAAAATAATTTAAAAGTGGGAATTCCCTGGTGGTCCAGTGGTTAGGATTCTGTGCTTCTACTGCAGGGGTCCTGGGGTTTGATCCCTGGTTGGGGAACTAAGATCCTGCAAGCTGTGTGGTGCAGACAAAAATTAAAAAAATAAAAAAGTAAAAAATTTAAAAGTTATAACAGGAATGGTATTTTATAACTAAGGAATTTTCATATATTATCTCATATAAAACCACACAACTTAAATAGTATTATCCTAATTTTACCATCAAAGTTGTAAAATTATTTTGACTATTCTGTATATGCTTTGGTGCATCTTAGATGCTAATAATTTCATATTCAATGTCTTTAGTCTTTACAAGCATATTCTATTCACTTACAAACGTAGAATCAATTTCATGAGGTATTCTCCAAATTAAAAAACTCACCATTTCTAAGGATGGTTCCTAGTTCTTCATGATATACCCATATTTTTTCATGCATTGAAAGAAAAAGCTACTTCTTTGCAATAAATGCAGTCTGAAATCTTTATTTAAAGTATCTATTTTATGTCTGGGTAAATGAGAACTGCACGCAAGGAAAACATCTTTGAAAAAATATGAAAATTGAGCTAAATAATTCATATTTAAGACGACTGTCTTATAGAGTGTTGCTTGGGTTTGTTAGTGTGGCTAAATAGAGGTTTATATCTCAAATCCATTTGTAGTCTGTCCAAATGAATATGGGATTTCTAAATAGTGTTTTGAAAGTTGGCTCTGTATAATTTTAAAAGACAAAGTTCAGAAATACTCTTTATTGAGACTAATGAAAGAATTTGTAGTTTTATAATCCTCTGTGAGACAGAAAAAATCCTCAGTGTATATGAGATGCATATGATCACCTTATATGTATGTTTGGAATTAATTTTTATTAGCATCCAATAAAATGAACCTTTTTTGGAATGTAGAATTCTGTGTTTTTTGTTTTTTGTGATTTTTTTCATATATAGCTTCATGAAACTAATACCACAACCAGGACAGTTCTATCACCGTAAAAAGCTTCCTCATGCTATATCTCTATAGTCAACCTTAACTCCTGGCATCTACTGATCTATTCTTTGTTATAATAGTTTTTGCTTTTTTGAGAAATCTTATAAATGGAATCATACACTGTGCAACTTTTTTGAGACTGGCTCCTTTCACTCAACATAATGCTTCTGAGATTCATCCAAGTTGTTGCCTCAGTAGTTCATTATTTTATTGTTAAATAGTTTTTCACTGTGTGTATGTACCACAGTCTATCTGTTCACCTATTGAAAGATATCTGGGATGATTCCAGTTTTGGCAAAGAGAGCTCTTGAAATACTCATGTACAGATCTCTGTGTGATCATAGTCTTCATTTATTTAAGGTAAATACCAAATTATTGGGTTAATTTTGGTCTTTTTTTTTTCCCTATGAATGATACTTTTGGTATCATGTCTAAGAACTCTGCCTAACATTAGGTCACATAGATTTTCTGCAGGGTTTTCTTATAAACTTTTATAGGTTTATGTTTTTCATTTAGATCTATGGTCAATTTCAAATTTTTATGTTTTTGTTTTGTTTTGTTTTTACAAAGTGTTCATTTTTGCTGAATTGCCAAGGTTCATTTCTATTGAATTGCCTTCTGCAACTTTGTCAAAAATTAGTTGGCCGGATTTCTGTGAGCTTCTGAACAGTCTCTCCTGTTCCATTGATCTATGTGTCTTTTCCATTGACAATACTACACTGTCTTGATTTATGTAGCTTCATAGTAATACTTTAAATAGGGTAGTGTGATTCCTTCAAATTTAATCTTCTTTTTCAAAATTATTTTGGCTATTACTGTTCTTTCTGTTTTAAGTTCTAGAGTCCTCTTGTCTATAGCTATAGAAAATCATGCAGTGAATATGAATGGAATTATGTTACATGTATAGATTATTTGAGGAACATTGATGTCTTTACCATGTTGAATTTTTCAATCCATAAACGTGATAAACCTCTCCATTTATTTAGACCTTCTTTGATTTATTCCATCAGTTTCTGTAATGTTCAGTATACAGATTCTGTACTTATTTTTAAAAATTATCTATTTGCTTATGTATTTGACTCTTAGGGACATATTATAAATGTATTGCTTTGGATATTTAAGTTTCCAACTAGTTCATTGCTAGTATATAGAAATATGATTGATTTTTGTGTGGTGACCTTGGACATGGCAACATTGCTTAACTTATTTACTCATTCTGAGAAGTTTTATTTGTTTGTTTTTGTTTGTCTTGATTCTTTCTTATTTTCTGTTTGAACAATACTATTATCTGAGAATACAATAGCATTGTGAAACATTTTTTTCCTCCTTTTCTAATTTGTATGTCCTTCACTTGTTTTTCTTGCCTTATTGAACATATTAGGACTTTCAGTGCAGTGGTGAATAGAAGTGGTGAAAGCTTTCAGTCTTTCAAGTGTGATGCTAGTTATACTCTTTTTTGATAGATGCTCTTTATGCAGTTGAAGAAGTGTCCTTCTATTCCTATTTGCTGAGAATTTTTATCATTAATAGATATTGAGTTTTGTCAAATGCTGGATATATTTTTAAATGTTCCATTTTTACTATTCTAAGAGTAAAAAATATCTATTTTGACTCTTTTTGCTATCCATTTTCAGATCAACTTCTCTAGATACATGTAAGTGGTCATGTCAAATTAATCTACTTCCACAAATAAAGCTTTCCCAATTTCAGGCAATGTGGTTCAGCTTCAGTAGGTGCTTTCTTTTGGTCTTTTTCAGAGACACTCGTTTTTAAAATCACGATTTTTTTAGAGTCCTAATAGATGAGCAAGTAGTAGAAGATGGCACATCTTAGGAATAGTTTATTATTGACTACTGCTGATAAAAATTATGATTTCAAGTATCATTTATAAATTTACTACAATTTGCTGAGTACTAGAAGAGAAGTGCATAAAGGTAAATAATCAAAGAAACCATTCATATCATACAGACTTTTCCACTGTGTGTTTGTTTACTTGATTACTTGTTTATTTGTTTATGTTTTCTGAACAAAAGAAAGAATATCTAAATTTTTATCTTCATCCAAAAAATAACAAAAAAATCAAATTAGGAGGGCCATTCAGTTTTATAAGTTAGTTCATATTTAAGTGATCATTATGAGCAAATGATCATTTAAAAAAAACAGCAAAATATTTGTCTTTTTATTTCTGAGTGAAATAGATTAAAAAGATAATCATATCCTACAGTTTATTTCAAAGTGTCTGCTTTAGAACTTTTTTGTAACTAGCCATCAATTCCAGGGATCCATTTTTTTAAATAATAAACAAATGATATGTTTTAAAAATAAAAGTTAATAGTTCCTGTGTTCAAGTTGTGTTTGAAGGGAAAACATTCTAATTTTATCCTTGTATGGAAAAGGATAAAATTTTCAAAAGTTATATTTTAATTACTCATATGAATATTTTAATTACTCTGCTAAGACCTAAAAATCTACAAGTGTCTGACCTCAAATTTTACTTTCTTTCTAGACTTAATGGTTAAGGATTATAAACGTACAAGATAGAATTTGATTTTTAGAATACAGTGTTGGAAAATAGCTGAAAGCCCTTATATTTCTAAATTAAATGATGCTGTAATACATTTAGCTTTTTTGTCTATTTTCTGTTTGTTTTTCTATGTAAATACTGTTATTTTATTTCAGATTATTTGAAATGAGTTTTCAGACATCCTTGGAGCCTGGATAATGAAAATGTTATTTTCTATATTAAAACTAGTGTGTTTTTTATAGTGAATTAGTCATATGTTTATTAAAGGCCAAATGACTATTTCATTATGGTAATTATAAACAGACACAGCCTCTCACATTCCTACCTATTTTAATGAATGAATGCTGGCAGACATTATTAATAAACTCCTGATACTCTGCTACTGATTAAGTTGCAGACTTCTAAAATTGTACTTTGTGAAATTCTACAATAATAAACCAACTTTCTTTAGCCTGTTTTTACCACCCTCCACCCTCATTTCTCCTCCTTTGTATACCCTTTTGTTTTTCTCTTCCTCCTCTCTTTCTATTTTTCCCTTGCCTTTCTCCCTGCCTTTCTTTCCTTTCCAAAATTCTTCTTTTCTAACTTCCTATTGTTTTTCTTCTTTCATCAGAACAATATTTGGTAGCATTACCATCACCCAGTGCTCATCAAACACGCTGATACATACATAGAAACATTCATAGACACGTGTGCACACATACTCACATATAATTTAAAACAGCTCTTCACTCAATAGGAACTTAAAGTATCTTATTTTATAAGAACTGCCCAGAACTTTGATATTATGCAAAAAATTTTAGATACTGTCCCTATTAGAACAAGGGAAGAAAAGTTTTCCCAGTCAGTCTCCCTGTGTCTAACTGAATAGGGATCCACATCCTATGAGGTCCCACCTAATCAAAGCCATTAAAATCACAAGATTACTTATAATAGCCCTTATATTTTCTAACTAGAGTTTACACTTTCACTTTACATTTTACTTGCTCCTTAATACCCCGGATTCTGTTTTTCTGAAGTGTTCTAAGATACTCAGGCTTAGCTTTTAACTGACAGCAATAATGATGCATGTTTTTGACCAATTCAAAAAATGAGCTAGATGATTTTAAGTTTAAATGTGGAGTTTCTAAGTAATTTTAGTTTTTAAAATTGGCAAAACTCTTTTGCAAACATTTTTGCTCTTGGTGTTGGTTTCCATTATTACTTTTACTAGAACATAAAGTTATCCTTAAAGATAGATAGTTTGTTATGGAAACAATTAAGGTGCTTCACAGAATCTGGAAATTAGTAAAAACATGTTAATAAAAAATGTCTGCTACCAATTACTAGTTAAAGTGGATTAGAAATGAGAAATTAATCTACCTTGTTTACCTTCATCTTTGCATTTATTTTGACAAAGGTCATTTGAACAACAGCAAGAAAAGATTATAGATTAAGAAATTTGTGAGGGTTTTTCCTGTCCCCCAACTTCTAAAAGACAGTGAAACTTAGATAGTAGTTTAAGCTATTACTGTTAACATGTTTTTTCCAATAATAGTTTAAAAAGCCAAATAATTTAAATTATTACATGGGATTAAAAAAAAGAGTCCTGTTAGTTTAAATTAGCCTTATTTATAAGGAAAAATACATACTGCTCTACATTAAACCTTACCTTGGTCCCTCTGCTTCATGAATTGTACGCTCCTGTGTCACTGATACTTGCATGCTGGATGATCTTGTAGGAACCCATAGCTGCTTCAGAGCACAATGGTGTGACATGAAGTGAGGCAGAAAACAGGAGAACCTTTGTTGCTGAGTCAGCTGCAAGAAGAAGTAACGTGTATGAATGTACAGTATAGGGAAACCTATGAAAGATCTACTCTCTTTTTCGCAAAAGACTCTGTTCTACGGTACAAGGAGAATTCAGTTCTATTTGGCAGACATCCACGTCAGTTTGGAAGCAGCAAAAACAAACACAAAAACAAGCCTCATTTCTCAGTGTCTTTACTCCCACTGCTTTAAGTAACATTTTAATTCTTACTTTTATTTTACTTTGTTTTTAATAACCAGGAAGTAACAGCCCTTTCCCTTGTATTGAGTACAATTTCCATAGTAAGGATGCAGATAAGGATGCACTATAGAGATGAGTCCGACCATAGGTGCCACGCCTGTATTTATTACTGGTAAAATTTGAAGGAAAGGTTTTATATCCCTTAATTGAGGAGTGGGTGACTTTAAATTATGTTATATCAAGAAGGGCAAAGAATCCCAGCAGATGATGTAATTATGCTTAAAAATGAGTATTATTAAATAATTCATGCTTTTAATATGGAGAAATTAGGTCATTTTTCCACTCCTCCCACAAATATTCAATCTTAATATCTAAGTAATGAAACAACACAGACAGTGTTATCCATCCTGGTACTAACAGAGAATGCCAGTTATGACAGGCTCATTGTTTACTTTAACAGGTAATTTGTGGACCGGAATCATTTAATTGTTCTGAGTACATAATTACATGTCAGCAATTTCCAATTTAATTAAAATGTACAAATTTGAAGATTAAGGGAATTTTTGAATTATTAATCATTTTTCCACTAGGAAGTCTTGTTGCTCTGCAGGAGATTTGTCCAGTGTACAACTATACGTATTTTTTTCCTTCTCTTTCGCAGACAGACAATTTTCCCGCAGAGCCCAATTACATGGGCAGCAGGCAGCAGTTTGTTCAAAGGTAAGGCCTATTAAATAACTTTCTCAGCTTCCCCATTTGCATTCATGTCAAAATTGCTTTGCTAGAGATTACACTTCAGATTCAAACTCGTAGAGACAACACTTTCTCTTCTTTTTCTTTATATGTATTTCAGTAGCTCCACGTTTAAGGACCCAGAAAGAGCCAGCCTGAGAGACAGTGGGCACGGGGACAGTGATCAGGCTGACAGTGACCAAGACACTAACAAAGGCTCCTGCTGTGACATGTCTGTTAGGGAGGCACTCAAGATGAAAACTACTTCAACTAAAAGCCAACCACTTGAACAAGGTGAGTGAAGTCTTCCAATGCTTACAAAGTGTAAAGCTTAAGCAATCATTATAAACCTCATAGTACTAGAGTTGTAGTTTATCACCTTGGAATGGACCATTGACGATATAGCAAAAGGAACAGCAAGTTCTGAGGTTGCCTCAGACAGAAAGCAATTATTCAATACCTCAGTAACCACAGAAAAAGGAAGGCCATGGATTTTGGTCTGTAATCTTCTTAAGATGAGAACTTGCCCAAAGTCACTAGATTGTACTTATCTTTATGAACATTTTCCAGCCTTTGCTATTTTGCATTTTATTAAAGGAAAATATAGCATATGTTAGCTAGATATGCACGTTTTAATATACAGATTAAGATGAATAAATTCAACGCTTTTAGGTGAAATGAAAACTCGATTGGAATTGTATAGCTCTTATCAGTGTTGATGTATTTTTAGTGTGGATTTTAGCTTCAAGATAGTTTTTCAAGAGTCAAATAACAGCTAAGCCAGACTTCTGGCTCCTTTTGATTTATGTCTAAGTCTTCCTGGATAGCAAATAAACATGAACTTGCTTACCCTGATAGAGTTAAAAAAGAAATACTTCTTCATAAATACATATGTTTTTTGCTAAAAGTCTATCTTCAATTTATTAGTTTGATATGCCTTTTTAAATTAATTTTGATATTTTTATTGTTTCAAACACAGTAGAATATTTACTAATGATTCACCCAAAGAGAATTAAGCTAGTCTTAAGTGTGAGACTTAGATGTTGTGAATAAGCTTTTGTTATGTCCAATTATAAGAAATGAAAAGAGCTGTTGTATAAATCGAATTTCAGAATTACAAATGCATATTATATTAGTTAATATTAGTTTTCAAAATATTAATAGTATTTAAATATGTTTAATATTTATTTAAGTTTTATGAGAGACTACATTTAAGCTATATGGACATATTTATGTATTCTTCTAAGTCATTTAATGATTGGTGATTCATAAAGAGTAAATTTTTGCCTCTAGTGCAGTCAGTCCTATCACATATACATCAGCAGATAGAATGCTTTTTAATTTCTCTATTCATGTTGAAATTTGAGTTCAAACACTCACACACATACATTCAATACAGAAATAAATTCATATATATATATATATACATATATATAAAAGTTTCTGCACTAAATATAATTACGCTGGCTTTATTTTAAGGATAACCTCGTAAAAGCCTTCTTTTCTAAGTAATAAGTGCCAGATATGTCTTAGCAACTTTTTGCATAACAATGCAATATTGTTTTAAAAATTATTTTAAACAAAAGCTATTTGAATACTTATCTAATATTCACAGTTCCTGCACACTTGAATGTTTACTTGAAGTGAGTTAAGTGGTCTTGATGGGTTTGACTATGCAATATTATAATATATGAATATTTTAGGCACATTTTAAGTAATGGGTTATTGGATCTTGATATGTGAATGCATAGCCTAACAGACTAATCTATGTGTGTGATAAAGTGATTTACAGGTAATTCACTGGCCACTATTTGTAAAGCTGCATAGAGTAAGTAAAGAGTTTGCATTTTGTCCTATCTTCATGAGAAACTTTGTTAATTAAAAAAGCCTGCTGCTCACTATTAACTTTTTAATTCCTTTCCATCCACTGACTGAGCAATGTATTTGATAGGAATGAAAAAAGGACCCCTATAGAAAAATGAAATATATGTCTGAAAATGTAGTTTATACTGAAAAGCTGTTTTTTCCTATTTTGATATCAAAAAGTAATATCATAGAAAGGTGGCTATTGTTCTTAAAAGAAAATGTGGTTGACACATATTTTAATTAATATTACACATAAAATAATTGCTAGTCTATGAGTGAGAATGCCAATAGATATATCTCCTGTAAAACAAGTAGTTTCCACATATCCTTATTAACAAACACGAGAAAGTTATGAATCTGAAAGCCATACTTAGAAAGTAATCTCTGAATTTATAGGAGAGAGACTGACTTCTACTTTAACACATGATTTTGAAGGAGTATTTCATTGATTGATCGACAGATTTGATTCATCAATTCATTTATTTAATAAATATTATCAAATGTTTTCAATATGTAAGGAAAGTTAGATTTTTTGGGAACATCAAAAATAAATTTGACTTGAACCCTGTCTTCAAGAAACTGTATGTAACTAGTTGAGATGGGAGACCTTTCTCTGTTTGGCTCTCTCTCTCTCTCATATCTCCTCTCTCATCTACCTTTATCTGCCATCTATCTCCCTATCTATCTCTCTGTCTACCTCCAATCTGTCTTTCTCTCTCCATCATCTAGATAATCTTTTTGTCTCCCTCCTTCCCTCTCTCTCTCTCTTTCTCTTTCTTCTATGTATTTTATGCATACATCTATCTATCTACCTATCCAGATTCAGAGGAGGAGACTAGTATTTATTGAGTTTTTCCTACTTACCATAAACTGTGCCAACTTCATTTCAACATTAACATATTTAACCTGCAAACTCTAAGATAGTTATCATTTTTATCTTACATGTAAGAAAACTGAGCTTATGGGAAATTTATTAACCTGCCAAGCAGGTTGGAATTTTATCTTAGGTCCAGATATGCCCGGAATTTGTGTCTTTTCTGTACAACTTTATCCCCAAATGGGAGAATTAGCTCAAATATATTTTCTGATTCATTGCTATGACTAGATATCAAATAAACATTGAAGGATAAGTTAAAACTTAAGTTCATGTATGCGAACCTTGAGGGAAAACATCAAAATAGGTTATATTCATTGAATTATTCAGTGGTTAAAACATAATATCCTATTTAGTTTTCATTGCACTTATAGATAGGTGACTACTGTTACTCTCACATTTAATAGTTGTTAAGAAATTTTCTCAATGTTCTGTGCTATAAGTAGTGAAGTCAGCATTAGAAATAAAATAGCATGCCTTCAGGGTCTGCCCTCTTAACCAATACTTTATACTATTCACATAATGAATTGTTTACTCAGAAAAAAAAAAATTAAAATGTTTGAAGAAGCAATCAGCCATTTTCTTGGTCAATGTCCTCTATTAATTTATTTGAAAAGCATCATGAGAGCCAATGCCAAATTAATTTAATGCACACCTACAAAGAATAATTTTCTTTACAGATGAAAGAAGATGACAGCCATATTCAAACAATTATCTCATGTCCAAGTTTCATATGTTAACCCTAATTTTTAATGCCTTTTAAAATACCCTAAAAAACATAAATAAATTTCCTTTAAAACAAAAGCTAAACAAAAAGAAACCTGTTTATCAGTCTTTTGCTTGTCCTAAAAATTTATAGTAGTGCCTTAATAGTTTTCAATTAAAAAAATCAGTAGTATAATTATATTTTATATTTTTATTAGTTTAATTGGCTTCTTTCCCTGTTTAAATTATCTCTATTAAGAAAAATAATGTTCTATTTTAAATTAAAATATTTCTTTAAGTTAGAAATTAAAGTAAATTTAAAAAATAGTCTTCATATTTTCAATGGAAATTTCTATGCTAATAATGATTTTCCTTTGCAAATAACTTAGTCCATTTGAGATTTTATTTTATTAGCTCAATTTTTACTGTTTTTCTTCTCTTTTGTGCTGTTAGATTTTTTCCATTTGTTCTGTTTCTGATATTTGTGTATTTTTGCTATCATCAGTTTAAGCATCCCAAATATACAGCACTAGTATGTGTTGCCCATTATTTTAGAAAAAATATTTTAAAGGATTCAGTAGTTAAATGAAGGTGTGATGTACTGCACTACAGCTGAAGATAGCTTTAAGGATTTTATATTAATAAAACCTATAATAGAAAGAAGTTGTTTTAGCTTCTCTTAGTGTGATTAAAAAAAATCTCAAAGAATGTGCTTAGTATTTTCTTTTTCTATTTGAGTTCAGTTTTGTGCTCTGCCTCTCTGTTAGTCAATTAGATTTTTCCCCATACATTCCCCATCAAATATTAAATGTAGGTAGGTAGGTTAGTGGGGAGAGAGAGAGAGAGAGAGGGAGAGAGGGAGATAATAGGTAAAACAATCCATATGTTTTGGAATGTGTATGGTGCCATAGTAGCAAATTCCTTAGAAAGGCATATATATATATATATATATTTCTATTTAATAAGTCATTATTTATCAAAAAATGACACAGAAAATTGACCAAAATACATTTCATCTTATTCTTCTGATTTTATATTTTGGAATGACAAAAACTAATTTATATCAAGAACTAATAAAAATACATAATGTTACTTCTGTAAAGAAGAGTCACATACAGTTTTATAAAGAACAAAAGTCTTTCAAAAATTTTTGTAGGTAAATTACTCTTTATACCTCAGAATATTATTTATACTTTGACTTCTTTATTTCTATCCATCAGAAACCTTGTAGAGTATTTTGATTGTTAGCAATAAGTGTTTTGTTTTTCTTTTAAAAGACTTAATAAGCTTTCCCCAAAATTCAGTAGTCTCTGTTGATTCCCAAATAATAAATGTGCAGTCTTTATAAATGCTGACTGGCAATTTTTCTGAGCTTGTTATTGATAGCTGTGTGACTGTTCTCAATTTTCCAAGGATAATCAGTCTTCTGATATCTTTATAATTAACTGAAACCAAGTCTTTGAATTGAACTCTGAAGCTAGTGGAGTAGCATTGTACATCGTGAGTACTCACATCCTGTGCTAAAGATTGCAGTGGATGCATCACCAGCACAGGATGTAATGCCCCGTGGGGGCCAGATGTTGGTCCCTTCCCTGGTGACTGGATTCCAGGACATTTCTGAGCCTCAGGAGTTGCTCCAATCAAATTCTTTTTCATTTCTCATCTTATTTACTTGCCTTATAATTTGTTTTATTCTCTTCAATTTTGTGCCTCCCCCGTTCTCTCTACTGCTAGAAAAATCTGACTTCTTAAATTACATTCTGGGTTCAAGACATTTCACAATGGAATCCCTGATTAAAATCTAATAAAACATAATCAATAGAAAATTGAGAATAATGGAAATGACAAATAAACTAAGTTTGCTCCAGTGAATTCAGTTTTAAAAGTAAATTGTGTTCTTAAGGGGTGCCTTCACTCTTCCCAGAGGACATTCTAGAAAACTACAAAAAATAAAGCTAAAGAATTGTTTTTTGCTGTCGTTCCTTTTTTTCTTTAAGTCAGTGTTTGAATTTTACTTGTGGGCTCCATATTCAAAACAGGATTAGGCTAGTTGGAACGACTTTAGTATTTGTTATAGGATTTCAGAGTTTGGCAAGGCTCTGAGCCCCACTTCTTCTAATTTTCCTCGTTAATTCACTGCATAATGACTGCAATTTCACCATATTTCTAATTATGTCTGGAAAGGAAACAGTTTAATGTTTGTACAACCTATACTTTACATGAAGGAGATATTTATGAAAGCAATAGTAGGGAAATGGGAGAATGGAAGTTGAGGTCCTTGTCCACTGAAGTGAGGGTGGAGCCATACATTCAGGATTTGGGAGGAGGTTATTGAGACAGAGGGCTGGGATGCTGAACACAAACTTGACCTACCTTGCAATTTCCCCTAGAACTGACCCTGAATAGAAAAGTACTAGCATAGTACTTTTATATTCTCAAGCTTCTGTTCTGTTTTCTCTTCTGCATTATGGTTATTGCAATCTGAATCTTCCAATCAAGCAGTGTCTTTTCCCAGGCCTACCCGTAACAGGCAACAGCAAATCCACTTCTGCGGAAGCAAGAACATGAAGGAGGTGACTGTGTCCATCCTCTCAGCAGCCATCTGGCGATCTATGAAAATCATTTTTAAAATAAATTTTGCTATAAACTTACTAATAGGAAATTTGTCTTAGGAAGGAAATGGGAAATTACTGCCATATATTGGGGGTGGGAAGGAACTTTGAATATTTAATGCCAGAGAAGAATCATTTACACATTTTTAGAAGCACTGCTGCTTTATGATTTGCATACGTGGTATTTAAGAAATTGTATTATTTGTCAAGAATTCATATTATTTTCAAGTCCTGTAAGTTTTTATTAGGCTGCATCTATCCAAGAGCAGGGTAATATCAATTTTATCACCTCCCTGTGCTATCTTTTAGGGCATTCCCAATTCATCTGGCCTTACATTTTACTAGACAAAATATCTCTCAAACTGTGAGCACTTTCACTTTGTTTTTGCTTACCAGGCTTTGCAACCGTCCCACAGTTCACCTAACTTTAAAAGTTTCAATGACATCTCTTTTCTCGTGTGCAAACATCTGCTTCCAGAATCCAGCATCTGGTATCATGAAAATAGAGAGATTTTATCACCCTCACATTTGTTGCTCATCGTAAAGCCTCTCTAACAAGTGTTGCATGATTTACTATAGACTCACTGTGATTTTGAGATTCTCTTGCTTTTAGTAAGCACAGCAATGACTTTTCCTGAAAGATTCCAATTAGGAAATGTTGGAACAGTATTTCCCAAACTTTTGACACTCATTTTGCCTTATACTTGAGACAGGGGAACCCTCCCCAGCCTTAGAATTACACACTCTCTCAAATATTCCCCCCAAAAACAGAGGATTTTACTTTTTGTGTTTTTTATAATATAAATAATGACAATTTCTTTTCATTTTTATAAATAAAATTCTATACTAATATTACATACATTTTTTATGAAAGCAGGAGTGTGTCCATAAATTCTAAAAATATAAAATAGTTATCAGCTCATCTGTTAATTAAGAACTGTAAGAAAATAATGTTATTAGGTCTAAAACTTCTCCCAGCAATTTCCTGTTATTTCACTTTAATAGCATGTTTAATATTGCAGGTTCTCTATTCTTTTGAAAGCCGTATTACAAAACATTAGGGTAAGAATCCTTGAAGTATAATTCCCCTATTGTGTAGATAAGAAAACAGATTAAGTGATTTCCATGGGGTCTTCAAGTTAGTGACAGAGGTAGCACTAGTTCCAGGTTTATAATTTTCTGTCTAGAGCCCTTTGCATCCTTCTGTGTAATTTCTATGACACATTAATAGAGACCTCAAAGCCTCTGAACAGGTACTTCAGATTTGTCGTCACGCTTCTTTTCCTTATTAACTTGAAGATGTCAACTGCCAAGCTTCAGAGCTTCATTCTTGATTCTTTCATATATATTGAATAAGTATTTCACATATTCATATATTTAATATATATTGAATAAAAGCTCCAAAAGGTCAACTAAATGTATTATTCCAGAAGTTAGATACTGACACTACTGGATTATTTGTCACTAAGCACTAGGATGTAAATATTTCTTCAATCTGGACACAGTACCTATACCTGTGCTACCTGTGGGTACTTGATACTTTCTTAGTGTGCTGAGGAATGGTGGTGCCAAGAGAGATTTTCAGTCATTCATTCGTTTATTCAATCACTTAAGTTTTCTTCTAATAAATGACTGTGCTTGGGATACAAAGATGCACTCAAGCACAGGCTGGGTCCTCAAGAAGCTCACACTGTATTAAATAAATTTGACATACAAACCATGAGTTTGGTGCAGTGAGAGAGAGATATGTCCTGAGTATTAATGGAGTCAGGAGAATGGAAACCCGGCCCAGAGTTGGAGGCTCAAAGAACATTCCTGGAGAAGAACACATCTGAGCTGACTCTTCAAAAAATGTTTGGCTTACTTGGCAGAGTGAAGTTGGGAGAGGGAAGATGATGGGCACTCTCAGAAACATAGGTGAAAGGAAGCAGTGCATGGCAAGCTGCTGTTAGAGGCATGTGAGTAGTGATGTTAAGAGTGGGAATGGCAGGTAGAGACTGGGGAGGTAAGTAGAAGCCCAATGATGGGACCACTGAGAGGCAGCGCTTGGAGGTTCAGGAGGTGGCAGTACAAACTTTCATTTTAAAGGGATGATTTTTATGACAATGTCTTGGGGGATGGGAATACAATTAGGAAGCTGGGCAAGTAATACATGGCAAGGCAAAATGAGGCCTAGAGTGGTGAAGAGGTAGTAAGAATGGAACAAAGTGAAAGATTAAAAACTTCTTTTAGTACACACCACTACTTTTATGATTCTAATGAATTGCTTAGAAAAAAATCATTTGATGCCCAAGTAAATGTAATAGCACTTGAATTATTTAATGCATTTAAGTAAGCTTTTATGTAATATATACCACATATATTAAATTAACACATAAATAGTTGAAACTTTTAGCATTTTCTCTAAATGACCAATGCTTATTTCTATATAGGAATCGATTTAATAAAGAAATTTACCATTCAAGGATGCTGGGGAAGAAAACAAACAAACAAGCCAAAAACTTCAGTTAACCAGATCTTTGAGAAAACTTTCAGAAAGCAGTAAGGTAGTATAAAACTTGCTGTGATAGACATTAGGATTGTGATTTGGATAACTGAGTTCAATTTACTAAATGGTAAAAACAGGGTGAGATCATCATGGGGAAAACATTTGGGAAGTAAAAAGAGTTTAGATGAGTAACAGAAGAGCCAACTGAAAATTACAGTTTGGTAATGGGAGGAGAGGTGGGGGGTATAAACATAGAAGCCATTGATATGGGATCATACTTAAAGTAAACTGATGACAGGGATTATTGGGAGAAAAGAGAATAGAGTCCAGGACAGAATCCTTCAGAACACAACAGTAAGAAGTTGGAAAGGAGAAAAGTTCAACAATTGTTCAATCTGAATGAGACATAATCAGTATGTTGTGTGACAATCCAAAATCTGGAGACCAACTAGATGAAGTATTTGACTGAAGCCAAGAGTTTTTAGATTTCATTTACAGACAACATAATTGAGAGCCAAATTAAATCAATTCATTAAATCAATTTGGACAACTCTGTTTTTATTTAAAACAAAATGATACTGAGCTTGCTTCTGTTTTATGGTTCACAAACTAGTTCTGAGGACAGTCCCAAATATGTGATCTGGCATCACTGGCATTAAATGTATGACTTCCAGAGCTCACCACTTCAAAAAAAGGAACATTTACTTGGAATCATATATTTTTTAAAAATAAATCTATTTATTTATTTTTTATTGCATTGGGTCTTTGTTGCTGTACGCGGGCTTTCTCTAGTGGTGATCAGGGGCTACTCTTTGTTGTGGTGAGCGGGCTTCTCATTGCATTGACTTCTCTTGTTGTGGAGCACGGGCTCTAGGCTTGTGGACTTCAGTAGTTGTGGCTTGTGGGCTGTAGAGCACAGGCTCAGTAGTTGTGGCACATGGGCTTAGTTACTCCATGGCATGTGGGATCTTCTTGGACCAGGGCTTGAACCTGTGTCCCCTGCACTGGCAGGTGGATTCTTAACCACTGTACCACCAGGAAAGTTCAGCAATGTGATTTTCATTGGTGAATTGCAGTGCAAATTATTTCCTCTTATGTTAAAACTCTGTTTATGAATAAGAGAAAGAAAGGGGGAAAAAGTAGCTAAAGAAGGTGGTATTACAGATGGAAAATGCTTTAATTATTCAAGGTATCTGAGTATCAATATACTGAGGTAAATGATCCACCTAGAGGAATTATTGAAGGATTGGATGAGATAGATGTTATTCCAGTATAATGGGGATGCTATCTTTAAAGTGAAGATAAACTTTTTCTGTAAAGGAAAGAAAGGAGAAATAAATTTGAAAAGATAAACAGTGATGTGTAGGCAAAGGGAAAATAGTTGTAGGTTCTGATCTCTATAAAATGGAAAGCAAATTTCATCAATCTCATTATTTCACAAAAAACATGTATTATATAAACAACACTCAGATTTGCAAAAAGCCAGAGGAGCTCATACAATTACCAAGATAATCTATTGCAAGATGAACACCTGTCAAAAACAGATACAGCTATTATTTCATATTTATATTTGTTAAAAAAATAAGAAATAGGAACATATAATGTATCAAACCAAATACATTAACATATTTAAATTAACTCCTCTTGTACTTCTCAATTTTATAGCTCCCAAGGAGTCTTTAAAGCTGATGTTTTGATGTGTAGGCCTATAGTATAGATGTTTTCTAGAATTAAAAAAATTTTCAAATTTTAGAAAGATGATGTATTGCATACACCATGTATTATGTAACATCCCCACTGGGAACTGTACCAGTACTCACAATGAAACACATGATCCGTTTTGTAGAGAAAAGTCTAAATATTCACATTAAATTGAATAAATGAATAATATAGATAGCCCATGTCAGTTCAAGTCAATTTTACCACCGAATGAATAGCAAAATAACTTCCAGACCTGAAAGTTTTTTGGATTTCAAAATGGACAAGAGGGCTTCCCTGGTGGCGTAAGTAGTTGGGAGTCCGCCTGCCGATACAGGGGACACAGGTTCGTGCCCCGGTCCGGGAAGATCCCACATGCCGCGGAGCGGTTGGGCCCGTGAACCATAGCCGCTGAGCCTGCGCGTCCGGAGCCTGTGCTCCATAACGAGAGAGGCCACAACAGTGAGAGGCCCGCGTACCACAAAAAAAAAAAAAAAAAAAAAAAAAAAAAGACAAGAAATTTAAAATTTTTACTTAATTTGCATATTGGAGCTTTTCCTTCCTTAAATTCTTGACAGTTAGTTATACTAATGATGATCCCAGTAGTAACATGATGAAAAAAAAAATCTACCAACAAGAGAAATGATTTAATCCAGTTTCCTATTAAATCATAATAGAAATCTGCAGTGGGGGATGTCTTAAATCAAATATAGACAAAAATATTCTATCACCCCTGTAATCATTTTAATGTGATAAATATTTACTTTGGGAAGATCACTCAAATGTTTCATCCTGGAACATTTAAATGTTTAATCATGTCATAAGAACATTTTGAGTAGTACTTTTGGGATTTGCAGACAGGTAACAAATGCACTCCCACCTCTGATACAGGGTATATTTTTGAAACAAAATACATATTTCATGGAGATTGATTCATCTGCCCTGGATTTTATTTTCTTTGAGGTTTTGAATATTTATACTGAGGGATGAAATTTTGTTTTGTTTTTGTCCCGGGCCATTTCCTTCCAATTTTAATTACTACGTTTATTACATAATGTCCTTTATATAGACATCTGAACTTTTTCCCCTCCAGGCTAACATTTTTAAAGATGTTTAAAAGAAGGATGGCAAGAAAACTTAATACATGCAGAACGACTTCATGATGTACATAGGTATTACTCCACACTGTTGGAAAACAATAGAAAATAGTTTGAATCTTAAGTAAATATATGTGATTTTTTTTTTTTTTTTTTTACTCATGGAGTGTATTGTGACTCTTGCTCAGGAGTGACTCTCATTACCATTAAAATATGAATAAATTAATACAATGCATATTATTTCAGTACCCACGTATATGACTCTGCCTTCAAGGTGTTTGGTTTTTGAAACTGTCATTCCTCTATCCATCTAGCTATAGTTCCATTTGTTAAATACTGTAATATATGTAATAAATAAAAATAAAATTCTGCTAGAGAAATGAATAAAGAATTACTTCATGAATTAGATGTGCCTTTAATAGGGTCTTGAAAGTAGAGTAGGACTTACAGGACACAGATGAATTGAATATTTGAAGCTGGGATAATAGCATGATCCAAGATCATGCTAGAGATATGACAAGTCATAGCATGATCCAGGACTGACAAATAAGTCTGGATATTTTTATTGGAGTATGACATGTAGAGTTATAATGGAGAGAAATTGGACCAAATAAATGGACTAAGGTCAGATTATGAAATACCTTAAATTCTGTACTAAGAAGCTTGAATCTGATTATATAGGCCATTAAAAACTTTATTTTGAGTACAGTTAACTGATCAGAATTTCGTTTTAGAAGATTCAATTAATAATATACCATAGGAGCACTGGAAATCAAAGGAGCCCAATGGCCAAGACGGATCATTCATCAAATTTCAAAAGGACAGTGGCATGTTTAATATTTCCTAATTTTTGTATATTATAATGTAATTTAATTGCTGAGCCCAAGAGTTTTTATTGAAATCATTCTGAGCAATAAATGTAACTCAAAAGAAAGATTACTCAGTTCAAAGTACCATCTATTTGTATTTGTCAAGTATGATCAAAGTTGATTTTTCTCTTTCATTTTTATTTACAGCAGAGCTGAAAACCCTACCTTAAATATGAATCCTAATGAAACCCTTAAAAGATTATAAATATATAACAAACTGTGTGGACTTATTCAATCAGATAACAAAAGAACAGCTAATAGTTACAGGCAATTAAAAAGAAAAAAAAAATTGAATAGCTACTTTATGTCAAGTACCGCACCAAGCACCTTTAAGCAAGTTTGTCCTCATGGCAAGCTGAGGAGATGGCTGTTATCTTTAATAGGTGAAAAACCTGAGCATAAAGAACTGATGTAACTTGCCCGTAGTCTAGGCCCTCTGCGGTGTAGCAGTTGTCTGCCTGATGTCATGACTGTGCTCTCTTCATTCTAGTTCCATTTCCTTATTTACAGTCTTCAATACCAATGTGAAAAGAAGAGTTCACAGAAAAGTTATACTAATATTTCTAAATTGAAAATAAGGTTGAAATTAGAGTTGAATGCGATTATCTATGCTTAAGTGAATAGAGTTATGAACAGTTCTTCAGTACCATATATAGTCATCTCATTGCCATTATTTTATTATTATTATCTTTGTGACTTCCTCTGCAGCAGTATCTAATACTGAGACTATTGTTTTTTGATCCATATATAGATGATTTGCCTTTACCTCAAATAACCTTTATTTCATTGCTACATATTGTGCAGTTAACTTAGGCACTGGACAGAAGGCACAAAACTTGCCATGCTAACTTGTTGATACCAATTGGAAAATACTTTAATTTCTATATACTTATAAAAGTCACCTTCATATGTGACGGTCATTTTATTAATGTGTGATCACTGTTAAACACAGAATATAACAAGGTAGTTCTAGATATATGTTCTATCTCACCATTCATTTCCATTAAGTTTGATAAAAAGGTACTTTTGCTATTTTTGAGTAATAAATAAAATACATTTTGTTTTTTGAATGCTGTCTGTATTAAGCTTTAACATTAGTTTACTTTTAAACCTATGACAAACTACTTAGAGTTATGTTATATACACAAATTTAATCCCACTTTATTCATAATCTACATTTTGTAATACACTGTAGTCCCTATGTTTTTTTGTTTTGTTTTGTTTTGTTTTGTTTGCGATACGCGGGCCTCTCACTGTTGTGGCCTCTCCCGTTGCGGAGCACAGGCTCTGGACGCGCAGGCTCAGCGGCCATGGCTTACGGGCCCAGCCGCTCCGCAGCATGTGGGATCTTCCCGGGCCGGGGCACGAACCCGCGTCCCCTGCATCGGCAGACGGACTCTCAACCACTGCGCCACCAGGGAAGACCCCGTATGTATTCTTAAGAAATGTCACAGTTCTCCAAGTATTTGATCAAAGTTTTTGTTCAATTAAAATGGAGCAGAAAAAAACTTGAATAAATTCCATTTACCTCATATTTTTCCACCCCAAAACTGCCAACACATTTTTTTCTACTTTCTCAAGCCCTCCCAACCAGCCCTTATAATTCCAGTTATTGGTACCACCATCTACCTAGTCACTCCAGTCAGAAACAAAGGAACTCCTCTTATTTCCCTTCTCTTCCTCACCCCAGCATGTACCATTAATTCCTATTGTTACCACAAGCCAAGTCTACTTCTTTGTTTCACCTCTAGTGTATTCCCCCATCAGAGGCTACCTCTTTTTCACACCACCATACCTTCCCAGGGTAGGTGGTCACCTGCTTCCCTTGCTGTCTTGTTTGAGATGTAAGTTCAAACATTTCACTCCAATTAAAACTCTTTAATGGCTTCCACAGAGTACTTGAAAAAAAAATTAGACTTTTAACCTTGGCCAGTAAACCCTCCCCTTTTGTCATTCTCTTACTAGCTCACTATACACCAGCCATGGAAGTCTTCTTGCAGTTTCTTCTTTTCTTACTCAAGAAAGAGGCTTGTAGTGTGGAAAGCTTTTTTTGCATTAACGTGTCTCCTTCAAGAATCTGCATGCTCCGTGTGCGATGGAGATACTTTTATTCTCCAATGTATTACCAATATTTGGTTTAAAAAAAAGGGTTATCAAGGATTAAAACTACAGATTAAGAAGAAGATTTTAGGGAACTCGAAGTCATTGGATAAATGTTAAAGGATCTTGATCTGATAAATAACATGATATTGTATTAATCTTTAGAGAAGCCAGTTCTTCTATAGTTAGAAACAAATCCAACAAACAGTTAATGACTTCCAGTAATTGAATTATGCACATTTAAATTGAATCATCTCATTTACCATGCACAATTTTAAATAATTTTATAAGATAGGCATTGCCGTTTCCATTTTGAATAGAGGAAATGACCAATCTAAGGTCATCGAACTTTTATGTGGCCAAGCCAAAATTTTAGCCTAGGGATCTGATTCTAATTTCATTGGTCTTTTCATTTTTTCACAGTAGCAATGGCCACATGAGAAGGAACAAGTTTGTAACCAGTCTAAGTGGTAGTGAAAATAAGAGGTAGTCATTGGGATGAAAATGTTTGGAGAATATAGATCCTAACATCTGGGTAGGGAGTAAGAGAGAGTCATCAAATTTTTCAATGTTAAAAACTTCCATCATGTCTTAACAATATGGTTGGGCTATTTAATAGTATTGGCTGGCTAAAGCAGCATGCAAAGTACATGGTGCAATAGGAATGGGTGAAAAGAGAAATGAAAAAAGTGAGTACAATCTATTTGAAACATATGATTGCTGTATTTGAAATATGTGACTACAGGCACTCAAAACATACTGTAATATTGAAGGAAAGATGGGCAAATTTGGGTTAGCTTTTGAGTGTCCATTATTGATATAGTACTATATATAGAAAAATTAGAGCAAGTAGATAAACTGACATGTTAGGGAAGATGGTAAAGCAAATTGTTACTTTGAAACACAGGAGACAAATCAGTAAAATGAAAGCTTATCTTGTGAGTAAATTCAACAACAGAACCTTAGATGAGGCAGGTAAAGATTCCACAGGGCTCAGAAGTGTCCTTCATATTACTGGGCCCAGAGCTACATTTGCAATAAAATAATTAGATTTGAATCCCAGCAAATAGTGTTCATTTATTTGTGAAATACTGATACTGTTGGCCACATACATGTACTGATTTTTAAAATTGTCAATTTATATAAGTCCATCTAAAGTAATAGAGGTGTGATAAAAATAATAATGAAAATGAAAGCTTTGCCAAAAGTGATAATAGACAATACTAAGTAAAGGAATAACTGAAAGTACTCATACATTGAATAGTTACTAAAAAGAAGGATAAGTGTACTACTTCAGGGCATGATGTGAGATCCCCTTGAGTTTATACTTTAAGAAGAACATATATTTAAAATAACAAAGATTAAAGAACCAACACTCCAGAAGCCAAAGCTTTCCAGATTTCTTCCTTGAATTTTACTGAGAACACCAGTGCTATGTTTTTGTTCCCTCTTTTCTTCTATAACATATTGAGATTTAAAAAAAAACTAGGCTACATAAAACTTCAGAGGTTAGGAAATACATCTCCTACTAGATTTGTTTTTGTGAGACATAACTCTGACTTTCTATATTTTGATTATTAAATTTATTTTCTGTTTTATACCCACACATATTTATATGAAAACATACATGAGCTTATATATTTATATATATATTTTCAAAATTTGAATGACAAAAGCTTATTTTTTTAAAAAATTACACTTAGCCTATATCCACTAGAGTATCATTAACTTCTCCAATGTATTGTAATTGTGCCTGGAAATTGTACCAGGTTACTAGAGACTTGCCCTTGAAATTACAAAATGTATCAACAATACATAATAATGCATTTTCACATAGATTTATTAGCACAAGAGTATTCAAAACCCATTAACAACCTAATTATTTCTGTGTTCACATGACAATATTTTATTAACCATCATTCAAAAACATTTGAATGTTGAAAAGAATAAAAGAAGAAGCTTTTTAAAAAGCCATAATCCAAGTTATTTGTTTTTAGGTTATGGGTAATATGTTTTTATGAATAGAGGTTACCTATTTTGCCTAATTTGTTTTTGGAATTATGTTATGAATATAAATATGTACATTCATTTCAGTATATTTATTACTTACATATCATCAGTTCATTTGAACACTCAATACATTTGTTAATACCATCAATGTTTGAGTGATTTGCTATCATTTTCTTCAGACGTAACCAATTTTTCTACGATATCAATTCAATATTGTTAAACTACTCAATTTTTCTTTAATAATACAGCACAGTTATTAACTCTGTCTGGGGGAGAACCTATGTGCCTCACAAATTACTTTAAAAAGGATTCAGATTTCTATTTGGATTCAAAGACATACTGAAATTCAAATGAGTCAATAGTATGTTGCCATATAAATCCTTATTAACATCTTCAAGGATAAATAGATATGATAGATAGTAATTAGTATGTTATCTATAATTTGTTTCTAATTTATTTAAGGGAGAGTAAAAGTAGTTTGTTCCCTTAGAACTGTTAAGTACCCCTTTATAATTGTGTTTATGCTCTTAATGTGCAATATCTATTAAAAATATTTGACAAGGTAGAAAACTCTACCTAGTAATAATTATACTGATATATAAAGCATTACTGATGATTCAAAGTGGCATATATGTTTTCTATCCTCTTAAATATAGTTTACATGAAAGGAGTCAATATTTATTTGTGCCAGACATTGTATATGGCACTAGGGAAAGAAATTATTCATGAAACAGACCTAAGTCCTGATCTTTTGTTGTTTACCTCAGTAGATGTTTGTGTTATTCAAAGCTCTTGGAACATCTAATTTGACTTTTTGTTAATGAAGCATACAAACAAAAGTGTTTTGTTAGTCTGAAAAAACACCTTAGATCTACCATACGAAAATCAGTGAATATGTGAAAGTAAACTTTAAAAATTAGGTGAGATAAAAATGTACCTATCTACAGCTGTGGAAGCTATAGGATGGAATTTTTATTCCCTTCATACAGATAAAAATATTGAGGAATGATATCCTGCATGGAATCCTTGAACAGAAAAATAACATGAGCTAAAAACTAAGGAAATGCAAATAAAGTATCAATATTGCAAATAAAGTATCAATATTGGTTCATTAATTGTGACAAATGTACTATATGAATGTAAGATGTTAAAAATAGGCCAGCTGGGTGTGAGACATAGGGAACTCTGTAGTATCTTCTCAATTTTTCTGTAAATCTAAAACTGATCTAAAATTTTAAAGTTTATTTTAAAAATTAATAACTTTGGAAGAAATAAATTGATGATACCAAATTGTGCAGAACTTTAGATGTTAACTCAAGTATTTGAGCATTTTTAATGATCAGTAGGAAGCCAAATATGTGGGCAGGAGCCTAACATAATTAATGTAGCTATTTAGGGACACCTTCTTCTACAACTGCACAAATTGTAGGAAGGGAGTGGTGGCTTCCAGGAGAGCAATCTGATTCAGTAATTTCCCTATAAAGTGCTAAAGGCAGAATTCATGTGGTGGTCAGTGTGAATGGAAAGATAAAGACTTGACACAATACAAATAAGTAATTAACAGTATTTGGCAGTTTATTGGATATGAAACCTAGCAGAGAAACAAAGTCTGGGTGATTTAGAGGAGAGATGTATAACATAATAAACTGAATATAGAATAAGAAAGTAATATGTAGTTTAGACTTAGAAATTACAGTTGCTGGTGTTGTATTAGTTAGGGTAAAAGAAGATATATTTGAGTCCCCAAGGTTAAAAGAAAGTTTAATCATTTCCTCCAGGAATGTCTTATGGTTAAATAATCCGAAATCTTTTGAGCAATGAACAAGGAATGTTTGGACTTTTTGAGCCCAGAATGTCACTGTGGTCTGTTTCACAACCTCTTGTTTTGATTGTTTGTTTGTTTGTTTTGCGGTACGCGGGCCTCTCACTGTTGTGGCCTCTCCCGTTGCGGAGCACAGGCCCCGGACGCGCAGGCCCAGCAGCCATGGCTCACAGGCCCAGCCGCTCCGCGGCATGTGGGATCTTCCCGGACCGGGGCACGAACCTGTGTCCCCTGCATCGGCAGGCGGACTCTCAACCACTGTGCCACCAGGGAAGCCCTCACAACCTCTTTTTGTCATGATAATGATTGTGCTTTTATTTTAAATGTTAACATTTTCTCAGAAGCACATAGTGAACCATAACCTCTTAATGGATAAACTAAGAATTAGGAATAAAATAGGAAAATTTCCAGCTGCCAGATATCTCTTAATCAGTAATATGTATTCAGAATATTAATTAATGGTTATAATAGAAGTCTAAGCATGGCACATTGCTCCAATTCCACATTCATTTGACAAAATGAAATTTTCACTGGTTAACTTTTATTTTATTCTCATTTACATTTCTACCCTTGAATATTAAAGGTAATTTTATGTTCTGTATTTCATAAGTGGAAAATAAATTACTTCTGAAACTTTTAAAGAAGGGTAAATGGTTGGAATTATCAAATTTGAAAGTGACCCACAAAACACCAGTAATGACTTGAGAGAGAGCACTGAAACATATTCCCATTGTGTGGAACAGTCCCCTTGATGTCAATGAAGGTTCCTAGAATGTTTCTGTAGGCCTTTTGAAGTCTTCGCATTAGAAATAACTGTTTGATTAAACACAATCTCAATTGGATTTAAATTTACATTTTATAGACTTGACTGACTCTTTAGGGTCATTCTTATTGAAAGAAACCAACTCTTCATTAACAAAAATTCTAAAATTGTTTCATCGAAAGAATAGCTATGCAGTAGTTCTCTGGGTGGGGGAGGGGGCTCACATTCATTGTTGATGTGTATTGTGCTTTTCATTTGGATTCAGTAAAGTGTGACATAACTTTATGATTAAAATGGATAAAAGATGTATACATTTGACTGCTACTTTGACCATGAATACCTGAAAAGAATAATGGGATTTTTGTCCACACAAGAGGATGGGTTACAGACTCTCTTGTGGTGCACTGTTCCCTTATAAACCACCATTAGTATGTCTAAAGCTGAATCTGTGGAGGGAACGCCCTCAGGAAGGGAATCCTGGAGCATGATACATTATTTTCCCTAATCAGGTTAAATATAATCAGGATGGTTAGAATCCCATGAGAATATTTGGTCAGGATAAGCTGTGCAGAGAGAGATTGTTCATTTAGATCACTTATAGTGCAGTGGGGTACAGACAGCTTTGGAAATTTTTCCTCTGCTGAAAAAACTTAGTCCATTCACTCCCCTACCCCCTTTCCATTTTCTCTGAAATCTTAGAGGTCATGGGTCTTTTTGCACAATTAGGTAATTAGTGTATTTATTTATTTATATTTTCTCTCTTTTTATTTTTTTATTGAAGTATAGTTCATTTACAATGTTGTGTTTAATTTCTGCTGTACAGCAAAGTGATTCAGTTATACAGATATATGCATTTCATATTCTTTTCCATTATGGTTTATTATAGGATATTGAATATAGTTCCTTGTGCTATACAGTAGGACCTGTTGTTTATCCATTCTATATATATTAGTTTGAATCTGCTATTCCCAAATTTCCAATCCATCCCTCCCCCACTCCTCCTCCTTCTTGGCAACCAAGTCTTTTCTCTATGTCTGTGAGTCTGTTTCTGTTTCATAAATAACTTCATTTGTGTCATATTTTAGATTCCACATATAAGTAATATCATATGGTATTTGCCTTTCTCTGTCTGACTTATTTCACTTAGTATGATAATCTCTAGTTCCATCCATGTTGCTGCAAATGGCATTATTTCATTCTTTTTTATGGCTGAGTAGTATTCCATTGTATATAAATACCACATCATCTTTATCCATTTACCTGCCAATGGACATTTAGGTTGCTTCCATGTCTTGGCTATTGTAAATAGTACTGCTATGAACATAGGGGTGCATGTATCTTTTTGAATTATAGTTTTGTCTGGATATATGCCCAGGAGTGGGATTGCAGGATCATATGGGGATTAGAGTTCTCTTCTACATTTTCACAGGGCAGGGACCAGGGTGAGGTCAGTGAGCCAGTTGCCTGAGGCATAGAATTCAAGGGGGCATCAAAATTCTCAGGAATCCAGGTAAACTATATTCGAATGGAATACTTTTCAAAAATCAAGATTCAATGCACAAACCATGATGAACAAAATATCAAAATTTTAGAGGTCAATGCCATGCTGAGGCATTTTAGAGCCTGAGGCTAAAGGAAAAAATGTGCTCCTTTTAATAGACACAAACTCATCAGTAGTATTTTCAAAATATACCTTTTTGCTTATTTCAATTTTTATTGAGAGAATTACCATATTTGACCATTTCTCCTGTCCAAGGGATAATTTTGAATAATTTTGAATTAGCTTAAGCTGATGTTAAATTATAATAAATTAGGTTTGGGTATAAATAAAATGTTTAAATTAAAAATAATACTGTGAATTTTAATACACCAAATTTTCAATTTTTCATCATTTTTTCAACTACTTTAATGTTCTGGGAAAATTCACCATTTAAAAAATACACAAAATCGTGTATATTGGGGTGCACAATTTTTCCTTTCCTTTTGCCTCAGGCTTCAATATGGCTCATATTGAATATGGCTGCTACTGCTTTTTCACTTACTTAGTTCAGAATTTTATATTAGTTAATTATTCTTTTTTTTTGAATTTTATTTTTTTTTTATACAGCAGGTTCTTATTAGCTATCTATTTTATACATATTAAGTAGTTAGTGCATTTAAAAGTTCTTTGGGAAAAGTGTTTTTATACAGCAAGTATAATAAACGTTCCATTTTTGTACTAATCAACACATAATAACACAACTTTTATTTATCTATTTTTTGGTCAGGGAAAAGCAAATTTAGTGACTATTATATCTGAGACTGATCTTTCTCTTGAGCTCAAATTTTTTTTATTTTTTGCAAATACTACTGACATTTAATTATCAGTTACAGTTGCCTAAATATTTGCAGAAATGTTGTATATTATATAAAGTTGCTTTAATATATCATCAAATGCACAGGAGACTTGAAACTTTCTACAACTTCATAATGGATGTTAGGTCAGGAATCAGTATACTCTGTTCTAGTCTTGGTTCAGTAGTATACCAGTTGCATATGTGTGTCTTTGACTCTGACCTTAACTTGCTGGCTCTTAAATGCCTTATCTATAAATGGAAGGACCAAACCAGATTATCTCTAATATACCTTACCACCATATAATGTTCTATTATACACAGACATAAGGAAACTGAAAAGTTTTGCCACTGTAAGACTGATTTTGCAGCCTCTGCTTGAATTCTGATGATTATTTTCTCAGTATAGAAATATGATTAATTTTACATAGGTAATAGCAATAAGAATTCATTATTTGTACCATCACAAATTCTCAGCAACCCTGTTGTTGCTAAATGATAAGGACAATGACATATTAATAAATATTTCTGAGTAATAAGGTTCATTTACATAACACGTTTTTACTGAGTATTTATAATAAGCCAGATACATTGTAGAAAGAGTAGACAGGAGTCCTCAGGGAGAATATGGCTTTCTAGCCACCATACCAAAAAAATGGGGCAGTAAAGCCATGAAGGAAATGAGGAAGTACAGCCAGGTAGCTCTCTGGAGAAGAGTTCCAAGCAGAGAGAATGACCAGTGCAGTTCCTGCTAGTCTGGTGTATTGAATAAAAAGCACAGATTCCAACACGGCTAGGGCAGAGGAGGTGAGTTTGAGGCAAAGGATGTGTCAGATAAGGAGGAGAGAAGATGGTAGATGGACAGTATTAGGACCATAATGGAGAGGACACAATTCCTGCTTATTTATCTTACTGATGATGCTTATGATCTGTTTATTGAAAGAATCATTGAAATAGGGTTCTCTTATAGTAAAATACAAAACTTTTGTGGGAATTATAGATTATAATAAAACTTGCCTGGAGATTAACTTTGTAAACATATTTGCATAGTTTCTCGTTAGGTGTCTTTGAATGTATCTATCTCTATTTCTGTCTATATCTGTATCTGTACCTATATCCCTTAACACCTAGCAATATATATTGAACAAATCCCTGATCACTTAATTTCTTCAAAATAAGTAGTCTGATTCATCTCAGCATTTAAACTCAAAATTCAAAACTCTGGTTGAACAATTCTTTATTGAAGCATAATTCTATTTTGGGAAAATTTTATGTAATACACATACACACATATTTTATAAATATTTTGATAAATAATGGGCTATTTCAGTGATCTCACGGGCAACATACTGTTGAAGATATCTTTTACAATAATATCATTTATTATTTTCCTAAGAAGTGATCCTAGGAGCAAATTATTGTTTCAGAGAATATAAATGTTTCTTAAAGTTCTTGATAAAAAAATAAAACTTTATAGGATTTAAAATAAAATTAATAAGCTATAGATTTCTCAAATTTTTCACATGCAAAACCTGCCCATTTTCGATGATATCCATAAAGGAAATATTCTGAAGGAAATATAACTAGTTTTTCATATTTAACTAGGTTTCAGGAATCATGTATGAAAAAATAATTATTTTAATTTTTAGACCAGCATCTTAACCATATTCCTGCTGGGTTTTTTATTATATTGTTTGTATTATTTGGGCAAAAATGTTTTCACAAATTAGTTTTAATAATTATTATAATATCAGCTTAGTGTAATAGAATTTAGGGGATTGTGTTCAAAGGTTCTTTATCCAATTAGAATGTAAAGAGATCATTGAATGAAATAAGAGACTTTAATTTTTAGATACGGCAGTTTAGAAAACCTAAAATTGTTACCATAATATTCTTGAAGGAATATACCTTGTTTTATCAAATTATGCAACTGAAAATGAAAAAAGTGAAGATGACTAAAATCATTAATTTTGAGTAAGTGAGAAATATATTTAGTATGATGTATCTACAATCAGAGAATTTGACTTCTGAGTAAAACTGAAAATACTCATTGGTAGACTAAAAAATGATTCAATGCATGAGCCATAATACAAATCCTTATAATACATATCCAAATAGCATCATTTATGTGTGATGATGTGTGATGTGTAAATTGTGAAGTCTTTACCTCTTACCAGATACAGTCTTCAAAATAATCTAACCAGAACATGTTCACTAATTGCATTACTCTAACTAGCTATATTGTATGCCCTTCATTACACATATAGTATAACTATATAATCTTTGAAAATTGTGTCCCTTGTGATCTTTAAATGCAGTATCAGTATTTTGGCAGAATTATTTTGTAGGCAGTTAAGTTCAATGCATCTGAGTTAAAAACTACATCTTCTGAAAAAATGTCTGCAATACCCTTTTAATTTTCATCTTCTCTTTCTTATTGGAGTTATAATAAATTAATTATTCTTTGGTA